>NW_026555295.1:0-2400000 GCF_021234165.1 Pteronotus mesoamericanus | reverse complement strand
CAATAACCTAAACTTCCATCTTAAGAAACTAGAAAAAGAAACACCAATTCAAAAGAACCTATGTATCCCAATGTTCATAGCAGCACAACTTATAATAACAAAGTGTTGGAAGCAACTTAAGTTCCCAATAGTAAATGAGTGGATCAAAAATATGTGGTACATTTGCACAAGGGAATACTATGCAGCAGAAAGAAAGAAGGAGCTCCTACTTTTCGCAACAGCATGGATGGAACTGGAGAGCATTATGCTAAGTGAAATAAACCAGGCAGTGAAAGACAAATACCATATGATCTCACTTATAAGTGGAACCTAATCAGCAAAACAAACAAGCATGCAAAATATAACCAGTGACACTGAAATAAAGAACAAATTGACAGAGGGAAGAGAGGAGGAGTATTACTGTGGAAAAGAAGAGGAAGGTCATCAAGGAACATGTATAAAGGGCCCATGGACAAAGCCAAAGGTAGGGAGGAAGAGGGTGGGAGGTGGGGTTGGGTGGGGCACAGGAAAGTGGTGGCAGGAAAATAGAGCAACAACTGTACTTCAACAACAATAAAAAATAAAAAGAAACCAGAAAAAAACAAGCATACTAAACATAAAAGAAGCAGAAAGGAGGAAATAAAGATAAACGGAGAAATAAACAAAAAATACAATAGAAAAACAATTGAGACAACCAACAAACCAAAAATTAGTTCTTTGAAAAGATTTACAAAGTTGAACAACTTTTAGCTAGACTGGCCAAAAAACAAAAAGAAGACCCAAACAAAAAGGAAAAAAATACTACACTAAACACTACAATGAAAGTGAAAAGGCAACCCACAGAATGGAAGAAAATGTTTGCAAATATTTATCTGATAAGGAACTTATATCTACAATGTGCAAAGAACTCTTTCAACTAAATAACAACACAAAGGGTATGAATAGGCATTTCTTCAAAGAAGATAATGCCCAGTAAGCATATGAAAAGTTGTTCAATATCAATTACAATTAGGGAAATGCTAAGCAAAATCATAATGAGACACTACTTCATATCCACTAGGAGAGCTAAGTGAGAAAGATGTACAAAAACAAATGTTGATGAGGATGTGGAAAAGTAGGATCTCATACATTATTGGTGGGAATGTAACATGGTACAGACACTTGGGAAAATATGAGCATATTCTAGCAGTCACTAAAATGTTAAACATAGAGTTACCATATGACCCAACAATCCCATTCCTAAGTATATACTAAGGAGAATTGAAAACATATGTCCACACAAAAACTTGTACATGAGTGTTCATAGCAGCATTATTCATAATAATTAAAAAATAGAAAACAATCAAATGTCAACTGATAAATGAGTACACAAAAGTGATATATCTATACAATGGAATATTATTTGGCAATAAAGAGAAAGGAATGCTGATACATGTTACAACCCAGGTGAACCTTGAAAACATTATGCTAAGTAAAAAAGCCAGTTACACAGAAGACCACATATTGTATGACTCCATTTATATGAAATGTCCCTAATAGACAAACCTACAGAGACAAAAAGTAGATTAGTGATGGCCCAGGGCTGGGGAGGTTTGGGTGAAATGGGATTATTGCTACTAGGTATGAGGCTTCTCATTGAGGTGATAAATATGTTCTAGACACTGGTTGTGGTGATTATTGCATAATTCTTTGGATATACTAAAAACCAGTAAATCATGGGGTCCGTGAGAATAATTAAATGATTTTCTAAAAAATGCTGGTAAGTTTGGGATGACTTGTAACATAGTAGTAACTGGAACAAGGGAGTTCTCATTGAATGATGTCTTTTGTTTTTTTAAGGAAAGGAATTGAAGCAATGTGCGCGCGCGCGCACACACACACACACACACACACACACACACACACACACACACCCCACCCCCAGGTCTACGGGTTGAGCAGATTTATTGAGGTGTCAAAGAGCTGCCAAGGAAAATGTGAATGCGAATTGACTAAAGAGAGGTACAAGGCAGTTGCAGAGTGAGGGGGCAGGCAGCACAGACACCTTTGCAGAGGTTGGTACTTCAGGCTGGAGGCAGTTTGCATGTTTGTACTCTTTTGCCCTAGTGTCCCTTGGCACCTTAGGGATAGGAGGGGAGAAGGGTGATGATTCACAGTTGGGGTTTGTAAGACAGCGCAGTGGGAGGACAAGGGCCTGGCATCGAAGGTGATTATGGAACGACAGAACTATCAGACATGCCTCAGGAAGGCTCATTTAAGGCAGGAGATGGCAGGAATGTTCTGGGGAAATGTTAAAGGAGCCTGGCTTAAAGTAGAGGTCAAAGTGGGGTGGAATTACAGAGCAGTAAGGGAGCAGTCTGAGGGATTTGCAATTTGCACAGTAGTCAAGAGTGATTAAGATTGAAAGCAAGGAAGAAATTTTCCTAGCTCTACCTTCTGAATGAAGCTCACAGAGCAAATTTCCAGAGGCTGATCTCTGCCCCAGTGGCTTTGGCAGAAGGCAGCCAGCCTGTGGGTCAGACCAGGTGCAGTTATTCATCCCAGGTGTTATTGGCTTTGTGCAGGAAGGGATGGACCTGTACAAATTTATGGCTACTAAATAATGGGTGGTGGTGTAATCTGTCAGAGGGAAGATGGGAAGGAGTAAGAGCTGCTTTTGTCAGGAAATTTAGAGATTGTTTAAAATATTGAGTTTGAAGTGGTAATAGGATATTAAACGGTAATGTCCAGAAGGCAACCAGAAATCTGTATCTGAAGTTTAGAGGAGAGCATTAGGAGTCAGTGGTAGAGACTACATATGACCCTCCACTCAAGGAGAGATTGTGAAGGGACTGGGAAAGGAGGTTGAGAAGAGAACAAGTTGGTAGACAGAGTAAAAAATGGTGAAGAAAGTTAAGATGGAAGCACAGGAACAGTGAGCCAGGACTGTTACATGTCCTGGAAGCTAAGGGAAGAGAAACTTTTATGAAGGAAGGTAGCGTGTAATAGATAGTTATTGTTACAGTAAAGCCATATAACCAGCTAACCCAAAACGCAAAGACTTACAACAAAAAATATTTATTTCTCAATTAGGAGTTTATGGTCTTTTGGGGCTGCTGTGCTTCAGGCTGCATTTGTAGATCGGCTGGGGTGAAAAGGTAGATGCTTCACATCTTTCCTTTTAACTGGACCAGTGGGCTTTGTTAGGCGTGTTTTTCTCGTGACACCCTAAAGAGTAAGCCCAACCAGGTATGTATTTTAGGCCTCTGCTTATTGCTTGTCTCTTCCATTAGCCAAATCAAGTCATACGGCTGAGCCCAAAGTCAAGGGTCAGGGAAGTACCTTCTAGCTGTAGTGGGAGGAGCTGCAAAGTCACATAGAAGAATGAAGAGTTGGGAAATATAATGTAATGAACTACACATAAGTAGTCATCTGGGCCTACTCCCTAATATTTTGTGAAGACTTGGGATTAGGGCATGAAAGGAGGTCCATTCCCTTTCTCTTTCTATTACCTGACTCCATTCAGCATTTGGGAGCAACACATGTCAAGCCATGGATAGAGATCAGGTAAATAGTGGCTGGAAAATACCCCTGGATTTGGCAATTAGAAAGTTTAAGATCACCTGTGAAAAGCTGATTTCTGGGAGTGGTCCTAGTGAAGACATTAGGAACAAGTGGTAGGTTAGGAGACAGGGTGAGTATAAAATGCATTTCCAAGTAACGAAGGGAATGAAAGGGACTGGAATAGCTCAGAGAAGCAAGGTTAGGGGGAAGGATTTTTTATTTTAATATTTTTCTCAGCTTTATTGAGATATAATTGATTTATAACATCATGTAAATTTAAGGTATACAAACTGAATATTTGGTTCATTTATGTATTACAAAATAATTACCACAATAGCTTTAAGTAATGTCTCCATCACATCATATATTTACCATTTCTTTGTGGTGAGAACATTTAAGATCTACTCTCTTAGCAACTTCCAAGTATGTAATACAGTAAGTATTATTAGTTAATACTATGCTGTACATACTCAGAATTTACTCATAACTGGAAGTTTGTACCCTTTGACTAACATCTCCCCATTTCTCCCATCCCGCAATCCCTGGTAAACTCCACTCTACTGTTTTTTGTGAGTTTGGCCTTTTTAGATTCCACCAGAAGTGATATCATACATTATGTCTTTCTCTGACTTATTTCTCTTAGTTTAGTGTCTTCAAGTTTAATTATGTTGTTGCAAATTCCAGGATCTCGTTCTTTTTCGTGGCTGAATAATATTCATCCATCTATATATCTGTCTATCTATCTACCTACCTTTCTATCTCATATCTCCTCTTCCCATTCATCTGTTGTTGAACATTTAGGTTGTTTCCAGCCACCCTCAGGGCCCAAATGATACTGAGTAACACAAATGTGCAGTGGTGCTAGTTACCATGGTTATGGTCCTCTTTCTCCATTATGATAGAAGGGGAAGAAACTGGCAATGTAGGTATGGTGATGATGAAAATGTAAGAGGAAGCTAAAGAGTTAGAGAAGGCCTAGTCAGATTAATGGCTCATGAGTGTGCATGCAGTCCTAAGCAGCTAACATTTATTCTGCAAGTTCTGTGCTGGGCCCCTTACACTAATTACTTCTATTTCTTACAACTGCCTAAGATATATATTATAAACACCAATTTATATATAAGAAAACTGCAGCTTAATGATGCCACGTAACATCCAAAGTCACCTGCTGATTAATGGAGAAACCAGGAGTCAAACTCAGGTCTCTCTGAATTGGGTAGAAAAATATAATCCAGGATGAAAAGGAAAAGATGCCAATAGATTACATGGAAATAAGAGGTGAAGATTGTAATTAGAATAATGCATGGGTCCCAGAGAAATTAGGCAGAGGAAGAGGTGTATGAAAAAAGGCAAAGAGAGAAATTTCAGAGTTTGTAGTCTTTGGGGTAAAGCAGCATTTATAGACTGGTAGGGGAAAAGTGTGGCCATTCATATATGTATCGCCTGTGTGGCATGAGGAACTTGGCTAGAATAGTTGGGATACGTGAGGCTAGGGTGTTAGCTGGGTTATCCAGCTTAATGTTGAAGAGCCTCAGGATGATGGCAGAGAATAGGGTGGAGAGGAAAACTGTGAGCCAAGTGGTGAAATTTCTGAGGAATACGATGAGCATTAGCAGATGACCACAGCATAACCTTATGACCCAGATTTCAAAGAGGAATTGAGGAACTAGGGTGTTGGAATAACAGTTTAGAAGTGGCAATGGGGAGTAGTGAGAATGTTGACATTATAGATCTACAGATGCAGGAGAAGGGAAAATCAGTTCATTTGGATTGAGTGGAAAGAGGTAGTTCAGAGAAGGGGTCTCCAAAGTGATTTGGAAGGGGCCTGAGATGTGATATAATAAATTATACTAATGTAGAAGTAGATGCTTAAAGGCAGAATGATTAGCTTAAACTAACACAATAAATTGGCAATGGTAGGTATGGGAGGGACAGTATAGCCCGATGACCAGGAAATAAGCTTTGGGATCAGATGGACCTGGATTTGAATACCAGCTTCATCATTTACTAGCTGTGAGACTTGAGGTATTACCAATTGTCTCAATGGTCTCATCTGTAAAATGAGGTACATATTATCTGCTGTAAAGGATTGCTGTAAGGATTAAATGATGTAGTGAAGTGCTTGCTTTGTGTCTTGTGCCTGGCATAGAAGGTGCTCAACATTTTAACTACTCATGCTAGAAATGAATCAAAGGCCCCCTGACTCAGTCTAGTGCTTTTTTGGGTCATTCCACACTGACCTCATATTCTCTATATTTAGAGGGCAGGCTGTCTTCCCTGGAACTTTCCTACTGGAGTCACGGAAGACTCACACACACTTGTTGGTAGGCTATGAAATCTCTGGCCTGTGGGAGCTCAAAAAATGCTGCAAGTAGCAGAAGCTAGTTTAACCACTTCTATACACATCTGGTCTACATACCAGTCTGCTTCCTGAGATGGACAAAAAGTTTTTTGTTGAGTAAGTTGCTAAAATGGGTACCTGAAGGGACTCTGTCATATATTTCAAGACATCTTCAGAAATAGGAAAGGCTCCATGCTCTCTATACCCCTCCTACATCCATCTGGAATTGTTTAAATGTGAGTAACAAAATAAAAGGAGGACAGCCAGAGATTACCTAGACACAGACAGTTTAGCAACTTGCTTACTTCCTGGCAAACAAGGACTTGTAACCCATTCATTCTCCTCACTATTGGTTTATTTTTTAAAATTAATTTTTATTTAATGCCAACTATTTTTATTGAGAAAGTAATACATGCACAAGGGAAATAATTCCAAAAGTACACATACTTTAAAATTACCTTTCTCTGACTTCAGGCCCCTTGCTTCCGGTCCCTTTCCTAGCTGTCACTACTGTTAACAGTCTCTGGGGTATCCTTTCAGAAATACTCTATGTATGTAATCTTTTATGTGTAAATAAACATAGAAATGTTTATCCTTTTAATAAAACAAATGAAGACATACTGTATGTATTGTTTCATGTCTTGCTTGTTCACTTAACACTACAATTTGAAAACAGTAGTCTTTTCTATTTCTCTTCAATGATTGCATAATAATCCATGGTAAGGCTATAGTACAAATTATTTAGCCTCAATTTCTAGTTTATTTCTTTTTTTCTTAAAAGGTTTTATTTATTTAATTTTAGACAGAGGAGAAGGGAGTGAAAGAAAGAGAGGGAGAGAAACATCAGTGTGTGGTTGCCTCTCATGTACCGCCTATTGGGGACCTGGCCCACAACCCAGGCATGTGCCCTGACTGGGAATCTAGTTTAGTTCTTACATGACTTTTTTTTTTTTTTCTGGCGTTGATAGCAACACAATTCTCCTAGCTATTCTGCTCCAAACCTCAGAGTAATACCCAAAGTCCTCCTTCCCTGTATCTAATAAATCATGCCAATTCTGCTTTTAAATGTATTTTGTATTTGTGCATTCCTTTTTATTTTTATTGCCACTTCTCTGGTATAGGCCTTAAAAGTTTCTATAGCATTTCTCTGTGAATTTTTTATTTCTTCCCGCCTTGCACACATGCTTTCGATCAAATTTTTTAATGCCAAGCTCCTGATTGTGTTGCTCTTCTTAAAAAACTTCAGTGGTAGCCCTGGCTGGTGTGGCTCAGTGGATTGAGTGCCGGCCTGTGAACCAAAAAACTTCGGTGGATTCCCATTTATTGTGTTGTGTAAAAATTCAAGCACTGATTAATAAATGATTTTTAAATTCTAATCTGGGGACCACAATGTCCAGATGTAGGATGTTTAGTCTGCATTAAAAACAAGTTTCTAGGTACTTCTGTTATAGTTGGTCATTGGATCAGTGGAGCCATTAGAATAAAATACAATTTTCTCAGCCTGGTATTTCTCTCCAAGGTACTTGTCCAGCACCAGCTCTAACTGCTACTTCTGTACATAGTGCAAATAAATGTCGTGCTCACTTTCTGAGATCTCCTCATACCTTCCAGTCACATCTTTTAAACCTCGTGACCCAGTCTTTGAATCCTTTGCACTCACAGGTGATCTCTGGGCTTGAGTCTCTGAACTGGCTTGCAGCCACATTCTGCCTTGTCTCTCAGCTTGGGTTTCTTTAGCCTTCCCTCTCCGCACCCCCACCTTCCCAGCCTGTAAGACAGCTGTCCACAGAAACCTACTTAGCTCTTCCTTGTTATTCGAACCCGAAAAGCATTTTGAGCTTTGCGGCAAGGGTCTTAGACAAGATTTTGTAGGCTTAGTTAGGGCCACTGCTTGACTAGATCACTGTTGCATATGCATTCGTTCCTTGTTCCTGGCTTGAAGTGAGGCTTTTTACACTTACTCGTGGATTTAATGAATATATGAGCGGAATCTTGCCCAGCATCTCCCAGAGAACTACGAATCCCAGAGGGTATGGCGTGGAACGACGGCGGACGCAGTGACGCAAGGGGGCGTGCCGAGTCCGAGGGAGGGGTCGTCTTGCGGGTGGCTGGAGGCTGGGGAGGCTCTGGAACCTGGGGTGGGAGTGGGAGCGTGAGGTGAGCGGAGCAGCTGAAGGAGGGGACAGGCTGCCGGGCGCCCCAGTCTATGGAGCGGAGTAAGATGGCGGAGGCGGAGAGCCTGGAGACAGCAGCGGAGCACGAGCGGATCCTGCGAGAAATCGAGAGCACCGACACGGCCTGCATCGGGCCCACGCTCAGGTATCCCGGGTGCCGGGGCTACCCACGGGAGGGCACGAGCGGGGCAGGGGGGCCGGCTCCCTCGGGGCCGTGCGTCAGGCCAGCCGCCCGCACGGCCAGCGCGGGCCCCTCCCTTGGAGAGCCGGGCGAGCGACCTCCACCCTAGACGAGGCGGGTCTCCCTCCGCAGCCCCGACGTGGGGTCCTTTCCCGATCGCCGCCCTCCACAGCCCAGTCACCCTGAAGGCAGCTCCTGCTTCCCTCCGGGCTGGGGCAGCTTTCGTTCTTCCTCCGAGGCTAGCCCTGCGCCCGGCAGCTAGAGCGCACCGGACAGATGGTGGTTTTTATCAGATCTTTCCCTGAGGACATCACCCTTCTCCCTCCGACTCCAGCCCCGTCCTGCCCTAAACATAAGCCCTGCTCTTCAGGCAGCATAGAATTTCCCCCGTGTCGTGTTGCTCGGAAATTAAACTCTTGCCTCCTTAAAATCACAACCACTTCTCAGAAATGAGTTCCTGGAAATCCTAGGCCTGGAAGGAAGTTTCCCTCAACCCGTGTCCCTCTCCTGGGAGCGGGTGCTCCCGTAACCCAGGAGGACGACCTCTCCCAAAGGTGCAGCTTTATGGTAGTCTAATTGCCCAGGGCAAGTTATCTCCCTCTCGCCCCTTTTACCATAATTTTGCCCCGACACCTACATTGATTTGGAGATGTCAAAAGATACCCCCACCTACTTCAATTTACTTAACAAAACTTAGGTATCGTTTACTATGTAGTGCAAGACATTGTATCAAGCAATTTACAAATGTAACTTATTCAAACCGCAAAACAATCCTGTTAAGTACTATTCGTTTTTCACCTGAGGCACACAAAGATTAAGTTGCCCGAAGTTACTGAGAAAATAAAGTGGGGGAGATGAGGTTCCTCCTCTGGCAGTCTGGATCCAGAGTCTGTATTCTTCACCTCTGCCGTTCTGCCTCAACTGGGGATTACCATCCACCTGCACTGGTTGTTAATTGCTTACAAAGCCCGATTCCGAACTACCTTTCCCTTTCCTCTCAGTTTACTAGTGCCCTAGAACTCACTCATCTTCATCCTTCCTCTGGTACCTTCTGATCTCCATGTAGCGAACAGATAATTAATTGTCTTACCCACCGTGTACAGTCTTGGTGGCTGCTTCTCTCTTCAAAAAAGAGTTACCTGTATTACTCACTGCTTGTTTTTTCATGGGGAGAGTTGCCTCATGAAAGAGTGAAGGAGGGACAAGCTGAAGGCTTTACTCCACACCTCCACCGGCACAGCTTCCTTCTCCAGGACACATTGTTAGCACAGGTCTCCAAGTGCTATATCCTTGAACATGACAAAGCTTCGCAGTTTGCTAGTCCCTTACTGCCTTATGATCGTGACCATAATGCTCTTCTCTTTATCCATTGTTCTGAGCTTTTTAGTGTAAATGATTCTCATTCATTGTCTTTTATGAAAAACAGGGCTACTTACTAGTATTATGAGTACATTAATAGTTACTAATATTTAGTATTCATAAAACAAGATGTTATTAGTTACTGAGCATGCTGTTTCAGTATTTTACTAAGAAATTTGGCTGCTGAGCTGCAGTTGGCAAGCAAGCAAAGTTCCCACTGGAGCAGTTAGGATTACCAGAGTTTTTAGGAGAAATTCTTTCTCAGACGCCATCATTGTTGTCTTGAGTTAGTTGGCTGTGGTTTTCCATTGCTGTAGTTCTTGGCTTATATGATAAATGACTTTAACTTGGTGCTATCAGTTTAGTTTGTTGTGATTTAGTATGTTAACCTTCCACTGAATAGTAATGCATATTTATAGCAACTGAATTTTGCCCTGTAATTTTCAAGTATCTTGACATAGGAATACGTGCATTATGGTTTGAATACAAGTTACTCATTCTTCCTAAAATTTGCTTCACTGTTGTCACGGAGTTCTCCTGAGTTCTTTTCTCACTGAAAAGTGGGATTTTATGGGGGTAGTTTAATTAAGGATCTTTTGCAGTAAATGGACATGGTAAAAAAAAAAAAAAAAAAAAAGGTAGGTTTGAGAACCCCTGTACTTTCCTATCAGTTCTAGTTGCCTTTCCTCATTCCCTGTACTTTCGGCAGAGAACCCTAAACCTTACTATCCGGCCCAAGATCAAATTACTTGAACATTCTAAAATACAAGTAGTAACCACTGTCTTTGTCTTTGGTCTAGCTTGTCCCTGCCCATATCCATAGCCGATGATCTCACCTTTTTTTTTTTTTTTTTTTTTAAATCCCATTCAGAGACAGCAGCATGCACAGACTTGATGTGTTAGATCCCATGCTTTACCCTGGATGTACTTCCATTATCATAATATCCTGTTTTTCCATCACAGTCATTAACCAGATTTGATTAAAGCAGTAGGCTCTCTTCCCTAACTTTACCCTTGTCTAAATCTCAAATTCTTCTATCCCCCTTCATAGTCTTTCCTCTTTATTCTACCTTTTGAGGCAGCATTTTTAAGAAAGCCAATTCTTAGCTGTTCCCGAGTTAGGTTTTATAACTGAAGAGGAATGCAAGAACAGAGAGTAACAGTAAATTGATAGCAGATATAAGATTAGTATGTCATCCCTAAAATTTTTACTCTTCACAAAAATCTACCTGGCTACATTTGCTTAACCAGACTTTTTCCTTTGCCAACTATTACTTGTGAATCATTACTTTCTTTCTTTCCCTGGTGTACCAAGTTATTCTTCTAGTCTTGTTCCTTTTCGTTTGAGGAGCCACAGTGGCTTGAATTTTTCACTATATAACTGTCCTTATTTTAATTATGGACAGTCATGTAATGTTAGTCAATTCCCACATATCATAAGGGAGTGCTTTCCCTTTTTCACTGTAATTTTGAAAGGCACAAGCATATCACGTATATAGAGGCTGTTGCCTAGCAAATTCTTTTGGGAAGCAGCCATTTCTTTCTTTGCCTTAAAAATTATTTTGTTAGTTGCAAGTCTTGATTTTGCAGATTTGGAAAGAGACCCATATGATATTAGGGGCTGTCTTGTTTTTAAAGTATTAATATTGATTCCAGCTTTGTAGCCCTGATGCCAAAATACAGATTGCAAATCATTGATGCACAATAGCTCCATATTTTCAGTTTTCAAATTCCCTCTCTATCTCTAGTTTTCTCTCATATCACTTACTCAGTAGGTCATTTCCTCTATTTCTCTCGATACTAGCAGGTAACATTCATTTTTAATTGCTGTTTCAGATTTTGTTTTTAAACTTAAAAAATAAATTTATTGAAGTAACATTGGTTAATAACATGATATAAATTTCAGATGTACAACATTATAATTTGATATCTGAACCATATTGTATGCTTATCAGCCAAAGTCTAGTTTCCTTTCATTATCATATAAACTGTTTAATTCAACACTGAAATATAGTACCTTTAAAAGTAGCTTTATTGAGATACAGTTCATATACCATGTAGTTCACCCATTTGAAGTGTACAATTCAGTGGTTTTTAGTGTATTCACAGTTGTGCAAAATAACCATAATGTAATTCTGGAACATTTCCATCACTCCAAGAAGAAACGCCGTACCCGTTGACAGTCACTTTTCATTCTGTGTCTGTCCCCTTCCTCCCCAGGCAGTCGCTGTACTTTCTGTGTTCATGGGTTTGCATATTCTGGACATTTCATAGAAATAGAATCATACAGATCATACAGTGTGTGTTCTTTGTGACCAAGCATAATATTTTCAGGGTTCATTTGTGTGGTAGATTGTATCAATACTTCATTTCCTTTCATTGCTGAATAAGTATTCCATTGTATGGATGTAGCACATTTCATTTATTCATCAGGTGATGGACGTTTGGGTTGTTTCCATTTTGGACCTGTTATGAACTATGCTATGAATAATTTGTGTGCTGGCTTTTTTTGTGGGCATATGTTTTCATTTCTCTGGTTTGTATACCGAGGAGTGGAATTTCTAGGTCATATGGTAACTCTGTGTTTCACATTTTGGGAAACTGTCAAATTGTTTTTCAAAATGTCGGTACCATTTTACATTCTAACCAGCAGTGTATGAAGGTTCCAGTTTCCTCATATGCTTGTCAACAGCTGTTATTATCTTTTTTATTTGAGCCATTCTAGAGGTGATGTTGCATTTCACTGTAGCTTTGGTTTGCATTTCCCTAGTGGCTAAACCTTTCATGTGATTTTTGGAGAAATGTCTATTCAGATCCTTGGCTCAGTTTTTGATTGGGTTATTTGTCTTTTTATTGTTGAGTTGTGAGTGTTCTTTATATGTTCAGTCTCTCACCAAATATGTTATTTGCAAATACTTTTTTCTATTGTGTGAGTTGTCTTTTGTCTTTCGTCTTTTGTTTTTCTTTTACTTTTGTATTTTAATTTTTAATTATATTTTATTGATTACGCTATTGCAGTTGTCTATATTTCCCCTTTTGCCCCTTCTACTCAGCACCCCTCACTCCCTCAGGCAATCCCCACACCTTTGTTCATGTCCATGGGTCTTGCATATAAGTTCTTTGGCCACTCTCTTTCCTATACTGTACTTTACATCCCCTATACTGTAATTTCCATTTCCTATACTGTAATTTACATGACTATTCTGTAACTACCAGTTTGTACTTCGTAATGCCCTCACCTTTTCACCCATTTCCCTAAACCCCCCTCCCACCTGGCAACCATCACAATGCTCTCTGTAACCATTGTTCTGTCTCTGTTCTCCTTGTTTGCTTTTTTAAAAAATTTTATTTTATTTATTTATTTTTAGAGAGGGGGAGGGGAGGAAGAAAGAGAGGGAGAGAAACATCAATGTGTGAGAGACATATCAATCAACTGCCTTTTGCATGCCCCCAACCGGGGATCTGGCCTGCAATGCAGGCATGTGCCTTGACCGGAAACCCAGCTGGTAACCTTCTGGTTTGCAGGCCGGTGCTCAATCTACTGAGCCACACAAGCCAGGGCACTTAGTTTGTTTTTTAGATTCAGTTGTTGATAGACATGTATTTATTGCCATTTTATTCTTCATAGTTTTGATCTTCTTTTTCCTAAATAAGTCCTTTTAACATTTCATATAGTAATGTTTTGGTGATGATGAACTCCTTTAGGTTTTTCTTGTCTGGGAAGCTCTTTATGTGCTCTCTGATTCTAAATGATAGCTCTGCTGGGTAGAGCAATCTTGTACATCCCTGCTTTTTGTGTTTGAATATTTCTTGCCAATCCTTTCTAGCCTGCAAAGTTTCTTTTGAAAAATCAGCTGATAGTTTTATGGGAACTCCTGTGTAGGTAACTGACTGTTTTTCTCTTGCTGCTTTTAAGATTCTCTCTTTATCTTTAACCTTTGGCATATTAATTATGATGTATCTCGGAGTGGACCTTTTTGCATCCATTTTGTTTGGTACTCTCTGTGCTTCCTGGACTTGCATGCCTATTTCCTTCACCCAATTAGGGAAGTTTATTTCATTACTTTTTCAAATAGATTTCCAATTTCTGCTCTTTCTTTTCTCCTTCTGGCACCCCTATGATGCGAATGTTGGACCTCTTGAAGTTGTCCCACAGACTCCTTACGCTATCTTCATTTTTTTGGATTCCTTTCTTCTTGTTGTTCTGATTAAGTTGTTTTTTGCTTCCTTATGTTCCAAATCATTGATTTGATTCTCGGCCTTATTCACTCTACTGTTGTTTTCCTGTAAATTGTTCTTTATTTCAATTAGTGAATCCTTTGTTTTTGACTAGAACTTTTTCATGTTGTTGAGGTCCTCACTAAGTTCCTTGAGCATTCTTGTAACCAATATTTTGAACTCTGCATCTGATAGATTGCTTGTCTCCATTTTGTTTAGCTCTTTTTCTGAAGTTTTGATCTGTTCTTTGATTTGGGCCATGTTTCTTTGTCTCCTCACTTTGGCAGCCTCCCTGTGTTTGTTTCTATATATTAGGCAGAGCTGCTATGGCTCCCTGTCTTTGTAGCCTGGCCTAATGTAGTAGGTGTCCTGTAGGGTCCAGTAGCACAGCCTCCCCTATCACCCAGGCTGGTTACTTGAGGTGTACCCTTCATGTGGGCTGAGTACCCCCTCCTCTTGTAGTTGAGCCTTGATTGTTGTTGGCAGTTCAATGGGAGGGATTTACTCAGGCTAGTCAGCTGCAAGAAGTGGCTGTGACCACTGACCACCAACCTCCACTTTCCGTGGAGGATCAGCTATGCAGGGGTAAGGTGGTGGTGCTCTGATGTGGTCTGTAGTTGTCCTCTGGGTGCACATGTTCTGGGGTTTCCTGACTGGTGCAGGCCACGGTCAGTCCCAACCTATGTTTGCCTGGGACCACCCTTGCATGAGCTACCAATCAATCTGCTGATGGCTGCTACTTGTTCTGGGCTTCGAGGTTCCCAGGAGAGGCCAAACCGTGAACTTAGGTTGGACGCTGCTAGTGCAAGGCCTGGAGCTACTTAGCAAGAAGTATGGGAGCTGGAGGCTTACTGAAGTTGGCTCTGCTTGTTTGGGAAAATTTAGGAAGTCGTGAAACAAGAGCCAAGACCAACTATTCATATGGAAAAGCCACTGCTAACAGCTTAGGTGGGCCTGTAAGCTGGGTGGAGCAGAGCCTCAGTGGATGTCCAGGGCTGGACAAATAGTTTTAGCCAGGTTGATGGAGTCTCAAGTATGGCACTTGCCTGCTGGCTCTGTGGCTCTGGGGGTGGAGGGTTCTGAAAAGGAAAAATGGCCTCTGTCCACCTTTCTGCTGGGTAGAAAGCTGTCCCCCAGCTCTTGCCTTGATGCCAGACACTTCAGTTTCTCCCTGTATGCCACTGGTGCCTTTCAAGCTGCTACCCTGGTGCTGGCACTCAGAAAGAGTGAATCTGATTAAGTCTGTATATAGGTTCTTTAAGAGGAACTGCTTGGACTTCAGAAGTTTCTCCCACTGTCTCAGTCCCTGCTGTTTTTTGCAGCCAGAAGTTATGGGGACTTATCTTCCTGGCATTGAAACCCTAGGCTGGGGGTCCTGGTGTGGGGCTGGGACTCCTTGCTCCCCAGATATCCCTCCCGAAGTTTGATTCACCACACATGAGTGTGGGACCAGCCCCTCACTCCCAGATTTTTATCCATCATGCACGGGTGTGCGGTCAGCCAGATCCACATCTGTGCCCCTCCTACCAGTATGGATGGATGTGGTTTCTTTAATTCCATAGTTGTTGGACTTCCTTCCATTTAACCTTATTTCTGATCGTTCTGAGTGGTGGTTGTTCTATAGTTTAGTTGTAATTTTGATGTGGTTGTGTGAGGAGGTAAGCCATGTTTATTTACTCATGCTTCCATCTTCACTGGAAGTCCTCTTCTTTTTTCTTTCTTGATGGTATCATTTGCTACACAAAAGTTTTTAATTTTGATGTAACTCAGTTTATCTATTTTTAATTTGTTTGCTTGTGTTTTTGGTTTATCCAAGAAGCTTTCACTTAACCCAAGACCATGAAGATTTACTCGTTTGCTTTTTTTAAGAGTTTTATAATTCTGTCTCTTACATTAAGGTTAATGGGTTAAAAACCCATTTTTGAGTTAATTTTTGTATCTATTGGGAGGAAGAGTGTCCACTTTCATTCTTTTATGTGTTGCTGTCCACTTGTTCTAGCACCATTTGTTGAGTACCCTTTATTTTTAGAGAGGGGAAGGGAGGGAGAAGGAGAGGGAGAGTAACATTGATGTGTGAGAGAAACATCCATCTGTCCCAGTGCCCCCTGGCCCTCCGTCCAGGCATGTTCCCTGACTGGGACCGGGAGACCTTTTGGTTGGCAGGAGGGTGCCCAATGCACTGAGCCGCCACACCAGTCGGGGCAAATGCCCTCTTCTTACTCATATATATATTCCTGGTTGATTTATCTTGATCTTTTTATCCTGTAATTTTTATTTCTTATTTATGGTGGAAATGTAATAGTCAAGACCCTGCCATTGTGGTTTATTTGACTTTTGCTATTCATCCTGACTCTTCTCCTTGAGTGTTCTCATCCAGGAAGAAGTTTGCTCTAATGTTTTCAGCTAATGGTTTTCTCTCTTTAGCTCAATTGCTACCTTTCATTTTTGAGGCCCTGTATTATAATAACAATGATGTGATTGCTATATTTGATCTTAGGGAAGCATTTTACTTTAGGGACTGATTGTTGTCTTATCTTACATAATTGTTTTGTGTCATACTACTCAGTCTTACAATTAACATAAAATATATTAACAATAGAATCTTATCTGTTTAATTATTTTCACTGTTAAAACATTATGTCAACATTATAAAATTTTGGAAACTATTAAAAATTATTTATAATCCTATGACACAACTCCTCTTGTTTTGATGCATTTCCTTCTAGACCTTTTCCTTATGTATTTTGTTTTTACAAAGCTGTACTTTCTCACTATTGGTCCATGCTTGAACTTCTTTAATTAATTAATTATTTTTATAAGCAACTTACCACCTCAGAAGGCAATTTTTTCTCATTTATAAAATGGGGATGATACCATTTACGTTGTAGGAACAGTTATGGAAAAAAAAAAAGGAGTCTTGCATTCTTCACAATACCTGCTAAGTAGTAGTCACTCAGGTAATATGAGTCCTCTTCTGCCTTTCGTTTGTTATGTGGCCTTAGGGTATTTCTGTTTTTGGAGTTACCTTAGTTTAGTGGTTCTTGGCACCCCCCCCTTTTTTTTTTTTGCCTGCACTTACATATGTAAGGGATGTAATAATCATCAATAATCAGACCCTGAAAATGCTTGTTTTGGGATAGATTGGAGAATGGAGGGGGAAATAAGAAATAAATTTGAAAAACACCTCATCATTGAGGGGAAAGAAATGATGTCTCATTGCTGATTGCTAACTTTTTTATTAGTAGCATTCTTTTAAAAATAACATTTTTATATTTTGCCCTGGCTGGTGTGGCTCAGTGGATTGAGCACCAGACTGTGAAGCAAAGGGTTACCAGTTTGGTTCCCAGTCAGGACACATGCCAGGGTTGTGGGCCAGGTCCCCAGAGAGGGGCGCGACAAAGGCAACCATACATCTACGTTTCTGCTCCTCTCTTTCTCCCTCCCTTCCCTGCTCTCTAAAAATAAATAAATAAAAAAGTCCTTAAAAATAACATTTTTATATTTTAATTATAAATGCAATATAATGACTTTGAAAAAGGTGAAAGACAGACAATAATAAATTTAATCCTACCATCCCCTCACAATTCTTAGATTTGTATATTTCTTTTTAACTTTTTCATATGTATTTTATTGCACTAGGTATTGGAAGAATATTATCATGTTATATCTTTTTTAGTTAACATGTTATATACAGTTTCATATCTTGTTATATATTTTATAGCTATATCATTAAATTTTTTTATTTATTGACTTGAAAGAGAGAAAGAGAGAGAGAGAGAGAGAGAGAGAGAGAAACAAACATCTATTTGTTCTTCTACTTATTATTGCATTAATTGGTTGCTTCTTGACCAGAGACTGAACTTGCAACTTTGGCATATCCACAACGATGCTCTAACAAACTGAACTACCTAGCTAGGGCTCTAGCTATATCATTTAGTGGCTTCATTCATTCATGAATTAATTTAGTCAATCATTCAACAAATACTCATTAAGCAACTTCTATGTGTTAGATACTCTTCCGGACTCTGGGATACAGCAAGGGACAAAACAGACAACTCCTGCCCTTAGGCACTTTGTATTCTAGTGGCACACTCACAGAATAAACAAACAGATGTAATGTAATGCTATTTAGTGACTAATGTTATATATGATGGAGTATTGTTTTGATTAGGTGGTTAGAAAAAGTTGTTCTGGCAAAGGTTTGAACACAATGAAAGAACAAGCCATATGGTTTTCTGGGAGCAGTCTCTTCTAGACGCAGGGCACAGTGTTAAGGTCCTCAGAAGAAGCATAATGGTGGGAGGCGATGGAAGGAGAGCAGTCAGGGTCCAGATCATTTCAACTACGAAGAGGCTCATTTTATTCCAGCTGTTGTGGGAATGTACAGGAGAGTTTTTAGCAGTGAAGGACCATGATCTTAAGTTATGTTAAACAAGGATAATTCTATCTGCTGTGTGAGAACAGTAAGAGAAGAAACAGGGAAATTGTCCAAGGGATATTTGCAAGTAACAAGATGCAAGAAGATGGTTGTGGCAATAAGGTGTGGAGGAGAAGATGATGAGAAATAGATTTAGAATATATTTTGAAAGTAGAGCCAAAAGATGGATTCTTTATGGGGATTAAAGAATGAGGGAAATTGAGGATGATTCTAAGGGTCTTAGCCTAAATAACTGAGCAAATGGTGTACAATTTATTGGAATAGGAAATAAAGAAGAACTTTATTTTTCTTCATAGCACTTACTACTGCCTGACGTAAGTGATACTTGATTGCCTCCTTCACTAGATGTGTATTCCAGGAGGGGAGGGATTTTGTTTCTTTTGTTTGCTGCTCTATTCTGAGAGCCTAGAGTGCCTGGCATATAGTTGGTGCTCAATAAATATTTGTTAAATGATCAGAAGAATAAAATGAATTATGAACTGTTAATTAACTGGGTTGATTAACTGACTTGCGAATTAACTGTCTTAAAAAATATGACTAGGCATAAAAAATAAAACTGCTGAATATCTTGAGAAACTCAACATATCAGAAATGTTTATTTTTTGTAATTACATATAATTTTATAGTTCTTTCTTTTTGTCAACCCAAAGTATGATCTATGGCCCCTAACCCTGTCATTCTTTTGTATTTTGTGCAGTGTTGTCAAAAGTTTGCAAATTTAAGTATGATAACTCTAGTGATTAAAATGTAATCTAAGTGCTTCTTGTATAAATAAAGCTTAGAATTCTCAAAAAGTTAAAATTGTACATTTGGGAAAAGAGGGTGGAGAGTGTTAGTTCTATTACTATATGGAATAGGAGAATGATTTTTTTGTGGTTTGATAAAGAGAAATTAGGTTTTATTTTAATAATCTCATTGAGTTGTCAAGCAAATTGAAAAAAATGAAAAACTGCGAAAAACCCTCTGTAGCTGATAAGACAGTGCTGATTAGGTTCAACCAGCACTGGGCTCCGTCTCTAATTTTATTTAAGCTAAATAAAAAGTTTTCTTTGAAGCTCTTCCTTTGGAAGGTTATTCTGATGTGTTATGTGATTAATTAAATTCAAACCACAGAAAAATTAGTAGTTACAGAGAGAAATTAAATGGAAGTGTAGCATCTGGCAATTATGCTGATGCTGAATTTCAAGGGTTTGTTATCTGATCAAATATATAATGCTTGTGAAACTGATCTGGAAATCTTACGTAATATACCTTTGAAATGAAATGAACAGGTGGAGAATGGTTGTGGGGCGGAGGGGTTGAGCAAAAAAGAAAAAGAACTCAGGGACACAGACAACAGTATGGTGATTGCCAGGGGAGGGGAGAAGTTGGAGGTAGAAGAGGGTATAAGGGGGATAAATGGTAATGGAAAAAAACATGCAATTAAAGAAAACAAACAAACAAACAAACGTGTTTGCCCTGGCCGGTGTGGCTCAGTTGGTTGGAGCATCATCCTGTAACTGAAACATTGTGGGTTTGATGCCCAGTCAGAGCACATACCTAGGTTGCAGGTTCAATCCCAGGTCTGGGTGCACACAGTCCCAGGTTCTGGTGCATACCGAATGCAACCAATTGCTGTTTCTCTCTTACATTGATGTTTCTCTACCTTCCTCTCTCTCTAAAAGCAAAGGAAAAAATGTCCTTGGGTGAGGATAAAAAAAAAAACTACTAAAAACTGATAGGTAAATTTTCTTTATTTGTTTGGGTGTGAAATATTCCATTTAAAAAAATGGAAAGAAAAGTTATGAATCATAGATCTAATAAATACTTTTTCTTCCATTTCCTGTTTCCTCCTTTTATTAGTTTGTTGTTTATTTTTCCATTGTGTTTTTATGCAAACATCATCATATATAATTTTATTTCCCCCCTTTTTACAAAATAAGTAGTATACTATATACATAGTTTTGTAGCTTAGTTTTTTACTCATTAGTATATTTTGAAAATCAGTATGCAGAGATCCTTGTTCTTTTTTACAGCTGCAGAGTATTCCATTATGTATATATACCATGGTTTACTCAACCAATCCCCTATTTTTTGTGAAGTTGGGTTATTTTCAGTCTTTTCCTGGACATAATAACGCAGCACTTAATAACCTTGAATACTTGTCATTTCCTATTTTATATTTCATACTGTATCTGTAGGATAGATTCTCAGAAGTGGGATTGCTGGTAAATGATGAATGTATCTATAATTTGGTAATTAATCTCTGTAGAGGTGGTGACATTTTGCTCTCCCTGAGCAGTCTGTGAAATTGCTCATTTCTCTTAGCTTTTTCAATAGCATGTGTATTAGTCTTTTGAGTTTTTGCTTGTATGATAAATGATAAATGAGATTTCAATATAATTTTCATTTGTGCTTTTCTTATTATGAGAGCAGCTGAGTATCTCTATATGTAGAAAGGCTTTTTGTATATCTTTGTGTGTGTGTGTGTGTGTGTGTGTGTGTGTGTGTACTGTTCATGTTCTTTGCTGATTTTTCTATAAAGTTGGTATTTTCTTTTTGATTTGGGAGCACCAGCACAGAACCTTTGATAGTTACGCTTTGTTTAAACAAACATATCAGGAGTATACAAATTGAAATGAGTTGTTACTACTAAAACAAAGAAACCATTGTTTTTCAGGCATGAAAGCTTCAAACTTGCCCTTTCATTGTCTTAGTCAAAGGGACATGAATAAACACACATTTTAAAAGAATTTTTAAGAAACAGCAGCAGGCTGTAAAAATTTGAAATCAGAAGTTTTTCTGGGGGTAATGCAGTGATATTATTAGATAATTGTGCCTCATATACAAATAAAAGTCTTAACAAATAAGAGGATTTCAACATTTAAATAGTTTTTTACTTTAAAATATTATGGTATGGCCCTGGCTGGGTAGTTAGTTGGTGAGAGCATTGTCCTGGTATATGCCAAGGTTGCTGGATCCATCTCTAATGAGGGCACATAACGAATCAACCAATGAATGCATAAAATAAGTGTAACAACAAACTGACGTTTCTCTTTCTCCCTCTCCTTAAAATCAATTAAAAAATGTTATGGCATGTATTCTTATGTTTACATAATTTCTAGCATCAACACAATTAGCATATGCATTAGTTGCAAAAAGTTATGATAAGGGCAACTAGTACAGGTTTGGAAACAGTTTAGAATTTAGATGACATTTATGATGTAGTTTAGTTTCTAACATGTATGAATATTAATTAGGTCATTGAAGGTAATAGATATTTTTGTTCTTTATATCATTGAAGTTGTTGATAGTTTGTAGTATTTGCTAATGATATAATAATTGATTTAATTACATACCAAAATCAGGCTTTCAACTAAAAGCAACTGAAGAGATAAAATTAGTAAGTGGTTTATCTATGAAATGTGTGAATCTGAGTTGAGAAGTTGAGCAGTGATGACATTTTCCATTTGCTTTGAGGGAAAAGCAAAAACAGTGGGGGGAGGAGTTAGTGGAAATTGAGTTACACACACACACACACACACACACACACACATCTGAGCTTAAACACTTTGAGACACAGGTGACTAATAGGTCATTTCTTAGAGATGTCTGCTGTTGCTGTGGTAAAGAAGAGCAAAGCCATTTTTGCAATGTAGTAGTATTTGCTGGCTTATTTAGAAAACAAGGAAGACATTACCCAAAGATGAACTGATGTTGTATGGACTTTGTTACAATATTTGAATTAAGGAGAGCTCAGTTACAAATTAAACATCAGTAATGGAATATTTTAATATTTTGGCTATTTTTAAAAAGTAGTTTGTGATGTTGCATATCTGTAAATTATATGTATATTTAACATTTCTAAATGTCTGCAGAATGGTAAATGTTTTCCTTTAAATTGCATGTAACTTAACATTTATGTTTTACACCACGTTTGACTATTTTTTAAAAGATTTTATTTATTTTTAGAGAGGGGGGAAGGGAGGGAGAGAGGAAGAGACACATCAATATGTGGTTCCTCTCGAGCACCTGCTACTGGAGACCTGGCTTGCAACCCAAGCATGTGCCCTGACTGGGAATTGATCATGCAACCCTGTTGTTTGCAGACTGGCACTCAGTTCACTGAGCTGCACCAGCCAGGGCATACATTTTGACTATTTTTTTGAGAGATTAGTTTTGTCTTAATTCTGTTTTTGGGTATTCTCAATCTCCTTTCTCTTATTTTTGTTAATTGACAATTGACTATTTTCTCTTTTCTCTAATTTTCCCCTTGCCTTGTTCTAGAAAGGAATTAGACAGTTTCCAAAAATATATATGATTTTTAAAAAATTCACATAATAGATGTATCAGAGATGGAGTGCAAATTGGGGCAAAGGGAAAACAAAGATAGGAAGGAGTGTATGAAATCAAGAGTGAGAGCAGTTAGAAGATTCACATTTGTGAACAGATTTTTTAGAACATTTACTATGATCCAGAAGAATACCTTTTTGATACACCAGGAAGTATTGGGTCAGAGTGTAATTTCTTAGTGGGGAAGCCAAAACTTAGTGAATTCCAAAAAGGAAAAGACATGCAGGGAACTAGGATGCATAAAAAATTTGTATTTGAAGGCTTGTTCATTTTGTAAAGGTGGGCCATCACTGTGGCTCCAGGCTTTCTGACAACTAGTACAAAAAATAAAAAAGAGACGTGTTCAGTTATTTGAGTTATGGTGACATAAAATTAAAAAGTAGTTACTTAGGAGGAGCACAGCTGTTCTTGGTTCTAAGTAAGACCAGAGAACTGTTTCTCCCATATGTCCTCACAAAGAAGGCCTGTATAATGTAACTTTAATATCCATATAGTAAATGCAGCAATATGTGACAGGCTGTTCCCTATACTGTCCTTTAGTGAAAGCGTATGGCATAACCAAAGCACAATTTAGTAAAAGCAGTTTTGCAGGGAACCAAAGGAATGCAGTTAGTTCTCTGCTGGTCTTGGCTTAATCAAGGCATAGACTTGATAATATCTATCTATAGTGGGAGTTGGAAGGTACATTATTCCTCCCTCCCTTTATTTTTTTTTCTTTTATTTCTTTTTTTGGGAGTCCTATGAATGCTGTGGACACTTTCCTTAGTCAAATGCGTATGTGTACAGTCTCCATGGTTTCTGATCTGAAAGAATGTATGCATTACATATGTGATAGTTATTTCTTCATAAGTGTTACTTTTAATAGTTAAAATTTTTAATAAATAATGAATGTAAGGCCAAAATTGTATTTTTCTGCCTTTTTTCCTGAATGTGTTACATAGTAGGTCGTATGAGCTATATATGCTTTAAAAGTAAACCTGCTGTGAGTAGGATTAGTATCTTTTTATGAAAGTCAAAGAATGTGAATAGGTCACCTCATTCCACCGAAAGAAGTGGAGTGAGGGAGAGCACCCAAGGATTGGGCCAAGATTCCTACCTAGCACTTAAGTAAATGTCATTAAAGCCTCAGTAATTTCATTTGGAACAATCTAAATTTGATGTTGAAACAAAACCCAACCCACACTGGCCATTTAAAAAGTTGCCAACAAGTAAAATAGATGCTTTGCCTTTAGCTATATAATTTAGAATGCACTGGCTGGAAAATGTATATGTTGTTAAGAAGGTTATTTATTTGGAATGTCTGGAAACTTCCTTGTTCTAGATCTTTAATTAAAAAAAAAACCCCTGAGATATGTAACTCTCAAGAGCACAATAATCAGTAAAAGAAGTTTAAGCATGTAGTACATGTTTGCATAATTATAATTTATAACTTTCACATGTTACCCAGTGAAAGAAACATCTGTGAGCAAGAGCTATCACAGTGCAACCAACTAGACTACCTTCCTGTGGTCTGTGGCGATACACAGAGATTGTGACTCTGTGGAAACACCCAGCTACTGTTAAGTCTTGAAGATACCACATTGACATGCATGTTGCACTGTATTTAGTACTGTTCATTTAGTACTGTTGTTTGATAATCAGATTGATCATTAGATAAAAGCAAAACAATGGCATTAATGACAACCCTTTTTTTTAAAAAATGCAATTCTATCATTTTTTGAGTTTAGGTGCTCCAGTGTTTTGAATACTAGATAAATGTTCTATGGTTAGATAATTGATGAAAGCCATTTGCCAAATATTATAATTTAGCTTAAAATACGGGCTCTTTTGCTGTATTAGTTTTTGATTAAAAAACTGTGGGGTAACATAGGATTTCAGTTTTGATCCTGTTTCTATAGCACTTGGGACATGAGAAGCTCTGAGACAAAAGCATATCTTTGGAGCACTAACATCTTGTTCCATGTCTAAGCCGTGTCTTTGCTCCTTTGTTCTCAATATCTCTATTTTCTTTCCTTGTATTTGTACTTTCTTTTTTGTATCACCCTTCTACTTCCTATAATTTAGAACTTTACAATATGCATTCTCTAGTGAAACATCTAAGCAAGGAGGAGTCACACAGTACAACTAAATTTCACTTTCTGGGGAAGCTCTGGTGCCAACAAACAATGAAATTCTATTGTGATATTATCAAGCAATATTAATGAATAAGAACAGCAGATATTGACCCTGACCGATCATATGTTATGAAACATTTTTGGTACGGAATCTTATTTTGGGAAATATATGTTTGTGAAACACATTAAAAAAAAGGAAAGAAATAAGGGAGCTCACCAAGCAATTTGTTTTTGATGAGGTAAAGGAATTGCTTGGCATTTGTAAGGAGAGGATGTACAGTGAAGATGTTTTAGCATTGGTCTGCAAAAGTAAGAGGAAAGTGAAAGGTGAAATGAGAAGAGCTCTTGCAATTAAAGAAAAAGGGTTATTAGAAACATTTTAAATGGTGAATGTGGACCCAACTATATGCATTTATCATTTGCTTTTTTTAAAAATTAAACTTTTTATTCGAAATAATTGTAGATTCACATGCAGTTTTAAGAAATTATACATAGAGATTCCCCGGTACTCTTTACCCAGTTTCCTCCAATAGTAACATCTTGCAGAACTGTAGCACAACATATCAGGGCCAAGATATTGATTTTGTGTATTGACAGTCAAGATATAGAACATTTCCATCACTGCAAGGATCCTTCTTCATGTCTCTCTCTTACAGCAACAACAGCTTACCTTCTGTCCCCCACACCTTTTTAGCCCCAATGACCACTAATCTGTTCTTTATAGTTTTGTCATTTAAAAAACGTTATTTAAATGAAATCATACAGCATTTAACATAGTAGAATTGGCTCTTCTCAGTGTAATTCCCTGCAGATTCATCCAAGTTGTTGTGGAATATTAATAGTTTGCTCCTTTTTATTGCTGAATAATATTCCCTGGTATAGTTGTGCCACAGTTTGTTTAATCATTCACTCATTGAACAACATCTGGATTTCAGTTTTTGGCTATTAACAGATAAAACTGCTATGAACATTTGTGTAAAGGTATTTGTATGAACGAATGTTTTAAGTTCTTTTGGGTAAATAACTAAGAGTGGAATTTTTGGGTCATATGGTAACACTATATTTCATTTTTTGAAGAATTGCCAAAATTATTTTCCAAAGTAGATGTATGATTTTACATTCTCACTAACAATGTATGAGGTTCCATTTTCTGTAGATCCTTTTCAGTAGTTAGTATCCAGTATTCAGTAATTGTTGCCATTTTTATTTTAGCCATTCTGATAACATGTGTAGTAATATCTCATTGTGGTTTTAATTTGTATTTCCCTAATTACTAATTAGGTTGAACATTTTTTCCTGTGCTTATTTGCCACTTAGTTGAATTGCCTTCTTGTTCTAGTTCTAATTGGATTTCTTTCTTTCTTTCTTTTTTTTTTTTTTGCCATCGAGTTTTGAGACTCCTTTATATATTCCAATACTAGTCCTATGCTGGATATGGGGTTCACAGATATTTTCTCCCATTCTGTAGCTTGTCTTTTCACCCTCTAGAGAGGGTCTTTTATAGATCATAAGTTTTTAATTTTGATAAAATCCAGCTTATTAATTTTTCCTTGTATGGAGCGTGCTTTTGGTGTCAATTCTAAGAATTTTTTAGATCTTGAAGATTATCTCCTGCTTTTTCTTTTTTGGCTGTGTGGGTGTATTCCTGCATTCTCTTTTCTGTTGATCTATGTATATATTCTTCTGCCAGTACAGCCTTGGTTACTGTCTTTTTATAGAATAAATCTTGATATTGGGTAGACTGATTCTCCCATTTTAATTTTCTTTATCAAAATAGTTTTAGTTAATTTAGTTCCTTTGCCCTTTCACATAAATTATAGAATATTGTCTATCTCTCCAAAATTATCCTGCTGAAATTTTGATATGAATTGAGCTAAACTTGTGTATCAATTTGTAGGGAATTGATATCCTTATTTCATGAGTTCTTCCAATTCACAAACATGGTATGTCTCTTTATTTAACTCTTTTTTGATTTCTTCTCATCAGCATTATGTAGTTTTTAGCATTCACATGTTTTGCTAGGCTTAAGCCTAAGTACTTCTTTTTAAGGAGTGATGTAAGAGATATTTTATTTTTAATTTTGCTGTCAATGTGTTCATTGCTAGTATGTAGAAATACAGTTAATATTTCTATGTTTATCTTGGGCCATTGTGACTTTGCTGAAGTCACTTAGTCATCTAGGAGTTTTGTTTTGCTTTGTAGATTCCTTGGCGTTTCCATGTAGATGATAGTGTCATCTGCAAATAGGGACAGTTTTAGCTCTTTTTTTTTCCAGTCTGTGTGCCTTTTCTTTAATTTTCTTTCTCTGGCTAGAATTTTCAGGACTATATCGAATAAGACTGGTAAAAGTAGACATCTTTGCCTTGTTCCTGACCTTAGAGAGAAAGCATAGTGTTAGTTATAGGTTTTTTACAGATGCTCTTTACAAAGTTGAGGAAGTTCTCTTCTATATCCATTTTCTGAGAGCTTTTTAATCACGAAAGACTGTTGAATTTTGTCCAATGCTTTTACTGCATTGATTGATATATGATCATGGAATTTTTCTTCTTTAGCTTGATAGATTACATTGATTGATTTTTGAGTATTGAATGAGCCTGACTCCCTGGAATAACCATAGCTTAGTCACTGTATATTTCTTATTACATACTTCTGAATTCTATTTTTTTGCTAATAGTTTTGTAGGAATTTTTTAAACATTTTTTTATGGTTTTTTTTTTCCATTATGGGATTTTTGTGTTTACATTTGTGAGGATTATTGGTCTGTAGTTTTGTTTTTGTTTTTTAACTGTGATTATCAGGTTTTCATGACAGGGTAGCACTGGCTTCATACAATTATTTGGAAAGCGTTCCTTCCCTTTTTTATTATCTGGGAAAGATTTTAGAATTGACATTAATTCTGCTTTACACATTTTGTAGAAATCTCCAATAAACCATCGAGGCCTGCAGATATTTTTGGGAGATTTTTAATTACAAATTCAATTTCCTTCATAGTTCTAGGGCAATATAAATGGACTGTTTTGTATTGGGTAAGTTGTGATAGTTTATGATTTTTCTAGGAATTGGTTTATTTCATGTAAGTTGTCAAATTTGTGTCAAAAGAGTTGATTGTTTCTATTATTATCTTTTTGATGGCTATAGGGTGCATAGTGATATTCCTTTTTATTCCTTATATTGGTAATTTGTATATATTTTTTGTTTGTTAAATGTCTATTTTATGGATCATTTTAAAGAACCAGAATTTTTAATTTTTCTGTATTGTTTTTCTGTTTTCAGTTTTAATTGACTTCTGCCTTTATCATTTCCTTCCTGCTCCTTGTTTTTACTTTTGTCTTTGCTCTTTTAGGTCCTTGAGGTGCTTAGATGATTGATTTGAGAACTTTCCCCTTTCCTTTTTTCTAAAGGATGAAAGCACAGATCATACTTCATTTTAAAAACCGCAATGTATTTTAATACAGAAAATGAAGGCAGCATTTCGCAAATTTATCATTCAGCGGTATCTCTAAGAAAATAAACAGGTTGCACTTTGAAAGATGAAATGTTACAGTTTGTGCACCAAAATTAAAAAAAAACTAAATTAAAAAATGAAATGGTTAACAAGGTAATGCAGGTCAGGGGATTAAAGGTGAAGGATCATTACAAAGAAATCCAAAAGGACGGCTGCATCAAGATCTCTCATTAGTGTTCCAGTGGCGTCTCTTTTGGGATAAACTTGAACATTTTTGGCAAACATTCAAGCAGCTCTTTTGCTGAAAAGATTTTGACATGGCTGCTACTGCTGTACCCATGACCATCTTGTAGAGGCTGCACGGTGTTCAGAACACAACAGGAGCCCGTTCCAGAGAATACACTTTGGGAAACGCTCTTCCGTCGTGTTTTCAACATCCATTTTCCCCTCTGTGTACCACGTCCTCCTCTTCTTGCGACTGGGACCCTCGAGCCCCTCAAGCGTGTGCCTCATATCACCACCACTGCCCTCCCCTGCTCTTCTAAAAATTGAATTCATTGGTTAATAAAATTATATAGGTTTCAGGTGTACAATTCTAGAATCCATCATCTGTATATTGTATTGTGTGTTCCCCTCCCCAAGTGAGGTCCCCTTCCATCACCGTTTATCGCCCCCTTTTCCTAATGTATGCACTTGGTGCTATAAATTTCTCGTGCGGCACTGCTTTACCTGTGTCCCATAAACTTTGATATGTTGCATTTTAACTTTAGTGTATTCTTTTATTTGCCCTTAGACTTACTGTTTGACCTATCAATTATTTAGAAGAGTGTTGTTTAGTTTCCAAAGGTTTGAACATTTCCTGTTTTCCTATTACTGATTTCTAGGTTAATATCCCTAATATTGTGGTTGGAGAGCATACTGTGTATGATTTCAGTTCTTTTGAATATGTTGAAGTTTGTTTTATGGCTCGCAACATGTTCTTTCTTCATATATATTCTGTGGACACTTGAAAAGAATGTGTATCCTGCTGTGAATGGGTAAAGTGTTTTACCAATGTTGACTAGATCCCCTTGGTTGGTGGTGGTGTGCTCTTCTGTATGCTTGCTGATTTTCTGCCTGTTTCTATCAATTTCGTTGGGAGAGGGCTGTTGAAGTCTCTAAGGATAATCATGGAATTGTCAATTTCCCTCTGAGAGCTGCCTGTTTTTGCTTCAGATATTTAGCAGTTCTATTGTTAGCTATAGAGGTAGTTAGGATTACTATATCTTCTTAATGGGTTGAACATTTCCTGTCTCATCATTTTCTTTGCTCTGAGAGCTGCTTTATCTGATGATAATATAGTTACTCCTGCTTTCCTTTGATTGATGTTTGCATGATTTATCACTTTCCAGCCTTTCATTTTTAGCTTGCCTATATCATTATATCTGAAGTGAATTTTGATTGATAGGGTGTAGTTATGTTGTGTTTTTTAATTTGCTCTGTCAGTCTCTGGTATGTTTATAACATTTACATTTAATGTAATAATGTAATTGTTAATATGCTAACACTCAACTCTGTTCTTTATTTGTTGTTTTATGTTTACTCTCTCCTTTTTTGTTTCTCTGTTTTCTTTTTTGTGCTTTTGAGTTACTTGAACATTTAAAAAATTCCATATTGATTTATCTGTAGTGTTTTTGTGTATACCTTTTTTTGTATAGTTTTTGGTGGTTTCTCTGGTTGTTAACATTATTTAACATATAACGTCACAGTTTACTGGTGTCATTATTTTACCAGTTTGAGTGAAGTACAGAAACTTTACCTCCTTTATGTTCCTTTATCCTCCCCTGTTTATAACTGTTTTCAATATTTTCTCTACAGATACTTCAAACCATATCAAACTGTTTTAATTTTTGCTTAAGCAGCAAACCTAACTTAGAAAACTCGAGAAGTAAAACCTATTGCATTCTCCCATATTTTTGCTTACTGTGTTCTTTCTTCCTTTCCTATGTTCCGAATTCCTGTTAAAAAAGTCATTTCCTTTCTGTTGAAAGAAGTTCCTGTAGCCATTATTTTTAAAGAGTAGGCAGCAAACTCTCTTTACATGAGACTGGCTTAGTTTTCTTACATATGAGAAAGGAAGAATGATTATTTCTGCTGGGTGTAGGATTTTAGTTTGGCAGTTTTCTTTCAGCACTTGAAAAGTGTTACGCCACTTCTTTCTGGCCTCTGTGGCTTCTGATGAGAAATTTGCTGTCATTCAAGTTATTTTTCCCCTGTCATTTTTCTCTGGCTACCTTCAAGACTTATTTTCTTTGTCTTTAGTTTTCAGGAGTGTAAATACATTGTGTCCTGGTATGGATTTATTTAGGTTTATCCAGTTTGGGGTTTACTGGACTTCTTCAAGAAACTATAGGTTTATGCCCATTGCCTAAATTTGGGAAGTTTTAATTCATTATTTCTTCAAATACTTTCCCACTGCACCTTCTTTCCATTCCCATTCTGGGATTCTGGTGACATGAATGATGGATTTTTTGTTGTTGTTGTTACTACCTAACATTTCCTAAGGTGCTGTTTATTTCTTTCAGTTTTTCTCATAGTCAGATAATATAATTTCTATTATATCTTTCAGTTTACTGATGTTTTCCTCGTTCTTCAATTTCTTCCATTATGTTCTTGAGCCCATTACTAAGTTTTTAAAATTTTAGTTATTGTATTTTTCAGTTCTAAACTCTCCATTTGGTAATCCTTTGTTGTATTTTTTTTTTCTGAGACTCTCAATCTTTTTGTTTTAGGTGTGTTCATAATTGTTTGTTGAACAATTTTTGTTATGACCACTTTAAAATCTTCATCAGATTATTCTAATATCTCTGTCATTTCAGTTTTGGCTTCTAGTGATTGTCTTTTTTCAGTACTTTGACAACTTCCTGGTTCTTGGTGTGAAGGATGACTTTTTAAAAAAATTTTATTGATTGATTTTAAGAGAGAGAAAAAAAAAGAAAGAGAGAAAGAAATATAGATTCTGTTGTTCCACCCATTTACGCATTCACTGGATGCTTCCTGTATGTGCCCTGACCGGAGACTGAACCAGCAACCTTGTGTATCCCGATGATGCTCTAACCAACTGAGCTACCTGGCCAGGGCAAGAATGATTTTTAATCGAAACTTGCACAGTTTTATATTATGTTAGGAGATTCCAGCTCTCATTTAAAGCTACCCTTTTGCTAACTTTCTTTGATGCTGGTATGGCATGAGACGGTGTGGGTTCTTCATTATGTCAGGTGGAGATAGATGTCCATATTCCCCACTTGAAATCTGTTGACATCTGAGAGGGGCTTCTCATTACCGCTACAGATGAGGGTCCTGGCTCCAAGTATGGTCTCTACCGATACCTTGATTGGGAGAGTGGATTGTAACCATCTGGTGGGGATAAAACCCCCGGCTCCCTTCTTGGCCTTTTCTGACTCCCTGAGAGGGGTGCTGGGCTCTTTGCTATTGCGTCTTGGGGGTGGGAATCTTGGCTTCCTCTCTGCCTGTGCTTGTGTGAATTTTTTTTTTTTTCCTGTAGTGTTTGTCTGGAATACAACAGTGATTGTGTAAATGTTTTCTGTCTTGGTAGGCTATGCCTTTTGTCATCTTTGGCTAGAGAGAGCAGGCTTTTGTTGGGGCTTTTTTGTTTGTTTGTTTGCACCTGTTTGTGTCTCTTCAGCTCCGAGTTGGGATATGAAGCAAAAAGGAAGTCCAGGAAACTCACCTCAGTGTTGTTCCTTTGGTGCCGAGGTCCCAAGCCAGTCTGCCTTCTTTCCATCTTTCAGATCACTTTATGTTTGTTTCACATACAATATCTAGAGTTTTTAGTTACACTTTGTGGGAAAAATAGGAAAAACTATATCTGTTTCACCTTCTCAGAATGGGAGTCCTATTACATGTCTTTTAATTTTTAAATTATTTTTCTAAGTGTGATGCATGCTCATTATTAAAAATAAAGTCAAGCAGACTGAAAACTATAAGGATGACATACACATAGCAGGCAAAAATCTGTTTGAGAAATGACCATTATTTATTTTTAATTTTTAGAAATTAATTAATTAATTTACTTTTAGAGAGATGGAAAGGGAGAGAGAAAGACAGGGAGAGAAACATCAATGTGAGAGAGAAACATCGACCTGTTGCCTCTTCTTCGTGCACTTACTGGGACCGAACGTGCAACCCAGACATATGCCCTGACTGGGAAACGAACCAGCATCCTTTTGGCTTTGCGGGATGACATCCAACTAACTGAGCTTTAGGTGATCATCATTCCAGATCAACATCACTTCACAAAAATATACAAATAGGAGGATGAGTAGAAGAAAATAATTTTCATAGAAATTGGGTATTGGATATACTATAATGCTGTTTCTATTAAAAAGTATTATATTTAGTTTTACTTGAAGAGGAAACTGAAATGAAACATGGAATTACTGAATTTCAGGTAAATGTTTTCTAATCACAAGTGATTTTTATTTTTAAAAGATCTCTTCAATTTAAGAAGATAGAAAGTCAAGTTTCTATATTTGTAATTAAAAAACCTCACATTCAGTTTTAGGCAGTATTAATTGATTTCCTACTATGGGAGAAAAGGAAAACTGCTGCTTTTTCTTTTTTCAACATAGCTTTATTGAGGTATAATTCACATAGCATACAATTTATCCATTTAAAGTATACAATTTAATAGTTTTTAGTGTATTCTCAGGCTACATTATTTCTCCAGGAAAAAATCCCCTGATGTTTTGCTGGAATGCCCATGTATGGGGCACATATGCAGGGTTTGACTGTTCTATATTCAATCTTTCCATTCATCTGTTTGTTTTCAGGGCTTTCATTGTTCTTGGCATTCTGAACCCTGACCTCCATGGCCGTGGCTAGGACTGAGGCTCCCTTTTGGATTTCATTTTCTTGGCACATACTCTTTTTTTGTACTATTCTGCTTCATCCTTAGTGCTGTTTATCACCTTTTGTCTTCCAGGAATATGTTGCTATATCTTGTCTGTAGCCTCTTTCCTTGTTCTTTTGGAGTAATGGGTTTATACCTTTTTCTGTAAGGAGGTTTCAGGAGAAAGGAAGGTAAATGCATGTGGTTGTCTCATCACATTGAAATGGAGGTCTGGAAGCCAGTGTTACTGCTTAAATCGTAGATATTCACTAGGTTTTTAAAAATAAAGGAAAACTCTTAAAGATTTTCCATAGCCACTAACTGCTCTGTCCCATCTCCCACCCCCTTTTTCATTACTACTTTCATACAATGTGATGACCCTCTCACATTTATATAGTTCATTTTTTTTCTAATTTTCCTCCCGCATTATTTTCTCTCAGTCTTTTACTCCCCTTCTTTGGTTTTACACTGCCAGTCATTTGTTACCCAGTCTTCCTCAGTTCTCTCTATCCATGACTCTCCTGTAAAAAAACTTACTTGCGTGTCCCCCCCCAAAAAATATGAACAAAAAAAGTGTCCCTTTTATTATATTAGTTTACATGATTTTCTTTTAAACTTTATTATTTTCTATTTTGTGTGAAATTATTTTATATCATATCATGGGTGTGTGACATTTCTAGCTGATTGATTTAAAATTTCCTTTTGTTGTCCTGGCTGGTGTGACTCAATGGATTGCGTGCTGGCCAGTGAGCTGCACTTACAGGCCAGCACTGAAGGTTGCCAGTTCGATTCTTGGTGGGGGCACAGGCCTGGGTTGCAGACCAGGTCCCCAGCTGGGGCGTGTGAGAGGCAACAGAGTGATGTTTCTCTTGTACATCGGTGTTTCTCTCCTAGTCTTCCTCCCTCCCTTCTACTCTCTCTGAAAATAAATAAAATCTTTTAAAAAAATTTCTTTTTGTTGAGTAACTTTTATGTACCAGGTACTTTATTTTTAAACTGTAATGGATTTTTAAATATTTTAAAGTTTTATAAATTTATTGTAGAAAAAGGAAACAATTTAGAAGTATATAAGTAACGTTCCTTCCCTTCCCTACTCTAAACTCACCCCTTCAAAGCATTATTAGTCATTTGATGTGTAGTTTTCTAAACTTTTTCCTTTGCTTGTGTAAGCATGTGTATATATATATTTGTATATACATACAATCTTATAATTGTTCTTTTTAAGTGGGTATTACCATATACATTTGATATACATCTATTTTTCTACTTAATATATATGTCAGATATCTTTATAAGTCAAAACTTCTAGATTTTCATTCTTTTTAATGACTGCAGAATATTCTGTTTTATGGAATTACATACTCGGTTGATGGACAATCGTGTAGTTTTATAAATACCTGTTTGCCTATTAATACTAATACTCCTGTAACATAGATTTTTAAATGTGGGATTGCTGAGTTTAAGCTTTGTAAATTAAAAAAAAATTTATCCTCACCCAAGGACATTTTTTTCACTGCTTTTAGAGAGAGAGGGAGTGGGGGTGGGGCAAAAGAGGCAAAGAGAGAAACATCAATGTGAGAGAGAAACATTGATTGGTTGCCTTCTTGTGTGTTTTTGACTGTGGATCGAACCCACAACCTGGGTATGTGCCCTGACTGGCAATTGAACCCCTTACCTTTTGGTTTACAGATGACGCTCCAGCCAACTGAGCCACACAGTCCAGGGCAAGCTTTGTAAATTTAAATCTTTCATAGATACAGCCTTTTCTTGCCCCCTTCATTTTTGTTTCCAAATTAAGTTTACTGGGTAAAATCTAAAACCTACAGAACTCGAGAAAATAATAGAGTAAATTGCTATGCACCTTTCTTAGAGTCTTAACAGTTGAACACATAACAAATCTTCTTTCATTTGATTCTTTTACTACCTACCTCTTCCCCCAATGCCTTTTAAAGTATATCCTAGATATCATATAATTTCATCTTTAAACACTTTAGTATCATTGTATTACTGTTGGGAAATTTTGCATTGATTTACCAATATTTGCTTTAATACATAGGCTCCCAGGAACTTATTTATTGAGTGAATCAAGGACTGCCCAGAGTTGGTTTGAAATTATTCTTTTTGGCAATAATTAGGCATCAAGGCCAGTTTTCTAAGGTCATATCTAAAACTATGTAATCAGCATATATGGTATAGCTTTTCTTTTCATTCTCTGTTGGCATAGGGGTAGGAAGGGAAAGAGAAGGAGAAGAAGGCATACATTCAGCTCAACCCAAAGAGTAATCAAATCCTTAGGTTATAAGACTAAACAACAACAACAAAAGTTCTTGTTTGTCTCACTGACAATTATCATCCAATTTTTTAGAAGACTTTGCCTGTGGTTCCCAACTCCTGTGACACATTTGAAGAACATGTTCTAAGTAACAGAAAATAATTTTTTTTGTTTGGGCTCATAAAAGTTTTATTCAGAGTCATAAGCTGAGTAAAGGTCAAAAAAACCGTATGAAATCAATACTCTTTTTTTTTTCATCTTATTTGATCAGTATTAGAACAGCTATGCCTGAAGTTTGCCAGCTTCTTGCATAATGTTGACTGGAAAAGCTCAAGATGCATTTACTGAGGATGTTGGCATGTAATTGTAATGGATTATATACATTTTTTATTGATGATGAGCAAAATGTTGTACTTTAAAATAATGACTCACTCAGGCACTTCTCCAGTCAGAAAAGACCATTCATGTGGAGTAAGTAAATTGGCAAAGTGGTTCTTGAATAATTCTGAAGGAAGGAAATCTTTCCAAAGGCTTCATTTAGCTTAAATTTTTAAATCATTGTACAGTATGGTGGCCTGTGACCAGTACTAGAGAGTGGTCTCTTTTCAATATACAGTGTTCTGATGGTTCATAAAGCTGGGAAGACAGCCTCCCAAAACTATACCAGATTTAAACTGACATTGGTTTCAATTATCAAATTTGGACAGCATGACCCAGAATTTGCCCTTGTTAACCAGGCTTATTAAAGAAAAGGCAGAAGATTATAATAAATTCTAAAAAAAAAATTCAGGTGTCCTTTTGCGGTTTTATTTCCCATGTTATTACACAAACTTGGTCAGGAGTTTTATTTTTTGCTCCCAGGCATTCTGTGACAAACTAGGAGGACAAGTCCCATGTTGCTAAGAATCAGTTTTAAATTACAACAGTTTGTTAACAGGAGAAGCAGAGAGAAATTTCTCAACATATTTGAGGCAGAGATGTAAAGGTTTCATTTCATTCCTGGAAGTTCCTAGAAAGACGTTGAAATGCCCTTGATTCTCCTTGTTCTATTGTTTGCTAGTCCTCTAAGGCCAGTCACGCATGGGGATGGCCTCTGGAATAGCGCGCGCTCTCTCTTTAAGATTTTATTTATTTATTTTTAGAGAGAGGGGAAGAGAGGGAGACAGAAACACTGATATGTGAGAGAAACATCAGTTGGTTGTTTCTCATGTGCTCCCCAACCAGGAACCAACCTACAACCCAGGCATGTGCCCTGACTGGGACTCAAACTTCACGACCTTTCAGTTTGTGGAACGTTGCCCAGCCAGCCGAGCCACGCCTGTCGGGGCTGCAGTAGCTCTCTTACTAGTTACATGAGGGAGAAATGATCATCTGCTTGGTCCACAAGTGAAGAGGGGCTGCAGAATTCAGGTTGCTGTAGATTTAATATTTCTGGTGCTATCATTTTGCACTGTTAGGTTCTGTTCATCAAATAAAAAATTTAAATACTATTTCATTCAAGTATGTTATCACTAAGTTTGCTGGTAATTGGACCACTCATTTCTCCTTGGCTGTAGGATGGGCTGCAGACTTGTTCTTGGAGCTATAACAGATATAATAGGCGATGAGACCTATTAAAAACAAGTGAATGAAAACTAAATTGTCTCAGAAGTAAATGAAGAGAATGACTCTGTAGCAAAATCCTCTAACTAGTTTTGCTTTCCTGTGCACTAGAATCTATAGTCAGATCAGCATCATCCTGTTTGATGGGAAGCCAAGGGTCAGAGACAACTTGATATTCTTTACCTGCTTGAAGGTAGGACTCCAGTGCTATATAGTCTAATCAGTAGTTACTTGGAAAGATGAGGTTATAGGTTATGTACATAGGTGAGAAGCTGCTGCCCGCCTAACCTCTGTGAACTTTATAGTCAGATGTCTTAAAGATTTCTTAGTTCACTGTGGAGGTATAGGTATAGTCTTTATTATGTTAGTTCTTAAGTGTGGTTGCTCTGTACCGCTGTACAGGTTATATAGTGGAAAGCTGAGCCATTTATAGTGTAGATTAAAGTACATTTATATATTCATTGGGACAGATTTCCAGCAGATGGCAGGCAAGTATCTTGAAGAGGGAAAAGATACCATACAGGTAAATGTAGACCCTATTTTTAAGTATTAACAATTTCTTACAAAACTGTGAGAACTCTTTTTAAGTTGTATTTGTAGATGCAATAATTTTAAGTGTACTGTCTATATATTTACCCTGTATTTTCTGTATTTATTATTTCTACCACATTTTCCATATTTTAATACTGACAGCATTATTTTTTTTTTCTTTTCCTGAAGAAAAGTGCTCTTAATTGAATTTGCTGTGAGGGCATTTTGCACTTTTATTTTTGATGTTCTTAGTTTGTTCACAGTCTAGCAACTGTGAGGCCATAATGTGGATGTTTTGTCATGTTGAGATGACTTAATGCTTAGATTCTGTTAATAGAGTCATTGTATGTTGAATAAATCTCACATCTTTGCCAGAGATTTGGGTATTACTCAGTTGCGATTCTCTCAGTACATGGTCAGCTGGGATTCCAAGTTCATTTGTCATTGCTCAGAGTTTCCAGAAGGTTGCCCTGTGTAGCAAAAAGCTTTTGAGAGTACTCACCATCTAGAGCTGTTGTTTCTCAATGGGTTTGGGAGTTTTGTTATGTGTTCTTTTTGCATCAAGATTAGTCTGCCCTGACTGGCGTGGCTCAGTGGATTGGGCGTCCTCTGCAAACCAAAAGGTCGCCTGTTAGATTCCCAGTCAGGGCACCTGCCTGGGTTGCCGCCCAGGTCTCCGGTGGGGGACGTGCAAGAGGCAACCAATCGATGTTTCTCTCCCTTTCTCCCTCCCTTCTCCTCTCTCTAAAAATAAATTAATAAAATCTTAAAAAGAAAAGATCAGTTACAGTTCTGGTGGAGCTACTGCTTTATTTCTAATATTTCAAATATTTTTGAGGCTTTTATTCCCAAAGTCTATCGGCAAGCAAGCTTTCCTGGTGAGGCCATAACCTATGTTTGTTTGAATTTATGTGGCATTCAGAGTACCAGGCCACCAGGTTTTGAGTTCATCTAAAACAGTTGTTCTTGGACTTGAGTATGGATCAGAATTACCTGGATGGCTTGTAAATACATATTGCGGGTTCCACTCCCAGAGTTTCTAATTCACTAGGTTTGGCGTGGGACCCGAGGATTTGCATTTCTAGCGAGTTTAGGTGATGCTGATTTTGCTGGTTTGGGTCATGCTGAGAATCATTGCTCTAAGATAAAACTATATTATTCTTTTCTAAATTTATAGTACTTAGCAATCTGGCATGAAAGGAAGTAGGTCCAGGTCTTCGAGAAAATGATCAGAATCTTAGAATTCTTTTTTTCCAAGTTGAAAAAGGACATTTTTTCTTTCTGACTTTGGGAATAATATGTATATATAGTATAAAGATCAAACTGTAAAGAAAAGTTGAAAGATAAAAATTACTTAAAATCCTATTATCACTACAATAAACTAATTTTGGTACCTTCATTTGAGATGTTTTACTGTGCATTTCAATGAATTTATAATCCTATTTAAAATGTTTCCATTTATACTTGATATTTTGTAACCTACTTCTAAAATTCAACAATGTATAATAGACATAGATGTATATCAAATTAGTCTTTCATTGTATAGATTGCATAATTTATTTAATAATAGCAGTGAACATTTAAATTGTTTCTAATTTTATAATAGTTTCAAGTTCTTATACTGTATCTTTGTATATATGTTTAATCATCTTATTATGAATTCCAAGAAATGGTATTGCTAGGTCAAAGGGGATGTACATTAAAAATTTTGATACATATTGCCAAATTGTCCTCCAACAAGGTAAGTAGTATGAATTAACACTTCCACTAAGTGCCTAAGCTTTGCCTGAAAACTGAAATGGTTTAAAAATAGTAACTGTATTTACTCCAATCTATGGTAGAAAATATTTTCTCTAGAGAGGAACAATGACTTTCCTTGGAGCAAATAAAAATTTTAATAATTCTGGGGTTGATAGAGAGCCCTCCTCAAATTTCATCATAGTTCTGATAAGATTGTTTACACTTGGTGAGCCTCAAAACACTGTCCCAGACATATCCTTATATTCATGATACAGAAAGGAACTTCTCAGATGACAACTACATTATTTATCCTTCATTCAAGTTCTGTTAAAAGTTTCTGAAAATGGTCTTTATTGCAGGGTACAGGCAGTCAACAGTGTATCATCTGGTTACCAATTAAGTAACTAATGTATCCTGAAACTTTAGGGTGTAAAAGGAAACCTTTAAAATAAAAGTCAAATCGTCTTTTTAGTGATATTATTATTATTGTTTTTCTTGTTGTCTATTTTTTGACCATATGTTCCTACCAGTAAACAGTGAGCACACTTACATTCTTTAGGTGCATTTATTTATAAATTATATGCAAGTACTAAATATAAACATATATGTGTGTATATATATATATATAGTAAAACAGGGCAGAAAAATAGAAATTTGCCCTGGCTCGTGTGGCTCAGTGGTTTGAGTGCTGGCCTGCGAACCAAAGGGTTGCTGGTTTGGTTCCCAGTGTAGGGCACATGACTGGGTCCCAGGCTGGGTCCCCAGCAGGGGGTGCACAAAATGCAACCACACATCGACGTTTCTCTCCCTCTCTTTCTCGCTCCCTTTCTCTCTCTAAAAATAAATCTTTAAAACAAACAAAAAAAAAAAAATAGAAATTTAAAAGGATGAGATGAAGATGTTGATGGTAGAGATCCTAATGTTTTCTTTCTGTGACTCAACAGAAACTGTTGTTCTATGTAGGGTTTGTGTCTGAGGCATATTTTCTTCAGAGAACAAGCTACTTCCTGATTTGGGACATATATCTGAACCGAACTTATATACCTATCACAGTCCTACCTAGCCCAAATACCTATTTTGATATTTGTTCCTGAACTGTATAATGCACTTTATGTTTCTTTAGCAATTCTGAAAAACTGGGTACTTGTAATCACCACAGGAAAGAGGGTATTATTTGTTTCTTTAGGTAGATGGAGAGATTCTACTATTTAATATATTTGATAGAGTCTCTATTACTTCGATTTTAGAACCTTTCAGAGCCACAGAGAAATCACATTGTGTCATTGTCTTTCTCACATAAATTTTTCTATAGTGTAGTAGTTAAGAGCTTTGTCTCCAGCACTTGACTATAGTGAGCCATGGTGGATACTCATTATTTATTTTGATCATTTATCAAATAAGTCACTGAACTCATTCAAATGCTTATGCTTAGGTTATAATCTATCAGCACCTTCTCTAAGAATTAACAAAGGGAATAGAAACTTATGAAGTTGTATGAATTGATTAAAGTGTTTTTAATTATTAACAAACTCTACAGGAATAATTTTTTTTTCTTCTGTTGCTCTGCATTTCACCAAAGTATCTGGGTGATAGTTAACAGATTTCAAGATTACATTTAGGGTTCTTTGACATTCATTTGGGGAACTCTGGGGCAAGGTTGCCTCATAGCTAGGCAGTTATCATTCCAGAGCAGCTGATAATGGGCTAGGTTAAGAGGCCCACGTGACTGCCAATTTGGAGAGTCATGTTTTAAATACTTAAGAAACCACAGGAAAACAGTGGTTTCAATCTGCGCTCCAAATCAAAAGTCAAATGGCAGGTTATCCGTTTGATCAAAATTGATCTGCTTCTACGAGTAGCAGCTCTGTATAACGTGACAGGATTTCTCTATTTATTTAACCAGTAAACTCATTAACCATCAACAGGGCACTGGTTAGTGGGAGGGCAATCAGTTGTTCCTAAATTTGTATTCAACTCTCATCCCGAATACCAAGGGACAGTCTTTGACCAGGGGACACCTTCCTTTTGGAGTGAGATTTGGAGCAAGCCCTGCTGGTGCCCCATGGCTGCAGTGGAGAGATTGAGGCTGTCTTAGTTTCCTCAGGGTTCCCTTCTGTTCCATTTTATTAATATGTCTTACATAAGATCTACCAACTTTTTGCCCATGTCCTATTTGTTATTATAGGTACCAATTATTCTGGCACCTTCTTTTCTTATATACCCTCTTCTTTCTAGTTCAAGTCTTTACCTCCCAGTGGCAAAAGAGGCTCATCTCCGAGTTGAATTATTGTCTTTAATAGTTTTTCCTGAAGCTCTCTACCTAGTGATGTCCACTTATATCTCACTGTTTGCAAGGATTGTCCTTTCAGTCATTTTTTACCTGACAACCATACCTACTCTTCAAGGCCCACTTTAAATGTCTATTATTTCTAATTTTTCAAGGTGGTTAAGTAGTTCATTTTCTTTGTTTCTAAAGAGCATTGTTTATAACTGTTACAGAATTTATCACATTATTATAGAACTGACTTGTTAATTTTTCCATTCTCTCAAAGCTAAACATTTTACCCTTGTATGAGTTTTATATTCAGAACCAATGTATCATAGTTATATTTGGGATTTGGGGTGGGCAGAGAGTAAGGAAATAGGCAGAACTAACCAATATTATTTTCTAAAGTTACTATATTATATATAGTCTGTTCTTAGGCAGAATGGATTTAGGAAAGAGTATATATGGCAGTTATGGGTCTGAAATTGGATTCTTGAGAAACTATTTGCCCACTTACCATTTGGAAAGTCTTTGTGTACCCTTTATGAAGGTTTGTGTCTTTTTGAAGATTACTACTCTGAAGAAATTCCTGTGTATTTGCATCAGGTTACTTGTAAAGGAAATGGTCACAGTACCAATGTACATAATATCTAAAACATGAAAACAATGTATGTGTCCAAAAACAATAGGACTGATAAATACACTACTGTATGTTTACATGGTAGAACATTATACAACAATGAAAATGGATGAACCATAGGTAAGGTAGAACAACATGGAGTCATCTCATTGTTTATGTAACATTGAAAGAAAAAGGACACCAAAGAATACAGTATAATATTCAAGAATAGGCACAACTAACCAATACTGTAGATGCATACATATATGCTCAGATATAAAAAGGAGCAAGGAAATGGTTATTACAAACCCATGGTAATGGTTACATCTGGAAGGAATGTGATTGGGGAGAGGTACCTGGTAGGTCAAAAGCAACTGTGATTCTGGTAACCAACTGACTTTGGGCAAATTACCTAACCTCTTAGCCTCAGTGTAAACTGGAATTATGTAACCATTTTATGAAAGTTGTAAGGTTTAAGTGAGATAAACTATATAATGCAGTTAGCTCAGTGTCTGGTTAATAGTAAATACCAAATAAATGGTAACATTTCCCCTATTACATATATAGTGTTTTCTCACCTGGTGCTGTAGGCTTTTGGTAGGGAGGATGAAGTTTGAAACAAGTGGATGAAATTGAATAAGAAAATCTAGAAATAACGATAAGGACAAGCAAATTACATTTGTGTGCTCTCACTAATTTGTCTCATATACCTCACTATTTGGGAATTTTTAAAAAATTAATCTTCAAAATAAGTCTGAGACCAGATTCCGACCACTATACCAGCTACGTGAACCAATGTCTTATGGCCATGGTACATTGCATGGGTTAGGTAACTTCCCCAGGCTTCTACAGCTAATAAGTGGTAGAGCGGGGATTTCAGTCAAGACTTTTTTTCCCCTCACTTAAAAGTTGTTTATTATGAAAATAGTCTTTATACTACATGAGCAGAAAGGAAAAAGATTTTTGTATTTTAACACATGGTAATTTTTCTAAACACAAAATCAGTAAAGCTATTCTTGTTGAACAAAACAAACTCACAAAGTAAAAATTAAAGTCTCCCATATCTTTGACCGTTCTTACATTTCATACAATTGATGTATCTCATATTTTACTGAATCCCTTATGATGTATACCAATCATTTTTATTCTAGTTTTTCTTATTACTAGCAGTGTTGCAATTATTAGTGAACACAGTCATTATACACAAGCATTAGCTTCCAAACACTGAATCCCTGGAATTGGAATTGCTGAGTCTGTGAGGTTTGCACATTAAGAAATCTTGATATATATAAACCAAACTTAAAATTTAACTTTACATTGCCACTAACAGTATATGAGAGTATTTTTTTACTTTTTATTTTTATTGTTATTCTTTTAATTTACTAAAAACTGTCAAAAGTGTTTTTTTGCTAAGATAGTTAACAGTATTTTTTATTTTTATTCTTTTATTTTATTTTTTATTTTAAATTAATTAATTTATTTTTTCAACTACATTTGTCTCTGCCTTCCTCCCACCACTTCCCCTTGCCCCCTCCCTCAACTTTACCCATTTGGTTTTGTCCATGAGTCCTTGCTATATGTTCCTTGACTTCCCCCCTTCCTTTCCTTTTCCCCCGGCCCCCCTCCCTCCTTCCCTCTTGTCTCTGTTGGTTTCTTTTCCTTTCAGTGTTGCTGGTCTTATTTTCCTTGCATCTTTGTATTGTTGGTTAGGTTCCGCTTATAGGTGAGATCATACGGTATTTGTCTCTCGCCCCCTGGCTTATTTTGCTTAGCATAATGCTCTCTAGTTCCATCCATGCTGTCGCAAAGTTTAGTACTTCTTTTTTTCTTTCTGCTGCATAGTATTCCATTGTGTAAATGTACCATAGTTTTTTGATCCAATCATCTACTGATGGGCATTTAGATTGCTTCCGACACTTGGCTATTGTAAATTGTGCTGCTATGAACATTGGGGTGCATAGGTTCTTTTGAATTGGTGTTTTGGGATTCTTAGAGTATAGTCCCAGCAGGGGAATCACTGGATCAAAAAGAAGTTCCATTTTCAGCTTTCTGAGGAAATTCCACGCTGCTTTCCACAATGGCTGCACCAGTCTGCATCCCCACCAACAGTGGACTAGTGTTCCCTTTTCTCCACAGCCTCGCCAGCACCTGTTGTTTGTGGATCTGTTTATGATGGCCATTCTGACCGGTGTGAGGTGGTACCTCATGGTGGTTTTGATCTGCATTTCTCTGATGGCTAGTGCTGCTGAGTATCCTTTCAAATGTCTCTGGGCCCTCTGTATCTCCTCCTTGGAAAAGCGTCTGCCCAGGTCTTTTGCCCATTTTTTGATTGGATCGTTTGTCTTCTCAATCAAGACTTTTTTCACTGTGTTGTTACTTATTTTTAAATTTGACTTGAAAGTTGCCAGAATATAGTTGTTAGTCTGCCTTCAGTAAATGCTCCCCCGAGTATTTAACTGAGATATTCCCTGAGAAAGTTCTATTGAAGAACATTGGATATATCCATTCCCAGGCAGGACTCCATTTTCCATGGCTATGCAACAGAATCTAGTTAAACTAATTCAGTTTATTCCAGGCTTCCAGGGGTAATTCTAATTTACCAGGGCCCAGTCTGAAATGCTGAAGCTGGGATTTTGGAAAAGTTGTTTTGAATCTAAATTTTAGTGAATTCAAAACTACAGGTAAAAGTTTACAGGATTGGTTGCTGAAGTTCACCTTGTGTTGATTTACTGCCTTTGATGTTTACTGTGGTGAAGCAGATTTGATAACTAGCTTGCAATCAGATTTACAGTGTACTCCCAGGGTTAAAAAGATGACTTCATGAAGGATTGCTTACCCACCTGATATTGGAGATATATATCCTTTGGGTATTAACTCCTTCCCAGCTGTATTTGTTCTTTCATTATTACTTGTTAATAAGCATTTATTTAACCCTGTGTTTTAAATTTTTAAAAAATTTATTGTTGTTCAGTCACAGTTGTCCCGCCCTTTTCTCCGTTGCTTAAGTTTACTTTTAACAGGCATATTTTTCAGTTCAGAAAAAAAGGTTAGTATTGCTTTCAATTTAAGCATGCAGGTAAAGTGGCTTTTAAAATCTACCCAGAGAGGTTATAGTGATTGCTTGTTTGTGCTAATCTAACCCTCTAGTCTAATTTTCTAGACTCTTATTTTGTTTTCTACTGAGCAGTTTTGGATTAAAATGGACTACTTTTGTCTTGCCTTCTACATTACTTAAGGGAGAAGATATGAACAGCTTGTTCACTGTATTTACATTTAAATTTTAGAAGGCTAGAATAGGCAAAAAGCATGGCTTTTTTTAGGGGGCTGCTTTAGGTCTCAGAAAGTATTTGAGAGACCTTTTAGTAAGCTAATTATTGAGCTTTTTAAATAAAAAGTCCTCACTTTTACATTATTTTAAGTTTATTCACTATTAAAGAGTTTATTGTGGATGAAGTCATTTCTCCATTTGAAGTATTGATGGGATACTAAATATAGATTTTTAAAAAATTTTTATTTAGGTGAAAAACCTTCTTTTGCTACTTAGGTTGTAGAAATTTGCTACTTATTACTTCTACCTTACTGTTTTATTTTTTCTTAGGCGGTTTCTTTGATTATGCTTAGTATTTTCCTTCTTGAATTTACAAATTAAAAAATGATCTTCATGAAGGTATCTGATGTTCCCTTGAAGTGGAGGCATTATTCGTGGTGGGTGCTATGGACTAATCCATTTCAACAATGTTAGAAAGGAAGTGGATTTGTGGCCACAAGATGGAAACTCCTTTTCCTAATAAGTCCTGTGTCATTCCCCTGAGTATGGCAATCTTAAATGGGTGGGAGGTCTATGAGGACCTAGGTAGATTGGTTTAAGACTTGATAAAGTTTATAAAGAAAGGACAAATCAGAGGGACTTCGCTTTCTATTACTCGTGTGGTGTAAAAAGTAATTTGTTCTCTCTGAACTCTGGGAGTTAGTGTATGAGTGTATCAAGTTCTGCCTTCCTGCTCTTTGCTGCCTCAACTTTTTATTAGGAAAAAATTACTAATTTACAAAAAAATGGAAAGAACAACCATCTAGATTCAATAAATAATGATTAACATTTGCCATGTTTGCTGTAGCTATACAAATTTTCCTCTGTGGGAATCACATTGGCTTTTTTTCCCCCTTCCTTTTTGGTTGTGAAATGATCTTTAATTGAAATATTTTTCTTCCCTAGCCAGGTGCCTGAGTTTGGAACATTGTCCTGTGCACCAATGTGTTGTGGTTTTGATTCCTGGTTAGAGCACATACCTAGGTTGTGGGTTCAATCCCTGGTTGGGGTGCTTATGGAAAGCAACTGATCAATGTCTCTGTTTCCCTCTCCCATCCCTCTCTCTCTAAAAATCATTGAACATGTCCTTGGGTGAGAATTAAAAAAATATTTTCCTTTGTAGTTCTTAACTAGCTGGGCATTCCACTGCTCCACTGTTGATGCCATCTGTAATGCCATGAGGCTCGTGGCCATCAGCACAGCAGCCCAGAGACTGGGCAGTCCCTGGGATCTCTTTAATGGTTCCAGAGAGTTCTCTAGCTAAAGATTGGTGCTGCATCTGTTGGGCAATGGGGACAATGTCATCAAAAGTGATATTTCCACTGTATTTAATTTTTTTTTTTTTTTTTTTTTTTTTTTTTTTTACTTTTTTTCTGTCTCTTGGTGGTTCTTTGAGGGTTTTGATGACCAGGGCAGAAGTTGAAGGTACTACCTCAATGTGGGCCTGTCTGTTCTAAATGGTCAGTTTTACTGTAATCCTCAGACCCTTCCAATCCCAGTTGCTTTGGTGATATCACCAATCAGCCTTTTTTGGAGACAGACCCAGGCGGCTGATCTCGGGGGGTAGGGAAGATTTGGCACCAACTTCCCCACTGACGTACCTCAGATATATGACTTTGATCACACTGAGTTTGAATTTTGGCAGCATGGTTGAGGCGGTTGGTGCTGGATGAACCAGGATTTGGGATCACCAAAGAAGGTTGCATCTAGGCCCCCTCTGAGCTGAAAACTGAAAATGGTCACATTGGCTTTTCTTCTATAAGTTGGGAGAAGATTAAGTTTGTTGTCATTGGTCACTAGTTCTGATCTTTGCATTCTGCCTGGAAAGTAGAACGTTTTGACTTCTGAGTCATGAACGAAACAGTTTCATTCCAATAATGTTAATCATAATACAAATGTTAAATATGTAATCACATCCACCTTTTAGGAACTTGGGAGGTATAGCTAAAATTAAGACATAGGAGACTGATATTTACATTCACCTCAGGTGCTGCTGAGATGTTTTTAAGAACCTGCTGTCTGCAAGCTGTTCCCCAACAAGCTAACCATGCACACCTGTCCTAGTCTTTCTCTGAAACTTTTTCATCACATATTCTCTAGAAGTGGAGATAAAGTAGGGAGAAGAAAGGTAGAAATAAAGTAGCATCTATTAATTGTAGTGTGATGTATTGCATATTAGCTCATTTAGTAATGATAACAATCCTCATTTTATAGCCAACGAGACTAAGGAAAGTTAAATAACTTGCCCAAATTTACATACTGGTAGTAAGTAGAGGAGGGATATTTTTGAATTTAAAAAAATGTGTTATTTTCAGTTCACTGTGATGACAGTATGTTGGGTACACTTGAATTAGGGATCTCAGGTGAAAAATGGTGCTTTTATAATTTTTATAGTTGGATAAATTATTCAAATCTCATGTGATTGGCAGTCTGGGTGGGGCGTGTCAGTACTGCTTCTTAGGAGATAGTTGACAAATGTCGGTCTTAGTTCCTTTGGAATTTTAGGGAGCTTGATAGTGCTGAGTACAGAACTTACAGTCATGTTTTGTGTGTATGTTTATCCTATAAAGAAACAGTGGAAAATTACAAAGTAAACCAGCCTAAATACAGCTGAATTCTACCACATCAGCATTTGCAGAAGACCTAGTGCCAGACCTGGCACTGCACCCAGAACCAGCCAGGCACAGCCCGTAAAAGAGGCTAAACCAGGAAGTCAGTGGAGAAGTTGTGACTCATACCAGGATCCTGTAAAAAAAAGTTGAGGTGAGGATCTCAAGAGTAAACTCAAGCAAACAATGGGGTCATAACTTGTTCAGCTGGCCCCAAGAATATGGGAGGTTCTTGATATTGCTGAAGAATATATGCTTTTAAGAATATCCAGTTCCAGAATGTTGCTAACTGAAAGGTTGATACTAGGTAGTTTGCTTGGCTCATGCACAGGATAAATGACTAGCCTTCACACATTCATCTTAATTAACCTATGTTTGTACTAGATATTTTTTAATAATAGCAGTTAACATTTCTTGAGTATTTACTTTGTGCTAGGCCCCATTCATTACAGTTTTACGCATATTAGCTTATTTAATACAGCAATCCTATGAGGTAGATGTGGAAACAAGGTCAGAGAGGTTGAATAATGCAGAGATCCTGGCTAGGCAAAGGAACTGGGATTTGAACTTAGAGAATCTGCATTTAGCGTCTTTGCTTTTGATTACTGTGCTATACTAGGAAAACATTATAAGGTAGGTATTATCTCATCATTTCATAAATTGTTTTTTAAGGTCATGCTTGAATGGGAAAAATATGAATATCAACTATTAAAGCCCTTTTAGTCATGTCTCTTATCTAGCTTACATAGCTTAATGGGTCTTTGAGTCTTTTGAATTTATTGTGCTGTCTCAGAAATCTCTTTCTGATCTTAGCTAGAACCTTTTTGAAGATTGTGTTATAATTTAAACTAAATTATAATCTTAAATTTTCCTTAAAGCCACTTCTTATGGAAAAAAAATAAAGAAAACCCTGGAGATTGAGGCATGTACAGTATATAGGCTTTTTAAAGATCTGAGGATTATTTTCTAATAATATGTGATACATTAAAGGTCATCAGGTAGTTGTTCTGATTTAGAGTCTTTGTGAGATTTCTTTGTGATCAGATTGCTCCTCTAGTCTCTATAGTTTATAAGCTATAAAACTTAACTAGCATTTAAATAAAAACTTAACTCAGTGTTGTTGTCATCCCCACTTCTCCCTGTCCATGGCTGAATTCAAGCCTTTATGGTTTACTTGGGTAACAGTTTCCTTGCTAGTGTCTCTACTTGATTCCTTTCAGTTTTTTGAACAAAGATATACCAACCTAAGGTCTACTGTGTCTAAGATGCTGTGCTTAACACTGGGCGTATCAGCAGTAAACAGGACAGAGATGTGCTTGCCCTAGCTGAGCGTATAGTCTACTGGTCAGTCCATTTTTACATACCATTGCCATAAACTTTTTCTAAAATCCAGATCACAAATTTACTCGTTCTTTTTTGTCTACTGCAGTCTCTTCATAGTCAAGTTGTAGTATACCTTACCCGTTCAAATGACTTCTCCAGTGAAATCATCATTATTCTTTCCTTAGAAGCAGAAACAATTATTTCCTTATTCTGAGTCTCATTTCTATGGCACTTTATAAGAATTTTTATCAGAGTATTCATTATGTTGTGTTATAGCTGTTTGTATCAGTTTCCTCTGATGGTTTGATTTGAAAATAGGGATAACATTCATTGTTGTTTTATCATCAGAGTTGGATATAGTGTCTGAAATGTAAGTGCTGCATGCATGTTTCAATTATAGCATAGTCTTAGTACTTACTATCATTACATACATGTTTGTCTTGTTTCTCCAGCTACTAGATTGGAGACTGACATAATTTCTTTGTATTTCTCCTGACATCCAGGCTGGTACAGAGGACATGATATATCCTTAAATAAATATTTTCTGGTTATTATTCTTTCAGCATCTTCTGCATGCTAATAGAAAACCATTTACTGGTCCCTTGTTTTATAGAATGTCCTATTTTATTTTTAAAAATATTTTTATTTATTTACTTTTAGAGAGAAGGGAAGGGAGAAGGAAGAAGAGGGAGAGAAACATAGATGTGAAAGAGAAGCATCAATCGGTTGCCTCTTGCACACCCCCAACCAGGGACCTGGTCTGCAACCTAGGCATGTGCCCTGATCGGGAATCAAACCAGTGACCTTGCGGTTTGTGAGAGAACTACCAACGCACTGAACGACACCAGTCAGGGCTTACTTTGTTTAAAAAAAAATCCAAATAGTTTATTTAAAGGGTATTTATTTAATTTTATGTCTATTCTGAACAGCTGTTTATCTTTTTAATACTATGATTGCTTAGGTGGCTCTTTCTCCTTTTTGGCTACTACAATACTTACTGCTAAATCTGTGTCTCACCTTAAAAAAAAAAGATGTATTATTTCTTAACATACACCTTGTGCATGTATCATCTTTTTCTGGTCTTAGGTTGCTGCCCTTTGTCTTAACTGCTTTCCAATTTTGAATTTAATTTAATGTTATATTGTTTGTATCTTTACATACTACTTTAAATCCCTAAAAAAAAAACCAAAAAATCCCAGAGAAACTAACAGTACTTTCATTTATCCTACAAGTATTTACTGAACTCCTCTAAAGACAGAGTACAAAGTCCTATGGAATATATAAAGATTAATAAAATATAATATATGCTCTAAGGTGATTGACTTTATTAATGTAGAAAACACTTGATGTAAGAAAGGTTAGACAACAGGGCTTTGGGAGACGATGAGGGCCATAGTCTTTGGTGACTCAGTGAGTTTCTGGGAAGCTAACGTTCGAACTGAATCCTGAGAGATGGCTAGGATTTGAATTTTTAAGAAAGAAGAGATGGGCTTCCAGTAAGTGGAGACAAGAGACCAAGAAAATATACTTCTGGCATTCATTAGGATTGCCCACCCAATATTTATCTTTTTTGCTCCCAGACACATGTTATGTCCTTGCCCCTTGGAATTTAGGTGTGGCCATGTGAATTGCTTTGAGCTGGAGTGAATGAGTCACTTCCAAATGGAAGTTTTAAGAGTCCTTGTATTCACTATGCTTTCTTTCACTCTGCCACAATGACCTGCAGGGCTTTGATTGGCATGTGGGCCAAGTAAGGTTTGCTTCCTGTATTTGTATGGCCAATAAATAAAGTTTTATTGAAACATTTGTTTATTTCTTGTCAGTAGTTCCTTTTGCACCACAGCAGCACAGCTAAATAGTTGTGACAAAGACCATATGTCCCACAAAGCTGAAAATATTTACTCTTTGGCCATTTATAGAAAAATCTTGCTGGCAACTGCTCTATACGTTGGCTGTTTCTTACAGAGAGGATCTTGTAGAGCAGAGCCTCCTTCTGACCCACAGTGGAAATATACGAGCAGCAAGAAATAAATCTTTGTTGTTTTAAGCCAATGATATTTTAGGGTTGTTTGTTATAGTAGCATAGTCTAGCTCATCCTGATAGACTGTTTATAGGATAAAAAAATTCAATGTGCTTGAAGAGGAGGAAACCTTATGGAGAGCAGTACTATGAAGGAAAGATGGATAAGAATGTTAAGGTAATAAAATAATTTAGGAAGTACTAGGCATTTAAGCTCAGGCATTTATATTTTATTTAGAATCCTAAATATCGAATCAGGATTTGGGATTTTTTTGAGACAGAAGAATGTTATGTTGGTAGCCATAATTATTAACGATAAAAAGATTCATCTGCCAGTACTTATAGGAGGCCTGGGAGCAGTAATTGAGTCAGGAATTTGATCTCTGAAAAAAAAAGGTAAAAATATCCCCCAAAACCTGACTGACAGTGATTTAAATGGAGTGTTTTTAAATATTTACCAAATAGTAATGACTTAGTTCCTTGTCCTGTTCAATGCTTATTAGCAGCTTCAGGTGTTTTGTAATTTGAGCTGTTACACACGGGAGGAAACATCATTGAAAAGGAATGCTGAAGGCTAGTTTTTATTTCCTTCAAGTTTGATTTTCTTTTTTTTTTTGTAGATAAAGCAAACATCAAATACTGCCATGAACTCAACAAAATTTAGTATTTCAAAGTGAAAACCACACACATTAGAGTTAGGTTTCTTTCTGTCTCCTGTTACTTAATCTGCTGTATATCTGCTGAAGGATATTTTTGTCAGCTTGTCAAATTATGTGAATGCAAATATGTATATAGTAGCTCCTTCAGGTTAAGATATTTTTAAAAAAGATTTTATTTATTTATTTTTAGAGAGAGGGGAAGGGAGGGAAAAAAGGAGAGGAACATTTATGTGTGAGAGAAACATTGATTGGTTGCCTCTCACACGCCCTCAACTGGGGACCCGGCCTGCAACCCAGGCATGTGGCCTGGTTGAGAACCAGACTGGCAACCCTTCAGTTTATAGGTTGGCGCTCAATCCACTGAGCATACCAGTCAGGGCAAGGTTAAGATTTTACACAAATACACACACACACACACACACACACACACACACACGTATATATTATACACGCCATATACGTGTATATATATAAAATTGAATTTACTGGGGTGAAATTGGTTAATAAAATTATATAAGTTCTAGATGTACAATTCTATAATACATCATCTATATATTGTATTGTGTGTTCACCACCCTAAGTCAAATCTTCCATAATCATTTATCCCCCTTTACCTTCTACCTGCCCCCACCTCCTTTTCCCTATGGTAATCACCATATTGTTGTTTGTGTCTATGAGTTTGTTTTTTGTTTTTTTGGCTTAATCCTTCATCTTTGTTACCCAGCCCCCAACCCTCTCCCCTTTGATAGCTGTCAGTCTGTTCTCTGTATCTATGAGTCTGTTTCTATTTTGTTTGTTTATTTTGTTCTTTAGATTCCACATATAAGTGAAATTGTATGTTATTTGTCTTTCACCAACTGGCTTATTTCACTTAGCATAATTCTCTCCAGTTTGATCCATGCTGTCACAAAAGATAAGATTTTTTTCTTTTTTTTTACAGCTGAGTCATATTCCATTGTGTAAATATACCACAGTTTTTTAATTTACTCATCTATTGAGGGGCACTTCGGTTGCTTTCACATCTTGACTATTGTAAACAATGCTGCAATGAACATAGGGGTGCATATATTCTTTAGAATTTATGCTCCCACTTATTTGTATCTTCAATTTTTTCTACAGTGTCATAATTTTCCAAGTATGGGTATTTTACATTCTTGGTTAAATTTATTCCAATGTATTTTATTTATTTTTTGATGTAGTTGTAAATAGGAATTTTTTTTTTTTTTAGTTTCCTTTTCTGATAGTTCATTATTGGTGTATAGGAGTGCAACTGATTTCTGGATATTTAGTCTGTATCCTTCTACTTTACTGAATTCATTTATCAGTTCTAGTAGTTTTTTGGTGGAATCTTTGCAGTTCTCTATGTACAGTATCATGTCATCTGCAAATAATGACAGCTTTACTTCTTCCTTTCCAATGTTGATGCCTTTTATTTCTTCTTCTTGTCTGATTGCTGTGGCTAGGACTTTCAGTATTATGTTGAATAAGAGAAGTGAAACTGGACATCCCTGTCTTGTTCCCGATCTTAAGGGGAACACTTTTAGTTTTTGCCCATTGAGTATGATGTTGGCTGTAGGTTTGTCATATATGACCTTTAGTACATTGAGGTATGTTCCCTCTATTCCCACTTTGCTGAGTTTTTATTATAAATCGATGCTGGATTTTATCAAGTGTTTTTTCTTCATGTATTGATATGATCATGTGGTTTTTATCCTTCATTTTATTTGTGTGGTGTATCACGTTTATTGATTTGTGGCTATTGTACCAACCTTATATCCCTGGAATAAATCCCAGTTGATCACAATGTATGATCCTTTTAATGTATTTCTGGATCTGGCTTGCTAATATTTTGTTGAGGGTTTTAGCATCTATGTTCATCAGGGAATCGAACCAGCGACCTTTCCTTTTGTGCAATGATATTCAACCAACTGAGCCATGCAGGTCAGGACAGTTTTTTTTTTGTTTGATCCTCACTTGAGGACCTTTTTCATTGCCTTAGGAAGAGAAAGTGGGGGGGGAGAAAGAGAAAGAGAGAGAAAGAAATATCGATGTGAGAAAGAAACATTGATTGGTTGCCTTTTTATGTGTGTCCCTCCTGACTGTAGATTGATACTGAAACCTGGCTATGTGCTCTGACTTGGAATTGAACCCACAACCCTTTGGTCTATGGGTTGATGCTCCAACCAACTGAGCCACATCAGCCAGGGCAAGTTAGATTGTTTGAGATTTTTTTTTTTCTTGAAGTAGGCACGTAATGCTATGAATTTCCCTGTTAGGACTTTTCAGTGTGTCCCACAGATTTTGGGTTGTTGTATTCTTACTTTTTTTGTTTTAAGGTAGCTTTTGATTTCTTCTTTTACTGTTAACTCATTCGTTATTTAGTAACATGCTATTTAGCCTTCATGTCTCTGTGTGTTTTTCCATTTTTTTTCTTGTTATTGGTTTCTGTTTTTATACCATTATGGTCAGAGAAGATGTTTGATGTGATTTCAGTCTTCTTAAGTTTTTTGAGACTTGTTTTGTATCCTAACAGGTAGTCTGTCTTAGAAACTGTTCCATGTGCACTTGAAAAGAATGTATATTCTGCTCCTTTGGGGTAACATGCTCTGAAGATATTAATTAAATCCATCTGACCTAGTATGTCATTTAAGACTGTTTCCTTGTTGATTTTCTGTGTGGAAGATCTATTTGATGTCAATAGGGTGTTAAAATCCCCTATTATGATTGTATTGCTGTTGATCTCTTCATTTTTCTCCATTAAGATTTGCTTCACATATTTAGGTGCTTTTATGTTGCATGCATAAATGTTTACAAGGGTTATGTTCTCTTGTTGGATTGTTCCCTTTATCATTATGTAGTGTCCTTCTTTGTCTCTTCCTATACCTTTGTTTTAAAGTCTATTTTGTCAGATATAAGTATTGCTACCCCAGGTTTTTTTCATTTCTATTTGCATGAAATATCTTTTTCCATCCTGTTACTTTTAGTCTGTGTATATCTTTTGTTCCAAGGTGGTTCTCTTGTTTTGTAGACAGCATATACATGGGCTTTGTTTTCTTACCCATTCAGCTACCCTATATCTTTTGATTGGAGCAATTAAGCCATTTCCATTTAAAGTGATAATTGATAGGAACATATTTATTGTCATTTACCATTTTATTCTTTTAACTGCTCCTCTGTTTTTTTTTTCTTCTTATTTAAGAAGTCCCTTTAACATTTCTTGTAATGCTGGTTTGGTGGTAATGAACTCCTTTAGCTTCTTTTGTCTGGGAAGCTCTTTATTTCTTTAATTTAAAAAAAATTTATTTATCTATTTATTTATTTTTAGAGAGGGAGAGGGGAGGGAGAAAGAAGGGGAAAGAAATAATCAATGTCCGAGAAATGTGTGAGAGATACATCAAACTGTTGCCTTTTGCACACCCCTAACTGGGGTCCTGGCCTGTGAACCAGGCACTGGTTCAATTCCCAGTTAGGTTGGTTCAATTTAATCTAACTGGGAATTGAACCAGTGACCCCTTGGTTGACAGACCAACACTCAGTCTACTCAGCCACACCAGCCAGGGCTATTTCTCTTTTAATTTTAAATGATAGCCTTGCTAGGTAATATAGTCTTGGTTATAGGTCCTTGCTTTTCATCACTTTGAATATTTCATGCCAGTCCTTTCTGGCCTGAAATGTTTCTGCTGAGACATCAGCTGACAGTCTTATGGAGCTCCATTGTAGGTAACTTTCTTTTGCTGCTTTTAAGATTCTCTTTTTGTCTTTAACCTTTGCCATTTTAATTATGATGTGTCTTGGAATGGATCTCTTTGGGTTGATGTTGTTTTGGACTCTCTCAGCTTCCATGGGCTTGTCTGTTGTTTTCTTTTACCAGGTTAGGAAGTATTCAGTCATCATTTCTTCAGATGGGTTCTTGATCCCTTGTTCTCTTTCCTCTCCTTCTGGTAACCCTATGATGCAGGTGTTGGTATGCTTCATGTTGTTCCAAATGTCCCTTAAACTACCATCAGTTTTAAAATGGAACCAGCAACCTCTTGGTTTGTGGGAGGACGTCCAATCCACTGAGCAACACCAGCCAGGGCTATTATTTTTTATTTTAGCTATTCTGATATATAGTGATATTGTAATATTGTGTATTATGATTATGTTTTAAATCCATCTTTATTATTGCTTTCTACATAATGACTGACTTATTGTTGGCACTACTTATGTGGGAGATACTGTTCCTGCCTGATTATATTTTTGCAGGTGTGGCCTACTGTCCTCCTAAAGATTGCCAATACTTATAAACTCTTCTTATGAGACTGGTTGATGATATTAATGAATGTAATTTTCTGATATTGTACAAGGTTGTATGTCAACATTTGGAAGACCTGCCTAACCCAGTAAGTTAGTATTTTTCAAATGACCCATGACTGATGCTACAAAATTGTACATGGGTAAAAAATTCATTTGATGTATAAGATAGACTAATAGATTTTTGCAAAAAACTTGTGGAGTTTTGAGGCTGTATAAAAAATTTATACACACACGTGTATATATATAAAATAGTGATCTGAAAAGGCTTTAAAAACACTGTACTTTTTTCAACTACATTTGTGTTACATACGTGTTAGGCTGAGTTTTCCTCATATACTGCAAGAGAAATCACATATTGCAATAGATTGAATGCAGAAGCCATTACAGAATCCAGATGTCTCCTGTTAAGCCAGACATTAAGAGATTTGCACAAATGTAAAACAAACTCTTCTATTTTTTGAATAGAAAAATAAATATATATTCATTTACCTATAATGAGTTTATTGTTCATTTTAAATATATCAATTAATATTTCCTAGTTTCTCAGTTTTAATTTTTAATACAGAAATATTGACATATATAATCCATATAAACACAAGTTCTTTAGGGCTCCTCAATAATTTTTAATAATGTAAAGGGGTTCCGTATCTAAAAGGTTTAAGAACTGCTAGGTTTTTTTTTCGCTAGTGTAGAATTTATTCATTTTATATTTTTATTGAGAACTGCTAGTTTTGATGAAAGGAAACTGGAGACATGACAACTGAATGTGATATGCGATCCTGGACTACATACTGTCCAGGAAGTGAAAGTGCTTTAAAGAACATTATGGGGTCTGTTCACAAAATTGGAATAAGGATTGTGGATTAGATTATAATTGTATCAGTGCAAATTTCTTGATTTTGATGTGAACTGAAGTTAGGTGAGAGAGGAAATGTACTTCAGTTTTCAGATATAATGTATACAACAACTTCTTAAATGGTTTAGAAAAATAAGCATACACATACATATATAGAATAATAAAACAAATGCAAAAATGTTACAAATCTGTGAATTCTGCATGAATGCTATACAGGAGTTTTCTTTATTATTTGTGCAATGTGAAATTATTTCAAAATAAAAATTAAAAAATTAAGTGATAATGAATCTCTTCAAAACATATTTACATATTGTTTAATTGTGTTCTACTCTTTGTGTTCTGCTGCCCCCTAGTGACTTTTATGCCTGTCAGCAATTTATTCTGCAAATAAAATAACCTGGGAATTTAGAGCAGGGTAGTCATCGTTTAAAAATAACTTAGTATCAAGTAAAATAATTTTTTTTTTTGAGGGCGAAGGAGGTTACTACTAGGATGCTGTGTCTCATTGTCTCTTTTATTCTTTGGGTGTAAAAAAATTGTATTTTTATTCTTGTGGTTCCTTTGTATTGTATCCACAGTCCCCTCTTAGTCCTTTACCCTTTTTAAAAGATAGTATTTATTGGATTCTCATATGACAGCAACAGTAAAACTTATTTATATTTTTCCCCTGTCTCTTTTTATTTACCACTAAATATTAGTCAGTAATATTATCTGAACGTTTTACTTTATAGTCTTGATATGGTTAGAATCCCGCTAGGTCATTATCTCTGATTTGTAATTTGAAAATCAAAAAGGCCTTGAAAAGCATTCATTTGGCAACAAAACCTGATGTGAGATGGCATAAGATAGTGCTGTTCTTTATATTTATCACTTGTGTGAATATTCCTACATCTTGCTGCAGAAACACTAATGTTATTGATTATGGAATGTTCCTTAAGACCTCACATACAATGTATGATATATGTACTATATATTTTTTTCAAATCTGAAAAATTCTGAATTATGAAACATTTCTGCCCGAGGGATTTTTAGATTAGGGATTGTAGACTTGTACTTGATTTGCTTAGCTTTGACTCCCAAGTTTGAGGCATTCCATCAGCTTATATCACTTGCTGTTTTTCGTCACCTATTTTTATTAGTTGTATAATTTTTTCAAATCCTCACCTGAGAATATGTTTATTGATTTGGGAGAGAGAGAGACAGACAGACACTGATGTGAAAGAAACATTGATTGGCTGCCAGATGACCTGACTGGGGATAGAACCTACAACCTAGGGGTGTGCTCTGAGCAGGGATCGAACTTGCACCTTGCTGGTGTATAGGACAATGCTTCATCCAACTGAGCCACCTAGCTAGGGTTATTAGTTTTATACTTTTACACACTATTTTCATATTCCATATTTTGTCACTCTTAATCTGATCTTGTTTTTGTGTTAGAATAGTAGTTAAAAATGTTCACTGGTTTCTGCTGATCTTTATTGTAGAAGTTTCTCTTGTTATTTACTTTGGTTGGGGTTCCTTCTCTAGCAGTTGCTTTAAGAAGGAATTATATGAACAATATTTTTTGAGTTGTACATGCAGAATGGCTGCTCTGTAGACTTTAAACTCCAAGATAGTTTGTTGAACTTCAAATTCTTGCCTTATATTTCCTTGAGTATCTTGTCTTTTTGTGTTCATTGATATTGCAGATAAGTGAAGCCTGCTGGATTATTTTTTTAAGATTGGGGTATAAAAAATTGAGGTATAACTGACTAATAACTTGATATTAGTTTCAGGTATACGACATGTTTATATATTTGCATATATTGTGAAATGATCACCACAGTAAGTCTTGTTAACATCCATCAACACACATAGTTATGATTTCTTTTTCTATGATGAGGCCTTTAAGATCACCTCTCCACAATTTTCAAATATACAATGCAATATATTAACTGTAGTTACCATGTTATACATTAGACTCCTTTGACATTTATTTTATAACCAGAATTTTGTACCTTTTGATATCCTTCACCCATTTTGCCCACCCCTACTCCCCACCTTCTGTCTCTGGCAACAATGCATCTTTTTTTGTTATCTATAAACTTGTTTATTTTTTATTTTAAAGATTTTACGTATGAGTGAGATCACACGGTATTTGTCTTTCTCTGTCACTTACCATGATGTCCTTCTTAAGGTCAAGCCACAGTGTTACAAATGGCAAGGTTTTCTTCCTTTTGATGGCAGACTAATATTTCGGAGTGTGGGTGTGCTCGTGCTTGTATGTGCCACGTTTTCTTTTCCGTTCTTCCATCAGTGGACCCTTACGCGGTTCTTATATCTTGGCTATTGTAAATAAAGCTGCAGTGAACATGGGGACACATATATCTTTTTGAGTTGGTGTTTCATTTTCTTCAGATGAATACGTAGGAGTGGAATTGCTGGATCTTATGGTAGCTCTATTTTTAATTTTTTGAGGAAGCTCCATATTGTTTTCCATAGTGGCTGCACCAATTTCCATTTCTATCAATAGTGTACAAAGGTTCCATCTTCTTCACATCCTTGACAACGCTTGTTATTTCTTGTCTTTTGGATAATAGCCCTTCTAATAGGGGTGAGGTGCTATTTCATTACGGTTTTGATTTATATCTCCCTCATGATGTTTAGCAATTTTTCATGTACCTGTTGGACATATGTATATTTTCTTTGGAAAAATATCTATTCAAGTTTCTCTGCCCATTTTAAAAATCAGATTGTGTGTTTTTTGTTATTGAGTTGTATGAGTTCTTTATGTTTTGGATATTAACCCCTTATCAGAGATAAGATTTGTAAATATTTTATCCCGTTTTATAGTTTACCATTTCATTTTGTTGATGGCTTTCTTTGCTGTACAGCGGTTTTAGTTTCATGTAGTTCTACTTCTTTATTTTTGCTTTTGCTGCCTTTGTTTTTGGTGTCTTATCCAAAAAAAATTATTGCAAAAACTGATGTCAAGGAGCTCACCACCTATGTTTTCTTCAAGGAGTTTTATGGTTTCAGGTTTTAACGTTCAACTCTTTAATCTATTTTGAGTTTATTTTTTGTGCATGATATAAGATAATGGTGCAACTCCTTTATTCTTGTACATATGGTTGTCTAGTTTTCTCAACACCATATATTGAAGAGACTGTCTTTTCCCCATTGTATATTCTTGGCTCTTTCTTTGGTTGTTAATTAATTAACCATGTATGCATGGGTTTATTTTTGGGCTATTTTGTTTCGTTGATTTTCTGTCTGTTTTTTATGCCAGCACCATACTCTTTTGACTACAGTAGCTTTGTAATGTAGTTTGAAATCAAAGAACATGATGCTTCTAGCTTTTTTTTCTTTCTCAAGATTGCTTTGACTATTGTGGTCTTCTGTGGTTCCATACAAATTTTAGGAGTTTGTCCTATTCCTGCTGGATCTTCTTTTCCTGAGATATTTTTGGATGTCCATTGGTTCTTTTCCTAATCTTTAAGAGTTACGCAAAGGATCATAACATGCATCCTTGACTCATCAGTGTGTAATATAAATTAATATTTTTATCACTGACAGGACCATATAATGCTTATTTTCATTTGCCTTTTTCCACCCCTTAAGATATTGCTGTCATAAATTTTAATTTTACATGTCATTTAGTGCCGACAAGACATTATCCTTATTATTTTGTAGAGTCAGTATTCATTTATGTTTACTTTTTTTGGGTTTATTTTCATTTCCTTCTACATTTCTGTGCTTCACTCTAAGATTATTTTCTTTTTTCATGTAGACCTTTCTTTAACATTACTTTCAGTGCAAGTCTACTACTGATACATCTTTTATTTTCTTATGTTTGTGTGGAAATGTCTTATTTTACCTTAATTCTTTCAGAATTTTGGTAAAACAAATTTTACATAACAAAATTTACCATAGTAAGCATTTTAAGTGTATATTTCTGTGGCATTAAGATAAAATTTAGCAATGTTAAGTCTACAGCTTAGTGTCATTAAGTACATTCCCATTGTTGTGCAACCTCACCAGCATCCATCTCCAGAACATTCCTCATGTTCGCAAGCCAAAACTCTGTACTCATTAGACAAGAAGCTCCTGTTCCCCTCTCCCTGCTTCTGGCAGCTGCCATTTTACATTATGTCTCTATGAATCTGACTAATCATTTCATGAAAGTGGAATCATGCAATATTTGTCCTTTTGTAACTGGCTTACTTCATTTAGCATGATGTTTTCAAGGTTCGTCAAAGTTGTAGTATGTGTCAGAATTTCCTTCCTTTTAAAGAATGAGTAACATTCCTTTGTATGTGTACCACATTTTGTTTATCCACCTGTTGATGGACACTTGGATTTCTTCTTTCTCTTGCCTCTTGTAAATAATGCTGCTGTGAATGCAGGTGTATAAGTACCTCTTTGAGTCCCTGATTTCAATTTTTTGTGGGTATATACCCAGAAGTGGAATGCCTGGACCATATAGTAATTTTATTTTTAATTTTTGAAGGAACTGGCAAACTGTTTTTCATAGTGATGCACCATTTTACATTGCTTGTCTTAATTTTTAAAGGTCATAATTTTAACTAGTTTTAGGATTCTAGGCTAGCAGTTTTTTTTCAGCATTTTAAGGTATCATTCAATTGTTAACTTATATTTTCTATTGAAAAGTCAGTTGTTAATCCTATTGTTGTTCTTTTAATATTTTGTCCTTTGATTTTGGTTTCCTGGTGTTTTACTATGATGTACTTAGGTATAATTTTCTTTTCATTTATCCTGCTTGGGGTTTATATGGTTTGGAACTGTAAATCAATATCTTTCTTTGTTAGCTTCTTTCTCTTAAGTATAGTTGGTATACACTTTTATATTGGTTATATTAATTTCAGGTGTAAAGTATAGCGATCTGATATTTTTGTACCTTACAATGTGATCACCCCACTAATTCAAGTAATTATATGTTACCGTATAAACTTATCAAAATATTGTTGACTAGACTTCCCTTCATCTTTTCACTCAGTGTGCCATTCCCTCCCTTCTGGGTAACCATCCCTTTGGTCTCTGTTGCTCTGAGTCTGTTTTGTTTTGTTTTTAAATCCTCCATGTAAGTGAAACCATACAGATTTGTCTTCTCTGCCTGCCTTACTTACTTAGTGTAATACCTTCTAGATTCATCCATGTTTTCACAAATGGCAAGATTTCATTCTTTTTTTATTGCTTTGTAATACTTCATTGTGTATATATACCACATCTTCTTGATCCATTCATTCATCTATGAACACCTCGGTTGCTTCCATAGTTTAGCTATTTGTAAATAAAGCTAAATATTTTAACTATTGTGAATAAGATGCAGGAGCATAGGGGTGCATATATATTTTTGAATTAGTGTTCTTGTTTTCTCTGGATATACACCCAGAAGAGGAATTGCTAGGTCATAGAGTATACCTATGTTTTGTTTTTTTGAGGCATCTCTGTCCTATTTCCCATAAGGGCTGCGCCAGTTTGCAGTCCCACTAAGAGTGCATGAGCGTCCCCTTTTCTTTACATCCTCTCCAACACATGTTATTTGTTGACTTTTGGTTATAGCCATTCTGACTGGTGTGAGGTGATATCTCATTGTGGTTTTTAAAAAAGTATATTTTATTGATTATTGACTTACAGTTGTCCCATTTTTTTTCTCCTCTTTATCTCCCTCTGCCCTGCACTCCCCCTCCCTTCAGCATCCCTCTCCTCTCTTAGTTCATGTCCATGGTTCATGCATGTCCATGGAAGTTCTTTGGCTTCTCCATGTCCTGTATTATTCTTAACCTCCCCCTGTCTATGTTGTATCTACCAATTCTGTTTCTTATTCCCTGTACCTTTTCCTCCCATTCTCCTCCTTTCCCCTCCCCACTGATAACTCTCCATTTCTGTGATTCTGTTTCTGTTCTAGTTGTTTGCTTAGTTTAGTTTTTTTTTAAGGTTTAGTTATTGATGGTCGTGAGTTTGTTGTCATTTTACTGCTCATAGTTTTGAACTTTTTAAAAGATAAATTCCTTTAACATTTCATATACTAAGGGCTTGGTGATGATGAACTCCTTTAACTTTCCCTTATCTGGGAAGCACTTTATCTGCCCTTCCATTCTAAAGATAGCTTTGCTGGATAGAGTAATCTTGGTTGTAGGTCTTTGCCTTTCATGACTTTGAATACTTCTTTCCAGCCCCTTCTTGCCTGGAAAGTTTCTTTTGAGAAATCAGCTGGTAGTCTTATGGGAACTGCTTTGTAGGTAACTCTCTCCTTTTCTCTTACTGTTTTTAAGATTCTCTCCTTATCTTTAATCTTTGGTAATGTAATTATGATGTATCTTGGTGTGTTCCTCCTTGGATCCAAATTGTTTGGTATTCTCTGAGCTTCCTGGACTTGTATGTCTATTTCTTTCATCAAATTGGGGAAGTTTTCTTTCATTATTTTTTCAAATAAGTTTTCAATTTCTTGCTCTTCCTCTTCTCCTTCTGGCACCCCTATGATTTGGATGTTGGTATGTTAAAATTGTCCCAGAGGTTCCTAAGCCTCTCCTCATATTTTTGAATTCTTGTTTCTTCATTCTGTTCCAGTTGCATATTTATTTCATCCTTCTGTTGCAAATCATTGACTTGAGTCCCAGTTTCCTTCCCTTCACTGTTGGTTCACTGTATATTTTTCTTTATTTCACTTTGCATAGCCTTCACGTCTTCCTTTGTTTTTGCAACTGTACTCAGTCATTTCTGTGAGCATCATGATTACCAGTGTTTGTTTTTTTTTAAATGAGTATCTATCATCCATCTATCTAATAATCTATCTATAGTTAGTGTATGATGCCCATTTTGAAGATTGAGTAATGAAATGAAGAATTTGTGGCTTAATAATATCCTTGTTACTGTTTCAAAATTAGAAGAAAAAGGAAGAATGGGAACCAGAAAGAAGGATCTGACTGTAGCTAGATGAAACATGCTAAGTCTTAAGGGAGAGACAAGTAGAGGGGTGGGTAGAGAGTATATATTTCAGAGTGATTACCAGTGTTTGGAACTATGCATCTAATAGGTTGGCTATCTCCTCATCACTTAGTTCTTTTTTTGGAGTTTTAATTTGTCCTTTAATTTGGGCCATTGTTGTTTGTCTTGGAACACCTGTTATGTTGTAAGGGATGGAGCCTTAGGTATTCACTAAGGCAGGGCAACCCACTTTGCTGCATTGTGGTGCTATATGTGGTGGAGGGGTCAGAGAGGGAACAAGGCTGCTTGTTTGACTCTTGCCTCGGTTTTAGTCACTTCCCCTGCTACCTACAAATGGATTGTGCCCTTTCAGGTGCTGATTCCCGGGTGGGTGGGTTTGTGTATATTTTAGGATCCCATGGGTCTCTCCAATAGGCTCTCCTGTGAGAGTGGGGGTTTCTCTTGCTGCCGCAATCCCCACAGAGTTTTATAGCCAGAGGTTTTGAGGATTTATTTTCCTGCGCTGGAACCTTGGGTTGCGTGGTTTGTCACTCCCCAGTTGTTCCTCCAAGTTCATCGGCATGAGAATGTGGGATATCCCAGTCCTCCAGCCGCTGCCTTGCCCCTCTGGTCCTCTAGTGCTGCCTTGTTGTGTATCCTCTCTGCCCTGGCTGCCCATCTCTGCCCCTCCTAACAGTCTGGATGAATATTTCTTCTTTAACTCCTTGTTGGACTAACGTACAGTTTTATTTTCTGGCAGTTCTGGTTGTTTTTTGTTTTTTAAATTGGTTGTTATCCCTCTTTTGTTGAGTGAAGCATATCTACCCAGGCCTCCATCTTGGCTAGAATTGCTCATTGTAGTTTTGATTTGCATTTCCCTGATGATTAGTGATGTCAAACATTTTTTCATGTCTCTTGGCCACCTTTATGTCTTTTTTTGGAGAAATGTATTTTTGTGTTTTCTGCCTGTTTTTAAATTGGATTTTTTTTGTTATTGAGTTGTATGAGTTTCTTACATATTTTGGATATCAATCCCTTGTTGGAGATGTCATTTGTGAATATGTTCTCCTCATTAGTAGGTTGCCTTTTTGTTTTGTTGAAGATTTCCTTAGCTGTGCAGAAGTTTCTAATTTGATGTAGTTCCATTTTTTAATTTTTTCTTTTGTATCCCGTGCTCAAGGGAACATGTCCACAAAATGTTATTCAAACTGATGTCTGATGGTTTACTTCCTATTTTTCTTTTGAGGGTTTTGTGGTTTCAGATCTTACATTTAAATCTTTAACCCAATTTGATTTTATTTTGTATATGGTATAAGAGAGCAATCCAATTTAATTTTTTTTTTTGCAAGTTGCTGCCCAGTTTCCCCAACACCACTTGTTGAAGAGACTGTCACTACTCCAGTGTATATATTTTTACCTCCTTTGTCATACATTAGTTAACTAGGTAAGTGAGGGTTTATTTCTGGGCTCTCTATTCTGTTCCATTGTAGATACATGTCTTTTATTAGTCTTGGGAAAGAGTTGACTTTGATGTCTTTAAATGTTGCTTATGCCCCATTACAAAAAGACAAGAAACCCCTTTCAGTGGAGTTACAAAATCAAAACTATTTTCATGATATCACCAAGATATTATTTGCTGTTTTTATTGATATTCTTGTAGTATGCAAATATAGTTTAGTGTCCCGGAGGCTATATGACATGTGAAGATATCATTATTTTAATGGCTAATGTAATAATATATGCTTGTGTATTCTAATGTTTATTTTTTTTCAATTTTAATTTCTAATGTAAATGTCAGTAAATATAACTGCATATAGAAAAGTTCTTGGGGACCTCACTATTTCTTAAGAGTATGAAAATATTCTTAGACCCTAAAATTTGAGATGTACTGTGTTAGGTCATTTGACTATGTTTCGTATATTTTATATTCCTAAATTCTTCTGTATTTTACATCCTTTAATTTCCCTCTTTATGCTTCAATTTGGATATTTTCTATTGTTTTATGTTCACTAATCCTTTTGTTGATAAATCATCTATAGAGTTCTTAATTTTAAGAATGGCATTTTTTCACTTCTGAGTTTTCCCTCAGTTTTTAAATAACAAAGATTTCAAGGCTTTCGTGGAATTCTCCATTGGTTTATTTAGGTTGTTCATCTTTTCCCTTTAATTTCTTGTCATATTAATCATAGCCATTCTAAAGTTTTTTCTGACTTCAATATCTGGATCATTTGTGGGTCTTGCTTTTTAGTCATGTGATTCTCTCCCATGGCATGCCTGATAATTTTGGACTGAATGGCGATAAAAAAAAATGGAGATTTATCACCTTCTCATTTTTTGTAAGGCACATAGAGTGGCAATGCTTTTTTTAAAAGATTTTATTTATTTATTTTTAGAGAATGGGGAAGGAAGGGAGAAAGAGAGGCAGAGAAACATCATTTGGTTGCCTTTGTACATGCTCCAACCAGGGACCGAACCGGCAACCCTGTCATGTGCCCTGACTGGGAATTAAACCAGTGACCTCTTGCTTTGTGGGCAGCGCCCAACCAACTGAACTACACTGGTCAGGGCGGCAATGATTTTCTTCATACAATTAGGACATGGCTGGCTAAAGTAGGATTTGGCTTCAGCAGGGCCATCGCTGCCTGTGCTTCAGTACCTACGTGCTTTATGGTATATCTCCACATTTTCGAAAGATCCTGGAGTGAAGATTAGAACTCCTTCTCTCAGGTGGATAGAAATAAAGGTTATTTCTAACCTTTATTTCCTTCATACCCCAAAATTACTTGAAAATATGCACTAGATGTTTAACAAATTTACTCATATAGTCATTTCTGAAAGGAACGCAGTTTACTTTTCTCACAGTTACCCATTGTAATTCCTTAATTCCATAAATTGAAACAATCATGCAGTTTTAGTGACTTCTCTTTTCAGAAAGATGTCTCTTAACAAGTTAATCTAGTCTTTTCCCAATTTTAATTTTATGGTGTGAGTGTTGATGTCACTTATTTTGTTAAATTTTATTTTGATTGTATTAGGACCATTTTTCCAAATAAACCCATATAGGTCAAAGTTGTGTCAGATTTTATTTTTATCTTCCAGAGTATTAAAAATAAAATTGCTTTAGCATCAGTTATGTAGTTGAACATACATTTGATTTCTTAGTCTAGGTGTACAGTAAAATTATTGACTAGAGTGGATACTAAGGTGACTTCATATAGAAACAGTTAAAGATAGAAGTGAAGTATTAATTGAATCAAAAGCGATGACCATCACTAAAGTATTCCTATTTTGGATCACAAAGAACTGTATCCAAGACTGTTGGTGACATGCCAAGCCATTGTTTTGGAAGTATGACCCAGATTATTGGTTCTGGATGCTAACATTTGAAAATGATTTCTTGATGGAGCATATGTGAGCTTGGAATTATGAATTGTCTTAAAATTTCTTTTCAAGGGAAGGACCATATGAGAGGGAGGGTATACAAAATATTTTGTTTATAATATGCTGTAAAGATGACTTATTACAATTTAATATTAAACAGCTCAAGAGGCCTAAAATTTATCTTACTTGGTACTAACTGGTGTTTCTCTCTGACACATGGTGTGAATCAACTGTCCTTCCAACTTCAGAGGGCAGAGAGCTTGCTGATGCAACTTCTTTGTTCTGGGGAATTGTTTCCCCTGGGCCTTAAGAAAGGAAGGACATTAAAAGCTTTGGCTTTGGCTCCGGGCAAGTTCTCTCCAAGTTGGACACAGTTGGGAGCAGAATGTTGGCTAAAGGAAGAAGAGTTGGTAACTTCTTTTGTATCCTGGACTTTAAAAAAGACTGAACATTAACTTTTTCAAGCTCTCTACTCGACTTTATATGATTAAGAGTCCCTTATTTTCCCTTAAAATGGAACCAGAAAATCTCACAGTTTTATATGTTGGTGTTTTCCAGGATTCTCCTTCCTTAGATCCTAGAGAGTTGTTTGGGTTTCTGCCCTTCCCCATTGGGGGTATTCTTTTGTGAAAATATTCTTGCACTTAAGAAAGGGAACCATGGAAATGGAAGGTTGAATGACAACATCACTGGCTCAAAAGACCTCAGAAGCCTGGAGAAATGGAATATACTTGTATTAGGTAATAAGTTGTAGATTCAGAATATCAACTGAATACTTATATATAGCAATATCTAAAATCAAATTAAAAGATTTTATGTGACTTTAAGCTCAACATACAGCATGATATGCCTGCCAAAACTACTAAAGCATTATTTTTAGGCTTTTTTAGTAGAAGTTGAGTAACAAAGTTGAAAGATGTGTCTTATTTTCCTAGTTTGACCATGCTTGATTTTAAAAGTACTGATACTTAGAGTATACTTTTTTGTGTGCCCAGCACTATTTTGGATGCTTACTTGGATTGTGCCATTTAATCTTCACACAACAATTGAATGAAGTGGTTGCTATTATTATCTGCATTTTACAAATACAGAATCTAAAGTATAGAAAAAGTTTAATAACTTTCCCAGCATCACACAATTAATTAATAAGTAGCAGAACCAAGAATTGAAGCTAAAGTCTGGCCTTGAAATCTGTGCTCTTGACCACTGTGCTATACTGCTTGTTTTATTACACTTTAAGAAGAATGTTGACTACTGGAACATGTACAGAGGGTAAAAATCTCAATCGAAAGCCTGTTTATATATGGAGTAGTTGAATAATTTGAGATTGTTTAGTCTGGAGAAGGGAAGGGGAGGATCAAGGTCTTGTTTCAGTGATCCTCTGAGGGCACAGGTAAGATAAATGGTGAAAATTGAAGGAAGGCAAATTTCATTTTTGTGTAAGAACTTTGTAACAAGTTGTTGAAATGGGATTGGTTGCCTAGTAATGAACTTCCTTTTACTAGACATATTTTAATAGAAGCTGGATAAGAATGTGTTAAAGAGAGATCTTTAAAATAGTTTAGTATGTAATTTATATTTATACTGTCTGTAAAACAAATGTTTCTATGAAATAAAGGACACAATATTGATTCCTAATGGAAACTTGTCATCATAATGAGAGAGAGGCAGGACGTGTCCTGATTAATTTTTGTCCAAAACATAAACCCTTGTTTTTGTAAATAGCTTTATATTATTGGTAGGGAATTCTTTGGGTATCATGTTAGTGGACTAGGAAACAACAGAAAGTGGGTGCCTTTTCCAGTTCACAAATCAAGTTTAGTAGTAGATCTGAGGTTTCATTTTAATAACCATTGAGGCTCCTGTCTTCCCCGCCTGTTTGAAGGGTGCTGAAAGAACATTAGTTGGTGAGCTTCATAGTCACAATGGAATAGCTCTAGGAAGCTGCTACATCAATTTTCACATTAAAATTTCAGGGTATCAAAGGCATGTGTGCTTTAAATTCATTTTGAGATTATCATTAATAACAAGAGAGGTTTGGAATATAAAAAAGATACTGAATTTAAAAAATTTTGACCAATGATTGCTTCTTGGGTGTGCAGGTGATAGATTGTGAGAAGAACTTCTCATCTAATTTTTTACATTTGTTGGATTTTTAAAAATAATTATTAAAAATTAAATCTCAAGTTATCCTGATGTGTTCTTGTTTGGTTTTCATTTCAATTAATATTTTATTGCACATCTACTACAAATCATGTACTATGGTAGACTCTTTTAGGTACATTTCTTTTTTCAATTATGAAAGCAATACATGTTTATTTAAATAAAGTATACTGTTATAGAAAGTAGAATGAAAAAAATCACAATTATATTATCTAAACATGGTCATTTATATTATTTTGGTATTTCTCCTCTCTCCCTCTTGTCCTCATCTTCCTTTTTCTCCTTCTCATCCCTTTTCTTTCATCTTATCCTTGATGTAATTGTAGCAACCTGTGGAAGGTAAGTGTGTCTGTGGACTGGCAATATCAGAAAGGTTGCTTCATGTGTGAAATGATGATAATGATGACTACTCCAATAGGATTATTTTTGAACAATTAGTGAGTTAGGGTATGTTAATTTTTCAAGAGAGGACTTGATATATATTTTAAAAATGTTCATTTTAATATTATTTTATAATGTTGAGCTGGATTTATCCTTTAATTTGATATTGGTGCAGTAAATTCCCTAGATTAAATTGCTGGGTAGTTGAATGATTGACCTTTAGTTTTCTATGATTTTTTAAAAAAGATTTTATTTATTTATTTTTAGAGAGGTGAAGAGAGGGAAAAAGAGGGAGAGAAACATCCTTATGGTTGCATTTTGCACGTCCCCTGCTGGGGACCTGGCCTGCAACCCAGGCGTGTGTCCTACACTGGGAATCGAACCAGCAACGCTTTGGTTCACAGGCTGGCGCTCAAACCAGTGAGCTATACCAGCTAGGGGTCTATGCTTTTTTTTTAAGTGTTGGTACTGTAAGTAACTCCCCCCCTGCCCCATGTTCTTGAGCCATTATTGCAAACTCAGACATACACCCCCAACCTTTTTCAGAACAATGATCAGTTATACATTGACTTAGATGTCCCACATAATGTGTGGTAGGATTTCTCTGCATACTCCTATGATAAACGTTTAATAGAACCCTTAATCCAGGTCAAAATACTGAAAAAATTGGAAAATAACAGGACACTTAGCATTGCTCAGCTCTGCGTGACTGTATATTACAGTGTCTAGTCTTAGTTTGAGACTGGTGTTTATCATTATGGTACAGAGTTCTTGACTACTTTTATGTTCTACCAAATACACATTTTTAACAGACTATCCTGCTCTTCCCCTTTAAAAAAAAGAGCTTTGTCAACACATTTTTCTTCTTCTTTGTGAGTTAGGTTGGTAATTTGGAGCATATAAGTATGATATTTGGGAGCTGTCTGTTTCCATTGTTGCAGCCTGATTGCCTGTGGTTTAATCATCAGTAGTTAAGAAAGGAAGCAAAAAAAAAAAAAAAAAAAAAAAAAAGGCTTCAGGCTACGTAGTACCATAAAAAAATTTCCACCTGGAAGCTATTTTTTCTAAAAGCCCTTAGGGACTGCTGTCATCCTCCCCCTTCTATTGGCAACAAGGGCCAGAAACACCCGATCCCTTCAGAGCCAGGTCTTGATGCAGTTTAATCGTCTTCCTTCTTTTAGCTTCCACAGGAGGTTAGAGGAGTGCTAGGGAAGTAAATTATTACCAGACACTTCGCTTCTCTAATAGATTTCCTTGAACCTTTTAAGTTCTACCTTTTCTTTTTCTGATCCTTTTTATATTTAGCATTTTAGCTAAAGTACAGTTTTTTGCACTTCTAGAACTTGAATTACTTTTTAAGTAAGAATGTATATTAACTCTAGTGCTTGTCTTTGGAGAAAATTTAAATGTTGAAACATTTTGGGCACTGCTTTAGGCTCTCTGTCACTTTATAATGCCTTCTGTTTGGGATATAGGCATTATTCCAGGTGTAAGCCCTGAAGGAACTCCTAGTCCTGTAGGGGACATAGATGTGTAAATAAATTTTTACAGTGTAGAGTGCTCTGGGTAGTACCCTTTCAAAAATATGAACAAATAAACATTTCAAAACAAAAGAATATCAACTCAACTTTCCATCAGTGAAAGCCAATAGTGGTGGTGCCCATTCATTTCTAGGATAATATTAGGCATTTGTTCATGAACTTTATGGCAAAACAGGATGATAGTATTTCTGGTGAAATTTATTTCACACCACACATAGTTTCATAGGTTCAAGGCCAGTTCAAATTTGTGCAGTGTCAAAGTGAGGGCCAGTGGTAAATTAGAATATCATGGCTGTTATTTTGTATCATTTCCTGTCAAGAATAACAAAGCAAACAAGCAAGGAAAATATAACCAGCAACATTGAAAGAAAAAAGAAACCAACAGTAATGAGAGGGAAGTAGGGAGGAGGGTAACGGGGAAAGAAGGGGAAGGGTCAAATCAAGGAGCAGGTATAAAGGGCCCATGGACAAAGTCAACGTGGGGAAGGATTGAGGGTGGGAAGTAGAGGTGGGTGGGGCAGGGGAAAGTGGTAGTGGGGGAAATGGAGACAAATGTATTTGAACAATAAAAAAAATTAATAAAAAAAGAATAGGTCTAAGGGCTTCAACAGATTTTGGTTCTTCATTTTTTAAAACAGATTTTAAAATATACTTGAAAAACCAGACTATTACATACTGCAAAAGATTTTTATCATAGAAGAAATTGGCCTCTTTTGGGAAAAGATGCCTAATATCAGCATATCAGTAAGAAGGAGAAAAGTAACCTTCAATATGAATATTCAAAGAATGGACTCAAGCTCCTGTTTGCTGGAAATGCCTCCAGAGAGCACAAACTTAAACATTCTCTGGTTTTGTTACTGAACAAAAACGGGGGTTCAGCTGCCTGTCGCCACAAAAGCCAAACTTGTGAGGCAGGTGCTGGTGTAAAAGGAAAGCGGTTTTATTCAGAATCTGTGAGATGTGGGAGAATGGTGGACCCCTGTCTCAGAGCTCATCTCCTCCACAAGACCAAGATGTGAGCCAGTGTCCAGGGGTCCTGCTCCATTTTAAAACACAGTCCCTTGGGGCCCACAGGCGACTGCTAAACCGTCACCCAGGTAGCTTAGCTTGTTCCCTGGCTGCTGTCTGTTCCAGGCTCCATCCTGGAGGCTGAGTGCAGATCCTGTGGTGCCATGGGCTTTGTGGCTGCTGGGACCGCAAGGTCGCGTGAATGCACCTGTGAATGCATCACCAGGTGGAACGGGGCGGGGGGGGGAAGAGAGAGAAAGACACACACACACTCTCTCTCTCTCTCTCTCTCTCTCTCTCTCTCTCTCTCCCCTCTTCTCTCTTCCCCCTCTACCTCCGCCCCCACTCCCTTATGGGGAGAACAGGCAAGTCTACTGTCCAGGTGCAGGTCACGAGGCAGCCAGCCAGAGAGCGAGAGAGCGAGCCTTCATTGTTCCCCTGTGTTTATATTAGCTTTGGTGTGTGATGGACCAGGTACTTTCTCAAAATGACGAGCTTCCCAAACTTTTGTGTGCTTTGGGTAGGTTCTTCTCCCAACCACTCCCTTCTTCCCCGGGCTAGACTGACAGGTCTCTTTGGTCCTTCACTTCCCTCTGTGGCCATTTTGACTTCTATGGCTCATGTGCCAGGCTTCCCTCGGTCCCTTGCCCCAATCTAGTACTGGAAGGAGAAGGAGGTCTTTTTCCTCTACCTAATTATCTTGCTAGCCTTGCAGTACATTCAGTGTAAGAACCTCCCGCTGCCGCCACCTTGGCTGGGGCAGCAGGGAGACTCCCTGGGCTCCAACCAACCGTCCCCTGGTAACAGTTTTATGAATAGTTTCTCAGGTTCTATCTTGTTGGTAAGGAGAAGGAGCTTCTCTAAGGAGGGAGCTTTCATAGAACGAGTGAGTTTTGAGTTAAATATTGAAGGACGAGTAGCAATTTGCCAGATAAAGTGACAGTAAGGATATTCTGGGTGGAGGGACTATACAGTACACTTAAGGAACTTGAAGTAGAGTTGTAGAGTGAATGCGGGGAGTATTCAGAGGTAAATCGGTACATGGAAGTGTCTTCTACACTATGCTGGGGACTTTGGACTTGATCTTGAGGCAGGACTTAATCCTAAAATGGTGTGTGTGTGTGTTTGTGTGTGTGTGCGCACGTGTGTGCGTGTGCCTTTCATGATCACATTTTCATTTAAAGAAGATTACTTTAAATGAAAGTATCAATGATGGATTGTTAGGGAAATAAGAAGAAGGAGGTGAAAAGGTTGTACAGAAGAGTGATAATGAGGACAGGAGCCAGGGCAGGGGAGGATAGAAAGAAAAGCACAGAAGAGACATTGTGAAATTAGAATTAGTAGGTGCTGGGGATTAGTTGGAGGGTGATGTGAGGTGGGGAATGAGGAATGAAGGTTAACTTTCATATTTCCAGTCTGAATAACTGGGTGGCTGGAGGTACCTTTATTTGAGATGGTGACTGTAGGAGGGAAGTGTAAGTTTGGGTAGAGAGCCGATGATTTCAACTTTTGACATGCACAGTTTGAGATGTTTTTGAGATGAGTTGTGGTTAGCTATTGAGGTTTATAGGATTTGACAGAGATACACCCTGGTGCTATTGTTTTGGGAACCAAAGATGTCTAAGTAATAGTGAAAGCTAAAGTATTGATGATGTCTCTGAGGGAGTATGTATGAACAGCAAAAGGATATGAAAGCCAAGCATGTATTGAGGGCAAGAGGAAGAATGATGTGAGACTGAGAAGGAATGTAGTAAAAGTTCTGAGAGTAGAGACTTAAGAAAGAAGGAATGGTTAGCAGTGGCACATACAAAAGAGGAGTCAAGTAAATATGAACTGAAGAATGAATATTTGATTGGACAATTAGTAAGCTTTTGTTCACGTTAGCAAAAATAGGTTCATTGGGAAGATGTGGGTCAGAAACAGTTTACTCTGGGTTTAGGAGCAAGTCCAGTTTGAGGAAATGGAGGCAGTGAGCATAGACTGCTCTTTTAAGAATCTTAACAGTGAAAGGAGGAAAGGGGGGGGAGAGAGAGAGAGAGAGAGGATACCAGCAGGAAAATTATCAGAAGAGCGATTTTAATTTAATAGTATCTTTTTAAGAAAAAAAAGTGCTGTTTTTTTTTTTAAAGAAGTTAATAGAGATGAAACATTTGAAAGTACAGAAACTAAAAAAGTATTGATGAAGTAACAACAATCCTAGGTAGAGGAGAAATGAGAAGTTTAGAACCTAGGATTAGTCTTGAGGTGGGATATCTATTTCATTGAAATAGCAAGGCCCAAGTGTCAGGGTAGACAGAATTACTGATAGATTTGTATATCGTAATACAGAAAGTTAAGAAGATTCATGCCTAAAAAGCCTATGAAACTTTCTTTTTTTCTCTTTTCTTTAAGTATATTTTATTGATTATGCTGCCCCATTTTGGGGGTAATTGTATTGCCCCATTTTTCTGCCTGGTACTCCCATTCCTTCCAGCAATCCCCCAACTTAGTTCATGTCCATGGGTCATTATCTATGAGTTCTTTGGCTTCTCTATTTCCTATACTGTTCTTAACATCACCCTGTCAATTTTGTACCTGCCAATTATGCTTCTTATTCTCTGTACCTTCCCCCTCTTCTCCCCCTTGCCCTTCCCCGCAGTTAACCCTCCATGTTCTGTGATTCTGTTCCTGTTCTAGTTGTTTGTTTAGTTTATTTTTATTTTTTTAAATTCTGTTGTTGATAGTTGTGAGTTCGTTGTCATTTTACTGTTCCTAGTTTTGATCTTCTTTTTCCTAAATAAATCTCTTTAACATTTTATATAGTAAGGGCTTGGTGATGATGAATTCCTTTAGTTTTACCTTGTCTGGGAAGCACTTTATCTGCCCTTCAATTTTAAGTGATAGCTTTGCTAGAAAGAGGAATCTTGGATGTAGGTCCTTGCTTTTCATCTTTTTGAATACTTTTTGCCTGCTAGGTTTCTTTTGAGAAATCATCTGGTAATCTTATGGGAACTGCTTTGTAGGTAACTCTCTGCTTTTCTCTTGCTGCTTTTAAGATTCTCTCCTTATCCTCAACCTTTGGCATTTTAATTATGATGTGTCTTGGTGTGGCCCTCTTTGGGTCCAACTTGTTTGGGACTCTCTGAGTTTCCTGAACTTGTATGTCTATTTCCTTTGCCAGATGGGGGAAGTTTTCTTTCATTATTTTTTCAGATAAGTTTTCAATTTCTTGCTCTTCCTCTTCTCCTTCTGGCACCCCTATGATTCGGGTGTTGTACATTTAAAGTTGTCCCAGAGATTCCTAAGCCTTTCCTAATTTTTCAAAATTCTTGTTTCTTCTTTTTGTTCTGGTTGAATGTTTATTTCTTCCTTTTGTTCCAAATCCTTGATTTGAATCCTGGCTTCCTTCCCTTCACTGTTGGTTCACGGTATGTTTTTCTTTATTTCCCTTTGTGTAGGCTTTATTTCTTCCTTTATTTTGTGGCTGCAATCAATAATTTCTCTGAGCATCCCGATCACCAGTGTTTTGCATTCTACATCGGAAAGGTTGTTTATCTCTGTGTCGCTTAGTTCTTTTTCTGGAGTTTGGATCTGTTCTTTCATTTGGGCCATATTTCATCGTCTCCTCAATTTGGCAGCCTCCCTGTGTTTCTGTGTATTAGGTAGAGCTGCTTTGACTCCCCGTGTTGGCGTACCTGTTAAGTTGTAAGGGGCAAAGCCTTAGGTATTCACCAGGGCCATGCAACCTGCTTCACTGCTCTGTGGTGCTGTATGTCGAGAGGGGGTCAGAGAGGGAACAGTTCTGCTTTCTTGGCTCTCTCATCCTGTTTCCAGTCACTTCCCCCACTTCCCATATGCGACTGGTACCCTTCTGGCAGCTGCCCTGGTGCTGATTCCCAGAGCAGGTAGTTTGCATATGTTCTAGGATCTTGTGGGCTCCTTCAGCAGACTCTCCTGAGAGACCAGCAATTTCTTTTGCCTTGACCCTTATTGGTTTTTACAGCCAGAAGTTATAAGGCTTTATTGTTTGAGTGCTGGAACCCTGGGCTGCACTGTCTGGCCTGAGGCTGGGATTGCTTCCTCCCCAGTTGTCCCTTCTGGTTTTTCTCCATCACACGTGAATGTGGGACAGCCTGTTCTGCTGCCCACTGCCACTGCTGCCTTGCTGCCATACTGCGTACTCTTCACCTCTTCTGCCCTCTGGATGAATGTTTCTTCTTTAAATCCTTGGTTGTCAGACTTCCATACGGTTTGGTTTTCTGGCAGTTTTGGTTATTTTTTATTTTTAGATTGGTTGTTATCCTTCTTATGATTGTCTGAGAAGGTGAGTCTACCTATGCCTCCATCTTGGCTGGAAGTCTCTGAAATTTTCTTTATGAAATACATGGTAAAGTCTCTTGTTGTGAAAGACACTTGCAGGATCGAGGCTGGACAATGGCAACAGTTTGGAATAGATACTATACGTAGTGGAAGAATGAGTTGATTAAAGATACACTGAATGTTTTGATAGTGCTAAGGGTCCATGTATTTGTATAATTAGCTCCATCAGAGTAAGGGTCTATGTTAGTGAAGTTGAGCAATGAAGAGAATGGGTAACTAGGCAGCCACTTCTAAATATTGATAAATATAGGGTGGGGCAAAAGGTGGCTTACGGTTGTGAGTATGGGAACACAGTTTATTCTTGTATTATTATTTAGTTATTGTATTGCTTTCCATATGAACAATGGTACACCTACTTTACCCCACCCTGTATAACTGCACAGTGCTGTTCCTGTGTTGCGGGACTACTTTTGGTAAAGCTTTTAGGTCTCATCTTTTATTTTGAGAATAACAACTTCCTTGTATCTTATCAATTCTGGGAAATTCTTACTGTTTCTTTAAATATTACTGTTTATTATACCTTATTAGAGCTCACATTAAACTCACCATGTTCTTCATGTTGTTAGTCTTTCTTATGTTTTCTGCCATAGATCGAAAGTTTGTGTCCCCTCTGAATTCATATGTTGAAATGCTAACCTCCACGGTTTTAGTATTAGGAGGTGGGACATTTCAGAGGTGATTAGGTCACGAGGGTAGGGCTGTCCTGTGCAGCATCAGTGCCCTTATAAGGAAGCCCCAGAAAGCTTGCTCACTGCTTTGCCATTTGAGGATACAAGTCCGCAGCACAGAGCAGGGCCTTCACCTGACCGTCCTGGGCACCCCGATCTCAGACTCTCAGCTTCCGGAACTAGGAGAAGTAAATTTCTTTTGTTTATAAGCTTCCCAGCTTTCAGTACTTTGTTAACAGCAAACACAAACTGAACAGACTAAGACATTTTCCATCCTTTTGGTCTCTTTGTGCTGCATTTTGTGTAAGTCCTATATACAGGGTGGGACAAACATAGGTTTACAGTTGTGAGTACATGAAACAGAGTTAAGCTTTTGTAATAATAATGACCTGCATGTCTTTTTTAAAAATATGAACAACCATGAACCTACTTTGGCCCCACCCTGTGTACCTCCCAATTAAATATTGTCTCTTCTAAATTATTAAATTAAAAAATAGTTTATTATAGTTTCATTTTAAAAGTTCTATCCATCTCTAGTTTGCTTTTTGTAATTACTTCATATTTCTTTAAACCTATCATATATTTATTTTTAATTTACACCTATTTATTTGTAAGCATTTGCACATCTCGATTTTGTTCTTTGTGTTTCTGTTGATTCTTGTTTAATTGTTTTATTTCCTTGTGTGTTTTATGGTTCTTGATACTTGAATTGCAGCTCAAAGGAAAGTTATTGGTGAGAATTTTTGGAAGTATGGGTGGGTTGAGATGTATTCTTCTAGAGAAGGTTTGCCTTTGTTTCAGTCAGTTTTCTGGGGACACTAAAAACCAGACTGGGACTACTTTTAAAATAAGTTCTCAATTCAAGATATCTCAGACCACACAGATAGTGTTAATAGTATGAATACGGGCCTCCCTTCTGTGAGGCCAGCTTGTGGTTTCAGATTATCATGGGAGTCCTTCCTCTCACCCCACAGCCAAGTACCAGACAGGTAGGCTTTCTTACAGTCTCTCTTCAGGGGAAGAGTTTTTCCACCTCGTTTTTGGCTAAGGGCTTAGCCCTTGGGTATCTTGGCTTTCTTCATTTGGAGGCCTTTGATTGGACTCCCAACTTTTTGTGGGCCCTACATTTTGTCTCTTGTTCTCGGTATGGCTATAAAATAGAAGCCTTAGGCTATAGGGGATTGGTAGAATGTGGACTACTGTTGTAGTTTCTTGTTAGCCTCTGGAGATTTTCCTTATTTTCTTTTTTGTTTGCCCACCCATTAACAAAGGTTTAGAAGCTTAATTGCAGATTTAGTTTAGTAGTAGAAAGCTTTTTTATGTTCTATCTCATCTTCCATATTTTTTGTGGAACTTCATCCTATGTTGTCTATTTTGTTCATCATTTTTAAGGATAAAAACTATTGTGATATTTTTTATCCATCCTTCTTTCAGGCTCTTCATTGCTTATAGACTTGAAAATTAGCTATGAAGTGTCAGTAACAATCACTTGTGGATGAAATTGGACTGAGAATTGAATGAGATGTTGCAAGTCTGGTTTTTCTTCAGAAAATCAGAAATGTTTGTGTGTGCATGTTTTGTGCAAATGTGTGTGCATGATGCACACATACATATGTACATGTATAGTGTATACATGTATACACATATAGTATACACAACATACACATCTATAAATGACTTCACTTATATTTATTATAGTTTGATTTAGTGTTTCTGGGAAACTTAGTTGGTCTAATTTTGTTAAGCCCACATTAAACATATATACAAAAGGAAACCAGGATTGTTCATTTTAAGTGTTCCTAATATCTGCCCCCACTGGTTTGTTTTTCTGTATTAATAGCTTTATGATCTCTGTCATTAGAATCATAATAATAATTTTAAGCGTGGAGCCTCTGAAGCATTTCTGCAATTAGTATGTAGTCTTTTCAAATAGTTGCATAGATCTTCAGAGTATTTATTTACTTAAATACTTAATATTTCTTGTAAAGGGTCTTGAAGTTTTACCAGCATACCCTAGTTCAGACTCATTATGATGGTGGTAGTTATTAAGTGAATGAGGAGTTTCATTTAGCCCCAACTTTGCATGTTTCAATGTTAAACTTGACACTTTGAATTCCATGCCATAAAACTGGAGCTAGTCTACCAATGCTAATTATGACCCTGTATAGACCAACTGCATTACTATTCTGCTCTCAGCAGTCTCCCAGGTTAGGTTCAATGGGGATCATCAGGCTATAAGGTGGATTATTTTTATTTGGCAGCAACATCCATAATCCAATGTTTAGTTGCCAGATTTAATGATCACCACTGAAAGCTACAACGGAATAAATCTTATTTCACTTAATACAAATCAATACAGAGGCCAGAATGAAGCCACTAACATATCCTGTAGAGCCTTTGTGTCTTTAGTTACTCAGGGTGATTAATTGTTCTAACCCTGTGACATTATCATGGCAGTAGTTATGGCAGTCCCTGTATGCTTAATTTGGAGTTTTCTGTTTTCATTAGTTTATTTCCTCATAGTTTCTTATTGATTTGTGTGATATTTTGTGAGAAGTTCCCTTTCTCTACTTTCCTATGCTATTAACCATTACCAGGCTTTTAGTAGGCTCTTTGGCTTGGTGCCAGTTGAAACTTCTCCACTCTGCTTTTGTCCCTCTGAAAATAGCCATCATGTAAGTGTGGGGTTCTCTTTCTGCCTTGAGGGAGATCTCCATCACAGCATTATTTTGGTTGCATGGGCTACTTTGATGAAGACAGTTGGATACTTTGGTATCTGCAAGGGCAAGAGAAGGATATGAATGTATTTGGTCACCTGTAGCAATACAAACCATTTAGCTATAGTCTATAGCTTAGATTTCATTAACTAGCATCTGCTTCCCCTATCACTGATGATGATATACATCGATCTGCTTTCACTTTTATGCACACAGTCCACATTACATTACCATAGTAAGGTCTGAATTACATTGATCGACAAACTGCAGTAAGGAAGGGAAGGGGCTTTAAACTTTTATTGACCTCCTGTAGTTTCTCTTTCACCATCATACTCAAGTTGGTTTTTCCACTTTATTTTTAACTTTTGGAATAAACAAAAGTACTGATGATGCTTTTATGGGACTTAATGAGAAGAAAATGTTTCAGGACGAAAACCATGACAGAAGTTAAAAACCATGTATATGGAAAAGAAAATACCTCAGTAAACTCTGGGATTTTTTTCTTCACTTAATCAAAAACAAAAAGCAGTTTGCATTCTTGTATCTTGAAGTTCTTCATTCTGAAAACATCTCTACAGATAAACGCTGTTTGATGTGATTCTCTTGCATCATCTTTTGGGATGCAATCAGAAACACACATTGGTTAGTCTCCTACCCTTCCTTCTCTTTCTCCGTCTTCAAGTAAATGGAGGATCTCCTTTGTGTCAGGCACTGTGCTAGATGCTGGTGATAAAATGAGCAAGACCCACTGTCTCCCCATATGGAGATTAGAGTTCTAGTGTGGGTAAATGGACAAGTGAATGGGCAATCAGAATATAGTTTAATAAATTCTGTGATGATGTTAATAACAGAGGAGGAGCACATAACAGAGTCTGTGTGATTAGAAAAGTTTTCCCAGACAATATGAAGTAGAAGCTGAGAGCTGAAGAGTGAATGGGAGTTAACAAAACTGGAATAAAAGGATGAAGAGCAGTCTAGGTCTTAGACATAGGATTCCTTAGCATTGTGTAGACTTGGACTTATTGCTGGTTGTTTCTTTGATTTGCTTGCTGCTACCTTTGAAGGATGAACAACGTTGTGCATTTAGGATACTTTCCTTTACAAGTAGCATACTATTGAAAAGTGGGAATAGGAAATTTCCCTTAAAATGGGAAATTTATTAACTCATAACATGAAGTCTGGAAATAGGACTGTCTCAGGATTGCGGGGGTCAGGGCGTGGCCTTCATCCAGGACACAGGTGTTTTCCATCTTTTCCTTTTGCTAGATTATTGGCAATTTATCCTCTCATCTTAGTATGGCTGCTGCATGCCCAAGTACCATGCAGAACAATGTCCAAAGTAGCAAAAGCAGTTTCTTTTCTTGCATCCTTCAGGAAGAAAAAAACAAACAAAAACCTGTTTCTTGGATCCTCCCTGCCATACTTTCCTTTACTTCTCATCAGTGAAAATGTGTCACCTGTTAACTGGTCACTGACGAAGGCGGTGGAATTATCCTGATTGGTTTACAAATTAATTAGTGTTTACTTTGTGCTAGGATGGGAACATGAAATACCAGAGCAGATTGGTACTCTTCCAAGGGAACAAGACTAACTGTTGTGTAGACAGATGTAACTAATAGGCAACTGACTCATCTTGAAGTAGAAGTCTCTCTCAACCGCTTAGGTTTGTGTCAGGCTTCATATTGCATTAGCTTTTCCTAATTATGTTTTCTTTGGGAGCCAGGTCCAGATGTATCAGTAACAAGAAATGTAAGTTTGATTAAGGCATTTAACTTTTCTTGGCCTCAGTTTCCTCCATTGTACAATAAGAGCTTTGTATTCCATCTTTAAGACCTCTTTCAATTCTAATGTTTTAGCGGTTCATCCGACTGTTTTGCTTTCCTTGTTCTAAAAGGAGACAGACTGATGTACTCCAGAGGACACTTTCTAGATGTGTAAATTTGACAGCCTGCTTCATCTTCTTGGGTTTCAGGTCCCTTATTTATAAAATGGGAATAATGTCTAACCTATAAGATCTTTAATATTTGAATGAGATTCCATATGCCTATAATATTATTTTTCTTTACCTCTTATGACAGACAGATTTGAACTGTTGTATGCTCTAGCAAGTGATACAATCCTGTAATGGTTTAGCATAGGGGACTGATAAGTGTTTGTTGAATAGAATACCTGAAGTGCAAAGCAATAAGTCTCTCTCAATATGCACATGAAATCTAGATGGGATGTTTAGAGGTATGTGTCAGATATAGACACTAGGATAAAACATTTTACATTTTGCAAAAACCTGTAGTTTCTTTGATGGTTTTTAGAAATTAGACTTTACAAGGCAGCATTTATGTCTTTGAGTCAAAAATATAGCCTATGAAAAGTTGTTGACTTCCAAGCATTTCTTCTTGTTTACCTTTCAATGGGTACAGGATATTCTTTGGATTATTGCAAATAATTAAACCCAGTGGTGCAGTTTATTTCATAGTCTTGTTTAACTCTGGCACATCTGGACATGTCAAAAGCACATGCGTGACCTTGTTCTCAAAATTCTGCTTTCTATTAGAAATGGAAATGGAAACAGAGTACTTTATTAAAATATAATGTTATAACTAGTTATAGGTCTTTAGCCAGCAGGTGGTACAGAATATAATTTGTCTTTTTTTTTAAAAAATATTTTTTTAGTTATTTTAAAAATAGTTATTTTTAGAGAGAGGGGAAGGGAGGAAGAAAGAGAGAAATGTCAATTTGACTGAGGAACATCAATTAGTTGTCTCTTATACCGGGGATCAGGGGCTGAAAATGCAACCCAGACACGTGCCCTGACCAGGAATCAAACCCATGAGCTTCTGCTTTGTGGGATGACACCCTGCCAACAACTGAGCCACTCCGGTTAGGGCTAGTTTTTCAATTTTTGAGCAGTCTTTCTGATTTGGCCATATCAAGTTTAAATTTCAAGGAATGTTAGAAACAGGCCATCACTAGATGGCAGCCTTTCTCTAGTTTAAGTTATTTGTTGGGGGTGAAGTGGGGGGGGGCAGGAAGCTACTCTTTGCTGAAGTACAGTATTGACTACCAATATTAGGGTAAACTTCAGTAGGTCTATGACCTTTTCAGAATTTAAGACTTGTTTATTTATTTTTAGCATTTTATGTCTGATAGAAATGTTGGTTTGCATGGAGTAATGCTGATTATATATTTGAAATGCCTATTCAAGGTGCACTGTTAGGTAGTGATCAATAATTCCCTTTTCTTATGGTTGGCAACTAGAAGCAAAACCTTCAAATCAGTCGTTTTTGAAATCTTTGATAACCAGATGGAAACTATGGGACAGGTTTTCCTTAAAATTACATATATGTGCTTCTGCCTATGCATACAAAATTGACAAATTCACATAAAATATGGAAATCATGTATTTCCTGATGCATACCCACAGAATAAAAATTTATTAAACACAGTCCCATAGTCCTTTTTTAAATATATGGGTATTACATTTTATTCTAACTTTTAAAAATTCTCAAGAAACTCAGGGATCCACTGTCAACTTTTCATGTTATTTAACATTATTATAATTAAAGAGAGTATTCGAATCATGAAGACCCTAGGATGGGAGAAACAGGCAAAGGCTAGTGATAAGGGTACAGAATATTTATTAGCTTGTTTTGAACTACCTGTTCAGACTATTCTGAAAATGTGTGATATTTACCTTATTATTGGCTGAACTCGAAAGTGGAAGTGAATTGTAGAGATTTAGTGCTAGGCTGATACTTCAGAGAATGTGTAATTGACTGCTTACTATTTTCTAAATGAGAAAGCTGAGGATCAGAGAGATTAACTGAGTTGGCTGAAGACTCATAGCTAATGACATTGCTAAAACCAAGGCCACACAGCCAGATAGTTAAAATCCATGTTTCCTTTCTTTTTTACACACACACACACACACACACACACACACACACACACACACACACACACGAAGTTTAGGGAGCTGAGGAGTCATTATTAACATGTTACAAGTTTCTTAACTTTGAGATTTTCATCCTGAGGTTGTCTTTTGTGATATTAATGTAGACGTTTTGAATGAAAAAATGAAAAGTTGTTACATAGTAAAAGGAAGTAGACTTGTTACTTAGAAGTGTTACTGGTTTAAGATATAACTGAATTTGAAAGAAAGAGTTATCTAATATTGAATAATGTCTGCCTATGCCATGTAGATTGATAAGTTTACAGTGGTTATTCCTCTTCTTCAAGTGGCAAGGAATATTGGTGTCTTTTCATGGAAACTTTTCTTTACCTTTTTTTGAAAGGGGAAATGTTATCCCTATTTGAGGTTAGTTGAAAAGTCAATGGTAGTGTATCCACTTGTGTATTCCAAATAGTTCCTTCAGGAAAGTGGTGTTCTGTAGTGTTCTTAATTGTCAAAGCAGGGATTGTTAATGATTTATTTGAAGGTCTCTTCCCTTTATTTCAAAGGAAAGAGAATGAATGTAGATTGCTCTGGCTTTTCTAGTGTTCAGAATTTTTACTGGAAACCAAACTGCTATATGAGGTCTATTTAGAAGGTATCCAGCCATGTAATATGAAAAATAGAGACATTTATTGAAGAAGATAGACGATAGAAGAAACATTGTACACAGGATAATGATGCCTCAGTCTCCTTCAAAATATGCACCTTGGGACTTCACACAGTTCTCTCAATTGCCATCAACTGCCCTGTCGTATTCTCATTTTTGGTCTGAAATCCCTTCCCTTTCAAAGGTGATTTTAGTTTTGGGAATAGCCAGAAGTTGCAGGAATAGAGTTCTTGAATACTGAAGAATAATGGGAGAAACATGATGCAGGGGAAGGATAAAAGGGAATAATTGCAGGAATAGAGTTCTTGAGACAAGGAGGAGAGGAGAAAGTGAGATTTTTACACATAGTTATTTTGGAGACTTACAAAGTGATTTTTTTTCGTAGTGATGGTCGTGGTGGGGAGATAGATTTAGTAGTATTATCTAGTGGTATTTATTGAGTGCCCAGTTTAGATTTGTAGGTATATAGCCTACCTGAGTCTAGCTGGTGCAGCTGTGTGATTTTTTTTCCAGCAGTGTCAGCTTCTTGGGTGTGTTTATCCAAAATTGAGTTTTTCTAGAGTATTTCAAGTTGTGTTTATCCAAAATTGAGTTTTTCTAAATTAATTTAATTGAGAAAGAAAAATGTAAAAGACTTGTGATTCCTTGGATGGGAGACTGCCTGGGAATACTGGATGTTGTAGGCTTTTGAGTGCCTGATCTTGGAGGCTAAGCAAGGTTGGGCATGGTTAGTATTTGGATGGGAGACTTGTAATTCAGTTCTTCATTTTATGATGAGAATTCTATTATAAATACTGCCATACACTCCTTCAATATATTTTTGAATGAATGGGAAGCAAAATTTTGGGTTTTCCTACAATATACTCATCTAGCATTGGGGCAATATAATGCAGTTGAATTACCCTGTGGTTTATGTACATTAATATCTAATTTCCAAATAAACTTGCTTCTGGGTTTGCAGTGTTTTTTTATTTCTTAGAAGTCAATCTGGTGTAATATTTATGCCATTTTTTTTAAAGGTCTGTCTATGATGGTGAGGAACATGGACGATTCATGGAGAAACTTGAAACTCGCATCCGCAATCATGATCGAGAAATTGAGAAAATGTGCAATTTTCACTACCAGGGCTTTGTGGACTCTATAACTGAACTACTGAAAGTGAGAGGAGAAGCTCAAAAACTCAAAGTAAGGACACTCTTAGAAGAGAGACTTGTTTCTCTGTCCTATGCTGGGGTTTTGACTAGCATGAAAGGAGTAAGGAATATATTACAGGTTACATATTTACTACAAATAAGATTTTTGAAGAGTAAAGAAAGAAATTTGAACTGAAACATAGATAATTGGGATTATGGCTTTTAGCTAAAAAGAAAACCTTTAAAAATTAAATTTATTTGGGATAACTACATGTGGATGAGAACCAGTAACAGAATAAGTAATAGTTTCTTTCACACAGAAACTCATTGACTCTTCACGGCCTCCATATACTTTTTTGCTAGATAAAAGACATCCCTGTAGGATGGTGCTGTTGCAGGGCCTGGCTCTCAGAGTCTGCAGCATATGACAACCAAAGGAGAAAAAAATCAGTCCCAGTTGTGGAGTGTCTTCTACCAAAGCCTGAAGGTTCTTTCTGGATATGACAGATATCAAGAAAGGAGGCTAGCCATATAAGTCTGGTCCCTGGCTTAGGAAATTCACTTCTTTTGGATAACTGACTTTGTTTATTGATTTTAAATCTAACCACTTCACTAAACCCTTCTATTATTTCTAAAAATTTGTATGTAGTTTTTTTGAGTTTTCTATGTAAGCATATGCATATGATCTGCAAATAATAACAGCTTTAATTTCTTCTTTCCAGCACTTATACTTCTTCTTTCTTCTCTCTCTTTGTTTTTTGTTTTGGTCTTATTGGAATTTGAGTTAAAGTCCCCAAAGAATATTCCTTGACAGTGAGTGTAAAATTCATATAAAAGAATATGTTGGTAGGAAAAGCAAAGAAACAATTTTATTAAAGGGAGAAGTGGGCTATTAGATGTTAAATTATATTTTAAAGCTATAGTAGTTTAAAATCTAACTTGACTGCAAAATCTGACCTGAATGGATATGAAGGTATCAAACTTCTTAATATATTTTATTTAATGTAAAGTTTTGTACTTTGCTATAGAAATAGTAATATGATTATGTGATGTTATCCTAGTACCCACTGGTTATATAATATGAAATATATGCCATATTATCTTTATAAAATCTCTAAAATTCTGAAGTCCAAAACAGAGTGGGTTCCAAGGTTTCAAGTAAGAGTTTAGGGACCTGTACAACCACCCTCCAACTATCTTAAGAATAAAATATTACAATACTGGCAATTAAATACAATCATAGTTCTCTTTTGTACCCTTCTCAGTTGCTTCCTTCATCCTCCCCTCCACAAAAAAACAGCTTTTCTGATTCATTGTTTGTATTCTTTAATGCTTAACTAATTGGAATTAAATTAAATCCCTTTTTCATTCAACATACCAGAATTAATTTCAGAAGGACTAAAGAGTTAAATGTAAAAAATAAAATCATAACATAACTAGTAGAAAAGATAGATGGATACTTTGTGATTTTGGGAGTGAGGAAGACTTTCCTACACACAATTCCTAAGGCAGAAAGAAAAAATTAATGGAAATGAGAATATTAAAATGAATGAATCTTTTCTACATACAACTTAAAAATTAAAAGGTAAATAACATAAAATTATTTACAAATATATATGATTGATATTCTTAACATATGAAAAGTCTTTACAAATTAATAGAACACTCTAATTGAAAAATTCAGAAATACACATGAGTATACAGTATACAAAAGAAATGCAAGGGAGCTCTACAATTTAGAAACAATAAAAGGAATGCAAATTTGATATATAAGGTACCATCTACTAAAATGAGACAGATGAAAAAATAATATTTAAGATTGGAGAGGATACTAGTCAACTGGGGAATGCTTGATTGGAGTGTACATTATTACAACCTTTGAGAAGAGCAATTTTATTTCCCAATGGTTAAAACTCCACATAATTTTAAGATTTATTCTAAGGCTATATAGGTGCATGTACAAGGATGTTCATATGATGTTTTTTTAAATAGGTAAAACATTAACATGTCCCTAAAAGTCATTTTGAAGAAGAATTGTAAAATAAATCATGGTACATTCATTTAAAAGAAAAATAAACTACAATGTATTGTAGAACAGTATCTGACAGGGGAAAGTATTAGAAATGTTTACTTAATGGATAAAGCAGAATAAAAATGTGAACAATTTGGTCCTATTTAAAATAAGAAGTTATCTGAATTTTTGGAGTCTGAACAGCCTCAAGTGGACAAAAGAATTTGAAATGTTTGAAAACAAAGATGGGGAGTTCCTGCCAGGAGCTGTGTGTGCTCTTTGTTCTCACTCAGCCATCCCGGCTTCCCACCTTCACCGCAGGCTGTTCTTTTCTATGCTCCTTGAACGCTGTATTCTAAACTTCTCCCTCCACTCCTGTGCCCCGCATCGAAGATGGGCACCAGGATGTTCTGTCTCCAGTTACTGAAATAGTCATATATAGGCGGGGAGCACTGAATACTGCCTATAGTGCTCACCAATTACTGATATCACTTGGCTGGTTGGGACTCATCTTCTCTTCAAGTTGCAGATTCCTTTAAATTACTCAGGATGCCCCTGAGGGAAAGCAAGAACCGGGGGCTACCAGTTCAGGGGTTTTGGCTGCTCAGGTGCTCCACTCTTTCACTCTGAGAATTCAGGGTGTTAAAGCCTAGCAGCACACCGTGGAGGCCCTGCTCTAGTGGGATCCATTCAACTGGGGTTAAGAACCTATGAAATTTAGAGGTCCTTGAAATCTAGAGTTTAGAAAATGGAAAAGGTTAAGCATTAACTGTTCAGTACTATTTTAACATAAGAACAAAAAGAAACTACTCTAGATGCTTACTCTTTCTTTCGATTCACAGCATGTGTGTGTTTGTGCGTATGTATGTGTGTATTCCGAATCAAGAGAAGTAGCATCCTGGAGGGGCAGTGTAGTTCTTCTTCTTTTTTTCTTTTGTATTGGCTGCTGTCATTTTTTAATTTGACAGTCTAAAGGAGAAGAGGTCAGTGCCCCTGACTAAATAGTCAGATATTACTTGTTCTAAATTTTTTAAAATTATATTTTATTGATTATGTTATTACAGTTGTCCCAATTCCCACCCCCCCTTACCCAGCATCCCCCAAGTTTCTTCTCACTGTTGTGTTAAAATAGTATTGAAATAGTAATTTCTTATCAGAGGCATTATTAGGCTCCTATGGATATGTTTTAGAATCTGGTTTGCATGAAATCAGTTAGTAGACCACGATCAATATTCTTAACAAGAATTGAGATAGAATATACTAGACTGGAAAATAATAAAGTATATTACATGCAGCAAAGGTAATCATTGTTCCTTGAAGTTTTCTTTTCAGTTTCGAGCGCGTGTATATTCCCTGTGCTTGTGTACTGGGCTGCAGTATAAAATGTATTTCTTACAATGAGTTTGAGATAAAAAAATTTTCAGGAGTGTTGTCTTTACATGGTAAACATGGTATTCTAGTGAAGACAATGATGCTAAACTTAGTATTTAAGGAAGGATGAATTTTATGAGATCTCTAATTTAGGATAAAAAGTAATCAAATTATTTTTGAATAACTGCTCTGACGGGAGTCACACTACCGCTTATGGCAGCCTACCCTGTTTTTATTCACATCTCTTGAAAGCTTTTTCTTATACTGAACTGATTTTAATTCTGTTTTTTAATAACATTCATTTATTGGTTTGAGTAGTAAGCACTGTTTTTAGGGCACCGCCTTTGTTCTGATAGCTCTTCAAACATTTGAAGGACAGCTGTTGTTCAGGGGTGGTATATAGTGTCCAGGTGTAGTGTATGGTGTCTTCAAAAGAATATTTTCCCTCTTTGTGAGACAGGTTGAGCCTCTCCTAGGTAAGACTGGAATTTCCATCTGTTGCTCCTCAAACTCTATACCAAATTAGTGCTAGGAACTGCTTTATCCAGCAGAAACTGTTTTGACCCTAATGGATGTGCAATTAAGCCTTAGAATGATCGACTGCTGTGAGACCTTATCCTCATTATAATAGTTAAAACAAACAAACAAACAAAACCAACCAACCAACCAACCCACCTTGGGTGGAGTTTTAATGTGTTAATGAGACATGTGACTCATGAAGAAGCATGTATTCAACAGTTACATCAAGAAAGTGCCAAAGAATCTCTGCCTCTACATACTCAGACATCATCTTTCTCACCTAAATTTCTTTAAAACTGTTCTCTGGCTTTTGTTCAAGGAGCAACATTTCTGTTTCTCCCTTTAAATATTGTCTCTCTGAGTGCTCAGGATATATATAATGAGCCCTATATTTGTGGTGAACTCTCTTGATTTCCATTTTAGGAGTTCCCAAGACCACAGGTTGGTTCAATGGTAGAATTTATTCCCTGCCATGTGGGATATCTGGGTTCTATTCCAGTCAGTCCATTCCAGCCTATGCACCAGGCTCTATATCGATCCCTGGTGATCTCTTTTCACGTTTATCCTGGAGGTTGCAAATACCCTGGGTGCCTGTAACATTCCTGCTGAAAATTCCTTTCTTTGTTTTTCATGTGGTTAGATTTGACCTCCTCTTCAAACATATTCACATCAAATCATGCTTCAGTTTGTCAGTGGCTTTTCTAAAACGTGTCATCTGAACATAATTCTCATAGTATGATCTTTAAAAACAATTTTTTTTAATCTTCACTTGAGGACATACTTATTGATTTTAGAGGGAGGGGAAAGTGGGGAGAGAAAGAGGAAGAGTAGCATCAGTGTAAGAGAGAAACCTCAGTTGGTTGCCTCTCCTATGTGCCCTGGCTGGGGACTGAACCTGAACCTGTAGCCACATGCCCTGACCGGGGATTGAACCTGCAACCTTTTGGTACAAGATGACGCTCCAACTAACTGAGCCACTCAGCCAGGGCAAAAAACCCCCTAGTTTCTTGATCTGATCCTCAATAAAAGGGTGTGATGTTAAATAACTTTGGAAAAGACTCTATGAGATCCCCTTCTTGGGCATTTACAGCGCATGTAGAATATAAAAGATGTAAAGAAGTCCTCAATAAATTCACTTGTTCAGCGGTGTTTCCCATACATAGTGTGTGTGCCTGTACAGGTGTGTACCTCTGTGTGCATGTACAGAGTACCTGCTACCTACTATATCTTGGTGTTCTAGGGGACATAATAGGAAATTCCGGGTTAAGGGAATGCCATAAAAGTGTAAGGTGTGGCAGCTACTGGTAGAAAGGTAGAAAGTCTCTGTTGAAGAAAGCTTTAGAAGTTAATATTGGTCATGTTTTGATAATGTCTAAATGGTGAGGAGATAACTGTTTTATGTACTTTTTTGGAAATATCACTTGAGGCTTCAAAAGTAAATACCCAAAAAAGTGGTGTGTGTTCCCTTAAAATATGAACTCAAGATAATTTTAAGGCTATTCACAAAGTTTTGACTGTCTGATGGAGAGATTAACTAAGAAAAAACTTAGAAAAATCAGAATATGGAAGCACTAGGATCTGTTAAAAATTAATGATCCAAAAATAATTAAGATAAAACATTTTCCAAAATTAGAATAATAGTGTAAATTTGACTTAAGTTAAAAAACTCAATTTATGCCCAGGTTTTCCAGGAATACATTAGTGAAGTGAGAAATACCAATATAAAATTTGTTCTTTTTGCACATAGCAGAGATGGTAAGATTCTTTGGTAAGATGGTTGTTTCTTCTGTTTCTTTTCTTCAAAATTTAAGTATGGTCTTTAGTTGTTACAGTATCATTTGGAATATTCTTAACAGAACATACCTCTTAGTAAATTTTTCTTTTCATTGTTGAAAGGCCATGCAACATTTAGTAGAAAAGTTCATATAATTTAAACACAAGAGGATGCATCTAAACCAAAATATGGTGGTATACTGAAACTATCTACTTACTTATACTCAGTGTTTTTTGTTGTAAATTTTGATCTTATACAACTGTTGTCTAAATGTTTGTTTTTATGAGTTTAAATTGTCTTCTCTCCACAGAATCAAGTGACGGATACTAATAGAAAACTACAGCATGAGGGAAAGGAAGTAAGGCCAGTTTACCTTTTGAAAAAACCTTTTCTGTTTCCTGTCATTCTCTTTTGATGACTGTGTTCTTGATTTAGTGGCTTGTAAGAACATAAGCAGTATATATTGGAGGAATTTGGATGTCATTATTGCTTCTCCTACTGTTTACCTGTATTAAATGAATATAGCCACTAGGAGGCGTAATGAGAGGGGGTGTAGCCTTCCGCAGCTGTGTGTTTTAATCCCTTGGGTAGCCAGCGTAAGGACAGTGCTGCTCCCTATTCCTGGAATGCCCTTTCCCCAATACTTAACCACTTCAGACCTTTCTGTTTTGTTTGTTGGCTCCTTAATGAGGTATTTTCTAACCACCTTAAGTGAAATTGCAGTTTCATTCTCAACTCCCTGTGTTCTTTTTTTTTTTTTTTACCTTTCTTGCTTTATTTTTTCCCATTGCATCTATCACACTCTGATAGTATGTATTTTTACTTATGTATTTGTTTATTGTCTGTCTCCTTCCAATAGAAATTAAGTTCCATGAGATCAGCAATTTTTGTTTGTTTTATTTATTGCTATATCCCCTCTACCTCTCTAAATAGTGACTGGAACAAAGCGGGTGCTCCGTAAACACCTGTCAAAAAATGAACCATTGATGCTATTAATTGATATACTCATCATTTAAATTATCACAGTTTACAAGATTATTTTATATCCATTTTCTCACTTGATCCTCATGGCAGACTTGTGACCAAGTCAGGGCCGTATTATCACTATTTTATTGGTGAGAAAACTAAAACAGAGGATTTGCTAACATTTATATAGTAAATGGGAAGGCTAAGACTAAAACTGAAGTTTCCTGACTTGTGTGTAGTCCATTTCTCTTCTGTGTATCATGTGCCTTTTTTATTGCTTAACACTTATTGTTCAACTTTAATAATCTTTAAGATTAGCTCTTGGTTGTTCTATCAGTGACTTAATCAGGGTTATCATCTTTTGTTCTTTTTCGAATGGTACCTAAGCAGATAACATTTTTAGATATGGGTATGGGAATACTACAAAAAACTATATAGATAGATTAGTGCTTTTGAAAGTTTGTCACATATTTTAAATTATGCAGAGAGTGAAGTTTCTTCTAGTTTTATTGTGATATGACTTCAGACCAAAGCCTTTATAATAGCTCTGGGAGAAAAAGTGAGCTTCTCTTCACTAAACTGGAATTTTTGGAAAAGCACACTTCTAAGTGTCTGGTTTATTGTAGAAATAGAGATTTAGTTGCAATTATTTTCAAGACTCATTTGAAGCTGTATAGGAAGGATTATTTTCCTCTAGTACTCTAGCACTGATAAAAGAAAAAGATAGGATCTTCTCAGAAGAGTGATGAACCCATAAATCATGAAGAATCTGAATAGGGTTTGGAGAAAATCTGAAAATTTTTGTTTTCTCCTGGAGAGCCTCTGAATTTTAGGATTTCCTTTTACCCAGCCTTTTCTCATATATAGCAAGTGTCTTGAGGAGAAAGTGGGAAACCATGCAGCAATGTTTCACTGATTGAGAAAGGCAGTTCCTTAGCCGACTTGGCAGGTCTTACTATGAAACTGGGATTTTCTGATGAATTGAACACAGGGTGGAAAAATATGACTGAAAGCTTTTTATTTACAGCTATTGGCATAATTCAGTTTTTTCCCCTCTTGCCAAGCTGGTAATAGCAATGGAAGAGCTGAAGCAGTGTCGACTACAACAGAGAAATATTTCTGCCACTGTTGATAAATTAATGCTGTGTCTTCCAGGTGAGAAACTGGAAATGGATTAGGATTCTTGATGCAATTCTTTAGCTTTAATTAGTGTTTCACTTCTCTAAATAATGCTTGTGTGCTTTTTTTCCCCCTTCTCTTTCAAGTTCTGGAGATGTATAGCAAACTGAGGGACCAGATGAAAACTAAAAGGTAAGTTTTTTTTTTAATTGAATAATTTTTGTTATCTAAAATTTCTGTTATTTAAAATACCTTTAAGGTATATATTTAGCCTAACCTTTTAAAAATAATTAAATTCATGTAACATCTCCTCTAGCCTTTTGTATATCTATTGATTTATCCTGATACTTACTTACATATAGTGGTGGTATGCTGATGTATTTTGTCAAGGGAAAAGCATGTAACTGTTTTAGTGGTGGTTGGTTTGAGAAACATGCTTTGGTTTAGTACTGTAGTAGAATAAATAGTTACTGGTTCTGGTGCAGGGATTCTCCACTGGAACAGAACCAATAGAGTTTATATACACACACTGGGGGGTGGGCACTTGAAGGAGTCGGTTTACATGATTATGGAGGTTGGAGGGTCTAAGTCTAAAATCTGCAGAACAAGCTAATAGGCTAGAGTTTCAGGGAAGAGTAAATATTGATTGTAGCCTGAGTCTGAAGGCAGTCTGCTGGCAGAATTCCTACTTCCTCAGGGGAAGACAGTCTTTTTTCTATCAAGGTCTTCAAGTGAATGAAGCCCACCTACATTAGGGAAAGTAATCTTTATTAACAGTCTAGTGATTTAAGTATTAATAATCTCATATAAAAATACCTTCACTGAAATATCTAGAATGATATTTGACTAAATATCTGGGTACTGTGTTCTAGCCACCTTGACACATAAAATTAACCATGACAAGGGATAAAGTCAAGGTTAGATTCAGAGGATTTCTCTCTTGTGTGTTGTTTATTTCCCTGTTTATTCCAGAGGAAATTCTATAGTGACTTTTTGGCTCTTTTTTCCAAACTAGAGTAAGCATCCCCACCCTCTCTGCCTTGGGGTACCATGTAGTATGATGGGGGAGTAAGTAAAGCTGTAGGATGAATAGGACACATTCTAGGAATGTTAATTTTACCTAGGTTTTGAGGGAAAAAGTATAGAAATAAAACACATTTAATATTGAAATAAGAATAGAAATATTGTGAATAAAAATTCTACATTCTCAAGAATTTTAAAGCTCGAGCATGATGCATCAAATGTTTTTAATTTCTTAGTATTGTTTCCCAGGCTCCCTTCTCTCCAGGAGATTTGTTCACCAAGAACATAGGTAGAAAATTATGAGATATGAAGGGAGTATGATTTTCCTGACAAATATTTTATAAAGTTCTAAAATTATAGAGAATAAAAGAACACTTGTTTATATGTGTATATGTATGTGTTTGGGTGTGTGTGTGTGTGTGTGTGTGTGTATGTGTATGTGTGTGTGTGTGTATGTATGTATGAGGTCTGCCTGGAAAAAGTCCAATCATTGTTAATATAACAAAAACGGTTTGCATGTGGATGATAAGTGAGAGCCAAGGAGAGTGGACTGGAATGAGCATGTGTGAACAATGACGACTTCCCTGTACTAGTCAGTGGGGATGGTAGATGCCATTGAGGGAGCATGTGTACTGTGTGGCTGTCACATTCAAAATGACTGAATGAGTAGAGCAACAAATCTGCATTAATTTTTGAATTAAGCTTGAACATTCCTCTGTGGAAACTATTCAGATGATTCAGAAAGTTGATGCTATGGGCAACTGGTGATTTGCAGCTTCCTCACAACAACATACCTGCTCATGCATTACATCTTGTACGGTTTTTCAGCAAAACATCAAATCGCCCAGGTGACTCAGCCCCTGTACAGCCCAGATTTGGTGCCCTGTGACTTCTGCCTTTTCCCCAAACTAAAATCATTTTTGAAAGGGAACAAATTTTAGACTATCCATGAGATTCAGGACAATACAACGGGGCAGCTGATGGCAACTGGGAGAACTGTTTGAAGTTCTAAGGTGCCTACTTTGAAGGGGACTGAGGTGTCATTGTCTTGTGTACAGTGTTTCTTATATCTTGTATATTCTTCATTAAATGTCACTATTTTTCATATTACGTGACTGGATACTTTCTGGACAGACCTCGTGTGTGTGTGTGTGTGTGTGTGTGTGTGTGTGTGTGTGTGTGTACATGTATATAAACCTATATGGACAGAAAGAGGTAAAGGTGTGCATTTTAAAAAATTACCGATAAAACTTATGTTCTCTTCCTCTGTCCTATTTCTTTCCCTACTCCCCTGAGGAAACCAGTATCATAAATTTGACGTATCCTTTGTTTCATGTTTTTAGTATGTATAAATCATTGTATTATTTTGTATTTTTAAAAATGTTTACATGAATGGTTCTCATTTCTCATTTTTTTGAGATTCATTTATTCAACAAAAATGAATTGAGTGCCTAATGCATCTAGGCATTGCTCTTGAGGCTGGGGATGCCTCAGACCAAAACAAATAAAAACATGTGATCTTAGGGGGCTTATGTATTAGTAGAGGACTGGTTTTCTTTATTTATATAGATCTAGTTCACTTATTTTAAATGTTCTATAGTAGTCCGTTGTGTGAATCATTCACATCTCCTCTCATAGTTCTAGTGGTTGTTGTAAGTGCTATCCACCAATATTTCTAGCTGAACCTTCTTTTGACACATAGTAGGATTGTATTTCCTGGGCTCCTTTGGGCTCTGTGACTGTTTCTGGCTGAGAAAATGTGAGCATAAGTGATAAGGGTTACTTCTAGGTTTAGCAGGTAATTTCCAGTGCAAGTCCTTTCAGACTTCTGTTTTTCCATGGTCATGACAAATGGTAATTTTTAAGATGGTGATTGAATTCCTGAGTATTTGTAACGAACAGAGCTTCCCTGGCAGCCTGTTATGGAAGTATAACATGAGTAAGTTATAAATATTTTAAAGCTACTGAGATTTTTGGGATTATTGTTATTACAGGGTAACTGACCCGACTGACATTATGAGAGACATTTGGTATGTTTCCAACTGTTTGCTCTGCAGGCAATAGTATAATAAATATCCTTTCCCTGTCTCTTTGGGCATACATTCAAGGTTTCTTGAGAACAATGCTCTTCAAATGTTGCTATGTTTACAAATCACATGGAGATTGGTTTAATGTAGATTCTGATTCAGTATGCCAGGGGTCATTCCTGAGAGTCTTCATTTGTACCAACCTTTGAGGTAATGCAAATTCTGCTGGTTCAGGATTTACTGATATGCCCAGAAGGAGATCAGTTGGATCAAATAAATAATGTAAATGTCTTTGATCTTAACTAGATAATTGCTCTACAAAATGATTTGCCAATTTTAGACTTCCAACAACATTTATGGGACATCTCGTTACTCCACCTCTTTTGTATCTGTTATCAAACTTTTTAGCTTTTGTAAATCTGACGATTGTGACGTGATAGATAACTGTTCCAGAGTTGCATTTCTTTGATTACTAGTGAGATTGGTTTTTGGACATTTGGATTTTCTTTCATATACAAGTTGGAACAAAAGTAGATTATAACAGTTGTGATTACAGGAGATGTAGAATTTATTCTTGTACTATTATTTATTAATTATAGTATTATTTTTCATATGAACAGCTATAAACCTACTTTTGCCCCATCCTGTATATTTCCCATTTTTCTGTTAGGTCTTCTATATTTTTCCCATTTTATAAGAATTCATTATATACTTTGGATACCTTTTCCTTTTATATCCCACAGACATTTTCTTCAATGTATGGCTTACCAATTAACTTTGCATAGTTAGTATTTTTTGAGGTATACTACCTGTTAATTTTGTTCTATTTAAATTTATTTTGTGGTATTTAATATTTTATTTCTAAACATTCTCAAGCTCAGTATTAATAATTTCTGTCTCTTTCCTGAACCAGTAGAAAGTAAGTTGCGAATATGATGCTCTATCATCCCCAGATACTTTAGTGTGATTTTCTACAAATAAAGATATTCTTCTGTGCAGCCACAGTGCAACAGAGAATAGAAATGAACATTGATAGATTAGTAGCATCCAATCCCCATACCTGATTCAAATTTCACCAGTTATCTCAATCATGTTCTTTATAGCAAAAGAATCAGTTTAAATTGTGAACTACATTTAGTGCTCATGTCTTTTTAGTCTTCTTCGATCTGGAACTATCCTTAGTCTTTCCTTGACTCTCATGACCATGTCACTTTTGACGATTACAGGCCGTTTATTATGTAGGATGCCTCTCAATTTGGGTTTGTCTGTATTTCCTCATGATTAAATTCATGTTATATGTTTTTGGCTAGGATAGCACGAAAGTGGTACGGTATTCTCATTGCATTCTATCAGGTGGCAGATAAATTTCATTTGTCCTATTACTGATAATGTCCACTTTGATTACTTTATTAAGATGGTGTCTACCAGACTTTTCCATTGTAAAGTTACTTTTTTCCCCTTTTGTAATGAAAGATTTTGTGGGGAGGTATTTTGTAGTTATGTAAATTAATCATTTTTCATCAAATTTCCAATTTATTTTTTTATCTCAATATGGATTCATGTTTTTAAATTTTATTTGATGGGTCATAATTTATTAGTTCTATTTATTTTGCTGCTCAAATCATCCTGCATGACACCAGTAGGGCACTTTAATCTGGCTTTTGTGTCCTTTTAACGTGTCCCCTTAATTCGATGAGTACTTTCTTACTAGCAAAAGGGGACATTTTTCAGGCTCATCTTATGCTTTATCTGCTGCAGCCCTGGAATCTACCATTTTTTCTAGAATGCCATGTTTTTTGGGGGGTAAAGAATATTATTTAGAAGCCAAGGTCTATGTGGTTGGTGTGCTCATTACTACTGAGTAACCTGGCTCATTATTTTTAGTATATTTATTTATTTGATCAGTTTCCCTTGTGAAACGAATCACCTTATTGCTATCACTGCCACTCTTTACCCTGCTAGAGTGCCAACACCACACACTGAGTCACCTTCCTATATGGCATCCTCTGTACTCTCCTGGGGCTTTAACACCCTGGGGCATGCTGCGGTCCTGCCTGAATGCCCTCCTCATCCCTGTTTGGCTCTGATACTCTGTACCAGGCTGCTTTTATACAGACACTCTCCTTATCTCACTAGGTCACTCATGCTAGGTACATCTTACTGGTCCATCTTCCTCCCCACCAACCAATATGGATGCGCTCATTCGGGTCAGGTCTTCCTTAGTTTTTTTTCAGAAATATTTTTGGTTTTCAGTGAACAAATCTTACATATCTTTTATCATTTTATCTCTAAATATTTCTTATTTTCTGATGCTTATTTTAAAAGGTGTTGATTTTAAAATTTCAATTTTCAGTCACTTATTACTAGTATACTGATATTTTTTAATATTTATCTGGTGTTCTGAAACCTTACTCTAGTCACTTATTAATTTTAGAATTTTTTTTGGCATATTCCATTGGATTTTCTATGTAAATGATTATTCTGTTTTGTAAATAAAAACAGTTGTATTTCTTTCCTTCCAGTTGGGATGGTTTCTTTTTGGTCTGTTTTATTTTATAATTGAACTGCCCAGCAGAGAGTAGCTGTCTTTGCCCTGTTCCTGATCTTACGGGGGAAAGCATGTCATTATTAAGTAAGATGTTAGGTTTTTTTTGTTTTTTTGTTTTTTTTGTACATTTCATTTATATGATTGAGGAAGTTCCCTTCTATTTTTGGTTGTTGAAAGTTTCTACTAGGAATGAAAATTGTTTTTGTCAAATGCTTTTTCTATCATTTGAGATGATCATGTATGTATTTTTGTTTGTTTGATGAATTATATTGAGTAGTTATTGAATGTTAAACCAAACTTGCATTTGAGGAATAAATCTCACTTGGTCATGGTATATGATGTTGTATTTGGTTTGCTAAAATTTTGTTGAGGATTTTTGCATCTATGTTCATGAGGAATATTTATCGGTTTTTTTTGGTAATTATCTGATTTTGATATCAGATTAATACTGGCCTCATAAATGAGTTGGGAAGTATTCATTCTTTGATTTCTTGGAAGAATTTGCATAGTGTTGGCATTGTCTTCCTTAAATATTTGGTAGAATCCACCAGGGAGGACACTTGGACAAGGAAATTTGTTAGTTTTTGGTGAGAAGGTTTTCAATTGCACATTTAATTAAAATAATCAGTACCAGGCTTTTGCATTTTTGTTTCTTTAGTAAATTATGTTTATTTATGTATTTCACGTAGTTTATCCATGTCCTCAAAACTGTTGAATTTGTTAGTAAAAATTTTTCATGGAAGTCCCTTATATTAACATGTGTAAGATCTATAGTGATACTTTGTTTCATTGCTTATGTTGATAATTTATATCTTCTCTGTCTCTGTTTTAAAAAAATTTTTTTCAATTACAGTTGACATATTAATTTCAGGGGTCTAATGAAGTGATGAAACATTTATATAACTTATGAAGTGATCACTCCAATAAGTCTAGTACCAATCTGTTTTTGTCTTTGTTTCTGTCCCTGCTTCTTTCTTTCTCATTATTCTAACTAGAGGTTTATCACTTTTATTAATTTTTTCAAAAAGCACCTTTAGGTTTTATCTTTTGTCTGTTTTATTGATCTCTGCTATTATATTTAGTGTATCCTTTCTCCTGTCTACTTGGGGTTTAATTTGTTCTTTTTCTAGCTTTATAAGTTGGAGGCCTATAGCATTGACTTTGTTTCTTTCTTTTCTATTGTTGCCATTTAAAACTCTACATTTCTTTCCAAGTGGTGCTTTAACTGAATCTCACATGTTTTATGATGATTTTTTTTCAAATATTTTTAAATTTCTCTCATGATTTTTAAAGTTCAATTTGCTAATTATTTAGAAATGAAATGGCCAATTTCCAATTATTGGGAGATTTTCCAAATTTTTCAAAATTTATTTGTAATTAAATAGTTCATTGTGTTCACAAATGTAAAATGTAAGATTTTAATGTTTTGTGTTTATTGAGCCTTCTTGTTTTACACCCATCATGTGGTCTATTTTGGTGTAAATTCCATGTACACTTCAAAATAATGTATATTCTATTGTTGAGTAGAGCATTTTTTAACTGTCATTTAGGTACATGTGGTTAATAGTGTTGTTCAGGTTTCTACATCCTAATAATTTTGTATTTGTCAATTGTTGACAGGAGAGTATTGAAATTGCTTATTATGACTGTGAATTTGCATATGTCTTTCTGTTCTTTGAGTTTTTTCTATGTGTCTTTTGAAGCTCTCTTATCGGGTATACACACATTTAACATTGTTATGTCTTCCTGATGAAATAACCCATTTATTATTATGGAAGGTTCCTCCTTATCCCTGGCAGTATTCCTTTTTCTGAAATTTATATTGTTTGGTATTAATGTAGCCATTGCTGCTTTCTTTTGTTTAATCTTTACATTGTCACTTTAAAATTTTTTTGTCTACAATATTTTTTAACAGCTTTATTGAGATGTAATTTATATACTATTCAATTTATCCATTTAAAATGTACGATTCAGTGGCTTTTAGTGTATTCACCGAGTTGTGCAACCATTACCGCTGTCAACTTTAGAATGCTTTTATTCTGTTCAAAAGAAACTTTGAGCTTCATAGCTGTCACTACACAATCTTCTTTTGGTCCCTACCCTCTGTTACTGGCTACTGGGAACCACTACGTTACTTTCTGTCTCAATAGATTTGCCTATTCTGGAATTTCACATAAATGGAATAATACGATATGTGGCTCTTTGTGAATGGCTTCTTTCATTTAACATAAAGGTTTTCAAGGTTCATTCATTTGTACTGTGTACCAATTCTTCATTTCTTTTTATTTCTGAATAATATTCTGTTACAGGGATATATCACTATTTATCTATTCATCAGGTGATGAGCATTTGGGTTGCTTTCACTTTTTCACTTTTACGAATAATACTGCTGTGAAGTTTTGTTTACAAGTTTGTTTTTGTGGAGATACATTTTCATTTCTCTTGGATATATACCTAGAAATAGAATTGCTAGATCATGTGTTTTTTTAAGCTTTTTTATTGTATTTTTTCCATTGTCATTTAGCTCCATTATACTCCCTCTTCCCCCAGCGATCACCACACTGTTGTCCATGTCAATGAGTCCTTCTACCTTTTTGCTTGATTCCTGTCCCCCAGAGCTGTCATCCTGCTCTCTATCTATGAGTCTGTCTCTATTTTGCTTGTTCAGTTTGTTCATTAGATTACACATATGGATGAAATCATGTGGTAATTGTCATTTTAGATCATGTTTTAACTCTATGTTTAACCTTTTGAGGAAGTGCCAGATTGTTTTCCAAAGCAGCTGTGCTTTTACCTTCCCACGAGCAGCAATGAAGATTTCGATTTCTGCATGTTCTAGTCAATATTTATTATTGTCTCTCTTTTGATGATGGCCATCTTGGCAGGTATGAAATAGTACCTCATTGTTCATCTTCATTTTTGAAACTAGGTTTAAAGATTAATTGGTTCTTAAAATGTCATTTCATTGTCATTTGGCTTATGTAGTTTCTGAGGAGAGGTAACGTTAACAGTCTTACCTTTGCCCATCTATATTTAATGTGTGATTTCTCCAGCTCTTTTAAAACTTTTGTCTTTATCATTTTTTTCTCAGCAATTTGATTTTTGTTGCACTTTGGTGTAAATACATGTATATGCATATATGCATGTGTATGTTTATCCTGCTTGCGGTTTGTTTAAACTCTTGGATTTGTGAGTGTAATTTTCATAAAATCTGGAAAATGTTCAGATAGTACTTTTTCAAACATTTTTTTCTCTCCTTTTCCCATCCTCATTCTGGGACTTAAATTACATCTGTGTTGGAATAGAGGATCTATTGTCATTTCCCCCCAGTCTTTTTTCTCTCTGTGCTTTACCTGGTAGAGGCTTTATTGCTCTGTTCAACTATACTGATCTCTATCTTTTGCATTGTCTAATCTTATTTTAATCCCATCCAGTAAAATTTTCATTTCAGAAAATATATTCTTCACATTTATTTTCTTATGTTTAATTTCCTCTATTTTTGTGTCTTTAAATACATCTACTATCTATTTTCATGTTCTTTGATAGTTTTGTCACTTTTGGCATTTTCTATATCTTTCTTCAGACTTCTTTGTTTTTCCTAGTTATAGGTCAGTTTTTTTTTTTTTGTTCTTATGTCTAGTAATTTTTGATTGAATGATAGACAATTTATTATGTTGATGAGTGTCTGGATTTTGGGGAGCTTTTTTTCCTAGAGAGTTTTGGTCTTTGTTTTGGCAAATAGTTTAGGTGTTTGCAGGTTTGTTTAAACCCCATTTAAAGTTTTGTTAGGCCCACCTGCATTCTAGGGGTATCTCAGAATAGTGTTCATCTTTGCTGAATAACACAGGAATCCCCCAAGGACTCTTCACTTTGGCTCTTTGAATATTTCTCTGCCTTTTCTGAGCTCCTGGAGGTGTTTATCTTACCCTCCCTGGTATCTGTCTGTCTTTTCCTCATTTTTCTCCCTCCCTTCTCCTCTTTTTCTCCTTTCTTTTTGCCTGTCCATGTGGAATTTCATTTTTCCTTTCCCTGACCTAGTATTCAGCAAAGACTCAAGGAACCCGTTGTGTAGATTTCCGCAGTTCTTTTCTGCATTGCTCCATTTTCCTTTCTTTCTTTTTTTTTTTTAAAATTCTGCGCACAACCTCAAGGTACATCAGCTTTCCTGAACTCCTGTCTTTAACTCTAATGCTGCTAAGCTACTGAGTTCTGTTTTGGTTTTCTCTGACTCTGTCCATGATCTAGAAGTCACCTTCAGGTAGATAATTCAGATAATTATTAAACTCACTTTGTTTTCCTTTTTTCAGAGATTACAGTTCTGTGTTACCTGATATCTACTATCTGGAGACAATTGTTTTATATATTTTAGCCCATATTCTACTTTTTAAAAGTGAGAGTTCATGTCTGTTACTTGTTATTTTTTCACGGCTGGAAGACTAGTTATTTTCTAAAGCTATAATTACCAATTATATTACTAGGTGTTGTGTTCCCAATAAAGACCATCTTTCTATCTTTAGCTCATAGAAGAGATTAAATATTTGTTAATGATGTCTTTGATTAGAAAAGGCACTAGTATTTTCTGTGGTGAAAGTTTTTATTTCAATTCTTATACTCTGAATTAAAAAAAAATTCTCATAGGTAGTTGTGGTCTGCTTTAAAAATCACTTATTAAACTTTTAAAAACCATTTTTGTGAAAGAGTTCCATATTATGGCAAGAAAGTACCAAAATTTAACTTGCCCAGAATCAACATTTCCTCTTCTCATGATAGCATTCAACCATATCTAAATTACTATTATTATTATTATTATTGGGGAAGGGAGGGAGAGAAATATCAATGTGTGATTGCCTCTCAAGTGCCCCCTACTGGGGACCTGGCCTGCAACCCAGGCATGTGCCCTGACTGGGAATTGAACCAGTGACACTTGGTTTGCAGGCCAGCACTCAATCCACTGAGCCACACCAGCCAGGGCCAATGTCTAACTTATTTTGACCTTAGTTATCCAGTTTACAGGATTTTTTTAAGACCCTTTCCTGCCACTTTTCTTTCTGTTCCCTACTTTTTCTTTCTTTCTTTCTGCTCACATCACTGTTAAGGAGCCTGCATGATGGGAAGAATAGACAGCTAGCATACATGCAAATAAAAATTTTTAATAATAATTTTTAAATTTATTAAAAATTATTTAAATAAATAATAATGTTGCATTATTTGTTTTAATAATGTTTAGATGTTGTCAAAAGTAATGTCAATGTCTTGTTTTAGATTTCCATGGCTGTTAGAAATAGAATTTTTTTCTTTTGGTGTCTGCTATGTACAGGTGTTTAATTGACTATCATTCTTTAACCTGTCATGGATATTTGAAATACACCAGGAATTTGAATAATCTTTTTGATCTGTTATAGTGGGAACATGAATACAGTAGAGAAAAGACAATAGGGAAATAAGGTGACATTCTTCATTGCCCGGAATCACTGGGTTTTATACTAATTAACGTTGAAAAATGTAAAGTTATTTGACAGACCAGATGTTTTCGGCATGCAGCCATGTGTCTCATCAGTGAATGTGCCTTGTGTCTGCAGGCAACATTGTTAGATTTTTCTCTTTCTATAAACAATGTTCCAAAATATAACTAAACCCCAAAGTGTGTTTATCTTTTTGGCTTAATTTCTGGCTTTCTATCCATCCTAAAGTCTCTCTAGAGGAATTGCTTTTTATTGCACATAGCTCTTTGTACCTAATTGTACTATAAACACCATTCTGTTTACACTAAACCATGTGAATTGCACCGTTTTTGAGTCTGTAAAATTTTAATAAAAGCAACCATTTCAGATTAAGTTATATTTGTATTTTTTATTTCTAAATTTAGAAGAAAAAACTGTTTATTCCCTTTGTGTATTTGGACTAACTTTTTGAATTTTGGAACACATGAGGGAAAAACAACAACAAAAACATAAAGTAAAACCAATCTCTAGTCTTTAGTGTTTGTGGTACTAAGTTCATTTGAACAAGAGGAGATTAAGTATCTACTGTGTAATTCACTCTTAAAATCTAAAAAAGGGCTATAATCCTTTATTTATAGATTTGGAACTGAGTTTTTCCTATACTGAACATGTCATTGGAAATTAAAAACAATTATCAACCATTTGTTGCTATCCAAAGGAAAAAAGTAATGGTTATCATTTTTAAATATACTTTTCTAATCATTTTTTCTATGTACTTATGTGTGGGTATGTTTAGTGATATACAGCTCATGCATGCATCTATACTCATAATCTATGCATGTATACATTTTTTACTACAAATCAATTTTTATTATTTACACATTTTTAAAAAATTTGTTTGACTTTGTTAACAAAGAAAGCTACCCTAATGGCAGATAAACCTGAATTCTTGAACCTGAATCTAACCACTAAGATTACATGTACTGAATAGTTAACATTCTTAGAGTAGATTTAGTCTTTAAAAACATTTTTTATTGTATTTTTTCCCATTACCATTTAGTCCCCTTATACTCACCCCCCTCACAATCACCACACTGTTGTCCATGTTACATATTTATAATTTTGAAAAATGTTATGATTATACTTGTAAGTACTGTTTTGGAATAATTGTCATATAACAGTATTATAAATATTTTGCTATCTTATTAGTCTTTTACTACATGGGTATATCATAATATGTTTAATTGCTTGTTATTAGACATCTAGATTAGTTTCTTAAAAATAAGTGTAACTAATTCAAGAAGCTTATGCATGTTTTTGTACATCTAGTTTTGGGTTTTTTATTTGGCAAATGCAAATGTAGAACACTTGTTTTGGTAAAATTCTTTACTGAAAACTTGTATCACTAATACAAATTTGTTTACTAACAGGCTGTGAATTATCATTTATTGAAACCCCTGAAAATAATACCCATAATCTTTTAAGAAATCTTTGTCAGTTTGAGTGACAAAATTATGTTTTTGATTTGGATTTCTTCACATATCAGTTCAATTCCTTTTTTTCATATGTTAGCCTTGTTTGTTTTAATTCCTTGGAATCTTTTCTTGGTTCATGCTTTTTTTTTTTTTAAAAAAAACCCCTCAATTGTATATGTTGCAAATAATCTTTACCAGGTTGTTGTTTCCTCTTTATTCTCATTATGTTCTTTTTATGCATAATTCATTTTGTTTTTACCTAGTCACTTTTATCATTTAGTATACTAAATATTATCATTAGGTAATTTTTAGGATGCTATTTTAAAATACCTCTGTTAAATTTTCTAATTATTTTTGGAGTTATTTCCTTAGAGGCTGCTCTGTGGATTATAATTTCCATCTTAATTTATTACAGTCTACTTTAGGTCATTGTTAATACAATTTTGGTATAATATAGTAGTAGTTTCGTTTCAGCTTAGCTCCATTTCTTCCTTCCTCTTTTGTACTATTTTGTCATATATAATACCTATATATGAGGTCTGTCCAGAATGTATCCAGTAATGTAATATGAAAAATAGAGACATTTACTGAAGAAGATAAAAGATAGAAGAAACATTGTATGCAGGACAATGATGCCTCAGTCCCCTTCAAAGTAGGCACCTTGTGACCTCACACTTTTCTCCCAGTCACTGTCAGCTGCCCCATCATATTTTCCTGAATCTCATCCATGGTTTGAAATCTCTTCCCTTTCAAAGGTGAATATAGATTTGGGAAAAGGCTGGAGTCACAGGCCACCAAATCTGGGCTGTACTGGGGCTGAGTCACCTGGATGATTTAGTGTTTCACTAAAAAACTCTGCTTGGGATGTGATGCATGAGCTGGTGCATTGTCATGAAGAAGCTGCCAATCACCAGTGGTTCACAGCTGTGGCCTTGTGAATCATCCAAATAGTTTCTGTATAGGAATGTTCAAGCTTAATGCAAAATTTGATGCAGATTCGTTGCTCTACTTGCTCAGTCATTTTGAATGTGATGGCCACACAGTGCACATGCTTACTCAGTGGCATCCACTACCCCAACTGGCTAGTGAAGGGAAGTTTTCATTGCTTACACATGCACATTCCCATTCACTCTCCTAGGCTGCCAGGTTACATCTATATTGCGCAAACCATTCTTGTTATATTAACTATGGCTGGACTTTTTCTGGACAATGGTTGATTCTGGATAGACTCAACAAGTGTTATGACCATTACTTAAAAAAGAATCTCATTTTTGAATGAAATTAAAAGAAAAGAGAAAAATATTTTTTGATTATAATGTCTTTTAATGCATATATTAATTGTTAATAATTTGAGATTTTTCCATTGATGTCTTTATTAAAATAATACTGGATATGTCTTAATGCGAAATGAAGACTAATTCAGGCTAGAAATTTTGCCTGAGGAATGTATCTGTGACCCTAAAGCAGACTGAATTGAGCTAAAGGTGATACAATTCCTTTTATAGGCATTATCCTGCACTGAAAACTCTGGAACATCTAGAGCATACCTATCTGCCTCAAGTAAGCCACTATCGATTCTGCAAAGTGATGGTGGATAACATCCCCAAGCTTCGAGAAGAAATTAAGGATGTCTCTATGTCTGATCTCAAAGACTTCCTGGAAAGTATTCGCAAACATTCGGACAAAATTGGAGAGACTGCCATGAAGCAAGTAGGTCTTGGGTTTATGATTGGTTGGTTGATGACTATGAAAATATTTTGTTAAATTCTTTTGCTAAGTGTCTTAATTATTTCTTGTCATTTTAGGGAAGTCCTTCATCTTTATGGGAACATATAAATTAAAAATGTGTTTTATTTTCTTAACAAAGAAATGAATTAGTTTCATTTACTTACTAGTATATATATTTTCTTGCTCTGTGCATTTTCAGTAAAGAATGATCATACTGATCAATTGTGGTGATTTATACTGGGGCTTTGAAGAGGGTTTTTCTTTTTTATTACTTTCCTTGGCTTTGGATATGATTTGAAGCCCCAGATTTTTAAAAGTTCTCTTCCCAGTTAATGAGCTAAATTGTGCTGCAGATACTTTTGGTTGATTATTTACAGTGTAAACAAGATGTCATGCTATACATTTGAATATTTCTGTAATTGTTATTTCTGATATCATTGGGTGTCAATGAAAAAGGCCCACTGGGAAATGCTGTGAATTATGATCATGGAGAGGAATTTATTTACAGCCTACAAGTTAACAAATGTGTTAGAAATATTTAGATTTTTTTCTTTAATTTATTTATCTTTAAGTCACCAAAGCCACTAGGGATGTCTGGATTTCTTTTGTCATTAGGAATAAAAGAGCAGGGATGATTTGCAGTGCTACTTGCTTTTTTGAAATTTGAGTCACATTCTTTTTTTAAAAATTTCTCAATATACCTTATGATGTAGCCTGTGACAGTAAATAGAAGATTCATTTATATATGGAAAGCATTTTTTGTTTGTTTGTTTTTTTGATTCTGTATGCAACTGTGTTTTTAAAAAGTCATTTGTAGTTTTATTCTGTGAGGAAGGAGGGAGTAGGTTATATTTGGGTCATATATTCAGTCTCAGCTGGTCTTGGTAATCCTCTTTCAGATGTCTGTGTGCTTCTGCCAAAGAGATTGGTCTACTGAGAATCCCTTTCCTAAGAGAAGGCAGATATTCTTTCCCTCTTTCTTTTTAACTTTGTCAGTGTTATACTTTACAAAGCAGAAGGTTTAAAGTTAGTTGATGATAAACCTGGTAGAAATAATGATATCATGTCTTTTTGTGTGTGTGTGGTGGAGAAACAAAATTAATCATTGAAAATACACCTTTGCACTAATGGGTGCTGATTATGGCAATGAAGGGGTCCTGTGAGATGTCTTTATCGTGGTCGACTAATTTTTCCTAAACTTCCAAAATACAGGACAGTATAGTACAAAGCCTCTGTGGAAGCTTTCATTTTAGAAGTTCCTTTTCATCTGCTTGAGAAATTAACTTTATTTCCTTTTTGATAAAAGAGAGGATTTCACAAAGATTATTATTTCATTTAATGTGAGATTATTTGGTAACTTATTTATTTGTAGAAATTAAGCTCCAGGGGCAGAAAAGTAGCTTGCTCAAGTTCAGACAATCTGTAAAGGTCAGATTCTGTAGTAGAATTCAGGTTAGATTGATGTGAATTTGTCTACTGTGGCACTCTATCTGTATCAACTGTTAGCTGTTAGCTATAGTTTTGTCATATAAAGAAATGATGAAGAAACCTTTTGTGAATTCAGGATTTTTAATTGACTGATAATCATCCTGCCAATAAAAATTTCATCTCACTATAGCTTTTTTGCATATATTATTATCCTATGGTATAGTATATGTAAGATCTTTGAATAAAGATATCTTAAACATTTTAAAATCTTCTGTACTACCTAAAAGGTAAGGAAAGTAGGCAGGAAAGAAACTATCAGGTACTTTGTAGATAGTGTTCAATGAATTTTTTGTTTGAATTCATGGGTTTTGGAAAAAAAGGAGAGGAAATGGTATATTTCTCGCTTATGTCCATTTCAAAATGCTGTTTCTGGTGGGTTTCTTCACAGTGGTGGTTTGGGGGCTCTTTCCATTATATTTCCTGTGCCATTTTTTAATATGGCTTTGAAGACTGCTACCGAAGGGGAAAGATCATGGAGTGTTGCATTTGGGAGGGATTTTGAGGGACAGGCATAGATGGATGCAGCACATTATCACTTCTATTCGTATTTCCTTGGCCAGAAGTTAATTACCTGGCCATACTGAACTGCAAGGGAGATGGGAAAGTTTATCTCACTGTGTCTAAGAGGAGAAGGACACAGGTTGGGTGAATAATAGCTAGGTGCTGGCACAGTCTACCCTTCTGGTTATCAACTCTCTCTTCCCTCATGCTCTCATTCATAGAACACGCTTGCCCTTTCCTTAGGAGAGGCAAAGCAATACCCCCTCCAGTCACTAACATCGTCTCAAGTCTAGTGTCTTCCTGATGAGCTCGACATTCTCCATCAGATCCATATCGGTCTCTTCAAGGGCTGGTGATCAAGAACTAGGATATCAAGTTATCTGGACTTGTGTTCCCACCCACCCCCATTGCACAAGGAAGAAGCAAGAATAGAATACAAAAACAAGTCCCGCGTGGGAGAGGGAATAATGAGAGGCACACGGTATTCCCTCCTTCATAGCAAACCATGTACTCTTGTTGGGCTGGCCTTGGGAAATCCTTCTGCCTTGGTAGTGGGGACCTTCTTGCTTAGACAGTAACTCCTTGCCCATTGTTCTCCTGGACTCCTGGTTGCACCCTGGTTTTTGTTTGTTTTTTTCCCTTTTTTTCTACATGCACTTCTGAAGTTGATGCTGGGGAATATACCTTCCTTAGAAGGTTTCTTTCTTTCTCTCTCTGTACATCTACATTTATATTCCCTCCCTTCCTCCCTTTTTTCCTCTGCCTGCTTTCTGCTTCTTGCAAGTTTTGGGCCCTGAAAGTTGTTTTAGATCTGTGAACAGTCAAAGGTTTATTTAGTCTAAATTTATGGGTTTTTGGCATCATAGATGTTACCTCAAAACTCAGTAGGCCTTTGATCTGTTTCTTTCCATCAGGGTCTATGTGGGCATCATACCCAGTTTTCTTTCCTAAATACAATTTTTTTTCTTTTCCCTTGTTTGGGTAGGTAGTGGAGGTAGGGTAGCATAGCCCTTGCCTCATGTCACCATCTTTAATGGCTCTGTTTCGAGGCTGTATGAAGAAATGTGTGGGAAGACCATACTTGAATCTGACCTCTGCCTCAGGATTGAGTCACTTTGGTTCAATTAGAAGTCTTCTTGGGGTTTTCTTCCTCAAACCTTTACCTTTCTTTTCTCTTACTGTTTAGGATCTATATGTGTTTAGCTTTATTTATAACCTTCTGGAACCTGAGTCCTGGGCTTCCATTTCTTATAAGCTCAGTTTGCAAATCAGCAAATTCTTCTCTGTGCTTATCTCTTTTAGGTAAACCTTGCTAAAAGCAGAAAGTAAATGCCTATATACACTGTGACGATCCATTCACTTGTAGAGCTGTAGTAGGCATGTGGTGTGCCTTTTTACTTGCTATAGTTATCTGTTTTCCCAACTGTTTTGTCATACTATCACCGGGCTCTCCAGGTTTTCGACTTGTGAAATATATATTCTTACTGCCTACTGCCTAGTCTTTTAACCAATGCTGTTTAAGTTTCTTTATTTTTATTTTTGTATAGCAACCCTGTTCTTCCAACACCAGTTTCTGTTTTCCTTAATAATGCTGTCTGCTGTTATAGCTAAGCTCCAACATCTCGCCATAGAAGTTTTATTTTTAACTGATGTAAAGTTCAAAATGGATGTTCTGGTAGGGTGGCTCTTCTCCAAGTGATGATCATCAAGTATGCAGGTCTCTTACAACTTGTGGTTTTACCACTTCAACCTATCACTTCCAATGTTACAGTAGTAGGGAAAGGAGAATAATAAATAATGCTTGGAGGTTTATTATAAACCAGGCTTGTAAGTGACACATATCACTTCTGCCAACATTACACTGGCCATAGCTTATATACTGCAAGTGAGGTTTGGAAATAGAGTCTATTTGTGTGACCAGGAGGAAGAGGAAATAGCTTTGGAAATAGCTAGCTAGTCTCCTCTATAAGATGCTATTATACAGCCTAGAAAAATACGTATCTTCCATGCCTCTTGCCTGTTTTCTTAAGAAAATATATCTGTGACATTTCTCCCCAAGTGTTTGCATTCAAATTTTAATTTGATTTTTAGCATTGTCAGTGCTGCGCTTCAGTATTTTATTCGTACTATTTTTAGTTCAGCCACCAAAGTTTTGGTCTTAAAGAATTAGTTCTTGTTCTTTAAAAAGAAACAAACCTTCTTTAGAACACATGAGAAAACATATGAGAGTTTTATTTGTATTGACAGTTGGTCTGGGCACTTCTAGAAATTAGGTAGGTGAGTATGCTTATTTCTTGGTGGAATCTCCCTTTTCCCTCTTCCATTCACTGTATCCTGGGTTGCTACAGTGGCCGATGGGGTGAGCTTTGTCCTTGGTACAGTGAAATGACAGAGGCAGTTCGTAAATTGGCTCCTCTTTGTGATATACCAGCCGAAACAAACTGCTTGAACAGCTCCACAATAACTGAGCTTTAATGAACAAATTAGGCTTCAAACTTTTATCTGAGATTATAATTTCCAACTGTTGTCCAATTTTATGAAAAAGAACAAGCAGAAAATACTATTTGAGGATGATCTGAAGGATATACAGTTTATTCATTTGTCTGTGTTTGTCTGATACCATGATTTAGCCTTTGGATCTAGGCAACAGTGGTATAGTCTGCTTTAAAATGGTGTCTAGGAAAAGTTGCTGAATCTTCCACCTGTCTTTCAGTATACCTGGAAAGCTGCAGAAAAGTAAGAAAATGTGCAGTTACGATCACTAGGTTAGAAGCTCAATCATTTAGCAACATCTGAGGAGAAATTTTAAAACTGTCCATTCTATTCTTTATTGCCAATTGAATTTTAAGTTAGGCAGTTATGTTTTTATTTTTTTTAAGAAATCATGTTCTTAAAAAATATATGTTTATATATGTTTAACATGGTATTGGATTGAAAGTATGTAGTGGACCACCTGTGGGTCTGCCATCGAAAGAGCCATTTTTAAAGTAGGTAAAAAAAACGCTTTCTTTTATTCTATCTCATTTTTAATGTTTATCTTCTTTCAGGGGGCTTCCAAAATAATGTGCATATTCAATTTTGGAATTATAATTTTATTTTGAAGTGAGTTTATAAAAAAATGTCTAAAGAAGCTTTCTGTTGTCTAATGTTTTCCAATTTCTTTTGAAATTGATTTCTGTAATTCACTTATGGAATTGATTTGTACAGGAGGGGAGTTCTGTATTTCTTATTTTGATTAGTTTGCCTTAGGCTCTGTGGGGCTAAATAACATTTATAATGTAAACATTCTTGGCTAGGTTGATTTCTGTGTGAGGCCCTTTAATGAAGGGAAGGATTTATTTACTTTTAAAATTCTAACTTGGGTTTGCCAAATTATATGGGTTATATAACTGATGCTTAGGAAAGGAACTGGTTGCCCATAAAAGAAATTGAAGGCTTCCAGGCATTCTTCCTTTAGTAACTGGTTTTAAAGAAACATACCCTTGGGTGAGATTAGTTGTTACCACGGTTCTTTCCACCTTACACTTTATTTGGTTAAGTGTGGACCACAGCAAAATGTGCTCTTTTATTTATTGTGTAGACTATCTTTTGACTTAGATCTGGCACAGGACTACCAGCTGAGTTCACACAGGCCATGTAATGACTGCCAAGGAAAAGCAGCATTGTTGTTGAAACCTTTTTTGTGCTGGATGTTATGCAACACTTCCACCGACTATGGCCTTTAGAGTGAAAGGAGCTGGTGTTCAGTTGGTCTGGTGTTCTTGGATTAACTTTATAGTCTCTTTTCTTCTTGATTTTGATATTTATTTCTTGCTCCTTGATCTTTGTTGATATGGTGGGGGTAAGGGCAGGGGGAATATGAGAACTGTTTTATAATAGGAATTCTCAAGAGTAGGCAGCAAGTAGAGTAGCTTATGGTAGGTAGTACAATTTTAGTTTACTGTTAAGTAATACTATAGTTAACAAAATAGACTTTGAAGTTTGGGTTAGACTCCAAGATTTGCCATTTGCTAGCTGTATGAAAATGAACAAGCTACTAAACATCACAGGGAGTCTTTAAAATTTTTTTTTTATTTTACATTATAGTTGACTCATATTCAGTCTTTACAGCTCTATAAAGTTGGAATTTTTAATTTTTTTAAAGATGTAGAAATATTTAGGGAAATCAAGTACTTAGCTCAGTCTCAGGTATGTTATAAAGGTTAAATTAAAAAAAAAGGGCTATCCTGAGAGTGTGGAGAAGGAGAAAATAATTAAAGGGGTTAAAGTTGATGTACTGAGCATATATATATATATTCTTAGACTTCATTTGCCTGTGGCATTATCAGCCTTGAGTTAGATCTCATTTTTAAACAATATTTTTTTCCTTGCCTTAAAAAATTATTTCTCTTATATATACTTCCAAAATATTTTCAATGTGATTTCAGTTAAAAAGCTCATATATATTACATAATCACTAAATTTAAAAGATCAATATCCCTCTACTGGTATTTAATTGGATAATAGAAGAAAGATAACTTATTCCCTTAATCTGTTTTGAGGATGGTATTACAGTTTGGTTTTGAGGCTTTCTGTTCTTGGTAAAAAGGAAACTATATGATGTGTGTATATGTGTACATAGGAAACAATATTATATAAGCTTAATTTTTCTTTTATCAAACTTGCAGATAAAATTGTCATATGGACTTAAAATATAGTTTGTGAACATGACTTTGTGGTGGGCTCATCCTAAAATAGGCCATCTCTTAGAAAATCTAAAGGAAGAACAGTTATTATAATACTTACATCATCTTTCACAAATACTTATAGACATATATATGTTTCAGTTATTTTTAAGATTAAATTCTTTTGAGAATCTTTTGCTGGGCCTTGGCTAGTACTAAAGAGTAAGAATACGTAATTTAAAACAATATGATATCATGAGAATTAACTGATGAGTAGAACAGAATACAAGTGCAAATATTGACATATATATGTATGAATCTAATAAGTGATAGGGGGGTGTCATGCAAATGGCATAGACACACAAATTAGCGTCACACCATATAGGCGTAAAGTAAGCTCTCCCTCAGTAAACATTATTGGCAGAAAGGTCAGCACAGTGCTTTGGAACACCATCTTCCTGCCATTCCGTGGAGGGGTCTGATGGGTTCAGCTATGTTGTACTAATAGCAGACCATACCTTAGGAGAGGGACCCTGCCTGCTCTTGCATCATTTATACGGGAATAAGGAGGAGGAGTGAGGACATCTAGTCAATATGTAGTAAGTGGATCCTTGCTGGTCTGAGAAATGGCTCGGCTAGGCGATTTCTCATATCAGTCCCTCTTATGTCAGCTGAAGAGACCTAGTATTCTTCACACGAGCTAACACAGTCATACTGAACTAGACCATTGTTGAGCTACGAGAATGGGGAAGGCAAAGAGCCACTAGGGGACGACTCTAGCAGTGGGCCAACACCCTAAACACGATTGTTGCTTTATGTATCTGTGTTCCCAACCAGTCTGTGGTAAGGAGGTAGGGCCTTATCTTTTTATCTTCAGCACCTTCACTTGGTGATTATAGATAGCTAATAAATCAGTTACTGTCTATATTCTGTGTGTATTTAATTATATTTAATGTATCTATACCTTAACATTTTTCAGGAAAAACCATCCTTTTTTTTAATGTTCTAAAGTATATGCTCTTAGTTACCAATTACATTCTTTGAAGTATATGACAATATCTAATATTGCTCTTTGAAAGGTTTTTGACCCTACCTGAAAGTACCATGGAGGGGTTAAGAACTTATCAAATTGACTTATTGTTAAAGATGGTGGATTGAATGCATATACTTATATTTTCTACCTCTCCACACTCCTAAGAAGTATCAAAACAACATCTTAGGGAATTTTTAAAAAAGCATGGGCTCCCAAACATAAAGAATGCAGGAGAATAGATAGCAACATTTTTTAGAAGCTGCAAAGTAGAAAGAAGTATGATAATTTTCCTAGCATAGCCGGCAAAGCTTGGTCATAAACCAGTAGAAAAAGTGGATACAACCCAGTTTTTAGTGTTTTGTAGAACCCCTATGTCTTAGAAAAGGCAGCATCGGGTTCCTCTGGGAGAAGAGTGGGTAGAATCAGTGCCCAAACAGAAGGGTTGGTTGAATGTCTGTTTCAAAAGCAGTTAGACAACGGATGTCTTCTCCAGCTATTCCTATCCCACCAGCCCACTGCCCTATCCCAGCTCTAGCAGAAGACCAGAAGAGAATAGACGGAAGTTGAGGGTCAGGTTACCAAAATGAAAACAGTGAAAGTACATATACTAAATACTGAGATTTATCCTGAATCTCACAGCTCTCTTTTCTGATTTGGTTCCCTGAACTCTACTGGCTAGACTTAAATCCTTCAGGTGTGAGATGGGAAGATACTCTGAATTAATATGATTAGTCAAAGAGAAAATTTCTGACGATATGTCCATTGGGTAGTCCCCAAGAAAATGAACAAGTAAGATATCTCTGAAGTCCACCTTTTTAGTTTCCCAATTTAGAATATGAAACAGATAGTTCAGGGTTACCAGAAATTTAAGAAAAGCCTCTAACACAACAGTTAAAGGTCAGAACAAACACATAGAGATTTTACAAGAAAAGGAAAACCAAAAAGACAAACCAAAACAAACTGTCACCAATAATAGCATTGAAAAAAAAATAAATTACATGCAAAAAAGATCAGTATGCTACATGAAAGGAGAAAAATCAGAGAAAAAAAACAATGTTTAGAAAATAAAAATAGGTAACAGAAACCACTTAAAGGAGGGTTTGGAAAATAAAATTGAAAAAAAATCTTCCAGAGAGAAGAGTAAAAAGAAAAAGAGATGAAACATAAGAAATAGAAAATCTATAAGAATATCAAGGAGTCATCTAGGAAATCCAGCATTTGATACTAAAGATTCTAGAAAAAGCAAAAAAAGTGAACAGAAGGAATTCAATCATAGAAATAATGTGGGAAAATGTCCCCAAATTCTAAGACATAAACAGATTAAAAGACCCACTAAGCACCCAACGAAAAGGATGGAAATAGACTTACCTTAAGCCAAATTCTGAAGTCTCAGAAGCCAGAGGACAAAGAGAAAATTCTGAATGCCTCTAGAGAGAAAAAACAGGTCATATACAAAAGATTTCATGTCAAAATTATTTGAGACAAAAGTGGAAGCTATCATGTAAGCTAGAATGAAATGGAGTAGTGTTTTTAAAGTTCTAAGGGAGAATGATTATTAGACATCCATGTTTCCATATTAACCACAATACCAAGCAAGTATGAGAGTAGAGTAAGTAAAGATTTTTTCAATAATGAAAGGCCTGAAACATGTACTTCCCATGAGCAACAATAAAAAAGCATCTGATGTATTTAGGATGTAGATAACCCAATAGAGGAGACAAGGAAATAGAGTTTCTGAGATGATGGTTAAAGGGGAGGTGGTTGACAGTGGAGTAGTAGGGTAGAAAATACAAGCAGGATAGCTGGAACATTTTAGAAATTGTAAAAGACATTCCTAAGAAGATGACAGTGATAGAATCTTGGATATATTTATGCATATTGAAAAGAAATTCAGATAGTTGGGGATAACTTGGGAACAAAATAATGCTAAGTACAATACATAGAAAACTAAGCAAACATATAAATAAAAAAATTATTAACTCCAGAAAACAAAAGTTGTGTAAGAAAGGAAAAATGATCATAGTATTTTACATGGCTTGACTGTGAATTACACTTACATAGTTATGATAATTAAATGCTCAAAGTTCATTATCAAATTAATACATTGATTTTTCTTTTTCTTTTTTTACATTTTGAGAATATGTTTACTAAAGCTAGGGATAGTGAAACAAGAAAGGGCTTATGTTAGAAGAAGCAACAGGAGAGCCTAGGTGGGGCTGCTTTGGCCTCTAGAAACATTACAGGAAAGTGAGACATGCAGGGGCTATATGGACTCACTGAGAAGAAAAGGCACAGTGACAAAAGTGAGCCAAGGTGGGGTTGCTTTTAACTCACTGAAAAGTCAGAGCAAAGGGGGCCTTTGAGACAGGTTCAGGGGATTAGCCCAGGATGAGCTGCCACTGCCCACTGCTCCCCTGGTTGCAATGCTCATGGGTATCCTTAGAGTTCAGGGGATGTACGCCTGAGAGGGAAAACAGGCATGGGCGTGCTTGAGGGGGGTGGAGGAAGAAATAGGGGAGCATGGTGGTAGGGTGGGAAGAGTACCTATCTTCATTTTTGCGAAATAGGTTAATGGACACAGTGCAGATGTGTGGTACTGGTGTACTATGTATGTGAATGAGACCTGAATCCTCATCTTCCATTATGGAAGTCAATAGATAATGCTTAAAAGTAAAAAAAAGTACACCGTTGCCAAAACATAGAAGCAACTCAAGTGTTCATTGACAGATGAATGGATAAACAAAATCTGGTATATAAATTCAACAGAACAATTATTCAGCCTTAAAATAGAAAGGAATTTTGACACATGCTACAACATGGATGACTCTTGTGGACATTGCGCTAAGTGAAACAAGTCAGGCACAAGAGGATAAATGTTGTATGATTGTACTTATGTGAGATTCCTTAAAAAGTCAAATTCATAAGACAGAAAGTGAAATCATGTTTTCTAGGAGCTGGGGATAGACAGGATGATGTTATTGTTTAATGAGTATGGGGTTTCAGTTGGGGAAAAAGAAGACGTTCTTAAGATGGATGATGGTGATTGTACTGGATAGTGATGATGATTGTACACCAATGTCAATGTACCTGATGCCACGGAAAGGTACACTTATGATTAAAATGGAAAATTTTATGTTATGTGTATTTACCACAATCAAAAAACCTAAAAAATACCCCAGGCAGTAATATAAATATGCAATATAGAGATAAAGAGGTAAGCATCAATAGGGTGGTTGCCTTTGCAGAGCAGGATTTGGGGGGTGGGGAAGAAGAGAGGAGAAAACTGTTGCTTCCCCTAATAAATTCTGTAGTACTATTTGACTGTTACAGCTTAACTCTGCATAGCTTTGCATGAATAACTTGCATAAAATCTACTGAGCAAAATAGAAAATAGAAGAGAAAATAGAAAAGAAATATAAGCCATCAGATTTGGAATGTATATATATGTATGTATGGTGGATTGGATATGAATTGGGAAAAAGTATCTCAGAGCACAAAGGAAGAGTTGCGCTTATCGAAGGGGCTATTTATATTTATCTTTGGCATTATTATTTTCTTTTCTGTTTTATTGGGGCAGGATGGTAACTGAGCTGTCTTCAATCCCCAGATTCACAGATATAACAAGATGGGATTGGAATTACGTGTTACGTGTAAATTAAATTAAGGTCCATTTGATTCTCCGTTATATTGCGTGCCTTATTAAAGAAGCGAACAGATAAATTTAGTAGAATGAGCAACAAAACAAATGTTTTATACTGTAGACATCTTGAAGGCGATGATAAAGGTTGAAAATTTGTGATAAATAGAATGATCTCTTTCCTTTGCCTTGAATTCTTAAGGTAAATATTTACCTGTGGTCAGAAGAGAGTATGAGTTCTTTAACACCCTCTTTTGCTTGCAAAGTAAATGTCCCACTCCCCGCACCTGCCACTACTGCAGGCCCACACGCTGATTTCATTCTTGGGCACGTGCTCTGATGAGTGAGCGAGTGGTCCCTGTGCTGCTGCAGGGGAAGACTGGGAAAGAGGGAATTAGAACAATGAAGGAAAATCGTGCTGATAGGCTAGCCCTCACAAAATTGGCTTCGTCTCAGAGTCTTGTGGGAGAGATCCTGTGGCCTCATTATTATTTCATTGGGAAATGACTTTTCGTTAAATTTAAAATAAAGGAACTTGACCCACATGGTGAGGTTTTTCTTGAGCGGTTTGTATAATAACTGAACTTCATTGCAATACAGTATTCTTGGAATTTCCTATTGCCCCCAAGTGTCATAAATGTACCACACTAATGTGGGAATGAGGTTCAGTTCACTGAACTTGCTTTTGACTTGAATTTGAGACCAGTACTTTAGATCTAAGTTATGAGTAGAAATGAATTGATCATGTTAACATGAGTAAGATACTATCTGGCTATGTTTTATTATATAACTTAACCTCTGACATGTGCAAGGATGTGTAAGAGGTTATTTAAAATGATGCCTTAACTCATGGACAAAACCAAAGGAGAAGGATTGAGGGAGGGAGAGAGGGGAGGGGGCAAGGGAAAGTGGTGGGGGGAAGGCAGAGACAAATGTATTTGAAAAAATAAATTAATTAATTAAAAAAACAAATAAAACAAAAAAAATGATGCCTTAAATATAATTTGTAAATATATAGCTTAAGTGCTGTTTGAAACATTAATGCACAGGGGGCTAAGAACAATCATTTTATTATTTTAATTATCAGATAAACTTTAGATTGGTAAGGCACAGCCTCTGTCTACCTTTCTAAAAGATAAATGGAAGTAATGTGTATTTTTCATCTCATCCCTGGAATGCTCTATTAAAGCTTGCATTTAATAGGTAGTGATCTCTCATTACAGGTGTGAATGAGCTAGTGTTCTTATGTTGTATTTATGAAGTTACTATTTTACTTTGCTTCTATCTCAAGTCTGATATAACAACTGCATGATTAAAATATAGAAAAATATTTTGAAACAAAGACTTGTTTCTCTTTTTCTTTCCTCCTCTTTACATGCTAGCTTTTCTTTTCCCTTTCTTTTTTCCCTTCTCTTCTTTTTTCCATCTTTGCTTCTCTTCTCTCTCTGTTTCCCTTCCTCTCTTCCCTCTCTCTTAGTTGTAGAAATCTTGCTTTCAGGACCTGAGGATTCAGCTTCTTTCTGAGCAGGCTTACATGCTGACCACTCCAACTGGGAGTCTTTATTTAAAAAAAAAAAAAAAAAAAATCAACCATGCCCTGGCTGGGTGGCTTAGTTGGTTGGAGCGTCGATCCCTACACCAAAAGGCTGTGGGTTTGATTCCAGGTCAGGGAACCTATCTAGATTGTGGGTTTGATCCCCAGTATGAGAGGCAACTGATCAATGTTTCTCTCTCATATCGGCGCCTCTCTTTCTCTCTCTTCCTTCTTCCTTCCCTCCCTTTCTCTCTCTCTCAAAAATATATCCTTGGGTGAGGATTAAAAAAATCAACCATGATATAAAATCTAAAACCATTATAAAATTTAAATGAAGTTTGAAAACTATGGTATTTGTTCACTATTATGTATATGTTTAGTTGTGTGGATAATGATTCTTTGGCTAAAGAACAATTTCAAGTATGATACTTTTAAGAGGGTTTAAATTCAATAATAAAGACAAATCAGTTCTGGTTCTTCCTAGATTCTAGATTTCCTGGATATTCTGATATAACCTCACTATTTATTCTAATAAGATAGATTCTAATATCTCATTTAATATCAACGCAGTGAAAAGTGTACGAAGTAAACAAGGATGCCACAGATATGTTTTTAAATGATTGTAAATTTTAGTCCACTTTAAGTTAAATATGATTAATCTTGGATCCTGCCTGCAGATAATAGTTTATTCTACTGTTTGAACTCCATCTTAAATTTGGTGAGTGCTTTCTCACATTTAGTTCTTCTTTATCTTGAGTTTAGAACTATTTAATATAATTATATAAAGTAGATCTCATAGAACATGATTCATTTGTTTGGTCATTTCAATTGCCCTTAAAAAAATGCTTTTATTGGGCTACTAGGGATCATTAATAACCAACAAAATAGATCTCATGTACTTGACTATAGAAGTTACTGTAACATTTTATAAATAGAATTATGAATTACAAAGTATTATATTCAAAGAGCAATTAGCACCAACCAAATTTACATTAAACAAAAGATTGAGTTTGTTTATATTGATTATAAGAAGACTTTGAGAAAGTGGTCTAAGATTATAGACTCTTTAGTATACTTAGGATTGGGAGAAAGGAGACTGGTTCCATTGTTGACACTCTCAAGGACCATAGATATTTATTATTGTGAATTTGCCTTGCACTGATTGCAAAGTAGGAGAGGTAATGCCTTACCTTATCTTTGTTATGCTATTATAGTGATATTACAAAATACCAAGCATCAGTCAGCCCCTTTCTAATAATTTTTAGAAAGTATAAACTCATATCCATTCCTAGTTAAGTCTTTTAGCAGAAAAACTTTTATCTTCAAAATTAAAGAACATAGACTTGGAATAAAAAAACTTAGGTTAAAGCTTGGCTCTCACTTATAATGTGACTGGACAAAATATTTAATCTAAGTTTTAGTTTCATATTTTATTAATAAAAGTCAAATAAGGTGATGTAAGTACTTATCCCTGTGTCCAACACACAGCATACACAATAAATATGGCATTTTTGGATGATTTTTGTTTTGAGATTATGTGATTTTATCAGGCAATCAAAGGCCTCATTTGGGGGGTAGCTTGGATTATTAATAGCCTGATACCAACTGTCTCTCCCCCTTGCCATCTTTGTATTTAATGATTGCAACTATATTTTTTCATAAGTATTTTAAAACAAACTGGTTTGGGAAAGCATGAGTCACACTTTTGGAGGGGAAAACTTTTTTTTAACTTAAAAGGTCTTCCTTATTATTTTCAGGCTTTGTTGTTAAGAAATGCAGAGGATTTTTTGTTGTTGTTGTTTATTTATGTTTTTTTTTGCTGTATTTGTAATGATGGCTTTAATGTCATTGAGAAACTAAACCCTAGATCTGTTTAAATAAGCAATTCAGAACATAGAAATTAGTTAATTCAGAACCTAGAAATTAGACTTACATGGACTTTACAGAGCGTAGTGGAGCCAGGTTTGAGGTTTCGATCTGGAGCCCTCTCGAGTCCCTGTGGTGTTCCCTTTGACCGGGGGGGATGGCTCTGACTGGTCCTCAAGAAACCAGTTGAGAATTCCTAGGATTGTTGTGCTTTCAGCAAGTGGTTTATTCATACCCTCTGTCACATGTTTTCTTTACAGAGCGCAAAAACTCCACCAAAATAATGCTAAAGGGAATTGATATGTGAGGAAATAAAAAGAAAGGGAGAAAAAATTTAAACATGTTCAGGAGAGCCAGAGAAATAGACCTAAGGATGATCTAGAAGAGAGGACTCTGACTTAGTTGTATTGTCTCACATCCTTCTAGGTGTTCCTGACAAAGCATTTTAGCAGGTAACCCTAAAGTAGTTAAAATTTTTTAATAAGTTTACATATAATAGAATTCATTATTTTTTGGTATGCATGAATTTTTAAGACATTCAGAGATTCATGTAGCCAGCACCACAAACATGATATAGAACAATTTCATCACCTCCCAAAATTACCTTGTGCTGTCTTTTTGTAGTCGAACCTTCTTTCCACCTATATAACCCTTGGCCATTGATCATGAAGTGAATCAAAAATACAAGATGGGAAGCACATTCAGTAAATACTGAGGACTATCAGAACTTTAGTTAATTATTGCTACACTACTCACTGATTGGGAATGTGGCATTTCTCTTATTCTTTCATTTAGGATCTCAGCAGAAATATGAACCCCAAACCAAAAACATGAAGTTCAATTTTTGTGATTGAATAGTGAGAGACGAACATCTAAATTGCTTCTTTTTCTGAGTCTATGGGATTCTAAGGTTAGAGGCTTTATCACTTTTGATCCTGACTCTGTTGGGATGGATTCTTTCTGTTTTCATTGAATGGAGAATGGGTAAATGGCTGCTCTGAGATGGCTAGGGGATTTAGCACTTTGGACTAGGAAGCATGGGAAATGGTCAGATCATTCGAGTTGAGATTTTCCGTCACAGACCTCTTTGTTCTTTGTGCGAGGCTAATGAACAGTGCAGTGGCAAGAGTTTATGCTGTGAGCTGAACGTTTTCAACTGATTATGCTTTATTTGTTTTGAAAGCTTGCAAGAAAAGTTGTTTTGTTGACAAGTTCAGGCCACTTTACCTTCCTGACATACTTTTCTAATTGCACATCTCTAGCAAATTTAGAACAGCTTTCAGTTATTGCACGTGAGTATACATGTGGAGGAGAACATTCTCGGCAGAGTAGGGCAGTTGTTTGGGGGGAAAGAAAGGCTTTGTCAGGTTGTGTGTGGTGCCTACCTGCACGTGTTTGTGTTTGCTTAACCTCAGCAGTCAGCCGACAGTGGAGGCCTCTGAGTGTGGTTAGACATTAATACAGAACAGTGATAATAGTTCATATAAATTTTTAAGTATTTGGAAATTTTTAAAAATTGAGAAAATATTGTTTTAGAAATGAGAGTGGCTTGTTAGGGGAGATGATTATTACCCTCGGTACAAGTGAGTTGTTGTGAGACTGGAAGGGAAGTAGTGAATTGAAGAGCCCTTATTTTTAAAAAACAATCTTACAGTGTCAATGCTTAAGATGTGTTCTGTCCTGTGACATAGCACCCATGAAGAAAGTTGACTTGAAAAACACAGGGGACCCACTTGCAGGATACTAGGTAATAAAAGGGATCTGGGGCAGATGTTTGGAAGAGGGAAACCTGGAGCTAGTATAGTGGAACTAAGATGATAATCATTTACTGGCATTTTTTCAAGGGCTTGTGTCTGAATTGGTCTCTTCTTTTTGTTCCCCTAGAACCTAGCACACTGCTTTGTATTAACCAGGCATTCATCAAATTTTTGTTATAGTATATATACATATACTTCTTTCCTCTTTGGTAGAGCACTTAATGCAGTTAAGAACAGGGAATCCCCATGGATATTGTAAAAGTTTTAATATTTTCCTGCTCTTCTTAGGCTATTAATTTGCTGATGAACCCTATGACTCTTATATACAACTTTGATATCCAGAGATACAATTTTTCTTTGAAAGCCCAGATGAAATTTTTTCACTTAGGTATAATTTTATCTTGACTCTCCTCCAGTGAACCTTTCTTACTTCTATATAACAGTGCAGTGTTGTTGTTGTTGTTGTTGTTGTTGTTGTTTAAATTGTGATAAGGTGTATATACCATAAAATTTACCGTAAATTTTTTCCCTATTTAATCATTTTTAAATGTACAGTTTTGTGGCATTAAGTACATTCACATTGTTGTGCAACTCATCACTATCAACCATCTTTAGAATATTTTCATCTTCCCAAACTGAAATCTTGAAGGCAGTGAATTGTAAGCTTGTGACTTGTGCTCCAGTACTGATTGATATATGTCTTTATGTCCAGTCTTTATATATGGGTTGAGGAACTTGTGATCTCTTTGCAGGCAAGAAAGAGGCAAAAAGCAAAACTGAAAGTCTTAATTTAATAAGAAGTAGATTGTAATTATTGAATTTATAGATTTTTTTTCTGTACTTTAGTTTCCCTATGAAATTTGTCCAGAAGCATCAACTGGGTGTAACCCTTACTTTTTCAAAGTTGAGAGAAAGAGAGTGAGAGAGAAATAGAGAAACAGAGCAAAGAGGTTGACTTTTACGATCTTTGTATGTAACAAGATATGTAGTCCCATTACTGGCTGGCTTGAACCTTGATGATCTCAATCCATTTTTGAGGGCTACACCATGGTAATATCGTATATATGGTGATTTTGCTCTGGTGTCAGAGAATTTGAAGATAAGGAGTGTCTTTTTTCTTTTTTTCCCCCCAGTACAGTAATCCTATTTTTTGATTAAGGCTGAAGTCTGTTGTTAATTTGTATCTTCTCTTACTACTTATAAGTAGAACGTTTAAGAAAAAAAAAACAAATGCCAAAAAAACAGTACATTGCTTTCCAACACAATGACTTCAGGTATTCTCAGTGTGCTAAAGATAGATCTCCTAGATGTCCCGATGAACAGGCTGTGGCCCAGCTGGCATTGTGTTTTGTTTGTGTTTCTTGGTAAGTCTTCAGTCACAGTTGGTCTTTTAACACTGGAGAATAGAGATATGTATAGCAGTAGTTCATAAACATTTTAGAGACATATACCTTTTGAGAATCTACTGAAAGCCATGAACCCTCTCTTTAGAAAAATTATCATGTGAATAGAAAGTTTTCATAAAATGCCAGGGTATTTAGGCACTCTGTGAAATATACTCAATTATATCTCCCTGGTAGGAGCCATCTGGATATTAAGGTCCACAGTGAGTATTAGACTCAGGAGTATATTCTGGGATTCTCCTATTCTAAGTTTATCATGATTTGTGAAAAGTACATAGAAAAGGTTGAATAAAGTTGTGACTATCTCAGTTTCATTTGATACCATTAGTGAAAATGGGTGCTATCTTCTTTATGAGAAGTTGGTTCAAGATGCTTTTCTGAGTACCTGAGTTTAAACAGCAGATAGATGTGAGAGAACAAGTTGACCTATATTGCATTTTGCTGTGAAAGTCGGTTAAGGTTATATTTCCAGACTTTGGTTTGGCTTTGACTTTGCGCGCACGCGCACGTGTGTGTGTGTGTGTGTGTGTGTGTGTGTAAAGATTTTATTTATTTATTTTTTAGAGAGAGGGAAGGAAGGGAGAAAAAGAGGGCAGAAATATCTACATGAGAGAGAAACATCAATCGGTTGCCTCTCTCTCGCCCTCAACTGGGGACCTGACCCACATCCCAGGCACGTCCCCTGACTGTGAATCCAACTGGTGACCTTTCAGTTTGCGGGACAATGCCCAACCCACTGAGCAACACCAGTCAGGGATCATGTGTTTTAGTCAGTTATTTTTTCCTCTCCTTATTTCTATTGTGCACGTGTTACACAAGAAATAGAGTAGGGAAAATAATTAAAAAGTTCTAATTTTGACTTGAAATAGCTAGAGATAGCCTAGGATGAGCAAGTTTAAAATGTTTCCACCTAAAGATTAAGAATCTCATAAAAAGACATTTTACTTTCGGGAAGATTTGACCTCTTTCTGCACAAGAAAAATCTACATTTTCTTTATGGGTGACCTTACCTCTTAACCAATGTCATAGAGAAACTGAGGACTATTAGGCAGAAACTGTCTGGCTTTCAGCACTCCTGTTTCTTAACTACTTAAGTTGTCACCATTCTTTAGTGCTTTATTGCCACTGTCAGAGGAAGAGGCTATTTCTCTTGTTTAAGCTATTTCATCTACTTGTACTCAGTCTCAATTTTTTTTTTTTTTTGTTCTGTCAATTATTCCCTTATTCTTTTCCCTTTTTCTCCAGCCTTTCCCTTTCAATAACTCTTTCTCCTTCACAGCTGACTTGCTCAGGTCTCCCTTCCGTTGGCCATATTGCTGTGATCCCTCTTCTTTTCACCAAACCATCCCATGCTTTTCTTCCATATTCCCTGTCTCATTGAATAATATCATTGTTTATCCAAGACAGAAATCTGCTAAGAAATTTGATAGTTGTGTAGTTATTTAGGTGTGGTAAGTAAAATATTGTATAATTGGGAGGAGTATACATAATATTGTAAAATGAAAATGCGTTGTATTAGTAAAAGCAGAATATAATAACTGTGGAGATGCTTACTTCCTGGGATAGTTTGAAACTTATAATGTCTAGAAGTTGAGGTGGACTAAATGGCTTGATGAGTTTCAACTTTATTACATTTACTACTGTTGCTAGGAATTTTTAAAACATTTGACACCCTTATATTCAAAAGAATTTGAATGTTTATGTCTAATATCTGTACATTTGTATTTATAAATTGTATATGTGTATTATTCTCATTAACTCTTTGGTCTGAACTTTTTTTTATTATGAACTTTATTCAGTAAAATATCTTTGTGTAAATGTACCCCATATATGTATATTTCCCTCATTTATAAATTATATACATATGTACTACTCTCATTAGCTACTATCTTAGGGCAGGATATATATTTAGGGGAGGGATCCATTGTTAATAATGCATTTCAATCCCTTTTCCAAAAAGCCGTGATAATTTCAAATATAGGGGCTATTTTCTATTAGATCTGCTTTGATCATTTTTATATTTACCATATGATACGTTTGGCAAGGGGTTCTTACCAGGTATATCAATTTTCCATTGTTGTGTAACTAACCACCCCTTAACTTAATGGCTTAAAATAATACCCATTTTTTATTTCTTGTGAGTCCATGGATCAGCACTTCAGGCTGTGCATGAGTGGAGGGCTTGTCTCCTGACCTCACCTGGAATCACTCGCGTGTTTGGCTGGCAGTTGGTGCCAGCTGTTGTCTTGGTCCCCTGTCTGGCCTCGTGCCCCAGTAGGCTGTACTGTGCTTCCTCATAGCATGGTTGTCTTAGGCTTTAGAGAGAAAGAGAACTGAGGCTCTAGGCCGCTTAGGGTCTAGACTCTAGAATTTGAAAATGTCCATCACATTCTGTTAACCAAAGCAAGTCACAAAGCCAGTGCAGATTGAAGAAGGCAGAGAAATGGTCTTCACCCCTTGATAGGAGAAGGAGCAGTGTTGTATTGCCAAGCAGCAAGTACAGGGAGGCGTGATTCATTGGGGACCAGTATTATGATGGTCTTGCAACACTGGGATAAAGACAAGTGTTTGCCTTACTGTTTTCTTCTCCTTTGCACGCACTATAGCACTATTAGTATTATTTGCAGTTTCTGTCTATGAATATGTTAAAACCATTTGTCCATTATCCACAAGTTTAACTAAAACTAGATAATATAATCTAATTTTATTTAACTGAACACATGTAACCTATAGTATATCACAATAAGCTGAAAGAAAATAGACAAACGAGGGTATGAACAAGAAGCAATGCAGGGAAAATGAAGTGAATTCTTCTTGAACCTTCGGAGATTTTTCGCAGAAGAATGAAAGGGGTGAGGAAATGGCTCCAGCCTTGTTAATAGGCAAATTCCAGCCACTGTGCACTCTTTCCACAATATAGTAATCTTGAATTCCATATATTTTACTCGAGTCTGCTGTGCAGAGAGTGAGGGTGTCTGTGTCATTTCTTAAATCAAATGTTAGTAAAGCTTAGTTTCTTTTTTTTTTTTAAGATGAAAATGCGTGTAAGTGCTCATGGATTATTTTTACTTGTTGTCCTTGGGGGCAGACACACCCACTTTGGAAAGTGTGGGTCAAACTGAAATGGAATGGTTTCTGTGCCACGAGGCTGTGGCACTGGCATGCCCGTTAGTGTTGGCCGGACAGAAGCCAGCGATTCAGCACGGCAGCCTTTCTACTGCACTGGACTAAGCCTTAGAGGCCTCCTCAGTGTCGTGATCTAGGCTGGCCTCTAAAGATGGATTATAGATGGCACGTGAAATGTGTTTGTTGTTCTGGCTATAAGAAATTAATTTTACTTGTGGAAGAGGTAGAGTGTTCATATATTTTATCATTGGTATGTTAGGAAGGAGTCATGTGTGTGCGCGTGTGTGTGTGTTTGGGGGTTTTTATGAGGGAGATGGGGGTTTATGGCCTTCCATTTCTCCTTCATATCTTTTTTTTTTCACAGTGGTGACAATCCTTTGGTTTCCATATGCAAAGAAAAACTTTAAGAATATTTTCGTGTATTTTCAAGTTGTGTTTGGATGGGAGGTGAAAACAAGTGTTTATTTACAATGTATGAGCTTTGTTTTAATCCTCTCTACAAAACTCAGTTCACAGTTGCAGTTTCCTGATGTCTATGAGTTCACTGCTATCAGTTCTTTAGCTTTTGGTACTTGGTTGTCCTGTTGTACTGCTGGAGCTTTACCGACTTGAGAAGCCTTGTTAAAATTCTAGTGTAGTCATAGCTACCTCTCTTCTAGCTGTGCTTTTCTTTGTCCTGGTGACTACAAAGAATGCTTCTTCCGTGCAGCCAGCAGGATTAACAAATAGGCAAGCTGAACCCCAAAGTATTCAGCCTTCTTTCTTGCTTTGGCCCCATAACCTCTCCTCTGGTTGGCAGTGTGTTGGTGTTGACAGTCCTCCTGGTTCAGCCAAAGGTGAAAGATAATTGCTTATAGAGCAGTGGCCGGGATGGTATGTGTTTTTGCAGCAAGTACCCCCACCCCCATCCCCAGGCAAAGCTTTGGATCTGGTGCACATTTCAAAGCATGTGTTAAACTTTACGTGATGCTGATTAAAATGGAGGGCTCCAGGGTGAATTGGCAGAGCCCCACAAATGCATCTGCCAAATGACATACAGAGAAATGTCTTGCTACAAGCGGAAGGACTGAATTCTGTCTGTCTTAACGATATGCAAGCCTGCAAAAGGAAAGGTGACTCTGGGAATGTGTACATACACAGCCTGTGGGGCGTCCAGGACTCTTTAGCAACTCCTTTGCTCCTATGGTAGAAAACCTTCTCAGTTTCCTTCTCCTTTAAACAACAACAACAAAACACATATGGAAATAATAATTTGCATCACCATGTCCTTCAGTTTGCCATTCCTACTGAACATATACAAAACCTAACTTGGACCAAAGACATGGAAGTAGAAGAATTGTTTACCTTCTGAAACTAGATTTATGGACCGTTGGGATGAGATCTATGAAGTTCATTCCTGAAGGAAGTGAGCTCTCAAAGCAGATGAGTTTATATCTAAGCTTTTTAGGTTTGAAGTCCCCTCGGATTTCTTTTTTAAAAGAATTATGTATTTATATTATCTGTATAGATCATCCCTTCCTCAAAGGCAACAAAGACAACGTTAGTATCTCAGGTCCCATTTCTTTAGACTTCTTGCCCCGTTTTATAACAGGATTAGCATAGAGAGAACATCAGTTCTTTGAGGGGATTTAGACAATTTTTTTTAAGGAAAAGGTAAGGAATTTTGAGGAGTAACAAGGGTTATTGGCACACAGGTGGAAAAAAAATGACAAGAAACAAGTTGAAGACATTGGTGGAAAGAGTAATCAGCCAGGCTTCTCATTCATGGGTGATCCAGAGGGAACAGATATAAGAATAGGGATTGCACACTATAGAGAGGGTATGAAATATCAATAAAAAGCAGCTGCAATTACATTGATTTATAGATTTAAATGGCCCCACCAAACATTGATGTATCTCATCCCATTTATTTCCTGCTCCAGAGACTAAAGAATTGTTTGATTTTTTTTTTTTTTTCCAATGTCTTTTTGTTTTTCAGAATGGCCCAAAAAATGGCTTTGGGGACTTACTATGGAATTTTTGTTAGCATCTTGATTATACTTGAGGTAGGGCAGATCCTGGATTACATTTTACTCTTAGGAACTTCCTTTTATAAATTCTATGTTAAAACATCAAGCCTAATACATATAGATATATTCCAGTTTTCCAGGTGAGAACATCAGATCTGTTTTGCTTTTAAGTGTTTTCTCTGACGTATTTTATTTCTTTGTTAAATCAGATTTCTTCCTTTTCTCCTCCTCCTTCTCCATCTTTACTCTTTTGAAACAGGGTTGGAAAATGTGCAGGGAATGGAAAGAAAAAATGCTGGCTGTTTGCCTACCATTTTGGAGCTTTTATTGAATTTCATGCAATTTCTTCATTTTCCCCTGGTATTAAAGCTCAACTTTCAGTCATGAAGATACTTATTTCTAAAGGGTAATTTTGACTGAACTTTTGTTAAAGAGTGTTTTGAGGGGTGGGAGGTTGATAATCTGTTTTTTTTCACCCCCTAGAGTCTTCGTTAGGTCAAATAGAATTTGCCCCGAGGATATTAGTATTGATTTCATGTAAAAGAAGTTTGAAACCTAAGATTCCACTTAGTTTCCTCTTTTGGGTTTTTGTAAACTATTTTGCACAGATAGAAAAACAGAACTGGGATGTAGTGAGCTACTAAATCTTGGTGATAGCATCCTAGAGTTTCAAATGGGCCAGGTACTAAATGGAAGCTTCACCTTAGGTAAAGCAATTTTATTTGATAAAGAATACTGTGCAAAAAGACAGGGAAGGTTCTACACACTTTTTTTTGTGTAGTGAAAATTGTGAAAGAGAAGAAGGAATGTAGAAAAGAAATTTGGAACTTGTCAGTAATCACATAGTATTTTCCTATATAACACTTTCATCTCATGAATTCATGTCTGAAAGATTATCCTTGTTTAGCAACATCTCATAATTTGAATACAGTTTTTAAAAAGTCAAGATTCTTACTTTGATGTTTTACATTGTGTTTATTATTTCAAATCAACAAATACCTATTGAGTGTGGATTAAAAACAAGTCAGTATACAATATATCACATGGTCATATTTGCTTTGGAGAGAAATTATGCAGGGAAGGGGAAAGATTAGCTGTTTATTTGAGGTTGGATAAAGTGTTCAGTCCTTTGGTGTTCTATAGTTAGACACTTGAAAATTAACCTTGATATTTTCAAGATTTATTGTCTCTTCATATCAGCCGAAACTCATCATTTTGTTATAGAGTTTTGGGCTGTCTTTGGGTGGCAGCACTTAATACTTCTGCTTTTTCAATATCTCAGGTTCTGACTATAAACAACTATTTATTAAGTAAATGGGCATAAAACTTTATATTTCTCCTTGTTTTTCATAGTATCTTCAGCTAGTGGAAAGCCAAATAGAACATCCAGTCACCAAATAATAATATTTGATTAAAAAGAAGCACTTGAAACTTCAAGATTAAAGAAGTTTTATCCATTATAAATTTATTATATTTAGTCAAAAGACAATTTGGATGCTTTTCCTATTTTTGTTGCAGTTGACATCTTTAATAAGCTAACTCATTGTTAGCCAGATTGGTAGACACATTTGGGTTCTATTTTATTTGAAAGCAGGAAAGTTTCAAACCATTTAGTTTTCTTGTTGACACTTGCCACATTTACTTATTTTACTCTAAAAGGGTTTTTGAGATGGCTTTATTGACCATTTTGAAGTGCTTTCAGATTTTGTCTTTATATGTATATGCATTATCTTGGTTCATAACTTCCATGGATCCTCAGAACAGGCTGTGTATCATCGGTCCAGGTTTAGTCCGAGGAGTAGAACTGCTAGGAGAGTGCTTACCTAGTTTCCACAATGGCAAAAGATCAATACTGATCAGGGCTGTTATCTTTGTGTCTGACCCTGGAGTTTGAAGTCTACAGGGAAGGTAGCCAGGAATGAGGATAGATATAAAATAGGGAGAGCAAGAACAAGCTGGAACCTACAAGCATGAGCAGGAACCCAGGAGGATCCTGGGGAAATGGAGTAATTGCAGGTCTGGCTGCTGCCTTGTGCCAACATGGCTTAGCCTAGCAGTTAGGTGCAATGTGAACTACAAGATAGTTGCTGCTTCATTTCTACTCTCTCAATCTTGGCAGTCATGTTTCTTGTGCTTCACCCTAAGTCGAAACATACAGGGCTGGGAATTGTCAGAAATGTAGTTCAGCCTAGACAAGTTGACACGTTACAACTATGTGTTTATGATCCCAGGACAATTAAGAAACACTCTGTAGCAGGGGTTGTAACTACAACCTGTGGGTGGACCAAAGTGTTTTTGTAAATAAAGTTTAATTAGAACATGGTCATGATAATTTGTTTACATATTGTCTAATTTTATGCTGCCAAGGAAAGTTGAGTAGTTTGCAATAATCACTGTATTACCTACAAAGCCTAAAATATTTACTATTTGGCCCTTTAAGGACAAGTTTACTGATGCTTATTCTGCAGGGACTAAGAGATTCTTTGGATTCCAGAGGACTCATATCTAGGAACACTTCTCAGAAACTCTAGACCATTATATTTATCCCCAGGAAGACTTCCTACCTTATATTTTCTTTTTGCAAGTGTTCCTGTTAAAATTTTACTTTTTTTTACTCATATATTTTCAAGTTTTCTGAAATATTAACTGGTATAGAATTAAACTTATTTATAAAATATTATTGATCTTCTTTGTAGAGCTCTATAAATTCAATTGCACATTCATCATGGTTTTTCCTATAAGTTCTATAGCTAAACTATATTGTGTGTTATTTTTTTCTTTTGAATTTGATCCCTGAGATAATAGTTATATTTCTTAAGGTAGGTGTATTAGATTTGTAGCACTACTGTAACAAAAGTACCACAAATTCAATGGCCTAAAGCCCCCCGCCTCGAAATTCATTCTTTTACAGTTTTAGAGGCTAGAAGTCTGAACTCAAGTTGTAGGTAGGGTTGATTCCTTCTTGGGGGTCTCAGAGAATCTGTTTTGTGTTTCTTTCCCTGCTTCTGGTTGTCCTTGGTGTTCTTTGGTTTGTGGCAACATAACTGTACTTTCTGCCTACTTTATCACGTGGTGTTTTCCCTGTGTGTCTGTGTCCCTTCTCCTTTTCCTGTGTGGATACCAGTCATATTGGATTAAGGGCCCACCCTGATGATCTCATCTTAACTTGATTACATCTGCGAAGAATTTCTAAATAAGGTCACTTTTCAGGTTTTGGGAACTAAAGCTTCAGTGTATATTTTTCAGGGGACACAATTTAACCTATGAAGGTAGAATTTAAGTTGATTGAGTTCCTGACAACCCTTTATTACCTATCAGCTTTCTCTATATTGTCATGCCAGAAGGAACATCTTGAAATGAGCTCTAACCATTTCAGAACTCTTTAGCATAGGAAAATCTGTACTTATGAAAAACTTATTAAAACTAAATAAGTATAACAAGCTCTATATATTCAAAGACTAATACTGTAAATACAAAGTTGTTGAATTGATTAGAAAGACTGGTTCATCACTGTTACTAGTATTTGTCAACAAGTTATGCAGTCAGCAAGTCAGTAGTGGTTAGTCAGTGACATTTTGTTATGTGATCATTAAATACAAGGAAAGATATTATCAAGGATTCAGAAGAGAGAATCCTTGAGAATCTTTTAGGAAAGGTGAATTGACATATGATGAATTGGTATTATAACCCTTGAGGCATCTTGGGAATTAAAGTAATGATTAGGTTAGTTTTATTTGGAAAATAAGATATTCTGCTTAATTGAGAAAAAAATCAGGTATTCCTTTTTCTTTATTTCTTTTCCCATGGCAATGAAATGATTGGAATATGTGTAGGGCCATGAGGATATTAAAAAGGCCATTAGTTATTTGTTCATTATAACGTTGCTATCCTTGGTTATTGTGCACCCAGATGGTGCTCAAATGATGGAAAGATTATCAATGATATGAAACATCTTTTTAGAGTTTGTAGTTATTGTTGACGTTTTTGTGACATAGGTGAGTGTTTTGTTCTCTCTGCCTCGTATGCTGGAAAAGCAAGTGTTGTGAGAAAAAGCAACTTCTTTGGGTAGCCTGGCTACAGAAACAAGATGATAAAACTGGTTTGAACTGTGAGTTTAATTCCTGGGCTGTAATAAACTATCTCTGCCATCCCGTTGTGAAGACTTCAAACTGGTATAACAGGTTGTCTTGGCAGAGTCAAAGCTGGAATGAGAAGTTAATTAATATTCCTTATCTTATATATGTATGGATATCTTATATCTGTTTTGGGAAGACAGAAGTCTCTTTAACTGTCTCAGAAATCTCGGGGACACGTAAGAATATGCGTAGCTATGTCCCCTCTTTGTCTGTAAATTATGGACTACATGGGAAAGAAGGCAAACTGTGGGCACCGTTGCGCATACTTAAACTGAGATAAGGTGATTAGATTACAAGAGAGATAGTGGAGCCCCTAGTAGAAAGAAGCATGTGGGTAAGGATCCTGGCACAGTGAGCCAGACTTTGCCGCAGAACTCAGGTTTTAGAAATGAGCATCGATATGACCATTCTTACCTAGCCTTCTCCCCTAACTTCACTCTCAAGCTAAGCAATTGTCTACCTTAGAATATTAAGCTTTAAGATTATATTATTAAAACTCTCAGTTCTTTTACTGTGGGGTACCCATCTTTAAACAAACTAGATATTAAAAAGGAAGGTGTTTCTTTGATAAAGAGAGATTTCAACAAAGTGGGTTATGAGTGAGAATGAGTGGAAATGAGGTCCAGCCACTTTGATAAATGAAATTTTTGAGCCAAATAAAATTGTTAGAGTTAGCCTAACAGGATATTCAGGTTGAATGTTCCAGGGGACATTCAGTTTGCATTTACCTTTCAGAGATGCAATGTTGTAGCCAGGTATAATTTTTAGTTTGGTTACCTAATTGTGAAATAGAGTAACATACCTTTCTGGCCAGCTGCTCTGAGATAAAATTCTTAGATGTGGGAATTGGTATAATTAATGTGAATGTAAAATTTGGCAGATGGCATGTTTTAAAAGTTTTAAATGGGAGCCATGAGTTTATTGATTATTGATGATATGAAACATCTTTTTAGATGTTTGTAGTTATTGTTGACATTTTTGTGAAGTAGGTATTTAATTTTACCTCAATTTAACATATGGGCTTAATGCATCACTTATTTCTTTGGACTCATTTTCTCATTGGTAAAATATGTTTAGTTAATGTTTATCTATAATACAAGTGATTAGTTTAGTACCATTAACCAAAATGCTGTACAGCTTTGGCTAGGTAGTTTTGTAAACATGCTTGATAGCACTGGAACCCCTATCATTTAGTGCTAGATCATTAGCTTTCTAAAAGACAGGAAAGAAAAGAATTCAAGAGTGAACCTACAAGAGACAATTTTTTTTTTTACGTTGGATGTGATAATGACACGGATTAGTTCAGTTAACATGATGGGTGTAGCAGAAGCTGTTGGTGTCCTGTTTATATCCCTTGAGCTCTTAATCTTTCAGTGTGTGGTGACTGAACCTCCAGTGGCCAGCACCTGTATTTCTTTGCTTACGGGCTTTCTTTGGATGCCAGAAATGGAGAATTTATGCCATTCTCCCCACGCATCCCAGGAGTCCTCAGTCAATGACTGATGGAAGCTGGTATGTAAATAATTTACCCCCCTTGTCCATCAGGTGGGAGGATGATACTACGTTTGGGGCAAGTATTCTATATGTTATTTCTGAGTTCCCATGGGATTAAATTTCAGTTGACCTAACTTGCTTGATAACATATCCTTTATTGACTTCTTTCTTCTTGTTGCCGCATTACCTTATATCCCTACTAGTCCTTCCCAGGGTTGTCTCCAAAGTAAATTTCTTGGACTCAAATTCTTGTCTCAGGTTCTCCTTCTGGAGGAACTTAAGGTAGTAGTCAATAGCAATGAAAGATCTGGACCCCGATTTCATACACACTCAGCAATAAATGTGGGTTTCTAGTAGCTCTAAGACAAAGCATAGTTACATAAGCCACTAACTTTAACTGCCATTGAAGTTATTCACGTATCCCGTCCTCCCATCTGTATGGTAATCTGGATGGGTGATTTTCAGAAACTTCCTTTGTCAATAAGTGAGTTTTAGTTGAGGAGTGGGGTCACTGGTCAAATTACCCCAAGTAGGAGATTATAAAATCCTTTTCCCATGTCAACGTTTTAAGGAGTCTACGTGGGAGAAGAAGACTGGGGATCGCAACATCCATAGGTAAATTCTCATGCTTAATCCTCCTGTTTTCAGGAGGATAACTTGTCTCTTTGATGGTGACAGCTGTCCCTAGTCCAGAGACCTTCTATTTTTCTCTTCTCTAGAAAATAAATCCCTAGCCATTTGCTGTGGTGAGAGCAGGACAGGTCTTTGCCAGATAAAGTCAGAAAGGGGAATCTGAGGGTCTAATTGTTCCTGACTCAGACTTTCACCTAAGCCCATTCACGCTTCATTTTCTATTGTCCTTTCCCTTCCGGAGGTGCCCAGTGCTATCCATGTGATGCAAGTCATGCTGCCACTTCCTCGCTTTGTCTGGTTACCAACTGGGCCCTCAGTTTTCCAGCTTCCAACATTCTGCTGCCGTTGGTTCTTAAGTACTGCTTGATTTTTGTGAGCTTATGCCTTTTTTTTTTTTTTTTTAGGCTGTTGAGTTTTGTTTCAGTGGAGTTTTGAGGAAGGAGTTCAGCTCAGCACACATACTCAATTTGCTATCGTTGACTTGAGATCATCAAGTTAGTTTTCACCAAAGAAAATACAATAAAAGAGACTGTACAGCCAGCAGTATTGAATAAAGTGGTAGGCTGCAGATAGTGCTCAGTAGTTAACAGTTAATATATTTCTGAACACCTGAGGAAAAACACTTTAAGCAATTATTCTTTCCAGAGTATTCATAAAATAATGTCTAGTAAGAAAAACATAGAAGAGAAAGTTAGGGAAGAAACTAAGATCTTATGATTTTAGTGTGCATTGGCTGTGTATTCTCTGTGAAGTATATTTGTTTTGATTGTCATTGTTTGAGGTATAAGTACTAATATATTGTGCAGGGCTTCTTCTATAATGGGAAGAAAAAAAAACTATAGTAACAATGCTTATTTACTATTGCTTATATAAGAAGTTTAAAGTCTTTGGATATGAACAATTCAGAAAAGTGGTTAATTTTATTGGTTGGATAAGTAAATAATTCAAAATCTTGCTTAAGGTTACAGAGAAATCTCAAAACAAAACACTAGTCCTTTATTTATGAAGGCTGGATTTTTTCAGGTACTACTTGGCAAAAAAATTTTTGCCTTATTAATCAATTATTTTGCTTTCATAGGATTATCAGATCAAAATTGTACATTCTATGATACCTGCTGAAAATCGTATTTTTCAGTGGTACTGTCTTTTTAAGTCTAAAAGTTTATTAACTCAGTGAACTTTGTATATGGTATATTTGTTAAATTTCAGAATTCTGTGGATGGTTTTCCTATCATGCCCCTTTTGTGTCTTAAACTTAAAATACTGAGTCTTCCTAAGGAAATCCACTTTTCAAAACTCCAGGCTTCATGTGTGATGGAACTTAAAAGGAAAACTCTTGGCTGAGCTTGAATGCTGAGAACTAGCTAAGTGGTTTTCTCTGTCTGGAGAAAATTGGAAAAAGGGAATTATTAAGCCCAGCAAATGTAGTTGTTGATGGAAATGCTGACAGACTGGTCCTGCTTGGTGCCACTGTTGTGAGAAGTCAGTCAATATTCGATGTATTGTAAGAGCTGCTGCTTATGTACAAGTTGTGTCCTGTAGACCTTGTCATATATAAATAAACCCCTTCAAAAAATGTTAAGTGATTTCCATAAAAAACCTTTATTCTATCCTCCTTCTTAAGCCAAATTCTTGTTGTTTATGGCTTCCTGTACCCAACAGTTCCTGATTGTCTCCAAAAGGAAAACATGTCCTGCATGGATTAAGCTGCTGAAATGCCTTTCAGGCATTGTTTATGAGTCTGCGCTCTTTATTTTCAGAGAGAAAGTGAATACTTTAATGTCTTCCATATTCTGTAAATCTGTCCCATGCTACAATTCAAAGCTGTGTGTGTTTTTGTTAGAAGGTACTTCTGGTTGTACTTAGGGTAGAAAAGCTGCCTAAGAATGTTAGTGAATATTTGGGTGGTGGTGGCAGACCCTCCTAAAGGGGATTTGTATTGGTTGAAAGTACTGTTGGTTTTTAGCTCAAGAAAGTAGTCACCAAAGGTGCCGTTACAGTTAGTAGCAGTGTAATTGCTCTTTGATTGCTTTGCACCAGTAAGTTTCCTGTTTGGTTCATCCTTGGGGACCAGGCTTCCCTCCAGGCAAGCTTGCTGATTTACTACTTCTAACTCCACTGCTAAGTAGCATACTGAGTGTGTCTGCCTAGTGGTTTCAATAGAGGAAAGTTAGACATCACTTTCCATAAAATGAGGCTGTCTCTGTGGACTGAGCAAAAAGTAATTTGAATTGCAGATTAAAGTTTACTTTTTCTTACATTTACGTTTTATTTTGAAAACTTTTAAACATACCAAAATGTTGGAAGTGAACACTCATATTTACCCATCACCTAGATTTTACAGTTAACGTTCTCCAATATTTGCTTTATCATATATCTGTCCACCTATTACCCATCAATCCATCATCTTTTTATGTATTTCAAAGTAAGTGTGAGACATAAATACATCTCAACTCTAAATACTTAAGCAGCATAATATTAGCTGGAGTTCAGTATTTGTTTTATTGTTTTATTCGTTTGAGGAAAATTTTAAATTCCATGATATGCACAAATTTGAAGTTGAGTTTTTGACTAATGTGTACACCTGTTTAACCTAAATTCCCATCAAGATATAGGCATTACTATCACCCCAGAAAGTTCTCCCATGTTCCCTTCTACTCAGTCTTCTACTCACTCCTCCCAGAAGCAACCATTCCACCACATGTTAGTTAGAGCTTCATATAAATGAAATTATACATCATGTACTCAAATGTACAGGGTAGGGCAAAAGTAGGTGTACAGTTGTGAGCCTGTACAGACGAACAAGACTTCTTTCACTTAGCATAATGATTTTGAGATGCATCTGTATTATTACATGTTTCAGTAGTTCATCCCTTTTCATTGCTGAATTTTGTATGAATTTAACATGTTCCTTCATTCTCCTATTGATGGACAATTTCAGTTTTTGGCTTTTAAGAATAAAGCTACTGTGAACCTCCTTGTAAAATATATGTATCATTTCTTTTGGATAAATGTACATGAGTATGGAATTGTGTCAGAATTTTATGAGATACTTCCAAACCTTTTGGCAAAGAGGCTGTATCATTTTACACTCCCACTATTAATATATGAAGGTTTAAATTGCTCGGCCTTTTTGCCAACATTTTTAGCAGTCTTTTTAATTCAGTCATTCTGTTGGGTGTGTAGTATTATCTCCTATGGTCATTTATTTTTGGTTTAGTGTGGGAAATAAGGAATAAGAGATGAAAGTGATGTAAACACAAGTTGGAATAGCCCAGCTAATGAGTTTTCTGCCGCAGTGTTGGATGAGGATGGAGCAGAGAGTGAAGAAAGCAAAGGGAAGTAAGACGGGGTGGGTGGGTGGTGTATAAGGCCTGTGAGAGAAGGAGCGAGGACGCGAGCGATGCCAGGGCTGAAGTCACCTCAGCGGTTTGGGAGGAAGAGTTGGCTTAGAGAATTAAACGTAGTCGGCCTTTTTTCCAACATGAAAACTTTTTTTTATTGTTTTGATAACTATAGGAGGGAGAGATTAGTATTCATTATTTAAAAATTTCATACACTATACTGGATGGGGTAAAGGTAGGTTTGTAGATGTTCATATGGGAAATAATACAATAATTAATAAATAATAATTCAAGAATAAACTGTTTTGCATACACTGTAAACCTACTTTGGCCACACCCTGTATTTAAACAGGAAAGTGAGAATCATTTCAAAATCCCACTGCCCACAAAGCACCTTTCGGTGAAAAGGTTTTAGATTTTTTTTTTTAATGGATACATGATAGTCATTATGTGTATGGTGCATGTTAGTGTATATGTATTTGTAGACATGGGCTTGAGCTGTACATACAAACATAGGCTTTAAAAAAAAAAGATTTTACTCATTTATTTATAAAGGGTGAGAGAGTAAGAGGGAGAGAAACATCAGTGTGTGTTTGCCTCTCGCACACCCTCTACTGGGGACCTGGCCCACAACCCAGGCATGTGCCCTGACTGGGAATTGAACCAGTGACCCTTTGGTTCTCAGGCCGGCTCTCAATCCACTGAGCCACATCAACCAGGGCCAAACATAGGCTTTTTATCCACATCTTAGACGTAGTTAATGCCCATCAAGTATAAATCTACCAAATTATTTTTGATAGTTTATTTTATAAATACCATGATTTAACTATTCCGATATTTTTGGACATTGGATTGTTTCTAATATTTTAAAAGCAGCCCTTTATTTTAATGTATAAAGCTCTATGCTAAGCACTGGGTGGACAAGGTTGAGGAAAATAGAGTCAAAAGTGAAAAGACTCAGTTCCATCTTTGAGGAACTCATAACCCAGTGAAACTGAATCAGATGCTAAAAGCTTTCAAAGTAAGAATTTTTCTTTGCAGAGTGTTCAGAGAGCGTGTGGTGGTTTGTGCAAAAGCTCTTTAAGTTAGACTTCATGTGACTCTTGCTGTCAGTTCTTTGTCGGTGTACCTGTGCAGCAAGATTGCCAAATTTTGATCGAGTTTGGTAGTCTAAGAAGTATAATAAATTAGTTCCATTTGGGAATGTGGATTTCAAAGGTTGTTTGAGAGAACCCTAGAATTTCATGAGAACCTGATGGGCATTCATTGAAGGAGAGAATAATTAATTATAGAGAGTATGTCTGTCTCAGTGTTTGCATGTAATCCCACAGTAGGATTTGGAGGTCCACATTCCTCCAAATAAAACAGAGTCATAGAATAGCTTCCTGACCTTTTATTTTAACTATATAGGGAATCAAGATGCAGTTCTTCTTAGTTATGTTTATAAAGTCAGAACCAAATCAGTTCAAATATTAATAATACCTGGTAACTTTGTTACCACAAGAGTTAAATCTTTTAAGTTTATTGAATGAGTGAATGGCTGGTTTTCTCCTGTGCTTTCTCCTTATCTTTTATGGTCACCCTGTGGTTTGCATGTGAGCCCAGCATCTCTCCTTTCAAAAATACTCTAAAATATGCTTTCTTCCAGGAAGCTTCTTACTTATTTTTCTTACAGAAGGGATAGCAATTAAAAAGTTAAAAAGAGGAAAAGGAGGTATAGAATATAATATAAAAAAATATGTCTGGGAGTTTGTGCACTTTTTATCTTACTACTGTCTGAATTTTATCTGGTTTAAATTGTGATCTTCAACTCTGGGGATCTTATTTCTTGAATGGAATAAATAATAAGTCAGTCTATCCATTTGTGAAAAAGGAATCTTAGGAAGAAAGAGCAGATGGTTGGAGCCATTATGTTTCTTACCCAGCTGGGAAGGATACTGATTTCAAATGTTATTTCCATTGTGTTTAATACTGCTCAAGGGCCTGTTTCTAGCACCTTTTTTATTTGGCCATGTGTTTTGCCCAACTCTTGGTGCAAAAGAGAACTCTGGTCAAGAGTTTGATTATAGGAATTAACCAGGCATTGTGGCTAGCAAGATTAAAAGCCTTTTCAGACAGATTTTATTAGGTTTTTTTTTTTTTTGTTAAATTCAGATACTCTGGTTAGAAATAACTTTATGAACTGAAATTAGGCTGTCCTATTTCAATGCTAGTGGAGAGAAGGGATTTAGAAGAGTTGTTATTTTACACAGTGTATGCCCCTGACAGCAAAAGCATTTCAGTTTTTAATATTGTTTTTAACAATATTAAGACCATGATATTGTTGTGACTGGTGTCTTCTAGGAAATCTCTAAATTGGTGTTCAGGGGCACCCTCTTTCTTACCAAGCTACATTGTCATCTGCTTTTTCTTTTTCATTGTCATCACTTGAGGTACAGAGCTAGTTTTTAATGATCAAAACTTATGTGGCTAACATTTTATATACTTGGTTAAAAGTATAAATATGACTTAAGCACTAGCCCTTTGTGTTTGACAAATACTTTCATTTGCTACTCAATAAGTTATCTTATGTGTATACAAATATTAGAATTTCTTGTCAAGAGATTCATTCATTCAACACCAATTGAAAGCCTATGTTATATGAGGTTTTGTACTTGCAATTCGAAGACATAAATAAGACCAGCTCTTGCCTTTAAGAACCTTAGAACCTAATGAGCATAACAGACTAATTGGTGAATAATACCTAACAGACTAATAGTAGACCTATTGCCCAGGGTAAGCAGCGCCAATCCGCCACACTGTTTCCCGACTGAGCGGATTCCTGCAGTAGGGTACTGTGGCGGAGGTGCGCGCGCACGGTTTTGTGTTCCCAGAGGGGTATCTGTGTAGTACTGAGATAAGTTTTGAGGGTGAATATGAGTTGGGTAAATGAGTAAGGGTGAAATCCTATTTTAGGCAGAGAGAATATTGTTTCAGAGATCGAAGGTTTGTATTGAATGAAGTACAAGCAGTTCATTGAAGCCTCAGTGAAGGGGGTATTTGTGGAAATGTGTTGAGATATGAGAACAGAGAGGTATGCTGTAATTAAATCACGATGGGCTTTATTCAATAAATGAAAGAAATTGGAAGTTTATTCTTAAAGCTAGCGTTGAAGGTTTTAAGAAAGTCATCAAATTATCAGAGTTGTGCTTATAAAGACTCACGTGTAGCCTCTCCCTGGTAGCAATCGGATAATCCGTTAATGGATGGGCCAGCCTGGTGCAGGGAGCCCACACTGAGGATCAATAAAGCTTGAAGCTGAAAATGAAAAACCGTGACTTTTTCCATTGCCCCACCCCCCACCCCGTCAGTTGGCAGGGTCTAAGAGAGCGGTGGGATAAAAAGGGGAGGGAATAAGGATGATATTTGGAAAGGAATAGTAACAGTAATTTGAGTGCTTCTTGTTAGTGCTCTAATAAGTGCTTTACATGAATTATCTCATGATCATTTTATTCTTTATAACAACTTGAAGTAGTGCTGTATTGTCCCTATTTTATAAACAAGGAAATGGAGGCAAAGAGAAGTTAAAAAACTGAACTTGTCTAAGGTCACAGAACTAATGAGTGGCAGAGTCAGGATCTGAACCTGGGCAGCCATGCTCCAGAGCACATGATGTTCATTTTTTTAAAAATAATTTCAGATCTCAGGAAAACTTGTAAAGATAGTACAGACAAGTCCATGTAGACTTTATCCAGGGTGCCCAAATATTAACATGTTATCATATTTGCTTTATCCCTCTTTCTTTATGTATAATTATACATATTATTATTTTTTCCAAATGGTTTTAGAATTAGTTGCAGACATAATGCTCCCTTTACAAATGCACTCTCTTATATCATTACATTATCAAAATCAGGAAATTGATATTTATATTGTCCAATTCATATTATTCAGATTTTATAAAAGAAAATAATTTGCTTTGCTCCAGGGTCTAATCTTGTTCAGGGTTTGTGGTCTTAATTTCTGTACTGCATAGCTGGTCACCATTGCAGTATTACCAGAACCATTGTCTCCAACTACATTGATTACATTCCAGTTTTCTTTTGAAATCTTCTATTGTCATTTCTATCAGCTTCAAAGATTTAATAATTTCAAGATTTATCTTTTAATTTTTTTCAGATTTTTTCTTCCAGTTATAAACGTGCATTTTACATTTGTTGTCACTTCCTCTCGATTCATTTACAACTTTTATGTCATGAGTGAAGTCCCCTGGAATTACCACTTTTTAATATCAGAAGTGTTATTCTTTCTCCTAAACTTTCTTCTGTCATTGAAAATACATTCCCCAACACATAATCTTGACAGATTACAACTAAGAGACCCATATAGCCTTTATTTAATTATTATTATTATTATTTTTAGAACTGGTGTTCTTAACCTGCAGCTCATGAACTATATTGGCCCAGGAGATTCAATAGCCATCTGAAATTATATGCAATATTATTTGTATTTGCATGTACTTTTGGATAGAATGTTCATAACTTTCTTGAAGGTTTAAAATAGTTGATAGCAGAGAATAAGTTTGAGAATTACCCGATTACTTTGTTAACTTCTAGAGGAAAGAGATTGCATCTTGAGGTATTTTTGTGTGTGTGTCTTATGAAATCCTAGAAGGCAGTTAATCAAATGTAGTTATTGAATATTCATGTTGCACACCAATTTGATGTGTGCACTTGCACATGTTAGTATATCTTTATGTTCCTATTTTAAGTAAACTGCTATTGTGTATATTTTAGCTTTTTGTTTGCTCCAGTTTCATAATAAACAACACCGTTTCCTTCCCTTTGCCAACTCTTCCATGGAACCAGTGCCAATCCAGCCACACTGTTTCACTACTGAGCAGTGAAATCAGATTGTTCACTGGTGGCAGCAGCATTTATAAGCATTGAAACAGAAATTGGTAATCGTGTTACAAATGTTCAGCAAGCCACATTTCATGACTAGCTTTGCAAAAAAAAAAAGAAAAAGAAAGTGTGAACAGCTGTTGGTGCATTGCATTTGCATTTCTGAAATTTCAAGTGAAGATAAAACATTAGCAGCTGTGATAGATTCCTGCAGTTAACCTAGTGCCCCAGGGTATGCAATACATTGATGTCCTCAGGCTGTCAGATCTAAGAGATGGAAATAGATTTGTTATTCTTTTAAGTTTTTTTTCTTTTTTAAAAAATCTAGATAGTCCTACTGGAATCTAGCAATTCCTATAGTTACTGAAGGAGCTTTTGACATAGGAATTTTAGTGGTTGATTGTCCTTAGACCATGTATGCCTTAAAAATATTAACGTAATTCTCTCATGGATTACCCATCTGTTTTTTTCCCCTGAATTGTATGTCTTTATAAGATTTTAATTCTGCTTTTGAATGTTTTTGGGTTTCCTCCTCTGTCTTTACTTAAGGCACTGTTGAGGAACTCTTTTATGAGATCCAAATGTTTGAGGGCAGAATTAAACTTTATTGATGAAATTACTTTAAGCCCATTTCTCATAACATGTATTAGTAAATTACATTTTTTCTCCCTCTTCTTAGGAGTTACCAAATTAAGTGTCAAGGAATATACTACTATTTGACCTGCTGGCCCACTGAAGCTTAATGTATAATGTTTTGGAGAGGGTCCAACTGAAGTATTAAACAGGATTAAGAGTGTGAAGAGTAGACCTAAAAGTGTTGAGTGCCTGAAGCTATAGAGGAAAGAGCGAAGAGGAACTGGATAAGATCAGTCCTTACTTTTTTGAGCAACTATTTTTTTTTTTATAAGCTTGAAGGTACTAAGTTACCTTTTCATTGTCCTGCACTCATTCCTACAAGATGTTGAACTACAGGAAGGAAGGCGTAGAGTTTATGTTCTGCAGCTAGCTGAGAATCAAATTAATGATTAGGGTCGAAACACAATATTCTAAGAGTTAACAGATTTTTGGTCCACTCATCTTAATAAGAAGGGTAAATTAATGTTTTGTCTGGAATGGCTTTATTTTTATTTTTTTTTTAAGATTTTGTTTATTTATTTTAGAGAGGGGGAAGGGAGGAAGAAACAGAGGGAGAGAAACATTGATTGGCTGACTCTCACAGGCTCCTAACTGGAGACCTGTCCTGCAACCCAGGCGTGTGTCCTGATGGGGAATCAAACTGGTGACCTTTCAGTTCACAGGCCAGTGCTCAATCCACTGAACCACAGTAGACAGGATTGGAATGGGTTTATTTTGGAAGACCTTGAAGACCTTTTAGTTCATGATTCTATGTATTTAGACATTCTGGTACTAAGACTGAGTGGAATGTATGATAAAACAATGTCATTTGAGGTTTTCTTATTTCTGGCACATTTGGTTTCCAGGGCATCACTCTGATGTGTCATAAGGTGGGTTAACCCAAACTTCTTGCTCCCCTCCCCTCTCCTCCCCTTCTCTTCCCTTCCCTTCTCATCAATTCCTTTTTGGTCAGGAACAAAAACAGTTATGTAGTCAGGGGTAGTATCTTCTTCAGCTGCTGAGGAGTCTGGGATATCTTATAACCTGAGTCATTTCTCAAGAATACAGTTGACATCTAATTAGACAGGGATGATTTTTCTGGCTTTCTTTTTGTTGGGGCTATTGCCTTTGTTTTGGAAATAGTATTTGGTGGCTCCCCCTCCACTTTCAACCACTAGACCTGTTAATCCTATTGAAGACTTCAGATTTTATATGCAGTCTGTGCAGGTAGCCAGATGCCATATGCTGTTAATTTCTGGTTCCATGAAGGCCAGATCATACAGCTGGAAATGATTGAAAGAAAAAGCATGTTCTTTTGTTTAACAAGACAAAGCCTATTGTGTACTCTGCTTCTGATGCTTAAAAGATGTATTTTTTTCCCCTTCTTACTGTGTAGTATATAGGGCTAAAATTTTTGAACTCTTCACTTCAGAAATTACTTTTCCAGACAAAAGAGCAAAACAATGTTTGTTTAAATTGTTCTCTGGAACATGACTGATAGTGTTTACAACATTTCTATGACATTTTGATCCAATGGGGAGTACTTGGAGAGGTATTTAAAGTGCTTTTCACTAAATCAGATGCTTTGTAGTGTTTGAACCTTTAAAAAAATCATTTGAGAGATTGAGTTGAGAGAAAAAAAATGGCTAGGACATTCTCTGAAGACTCAGAATGACTTATAAGCAAAACTGATTTTTTCCCCCTCAAAAATGAAAAACTTAGGGTTTTTTTTAAAGCTAGAATGAGTTGCATACATATTGGTTCAGAGCTTTGTCTATTCATGCCAGCCTTCTTATAAGGACTGTTTTCCAGAGTGTACCTTTTATTCAGTGAGAATTTCTTTGGGAAAAGCCGTTGAGGGGAGGTATATATGTATGTTGTGTCTGGGGTTTTTTTTTTTGTGTGTGTGTATTTAAATTCTACTACACAGGAAGCAGTAGCTTGATTCAGGTACCAGGAACATACTAGTAGAACAGAGGAAAGCAGCACATAAGTGTTTCTATTGAGCCAAAGATAGAGTGTACATAGAAAAACTTGTGTTTTATACATTTTTTTCCCCTAGTCCTGATGTTTGACATTGCATTTTAAAGTATTCAACTACTTGAAACTACCTGAGAGGATCTGATGATCTAAAAGTAATTGACTCAGTTTGCAGTCAGTTACTTAGAGTGAATCCCAGTTTTAATTGTAGATTTTTAAAAGGAGATTCTGTTTAAACCATCAGACTAGTAGATGATTAAGTGCCATCTTTAAACAGGGATAGATCTTGTTTAGTTTTTTTAATATGTTTTTAATCATCTCTGCCTTCCCCATTAGGCTTACTTAATATTCATATTAGCTATATACCTCTCCAGAGAACTTCAACAAAGCCCATGAAATGACTCAGCTTGAGTCATGTGCTCAATCTTAAACTGAGACCAGAAGAATTGGGGTATACTGGCTAGCCTGGGTTGTATGCACATCCCAGTGATGGGGAAGGCAGAGCTGTTATTGATAATCACATTCATTTACTCAATAAATACCAATACCCTGTACTCCAGATTAGTTGAATCTGAATTATTGAGGGATGAGCCTGGGCATTTATGTATTTTAAAAGTTTCCCAACCAATTTCAGAATCTATTCAAACTTGGTAAATATTGGTGCAGGCTTTGAGAGTTAGTGTAAAGACTTATGAGTGAGAAGGAAGCCACTGGAGAGTTTTAGATCCCTTTGGGAATCTAAGAATAGATTTTTTTTTTTAATTTTTTGGATACGTTGCTCTCACTGCCATTTGGAATATGAAAAAAGAGGGTGAAAGTGGAGTAAGAAGACCAGACAATAGGTGATTTTAACAATACAGACATGAGAGGACTGTAGCTTAGACCAGGCTATGGTATTGGAGATGTTAAGGACTATACTTTAGATTTAGTATACTTTGAGTATTGAACCAATTGGTGGATTAAGTGGGTTGCAAGATAAAGCAAGATCAAGAATGACTTTAGACTTTGGTTTGAAAGTTTGAAAAAAAATGCAATTTCTCTTTATCAAGATGAAGAATGTATGTGGACTATGTTTGGTAGGGGAGGAGAAGTTGGGAGAGGGAATCAGGAGTTTGATTTTTGATGTGTTAAGTCTGAGATGCCTCTAACCATCCAAGTAGAGAGTTGAGTGGAGTGATTGCATTTATGAGGCTGGGGTTCAGGGGACAGGCCTAATCTGATCATATAATTTCAAGACTCATCATAGAATTGGATGGAATCACCTAGGGAATGAGTACAGATAAAGAAGTTCAAGGACTAAGCATAGGAACTTTCCCAACATTTAGAGGATGAAAAAAGGAGGTGTAGATAACCAAACAGATTAAGAATAAAGTTCAGTAAAGAAATCGGAAAACCAAAAGAGAGAGGTGTTTCAGGTTCTTCCACAATGAAGAACGTTTTCAGTATGAGAGGGAGAGCAAGTTCCTGAAAAGAAAAATTGTTGGGCAAATAGTATCACATTACAAAGGGTCTTAAATACCATTTTGGGGAATCTGTTGTTGTTGTTTTTCCTGTCAGGCCTATGACATATTTAGGAACAGAAGAGGGGTATGACAAGTTTGTGTTTCAGGCAGGCTAAATGATAAACAGTGTGATGATAGCCAGATTAAACAAAAAGGGATTTAATTGAGAAACTATTGCAGAATTTCATGGGAGAGATGATAATAGTTTAATGTACTGGTTCAACCCTGTCAGATCTAATGCTGCCTTTTTGTAAGGAATATTTTGTAATACCCCCTTTACAATCCTGAAATAAAATTCATAGATAATATAATCTACCTATATACATAATTGAAAAACTAATATAAACCCTAACTGTAGTATAAAGGAGAAATGGAAAGTTATTTACAAGAAAATATTATTATAACATAAAAGTTGTATTAGGATACAACTTATTGACTTGGGAAATACTGTCATTACTACACCCATTCTGATATGCATGCATGAATGAATCTGAAGCAGGCTGTAGCTTTGTTTCTTTTTAAAATTTATTTATTGATTTTAGAGAGAGGAAGGGAGAGAGAAACATTGATTTGTTCTTCTGCTTATTTATGATTTCATTGGTTGACTCTTTTATGTGCCCTGACTAAGGATCAAACCAGCAACATGGCATATCAGGACAACACTCCAACCAACTGAGCCATCTGGCCAGGGCTGTATCCTGTTTTTAAAATTTTTTAATAGTGTCTCTTACACAGCAAAAGTTTTTAATATTGATGAAGTTCAGTTTATCAGATTTAAAAATGGATTATGATTTTAGCGTCATGTCTAAGAACTCTGCTTACTCCTAGGCCGTAAAGATTTTCTTCTATAAAACATTTTATAGTTTTAGGTTTTACAGTTAGGACTGATCCATTTTCAGTTCATTTTTGTATAAGGTATAATGTTAAGTTTGAAGTCAGTTGTTGTTTACATATGGATGTCCAGTTGTTTCAACACTGTTTGATGAAGAGACTATTTTTTTCCTCCATTGAATTGTTTTTGTGCTTTAAAAAAATCAAATGGCTATATTTCTGTCATCTCTGTTCCATTGATGTGTGTATCTGTCCCTTCACCAATAACACACTGCTCTTGTTCCTATAGCTGTAAAGTAAGTCTTAAAATCTGATATTTTAATTCCTTCCAATTGATTTCTTTTTTTCCAAAATTAAAAGAAAGTCTAGTTCTTTTGCCTTTCCATATAAATTTTCAAATCAGCTTGTCTATATGTACATAAAATCTTGCTGGGATTTTAATAATAATTCATTGAATCTATGGTTTAGTTTGGAGAGAATTGAATCTATTGTGTTAGATCTTTTAATACATGAATATGGGATGTCTCTCCATTTATTTGACTTCTTTCATTAGCATTTTGTAGTTTTCACTCTATAGAATCCTGTATATGTTCTGTCAGATTTGTAGCAATTATTTCATATTTCTTTTAAGCTATTATAAATGATAATAAATTTTTTGGTTTCCATTATTTATTGATAATTTATGGAAGTACACTTGGTGTTTGTGCATTGGCCTTATATCTTGCGAGCTTGCCAGACTCACTTACTTGTTGTAGAGGTTTTTAAAAAAAAATTCTTGGTATGTTCTAGGCAGATAATGTCATCAATGAATAGTGACATTTTTAATTTTTTTATTTCTGATCTGTATGCTTTTAATTTCTCATTCTTGTCTGATTGTATTGACCAGGTACTCTTTAGTTCTCTGGGGTGTAAAAAAGTTAAACGAGTCTCTTGGCTAGAAAGCTGAGACTTTTGTTACTGTGCTTTGCTGTGGATTTTCCAGCTACCCCGTCAACCTGAGTCAAACAGTGGGAGGACAGAGAGAAAGGAAAAAAAGCACTGGGCTTTGGCTCTGCTCTCTTAGAACCTCAACTCCACTGTATGGAAGGAAAGGTCCTCTCAGAGGTTTAGCTCTCACTGGCTCCCCTCAGAGAACAGTGCCACTGTTGCTTGGAGATTGTTTTATAGGCTGTTGTGGGAAGAAGAGAAAGAGAAAAAGGATGGGGGATATTTCCATACTCTCTGAGCATTAGGTCTTCCCTTTCCTGCTCCTTGAACCCAAACCAGAGAGCTGGTCCTGGATCTTTATTGCCCACTTCTTGGTTTCTGGTATATTGATTTCAGACTAGGAGATACCAGAAGCGGGGTGGGGGAAGAAGTCATTTACTGTCAGTTTGTTGGTACTTCAAATTCTGCTTTTCTTCCTTAGTCAGCTTACTACTATTTACTTCCATGCCTTCTGTCCAGGTTTTATAGCTATATTCAGTTGGAGAAATCAGTTTTATCTGGAACTGGACTCCATTAATGGAATTTTACAGAGATTGAGCTAAACCATCTCTTTTCTGTATACACTGATCAAGAAAGAATGAGTTCTTGATGTTGCCATAGTTATAATTGAAAATATTCTGTCCTAGAGCAATTAATAGGTAAATGCTTCGACAGAGACAAAGTTGTTAGGAGGCATTAAATCAGGATAGCACTTGTACACTGTTCCTGAAGGGCATTCCAAAGATACCATAGATAATTTTTTTATCTGTGACATTAGAAAGAGCTACATTTCTATAATTTTTTTTAAAAGAGACTAGAAAAACCTAGTTTTTCTAAGGCTGAGAAAAGAAAGTGTTTTCTCAACCCCAGTATACACATGTCACTGGAAATATGTGCAGTAAGTATTTATTGTTAACTATATTCAAGGTAACTAAAAATAATTACAGGCTTTATTTCTTTCAGCTTTTTTATTTGGCAAATCAGAATTTTAAAGAATTAGGATAGTATGTATTGCCTGTCTATGGACTGAATTTTAACAGTAAACTTTGCTCTTACTCTAAAACAGTTTACAAAAAGGAGAGAGTGGGATAGAGTAGTAAAGGAGGCTGTTGGACCAGTTTATGCTGTGAGTCCTTAGACTGATAGATTTTTTACTTTTTTCAGATTGCCTGACCCTTTTGTGAGCTAAGGCTTTAAAGGATTTAATATTACAAATACTTTAGATTCATTGGCATATGCAGAACAAATGTGAATCAAACACAAAAATGATTCTTTCAAGAAATTTATTTATTGATGTGGTAGTGATATCTACACTGTTTACAATAGCGAGCTAAGTGGGATTTTGGGTATGCTGAGAAGCTGACAGCTTGTGGGTCCTGAACAAAATAATGTCTTTTGTGGGGTAAAAGAAGAAAAGATGTGTTCTTGAAATGATTATTTATAAATTATTTGAAATCTTGTTCTGCTTCCAGCTCAGGAGGCGTTTGCCAGCACTGTGGTCACTGCAATAGTGAAGTTTTGGAGGCAAGGAAAACCTCACAGAAGGCTGTTTGCATTTGAATAACAAGATAAAGAACCCGATGTAGGCTTGGGAAAAGAAAATATAGTTTTGTACAATTCTCTCACTTTCTCATGGTAAAATAATTAGGAATTAAAATAAAAAGTTGTGGGAATTCAGTGAAAAGTGCGGAAAGGGTCTTGCTTGTTGTTATGTAGTGGGTAAGAGGTTAGCAGCTCTCTTAATTGAAGGACAGAGATCCCCATGGAGAGATACTTGCTTTTGTGTGTTTTATTTTCTTCAGATGATAGGATACAGTCCCATTTTTGGTTGTTTTGGAACTTGGGATATGGGCAAAAGACTGCATGATTTTCATATTGTATATATTCCAGTTTGTTAATTTATTGAATGTTTCTGCCTACTTCCAAAAATAATTTGAAATACTTCTGGGAAGAGACATTGAACTACAAATACTGAGGATAAGTGAACGATGATATAGTAATGAAAATGATGGTGAATAGGAGGCATAACAATATAAAAGGAAGAGTAAATAATTGTACCAGGAAACTGATCTGCAGAAAGCTACTGTATTTCTGTATATAACCTTACTCTGAATTTTCTATCAGCCAAGGTTTAAAAAGACAAACATGGGTTGCATAATTTTCATCATTTATCTGATAAAAAGAAATGTGAGTTTTCCCTCTGGCAATTTAAAAGAAAATAAAACCAAGATATTCTTAATTATTGGAGAGGGGAATTATACAGTAACTATGGTTAAAAGTAATCAAATGATACTTGTGAAAAAATGGAAATTATTAAGTCAATAAAAATAAATACACTTACTGTATTAGAAAGTGTTGTTACATTTCTTGATCTCTCTCTCTCTCTTGCCAATTAGTATAGTTGTAGTCATGTAGGAAAGGCAAGCAGAAGCTCCTTGTTGGCTCCAGTACAACAGCGTTGGAGCTCTGCAGGTAGAGGAATTAGGTGATAGAGGAAGTTGCAGCTGAAACTGAGTCTTTGCTCTCCTTGCCTTAATTATAATATTTGAAAAGAAGACAGTTCAGCCATGAAAATAACAACAATTACAAGTTATTTTAATAGAAATGTTTGGAACACTTGGCCATCAAGAAATACTATTTTTGTCCTCATGAATTATTGAAATTTTATTGGTTTAAAAATTTTAAGTTGATTTTTGTACTTAAAAAAAACTAGTTTTGCTTTTAATATGATATATAATTGTCTTTGATTTCTTCCCTCTCCTGCCCCTTCCCTCCAGTTACCTCAGAATATATTGTTAAGTTAAAGGTTGAGGACTTATCTATATTGGTTCCTTGAAGATGTTTTTTGTGTGACCTTCAGTATAGTTTTAAACAGAAAATTAGAACTAAGATCTGGAGTGATAGTTAACCAGATCTTTGGGCTTTACTTTTCACTCTCTGTTTCCTTTTTTAAATAAGATACATATTTTTCAAGTTAGAAAGTAACACTTGCTTATGTAGAACCTCTGGGAAATAAATGAGATAAGCATTGCATATAATTAATACTTAGAAGGGACCACTGATAATATTTTAATAAGTGTTGTCAAGATTTTTTTATTGTCTAGCTTTTAAAATCTAGTACTATATTTTGAACATTTTTAATGTAAGAAAATATTATTTAATAGTAATAATAATAATAGCTAGTAGTATTTACTGAGTGTTTTATTTTTCTCTTACGTATAATTCTTCTTTGGGCTCTCCAGGACTAGTACAGTGATTTTATTCCACAAAAATATCAGAGACCAAAGTTTTTTTAACTTAATGCTCTGTCATGTTTCAGTGCTACCTCAGGGTCCGCCATGACTATGAGTCTGGCCATATTCCAGGCTGGAGGAGAATTGTTCAACAACAAAATAAAAGACCTAAGGTTGAATAATCATGGTGATATGGTTAAGTAGTTAATAAAATAGATAATATATTGTTAATTAAAAATGAATAATGTTATAAAATAATATGCATACATATATTTATATATGTATATATGCAAATATATTGTGCCACACATACAAAAATTGTCTGGAAGGACAGAATTGAATGATAATAGTAGTCTAGTCATCTTTGGATGGCAGTTTTATGGATTTTTACATTTTTAAAAAATGGTTCTATGATGAACATCATTGAATGAAGATTTTTTTACATTTACTAGCAGTGGATGAGTGTGTCTTTTTATTCACAATGTTGACAGCCTTTTTTTTTAAATAAGCTTTTTCTAATATCAAAAGGAAAAATTGATAATCTTATTGTTTTGATTTGCAACTTTTTGACCATTTTGTTTTTTCTTTTGTAAATTGCTGTTGCATTAATGTGTTTAGTGTATCTGTTGAGCCTTTCCTTTGTTTTTTGTCATCAGATCTCCATTCTAACACTAAATAGTTATTTTCTAGCAGTATGGTTTTTTTAGTATGAGATAGAAAAGTGATATTGTGTGTTTTTACCAAAGGTTAGCCACTTTTTCATTTATTAAGCAATTACTTTTTTTTTTTTGTTTTACTGACTGAAGTGCTCCCTTTTAAAACTTAGGCTGTTTTTAGACTTTCTAGTCTATTCATTTTTTTCTTCTTTCTGTTGCACACTGTTTTAACTACAATTGCTTTATAGTATACTCTAATATCTGATATTTTAGTTTCTCATTTCTCTTCAGTTCAAATGTTTTGGGAACTGTCATCTTTTTATTACTTTATTTCTAACATTTCCTTAGAAAACCTTGTCATGTTCCATAAGAACTCTTAAAATTTCAGAAATAATTGCATTATATTTTAAAATTAATTTCTGGATGAATTGACATATTTGCAATAGAGACATCACATCCAGGAACATGATAAGATTTTTCATTTATTCTGGGCTTTTTATGTCCATTAAGTTTTATATACCAAGCTATCAGAAAATAGGTAAGCCTTTGCAAAATATCTCATCTCAAGCATGGTTAACTAGTTCAATATTACTAAATTAGAAAAGCACTTTCTACATAAAAATGAAATCTGCAATTTTGGCCATCATGCTTTCAACAATTATTGGAATCTGTTACGTATTTGAGTGCTCATTTCCAGGCTTTGGATACTGGAATTTCTCCATGTTTGGGTTCTTATTTTGATTAGTTTTGTGTTTGAGTGGAATGCATCTTTGAATCTTTTTCAGTAAGTTTACATGGGTTGGAATGTCTATGGATAAAAATCTTATGAAACGATTGTATATCTGAAGACTTTTTTCCTTCTTTAACAAGTAACTTTGCTGAATAGAGAATTCCTGTCACATGGTTTTCCCCCCTTAGAATATATTTATTTTTCTTCATTATCTTCCTGAATTTATGGAGGAAGTCTGATATATCTGCTTGATTTTTCCTTTTAGCTTGCTGTTTAAAAAAAATCTGTAAATTTAAAAAAATTAAAAATGCCTTGCTAGTTCTGAGTAAGTTAGCATGTAGCCCTTCCCCCAGCCGGCACCACACTGCTGTCCATGTCCATGCGTCCTTTTGCCTTTTTGCTCAGTCCCCCCGCCCCTTGTAATTTTTTAAATTGACTTGCATATTTTCAAGCTAATGAACTAACTGATCATAGTTACAATTATTTCTGCATAAATGTCACTGATCCTGGCAGTGCTTTGTGTAGAGCGGTTACTAAAATCTGTTTACTTAATAATTTGAATCATTAATCTAATAATTCTGGACACTGAGTATGTGTTGCATGTCAATAAGAAAACCAGATTTGTTCTATTAAGTAAAATTATTAGCTGAAGTATGTCTAATTTGTGAAACTTGTAGAGGCAGGGGTTTATTTTTAGTCTTAGCTCTCTGTGGCCTACCAATGTTCAAGAGATAAATTATTAGTAAGCAAGAAGGATGAATTAATTTATTACTCTATTTATAGTGTTTGTTTTTAATCAATGTCCCTGTCTTTTCCTTGGAAAGTCTTTATGATAGTTCATGTAGAGTAAAACCTAAGAAAACAAGTTCAGTCTATTTTCTGATTAATTAACCTATAAAATCAAATAGGCTGCTAACTTGCTGAGAGAATTTTGTGGCTGGAGCATTTGTGGCAATCTTGATGTGTGGGTGGTTACAGCTGTTGGGCATTAGATTCGGGGGCTTTGAATTTAAAATAATCCTGGCATAAAGTTGTATGGTTAAGAAAGGCAAAAAGAGAGAAAGAGAAAAAGAAATGAACTGCCCTCTGTGTTCAGCGTATAAACATTTACTGTATTTAGAAAGGATAAAAAGATACTTAGTTGTTTAGTTTGCCTCTCTGGAAGAGTCAAAACAACAAGACAAGATCTGACTTAAACTTTCTATGTCAATATTAAAATCTAGTCTCTTCCTCCTTCCAAGCTATGTAAAATTCCTTTGTTTTTTTTTCCTCAGTTAAACCCAGTGAAATAATAAATGTGAGAGAAATTAGGAAACTTACCTCAGGATTTGATATATATACACACCTTTTGTGAATAAAGTAAGACTTGCTGGAAGACAGTTGTTAAAGATTTCCATGTATATTGGAAGCTGGAAGAATATTTAATGTCCAAAAGTGTGTTTTTAAAAAATTAAATGTAGAATGTTGTGCAGTGGTATGTTTGCAAAGAAATATATACTTTTTCAAAATTTTAAGCCACTTTTATTAGCCCTATTGCCCTTTCGATGTTATTAATACTTAAGTTTAATTTAGATCCATTTCTAGTAATGCTATAATCATTGCTTATGGAAGCTTGATATATCCCATTGAAGCATATATATGGGAAGATGTATATTTGACAAAATTTGTGTTACACGTTTGGCTCAAGTGTTAGGTGTCAAATCAGTAACTTAGTTCAGCCAATTAATAATATCTCCTTCTTTATGTATTTGGGATTAAGGAGTGAAAATAGATGATTTTTAAAGTCTTTTCCCACCTCAATGTCCATTGAAAGACACCGTTCTAACATTGCTTTCTAGTAAAACACAGAATGATTATAAAAATAATTTTTCTTTTCTACATAGAATTATATGTGAAATATTTTATAATTATATATGATATATGTAGAACACAGGTATATATGAGTACACATGTATACATGCATACATATATGCGTATGGCCTTAGCTCTATGTATGTGTGTATGGTGTGTCTGTGTATACACATATTCATACATACATTACATATGGCTTATTTTTATGGACTTTTTTCTCAGACAGCTAAATAATGAGACTGTAATCATGGTTGTTTTGTAGAAACAGAAAGAAAATTTCTATCATTAGGTCATTGTTGATGATTGCAAAGTTTTACTTGATTAATCAGAAAAAGTGATAAGAATACCTTTTCTTTAGAAACTGTTAGTCTATGCTATTGGTTAGAAAAAAACAACATTATTTTGGTGAATGAAACCACTATTACAGATTTTTTTATGTGGTTTGCACTGTGGTGATAAAATCCAGTGAAAGGTTAGAATTTGTGAATCTTCTTGGCATAAAAGTTAATTAGCTTTTGCTATACATAAAGTGATTAACATTTCCCTTAGTTTTCTAACTTTAATATTTTGCAGAATAAGGGTACTAAGGACTTGACAATGGTTCTGTAGTTGTTGGGTAGTTTTGTTTCCGGCCCTGAATAATTACAAATATGATATCACATTTAAGAGGCTGGGAGCTCTATAGCTGGATTAATAGGATTTGTATTTACTACAAAGTTGAGCAAACTAGAAAGACATGTAGATGCAAATGTGGTACTGAGTAGGTAGAGAAGGATGTGTATAGGTTAAATATAAAGCACAAGGAAGATACAAATTCAGTGGTTTATTAAAAAATGATTTAATTATAACTAAGTAGGGTTTATTATGGAATACAAATCCTTAGTATTACATAATAGCACAAATGTACTCTTTATTATTACCACTGTTCAATATTTACTAGAAATTCAATCAGTGCAATAAGAGAATATGAAATGAGTTGTAAAAAAAATAAAGAGGAGCAGAATTACTTTAATGTAATGCAATCCCTTTTATTGGTTAAGCCTAAGAATATTAATTGGAAAATGATTTTAACTAATAAGAGAGATTTAGTGACTAGCTACAAACATGTAAACATTATTCACCATATGTAAGAAATAACAAATAGAAAGATAAAGTGGTAAAAAATAGCCTATATACAAGAGCACTGACAACAACTTACACACACACACACACACACGTATGTATGTGTGTATATATGTATGTGTGTGCCTATGTGTATATATGTATATATGTATTTTGTGTGTATATACACACACACACATATCTGCTAGGAATGAATAATATATAATTAAACAATTAAGTTAAATTAACAGACTCACAAGGAAAATGCAGGATCTATGTGAAGAAAAGGACAAGGCATTATCAAGGGACATGACACCTAATACAACTTTAATAAATGAAGATACCATGTCGATGGATGGAAATCACAAATTTTACATAGTTATAATGCATATCACAATGAAATGAGATTCTTTTGGGTAAAATTGAAAAAGTCACTCCACTTTTTTGATGGAGTGACTACAAACATATTACCCTGGTACACCATATTACCATAAATAATGGTGTGTAGCTTTTGTGGTATGCATTTGTGATTTGTTGTGAACATTTGAAAATATATAAAGCTATAGCATAATGGTAATGATAGAGCAATAGACTAGAATAGAAAGTATCTAAACAAATCATATATGATAAAGGGGGAATTTTAAATCACTCTTTGAAGACTAAAGGGTTTAGTGTAGCATACAAACACTCAGGCTGGTTAAAGAAGTAAATGTAAAAAAACTATCAAAGTACTAGACAGTATAATTAACTCTTTTTAATCTTGGACTTCTAAACACGATACTGGAAGAAGCTTACAAATGTCTGGGGGAAGTTTGGTACATTGAATTATAAAATTAAAAATCTGTCTTGTTTATTAAAATCAAAAGTAGAAGGCATATTGCAGACTGATAAAAGACTTGTATCAAAAAATACAAAGACCTCTTAAAACTCAGCAATAAAACAACAAAATTAAAAGGTGGGCAAAAGATCTGGAGAAGCACTTCAACAGAGGAAGATATTAACATGGAAATCAACATATGAAAAAATGTTCCACATCATATGTCATTAGGGAATTACAAATTAAGACAAAATGAGATATTACTATATATCCATTGTAAAGTTAAAACTCCAAACATTGACAAACACCAAATACTGGTGAGGTTGTGAAGCAGCAGAAACTTTCAAATGATCCATCAATCATGCTTTTATGTATTTGCCCAAATGAGTAAAAAATTTGACCTTATACTCAAAATTCTGGACATGAGTGTTTAGAGCAGTCTTGGTCATCATTGCTAAAATATAGAAGCAACCAAAAAGTCATTTAGCAGGAATTAGCAGGTGAATGGATAAGTAAACTGTGGCACATCCAAGCAAATGGAATACTATTTATTACTAAAGAGAAATGAAACTGTAAAGCATAAAAATACATGGAGAAACCTTAAATGCATATTTCTATGGGAATGAAGCCAACCTGGAATGGCTACATTATAGCATGATTCCAAGTATATAACATTCTGGAAAAGGCAAAATGGATTAGGAGATGGGAGAGAGAATGAATAGGTGAAGCATAGTAGATTTTTAGGATAATGAAGTTATTCTGTATGATTAAGTAATGGTGGATACATGACATTATACATTTGGCAGTTTATCTGAGGAAACTCGAAACACTAATTCGAAAGAATATAAGCACCCCTGTGTGCATGGCAGCATTATTTACAATTACTAAACTTCGGGAGCAGCCCAAGTATCCATCAATAGATGAGTAGATAAAACAGCTGTGGTACATTTACACAATGGAATACTACTAGGTCATGAAAAAGAAGAAAAATTTTACCCTTTGCAACAGCATGACTGGACCTGGAGAACATTATGATAAGTGAACTCATAAGCCAGTCAGAGAAAGACAAGTATGATTTCACTCATATGTGGAATCTAATGAACAAACTGAACTAATAAGCAAAACAGAGACAGACTCAGAGAGAGCAGACTGACAGCTCTGGGGGTGGGGTTAGAGGGTAGAGGGATCGAGCAAAAAGGCAAAGGACTCATGGACGTGGACAGCAGTGTGGGGATTGCGGAGGTGGGAGGTGAGTATAACGGGGATAAATGGTAATGGAAAAAATACAAGAAAAATAAATTAAAAAAACCCACAGAACTGTGCAATTCAGAGCGAACCTTAATGTAATCTGTGGACTTTCATAATGAAAATTTATCATGGCTCATCAGTTGTAACAAAGATGCCATACCAATGTAAAATGTTAGTTTAAAAAACTCATTCCGTAAAAAAAGGCAGGTAAGTAACAGCTGGGAAAGTAAGTAAGTTAAAATCTTCATTTTTAAAGAACTCTAATAACAGCCTTATAAAAATGGGTAGAAAATATGAACAGATTGTTTACAAAATAAGACAGGTTCAGTAGAAATAATAGAAATGTACTTTAAGCTGTAATATGATACCATTTGTCACTCATGGCATTAGCAGAGATTTTCAAAAAGTGATAATGACCAAGAAACTAGAGAAACAGCCATTCTTACATACTGGTACCTCTGACTGGAGGAAGGATTGATTAATGAAAGAAAATTTGAGAACACACATCAAAGTTTTTAAAGCCTTGATGTAGAATTTCAAGGTCGAGGGATTATCCCAGTTAAAATTATCATGGATGTGTGCAAAGATCTAGTTATAAGGATATACGCTGCATGATGACAGTAAAAATTGGAAACCAACTAAATGTACAACATTTAGGAATGGTTAAGTAAATTACTGTAGGTAAATACAGTGGAAAAATGTGCTGAAATGGTGTTCTAGAACAGTGATTTTCAAACCTGAATGCGCTTTGTAATTACTGGGACCTCATTTTCAAAAATTATGATTTGGCAGTTCTGGGGGCAGGACAGATGAATTTGTACTAGCGATGTTGACGTTGCTGGTATGGGGACTGTATTTTGAGAATCACTTTTTAGCAGAAATATTTAGGGAAAAATGCAGATTATAAATCAGTGTTTATAATATGTATAATAATATGCACTAAAATGTTTACAGGGATTATTTTGCATAATGGAAATATGGGTGCTTTAATTTTCTTCTTTTTGTTAGTGAAGATTTTTACATGAAGGAAAAAATTGAAACAACAAACAACAGATAAGGTAGAAGAAAACATTAGTTCTTTTCAGGTTCAGTATGAGAACTAAAAATCTTAGGCAATACACGATTCCTTTCTCCTCTGTGATCTCCCACACACAAGGTTATAAAGATGCATCAATTTGACTTTGAGTGTTTCTTTAATCTTTCCTTAGTTTGTCATTCCTTCTGCCATTGCTTCAGTTTAGTCTGTTATAGTCTCATCATTGAGTATCTGGAATAGGCTCTGGATCTGGTTCCTTTGCCACCAGTCTTACTCTCTTCCAATCCAGTTTTTACATAGTAGCCAGAATAATCTTTATAAAATTCAAATTTGAAGCATGTAGCACTTAATGTGTTCTTATCTGCTAGGATAAAATCTAGACTCTTGCCTCTCTTGCTTGTCTTTCATAATTCTCTCCTTTTCAGACATTCTGAGCTCCTTTTACTTTAGTTTGTGTAAGATATAGTTTAATTGCCTCATTCACATCTGGCCCTCCCACACCCCTCAGCATTTTGGGGCTTATCTTCCCCCTTCACCCTGACCTAGCTAATTTCTGATGACTTCACCATAAGTGTCATTTCCTTTGGGGAGCTTTTTCTAAGGTACTTCTTCCTTATACTACTTCTTAATTTTATGTTAAGAACTCTTTCTATGTACTTCTATGGTACTCTTTACTTTTCTTATCATAGGATGTCCACATTCCATTTTAGTTGCCTCTTTACTTGTCTGTGTTATCCATTTGACTATAAAAACCGTCAGGGGGTAGGGTCAGTGCCTGGGTATACGTCAGGGTATAGAGTGAGAACTTCAGAAATATTGATGATTGAGTGACTGACTGAATGAATGAAACATGAAGATGAGATGTAGGGATGCACTGATGTATGGACCCTAAATATAATTCTTGTAATCCGCTCTAGTTGGGCTGGAATTCTCTGTATTTTTTTGTTCTACTGGAAGCCAAACTTGGAAAAGATTTGGAAGACAATTATCCTGATGATAATTAAAGAGCTAGAAAATAGAACCAAAGAGGCTAATAAAGTTCAGGGAATTGAGATCATGAATGTCCTGAAAGATTATGGGATGATCTAATAACTATCTTTAAATATATGCATGCACAGTTCATTTTCTAAGAATACTGATCCCGTATTCTCCACTACTTCATGAGGAAAAAGGATTTGGTTGATTCTATAGCAGAATTTAAATTCAGTGCATGGAGAAAAATTTAACAACTGCCAATAAATCCTGGAATTATTTACTCAGGCTATGGGAAGTGCCAATTTTTGTTTTGTTTTAATTTGTAAAAAACTTTTTAAGTAGAGAAGTATTGTAAAGAAAATAGGTAAGGGTGATTTCTGATATTTATCTTCTCAGTCAGTAAAATACAGATAATTATACTGCCTCAGATACTATGGGAATTTAAAACTAAAATTTCTCACCTAGCAATCCCACTTCTGGGTATTTATCTGAAGAAATCCTAAACACTAATTTATAATAGCTAAGATGTGGAAGCAACCTAAGTGTCCATTGATAGATGATTGGATAAACATGTGGTATATATTTACAATGGAGTATTACTTGGCCATAAGAAAGAACAAAAACTTATTTGCAACAACAAGGATACACCTCGAGGGTATTATGCTAAGTGAAACAAGTCAGAGAAAGATAAATACCATATGATTTCACTTATAGGTGGAGTCTAAAAAACAAAATAAACAACCAAAACAGAAGCAAACTCATAGATATAGAGAACAAACTGATGGTTGCCAGATGAAAGGGAGATTGGAGGACTGGCACAGGGGGAAGTGAAGGGATTAAGAAGTACAAATCGGTAGTTATAAAATAGTCACGAAGATGTAAAGTGTAGCATAGGGAAGGTAGTCAGTAATGACGTATAACTATGCATGTTGTTAGATGGATACTAGGCCTATAGGGGGATCACTTTTGTAAGCTACATAAATATCTAACCACTGTGCCACACACCTGAAAGCAATATAGCATGAATATCAACTGTAATTGAAAAATAGAAAAACTGAAGTGAATAAAACTAAAATTTCTTCTCCAAAAGAACTGTTGAGATTTGAATATTGATGGTGAATAGTTTTCTGACTAATTATTAGGTAGCCTCAGTGATTTCCTCTCAAGATGTAAGATATTTTAGCTTTCATCAGTGGAGAAAATACAAATGTCAAAATCTGAGATGTTAATAATCAATATAGAGAGAGCTCTTTTGGGGTAACATGAGCCTAGCAAGCAATGTCGATTTAAGTGAGTGATGTGTATCCTGTATAATGAGTAGAATGTAAGGTTTAGCTTTTTCTGCAGCTGCAGGAGACATTTAATTAATACTGAAGCAATTATCTTGACAAGTAAATCAAACTCAATTAGATCTCAATTAGAACACTAACATTTTCTCAAATATTGTATGGTTGCCAGATGGTTACACTTTTTTTTTCACCCCCTCCTTTTTTTCTTTTAAAGATTGCCTTTCCCACTACTGTGTTCATTAGATATAATCTCTTGGTTTTATTTTCTCATTTGGGGGAGGAAAATTGAAATTCAACATATACCAAAATTCTCATATGTGGCAATGTATGGTTTTGTTTTATAGAAATTTGGAAAAGTGGTAGCTGTTCTCTCTTATAAAATGAATAAATTTCAGACTAGAGATTGTGTATCACTTAGGAAGAGACTTTCAGAAGGCATTTAATTTATACCTTTGCTGGAGGCAGCTCAAATCACAACTTGATCTGTGTATCATTGTGCCATAATTGTATTTTGTCTCCAAGTAGAATGGAAGCATAGATCTTTTTGGGATTAATAAGTATAAGAATTCCAATTAAAAACTGTAATATAATGCTTACTAAATAAGACATTACTGTTATCTTCTACTAACCAGTTAGTCATACTTAGAATAAGTGTGTCTTCAGAGCTTTTCCTTTCGAGTGCCTTTTCAAAGGTCAACTAAATTTATATCAGTTCAGGTGCAGCTGTTTAAGCTCAGTCTTAAATTTAATTTTCTGCATCTTATTTGGTTGATCACTCATAGACAAAGGGGAGGGTAATACAGTGGAGGCAGTACTGAATCACGGATTAGAACTGCAGGCTTTGTGGTCAAACCACCTGAATTTTAAACTCTGGCTCTATTACTTCCTAACTTTGAGGATTTGGACAAGGAATTTAGCTTCTGTGATATACAGTTTAAGGTAATACACCTAACTGAAAGGGTAGTTGAAGGTTTAGAGCAGATAAAGCATAGATAATGCTTAGTATATTAACTCCTTGTACAGAGCAACAGTAAAAGTTGGCTGTTGTTTTTGTTGTTATTCATTTACTTTATCATTGGTTTTATTCATTCACTTGTTCAATGAATATGTACTACTAGTAATACTAGTCTTTAGATAAACTTAATTCTGAAACTTAAGGATTCAGAATTTTACTGCTTAGCATATGCATAAAATTTTCAGGAGAGATTAGACAATTTTCTAAATTTGTTTCCCATTTTTTTTACTCTTCTATCCATTTTCCAAATATTCTGCATGAGGCATTGGTGAATATTTTGTGTAGGATCAGAGAGTAAACACAGATAATAAATATTTTAGGCTTTTGGGCCACATGTGGTGTCTGTTACTTCTCCCCTTTTTGTTTTGAAATAATTACAAATTCACAGACAGTTGCAAAGACAATACAGAGGGGTCTCATATTCCTATCACCCACTTTCCCCAATGTTTACATCTTAAATAATTAATAGTACAATATTAAAATCCTATGTGTGCATTCCTATGCCTCCCACCTCAGTCTGCATTCAAGATACACAACTGTTCCATCGGCCACAGAAAACTCCCTCATGCTTCCCCTTTATCGTCACACCCACCTCTCAACTCACTATGCCTAACCCCTGGAAACTACTGATCTGTTTCTATTTTTGTCACCTTGAGAATGTTATGTGAATAGAATCATGCAATATGTAATTTTTTGTGATTGGCTTTTTTGCTTGTTCTTGAGATGTATTGTTTCATGTTATGGATGTATGAGTCAAAATAAAACTTGTTAGTACTACAGTTTGTTATTGTGTGTAGTTTTTGAGGAATTGGTCCATTTCACCTAAGTTGTCAAGTTTATGTGTGTAGAGTTGTTTGTAGTTTTCACTTATTAATTCTTTTCATGTCTGTAGAGTCTGTGGTGCTATCCTTTGGTTTATTCCAGATTTATGTCTTGTCTTTTTTTTTTCATTGACAGTCTTGTTAGAAACTTGTCAATTTCATTGATATTCTCAAAAAACCACCTTTTTGTTTCATTGATTTTTCTATATTATTTTCAGTTTAACTGATTTGTGATTTTATCCTTAGTATTTAATTTCTTTGCTTGTTTTGGGTTTATTTTGCCTTTTTTTAGTTTCTTGAGGTGGGAGCTTAGAATATTGATTTGAGATTTTTCTTCTTTTCTAATATATACAATTAGTGCTATAAATTTCCACACTGCTTTAGCTGTGTCCCACAAATTTTGATGTGATTTATTTACATTTTCATTCAGTTCAATCTATTTTAAAATTTCCCTTGAGATTTTCTCTTAACCCATGTATTGTTTAGAAGTGTTTTGCTTAGTTTCCCAGTGTGCGGAAGATTCATTATTTTCAGAGATCACACCCTATGATTTCAGTTCTTTTAAGTTTGTTGACATGTGTTCTATGGCCCAGAATATGGTCTCTCTTGATGTGTTTGTGGATACTTGAAAAAATGAGTATTCAGTTGTTATTGTGAGGAGTGTTCTATAAATGTCTACTAGGTCTTGGGGGTTGACAGCACTGTTGAGTTCTTCTATATCCTTGTTGATTTTCTGTCTACTTGTCCTATCAGTTGTTGAGATAGGAGTGTTGAATCTGTAGATATAACTGAACTTGGCTATTCCTCCTTTCCATTCTATTACCTGGTTCTCCACTGATATCTTTCAGGGGTTTCTTGTTACCCACTGGCTGGCGTTAAAGTTCTGGCTCCCTATTCTTCCTTTTTTGACAGTATCTCTAAATTGAGGGGTAGGAGAGCACCTCATTATAGTCTGAAGTGAATGGAAGTCTCAGCTCCTTATTAGACCTTTGATAAGGTGGTGGTGGGTGAGGCTTCAGTTTTTTCTGTGGTGTTTGGCTGGAGTAGAGTAGTTACTGAGTAAAAGATTTCTGTCTTGATAGATAGTCCCTTTCCTGTTCTTTTGGCTAGAGTAGGAATTTTTCTATGAGTGCGCATGCGTGTGCACACACCCCCCCCCCCTTTTTTTATTCATCTGCTTTCATTGGCTTTTCCAGGTTACTGGCTTCCTTAGCTAGTGTGATATATATGAGTTAAAATAAAACCTGAGAAACTCACTGTCATGTCATTTGCTGGATCCTGAGGTCCCTATGTATCTTTCACTTTCTCACCTCCTCTCAGAGTATTTCTGTAATATTTAGAGTTTTTAGCTATATGTACTTAGCAGAAAGTATAGGAAAAAAGTACATCTACCTTTCCGGAAGTAGAAATTTATTTTTTTGTTTTGATTTTCATTATTTTTTTCTAACACGTTTTTGTTATTTTTTTAAGAGCAGTTTTAGATTAACAGAAAAATCGAGAAGAAGGTAAAGAGGTTTCTCTACATATCTTCCCACCATACATGCATAGCTACTTCCATTGTCAGCATTTCCCCACTAAAGCAGTCCGTTTGTTATAATTAATGAACATACATTAACACAGCATAATCATCCACAGTCCATAGTTTACGTTATGGTTCACTCTTGGTATTTTATGTTCTATGGCTTTGGACCAATGTATAATAACGTGTACCTACCATTATGGTACCATACAAAGTGCTTTCACTACCCTGGAACTCCTCTGTGCTTTGCTTATTTACTGCTTATGTCCAACCCTTGGCAACTACTGGTCTTTTTACTCTTTTCATAATTTTGCTTTTTCCAAAGTGCCATATTGTTGTAATCATAAAGTATGTAGTCTTTTCACATTGATTTTTTTCACTTAGTAATATACATTTAAAGTTCCTCCCTGTTTTTTCATAGCTTGATAGCTTTTTTTTTTAAATGCTGAATAATATTTCATTGTCTGGATATAGCAGTTTATTTATCCATTCACCTATTGAAGGATATCTTAGTTGTTTTAAATTGTGGAAATGATGAATAAGGCTACTATAAACATTTGTGTGCAGGGTGTAGGTTTTTGTGGGGATGTAAGTTTTCAACTCTTGGGTAGATACCAAGGAGAGCAATTGCTGGATTGTTTGGTAAGGGTATGTTTAGTTTTGTAAGGAACAGCCAAACTGCTATACCATTCTTATATTCCCACCAGTAATGAATGAAAACTTTCATTGTTCAAGATTCTCATCACTATTTGATGTTGTCGATGTTCAGGATTTTGGCTATTCTCATGGACATGTAGTGCTATCTCATTGTTGTTTTTAGTAGTGTCTTTTTTGTACGATATTAAAAAAAAAACAAGCTATGGAGTATAGTTCATGGCTGTGGTTTGGCAACATGACAGCTGCCTCTATGTTATTAATCTCCTCTTGAATCTTTCTCCTGGTTCTGAGTACATTGCAGCTACTGGCTTTTTTTTTTTTTTTAAACCTGCCAATTCTTTTCTGTCTTTGCACCTTCCCAAATGTTCTTTCACCTGGGTCATACTTAACTTCATTGCCTCCCTGTATATCTCCTATTTATCATCATTTCAAATGGGACTTTCTTGACCCTTAGCAATTTAAGTTAGATCCCATACACTACTTCATAACATGTTCAACTTCTCTTTTGTACTACTTGTGATAGTATCTTATTAGAAATTTATAAGCATGATTATTTGTTTTGACATTTGTTTTTATTCTTACAAAATTGTAAGTACTGTAATAGAACAGACCCTCTGTTTTATTAAACAGCTTACACTGCCCTAGAATAATATTTCAATATTTAACACAATAGTTGACACTTCAGTTTTATTAAGGGGCTGTTGAAACTTTTATGGAGTCAGCCCCAAGATATTGTTTTAAATATTTTACCTATGTTTACTAATTTAATATTCATAGAAATCTGTAAGGAAAAATATTGTTATCCCTTTTTATAGGTGAGAATGCTGAAGCTGTAAGAGCTAAAGAAATTTGTTTAAGGTTAGAGAGTTATAAAGGACCAGAGTCAGCAGGTAGCCTGAATCCAGACTCATTTTGTTTTAATTATACTGGCGGTTCTCACTGAAACTTCAGAAGCTTGATGGTGATAGGAGATGGGGGAGTCATATTAAAATAACAACAACAACAAAAATGAGCACTGTCTGATCCTTCTAGTTCCTTTCCCAGTGTAGGGGCAGGAAAACAGGCCTCCAGGAATATGCTCCTGTGTTTGGAATTCCTGTACCTCCACCTGCTGGCAGAATAATACATTTTGTTCAGGGACTTACTTGGTCAGAGGGGTAAATTTTGTGTTTTGTAATTTGCTGTTGAATTAAATAAATGTTATCATATAGTATTAAAAAAGGACATATTAATGGATATACTGAGGAGGATACAATTTATTCTCCCTGGTCAGTTTAAAGAAGTTTGTTCAGCTCTCATTTACTTCATTGGGATGGCAAGGTGGAAATTAAGAAGCTGGTGTCTAAGACTTCCTTCGGGGGGACAGTTAGTGTAGACTCTCACCAGGTGCAACATTAGGTGTAAGGAGTAGGAGGTGAATTAAGTAGAACATAAGAGGCTACCATTGTTAAATTTCTGCTTATTTTTCTCTAGGATTTTTGTCTCCATGGTTGTGCTTTTTAAGATGCTTTTTTTTTTGCTAGTTAAGATGCATTTTTAATTATACTGTATGTACAACTGTGTGTCTTATTTTATACATTTACTTACATGTAACAAAAGTTTTGTAGAGAGTCATTATGCTATATATTAATCAATTATTCTTACTAAATGATGGATATTTAGATTATTTCCAGTTTTTAAAAATAGTAAAACATATACTCATAGCCTTTTCCATTAACATCATTTAAGATTGATTCTGAGAAATGGAATTATTGAAATAAAGGATATAACTATCTTTTAACAATATTTTATTTTTTTAATTTAATTTATTTTTAGAGAGAGGGGAAGGAAGGAGAAAGTGAGGGAGAAAAACATCAAAGTGCAGTTGCCTCTCGCACAAGCCCCACTGGGGACCTGGCCTGCCATCCAGGCGTGTGCCCCAGCTGGGAATCAAACCTTCAGGTTTGCGAGCTGGCACTCAGTCCACTGAGCCACACAAGCCAGGAGGAATATAAATATCTTTAAGGCTCTTGTTACACATTAAAAAATTGTTTTCTAAATTGAATTTTCACATTTTACTGATACCTTCAGAGACTTTTTGTTTCATTGTACTTTTGCCAGTGCATATATTATTACTTTCTTCAGTCTTAAAATTTACTAGGCGTTGCTTTACTCTGCCTTTCTCTAATCAGTAGTAAGACTAAACATTTTAACATGTGTTTATTCACTAGATATATTTCTCCTTCATGAATTGTGTGTTCATTTCCCTTGTTCATTCTTCTATTCTATTGGGAAACTAGTTAAAAATTTTTTTTTAAATCATCAATTTGTATCTACTCCCATATATTATCTTTTTGTGTGTGATTTCTTATTGTTTTTAATGTTTAGATGTTTATATTTGATTGTATTTTATAATATAGAGTGTTTTATTCCTTCTTAACTTAACTCTTTAGTCCATCTGAAATTTTTAGGGGCAGTGTATAGTGTGATGTAAAGTCTAAATTGCTTTTTAAGTTGGCATTGCCATTTATGGGATAATCCTTGTATTTTATTATGAATTTGACTTCTGCACATGCCTGTGTGTTTGTGCATTTTTTTTTTACAGGTTTTATGATTGGATGGAATGAGGGAGTAGAGCAGGAGGGGTCCTATCTAATAATAATATGGGATTATGGGTAATTTATCTTTGATTCATTTAAATGACAGTGTTTTACAGACAGATAAACAAGTAAGTACATCTATGAATACATACACATGCTTTGGAACTGTCAAGGCCAAAGCCACGTTGCCTGTTCATGTTGTGATATATTTTTCTTTATAAATAAAGGTGAATTTTTACAGGATGCTCTGATTAGTGGTGGTAATGCAAAGTCATGATGAATGTGTTGTTATGTAGTGTGCTATGTTAGGACACCACTTTGGGATTATTTAGTTTCGTTTGGTGATTTGACTTGGTGCCAGTGTTTCTCTGTTAGGCTTGACTGCTGTAGCATTATTACTGAGGTTGCTGCTTCCTCCTGAGATTTACACCTGAGCATTAGAAATTTTTTCCAGTGCAAAAAGACAGTTGATATGCTTTAAGATTGCCATTTCTCCTACTGTAATTGTTTAATTAGATAGTTTGGGGGTGCTTTTCTCTCTATTTTAGCTTGAGAAGTATTCTTTTATTTCCTAACTTCTGGAACCTCTACTGCTTTTAAAAATGTAAAAAGTTATATTTTGGTTTCTGTTAGAAAAATAGATATGCATTTATTCTGTACAATACAGAAGAATATATAGGAGTTTGATAATCTCAGAATGAAATTCACAGTGGAAGGATTGGGGTAAGAGGTCATGGACATACATAGGACTCGGATATGTTCGGACAGATGTTGCATATTTAGTTAACTCCAGAAACAAAGCAGTATGTCAATGGCTGTAGTGAGGACTGTGCAGGTCTAAGGGGGCCAGCTGATTATTTCCATGGGGCTCAATGTTACCAGACCTTAATTATTTTCCCTAACAGATACTGGAAAGCTGGATTTTTGTGTTAATTCTCCTGATTTCTAAATATTGGCTGGTCACACAGTTGTGATTTACCACTAAGGAGATCTAGAGAGCATGTGGGGATGATAGTCTGGAGGATGGTGGATGATTAAAGAGAGTTGTACTTCAATCACTAAGGTAAATGAACTGTGGCAGGATAGAATTAGGACCTATGAAATGATGGTGGGTAACCAGATCTCTTGCTCTGGTCCCAGATATTTCTTTCTGCATTTGTTGTCTCTTTGAGAGTTGGCCTGATGTAATGCTACCCAGAGCTAATGTCACTTCCAAAGGCTTGCAATCTGGTGAATATTAAAGACAGGTAAAGAAGAAATTATAATAAAATGCGATGAGTGTTGTAATAGAGGAAGTATAATGAATATCTGAAACTCAGAGGAGGGATATCTAACCCAGATTTGGGTGATCAAGAAAGGCTTCCCATAATCAAGTTGTATGTTAGTTGAGACAAAGGGGTTTGATGAAGGTGGGGTGGTAGGTGGGCATGTTTTGGGTAGAAAACAAAAGTTTACAAACACCTGAAGGCTAGAGAAGGTGCTTCATTTAGGAATTGTAAAGTAATTCACTTCTTGTAACTTTGCATCATTTTTAACATTGTCTTATACATGTTTTTCCAAGGTAAAGAAATAAGAATTGAGTAAAAAGACCCATAAGTAGATAACTGTTGAATATAAAGTGCATTGATAAGTAAATCTTTGAGGATAGAAGGTTGTTGCTATGGCTGCTATTGTAGAGGGTCTTTTGTGTTGCATATTGTCCCTTTTATCAGAATAAAGATATTCAGAGTATGCTTATTATATTACTGATTATAGCTATTACTGATTAGTAAGATGAATGTCAGAATCAAGATTCTAAAAGCTGTTTACAAGGTGATGGATCCAGCCTCATCTTGCGTTAAAATTTTATCTTGAATACATGGCATTGCTCTTAAATCTAAAATAACTAATGTAAGTACAGGATAGGAGAAATTTGTTAGCAATATGTGTTTGTGGAGGCAGTAAAGTGTAGTTATTCAAAAATACACTTTTGAATAAAAGGCTAGGGCCTGGCTGGGTAGCTAGGTTGGCTAGAGCATCGTCCCCATACGCCAAGGTTCCTGGTTCTATCCCCAGTTAGGGGAAGAATCAACCAATGAATGCATAAATTTAGTGGAACAAATTGATGTTTCTCTCCCCCTCACCCACTCCCTCACCCACTCCCTCACCCACTCCTTCCCTCTCGCCCTCCTCCACTCTAAAATCAATACATTTTTAAAAAAGCAAGGCCTACATGAATAGTTTAATATGGGATGAGGGGGATGGCAGTCTCATCTTGCTGTTTGGAATACACCTGGAATGTTATACATCACTTTTAGAGACATACTTTAATAGGCTCTAAGTGAAGCAGAACACCTTCAGGGGAAAGGAAGTAGAATAGCTATCCAACAGAACACCACTGCATATGATGAATAGTTGAAGTACTGAAAGATATTTTTAATCTAGAAAACAGAGGATTTTGGGGACCATTGATATAATTTTATATTTTAAAATTGTTAAATATGGAAAATTGATTTGAATTGTAATTTTTTGGCACCAATAGAGTAGCATTATAGCAGATGGATAGAAACTTTGGGGTTGGGGAAAGATTGGGGTACCAGAAGAAAGCAAAGAGATGGGAAGTACCATTCCATACTATGTATGTAACTTCCTATGAGTTACATCATATAAACCTTAGTATACCCAATGCATCAAGTATTAGTTTAAAAATAATTTTCTATGAAAACATTAACTTTTTATAATATAAAGTATTTTTTAAAGTTAGCTAATTCCCTGTTTGCCTGAAACTGCTTTTAAAAGCCAATCCACCACTTCAGATGGCTTCTACATCCTGCTTTTACAAAACTAGCTAAGAAAAATAAATGCATCTGCAGGAATTCATATATAACAAAGATACAACAAAAATGAGAAACAAAGGAACCTCAACCTACATTTTTGTGTTTTTTGTGAGTGGATTTTCCAATCTGGGCATTTTTGAATATCAGAAACTAAAGCACTGGGCACACACTATATCATCTTTTCTCTTAAAAAAAAAATTGCAAAGACTTTGCAAGTGCCTGTGCTTCCAAGGTGGCCAAATTATGCAAGGAAATTAACAACCAGCACTTTTCATTACTAATTCATGTAAGAGCTTTTGTTAATAATTTTATCGATTTTAAAAAATAACATAGTATTTTCTACTACAACCCAAAAAGCTTCTCCATCTCAGGAAACATTTTCTATGGATGGCCTACTGGTTGCATGAGAGTGTATAGCATAGATTGTTGAATTGCAAAGATTCTTCTCTATGAGTGGCAAGTTATTATACGATTGGGCAGGAGTCTCTGATGTGGCATCAGTAAAGGGAGCACTGCTGAAATGGAGAGTGTTTTTAATGTGTACATTTGCAGGGTCTTAGACTCAATTAGAGAAAGAATTTGGTTTGTAGTTTGCCATGACTTTCAGTAACTTGAGAAGCAGAGATGAAGAAAGGAACAATTTTGGACACAGAACAGTATTCAGAGCAGCTAAGGAAAAAGAATAAGACACTGATTTTACATTTTGCTTACTAAAAGCCTGTGCATGAATTTTGTCCCCATTCCTTTTCTTTATAACAGCTCAGAGGGCAGTCTCTCCTTACCCACCTACAAAATGTGATATTCCTGTGATACTGCTCCCTTCCTTAAATCTTCAACCCTCTGCAATAGAATGTTCAATCCGTCTCATTAAATAGCAATTAAAATTGCCTCTGAATACTATCTATATCCAATAAGGCACAGATCAGAATCATCGTAATTAAGATCATTGCCCAGCAGGATTTAAACTTTAGGCACAGCATAAGATTAATATATCTTAGATGGCTAATAAACATGTTTAAAAACAATATAAAAGCAAAAAGGTTCCCCCCCCCATTTAAATAGATTATGGGGTACTGGGAAGGGAAGAAGCTCCTCTTTCTCATGCTTAGCAATGTTCAGTAGCATGTGTAAAGTATTGTGCCAGTTAGATGTCAAAAAAATTATTAAAAGGTCATGATACTGTCTTTAGTGTTACAGTAGTCTACATGAGCAGACAACACTATAAAACAGTACGAAACTAAAATGGTAGTATATAAATAACAAACATTATAGGCAAGGTGTAGTAAAGGTTATCAGAACAAGAAGCAATCACTGTTTACATAATGGTTGAAGAAAGCTAAAAAAAATAAAAGAGAATCCACAGAATCTCACAGTTCAAAGGGACTCCCAAATCATCTTTTAAAAAAATAACCCATTTAAATATTGACTAGTGTACAGATATCTCTAAAAACTGGAATCTTCTTTGGAAGAGACTAAATCATAAATTATTCCTCAGTTTAGGTTTGGGAGCTATTATGCCAGATATTTATTATCTTTAGGTGAACTCTAAATATTATTAGGAGTCTTTGGTATTCTCTGTGTGATAACCATTTAGTGTTTATTCTCTTCTTGATAAATCCAGTCAGATGAAGTCTGAGAGAGACATTATTGTTGAATGTGAATTCATCTACAGGAATGATTTTAGGATAGTTTTATATTTTTTTATTTCTTATCTTTTAAGTGAAAAAAAGGTGTTTTGAAACTTTTATTTATTTATTTTTAGAAAATTTGTTGAGGTGTTCTGGGAGATAGGGAAAAGCATAGCCTTAAGTTACCTGATTTATATAGTTACCTGATATCGAAAAGGAAGAGCTACTATGAAATTCTGAATGAGGATGAATTCAGCAGGGAGGGATGGATGAGTAGAAACTTTGAAGAGTAGCCAGAGCATATAAGTTTCACTTCTTTGAAATCATGAAAAAGTTATAATTTTATAAAAACCACAGTAAATCAAATTGAAAACCATTGTTCAGTGGAAATGACGACCAAATGTGGATTGGAGGTGAGGGTATTCCTGAAGTTAGCGGAGTCATGGATCAGCTCTGGTGGTCTTGTAGAAATGGAAGGAGAATTGGAATATCCTCTAATGCTTATGCAATTCAGTGAAAGACCAACGGTCACAAGAGAATTCGTGATGTTTGGAATCCTGAATAAGAGTGTAGGAATTTGGAGATAATTGGTATGGCCTGGAGCTGTTCTTGGAATATGCTAGCAAAATTTGGGGGAGGGGGGGGATTCTCTTTCCAGATGTGTCACATGGGAGAATTTCTCATGAGCTGCTGGAATGGGGACATGAGGGGAAACCTATGTTTCCTTGCTTTGCTTATGGACAGGAGACAGGGTCAGTCCCTCGGAAGAGCCTGGCACAAACATTTTGCGTGAGAGATAACTGAACACAGCCAACCTAGCAGAGCTGTGTTTAGGGCACTGGCATGTATTGGACTGTGTAGTCACAGACAAATAAGAAAGGACTGTTTCAGTCTCGCTTGGAATTTTGTAAGTGAACAAACATTAAACAGTATTGAAAGTCTTCTCTGTGTCTCTTTATAGGAAATAAAAACCACTCTATGTTCTTGAGCATGGAAAAAGATATGCAAAGACAAGGTCACCCGGCTGTTGTTATTAATTAGGAGATAGGAGAGTGTAGTGGTTAATACTGTGTGGACTCTGCAGCCAGAGGGTCTGTTTCAAATTCCAGCTCTGTCACTACCACATGTGTGACCCTGGGGAAGCTACTTAATGTCTTGGTGTTTGTTTCTGCTTTCACAGACTTGATGTGAAAGTTAAATAAGATGATATGTGTAAAATATTTAGAATTGTGCCTGGTAAGTACTATATAAGTGCTTTAACTATAAAATACAGTTAAATAAGATTTTTGGATTTTGATCTAATGGGAGAAAATATAGAGCCATCCTTTATATCTTCATTTTTTGTTTCCACTGAAGACTAAAGGGAATATGTAGATGAAACTTTCATATTAGTATTTAGTTTTGGTTATGTAGTATAAGAGTATAACTTGAAAGGAATTTCTTATGTATTTAGAAATATAACATTAAAACATGAGTAACACTTCAATCAAAAACTATAGTCATTCAGTATTTCATTAATTCCTTTGTAATTCTTGTTGCACTTCATCCTGGGTTATCATACTTGTCAACTGATTTGTAATCTCAGATCAGTGTCACCTCATTCATATGTTTCTTGGTATCTTCAGTTAATTTTCTTTAAAAATGTTTTATTTTGAAATAGGATTACAGAAGTTTCTAAGAGAGTTTGAAGAAGTCCCGTGTACCCTTCACCTGCTTTCCTCCAGTGGCCATATCTTGCATAGTTATAGTACAATGTCAAAACCAAGAAACTGACATTGCTACAATATATGTGCATATATATATATATGTTTATATGCCATTTACTCATTTGTGTAGATTCCTGAACCACCATTGCAATCAAGATAGAGAACTATTTAATCACCACAAAGATCTGATATCAGTATTTCACCAGTTATTGTAAAGTGTAGAAATCTTACCTTTCTTTTGTCTCTTTATTCTCTCTTTGAAGATATAGTTATCTTAAAAATTTGCTATATATTTATTAAAATCTCTACCAGGCAATATCATCATACCTTTGCTTTGATCATCAAATCTGATTTAGAAAACTCAAAAGTAGTAAGAAACTCTATTGTATTTACTCATGTTTTTTCTCTTTCTGTTATTTTTCCTTCCTTCCTAATGTTCCAAGATTCATTAATCATTGCCTTTCTGCTGACAGAACATCCTTTAGCCTTTCTTTAGGGAAGGTCTGTGAGTGACAAATTCTCTTAGTTTTCCTTCATTTTGAATGTCTTAAGACATTCTGATCTTCATCATCTAAGACAAGTCTTGATTTCTCTTTTACTCCTAAAGGATAATTTTACAGGATATAAAATTTAGGGTTGACTCTTCTTTTCTTTTAGCATGTTTACCTGTATCATTTCCTTTGTCTTCCATAGTTTCTGATGAGATGCCTACTATTGTTTAAATTGTGTTTTCACTATAGGTAAGGTATCATTTTACTCTGGCTGTTTTGAAGACTTTTATTTTTTGGTCTTTAGTTTTCAGAAGTTAAATTATGATGATTCTTGGCAAGGATTTCTTTGTCTTTATCCTGTTTGAAGTGAACTTCGCTTCTTGAATCTGTAAATTTGTGTCCTGCCAAATTTGGGAAATTAGTAGTCATTTTTTAGAATACTTAACTGAGCCCTACCTTCTTTCTTCCTTCCAGCCTTCTGGGATTCCAGTAATTTGAATATTAGATCTTTTGTTATAGTTCCACAGGTTCCTGAGGCTCTGGTTTTGTTTTATTTTTAAATATATTTTCTCCCTTTTATCTAGGTTAATTTCTCTTGTTCTGTTTTCAAGTTAACTCATTTTTTTCCTCTCTGCCTTTTCCATCCTGCTATTGAGCCCATCTATTGAGCCTTGAAAATTTTTTTGGTTATTGTATTTTTTAGGTCTAAGAATATTCCCAGATCTCCTTAGTGGGAGGAATATGAAGTGCATCCTTTTCATTAGTTAGCTTTTGTATAGTACGTTATAGTTGACAGTTTGTTTCAAGAATGTTTGTAATTGTTTGTTAAAGCATTTTTATAATACCTTCTCCAGAATCCTTGTCAGATAATTCTAATGTCTGTGTCATCTTGCTTTTGGTGTTAATTGCCTTTTCTTTTCTTTTTTTTTTTTAAGTTCAAGATGACATTTTCCTGGCTGTTGATACTAAATGTGATTTTTGATTTATCATGTGCATTTTATGTATTATGAGACTGGATATTACTTACATTTTTAGTTTTAGCAGACTTTTTGGATACTATTTTAGTAGGGAAGAAGGTTCCTTTTTACTGTCAGTGGTAGTGGAAGTCCAGGTTCCCTACTTGGTCTCCTCTGACAGCCTAGAGGAGGAGTGCCTTATGATTTATGAGGTGGAGGTGGAGTTTCAGGTTTCCCACTAGCCTTCACTGAAACTTCCCTTGGCTGGGAGGGCTTGAGACACCTTAGTGTTCCTCAAGTGGCCTGTACTGACCTGGCAGTGGCGAGGAGGTTATATCACCAATGGTGATGGTAAAAGTTCTGACTTCCCTCTGGGCCTCCTCTGACATCACCATGTTGGGGAGGACAGGGGTGCTACACTACTGCTTTCTGGGGGTTGAAGCCCAGAGATCCCCATTTGACCTCCACTGACCTTGGGGAGGGGCCTTGTTACTACCTGATGAGGACAGATGCCTAGGCTCCCCATTTGGCCTTTTCTAATGGACTAGGGGTAGGGTTTGCATTTTCTTCCTAGTGGTATTTGGTTGAAGTCTGAAAGTTTGCTGTCTTGCTAGATTGCCCCTTTCTTCGTCCTGTATTAGAAAGAAGTTTTTCTTTGATCATGCCTGCTTTTGTTGGCTTTTCCTGGTTAGTTTCTTTTATACCTACTCTGGGATATATGAGGCCACCCCATACCCTGTCCTTCCCTCTCCCCCACATAAATAACCTAGTACATCAACAACAGAAACCACTGTGGTCCTCAGGTTTTGAGGTTCCTAGGCAGTCTTTCTCCTCTCTACCTCTCAGAAGCCTATTATGTTTGTTTTATACGTAGTGATCAGGATTTTTAGCTCTACCTAGTAGGAAGACTAGGAAATGTGGTCTACTTCATTTTTCATTAGTTAACTTCTGTGCATTACTTAGAGTTGGCAAAATACTTTTATGTGCATTAACTCACTTGATTCTGACAAGAAATTTATGTAGTGTAACTGTTGATATTATTATCTACACTTAATAGATTTAGATTTGGGCTCAGAGGATTAAAAAAATTCAAGAGCTAAGCCAGGATCAGAAACTCAGCAACTCTGATTCTATATTTCTTTCTTTCCCTACCCTGCTAGTTTTGCTTCGCAGTCACTGCAGCCTAGAGCAATCCACTTTTATCGAATGAGAGTATAACAGTTACTCTCTGATCATTGATCAGTAATCTTCATGTGATTTTTTTCTATTGAACCACCTTTTAAAAATATGTTTGTCTTGAATCTGTGATGAAGATTTATTTATTTGTTTATTCTTTGTAGTTTAAAGTGAGAGTTTATTAGTGCAGCAGCGAGATGGAGAGTGGCCGCTCTACAGACAGTGCAGCCCCTCCCTGCCAAGACTTAATTCTTCCATTGGGGCTCATTTAATCAAGGTGTTGGACATTCAATAGGGGAGAGGAATATTCAGGATTTTTCTGGGTAAGGGGTGGATACTTCGTGGGAGAGCTCTGACTATTATTGTAGGTTCTTTGAATGAATGATTAACTTTCTCTACCTCATTTTATTTTTGTGGTTTATTTTTTCCTCCACAATGTCTTGATTCATAATTAGTATTTAAAAACTTTGCATTCGGTGTCTCTTTCTTATGGTATTGCTTCGCATTGGCTGTATCTGTCTCTGTGTTTGGAACATTTTGACTCTTATCTGGGAAGTATCAGTAGGAAAGATGGAAGATCTGAAAAGATATTTTTGGTAAGGGGCTGGGCAGTTGAGTGGAAACACGAGTTATGGGCAGAAGTGGCTTTTCTCCTTTCTCCTCTCCACCTCCATCTTCTTCATCTGTGTCTCTTCCCCTGGTCCGCCCAACAAGCTTAGTTTGGCATGATGTGTTGTTCTTAATACTCTTGTGCTGAGTACTATTTAGGGTTTGTAGTCTGTCTCTCTTCCCTTCTCCCTCCCCCTTTCCTATCTTTCCTGTTTCTTCTCCATGATTTCCTAGTGGCTCCATATTGCTTAAGAATTTAAAAAAAATATATATATATAACAGATTTATCCCTTCTCCCTCAAAGGACTCTACAGCTTGCTTTGATCTACTTATAATAATGTACAAGTTTTGTCCTTGGCCGTTTTTTTGTTTCTTCTGTAAGCTTTCTGCCTAAGGAAACATGAAAATTCTGAGGACTTCAGCTGTTGTATATGTATCATTGATCCCCAAATGTCTTTGCTCTGAACCTTCACCTGAATTCCAGTCCTGTTTTCTGACTATTTGTAGGACAGCTTCACCTGTATGAAATTTATATTGATACCTGACACTCAAAATGCCTAAAATGAAACTTGTATTCATTCACCCTGTAAGCCTGAACAAAGCTTTTACTTTCTCAGTTGGTAGCTTGATTGACTAGTCTTTCAAATTCGGAATCTCCCCCTTTACACATGTTCTCATTATAGCCTGTACCACCATTACTACTGCCCCTCCAGCTTTGCCAGACACTGTCCTGAGCTCTTTACACGTGTTAACTCATTTAATTCTTACAGCCCACCTTTGAGGTAGGTACTGTTATTATCCTTACTTTACAAATGAAGAATTTGAGTCACAAAGAAGTTAAATTTCCTAAAACCATATAGCTAGGAAATAGAGGAGCTTGGAGGTTTTGGTAGCCTAGTTCCAGAACATCTGCTCTTACCAAGTCTTTGCAATTTTACCTTGAAGATAGTTTTTGAATCTTTTACCTCAAAGCCATCGCTGCTAATGAATCAGTTCAGACTCTTGTCATTGGGGATGAAGGGTAACCAACCTTCTAGCCTTCAGTAGTTTCTCCCCCTCGGGTCCATTTGCTGCATAGTCACAAGGATGACAGCAGTAAAGGGTGACTCCCCTTTTTAAAATATCAGTAGTTCCCTGAGACCTGGAAGTAATGTCCAGGCTTCTTATCCCTGCATCCGAGGCTATCCATTATCTGGTTCCTGTCTACTTCCTGTTCTTCTCATACCACCTCTTAAGTCTCTTTTCATTGTAGCAACTATAAATTTGATGGTTTGTGAAGTCATTTGGACCAGCATTCTTTTTCTGATTCCTTCATGGGTCCATTCTTCTCTCTCTTCCACTTTTGGTGTCCCACTTTGGCCCAAGAATCTTCTCTATTTTCTTGCTGCTATGCCTTTTCTCATATTTTCTCTTATGTTTGGCATATATTTCTCTTTTTGTTGAACAAGCTTACAAGATTCAATTCCTGATCACCTTGGAAGCCTTCTCTGAAATCTTTCATGCTCCTCCCCCCTCCCTTGGTGGGCAGAGAGCCATTCTTTGTGTATTCCCCTGAACTCTGTTTTTTCTTCTGATGTCTGGCTCATATCACCGGATTTCTTTAAGGTTTCCTAGGAATCACTTAGCTTATATTTTCTATTTTCTAAATAGGCTAATTCATGCCCTTGTTCTCCTTTCTTAGGGGGGTCAGTTTTCTCCCTCTGTCATCGGTGATGTCAGGGCTGCTCATTCCTGCAGTCTAACAGCATCCCTTCTATATCCTGCCAAGTTGGGTCAGCTCTTTGAATCTAGTGAAATAATATGTACTTTGTTGTTGCGTCCTGCATTTTTGGACTCTTGGCGAGAGAAACTCTGGAAAAAAAAACCTACACATTTGTTACACAGCTGTAAACTACTAGTGTACAAAGTGCTTTGCATTGACTGCCTCAGCCCTGTCACGTATTTATGATTTATTTTGGATAAGGTGAAAACATGAGAAGATTAGCCTTGTGGTCACAAAATTTGTCAATAAGAAGAAAAAAAAATGTGCTTAGATGTCCATTCTGTGCTTACTCTGCCTTCTTTGAGAGTGACATTATCTAAAGGTGAAAGTTTTATCATGTTAATTTTAACTGGTTTCATTTACTGTTCATACTAGAATACATGTGAGTCAGTACGTAACAGAGATTATGGGTAAATCCTAATTAGCTTGTTCTCCCACATGTGAAAAAGAATGTTGTGGGTGTATTAGGTTTTAGTTTTGTCCTAGACTTATGACTTTAGCAAAGTCATTTAAACTTCCTGAGCCTGGGTTGTGGGTGGGTCCCCAGCAGGGGGGTATGTGAGGTGCAACCACACATTGATATATCTCTCCCTCCCTTCCTCTCTCTAAAAATAAATAAATAAAATCTTAAAAAAAAAACTTCCTGAATATATTTTACCAAACATTACCTGAGGTGGTTACCTCCTCCAGCAGAATCAACAATTCTGGGAATATATGCTAAATTTTATGAGAGATAAGGAATGAACTGACCTTTTGGATATTTTAACAATAGATTCTAGTATAAATATTTTGGCTTGGTCTTTATCCACTGTTTACTTTGTATTGGTTGCATTTTTGCCTTCTTTTTCTTTACATTTACTTGCTTTTTTTTTTCTCATTTTTTAAATCCTCACCCAAAGACATGTCCATTGATTTTAGAGAAAGGGGAAAGAAGGGAGAGAGGGGGAGAGAAACATCGATTGGTTACCTTTTGTATGCAGCCCAACCAGGGACCAAACCGGCACCTAGGTATATACCCTGACCTGGGATCAAACCTGCAATCTTTTGGTGTAGGGGATGACACTACAACTAACTGAGCCACCCAGCCAGGGTTTAATATGGTTTCTTTGGAACTTTATTTATGGATGCTATAGTCCTTCTGAGAAACACTTGTATTAGCTTGAGTAAGGTGCTATAAGGTGGGGGGCACTGACTACATGAGTCCAATTTAAATTAAATTCTCAATTGAATTTTTATAAAAATTATAGTTGACATACCATATTATATTAGTTTCAGGTGTACAACATAGTGAGTCAACATTTATATGCCTTCCAAAGTGATCCCCAGTAAGTCTAGTAACATCTGTTACCATACAAAGTTATGGTGATATTATTGACTATATTTCCTGTGCTGTATGTTACATCCTTATGACTTAATTTGTAACTGGAAGTTTGTGCTTCTTAATCCCTTCTTTTCCACCCATACCTCCTGTCTCCTCCCCTCCAGCAGACACTAGTTTTCAACTGGGTATCTTTTGAGCCTCAGACCCATATACAGGCTATTTAGTGGCCACAAATGCTCAGGGAAAGTCTTCTTATCTCTGGGTTCCCTATCCACCTTCCTGTTCCATGAAGAGCCATTGTAGAAGCAGTCCTGTGTCCGTGCAGTGTGATTTTGTGGGATATATATGATGAGGTCTGTCTGGGAGAAGTCCATCCATTGTTGATATTGCCTGACATCGACATAACCTGGCAGCCAAGGAGAGTGGACTGAAATGAGCATGCGTGAACAATGACACCTTCACTGTACTCGTCAGTGGGGGCAGTAGATGCTGTTGAGTGATCATGTGTACTGTGTGCCCGTCACATTCAAAATGACTGAACTAGTACAACAATGAATCTGCATTAAATTTTGTGTTAAGCTTGAACATTCCTCCCTGGAAACTATTCAGGTGATTCAGAAGTCCGCATCTCTGGGGAACTGGTGATTGGTAGCTTCATCATGACAACACACCCACACATGCATCACTTCTCATGTAGAGTTCTTTTGGCAAAACATCAAATCACCCAGCTGACTCAGTCCCCACTACATCCCAGATTTGCCATCCTGGGACTTCTAAAATCACCTCTGAAAGGGAAGAGATTTCAGACCATGGATGGGATTAAAGAAAATACTGACAGGGCAGCTGATAACAACTGGGAGAACTGTGCGAGGTCTCAAGATGCCTACTTCGAAGAGGACTGAAGTGCCATTGTCCTATGTATAATGTTTCATGTATCTTGTATCTTTTTAAAAAGTTTTTAAAAAATTATTTTTTAATTGTTATCTATTACTGTTGTCTCAATCCCCTCCCCCCCCGTTGCCCTCCTCTGCCCATCACCCCACCCCCCGCCTGCTCACAGAGTCAATTCCCACACTATTGTCCATGTCCGTGGGTCTTTCATACATGTTCTTTGTGTAGTCCCTTCTTCTTTCCACCATTACCCCCTGCCTCTGTCTTCTCTGGTCACTTTCAGCCTGTTCCATGTTTCTATGCCTGTGGTTCTATTTTGTTCATTAGCTTATTTTGTTAATTAAATTCCTCTTATAGGTGAGATCATATGGTATTTGTCTTTCACCAGCTGGCTTATCTCCCTCAATAAATGTCTCTATTTTTAATATTACATGGATGGATGCCTTCTGGACAGACCTTGTAGTTCTTTAGTTTGCTTTTGATTAAGTTTCTAGCCATTTGGTGTTACTACTGCCTTTTTGCCCCATCTCCAATTTGACTCCATACCCTGCATGAGCCAGAGGTTTTATTTCCTGTTTCTCTTGTGTATTTATTAAGAATGAAGCTCTAGGCCAAGGGTTGGCAAACTTTTTCTGTAAAGGGCCAGATAAAAAATATTTCAGACTTTGCAGATCATACACTGTCTGTTGCAGCTCCCCAGCTCTGCTGTTGTGATGTGACAGCAGCTGTAGATAAATGTAAATGAATGGCCATGGCTGTGTTATAAACAACTTTATTTATGGACACTGAAATTTGAGTTTCATATGATTTTCATTTGGTTAATTTTTTTTTCTTTTTAACCTTTTATAAATTTAAAAACTATCCGTAGTTTATGACTATAGGCTGTGGACCATAGTTTTCCAATCCTTGCTTTAGGCCATTGAGGTGTCCATCTTCCCTGCTGCTCTCATTCCTGGCCATTTTAGAATTTTTCTCACTTCAGTGTGAACTTAGGAAAGCTTCATATTCATTTTAATATGAAATTAAATATATTCTGTTTTTCCAGCATTTTAGGTGTTTCGCAGTGGGAAGATTTCAGGATATACTTGTATTGCCAGAATTGTATTTATTTCATCATTTCACTGAGCAATATATAGTGAAATATGAAAAAAATGACAAAGCCTTTTCTATATTAGATTTTATGACCCTGTCTGATCCTTACTTTATATTTTTTGTTTTTACATAAATGTAAAAATATATGCACATTGTTTTTGTTCTGTGTTTTCATTTAATGTTTTGGGGGCTTTTCTATATATATTCACAATCTGTATTTATTATTTAATGGATATATAATATTCTTTGTCTTACTGTACTAAAATTTACTCGGTAACTTCCTTAGTTGGACATTGGGGTTTTCGCCCTCCCAAGTATTTGTTTTGTTGTTGGTTGTAACTGAGTAGTAAAGTAACTAAAACAAATGGAAATAGCTTTTACCTCATTTTGTTAAGGGAGTTTACAATATATAAAGGGATGATGATGAGCTCCTTGAAGGCAGGGTCTTATTTTATTCTTTTTTTACTCAAAATGACTTCTGCACAGCAAATGCCTAGTTAATTAAATGTTTTGTTATATGAATACTAATCATTAAGTCAGGAAATAATAAACCAAGACGTTTTACTTGGATTTTATTATGTTGTTTTTATGGTAATAAAACCACCCTTGAATTGTTTGTCCTTAGCTCGCCCCCCTCTACCACCCCCGCCCCCCAAACCCCGCCAAAGGATGGAACCGTTCTTTCACCTATCCCAGGGGATTTAGGCTGGTATTTGTTGTGGATTGAAAAACACCAAATAAACTATGTTGAATGACTTTTTTAAAAATATATTTTGTTCTGTTTTCAAGACATCCAAATAAAAAACTTTTGGGTATAGGCACCAGCTTTTTGATATTTGGGTTGTATACACATGCCAGAAAAAAAAAAACAACTCAGAGCAACGTTTTTTAAACAAATATGAGGTTATTTATTTATTTATTTATTTATTTATTTTTGTAGCATGAAGATAAAAGTAGTCAGTCCAGGACTGATGCAGCAGGAGTATGAAACTAAGAAGCACAGGCTTTTTCTGTCTTTCTGCTCAGAAATCCAGACTGTGTAGCTTTTACCCTCATGTTTTTTCTACTCAAAATTTCAAGATGGCTGTTTCACCCCTAGCATTATGTCAAGAAAAAAAGGTAGAACAAGAGGCAAAGGGGAATGCAAACTGAGTAGTGTCTTTCCTCTTGTAAACAGTATTCTTAGGAGGCTTACCTAATGACTTTAGTGTACATCTCAAAAGGTAGTTTTGTTTTTTTGTTTTTTGTTTTTGTTTGTTTTTTACCTAAGCACACTGCCAGTTCTAACAAAACTGGAGTTCTGCTAGTATGGAAAGAGAGGATTGATAATGGGTAGGTGTATGTCAGCATGGGCCTCACTTAGGATTAACTCCTTTCTACAAACCTCAAGGAACAGGTCAAAGAATTGAAACTTTTTCCTCCAAGGCACATTGGTGCTCATCATACTTGGTGAACTAAGATGAGAATTTAAAAAAATTTTATATGACAAAATGTGTAGTTTACTGTTGAATTTACTTTATGTTCTTTTTCTATGTATGATTACCAGTGTAGCTGTATGTGCAGTACACAAGGTTTAAATCACGTTTATTTATATAGTTTTTAATCTAGGATTTCACACTAAAATGGTATTTAATAAGCTTTTATCATATCATTAAATATTTCTTTATTCTTTTAAATATTTTTGAAGGCTTTTAATAGTATTTCCAGATATAAGTGACCATAATTTATTTACCAATTCTTCTGTTAAACATTTATTTAGTTAGCTTGATTATTTGTTTATATAGTTATAATTTTGAGGAAATTATCATTTTAGATTTACAGGAGAGTTTCAAAGATAACATCAAGCGTTTTTATATACTTCCCACCCACTTCCCCTGTTAACATCTGACATTTACATTTAAGACTAAGAAACCAGCATTGACATCAACTCCAGACTTTATTTGTAGTTCACCAGTTTTTCCATTCATGTTCTCTCTCTGATCCAGGATACAATTCAGGGTAGCGCATTATTTAGTTATCATAGCTCTCCATTTTCCTCTGACCTTTCTTGTTTTTTGTGACCTTGATAATCATGAGAGGTACTGACTAGATATCCTTTAGGATGTTTCTCAATTTGGGTTTGTCTGATATTTTTCTTATAATTAGACTGGGGCTTTAGGTCTGTGGAAAGCACACCACAGAGATAAACTGCCCTTTTAATCTCATTGTATCAGAGAATATGTGATATCTGCATGACATCATCGATGATGCAAACCTTCATCATTTCGGTAACATGGTGTTTGCCAGGTTTCTTCGCTGAAGGCATTATTTTTTTCTGTTCCTTGGAAGTGACTCAGGAATTGCGGCTCACACATAAGGTGCTGGTGTCGGTATGGTGGGGAGGAGTGTGGATTAAGCTTCACCCACTGGAAGGAGCATATATCTAAATGGATTGGCATTCTTCTCTTTGGAAGATTTTTCTCTTCTCGATTAATTTATTGATTCAATCCTTTATATCAGTATGGACTCATGTATATTTTATAGTTAGGCTTTTAATCTAATACTGTTTATTTTCTTTCTCAAGTTTGTCCAGTTTAGGCCATTAGGAGTTCTTTCAGGCTGGTTTCTATATCTCTCCGATAAACCCCCATCTTTTTATTTTTTGAGCAGTTTATTTTTTCTTACTACAGGATGCTCCAATCTCATCTTTTATTTCCCCTGTTTTAGTCCAAGAATCATCCATTTCTCTAGGTAGCCTTGGCTCCTTTTTATTGGAGATGGTGTTTAAAAACCAAGTTCTGGTTGTTCGGAGTGTTCATTCTACTTGGGTATCACTGCTTCTAGTCCCTCAGTAGAAAGAAGTAGGTAATACTTCTAACCAATGTATACTAACCCATGAACATACACAGATATGTGGAGTTTTATTGTCTTTTTAATGGTTTGACCATTTTATTATTTATTATGAAATGTATACTTTATCTCTCATAATATGGTTTTTCCTGAGATCTATTTGCTTGATATTAATATAGCCACACAAGTTATTTTTTATGATTACTGTTTACATTGTATACTTCATCATTTTTTACTATAGCCACTCTATGTTGGTTTGTTTATTTATATTTTTAATCCTCACCTGAGGATATGTTCATTGATCATAAAGAGAGGAAAGGAGAGGGAGAGAGAGAAGCTGCAATGTGAGAGAGAAACATCGATTGGTTGCCTCCAGTATTTGCCCCAAATGATCGGGGATTGAACCTGCAAACTAGGTATGTGCCCTGACTAAGAATTGAACCTGTAACCTTTTGGTGTATGGGACAACGCTCCAGCCAACTGAGTTACCTGGCCAGGGCTCTGTGTCCTTTTATTTAAAATATATAAATATACTTTATATAAAGTATATAAAGTATTTCTGGCAAATAGAATAGAGTGTGTGTGTGTGTATTCATTCTTTTGTAGTTCATTTTGACAATGTCTGTCTTCTAAATAGTGTTTTCAGTTTATTTGCATTTATCCTTTTAATTTATCGTTTGCTTGTGTTTAAATCTTTCATTATGTTTCTTGTTTTTTTATTTGGCATATCTGTTCTTCAGTCATTTTTTCCCCTTTGTTCCCACTCTCTTTTGGATTCATTGAATATTTTCTAGAAATCTATTTCATCTTTTCAATGGACTTTTTAATCTATATCTCAATTTTTAGCTATAAACCAATTATTATTGCTAACTCTAGAAGTTTAAAAGTGTATACTTCACTTATCACAGTTCGTCCTTATTTAATATATTGCCAGTTAACAATTTGTGTAAATAGTAATCTTTTAAGCAAATTTTAAAGAAAATCTGTCATATTTCTCTACCTATATACACTGTTTAGCATTTTTTTTATTCTCTCCCTAAATTAAGCTTCCATCAGGGATCATTTCCACTCAGACTGAAGAACTTACTTTACTATTTAGGGTAGTGGAGGTCTACTGGCAATAGTTTCTCTCAGCTTTTACTTGTTTGGGCATGTGTTTATTCCACTTTCATTTTTAAAGAAAATTTATAGTAGATATAAAATCTAGGTTAATTTTTTTCTTCAGCTCTTTAAACTGTCATTTTGTCTTCTGCCTCCATTGTTTCTGATGATAAATGTGTATTATAATTGGTCTTTCTGTGATTTTAATATGTTTCATTTTTTTCTAGCCATTCTTAATATTTTTCCTTTATTATTGAGTTTGGGCAGTGTGATTAGGTGAGGAGTGTGTGTGTGTGAGGGCTTTTATCCTTGAGACTTACTGAGCTTCTTGGATCTCTAGTTTGAAATCTTTTTTTAATTTTGGGAAATTCTTGGCTAATTTCTCTTCAAATATATTGTTTTCTGCCCCATCTTTTGTCTCTCTTGCTTCTGGGAATCCAGTTATACATCTGGTCATACCATTAGATACTGACTCTTGGTCTCTGATCTTTTTTTCTGAACTTTGATATTTTATTTGATTTCATTCATGCCCTCTTCAAGTTTGTTCAGTGTGTTTTTAAGAATATCCAATAAACTCCTCATTTTAGATACTGTATTTTTCAGTACTAGAATTTCTATTTGATTCTTTTTTAGAGTTTTGTTTTTCTGCTGAAATTGTCTACTCCCTCCCCCATTTCTTCCAGTCTTTGATTTTCTTTTACATATTTATAGTAGTTACTTTAAAGTTTTTGTCTACTAATTTGAACATCTAAGTCAGCTGTGGGTTTGTTTTCATGGCTGTTTGTTTTCCTGATTATGGATCACATTTCCCTTGTCTCATAATTTTTGAGTCCTTGCTTTTCTATCAGGGCTTTGGGATCCAAGCTGTGAGGCGCCCAATCTCCCTGTGCTTTCTGGTGCCACTCCTGTTCCCCACACGTTGCTTCCTCAGTTATGTGTCTGTTAGTACAGGTGGGAAGTGAGGGGTAATTGAAAGGTGGAGATAACTAGGTCTTGTTTTGGGATGTGTCAAGATTTTTATTTCCCCAAACCAGCCAAAGTGTCAGTATTGACCACCTGATTGGCTTCTCCTTGTTCCAACAATGCTCCTCTCTCTATGATAGGCTCTCTCCTCTTTTCACCTGTGACACAGACCTGACAATTGTCCTTCGAGGATACTGAATGCCGTTCTCTGCTAACCTTGAAAAGGGCTTGACTCTTTCTGGTACTTTGTTTATTTATATATTTTTTCCATCTACGCCTCTTGCATGTTTTTAAAGAAAAAAATATTTAGTTTTTGATATGCATAGCCATTGTTATTGGTGTGGTGGGAACAATGTTCTTTTGTGGCCTGCCACAGCATGATTAGAATTGAAACTCCTTTTTGTTTGAATTTAGCTTTTAAAAATTTCTTTCAGCTTTGACATTTACTTCCAAAACATTAATATGGAGGGAAGGTAGCCCCAAATCTCATGGCTGCTGTGTGTGTACAATAAATGCAAAAAATTGTAAGGAATCTCTAGTTCAGTAATACTTGTGTGCATATATGACTGTTTTGGGGAGAATAGATGAAGTTGGGCCTACATGAAGATAAAGAGTTAGGTTACTGAGGACTATTAAAACTAAAGAATAAGAAGACCCTTTTGTTTATAACGTACTTAATGATTTCCAAGATTATTTTTTACCCCTTACAAGGACTTTCTGGAATTTAATTATCTTTAGTATATGGAAATCTTGCTAAACTTTATTGTTTGACCCTTTCTCTGTTTTTTATACCTGTATCCCTTTGGTACCTTGTTTGTGGTGTACCTTATTAAATTCTTAAGGCTTTTCTAGTTTCTTAAAGCTGTGGACCTTTGTGTTGTAAATATTGCTGCTCCATTTTGGGATTGCTAAAGCTCAAGTTCAGGAAGAGGATCAGTAGAATCTTATATATTTTGTTGTGTTTTCATTTATTTACCACTGTGCATCCAGGTCTAAATAAAATTGTTTAGTTCATTTAAATTCATTTTTGATGATGGCCTTCTTTTATATTTACTGAATTTATATAAAATTATTTTTCCTTCAAAATAATATCCCATTTGTTTCAACTCATTTCTGATAATTTCTTAATGTCGTTTGTTCAGTTTGATTTGGAATCTTTGTTTTTTTCAAGTTAGCAGCACTTTCATATTTAATCTTTTAATTCCATCAGCCAAATAGTTATGCTAGGCCTCTGACCACCCACTAGAAAATCTTACTAAAGTTTAATCTGGTATCTTTGAAACTTTGAAACTTGGGTGTTAGATGTGACCTGTCATCTATAAGGCCAGTTGTCTAACAAACAGTGTGGTACCCATATTTTCTTAGATTGGCACCTTAACTACAACAAAATATTTGGGATGTACTGTGGTGACTCCTTTTATTTTAAAAAATCTCTGTCTTCTTCACACATGGACTTTTTTTCCCAGCTTTAGTGAGGTATAATTGACAAAATTGTGAGATATTTTATATGTACAACATGGTTTGATATACACATATTGTAAAGGAGCCCCCCATTGAGTTAATGAACACATCCCTAATCATACACATTTGCCATTTCTTGGGGATTGGGGTGGTTAGAACATTTAGATTTTACTCTCTTAGCAAATATCAATTATACAATGCGGTGTTATCAAATATATCACCTTATTATACATTAGAGTCTCAGACCTTATTCATCTTATAACTAAAAGTTTGTTTCCTTTTTAACAACCTCTCCATATTTTCCCCCTTTCCCCACCTTCCAGTGCCTGACCAGCCACTTTTCTACTTTCTGTTTCTATGAATTTGACTTTTAATTTTAGGTTCCACTTATAAGTGATACCAACACATGGGCATTTAATTGACTCAGTATGTTTCATAGAATCTTAGACAAGTTATTTATATTAACTATTTCTTAGAAGAATTCATCATGTTACTAATTGTCCATTTGCCATGTAAAACTTATTAAAAAGGAGGCCTGATTTTCCTTGTCTGTGAACTAGGGTATGACCAGATGTCTGGAAGGGTATAATATATATTTTTTACACATTCACCTAAGACTCGGATTGAGCATTATACAGTAAAAGTGTTATTTCTTGAGTTTCTCAAACTTAGATAATTTTTTAAAATTGGGAGGATATATTTATATCTTTAATACATTATGAGACACAATTCTAATTCTTTGGGGTAATAACTTGAGATTTAGAGTTAGATTAAGCTCAAATCTAACGCTATTTGGGAGACAGGTTTCTTAACATTGTAATCTGTATTCACTGTTTTTTCTTAATGCTGTTTTGAGAATGGCAATATTTTTAAAATGCCATGAGAAAATTATTTTACTGAAATAAATTTTTGTTTTGTTGTTATATGCATTAACCATGAAGGTGATTAGGTTACGTTTAACACTTGGACTATTTGTTAGATTAAATCTCGGTAACATTAGGTTAAAAGAATGTGGATGTAGTATATTTCTGGGAAGTGATTATCTCCTAAACTTTGTAGAATCATCATTAATATTTATTGTTTCTTTTAATGGAAAGGGAATGGGTGGAAGGTATTTTTTTCCCCTACTAATATTCAATAGATTTTTAAATTGAATTTATTGGGGTGACATTGGTTGATAAAATTATATAGGTTTCAGGTGTACAATTTTATAATACATCATCTGTATATGATATTGTGTGTTCACCACCCCCAGTCCAGGCTCCTTCCATCAATATTTACCCACCTTTATCCTCTTCTACCTCCCCCACCCCCTTTCCTCCTGGTAATTACTATGCTGTTTTCTGGGCATATGAGGTTGTTTTTTTTTTAAATGGAATAGAGTTTTTAATGTTTGCTCCATAGGCCTTTCCAATATTGTGTGTGTGTGTGTGTGTGTGTTAGGGAGTGTGTGTGTGTTGTGTGTATATGCGTAGTTGTAGTATATCTAGATCTTTACATCATAATTGGAACTAATTATGATGGAAAACTAAGTAAGCTTAATAAATGACCTAATTGGACCCTTTAAAGACTTCACTTAAAAAGAAGAAAGCATGTAGAATATTTTATTTGAAATTTAAATAGGTTACAAACAAGAACAATTATTATTGGTCTATCTAGAAAATAAAATTATATTAGTGCTGAATCTGAGGAATCTTTATTTAACTTTCTCTTTCCGATTCATTCCACTGGTGGCCTGTAGAGGGCATTACATACACAGTAACTATAGCTGTGTATTATGTTTCATCTAAACTATTAGGTGAAATTTCTAACTTATATTCACATATTCTATGATATGTCACAAATTTCAAGATAATTTATTTAATTAGAATTAACTTTTTGTTACTATAATTTTTTTTACCTGTGGCTTTTGTCTCTTCTGAGGACAAATGAAGAAAGTAGGCTGAAAGGGATTTTGAGAACATGTAAATAAACCTTCCCGAGATTTGTTTGCCTGCAATGGATTAGTTAATGAATCAGGCTTTAAAATGTGTGTGCTAATCTAACCTTTCCTGAAATTCCACAGGAGTGATCCTTCCCACTGAATAACAAGAGTAAAGGTTTCTTCTTATTGCAGATGTTTTGTGAACTTAAAATGCAAAGAAAACAGTTTAGTTCTTTTTATTTTTGGGATAAGTTAATATGATGTAGTGAGAATTAGTAAAAACTTATAAAATGCTTTTCCTCTGGGCTAAGGGGACAATTATGTAATCAAGATAGGAATGGGAAGAGACTATTAGAAGAAACTGGAAGCTGTGAAACCTTCTGGTTTCTCTTCCCAGGGTAAACCAATTAAGTGCCATGCCTTCTCATCCTGGGGTTTTAGTGTTCCTCTCCATAAATTGGAGATCCTTAATTGCAACATTTATAGGTAGTATTTTGCTTTCTGATTTTATGAGATTCTAAGTACATAAGTCATACTTGTATTTTTGTACACACATCATTCAATAATTAAATAGATAGTGCTACCACTTTTTTTTTATGGTGTTTAGTTATGAGTAATGGGGAAACCAAGTAAATGAATGAGTGATTCTGAAGAAATAATTTGTGTAATATAGGTCAGATTCAGGATTAGATAATTTTAATATAAAATAGTCTGATGTGATCAGTACAAGAAGTGCAATTACTATGCAATGAGAATATAATAGTAATGATTAAAGCCCCTGTTAGTTTAACCTTCAAACCTTGATTCTGCCGGTCTCTGGGATTCGTAATCTGTGGTCACTTAAAGTACCTCTCTAAACTTTAGATTCCTCGTCTCTAAAGTGGAATGGAAAAAAAAGTTATTGTACAGAGTTATTTGTGATATAAATAAAACAATCCATATTATATTTAGTATAGTGCCTGGTGTGGAAAAAGCACTCATAAACATTTTTATTAGTAGTATAAGATTTGTTTTGTAATTATTTTTTAAGACTCAAAAGATTATCCTTATTTTAAAGATAAATTGAAAAGTATTTTTCAAGTATTTTTTCAAGTAAAAAAGTATTTTTGAAGAACTTGAAACCAGAGTTTATTCACAGATTTGTGTGTGTGTGTGTGTGTGTGTGTGTGGTGGGTTTGAGACAACGAATAATAATAACTCTCAGGGGGAAATCCCCAGGCATCTCTGAAATTTATTTCAATAACACTGACTTCAGGGTTTGTATTATACTTCTTTCTAAGACTGTTAGAGTCACTAAATCATTTGGGGACTCCAGAAGATCAATGTGACAGAACCTTCCATCAGCATCAAATGACCAGGGACCAATAAATCTAAGATGATTGTTTTTTCTGGTACAGTTAATAATTGTTCAGAAACTATCTCGATGGAACATAGAAATGAAAAAAAAAAAACCTTTACAAGTCAAGATTCCAGTCTTGATATTAAGGGGAAAAAAAAGGTCAGGGCCATAAGGGAAAAATGTGGTGAATGGGGAAAGTCCTTGAAAAGTTGTTAACTTGGGTAAGGGAAATAGCAGTATCTCTGTGGTCTTTCAGGAACAAAAAACATCTTTTGCAGAGGGCCCAGCGTTTGAGCCAAGATATAAAGTGACCTTCCTGGCTGGCTGGCTCAGACGCAAGTTTTCCTAGGGAGAATCAGCATTGCTTCAGTGCTTGACAGTGGGCAGCAGATCACTTACCAGTGGGAAGCAAGGAAATGATGGTTGAAGCAAGGAATGACTGTTATTTCTCACCAGCAGATAGGTACACATCACTTGCTGAAATGATTCAGCAGTTTGAAGTTGAGAGCTGTGAGACTTTGTGAGTTCCACATGGGGAGCACAGAACCCAGGAGGGTCAGCTCTGTTTAGAATACTTCTGGGATTGCTGTTCCCTTTTGCTTTGAATCACAGGCTGATGTGCAGTGGTAGTCTTTTTTTTATTTTTTTTCTCCTCACTCCTAACACTGCTCCCAAGGTTCCTTGACTATTTGTAACAGAGTGTTCTTGAGAGCGGCAGGTAAAAATTTTCAGGTGCTGAGGGGCCAGGGGAGAGATGGGAGGGGAAGGAAGGTGTTTCATCTATCCCATCACTGTTTAAGGCACTTCCATCTTTTAAAACTGACATTATTCTGTTCCACCCTATTCCCTGGAAAAAAACAGGCCTTGTGTCTGGATCTTTTCGTTTTAATGATTTCCATGAAAAGGCTTTTTACCCAGACTCTGACATGACTGTCAGAACACACATTTAAATGTGAGACTGCTTAAAAGGCTATTGATATTCCCTGGTGGGAAAGAAAGTGCTTTAAAAAAATCCATCTGTCCATACACAAGTTAACCCTGACTATTTTCTTTCTTTCCCTTCTCCTTTTCCTCTTCCTCCTTCTCCTGCTGTCTCACAAAATTTGTGTGCCACCATCTCTTAGAAGCTGTCATTGTTTATACATTGATGACTCTGATTAATTTAATCCAGATCCAAAGACACTGAGTGGGGAGCAAGAACACTTCAGTTTGATCGAAGGCTGCTGGTTTAGTCTCAGCAGACTGCTCCTTCTGAACTTGGGGCTCATTTCTGTTTCTATGTCCTAGATGTTAGCAGAAGTTAATAATCTGTATGATAAAATGATGCTATATATTTATAATAAGAATTGTGTGCAGTATTTATAATGAAAAACAAATTTGGCATGAATTTACTAAGTGTTAGTGGGAATTAAAGTTGATACCATGTTGCTATATAAGCAGTCTGTTAGAGCAAATGGGTTCTGAAGTTAACACCAGATATTTGATAAGATTTTAGTTAATTGATAGGCTTGTGAATATGGAGATCAAACAAACATGGTTGGTTGGTTCTCGTGTTGGTGAGAGAGTGTTCTCTTAACTATTTACCCCTATATTCATTGATGCTTTCTATAGGCAGTAAAGTTTATAAAAAAAAATTACTGCTACTGACAATTCATTCATGGAAAAAGTATAATTATGGACATTTTATCCTCTATAATCATGCTACCCACACTCACCTATACATCATGGCTACTTACAAAAACTTATAATTAAATTATAAGTTCCCATTACTTTCTCTGGGGTGACTGTTCCAAATTTTCTCATGTTACTCAGTCCCACAACTTTACTTCTGTCCTACATTTCAGTAGATAATCTTTTACCTAGAAAAGGGAGATCATTAGGTAGAGGTTTAAAAAATGTCTAAGTTATTAAGAATAACTTTCTCAAATTTCCTTTTTTCTATTTCACATTCTTTTGGGCCATTACCTTTTTTCCTATTTCAAAGAAGGAAGTGTCTGGCTTCCTTAATGAGGCTAATAGCTACCAGCTTTTTTTGATCCTGTTTCTTCCTAATTTTTCTAAAATGTTGTTGGAATAGTATTCTCCTTTTTTTCAGTCTCTTAGTTGGTGCTTTTCCTTATGCCCTCAAACTTGGTCTTGTACTTTATAATAATAGCTAAAGAATAAAAAGGAAAAAATTTTCTTGTACCCATACTTTCCTCTTGACTGAACCTTTAGCTTTACTGTTCTTTTTAATGATTTAGCACGATGAGTTTGATGTTTTTCAGTTGAGTTCAGCATTTACTGAGGACTACTGTATACTCAGCACAAAGATAAATGTGTTATGGCCTGTCTTCTAAGAGTTTATGTATATTTTAATCTGATAAATAAAATTAGGTCTAGTTGTAATATTAGGTGGTAGATGCTTTAATAGAGACATACGTTCAGTGATACTGGAGTTTCCCCTGGCATTCACAGTGGGCCCTCGTCCTGCCTTTTTACCACTACTGCTTATTGTTGAATGTTTGATGACTCTCCCAGAGGAAAAAGAAATCGATGCTCTCATACTGTGTCTTTGTGCTTTTCATCTCTTTTATTCTTACCTTTTTCAGGGCATGAGTTCTGCTTATAATTATATGTTCTTTTTACACAACTTCAAGTTTTTTATATATTGTAATTTTTATGTAGTAAAGCTTCTACTAATTATAGCAGTTTCATATTGCCTTACCAATGTGTATGTTATTTAGAATGAATTCAATTTGAGGAGAATTGGTGTGCGTTACTGATTCTTTCATAGCCAACTTCCCCAGCGACAAGTGCTTTATTTTGAATCATGATTAGTTTTGCATTTCTGCCTTTAAGTAGAGTTTTAAAGTAGGGTTCATGAAGTGTGGTTTTCACCCTGGGAAATCAATCAATCAATCAATCACACACACACACACACACGCGCGCGCACACACACACATACACACCCCCCCGCCCCCATTCCTGATATTTTGTTTTAAAATACCTTCTTGCCTTTTTTTATGACTTTTCTTTTAATAGACTGCGTTTTTAAGGGAAGTTTAGGTTTACAGGAAAATTTAGCAGAAAGTTTCCCTGTACCCCTTCCCTCCCTATCACAGTTTCCCCTGTTATTAATATCTTGTACTAGTGAGATATATTTGTTAAAATGTATGAAACAATATATTTTCAAATCGAGATATATTGTGTCAGTTTAAGGTGTACAAGGAGTTGATTTGATACATGTATGTATTTTAATATTGATTACCTGTATAACTCTAACCTCTATCATTCACGTAATTTGTGTGTGTGTGTGTGTGCATGTGCGTGAGTGTGTGTGTGTGTGTGTGTGTGTGTGTGGTGAGGACATTTAAAATCTAGTCTCTCAGTAACTTTGAAGTTTATAATACAGCATTGTTTACTATGATCACTATGCTATGCCACAGGACTTACTTACCTAATTATCGCAAGTCTATACTCTTAACCAGTGTTTCCCTAAATCTCCTACCCCTGCAGGCCCTGGTAACCACCACTGTGCTCTATATTTTTATGAATTTGGCTTTTATCCATTCCACACTTAACTGATACATACAGTATTTGTCTTTCTCTGCCTGACTTATTTCATTGAATGTAAGCCCTCAAAATCTATCCATGTTGTTGCAAATGGCAGGATTTATTTGAAGAAAATAAAAATGGGATATCAAAAAGATATCTGCACTCCTACGTCTATTACAACATTATTCACAATAGCCAAGATATGAGAACAAAGTGTCTGTCAATGGATGAGTGGATAAAGAAGATGTGAGATTCACACACTCATGTTATTCAGCCATGAATAAGGAAATATTATTATTCAGCCATGAGAAAGAAGGAAAACCTACCATATTACACAACCTGATATATATTATTATTAGCCCAAGTTCATAATTTATGTTAGGGTTTATTGTTTGTGTTGTAAAGTTCTTTAAGTTTTAAGAAATGTGTAATATCATATATCTGTCATTGTAGTATCATATAGAATAGTGTTACGGTGCTAAAAAATCTCCTGTGCTCTATAACTATTGATCCTGCAAATCACAAGCAACCAATGGTATTTTTTATTGCCTCTATAGTCTTGCTTTTTTTCCAGAATATCTTATAGTTGAAATTTATAGTATGTAGCCTTTCAGACTGGAATTTTTCACTTAGCAGTATGTCTTTGAACTTCCTTTGTGTCTTTGTATGGCAGGATAGGTCATTTCTTTTGATTTCAGAATAATATTCCATCGTATGAATGTATCACAGTTTGCTTGCCTTTCATCTATTGAGGGACATCTTAGTTGCATACAGGTTTTGGCCATTATGAGTATAGCTGCTACAAATGTTTGTGTGCACATACATTTTTTTATTGAATTTTTTGGGTGACACTGGTAAACAGTTATACAGATTTCAAGTTCATAATTCGACTGTACATCATCTGTACACTGTACTGTGTGTTCACTACCCTAAGTCAAGTCTCCATCCATTGCCATTATCCCTTCTGTAACCTCTTCCACTTCTCCATTCCCCTCATGTGTGCACATAAATTTTATACTCACTTGGGTAAATACCTAGGGTAAGACTTTATATAACTTTGTAAAGAACTACAAAGCTGTCTTCCTTTGTGGCTGTACCATTTTGTATTCCCACCAGGAAAAAATGAGTGTTCCTGTTGCTCCACATCTTCATCAGCATTTCATACTGTTCAGGATTTTTTTATTTTTAAATTTTTTTTAAGCCATAACAGATCTGTAGTGCTATCTTGTTGTTTTAATTAGCAGTTCTCTAATAAGAGAGAGTATTGAGCATCTTTTTTATATGCTTATTTGCCATCTGTATGTTTTCTTTGGTGAGGTGCCTATTCAGAACTTTTGCTTATTTTTTATTTTGAGTTGTTTGTTGAGTTTTAAGAGATCATCATATATTTTGCATACCAGGCCTTTTATCAGATATGAGTTCTGTAAAGATTTTCTCCCACAGTAGGTTTTCTTTTTATTGTTTTAACAGTGTCTTTCACTAGAAAATGTTTTTGATTTTAGTGAATTGAAACCTATCAGTTTTTCTTTTATGGAGCATACAGTTGGTAATGTCATCACCAAACTCAAGGTCACCTAGATTTTTTTCTAATGTTATTTTCTAGTAGTTTTACATTTTTGCATTTTATACATTTAGGTCTATGATTCATTTTGAATTAATTTTTTTGTCTGTGAATGGTATTTAGGTCTGTGTATAGATTTATTTTATTGCATGTGGATGTCCAGTTCTTCTTGTACCATTTGTTGACATGGCTATCTCTTTTTCATTGAATTGCCTTTGTTTTTATTGTCAAAGATCAGTTGACTGAATTTGTGTGCATTTATTTCTGTACTCTGTTTCCATTGATTTATTTGTCTATTATTTTTGCTAGTACCACACTGTCTTGATTACTGTAGCATTATACTAAGTCTTCAAGTTGAGTTTTGTCCTTCCTCTGATGTTATTCATCTTCAGTTTTATGTTGATATTTCTGTGTCTTGCCTTTCCATATAAATTTTAGAATCATTTTGTCAATTACCACAAAATAACGTGCTAGAATTTTTATTGGTACTGCTTTGAATCTATAGATCAAGTTGGGAAGAATTGATATCCTAATGACATTGAGTCTTCCTATCAATGATCATAGGATATTTATTTAGATCTTCCTTTGATTCCTTTCATCAGAATTTTTTAGTTTTCCTCCTATGGGTTTTATACATATTTTGTTAAATACCTAAGTATTTCTTTTGAGTTCTAGTATAATTAATGTTATGGTTTAAATTTGTAATTTAGGGAAGCAATTGACTTTTGTATATTCACCTCTGTCCTGCAATTGTGCTATGTAATCACTTACTAGTTAGAGGAGTTTCTTATTCTTTTTGCTGTTGAAACTTTGGAAATTTCTACATAGACAATCATTTCATCTTCAGACAAAGGCAGTTGTATCTTCATTCTCAATTTGTATACATTTTATTTCATTTTCTTGCCATATTACATTGCCTAGGATTTCTAATATAATGTTGAATAGGAATGATAGTAGAGAACATTCTTGCCTTGTTCCTGATCTTAGGAGGAAAGCATCTAGTTTCTCACCATTAAGTATGATATGCTATAGATTTTTCTTATAAACCTTCTTCATCAAGATTAGGAAGTATGCAGCTATGTAATATCCTCCTTATCCCTGATAATTTTCCTTGTTCTGAAGTATGCTTTGTCTAAAAATAATATAGTTAGTCCATCTTTTTTTGAATTAGTGTTCACATGGTATATCTTTCTCCAGCCATTTACTATTTTAATCTCTCTGTGACTTCATATTTAAAATGTGTTTCTCTTGGGCAACATAGAGTTGGGTCCTGTTTTTTATCTAATCTATTAGTCTCTTTTAATTGATATATTTAGACCATTTATATTTAAAGTGATTACTGGAATAGTTGAATTAATATCTACCATATTTGTACTTTTTCTATTTATTGCATTTGTTGTTTTATGCCTTCTTTGGTTTTAATTGAGTATTTTATAATTTTGTCTCCTCCCTCAGAAAATAATGTATTTTATTAAAAATTTTTTTCACTGTTGCTTTAGCAATTGGAATATATATTTATAATTAACCTAGTTGTACTTTCAAATAATACCATAACAGTTCACTGGTAGGGCAGATATCTTAGAGAATTTTAGTTCTTCAGTCCCTTATATCATTGATGTTATTCATTTCCCTTATCCATAAATTGTAATAACCTAGTATATTATCTATTATTATTAAATTTTTTCAATCTTATATTTATCGAGGTAAAATTCAGATAACTTAAAATTAACCATTTTGAAGTGAACAATTTCAGTGACATTTAAGACATTCACAGTGTTGTACAACCATCATGTCTTTTTCCAAAATATTTTCATTATCCCTAAAGGAAACCTTACACCTATTTATTCCATCCTATCTTTAGCAGACATGATGTACCAGATAATAGGAGCTAAGCTAAATAGGACTTCAATGTGAGCGTTTATGTGTATCTGGGTAGGAGTGAGGCTCTATTTAATGGTCTCTAACTGTAGTGTGTCAGTAACAGGTCCTTTGTAACAGGTCCTTCCTCAGCTGTCTTTGTTTCCCACCCTGTTGTCTTTTAACATCTATTAGTATTGAGAATCCTGGCATCTACAGGCTTTTAAAAAATGTATTCCTCAAATGTTTGATTGAATTTTCTAGCAAACAATCTGTGCCTACAGTTTTTGTTTAAGATTTTTTTATCTACAAGTTTCATTTCTTTAATACATACAGGACATTCAGGTTATCTATTTCTCCTTGAGTGAGCTTTAGTAGTTCATGTATTTCAAGGAGTTTGTCTACTCTAAGTTGTTGAATATATATGCATAAAATTGTTCATAATATTCCCTAATATTTTAAATGTCTTTTGGGTTTGTAGTGATGTCCTGCTTTGAATCTTTAAAGTCTATATCTAATAATTACAAATTTAGAAGCTTGAATGTAATTTTTTCATCTCCCCCCATTGGTTCTTATTCCTGTTGTCTTATCTTTTTCTCTATTTGATTACTTTTAATTGTGTGCTGGTCATTATACTTTCAAAACTGTTGGTAGAAACTATTTAAAGTCTAGGATGATAGTATCCTTCCTTGGAAAGGAGTTAAGTTTTCTTTTACCAGATACCAGTAAACAGTATTATTCTAGGATGCTTAGGGGAACAGTAGTACTTTGGGAATCACTGTAATCCAATTTAATGCTTAGTATGAGTTTCTGCAAGGGACCTTTCTAATCCTGATTTAACCTTGTCATAGGGTGCAGCTGTTCAAGGTTCTAACTCATAATGAGGGGTATACCATGGCCATTCCTCCCTGACTAAACTGAACTTTTATTTTTCTTTTCTAATCACTTGCATTATAAAAAGTGTCATTTAGCTGGACTGTTGTCCTTTCAGTATTGGTAAATGCCCTCAAAGAAAGAACGGCTAAAATGCTGGTGTCTCTTTTGCATGCCACTTTCCTTTCCTGGATCCTGGCTTAACAAGTTTCCACCATTTTGTTAAATCTCTGAATCTTAAAGTTGATGGTTTTTACATTTTGTTCAGCTTTCCTTTCTAAATTTTCTAGTTTACTATTGCCTGAAGTGGATATTCCTTTAATCATTTGTATCCACATCTATTTTATAAAATGTTGATCATATATCAATATATCTTGATTTTTTAATGCTTTTATTTATTTATTTTTAGAGCAAGGGAAAGGGAGGGAAAACAAGAGGGAGAGAAACATCCATGTACGAGAGAAACAACTATCTAAGTGGGTTGCCTCTTGCATGCCCTAACCAGGGATCTGGCCTGCAACCTAGGCATGTGCCCTGACCAAGAGTTGAACCTGTGACCATTTGATTTTGCAAGATGACACTCAATCAACTGAGCCATACCAGTCAGGGCTATCTTGATTTTTTAAAAGCTTGCTGTATTGAGTATTTCTCCATGTAATGAAATGGTCTTTAAAGACATATTTCTTAAAAAATATTATTCAATAGTATTTCTTCACATTTGTGTTGTATAATTTCTTACTCTTTTTTTTGATTTCATTAACTGTTAGTATACATTACCATTCCCTCTTATTTGCTATATATTGTTATTTCTAGATTCAAAATTATTTACAGATTGTCTACCTTATGCACTTTATGAATTTAAATTTGGTCATCCTTACTGGACTAGATACTTACTGTGATAATAAAATTGAATTTTATTAGCAGGATGCAGGAACCTTTAATATCTTGAGAAACACCTGGCTTTTAAGTTAAAACTGGAAACAGAAGCTTGTGTGAGTGTATAGTTTTACACCTAGCAATAAGAGAACACATGTCCATCTGATCTTAGGAAGATTTTATAAGTTTCAAATGGGTCTTTGGCCCTGAGCCATTCTTGCTGTCATTTTTTATTAACTTTGTTCTCTTTTACTTCTTATAAAAAGCCTGCATTTTGTAATATTGTTTCAAAAAATATGATTCCATTCAAAAGGATATTGTAAAATGATGTCTTAAAATTGTGTCTCAGTCCATTAAAAAGACTCATAAAACATCATAACACAAAATATACAGTAACTAGTCAGAACTACAGAGTTAACCATAACTCTCTTTTAACTCTGTTTCATAGTAAATCACCTTGCAGTGATCATCACAAAACAGTATTAAAAAAACCAAACAAACATCACTAGTTTCTTTGTGGATAAGACCGAGGCACTTAAAATCACATTTGTAGATCATCTAAATGGAAATTTTAATAACATCATCGAAATTAAATCTTAGAGCTTACTACTCAGTCTTTGTATAACATTTCTGTCAGCCTTTTTGTTTCTTTTCATAAACTAGATCATATGTGTAATGATTGGTCTTTCATAGTTAGGTAAATTGTAATTGTTGCTATTCTCTTTTCTGTAGCACTTTTTTATAGGAGTAGGTAGTAGAGATATGTTCTCTTTTTTCATAACACTCTTCCTGTCTACTGTGGTTCATCACAACTAAATTTTGTGGGAAATAGGGTTTAGCTTTTTAATTTATTCTTATGAACCAGATCATGATAGTTATGTTTAGTCTTTCATTGGCTGCCTAAATTGTTACTGTGCTGTTACTTCTTTTTAAAACATTTTTATTATTTTTTAAATTATATTTTATTGATTATGCCATTACAGTTGTCCTGATTTGTCCCCTTTTGCCCCCCTCCACCCAGCACCCTCCACCCCTCAGCCAGTCCTCTCATCATTGTTCATATCTATGGGTCATGTCTTTAAGTTCTTTGGCTACACCATTTCCTATACTGTATTTTACATGCCCATGGCTAGTCTGTAACAACCTGTTGGTACTTCTTAATCCCTTCACCTCTTGACCCATTCCCCACACTCTCCTCCCGTTTGAAAACCATCAAAACAATCTCTGTATCCATGATTCTGTCTCTGTTCTTCTTGTTTGCTTAGTTTTTTTAGATTCAGTTGTTGATAGGTATGTATTTATTGCCGTTTTATTGTTCATAGTTTTGACCTTCTTCTTTTTCCTAAGTAAGTCCCTTTAACATTTCATATAACAATGGTCTGGAGATGACGAACTCCTTTAGTTTTTTATTGTCTGGGAAGCTCTTTATCTTCCCTGTGATTTAAATGGATTCTAAATAATATCTTTGCTGGATAGAGCAATCTTGGTTGTAGGTCCCTGCTTTTCATCACTTTGAATATTTCTTGCCAATCCCTTCTAGCCTGCAAAGTTCCTTTTGAGAAATCTGCTGACCATCTTATGGGAACTCCCCCGTAGGTAACTAACGTCTTTTCTCTCACTGCTTTTAAGATTCTCTCTTTATCTTTAACCTTTGGCATTTTAATTATGATGTGCCTTGGAGCGGGCCTCTTTGCATTCATCTTGTTTGGTACTCTCTTTGCTTCCTGGACTTGCATGTGTTTTCCTTCACCAAATCAGGGAAGTTTTCTTTCATTACTTTTTCAAACAGATTTCCAATTTCTCGCTCTTCCTCTTCTCCTTCTGGCGCCCCTGTGGGTGATAGCCTGTGTAGGACCAGCCCATTCTGCATCTGCACCCCTCTTACTGGTCTGGATGGATGTGTTTTCTTTAATTCTATAGTTCTCAGGCTTCCATTCAGCTCTATTTCTGAAAGTTTGGAGGGATGGTTGTTGTTTATTTTAGTTGTAATTTTGATGTGGTTGTGTGAAGAGGTGGGCCACGTCTGCCTACACTGCCATCTTGACTGGAAGTCTCCTATGGTACTTCTGGAGAGAGGTATATTCTCCTTGTTCTGATACTCTTCTTACCCAGTTAGTGTGATTCATAAAAATCATATCTTCTATGTTGATAGGAAACTGTTGATAAAACAAAGAAGTATTAGATCATGGAAGGAAGAAACTGTCATCTTTCAAATGTTTACTCTGTGCCAATTACAGTGCCTGGCATGTTCACATAAAATGAAGAGAATGTTTTATTTAGAACTTTTGACACTTTGATGAAAACTTCTCAAAGTAGTTGAAGCTAAGCTCTGGAAACCTTAATTTTTACACTTTTTTCTTTGTTATTTTTGTTATTTTCAGAGGGTGTGAATCAAGCAAAGCATAATAACTTACATAATTTTCTAATAAATATTTGTGTTCTGTATAGATTGGATCTTTTGGTAGCTATTCTTTAGATACTCTTCATGTTAGGATGTGGACATAAGCCTAGTGTTTTTATAACTTTTTAGTGTATGTTTATAAACTATAGTATTATCTATATTATTTTTCTAGATTTGCTTTGTTACCAGTGGTTTATATGATGTATGAATTTTAGTAGGACCATAACCAAGTTTTTCCTTGTATGGAGTTATTTTTTGAGATGTTGTTTACATACATTTGGATTCCTATCCTTACTTGGTCTCATTAGCATTCTACATAACCAGTGACTTATATCCAATAACTTTAGTGCAGTCCTAAGATCATGCCCTGAAGTCAAGGTAATTTACAGGACAGGAGAAGCATGCCCTGGCTTTCCTAGTAAACCACACTAAAGGTATGGGTTTCCTCTGCTAAAAATTGGCTTCCTTCATCATTCTCCTCTCTTTAGAGGGCAGTTTGGAGTATTGCCCTTCACTTTGATGTGGTTTTTAAATTTCTTCTCTTCATTGGACTTCTTACAGAAGCCTTTATTTGAAACAGAATGTTTAAATCCAATGTGGCTTTCTGACACATCATTTTTTTTTCATTCAATACATTTTCAGTCAAGCAAATTATGTTGGATCTGTTATATCATTTTCATGGTGCAAAAACATGGGAAAGGAGTAAATAGGTAGACATAGGGAAGTGGTTCTGGTGACTCAGTGCATGTACTTACAGCATCTTGTTTTTAGACTTATCTTAGTTTTGTTAGGGGAAGACTGATTTTTAGGATCGCTTGGGTAGAAAGAAATTACAGGATATACCTTAGTGTCCTGCTGCCTTCCAAAATCTAAAACTTACTTGTTTAACAAAAGAATATTTTTTTTCTGGGTCATTTGCCTATGTGTGTGGAATATTTTCCATTTTGATGATGTTTAAAACTCAAGGTACTGTGTAAACTTTGTTGAAGTAGGTGGAAGGGAGAAAAGAAACTTGCTGTTTACTTATAACTATAGTTACTATTTTAATTCCAATTATGTGGATATTAATTATTACAGAGTTACTAATTTTGTGTCATGTATCTTGTCAGAAGAAGGTATGGTACTTTAAAAAAGTGATCAATTTGTTTTTTATTTATTTATAAAGTATGATAATAGTTTATTCTCTTTATATATTTTATTTACCTAATTAATGTTTCAGGTGTTGAAATAATAAATCTTTACAATTTTAATGCTAGAACTTCACTTAACAAACTAAAATCATATAAGCACACACTTCATTAGTAGCAGTTAGAACTACAAGTCATGTCTCATGACTCTTTGTACAGTACTCTAGTTTAGTATCACTACTTCATTGTTTTGTCATAGCAATTCCTTTAATTTTAACTTTCTTGTGAAGAAATCTGTGAGAAAAGAAAATTTTTTCTGGTAGACAAATCCAGACTGGGGCCTAATTGGATTCCTTTTCTTATGATAAGTTACTGCACAGAGAAAACCTAATGGTACATTTGAAAGGAAATATTATACTACATTGGAATTATCGATATGATGTTGTTAGAATAGGAAGCATTTGCCCTTTGGAATCAATGATTAGTGGTTCCTGATTTTTAAAAAATTGACCTGCCATTATTTTTCTCCTACTACTTTCTACCATTCTCAACTCCCCTCCTTCCCTCACCTGCATTCAAACAAATATAACTGTCAGAGTTTGAAGATAGGTAGTAACAATGCTTGTCTTAGGTGAACTGACTTGTACCTGAGACATTTTGGACAGATGGATATCTCCTGTTTCTTTTTTAAGAAATTTTTAAAAATTTATTCATTTTTAGAGAGAGGGGAGGGGAGAGAGAAAGAGAGGGAGAAAAATATCGATGTGTGAGAGAAACATCAATTGGTTGTCTCTCACACATACCCCAGTTGGGGACTGGCCCACAACGCAGGCATGTGCCCTGACCAGGAATCGAACCAGCAACCTTTCTGCTTTGCGGGACAATGCCCAACTAACTGAGGTCAGGGCCCTCCTCTGCTTCTGAGAACTCTTTGAGACTCTGGTTTTTATTAAGAATGAATTTTAGAATTTAAAGTTATGGGTGAAAGCAAGACATCTGGTTTCCTAGAAGGAAGACAGTGGATAAATATTGATTTATTAGAATTGTAATTTTGCCAAAAGGCAAACCAATATAATTATTATGGAATAATTCTTATTGTTTAGGAACAGATTCCAAGATGCTGCAGATTTTACTTACTACCACTATAGTTCTTCATTGTGTTCTTTCTAATGTGTTTGTTTTTCTCATTGAGTTTTGATTGTAAATTTTGTAAATGGAATATTAAAAGGAGACACTTTTCCTTAAGCTTTTATATAGCATGAATGGAAGGGACATGGAGAATAACAGTTTATTATCTAGTTTGGTGATATACTATGAGTATGCTACCTAGTAATACATTTATTAGGTATATATTTTTTAGATTTCATTTAGGTTAAGTTGACTGAAAAGAGTGATTTAAAAGTTACTTGAGTTGTTAAGCCTGACCACAGAATATGTGTAGTAGGTGGATATATGCCCACTCTCTTTCCCCTCATTTTTAGTAGTTGTCTTCTGAATAAAAAGCGGTTACATAAAAGCCTTATGTTTTTTGTATAATATTATCCTTTGGTACAATGAAAGCATTGAAGTAGGATGTTAAATGAGTGTCTTTGTTGATACTGTTTTTCCAGTTGAAACTATTGGTTTGTTTGAAATATTGACATGAATCAATAGTCAAAATCTTAGCTTTTTCAGGCCCTTTTCAGGTAGGATGGGTGAACCCTGGAGAAAGCATTACTTGTATAGGTTATATCTTTCCTTGGAGATGAAGTTAAAACATGAAATATTAGGCACCTAGGGGAGCCCATTCTGAGGTTACTACCTATCCTTAGTTATTTTTCCTTCCAACTTTATGTGTATTTTGGGGTCATTTTCATCACCACATAAAAATTGACAATGGTAAAGAATGTAAAACTCAATATGACACGTGGCACAAACTTGTGGAGAAGAGTTAATGCTATTGTCAGAAATAGTGTTAAGGATTATCTTGAAACTTAGTTTATTGATAAACCATTCCATCTTAGAATCATACATAAATGATTTTAAGTGACCTGTTAATGTGCTAGTTATTCAGCAAAACTTACCACAATCCTCCTATCTCTAGGTAGCTGGCATTCCAAAAAAATGTATTTGAAAGTGACTAAGAAATTCTTGAAATATGGTTAATGTGGTGGACCAAAATTTGACATATCTTGATATAATTGTCCTTTCAGGTACTAGAATATGTTATGATGTTTATATAATAGTTAAAAATCTGTGTTACAATTCAGGATTATAAAGGGATAGACCACATGCATTTGTCTTTCTTTTCTTAAGCATCTGCCTATTAAGTAAATAGGAATTAAGGTCTGAAAAACAAATGCCAGTTTATGAAAGAGACTCTCTTTGATCAATCTGTATTTAAAAAAACCCCTCTCTTTCCTTTTGTATTTTCTCAACTCTTTTTTATTTCTGATGCCATTCATTTATTCATTCATTCATACAGACTAATAAGGAGATTGAAACAGTAATTAAAAATCTCCCAATAAAGAAAAGCCCAGGATCAGATGGTTTCACTAGTGAATTCTTCCAAACATTTCAAGAAGAATTAAATTAATCCTTCTCAAACTCTTCTAAAAAATTGAAGAGGAGCAGACACTTCTAAACTTTTTTTAAGAGGCCAGCATTATCCTGATACCAAAACTAGATAAGGATACTACAACAAAAGAAAACTACATAGCAATATTCCTGATAAATATAGATGCAACAACTGTCAACAAAATAGTAGCAAACAGAATTCAACAGCACCTGAAAGGGTTATACACCATGATCAAGTAGATTTTATCCCTGGGATACAAGGATGGTTCAATATGCAAATCAATAAATGTGCATACCGCATTAATATAATGAAAAATAAAAATCATATGATCATTTCAGTAGATTCAGAAAAGTCACTTGACAAAATTTAACACTCATTCATGATAAAAACTCTCTACAAATTGAGTATAGAAGACTCATATCTTGATATAATAAAGGCCATATATGAAAATATCCACAACTAACACCATACTCAGTGGTGAAAGCTTGAAAGCTTTCCCACTAAGATCAGGAAGAAGATAAGGATGCCCCCTCTCATCGCTCCTTTCCAGCATAGCACTGGAAGTCCTAGCCAGCTGAATTAGTCAAGAAAAAAAATAAAATGTAGCCAAATAAAAAGTTGTGAGTAAAATAACCTCTGAATACAGATGATATAGTTATATATATAGAAAATCCTAAGGATTCCACCAAAAAACATTAGAAATAATAAACAAATTCAGCAAAGTTGCAAAATATGACACCAACATATAAAAATGAGATGTAGTTCTATACACTGCCAATATTTCTGTGGGAAAAAAAAGAAAATAACCCCATTTGCAATGTCAAAGTTAACAAGATACTTAGGAATAAATATAATCAAGGCAGTAAAATGTCTGTGCATTGAATATTATAACACATTAATGAAAAAATTGAAGACAAATAAATGGAAAGATATCCCAGGTTATGGATCAAAAGAATTAATGTTGTTAAAATATCCATACTATCCAAAGCAATCTATGGATGCAATGCCATCCCTGTCAAAATTCCAGTAGTATTTTTCACAGAAGTAGAAAAAAAATAATCCTCAAATTTGTATGGAACCAGAAAAGATCCTGAAGAGCCAAAGCAATTCTGATAAAGAAGAATAAACTGGTTGCATTATTCACAATTGCCAAGACATGGAAACAACCTAAGTGTCTATTGACAGATGGACAGATAAAGAAAATGTGCTATATAAATACTATAGTATATTATTTAGCCATGAATAAAAGGAAGTCCTGTATTTTGCAACAACATGAATGGACCTGGAGGACATTTGACTTAAGTGAAGTATGTCAGGAAGAGAAAGATGAATATTACATAGTATCACTTGTACATATGTGGAATCTTAAAAAGCCAAACTCTTAGAAGTAGAGAGTAGAATAGTGGTTGGCAGGGTCTTGGAGGTAGGGAAAATAGGGCGATTCTAGTCAAAGGGCACAAATTTCCAACTTTAAGATCAGTAAGTTTTGGGGGTCTAGTATTCAGCATGGTCACTTTATTTTTTATTGTTATTTTTTACTTATAGTTTATTGATTATGCTATTACAGTTGTCCCAACTTTTTGCCCTTTGCCCCACACCACATAGCACACCCCTTTCCTCAGTCAATCCCCACACCATTGCTCATGTCCACGGGTCATGCGTATAAGTTCGTTGGCTACTCCATTTCTTACATTGTACTTTACATTCCCATGGCTATTCTCTGACTACCTATTTGTACTTCTTAATCCCATTACCCCTTCATCCATTTCCCCAAACCCCCTTCCCAGCTGGCAGCTATCAAAATCCTCTCCATATCTATGATTCTGTCTCTGTTCTTCTTGTTTGCTTAGTTTGTTTTTTTAGATTCAGTTGTTGATAGGTATATATTTATTGCCATTTTATCGTTCATAGTTTTGACCTTCTTCTTTTTCCTAAATAAGTCCCTTTAACATTTCATATAACAATGGTCTGGAGATGACAAACTCCTTTAGTTTTTTATTGTCTGGGAAGCTCTTTATCTTCCCTGTGATTTAAATGGATTCTAAATGATATCTTTGCTGGATAGAGCAATCTTGGTTGTAGGTCCCTGCTTTTCATCACTTTGAATATTTCTTGCCAATCCCTTCTAGCCTGCAAAGTTCCTTTTGAGAAATCTGCTGACCATCTTATGGGAACTCCCCTGTAGGTAACTAACGTCTTTTCTCTTACTGCTTTTAAGATTCTCTCTTTATCTTTAACCTTTGGCATTTTAATTATGATGTGCCTTGGAGCAGGCCTCTTTGCATTCATCTTGTTTGGTACTCTCTGTGCTTCCTGGACTTGCATGTGTTTTCCTTCACCAAATCAGGGAAGTTTTCTTTCATTACTTTTTCAAACAGATTTCTAATTTCTTGCCTTTCCTTCTTCTTCCAGCACCCCTATGACATGAATGTTGGAATGCTTGAAATTGTCCTAGAAGCTGCTTACACTATCCTCATTTTTTTTTTAATTCTTTTTTCTTCTTCTTGTGCTTTTTTTTTTTCTTTTTCCTTCCTTATGTTTCAAACCATTGATCTGATTCTTGGCTTCACCCCTCTACTGTTGTTTCCCTGTAAATTATTCTTTCAAACAGTGTATCCTTAGTTTCTGACTGGACCTTTTTTATGCTGTTGAGGTCCTCACTAAGTTCCTTGAGCATCCTTATAAGTAGTGTTTTGAACTCTGCATCTAGTAGATTGCTTATCTCCACTTTTGTTCTTTTTCTGGAGTTTTGGTCTGTTCTTTCATTTGGACCATATTTCTTTGTCTCCTCATTTTGTAGCCTCCCTGTGATTGTTTTTATGTATTAGATAGAGCTGCTTTGACTCCATGTCTTGGTAGTGTGGCCTAAGGTAGTAGGTGTCCTGTTGGGTCCACTAGCACAGCCTCCCCTGTCACCCAAGCTGGGTACTCGAGGCGTGCCCTTTATGTGGACTGAGTACACCTTCTTCTTATAGTTGAGCGTTGATTGCCGTTGGCAGATCAATGGGAGGGATTTACCCAGGCCAGGCCAGCTGCAAGGACTGACTGTGACCTCTGACCACCAACCTCCACCCTCAGTGGAGGATCCATTGTGCAGGGGCAGGGTGGTGGTGCTCCAACTTGGCCTGTAGCTGTCTGATGGTTGCACAGGCTCTGGTTTTCCCATGTAGTGCATGGGAAAGGTCAGACCCCCCTTGTGTTCTGCCCAAGGCCACCCTGCCTGAGCTGTAAAGCAATCTGAGATCGCTGCTACTTGTGCTGGGCTTGGAGATTCCCAGGCAAAGTCAAGTGGTGAATCTAGGCTGGCTTTCTAGTGGTTTCTAGTACCATGCCAGGGCCACTCAGCAGGAGATATGAGGGCTGAGGGCTTACTGAGGCTGGCCTGTTGCTTGTTTGATAGGATATAGGAAGCTGTGAAATGTAAGCGAAGACCCACCATTCGTATAGAAAAGTCATGGTTAACAGTTTGGTTGGTCCCATTTGTTGAGTGGGACAGAGTGTCCAGGGGTTCTCCAGGGTGGGCAAACAGTGTTAGCCAGGTTGATAGAGTCTCAGATATGGTACCTGCATGTTGGCTCAGTGGATCTGTGGGGGAAGGTCTCATAAAAGGGGCAGTGGTCTCTGCCTACCTCTCTGTCTTGGAGAAAGGTTCCCCCTGGCTCTCACCTTGATGCCAGACATTTCATTTCCTTTCCGTATGCTACTGGTGCCTTTCAAGCTGCTACCGGTGCTGGAGCTCAGAGGGAGTGAGTCTGAATAAGTTCATATGTGGGTCCTTTAAGTGGAGCTGCTTGGGACTCCAGAAGTTTCTTCTACTGACTTAATCCTCACTGGTCTTTGCAGCCAGAAGTTATGGGGACTTATCTTCTTGGAATTTGAATCCTGGACTGCGGGGTCTGGTGTGGGGCTGGGACTCCTCACTCCCAAGATATTTATCCACCACATGTGGATATGGGACCAGCCCTTATATGTTTCCACTCCTCCTACCAATTTGATGGATGTGGTTTCTTTAATTCCACTGTTGTCAGGCTTCCATTCAACTCAATTTCTGACAATTCTGAGTGATGGTTGTTGTATGTTTTAGGTGCAATTTCAATGTTGTATGGTCACTATGATTAACAATACGTTATTATGTACTTGAAATTTGTTGAGACAGTAGGTCATAAATGTCACCACACACAAAAATGATAATTATGTAATGGAATGGAGATGTTAAGTAATCTATTGTGGTAATCATTTTGTAATTCATATGTGTGTATCACATTAACAACATTGTCTACCTCAAACTTATATATGCTATATGTCAATAACATCTCAATAAAGCTGAAAGAAAAAAAAGCAAAAGAAAGTGTTTAATATAGCAGAGTGTATGTGGCTACAACTTAAAGTATAAATGGAGGTACATAGGGAATGGAGGAAACAGTTCAATGCACAGAACTGTATTGTGTGAGACTTTGGAGGTCTGAGTTATGATAGATGATGGGGGTAAGAAGCTTAAATGTGTGATTTGTTGAAAATTGGTATATAAAACATTTAATTCCTCCACTTTTCTTCTTGACTTCCTTTCATGGAATATTTGCACTTATAATCTTATTTGGGAGATTAAAAGGTTCTTTTTCTTAAAAAACTTAACTACTTTCTTTTTTATTAAATTTTTTTTACAGTTGTTAATAAAATTATATAGGTTTCAAGATTACAATTCTATAAAACATCATCTGTATATTCTGTTGTGGGTTTACCATCCAAAGTCTAGTCTCCTTCCATCACTACGTGTCCCCTATTTACCCTCTTCTACCTGCCCTCACGCCCCTTTCCCTCTGGTCATCACCATACTGTTGTGTGTCTTTCCTTCAGCATCCAAGTTCCTCTCCCTTCTAACAGCTAAAAATTGATAAAAGATTTCCAGAAAGTACATTTGGATTTCCCCACCAAGCAAAGAGGTTATCTTCTTCCTAGGCTCCCCAAAGTGAAACTTTTTAGTTGACAAGTCTTGCTGTGCCCACAGACTTTTCCATAGCTTGTAAGTGATTTGTTATTAAATAGGAATGAGCAGATAATCATCAACAGACATTTGAAGAAAATGTCCAGCTAGAAAGAGAGAGACCAAAATCTACCAATATGAGAAAACAAGTATCAATAATAAAAAAGTACCTGGAGACATCAGATAATGCAGAAAACAGAATATATCAAAAAATTTAATTGGTATCCTCAACAATTAAAGATGTGGGTTTTTATATGAAAATGTTACAAAGGTCATCAGAAGGAATTATAGAGTTCATTACCAATTAAGAATTCTAGACAAAGGGAGAAAATTATCCAAGCAATAATGCAAGAAAATTCTCCTTCTCTGATGGACTGAAATTTCTAAATTCATGAATATATTACCCAGTATAATGAGCAACTTAAAGTCCTACACCAAGGCACGTCATTATGAAATTGAGAATATATAGGGTAAAAGGTCTGAAAAGCTTCCAAAGAGAAAAAGTTATGTTGTAGACAAAGGAATGAAGATCAAAATGACATTGCCTTTCTAATTAGCAATAATGGATGCTAGAAGATAATGGTGCAGTGTTATCAAATAATTTGAGGGAGAATTATTTTTAACCTTTATTCTATACTCAGTTAAATATTTTACCAGTGTATGTTAAGAAAAAGTCTTTTTTAGAATGCAAGTATCAAGAAATTTAACTGTCATGCTTCATCTCTTAAGAATTACATGAGGATGTATTCCACCAAAATGAGGGACTACATTATGTGAAAAATAGATATGGAATTTATGAAACTATGGATTTAACTCCAGTGAGAGATGGAAGTAAGTTCCCTCAAGAATGAGACTTGTGAAGCAGTCCTGTGGGGCAGTCAGTCCAGGCGTGCTGAGGAATAGTAGGTCCTGGGTAGATCGCCCATTACAATGAATTTTTTTAGAAGAAAAAAAGCCAAGATTAATTGTAGTAAGAGTATTAAGAGAACTTTTAAAAATGTAGGCAATTTAAAACTCCAAGAAAGAAAAAACTTTACTAGAAAGGAACTATAATCACATACATGTAATCATTGCATATATACTTGGCTTTGTTATAAGATAGTTGAGATAATATGTTTATATCAAATAATGATTACCACTGATTATTGCTTTAACTTCAGATACTATCTTAGGAAGATAATTGAAGAAACAGTAGGGTAAGGGGTCTAGATTTTCAACTGAGGATTGTTTTTACTATGAAAAGGGTATTATTTAGAAAAGTGGATGTAAAAATAGTAACTCTACAGAGCAGAACTAGGGATGGGAAAAGGCCTAAGAAGGAGTCTACTGTGTTTTTCATTAAAATAATTTCAGTATTATTAAATTTATAAAACCATGAGCTTATTTGGCAGACACTTAAAAGAATAAGTTGTGAAAGACGAATTGTTCTAAAAAGTTGAATTGGGATAACCATTTAAGGGAGTGGTTTTCAGCCTCATAACACTCAAGGTAATTTGTAGAAGGGTTAAAACTTATAAAATAAAGGACACTATAGAAGTATTAGGGGAAAATAAATATCAACATAATTATAGAATGGGATATTTTTAGTTTTTTACATAGCCAAATCTAATTATATGTATATTGTTATTTCTTCCTTTTCTGTCATGTTTAGAAACCTTTGTATTCAATGGTAGAGAGAAGTATCCCTAGTGATGCTTAGGGGCTAAGAAACAAGCACTCATACACTTTTATGTGCCACTGTGAAGTGACATAGCATTTGTGGAGGGCAGTTTGTCTGTTTTATTGATTTTGCAACTTATACCAATAAAAAAAAGTTTTTTAAATCAAAAAACTTTTGATTTAAATTTTCTATTGGTAGGAATTCCTCTAATAAAACAATTAAGGACCTGCACAGAATTTTTGCTCTGGAGATTGTGTTTGCATTATTATTAATTAGCAAAATATTGGAAGTAACATAAATGTCTTATGGTAGACTGTTTAAATAAACATTTGTTCTTTGAAATGTAATACAATGTTACAAATGTTTTTATTTGTCAAGAAAGATATTTGTGTAATATTTTTGTGCAAAATAAGTACAAATTTTTATTCAGTATAATTCTTTCTGGCATACCAATTTAAATGCCAATTGCAGAACAACTGAAAATACAGGGAAGCTAAAAGAGAAATCTGTATATGCACAGAAAATATGCTGGGTTGTAATTCACCAAAATAACTTATTACTGAGTGGAGACTGATAGATCCCCCCCCTTTTTCCTTCATATTTATTTTCTAATTTATTTTCCAATTAACTACAATTAGTTTGTAGTTGTGTATTAGTGGTGGATCTGTATTTTGACAAAGGTGTAAGATAGTGTTTTTAAAGAGCTGGGAATTACCCTAACCACAAGAGAATTTTATAAAATTTTACTCTTGCTTCATACAAATTGTAGTAACTTACACCTAGTACATCTTACTGGAGTGAATTTTGTTAGTGCAAAAACTCTTATTCCCAATGAAATATAGGTTTAAAAATGAAATGAAGACTTTCAAAGGACTAAGGATCTCAGTTATAATTTTAAAGGTTATATAGGACCACCTTCCTCAATTATTTAAAAAAGTTCTAAGAGTATCATAATCCTCATCTGACTGATGGAAACCCTTTGGAACCTGATTAAGATGTGTGATCAACTGTTTGTGTCTGTTTATTCTTCCTTTAAAATATCTCACAAAATACACATGTGTACATATCCCTGTGTATACTTATGCAAATAATTTTTTTGATATGATCTTGATTTTTTTCCTTTGTTTCGAATCACTCCCCTTGTTTTGTTTTCATTTTGTTTGAATCTAATATTAGAGGTAGTTGCCAAAGAATGCTAGTTGCCAGAGATAATGCCAATAAGTGTGAAGAGACTTGTTTTGAAATGGCAGCTCCTTTGCAGTTCTTACAATTGGTGAGATTTAAAGAGGCAGCTGTGGAATCATTATTTCTTGATCTTGCCAGTTATTTTCAGTTATCCTTTGGGGCTTCAGACACAGAACAGCAGACATAAACCTGCTTCACTGTTTTGTTGTATGGGGATGTTTTCTTAAATCTCATTTCCCTGAGGGAACCTGAGGGGTTGAGATGTGAGTGGTCTGTTGAAGTGCATACTCTAAGGAACAGGAGTTTAAGGGTCAGGAGGAGTGAAAAGAGAAGTCTGCGGAGTCAGTACAATGCTAGGATAGTTGGTTCCTTAATTCATGGGACCTTCAGAGAAGCCATATAGAATTGACTAGAGGAGGGACACAATTCATTTTTCTGTCACTTCTTTGGTCTGTGCTTGCCTCACTTCTGGGCTGACAGTCATGACTGCTAAGTGGTTCTTGTGGAATTGTACCCTGTGGTATTAAGAGCAAAGCCCCAAGGAAGGGAGCCTGAGGTGTGGAGTGTAAAGAGCTGGCTTCAGATTACATTATGGACACTTCCAAGGCTGCCCAGAACACGTTATGGATGCTCTAGCTGGAATAAGAGCTGAGGCTGAGATCTGAAGTGGAGCACAAGAGATGGTTAGTATAGATACTTAATACTTAAAATGCAGTACAAATGCAAAATTGAATGGCAATGTGTAGCAGTATTAGATGCCAGTAATAATTATGTACCTAAGTTATTTACTAGATCTCAGATGCTTCCATAGTAGAAAGCAAAACAGATTTCTATCTCATTTTCAGAGAGAAGACAGGTAGAGCTTAAAATTTTTAGTATTCTTTTGTTTTATTTATCTTTTAATTCAAGATGTTTTATCAAGATGAGATAATGTAAGTATATTATCTCATTTAATTCTGTGGCAGTCCTAAGATACATTTTAACTTTAGTGTTTGTTTTTTTTTTAATATATTTGGGAATGTTGTCCAGAGAAGTGAAGAAACTACCCAAGCTTAGACTTAAAGACCTGTCTTACTCCAAGAATATTTTTTGGTTTTTTTTTTGTTATAGTACCCTGTTATTAAAGTCTATATAATTATGTCCAGCCTCCAACCCTTCTCTATTAGTTTCCAATTCTAAAGGTCATTTGTATATATTCCTTTAGCCCACTAGAGGTCAGTATTGGGTTGATGAAGACAGGAGCCTTCAGTTTTTGATTCACATAGTTTAAACCCTGAGTCTTATATTGCTAGGCATACTTAGAAGCTGTATTTCACTGTTTAAAAAAATACATATATATACACACACATATATAGAGAGAGAATGGCACAAATAACGCCCCTTTTTATTACAAAATCTTTTATTACAAAATTATAAGCATGTAATTCTGTAACATAACAATATCATACTCAAGCACACCATATGATGTTTTAGGTGAAATGTTCAAATTAAACCCATATTATTATTACCCTACCAACCAAACTCAGCAGGTGTTACTTCTGCCAGACCCTGTATGTATGTGTACTGTACGTATATGTGTGTATGTATATTATAAATATATATACATAATTTTTTTATATATAAAATGCCTCATAGACACTCTTTGACAATTGTAAAGTGTTAATAGCAACATTTTTAGGTTAATAGTCCAGATTAGATAATTCTTATGGATTTTATGGGTTTTCTTCCTCTTTTAATAGGAGAATATCTAAATCCCATCTTTTGCAGACACCCTTCTCTTTTATTGGGCTAGGTCTCATTCTCACATAGATTTATTTTGTTATCTTTCATATAGTAACCATTTATCTAAATCTAGTGTATATGTGTCACTGTGTCTGGGCTTTGGGGATTCTAAGAATGGTAAAGTGCTCTTGTATTCTCAAAGAAAGAAGAGTTACATACTGAAGTGTGGTACTGTCATTTGTTTACATCGGTGTCTGACAGGTTTACTGAAGTCTTCCCCATCTCCTCTGTTCTGCTCTCAGCTTATTATTTCTGTGGTTTCCACTGTTTGGAATAACCCCACCATCTAGTCATCAAGGGCCGAATATGTAGAGTTCTTATTTCCTTCCTGTCTTCTATGTACTATATTCAAATCAGTAAATTCTTGTGCTTCTTCCTCTCATATATCAGTTGCTCCCTTAATTCAAGTCCTCTCCATTGGTATTCGACTGTTACAGTGATCTGTATGGGGTTTTTTGTTTTGTTTTGTTTTGTTTTGTGTCTAGTCTCTGTCTTCTCCCGGTTGAGCACTCCTCTGACCTTAGAGCATTTGCTCGAATGGTAATGCTGCTCCTGTCATCTGCTTGCTCACACTCCTCCATTGTGTCTCCACTGCCAACTAGCTAAGCATTGAAACTGCTTTGCATGACATCTTTATCTGTTGTTCGCTCTTTATAAACTATGTTCCTATACAAAATTCCTTGGGTGGGTAGTGTTATTTCACACACAGCCTTTCTCATGTGCTTTCCTTCTTCTGGGATGGTTAGTTACCCTTTTTCTTACCTCCCTTTGGAAAGATTATATTTATATTTTAAGAACGTGCTACCTGTTCCTCTGTGAAGCCTTTCAGGACACCCCTCCAGGCAAATCTCATCACTTTCTCCTTTGTTAAACTATTGTCCTCTGTATTATTTCTATTATTATACTTATGGCATGGAATTTCAGCCACTTATTTTCTGATCTGCTTTCCACAGTAGTTTGATGTGAGGTTCATGACTCAGAGATTCTATGTTTTTCTTTCTATACCTTGTGTGCAGCACAGTGCCTGGTACCAAGCAGACATTCAGTATATGTTTGACTGAAAATAGGAATAGAGAGAGAAAGCACCATGAATTAGGCCAGTGAGAGGAGGCTTTCTAAAGATGGAAGAATTTTGGTTAGATTAGAAAGAAAGGTTAGATTCAGGCAGAAAGGGATCATTTCTTGGAGCTACAGAAGTGGAAATATACCTAGTATATTATGAGGTAGAGTCTGATTCAAGTGGAAGATTCATGTTGGAGACCGCTGGATATAGGTACATTGGAAAATTAGCTTCAGCTTCCGTTATGGTGGAGTCTAAGTGACAGATTGTGGAGTTTGGATTTGTACTTGTTTAAACTTTTTCCCCAGTTTCCTTTATGCCTAATTGGTATGATGAATGATGTGGTTTAAGAGGAGCTTGGCCGCAGTATGCAGGGGATTTATAATGAGAAGGCGATGAGTTCCATTTTAGCTAGTCTGGAAGGGAGGTGATGCTAGAGCACACAGTAATAATAGGAAGCTGGAGATGTGTTATTTGATCTTGGGAGAGTGGTAAGAGGAGAGAGATGGAGGAATAAAGCTTGCTTAATTTCTATGTATTAGGAAACCAGAGAAGAATATATATGAGGGAACCTTGAGGAAGAGGTGGCTGAATGTGTAAAAATTATGCACAACGATAATGAACAACTAAGAAAAAGAAAATGCCGAAGCACTAAGATCTAACTGCTACTTGTGTGCTTCATATCCTCCTGACTCCACTTCCACCCAGGTGGCAGAAATCAGGCAGCTGCTGCTTTGGCTCATGATTGTAAAGGCTATCTCTAGGGGGACAGACTAAATGGTTCTGGTGATATAGTTCAATGTGTTAGAAGAGAGCTTTGAAGGGTGTTTACTGTTTTGTTCTTTTTTCCTCTTTTGGGTTTTTTATTTTAATATACAAGGTCTGTCCAGAAGGTATCCAGCCATATACTATGAAAAATAGAGACATTTATTGGAGAAGTTAACAAGATACAAGAAACATTGTACATAGGACAATGATGCCTCAGTCCCCTTCAAAGCAGGCACGTTGGGACCTCATGCAGTTCTCCTCCCAGTCACCATCAGCTGCCCTGTTGTATTTTCCTGAATCTCGTGGACAGTCTGAAATCTCGTTCCTTTCAAAAGTGATTTTAGTTTTGCGAAAAGCCAGGAGTCACAGAGCACCAAATCTGGGCTGTAGAGGGGCTGAGTCACCTGGGTGATTTGATGTTCCGCCAAAAAAGAGATGCATGAGCAGGCGTGTTGTCATGAGCAAGCTGCCAATCACCAGTTGCCCATAGCTGTGGCTTTCTGAATCATCTGAATAGTATACGTGGAGGAATGTTCAAGCTTAATGCAAAATTTGATGCAGATTCGTTGCTGTACTTACTCAGTCAGTTTGAATGTAAGGGCCACACAGTGCACAGGCTCTCTCAAGGGCCTCTACTGCCCTCACTGACTAGTACAGTGAAGTCATCATTGTTCACGTGTGCACATTCCAGTGCACTTCTCTTGGCTGCCAGGTTACATAAATGTCACACAAACCATTTTTTGTTATATGAACAATGGCTAGACTTTTTATGGACAGGCCTCATATATATTTATATGTTTATATCTATATTTACTCTTTTCCACTTCTCGCCAGCCCCGTAATACACATTCCCAATAGGTGGTAATTTTCATTTACAGCCATAATGGGTAACATCTGAGTATTTATTTTATTGTTCTACCTGAGATTCAGTGTTTCTAAATTGGCCAGTTCCTGCTTGGCAGATGTGCCCTAACTGCTTCTTTACACAATGAAAGAGGCTTGGTAATTCTAACAGAGACCCCAGGTTCTGATGGAGCTTTGGAATACTACTTGAAATGCTTTGATTTCTAACATAGGGTTTGCTATCTTAATTTGCACTCCTCCAAATTGATGGGAAAATGAGATAATACCACCTAAAAAGAGCAAGTCATAGGAGAGCTAAAACTACTTCCATAGAATACTTTTAGATTTCTTTCATTTCAAGTTTAAATGACAGCATTTTAAATGTGACTTCTCCTGATTGCTTTTGATACACTGGCACTATTTTATTGACTGCGAAAGAAAAATAAGTAACTTGCGATTCAATAAAATAAGACCAACTTATGGAAGCTTTTGGTAATGCTGTACTGAAAGAGAGAATGGAGTTAAAGGGCAGTTTTTTAAAAATATGAAAGCTTTAGGAAGTTCTCCCGTGGCACATCCCCAGAGTTCTTGATCCCTTTTTATGTTTTACTTTAGAAGTAATAGGGAAGGACTTGTTACTTTTGAGAGGAAAAAATTGTATCTAATTTGGGGTTTCTAATGCTTGAAGGATATGTATATCTTATGTACAAATCTAAATTGAATGTTTTTGAATGTCTTTTCTACCTCAGTTTGTTCCCAAAGCCACCTATTTTATGTAAGTCGAAGCAAAATATCAGTGAGTACTATGTAGAGAAACAAGTTTGTTCATTGATTAAAATCTCTGGAATGTAGATTCTTTTCATTTTCTTGGCAGAAACTAGCTCACATAGTTCAAGTTTTTCTCTGTCTTATTGTAATTGTCTCATTTAACCAGGGTCTGGACTAACATCTTATACTTAATATTTGTCTTGAATTTCTTAATCTCATTGAGAATATTTGGAAACTGATTTTCTCCTGTCACTGAGAAGAAATATCATATATTCGTTAAAGAATATATATTCTGAGAAGTCACAGTTCTCAGTCTTTGTATTTTGGGATGATACTAAGTAGTAGTAGTATTTTTTTAAAGGGAAAGTTCCATTGGGAAATATCTTTGGAACATGCTGGGTTAAATCAAATTAAAGAATTTTCTTAAAATGGACTTACCCCATTTTTTACTTTGTTGATAAGCTTTCTATATCTACAAGAAGGCTACATTATATACAGTATTTCCCATTTATTTGATCACAGAATGTCCCCATTTTTGAGAAACATGCTGCCGTGCTTTGGGGGACTGCTGGTATCATGGAGAGATCACTGATGTGGAATTTGGAAAGGTCACACTTCAAGATTCTGATTTACTACTAACTAGACCTCATCCAAATCTTTTGTTTTATAGCCTCAGTTTCCTGAGTAGTGACTAAAGTCACTGATTATCTTTTTTTTTCTATGAAAACTGGAAAAATGAATCAAGAGGGTAACTTCAGGGATAAAAATGTATACATTAATATGTTTGGGTTTATTTCTGGGACTAAAACTATGTATTAAGTAACTTTCTTTAAGATACCAATTTGTTGAAAATCAGAAATTTTCTTAAAAAATTTGTTGATATTGGAGAGAGAGTAAGGTGTCTGCTTATTTATGCATTCAGTGGTTGCTTCTTGTATGTGCCGTGGCCAGAGATTGAACCTGCAGTCTTGATATATTGAGATGATTCTCTAAGCAACTGAGCTCCCTGGTCAGGGCTTGAAAATCAGATTTTTTTTTTCAAATGCTTAATTGTTTTCTTTCCTTTTTCTTTTTTCAAAACTGAGTGTTTATGTTTTTATCGTAGGCTCAACAACAAAGAAACCTGGATAACATCGTCTTGCAACAACCCAGAATAGGGAGCAAGAGAAAATCTAAGAAAGATGCGTATACAATTTTTGATACAGAGCTAGAAAGCACTAGCCCCAAGTCGGAACAGGATTCAGGAATTCTGGATGTTGAAGATGATGAAGATGATGAAGAGGTAACTAAAATTTGAACAAGGGATGTGAATCTCTTGTTAGGTTTAAATACAGTATGTTTGAGATGTGGTGAAGAACCTATTTACTTAATACAGCTTTTATGATATTCTGGAATTAGATATCATTTTAAATACAAACAGGTCCCAATTGAAGGAATCCAAAGATGCGCTAAGATACTTTAGATTCTAATTCTTTTCTTGAAAATAGGTTTCAGGGTTTTTTGATTGTGGAGTGATTGGGTAAGTACTACAGTAAGGGAAGAGTAGAGCTTACCTGATCTGGAGACCTCCACTGAGCTAGAAAAAGTTTCTTGAGGTAAATAAAAGATGTTACTTTAAACAGTGGGGAATGAACAAAGGAATTTCTTAGCCTTGGTTCAGATTGAACATATAAAAAGTTTCCAGAAAGTTGACAATACATTTCTGGAGGAAATAAATGTATGAGTGATGACAGAGAATCTGGGAATTTTGTGACATATCTGTAACCTCTTAGATTAGATCTGTGTCATATTCATAAAAAGAAAGATTAAGTGGCTTAACTAGTACATATTTTTATATCTTCCTTTGTTGTTGGAAGCTTAATGTGTTTTTAAAAATAAAACTACTGTGACATGAGATTTCCTGTTAAAAAATGTTTTTGTAAATACTTATTTGTATAACGGGATTAGTTTTCTCTGTGAGTGTAGTGGTTGAAGCATGACCATTGGAGGCGGACAAATCCTGGCTCTACCATTACTTTTTAAAAAATTAGCATTTATAATCATATCATTTTCTTTAAAAATGTTTAGGGACATATGTGTGGAACCATTTACTCCTATACTCAGTTAACCTCTTTGCCTTTAAATGCTGTCTCCTTTTTATTGTTTCTCCAGATAAAACTGGGTTCACTGTCTCATCCACTTCCTTGTCCTTTGCTCTTACACTTAACTACTCTCGTTACTCTCCTCTTCCCCCAAACTTGTCATTGTCTAACTTCATAATCTTAGGTAATTGTTTAATCTGTTGGAACTTTAGTGACTTCATCTGTCAAGTAAAGACAATATTGTCTGTCCCCATAGGTTTGCACAAGTGCCTGTACTGTAAAAGGTGGTTTATGTAGATGTTAGTTTCTGCCCTATTTTCATTACACTTCCTTCCTCACTTCTTAACTATCACTGCCATGTATTCCTGTCATTATTATTATTCCTCTCTCATGTCAAAAATCAAATTGCTACTGTTTAAATTGTTTAGGCAGAAAAGCAAATAACCAAATAACCAAGTTAATTATGTGTCTAAAATACTAGCATTTACATTTGATTGAATGTCTGAGAGACTATTATATGTGTAAGGTTCTACATTTTTTTATATAGTTATCATTTTTGAGAGGACACAGTTCTACAATATAAGTGAATAATTGCATTTATCATTTATGCCTATTGTGTAAATGAGGTACATTAATAGCTAACAATGTGTGAAAGTTTTATTGTAATCCCTATTGTACTTGGATAACAAGAACTTTTTTTTAAAACCCTCACTCGAGGACTTTTTTTTTATTGCCTTTTGAGAGAGAGAGAGGAAAGGAGAAAGAAACATTGATACAAGAGAAAAGCATCAATTGATTGTCTCTTGCATGTGCCCTGATGGGGAATTGAACCTGCAACCCTTTGGTTATGGGATGGTGCTCCAACCAACTGAGCCATGCTGTCCAAGGCACAAGAACTTTTAATAGCTCCAAGAAACAGATCTAAGAAAAGAATCAGATATTTGCCTGATACCCATGGAAATAGAAAGGGGCAAAGAAAATGCCCCTTTCTTGTCATGTTGAAGATGCCCCCTGATACTTTTCTAGTATTCTCTCTTCTTGCCTGGAATGACTGATATGGTAGGATATAGATTCACCCTGGAGACTAGACTGTCAGGTGTTAGCCTCATCACTAATGACACATTACAGTAATAATACAATAAAGAATCAGTCTCAAGAAAGACCAGTTAATACCCCTGATTTACATTTTAGGTACCTGTCAAGGAAATGAAATTCTACCAGGCAGTGTGGTTTAAGGAAACAGAAGTTAGACATAGTCCATGCTCCTAGAAGTAATACACAGCCCAAAGAGATGGTTAGGTGATAAGATAAAAGAATGAAATATATACACAGTTCTCATATGTCACTGAGAACCTTCTGCATGGGAGCCATTATTTATCATTAACTCACTGGCTATCCTGAGTACATCCCTTTTAATTTTTGTGTCATATTTCTTCTTTGTTTTATATTCTGAGGTCCAGAGAAGATGAAGAAAGTGGGACTAGTAAAGTGTGTTGGGGGTTCCTCATAAAGGAAGTATTAGAAGAATGTACTTGGAAGTAACTTTTTAAAATGCTCCCACATCCCAAATCAAACAGAATTCACATTAGAGATTTGCTGATTGCGCTCTTACAACAAGAATTCAGCACTTCGCTGTCATCTAATGGCATCCTATCTTAAAAAATTTCTACTTTATATTTATTTACTTCTCAGTTTGATTCTTCTTCAAGTGCACATTCTTAATCTCAAACCTCATGTAGAGAATTATTTATTTAGATGTCTTCAAACTGGTTTCTTGGCATAGTTCTTGCATGGTGTGAATAAATTCTTCAGATAAGGTCTTTCGTGACCCACTGTGACGTTCTGACCTTCATTCTTGTCATTCTTCAACAGACCTCATTGAGAGCAGCGTAAATAGTTTGTGAAATATTTTGACTTTTAAACTGTGGCATAGAATCCTGTAGGACAGTGGTTCTTAATCTATTTGGGGTAATGTATTACTTTGAGAGTTTGAAAAAAAAGTATATGGAATCTTTCCCCAGTAAAATGTGCATATATTCACTTGCAAAAAGTTCTGCATGAAATTTCAGGGAATTCATGAAACTCATGATTCTGATTCTGCAGGTTGGGGGTGAGTCTCGGATTCTGCATTTTTAACAAGCACCTTGGTAAGAATGGTGCTTCTGGTCTCAGATCACACTTTGAGTGACTGGGGAATAGAGGACCACAAAGAAGTATTTTTAGTGCATAAAGAAAACAAACCCATGGTTTGGGTCTCCTATTGATTTTTCATTAACATGTCTTAAAATTTTTACAACAATGAATGTAGCACTTGAAGAGAAAGTTATATTTTACTTTCTAAAATCTGTTGCTTGGAATAGATTACCAGCGTTACTGTTCATGAAATTTTGATTCTGATTTAACCTATTTAAAGTTAGCTATTTTTATTCTCTAAAGTGAGAGCTTTTTACCATTTTTTTGTGCTTTTAATGGAAATACATTTAATATATTCTTTGAGTCAAATGATATTTTTCGGCTATTTGCTATATCTTTTAGCTTGATGATACTTCATAGGAAACCATAGAATGAGATGGTAGGAAATCCCAAATACCTAGAATATAACTTTGCACATGGTAAGCATTTAGTTAATATATTGTTAATCTGAAATCATATTGTGTCAGAGATGGGAAAAACTGGGAACTGAGGATGAAATTATAGTAGTAAATTGTCATGTTGGATGAAAAACCATCTCACATGTTGAACCAATTGAAAGAGTCAGTCTCTTGATTGCTGGTAAGTGTTGCAGGATAAGTATTCCTCCCATAAAACTGTATTTCATTTTTGTCTAAGCTAATAGGGTCACTGTAATCAAGGTAAAGCTTTTTTTTTACATCTCTTACACTAAAGTTGAACTATAAACTGATGATACTTGACCATTTCTGATTCTTACCTTAATTCAATAGATTATTAATGGAAATATGTATGATTTCAGGAATTTGGTTTGAATGTCTATATCATCCTGTGCTATGTGCAAATGTAATTGCTTTTCTGTAAATGTCTAGATAGGACATATATTTTTAGAAGTAGTGAAAATTTTATTTTTATTTTTATTTTTTTTAAATTTTATTTTATTTTTTCAAATACATTTGTCTCTGCCTACCCCCCACCACTTTCCCTTGCCCCCTCCCTTCTTCCCTCCCTCAGCTCTTCCCCTTTGGTTTTGTCCATGAGTCCTTGCTATATGTTCCTTGACTTGCCCCTTCCCTTCCTTTTCTCCTGCCCTCCCCTTCCTCTGTCCGTCTTGTCTCTGTTGGTTTCTTTTCCTTTCAGTGTTGCTGGTCTTATTTTCCTTGTATCTTTGTATTGTTGGTTAGGTTCCACTTATAGGTGAGATCATATGGTATTTGTCTTTTGCCCCCTGGCTTATTTTGCTTAGCATAATGCTCTCCTGTTCCATCCATGCTGTTGCGAAGTTTAGTAGTTCTTTTTTTCTTTCTGCTGCGTAGTATTCCATTGTGTATATGTACCATAACTTTTTGATCCAGTCATCTACTGATGGGCATTTAGGTTGCTTCCAACACTTGGCTATTGTAAATTGTGCTGCTATGAACATTGCGGTGCATAGGTTCTTTTGTATTGGCGTTTTGGTGTTCTTAGAGTATAGTCCCAGCAGGGGAATCCCTGGATCAAAAGGCAGTTCCATTTTCAGCTTTTTGAGGAAATTCCACACTGCTTTCCACAGTGGCTGCACCAGTCTGCATTCCCACCAACAGTGGACTAGGGTTCCCTTTTCTCCACAGCCTCGCCAGCACCTGTTGTTTGTTGATGTGTTTATGATGGCCATTCTGACCGGTGTGAGGTGGTACCTCATGGTGGTTTTGATCTGCATTTCTCTGATGGCTAGTGATGCTGAGCATCCTTTCAAATGCCTCTGGGCCCTCTGTATCTCCTCCTTGGAAAAGCGTCTTCCCAGGTCCTTTGCCCATTTTTTGATTGGATTGTTTGTCTTCTTGGAGTGGAGTTGAGTGAGTTCTTTATATATCTTGGAGATCAAACCTCTATCTGATGTATCATTAGCGAATATATTTTCCCATAGCATTGGCTCCCTTTTCATTTTGCTGATGTTTTCTTTTGCCGTGCAGAAGCTTCTTATTTTGATGAGGTCCCACTTGTTTATTCTTTCCCTTTTCGTCCCTTGCTTTAGGAGACATATCAGTGAAAAAATTGCTGCGTGGGATATCTGAGAGTTTCCTGCCAATGTTCTCCTCTAGGATTTTGATGGTGTTGCGACTTATATTTAAGTCTTTTATCCATCTTGAGTTTATTTTTGTGTTATGGTGTCAGCTAATGATCCAATTTCAATTTTTTGCACGTAGCCGTCCAGCTCTCCCAACACCATTTGTTGAAGAGGCTGTTATTGCTCCATTTTATGCTTCTGCCCCCTTTGTCAAATATTAGATACCCATATAGACCTGGGCTTATTTCTGGGCTTTCTATTCTGTTACACTGGTCTATGGGTCTGTTCTTGTGCCAGTACCAGATTGTTTTGAGTATAGTGGCTTTGTAGTAGAGTTTGATGTCCGGTATTGTGATCCCTCCTACTTTGTTTTTCTTTCTCAAAATTGCTGAGGCTATTCGGTCGTTATGGTTCCATATAAATTTTTGAAATGTCTGTTCTATTTCTGTGAAATATGTCATTGGTATCTTAATAGGGATTGTGTTGAATCTATAAATTGCTTTGGGTAGTATGGACATTTTGATGATATTAATTCTTCCAGTCCATGAGCATGGTATATGCTTCCATTTATTTGTGTCTTCCTTAATTTCTTTTTTCAATGTTGTATAGTTTTCTGCGTACAGGTCTTTTACGTCTTTGGTTAAATTTATGCCTAGGTACTTTATTTTTCTTCTTGCTATATCGAATGGTATTTTTTTTTCTGATTTCTTCTAGAAGTAGTGAAAATTTTATATTGAGAGTTTATTTATGGATCTGGAGTCATCAAGACTATCATTTTTAGATATTTGAAGATAAAATACAAAGAACTCTGTAAGGTAATATATGACTGAGTAAGAAGGAGGACAGTAATACTGAGGGTAGGGTTAACGTAAGGATTGACTGAAACAATGTCTAAAATGGTCTTGTCACAATGCCTGGGACACACAATGTTGTTATTATATAATAGTTACCAGTTAGGCAGGTTGTGTGCTTTTTTGGGGGGGGGGTAATAAAAGTTAAAAAAGTTGATACAGTTTTTGATAATGCATATTTGTATGGACTGATAAACACCATCTCCTATAAACAAAAAACATGCTGAAATAGAGCTGTATTGCGTAAGAAATAGTTTTAAAAAGCAGGACCTGTGATTTCTTCTTTGTTTTTAGGTTACTTCAGAACTTCTGCATTCATAGAACATGTCATTAAAACATACTTATGGCACATCTCATACTCTAGTTTGTCTCTCTCTCTGTTTACATACTTGTAGAGAGCAATGGTCACCATGTTATTCATACAGTTCTTCGTAGATATGGGTCAGAAAAATGAATGTGATCAAATGATCCACCTCAGGATTAGCTCTCAAGATTTAGTGGAGTTAACAGATGGAATTGCTAATTTAACTACAAGTGGCATGTAATATAAAGCCTTTTGGGGTGTCTTAATAATAGTTTTAAGTACAAATTTTGAAGTAACAGTGTATATTTGTTTGTTAGTGCTGCCATAATAAAATACCACAGACTGTGTGGCTTAAATATCAGAAATTTGTCTTCTACAAGCCCCAAGATCAAAGTGGCAGCGGGGTTAGTTTCTGCTCAGGCTTCTCTCCTTGCCTTACAAATGGCTACCTTCTTGTTGTAACCTCACATGACTAGTTCCCTGTGCTTCCCCTGGTGTGTCTCCGTCTTCTTATAAGGACACCAGTCCTAATGTATTAGGGTGCCACACTTATGGTTTCATTTAATTCTAATTACCTCCTTACTGGACCTCCAGATACAGTCACATTGGGTGTTAGGGTTTCAACATAGGAATTTTGGGGGTAGCACAATTCAGTCTATAACACAGGATGATTGGAAAGAATTCAAAATTTGTATTTAGAAGGTACAAATTCTCTCAGCTTTGTGCTGTTGGAGCAAATTATGTCGTTTCTTTAAGCATTTCTTTTCTCACCTATAAAAATGCCAATAATTAATTGATGTCAAGTTGTTTGGGAGAAATCTTAGTTATCGGGATATTTAACCCAAATTTCAAACTTTTTAAAAAAACTTTCTATTGATAAGAAGTTAACAGAAAACAAGGATCATTTCTCAGTAAGCTAAAATGAAATAAAAGATGCTATTAGAACTTCAGAGTTTAAATCAGAGGTTGCCGATTGGCATCCCATGGACCAGAAACAGCTTGCAAAATGGTTGTTGGCTTGCATAGTGCTTAACATTTTAAAAATTAGTTGCCAAATTTTAAAAGTCAATTGAATTCATATAAAAATCTGTATTTCCAACTTAGACTCTTTCTAAACATGGTAGTAATAGAGTTGCTTTGAGTAGCAACGTTACCACAAGAGATCTGGTTTTTCCACTAAGCCACAACTCTTGCTGTGTCTGCATCGGCAGTTGCCATTTATTATCACATTTATGCTGTTGTTGAGGGAAATGTATTATTATTTATACTGAGTCTTAATTAAAGGTGAATGGAAGACAGACTGACACATGTTTGAAAAAAGTAATGAGAACATAGTCTTTTGTAAAAATGAATAATAATATGTCTATTTCAGACAATACAATTTAAAATGCTGGCCTACTTCACTTATTCCCAATGCCCACCAACCCCTTGTAGGCTTAGGGCTTTTCAATTCTATTATTAATGAAAGCTGATCTATTAAAGCTAATATATACAGTCAAATGAAAAGTATTAATAGATACCCACATGTATAATCAAATGGCAATAAAGACAATATAGAAAGTTGAATGAAAACATTATGGCATGCTTGAGACATTCTGTTTTGGGTTTCTTATTCCCGTTCTTTGATTTTTTAGGGCTATTCATTGGCAAAAATACATTATGACTCACACTGATTTAAGATCTTTTTAATTTTTCATTGCAGTGATATTTAGAAGGTCTTGTCATTTGAAATTACTTGCCTCAATTACAGACACCTACCCGCCTTTCAGATCTTACAGAAGTTCTCTTTTATACACTCATTGCTTATTCAGCTACCCCTTCACTCTGTGCTAAGTTGTTAATAACACCAAGCAGGGAATGTATTCCTTTCTTCTCCTTGCCTAATACATCTAATTCTACTTTTACCCAAGACTAGTTTATGCTCACCTGTTCTGTTACCCTCTTTTAAAAAAATTATTTTTCTTTTGAAGACTTTAAATCTTCAAAAAAGTAGTAAAATGAACATCATATACCCTTTACCTAAATGCTCCACATATTAAAATTTAACATATTCTCTCTCTCAAATATTTGACTTTGAAGGAATCAAACTATACATATATCCACTTATCCCATGCAAAGCTGAGCCATTTGAAAGTGTCATATTTCATCCATCATATCTGAACTCTCAGTACAGCAATCTTTAGTTTCCTTAGAATTACATTCTCTTTTATAACCACAATACAATTATTACACTTACAAAATTTACCATTGATGCCGTAACTGTCACTTAATATACAACCCATATACTAATTTCTCCAGTTGTCCCAATAATGTTCTTTATAGAAGATTTTTCTTTTATTTTCCCTGCAGCCACATTTAGACAAATATCAAACATTGCATTTAATTTGTATGTCTGTTTATTCTCCTTTAATATCTCTATGTAGGTACATCCTTGTGATTAGGTTAAGTTTAATTAGTTTTGGCTGGATATTATGAAAGTAATATTATGTTCTTATCAGTGCATCACATCAGGAGGTACACAATTGGTTGAACTGGTGTCTATGAAAAGGGTACCTTTCCCTCTTTGTAATTAATAAGTGATCTGTGGAGTGATTCTTTTAGACTATCGGAGTATCATGTTCCTTACCAGTTTTTTACCCATTGGTTTTAGAATTCACTGAAGATTCTTTTCTGAACCATGTGTTAGTGGTTATGTTAGTGGTTATGTTAGTGATTATGAAGTACTGATTTATTTATTTTTATCATTTCTTTGACAATTATTAGTTGCATTCTGCTATAAAGAACTTTTCTCCCTTTTCTTTTTTTAATGTTAGTATTGGCACATGGATTCTTATTTTATATATGTGGGTTATATTCCATTCTTGTCTTTCATTTTGATTCTATAATTATTCCAAATGTGGCCAGCGTAAGTCTCAACCATTATCCTTTGACATGTCTTCATCAATTTTTTGAATTAAATTTATTGAGGTGACATTAGTTAATAAAATTATGTTATATAGGTTTGAAGTGTACAGTTCTGTAATACATCATCTGTATATTGCATTGTGTGTTCACCATCCAAAGTCAAATCTTTTTGCCACCATACATTCAGTCTCTTTTACCCTTTTCTACTCCCCTACTCCCTTTTCCCTTTGGTAACCACCGTACTGTTATCTGTCTCTGAATTTTGTTTGTCTTGTTTGTTCATTTGTTGCTATCATTTTATAGCCCACATATGAATGAAATCATTTGATTCTTTACTTTTTCTGTCTGACTTATTTTGCTTAGCATGATATTCTCAAGATTTATCTATGTTGTTGCAAATGGCAATATTTCTTCCTTTCTTATGGCTGACTAGTATTCCACTGTGTATATATACCACAGCTTCTTTATCCAGTCATCTACTGAAGGACACAATGGTTGCTTTCATGTCTCGGCCACTGTGAATAATGCTGCAGTGAACATAGGGGTACATATATCTTTGTGAATAAATATTTTCAAATTTTTCAGGTAGATACCCAAGAAGAGGTGTTGCTGGGTCATAGAGTAACTCTATTCTTAATTTTTTGAGCAATCTCTATACTGTTTTCCATAGTGGAGGTACCAGTTTACATTCCCATCAACAGTGAATGAGGGTTCTTTTTTCTCCACAACCTTCCCAACACTTATTATTACCTGTCTTGTTGATAACAGTAACAGGCGTGAGGTGGTATCTCATTGTAGTTTTCATTTGTATTTCCCTTATAGCTTCCACCAATTTTTGATTAATTCCTTTTTTTTTTTTCCTGGCACAAGATGCTCCTGGTTCACTCCAGGTTCTGCCCCAGCCCCAGATTCAGCTGTTTCTTCAAAGAGCTCTTTTCCTATTGCTAGAGAATGATATTTAGAAACTGAGATGTGGGCATTAGATATGTTCCTTTGTGGAGAGACCAAAGAAATAGACATGCCATACCAACACATAGACAGTTTTATAAATCATGAGTTAAAACTAAAGCTTTTAATTTCAACCTGATATTACAGGTAATATCTCTTCCTATACTAGATTTGTATTTCTTAGAATTTGGGTTTCCAGAATATCTATATATTTATTCATTTATATAATCATTTAGCACAAAGTACTGATAGTTCTGTCCAGAATTGCTTTACAAATGTTACTAAAAGTTACTACTACAGTCTCCTTTTTAACCACAATACAATTATCACACTTAAGAAATTTACCATTGATAGAGTAACTGCCACTTAATATACAACCCATATACTAATTTCTCCAGTTGTCCCAATAATGTCTCATTTATTAAGTTCAAGATTTTTTTCCAGTTCTTTTTATTTAACAGTATATCCCACTAAAGCTTTATAGTTCAGAGTATTTTGTTCAAATGTTTCTTGGCTATTTTTTTTCCTTCTGTGTGATTGTTACCAAATTGATATATAATTAGGTTCACTTGGGGTTTTTTTTTTTTTGCATTATTTTTTATAGTTGCCTTATTTTATTCATATTTTTGACTATGGAAAATATCAACCTGGTTTAAAAGGCAAAATTATATAAGAAGATATATTCAGTAAAATCCCATTCTTCTCTTCATCCGTTCCACTTTGTTCCTACCCATACTTTGTTACGGATATGTGCCCTTCCTGACTGATACCTTACACAACATGACTGTTAATAGCATAACACATATATACTTTTTGTAATTTCTTTTATTCTGAGAACATATCCACATCAGTTCACAGAAATCTTTCTCATTATACTTTTATTACCAGATAGTATGTCATTGGTTGAATGTACTTATAGTTCATTCAGCCAATCTTCTACATGTGGGTGTTCAATGATTTTCAATGTTTTCAAATTAAAATATAGTATCTCAACTATACAGCTGCTGGAATTGACTGTAAAGCAGCTGGAATTCTTATATATTGCATTGAAAATGCAAAATAATATGGATACTTTGGAAAACAGTTTGGTAGTGTTTATTCATATACACTTACCATATATATGATCCAGCAATCTCACTTTTAGTTATTTACCCATTATATTCACACAAAACCCACACCTCAATGTCTATAGCAATTTTATTCATACATTACTAGAAAGTAGAAACAATCCAAGTATCCTTCAGTGGGAGAGGGGATAAATGAACTGTGGTATATCCATAACTGGAGTATCACTCTGAAACAAAAAATACATGAGCTATAGATACATGAAAGAACACAGGTTCATCTGTGTTGAACCTCAAATGCCATATGATAAGGGAAAGAGGCCAGATTCAAAGGCTGCATAGCATCTGAGTCTATTTCATATGACACTCCTGAAAAGGGAAAGCTTCAGGCACATAAAATAGACCAGTGTTTCCTAAGAGCTGGGCATCAGGGAAGAATTCGACTACAGAGGGGCAAGAACAAATTTTTTGAGGTGGTTGATCTTTTAAATTTAATTTGTGATGATGATTACAGGACTACATGTATTTGTCAGAACTCATTGAATTATTCATTAGAAAGGGTAAATTTTACTGTACATAAAGCATCTTAAAACATAAAAACAGTTTCAAAATAACCCCCCAAACCTGAGGTGTATATTAAGGGTAGGTTCCTAGAAGCAGTATTTGTTGATTAATGGGGTAAGAACATGTGTAGTTTTGTTAGATGTCAAACTTTGCTCCATAGATATTGTACCATTTCCTATATATCTTTCCCCTCCAGCAATGTATGAGATGCCTTGACAGCCACTGGAGTATTTTGTTAAGCTTTGAATTTTTGCCAGTTGCACAGATGAAAAATGGTATCATTGTATAGTTTTAATTTGTATTTCTATTTCTATAAGTGAAATGTGGTATCTTACACATTTGAGGGCTATTTGTATTATTTCTTTTTTTTCAGTAAATTTTCTGCTCATGTATTTTGCCCCATTTTTGTAATGATTTTTGTTTTTCCCTTCAATTTCAATGAGCTCTTTATACATTCTTTACATATAATATTATAACATTATTTTCTATTACTTTGATGCATTTTTTCCTCCTCTCAGAACTTCTATGCTTAATACCTTATTTAGTTCTAAATTGCCTTTTTTGGCCTAACAGTTTACAATTGTTTAGCATATAGTAGACCATTGGTAAGTAAAGACCAGTTGAACTTTTATTTCCCCAGTGTTTAGCTTCAAGCAAAGAACTCTTGAGGGACTATCTTTTGATTTCAGCCACAAAGGTTTTTGCAGTGTCTCAGTAAAGAGAAATGGTGATTTTCCCTTATTTTCTTCTGCTTAGAGCAAACACTTGATTAGTAATCTGGGGATTTCTCAAGAAGAATCCTAATAATTTGTGAGACACTCCATAGAAAAACATGGAACTTTTAGGCTAGGGCACAAGTCAGGGTATTCTTATATGTTCAAAGGCTTAGAAAATTCTTTATAGTTTTGCTGATTCTAGTCACTCAGAATCCTGGCCCTTCTGATTTGTTGATGTGGTGTTGGTGTTCAGTCCAGCTCTATGAAGGTTTATTTCCAAATGAATTATACCCTTCTTTTCTCTGAAGTTTCGGAAGCAAAGTAGGACAGAAAAGTGAAGTGGTGAAAAAGTTTGCCAGGTATTTCCTGGCTTCCAGACATAATATGAGCAGCCAAAATTGATCCTCCAAATGCAAAGGCAATGCCCCTTCAGCTAATCATTTGTTGTTTTCTCCCTTCAGAAAGATGCATGGTACTCTTTAATGACTTGAGATCCAACTAATGCTCAGAAATGGGCACCAAGTCCCTGCATTCATTTACAGATACTGGGGAGCTGTTTTGTGTAAAATGGTAATCAAACATTTTCAAGAAGGAGAATGACTCAAATAATTAGTGAGAAACATATTTAAATTCCTTGCAAACTTCTGTCATATTCTTTATGGACGATCCACCTACTTTGAAGATTTCATAAGAGGAAAATAAATGGCCTGTGTCTGTGTGTATCTCCTGGGACAGCTGTGCGAACGGCAGGGCGAGAGCGCACTAATGCATTTCTGTTTTCATGTGCTATCTTTATCAGCAGCGTGGTTAAATTTCTCAGTACATTGGCTTCTGCTCTTGAGTGGAAGGAGCCAAGCAATCTTTTCTTGTACTCTATTCTTTTTTCCTAATGGTATGCTTACCCAGTAATAAAGCAGGTAGATTTATCAGGTTGTTACCTGCAATTACTTTTTTTTCCTACCTTCATTCATTAGTGAGTCTTTTAAGACAGTAGAAACAGTAACTAACTCCCAACTCCTTTTTTTAGGGGGCAGAGAGTGTTACAAAAATACTAAATGGATGCACCTGTTAACGTCTGAATGCTTTTACTTATTTTAAAATTAAATTTTTTTTCCTTTAGTAAGTTAAATCATTTTCTTAATTTTGAATGAGAGGAGCTTACCCATTAACCTTTTTATTTCAAACATTTTGATCTGACCTAAGATGTATTAGAGAAGAAGAAAAACATCATAAAAATCAGATCCTGATGTTTTGCAAGAATTTTCATAATTAAAAACGTTCATGTTCTTTTTTTTTCTGACTTTCTAATATTCCCATTTCTACTTGGAATTTTTATATTTTCCTCAAAATATATTGTATGCAGGGGCTTATAAGACTGTTTTTCCATGTGCCTTTCATTAATCCTATTTATAAATTTACTTTCTTACTTTAGATCTTCCTTTGTCTCCAGACTCTTTTTAGTTATTTATATAGTGGCATCATTTGATAGCTGGTATATTGATTGTATACAGGGTCTTTAACAACAAATGTTTTGCAGACAATAATTAAGAAGTATTGCTTTGGTGGAAGTTGTTAATATTTTTCATATAAATGTAAAAGTTGTATTGAAACAGAGACATTAGCCATATGCATTGGTACCTAGTGATACATGATCTCTAACGGGTATGCGATTGTGTAATTGTATAATGTACTAGTTACCTTCTTATGTCTGCCTCAGAATGCTGTGATCCAGAGACCCCTGAATTCTTTTACTAGAATATTATTTTAATATCCTAATTTATATAATATTATAACATGCTCTGAGACATAGGATTCTTAGTTACAGAATCTAAAATCTTACTTACTACTTGTTTCTCTGAAAATAAAGAGGTTTGAGCTGACAGAAGGCACTAATGTTCTCCATTCAGAAACTATATAGAGAATTAGGCAGCTGCTGTCCTTGGTGATGAAATTATTTCATGTGAATTCATAAGGAAAAGAACTAGTTAAAAAAAGCAGAATAATCTTGAATATACTATTTGTGGCTATGGTTTATATCTTCATAGATCTATTTGAACTGGAAAAATGCCTCCTCTAGTATCTTAATGTCTTGAGTTCCTGACTGCCAGGCAGAGGAAATGTTTAACTATTTTAATCATGTTTCTGTATCTCAGAAAGAAAGCCCTTATGAGAGGAAATGACAACGTCCTACCACAAAGTTATCTCTTATCAGTTATAGTCTCAGTCAATAATGATTTGTCAAACTTGGACATGTGTAAAATGCAAGAGCTGTGTTATTTACTTTGGAAAGGAAAAATTAGATGAAGCTGATAGCAACAGAGTCATGGCTTTTGTTAGGAGACAGAAACCATTAGAGACAGTCATTGTTAGCTTAGGAAAGTGTCCTTGGACCCCTCCCTCGGCCCCAACTGAAACCTAAACCTGCTTGAATCATTCTTGCAGCTTGAGGGAAGGGAGAGGCAAAGGAGGGGAAGAAGAATGAAGACAGTTTTGACAGAGATTTAGCATTTTAAATGGAGAGCAAAAGGTGGACCTTAAAACAGACCTATGTGAGTCAGAAAAACTGCCTTTTGTTCTCTTCCCCACCCCATTTATTTAGATTTTTGAAAGTTCATTTCTTATCCTTCCAAACATGTAGCATTCCTTCACGTACAGTGTAGGTTGCTCCCTTACTTTTGTGTTTCCCTAGATGTGATTCTTTTTCATTAGTGAAAGTAGAGAAAACACATCTAGCTCAAAGCAACATGAGTCAGTGCGTGCTTTACATACCTTTCTCCTCACAGCACTCTTGGTTCCTCACAGATTTCCTAGTGTTCCTCACAGAAGGAAGCACAGAGGAAAAATGATTTCTAAATAGCAGACTGTTTTGAGGAGGAAGGTAAAGTTTGTAAACTGAAGCCCTGTTTTGCTCCATCTTTTCTTGTCAAGATTTTTGTGTACTGCTTTCAAAGCAGGCAGCCGTGTGTTTAGGAGGGCTTAACTGGACTATGATTTCAGAGCTAAGAAATAGCAAAGCCAGTATTTCCAGGTCAGGGTACTTTAAACAGTTTGAGGTTGAGTATGATGACGTCAAGACAGACTCACAGAGAATAGGTTTGGTTGTAAAAATTTGGTGGAGATGACAGGAAAGACCTTTGTCTCGTGTGTGTGTGTGTGTGTGTGTGTGTGTGTGTGTGTGTGTGTGTGTTTTAGTTGGCCCAGATAAACCAGTCTTATTAGTCCCTTAGTAAGGGGCCCTATTAGCTTATTCATCACAGATTTATAGGGAAACTGCCCCCTAATGTGGATGTTTATTCTGTAAGGGTGGGTCTACATATGAAAGAGCCAAGGCTCTGTCTAGAGAATGGCTTGAGGCAATCAGTTTCCTTTTGAATGAAACTATGGCTCAGAGTCAAAGCAAAACAAAATAAAGTGCATAAAGAACATATAAGCAAAGTTGTGATTAAATTTTATTCAACATTAAGTAAGGAAATTTCCTTATCTTTTTCAAATATATTTATAATAAATAACTTTATAATCCTTAATTCTAAATAAAGAAAAGAGTTCATTTCCTTTACAGATCAGGTTTTTTAAAAATATTTTTCTTGTTTTTTTTTCATATGCATGTTTAATTTTGGTGTAGTTTAAATACAATTATACATAAAATTTTCTGAAATTTTTCTGTTTTTCTTCTTCTGAGCTATGGTTTTCTTCCTTAGCTATAGTTTTCACTGGTAGGCTCTTGTTTTCTGGAAAGACAAAATAAATTTTCTTCTTCAAATCTCCACTTTGCAGTCAATGAGGTGAGACTGTGAAGATGCCTTAATGTTGTGGTCATTTCAAATAAGAGTGCCTAAATGATCACATGTTGCTTCATTTTGTGTTATTAAGATAAAAATAAGTTACCATTTGTACTCTTAAAGCTGCAATTTTTATGTACTTTTTAATGCTCTTTTTGTAACTACATATGCCCACCTGTGCATAAACTGTTTTCTCAGTAACTTTGCTTGGGTCATTGTGCAGGATCTTGAGGACCTTGCTATCAATCTTTGGATTCACATAAAAGTTTGAGTGCTTATATAGTATATAGCACTATGAGATTCTTAAATATAGAGATTTAATCTCCGCCTTTATGGGTTCGAGCAAATGAACAAAATTGTCAATAAAGTTGAACCAATAAAGATGCTTATATTCATACAATTACCAGTGTTACAGTAAAGACTTCAGCTACATCTTTTTTAAGAATTACTTTTTAATGTAATTTTATCTTTTTTGCTTTGCTTTTTGTTTTGTTCAATGTTTACATTCAGTCATTTTTTTTATTCTTACTAAATTCCTATAGGTCAGTCGATAGTTTCTTTTTCAGCTGAAGAAATTAAGGACAAGTAAATTGTGATTTATTGTTGTCAGGTCACATAACAAATTGGTTTTAGCACTGACTATACTCTATTTCTTACATGATGTTTTATGTTTTACTTTCTCTGTTGATATCTAGGTTTAATCTATATGCATTGTTCATATCGTATTTGCTGGTATTACTTGTAGGTTTGGCTTTCCTGCTTTTTACCTTAGTTTTTACATGATCTCCCTTCCTTTCCTAGCATATTTCTGTATTTTGATTGCATTGTGACTTAAATGGTCAAGAATTATTCTTGACCCTTCAGAAGCTGGCTGGCTGGTTGTTTAATTCATCCTCTGTGACAAGTTTTGTTTTGACCACTGAAATGTAGTTTTTTTTATGTGGACTACCATGAATCTAAGAAGGCAAAGTCAAACTTTCAAAGTCACATCCTCATCTTCCTTTCCATTTGCAGGCCCATGGCCTAAAATGTATCAATTGTATCTCTAAAAACAGATGCAGGACCAGTGACACCTGTTCCTCCTCTCTGTTACCCATCCTTCTATTCTGTGTCCTAGCCTCGGCGTTTATTAAGCACATGGCCAAAATGCCCAAAACTAGGCTTCTGGGGCCATGGTTGGTTTGTTTGATTTGTGTTCCTCTCTTAGAAGCTAGAGTTAATCTTTTTTTTTTTTTAAACAGTTGAGTAGTAAATCTGATGCAGTTGCTGTTAATAGCTTTGTTTGAATATTTTGTGACAATCTTGATTGTTTTGCAGGTACCTGGGGCCCAAGATTTGGTGGATTTCTCTCCTGTTTATCGGTGTCTACACATATATTCTGTCCTGGTAAGTGTTTAGCTGGCTCTGCCTGATAAAGATATATATTGATTTTAAACTCTGCTTTCTCATTTTTGATAATTTTTCTGTTTATTGTTAAGAATAAGAAAAGAGAAACTTATTTAACAAGTATTAATTATAAAAATATCTTCCTGGTATTCTTGAATCTTTTATGTTTGTTATATGTTATAACTAGTAACATTAATTTCTATTAGTCAACAAGTTATTGGATTATACCTAAAAATAGTTACATGTTCAGATTTCAGTTCTGAATTTAATAATGCAGTTATTTAAATAATAATAGCCTATCCTTACATATTAAAATGATATTTGTGAAAACTTTTTTTATTACTGATTATAGTTATTCCTTTTGTCATACAAAGCATAGGAAAGATGAACCTCTTTGGGGGAAATTTTATGGGTGTTAATGATATTCTAATAAATGAGCTAGAACTCATCTCCATCTTGGTAGTATACCCACATGCGGACACAAAGATACGTACAAAGCCAGTCAAAAAAAATTAAATGTTGACATTAAAGTATGATTAAAGACAAATTGATGAGAGAAGCCCATTATTGACTTTTTATTAATAGCAAAGTTCAGGGAAGCTTCTATCAAGTTGTTATTACTATAATGCTAATAAGCAAAATAAGTCTGGGTATATCTTATTATCCAGTCTGTTATCCATTTTCCTTCTTCATTTATTTAACATAGTGTCACTTGGTACATCACTAGACGGTTTGAGACTGGTCTGTGGATGCCATGGCCTGCGGTATTTTGTGTGCTCTCCATTAATTTGAGAAAAGACCTGGTAGCTTTCTCTCCTCTCTTCTCTTTCCTTTCAGTCTTCCTTGGTCTCCAGTTCCTTCTTCCCCTCTCCTTTTCTCCACTCTTTTTACCATCTCTAATTCCTTGTTATATATAGATGAAGCAGAATATAATTGAGTTGTATCAAGGCATTTAGAATAAGTAGACAATTTTTTTCAACTTAATGTATAGGGAATTAAAGAAATCATATATATCTTAATTTGTGGCACACTATTTCATACAAAGCCATCATTTATATTTTATTTTATCATTTTTTTCCTATTCATTTCCTATCCACAAGCCCAATTGTCTTCTATCCTCAACTAGCTCTAATATGTTTAATTTATGGTCATGGTTGTGTTTGTTCCTTGAAAAATAGTGATTTTTGTATATGAAGGTGTTTTTGATTTACTCAAATGGTGTTGTCTTATGGATTTAGTTCTGTTTCTTGTATTTTTTAAGTTCAACACCATTTATAATATCTATCCTTGTTATCTGTATATCTAACTCATTGCCTCACACTTCTGAATGATAGTTAACTGATGGTTTGTATTTGATGTGCTTTAATTAATCTATTACGTTGATGATCAACACTTAAATTGCCTCTAACATTCTTCTGTAACAAATATGATCCCCTTATGAACTTCTGTTTTTCTATGATTTCTATGCCTAAGAGTGGAATTTCTGGGTATAAGGTATACATATAATACTTAATTTCACTAATTCTTGATTTTTGTTAATCTGATGAATATTGAATGGTAGCTTTGTTATAATTTACATTTCTCTGATTACTAGTAACACTGCGTTTCTCTTTATAGACTTACTGATCATTTAAGATTTGTCTTCTTTAAACTGCTCCTCTTTAACCTTTTTCAATTTTATATTGGATTTTGGATTTCTTTTCTTTTTTTTTGTTAGTGAAGCACCTAGATAATCATAGTTTTCCCCCTCTGAAATGTCTAGCCTGTTATATGTAGAAAAGGTGAAAATTTTTGTTTGTTTCTGTTTCACAGTGATACCTTTTTAAAAATTAAATTTTAAATTTATTGGGGTGACATTGGTTAGTAAGATCATATAGGCTTCCAGTTTACAATTCTATGATACATCATCTGTATATTACATTGTGTGCCCACCATCCAAAGTCAAATCTTCTTCAGTCACCATAAATTTGACCCACTTTACCCTTTACTATCTTCCACCTCCCTTCCCTTTGGTAACTACCATACAGTTACCTGTGTCTATGAGTTTTTGTTTTTCTTATTTGTGTATTTATTGCTTTCAGTTTTATATTCCACGTATGAGTGAGATTATATGGTTCTTTTTAATTTTTATTTTTTTATTGTTCAAATACATTAGTCTCCATTTTCCCGCCACCACTTTCCCCTGCCCCTACTCACCCCCACCTCCCTCCCTCCATCCTTCCTCACTTTGGCTTTGTCCATGGGTCCTTCATATATGCTCCTTGACCTCTCCCCTTCCTTTCCCTATTACCGCTCTCCCTCCTTCCCTGATGTTACTCTTGGTTTCTGTTTTCTTTTAGTGTTGCTGGTTATATTTACCTTGCTTGTTTATTTTATTGATTAGGTTCCACTTATAGGTGAGATCATATTGTATTTGTCCTTCACCCCCTGGCTTACTTCACTTAGCATAATGCTCTCCAGTTCCATCTATGCTGCTGCGAAGGGTATTAGCTCTCTCTTTGTTTCTGCTACGTAGTATTCCATATCATATGGTTCTTAACTTTTTGATGTATTTTGCTTAACATGATATTCTCAAGATTTCTTGTTTCAGTTTTAATTTTTTATTTTTGCCAAAAAAAGAAATTTCAGATATTTCTTTCATATGGTAGATATTGACAGTTTAGGATGTTATGTTTTCTTTTTCCAGCTTGTCATCATACACTAAACTACATCTGTTATTTGTCATGAAACAGAAATTACTGTTTTTGATAGAATCAAATCCATTAATTTTAACCTTTTATGTAGTTTATGATTTTTTCTTTTTTAAAAAAAATCCTTCTCTATTCTAATGTCATTGGCACTCCCTTATGTTATCTTTTACATTTTACTCTTTACATTTTGGTTTTGATCTGTCTTGGGTTCACCACTGTATATGGTATGAAATATAGTTCCAACTTAATTTTTTTCTATATGGTGAATTCAGTTTTACCAACTCCATGTACTATATAATTTGTTCATCACCAGTGATTCCTGTTTTACCTCTGGTACACTAGATACCCATATTTACATGAATCTATTTCTCAGCTCTATAATATATTTTATTTGGTTTTGTAATACCTCTACATAAATGATAAAAAGAAGTCCCTTCTCACTTCTCCTCTTTTAAATTGCTTTCATTATTATAGATCTTTATTTTTCAACATATATTTTAGAATCAGTCTGAGTTCATAAAAAAGTCCTTCTAGAATTTTGATTTGAATTGATTAAAATTACACATAAATTTTGGGAAGAACTGAAATGTTTATAATACTGAGTCATCTCATTCATGAAAGAATTAAGATCTACTTTTAAATTATTTAATAGATCTTTTTTCTATGTTAATAGTTTTTGGCATTCTTCATTAGGTTAATAGCAAAAAGACAGTTTTTGTTGTTATTTTCTATTTTAGTTTCTAATTACTTATTGCTGATATTGAGGAACACTATTGACTTTTGTATGTTAACCTTACATCTGGCAACTTGGCTCAACTCTTATGACTTGTTTTCTGGCTTATGATAGATTTCTGTATAGTTGATCATAATGTATATAGATATCAATTTTATTTCTTTTTTTTCTATTTATATATCTCATTGTTCTTTTTATTCCTTTATTATGTTCACCAGGATCATCCTTATCTGGTTGTTTAGTAAGGTGATCGTGGCCATTCTTGTGTGATTTCTAATCTTAAAGAGAGTATCTCTGGTTTTTCCTTTAACTGATGTTTGCAATAGGATTTTGGTAAATATTCATCCAGTCATTCCTAAGCTCCTGAATTTTTTAAAATAAAAACATAAATGAGTGTTGAATTTTATGGAATATATTTTCCAAATATATGATATAATTCTGTGGTTTTTATCTTTTAGTTTATAAATATAAATTTCATTGATAGGTGTTTCTGATATTAAATAACTTTCATTCTTGTGATAAATCCAACTTGATGGAGATGCATTACTGCTCTTTTTTAAAACATCCTGTAGAATTTAAGTCTTATTTGTTAATTAATTAATTAATTAATTTTTACTTTTTAAATTTGTATCTATAGTCATGAGTAACACAGGCCTGTAATTTTCTTTCTTTTTTCTTTTTATATTTTTGGTATTTTCCTTATATGGTTTATAAGTCAGTGTTATGTTAGCCTCCTTAAAATGGTTGAACATCCTTTCTTTTTCTCTTTTATGAAATTATTTATATAAAATAGGAGTTATTTGTTCCTTGACAGTTGAGTAGAAATCCCGTGCACAGTAATATGCATTTTTTCTTTGCCAGACAACTTTCTCCTTACTCCCTATCATCTTGCTTCTATGTTCCATGATTTTGTTTAGCCTCTTCGTTAGTCTGTATGGTTATAGGAGTTCACAGTTGTTGTATTAAGTCCAATGTGTATAGAAAAAACCATATTTACTCATATCAAGATTCAGGTTCATTTTAAGCCTTCTAATTGCAAAATCAAGTGAATTTTTCCTCAAATAGTGTAAAGTCTATGAAAAAGAATAGTTTATTTAGTTTAATGTTATATCCTTGGTACCAGTGACAGTCCTTGACAAATAGTAGTTACTCAATAAATATTAGTTGACTGGATAAATAAATAAGTGGTAGCTAAAGAATGCAGTCCATTTTGAATATATTTTAACTTTAACCTTATTATTCATTTACTTATTCAATAAGTGCTTACTGATTTTCTCTCCTGCATTAAATGAATTTGGAGAAGCAAGGATGTGTAAATAAGTCAAGAACTTAATGCTTTAAAAAAGTTATAATCTACCAGGGCAGAAGTATAATTTTTGAATAACTATAATATGACAGCACTATATCTCATCACTGTGTACATGCTAATTTTTGTAAGATTTTATGTTATAGAAATTATAACAAATCTTCCTCAAGTGAGAACTGTAGTGACTTATGAATACTGAAGTAATTAATTTGCATACTTACTAGCTGTGTAGTGTTAGGCAAGTCACTTAAACCTTAGCTTTTTCATATATGAAATGTGATAATTACCTGCTTAGTGCAGTTATAGATAGTGTATGAATGGTGTGTAGCTCAGACTGTGGCACATAATTAGCATTTAATGGCTGGCAGTTAATCTAGCACAAGTTATGTATCTCTGATGCTTATAATTAGACACATTATTAGTATTTTAAAAATTATTTGATGAAGTATAGTCATGTAGATAGAGGTTCTAATCTCTGCCATCAACATAAAAAGTTTATCAATTATTTAAAATTTATACATTCTTGCTCTGGCCAGTGTGGCTAGTTGGTTGAGCATCATCCCACAAACTGAAAGGTCATGGGTTTGATTCCTGGTCAGGGCGCACGCCTCCTTTGCAGTTCCATCTCCAGTAGGGGCAGGTTTGAAAGGCAACCAATCAATGTTTTTCTCTCACATCGATGTTTCTCTCCCTCTCTTACCCCCTTCCTTCCCTCTCTCAAAACCCTCTCCCCTTTCCTTTTTCCTTTCCTCTCTTTCATAAAGCAATGAAAAAAAGCCCTCAGGTGAGAATTAAATAAATAAATAAAAAATTATACATTCTTAAGTATATAAAGACTATGTAGTCCCTGAACTATGAAGATTAAATAGGAGGACCTTAAATTACCCATTTAAAGAAACTCTACACAGTGGTATTTTATAATATTGAAATATTTGGTATTCATAAATTTTTTGGTAATGCCTTTTAGATAAGGCATTGTCTATATGGCAGAAACAGGCCTCCTTGCCCATTCGTAATGAGTGGTTTCTAGTTTTGAAAAGGTGTAAGTTGTGGTAAGAACTCAGCTCTATTTTTTTTCCTGGTATACATGGTTATCTCTTAGACCTTGCTGTTTCAGACCCATAGAGACTTTAGTAACTCAGATGTCTCTTTTGCTAAAGGAAGGGCCAGAGCATGGTAACTTTTAAGGTTGACTCTTTTCAAAGGTTTTTGGGGGCTGTAATTTGTCGCTTTCCTGTATTTGTTTTCTTCACTAATTTGTATTATGTTAGGTGAAGGATAGGTCCTCATAATATTAGTGGCAAAGATATTTGAAAATCACTAATTTGTATTATGTTAGGTGAAGGATAGGTCCTCATAATATTAGTCACTAATTTGTATTATGTTAGGTGAAGGATAGGTCCTCATAATATTAGTGGCAAAGATATTTGAAAATGGATTACTTAAGATGAAGGTGTGTAACACAAATATTTTGTTTCCTGATCTAATTAACATTAACATTAACATTAATATTTGAGAAAAGACTTGGGAGTAGAGAAATGAGGACTGAGAAGTAAATAAACCTCATTTCTCTCATTCCTTTGTATTCCAATGCTTGTCTTCTTCATTCTCTCACCAACCCGGCATTTTATCTTCTGTTCATACCACTAACCTCAGTCTGTGTCTTACTGGACCTTTCAGCTGCTTTTCTTTTCCAATACCCCCTTCTCTTCTACCAGCCTTTGTGAGAGTTACCTGTTTTGGTCCTTGTGGGCTTTACTTCTTTGCATCCCTCAATGTTTCCACTTCTTTCTCTCCTGCCTTTCTTGAATCGTATTACCTACTTCATGGTTTAATGTGCTAATGACTTTCAAACATGTATCTCTACTTCTCAGATACCTTTTCTTGAGCTTTATACTTATAAATGTAATAGTCTACTGACCCTTACCTTTGGTTATTTCATAGGCAGCAAAAACTCTTTATGTTTCAAAATGAACTCCTGAATAGTAACCAATCATCTGTTGGTTACCCCCTGAATAGTAACAATGTCATCTGTCTAGTTACCATGCAAAAACCTAAACTCTTCCTTTTTTTCGCAGTACCATGTTCATATTATCAAATCTTGCAAATGCTACCTTGATCTCAAAATGTTTTACTTCATCTCATTCTTAAAATGCTTGCTCTAGTTCAGATTTTTATCAGGATTATTGAAACAGTCTCCTAACCATTTTCTCTACTTTATATCATAAATTGCTAACTCACTTTGGCCTGTTGTAATAGTAATCTGTCACACAAATCTGACATTTGAGGTCTGTCTAGAAAAAGTCCAGCCATTGATAATATAATGAGAATGGTTTGTATGGCATTGATGTAACCTGACAGCCAAGGAAGGACTGGAACACGCATGTGTGAACAATGACGACTTTACTATATTGTCAGTGGGGACAGTAGACACCCTTGAGTGAGCACGTGTACTCTATGTCCACTGCATTCAAAATGACTGGGCAAGTAGAGCAATGAATCTGCATCAAATTTTGCATTACACTTGAACATTCCTCCATGGAAACTATTCGGATGATTCAGAATTCTGCAGCTATGGCCAACAGATGATTGGCAGCTTCATCATGACAGTGTGCCCGCTTATGTATCACATCTCATGCTGAGCTTTTTGGTGAAACAGCAAATCACCCAGGTGACTCAGCCTGTGACTTCAGGCTTTTCCCAAAACTAAAATCACCTTTGAAAGGGGAGAGATTTCAGACCATGGGTGAGATTCAGGAAAATAAGATGGGGCAGCTGATGGCGATTGGGAAAATTGTGTGAGGCCCCAAGGTGCCTACTTTGAAGTCATTGTCCTATGTACAATGTTTCTTGTATCTTTTTCAATAAATGTCTCTATTTTTCATATTACATCACTGGATCCCTTCTGAACAGACCTCATATGTTATTCTCTACGTGGTCATCTGTGGAGTAAAATATAGACGTTTAGAAGATAATATAGCATATAGCAGTTTAAAAGATCTTTCATGTCCTGTCTGCCATATTTCCTGCTGCTTACCACCTTGCTTTAATAATACTGAAATGCTTCTAGTTTTTTAAATATACTGTGTACTATGCTATTCCATGCTTCTCATCCATTCCTCATACTAGTCCTACCACTTGAATTACTATTCTCATGTCTTTTTATTTTGCTGATTCATGTTTAGTTCATACTTGTGTCCTCCAGCAAAGTTTTGGATATTTTAGGTTGGCCTCGGTGGACCCCCAGCCCCTTTGCATTATTATAGGGCCCAGAACATGTTTCTATTAGTGCTTACTATATATCATAGTATTCTGAATATGTATCCTTTTTCCTCAATAGACTATAAGCTTTTTTAGGGCAGGTACCATGCTTTATCCCTCTTTTGTAGCCCTTACACTTAGCACTCAGTAACAGTAGTATATAATACTCAATAAATGTTTGTTTTTGATTTTGAAAGGTAAGTACCTTCCTTTGACCTGTAAAAGAATCCAGTGTTCTGGTCTCCGGCAGTGTTATACAATATCAGGGCTGGGATTCAGACAAGGGAAAACAGTTCTATTGGTGTCCAACGGAAGGATCATAACAGAAGTAACAAAAAGTTCTAATATTTTGTCATTTACAATAGTGTTTATCTGAACTTTTGGCCTGGAGGATAACAAGGCACACTTTGAATAAACATGGCAATATTTATTATTTTTAGTGAAACCGACCTTCCATTCACCCCCCTTTTATGGCTGTGCTGCTTATAAATTCCCAAAGGATTATTTGAAAAATCCTACTTATATCTGCCAGCCTTATCAGTAGGGCAGGAGTTCACGTATTGTAACAGGAGGTCAGATTTCGGTCATGGTCTTATAGATGGGGCCAAGCACCTGTAAATTCTTCCTTTGGTGACTAAAGTGAAGTACAATATCAAACAGGCAGTGAGACTTTTCTAGGAAGTGCTGAACTTTGGCAGGAAGGGCAAACTTTGTCAGGAGGAGGGGAGGGAAGAAAGTGAACAAGGGTCAGATAGTGGTTAATTGAGACTTGGTCCTTGATGTAGCAATGCAATGGAAGTGTTCAGGGCAAAGGTAGATATATTTTATAGAATTATTTTAAACAACTTATACTGTTTAAATCTTCATATACAGTTTAGAGATGGGCAGGTAAGGGACAGGATATAAAACATTTCACCATCATTAAAGATAGTATTTTTTTAAGAAGAGAGAAAATAACAAGCTGAAATGTTTTTCTAGAAGAGCAGTGATGAATAATAATGATCTGAGATTCTTGTATATAATGTAGTAGTCATTTAAAATATGGGTGGACTGTCTGTCTAATGGAGACAAGAGATCAGTCTGTCTGGCAGATTTTCTGACAATGCTGTAAACCCACTGACATCTGCTATGTTTATGGGCTCCAAGCCTTGAAACCAGCTCATTTTTGACAACAATTTGTATGTACTTTTAAGCTCCTCTGTGTACTGAATCTTTTTCAGATTTGCTGCTCACTCTTCCTTCTGTCACCGGAAGGGCAGATATATCCCATAAAAGGAGCTTGGGTTGCATTAAGAGACTTGGGGGCAAAACTGTAAATGCAACCATACCCCTATTGTGTGGGTATCCTTTATGATCTTACCTTCTTGGGCATCTACATTATCTGTGTATTAATTATGAAAATTCTAGATTAAAACTTGATAAGTGAACACCTGTGATCTCTATGTTTTTCTGCATGTGTGTTATACTAGAATAAAAAGTTTAAAGATTTCTGACGTCTTGGGTTTAGGGGTAGAAATTATAGCAATGTATGATTTTTTTTTTGGTAAGCAGAAATCCCTCAGTATTATATGAATTACAAGAACCTCAGTTGTATCTAATTGTTCTTTGATAGAAAGCTAACGATATAGGGGAATGCAGAATGTAATAGCACAGTGAATTCATTATTATTACAAAGATTCCAGCAAGTACAGTATTATTTTAAATTCCTTCGGCAAAGGGCATCTGAGAATTTGACGAGCGCTGTGAGCCTTTTCCCTAGTCAAAATGCACATAGATACATGCATGTGTAATTTTGCTTAGAATTTCAGAGAAGCTTCCCTAACTTCTGAATCTCATCCATCATAGATCTAGAAAGAATCCCTCATGTAAAGGGTACTACAAGGTGAGTTAGGGTTCAGGTCTCTACTGATAGGAGACCTATGACTCAGAATAGCTTACTCCTATTCCATTTGAGTGTCTCCTTTTAGATCTCCTAAGGACCACCTACCACCTTGTCTCTTTCTTAGGTTTAGAAACCTTGCCAAAATCTAAATTTAAAAGCATATTTCCAAGTGACCTTATATCTGTGTCATAAATCCTTATTCCCTGGGCAGCTATTATGGTGTGGCAAGCTGGTAACCTGTTTTTCTGTTAAAATAAGTTAGCCTCAGCACCTAAACTAATAGTTTTTTTCCCCCTGAATTCTACTTAGAAGGAATCAGAGCAGAGGTTTAGGAAGGATTGTAGGAACTATAGTTAGTAATTTATCCCCCTGAACATAAGTAATTGCATTACATTTCAGAATATTTTATCTCTTACTTTTAATAATATCTCTTTCTACTTGACTATAGTTAGGAGAAGTGAATCAGCAGCAGAGCTAGAATTAACCCACAATCTCATTACAGTCGTACTTCACGATCATTGCTGGAGCAGGGGTTGGGGTGAGGTGGCAAGGGCAGAAGACTTCCTGGAACACATTTCTCCCTTGTAATCTGAGAGCCTCTGCTCACATGGTCTGCTCCGACTGTCGGGGGAAACTACAAAATTCATGGTCATGTAACTACAAATAATAGCAAGGAAAGGGTGTGGAGAGTGGAAAATGGAACAGATATAAGCAGTTCTAAGTGACATGTTTTCTGAGGTGTTCAGGGAATTATTTAATGAGATTTCTTAAAGGACTTTGGTAGCAATTGGCTATTGCTGCGGAGCACTTGGGAAATAAATGCTTGCAGAGTGTAAGACACTATTAGAGTTTTCATTTAAAGAAAAATGGATAGCATTGGCATTGTTAAGGTTAGGCTTAAAGATCTGATTGTATAGTGGCAGTTGAAGGGTTTAGTGTTTATATATGGATTTTATATAACACTTTGTTCAGCAGTCTCATAGTGCTTCACAAATTTTACTACATTAAATAAGTGACTTCTATGTTACATATGAAGAAAACATCTCACTTGGTAGAAACTGGCCTCATTCTGAATCATGCTATGAAAATAGTAGTTTTTTGGCACCAGAGGAACGACCTTTCATGTTCCTATTCCCAAACTTTTATCAGAAGGCACTGTTGCTATTTATGTATTTATTTTTATTGTTCATGCTGTTACTCTGCCCCCCTTCCCACAGTCCATCCTCACACTGTTGTTCATGTCCATGGGTCATGCATATATGCTCTTTGTCTGATCCCTTTACCTTCTTTCAAACAGTCCCTACCTCAGAAGGCATTAAATTTACTATTTAATAACAAGCAAATTTAGCAGTAAGAATTGGAACACAGTCTTAAAGCAAATCTGAAGGACTGGGTATAGTTTTGATGGCCACATTTTAATATTATTATTAATTTTTTAAAAATGAGACCCTTTTAAAAAATAGCAAAACATTTCTGCTACATCTTGATTGGCAAATGAAAAAAAAATCATACATCAACTTCGCATAGTTTTTGCTAGTGCTTTTCACCACCGTTGATCTGGCAGGGAATGTTAATGGGCAAATAGAGCTCTGCGTGGTTTTTTAGTTTTCATTAAAATTGATGATACTTTACCATAGCCTAGTTTTTTGTTTTTTTGTTTTTGGTACTCTGATTCTATTATAAATGTTAAGCCTGTTGACTTATATTCATTTTATATAAGTGTAATAAAAACCCATTATTTAAACTCTTTCAATATTTTACAAATACACTTGAATCAACATCTAAATATTTGATTTGGGCATAAATACCAGGAGGGTCATTTACAACTCCGATGGTAGAAATTAAGACAAATGAGAATGAGGCCTATATGCAAAATTCTAGGTGCCTAGAGTTTGTGAATAAGGGTTTTTTTTTTCTTCTTCAACATTTTGAAAGATAGTGCTACAGAGAGAGAGGGGGAAACATCACTTTATTTTGCCAGTCACACAAGATTGCAAACTGTGGATATAGGACTCCAGCATTGCCAGAGGCACATAGCTTAATGATCTAGATTTCCTTAAAGTTGTTTCTGAAGATGAGTTTCTGGGGAACACCAGTCTCATCAGCTGATCTGATTAAAAAAGGTGGGGGAGGGGCTCCTGTTTCAAATGTCATTGACACTGTATTCTTTTGCTGTCTTGGGTTTTTTTACAGTTCACATGGGTATATTCAAGCATATTCTGAGAAGATTTGCCAAAAATAACCATGTTAGATTATAACCACGCTCAATTTTATTTAAGCCAGCATTTCCTAATATGTACATACAATGAAAGATGAGAAGATGATCAGGAAACTTTCTGCTTTCAAATAGTTTATAGTTTAATGGATCTAGAGCAAAGCCACTTTGTAAGGGACTCTGAAGAAGCCTGGCTTTAAAAAAAATTCCATCATGTTTGTTTGAAGTATATACATTTTCTTTGGGAACTAAGCCTTTCTTTCTGAGAACAGTAATTTGTAATGGGTAGGTGGCATTTTCAAATCCTTTGGAATAGCATGTTATGAAGGAATTCCGATATTTATATACTTGAAATTTATTTTTTAAGAACTTGATGTGACTGATATATCTGGCACTGATATTTAGACACTATTTCTCTTAATCCTTTTTATAACTTTTCAAAGTTATGTGAAAAGTTTTCTTTAAATTTTCTTTTCTTTTTGAAAAAATATTTTTATTTATTTGTTTTAATTTATTTTTTCAAATACATTTGTCTCTGCCTACCCCCCACCACTTTCTAAATTTTCATTTTCAATGGACTTTCAGAATGCTCCTCTGTTTCCCCCCACTATCTAGACAAGTGCAAGCTGCACTGCAGAGAAGCCAGTTTATGCTGTGAGAATAGAGCTGGAATCTTTCTGGTTTGTTTCCATAGTAATCTTGAGTACTTCTGAGCAATAGAATGTATGTTAAGTATTTTCTTTAGAGAGAGATATACTTTTTTAATGTGGAAAGTTTTGCCCTGAAACATTTGTTGACTCCTAGTCCATCTCTGACACTTAACAGATTGTTCCATCAACCTACTGCCGTATCTCACTGCCTCTCATTTCACTGACCCACCAGTGCCTGGTGAGGGTAGATAGGCGTAAACACTACATAGATCATAGAGAAAAGCTGAGGGTGAGATACTTTGTGCACTGCATTGATAAGGACACAGGAAAAGCCATTTATAGTGATAACTTTCCTGTAGTATGGGCTAATGGGCCCTGGTTTGTAGTAGCTGTAATCTAACTTTTTATGATTGTCATATTGCTCTTTTAACCCGGTGACCTTATTACCCGTGGGCATACATATCAATTGGCTTTGAACAAAACAAGAGGCAAAAAAAAGTGATTAAATTTTTTTCATAGACATTCTTGCATTTGTTTTTCAAAATGCTTAGATAGGGAATATTGAACTTCTCAAGTGTGTGTGTTTGTTTTTTTTTAAACAATAATATCTCACTTAAACAGCTTTAGATACCCCAACAATGTAACTATTTATTATTAATCTTTGATAAAATGAACAAGAATTAATTTATTTTCCATATAACACCCAGTAATCCTTCTAAACACAATTTAAATGATACCAGAACTGTGCTTTAAACACTTCAGTTTCTTATTCTCAGAATAAACTTCTTAACTTGGTTTATACAGTCCTTGTATATTCTATCCTTGGTTTCACTCTCTTACCTCATCTCTGGTTGCTCTTTGTTCCTGCCTCCTGATGGTCTGTACCAGGTGTACACACCCCATGTTCTCTCATAGTAATACCCTGGATAAGCAGTTTTCTTTTCTGAAACGTATTTCATATTTTGTTTCTCCCTTTTAATGTTTTTTTTTTTCTATTATGCCAAATTTCTCTCATTACTGAGGTCTCTGGATTTGGCATTTATAATCTCCCACATCTCATATAGCCAGACTTACTGCTTATATCTTTTTCTTCCTTTTCCTTTACTATTTTGGTTGTGACTGCCAGGTTTTTGTTTTCAGTTTTTATATTTAAAAATTTTAGGTTTTTTTTTTTTACTTTCTTAAAATACCTTCTATACTGAGTGCTTAGTTGAATACATTGTCCCAGTAGTTTTGGACATTATGGTGGTGGGGGGAGAGTCATAAATAACTGTAACCAAAGCCTCATGATCTAGAGGACATGTAGGAGAGGAGTTTCCTTTTGTTTTGTAGGGGAAATTTGTTCATTCGTATAGTTAGGTAAGTTGCATCTACCAATATGATGTTCTAACCAGAAGCAAATGCCATAACTGGAGTTCATGTTTACCTATGGTTGCAGCAGGTATAAATGAAGAGTTTGTTTTTTAATCTATGACTAGAATTGATTTATTTTATATTCTAGGGGGTTGGAAAAGCTGAGCTTGGGGCTGTAGTGGATTCCCTCCTTCTTCGGAGTCCTATAACTGAAGTGTGGAAGTGAGGTAGTTTAGGACCTTAACACTGGAGTGGAAACGCAGACTTTTTGCCTGTCTGCACCCCAAATTTTCTCAAGGGACATAAGTAGAATCCATTTTATTTTCTTATCTCAATGTTTTTAACCAGAACTTCTAGAAATGTGAGAATACTGTGATGTTCCCACCACAAAGAAGGAACTCAAAAATAATTGTGGAATTAAGAAGTGACTGAATGAATGAATTAATGAAAACTCAAAATACCTCAAGAAAATACTGTGAAAAATTAATGGAGACCTAGAAAAGGACTATCAAGTATACCATAGTCAATGAAGATTTAGTTGTTTTTGTTGAGGTTAATATAGTTCACCAATCTATTATATGGAGTGTTAAATAATTAAGGTTTGGAATTTCTTCTTGCCCAAAGTATAAGATGTACTAACATTTTTTTAGATATGAAAAATAAGGTCATTTCTGATGTTTAATGGTGATGCTTATAGCAGTTCAGATCGAATTTGACTGCATGTAACTGAAGCCCAGCTATAATGGTTAAGACAAATACAGAGTTTTGTTTTTTTATAATGTGACAAGAAGTCCAGATGTCAGCAGTTCAGTGTTGGTTTGGTGGCCCTGCACGGTCATCACTTAGGTTCTTTTAGTTATTCCAGTCCTCCAGATAGGTTTTGGCTTCGTTCTTACAAGATGGGTTCTATATCTTCAGGCTACATTTCAGAAAGAAAATGGGTGGGAAGCCCAAGTGTAAAAAGCTGCATTCCATCTGATTCTATTTCTGTTAGAAACTAGTAGCTTCTGTCAATGAATAAAAGATTTTGTAAAATTTTTTTTTGTAATTTTAGAAACAATTAAAATTAGAAGCTAATTGATTTTTAGTCAATATGTTTTTTCCCCCCAAAATTAGGGATAAAGCAGATAAACTTGAATCTAAATCTTGACCTAGATATATTACACAACTTCTCAAAGCCTTAATTTTCCCATTTTTAAAAATGTAAATAATAGTGTTTATCTCATAGTGTTCCTGTGAGAATGAAATTAAAGAATATATGCAAAAACACCTGGCATATAAAATTTTAAAGGAATATTTCTGTTTTGAATTTATATGTATTTTGTTTTCCTGTTCTAATCACCAAAATTTCATATTATAGAAAGAACCTTTAAGAATGAAGTGGGGAAGGAATAGAACTAGGAACTAGATTAGCGTATAATACCTAATTACACACACATAAGAAATAATACAAGAAAACTGCACTGTTCCCCCTACAACCCATCCCCATTTAATGTTACCGTTATAAAAACTCTAATCTAGAAATTAAGAATCAAAATATTAGGGGGCTTTTGTATTTCCTCCCTTTTAGCCACCTCTTTTCACAGGAAACTGTTGTTGGTCTAGGATAGTTAAATTACTCATCTAAAGTCACAGAAGTGGTAAATAGTGGAATTAGAATAAAAACTATTTATAAATTCTCTTTCTTGTGTTTTTTCCTCCATTGGTCGTTATCATTAAAAGTGGCTAAATTTATTGTATTATGTATAGTCCTATTCTAAGCAATTATTAGTATTGTAATTCAGTAGATTATATTGTATCCTAGTATGATATATAATAAAGAACATGAACTTTATAAACATAATTTATAATTTTTGTTTTTCTGCTACCAGTAAGTGACCAGACCTAAGGGTTTTCTGTTGATAATGATTGGAAATAGGAATGGAGGTGGGAAGGCCTTTTACATTTTTTTAGTTTACCTTTTCAAAAAGTCTTTGCTTCTTTTGAGTTGACTTTGCCATGTACTTTAACAATTCTTTACTCTCAGTTTTTATGCAAATGCGCTTGTCAAAAATTTTGCTCTGGTTGTCCAGAACCATCTTATGGGGAGGTCTGATGACCATAGCTGTAAGAACAGAACAGTACTATCTGCTACTTTCATTCTGTGAAAATGGTCTGTCTGCCTACTAGTATTTTTTTTTCTTGTAACATAAAAAATACCATTGAAACTAGTATCTGTAAGAGGGTGAAGCTAGTATCTATAAGAGGATGCACAGCACACTTGGCTGCACCTGGTTTTGGGCTTAAGCAATCAACAGGGCTACATGTGAGTTTTTTAAAGTTATTATTCAGGTTTTTAGGAGGGGCTTGAGGATACTTTCTCTAAGTTATTGGTTACATTTGCCCTATTTTCTTTCTAGATTTTCCTACATTATTCAGAAATTCAGAAGTATAATTTCTTCCATCAAATAACACAATAAAAATCTTAATGGAAAATATAAAAGTAGAGTTCATGGGCATGGGTAGTCTCATTGGGAAAAATAGAGAACTATGAGTCTCTATTTTATTAATTTATACTATTATATTAATAATAAATATATAAATGAATGAACCAATACATATATACATAAATACATGCATACATAAATAGGGGAGAAGACTGTGATGTTACTTGTAGTGCTGTGCTGAATGCTGACTGTTGGGAGACAGTTATGGGTCTCTTGCATCTCTGTGCATCTTGTGTGCAGAGGCACTGACTGTGTTTCTTCTAGGCCATCTTTTAAAGGTGTTTGTGTAGCCAACAGCTTTGTAAGGTAGGGATAATGTCTCCCACCTGAGAAAAAAGCAGGTGTGCTTCCAGCTTTGGAAGATCAAGGTAGTGTTTTTCTGTGCAACAAAGATTTTTTGGCTTTTCTGTGCTCAAAGTTTGTCTCTGGTAAAGAAAACTGCTTTGCATAGGTATCACCTGGACTTCTTCATATTGCCCTGTGGAAACTGGGACTCTGGGAATTGGTGCAAGTATACATGTCGATACTCTGGCTACTGCTATTGACCAATACTAGTCATAGGGTCTTTTGTCTCTGAACCAGGACTTTTGTGTTTCCTGCTAGCATTCATTAGACTGTTGCTTACTAATTTGTTGGCTTGCAAGTAGTTAAAATCTCAGACTCTTCTTGCTTCTTCATTTTGCAGTCATTACAATAAAGGCTTATTTAGGCAGGAACCATCATTAGATAGTAAATCTAGGTGTGAAATTTTGGTAAAGGGGTAGTATATTTGTGTGGTATTAAAGTTTTTCCCCAAGGTAACATATTAATAACAAGGCAAAAATTGTAATTGGACACCATCTTTACCAGGTGGTCAAAATTGATATTACAGTTGAAGATCAGGTAGACATTGTATGTCTCTGAATGAGATGTCCAGAGGAACACAGCATTACTTATGTACTATTCTGACCCTAAGTGCATAACCTGATTCTAATTTATAAGGAAGCATAGAAACCCAAAATGAAGAGCATGCTTTTAGGAAGGAAGGAAGGAAAGAGGGAGGGAGGGAGGGAAATATATTTTAAAATGTCAGTTGTGAAAGATAAAGACAAGCTCAGGTACTATTTTACTTTAAAAGGAGGTAAAGAGTGTGACAACTAAATGTAATGCATTGTCCTAGAACAGGGTTTGGCAAACATTTTCTCTAAAGGGCCTGATAGTAAATATTTTAGGCTTTGTGGCCGTGGGGTTTCTGTCTGCCATTCAAGTTTACTGTGATATCTTAAAAGCAGCAAGACACAATATGTAAATGAATGAGTGTGGTTTTATTGCAGTAAAACTTTATTTACATAGCAAGTAATGGTATGGTTTGCTGACCCCTGTCCTAGACTAAATCTTTTAATTGAGGGAAAATAAGCCATGAAGGGCATTATTGGTTCTATTGACATAATTGAGATACGGACAGTAGATTAGGAAAATGTTGTATTTTCTAAAGTTGATAACTATTTTATTGTTATAAGAAATTGATCTTATTCTCAGGAAGTGCACAATGAATTATTTAGGAGTAAAGGGGTCTGATACACACACACACACTTATATATATTATTCAGGAGTATAGGGATCTGATGTATGTGTGTGCTCGCGCGTGTGTTTATGTGTATATATACTTTCAAATCACTATGAAAACATACGTAGAAAGAGAGCAATTGATAAAAGAAATGGGGCAAAATATTAAGGATATGTGAATCTGGGTGAAGAGAACATGGGTGTTTTTTATACTATTTTTACAATTTTTCTATAAATTGAAATTATTTCCAAATGAAAACTTACAAGAGTATGTGTGTTTATATGTATAAATTTATATGTATGAACATAGCCAATAGGGAGAGAGAAAAATATTTAAAAATTGGTAGCTCCTTTGCACTGTCTTGATAGATACCTATAAAAAAAGAAAAATTAACCAAAGCATGAATTGAAAATGATTATCTGTGATTGAAGTAACAAGGGAAGCCAGCAGACATCATCCTTGGCCTAATCTGAATGCACTTAGTTACCAAACGGCTGTAGTCTAAGGGGCCAGAGGTTTTAGTGCGGTCTAAAAACGATGGTGGGAGCCACATTTTCCAGACTGTGAAACACAGGGTGCCTTGTTTAGTCAGCACAGTTTAGGTCAAATGTGGTTATGAAAAACAGATGAATTCTGGTGATCAAGTTGTACTTTGACAAATATTCCATTGTTTGAACATGCAGTAATTTCTGAAAAATGTGAAACAGCCTGGACTGCAGAGATTGAGTTTTCTCTTCTCAACTCCCTTGCCTGCTCACAAAGGTCTTGTCATTGTGGGGAGTAGAAATAACAGGGCAGAAGAAGTATGTTAGATACTCTCCTCCTCCTCCCTTTTTTTCCCCCTTCTTTTGCTTTACTGGCAAATCAAGCAGTTCTGGGCAGGCTGTTTTGTCAGCTGGAGGTCTTGCACTACTCTGGGCTTTGGGGAAAACTTTTGTGTTTCAGTTTTGTGAATAGTGGTATGTTGTGAATTGGATACTTTGAGTTTATCCCATTAATAGAAAAATGCTACTTGAAGTTTAGTGAGGCATTGATAAGTTTAGTGAGGCATTGATATATTTTACTGGCTCTTCTTTGTATAATGAGAGGGTTTTTATTTCATCCTCTGTCTACTCTTAGCTCAGGAGGCTCATCCATAGAGCTGTTTCTATAACTTTAAAACCATAATAATAGCATAGCAGGCCACAGATACTTGATGCAGAGAGTTCTATCTGGAGTCAAGTCCTCCTTGATGGCTTGTTTTTCCAGTTACAAGATTGTGTTGTACTTTTTAGGTTGCTTCAGGATTTTGCCCCACTTTATTCACTATGTCCATTCATTTATTCAATAAGTATTTATTGCATGCTTATTGTACATAGGGCACATGGTCCATCCTTCTGTGTTTGGGTAAAGTTTCTGTTCTGGATGATTTAGACTGGTGTCGTCCAACATGGTAGCCACTAACCACATGTGGCTGAGCACTTGAAACATGGATAATTTGAATCAAGATGTACTGTAAGTGTAAAATACATACCAGGTTTCAATGGCTTGATACAAAAAAGGAAAGTATTTCACTAATAGAAAATATTTCACTAATATTTTTTATATTGAATGGATATTGAAATGACAATACTTTGGATTCATTGAGTTGAGTAAAATATATTATTAAATTTTTTATCATCTGTATTTTACTTTTTTATTGTGGTTTCTAGAAAAATTTAAAGTTGTACATGCAGCTACAATTTGGGGCTTGCATTATATTTCTGTCAAACATTGCTGCTCATCAAATGTGAATTAATATATTTGATCCTGAGTATTTTACCTCTCATCATGAAGACATACTGGTCATTTCTGGTATTAGTATGCTTACTATTTTTCTATAAAAGAATATTAGTCACAATTATTATATTTCCTTTTTTCTTTCAATTTTAATGATGGTCAGTATATCTTGAAAATACCAGTAATTCTTGTCAAATCGGTATGCCATTTCTGAATAAATTTAGAACCGTGGTGAATGTCTCTGGGCAATCATTCATTAATAGTAAGCTGATACTTATAAAAATGATGAGTATTACCCAGAAATCTTGATGTTAGTTGTTCTCATGATTTCTGCTAAAACTTTTGTATAAGCTACTAAAACCTTAAGGAAAGCCATAATTGTTTTGCATGTGTGGGAGTGTGTGTGTGTGTGTGTTAAACTATTTTAGCTATAAAGAAGTGAGGTCATGGTAGTTGCATAATGCAGTGGGTTGTAAAATATGAAAGAAAGAACTCATCTCTAATCTTGAATATTGAGTTGTTTATAAAATTATGAATACAGAAGGATGCAGTTCATGTTTAATATTTATTTGTAAAGATTACCTTTTTTTTGCTGAAATCTACAGTGCATTGTGCTCTGGGGAGTATAGACCAGGAAAAAAGTTTTAATGGCTGCCTGGTTGTGTCTTTTGGAAATGTTGGTTCTTTCATTCCATGGGAAAGCTGCCAAGATATAAGTATTTCAGTGCCCTACAGATGGTTTATGTTTTAGAAGTTTGAAGCTAAATCTTCATTGTATACATTGTGGTGTATATATATAGTGTTGGACCTCTGCAATGATTGTTGCAATTTTAACATCTTCTGTTATCATAGTCCCATGATTTATATTTAGTTTGTCTTTAATTAGGTAGGTCATATTTGGTATTAGTGGCATGTATGAATTTGGGGATGCTTTTAATCTCACTAAGTCTCAAGCCATGGTATAGATAGTTTCAGGGCTTTCTGTGACTTGAGACCCCAGTAGAGAGCTGTCCCAATGAGGTATAAAGTTGTGGGCAACTTTAAAGGAGACGAGACTCAGACTCCTGCTATAGAGTTGTTTAAGCAGGAGGTAGAAGCATGGTGTGAAGCCAGGAACAATCATATGTATCTGGACAAGGCTGGCTCTATAATAGGAAGCCAGAATATGAAATACCATTTTCCCTCCCTCCCTCCCTTTCTCCCTCCCTTCTTTTTCCCTCCCTCCATTCTTCTCTCTCTCTCTCTCTCTTTCACCTAGTATTGACACATTTTTTTTGCAATGGGCTCATTGGAAAAAAGGCCAGTCTGAGAATAATTTTTTTTTACTGTGCCTTATACATTGAGCAAAGACAAAGAAGTATGAGACATATTCTTACATTAAAAACATTGATATAGATAAGACATGAAATGACTACCAGTATATGTGGAAATTTCCTTGTTTGGGAAAGGGCATCTTTGAAATATCCACATCAAAGATTATGCTTAATGACTAAACTTTTGAAGGATTTTGAATAAAGTCAAGACAGAGACAAAGAGTAGGACAAAGATGCCTACCACTACCCATCATGTTCATTATTCCCAGGATTCTCGACCCTGAAAAAAAATAAAAAAAAAAGAAGAGATAGTTAAAAAACTTGTACAACATACCCAATAGCATTTCTCTAAATCAGTTATTTCCATCAAGAAAGTAAAATTGAAAATAAATAAATCTGCTAATAGAGTATATAGAAATTAACCTAAAAAATGTACAAGGCCTTTATGATGGAAATTTCAAAATTCTATTAAAAGATATATAGGAAGTACTGAATAAATGAAGAGAGATAATTGAAGAGAGATATTCTTTTAGTAGATCAGCTATCTGGACATTGTAAAACATTCAGTTTTTCCCCAACTTAATATATAAAATCAATGAAATGCAGATTATAATTTCAGTAGGAAGTTTGTGGTAACTTGGCAGTTGTTTTTATAATTCATTCAAACTTGCTGTGCTGTATAGTCTAGTGGTTTGCTGTCAAGACTTTAGGCTACATTGTCCATATCCCACAAGAAGCTCTCCTTTATTTCCACGAGGATCACTTAGGAGGCCATTTATTGTGGCATTGTACATGGTAGCAAATAGTGGAAGCTATCTAGGAGTTCATCATGGGGGGACTGGATGATTAAAGTTGGTATTGACCTGTTATTATTGAATGTAATATGCTATGTATACCAAGAAATTGTAAATTATAAACAATGTTTATATATAACAGTATATAAAGATTTCAGAAATACAGTGCTGGGGGATCAAAGTAAGAAACAATACAATTGATAGCCCAATATCTCTTATTATAAATTAAAACAAACCCATAAAATAACACTATACATACTTTTATCAAGGACACATTTTTGTATAAATAATATAAAAGGTTCATTTGAATAATGTTTTATTTATACTAGAGTGAGTATCTGTGTTGATTAATGGAATGGGGTATAAAAAGAAAAAAAATAAAAATGTATACTACTATATACTTAACAGTATATCTTGAACTGGGATAGTATTATAAAATCAGTTCTTTGCAAATGATAATAAAATGCTCTAAACTGTTCCTACTTGAATATCATGTTATCAGACAAGTGCTGTTAGCATTTGTAAAAAGCCTACTGTAAATTCCCTATGTCACTGCATCTTCCCTGAAAATCTTAACAGAATTGCTACAAAGCATAGGTGGAAGGTTTTATATATTTCTTATTTTCTTTGCAACTTGAAAACCAGTAGTTCTTTTTTAACGTGACTGATATATCTGTCGGGCTACACACAGTTGTTTTCCTTATCTGTTTTGGAGATTCCAAATCAGAAAGACTTTGATGCTTATCGTCACGAGTGTGTACAAATCCAGTATTTCTAAAGTGAATTGTAGTCATCGTACATTCTTTAAAGGTCATTCTTTCAAAGGAAAACAACTATGCCAAACAAAACAAAACAAAACAAAACAACAACCAAACACATAAACCAAGGTAACCAATACAACTTTAACACAACTTTCAGCTGAGAATATAATAATTTCTAAATACAAACTCTTCTCATTATGTAAATAACACATGTGACTTCAGAGATAATAAAATGTGTTGTTTTAAAAGAAAAAGATAGAACTATACTTTATTCATTCAATACATTTTCTTTTGCAAATATATTTTATTTTAGATGGGTAGATGGCAAACCAATGAGCACTCTAGGCTTTGAAGAGATGCATCAGAGTTTCCTTGCTTGAACTAAAAAGTTCCTTGCTGTAAGTTTCAGCACCTTTGTAAACATGATTGGCATTGAGAAGGTTCTTGTTCTTAAATAGGGAAAGAGATGTAAATTATATGATTAGCAAGTTTTCCCTTTTCATTTTAAGCTTTTCATCTGTAATCAGTGTGAAACATATTCTTTCATTAAAACAATTTTGATGGAAGTTTCCTGAAACCACACAAGACCTTTCTACGTCCTCTAAAATTTAGTGTGATTTAGTCCTAAAAATTTTGATTTGAGGGGATGGAGAGTTTCAGAAGAAAACCTTCTTCCATTATGGGAGGAAAAAAAGCTAGTTATATCAGGTTGCTGGAAGTAGAGTCAATGGAACTAGACAGAAAAACCTTCATAGAAAAGGGTTGTGTAGTAGAAACAACATGAGCTAGTATCAGATAAATTCGTCTTGCTATCAGTGAACTTTGTAACTTTGGCTTTCAGTTTTCTTACAGGGATAGAAAAATGTATTTTAAAGAGTTGTGGAGAAGATTAATTGATACAGATTGTTTTTATAAAGCACATAGTAGGTGTGGTGGTTGCTCCATATATATTAATTCTCTGTAATATTTCTTAAGGCATGTGTAAGCTTGCCTCTTCTACTTCCATTGAATCTTAAATCCATCCCACCTCATCAAGACTTTTAGGTAAAATTTATTTTTATAACTTACATACAGTGACCCTTGCTTGGACAACATGGGTTTGAATTCCGCAAATCCAACTACAGTGATATTTTTCAATAAATATGTACAATATTATAAATGTATTTTCTCTACCTTATGATTTTCTTAACATTTCTATAGCTTACTTTATTATAAGAATATAGCATATAATACATATAACATACAACATATGTGTTAATCAACTATTTATATTATTGACAATGCTTCTGGTCAGCTGGAGGCTATTGTGAATTTTGGGGGAGTCAAACATTATGTGTGGATTTTCAGCTGCGTTGGGGGGGTTGGTGCCCCTAACCCCCATGTTGTTCAAGGGTCAACTGTATTTAAAATCTGTCATCTTTAAGAGCAATTTTTACTATATGCTTTTTAAAACTTAAAGCATAAATTTTTTGTTTTCTATTCTTTTTCCAATATATTTAAAAATATTTGTTCTTGTGCCTTCTATGAAATATCCTTTGTGAAAATGGCAAGCACACATAGGATCCAGTTTAATTATCAGTGCTATTCGTATTGCCTCCTCAAACAGTTACTGTTTTTCATGTGTTTTGAACACATGAAACAGATAAGTATCAAACTGATTTTCATTAGAAGGAAAGATAGTTTTTGTCTTTTTTCTCTATTTGAGAGTATTAGCTATAGCCCTGAATTATTCCACATTCCAAACTGCTGAGTTTTTTCAAGTAAGTTTAGGAACTTCATGTTTTTTTCCACTGCACTTTCACACATACTTTATCTCATTTGAGCTTCACAATACTAGTCTGACATAAAGCAGGTTTTATAGTGAGCATCTTATTTGGACTTGGTGGTTGAGGGAATTGAGACTTAGTGAGATTAATTGATCTGCCCAGTCATCACAGAGCGAGTGGCTGGCAAAACTAGGAGCCAAGCCAAGCCTGGTCTTGTGAGTTGTATGTGAAGCCTCTTACTGTTCTGTATTGGAGTTTCTGTTTCAGGGGCAAATGCTATACAATAAATAAAAGGACTTTTTAAAATAATGATACATTCTGAAGGTATTACTAAAAAATAAATCCATTGGCACTGTTTGCATTACTATCTGGTCTTTTAAGTTGGAGGAGAAAGAATTGTGTGTAAATTTTTAATGAAGAAAACAATGCCGTTGGTAGTTTCTGGGAAACTATGTTGAAAATAACAGACATGCCCTACCTTCTAGTATTGGCAAAGACCTGGAAATCAGATAGAAGGACCTGGAGAAAATCACAGAAACCACATTGGTTTTGGCTTAGAAAAATGACTGAGGTAGAGAGAGAAGACGGACAAAATATGTTTAATAGTTTGCTCCTTAGATTGGGAATGTTGCCTTATGAGGAACTCTAATAATGTGTTAGTGTCGTCATACAAGGTCTCCTTGGGCCTATCAGGGTTCTGCAAACCTATGTAAAATGTCAGCCTAGCTGGGATAGTTCTCTACAGTTCATCCTAAGGGGTTTATTTTTAATTAGAAATTACCCTGCGCTCTCTCACTGCTCTTCTCTTTAGACCTGGCTTGGGAAAATCAAGAGGGGAGGGGCAGGTGCTAATACTGCTGTTTTAAAAGGATCACTGCCAGCCCTAACTTAGGCAGAGCCAGACTCATTCTGGATTAGTCTTAGGGTAGATCATCCTTCCTTGAGTTGCCAAACAGCCTTTCATAATGCCAGGTTATTGTGCAGTTTGTTCCACGACCAGGCTTCATTTGGGCCCTCCCATTCAGAAAGGAGCAAAAATTTCCCTTCTTTCCAGGCATAGCTTTATTGCTTTGTTATGGGAGACTTTTGGATATTTGGCTATTTCAGAAAACCTTTTGTTAAAAGTTTCTATGGTGCAGGGTTTCTTCTGTTGTCTGAAATCATCTCATATAGTTATTTTAGAGTACGTGGTATTTACACGGAGGAGTCATCAGATAGTCAGCTACCTTGTCTATAGTCAGAAGTCGTAGATGACAGGGTCAATAAAGTATTGGTTTTATGGTCATGTTATTACTGCAGGAATGGTGAGTTCCTTTCCAGGGGCCAGCACTGCTAACTCTAACCCTGTCTAACTCTAGGTATAGTACAGGATCCACTTTTATTCTCGCCTATCAGCTTCAGAGAAAGACTTTTTTTTTCTCTTCTGTGTTCTTTATCTCGGCATCTGGCAGTTTCTGTACTAATCGTTCCACCATTGTCTACGCTAGGCTCTTTCTGCCCTGACTTTGTGAGATCAGTCAGGCGACTAATGACATCAGTTAGTGATGCCTTTGATAAAAGGGAACTGAGGGAATACCTTTACTTTTTCTGAAATGTCATTGTTCATTGTTTAAAAAACTGAAAAATTTGAAGAAACCAAATTACTCACAGTTCTACCACAATTTTGGTCTGCTTCCTTGCCGACATTATTCTCTGGACACATTTGATATACTTTTTATAAGCATTTAATTATACATATGCTTGCTTTATAGTTTGCTTTTCCCTTTTAACATATATCACAAATATCTGTTCATGTCCTTAAATATAGACCCAACATTATTGTTTATATTTTCATGGTATAGGCTTTCTTAATCCAGTGTTGTTGGAATTGATGATGATGATGATGATGATGATGATGATGATGGCGGCTACCACGTATTGAATATTTGCTGCTACATACTATGCATCATATTATATGATTTGGATGTTAGGCATCATATAATTTGCATGCTAGGCATTATGTTATGACTTGCATACATTCTTGGTTAATCTTCGTAGCAACCCTGACAAGTATATATGTAATATCCTTATATTGCATGTGGGGCAGTTGAGATTTAAAGAGATTAAATAAATTACTTAAGATCACAAACTTAGGGGCAAACTAGGGTTCTAACCCATACTATTAGAATTGAATCCAAGTTCACTTTTTGTCGCTGATCTGATTATCACTTTAGGTAAAATTATTCAAGTGAATTAAAGATCACATACCTATTAAGCTTCTTGATACCTAACCTTTCAGAAAAGTCTTAATAATTTGCATTCCTTAGCAAAAGAATTTAGGAGTCCAGGTTTACTATGTATTTAGCAGTACTGGATGTTATCTTTTTTCTTTTGCTAATTGGTAGGCAAAAAAGAAAAAGTACATTGTAAATTTCATTTGCATTTTTAAAGTCAATATTGACTGTGGCCTTTTAATAATGTTTAGTGGCTACTTATTTTCTTTGTGTGCATGAAATGTTTATATTTTATTTAGTCAGATAAATACTTTTTGTCTGATATGTATATTTATAATATTAGTTTGATATTTGCTTTTTAATTTTATTTCTTTTATTTTGATATGTAGAAATTAAAAAAATCTTTGTGAACCTGTCAGTTTTTTAAGTATAACTTGCAATTATTAAAATGTGCAAATTTTATTTCATTTTTTAAAAAAGATTTTTATTTATTTATTTTTAGAGAGAGGGAAGGGAAAGAGAGAGGGAGAGAAACATCAATGTGTGGTTGCCTATTGCGCATCCCCTACTGGGGACCTGGCCTGCATCCAGGCATGTGCCCTGACTGGGAATCGAACCAGGGACCCTTTGGTTTGCAGGCTGGCACTCAATCCACTGAGCCATAGATTCCTAGGTTTTAACATATGTGTATACTTATAAACCATCCAGATCAGGATATAGAACATTTTCATTTCTCCAGGAAGTTCCCTCTTGCCCCTTTCTAGTCATTATTAGTGTTCTTCCTCACCAACAATATAAACTTTTCTGATTTCTAGCACCATAGATTAGTTTTGTCTGTTCTTGAGCTTTATATACCTGTAATCATATAGTATGTGTTCTTTTGTGTCTGGCTTCTATCCCTCAAAATAATGTTTTTGAGATCCATGTTGTTACATGTGTTGGTAGTTTGATCATTTTAATTGTGGGATAGTTTTTAATTTTATGAATATTGATGGACATTTGGGTTGTTTCTGATTTGGAGTTAATGATGAATCAAGCTTCTGTGACATTCTTATACAGTATTTTTAATAGACTTAGATGCTCTTTTCTCTTGAGAAACTATCTGGGACCAGAATATTCTAGTTATCTTTTTGTTAGTGATTTCTAGATTTACATTGGAGTCATTTAATATACCCTGTAGATTTTTACACTTTGAAATTTATGGAGATTTTCTTTATGGTCCAGCATATAGTATAAGCTGATAAATCTTCAATGTACACTTGAAAAGAATGTATGTTCCTCAGTTGTTTGTTAGAAAATCTACATATAACAGTTTGACTTGCCAATTTTTTTTATTTGGTTTTAACAGTATATAGAGAAAATATGTAAGATAATTATAAATGGAGAAGGGTAAAAATGTAAAGGAAACTTTCCTTGAGGCAGGAAAATGACAGTACCAATAGCCAATGATAATTGACTATTGTGGTGAATGTATATGTGGTGAATGTATGTGTGTGTGTGTGTGTGTGTGTGGTCTGTCCAGAAGTTATCCAGCCATGTAATATGAAAATTAGAGACATTTATTGAAGGAGTTAACAAGAAACATTGTACACAGGACAAATACGCCTTATTCCCCTTCAATGTAGGCACCTTGGGGCATCACACAGTTCTCCCTATCAGCTGCCCTGTCATATTTTCCTGAATCTCATCAATGGTCTGAAATCTCTTCCCTTTCAAAAGTGATTTTAGTTTTGGGAAAAGGCAGAAGTTACAGGGCACCAAATCTGGGCTGTAGGGGGACTGAGTCACCTGGGTGATTTGATGTTTCACCAAAACCTCTGCATGAGATATTGCACATTGTCATGATAAAGCTGCCAATCACCAGTTGCCCATAGCTGTGGCTCTCTGAATCATTTGAATAGTTTCCATGACGAATGTTCAAGCTTAACGCAAAATTTGATAGAGATGCATTACCCTACTAGCTCAGTCATTTGGAATGCCACAGCCACACAGTACACATGCTCACTCAGTGGCATCTACTGCCCCCATTGACTAGTAAGTGAAGTTGTCATTGTTTATGCATGCACATTGCAGTCTACTCTCCTTGGCTGTCAGGTTACATCTATGTTGCACAAACCATTCTAGTTTTATTAACAATGGCTGGACTTTAATATATATAATGTAATACTTAAACACTGAAAATGTTGTACAAAGAGATAGACTCCAAATCTCTATAGACAGTAAAAATAGAATTCTAACTAATATTCAAGTAATCCACAGGAGGAAGGAAAAAGAATGAAACTAAAAACAAGTAGAACAAATATGAAACAAAAAATAAAATGACAGATGTAAGCCTAACATATAAAAGATTTTATTCAATGTAAGTTATCTAAATACACCAATAAAAAAGCAGATATTGGCAGAGTGGATTAAGAAACATGATCCAAGTGCATGCTGTTTATAAGAAAATCACTTCAAATATAATGATATAGGCAGGGTGAAAGTAGAAAGGATGAGCAAAAAAAGACATTATGCAAACATTGATCAAAGAAAAACAGAATTGGCAATATTAACATCAGTGAAATAGAAATTAGGACAATGAAAATTAATAGGGACATAGGTGCGTTATATAATGATAAAATGATCAGTCCATCAAAAAGACATAAAACCCTAGGTGAGTATACCCCAAACAACAGAGTTGCTAACCTGTGAAGCAAAAACTGTTAGAACTGACAGGAGAAATAGAGAAATCAGCAATTAAAGTTGGAGACTTTAAAACCGCTTTCTCAACAATTCATAGAACAACTAGAAGTCATCCAGGATGTAGAGGAATTCAACAACACTATCAACCAACAAGATGACAAATAGACATTTATAGAACATTGTATACAACAATGGCAGTATATACATTCTTTTCAAATGGCCATAAAACATATACCAAGTTATAGCATTTTCTGAAATATCAAATAAGCCTCAACAAAATTTGAAATGACACAGAAACATAAATGAAGTCAGACTAGAAATATAATAGGAAAATCTGTGGATACTTCAAAACTAAATAACACACTTTTATATATTACCTACGTCAAAGAGAAAGTATCAAAGGAAATAAAATTATCTATCAAAATGAATGAAAATGAAGATTTGTGAGACACAGCTAAAGCAGTGTTGAGAGGGAAATTTATACCACCAACTTGCGTACATTAGAAAAGAGGAAAGTCTCAGACCAATAATGTAAGCTCTTACCTTAAAAACCTAGAAAAAGAAAGGCAAAATAAACCCAAAGGAAACCGAATGAAACTGAAACAGGAAAACAATAGAGAAAAAGAAAGAACCAGCTTTTAAAAAGATTAAAACCAAAAGATTGACCACCCTCTAGCAAGACTAGGAAACAGAGAGAAGAAACAAATGATCAATATCAGAAATAAAACAAGCAACACCTGGGATATCATTACAGACACTACAGATGTCAAAGGATAGGAAGGGATCCGGCCACTGTGGCTCAGTTTGTTAGAACATTGTTCCATAAACCGAAAGATTGCAAGGTTTGATACCCAGGTTGGGGCTTGTAGAAGAGGCAACCAATTGATGTTTCTCTTTCACATCGATGTTTCTTTCCCTCTCACTCCTTTTGCTTCTCTCTAAAACCAGTAAGCATGTGCTCAGGTGAGGATTTAAAAAGAAAAAAGATAAGAGGGGAATACTATGAATAGCTGTATACACATAAATGCAACAACTTATAAAACATCAGTGAGCTCCTTGAAAATGCTAACTACCACAGATTACTTAATATGAAATTGATAATTTGAATATACCTGTGACAATGAAGGAAATTGAATTAGTAATTGAAAAATTTTCCCCGTTAATCTCTTACCCAGACCCAGGTGGTGTTATTAGAGAATTCTACCAAACATTTATAGAAGACCACAATTCTATACAATCTCTCCCATAATATAGAAGTAAAGGGAGCACTTTCCAGTTAATTTTGTGAAGCTGTAATACCCTGATACCAAAAGCAGACAAAGATAGTACAAAAACAGACAAAGATGGTACAAAATGAAAACTACTGACCAACATCCCTCATGAATATAGATGTAAAATTTCTTAACAAAATATTATTAAGCAGAATTTAATAATACACAAAGTGAATAGATGACCAAGAAAAGTTTATTTCAGAGATGTAAGGCTGGTTCAATATTGAAAAATTAATCAATGTAATCTACCACATTATCAGGCTACAGAGGAAAAATAACATGATTTTATCAAGTGATACAGAAAAAGCACTTGACAAAATTCAAACACATTCTTGATTAAACTAAGAAACCCGAACCTTCCTCAGATTAATAAAGAGCATGTACAAAAGCCTGCAGCTGACTTTATACTTAAGGGTCAAAGAATGTTTTCCCCCTAAGATCGGGAACAATGCAAGACTATCTGCTTTCACCACTTTTATTCAACAAAGGGCTCAAAGTTCTAGCCAATGTAAGATAAAGAAAGGAGATAAAAGGCATACAGATTTGAAAGGGAGAACTATAACTGCCCCAACTTATAAGTAACATTATTGTTTATGTTGAAAATCCCAAAGAATTAAAATAAAACCACCTGATAAAAAAGTAGGTTGAATATAGTGATGTGGCGGGATAGAAGATATACAAAAATCAGTTGTAGCAATGAAAATATAGATACCAAAGAGATAAACTTATATATAAATTAAAAAAATCATGTACAGGTTTTGTATGCTGAAAACTACAGAATGCTGATGGATAAAACCAACAAAAGATGTAAATACATGGAAAGACATCTGTATTCATAGGTTAGAAGACTCAACAGTAAAAATACCAATTTTTCCTGTTGATATACAAATTTAATGAGATACCTATCAAAATCCCAGCAAATTTTTGTAGATATGAACAAGATTATTCTAAAATTTGTGTGGAAAGATGAAGGAATTAGAATAACTAAAACACTTTTGAAAAAAAGAATAGAGGAATCAGTGTACAATTTCAAGACTTAGTATATTGCTACAGTAGTAAGACTTGTGTTGAGGGATAGTTGGGACAGAATTAAGAACCCAGAAATAGATCTGTAGAAATATTTGAGAAAATTGCAAAAGCAATTCAACAACTGGTCCTGTAACAATTGGACATTCATAGACTAAAATAAACTAAAAATGGATCATGACTGAAATGTAAGATGCCATACTATAAAACTTTTCAGAAAAAATAGGCAAAATCCTCAAAATCTGGGGGTAGGCAGAGTTCTTAGACTTTATCCCAAAAGCATTACTATAGAAGAAAATTGATAAATTGGAACTTACCAAATTAAACACTTTTGCTCTGCAAAAGACCCTGTTAAGAGGACAAAAAGACAAGCTACAGAGTTGGGGAAGATATCTGCACACTGCGTATATAACAGAGTAGTAGTCTCTGAAACATATAAAGGCTTTTCAGAACTAAAAAAATCAAACAACCTGGGTAGGATATAGGCAAAAGACAAGAAGAAACAATTCACCAAGGCAGATGTATAGATGGCAAATAAACACATGGCAACATCTTTTTTTCCATATCATTAATGATTAGAGAAATTCAAATTAAAGCTGCAGTGAGCCACCACTACAGTCCTAACAGAATAATGATGAAACCAAGGGGCAGCGAGGATGCTAATGGGAATGGAAAATGCAGAGGTCAGCCTGGATAACAGCTGTCGAGTTTCTGATAAAACTACCCATGCAACTGCCCTAGGACCCAGCAATAGCACTCCTGGGCATTTATCCCAGAGAAATGAAAACTTAGTTGAGGTATTTTCTATACAAGAATGTTGGTAGCAGTTTTATTCATAATAGCCCTAAACTAGAAACAACCCTAATGTTCTTCAGTAGGTGATTAGTTATACCGTGGTAAATTTATACCATACCATGGAATATTACTCAGAAGTATAAAGGAAAGAATAATTGACATATGCAACAACCTGTATGAATCTGCAGGGATTTATGCTGAGTGAAATTAGCCAATCTCAAATGTTTATATACTATAAAATTCCATTTATGTAACATTCTTAAAATGACAAAATTATAGTAATGGAGAACATATTAGTGCTTGCCAAAGACTAAGTAGAGGGTTGGAAATGAGTGAAGTTGGGTATGGCTATAAAAAGGGAACTTGAGGGATTCTTACATTTTTGGAAATGTGCACCTTGACTGTTTCAGTGTTGATAGCCTGGTTGTGATACTGTACTATACTTTTCAGAAAAGCTTATTGGAGAAACTGGGTTAAGGTGCATGGCAGCTGTCTATATTGTTTCTTACAACTACATGTGAATCTACAGTTCTCTAATAATAAAAAGTTTAATTTTAAAAATTGGTATTTTATTCAACTTTTAGTTTCCTTTTTTCCCCCTTTAACCTGTATTTTTACACTTTTCTTTTTAACCAAGCATTGGTCTGATGTTTGTTGTCCACTTTGTCTGTTATTAGATATTCTGCCTATTTTTCTGAACATCTGAAGTTCAGTATGACAGATTTTTTTTTTTTTATTCTTAGAGTCTAAATTTGTCTGTTTCTGTAATGCATCTGCTAACTGAGGGCGAGGGTAGGGGGGGCAGGGCGAGCATAGATTTATTTATACAAAATTTCCCCAATCCTCATTTAACTGTATAAAAGGCCTTTTTTGGGGGGGGGGTGGCAAATTTGATTTTGAAATGCAGGGAGCAACCATGTGTCTTTAATAAAACAGCCATTACATGCATTTATATATCATAAAAATAACATGTATAGCTCTTTCAGTTTATAAAAGTACTTCGACTGAGCCTCAGATTTTGTGCTTTTCCTGGCACTGGCTTCCTTTATATACATGGGAAGTCACTTAAAAGCTATATGCCTACTTCTTTTTGTATAAAGTCTTATACTGTACCTTCTGTTAGCCAGTACTTTTCATTGTGAGGACTGTTAATAACGTCATTGCCTTCATCTCCCTGAAGTGATTTTGGGTAACAACTGTGACATGATGATTTTATTTTTATTTACATTTTTAGATGCCACATTTTCCTATTAGCTCTTTGGTAATTATTCAGAGGCCCTATTCATTTTGGCAACATGAAACAAATCAAGAGATTTGCCTGGGAAGTTTTAAACTTTCAAATTGTGAAGTGCTTTAGCAGTTTAAAAGATTGACAGGTGTGAGTTAGAAGAGATTTTCCTTAAAAATTGGCAAGTATGAAATTGGGCAGCTGAATAGTAACTTTGGAAAACTGTCAACTTTGGGAATAGTTCTTTGGGGAAAATGCAAAAAACCTCATTATTTCACCCCAATTAAAGAAATGATTCTCCTTGCTTGCCATGTGTAGACAATTCCCTAAGAACTTTCGGTGTCCTTTTGTTGGGCAGTTATTTTGGTGTACTTCTTTGTTCACATATTCTTGAGAGTCCCTGGTATCAATCATAAGGGACCATTCTATAAAATAATGGACTGACGGGGGCGGGGGTATCATTGAAATCATAATGCCTTTCTCCTTAATAGTAAAATACATGCATTTCGATTATTTTATATTAAAAGCTAAGGCATATATTAAAATTCTCTTGTGAAGATGGGTGTTAGCTGAACCTACTGTAGTTACCCTGTCAGTACATGTAAATGAAACCATCATGTTGTACTCCTTAAGCTTATACGGAGATATATGTCAATTAATTTTCAATGAATTTGGAAAAAACATGGAAGAAAGAAAAAATTCTCTTGCTGTTATCCACAAATTGATTAAATTGTGTGTTTTATATATAATATATAATTGGCACATTAATGTGCACAGTTATTTGCAAATTATTCAAGTTAGGGTTTCCCTAACAAAAGGGACATTTATCTTAAAAGTGAAATCCAAATTTTTCTCTGATCAATTACCTTAATCATAGAGGAAGTCTGAGTGTTTGTTCTAGCCAGGTATGTAGGTTGTAATTTTAAGCAGTTTGGTTTGCTAAGCATGATTAAGACACCATTCTCTTTGAGGTTTACCCTTTCGCTTCTAACTGTTTATCATCTTGGGTCAAAGGTTATAAAAAGTAGTCATCAATTAAAGCTTTATTGGTTGTAATTGGTAATGCTATGAAAGGAGCCAGCCAAACTGAATCTGATAATAAAAGACTCTTTGTTAAAATATTTAATAAATTAACACTCTCTTTTGGAAGGGGGAAGCTAATTACAAAGCCCAGGATTGTTAATCATAATGTTTACTTTCTTCAAAAGCACAGACTCAACTACTCCATAATCATTATACATCAGATTTCTTTCTTTTTCTTTTTTTAATTCCTGCAGACTCTGTCACTCCCGGAGGGGATGTTCTTTTCTATGGCTCGGGCTTGGGATATGGCAGAAGGAGGAAATGCCAAGACAAACACAAGTTATAAGGGCCATCTTAAAAATAAACAGGACCCTGTTAGAACATCAGATTGCCTTTGCTGTCTTCAAAAAGGGTCAGATGTTTATGTAGATTTATTTTGTAGGCTAATTGAATGATATCAAGAATTGGGTCCGCATAGTCTTTTTGAGGTGTTCTGACAGTGTTGGAGCTCTTGAATTTTAGATATTTTTCAAAGCCCTAATAGAGGTAAGTGGAGCTGTGACACAAACCACCATCACAACTCCTGAGTGCCCTTGCGCGGGAACTCTGTGAATGGACCTCCACATCTGGGAACTGAATGTTTCTAGGTTTAAGCAATAGGGGGCATCTTGGGCTTGTTCTATACACATGTTTCTGTAGTCTGATCTTTAGGGCAGTTCTAATGAAAGAAAATGCTGCTTTGGACCTGCTGTGCAAATTAGCCATATGGTGAAGTGTAATATCCCGCTGAATGTCATTATGGGACCCTATGAAAAGTGCTCCCCTTTTCACATGGAAGCAAATTAAAATAGCCCTTTCAGGCCCTCTACTTCTCTCCCCCCAACCCCCCGCAAAAAAAAATCTCTGAATAAACCTGTCTTCACTTGGAAGCCGGGACAGTTAAAAGGAGTTCTCCAGCTGCAGTAAGGGTGGTGAAATTACAGGCTTTGCCCAAGACCAAATGGAAATATTGCTTCCTGTAGGCATAGCTGGAAGAACAATGGCATGTACTTCCCTTCTTCCATTTCCCGCCCTTGTTCTTTGTGTATGTGTCTTTAGCTGCTCCTCAATCCAATGGTTAATTTTCTGTTACTGTGATTGATTAGACATACTCGTCCCACTCTCTAGCAGACCACACATCAATCTCTACCAGGGAAGACTCACTAGATGAAGAGCTGTTTAGTCAAATAATTGCACAGTAAATATTTAATGAAGAGGAGAGAAGGTCTGTCCTTCTTTGCCTATTGTGTAGACACATATGAAGTAGCATTGTCCCAGCATAAATTTTTCTTCCTTCTGCAAAACTAGCATGTAGATACCACTATGTTTGGTGTCATATGGGGCTTTGTAATTATATGAAATGTTTAGGGTGTCTGTGTGCATGCTATACATTATTACTTTTTGTGAGGACAAATCCATGAGAAGGTCTTTCATCTGGCCTCCCCCACCCACCCTTAAAAGCAAGGATCGCATGATCCTAACTTAATTGATTACTGGTGCATATCTGTAATTTGTAGTAGCTAAAATTTGACTTTTGAGCTCTGTTAGCAAAAGTTTTTACCACTTTTACCGACAAAAAGAAAAAGCCTCACTCATTTGCCAACACTGAGTGGCAATACTGTGTGTGTGTTTCCTATGTTTATATCCAGACAAGTGTCTAGACACATGAGGAATTAAAGATGTCACTTGTGTTTTTATTTTTATTTTTAAACATTTATGCAAAACCCATGTCCATTTCAGCATTTGTATGAAAGTTTATAGCATGTGTTTGAAGAAAGGGAATTGGAACAGTGTGGTGTAGTAAAAGTGGATTGTACTAAACTATGTTGTTTGAGAACAAACTGTTGCATGTATAGGTCAGTGAAAAGAGTATTACAATATGATCCTACTTATATGTGTCCGTGAACAATGTACATATGTATGTATGTGAAATATTTGTCTATTTAGAATAGGAAACTGCCTATAAGGGAGGGAGTATACTAAAAAGTAAACAGTAGTTATATCCATGTGATGGGATTATGGATGATTTTATTTTCTCTCTTTGCTTGACCTTTATTGTCGGATTTTTCTAAGTCACATATTTTCATTTTGTAATTAATAATAATAATTTAAAAAGAGATAGACAATATAGGAAACATAGCTAAAAGCAAAAGATTTTTTTTAAACCCCAAACAATTTCTGGTATAGCCTGAAAAGAACTGGTCATTTCCTAGTAAAATCTAGTGCTAAGATTAATGATTAGACTTAGGGATTTGGTAATGGCTTTTGGGGCATTTGATCATTAGCACCCTTCTCTGAAGTATGATACAATATTTACCATATTTTACCATGTATAATGCACAGTTTTTTGCCCAAATTTTTGAGGGGAAAAATAAGGATGCGCGTTATACATGGGTAGTACTAACTTATTGGGTACATAAAATTTCTTGTATCTTGTATCTCTTCTTGTATTTTGTAATTATCTGTTACATAAAATTTCTTGTGCCATAGTATATTAAAAAATAAATGCTAAATTTATAATGCAAAAAACAAGTATCTAAATAGAAACAAGTAAAAAATTGAGTAAAAAATTAAAATGAAAGATTTTTTTCCCTGAATTTGGGCAAAAAATGTGGGCATGCATTACCCATGGCAAAATATGGATCAATTAAATATGAGTTTACAAGATAAAATACCCAGTAAGTTGAAGAAGAGGTTAACATTAGAGAATATTTCTTTCTCTTGTTTTAGCATTAAATAAAAATAGAATATATTCTGTGATCATTTAGTTCTTCTCATAGTTGTTCTATAAGTGAATGGCAAAATTTTGTTGTAGAGACTTCTTTATAATATAAACTCTAGTATTTACGTTAAGATTCAGATGGGGTGTACACATTTAATATAGAAAATATTAAAATCTTGCTTGGCTTCTAAGTTTTTCTTAACTTTTACTAAAATCCTTTAGATGCATAGAAGTCTGAAAACTGACAACAGCATTGATAAATGGTGGTGGTAATTAACATTGCATTGTCTGAATTTGAATAAAATCTTCTGTAACTTTAGAGCTGATTGAATGGATGGAGAAGTCCAGTTGTCGAGTGATGGGCGTTTTCCTGCCATAAACAAAGAAAACCTTAAAAAGTCAGAAGACACTTTATTTCTTTTCCATTGTATGCCTTCTGGCTGGAAAATACAATCCTGAATTGATGAATATGTTCGTGGTCCACTCCTCTACTGCATGGATTCCCCTTTTTAAGGCTTTCCAACTGTGCGATGAGGGGGAAAGAGGACCTTTGCTGGCAGCCCAGTTCGTTCTGTGCTGGAGAATACTTAATAATGCTATATAAGAGCTCAGGGAGGAATACCCTCTATTAGTGTGGATTTTATTCACTTAAAGAAGTTCAGAGAGTTAAACATGAGAACTGTGTGGTAGGAGAATGTTTAGCTGTGTTTCGTGTGAACCTAGCAGGCCAGTTGCTTACTAGACACTAGAATCAGTTTGTGGATTGTCTTTGAAACAGGTTTGGACCTGTGCACATGAACCTGCTGTAAATTGCCACTTCCATAAGGATATTAGCTCTATAGCCAGATGAATGGTGAGTGGGCAAAAGACAAATGGCGAACCAAACCTGGAAGAAAGTATTAGTTCAGAAAATGCTCCTGTTCAAAATAGGGCAATTGGGAAAATGAAATAATACAAAACAAAATCTGAGATATGAAAAATCTTGCCCTTGCTGGTGTGGCTCCGTGCATTGAGTGCCAGCCTGAGAACTGAAGGGTAGCTGGTTTGATTCCCAGTCGGGGCACATGCCTGGGTTGTGGGCCAGGTCCCCAGTTGAGGGCATGGAAGAGGCAAGCAACCAATGTATCTCTTGCGCATTGATGTTTCTCTCCCTCTCTTTCTCTCTGCTTTCCCCTCTTTCTAAGAATAAATAGATTTAAAAAATAAAAGAAAAAGAAAAATCATACAGAATACAATGGGACATGGAACATCATGCTAAAAGTTCAGAGGAAACATCCCTCTAAAAATCATTTTCTGTAAGAACCAAAAGGAAATTTTAGAAAATTATTTGGTGTGAAGAAATCATGATCTCTATGAAGCAGAACAAAATTTTTTAAAAGAATAATTGGACAAAACCAAAGTGGGGAAGGATTGAGGGAGGGAGAGGGGAGAGGGGGCAGGGGAAAGTGGTGGGGGGAAGGCAGAGACAAATATATTTGGAAAAATAAATTAATTAATTAATTAAAAAAAGAATAATTGGAGATTGAAAACCAGCAGGATAAGTAGGAATAATGAAAAAGAAATGACCATTGCAATAGCTGATAAAGTGTAAATATGAAAATGAAGTCTTAAAATACTGATTAATATTTTATTCACACTTTCGATCATTTGTTCAAAGAAATGTATATTGAATGCCATTTATATGCCAGGCATTGTCCTAGGGGCTGGGGACACAGCAATAAATAAGACAAACAATAAACTTGTTCCCATGGAGCTTGCATCCAAATGAAATGGGATAAACAAAAAAACAACATAATGTCAGACAGAGATATGTTCTAAGCAAATAATTAAAAGAGGGTTATGTATTAGGCATGACTTTCCATTTTAAATTTTGTAGTCAAAAAATCTCTAAGTAGTCAGCATTTAAAGTTATATTGTAATTACAAGAAGGAGCCAGGCATTTCTTAATTGTTGGTGTCACTTGCAGTTTTGTGTTAGGTCCTTTTGTACTTTCATTCTACAGATATTCCTTAGAAGTCATTTTCTCCTGGTCTCCAGTTACCGTCTCTGTGCTAATGGTTCTGCAACCCATTATCGTTAGCCTAGCTCTTTCCCCTGAGCTGTGGACCCAAATACACCCGCTCCCAAACACTTAGCATTTGGAACTCACACACACTAAACATGTCCACTGCAGAGGAGGTCATTATCATCAATATCCCCAGATACAGTCAGTTCTTGTTGTTCATAGTAGTTATGTTCTCTAAAGTCACTATAAAAACTGACTTAATGAATACTGAGTCATGGCTCCTAGGGGAAGAGAGTTATGTTTCTGTGAGCTTAACATAATTTTGAGTATCTTAACATAACTCACAAAGCCCTCCAGCCTTATCTCCTGTCATCCCTCTCCCTTAACCCTGAAGTTCTAGCCCTGGAAGCTTTCAGTTTGTGGGAGGTGTGATGGCTTTTTTCTTTGAACCCCTGTATGTCTACAAAGAACACTTTTTTCCCCTTTTTCTTTACCTGTATTATTCTTCTGACTTATTCTTTAATTATGAGTATAAATGACACTTTTCTTTTCTGGGAAGGCCTTCTCTGACATTTCTTCCACTCAGCGCGCGCGTACACACACACACACACACACACACACACTCTCTCTCTCTCTCTCTCTCCCCCCCCCACACCCCTGCCCTTGTCCATAGGATTCTGTAGCTTATTTTAATATAATTGCTTGTTTGTTAGTCTTCCACCATAAACTATAATTTCAATGAAGGCAGGGACCATTCTCAGTGTCTACCACATGGTAATAAAGCACTTTATATGTGTTAAATGATGTGTTTTTCTGTGTTATTGTGTGTATTAATACTTACAAAGCCTTTGGAGCACTGTGATACTAATTATATAATGACATAAAATGCAAAAAAAACCCCAAAACAGCTTTTCACTTGCCTGCCTGTTGTTTTATTTTTATTGGCTTAGACCTTCAGTAGCTTTTGAGTTTTAACATATATTAGTGATTAAAGGAATTTGAAGCTGAAGTGGCAAACCTCTATAGTTCATCTATTAACCTCTTAGCAAATAGGTAGGCACTTCAACTATTACTCACCTGGACTGGTCAGACATCTACTTCTCAAATTCCACCTGTAAGCACTGAGTTAACAAAATTGGCAGAGGATATAGAATAATCAGAGGTGAATTTATTTAGCAGCCACTAGGGAAAATCTAACTCATTTTTGTAAATAGGTAGGTTGTCCTTTTTTTATGCTTTTATTCTATTGTATGTTTATTTGAAAGGCAAAACTATATCTAGTTTAGAATTAAGTACAGGTTCATGCTTTTGTGTTTGCATAGAATTTCATCTTTTCTATTTTCTATTATTTATAACAAATAATGAAATTTGTATACTACGGTCTAATTAAAGAGAAGGCTTTCTCTAAATTCTCAGCAAAGTATATTTTGGCTCCAGAACATGTTGAATATGTAACGCCACACCAGAATAATAAAGGGCCTTTAGGACTGTTAATCTTAAAATGAAAAGCCCTTCAGTGTGTATAGAATGTAATTGACATTTAATAAAGCCAATATGCCATGAAATGGTGACAAGTGGCGAATAACTTTAATGAACCAAGAGGCAGTTTCCACTTCTTATTTTTTAAAACAGAATCACTTGCTACCTTATTAACTTATGGACTAAGAAAGTCTTGAAACAGTTGTTTTAATGTTTGATTTTATTTTATAGGCAGAAAAACTCAGTTGTGTACAGTTATAACCACTTCAGCATTTTAAAACCTGTGTTTTCAAGTTACACTAGGTGTCAACAAATCACCACATCCTGCCTGCTGCCTATTCTGCATGACCTGTGAACTAACATTGGTTTATATTTTTAAATGGTTGGTAAAAAATCAAAAGCAGAATAACATTTCATGACAGGTGAAAATGATATGAAATTCTCATTTCAGTTTCCACAAGTAAGGTTTTATTGGAACCCAGCCACAATGATTTCTGCATTGTCTATGGCTGTGTTTGCACTGCAACAAAAGAGTTAAGTAGTTGCAGCAAAGACTGTGTGGCTAACCAAGCCCAAAAATATTTACTGTCCTACCCTGTACAGAAAAAGTTTAGTAACTTCTAAGCTACCCTATTGAGTTTAGGTGATTTAGTACTTTGTCAGCTTCCCCTATTCAAAGAAGTCAGGTTGGATTAAGTTCTTCATACTTTTGGGAAGGTGAAGGAAACTGAACTAGGTATTGCAGGAACGTCAACTTTCTCACAAGGGCAGGGCTTCCACTTTCTTCATTCATTTTTTATTTAATTTTTAAATGGTTACTATGTATCAGACCCTGTTCCAAAAGCTTTGTAACTCTTTAAATATTCCTAACAACTGCCTGTGGTTGGCATCTCTACAAATGAGAAAACCACAGCACATCCATTTGTGAAAGTTAAATAGTTAAATAGTGGAGGTTAAATTAGTGGAAGGGAAGTTATGTAATTAGTCATATGAGCTGTGGAGTAAGTAAGAGGCAGAGACACAATTTGAATGAAATTGTCTGTTCCAAAATCTGTGCTCTTAACCAGTGTGCAATGCTGTCTTTTCCTTTCCACTCTTGTTTATTTAGAGAAGTCTTAAATTAAAACTAGACTTTAGTAATAAGAGGAGCATCATGTTTTAAAAGCATTGAACTTGTATTTGTTTTCTTGGGCTGCTATAACAAACTACCACAAACTGGGTGGCTCAAAACAACAGAAATCTGTTCTGTCATAGCTTTGGAGGCTAGAAATAAAAAATCAAGATGTTAGAAGGCCATCCTCCCTCGCAGACTCTGGGCAGAATTCCTCCTTGCATCTCTCTAGCTTCTCGTGGTGGCTGCCACTCCTCGGTGTTCCCCGGTTTGCAGTGGCACCACTCCAGTCTCTGTGCTACCACATGATGTTCTGTTTGTCTCTATCTCTGTGTCTTTTTCTCCTGTCTTTTGAGGAGACCAGTTATATTGGAATAAGGGCCACCCTACTAAAGTATGATTGTATATTACTTTAACTAGTTACACCTTCAATGGTCCTAGTTCAAAATAAGGTCACATTGAGAGATCCTGGGAAGGACATGAATTTTGAGAGGACATTATTCAATTCAAACCAGTTACAGAGCTCTTGAGGCAGCTCTTGTTTGCTAGCACCTCAAGTTTAAGCCCAGAAACCCTAAATGAAAAATGGAAACCCTGCACTAAGAATTTCCAGGGCCTTCCAACCAGTCTCCTTCCCTCCTTTTCTTCTTTCCCTCAATTCTGTGAAGGACCATATTCTATCTGGGAAGACTGATTCATTGTTCTCCGTTCCTACCTTTCTTCTGCCTCTCTTTGGCTATTTGCTCATGGTTCACTTTTATTCTGGACATTTTCCTTCTGGAATGTTCTGTAAGGTTTTCTTAAGGAACATTTTCTCAACTCTTGAGAATGTTGGTTTGTCTCTATTCGTGTGAATTTGTTATAATTGATTAAAAAACCAGCATTGGTGTTTTGGAGGTGGAGTTCTAGTAGTTTCCTGTTAAGAATCTTTTATATCCATCACTACAGGATTTGTAAGTAAGGTTCAACAAATGTAAGACTTATTTTTAATTTTTTCTGTGATTATTATCATAGTTAAAATAGAAGATTTTGAGAAATGCAGGGATGCCTTAGTTCCTGACCTGGGAACTTCTCTTTTCCCGTGAAATACTAGAGTAATTGGTCCAATTGTGTCAACTCATTTCTTTTTATTTGTGTACAGGGTGCCCGGGAAACATTTGAGAACTATTACCGAAAACAGAGGCGAAAACAGGCCCGCTTGGTGCTCCAGCCTCCATCTAACATGGTAGGATCACCACCTTTACTTTTCCCACTTTCTCATTTTTCTTTTATCTTTTAATTATTTTGCATATATGCCTAAAATGTTTTTAACTGTTAGTCTGAGACTTTCAAAAATTCTTGTTTATCCTATTACAGGTGTCCCAATTTTCCTTCCTTTGCCATCCTCCACCCAGCCCACCCCCCCAGCCCACCCCCCGCCTCACTTCCACAGTCGGTCCCTACGCTGTTGTCCATGTTCATGGGTCATTCATACATGCTCTTTGACTAATCCCTTCCCTTTCTTTCCACCATTCCCCCCCAACCCCCTTTCCTCTGGCAGATGTCAGTCTGTTCCATGTTTCCATGTCTCTGGTTCTATTTTGCTCATTAGTTTATTTTGTTCATTAGATTTCTCTTAGGAGATCATATGGTATTTGTCTTTCACCAACCGGCTTATTTCACTTAGCATGATAGTCTCCAGTGCCATCCATGCTGTTGCAAAGGGTATGGATTCCTTCTTTTTTCATGCTGCATAGTATTCCACTGTGTAAATGTACCACAGTTTTTTAATCCATTCGTCTACTGATGGGCACTTACACTGTTTCCAACATTTGGCTATTTTATATAGCACTGCTATAAACATAGGGGTGCATAAGTTTTTTTGAATTGTGTTTCAGGATTCTTACTGAATATTCCCAGCAATGGAATCACCGGGTCAAAAGGCAGTTCCATATTAAATTTGTTGAGGTGATTCCATATGCTTTCCACAGCAGTCTGCATTTCCATCAACAGTGCACTAAGGTTCCCTTTTGTCCACATCCTTGCCAGCACTTGTTTTTGTTGATTTATTGATGGTAGTCATTCTGACAGCTGTGAGGTGCTATGTCCTTGTGGTTTTAATTTGCATCTCTCTGATAGCTAGTGATGTTGAGCATTTTTTCATAAGTCTATGGGTCATCTGTATGTGCTCCTTGGAGAAGTGTCTATTCAGGCCCATTTTTTAATTGGACTGTTTGTCTTCCTGGTGAGACCACTTTTGATGAATGTAAAAACATAGCAACTCCGACATCTATCGATTACTATGTGTCAGACATTGTTCTAAGTCTCATTTTGTCCTCAGTGTAACCCTGTAAGGTACGTACTATTACTATATTTACCTAGTAGTCTTGGGAACTGAGTCTTAAGAAATTCAAAAGCTGATATTAACTTTGTCTTAATGTAGCAAAACGGAAACAATAACTTTTTTCTTCTTTGCTTTATTGCAGCATGAAACTTTAGATGGCTACAGGAAGTATTTTAATCAAATTGTAGGGTAGGTATATATATGTGTGTATATGTAAATTTATATATTTTCAGTACGTAGATTTGTGAGAGTTGGCAAAAATAAATTAAATTTTCATTGGGAAATTCTTTGTTTTTAAATTTTTAAGGCAAGTGTTAGTTTTGACTGTCTAATGATTTCAAAGGAATAGTTTTAATGTTATATTGCTGCAAAGGATGTTTTGTGGATAAAGGAGAAAAACTCTGAATTGTAATCTTATTATATCTGATGTTTTGTTTCTTCATTCTTGGTAAGAGGGAACCAATAATCAGCAAGAGTTGGCAGACTTTTTCTAAAATGGCCAAATAGTAAAGTATTTTAGGCTTACCAGGCTATAAGTTTTTTGGGTTTGTTTTTTTTTTTTTTTTTCGGTCACAACTATTCAGTTCTGTTGCAATGCAAGAGCAACCATAGACAATACGTGAATGAGTGAGCATGGCTGTGTTCCAATAAAACAGTGTTTATAAAAACACACAGTGGGCTAGATTCATCCCAGGGGACATAGGGTTCGCCACCCTCATCTATGGTATCTGTACTAATGTGGAATTGCAGTTCCCAGCTAAACATCTGAAATATAGGCATCTTATTTTAATTGCAAAATAGTGACTTTGCAGCTTAAATAAAGGGAAATAAATTGGATTGTTCCAAGAAGTTCCTTTTATTTATATTAAGGTTGTTTTGATGTGATTGATAATTTTGATTATATCATGAATATTCCATATTTAAAGAATTGTTTTAATTAGTATGAACATTTAGGCAAGATAGCTTAAGATACACTTTAAAAGCATAAAAATACAAAACCCTCTGCAGAAAGTTGTTTGCATTTTTTTCCTTTGTAAGATACCTTTTCAGTACTTTGTTAAGAAAGTCCTTAAGGATAAGGATAATTATTTTGATATTTTATGTGTTGGGTTCTTAAAATATTTGTGTTTTAGCTCTTATTGTCTCTTTAAAGCCTCTTGGTTTTTAAAAATGTACTAATGGCCTGATGTTTTTTATATGATAAAATTAGCCTTCTTTACCTGTAAATATTTTCTTTTAAATTGCTGGATATCATGTAACATTTAACAGACGTGTAATCCAATTTCTGTAAAAGTGCTTAAGAGGATATCAGGATCAGGGGCATAATTCTAAGTCCTAGAAATCTGATTTTATTTAAGATATCAAACAGCATTCTTTAAGCCAAAATGACTATTAATTTAGAATTTAAGGCAGCTCTTAGTTTGTCAAACCCTGGAGATAGTATGTAAACTGTAATTTCTGACAGCTATGTTTTCTTTTTTCCTCAATCTTAGCTTTTTTGTGGTTGAAGATCATATTTTACATACAACCCAGGGCTTAGTAAATAGAGCCTACATTGATGAACTATGGGAGATGGCACTTTCAAAAACCATTGCAGCACTCCGAACCCACTCGGTATGTAAGAGCCCAACAGAAGTTCTTACTTCGAGCTTATTATCTGTGGTATTCAGTGTTTTACTGTTTTAAATGATCACATGTATACCATTTGAAATCTGAGATCAGGGTGCCAGCATTATGGGTTTCTTGTGAAGACTTTCTTCCTGGTTGCAAATGGCTACATCCTTAGTATGTCCTCACATGGCCTTTCCTCAGATGTATTCTAGTGTCTCCTAGTCCTAAGGTAAGGTCACAGATCCCATCAGATTAAGGTCCCACCCTATGACTTCATTTGATCTTAATTATCTGTCTAAGGCCCTGTCTCTAAATATTGCCACACTAGGGGGTTGGAGTTTCAGCATATGAATTTTAGGGAACACAACATTCAGTCCATAATATCTGTTCTTTCCTAAAATATTTTGAAGACCACCTTTGTCATGTAATAATATGTATATTAAGGTCTGTTTCTAGGCTCTATGATACTCCCTTTCCCTTTCCTTCTCCTTGTATGTCTTGAATCAATATAACAGTGCTTTGATCATTACATTTGAAATATTGTGGTATAACATTTTTTTATAGGAAAAGTATTCTCCAAAATCCTCTTTTTAAAAGGTGCTGACTATCTTATTATTTTTCAAGAATAATTTGAGAATTACTTTGCTACATTTCTTCCACTTTTTCCTCCTCTCCCCATCTGTAAATTTAATTGGAAATAATTGATATATTTAAAATTCTGCTATTTTTTTATCAGGAATATGTGTGCTTTTTTCTTACTTGCTTTCATGTCTTTTGATAAAATATTTAATGCTCTCCATCTAAGTCCTATTTCTTGGTGCTTTATGCTTTTTTCAGGTAATATTTTAAGGAAGGTTTTTCCCCACAATTATATTTATTAATTAGTATTACTGTTATCCTATGGAAATCTTTGATTTTATTTGTTTTGTATTTGTTCATTTCAGTTATTTTTACCATTTATTTTTCCTGGGAAAAGCTCTTTGTCTGTTTTTAGAAGTCCCATGTCCCATTGTGCCACAGAACCAAACGCCTTGTTTATTTTTAGAAAACTTAAATTTCTTCCAAGCAATTTCTTTTATGTAAAGCAGTGGTCTTAACTTTTTTGTGTGTGACTGATAACATTTGATGAATCTATGTGATGAGTCTACAGGACTCCCAACAGGACCACATACTCTGCTCATCATGCAATTGTTTTTGATGTTATTAAGAGCAGAACACTTTCCAAGTGTGCTAATTAAAGTGAATATGTATATAGAAAGTTGATCTTAATGGAGTTTCTCCTTGTAGATCGACCATATGTTCTTTTGAATTGAAGAATAAATGATAAAATGCTCCCCCTCCTCCCCACTCCCCATCAGTCTACAGAGGGGGAAAAAGTAGATTAGTTTGGGCTGGCAGTGGGTAGAAGGAGTAAGGACATAATGGCTTAAAGGGCACAAATTTCTTTTTTTGAGGTGAAGAAAATGTTCTAAAATTGACTGTATTTGTGTTTGCACATATCTGCAAATGTACAAAAAAACTGCAAACCAATGAATTATGTGCTTTAAATGGGTGACTTGTGTGGTATGGGAATTGTATCTCAAGAGAGCTGTTAAAACATAAGTTAACATCACCCACATTTGCTCACTGATCCATTTTATCCATTATGACACAAAATAGTTGATGCCACAGATGCTAATTCTTTTCATGACACTGTTTATTGCATTATATTACCAAGCAAGCAAAGCAAAATAAGAATGACCCAACCATCAATACCATTCTCAAGACAAACTCTATATCTGAGTAATTGTTTATTAAAAATCTGTATTTTTAACTCCATTTAAAACTATTCTTTTACTTTTCTGATTGAATTATTGGTCATTGCACAAGTTGGAAACATTTCAGAAGATATAATATTTCAGGTATTAATACGTATAGCAGTCTCATGCTGATTTCAAAACAATAAAGATCTTACACAATGTCTCACTTAGAATTCAAATTTAGCAATATATTAAAAGGATAATATGCTAATACAAAGGAGAGTTCCTATCAGAAATGGTTCAATATTGGACCTGCTAATATAATTGCTAATGTGATTGCTAATATAAACAGATCATCTGATAATACTTAAAAGATATTTTTAAGATTAAAAATTATGGAACAGTGTACAAAATACTTACGTTTTATAGATATAAAATATTGCACATTTTTTATTAGGTAGTGGAGGGTGTGTACTATAGTAGTGGTTTTATACACACCCATACCCACATTCAAACCTGTTCCCTGTCACACACATAATTTAAGTTTTTTTGAGTCAAAGCATATACTAAGCATATGTGTCTTCCAGGTCTCCTAACCAAATTCCCATTGAAATAGCATGGAGGGAAAACAACTTTAAAAAGGGATACCCAATAAAGTACCATCTATAGGCTAGAATTTTCAAAAAATTTCCTTGAAGTTCCAAAGCAGATGGAATCAGAATAATGACTGAACCTGAGGATAAAAATTACACTTTTTGTGTGGTAGGTCATGGTTATTGTCAAAGTTGGAGACATTCTTCCAGGTAGAATATAGGAACACTCAAAATTCAGAGTCAACAGATACAGTGAGCAGGAATGGGCCTAGTATAAACCATAAGGGAAACTATCTCGAGGTTTGCTTTCCAAAACCCTTGGCCAGCCAGCTGTTTACCCAATTCATTTGGCTGACCTTACTATATAAACAGAGAGGCAAGATCAGCAAAGTTCTCTGGTACTGCTTTTTGAACAAAGTGATTCATTTGCCCCACCCACTTACAAAGAGCCTGTACTCAGTTTCTTGGGAAATAGACTTAAAACTGTAGAGGATGAAACCCATACCAGTTATTCATATTAATCAAACTAGTCCTTCGTTCCATAACACGAACAGCCAAGAGTCATAAAATATTCTAGTAAAATCAATTACATCAAATAGAATACAACAATAAACAAATCAAATAGCTATTCTTTAGCCAATATAAATAATTGATGGACTTGGAGAAAAATTTACAAAGTAATAATCATTTTTCATTTTAGGAATATAGGAGCTTAAGTTACTCATACCAACCGTTCAGCTGGAAACAACTAAAAGAGCTGCTTTATGTATCTATATCATGTAAGATGTTCTTTAAATCTTGGTAAGGATATTAAGGACTTACTAGGTGAAATCCAAGGGAAATTGACAGTCTGAAGAGATAGGCTGAACACAAGCTGCCTTTGCCTTGAGGTCACTTGTTAGACCAGACAGTTTGAACTTAGATTTTGACAGCCTGTTGGGCCTACCCAAGATGGAGATGGAAAATGTGAGAGTTAAGAAGCATGGATAATTGATGTAGAGTTTTGGTTGTATCTAATAGTTAGAAAGAAAGGATAGTCACAAAGGAGGGAACTTTATTAATTAAAGAAGTAAAAGGAAATTTCCCTGCAGTGAAGAAAGGCTATATAATTAAATTTGAAAGGATATATGTTGTGTCAAGCAGGATAAATGACAGCAGACAGTTTTTTCACATTTGAAAACCTACATATTTTAGTTTGAGGACAAAAGAAAGGCATTTTTAAACATATTAGGTCTCCAGATTTACATTTTACCTACCTTATTGAATTGGTGTTCTACAATGAGGAGTGTAAAATGAAAAAGAAATCTAATATACAATATGAGATAGGATTAAATACAATATGTTAAAAAGAGATTAAAACTCATGGATAAGTCTAAATGATTGTTTATTTATAAACTTTAATGCCATTAGGAATACCTACAAAAGGAGAGGCTTAATATTTAAAAAGTTCATGTCAAAACTCCAGATTATTTCAAGTAATAATTGAACTGATTAATAACCACTACAACTGATTAATAACCACTATACAACCTGATTAATGGATCTATAACTGATTAATAACCACTATAAGAAAATTTAAAAGACTCAACCCAATGAAAAACATGATAGGAAACAAAAAAAAGAATTAATTATAAATAGAAAACTTAAAATGGCTGGAATAGGTCAAAATATGTCAGTAATCTTGGGAAATGTCAGAGTTAGGAAGTTTTTAGTTTGGTTACTAAGAGATATTCTTACATAATTAAGATTACCTACAAAGATTGAACATAAAGTAGAGCAGAAATGGCAGTATTCTACAAGGCAAATAGAACTGAAGTTGAAGACCATTAAATGACAGATGAGAGGCACATTTTGTATTAATATTAGTTTTAACCCACCAAAAAGATAAAAGCTTATATATAGGAGATGAGCAAGCATAAATATGTATAAAAACAAAGTTATTAGTAATAAGAAGAGAAACTGATGAACCATACTGTTGTGGGAGAATTCATCACACCTCTTTTAGGAACTGAGATATCAAGTAGAGAGTGAGTAACCAAACTATAATCAAGAGACTTTGAATAACAAAATCACTGAACTTTTAAAATAGTAACATGTACATCTTTGTATCCTGCCCAGAGAAACTATCTTCTATGTCATTTCAATATTCAAATTTTTTGAATATTGATAAGAGATTGTGTGTGGACTTCATATGTAATCTTAATTTTCCTCTGTATTTATGTTTATCTTTTGTATTCCTTGTAGACTTGCTTTCTCTTTATTGTTTAATCAGACTTGCCTAAGATTTGTCTATTTTATTGATTATATTTTTAACTTGAGCTTTTGGTTTCATTGATCAAATCTTTCCTGTGTTCTCTAAGGCATGAAATTCTTTCAATTTTATCAGTTTTCTTCTCTCATTTACTTTTCTTCTCTCATTTACATATGGTTTATTTTGGCCTTTTTTGGCCTAGCTTCATGAGTTAAGAATTTAGTTTATTTACTTTTCGTCTTTTGTGTCTTTTAATATTTGCATATACACTTATTTTGAAAATGGCTTTAATCACATTTCATAGGTTTTGATATAAAGTATTCATTGTTCATTTAAAAATAATCTGCAATATCAATTTAATTTATTCTATAACCGAAGAATTATTTAGAAGTGTGTTTTAAATTTCCAAGTGTTAAAAATGTAGGGTCATGGCTCACTGGAGTCTCTACTCAGCTCTCCCTCGCCAAATCTGGTGTTACCTTAAATCTGTTCATTGTACCTTTTCTAGAGACTTTACCAGGTGAAGCAGTAAACGATTAAATAAATCAAAATTTAGTTTTATTTTTAATAATTAAGATGTTTTCCTAATTGTCTCTTATTTCCTTTAGTCTTACTGCTCTGATCCAAACCTCGTGTTAGATTTGAAGAACCTCATTGTACTTTTTGCTGATACACTTCAGGTTTGTGACTTCTGTTTACATATATTTATCTAGATTAGAATTTCATCAGCTCTAAGTCTTTTCACTGTTTACCTAAGCTTGAATAGTACCTTTCAGTTTTTAGTTGTGTTCCTTTTTTTCCTAGAGATAGGTCTTTTTATCTCTTTGTAGCATTTCCTGATCATCACCTTGACCATTTATGTTCTCAGAAATAGTTCCCATTCCCCCTTTTTCCATTGAGCAAATCAATTAATTTAACCAGCCACTACTTTAGTTTTTCAAAATATTCTTAATTCACATATAGTGCCTGCATGACTTTAGAGTTTCTTAACTACCATCTCAAATAATGACTATTTATTTGAACCACATATTAAATTAATAAACTAGCATTAGAAGTGAGACTGGCAGCATTTCCAGCCCCTCCGCCTTCCCACGATGGTTCTATGCACTACCGGCGGAGGTGTAGGGAGAGATTTGCTAATATTGTACCCTGTATATATTGCTTTTAACTTACATCTTTGTTTTTTTCTGACTAGCTTAAATATTTTGGTATGTACTTTCTTATTTCTTGAGAGATAAACACCACATATGAGGTGGTAATAAAGGACATTTTATCATGGTTTCATTTAAATTTTTGGTCGAAGAACAAAGATATCTTTCAATACCTAATCTTTCTCCTGTTACTGTAAAAAATAACCTTATGAAATAAAGCTGTTTTCTTATTTTGTTTCAGGTTTATGGTTTTCCTGTAAATCAGCTTTTTGACATGCTCTTAGAAATCAGAGACCAATACAGTGAAACTCTGCTAAAGAAGTGGGGAAGTATTTTTAGGTGAGAAATTATTTATATTCATATATGTGTGTGCGAGCACTCCCATGTGCCTGTGTGCGCAATGTGTTAGTGCATAGGTTTTTCAGATGTAATGAGAGACAAGTAGGCTTATATATTCTAGCTATGGTCCAGGTTATGAATGATAATAAAAGTAAATTGCAATGATGTCCCACATAAAGTTCCCAAGATATCCAATGTCAGTGTGTTAGTGTCTACCATGTGGGAGTCCCCAAATCCCATTGTGGCTTTTTCTTTCTTTTTTGTTCCCTTGATTAACAAAGTATCTTGCTTCATACCATGTATATCATCTCATATCTTCCTATTCAATTTTTTTGTTTTCTCTGTGAGGATCTTGTCTAGTCTGCAGCTCATTCATAAGGTGGTAGCTTTTGAACCCATTGAATAATTTTGCTTTTTCGGAATCTTTTTTTTTCATCTTTTTGAAACCTTACTCATGTGATTCCTCATCTTTTTACTTCTCCGCACACAGAGAAGAGGCCTATTACAACCCAATACTTGAAGTATATTATTTAAATAGTTGTTGTAACATGCGTACAACAGTAAGAAAGTTATTTTGTTATACTTCCTACTTACAAATGTCTCTTTGGACTGGCATACACCTCTTGTCATTAACTTGAGTTTCTTCTTTTGAATCTTTACTCCTTTCCCTAAGTGAAGTAATCTTGCTTACTGCATGATCCCTTCCCCAGATCAGCTTATCTTTTTTTCATATTCTTACAGCTTTAAGATCTTACATTGCCCCTTCAATCTTACCTCTATAAAGTGTATGAACATATCTCTAATAATCGCATAGTAAAACTCATTTGTATATTAATATAAACATTTATATTTCTAAGAAACAGGTTTATGTAATGGTACAGTTGTATTTAATGAAAAGTATCTCTACAGGAACCTTGAAAATTAATTACATGGTAATATTCATGTCTTGAGAGCATCTGATATGATGCTTTCAGTAAATTTCTATTTTGATTTCGATAGCATGGTTTTGCTTTTATAGAACCCTCAGTCTGGTTAAGGAATCAGAACCTATGGGTTAAAAAAATGCTTAATATAGAGCAGTAGATAAAGTAAATGAACATAAATTAGACTTATTATGGAAGTTACTTTTTCTCATCTGCCAATTTTGAGAGAAGATCTAGTATAGGATTAAAGAACATAATCAAATATATCTTTAAAAAATATTTTATTTAATTTTTAGAGAGAGGGGGAGGAAGGGAGAAAGAGAGGGAGAGAAACATCAATGTGAGAGAGAAGCATCGATTGGTTGCCTCTTGCATTCCCTCAACCAGAAACCTGGCCTGCAACCTAGGCATGTGCCCTGACCAAGAATTAAACCAGTGATCTTTTGGTTTGAGGAACAACACAACCCACTGAACCACCCCAGTCAAGGCTCAAATATATCTTACTTAAAAAAAAAAAAAATTGAAACCCCTTTGCCTTTTCCAGAGCACATGTTCTTTTATTGTTACTTTCCTTTCCTTAAGGCTTCAATATGTTGCCTTAAATTTTCTGCCTCGTTTGTAAATCTCAAATAATTTGAGATCATGTTTATAATTGTGTTCTATTTGTTTCAGAATGTAGTTTTCTTTTTGTTTTCTTTTAAGGATGTCTGTACCTGAAGCCAAATAGCTATGTTGTATAAAGAATAAACTAGGGACTGGGAAGTGTTTATTTTGGGTTTTGATATATACACATACAACCATTGGAATTCATCTGAAAATTACTTGTGTTCACTACAGTGATTAACCCACTCTCCCCCTCCCTCTCTTTCTCTCCCACTCTGCCTCCCTTTCCTTCTTCCTTTATTTTCTTTATAGAAACATACTTGATTCTGACAACTATAGCCCTATACCAGTAACAAGTGAAGAGGTGTATAAAAAGGTGGTAGGACACTTCCCATTTCAAGATACAGAGCTGGAAAAGGTAAGGAATACTTTAAAATAGACCTCTCTGTTCAGCTTGTCATCCTTTACAAGCTTTCATTGTATCAGTCTCATTAAAGGCATTACCTCTAATTCAGTGGGTTAGAACTAGAACACCTCCAAAGGATGCTTTGGGCTTGGAAGAACAGATTTCTGTTTTGGAAGTCAATAGATGGCTTTGGGTTCCCCTCACCTTCGAAGTATTTGGGGGATTGAAGTATTTGGTTTACACTTTGAAATACTTGCTTTTATTATACCCTTAGGGTATTTTCTCCTTAAAACATAAAGCTTACCTTTTGTGCTGTATAATTCTAATGGCTTTGACAATGCATGAGTCATGTTATGTACTGCCACAGTAAGGACACAGACCCCTTCCATCAATCCCCCAAATTCTTTCCTGCTGCCCTTTTTCAATCACTCTTTCCTCTCACCCCCAGCCCTTGGCAACCACTAACCTGGTTGCTATCCATCTACTTTTGCTTTGATTATTAGAATCTTATAGTATGTAATCTTTTGAAACTGTTTTTATTTTCACTCAGCATAATGCTTTTGTAATTCATCCAAATTGTTATCACTAATTCATTCTGTTTTACTGCTGAATATGTATCACAGTTTATTTATCACTTCATGTTTTGGAGGACAGTTGAATTATTATTTACTTAAATTTTTATCTTATTCATTTTAGTATTAGGAAACTTAAAGAAATATTTTCTTAAATTGTGGCTGTTAAGCAGACTGCTGACAATGTAGAAGAAAATTCCTTTTGCATTTTAATTAATTTACAGTTATCTTCAATGTATGTTTGTGAGTTGCTTTCATTAATTCTTGCATTTACAGCAGCCATTTCCAAAAAAGTTTCCTTTCTCTGAATTTGTGCCAAAAGTTTACAACCAAATTAAAGAATTTATCTACGCCTGTCTGAAATTTTCAGAAGATCTTCATCTAAGGTATAGTATGTACAGTGGAAATGCAAGAGATACTGAGATTGCGACTATATACATAAATGTCCTTCAAAAATTTCGATATCCTCTTAGCCCTGCTTTGAAAAGTCTTAATATTAGCCCTTCACAGCATGACACTGATATGTTTACATAGTCATGGTGAAAGGGAATGTTGGAAACTTTTGAATATCTTGTTTTTATTACTTAGCTTATTCTGTACTATACACAGAGTTTTGTTTCAACACTTTCTATTAGTGAGAATTCATTAGAAAAGAGTAGTATAACATACCAGTTTTGACATTCTGTTTGGTAAAATTTTAAGGCCCGTGGGAGTGTAGTAGATAAAACCCTGTGGAAATACCCTTCTTTCAAAATATTCTTTGGAATTATAAAAGGTCTCCACATCTCCTTTACTTTATGTTTAATTATTTAACTAACATATATTGAGCCTATTTATATACCAGTCACATCTGCTTTTTAGGAATGCAGAAATAAAAGATGTAGTTTTTTGCCCTTAGAATTTGTCAGTATCTACTGATGATAATAAACATGAAAACAGACATGCAAAATATACCAGGGTGAGTGTTGTAATATGTATAATGTATGTTTAACACACCTAGAAAAGCACTTAGTTCATCTTAAAGAATTTGAGGGAGAATAGTCATGATGATTGGCTTTTTAAAGGAACCTACTTTTCTCAGTAAATGATACTTCCATTCACCCAAATCAGGAACCTGAGAATTTTCAAGACCTATTGTCTATTAATGTCTCTTTTTAAAAATAATTTCTTATTTTTCAATTACAGTTGACATACAATATTATATTAGCTTCAGTTGTATAATTCAGTAATTAGACATTTATACAGTTTATGAGGTCATCACCCCAATAAATCTAGTACCCATCTGACACCATACATATTTGTTATATTATTAACAGTATTTCCTGTGCTGTACTGTACACCCCCATGACTGTTTTGTAACTACCAATTTTTACTTCTCAGTACCTTCGCCTTTTTCACCTCCCAACTCTCTTCCTATCTGGCAACCATCAAAATGTTCTCTGTATCGATGAGTCTGTTTCTAATAACTTATTCTTTAAAACAAAATTTCAAGCATTGGACTAAATTCCTGTGAACGCTTCACAAATATGTTATTATTACATCTCTAAAATTCAAAATAGCACTTATCTATGAAGCATACTTCAGTTTTATGGTGGAGGAAAGTAAGGCCGAGAGTTGAGTAACTTCTCCATGGTCACACAGGGAGTAAGTGCTGGTGCCAGATTCAAAGCTCATGAGCATCAGCATTAACAAAACAGTCACTGTCATGTTTAGAATTCTTACTCTTTGGTAGTAATTATATTACTATTTTACATGCTTTATCTTGGGTACTTGTCATAATATTTCTCTGAGTTAAGTCCTAATTGTTCCTATTTAACAAATGAGGGCAGTGCTCACTTGTAAATAAGCTTCCTTAAATTTAATTGGTGACATATTGTACGAATTCTTTTTTTTTCCAGCTCTTCTTTTTTCTTTAAAATGCTCTCTTCACAGTGTGTCTACTTTAATTTACACTGAGTCATATTTGAGCTGGACTATTTAAATAGTCTCCTAATTGTTTTTCTATTTCTAACTTTCCTTTCTCAATCATCTATCTATTCTATCCTGATTCATTTTTGTCATTTTTCTAAAATCAAATCTCATCTAACATTTTGTTGAAATGCTTGACATATGAAACAGTTTTAGAGATGACGGATTCCTTTGAGGGCCTCATCAGTAGATTTGGCATAGCTGAGGTAAGAATTGAGTGAATTTGAATATAGTCAATAGGAGTTACCCAAACTGACACCCAAAAAGAAAAAAAAATAATGAAAGAAATAAAACAGTATCCAAGATCTGTGGGGCAACTTCAGTGTAATTGGGGATCTCAGAAGTAGAAGATTAAACTGGGAAGAAGAAATATGTTATAAGATAATGGCTGAGAGTATTCTAAAAATTTTAAAAAACCCCATCAAACCAGAGATAGACTCCCAGTAACACAAACAAGACTGTAATAGCAACAATAGCAAGCAAAAACACAGCATATGCAAATTGATGAAAATGAAAGGCAAAGAGAATGTTTAAAAGGCATGGGGGGCGGTTATTTCATGTAGTCAAAAATAGTAAGAATTATAGCAGACTTTTCTTCAGAAAATATGCAAGCCAGTGACAATGTAATGATATCTTTAAAGTACTCAGAGGAAAAAAATGTATCAAGCCTGAATTCTGTCACCAGCAAATTAAGTTTCTTTTTATTTTTTTAAATTTAATTTGTATTACATTTTTTTTACATTACTTTTTAGCCCCTTTATATACCCCTCCCCACAGCAGTCACCACACTGTTGTCCATGTCGGTGAGTTTTTCCCTTTTTACTCAGTTCCTGCTCCCCCAACCTCCCCACCCCTCCGCTAGCTGCTGTCCTGCTCTCCATCTATGAGTCGGTCCTCATTTTCCTTGTTTGTTCAGTGTGTTCATTAGATTCTACATGTGAATGAAATCATATGGCATTTGTCTTTCTCTGACTGGCACATTTCACTTAGCATAATGTTCTGGTCCATCCTTACTGCTGCAAAAGGTAAAATTTTCTTTTTTTGTGGCTGAGTAGAATTCCAATGTGTAAATGTCGCATAGTTGTTTTATCCACTCATCTATTGATAAATACTTGGGCTGCTTCTGTATCTTGGTGATTGTAAATAATGCTGCAATGAACATAGGGGTGCTTATGTTCTTTTGAATTAGTGTTTTGGGTTCCTTCAGAAATATTCCCAGAAGTGGGCTCACTGGGTCAAAAGACAGATCCACTTTTAACTTTTTGAGGTATCTCCATACTGCTTTCCACAGTGGCTGCACCAGTCTGCATTCCCACCAACAGTGCAAAAGGGTTCCTCTTTCTGCACCTCCTCACCAGCACTTGTGTATTGATTTATTACTGATAGCCATTTTGACAGGTGTGAGACAGTATCTCATTGTGGTTTTAATTTGCATTTCTCTGATGATTAGTGACTTCAAGCATCTTTTCATATGACTAATGATCATTTGTATGTCCTCTTTGGAGAAGTGTCTATTCAGGTAGTTTGCATATTTTTTAATTGGGTTGTTTATTTCTTTGGTGTTGAGTTTTGTAAGCACTTTGTAAAATTTTGATATTAAACCTTATCGGATGTGTCAGCAAATATGTTCTCCCATTCTGTGCATTATTTTTTTATTTTGTTGATAAGTTTGCAGTGATACCTTTAGAGTATTCAGGGAAAAAAATTAATCAAGCCCGAATTCTGTTGGCAGCAAATTAACTTTCAAAAATTAAAGCAAACTAATTTCTTTTTAGCCAAACAAAAGCTGAGATAATCCATTACCCTCAGACCTGTATAAGTAAAATAAAAGGAAATTTCTTCTACAGAAGGAATATCATATGAAATAGAAACTTATATCATGAAGAAATACATAGCTTCGGGAGCAGAAAAATTAATTGTAAAAATACTTTTTCCCTTTTTTTTATTTGTTTTTTTTTGTTGTTGTTGCAAATGGCAAGATTTTTCTTTTTTTAAGATTCTACTTATTTATTTTTTTATTTTTTTAATTAATTTAGTTTTTCAAATACATTTGTCTCTGCCTCCCCCCCACCACTTTCCCTTGACCCCTCCCTCCCTCCCTCTCTCCCTCAACTCTTCCCCTTTGGTTTTGTCCATGAGTCCTTGCTATATGTTCCTTGACTTTCCTCTTCCTTTCCTTTTCCCCTGCCCCCCCCCCCCCCCGCCTTCCTTCTTGTCTCTGTTGGTTTCTTTTCCACATGATCTCACCTATAAGTGGAACCTAACCAACAATACAAAGATGCAAGGAAAATAAGACCAGCGACACTGAAAGGAAAAGAAACCTTTATTTTTTTGATAATAAAATATTCTTTTAATAATGACACTTTACAGGCAAAGAGTGCTAATAATGTTGAATGTCATCGGTGATAGACTGAAACATCTGGTCACATACCTTTAGACCCAACGTAATAGAGAATTATGTCACCATGTTTAGCTGATTGCTTTTATATTTCATTTTAATCCCTCTATTGGCTTTTTGGTATAGCTTTTGATACTTCCCTTTTTTAATTGCTAATCTTTTTAGATTGTACTTGATTTTTTAAAGGCATACAGTAATAATGATTTCATATACATATATTATGAAACTTTCATATCTATCACTTCACATAATTACTTTTTTGGGGGGGGTGTGTGTGTGTATGTGTTAAGAACACTTAGGTTTACACTTTTAGCAGATTTCAAATATACTATATAGTATTATTAACTGCAGTTACTATGTTGTATATTAGCTCCTCAGAGCTTGTTCATCTTATAACTGAAAGTTTGTTCCCTTTGATCAACATGTCTCATTTCTCCTGTGTCCTAGTCCCTGGTAACTGTATTAATGTATTTATTGATATACTTTGATTTAAAACTGCTCTCTTGGTATTGTTTTCTACTTGTCTGATTAATTTTTTGCCCCTCTTTTCCTGATTTCCTTCCTTCTGGTTCATTAAGTATTTTTTGCATCATGATTTATTTTCCCTGTTCACTTATTTGAAAAAATGTGTTTATTCATTTGTTTGTTTAGTCATTTATTGTGTATTAGTTCTGGGGTTTACAAAATGTCTCCTTAACTTAACACAATTTACCTTGAATAATGCATCATTTTCATGTAATTTAAAAAATCTTAGGGCAGTATAATATCATCTTCTCTCTTTTTTGATATTGTTGGCATGTACTTCACTTAATGCAGTTGTTTTTAAACTCTAAAATATGCTAATGTTTGTGCTTTAAACATTTAATAGTATTTTAAAATTCAAGGAAAAATGTAGGCCTTTATACTTACCCACATATTTGCATTTTTCAGGACTTCTTATTCTTTCCTAGGTTACCATTAGTATCATTTTCCTTCAGTGTGAAGAATTTCTTCAAGCATTTCTTTTAGTGTATATCTGCTGGTATTATACTTTCTTAGCTTTTGTTTGTCTAAAAATTTTTTTTCACCTTTGTTTTCAAAAGTATATTTTTCAAGATAATAGAATTCTAGGTTCATGGTCCTCCCTTTCCCTACACTTTGAAGATGTCATTCCACTGTCTGCTTCCATTGTTTCTGAAGAGCAACAAGTTATCATTCTTATTTTTGTTTCTCTGAATGTATTGTCTTTTTTCTCTGGCTGCCTTTAAGATTTTTCTCTTTATCTTTGTAATTTATAGTTTGACTGTGGTGTTCCTACATGTTGTTTAATTTGCATGAATTCTGTTTGGGGTGTGCTGAACAGTTTGGATTTGTAGTTTGAAACCTTGTACCCGGTTTGGAGGTGCTTTTGCTAATATGTCCTTAAATATGTCTCTCTCCTCATTTTTTTCTCCTCCTGTGACTCCTAGATGCGTGATAAATCATGCTGATTTCATCATTACTTGAATGAACTGAGTGTCTCAGTTTTAATTAGTTTTAAATTACTTCTGATTTCAAATGCTTTTGCAGAAGTCTTTTTGTTCTTAAGACCGACACTGAAATTCCAAAGCTTCTATCCTGGGGCTTATCTGTGATCTTAGCAGTATTCGAGTGAGGCTGGGTTTCAGACTTAGTTAGTTTTTGCTCTCCTTTGGATTGAATTTCATTATATCCCTGGAACCTAAATCCCTTGCAAAATTTTCAAGATTTCTGATTTCTAGCACTGCCTCCTCCATTTCTTATGTAACAGAATTTTTTTAGGAAAGAATTGTTGGGTCAGTATGTTTATTTTTGTTTGGGGGCTCTTCCAAGATTCCAATCTGTAATATTAGCCCACATTGTTAAAGGTTTAGCTGATTTCTCTTCATCCCACCAAAGCCTCTCAGCCTATGACTCTTTCACTCCCTCATGTATACCTACCCAGATTAGGTGCTGGCCTGAGGTATGAAAGTGGGTGGTACTCTTTGCTCGACTTTGAAGGCCTTGTTCCAGTGTGCAGTTTAGTTCATTTACACATTGTACTTCATTGACATTTAAGGAAGACAGAGCTTTTAGCTTAGACTTAGGCTTTCTAGTTGTTATGAAGGTGGTGATAGTCTTTCTTGATCTTCTGTATCACATCTAAAAGTGGAACTTTTGTTTGTTTTTCTTAAAGCATGATAGAGATATGTAATAAGCATAGAATGCCATGAGAGTGATTTATATCATGGTCACCAGATTTTTGGGGCACCTGTGTTAATTATTCTTATAGCAACCTATATTTATTCATAACCCATATTACAATTGATATGATGTAATTATGACTTTAATATATGGAAGCTGAACCATGACCATTTTGTTCCTTATTGTGATTTGAGTATTCCACTAACACAGTGCCTAGTGCCTTTTATTTATGGAATGAAGTATTTCAATTCAATAATAATTTCAGAAAGAGTGGTAGTGGGTTGGAAAGTTTCGGTCAATTAAATATATCCTTGAATGGATGCTGTAAAAATATTTTTGTATATCTTTTTTTCCTAATTGATTATGGCTTTGCATTTTGTAGTCTTACTTATTTCTAATATTTTTCTGTTTTCCACATAGCATGACAATGTAGCTTGCCTATTATGTATTTAGAATTTAAGATTTTTAATTCAATTCTACTAAGCCTCTGATTTCCTCCTGTAGAAAGAGAAATAAATGAAATAAAATTTGTGACCATTGTCCACAAGAAATAAATTATTGACAAAGAACTGTTCACATATCTTTATTCATAGGTAGTTCTTGGTGTGTATAAACAAGTATTATTATAATAGTAGCCTTATTATTGAAGAACTGTTTGTCTCAAAAGGATATCTTTTATACAAAGCCACCCTGGGTGATGTTTTCATGGGCTCAGGAAGGATGTATAGATCTTGAATTTAGTATGTTGGTTGCAGGACTGTTTTTTTTTTTTTTAAGTTTGCATATAAAAATAGATTCAGAATAATTTTCTTTATGTGTAGGTTTCTTTACTGAATAGAAAATGCCTTTATTGATTACTCTTGGGAAAGTAAGTGGGATTTTAAAAACATGTATGCAGAATTAAACTACTGGCTTGAAACACTTATTTTGGAATGAGAGCAAAGTAGACATTGTATGGAAATTGATAGTATAGGAGCAGAGATAACCTTTTTTTAGGGACCATTATCTGCTAGTTATGTAGGAAGTCTACAGAGAGAGACCAGGTTGGAAAATTATAAATATTAATCTGTGAAGGAACTTGGAAGAATGGAAGAAATAATGGTTTTAGGATGGGGAATCATGCTGGAGAACTCTTTACTCAGAGAGAGAGAGTGCAGCATAGTGTCAAATGCTGTGGGCTTTCGAGCTAGACTGCCCGTGTGAAAAATCTTGCCCCCCTCCTTTTTTTGCTCTGAACTCACTGTGTGACCTTGAGCAAGTTACTTAATTTCTCTATGCCTGCATTTTCTCATCTGAACAGACAATAATAAAACTACCTCATATGTTTATTGTGAAGGTTAAATGAATTTTAATTTATTAAAGTACAAATGTTATTTGCTACTGCCATTTTTTATTTTTTATTAATTATTATTTTATTATTATTACTATTACAAGTACCACCTTGTTTGTTTGAAAAATAATTCCGCTACCTGGTATGACTAACTCTTGACACTTCTTCAGCTCAACTGAAGTTGATGACATGATCCGAAAATCTACAAACCTGTTGCTCACCAGGACTCTGAGCAACAGTCTGCAGAACGTCATTAAAAGGAAGAATATTGGACTTACTGAGGTAAGCTGCTGTTAATGGAGGCAACCAAAGCAATATGTCACCAGATGTCCTAAGCTCTTTGGTTTATTTGTGAATTGATTATAACTTTCTATATAGTTCATAATGCTCTTTCAGATGGACCCTTAATTGTAAAAGGGCAAAGTAACTGTCTGTGTTTTTTTTCTTTTTGGTCACCTTGAGGAAATCCATTATTAGTGTTTGAAAGTCACTTTTTTTTCTCTCTCGCTCTCTCATTGTTTCTACTAGCTTAACTGGTTTTCCTTTCTGAAGAGGTTGGGTTAAATTTGTATTATTTGCCATTGATTATATAAATAAAATTGTTGGTTAGAGAATATAGTCAACATCAGGTTCCTATCCAAATGAATGGCCGTTCAGATACAGCATACAATATGAGATCATATTTTGCCTGCATAAATCATTGATACCACATATATTGGTATTCACAGTCCTTGGTGTATGTTAGAATTAGCTTTTGTTTTTGAGATACCTCATGTATATGAGTGGTAAATTACTCTTTACCAGCTGTAAGTCTGGGCATTTGGGACTGAGGAAGCGTGAGGGAAAGGCAATCATCACATTTCAGTGAAAGCTTATGCAGTCTCACAAAGAGAGGAGGGAGATTGTGCATATGTTGGGAACAGTATCTTGGCAAAATGAAGATTTGGAGCATTGGCACGAAGTCCTAAAATTTAGAAAGATGTGAAGTTTCCTTTCTTTTGGAACCTAAGATTGCATGGGAGCCTCAACCTGCCATTTTATGGAAATTGTAGTGCCAAAAGTGAGTGCTTAGAGGGATTTTTTTCCCACAGGGAAAAGGAAAGGCTGTTGGCCATCTGTCTAACCTGTAAAGGTGGTGTAGTTTGAAAGGCACTTGCTCTAGAAAAATTGACATTTTCAGATATATACTGTCAAGGATTCTATTGAAAGTCAGTAAAGAGTTAATGATACTGACCCATAAGTAAAGACAGCTGGAAGCCAGGTGAACCTGTACTTCTGTTTTGAAAAGATTTTTCCCCCTATATTAAGATATACAAATATTATAATGTGGGATATTGGCAGTGATTGAATTCTACTTATAACAAAACTATTTTTTTTTTACCATTGACTGTCACATTTGACATTATTTAGGACAGTTTTTTAATTTTGCAGTGCTTCCTTTTTATTGTTGGGTATAGAAATAATTAATTATTCCTTTTGTGTGTCTGATAATAGACTAACCTCATAATCAGGAAGGCTACAGAAAAGCAAAGTTGGAGTGAACATTAGAAAGTCCTGCTTTTGTTAAATTGTGCTGTTATCCTTTTCTGAATTCCAAGTAGGACAAGAAGTTTATTTATTTTGCAAACTATCTCTACTATATAACTCTTGATATAATTCTTATGTCATTCGATTTAGCAGCCTCTTAAAAAGTCATTTTAAACAAGTAGTGTAGGAGGAACATGGTGTGATAGAAATAGCTTTAGCCTCAGAAGACTCTTGAATTTAGTTGTGGCTGTGCTGTTGATTTATTGTGACATCTTAAGAGAATGACCTGAATTCTTAATTCTTTGGTTATTCTGATTCTGTTGTCCTTTTCAAGAGCACTGTACAGATCAGGTAATGTCAGGAAGAAGCAGTAGGAGCTTATCAAAGAAGGAGTATATCAATTGTTGGCACTGTTTAAATGAAAGCTAAACACTATTCCTAAATCATAGGATTTCTTTAAGCAAATATACTTTCCTTATCAGTATCTTTGTATATAAATGAAGGACTATCCATAGACATTTATTTTGGTGGTTGTGGTGGTGTGTACATTTATAGGCATGCGCCCAGTGATATATTTCATCACCAACCAGTAAATCTTTGAATAATTATACTACTCACCCAAGAATATCTTCTCTTTCCAAGAATTATAAATATCTTAGAAAGGGAAGATATTATATATTTTTTTTACAGTTAACTAAAGTTAATTCACACCTGAATCATCATTACAATAGGGAACATTTGTGGGACAATTTGTATTCTTCAAAGTCCATTCACAAATACTATCCAGTTTAGCACAATAACATTTGAAGTAGACTGGGCATGTTATTATTCCCATTTTTTGTAGGAGATATATGATTAAAGTTCAAGGAGATGGCCCAAGGTCATACAGCTAGCAAAATGATAGAAATGAGACCTAAGTCTAGGTTTTTTTTCCCCAAACTTACTCACTTTTACTATATGTATTGCCTTCCATATTGACTTACTATTTCATCAGAGAACAATAGAGATTTCTATAGGAGATCCATAGTAACCTGGAAATTGTCCTTATTAGAGACGGTTTTATGACAGGTAATGGACTTGCACTAAAACAATAGAAGTATTTAAAAGTATACAAAACTCAGAATTCCATATCAGGATGTCAGACAATTCTTTTAGAACTTAAAAGTTCATATAAGCTGATGTCTGTTTATCTTATTTTGAGGCTACATGTTATCCCATCTTCTTTTTTTTCTGTCCGTATGCTCTATCCTTTTATCTTTCTGTCTATACACTATATTTCTTGTTTTTTTGGTGACTTTTCTGCTTCCCTGTGTTGAGCCAACTCAACATTACCTTTCAGTAATGAATGTCTTGCTTTCTCAGATTTTCAGTGACTTTCCCTAGTTCATTCATACATGAACATACATGGGTACAGCTGTTTTCCTAGTGCTGCTCCTTCCAGGTCTTTGGGAAGAAATAGAGTTGAGCAGTGTTTAAGAGTATATGTTATAAAGCAGATTGCCTGGGTTCCAGTTCTAGCTCTAACCTTAATACATATGTTCTTTGGCAAATCGCTTAGTTGTATGTAAAAAATGAAGACAATAATAGCATGTATTTTATAGGATTGTTGTCAGAATTTAATTAACATGTAAAGTGCCTAAAACAGTGTCTAGCACATAGTAAGTACTCAGTGCATATTACCAGTTATTAAGAAAGAGGTCTGGCTTTGGCTGGGTACTCAGTTGATTATAGCGTCATCCCAATATGCAAAGGTTGCAGGTTATTTCCCAGCCAAGGCACATACAAGAATCCACCAATGAATACATGAAGAAGTGGAACAACAAATCAATGTTTCTCTCTCTGAAATCAATTTTTTATAAAAAGGAATATGTCTGGGCAAATAATGATTGTCAGGTCTGCTACAGAGACTTAATTTTTCAATTAAGAGACGTCAGATTAGAACAAGATGCCCTGTTAAGATAAATAACTTGTTTATGACTTTACTATATTTATTGAGTTCTTATTATGTGACAGGCACTGATCTAACCCCTAAGTATAAATAAACGAACGACAAGAGCAACAGCAAAAGGGATCCTTGCTTATATTCTAATGGCAAAAACAGATAATAAATAATAAAATAAAAAATAAATCACCTGGTATGTAAAAAGTGGGTGAATGCTATGAAGGAAGAGAAAGAACCTAGGTTAAGGAAATCAGGTGTCTGGTGGAGATTCAAAGGTGGTCTTATTAAAAAGAGCAACATCTTGATGATGAGTTGTAATTGAAGGGGAAAGAGCGTTTTTGGCAGAGGTTAGAACTTGAGGAAAGGTCTGAAGGTAGTTAGTTATTAGCAAGTTCAGGGAATAATAAGGAAAGGTAGCTGGAATGGAGTGAGCAAGGGGAAGAAAAGAAGATTAGATTTGTGAGGTATCAGGGGTTTGTGTTAGGCCATTGTAAAGTATTTGGCTTTTATTTTGACTGAATGGGGAACCATGGCAGCATTTTGATTAGTGACATGATCTGACATATTTCAAAAGGATTGCATTGACTGTGATATTGAGAATTAACTGTAGGGAGACTTCTGGTCAAGATGGCGGCATAGGTAAACACAGCTTGCTGCCTCACACAACCAATCAAAATTACAACTAAAATATAGGACAACCATATCTCAGAACCATCAGAAATTGAGTTGAATGGAAGTCTGACAACTATGGAATTAAAGAAACCATGTCCATGTAGACTGTTAGGAAGTGGAGGGGAGGCATGGGACAGTCTGGTCCCACATCTATGTGTGGTTGATAAAAATTCAGGAGGGATATCTCAGAAGTAATGAGTCCCAGCCCCACAGGAGGCTCGCCAGCCCAGGATTTCAGTACCAGGAAGATAAGTCCCAATAAATTCTGGATGCAAAAACCCACAGGGATTAAGTTGGTAAAAGAAACTTCTGGAGTCCGAAGCAGTTCCCCTTAAAGAACCCACACATGGACTTACTCAGATTCATTCTTCCTGAGCTCCAGAACCAGGGTGGCAGCTTGAAAGACACCAGTGGTGTGCAGGGAGGAACTGAAGTAATTGGCATTAAGATGGGACCTGCAGGATAGCTTTCTCCCTGACAGAAAGGTGGGCAGAGGCCATTGTGCCTTTTCTGAACTCTCCCCAAACAGAGCCGGCAGATAGGTGCCATATCTAAGACTCCATCAACCTGGCTAACACTGTTTGGCCTGCCCTGGAGATCCCCTGAGACTCCATCTTACTAAGCTTACAGGCCTACTCAAGCTGTTAACAGAGACTTTTCCATATGAATGGCTGGTCTTGGCTCATACTTCACAACTTCCTAAATCCCATCAAACAAGCAACAGCTGGCCTCAGTAAGACTCCAGACCCCTGTACCTCTTGCTAAGTGGCCCCAGGCCAGGCAGTAGCAGCAGCCAGCCTAGGTTCTCACCTTGTCTTTGCTCAGGTGATCAAGGTTACTATCAGCAGTGTTAAGTTGTGTTGCTAGCATGTACCTTTGATGCCATGTGATGAGAAGGCACTTCATCTCTGTGATCTTCCTTCTAAAACTCATGACCTCAGTCTAACCATGAAAAAAGCATTAAACAAATCCAAGTTGAAGTACATTCTACAAAATACCTGACTAGTATCCCTCAAAACTGTCAGGGTCATCAAAAACAAAGAAAGTCTGGGAAACTGTCACAGAGCAGAGGAGGTAAAGAGACATTTCAGCTGTAATGTGGGATCTTAGATGGAATCTGGAAAAAGATAAAGAACATTAGGAAAAACCAAATGAAATAGGAATATAGTGTGTTTTTCAGTTAATAGTAATGTGCCAATGTTGGTTGCCAGTTGTGGCAAATGTACTATAGTAATATGTTAACAGTAGGGGAAATGGGGTGTGGAGTATTTGGGAACTCTTTGCAACTATTTTGTAAATATAAAACTATCCTAAAATGAAGTCTTTATTTAAATTAAAAACATTAAAGAATGAAAGAGAGGAATTGAAGATAGGAAGTGTAAGAAAACTATGAAAGAATTTTATTATAAATATAAGGAAGGAAATAAGGTGGTAGCCTATAAGGGAAATGGGTTAAAGCAAACGTGTTTTGTTTTTTTTAATAGAAGAAATACCATGTTGTTTTTGATGAGAATGCAATAGAGGGCAAAAGTTGTTTATGTAGGAGGAAGGGGGAAGTCTCTGGAATAATGTGAGTAGGAAAGACTTTAGTGCACAATTAAAGGGATCGGCTTAGGTGGTGTAAAGTTCACCTCTCGTAACAGATGAGAATTCAAGTATGTAGATGCAGAGGTGATGGCTGGGTATATATTTTGGTGGTAGGCTCCAAATGCTCAGTTTTTCCAGTAAAAGAAAGGTCTTTAGCTGAAAGTAGATCAAGAGCAAATGTTGGAGTTGAAGGAGAGGGAAGGTATCTCCAGACATATGGAATAGAAAATTGATTTGTTCTTGCTCCAGTGATTATTTTGTAGCATTCAGTGGTAAGATTAGCCAGCATGGCTATATATTATTAATATATATTTATATATATAAATGATTATATATATTATTAAGCCATATTTAATTGGAGATATAATGAGTAAGTCCATATCAATAGTTGCCTTCAGGAATTTGGTATATATTATACTCTATACTATATTATTTATATTACCATTTATATCTAATTATAATATATGTATTATTTCTTAGATATCATATTGATGTTATTACTTCAATTTTTTAAATTTAATCTTTATTGTTTTTTCTAACATTACCAGTCAGTCCTGTTACACCCACCTCCCCCCAGCAATCACCACGCTGTTGTCCAAGTCCATGGGTTGTTTTGCTCAACCCCCCCACCCCCACTAGCTGTCATCCCGCTTTCCCTCTATGAGTCTATGCCCATTTTCCTTGTTGGTTTAGTCTGTTCACCAGATTCTACATATGCGTGAAATCATATTTACTTCAATTTTAAGACAAAGAAAAACAATAACTTTGGCTAAGGCCAGCCGAGCAGTAATTGGTTTAGAACTAAGATTTGAGATAAGTTTTGAAATACATTTTGAAATACATAGCTGTATCCCAATTCCTTGGCACATAGTTTTCAATTGATGAAAGAAGAAGAAAAAAAAAAAGGAGAGTAGGTAGGTAGGTAGGTTCTTAGGGTAAAATTAGAGAAATTCAGAGTTCCTGTCAGTGATACCATATTGAATATTTATATTTTTATGATTATAATATTGTCCCAGGAAACCTGAATAAATGACCAGTGCTTTGCATTCACCCTGTGCTTTTAATATCATTTAGATTGATGACCACATGGCTCTAGCCTGTGTTATTTATTTTCCACACACCATTTGTTGTATGTTGTTCCATCCCCTGTTGTAAAAGAGCAATGATATTGCTAATATTATGTTAAAACATTTTATACTTAAATTTTGTCACATATAAGCTTTGTACTAACCTTTGAATTTGGAACCAGTAGTTTCAAATATTTTAGTATTTTAGGTGTTTTCCTTGGAGATGACATAAAATCATCAGTTAACACACCTTTTTGTACCTTGCAGGGGTGAAATAGAGATAAAAATTTCTTGAAGTCTTAGGGATCATGTTTTTGTGAGTGAGAACCATGGCTGCTGTTTAGCTCTTTATCCTCTTGCAGATGTAACAGTGGAGAAGCACTAAGGGCACTTGGTGGCATGGGGACGAGTGTGACTTCTTACTCACCAGCTTTGGGTTCGTCCTTTTGGAGGGGTTCAGTGTACTAAATTAAATTCTTTGCTTGAGAAATAATATAATATCAATTCTAACATAAGTAGGTATAAATACGCTAGAGGCAGTTTATAGTTGGCGATGGAAATTTATTCTTAGAATTTATGGCTTAGTTCTGAACTATTGAAGATGATGAAGACACTTTCTTTCCTGGAGTTTGTCAAGAATCTGAACATCTATCTGTCGTAATTGTTCCGGCTCTGCTGGGGTGTTTCATCGGGGTTGGAGGAGTGACTTACATGGTCAGCTCTGTGCCCTGACTCGTTAGGTTCTCTCTGATCCTGGGAGAGACAGAAGCATGTTCTGCTTCTTAATGATTTTTATCCAAAGTGACTTCAGTTATTTAGTTGTGAGAGGTGATTGTTTGCTCTATAGTGTTTTCTCTTTTTTTTGACAATTCTTATAGAACTTTACTTTATGTAAGACGTAACCAATATCTGATCTGTTGTTAGTTCCATGTCCTTGAAACAATGTTAAGGACAGTTTAGATTGCTGCAGTGATATATTTTTACAATAGAGTGGGCAGTAGGGGTTAAAAATATCAAAGGAGCTCAAACTCTGATGGAAGTTGATATCTGAAATTGCTTTATTTCATCCTTACGTTTAAAATTACCCCAAAGCATCTGGCTTTACATTTGCAAATGCCCTTGTAAGGATTTTGGTTGGCTGTCATTCAGGAGAAGGGATCACTTAGACCTCATCCGCAGACAATATTCCCTTTGAAAATGACATGGTATCTACTGCAATCCTAGAGTGTTTTAATAGTCTATTCTATGCTCAGCAATGAAACGTTTCAGAAGTGACTGACAGCCAACTGATGTAATTCATGGTGATCTTTTGTGTTGACAGATCTTTAAAAAGTCATGGGAAATTACTACTGTACCCAGTGAAGCCGCCTCCTTTTTTTTTTAAACTGCCAATATCCTGCAAAACAGAACAATTTTCTCTTTGACTGCCACTGTTTTTTATTTCGATAACATGACACAATTTCTCCTTATTATTAAGATTTCTATGATAGATAGAATGTGTTCCCAATAAGTAATGCTGATTTTAAAATAGAAATTCTTCAGCTCTCCAAATTAACTCTCTTACTTTTCTGACTTCTGTATCAAGACAACCTTGCCAATAGCCACTTTTCCACTCAGGAAGAAGAGTGATTTAATTTATACAATCAAAAAATTTTAGTCGTCCTCTGAGGGAGAAACATGTTGAAAGGAAAAAGATGACAAATTGCTTATTTTGATGTGTGTTTTCTTCTAGAGCACCCTAAAGCTGAAAGGCTGATGTTTTGTATAATTTTATAGGAGACAGTATCTGTATCCAGAACTCAGACTGTAGAATGAATGGAAAGGGCCTAGTGATGAATATGAACTTGTCTGATGGTTGTAGGGAATAATACAGAGATCTAGTCCCAGTGTTGCCCTATTGGAACTGCATCTGTGGGTCTTTGTCATCATGTTAAAAAGTGGCTGTCTTTCTCAGAACTTCTGGCTGGTCCTTAGTGGAGTAGAAGGTATCTTTTCCCTTGTCCAATCTATTACTAAAGCATTATCATTATGAGTTGACATATATATATATATATATATATATTTTTTTTTGGAAAGAACTGTGGGCTAAGTGCTGTTGAGGAAGAAAGACTTTACTTTTTGATTATATTCCTATTAATATTTTTGTTTAATATTTCACAGAAATATATCATTTGACTGTAAAAAATCTGTCATACCTCCATTTATCTGTTTAGTTCCAGTTTCCCCTTTACGCCATCTACCTGCTCTCCCTCCTACTCCCTGTCTCATTAGACTAAAAGAAGGCCCTAAGTTCATCCGCTGCCTGATACACCAGTACTCCCCCTACCTGCCACAACCCTACCACGGGTAAATAGTCTTAGGAAAATGAAACTTGGATGTTGAAGAGAGAGTGAGAGAGTGAAAAAAACATTCCATTCTGTTTTCTCTTTGTATTTCTTTTAAACTCTGGGGAATATGAATAGTTTTCATAGTTGGAATAAGTAGTAGGTGCTACTCCTTCGTATTTTATTTTTATATACAGTGGAATCAAAGTATGGAAGGTTGTAGTTAATAGAACACACAAAACCTACTTCAGCCTGCTGTACTTAACATACAGTATGCCAGGGCTGCCACTTAAACTAGGTCGAAAGGCACAGTTAGAAGTCATTTACATGGGTTCATCATTGAAGGTAGATAATTAGACTTGAGTCCTCGTTCCATTTAGTTATGTGATCTAAGGAAAATCTTTTTATTTTATTTGCATAATACAAAAATGGAAGTAATAATTATTCCTACTTGTTTTTTTCTTCAGGTTGTTGGGAAGACAATGTAAGAAAATAAATTGTGAAGTGCTTTACAAACTTTAATTCTATATAGATAATAATAGTTTTGCTTCCTCATTCTACCCTCAAAGTAATTTATGGATGACTTTTATCTTACCACTACAGTCTTCTTTCAAGATATTTTCTATAAGAAAAGAAAAATAGCATTAACTAAAGATATTTAATTTTTACAATAACTCTGTGAGTTATAAGTTATTATTAACATTTTACAGATAAAGGAACATGCTTAAAGAAGTTAAGAAATGTTCTCAAGATCAATAAGTAAATAGTTAATTCCCTGGTTTCCCTAACTTCAGTGCCCATGTTTTTTCTTCCATAGACTAATGTAGTTTAATTTACCCGCAACCCATTCCAATGCCTCTCCGTTCGTCATGCCTAATTTTGAAACTTTTTCTTTCCATTTCAATTATTCTTGTTCTTTTAGTGGGAGTTTATTTATTTGGAAGTTATTTAAGGCTAGGCATTATGCTAAACACTATTAGTTTTTTTTCCCCTAGTCTAGTCCTTTTTAAACAGAAGAAAGCATGTTTGAAATAGAGTGGTGAGAACACCCATATGGTCTGTCCAGAAAGTACCCAGCCATGCACTATGAAAAAGAAAGGCATTATTCATTCATTCATTTTAAAGAATTTATTTATTTATTTTTAGACAGTGGGGAGGGGAAGGAGAGAAACACCGAAGTGTAATTGCCTCTCACATATTCCTTACTGGGGACCTGGCCTGCAGCCCAGGCATGTGCCCTGACTGGGAATTGAACAGGCGATCCTTTGCTTCACAGGCCAGCCCTTAATCCACTGAGCCACACCAGCCAGGGCAAGACATTTACTAAGTAGGATACAAGAAACTCTGTACATAGGACAATGACACCTCACTCCCCTTCAAAGTAGGCACCTTGGGACCTCACACAGTTCTCCCAGTGTCTCATCCACTACTCAAAACACTCTGCAAAATCCTTTGTTGGAATCACCATCAGCAGCCCTGTGGTATTTTCCTGAATCTCATTGATGGTCTGAAATTTCTTCCCTTTCAAAGGTGATTTTAGTTTGGGGAAAAGCCAGAAGTCACAGATGCCAAATCTGGGCTGTAGCAGTGCTGAGTCACCTAGGTGATTTGACATTTCACCAAAACAATCTGCATGAGATGTGATGCGTGAGCACTTGCATTATTGTGATGAACCGCCAATCACCAGTTGCCCATAGTTGTGGCCTTTTTTTTCATCGTATTGCATCTCTCAACTGATGAAAAACATTGCAGTAGTACTCCTTATTAATTGTTTGGCTTTGAGGGGCGTAATTGTTTGGCTTGTGATGGACAATACCTTCCCAATCAAAAAACACAGTTAACATGGTCTTGATCTTGATGCAACTTTGCCTCACCTTCTTCAGGTGTGGAGATCTAGATGACTTGCATTGGGACGACAGGGCTTTTGTTTCCAGACCATAGCCATAGACCCATGATTCATCTCCAGTTATGACCTTCTTGAGGAAATCTGGTTCATTGGTAGGGGTTTGGATCGAGTCATTAGCAGCTGCAGCATGATCTTCCTTACAGCCCTGACAGATTCAGCGCTCTCAGGTGTTCTGCTTGTTGCAGACTTTCCAGAATGTGGATCACCTTCAGCAGATTCTTGACCATCTTAAAAGTATTTGTGCCACATTTTTATTTGTGCTGCACTCATTGTATCATCTCCGAAAGCCTTCTGAATTATCCAAGTAGTTTCTGCAGAGGAAATGTTTAAGCTTAACAGAAAATTTGATGCAGATTCATTGCTCTACTCAATCATTTTGAACGTGATGGCTACACAGTACACGTGCTTACTCAATGGAGTCCATGACCTCCACTGACTAGTACAGTGAAGTTTTCATTGTTCATGCATGTGCATTCCAGTCCACTCCTCTTGGCTGCCAGGTTACATCGATGTCACACAAACCATTCTTGTTATATTAAGAATGGCTGTACTTTTTCCGGACAGACTTTGTATAAGGTAGGGGAAATACAAGATGCTTTGGGTAGTCAGAAAGGGTTTCATAGATGAAATGATAACAACTATGCTTTAAAATACCCTTCGTAGAATACAGATGGTTTCTGCCATCATGCCTTTTGTTTTTCTTCTACCAGCAGATTCATATTGAGCCATTTGTCCTGAGGTGAAGAGTCAAATGACTTTTACATGTGCTTGTTATTTTTCAGCTTGTCCAGATTATTATTAATACAACACACCTGGAGAAATCCTGCAAGTACTTGGAAGAATTCATCACCAATATCACTAATGTGCTTCCAGAGACAGTCCACACTACCAAACTCTATGGCACCACAACTTTTAAGGTAAGAAGGCCCTACAGTACTGTAGAACTGCTTTTGTTATGCATAGTCTGGGGTACTCAACCTAACATGGCATTGTTTCCTCAGGTTGCATACCAGTATGATTCATAACCTGCTCTTACGAATAGGTGCTTATGAATTCCTTAGAAAAACAAATGCCAATGCTAATTTTGGGGTGTTTATACTTAAAAAAGTCAGTAACTGTGTCCACTAAATCTTCCTTATATTTTCTACATGAAAATGGCTATTTCATCAGTTGCCCCATCACTGCTGAGAGTTCTTAAGTATGATTTAGAGAATAGTTGAAATCAACATTAATTAAAACTTAAAGTACCCTATGTCCATTTTTTTAACCTTACTTTTGAGCGAGAAATTTCTGTCTCTTGCTATTGTAATTAGCAATTTTATAATTACTTTGAAGTGATTATAAATGCTAGTTGACCCCAGGGTTAATAAAATGGGAAAAATGACACCCTTGTAGAGCAAAAGAAGGACTGATGATAGATGTGTTTTTGGAGAGTAGTACCTTAATTTCAAAGAGCCTTAAGAAACTCCCATATATTGCCATGTGAGCTTTGTAAGTATTAAGGAGAAAAAGTAACAGGACAACATCTTAAACACTAAAATGGTTGATTCTGACAATAAAGGCCAATGTTTATGTTCTGGGGTTTTGGTACTGTTATTATTTGGTTATTTAGTTTTGAGATGAATCTATGTCACTCTTTTCAAGACCAGAAGTTGGTGTTTATTAGGTATAAAGTTGTAGAGTTGAAACCATGATTTCATGTCTACTGCTGTCCACTTTTTCCTATCTTTTTACCCTCTTTCTCTATTTACTATTACTTTGCTTTGAAAGTAGATTTAAGAGAAGAAATCCAATTTGATTCATATTGCTTGTTACATTTTATGAGAAAAATTATTAGAATGATCTACTCTTTCTCTGGTACAAAAAAAAAGAAAAAAGAAAGAAAGATCCTGAATAGCCAAAGTAATCTTGAGAGAGAAAAACAAAGATGGAGGCATCATGTTTCCTTATTTCAAATTATATGACAAAGCTATAGTAATCAAAACTGTATGATATTGGCATAAAAATAGACACATAAATCAATGGAACAAAATGGAAAGCCCAAAGATAAGCCCATGCATATAAGGTCAATTAATTTACAACAAAGGAGCCAAGACTATACAGTGGGGAAAAGATAGTCTTTTTAATAAATGGTATTGGCAAAATAGGACAGCCACATGGCAAAAGAATGAAACTAGATTTCTGTCTTATACTATACATAAAAATCAGCTCAAAATGGATTAGAGACTTGAATGTAAGACAGAAACTTTGAAACTCTGAGAAGAAAACATAGGTTGTAAGCTCCTTGACATTTGCCTTAGCAGTAATTTTGCATTTGACACCAAAAATAAAAATGAAGGAACAAAAGCAAAAATGAACTAGTGGGACTTCATCAAGCTAAAAAGCTTCTGCACAGTAAAGGAAACCAACAACAATATGAAAAAGCAACTGATGGAATGGGAGAGAATATTTACAAACAATATATGTATCTGATAAAGAGTTAATATCAAAGTATATAAAGAATTCCTACAACTCAATAGTGAAAAATCAACCCAATTAAAAAATGGGCAGAGGAAATGAATAGACAATTTTCTAAAGAAGAAATAGAAAATCAATTCAGGAAAGTGGCAGGTTACAAAGTTAACATCCAGAAATTAGTTGCATAGTTGTATGCCAATAATGAACTAACAGAAAGGGAAATTAAAAAAAAAATCCCATTCATAATTGCTACAAAAAAGAATAAAATACTTAGGAATAAAGCTAACCAAGGATGTGAAAGACCTGTTTTCAGAAAATTATAAGGCATTGAAGAAAGAGACTGAAAAAGATACAAATAAATGGAAGCATGCACATAGTGTGTTTATGGATAGGAAGAATTAACATCATTAATATATCCATACTACCCAAAGCAATCTATGGATTCAACGCAATTCCTATCAAGATTCCAATGATATATTTCACAAAACTAGAACAAATATTTCAAAAATTTATATGGAACCACAAAAGGCCCTGCATAGCAACAGCCATCCTGGGAAAAAGAACAAAGTTGGAGGAATCATACTACCTAATATCAAACTATACTATAAGGCCATAGTAACCAAAACAGCATGGTGTTGGCATAGAAACAGACACTTAGATCAATGGAACAGGGAGCCCAGAAATAAACATGCACATTTATAATCAATTAATTTTTGACAGAGGAAACAAGCAAATATAATGGTCTAATTATAGTTTATTCAATAAATGGTGTTGGGAAAATTGGACATATATATGCAGAAAAATAAAAGTAGACCACTTTCTTACAACACACACAAGAATAAATTCAAAATGGGATCAAAGACTTAAATCTTAGACACAAAACCATGAAAATCCTAGAAGAAAACATAGGTAGCAAAATCAAGGACATTGCTCATAGCAATTTTTTATTGGATATGTCTCCCCAGGCAAGGGAAACAAAAGAAAAAATAAAACAAATGGGACTACATCAAACTAAAAAGTTTTTGCACAGCAAAGGAAATCATCAACAAAATAAAAAGATAACCCACAGAATGGGAGAACATATTTGCTGATACATCTGGTAAGCGATTAATATTCAAAATTTATAAAACACTTAACAAAACTCAACATCAGAAAAATAACCCAATTAAAAAAAATGGGCCAAGGACCTAAATAGATACTTCTCCAAAAAGGACATACAGATGGCCAATAGACATATGAAAAGATGCTCAATGTCACTAATCATTAGAGAAATGAAGCTAAAACCACAGTGAGATACAATCTCACAGCTGTCAAAATGGCTATCATCAATAAATCAACAAACAAGTGCTGGTGAGGAGGTGGAGAAAGGGGAATCCGTTTGCACTGTTGGTGGGAATGCAGACTGGTGCAGCCACTGTGGAAAGCAGTATGGAGATACCTCAAAAAATTAAAAATGGATCTGCCTTTTGACCCAGCCATCCCGCTTCTGGGAATATATCCGAAGGAACCCAAAACACTAATTCAAAACAACATAAGCATCCCTATGTTCATTGCAGCATTATTTTTAATTGCCAAGAGATGGAAGCAGCCCAGGTGTCCATCAACAGATGAGTGGGTAAAACAACTACGGAAATTTACACAGTGGAATACTAGTTGGCCATAAAAAACAAGAAAATTTTACCCTTTACAACAGTAAGGATGGACCAGGAGAACGTTATCCTAAGTGAAATGTGCCAGTCAGAGAAAGACAAATACCATATGATTTCACTCATATGTAGAATCTAATGAACAAACTGAACTAACAAAGAAAAATGGGGGAAGACTCATAGATGGAGAGCAGGATGACAGCTAGTCGGGGGTGGGGCGTAAGAGGGTGGAGAGATTGAGCAAAAAGTAAAAAGAACTCATGGACAACAGTTTGGTGATTGTTGGTTAGAGACGGTATAAGGAGACTAAATGGTAATGGGAAAAAATACAGTAAAGATTAATTAAAAACTATAGCCAACAGGTAAATGGAAAATATGTTCATCATTACTAATTGTCAAGGAAATGAAAATCACAATGAGATATCACCTCACACCTGTTAGAGTGTCTAGCATCAAAAAAAGAGATAACGAATGCTGACAAGCATGTGGAGAAAACTCTTGTTCATTGGTGGTGGGAATGTTAACTGGTATAGTTAGTATGGAAATTTCTTAAGCAATTAAAAATAGAATTATCATTTGATTTCACAATTTCACTCTGAGTGTATATTCAAAGGAAACGAAAACATTATCTTGGAGAGATAGCTATACTTCCATGTTCATTGCAGTATTATTCACAATAACCAGGATATAGAAACAGCCTAAGGGTCCCTAAACAGATGATTGGTTAAAGAAAATGTGGTATATGTATACAATGGAATATTATTTAGCTATGAAAAATAAGAAAAACATGCCATTGTGACAACATAGATGAACTTTAAGGGCATTATGCTAAGTAAAATAAGCCAGACAGAGAATAATGAATACTGCATGGTTTCATTTATATGTGGAATCATTTTTAAAAAGTCAGACTCATAGACAAGAGTAGAAAGGTTGTTGCCTGGGGTTGGGAGGTGAGAGAAATACAAGTTGGTATTAGGGTACAGACTTTCAGCTAGAAGACGAACAAGGTCTGATAGTTGATAATACTTTATTGTATAACAAATTTAGGAGAATAGAAAATAAATGTTCTCACTAAAAAAAAAATCTGTATGAGGTGATGAATGTATTAAATAACGAGATGGGGGAATTCTTTCATTGTTATATACATATATAAAATCACCACAATGTACATTTTAAAGAACTTCTAACTTTATTTTCAGTAGTACCCCAATAAAGCTGAAAAAAATAAAGAAAATATGAGATGGTCAACCACAAAATGTTCTTTAAGTCAGCTGTTAGGTGAGTTACACATTCAAGGTGTGACCATGGATCATTTCAAATTACCTATACAATTACTTAAAACAGAGTTTATTATTCATCAGATTATGTGTATGTCATTATTTATAAAATTTTCAATAATGTTTTATTATATTACTAATGATATAATAAGTAATACTGACTTATTTGATAAAGGGGCCCCAAGAATGCATATGCAAATATGACAAGAGCTTTAAGAACTTTAGAATGACCTTAGGCATTTTAATCAGAATTATAATTACTCTTAAATATTAGCATTATTATGGAACATGGGTAATAATTGTATCAAAAATATTTCCACTTGATTTACTGTGGAAGCCAAAATTTCTCTAGGGAAAAACATATATAGTTTAACATACAATATAGTTAGCAGAGAATAAGGAGTTGGAGGGTTAGAATGTGAGGGTCATTTATACTTGTGTATCATATGGGGAATATATAATATGTTCTGCTACTCTTTCACTAACCCACCTCAATTTTCTTATTTCAAGAGCTTTTCAAATTATGATCAGATATCCTCCCAGAGGATGGCTTGTGTATTTTTTTGTTGTTGCTTTAGCATTAAAATTGCTAAGGGAAAATTAAAGGCAGACGGGAAGCCGTAGGGGTTGAGCAGCCAGTTAAATACTTAGTAAAGGAGAAATTCTGGAGACCACTAATGGTCGTGTCAGCAGTGCTTATTGGAAACACTGGTTGCATAAAACACATTGAAAGTTTATTTTTACCGGGACTGTTTCAGAACAGCTAACCCAGAACCCAGTGTAAACATGGCAATTATAACAGCTACGTGTTGTGTATTTTCCTAAGCTACTGTTTCCAGAAAACTTTCCCTTGCAGATGGAAATCTTTATGCTGAACAAGGGGCAAAAAGAATCAGAAGGTCTTCAAGGTACTTTCTTGCAGTGTTCCTTTTTGTTGCCCACGGTGTCATAATGAAGCTGGCATTCTTTGCTTTTTTTGTTCTCAAGAATTTCTTCCCTCTTACAAAATAGAGTGAAGGTGTTTATTAATTTTCCTCATCACAGATATTGTTTTTGTACTTACTGTGCAACAATCTGGTAGATTCTTAAATAGAAAAAAATTAGAGTTTATAATCTACATGAGAGACAGAGACTGTAAATTCTATAAATAACTATGTGAAAAGTACTAGAATAATACAATATATACATTAAATCCCTCATTGATTCTACAAGTATGTAAAAGGTATCCACTACATACCATGTAATTTATAGGTATGAACTAAATAAACAAGTTTCCTGACCTTACCGAGCACATATTCTAGTTGATAAATGGGGATGATAGTTGATAAACATACAAACAAAAAATCTAATTTATAATGTCAGGGAGTGGTAAGAACTATGAAGAAAAATAAATGTCCTGAATGAAATGAGAATGGAATCATTTGGATTTCTGATAGATATGCATTTTGGTTGGAGGGAACAGTACAATAGTAGGTATTGCTTTGTTCAGAGAATAGCAAGGGGAGTGACTCTGTCAGTGAGGTGTCGATCATTGGTGGTACAAGTGGTAAGAGATAAAATAGGAGTCAGATAATTTATGGCCATGAAGATCACAGTAAATACTTTGGATTTTATTCTGAAATGAAATTTGAAGTCATTACAGGATGGAAGGGACAGTGATAAACTAACATGTAGTAATGGGTAACACTGGTCACTATGTGGAAAACAAATGAATTATAGGTCAGTAAGTATGGAAGAAGAGAGTCCAATTTGGAGGTTATTGAAGCAGTCTTGGTAAAAGATAATGGTTGCTTGAATTACAGTGGTAGAGGTAGAAGTGGTAAGAAATATTTTTAAAGGAAGAGATGGCGAGCTTTATTGCTGGATTGGGTATGGGATTATAAGAGAAAGAGTAGAGCCCAAGATTTTTGAATGAAACAAACAGTTCAATGATTCAAAAACCAGTAACCACAAAGAATTATCTGAACAAGTAAAGATAAATATTGATATAAAAATCATAAATAATAAAATATCCTACAAAATCCATAGAAGTACATAGAAAGTAAGGATAAAGTAAAGATAAGGAAGCAAGGGTGATTAGTGTTAGAAAATTGTCTAAAATTATTCACAAATAGATCAAATGAGAAAAATATATGAATATTTAAAAAGATACTAGAAAGGCAGTTAAAAGTCAACATCTCTTCCTGCTAACATCTCTTAGTTAGCTCCTCATCAGTAATTGACACTTCCAAGAGGCAGAAAATCAGTAAGGATATAGTTGAACTGAATGGTACCATCAATCAACTGGGTCAAATTGATATTTATAGAATAATTTATCCAGCAACAGCAAATGCACATTCTTTTCAAGGTCATAAGAACATTTACCACCACAGCTCATGTTCTGGGTAATAATACACATTTTAACACACTTTAAAGAGTAGAAACCATACAAGACTTGATCTCAGACCACATAGAATCACACCATTGAAATAGTTAACAAAAGATAGCAGGAAGATTCCAAAAATATTTGGAGATTACTAACAAACTTCAGAGTAACACATGAATTAAAGTAAAAGACTCAAGAGAAATTTAAAAGTATTTCGAATTAAATGAAAATAAAACACAACTTTTCAAAATTTGTGGCTTAGTGAAAGCAGAGCTTAGAGGGAAATGCTTAGCATTAATTGCATGTATTTGAAATAATAAGTTTCTTATAAAATTAATCGAAGCTTCTACCTTAGTACGCTAGAAAATAGAGCAAATCAAATCCAAAGTAATCATTAAAAAGAAATAAAAATTAGGACAGAAATTAGTGAAAATGCAAAATCAAAAGAGAAAATTGGTGAAATCAAATGCTGGTTCTTAAAAGAGCAATAAAATTAAATCTTGGGCCAATCTAAGAGTAAAAGAAGACACAATTACTAATATTATAAATGAAAGAGGAGTCATCTCTACTGATTCCATGGACATTAAAAGAGTAATAAAGGAATATTGTGAACAACTCTGTACCCATACTTTGGTAGTGAATATATGTGGGGTGATGGATGTTTCAATTAACTTGATGTGGGAAATCCTGTTACAATGTATACCTATATCTAGTCATTTCATTGTACATTTTAAATATCATACAGTTTTGTCAATAGAACCTCAATACAGCTGAAAAAAATTCTACCAAATATTTAAGGAAGAAATTACACTGCTTCTTTACAATGTTTTCCAGAAAGTAGAAGAAGGAATACTTTCTAACTCATTGTGTGAGGTCAGAATTAACCTGATATTATCCCAACATTTCAGGAAAGGAAACCTGTAAAACAATATCTCTTAGGAACATAGATGCAAGAATACTCAACAAAATATTAACAAATCCAAACATGTATCAGAAGAATACACAGTTGATCCTTGGACAATTGGGTGCCACCCCCCTGGATAGTCAAAAATCTGTGTTACAACTTTTAACTCACCAAAAATTTGACAGCTAATAGCCTACAATTGACCAGAAACCTTACTGATGAAATATATAGCCAATTAACATATTTTATATGTTAAATGTATTATATACTGTATTCTTATAATGAAGTAAGCTAGAAAAAAGAAAATGTTATTACAATCATAAGAAAAAGAAAATATATTTCTAGTATTTATTGAAAAAATCTACATACAAGTGGACCTGAACAGTTCAAGGGTCATCTGTACACTACAACCATGTAGGATTCGTTTCAGGTCTTCAAGGCTCATTCACCGTTCAGAAATTAATTAATATAACAATTACATTAACAGACTAAAGAAGAAAATACGCAATCATTTCAGTAGATGCAGAAAAAGCATTTGATAATATTTAACACCTATTCATGATAAAACCTTTCGGCAAAAAAAAAAAAAAGAGGGGGAATTTCCTAAATTTGATAAAGAACATCTTTGGAAGTTTTACAGCTAACTTCATGCGTGATGGTGAGAAAGTAGATGCTTTCCTGTTAAAATCAGGATGGAGGAAGGGATTCCCTCTGCCACTTTTGTTCAACATCCAATAATGCAGGAAATTAAAGATTTACAGGTTGAGAAGGTAGAAATAAAACTGACTTTGTTTTCAGATCACATGATTGTCTACATTAAAAATGTAATAGGATTAAAAATAACAACACAGAAAACAAAGTATTCTACCAGGACTAATAAGTGGATAGCAAGGGATAGAAAGATTGAGGACACAAGATTCATATACAAAAGTCATTTGCTGTCTTATTAAACTAGTAACAAACAACTGGAATTTGTCATTGAAGACACAATATCATTTACATTAACAAAAAAAGAGAAATAGGCATAACTCTAGCAAAATAAACAAGGTTTATATGAGAAAACCTATAAAATTATGATGAAAAGAAAGAATGATCTAAATTAACTATGTATAGGAGCACTCAATATATTATTAAGGTATCAGTACTTCCCAATTTGATCTATGGATTTAACATAATCACAGTTTAAATCCCAGCAAGTCAATTTGTGTATATTGACAAATTGAGTCTGAAGTTTGTATGGAGAAAGAAAACACCCAGAAGAGCCAATACAATAGAGAAGGGAGAAAAAAGAACATTGGAGGACTGACACGAGCTGAATTCAAGACTTACTATGAAGTTACAGTAATCAAGGGCCTGTGGTATTGGCCAAAGAATAGATAAATAGATCAAAGGAACAGAATAGGGAGCCCAGAAATAAAGCCACACAAATAGAGTAAACTGACTATTGAGAATGAATAAAGTCAATTTAATGGAGAAAGGAGTCTTTCTAATAAGTGGTGTTGGGACATCTACACACATGCAAAAAAGAAAAAAAAATGAATTGAGACACAGATCATATACTTTTCACAAAAATTAATTAAAAATGGATCACAGACTTACATGGAAACACAAAACTATAAACTGCCTAGAAAATAACATAAGGGAAAATCTCAGTGACCGTCTATTTGGCTATGACATTTTTATCTAAGATACCAAAAACGTAATTTATCAAAGATAATATTAAGTTGGATTTAATTAAAATGAAAACATTTGCTTTGGGAAAGACACTTAAGAGAATGAAAAGACAAGCCACAGACTGGGAGAAAATATTTGTAAAATGCATATCTAATAAAGTATTTACATCCAAAACATACAGAGAACTGCTCAAATTCAACAACAAGTAAACAAACAACCTAGTTTAAAAATGGGCACAAGATCTGAACACACATTTCAGCAAAGAATGGTGAGGGAATTTTAAATTGAAACAAAAATGAGATACCACTACACACTATTACAGTGACTGACAACATCAAATGCTAGAGCAACAGCAGCTCTCATTCATTGCTGGTGCTAATGCAAAATGTTAATGCCATTTTGGAAGACAGTTTGTCAGTTTCTTACCAGGTTAAACATAGTCTTACCATGCAGTGCACCAGTCAGGCTTCTTGGTATAATCCAACTGAGTTGAAAACTTAAGCCACACAGCAACTTACACATGAATGCTTAGATAAATTTTACTCATAATTGCCAAAAGCTTGGAAGCTACCATAATGTACTTCAATAGATGAATGAATAAACAAACTGTGATGCATCCAGACCATGGAATATTATTATTATGAAGAGGAATGAACTATCAAGCCATGAAAAGACCTAGAAGAAGCTTAAATGCACTTTGCTAAATAAAAGAAGCCAATCAGAAAAGCTACTTCTACTCAACATTCTATTCAATCTTACATTATACTGTTTGATTCCAAGCATATGACACTGTGGAAAAGGCAAAGTTATAGAGAAAGTAGAAAGATCACTGGTTGGCAGGATTCAGGGAATGAGGCAGGGAGGGATGAATAGATAGAGCTGAGTGGATTTTTAGGGCAGGGAAACTTTTCGGTAAGATACTGTATGGTGAATAGATGACATTCTGCATTTTTTAGTGTCTGTAGAACTGTTCAATACAGAATAAACTCTAATTCGAACTATGGACTTTAGTTACTAATCAGTTATCAATATTCGTTCATCAATTTGTAACAACTAATTGATTAAAACACACGAATGCATGTTTTAATAGGGGAAACAGTGGAAGGAGGATGGGAGGGCAGTAAATGTGAATGGTCTGTTACTTTCTGCTCAATTTTTCTTAAAGCCTAAGTTTCTAAAATGTAATATTTATTAATGAAAAGAAAACACTTAGAGAAAGGGAAATTCCAGGACAGTTGATTATCATACAAGTCAATAATTATTCTTGTACATTATTATATGTATGTAAACATCTCAGCACAGAAGTGTCCATGGAAACACTGTTCATATAAGTAAATATAATAAATGCCTGTATTATAATATGTAAATACATTGCGAAATGTGTAGCCATTAAAAGGTGAAAGTGGTAAGGAGGGTAGGAATTAGAGAGAAATTTAGGACAAAGTGTCTGACTGAAGGAATGAATGGAATCCAATATGCTGATTAGGTCTCGGCCTTGGACTGAATTGAACAGGTGAAGCGTAAGAATTATGATCAGTCTAATCCTGGACTTACTGTGTCCAAAGTTTCTGTGGATTGTAATACCCAGGAAGCAATCAGATATGTGAGTTTTAATATGATTGGGTTTGGATGCAGATAATGGGAGCCATAGGAGTTGGTGAAATCACCTAGCAAAAGTGAGAGGATTAGAGGCTAGAAAGGTAAAAAGAAAACCAGGAGAAAACCATGTCATGATAGCCAAAGGAGAACACAGTTCCAGCTGAGAATGTTTTGCAGTGATTAAGTAAGATCAGACTGAAAAATGAGTATTGGATGTGGTAGCATGGAGGTCCTGGGTTATCCTGGACCACTCCATGGTGATAGATTGTTAGCATTGTTATTATCCTGGTGCAATGTAGACCCTTCTGTCTTGAAAATAGTTTTATTGGTACATTAGTCCCATAACATTTCTTAGAGTCTTTTATGTGCTAGAGTACATAGAAAGTTTCTTTTAACAGGGTTTCTTAAACTAACTTGATTTAGAAGTCTTTTGCTGTTGTGTAATCATTTTCAGGACTGGTGCTACTTATACCACAATTTAGGAAACGTTGGAATATACCAACTTTTGAAGAAGCTCAATCACAGCTAGAAAGGTAGGGCCGTAACTTGTGGGACTATGTAGTGTTAAGTCAAAACTTTGGGATACTTAAGATAAACAAAGTGATGAGTCTAAGAGAGATAAAGAGAGTGGCATTATAGGAAGGGAGTTTCTTGGAGTCCCAGAAGAGATGAGAGGGGCTAGGATCCTGAGAGTGAGTGTAATTTTGAGCAGAGAGAAACAACATATAAAAGGATGCAGATAGCTGAGGACAGTGCCAGTTTCTTTATTTGGTGAAACAAAATAATAGCTTGTCTTGTAGACACAAAATAGAAAATACTCCATTGTGATTTTGAAAAGAGAAAAATTTATGAAAACTATGGTATTACTTAATATTCCCAGTTATGTTATTTAGTGGGTATGTGTGAGATGTTTCCAAGCAGAAATTTCTGTTATGCTTATATTAGAAGTCTGAATGATTTTTAAAATTTCATATTTCACAGGATGCCAGACATGCAGCTGAAGAAGAGATTTATACCAATTTAAATCAGAAGATTGACCAGTTTCTACAGTTGGCTGACTATGACTGGATGACAGGAGATTTGGGCAACAAAGCTAGTGACTACCTAGTAGACCTCATTGCTTTTCTACGTAGCACCTTTGCTGTATTCACACACCTTCCTGTAAGTGACAGTTACTTTTACTTTGTCCATCATATAGAAAAAGGTTCTCTTAAAATTTAGTTTGGTGAAGTACGTTTGCTTGTTTCTGGATGTGCTTCAGGATATAAAAGCTCACATTATAATAATCATCCCTTAACAACATTTAGAGACCTCATTATTTTTTCATTTACCTTTGCATTTTGTTTATCCTGAAGATGCTCCCTAATATTATACCTGCTTATATTCCTTCTGACTTAAGGGTAATTAGTACAAATATACAATGAAAGCCTTGGTAGAAGTAGAAGAGAAACTTAGGAGTTAAAATTACAGGTATGTATTTTTTAATTCTGGAATGTCCATTTATTTTTTTATAACCTCAAGTTTTCTTGTAAAATTCTCCATATTTTTATTTAATTTGTCTATCTTTTCTCTAGTTCCTAGAGCATAAAATCACAGTCATCTTAAAGCCATTGTTTATTAATACTAATATCTACTTCATCAACATATTGATGGATTTGTTTCTGATTCCTTTTATTCTTGAGTAATGTGGTACTGCTTATGTAGAGGTTCCTGGTGGTATCATCTCCCACCAGCTTTGGTTTACTTTTGCTTACTAAGTAGGTAGAACCTGTGGGTGAGTTGTGGTTTCAGCCTCATCACCTTAATCTAATCATGGAATGATTTGGGTCAGGCTTGGGCTGCAGTTGTATGTATCTTTGGTTTGCCCCTGTTGATAGAACAAAGTTCTTCAGGGTTTTTAATGAGAGCCTGGTGGGTCATTATCTCTTCACTGCTAAAAGGATTATAGAAATTTCTACTTTTCAGAGAAACCTTATCACTTCAGCCTCCTCCTGTCTTACTCAGATCAATAATTGACTAATGGAATGGAAGTGGTTGGTGACTGTCACTGTCGGTTCACCGCTCCTCAGAAGCTTTCAGCTCCTACCTGAGATTCTCATGAATCCTCCCACCAATGAGTCTTTTCCTCTGAAACACTGAGAGTGGGAAATCTTACTTCTCTTTTCAGAGGTTTTGGCTTAAGCCTTTATTTTTTTCAGTTCCGTAGCTTTAGATTTCAGAAAATATCAGGAAGAAAACTGGCCCTCAAATCTGCAATTTTGGCATTTCAGCTTTAAAACAGAAGCAACAGCAATTCAGTGATTTTTTTTCACCCCAGTAGCTGTTCTCTACCTGGACCTAACCCGATTCACAGTCTGTTCCAATGCCAAGGTTTGGCATATGCTTCCAGGGAGAGCCGCAGGTCCTCAGCTCACCTTTGAAAGATTTGCCATCTTTGCACTTTTATTCCCTTTAGTCTTTATTGCTTTACAGTCTTCTGGTGCCTTAAAATTTATGTTTTTTCTAAGTTTTAAAAAATCTGCCTTTCCTAGTGCTTAGTGGGAACATTGGCCTACAGAAAACTAGATGATTTCACCTAGCTTCATTTTGATACAAAAACCAGAAAAAAGTAGCACAAAAGAGCAAACTACAAACAAATGTCACAATTATGGATAAAAAAACAAAATAAATAAAGATTTAGCAAGTCAAATCCAAAGTGTTTTAAGAAAGTAATTTAGTACTACCATGTAGGTGTTATTCTAGAATACAAGAATGGTTTGCTATGTTAAAATCTGTTAATAAAATTTAACCCATTAATATGTATGGATAAAGTATATAATCATCTTTATATTTTCTAAAAAGACATTGTATTAACATCCAGCTTGTGTTCCTGATTAAAAAAAAAAACTTACTAAAATACAAGCTATATAATATTTCAATAACACAATAAGGAACATCTATATGAAACTCAGCAGCCACCATAGATTTACCAGGGTGAAACTAAAAACATTTATTTGCATTCATATCAGAAGTATGGTGAAGATACTACTTACAACTGCTTTAGAAATTCTGTCAAATAGAGAATCAAGATGGTGGAGGAGTGAGTGGAAGTCACATGACCTCCTCCTAGGATCAATCTGGAATTACTACTAAATTGTGGAAAAACCATCTGAAACAAACATCTGAACAATAGTGAGAGAGGAGCCTTATAACCTCAGACAGATAGAAGAATCAGCTTTAGCACAACTAAACTGGTAAGGAGTTCAGTAGAGACTCAAGAAGGTGGGCAGGGAGCCCACGGGTGGCAGCACCAGATATTGAAATGGCCAGTTGGATCCCCCTGAGAAGAGCGAGGTCTAAACCATAAGCGGGGATCTCCAGTGTGCAGCTCCAGGGCCCAAAAAGTGCATAGATAACAACCAGCTGTGAAAAGCGGCAGGATTGCTCTCTGCCAGAGACAGGCGGCTGGAGACGCAAAGAGCCATTTAAAGGGCCAATGCATAAATTTTTGTTCGCAGTTACTTACCCTGGTCTCTGGCAAAGGTGGAGGCAGAGTTGGCTAGAGACACCTGAGGAGAGACTGGGGAAAGAGACTTTGGGGAGAGAACTGAGAGAGTAGCCAGCGGGATGCCGGTGCTGACTGACCCCCCATACAGCAGCAGGCATCTTGCTCAGGCAGAGACTACTCCCCCTGAGTGGCAACAATGTGAGAGGACACAATTGCCCCACCCCTAGGAGAGTCTTGGCCTTGGCCCCGTTAGTGTTAAAGCCTGACTGCTGAGCACAGAGTGGCAGCCACAGATAGTAGGTCCCTGGCTGAAGGGGGTGCAGAGTGGTCTAGAGACACTTGACGAGGGACTGGAGACTGAGGCTTTGGGGAGAGAACAGAGAGAGTAGCTGGTGGGACCCTGGTGCTGTCTCCTCCCCCATACGGCAGCAGCCATCTTGCTTGGGCGGACCACTCTCCTGAGCAGCAGCAGTGTGAGAGGACCCAATAACCCTGTCCCCAGGAGGGACTCTGCCCCGCCCTGTGGTGTCTAAGCCAGCCTGCTGAATGCACAGTGGCTAGATTAACAGCTGAAGGAGACAGCCACAGTCAGTAGATTCCTGGAAGTCTCAAGCAGACTGCCTAAGGTCAGACAGGGTCAACATCTGATATCATCAGAGGCAGATCCAGAAAGAAAAAAAGAGCAATCTCCTACAATAGAAGTTCACACCACAAAGTCAGGAAATCAAGATGGATTAATTTAAGAAGCAGAAGCAAAAAAGAAGAGTCTCACAAATAATGGGAAGACAAAGAAATACCAACCCCCAATCAAAGGGAAAGGAGGAATCTCCAGAAAGAGAACTAAATGAATAGAGCAAGTAAACTATCAGATATTGAGTTCAAAACAATGGTTCTAAGGAAGCTCAGTGAGCTCAGAGAGAATTACCAAAATCTACAGAGAAACTATGAGGATCTTACTGCAAACTATATTAGCATGAAAAGGGACATAGAAGTTATCAACAAGAGACAAGAAGAAATGAAGAATACAATTTCTGAATTGAAGAATACAGTAGAAGGAATCAAAAGCAGGATAACTGAAGCAGAGGATCAAATCATGGAGCTGGAGGACATGGTAGAAAAAAGCTCCCAGAGAGAGCAAGAAAATGAAAAAAGACTCAGAAAGAATGAAGAGACATTTAGGGAAATGCAGGACAAGCTGAAATGTAATAATATCCGTATAATATCCATATAACCTGAAATGTAATAATACCTGTATAATAGGGATACCAGAAGAAGAAGAAGAGCAAGGGATAGAAAACCTGTTTGAAAAAGTAATGATGGAAAACTTCCCTAGTTGGAGGAGAGTAAAAGCCACACAAGTCCAGGAAGCACAGAGGGTCCCATTCAAGAACAATCCAGTGAGACCCACTCCAAGACACATCACAATTAAAATAGCATATATTAAAGACAAAGAGAGAATCCTAAAGGCAGCAAGGGAGAAATAGGCAGTAACATACAAGGGAGCCTTGATACGGCTAGCAGCTGACTTCTCAACAGAAACACTACAAGCCAGAAGGGAATGGCAACAAATATTCCAAGTAATGAAAGACAAAGGCCTGCAACCAAGACTGCTCTACCCAGCAAGGCTCTCAATTAAAATGGAAGGTGAAATAAGGAGTTTCCCAGACAAAAGAAAGCTAAAAGAGTACACCTCCACCAAAGCATCATTTCAAAATATGCTAAAGGGACTGTTTTAAGAAGATGAAGAAAAAGAGCCTATGAATACCCAGTTCCTTTCACAGTCACCAATACTTGATACTACCAATATTTTTAATACTTATTAATCTGATTGTGACAATGCTGTTATTTTAATTGTTCCTTTATCATTTGTTGAAACTAAACCTGTTTTTGTATATTTCTTGCCTATTTCTATTATTTTTAAAAGCTTTAAATGACTTTTTGGTATCCTTTATTTGATTAAATGTTTGTAGAATTTCTTCTCTAAAAATACAAACTATTAACCCTTTTTTAGATGTGTTGCAAGTACTTTCCTATTCTATTACTTGTCCTTTAACTTTTTTTATATGTATATTACTGTATAGTGTTAAATATTTAACATAGTCATATTGTCAGTATTTTACTTTATAGCTTCTGGGTTTGAATATTTTACTTCAGGGTAAGAAAAATATTATTTTGTATTTTCTTCTATAACTCCTTAGATTTTACACATTTATTTTTAACTCACCTGAATATTTTTTGTATAATGTGGGAAATAGGACTCTATATTTGTTTCATTTCAAGTAATAGTGGTCCATGCACCTTATTTGTTAAATAAGCCTTATTTTCCCCATTGATTTGAAATATCAATTTAATCATATATTACAATGTTAGACAGATACATATGTTTGTTTCTAGAATGCCCATTATATTTCATTGACCTACTTGATTTTCCTGTGCTGGTGTCATGTTGTTTTAATTGCTGAGACTTTATAATGGATTTAAATTTTTTAATATTTTATAATGGATTTTGACATTTAAAAAATTAATAAAATCAATCTGCATTTAAAAAACTGAAAGAAAGAAGGAACTCCTACCTTTTGCAACAACATGGAAGAAACTGGAGAATAATATGCTAAGCGAAATAAGCCAGTTGGTGAAAGACAAATACTATATGATTTCACCTATAAGTGGAATCTATTCAACAAAATAAACTAACGAACAAAATAAACCACAGGCATGGAAACATGGAGCAAACTGATAGTGACCAGAGGGGATGGGGAAGGAGGACAGTGGTGGAAAGAAGGAGAAGGGACTAAATAAAGAACATGTATGAATGACCAATGGACATGGACAACAGAGTGGGAATTGACTGTGGGAGAGGGGGGTGGGGGTGGAAGGGTGAAATGGGTAGCGGAGGGGGCAAAGGGGGAAAAATAGAGACAACTGTTATAGAATAAACATGATTTAAAAATTTAAAAAAATGTAAGTTATACTAACAAAAAAATTCTATCAAATAAGGTAAAAAAGAAGTAAATTATAAATATGTAATAAGCCGTAATATTGTCATTATTCATCAATTATTGTTGTATAGTTGGATAACCCAAGAGAATCAAGTGAAAAAATAATTAGGACCAATAAGACCTTAGTTGGTTAGATAGTCCACTTATAAAACAAATAAATTTCTCTTCTATTAGTAATACCCTCATAGAAAATATATTACAAAAAATGCCCCTATTCGCTATTGGGGTATAAGATGTAAGTTTTCCATGAGTACACTTAAGAAGTACTGTGTAGAATCAATGTGAAAAACATGTCATAGAGTCATTTAAAAGAGACTTCATTAGGTACAAATACAGAGTTCTCAGATGGGAATATTTCTTATTGTAGATTTTTTTTCTAAATTATTCTAATTGCAATAAATATCAAGTAAATTTGGTGGTGGGTACCTTAGCAACATAATTCTAAAATTCATTTGGATATAAAAATGGACAATATTTGCCAAAGAAATATGAAAAAATCAATGTAGTCTTTTTCTAGCAAATATAGAAATATTATAGTAAACCAAAAATAATGAATAAATATCCTCTCATGCTGGAATACATTGATAGATTAAAGGAATAGAATAGAAACTCTATAAGTACTGTAATGGTATGTATAATATTATCTCATTTTTATTAATATAGATATAGACACATTAATCATCTATATTATATATAGTAGAAAGTCTAGACTTATACACTCCCTGGTTTAACTGTATTTATTTCTGTGTAGCTCTTAATTTTTTGTTTTTGTTTATCTGTGTTTTAAAATTTTTTTCCCATCATGAAACATTTGCTGCTTTTATAATCCTATGGGTGGGAGAAGATACTATTTAGTATACTTAGTATATATAAGAATTTTAGCAATGGCTGTTGGTATTAGTATATTTTCAGTTGGAGAAAAAGAAAGTTAAGTAGCTATCTCATATATCAAAGTGAATTCTAGATAAAATACATGTTTAAATTATTAAAAAAGAAAGAAATTGTGGGGAAACCAATAAAAATATTAGCAAATATCTCCATAATCTGGAAGTGATTCATTATTATAATTATAATACTGAAGATTGAAATCATTAAGGAAAAGGTTAATAATTTGCATAAAATATTTTTTAAAGTATCTATAAGGAATTAATAAAGAAAAACAAAATAAGCTTATCCAGCAAAACAATTACAATTAATATTCCCAAAGGTTAATATCTATAGTATATAACAGTATAGCACATTGTTTCAAATTTAATAAGAAGACACAGTACTTGATGGGAAAATTTGCAAGAGTTATATTTAGACAGGAAAGAAGAAAAATAAAAGACTAATGATAATGTGAACAAAACATAACTTTAGTAATAAGACATACATATTAACGTGGGATATTTTTGTCTATAAACTTACCAAAAGTAAATAAGAAAATTATAACATTAAATATTTCTGGGAAGTATTTCAGGAATAGCTATTTTGTAACATTGCTGATAGGTGTGTGGATTGGTGTAGTCTTGGTGGTCAGTTTTTCAATATTCCTCAGAAATTTCTTAAAACTTATTTACCTTTTACGCTGCAATCAGACTTTTAGAAATCTAATTTAACAAAATAATCATCTGTATATTACAAAATTCAGATATAAGCATTTTCAACACTGTGTAGTGAAGAGTTGGAAATACATTAAAAGTTTTGTAATAAATGTATTAGCTAAATTATTGTATGTATGTTCACATAGTATAATATCAGTCATCCATTAAATTAATGTAGAGGGATATTTATTTAAAAACATTTTAATTATCTCTTAATTGAAAAGCAGATTGTAAAATGGTATGTATAATATTATCTCATTTTTATTAATATAGATATAGACACATTAATCATCTATATTATATATAGTAGAAAGTCTAGACTTATACACTCCCTGGTTTAACTGTATTTATTTCTGTGTAGCTCTTAATTTTTTGTTTTTGTTTATCTGTGTTTTAAAATTTTTTTCCCACCATGAAACATATGCTGCTTTTATAATCCTATGGGTGGGAGAAGATACTATTTAGAACCATTAATTTCTGTCTCAAAGATTATTCTGTCTTTGAAAATTAATTTATATTAAAAAACACTTTTACTGAAGAAAGATTGTTTTAAATCTGTTTTATTTTTTGGTAGGAAAATGACCAATTGTATTTTGACTATATTCTCCTCAAGCATTATATGGTTATTTGAGTAAGATTTTGAAGTATCATAAGAAAAAATATATTTGTTCAACGTCAAAACCATCTGGATTAGTTTTCTGTATATTTATCTTCCTTTTTTATTTTCTATTTTTCTTTTCTTACAGAATAAAAACAACACCCTAATATGTTTATACATGTCATATAATACAATGGTTCCTTTAACTTTTAGGCCATTGAGAAGTAGTACTCTGAATTAAACTCATATTTGTCTAACTCAAAGTGTGTGCTCTTTCCACCTGTACAGTGGTGACTCTTCTTTATGGGTTTATAGTATAAATAATTAGTTGAAGATTTTATTTGTTCTTTTGTTTATTTTGAGCTGTCTTTGCTACCTGAATATTCTAACTTCTCCATGTAGACGAGTTGATCGTACCACTCAGAATCACCTTACCACTTACTGCTCAAAATCAAAGTCAGAGGTAATTCACATCCCTAAATCTTCAATATTGCTTCCACAAATACCCCGTTTCTGTCTTGCCTATTATTGAGATCTCTTTGCAAAGCCAACCTTTCAAAAAGTAGTTATATTCACCAACTATTATATTCTTTCTTTAGAATCGAGTTAGTGTGGCTTCTAAATCCTTTTTCTGGTTTTCCACAGACAGCAAATAGATGCCTAGAATTTGTGTTTATGCTCCCCAGCATGCTGGGTAACTTCTTCCTGGAACCTCAGATTAATAAAATATGTTAGAGAAACAGAGCTGTGTCTAAGATTTGCTGTTAAGTACTATTAGTGAAAGATGAGAGGAAGGAGCTATTTCTGAGAAAGAACCCAAATCATTTGTCTTTTAATTAATATGACTATTTCTTTTCATATTTGAAATTCTCTGGCAAGAGTGGCTCTCTGTCAAAGAGCAATATTGAATGATAGGAAATATGCTTGTGATATGGAAAGAACTGTAAAGAAAAAGGCAAACACTCTTGTATTTTGAAATCTCCAGTTCTTTGTAGTTCTCGGGAATGTTTTGTCACCACGATAGCAACATAGCCAAAGGGATAGTCAGACTCTATGGGGGTGTGTGTGTGTTTGAGTGTGTGTGTGTGTGTATGTGTGTGTCTGTGTGTGTTCAGGTGGTAGAAATGTCCTAGATTGCACTCCATTAAATAGTGAATGATAAAGGGGGAGATACTGAAATTTGGAACTATTTTCCTCTTGAGGTTTGGTGACTGAGGGGGCCCACTTATTTTCATGAGACATCCAGAAATGATTGTGGTAATAAGATTTTCCGCAGGTAAGACTTCTAAAATGTTTCTGTGTACTCTTAGTTAACAGATGAGGTACGTTCACAAGCATTTTTTCAGGTTTCTTTGTATAACTTACAAATTGCACGCACAGCTACCCATTTTGTGTGCTCAGCATAAGCGCATACTTTTGAGAATTTATCCTGTTATCCTGATAATTATCTTTTTCAGAAATGCTTGAGAGAGAGGAAATACTTTCTCAAGTAACAGACTCCAAGAAGGGAATCCTGAATTTATTTTCTCTGTCTGCTGTTAATGTTAATTTATAACCTGGGGCAAGATCTCTCCCAACCCACCCTGGTTTGCCTTAACTTCCTTCGTCTAAAAATATAGTAATACCTGTCCTTGGCTTTCCTTCCTGGCCAGTTAGTTGGTGGGTCATTTTTAAGGGAAAGTTATTTTCTACATAAGAGTTCCTGAAATTCTTCCTGTCTAAAACCCTTCTAAAACGGACATTTCTATTAGCACTCCACTTAATTTTATGAACTGCTGCCATCTCAGCACTAACCAAATGATGCTGCTATTTGGAAACTGTCATTGCCTCTCATTAAAGACAAAATCTTCTCTGGCACCATCAAGACTTTCCATAATATGACTCCCAAACTACCTTTTTGACTTTATCTCTCCATCTCAGTTTTCTATTTGCCCAAGACATTCCTCCCGAAACTGAAGTAATGCTCTTTGTCAAGTACACCCAACTCTCCCTCCCTTTGTTTTTTCCCCACCTCTTTGTCTATTTTAACTACTTCTGCCCTTTAACTACATATATTGAAATCTTACCAGTATTTCAAGGCTCCTTTCAAACCCTACAGTTTCCATGAAACCTCTAGTTCTTTCAACCAGGTGTGACAGCTTTCTTCTTTATGGCACTAGTCTAATTCTGTCTTGGGTTGAATGTGTCATCCTTTTGTATGCCTACTTCATAAAAGGGGAGGGTGGTAATTAAGAAATATCTCTTGTGCTCCAGATATTTTGTGTGTGCTATATATCATCTCAACTAATGAAAATTAAAAATACCTCAATCCGATAAGTACTATCATTACATGTTAGTAAAGAGAACATGAACTTGGGAAGTTATGTACTTTGCAAGAGATATACCAGACAGGTGGCAGGGTCAATATTTAAAAAAATTTAGTTGACTTTAAAACTTTTCTATTTTACTGCCATGCCCATCAAATTAATTGCCATCTGTAGGACAGTGAATTCTGTGAATAGAGAGGTTGTTTTATTCAGCTCTGTATTTAGTGCAGCATCTTGCTTGAAATGATGCACAATAGTTTTTTGTGAAATTTAGTTATTTTGAATAATAAAGTAAGTGAGTTGAAAACCAATTTTTGATCATCTTTATCGTTAAAAATAACCATTTAATTACAAACAAGAAAGTCATAAACTATTATTCTGAGACAAGGTCCTAAAATTTGTTTCGGTTAAAATCCTATACTTGTCTTTCTCCTTTCATATTCTCTCAAGTTTACCCCCAATTAAAAAACATCATTATTTTCCAAGTGATGGAATCTTAATTTATAAAATTTCTGTGCATATGTGTATCACTTTGTAATATTTCAACTTCTGTCAGCATTCTCATTATATCATTTGGTTTATAAAATAACCTCTCTGATGTCTGGATAGTGATTATATTTTTTATTTGACAATTGTGGGCAATGAGGCCTAAAACGGTGTTGTCCAAGGTCAGAAAATGAATCAACAGTGTGGGTAGGTCCTAGGTCTTTTTACTCTGGGTCATGCTTACTCCACTATATAAAGTCATCTCTCATTATTTAATAGTAACTACTATCTTTCGAGTACACAGCATATCTAAGGTACTACATTTAGCATATTCTTATTCTGTGTGTATATGTGTATATACATATACAAATGTGTATATATATAAATTTTTTGTAAGGAATAAATGAGAATGTGTATATATCTACACACATATATATTCTCATATACATAGATGTATATATACATATGTATGTATATATACATATGTATGTATATGTGTGTGTATAAATATTCTCATTTATTCCTTGTAACAAATTTGCAAATGAATATTTTATTCCATTTTACCGATGAGAAAAGGAAAGCATAGAGAAGTTTACTACTGTGTTAAAAATCATTTACAGGTAGTAGATCCGGGGTGTGAACTGCCTCCAAAGCCCATGTTCTCTTCCCACTGGGTTATATTACCTCTAAGCTGTGCATGAGGAGCACTAGGCTATTTTCATGGAGCCATCATTTAAATGCCCTTTTCTATGTGCAATTCTTATTCATTTTTTAATAAGTGTATAAAATGTCATCATTGTGACCAGTACAGTTCTTGGAAACATAAATTGTTATAATGTGCTAAAAAGTGGAAATGGTATTTGGTAGTGGGAATGGGTACCAGTAAGTGAGTTGCCTGTTTCTAACCTAACCTGTTCTCTTAGCTGACACCGCGTGTGGAAATTCTCTAGTCTACTGGTAATAATGATTCCCTAAGTCAGCCCAGTCCCTGTGGCTTTCTTTCAGGCAAGTTAAGTAAGTGTCAGGCATCCTCAAGGGAGCAGAGATGTCATAGTCTTCAGGATATCAACCAAATTTTTCTTCAAATTAATTATATAGGTAGAGCTAGTGTCCAAGGAATTTTTTTCTTTTTTTCTCCTCTGATGGGACAGAAATTACAGATTTGCTAATGATTTACCTGCCTAGTGAGGAATTGATTGTTTCCTGTTTACATGCTGTTAAGACTGGTAATTTGAGCTACACAGAGTGCTTTGAAGTCTGCATATTAGCGTGTTTGGGGGTTTGTGAGTTTAGTCAGTCATTTTAGTGATAAAATTCTTTAGTTTTGTATTTCTCACAGATATCTTGGTATATTAAGCTATTACTTAGCACCTCTCCTCCCTCCCACCCCCGCAACATAAAACTACTAATCCGAATAGCCACAGCCATTCTTTCTGGTTATATTCAGCCAGTAGTTTTTTGCCTCTTTAATGATACTCCTTCTCTTATAATTATTAAATAAAAGTTTAAGAATGTTTGATTCCAAATACTATGAGCCATTTACTTCTAATCTTGTTTTTGGTGATGAGAAATAAGCAGAACTTAGAACTTAAAGAACTACAAAGTACTTCAAGTTGGTCTCTCCAAATCTGATATGCTGTTTGTAAGTCAGAGATACCAGTGAGAAGATCTTAGGTACTGCTGTATCTGGTTACCTTAATATTTCAGATACCTTTATAAAATGGAGGGCAGACTGTTCTTATTCTTTCTCATTGGTGCTGGGGTAGTAGGAAGCTGAAGTGTTTTCTGAGGACAAAATAATTATTGCTTATAAGAGCAAATAATTTATAATAATTTTAACTAATAAAAGGTAAATGTTATATGAACTATAATACTAGTCAATGAACTATGCCTTTATTCAAACTAATTTTATGAATATTAATAACATGGTAAAGTATTTCTAATATAATGTTAAAGGAGCAGAATGAAAACTTATGAACAAAATGATTGTAAGTATGTAAAAACTCTAAAAACACGTCACGTTAGTAGTAGGGAAAAAGTTCAGCAGGAAATATGTTAACGAAGAAATTGTTTTGGTGTTGAGACTTTGGTATTCTTTTTAAAAATTCTCAGTATTTTACAATTTTTTGTTATAATTTTAACAATTTTTAAGTATTTGCTTTATTTAAAATGTTTAGATTTTTACAACTGAAAAAGTATTTATCCAAGTTCTTAGGTAAGAAAATACTGCTGCTTGGCAACATTGCAGTTAAGTCATTCAAAACTGCATTTTTCCTTCTTTGACAAGACAGCAAATTTGAGCCTGCTGCCTAGTGCCAAGACACTCCAGCACATCTAGTGCACATGTTGTTGGGTGAGGAGTTCACAGTTAAATGAACAGGAATCTGGTACATGCCACTGGTCTGAGATACTCATGGTGGTTTATAGCCACAGTTTTAATATAGTTTTAGTAAGTGCTAGAACTTCTCCAAACAAATAACACAGATTATTAGAAATCAGACACAGTACATATTTGCCTCTGGGGACTCCTACTTTAAATGAGCAAGCAACTGTAGGCTTCTTGCTTTCCAGCTCCCTGGCTGTGGATGAGGTTCAGGTTCTTAAGGAAAAACTGGCTTCTTAAAAAATTATTATACTAACGTGCACGCACATAGCAAAAAAAAAAAAAAAAAAAAAAAAGGATTTTCTACTCTGAAATGCATTATATTTTTTAAAGTGTTTCTGTTAGAACACCTATTTGTTATTTTTATTTAATGTAGGGTATTTGATTGCCCTACAACATTCCTGCAAATGAATGATTTACTCTCTTTAACTGTTCCAAGATGAAGATTTTGGTCAACACTTAACAGTCACTTAACACTTAACTGCCAAGCTAACAAAGTGAGGAAGTTTTATGTTGTGTGTTGGCATATGTGTTTTGTTCTGTTTGGACAGATTGACATTTTGGCATTTTTTTTGTAATATTTTATTTTTTATTGTACTTTTTCCATTTTCATTTTTCCCCCTTACACCCTTTTACACCTCCACCCAGCCCCTCCCGCGGTCATCACCCTGTTGACCGCGTCCACGAGTCCTTTCATTTCCTTGATATTTTTGTTTTCATCTTAAATTTCCTTTTATCTTTGTGTATCTTGATAACTCCTTTGCAAGATAATCTTAGGATGAACAGGTGACAGGGACCTGAAAATGGGAGAAATGGGAAGCTGTCTTTCAATAGACAAACAGGTCTCAAGAAGTCTAACTTGAACGTTGGTGAAGGTTGTTTTCTTCTGTGCCTATTTTTCCTACATGTGAACATAGGTTCCAACTGGATCTGTATAAAATCTAAGGATTATTCTCTTGAATGATATTTTTGGTACCATGTTGACCATATCTACAGTTCTGCTGTTGTGAAACAGAGACAGTGACCCCTGTAGTTCATTGTTTTAGTTAAGAAGACCTTGAAAATGTGTTTTTGTAAATAGTCCATACTTTAGAAAACAAAATAACTTCATTTGCTGTTTTCTTTTTAAATTAAAGAATAACAAACATGTAGAAGAGTGAACAAATCATGGATACTAAGTAGTTTGATGAATTTTCACAGAGTACACATACCCGTGAGATCAGCACCAAGATTAAGAAACAGGACATTGCCAGTTTCCCAGAACCTTCCAGCCTTTCTCCCATCAAATCTTTTTACCTGTCTTCCAGAGCGGGATCATTATCTGCATTTCTAATGCTGTAGCTTGGTTCTGCCTGTTTGTGGAATGACACAATATGCACTCTTCTTTTGGTGTCATTTCTTAGGCTCAACATCACGTCTGTGCAATTCATCAGTGCATGCAATGGTAGTTTTGTTCATTCTTATTTCTATATAATATTACACCATAAGGATATATCACAATTTGTTATTTATTCTAAAGTTCTTGGAAGTTTGAGTTGTTTCCAACTTTGGTTATTAGAAATATTGTTTGGAAACTTCTGTATGTATTTTAGTGAACAATCATTTTTTTTAAAGTACATCTTTAGTTGTGGGGTTGCTGTGTCATAGGGCATGTAAGTGTTGACATCCTGCCAAACAATTGTCCAAAGGATTATACCAATCTGTATTTTTTTACCAGTAGCATATAAGAATTTCAGTTAATTTACATACTTGCCAAAATTTGAGTTTATCTGTCTTTATCATTTTAATTCTTCTATTAGATGTATCTATATCTATATTTAATCTATATATCTATATATCTACATCAACCACTGATGTTTTTAATTGCCATTTTTTGAAGTCTGATGAAGTAGAGCAACATTTCATATGCTTATGGGCCATTCGCATATCCTCTTGTTGTGGAGTATCTGTTCAAGTCTCTTGTCCATTTTTAAAATTAGGTTATCTGCATTTTTATTAATGATTTTTAAGGAGTTCAGTATATGTTTAGTTCAGCTTTTGTGGTGGACAGAAAATTGGTCTTCAGAAGAGGTCCACCTCCTCATCCCCAGAACCTGTGAGTATGCGAATAGCAAAGGGAACTTCGCAGATATGATTAAGTCAAGAGTCTTGAGATAGAGAGGTTGTCTATTGTTATCTGGATGTACTCATGGTAAACTCAAGCGTCCTTATAAGAGGGAGGTAAGGGGTGTCAGAGTCAGAATGGGAGATGTAATGTTGGAAGCAAAGGGTAGAGTGATGTAGCCAGGAGCCAAGGAAGATGGTAGTTTCTAGAAGCTGGAAAAAAAAACAAAACAAAACCCAACAAAGAACAGATTTCCCTCTCAGCTTCTAGAAGAAATGTTACCTTTAATTTTAGCTCTATGAGACCTATCTTGTACTTATGATCCCCTCAAACTGTAAGATAATAAATTTGTATTGTTTTAAGCCACTAAATTTATAGTTTGCTTCAGGAGCGATAGGAGGCTAATAAAGCTGTTCCCAAACTTTTTAATCTTCAGACTCCTTTATACTCTTAGAAGTTATTAAGGATGCCAAAGAGCTTTTGTTAATGCTGTTTATATCTACTAATGTTTATAATATTTGAAATTAATACTGAGAAATTTATAAAATACTTATGTATGTATTTTATTTACCCCTGTTTATTCACAAAATAACATATATTCCAAGAAAAATAACTATGTTTTCCAAAAAAATAGTGACATGAATGACATTGTTTTATATAAATTTAATGCCTAGCTTTATATAAGAAAGCTTGCTATCTCAAATCTGATTCTGTATCAGTCTGCTGTAGTATGTTTCTCCAGTTGAAATATATGGAAAAATCTGGCACAGATACATGTTTGATAGAAGAGGAGTACTTTAGCGTTTTCAGATAATTGTTGTTATTCTTTGGTACTGTTAACAAATTTGGCATGATAGTTAAAAAAAAATTTTTGTTTATTGATTTGAGAGAGAGAGAGGCAGACAGATGTTCATTTGTTTTTCCACTCATTTATGCATTCACTGGTTGACTCTTGTATGTACGCCGACTGAGGATCAAACCTATAACTTTGGCATATGGGTATGATCCTCTGACCAACTGAGCTACCCAGCCAGGGCTGATACATAATAGTTTCTTAAAGGTTAGAGTCAATGTGGAATCTGAAACCTTATCAATGAATTTCTTGTACTTTGAATAAATCTATTCCCATGCATGGTTTTGTAGCGATCATTTAGAAAATATTGGTTCATTGAGGCAGATCTGCCAAATGTTGATATGTTTTATGATATAATATTTAAAGAAACACATTTAGTAACATTACTACCAGTCATTTAAAACGTTTTTAAGTATTGTAAAGCCATATCATGGTCGCAGATACTACTTTTCTAAAATTAAAAATTTTTCTTGTAAGCTTTACTTGTGTCATTGGCAACTAATACAGTCAGTTGTTTTCTTTAAAGATGTAGTCAGTCTCATTTGTATCATTTTCAAGAACATGCCCATCAAAAACCCAAGTTTGAATAACATAATTTGTCAACTATTCTTTTTTAAAAAAAAAAGATTTTATTTATTTATTGTCTGAGACAGGGGAAGGGAGGGAGAAAGAAAGGGAGAGACATTCAAGATGTGGTTGCCTCTCATGCACCCCCTACTGGGGACCTGGCCTGCAACCCAGGCATGTGTCCTGACCGGGAATCAAACTGGTGACCCTTTGGTTTGCAGGCTGGCACTCAATCCACTAAGCCACACTAGCCAGGGCTGTCAGCTATTCTTTCAAGTAAAAAGCGTATTCCATAAAAAAAGGGGCTAGTTAGTTCAGTTTGTAACTCAGTCACACAAATGCTTTGCGTGAGACAATTATCATACTACAGTATGCAGCATAAATGCTTTAGTCATACTATCCTGTGTGTAATACAGAATATAAAAAAGACATACTCAGGGATATATTCAAGGTACCTTAGTTATTTGAGATTATTAAGAGAATAGTGTTTATATGCTGCCTTGGTGGTGGTAAAGGAAATATGAGATATTAGTTCCTGAGGGGACATTTAATAAAAGGAATAATTGTTCCTGCTTTATCAAGGACATTCTTACATGAAACTAGAATTTGTTTTATTGAGAGTGCCTGGCAGTGATGTATACAAGGATTACCAGTACAGTTTAGTGCCACAGCCTTAATTCAAGCTATGGCACTAGTGATTTTGCCCATCATTGCTTTTGCAAACGTCAACACCATGAAAAAGGCAAATAACATCTAGTGTTGTTATGGAAATTGTTTGTCCTTGTGGACCCCCCGAGAGGATCTGAAGGACCTTCAGGCATCTATAGGCTACACTTTTGAGAACTGCTATTATAGCTATGAACTCTTTATAGGATATGTGTAGTTTGTGGCTTGCCTTTTCACTCTCTTAATGGAGTCTTTTGATGATGTTTATTAGTCTTTGAGAAGTATAAATTTATTTTTTAATATAATTTTCAAAATTAAACTTTTTTTCTCCCTAAGGAATTGAAGTGTTGGTCACTGCAAGTTAGTCACACTATCCTTTTCCTATTCTACTTCTCTATGACACACCTTTGAGTTCTAGTTCCTCAATTTGCTTCCCTAGTGAATGGAGATGTCCATTCTATAGATGTTAGTATGTATGATCTCTGCTCCTTATGGGTCTGTGTTCTTTAGTTATATATATTCAATATGCTTTGCATATGGTTCAAAGATTACAAGTAACTTGAAACATTCATGATGTTGACTGGAAGGTAGGAGAAAATAAGGGAAAGAATATAAAAGTAAATCTGAAATATTGACATGAAAATAGATTCCTCTAGATCACAGATATTTTTTAATTAACAATGGTAGGCCTAGAATAGTTTAGTTTCAGGAATTGAGTATTTGAAACCATGAAATGAGTTATCTTAAAACAATGAAAACTTTCTATATAGCAAATAATAATACTGTCTAATATGTATAGCAAGCATTTAATAAATATTAGTTATAATATTTACAATAGATAATATTAAATCTTATGTAGCATATATTATAGATGTTATTAAATGATTATTAAAAGCAGCCTTCTATACTACATGTGAGAGACATTAATTACTTTGAGATTATTAAAGGAATAATGTTGATATGCTGTCTTTTAGGTGGTAAAGGAAATATGTCATTTTCTAAGGGGACATTTAATTGTGATCTTTCTTTAGGGTTTCCCTTTTCTTTAATAGTGGTCCATGGGGATCCCTCCCGTATTTTTTGTTTATCTCTTTACCTTCTTGGTGGAACCTGGCTCCCAAGTGGAAGGAAGGGACTGAGTCTAATGAGCATAAGCTTTATAGCATGTCAGGTTTCAACAGTAATGCTTAAAACTCCAGTCCTTGTTCAGCTCTTACGTTAGTTCATGGCTCCAGTCTACTGCAAACAATATGGCTATGATTAGTGTTAATCACCCCTATTCTGTGCTATTGAGGAAAGATTCCAGACCTGGCACAAATGTATTGCTGATGCTAACTATAGAAAGTCACGAGGAATGTCTAGTGACCTTCTGTCTGATGCAATGAATTTGTTTAATTAGGTTATATAGCATTTGATCTGCTTTTGATTAACAACCACTACCCAAAAATTACCAAACCACAATGTCCTTATGGGATAATTCCCAACATTTACTTGTATTATGATTCACCTTGATTCTGTTTTGCCCCAAATTAATAAGTAACCTCTCTCACTGTTTAATTCCTTATTTGTTTAAATTTTGTGAAAGTCATGTGATTAATTTTTAATATGTCTATACCCTCTACAGTATATGATCTCTACCTTTCCGGTCCCCTGGTAAACTTGCAGGCTGTTTCTGATTTCATAGAGGCAGAGCAGAGATTTGGTTCGTGTGCTACTAGTTCAAAAGTCTAGGAAGCACTCTGAGAAAGTGATGTCTGAATACCAGTGTTTAGCTTCTTTTTTTCTCTTTCATTTAGATCTCTTTGTAGTCCATTTTACCCTTTCTACATTTACAGGATATGCGAATACTGAGGTGCCTGCCATAATTTTCTGGTGTGCTGATTTTGTCCGTTATTTTTTCTAAGGGACAGACTTGCGAATTCTTATGGAAAGAAAACAATTTACATCTGGCTGCTATGGATATTGTTTCTAATTTTTACCATTAATTTTCTGCCTTCTCTTTAGAGTAAAATTTGAATACCAAATGGCCCTCTGTTTCCTCTTCTAGAAATGAGAAAGCCAAATACTGGAAAATGTGATTGTATGGAAGATGGATTAGATCTATTTTGAATGGATCTAACAAGTAGAAGTTAGAAGTAAATTAAATAGAGCATGAACTAGTTAATTCATGGTCAGCATTAGAACAGAGGATGGGTGATTTTTTTATGGGATGTTATAAAGGCAATCCTTGCATATTACAGAATGTTAGAATAGGTCTTGGAGGCTTTCAACCCTGAGATTTCTGTGCTTCTTCCTCTATGTGCTAGAACCAAGATGAGGAATAACTTGGTGTATAATTTGACACCGTGTCTGTATATTGTTTAAAGGTCATCCAACCTAGTAACTGTAAAAGCATATTAGAAATTAACCTAATAGTGAAGATAATTTTAGATCAAGGCTTGAATTTGGAGTAATTTTCACCTTATGTTTCTCATATTACTCTTACTCAGTTATTAAATACTTATGTTTTATATACTTATAGAACATCACTGTGAGGATCTATTTTAAAACTTCATTATAACTCTATCTTCAATAACTGCAGTGAAAAATAAATAAATAATTCTGTAAGACAAATTGGAAAGTGAAATGAGGAACATAAATATCAAAGGTAAGGGATTCAGAACATAAATTATATGATTAATAATAAATATCTTTATTATAAATCCTATAAAAATCTTTATAGTATAAGCTGAGGTATATTTTCTTTATGGACCTAAGTATAAGCGAAACAATAGACATGCAATTATGTGCTTTTCTTATTTTACTCTCTGACACTATGGAATCTCATATGACTCTTTGTAACTTAGAGATATATAAAAGATTGCTGATCATACTCTATCTCTTCTTAAAGCCCTTAGCCATCTTCCCAGACGCAACTGTGACGATTACTGCTGTGAAGTGAGCTGATCATGGTTAGATTTCTGTCCAGATGTTTTAAGACACCACTACACGCAGTATTTATAAAGAATTTAGATTTCAGCACATTAAGTTTGAACAAATTACTGAATTAACCAGATCCTCCAAACCAAGGGAGTTGTTTATATAGCACATCATACAGTAATTTTTGCTAATTTTCATATTCAACTTTTATGTAAGTATAGCCCTTTATTTTAGTTTTCTGGGTGGTATATTTGGTTTAAGGTTTAGTTCATTTCTTCTCTGTTCATACAATAATTTTGTTGTTGTTGTTGATTGCAAGGCAATGATGAATGATATCTAAACTTTTATCTTTCAGGTTATTGTTTTAGGTATACCTCAGTTAATTAAGAGTGCATGAAATAAACCATTATTTAAAATATATTATTTGCTTCATTGTAAACTATTAACCTGTATCATCATAAGCTGATTTTGAAAACAATTGCCTAGTCACATAATTTGAAAACCAGTTACTTAAATTAATAGAGAGTGGGGTATATTCTGTTATAGCTAAAAAATAGACAGACATAAACTATGTTTTTTTTCCAAAAAAGGTGAGGAAGGTTCAAGAAATTATGTAACAGTTTCATATACTTGTAATCTTGTAAAAGAGAATGAAAAAGACAACCCTAACTATGCTCTGGGCATTGAGAGCACATCAAAACAGGAATAGTCCTGCCGATACAGCAGGCTCTGTCTTTTTATATTAGTGTAGTAACTAGCCTGATGCATATCATGTTTCATTCCACAGAGATTAGGAAAATGAATTTCAAAGGCCTTAGGTGACTTATTCAGGCTTATTACAATTACTTAATGGCAAAACCAAAAATAAAATAAAACCCGCATCTCCTGATTCCTAGTCCATCGCTCTTTATATACTACATTTCTTCTAAGATTTCTTTCAGTTGTAATATGTGTGTGTATCACACACCTATGTGTATGTATATGTGTGTACATAATATGCATTTACTATGTGTATATATGTGTAATGTGTATATGTATATATACATAGACATATAGATATATACTAAGTGAAAGGAAAATAACTGATATGTTAATTTCCCTGCCAGTAAAACTCAATGTGATTTTGCAGTGGTAACATCAAAACCTTTTACCTCCATTTCCTTGTATAAAAATAGGTGTTATGTTCAGCATTCATTCAAATGAGTTAATTGAACCCCTACTATGTGAAAGGCTGGTATTTGAATAACAATAGGCAGATATAAGATATGATTGGTGTTGTAATAGTGATATAAATAAAGTACAGTGGAAGTCCTCCACGGGGAATGCTGAGAGAGAGGAGGTTTGGGAACGATTTTGTAAAGAAAATACCAGCTATTTTGTAATGGATTTTGAAGAATATATTGGGAAGTTCTTTTAAGACAAAAGTAATCCCATAAAGAAAGCAGTAATGGCTGAAAGCTCGGGGTTTTTGTGAGAAATGATAAGTAATTTGAGCTGAGGATATATAAAGAAAAATAGCAGGGAGAAATAAATAAGAAGAGGCAATGCTTAGGGCCAGATACGGAAGGGCCCAACTAGCCAATGAAAGGAAAATGGAGAATCACGGATTGGCTTTGCACAAGTGTTAAAATCATAACTTTGTCTCTGGAAAATTAATTTGACCGCAGGAAATTGGACTGGAGATGGAATGAATTATGGATGGGAAAACTAATTAAGAGTTAGTTGCAGAAATTCCTACTAGTACATCTAGTTCAGATTAAAGAATGTTTGAATTGATAAAGATGGAGAGAAAATTAGTAAGAGAGATATTGTGGATGTAGAATTAATATAAGTAGGTAATGAGTGGACATGTAGAGTATGGGGAGAGTTCTAGATAACTCACAGCTTTCAGCCAGTAGTTTGGAGAGTGATGCAGTAGTATCAATAAAATAAATAACATATAAAGAAAAGCACTTTTAGGAGGAGGTGACGAGTTTAGATTTGGACTTGACTGTGACGTCATTTATTGTGTACTTATTCTTAGGATTGTGGTGTTATGCCTGCGACAGTGTGTGAATCATTTGGAATAGATGGACCTAAATGGTTCCTTCTACTGATATGATTCTGTATTTTTCAACTTTGCTTTTTTCAGAAAGGTTAATGGAGAGGTTATTGCCCTGTGCTTAATGAAAGAATATTTCTGATTTGAAATATCTTAAATTTGTTAAGTCCGTGTGATGCTCATAGCTTCTATATTTTACATATTGTTTGGGGTAGGTTAAATAGCAAGAAATTCTACTTCTGTCATTATGATTCTGGGAACTTTTTTTTTTTTTTTCACTCGAGACAGAGTAGGGTGCCAGGTCAGATTGCCGCTCAGGGCTCTCATTTTTACTTTAGAAAAAGAAATGTCTTATATGCAGCCAAATGTAAAAATATAAAAGTCTAAGTTAAAATGTTTCAAGTTATAGATGTACAATAATCTATGTATTTCTCCATCTGGGAAATAAGCCTTTTCAGGTGGTTTTTCCCAAAGTAGATATTATTTATTTAACCAAAATATATACACCAACAGTATACACAACTGTCCTAACTTACTTTATAAATATTAATTGTTTAAGAACCCTATGGGATTGGTAGTATTTTACTCATTTTACAGATGAGGATACTCAAGCACAGAGAACTTAAATAAGTTGCCCAAGGGCACACAGCTAGTAAGTAGCAGAGGGAAGCTCTTGCTGCCTCTAGTTCCTGAGTAAAGGCATCAGCACCTTTTACAGAATCAATCTAGTGTTTTTTCATAACTAATGTTTCTCTAGACAACATGGTGGAAGTTAAATAAAATTAGGCTTTAGAAAACATTTCAAAAGAAAAGTCTGACCCATTGCTTCAGTATTTGTATATCTCGCTCTAGACTTTCATTAGCAAGAATCTAAACTGGGATCTGAGGTGTTAATGAAGAGAGAAGGCATTAAATGTGAATTGAAGGTGATTTCTAAAATAACTCGGAAAACCATATACACTGGTCTGTTAAGAGTGTTTCTTTTTAACTGTTGGTAACTACATGCCCAAGTGTCAGAATCATCATAGTTTTCTCTCTGGTGTTTTTCTTATAAATTTTTAAAAACTAGTCTGATGCCTTAGATAAATTGGTAATAATGCAGTTGTAATTCAGTTACATTTCCTTTGCATTGCTTAGTCTGTTTTATTACTATGCACACAGCTTTGGAATAACATGGGAGCTCCTGGAATTTGAAGTTCACTGCTTTCAATTTAGTTCAGCAAATATTTTTCAAGCACCTTGTATGAGCTTAGTGATGCGCTGTGCTGCTTGCTAAGGCTATAAAAATGGAATCTCTGCTCTGAGGAAAAAATGTAAGTGTAATGATCGGGAGCATCGCTGATTTAGCTCCATGGGATGCAGCTGTCCCAAAGATGTACTTTAAGAATAATTCATCACTACAGTAAGTTGAAATCAGTGAATAAAGAGATTTACTCCAGGTTTAATTCTTTGCCCTCACTTAAGATCGAAAGTAAGAGCACAGTCTGATCCCATTTCTGTTCTTATAGCTGTATTAGAAAAGAAGAATCCCTAATTTAGTGCCCAGTATTAGTGGAGGTAATATGCAGCAAAATTTAAATGAATAAGCTAGTCATCAAAATAACTGTTTAAAATTCATTATCAAGTTGTTGGTGAATCTTTTGAAGCCAAGTTCTGGAAAAGTATGTGCAGAGCAAGAGTTTATATCCTAAGTCAGAGTTATATAATAACTTAAAAATGATGCTGTGGTGTTTTTAGTGCTCTAGGAAATTAAATCAGGCAAGCTGAACCATTTGATCTTTTGGCTTCCATTACACTGTATGATAATAATAGCAGATAACACCTGAGAAGATAGATTTTAGTATCCCCATTTCACAGGAGGGAGTTAGGACCTTATGGTTAAGTGCCTTGTCTATGTTCTCATAGCCATGAATTGGTTGGCCCAAAAATCAGTCTCAAATCTGTGGCTCTAAAGTTTGTTCTCTTTAGTAAACAATGTGTTATATTTTCCACTGACAGGATTGGCAGCTCGGTTTTGTTAATAATAGTTAAACCCAAATAGAGAAATTCAGGATTACTTCTGACTTTTTATTTCCCTTTGATTAAGGTTCTTCATTTCTTTAAATGGATCTTGGTTGCTAGTGAAATGATATCTTAAGTAAGTTATAAAGGTAAATTTCCCCTCTGGTATTACTTTTCAGGATGCTAAGGAGCTTTTATAGTTTCTATTTTCTATTTACATCTCTTTTTCTCAGACTTTGTTATAAAGAGTCTTTAAGACTTATAGAGAAAAGAATGAATTTCATCCATATAGTTGGAAGCAAAGACCAACATTATAGAAGAGTATAAGATGTTGGTTATATCAACAGTTTATTTTTGCTTTTTTTAAAAAAAAATAAAACTCTAAGGTAATGAGATGAAGAAATGTAAGCTCAGTTATGTTATTGGTCTTTGTGTGTGTGTGTGTGTGTGTGTGTGTGTGTGTTTCAAAGTAATCATATTTGTAATATACTTCCAAATAAATTTTATCCTTCAAAATAATCTTGGAAAGCTATACAGTTTTTCCCAAAAAGTATATTTAGAGCTACTTTGTGGATCATGTTGTTTTGCAGTTATTATTTATTATCCCAAAGAGTGTCCTTCAATTTAATTATTTCTTTAAGATATATTTGTAAATGCCTCTAGAACGCAAAAAACCATGCTGAAGTAATCTCCCATCTTATTCCTCGGTCTTGGCTCTCAAGCAAGGATTCTCAACCACGGCACTATTGATATTTTAGGCTGGATAATTCTTTGTTATGGAATCTGTGCCCTGTGGAATGTTTAAAAGCATCCCTGGCCCCTACCCACTGGATGCCAGTAGTTCCCTCCTCAGGTCCCTCCTCATGCAAAATTGTGACAACCAAAAATATTTCTAGACATTGCCAAATGTCCCGTGGAAAGCAAACTCATTCCTAGTTGAGAATTAATGCTCAACCCAGGGCCTGTGGGCTGCATGCAACCCAGCATAGCTATGAAGGCAGTCTAACACAAAATCATTAACATACTTAGAACATTATGAGATTTTTGTTTGTTTGTTTTTGTTAGTGTTTGTGTATTTAATGTGCGGCCCAAGACAACTCTTCTTCTTCCAGTGTGGCCCCAAAACGCCAAAAGATTAGACACCTGTGCGTAATGTCTGAATTAAAATTTAAAAAATAGAATAATTGCTACCACTGAATATAATAAAAGTACTGGTCATGAAAGCTATTCTAAAAGAGAAGCCTCAAGAATATTCATAGAATGACTAGCACTATTGTATAACCTTCTATGGTTATGCAAGGTCTGAAATGTTTATTGAAAATATTAAACCTCTTTATGCTTCTATCATATGTATTAGTTGTTCTTGATGCTTTTTTCATTTCTCCTCATATAGCCTTTTTGTTTTTAATCGGACTTGTTTAATAATCTAAAATAATTTTCAACTTAAGAAATGTTTAGTTATCTTCTAATATTTTCATCGTTTTATCTACCTTTTCCATTTTGGGTAAGAGCAGGAATAGATCATTGAAAACAATTTGGTGCTTATTTGACACCAAGTATCAGAATATTTCTAGGCATTAAGTGCAAACATCAGGATATGTGACTTCCATGATGACTTTCAGAAAAGTTATTGGAATATGGACAATGTCATTGGAACCAAGCAAGAAATAAAGATAACTTTTTTTTTTTTTTTTGGTTTGCTTGTCTCTTAAAGGGCCTTAATTAATGAAATTATCTGTGAACACTTCTAAGATCAAAATAAAATACAAATATAATTACTACTAATTACAAAGACCCATTATTTGATACCCTTAAATTTTGTTTTATCAACTTTGATGTGAAATCATCTGTAATACATGAAAATTGAAATTCGAGAGTTCTCAGAAAGATGCCTAACTGAGCTGATCACCCTATTTTAAGCACTGAATTGGACATTAAAAAAAAGAGAGCGATGTAAGCTTCAGTCATAAATGAAAGTGTGGGAATGACCTTAGCTCCATTCTATTTGTTACAAAGACTGTTTTCTAGATGTTAATAAAATTTGAACCAAAAAAATTTGGACATCAATGACCGATACATAGATCCCTAATTTCAAGCAGGTTCTAGGTTTTGCAAATTAAGTGAAGAAGTTCAGAAAGGTCTTGTCAGTAACTTGGAGATAGGAGCATTACGGATGTGAGTGGCAAATAAAAAATCGAGGCTAATTTTCATAGCTCAGAACACAGAATGATGGAGGAGTTGGGGCTGATAGAGGATCATGTTATGCTATCTTTATTTTTCTCAACCTGCTTTATATTGTGGAAAAATCCTTCATTTGTGCTGCTGGCCCTGAAGTGAATTATGGCTAAAATCTAAGAGAACTTCCCTCATGGAACTTGACATCGACTCAGGACAAGAGTCGTCCAAAGTGTTTGGAGACAATATAGTTGAAAGTGTTTGAAGACAACAGGGAATCGACCACAGGGAATCAGCTAGATTCCCTGTTCTCCAGCCAATTAATTTCTAGATTGCCAACTCAGATTATAAAGTATGTTTTTAAAATGACTGAGAAGAATACAACCATACGAATCATAGTAAATAGCAGATAGAATCAAATTGCCCCTCTTTGTAACTAAATGACAAGTAGAACTTAGAATCTGTATAATGAGTGCTACCAAAAATAAATAAATGTAAACATAAAAGCGAAATGAGGAATATAGACTGAAGGAAAAATTACTCCAGGAAACTGGATAGCACATTAAGAAAAAGTAATTCTCAACACTCTCAAGGAGATAAAAGTGACCTTGGCCTTTATGATAAGAGATCAAAGAAGAGATTCAGGAGATTAAGATACAGATAAAAGGACACCAAAGTAAGATCTGGCAGAGGGGGATGAATAAAACTATCAAATAATTAAAACCACATTAGATACAGGAAGATAGAGTGAATGATGGATGAAGCAGATGGACTTAATGACTTAGAGAAAATGCTTGAGAAAAATCTCAAAAAATGCAGTGAGAAAGATTAAAAATTAGTGGAAATTTATTGATACAGGAGGAAAAAATCACCCCTGAAATAAGTAAGCTCAATCTACAGATTGAAAGAGTTTACTAAGTACCAGGAAAAAGTAGTAAAGACTTAGAGCACTCCTGGTGACTTTTAAGATTTAAAAGGTTCCTTAAGCATTACTAGGCTAAGAAAAAAGTCACCTACCAAGTTTTAAAAATTAAGTTGTCTTCATATTTTTTTCCTCAGGCCCCATATGACACTGTAATGTTAATAGAATGTTGAAGGGGAAAAAAGGTGACTTAATTGAAAAGGTAAGAAATTAGAGCCTTATGAATTCTTCCTAAAAATTTACTTGGAAGATGAATTAATAGAAGAAATCCATAAATGGTTAAATAGCCATATAGAAATATTGGGGAGGAGCATTTTAAACAGAGAATCGAGCAGACTAAAAATAAAGGGATATTATGGTCAAAATTTTAAATACAAGACAAATGATGTCTGTCCAGAAAGTATCCAGCCACACACTATTAAAAAATATAGAGTCCTTCATTGAAGAAGATACAAGAAACATTATACATAGGACAATGATGCCTCAGTCCCCTTCGAATTAGGCACCTTGGGACCTCACACGGTTTTCCCAATCCTCATCCCTTGCCCTGTTGCTCCTTTGTATTTTCCTTAATCTCATCAATGGTCTGAAATCTTTTCCTTTTCAAAGGTGATTTTAGTTTTAGAAAAAGGCAGAAGTTGCAGGGCACCAAATCTGGGCTTTACTGGGGCTGAGTCACCTGAGTGATTTGATGTTTCACCAAAAAACTCTGCATGAGATGTGATGCATGAGTGAGTGCATTGTTGTAATGAAGCCGCCAAACCACCATTTGCCCGTAGCTGTGGCCTTTATGACTCATCGGAATAGTTTCCATGGAGGAATATTCAAGGTTAACATAAAATTTGATACAGATTCTTTGCTCTACTCCCTCAGTCATTTTAAATGCAACAGCCACACAGTATATACACGCTCACTCAATGGCATCTACTGCCTTCTCCCCCCCACTACCACAGTGAAATTGTCCTTGTTCACGCATGTGCATTCCAGTCCACTCTCCTTGGCTACTAGGTTACATCGATGTTGTGCAAACCCCTCTTGTTATATTAACAATGGCTGGACTTTTTCTAGACACACCTTTTATAATTTGGAAATAACAATTTGTTATTTAACTAGGATAAAAAGTTCAGAAAAAAATCAGCAAAATGGAGCCTTTTTTGAGGGGGGAGAGGTTGGGATAGGTCATATTAATATACTAATCATTTAATATATTTAGGGGAGTTTATTTTTGAAGTATATAAATGGAAAAATGTGTCTTCTGCATACTAGTGCATTTCATTAATTGTAAAGAATATTTCTTCTCACATTTTAACATCTCTGGAATTGGATTATGTTTTCTAATCAACAGTAACCTATGCTTATAATTGGCACCATGTTTTCCTTTATTGTCATGTTAAATAACAATGCATCTTAAATTGTAAAAGTCATTAGTCTGAAGTTGGGGAAATGAAAGTAAAAATATAAAATTAAGGATAAAAATTGGAAGATGACTTAAGATGCAGAGAAAATTCAATGCTGCCTCTTAGCACAAATATATTTTACATTTTTTAATATTTGGATGAAATAGATGATTTTCTAGAAAATTTAAAGCAGATTGAAAAGGAGGTAGAAAATCTAAACAGAAAGAAAAAACATATTGGAAGGAATAAGATTGTCAAAGAGCTTATCTATTCCTGCCTCTTAATTAGAACACCTTCTGGGTAGCTTTGTCAGTGAATTTTGCATAATTGTTACCACACCCCAATGTTTGAGCCCGTCTACCTGCATGCACTGGCTGAAAGAATTGTGCTAGCAGGGTTTGCAGTATAGAAAGGAAGTAGGTTATTATACAGTAGGCCGCTCTGGAGCTCGGGCCAGCACTGCTCTCAAAGACCCACCTCCCCAATGGCGTGTAGGTTACAGAATGTATATGTCAAAATAACAGCTGATTGGTAAGAGTAATAAATCAGTGCTTCAAGTGTGAGTCTGCTGTGGTGTCCCTCTGTCTGGAGTCACGGGAAAGTAGCCAGAGGCTCAGGAGCTGAAACCTAACCTAGGTCCAGGTATTATCTTTAGCCTGCCAGAGGTCTAGACCTTGTGACTCTTAGTCAGCTCTAGGCTATTGTCTTTGCTGCCTCAGGGGTAGTGATTAGGAAAGGAAGGGCTAAGGCTCTTTAGATATGCAGAAAAGAAAAAGAGGGAGAGAAATTTGATTTCTAGAACTAGGATTCAGTGCTAAATTTAATCAAAGTCATAAAAATCCCTGATTTCACTATTAAGGAACAGGTAATATTAAGGCTATTAAAATTGTCCCTGATCATAGAAATAGAAGGCATAATTAACAATTGCATTCATAAGACAACATAATATTGATACAAAAACCTGACATTGACAAGTAAGAGTCTGTCAGACGTGCACAATATTAATGAAAATCATTAAAATTTTTAGCAAATGCAATACAACAATGTATTAAAAGAACATATGCCATGGCCAAATGAGATTCATTCCAGGAATGAAGGGTTAAGTCAATAAAATTCTCAGATTATATTGTTAAAAAAATTAAATTGGATACCTAAGAAAAATTTAATATACTTGAGTATTCGTTTCTATATAAAATCCCTAGATAACCATGAGTGGATAAACAGTTCTTTAAAATGAGTGTGTGTGTGTGTGTGTGTGTGTGTGTGTGTGTGTGTGTACAAAACAAGAGAAAGGTGATTTCCTAGCACTGTAACTTAGTGCTTTTTATCTAGAGGTGCTATCTAAGGCAATTATATAAGAGCAATAAATAATAAATATTGGGAAAGGGAGAGGTAAAGTGATTATTATTTTTCAATTTTATGGTCCAGTATCTGTAATACCTTGAGACATAACTAAAGAACAACTGATTTTTAAAAGTTACATAATTTAATAAATATATTACTTTGTAGTTTTCCTATACACAAATCAAAACCCACAAAATTTAATGGATATAAAAATTCCATTCATGATATTAACTAAAAGATTGGGACATTTAGGAATAAGCAGGAAATATGTGAATGCTATATTAGGGAATTTTTAAAACTATTAAGTATCAAAATAATCTTTTCTTATGTAACTTTAAAAACCATAAAAATATCAGTTACTCCTTAATCTAATAAAGCTCAATAAAAATTCCAGTGGTATTTGCAATGGAACTTATTATGTAAAATTATCTGTAAGAATAAGTGAGAAAAAAGTGATCAATAAAATTCTTAGAAAGAAAATTTGAGAGAACATGCTTTTCTTACTTAATTTAGAAAGTTAAGACTCAAGCAAACATTTGGCATTTGCAAGGATTTCAATATATATTTCCACAGAGTAGGTAATCCAGAAAATACAGCAAAGTCTGTTTGGGAATTTAATATATGATAAAGATATTTCTGATCACTGAAAATAAGGATGGATTATGGAATAAGTGCTATAACAACACAGTTAAGTTGTAAAGACTAGATTCCTTCACTGCCCTTACAGCAATTATTTAAATATGTTTTTTAAAAGTTATAATAATTCTAGAAGAAAATGGAGTGGAATTTCCTCAGCATGGTACAAAACTCATTGGCTATAAAGGAAAAGTCTGTTAAGTTTGAATATGAAAACTCAATACTGCTCTGTCAAAATCACTACAAACAGAAGTCCAATAGGAACAGACAGGGCTAATTTCTTAATAAACAAAGTGCTCTTATGTATTAAATTATTACCAATAAAAATGTATAAGATCAAAATAGGCTAGGCACACATCTAAAAAATCTTTAACCCTCCAATCCTATAAAATAATAGAGCAGATATATTTTTTAAATGAAAATAAATAAGTAGCAGTGCCAGGGAATAGGAAAGAATGTCATTGGCATACAACATATTAAGGGATTTTTTTGAAATAAAAAAAGAAAATTTATGAGATTATTTGGAGAAAGAATGCTGGCGTAAACCGTCCTCTAAAGGTCAAGTAGGCAATTGCTGTGGTTTCAGTGTACCAATTAAAGCGGGTACCCAGTAAGGTCTTTCGTTTGGATTAAATGGCTCAAGAGGAAAAAAAAGACTTAAGAGTATGGCTTGCCCAGAAATACTTACTCACCTCAAGGAACTTGTAATTAAGTCTAGAGTAAAAGGCGTATCTCAGAAAGATTTGTGGGCATCGCTGTTGGCATAACAAAATGAAGTTAACTAAAAAGTCAATTAAAGTTTTGAGAGTTGTACTGCCAAATGTGCTAGTAGGTTCAACCAAAAGAGACAGCGATTATTCATGACTCATGTACCTCCTGCCTTCTATGAATAGGAAGCAGCCTGACAAAGCTGCTCAGCCCCAAGGTGGTCATGGTGGGGCATTTTCTTCAATATCTTATTTATCAGTTCAAGGAGGATCAAGGAAAATGAATGACCTCCTGGAGGGCAGAGCCAGCAGACTCAGAGAACAGAAAGATACTCCAAGAAAGTAAAGGAGGCCCAATTAAAGGAGTGTTCCCCACTCCCAGGGCAAGCACCCCTCACAACTTCTGCCCAACTAAGTTCCAAAATTTACATGGATAAGCAACTGTTTTATGTTCCTCATTCTTCCCCTTTTCAAATTGGAGATTTATTCCTGTTATATTATTCCCATTCTAAAATATGTTGGGTGTTTGAGGGGAGCTAACTTGTCTTTTGAATTTATTGGTCTCCAGAGTAAAAAGTGCTTCATCTGGATATTATTTTACTTTTTATAATTTTTTAATTTTTTGATTAGGTTGACATACATTATTATATTAGTTTCAGGTGTACACCCCAGTGAATAGATGTTACATAATATACTAAGTGATCATCCTGATAAATCTTCCACCCATCTGACACCATACATAGTTATTAGGATACTATTGACTCTATTCCCTATGCTGTATTTTACATCCCTATGACTATTCTGTAACTACTAATTTGTGCTTTTTAATTCCTTTACCTTTTTCACTGATTTCCCAAACCCTGCAGCCCCCAATCTGGCAACCATCAAAATGTTCTCTCTATCTATGTTCTCTGTAGTCTGTTTCTGTTCTGCCTGTTCATTTTGTTTTTTAGATTCAATTGTTGATAGATATGTACTTATTGCCATTTTGTTCATATTTTTTTATCTTTTTTTCCTTCTTCTTCAAGAAGCCCCTTTAACATTTCATATAATACTAGTTTGGTGGTGATGAACTCCTTTAGCTTTTTCTTGTCTGGATAAACCTCTTTATCTGCCCTTTGATTCTAAACATAGCTTTCCTGGGTAGAATAATCTCTGTTGTAAGTCCTTGCTTTTCATCACTGAATATTTTTGGCTAGACCCTCTGGCCTGCAGAGTTTCTGTTGAAAAATCAACTGACAGTCTTATTCCCATTGGCCCCCTTGTAGGTAACTAACTGCTTTTCTCTTCGTACTATAAAGATTCTCTCTTTGTCTTTAACCTTTGCATTTTAATTATGCAGTGTTTTGGTGTGGGCTTCTTTAGGTTCATCTTGTTTGGGGCACTCTACGCTTCCTGGACCTGTATGTTTATTTTCTTCACCAAGGTATGGAATTTTTCTGTCATTATTTTTTCAAATAGATTTCAATTTCTTGCTTTCTCTTTTCTCCTTCCAGCACCCCCATGGTGTGAATGTTAGTACACTTGAAGTTGTCCCAGAGGCTCCTTACACTATCCTCCTGTTTTTTGGATTCCTTTTTCTATTCTGGCTGGGTGTTTTCAGCCTCTTTATTTCCCATTTCTGATTTGATCCTCTGATTCATTTACTTCACTGTTGATTTCCTATAATGTAGTTTTCATTTAAGTTATTGTGTCCTTCACTTCTGGCTGGTTCCTTTTTATGTTTTCTCTTTCCACTTTTATGTTTCCTATCTCTTTGTTGAAGTGCTTACTAAGTTCATCTACTCTTCCCCTAAGTTCATTGAATATTCTTATAACCAGTGTTTTAAACTCTGCATCTAATAGATTGCTTGTCTCCATCTTCTTTAGTTGTTTTTCTGGGGTTTTCTGTTCTTTTATTTGGGACATGTTTCTTTGTCTTCTCATTTTGGTAACCTCCCTGTGTTTGTTTCTATGTATTAGGTAGAGCTGCTAAATCCCATGGGGTTGGTAGAGTGGACTTATGTAGGAGGTGTTCTGTAGGGTTCAGTGGCATAGGCTTTCTGATCATCTAAGATGGGGACTCAAGGTCTGCCCCCATGTGGGCTGTGTACACCCTCCTCTTGTAGTTGAGCTTTGATTGCTATTGGCATGTCAGTGGGAGGGACTTACCCCCAGGCTGATCAGCTGCAATGACTTAGTTTGACCACCAATCTCTAGCCATCAGGGAAGATCAGCTGTGCAGTGGCGCATGCCACAGAGCAAGACTTTATTTGCACAGGAAAATCTGGAGCATGAACCAAGACAGGCCATTTGTGTGGAAAATCCACTGGAAACAGCTTGGGTGGGCCTAAAAGTTGGGTGGAGTAGTTCCTTAGGGAGTCACTAGGGTGAAGCAAACAGTGAGCCAGGTTGATGGGAGTCTCAAATACAGCACCCATGTGGCTTGCCCGCTTTTTGCGAGGAGTGCTCATCAAAGGAACAGTGGCCTCTGACAGCACTCCTGTCTGGGAGAAAGCTGTCCCCCCAGCTCTTTCCCTGATACTGGACTCCCCGTATGTCTCTGGTGCCTTTCAAGCTGCTGCCCCAGTATTAGAACGCAAAGTGAGTCCAAATAAGTCTGTGCATGGGCTCTTTAAGAGGAATTGTCTGGGATTCCAGATGCCCTCTCTCACTCAGTGTTAATCCCCACTGGCTTTTATAGTCAGAAGTTATGGGAACTTCTCTTCCTGGCACTGGAACCCTGGGCTGGGGTGCCTGGTTTGAGGCTGGGACACCTTGTTCCTCAGGAGGAACCTCTGCAGCCAAGATATCCCTCCCAATTTTATCTGCCATTTGTATATTTAAAACTAGCTGGTTCCACATCTCCTCCATTCCTAGCAGTCTCCATATGCCTTCTTTTTTAATTTTCTAGTGTAGGGGTTCCATTCAGCCAGGTTTCAGATAGCTCCAAATGATAGCTGTCTCTAGTTTAGCTATAATTTTGGTGTGGTCGTGGGGAGAAGCGAGGCCCACACTTACCTATGCCACCATCTTGACAAGAAGCTTCTGGATTTTAAATTGAGTCTATTAAAGATCCTGGACTTTGTACAGTCTATTGTCATGATTGGATAGGAGCAGGGTTGTGCGTTTTGGGTACAGAAGGAAAAGGCAACTATCTATTACCAGTTGGCCGATCATGGGATAACTATTTTCCCCAATTATTTCATGCCTCTCAGGGTGGGAGAATTATCATTTTCTACCCACTGATATCAAGCTTGTTTATGTGACTTCCTATGTCCAGTAAAATGTGAACATAAAGGATGGATATTACCTCCCAATAGAATCCTTAAGAAAGATTACATTGTTCCGCTATGCCTGTCTTTTGTCTTTAATGAAAGTAACATGTCCCAGAAAAGGGCTGCTTCTTCAGCATGAGCCCTACCTGACAGGTAACATAAGTAAGAAATCCTTGTAGTTGTAAGCCACAAAGATTTTGGAATTATGTGTTATTGTAGCATAATCTAGAATAAATGGTTTTACAAATCAAAGTTGGTCAAAGTTTTGTGTTCACCTCTAGAATCCTAAAGATGATAATATGCCTCCAAAAATCTCCTAGAAATCATTGTTTCTCTGAACTTTGATGAACGGCATAGAGTAAAAACTATTATTACTATTTGGCATTATTCCATATGTGCCCGCATATTATTGTTATTTCTCACAGTTCTAAGATCTTCATTGCTTTTCCACAAAGAGCCAATAGTCAGAAATTTCACTTTGTGCCCCCTATTTCCTCATTAGTGAAGTGAAACATTCAATTGGCTTTTACGTCGGCACAGTAATTCTACAGTTGTGGCCTAAATTTGTTTATCACACTTTGGACACTTAGAGACAAAAAGTTGTAGCATCTGTGGGTGATACACTAAAAAAACCACACACACACACACACACACACACACACGCACGCACGCACACACGCACACAAAGGCTTTCATACATTTATAATTACAGTGTTAGTGCATTTGTAAGAGTTTTCAGGATGCTTTTCAAACGTAGGTTTTTGTTTTTTGTTTTAATGTAAGAAGACCTTGCTTCTTTCCCCACTGCTTTTTTTCCACAACCACAATAATCAATGTATTCTTTGAAGAACCCTAAATTCAGCATCTTTTCCTTTGTGTAAATTTATTCTTTGATTTGTAAAGTTCCAGAATTCCATAGGTATGTTTTCGTGATTGGGGCAAAAGCTTCAATCAGGAGCTTTAGTTTCTTTAATTTAGCTCACCTTTCCTGAGTTGCAAATTCAAGAGAATACCTGAGTCTTAAGGATCTTAAGGATCTTAAAGATGTAGGGTTGCTATAGTAATTTGTTATGGTTCTTAAAAAAAAAGATATAAAAACTCAGCATGTTCATATCTTTTACAAAAACATTTTCACCAATTCATGACAGGGAGAGTACTTATTATCAGGTTAATTCAGTCAGAGCAGTGGGCATAGAGTCTTAAATAGGCATGGAAAATAAGAATTATCATAAAAGTTATATTGTAATCCAGTAATTGTCTATTGATCCTTTGCTAACCAAACATCTTGAATTGAGGTAAGTATGAGCAGAGCTGGGCATTTTCACTGAGCTGGTAAATTTTTATAAGACTTCAGGATTGTACTCTTGGGATTTAAGTCTGTCAAACTGACTTGTATTGAACTTTGGTACCCAAGAAGTTGGCTCAAAAAATAACTAAGCAAGGCTGGTGAAGGTCATTAATTTCTAAAGTTTAACCAATTGACACTGAACGCATCTGTTCCTTGAAAGGCTGTTCTGGCATATTAATATCCTTGCACAGAGGGCCTCTGTCCATGTTATATGGAAATGGCAGGGTTCTTTGTCTTCCTGTCACATTAGCTAACTGGAGTCAGGGGCTAAAACTTAAAAGTAACTTTTTTTTTCAGTGTTGGATAAGTACTTATAAAACTGTTTTTTCTGGACAACTAGTAATTGGACAGTTAGATAAACCATTCATGGAGTTGAGAAGGAGCCAAGAGTTTTTTTCAAGGGTTTTTGGAAAGCATTATGTAGTTTCTTCATTGTTTTTTGACATTCTTGGCAATTGTTATTATGGGATTTTAGAAAAATAATTTGTAGACTGAGTACAGTGCAGAGCCTTCGAATTCTCTTAATGTCAGGGAAAGGACAGCAAGAGATCTCTGAAACTGGCCCACTTACAAATTAGAGATGACAGAGGTCTGGAACTCCCTTTACCTTGATGAACTAAAGCTAAAATAGAAAGAATAATATATTCTTTTTCATATATGAATATGTCTTTAATGATTTACCACCTGTAACATGTTTTTTGTTGATTTTCTCAATTGAGATAGAAAACAAGGAATGAGGATTTTAAGTAGTTTATTCAAATCAATTATGTCTGTAAGACAGATTTGAGAATTTCAGTTGACTTCAAGTTCTGGTTAAGTATGCAAGATGATAGGTCTACTAAAAAGCAGAATTGACCTAAATTGTGTTATAGGAGAATATTACCTAACAGTTTTCAAAGTGTGGCTCCTTTAGAACAGTTATCAGTGTCACAACAAAACTTGTTAATAATGCAATCTCAGACCCCATACCAGGTATACTGTTAGCACACTGTGTTTTAGTAAGTTCTCCGGGGAATTCTGATAAATGCTACACTTTAAGAACTACTGATCTAGAATAAAGTTCTTTTCTACTAGATGCTCATCAGAGTATGCCTGGATCAATTATTTTGCTTTTATTTTGTAATCTAAAAAGAAAACATGTGAACCAGCTGGAGTGCTTCTAACAAAATTCTATGATGTAAAAAGGACTAGAAAATAAATTCTGTAGGGATAGTTGGAAAAAAAGTTGGTTTATTCAGCCTAGGGAAAAAGATATCTTAGGGGCTTGGCTTCATTAGCTAGAGGGCTATCTTAGCTCCAGAAATAGGACTAAGCAGACAAAATCTTCTGGCAAAAGTGTTATCTGCTGCCTCTGTGATTTAGCCAGCTTCACCTCCCTGGAGGCGTTTGTGTGGGTTCTAGACACATCTTAATGGCAGTGCTGCAGTCGTCATTCATGCAATGAGTTGAGTCCGATGCCCACTAACTAAGGTCTGTTCTAGACTTAGAGAGTACATACCTATGACTCGCACTGTCGTTACTTTCATTGAGCCTCTGGTTGTTGCCTAGAGCATGTTCTCAGATTTAAGTGATATATGAACTGCTCTTACTTGAAAATGTTACTGATTTACCCCTGTTCAATCTCCAGCTAGGATTAGAATTTGAATTAAACCTTATTTTCCTTCTGCCTATTGAAGATATTGTTTTACTGTCTTCTGACTTTTTGCTGTCACTCTTATTTATTGTTCCATTGTAGGTAATTTGTCTTTTCTTTCTTGTTACTTACAAGATTTTAAACATTTTACTTCTCTGATTTATATTCTGGGTAATTTCTCAGGTCTGTCTTCTAGTCCAATCTATTGAACTTCAAATTTCAGTGATAGTATTTTTCTAGAAGTCCTATTTGGTTCTTTTTCATATGTCTGTTTCATACCCTTCTGTTATTTTGTAATGATTTAAATTCCTTTTATCTTGTTTATCATCTTAACCATGTGTTTTAACTTTTAAAAAGTTCTTTTTATCTCAGATCTCTCTGCTTTTTGTTCTTTTTGTTAATCTTTAGACTCTACCTCATGAAAAATCAGTTTTTATGTAGTTTAAAATTTTTAATTGTGAGTTTACTTTCAATAAAAATTATTTTTTTTCCATGGAAAATGGTGTTTCTTAGATTACAAAAGTGATTTTATTGAGCTCTTTGGCATTTGTTTTCCCTAGTTGTCTTTGAGGTTTCACTGATTCATGACCAGTTTTTCCTGTTAATATTTTAGCTTAGGGATTCCTATACTACATGGGTATTATAAATTCTGACAGCACATCAGCGCTGGGATTTTGATTTCTCATGGGAGACAATTTTTCCCCCAATACTAAGTGCACAGCTAAAACAAATCTTCCATGTCATTTTAATCTGATCCCTTTTCACTGATGCCTTTTCACTTTAATCTGATGTCTTTTCACTGGACCTTTTGAGGTCTCAGAAGTATGCAGATGTTATGAATGAATATTTGTGTCACCGTAAAATTCTTCCATTGAAATCTAATCTCCAGTGTGATGGTTTTTGGAAGTTGGACCCCTGGGAGGTATTTAGGTCATGTGGGTGGAGCTCTCATGAATGGGATTGGTGCCCTTATAAGAAGAGGCCAAAGAGCTAGCTTGCTTTCTTCCCACCATGTAAGGATATAGTGAGAACTTGAGAGTCTGCAGTCTGACAGAGAGCTCTCGCCAGAAGCCAGTCATGCTGGCATAAATATCTGATGTTTATAAGCCACCCATTCTGTGGTACTTTGATATAAGAGCCCAAGCTGACTGAGACAGCAGGAGTCTGGCTTATAGGCCCATTCCTTTTGCAAAACCTGAGACCTATCCCTGTGTTGATATTAATTCAATATGTAGCTCTTCAGTAATTCCAGCCTTATGTCCTTCTGACATCTGAGCAAAATCAGCTCGGGAGTCTACTACTTTGTATTTCAGTTTTCTTTTCATTTCTAGCACATAGAGATTTCCCTTTCCTTCAAGTTCAGTTTTGCAAATAAAAAAATACTATGATATTTAGTCCATAATTTCTATGATTATGTCAGCTTAGTATGCCATATTGCCAGAGCTAAGTAACATTCCTTGGTCTCTTAAATTTCTCTAATTTTTTTTTGGTAGTGTTGCCTATAAGTTTATAAATATAAATTAGATATAAGTACCTTATACATATATTTCTTATACCACTAAAATTCTAAAACAAATTTATAACTTAATATAAAAATTTACAATGAAAAAAATGGAAATGAATAACATAATGAAATTAATGTTATTTTGTTAAATTACTACACCCAATACGAGTAGTACTACCAATGCCGAATTTTCGAAGTTGACATGTAGAGTAGGATCTTTCAAAGTCTGTATACTCTTATTGAGTTAACCTATTGTGAAACTGTTTTCTTTTTTACTGTGTGGCAAATTATCTTAAATTTCACTTGGTACAGATGCATAAAGGTTTATGTGTAGTCTTTTGCTCATGGCAAAAATATTTCCTTGATACCAACTTTATTGTGAACACAAGGGCAATTTCAAACATTGAAATCACATGATGTTTTTCAATTATAATAGTAAGCATTTGGATAAAACAGACCACACTTAATTTATGTTTTTAATCAATCTCCAAAATGAGACTCCAATTTTTAAAAATGTCCCATAAAGAACTGTGGAACATGTCTCTGGAATGATTTGGGACAAGCACCCATGTTTGTGACATGGGTACTTGAATTAAGAAGAGTAGTCTCTGAGAGTGATGACAGCAAAATAGAGGAGCAGACAGCTTCAACTCTTATCATTCCCTTAAAACATTGATCAAAGGAGTGCTGAATCAAGGAAAAGGAAATCTAAAAATAGTAGGGAATCTGTGTGGTTGGTGTTTTCACTTACCCCTGATCTGCTCTATCACCAACACCTTGGCAGTCCTAAGCCAGAAGTAGCTCGTGTTTCCAATGTGGGATCCTGTTCATTGACTCCAGAAGGCAAAGAGCACTTTTTATAACAAACATTTTGTGTATGTCTCTTCTAACCTGTCTAAGGGCTACCTGATGCCAGATACTCATCTCTGTTTTGTCAAACCTAGAACTCAGGCTAGAAAAGTGGCGAACATTTTTCAAAAATGATGTGAGGTCAACTAATAATCATCTGGTGACTGGGGTAAAAAAAAATAGCAGTGAAGACATACAATAGACCACTTAAGTTCCAGGAGGAAAAGCTGGGGGAGGATCATTGGGAATTTAAGACACTTAAAAGCACCTATTTAAATGTGGGGGTGGGGGGGCGGTTAGAAAGCCACATCTATAACCAGGGAAAGATGCTCATAAAAGACTTAAGAAGGCCCTAAGTTTTCACTTTGGGCTGATATCTAGACTTACTACAAGTCTGTGTTCAGTGTTCAAGTGATCCTGCAAGAGACAATGTGCAAAAACTGGGAGAAGTGTTTTGTTTGTTTTTCTTTTTCTTTTTCTTTTTCTTGGGACAGGGTTTTTTGTTTTTGTTTTTGTCTCTTTGTTTTGGTTTGATTTGAGTTTTGCCCCAACATTCAAGGAAATCTCTGTCAAAAGTTTAGCTCAACACAAGGTAAAGAAACAAAGAGTTTATGACCACACTTGACAAGGAATACAGTCTTTGCAAAGCAGTTTGGAAAAGTCACAAACACACAAAACTACTACAATAAAAAAATTGCAAACCCTGTGAACAGGGAAGAATCTTATTTCCAGAGTTATGGCATTATAATATTTAAGTATGTTGTTTTCAATAACAAAAATATTATAAGGCATACAAAAACACAGGAAAGCATGACCTATTCAAAGGAACAAAAGCGCATTGACAGAAACCATTTCTAAGAATGTCCAGACAAATTTTAACACAACTGTTGTAAATATGTTTACAGAGCTAAAGGAAAATATGGTCAAACAATTAAATAAAATTAGGAAAAAGATATATGAACAAAATGAGAATTTCAATAATGATGAAATTACAAAAAGGGATGAAACAAATTCTGAAGCAGAAAGATACAATATCTGAAATGAAAAATTCACTAAGGGATTCAGCTATAAATTTGAGTGGCAGATAAAATAATTATACACTTGAAGTTAAGGCAAATGAAATTATTGTCTTTTAAAAATATTTTATTGTTTGTGCTATTGTAGTTGTTCCCACTTTTTCCCCCTTGTGCCTACCTCCACCCAACCCCCTCCTTAGGCAATCCCCATACCATTGTCTCTGTCCATGGGAAATTATTGAGCCTTAAGAAAAGAAAAAAAGGTGAATAAAGTACAAAGAGCCTGGAGGACTTATGAGTCACCCTCATCAACTAAAACAACATATGCATTATGGGTTTTCAGAAGCCGAAGAGGGAGAGAAAGGTTCAAAAAGAATACTTGAAGATATTATGGCTGAAATTTGGCCAAATTTGATGAAAGACATATATGTACAGGTCCAAGAATTTCAATAAACTCCAAATAGGATAAACTCAGAGACCCATGTTGAGACACATTACAATGAAACTCTACAAAAGAAAGAGAGAAACTTGAAAGCTACAAGTGAAAAGCAACTTGTCACATTCAAGGGATCCTCAATAAAATTACCCCAGTTTTCTTATCAGAAACTTTTGAAGTGCTGAAAGAAGACTGTCAACTAAGAATTCTTTGTTTGAAAAAACTGTCTTTCAAAATGAGGTAGAAATTAAGATATATCTAGATAAAACCAAAGGAGTTCATTACCGCTAGATGAAAACTACAAGTAATATGAAAGGGATTCCTTTCAGTTGAAATGAACAGACACTAGATAGTAACTTGAAGCTGTATGAAGAAATAAGGATCTCTGGTAAAGGTAAATACATGTGCAAATATAAAAACCAAAATTATTGTATCTTTGGTTTGTACTCCTACTTGTATTCCTACTTGATTTAAAAGAAAAATGCATAAAAAGAATTACAAATCTGTTATTGCACACATAATAATTTAAAATGTAATTTATGATAACAACATAAAGATAACCTAGATGAACTGTACAAAAGTTTAGAAACTAACATTACCTAAACTTACTCAAGAAGAAATAGAAAATTTTAACAAACTTCTAAGTAAGGATATTAAATCAGTAATGAAAAATCTCCCAGTGAAAGACCACGACCAGATAATTTTACTAGTAAATTCTACTTAATATTTAAAAATAATTAGTACCAATCCCTCTTAACCATTTTAGAAAGCAGAAGAGCAGGGAGTACTTCCTAACTTATTCTGTTAGGCCAGCATTACCTTGATACTAAAGCCAGATAAACATTACAAAAAAAAAATAGGCCAATACTTCACATAAATATAAAAGCATAAATTCTCAACAAAATACTAGCAAAGTGAATCAAACAGAATATCACAAGTATTCTGCACCCTGAACAACTGGGAATTTTCCTAGAAATGCAATAGTGCTTCGATTTAAGGGAATCAGGCAATATAATAGATTATATTAATAGAATGAAGAAAAATACCACATGATTATCTCAAATTCTACAAAAATGATTATACAAAATCTAACACTCAGAAAACTAGGAATAGAAGGGAACATCCTCAATATGTTAGAGGACATTTATGAAAATTTTACAGTTACCGTATTACTCAGTGGTGAAAGACTGAAAGCTTTCCCCCTAAAATCAAGATTAAGACAAGGATCCCCACTTTCACAATTACTATTCAATGTTCTACTGGAAGTTCTAGCCAGGTCAGCTAGTCAGGAAAAAGAGACAAAGGCAAATCATAAAGAAGGAATTTAAAGTATCTCTATTAGCAGATTACATGGTTTTATATATGGAATATCCCAGTGAATTCACATGGAAGTTTCTATATGTATTAAATTAATTCAGCAAAATTACAGACAATTCATGAAAACCACTTATGTTTGTTTCTCTACACACCGACAATGACTAATCCAAAATGGAAAGGAAACAATTTCATTTATTACAGTGTTTTTAAATATTTCAACCCTAGTATGATATTTCCTATGTTTTTGCTGTTGGTTGGTTGGTTGGTTTTGGTAGATGCTCTTATCAGATGAAGAAATTGCCCTGGTATTTCTAGATTGTGAATACTTTTTATCCTGCATTGTTATTGAATTATTCACATTCTTTTTTTATACTTATTGAAAAAATATTTGATGTTTCCCTTTTATTCTATCAGTATGTTGAATTATGATGAATAACTCTTGCATTACTGAAATAAACTTGATTGTGATACATTTTTATATAAAATTGGATTTCATTTGTTAATATTTTGTGTAGAATTTTGTTTCTATATTCATGTGAGCGGTTAGCCTATATTTCTTTCCTGTCATGTCTTTAACAAATTTTGGTATTATAGTTACTCTGTCTCATAGCACAAATCAAGAGATGTTTTATCCTTTGGAAGTATTTGTGTAAGATTGTAGTTATTTCTTTCCTAGATGTTGGAAGATTCAGTGACCATGTGGGCCTTTGCTTTTTAGAAAAATTTGCTTTTCAGGGGAAGTTTTTAATTACGGCATCAGTGTATTTGAAAATTTAGGGGTGTTCAGATTTTCTTTTTTTCTTGAGTCACTTTTGGTAAGTTGCATTATTTGTCCAATTCATCTACTTTGTTAATTTTATTGGTGTATTTTTGTTAATAATATACTCTTTCTTTGTAATGTTAATACTATTTATAGTGTTCTATTTTTCAATCCTTCTGATATTATTTACATCTTTCCTCCTTTAAAATTTTTTTAAAAAGTATTTATTATTAGTTGTTTGTAACTATGTGCTTTCAAAAACAAACTTGTGATTTCATCAGTTTACTTTTTATTTTTTACATTTTATTGATTTTTGCTCTTAAATAGGAAAAATTATTTCCTATTTATATATTTTTAAATGCAATTTTTTTCTTAGCTGTTTGAGATAGAAACTTAGATAATTGACTTCTAGCTTTCACTTTTTAAATATGTCAATGGCTATAAATCTTATATCTTAAGCTGTTATCCCAATATTTTGATGCATTATATTTTTATGCTGGTTCAGCTCAAAGTATATTTTAGTTTACATTTTGATTTGTTTCTTAGCCAATAGATTATTTAGAAGTACATTGCTTGATTTTTTTTTTAAAGAATAATTTTTGATGGGGAGGGTTTCTGGTGTCTTCTTTCAAAATTTATTTCTAGCTTAATTCCACTATGGCTAGAGATAAAAATCTGCACAGAATTTTAATACTATCAGATTTGTAGAGCCCTACTCCATGACCCATGAATTATATAGGCACTTTAAAAACATGTATACTGTTAGTTGTTAAGTGCTACATTATTTTATATGTGTCAATTAGGTTAAGCTTATTTATTGTGACATTTATTACATATTTTATATTCTGATTTATTTGGATTAGTTTATTTTTCCTTTACTTGTATTATTTTTGTTTAATATTTTTGAAGCTCATTAAGTATATACAAATTTAGACTTATTATATCTTTCCATTGAATTAACTAAAGATATTTTTATACCTTATAAATCTTTTTCTGATGTTTGCTAAGGTACACAAACTTTCTTTTGACTTAAATAGTTTGTCTTTTCCCATCTCTGTCCTTATTTGAAAGTGCATCTCTTCAAAGTAGCATATAATTATGCATTTTATTTTTTAATTTTATATTATTGATTATGCTATTATAGTTGTCCCAATTTTTTCCTCTTTGTCCCCCTCCGCCCCCACTCCCCACTCATTCAGGTAATACCCACAGCATTGTTCATGTCCACAGGTCATGCGTATAAGTTCTTTGGCTACTCCATTTCTTATACTGTACTTTACATCCCCATGACTATTCTCTAATTATCTATTTGTACTTGTTAATCGCCTTACCTCTTTACCTATTCCCCCACCCATCTGGCAACCATCAAAATGCTCTCCATATCCATGATTCTGTCTCTGTTCTTCTTGTTTGCTTAGTTTGTTTTTTAGATTAAATTGTTCACAGATATGTATTTATTGCCATTTTATTGTTAATAGTTTTGATCTTCTTCTTTTTCTTAATTAGTCCCTTTAACATTTCATATAATAATGGTTTGGTGATGATGAATTCCTGTAGTTTTTTCTTGTCTGGGAAGCTTATCTGCTTTTCGATTCTAAATGATAGCTTTTGCTGGGTAAAGCAATCTTGGCTGTAGTTCTCTGCTTTTCATGACTTTGAATATGTCTTGCCAATCTCTTCTAACCTGCAAAGTTTCTTTTGAGAAATCAGTTGACCATTTTGTGGGAATTCCCCTGTAGGTAACTAACTTCTTGTCTCTTTCTGCTTTTAAGATTCTCTCTTTATCTTTAACCTTGGATATTCTCATTATGATGTGTCTTAATTTGTCACCTTGTTTTGGCAGCCTCTCTGTGTGTGTTTCTATGTATTAGGTAGAGCTGCTTTGACTCTTGGTAACAAGGCCTAATATAGTATGTGTGTCCTGTAGGGTCCAGTGGCACAGCCTCTCCTGTCACCTAAGTTGGGTCCTTGAGGTGTGCCCTTTGTGTGGGCTGACTATACCCTTCTTTTGTAGTTGAGACTTGATTGCTGTTGTCAGGTCAATGGAAGGGGTTTACCCAGGCTAATCAGCTGCAAGGACTGGCTGTGACCATTGATCTCCAACCTCCACCTTCCATGGAGAATCAGCTGTACAGAGTCAGGGCGGTCATGCTCCAACATAGTATGTAGCTCTTCACTGGGTGTGCAGGCTGTGGGGTTTCCTGGGTGGTGCAGGCCAAGGTCAGTCCCCACCTGTGTTCTGACCGAGGCCACCCTGCCTGAGCTGTAAGCAGTCTGAGATGGCTGCTACTTGTGCTTGGTTTGGAGTTTCTCAGGTTCACAAGCCAAGCTGTGAATCTAGGTTGGCTGCTGTTAGTGCTGTGCATGAGGCCATATAGCAAGGGTATGGGGGCTGGGAGCTCAGTGAGGCTGGCTGCTGCTTGTTTAATAAGATTTAGGAAGTTATGAAGCATGAGCCAAGACCAGCCCCCTTTTCACATGGAAAAATCATGTTTACCTGTGCCACTGTCTTGACCAGAAGGTCTAATTATGTATTTTTCAACATTAGTTTAATTTTTTCTTTAATTTTACTATTTATTCTACACATACCTAATATAATTACACAGTGTTTCTGTTTAAATCGGCTATCTTTTTATTTTCTATTTTATTCTAAAATATTTTTCTTTGCCTTCTTTTTGTTTGTTTCTTATTTTATTGTCCTCTTATGTTAGCTTGCCACATTTGTTTATAGATTAGAACATGCATTTAAAAATTGTTTATAAGCAAAACTCTGTTAGTACTATACCTCCATTACCTTCATTCCGCCTTTTGTGCTACCACTGTCATGTATGTAATTTTGTATTTCATTCAAGCCTCTTAAACTTTATTATTACTATTTTTATAATCTATGCAACTCCCCATTCTCAGTTCTTTTTGCATTACTCTGCTGCCATTTGGGCATTACTTTTGTTTTACATTGGAAATTCCCTTTAATTTTTGTTTTGTTCTGTTATGGTGGTTTTTTGGGGTGTTTTTTTTTGGGAGGGGGTTTGGGTTTAGTGATAGAAAATTCTTTTAATTTTGTCTATCTACAAACATTTTTATTTTTCCTTCCTTTTTGAAGGATTCCTTTTTTCTGAATTTGGGTTGCCAATTACTCCGACCCTGCCTCCGGTAGTTTAAAATTGTAATGCAATTATCTTCTTGCATCTATCATTTTTATTAAAAAGTCAGCTGTCAGGGTTGGTGTTGCTATTATTTCTTCTTGTAGTTACTTTTGTATTATTCTTTTTTTCTTTAATTTTCTGTATTTGTTCTAAGATGTTCCTAGATGTGGGGTTCTTATTTATTTCATTTGGCATTCATAGATCTTCTTGTATCTTGGACTTAATGTCCTTTGTTAGATTTGGAAAATTCACAGCCAGTATCTCATCAACAATTTCTTTACTTTCTCTCTTTCTCTTTTCTTTCTTTCTAAAATCTTAGATACACATATATTAGATATTTTACTGGACTTCATACATTTCTTACAATATTTTTTGTCTCTTACATTTGGTTTATATCTGTGCTTGAGTATGAATATTTTCTTTGGACCTATTTTCCAGTATACTAATTCTCTCTTCTCTTATATCTAATATGTATATATCATTATATATATATGTTTTAATATATCATTAAAAACATCTTTTGGGTTCTTATTTTAGATACTGTGTTTTTCAGTTTTAAAAATTTTATTGATTTTCTATTTATAGATCTAAGGTACTAGTACAATTCTCTATTTTGTTACTTATTCTTTTAAACACCTGAAATTATTTTGTATGATAATTGCAATATCTGAATCTCCCAAAGGTTTTTGTGGTTTTGTTTTCTATTATTACCTTGTTTTGACTCACCCCCACCCCATCCCATGATCTATATTCATCTTTTGTCACTTCAGATAAGTTTTCTGTTGAATGCAAACATTATCTGTAAATTTCTTAATAAGCTCTAGATCATGTAATCTCCCTGCAAAGTAGACTATCTTTAAGACTTTGTAAAGACCGATCTATTTCTGGCTTATACTTAATCAAGGTTATATTTCTGCTGGTATCTCAAATTTAACTGTGGACTGTTTACCAGGACTATTCCTCCTTGGGGGATTTTCATCTCTAATTTTCTGCTCAGCTCTGTAAGACTGGTTAAATTCTGCGCAGCTTTCTTACCTGTTAGCAGGTGCTTCCTGATTGTTTTTTTCTGTTTTATGTCCCCTCTTTAGCTAAGGATTCAGTGAAGGCAAACAATATAAAGAATGTCAGTCTGATTTCTCTGCAATATACTTTATCCCAGAATCATGTCCTATTTTGACTGACTGTTTTTTGGCGGGGGGCATATGGGAAAGGACCTGGGGATGAGAGCGCCGAACTTCATTATTCTTTGTCTTTACATTATTGAGAGGCTCCTATTTTCTTCTCAGCCTCCATACCCTGTGTTGGGAATAAGAGAATTGTTCAATGGAAAGAAACATTGGAGATATCCCAGGTCACCTCACTGTTTAACTTCACTCTTTTGTTCCTTTAAGTCTTGTGTCCTTGATTGTTCTTTAATGCCTTCAAACAGCTGTTTTTATTTTGTTTTGTTTCTGTTATTTTATCAAGTTTTATAGTGGGTCTTGGTGGGAAGATTTGTTTTATATAAGCTATGTTGCCTTTGGCAGAAGTGGAAGGCTCTTTAAGTCTATTTTTTAGTAAGTTCTCTACCTTCTTTTTTTTTTTAATACTTTGCCAGCTCTTCTTTAAGGAAACTCAGTTATTTGTTTTATACGATTTCCCATGGTACATACCTGTGATGTTATTTAATATGCTCCTCTGTGTTCGGTATATCCTTTAAACAGTTGGTTTGTTAGTAGATGTAATTTTGACAAAAAAATACTTTATAGATATTTGTGTGTGCTTCTAATTGCCATGAATTGGGAGGCTTATAATGTCTGGTTTTCCCTATTTTTTGATGGTAAAATTAAATCATGGGTTCCATTTTATTTTAATTGGCATTTGTGTTAAATGGTAAATGTATATTTTTAACTTTTTAAGGAACTCACTAGGGGTTTTTGAAAATAGCCATACCATTTTGTATTGCTATAACCAATGTAATAGAGTTTCAGTTGTTCAAAATTCTTGTCAACATTTAGTATTGTCATCTTCTTTGTTAATTTTAGTCACTCTAATGAATATGTACTGGCATTCATTGCCTTTTGTTTTTTGTTCATCATTTCTTCGATAGTGAATGGTGCTGCCCACTTTTCATGTGCTTTTTGGCTGTTCATATATCTTTTGTCAAGTGTCCAGATCTCTTCCCCATATTTTCACTTGGGTTATTTTACTTATTATTAAGTTTTATATTTAATATATTTGGGATACCAGTTTGATTTTATATATATGTGTGTGATCTCATATATATGTGTTTATACACACACACACAGAGTGAGTGCTTACCTTTGCACTGTGTCATATCTAAATAATCATCTACTCCAAGTTCTAGAAATTTTTCTCCTATGTTTTTCCAGATTTATAAAACTTTAACTTTTTTTGTTTAACTGTGTGATCCATTGAGATATTCTCTTTTTTATAACATAACAGAGTGACAAAACAATTGAGATTTATGTTTAGCTATTTGAGTATCTACTTGTTCAAATACTAATATTGAGAAGTTTTCTAGGGTTTCACTGGATATTACCTCATTTACAGATAAGACATATTTCTTGACCATAATATACAAAGTTCAATATATATCCTTTGAATTCATATTATTATATTATTATTTAGACCTCACCTATCATAACTTTTGCTTCTTGATCTGCCAGTGTCTTAGTGTATTCTGTTAAGATCTCTTACTATTATTATGTTGTCTGTGTTTTTTAGGTATTTTTACTTTTCTGCAATTTTTTCTTTATGTATGATTACATACAATATTATATGTTATATTAGGACTTACAGCAGCAGATCTTTATTTTAGAATGCTAATAGGAAATGACTCTTGTTTAATAACTTCTTTCTTGAATTTAAACTTATCTGTTAATTAATATGTTATTATCTCTTTCTTTACATTTCTTCTTATATGCTTTTATCTATTATTTTGTCAGTTTCATCAGTTTTTTTGTCTTACCTTTGTCTTTTAATAGGAAAATTTAGACAATATACAATTACTGTTTTTTTGCATTTGTGTTATTTTGTTTCATTGTATTTCTTTTCAAAGTTTCTTTAGTTTCCTTTGTGCTTTTTTCTCCCCTTTATTCCTCTCCCCCATGCACCCCCCTTCCATCAGCATTCCTTCCCCTTCCCCTTAGTTCATGTCCATGGGTCATACATATAAAGTTCTTTGGCTTCTTCATTTCCTATATTATTCTTAACCTTCCCCTGTCTATTTTGTACCTACTATTTATGCTTCTTTTTCCCTGTACCTTTCCCCCCATTTTCCCCTTTCACTGTCCCCTCTGATTTCCATTTCTCTGATTCTGTTCTAGTTCTAGTTGCTTAGTTTGTTTTTGTCTTTGTTTCTTTCAGGTTCAGCTGTTGAGAGTTATAAGTTTGTTCTCATTGTACTGTTCACAGCTTTTGATCTTCTTCTTTTTCTAAGATAAGTCCTTTTAATATTTCATATAATAAGGGCTTGGTAATGATGAACTCCTTTAACTTTACCTTATCTGGGAAGCACTTTATCTGCCCTTCCATTCTAAATGATAACTTTGCTGGATAGAGTAATCTTCGATGTAGGTCCTTGCCTTTCATGACTTTGAATACTTCTTTCCAGCCACTTCTTGCCTGCAAGGTTTCTTTTGAGAAATTAGCTGATAGTCTTATGGGAACTCCTTTGTACGGAACTGTCTCTTTTTCTCTTGCTGCTTTGAAGATTCTCTCCTTATCTTTAATCTTGGGTAGTATACTTATGATGTGCCTTGGTGTATGCTTCCTTGGGTCCAACTTCTTTGGGACTCTCTGAGCTTCCTGGACTTTCTGGAAGTCTGTTTCCTTGGCCAAATCGGGGAAGATCTCCTTTGTTGTTTTTTGAAATAAGTTTTCAATTTCTTGCTTTTCCTCATCTCCTTCTGGCATCCTATGATTTGGATGCTGGAACATTTAAAGTTGTCCTGAAGGTCCGTAAGCCTCTCCTCAATTTTTTGAATTCTTGTTTCTTCATTCTGTTCTGACTGAATGCTTATTTCCTCCTTCTCCAAGTCATTGATTTGAGTCCCAGTTTTCTTCCCTTCACTGTTGGTTTCCTCTATATTTTTCTTGATTTCATTTTGCATAGCCTTCATTTTTCCCTCCATTTTACGACCATACTCAACCATTTCTGTGAGCATCCTGATTACCAGTGTTTTGAACTATGCATCTGATAGATTGGCTGTCTCTTCATTGCTTAGTTCTATTTTTGGAACTTTGATCTGTCCTTTCATTTGGGCCATATTTGTTTGTCATGGTGGGCCAATTAAGTTGGAAGGGGCGGAGCCTTAAGTATTCGCCAGGGCAGGGCAACCCACTCGCTGTGTTGTATGATGTATGTGAGGAAGGGGTCTGAGAGAGAACAACACCACTTGCCTGGCTCTTGGCTGGCTTTCAGTCACTTCCCCTGCTACCCATAAGCAAATTGGGCCCTTCTGGTGCTGATTCCTGAATAGGTGGGTTTGTGTACGTTATAAGACCCTGTGGGTCTCTCCAGTGAACTCTTCCTTGAAGCTGGGAGTTTCTCCCACCACTGCAATCCCCACAGGTTTTTACATCCAGAAGTTTTGAGGCTTTCTTTTCCCTTGCTGGAACACTGTGTTATGCAGTCTGTCTCCCTCCCCTGTTGTTCCTCCCGGTTTATCTGCACACAAATGTGGGACCAATGGGCCAGCCAATTACCACCTTGCCCACCTGGTCCTCCATCCACCACCTAGCTACGCATCCTCTCTGCCCTAGCTGCCCATCTCTGCCCATCCTACCGGTCTGGATGAATGTTTCTTCTTTAACTCCTTGGTTGTCAGGCTTCCATACAGTTCAGTTTTCTGGCAGTTTCCGGTAATTTTTTGTTTTTAAATTTGTTGTTCTTCTTTTGGTTGTGCAAGAAGGCAAAGTGTCTCTACCTACACCTCAATCATGGCCAGAAGTCTGGTAGTTTCCTCCTTTGTGCTTTTTTACTTTCTTTTTTTAATTTATTGATTTTAGGGTGGTGGGAGAGAGACAGACAGACAGACAGACAGACATCAACCTATTGTTCCCCTCACCTGTGCATTCACTGGTTGATTCCTGCATGTACCCCAACCAGGGATCAAACCCCTGCATGTGTCATATTTTTTAGCTTTGCACATCCTTAGAGTGTTGAACATAAATTCTTTCATTTTTTCAAAATGATTTATAACTTATAATTTTCTGTGCTTTGGAATTAAGCACAAAAAATTTATTTGTGAATTATTTAATATAAATAGTTTATCACATTTTTATTCTCCCCTTTCCTCTCCTATATTTTAAAAATCTTCCAGTGTTTTAGCTCAAGAATATTTCTATTATTATAACATTGTTTTTCATGTTATATATCTTTTTTCAACATCAAATAGTGATACTGACATTTAATTTAAGACAATTATTAGGCTTATCTCACTTTTAATTATTTTCCATGCTTTAGACCATGATGACTTCAAGTTATTTGTTTCATAATTTATGAGGCATTCCTTATATATCAAATATTTTCTTTTTACTTTTCAGCTTTATTTTTTTTAATTTTGTCACATTTTGTTCCTTCAATACTCTGTACACATTGTTCCATTACCACCTATTTTTTAGTGTTGCAGTAGAGAAATTTGTTTTCCTTCTTTGGTTATTGAACTAATTTTTCTGCCTGAATGCTTACACTTTTCTGTAAAGTTTTTCTCTGATATACTGATCATTCTCGGTGTCCTAATTTTTTCTCTCCCCCATTTTGCAAATATCAGTTGACCTGATGTTAATTTATGTTCTATATTAAACTGATCACTTTTGCTATCATAATTTTCAGCTTCATGCCAGTTTTTTCTCAGTTCTGGGACAATGTGTCATGTTTGTTTTCCACACAACTTGGGTAGTTTTCCATAGCTAAAATCCTGCACCTGTTCCCTTTTATATTGATTTTAATTTAGTTTATGTATGTTTGGTTTTCTTACAACCTTTTTAATGTTATCCATCTTCCTTTATATTTACTGTTGAGTTTTTCATTTACCATGTCATCATTTTACCATGCATTAATTTCTCTGTATTATGTCTCTCTTTTATTCATAACAGTTTATTTTGTACTCTAGATGGTGATACCAAAGAGTTTATTTAGAATTCCTTTTTGATCCACTAAAATACAATCTTCTGAGGCTTGAAAATACTTTGAGTCTTTTGGATACTGGTATTAGTCAGGACTCTTTAGAGAAACAGAACCAATAAGACATGTGTATGTATTTGTGCGTGCGTGTGTGCGTGCGTGTGTGTGTGTGTGTGTGTGTGTGTGTAATTGATTCAGGTAATTATGGAGTCTGAGAAATACCAAGATTTGTACTTAGCAAGCTGGAGACCAAGAAAGTTGGTCTTACTTACAGGATGGCCAGCCTTTTTGTTCTAGTCAGTCCTCCAACTAACTGGATGAAGCCCACCTACATTAGGGAAGGGACTCTGCTTTACTCAGTTTATTCATTTAAGTGTTAATTTTATCCAAAAATACTTGCACAGATACACTCAGTATAATGTTTGAGTAAATACCTGAGCATCCAATCACCCAGTCAAATTGACACATAATTTTTACAGATGCTGTATTCTTTCCTTTGTTTTATAGTATTTCTATTGTCATGTGTTTTACTTCCTTCCTTACTTGACCTCAGATATAGAGGATCTGTACATGGCATGTGCTTGTCAAAAAACAAGGTGGGTAGACAATTATTCATCGTTTTCTCTGCCTCATTTTATGGCAGTGTTATTGTTTATCCAGGTTATTTGTGTGTGTAAAGGTGTACATGTCTGCCATCTCATTTTCTGATTCTACTGACTTTGAAGTGGTTATCTATTATCAATAATAATAAAAGTATTCAGTAGTTTGAATACCTAAGAGTACATTATCTCACATAGTGACAACTCCAGAAATGATACTAGCTCAGACACTCGGGAATGTCAGGGCTGAGGTCTATCATTTTCTTGACCTTTTCTTCAACATTTCACGATAGCTGCTAGAATTCTAGCCATCACATACTTATTTTGACAGCAAAAAAAAAAAGAAAGAAAGAAAAGAAAAAGGAAGGACCAGGCAAGAGGGCTTCTGCAGACATTTCTACTTTCAAATCATTTGCTTTCCATATATGACAAGTTGTAAATATTCTAACTTTTTATATGGCCAAGGATAATTTTGTTAAAATAGAAGGGATAATGGATTATGAGTAGGCAGCTAACATATTCTGCAAATATATCAATATTTTTCAGTGGAGGTGGCATCTGCTTCCTATCACCAGTGTCTGGTTTTCTGAAAATATTCTGAGCTTGTGTAGTGCAATGTAAATGTTCAATTTCTAGCATGTCCTGCTACAGAGATCCTTCAGTTCTTTTTCTGACTTTGCTCAAAGGACAATACCACCAAGATTTTATTATATTCTACCAGTTTCCTTTCAACAATAATTTTATGCCATCTTTCTAAGATTTGCGGATTTGTTTAGATAAGAAAGAAGGTAGGTGGCAGGAAGCAGGTGAGGGAGTCATTAGGAAAAAGGGAGAATCTAATCTAACTTAATAGTTAGGAGTGGCAAAGTATTGCGAGGAACAGCTACCTTCCTCTCTGTTATGCAGTGCCCAGGGTGTCTAAGAGGACTTTCTTGTTTAATGTCCCATGTTCTAAATTCTAGGATGTGTTTTTCTTAATTCAGCTTCTGTCTGCTACTAAGGATATTTTCATCTTCGGTTTCATCTATGTTGGTTTTAGCATTAGTGCAGCTTTTCAGCTTTTTGGGGGGTCTTTACTATTGAGAATGTTTGTAAAAAACTGTACTGAGGGCCTGTTAGCCAGACAGCCTTTATTCAGTGGGTATTTATTTTAATAGCCATTTGGTTTCATTACCTTTTAATGAGTTCTTTGATAGCAAGTTCCTTAATTAACAAGGCAGTCTTTCAGGTTTCCTCTTCTCTAATTGTTAACATATTTTGGTGCTTTCACACAAATACACTGTGATGAAAAGTTTCCTCTTTTACAGCTCCTCTAGGACATTCAGAAGGGAAAAAGAAGGGACTGGGAGAATATGCAACATATTTCCTTGAGATCTAAATGGTTTAAGAGCATTTGTCTTTATAAACTGAGACTGACTGAAATACTCATTTTGTGCTCAATTTTCTGCAACATGATTAACTCAGAGTAGATTTCTGGGTGTATGAAAGGTGATTCAGTTCAGCTCACATTAAAATTTGCATGTTGAATTTTTCTATAACTACTTTTTAAGAAATGTGGAATTTTTAATTCTGCCAAGTAAATTTTATTAAAAAATTTTTAAGCTGTAGACAGTACCTCTCAAAAAGACAGGAACATTTTATAATAAAGTGCCTACCATTTATTGAGCCCCTGATATGTGCCAGATATGTACAGGGTTCTATATTTTATTATCTCATTAACTGCACACAATTTCTACCATGTTGCTGATATCTTCATTTTACTGATGAGAAAGTGAGTCTAACCAAGATTCAACAGTCTTCTTAAAAGTCACATAAGTGATAGGGACAGGATTTGAACCTAAATTAATATGAACCAAATCCTTGCTCTTTCTCTATGTATCACTTCCACTCTAGTCTTACCTTGTTTTCACTACTACTTCCCATAAAATGGATATTATGATTCATGCACTATTCTCCCATAGTGAGATTAATTAGAGAGCTAATTAAATACTTGTAAAGAAGATCTTAAATGATTTCTCTCAGAGAAACCTAAAGTTTTAAGCATTCTCAAATGAAGCATTTGTTATTGGCAGAAAATAATGAACCAAAGAACCTACAGGGCACGTTAGCTCAAAAAGCAAAAGAAAAACTCTGGCTAATGAGGTGTTTGGGAGGAGAAATGCTCTTATTTAGGGTATTGACCAGTTAGCAACTGAGTAATGTGTTGTATGTGCAAGTTAAAAGCAAGTGGCTGGCAGACAGTCAGGCGTCTGTACCATTGTGTTTTGTAAACTCTCTCCTATGGCTATGGTGTTTTTCTCCAAGCCCACTTAATTTTTTATGAGGTTTGTAAAGGTCTTGAGTAAACAATTGAGATTATAGAGGTTTTCCTGGAAGCTTTGGTTAATATTTTAATATGCTCTGCTTTGTCACATTATTAAATAACTTATTGGAAAGTTTGAAAGAGAGGGTTTCTATTTTATTTTTCCTATTTTTCCTTTTGTTTTCTTTTTTTTGTTGTAATAGTTAAATATCAAAATCGGATGTAGTTTTTAGCTGATTCTCTCTTCTTTTTATTTTAACTTTATACCTCTATAGATCACCCTTGGATTGTGATCCACCATCTGGGAGGCCTCCACTTAAAATGCACTTCAACTGGAATTACAGTTTAGAGGGTATATCTTGAAACTAAGCCAGTGACTGTAATTTATGTAGTAAGGGAGGACTGCAGAAAGGGAGAGGGAATTGGATAAGGTCAAAAACAGGAACTAATAGAACTTTGGAAATTAACTCATCATGACCTTTTGCTCATTAATATTTGAATCTGATTCTTTGGCATCTTGGTTGTAGCCTGGTGAAATGTTCAGCATGGCAAATTCTGAATACCTTCAAAGACATTTCTGTGTTAATGAGATGACATGATGAAGTTGAACTTTAACCTGAACAGGAGCTGAGGAAAAAGAAAGGAAGAGTTTTTATTTCTCATTATGAGGACTTAGTCTATGGAAGTGTGTGTAGTAATGATTGTTATTATTTGTAGAGTACTTCATAGTACCTATTTCAAATTGTTAGTCACTTGAAATTATTTCCATGATATTGTTGTTATGTAATGAAGGTTATCCATCAAGTCCTACCATTTTTGTGAAGCCTTCTCTGACTATTTTGGCTTCATAACCTTTCTTCTAAAATCATATCTACCAAACACTAAAATCATATAGTGTTTAGAGTTTATTCTGCTCAGTTTAGCACTTAATTGCATGTTCTCCTTGATTTGCTTTAGAACAGGAAGTACACTTTCTGCTTTTTGCATGACAGATTTTTTTTGGCATATAAGAAGAAAATCATATGACCCTATAAAAGAAATAAATTGTTAGTAAAATATTAGGCACTCAGAAAATACTAACATTTTAAGCAAATATATGAAATTTTTAATGGTTTTCAATATTCTGGATCATAAGAATAAAAATTATACTAAACAGACATTTACAGAGTACTTAATATAAGCCAGGTAGTGTGGAATTACTAGGTAGCAAATACTCCATAGGAATTATTTTACTTAATCATTATAACAATCTATTTTGTAGATGATGAAACCAAGACTAAAGTTCAAGTCAGTGGTCCAGAGAATTTAATATGTTTGTTGGTTTTCATTAAACCATATACCTGTAATTTCTCTCTTTACCTTTTTCTTTTTTTTAATTTGCTTTTCTGACACTGTTTTGGTCTGGGGAACTACTTCCATGTAGAAATAGAAGTTAAGGTATTTGCTGTGGTGCTGTTGTTTTGTAATGTACTGATTAGTTGGCTGTACTCTTTATCCTTTATTACAAATTTTAACTTGAAAGACACACATATGTATGCATTTTCTTTGCAATGCAAAAATGTTGGCCAAACTGATAATGGAAATCAAGACTAGGACATATAAAATTATTGATCAGGGAGAAATTATTTAAGTGGTTATTATAGTTTTTCTTCTAGTTTGATATAAATTTGTCAATTAAAGAGATTCTTTTAATCGTGATGTCATAAGTATCAAGCTTATCCTCTAGTGTAAAAAACTTTGAAAACTGTACAAAATATAAAATCAGAGTATTATCAAACAAAGGAAGGGATCAGTACTTGGGATGTCAGTAAGAATAGGTATTAAGGGAATAGGATACCAAAAATAATGACAGACAAAGAACCCCCAAAAATATCTTTATAAAATTCCCCTTTAGTCCTTGGCTAATTTCCATGTTACATATGAATAGGGCACACCCTGGGGCTGTAGAGGACAACAGCTGCTGGAATATGGGCAAGTATTCTAGAAGTTTCTCAGCCAGAGCCATTGAGAATTGAACTCAGAGAGAGACTTTTCTGTTCAGATATAAGTAAAGCCCTTTGCAGGGATTATAGAAAAGATCCTAAGTGTAAGGCAAAACTAAAATGGACCAACTGTAACTTTAAAAACAATCTGACAAAATAAAGGTGATCCACTAATAATTTAATTGCCTGCCTCAACAAAACTCAAAACTCTATTGAGGAAGATAAGATAATTGAAAGTCTCAATAACCTCTTATCTGCAATTTTTACATGTAAAATAGAGTTTCTTAACATGCTTATAGGCAGGCAAACTGGCATATATAATCAAAAGTTAAAAGAGTTGTAGAAGTAGACCATTAGATAATGTAGATATTTATGCCAGCAAACAAATATATCAAAATAGCTATAGTTAATATGTTAAAAAACACAGGAAAGAATGGCCAAAATATAAAACATATGAATTATTTGAATAGATATTAAGAATCAAATGTGTATTCCAGAATAGCAAAACATAGAATCAGTAATAAAGAGTTCATTAAATGCAATTTTAAGCAGAAGTCAAGATTAGGGAACTCAAAGAGAGGTCTGTAGAAAATCCCTAAACTTAAACACACATTGAGGAAAAAAAAGAATAAAATTTTCTTTCAATTTTGAAAATGGAATGGAGCATAAAAGAGATGGAACACCGTTGAAAGCTGTAAGATATATGTACTTGGAGTCCTGGAAGAAGAAAAGAGAATGAGAATGGTACAGAAGGACTACTTAAAAAGTAATGCTTGATAATTTTCCACATGTGAGAGAATGCATCAATTTACAGTTTCTGGAAGTGCAGTGAGCCTTTGCAAGAGAAATACAAAGAAATATCAATTATAAAGAAAAATCTAAAGTACAGTTACAGAACAAAAACACATTCAAGGGAGAAACAATGAGAATTATGACTGACTTCTCATAGAAACAGTGGAGGCCAGAGGACAATAGAATGAAACTTTTAAAATTCTAAAAGAAATAGAAAACTGTCAATATACAACTCAGTGCCCAGCAAAATATATCTTTCAAAAATAAAGGTGAAATGCATTCTGTTGACCATGTTGCAATAATTGGTACCAGATTTACTGTCAACCATAAACATTTGAAATACCAGACAAATTAAATGAAACAACTGTTTTCAGATACTGGACAGCAGGCTGCACAGAACTGTGATCTCTGAAAGAAGGGAAACAAATGAAACATTGCCCTAGCAATGTGCCTACAGGTACTTTGTAAACTGTGGTACAGGGAAGGTACCCAAGGTGACCCAAGCACAACATGGGAGTATTATTTAGTGAAGAAGACAGAGATTCGAGTTTGGGAAAGAAGTTGCTGATATTTGTAAGGAAACAGTTTTGAGATGAGGAAGGTATTTTGAGGAAGAGCACCAGACATCCACTTTGGGATCCCTTCGAGGTTTAGGCTAAATCCTAATCCTCATATGTAGGAAAAATCCATGAGGTCTGGAAGAAAACAACTGCCAGGGTACAGAAGCTGAGCACAATTCCCAGAACTCACACATGGAAGGGAGATGTTAAAATATTAACCTGAAACAAGGGAAAGACCCCACTAAATTTTGAAACATATAGTAGAACCAGCAGAAGAATGGCTAACTAGTTGGTCTAAAGCTCATTAGTAGCAGGCCAATGTAATCATAGAGAAGAGATTATTCTAATCCCTACATAAAAGAACAGACCAGTAAACCTCAAAATTTCAAAAGGAACTGAACTGTTTGCCATAACAAAAGTCAACACTCTTTAAAGAAATTCAACAAAATAGAGACATTTGAGAACCTAACATTCACAGTATCTAGTGTTAATAAAAATGTACTAGATGTGACAATGAACAGGACGATGTGATATACAACAAGGAAAATAATCACTGCATAAAATAGTTGAAGTGACATAGGTGTCAGAATTAGCAGATAAATGCTTTTAAAACTGCTCACATACACATGCATGTTCAATAGCTTCAAGGTTTAAAGGTAAATAGAAATAGAAATTACAAAAAGTAAATCAAATGGAACTTCTAAAAACAAGTGTCAGAAATGAAAAATGCTTAATTGGATTAGCAACAAAAGTTAGCAACTTTAGAAGGTAAGATTGTGAAATTTAAAAGATTGAGCAGTTGAAACTGTACAAACTAAAGCGCAGTAAGAGAAACAAAGGGGAGAAAATTTTACAGAGCATCAATTATATGTGAGACAGTATCACAAGCAGTGTCAAGCCCTTGGTGCTCCTGGTTCTCAGGCTTTTAGACTCGGACTGAAATCCACACCATCCGTGCTCTGGCTCTTATACCTTTGAACCACACCACTAGAGAAGGATAAACTTAACACACCAAAATGTGAACAGGTGTGTTACTCAGGAAGCAAAAGCAAAAGAGAAAGTTGGTGTGAAAGGACAGCTCTTTCACAGAATAGTTCCTGGCTCTCTTTCCATGTTTCTTGAAACTTGGTAGATTATCCAGAGAAAGAAAACTTTGGCTTTGGGCATTTGAAGTCATTTAGATAAAATTCCTGATGATCTGGATTCAGAATCTGATCCCAGTAGGTTGACAGAGAGCTGTGGTGGGAGGGGAGTCCATTTTAAATACCTACTGTGAATTCAGCATTCTTTTGATGCTTCTTTAGGTGAGGAAAGAAGAAAAAAACCTCTCAGTATCCTGGTCTTTCAAATTTGTGTGATTTTTATCTCCTTGTCCTCTCCATTCCCTTACCCGAAGTCTCAGAGCAACAGGAAGATGGAGAAACTACCAGAAAACCCTTTACTGGGAGGCAGGATTAAATGACTGAAGTATCTTTGGAAAGCCTGACAGGGCTGAATTCACATCTTAGCTCCACCACTTACAGGGTCTATTCATATAGCTTGACCTTTCTTTCTTTATCTTTATCTTGTCCTTATCTGCAGATTGAGGAGTAAATACCTCATGGGATTCTTGTGAGAATTACATGAGAAAATATTTTCAAAATATTTTGCACATACTCAATGCTTAGTAAATGGAAGCAGCGTCTCTTGATGATGGTGGCAGAGATATTTGTGGCTTTGATGATAATGGTGATGCTTTCTTTAACCGCGTCACCGCTACTCACTTGTATTTAGTATATGACATAATATTTGGTGGTGTAATTGAAGTACTTAGTAATTAAAAGTAATAAATATTGAGCTTTCTATATTTCTTTGAAGGATCTTGTAAGATTTCTACACATTTGTCTTAATTATGTTTTTGTCTTTGTTAAGAAACAATGGATGGTACCTCCCTTTTAGTAGAAGAGAATCAGATACTCCCTGGCCCAGTGAAATATATGGAAAGAACATATAAAAGGATACTGTAGTGAGAATCTGGAATTTTCATAAGTTTTTACTAGATCTACATTACTCTGTGACCTATTGGGTTTATAATAGCATGCATGCATGCATATATTCATACATACATACATACATAAAGAAACATCTACCATGTTTGCCATGTATAATGTGCACTTTTTTGCCCAAATTTTTGAGGGAAAAATAGAGATGTGCAACATACATATGTATAATGATTACATGTCATGAGCATAATAATGAGCACAAAAATGTGGGTGTACATTATACACAGCAAAATACAGGGCAAATCTCCAACAACAGAATAATGGACAAATACATTGTGGTATACTGTGGAATAATCAAAGGAATAAACTTCGGCCACATATATTACATTTAAAAAGTTTCATATTATGATATTGAACCAAAAAAGCAAGTTGCAAGAGGAAATACCATATGAGATTATGGAAAATTTCAAAACACATAAAATAATATAGTATATTGTTTCTTGCTACATGCATACCTATCATAATAGTATTTTAAAAATACAAATGGTATACCTAACACCTATAATGATCACCTGTGGGAAGAGGGAGGAAAATGATTAAAGAGGTCACACAGGAGCTAAACTATATTTGTAATGGTTAGTGAATACATGAATGTTCATCATATAATTTTCCATGTGGCTTAAATATTTCATAATTTCAGAAAAGAAGGATCCATTGACTAATTTAAGAATTCAGGCTTTTTAATACTCATGTTACCCTGTTTTTCAGAATAGATAGTAATGGTAAATAACAGAAATAAAGTGGGTTTATGTATGTATATCTGAAGAAAGCAGATATATGAGGTTTGTCCCAGCAAAAATCCAGCCATTGTTAACATAATGCGAACAGTTTATGCAACATTGATGTAACCTGGCAGCCAAGGAGAGTGGACTAGAATGTGCATGTGTGAACAATGATGGCTTCACTGTACTAGTCAGTGGGGACAGTAGATACTGTTGACTGAGCATGTGTACTGTGCCCATCACATTCAAAATAACTGGATAGAAGAAAAAAAATCTGCATCAAATTTTGCATTAAGTTTGAATATTCCTCTGTGGAAACTATTGGGATGGTTCAAAAGTCCGCTCTATGGGCAACTGGTGACTGGCAGCTTCATCACAACAACATGCCCACTCGTGCATCGCATCTTGTGCACTTTTTTCGTGAAACTTCAAATCACCTAGTTGACTCTGTTCCCCTACTAGAGCCCAGATTTGGCACCCTGCAACTTCTGGATTTTCCCAAAACTAAAATAACCTTTGAAAGGGAAGAGATTTCAGACTGTCAATGAGATTCAGGAAAATGTGATAGGCCAGTGGATGGCAATTGGGAGAACTGTGCATACACAGTTCTTTGTGCATACAAAGTAGTCCCAAGGTGCCTACTTTGAAGGGGACTGAGGCATCATTTCCTATGTACAGCATTTCTTGTATGTTGTATCTTCTTCAATAAATGTCTCTATTTTTCGTATTAAATGGCTAGATACCTTCTGGACATTCTATGATGAATGACTTAGACCTGGGGCTAAGATGTACCCAGTAATGATAAAGCGTTTGAATACTTTGAAGAAGATAGTAAGTTTTCAATATCATATTTTAAAAATTAGCTTAGAATTTTTGCTCATAAACCTCAGTGTTATTTAAAAAAAAAATAAAATTCATCATTGTAATTATTTTTTTCAGGAAACCTTTTTTATTCTTTTCACTTTATATGTGTTAAATCATTAAGCAGTAAAGACTTTGGTTTCTTAGATAAGTTAGGGATTATTGCTTACCTTTTTTTAGGAATTGTGTGATTGTTTTCAGAAGGGACTGTTTGAAATTTATTATCTGTGGAAAAATTTCTTCTTGGTTTAATTAAGATTTTGGATATTGTTTATCTGTTGATTTAGAAAGAAGTACTTCTTGAATAAACAGCTGGGCTTTATGAATTTTTAACTTAGTGTTATAGCTACATGATTGATGATGCTGAAGCTAGTATTTAAGGGGATTGCCATCAGGTCCTGTTAGTTCCCATATGATTTGAATGTAAGGGTATTATGAAGAAGAAAACCTTAAAGACTTTCCTAATTAAAGAAATAATTTTGTTGGAATTTCACTTTAATCCACTAACATTATGATTTACATTCTTGTATTTCAGGGAAAGGTGGCTCAGACAGCATGTATGTCAGCTTGCAAGCATTTAGCCACATCCTTGATGCAACTCTTGCTGGAGGCTGAAGTAAGGCAGCTTACCTTGGGAGCGTTACAGCAGTTCAACTTGGATGTCAGAGAATGCGAACGTAAGACAGTGAATCATCCCTTCGCTTTTTTGTTTTGCCTGCATACCCACTTCTGTGAGAAAAAAAAAATGTTCTAAATCTATGAGGTCTTTGTTCCTGATGAAGTCAAACATTACCTCAATGACAGAAATAACTTAAAGATTGCCTAGAAATAGCTATCAGCAAGCTAATCTGAGCATCGAAAATGCTTAGGCCCATATGTAGAGCATAGAAAATCCCTGGCCACAGGAATTTTGCAGTCTAGAGGTACCGTAAAGCAGGCATACATTTAATAGACACAGAAGGAAACCTGATTAGTCCAGAGACTTCAAAAGAATGTAGTTCCACACCATTTTCTTTTTATGTTTTACTTTAAATCTATTTTTACATGATATTTGCAAATGCTTCTTTGTCTAAGAGACAAATATTTGTATTTATCAGCCAGAAATGCTTTCTAGTACAGGTAGAAACAGCAAACCTTACACAGAGGGATTTAAACAAATAGGTTTTCTTTTTTCTCTCAGGGACTGTGAGTTTCTGAATTGATTTAGTTGCTCATTGATGTCACTAAGGACCAGGCTCTTCGGTTCCCTCTCCTCTCCCATACTTAGCATGTGGACTTTTCCTCTTCATCTGTATTATAGGGAGAGAGGCAGGAAAAAGAGGCCAGTCTCACCTATTCCTCTTACTAAGGAAATGCAAAACTTTTCAGGAGACCGCTAACACACCTGTATGTCTCATTGGTCAGAATGCAGTTGTCCGGTCACCCCAACACTAATGGTGACTGGGGGACTGTTTTGTGAGAGTGAAAGGGGGCATCGTTATGGCATAGTTGATTCATCCTGAATCATTCACTTGGCGTTAAATATAAAATTAGGCTTTGGTTAGAAAGAAGGAAGGAATGAAGAGTGTTGTGGTGGTCATTGTGCTGTCAGTAAAAAATGAAAATGAACCAAAATGATATGACTCAAAATGATTTTCCTGATTTTAAGAAAATTAAAATAGTGGAAAATTCTATGAGTCTGCTAATACTTTTGCCCCATCTTTTTATTTTTAGTTTTCCTTGGTTGACTTTGATGGCTGGAAATTAAGATTTTATTTATTGTCTATGCTATTTTTAAATAATTAAGACTTCCAGTTCCAACCACCACAGAGTAACAGGCATCAAAGTCATCCTTACTCTCTAAACAACTGTAAAACTGGATAAAAATGTACGAAGCAACTCTTTTCATGGATTGGACAGCACACAGCACTAGGCTGTGATCCTTTAGAGAGGGGATGTGCACAAGGTAAGTTTGTCATTCACTCTCATTTTCTGCCCGGGGGCACCATCCAAACAAGTAGCACAGAGAAGTAGGTCCCAAATAAAAAACAGTGTTTTACACAGATAAACAGAGATTGGCAGAAAGGGTTGGTGAGGCAGTTGGAATTTGTGGGGCTAGATTTGTTGGGATTTGCAAGGCACCAGAATAGGAAGTTGTTTAGAGAACTAGCTCCAGAAATCTGTATTAGAGAGCCCGTGAGTCTTTGGTTAAAAACTAAGTTGCTATGTGCAGGGTGAAACTTTGTGAGGTTTGGCACAAAATAGCCACTGAGGACTTGCGAGCTGAATAAGAATGCCCGAGGTTACAGAGTGCTAGGAGACACTGGCGCTCTGACCCCCAGAGTGGAGAGACTGCTAATGATCTTGTGCATTCAATGAGGCCTCAGAAGGGTAGGTCTTAAGAGTGCTACTCAAGCTCTAGAATAAGAGGTACTCTTGATCCACCATAACAAAGCCTAATTACAAGACTCAACAAGGTTGAGGTAATCTACCAATAAAATAACTGCCTGCCAAAACACAACTCAACAGTCCTTGAAGTGGAACAAACACAAAAATTCAGACTCTCAACCACATAGTGGCCACAATTTCACAGTAAAAAGCTATAATTTAACATGTAAAGAAGCAGGAAAATGTGATCCATAACAGAAGAAAAAACAGGTAATACAAACAGACCCACTGAGAACACAAATGTTGAAAAGAGCAGACAGGGCCTTTAGGAACCTGAATAGAAAGATACACAATAATGTAAAAGAAAAGATGGGAATAATACATGACTATAGCTGAAATTCTTTTGGGTTTGATAAAAAATATTAATCTACTGACTCACAAAGCTCAACAAATCTTTAACAGGAAAAACAAAATCACATCCAGGTACATACAGTCAGATTTCTAACATAAAAAAAAGAAAAAAGAAAGAAAGAAATGATAAAAGAGAAAATCTTAAAAGTAGCCGAAAAAGAAAAGACACATTACATAATGGAGAGCAATGATAAGAGTTACTGCTTACTTCTTATCAGAAACAGTGCAAACTGTAAGGCACTAAAGCATCTATGAAGGACTTGGAGAAAGAAAAAACCTAGTAAGAAACCTTGTCTTTGGAATAATAGCCTTCAAAAATAAAGATAAAATAAAGACATTTGCAACTAAACAGAAGTTCAGAAAATTTGTCACTAGGAGGTCTGCACCACAGATCTGCAGTGTGATTACATTGTTCAAAGATGTGAAGAACAGTGTCTCCTTTCCCACATCTTTTTCTAGACCTTTGCCACTACCTTATTAAGAAATGACATCTTAGTTGGTTGTGGAGGGAGGGGAGGTTAGGGGATGGAGGAATTAAGCAAAAAGGAAAAAGGACTCCTGTGTATGGACAATAGTGTGGTGACTGCTTGGGGGGAGGAGGGTATATGGGGACTAAAAGGTAATGTAAAAAAAATACAATAAAGATTAAATTAGAAAAAGAAAAAGAAATGACATCTAATTCCTCTTCTTTTGAATCTGGGAAAGCTTGTGACTTGATTATATCCATCAGAATGTGGCAGAAGTGGCCTTGTGACTTTTGTCGTTAGGTCATAAAACACAATGCGGTCTCTGCCTTCCTAGTTAGCTGCTATATAAGACGTCTGACTACTGTGAGGCCTCTAGCTGGTAGGAAACTCAAACTAGCTCTTGTGGAAAGATGCCAGGGAGAAGCCCTGATGCCTGACATTTTAAATTTTATGTTTTTGGAGCTATATTTTGTTATATTCACTTAAATAGTATTAAATTTTATTCTGATTTGCATTTACATTACTTGAAATTGGTTGGATCCTTTCAAGACTTGCTTTTAAGTTTTTTAGTGGATTCAGAGCAGTCCTTCATCTAGGCCTTATTTAAACCCAAATCTAAAGCAATGCTCTTTGAAGACTTCTGCGCCATGCCCAGGTATCTTGAGATCTTTCAACTCTGGCTTTGTGGAAACACAAGGTATTGCCAGCTCTGTAAGAACTCCACAAATCATTCTGCCTGTTCACTTCTGGTGGTTCTCTGCCCAGCCGTGGGTAGTTTCTTCCCATGCTTGCACAGGTTAGTACTCGGCCAAACACTCAGCACTACACTTCTCTAGTTTTCCTGAGTGCTCTTTTTTGCAGCCTCTTTCTCTCTGGTAATTGGCCCTGCAAATGCTAGTTGCCTTGGCATTCTGGACTGCAATCTCTGACTTTCAACTCAGATTACCTATGTTTTGTTTGAGTTCCCTCCCTTTGCCAGCTTTGCATTATAACCTGGAAACTGCCTCTAGGCATGCTCACCTTGTTTATTGTCCTTCTCTTAAGGATCACAGTCCTGTGTTGACTGTTGTCTAATATCTAAAACCATCCTTTCAGATGCTTCCTCCAGTTTTCTAGTTTGTATTTTTTTTTGCAGTTGGAACATTAGTCCTATATTACTCTATTATGACCTGTAACAGAATAAATGAACAACTTTTCAAGGTGTTTTTTTTTTTAATTTTGTCTTTTATAGAAATCATACCTGCTCTTTGTGGAAAATTTTGGGGGAAAAAATAAAAATCATCATAATTTCATCATTCAGAAATAAGTACAATTCCAGGCATTGCATCCAGACATAATAATATCCAGCAGCTACAGAATTGTTTCAAGAATCCATGTACCAGATTCTATGCATCTAGCTGGCTAAAATTGTTTTATATCCCTCTTTCTTAACCAGTTATTTACCAGGAGAATAAAAACATAATTAGCTAGATCCATCAAGATTGATTTTTGATGTTGAGTTTGAAGTCCTTCTTCTGAGTTTGGGTGAAAGAGTAGAACCTCATTCTAGTACGATGAACAGGGAGAAAGGGACTTCGGATTTGGCAACCAACAAATACCCTTGGCTAAACAACAAAGTCTGATGGGTGACTGGGAATGACTGCATGACTGCATTTTTGATAGAGCTAAAAGATAAAGAGAGACCGAGGGTGGTGAAGCTAAATATATAGGCCTTGAGGAAGAGGAGTGATGGTTTGGGAGAAGCACTGATGAGTAAGGAAAATGCCCATCATATGGCCTGATTCTGAGTTACATTTTGTGTAGCAGAATGAGCAGTTTTTAGAGAATGATAGTTGAATTGGTGCCCTTTGCAGAGAGCCAGCTTTTCGTTAAGACTAAGAGGTGGAGAGGTCATTTAATGAAAAGGTGGAAACATAATTGAGTTTGTTAACCTTGCAAATGGGGTTCCAGAGAGCCAGTATCTTATCTGCAAAGCTATTCAATATTTGTAATAGCCTTTCACACTTAGGATAAGCTTGAAGTTAATGTGTGGAAGGTGCCTCCAATAACTATGGTACCACTGAAATTTTTTTCTAATATATTGTGGAGGCACTAAGTTTCATTGATTTAGAATTTAATGTTTCATTTCTGATTGGCAGTAATTTGTCTGTCAAGAAACTTTCCATGGACATTTATTTTACTTTAAAAGAAGAATTCTATTCTATGTCTTTTGCTATACCACCCCCCTCATTTTTTTTTCTTTCAGATGCTCAGTGGTCTATAAAAAAATCTTAAAGAAATGATACATAAGATTCAAGTAACTATACAGAGGCGTATAAAAGCAGCCCCAAATGACAAGATAATTAACACTTACATCTTTCTACCCAGTGGTGTGTGCATGAGGTATTTTCCCTATTGTCTCTGAGTCCTTGGAAGAACTGTATAGGTCCCCAAAGAAATAAAACTCTGGACAAGATCGAATATGAATGTTCCTTGAGTGTTTGACTCAGAAGACTGGGCTGCCACTTTCTTAGATCCCAAATACATAGAAAAATTGTATGCATTACCATGAACCTGAGATATTCAGCTAATATATACTGTGTCATCCAGGACATAGATCTTAGAGGCAGCTAGACAAGATAGATTCAAGTTACCACTTACTTTTAGTATGACCTTGTGTTACAGCCAGTCCCATTTATGAAATAGGAATAATGATAGTACCTAATATTACAGGGATAGGGTTAGAATTAAACAAGATCATGCATAAAAGGGTTTATTTCATGGCTTGACAAAACACTGAATGCAGTAAGTGGTAGTTTCTCCTATTAGCAGCAGCGGCAGCAGCAGCCACAGCAGTTAATAAGGATTTAGCAACTCTCAGAAGGCCTTTTGCAGGCTGCTCAAGCCCTTGTCTGTAATTTGTGAATCAGTTAGATTTGGAGATGCCCTTTTATTTGGTATAAGAAATTAAGTTTTTCTTCTTGGTAGTTGTCTGTGTAACTTCTGTGGCTGTCTGAAAAGGTATGATCCAGAACTGATGATTTTCTAATTCTCAGCTTTATGCTTTTGCAAGGAATCAGTAAGTTAGCTCTACTGTTTACCAGAGATGGTAACTGCTGCGTAGGGCACCATTTCCTAGCAGGAATGTAGTTGTTGGGTAATTCTTACTGGCAGGCTATCGAACCTTTAAGGTGGACATTACTAGAAATTTAGATAGGAGGAAAATATTTTGTTGACTTCAGAGTTGACAGTGACCTCTGATAATTTATACTTTGTATGAATTTCATCTTACCCCTTTATTTGTTTGTGTCTTATATTTGGTTTTGGATATTGGGGCACTGGATTCTGACAGTGAACTAGATTTTAAATACTAGCAGGTCTTGATAGCTTAATACTTAGCTCCTTCATCAAACTTGGACTACTTTATCATTCATGCAATAGATTTTTCAGTCTGTGTCTGGATCTGTCATCTCCTAAGCTTTCCCTTTGTATAATCTAAAGAAGGAGGTCTATGTTCATATTCCAGCTCAACTGCTTATTAATAGCATTAATTCAGTAATCTGTTTAGTTATTCAACAAATATATGTAGAGGTTCTACTCTGTTCAGAATACCATGCTGGAGGCTGGAGAGAAAATAGGACTCTATAGATTTTAAGTAGGAGAATGATTTTATTACATTTGTGTTTTTAGAAGGTACTCTGAATTTATCAGGAGCCTCGAAGACCAGTTATAAGGCTGTTGCAGTAATCCATAATAGAGAGGGTTTGGGAATTCCAGCACATTTCTGCATGGTAATTTAAGCCATAAGAATGAATAACTCAACTCATTTAACCTTCCTGAGTCCATTAATAAACTAGAAATACTACTCACTGTTATACATGTCTCACAGTATTGTTACAGTCAAATAAGATAATATACATAAAGTCACTTTTAACCAGCATGGAAATTTTATTTATTATAATTCTCATTTCTTTATCCATAAGTTTTTGCGTATTTTCTTATTTTACTTCACATTCCACTCTTTCATGTATATAAGGTTAAATGTTTTCAGTTTTTAGTTGTTTTCTCAGAATTTCTAAATTATTTAAAATAATGGTATATTAAAAATATAGCATAATTAAGCCAAATCCAGAGCACATTTGGGCGCAAGGAAGTGAAGCAGCAATTGCATCTATTTAAATTTAGTGTAATCCACCGTTTCCCAGGACTCATAAGTCTTTTGCACAGAATAAACTGGGCCCTTGAACAGGAAAGCAATAGGATGCATCTTGCCAAATTCTCTCAGTTCTTGGATGATCTAGTTAATCTGGTCTATGTTTACTATTTTGGAAGGGAACAAAGGCTTGTGTTTCACCATTCTTACCATAATAACCTTACTTTACAGGAAGGAAAGCAAAGTGGAGAATCTGCCTAAACTCAGGATTCAGGGAGACAACTTTTAGTAGATTCATGATCTCACTGAGCCTACTATGGTATAAGATAGGGGCAGAACACCATTATTACTTAACTTCTATAAGCCCCTACTCCAACCAAAAGGTCAGAAAGCTTTCTGCATCCCTAAAGAATTAGTTTTGGTTCATATTCAGGACCCAGTAGTTCCTGAAAAGTTCGAGCATTTCCATCCCTTTGTATATATTCATGAAAATAAATGGCTGCAAGTCCCTTTGTGGTATAGCAGGCTCCCGTTGACTCAGGCGTGAGATGCTTTAGCCAATGCTAATCAGGCAAATCTTTAATTGGCTTGCTTATGATTTTGCCGCTGGGACTTCTGAACTAATGAATCTTTATAAAGGAATCTCTCTGAACTGTAAGTACTAAGGCCCAAACAACTGCCAATTGGGATAACTGTACTCATTTTGATTTTCTGCATTACTTGAGCTCAGCAATCCTAGACTCTCCGATTCCATATAGTTAATAATCCACGTTTGGTCACTCCCCATGAGAGTCTCTCTCAGGGCTTCAGGCATTCCTTTACCAATCTGTTCCTGATGTGAGGGAGAGAAGAGAGTCCTCAGGACCCTGGTGAGAAACATACGGAAAGCATATGTGACAGACTCATACTATCATTCTTCTCTTGCGGCCTTTGAAGTTTATATTATGCAAAAGGAGTTCTGGCCTTAAATAACAGCTAAGCCAGTGCTAAACCCAAATCTGCATCAGCCAACCGAGCAAACTATTAAAGTAACTATTAGCTAGTACATTAAATCAAGCTTCTCTAGTGAGGTGCCGTATAGTAATTAATTTGTCAGTCAAGATTATGTTTAGTCGCCCTTGAATGAGTAGTGCAATGTGCATATCCACATGGCCGTCTCTGTTTTTGCTGAGATTGCCTAAAAAACTCTTACATTTCCTTCTGGATGTAATTCATTTCTTTTATTCCCTCCTCTTATTTTGCATGTCACCCTCGAGCCCATGTTGTTTAGGTCCTAGTGATAGGACAGGATTCAATAAAAGATAGAATATAGCAGAGCCAAGTGCTACTGTTATAGCAAGGAGGAAACAGTGGGAAGCATTTGGGGGAAGGCTGGGGAATCCAGCTTCCACAGTTTCTCCCAGGACCTTTGCCTTTATCAACGAAATAAGGTGAGATGATGAAGACAGCAGGTGTACTGGTTCATAACTTGAAAAATCAATTTATGCACTAGATTTTCACGTCACTCAGCTATCCAGCTGTAGATAGAGGGGAGTTACTGCAATGGAGCCTCATGGTGGTTCTGTGTTTTCTTCGATTCTTGAGCTGCACATTCTAGCAAGGACCAGAGTTTGCCCCATTTTCATTTTAAGTTGTCCAGTGCTTGTTTAAAGCTTTCGCATGACTCTTATTCTTCATTTCAAAAAAGTGATCAATGGTAGCACAGCCTAGTCCTCCAAAGCTTCACTCTCAATGAGAACTTGTTCCCAGGTGACTTAAGACAATACCTTAACTATGAGCTTGGATGCCAGGATCCACAATCTGTTGACTTCTCATCCTGAGAAGTGTCAATGCCCTTTTCCCTACTATTACCTACTAACCAGCTCCAAGCATTTTACTTTTACTCTACAGTCTTTTGTTTGCCAGCTTGATCCCTAATAATCTGTCTTAATTAAAATATGTTTACTTGAAAGGAACAAATCTGTTCAAACTAGTTCAGGAATAAAGGGGGGCTTATTTTAAATATCTGGGTTTCATAGACACCAAATAAAAGGTAAATAATAGATCATTTAGGCCCAATATCATGTCTCTCCTGCTCATTCCTGTCTCCTTAGCACCTTGAATAGTGCTTGACAGATTAATAAATATTTATTGCATGAGTAAAAATAACTTAATTAGCAACTACCTCAGTTTCTGGATCTCTTTGGTCAGCTCTGTGAATGAGCGGGAATGCAAGTAGGCAGTAGCTGGGGATTATGCCATATAATAGGAACAGCAAGACAACCAAGGATGTAGTGGAATCCTAAGTATTATTCTCTCAGGAAGATGTACAAGTGACCAGTAAATGATTGGTAACTTTAATAAGCATATCCTACTGCCAACTTCTATGGTTTATAAATCCATTTTTGCCACCAACAGTCAATTTCAATGTATCAGCTGTATAATACATAATAATTAATTTCATCAGTGTTGGAACCCAATAGATTGGCCTTTGAAACCTGAATCTTAATTTTACTAATTTGGGCATCCTTAACACCTCTAAACCTCAGTTCTTCATTTATAAAATGAAGTTGCAGTTGTATCTATCTGATAAACTTGTGGTGATTGAGTAATTACACATAGTAAAACTCAGTAACTGTTGGCTGCATCCTCATTATCCCTGTTGTTGTCAGCAGCAGCAGCAGCAGCAGCAGCAGCAGCAGCAGCAGCGAGAGTACTGGGCTAGAAGTGCATGAGAGTTGTCTCTTCTAGCTTCCTGACTCCATGTCAAAGTAGGTTACTCTTTATTAATTTCCACAAAAGTCAGTAATTTTCTACTTAAATTAACTTTCTGTCTGGTCTTTAAGGTAGGATTGTCTCAGGGTCTGCTTTATACCTTTTACTTTTCTGTGCCGTTGGTTTAGGAAGGAAGCCAAGCTAATCAAGACCTGAAGCACCATAGTGTCCTGCAGAGACACCAGTGTTGTTGGGGGTTAAATCAGAGTTGCCGTGATGAACAAACATACTAGTTAAGCAGTCCCAGATTTCAAAGGAGACTAAAGATTATGAGTACATTTCTTTTGTTATCAGGACATGAGTACTTGTAGAAGTAGATATAAAGAGGAGAAGTTGACTCTATATAGAATTAATGTTGTACACCACAAATCAGTGTAGCAAATCAAATGGCACCATTTCCTACTAAGGCAGCAGTCCCCAATATTTTTTGGCACCAGGGACTGGTTTCATGGAAGAAAATTTTTCCACAGACTGGGGCGGGGGCGGGAGGGGAGGCATGGGAAGGGTGGTTTCGGGATGATTCAAGCGCATTCCAGCCAAGCTCATCTCCTGCTCTGCAGCCCTGTTCCTAACAGGCCTGGACTGTACTGGTCCGAGGCCTGAAGGTTGGGGATCCCTGTACTGAGGGATCCCCCTGTACTTTTTCCTTTTACAAAGTTGGGTAGTTACTTCCTTTCCAATTAAAGTATATGTTTTTTGTACTTTATCCAGAGGTCACCTTTTACATTGTAGCTTAAGCATTTTCTACCTCTTCAAGTCTTAAGGAGAGAGCCACCTTAAGGACGTAAGGTTTGAAGAGGGACAAATGGAGGAAGTCTGAGCTTAATAAGATTTTAAATCTGATCTCCCTAGGTTATATGAAAACAATAGAGGCCTCTGTTGTTAGAATATATATGCTGCTTAAAGATGCAAATTTTCTATGGGTAGACTACTGAAGGACATTTAGCGTGTGCCAGTATCATTGATTTCAGATCCCTTATCATTTATTTTGAGCTTCATCTTTCTGAATTATAATTTTAAAATAAGCTGTCCCTTTATGCTCTCTTTCATCTAAGAAACATTAAGGTAAGAAGATTGATGATTGACTTCAAGCTTGTATATGCAGAAAAACAAACTTGTATCCTATAATTTGCAGAGCTCTGCACATGTAAAAATCTAAGGATAATTAGTTGTTATTGTTTTACTATGATGAAGACAACTTCCATGACGCAAGCTCCGTGGCTAATGTATTTTGTCTTTTGGTTGACTGACTGGCTAATGGTATTCAAAACAATATTTTCTGTCTCTTCTTTACAATAATGTTTTCATTCTCCTGGAAAGATATAGGGATTTAGGTAGTGGTCTTTATTAGAGCACATCCGTCTTTATTTATTTTATCATTTGTTCTCCCCTGTTCTCCATTTTTTTCTGTATTCCTGTTTCTAATTCTCATTTTGTTTTAATATTTGCAGTGAAACTTACAGATATGCAAGAGAGAATCATTAAGTTGGTAATTTGGAAGGACCCCCAGAAACCTGGAATTTTTAAAAAATTGTGTATTTGTTCTTAGATATTTAAATTTCAGTGACCTTCAAAATACTCTCCATTTGATGCAATACACCTACTGAGACTTTTTTCCCACTGCTCAAAACAGTTTTTGAACTTGTCAATTTTGATGCCTTTTAGTGCTTCTGCCATTTTGTTTCACCTCTTCCACATCGACAAAACGTTTCCCTTTTCTCATCTGGAGAAACAAAAAAGTCACTCAGGACAAGACTGGGTGAATACAGAAGGTGGGGCACAGGGGTCCTGCCATTATTGGTCAAAAGCTCCTGAACACTCAGCACGGTGTGGGCAGGTGTGCTAGCAAGTAACCCATCGTGAAATGGACAAACGTGTGGAAAGAGTCTTCCAAAAAAATTCGTTGAAGCCAAAAGCAGCCTCTCACAACCCCAGCTGGTGCACTGACACAAATGGATTCCTAGAACACTCAGGTAGCGGGGGAAGCCTGTACTATGTGGGGGCCTGCCCTCTAGAAGATATTTCCGGTTTTGGGGGGTCCCTCCCTATATGTATCTATATATTTATCTACACACACACACACTCTCTCTCTCTCTCTCTCTCTCTCTCTCTCTCTCTCTTTCTCTGCATTCTTGTTTTCTCTGAAAGACCTGGAACACTGTAGGTATTCTATACAAGAAATAAGATGTAAAACTGAAGTGCACTGGGGATTTGTAGGATGAAATTTAGCCTGGCATTATTTGCTCATGCACATAGCTCTGAATTAACCTATGTAAAAGCGCCTTTGGAAATGGCGCTTAGGTATGGATTATGTGGCTTCTTTCTCCCCTAGTTCCCAGGCCCTTACCATTTCTTTTTAAAAGCACGATTGAGCTTGGATTCTCAGATCTCAGATTATGTGGGAAGAGCACAAACTGTAAATACCTTCCAGCAGAAAATAGTCAGTTCAAAAGCCCTACTTTGTTTGCGGTTGTCTTCCTCTGCCTAGAAGGTTTTTCATGCTAGGTGCTATGCTATTATAATGTGCCTTTCTTCACTATGGAGAACCCAAACAGAAGGCTCCCCTGCCATTAAAATGGCCCTGTCACTTTCCTTTGACTGTGGATGAAGGACCCTGTACCCTCTGGAAGGGCTTTACTCAGACATGGGTCAGTGAGTGGTGCCCACTCAGCAGTTATTTCGATTTATGGGCTGGAGTTCCTTGAATTCCAGAAGATAAGGCATCATTGTCTCCCTGAGTCCGCTGTCAGACACCCAGTCATTTGATAGTAGATGCTGCCAGCCAGAGCAGTGAGAGCAGCAACCTGCTCTTCCTTGCCATGGCCTAAGATGCCATCCTTGTCAAGCAAATGGAGATGGATCATCTGCTCTAACCTTGCTATACATCACTGTCAGGCTCTGCTATTGGCTTCCAGAGATTGACCAACACAAAGTACTTTTCCTGGTAGCAAATGTTACCTTGATTGTTTATGGGGTGTATTAGTGATGAAGGAGTGAGTATAAAGGTCCTGCTACATAAAGGGTCATAATTCCCAATTAATCTTATTTTTCTGTGGCAAACTCTCTCACTACCCTAATTTCTATCAGGCTATTTTGTAAATGTGATGCTTGTTCCTTCCCTAAATAAGGGCAGTGACTGTTTTCTCTTTGAAATTGTTCAGATTTTTCTTCCTGGTCTTATTTCAAGAGATATTTTGGGGAGTGAGGGCGGCAGCAGGAGATTTAACTTAAACAGCTGGGAGTTTCCAAAAGGCCATTCTTTTGGAAAAGGAGAAGACCACCTTTTTTTTTAAGTGATATTCCAAACTTGGAGTTCCTTCTCACTTTTTATTTTGGATGCTTCAGGTTTCATTTCTTGTTTTTTCTCAACTTTATACACTTTGAAAATTTCAGGGACCAGAAAGATTAAGAAATGCCATTTCAAAAAATAAAAATACACACACTCACACACACACACACACACACACACACACACACACACACACACACAGTCTACCCAGAAGGTATCCAGCCATGTAATATGAAATATAGAGACATTTACTGAAGACAATACAATACAAGAAATGCTGTACATAGGAAATGATGCCTCAGTCTCCTTTAAAGTTATGCATCTTGGGACTTCACATAGTTCTCCTACTCTCCATCAGCTGCCCTGTCATATTTTCCTGAATTTCACTGACAGTCTGAAATTTCTTCCCTTTCAAAAGTGATTTTAGTTTTGGGAAAAGCCAGAAGTCACAGGGCACCAAATCTGAGGTGCAGGGAAGCTGAGTAACCAGGGTGATTTGATGTTTTGCCAAAATCCTCTGCAAGAGATGTGATGTGTGAGCAGGCACATTGTTGTGATAAAACTCCCAATCACCAGTTGCACATAGCTGCAACCTTTTCAATGACCTGAATAGTTTCCAGGGAGGAATGTTTAAGCTTAAGGCAAAATTTGATGCAAATTCATTGCTCTACTCACCTAGTCCTTTTGAATGCAACAGCCACACAGTACACATGCTCACTCAACAATATCTACTGCCCCCACCAAGTAATACAATTAAGTCATCATTATTCATGCATGTACATTCCAGTCCACTCTCCTTGGATGCCAGGTTACACCGACATCACATAAACTGTTCTTGTGATATTAACAATGGCTGGATTTTTTCCAGACTGTGTGTGTGTGTGTATGTGTGTGTCTATTTCGATATCTATAACTGGACCTTGGTTCCAGACTTGGTAAAACAGATTTACTTACAGTTAAAGGAGTATATCATAGCAATTTCTTAATCTCCAAAGCCTTTTTACTGTTTATTTATATAAAACATTAAAAAAAACAGTTACTTGAAAATTTTCTTTAATCCTTAAGATTTGCTTGAATACACCTGGGGAAGCATTTTCATGAAGAAATGAGCCAGTGGAAACAGTTCATTGTGATTTTTTTAAACCAGAGATCTCACCATTGGCCGCAGAACCATGTATGGCCATCTCTTTGTGTTGTATCAACTAGCTACAAACATCATCTCAGGTGAAAATTATCTTAGTTCTTTAGCCCTGCTGCCTCATTCCTTCAAGCCGTTTGTAGAGTAGCTCCCTTTCACTTGCACAGGCCAGAACCCTAATGTTTGTAGTAAACCTGAGTGTCCCAACAATATCTGATACATCCGCTGCTCTTGCTCATCTCCACGCATTTACACTGGGGCATTATACATTTCATATATTCTTTGGTCCTCACTTCATGTCTTTGGGGCCAAGGCTAGTATACTGTTTTTAATTGGGATATTTTGTAGAGTGTAAACTAGGAAATCATATTAAATACCGTATCTGTTTAAGAATTATTTTAATTATTGAAAGTTGGCAGACTTTGACTCAGGTGGAACAGCATTTTATGCCTCCCCAAAAAATTGACCAAGTCCTAATTTTTATAAAATATTTTTAAAAATTTTATGCCTTCCCATCATTACCTGCTCTAGCATTTCAGCATTTAACAGATCGTGATTTGAGTTCTGCTGTTTTAATTAAATCATATATCTAGTCTACTCTACTATTTTAAAATTGTATTCTCTTTTCTCTTCATCTGTTTTACCTATTTGTGTATAAGTGTGTGTGTTGTGTGTAGGGGAGAGAGAAAAAGAGTGGGGGAAGGAAAGAGAGAGACATCCAAAAATCCTCTTAACATTCACGATTTCATATTTCTAAGATCGGAATTTGAAAATGAAAAGAAAATATCATTACTGACACTTTTATTTAGAAATACTGTTTCCAGACACTAATGAATCAATGTGTAAGGTCTTGCCTATAATGTTCTGTAATGGCAGTTGATCTCTATTTTAATTCTCTTATCCACGCCTTTCCTGGGAGGAGAGGGTATGGTAAGTTCCCTGCTGAGATAATGAATACCTGGATGGGTGAATTGAGGCCTGTGTCTTTGTTTTTGTTTGATAACTAAGTAACTGTGAATTTGGACAACACATTTAATCTCTTTCAAAATCTTTTTACTCATATTTAACATGTGAGTGGAACGAACTAGGATATCCACGTGGACCACATGCCTAGGAGTTAGCCATTCAAGTGGAATGAGGCAGCTTATAAAGGGAGTTCTGACAAAGGCAGGTATTTGTATAAATTCCAGGAGGAAATAAAAGGCGTGGCATGTTAGAAATCTGAAACTTGTTCATTATACTGAAGAACAGGGTGGAATGAAATGGGGACAGCCACACGGAAATGATGCAGGTCTTATTAAGAAGTATGTATAGTTGACCCTTGAACAACACAAGTTTGAGCTGCGCTGGTTCACTTATGTGCAGACTCTTTTCAGTTAGTACCTGTACTGTTTCCCATCCATGGTTGGGAGTTCATGGATGTGGAGGACTGAATATATGCATTGATCTACACGCGCTATTTTATGTAGAGGACTTGAGCATTCTTGGATTTTGCTATCTTGCAGAGGTCCTGAAACCAAACCCCCATGGATACTGAGGGACAACTGAGTTTTCGGGAAGTCAAAAGTTTATGTGCAGATTTTTGACTGTGTGAGGTCAGCCCCCCTAACCCCCACATTGTTCAGCAGTCAGCTGTATTTTATTCTAAGTACATAGGAAGCTGTCTATATGTTTTAAGCACGAGAGTGACATGAACATTTTTTACTTTATAAAAATCACTGTGGCAGAAGTGTAAAAAATGCATAGAAAGGGAGACTAGATACTGAAACTAGTTAGGAGTAGGATTGCCAGATAAAAAAACAGGACACTTGGTTAAATTTGAATTTCTGGAAAAAAATTAAATTTCAGATTAAAAAAAAAGTATTTTTAGTATAAACACACCTCATATACTACACAGTACATGCAAATGTCAGGTAAGATAAGGACTGAAAAAGTGTTGCTTTAGTTAAAAGGAAGCCAAGCAGACTTTGGAGACTACTTTCAGTAGAAATAGAGTGGTAGAAACCAAACTTGCAGAGAAATGAGGAATGAATGGAGGATAATGAAGTTGAGCCTGTGCTGGTAAACAGCTCTTTCAGAAATAGACTTTGAAAGAGCAGAGAGTGGGTTATTTATTTCATTGCCTCTGAGAATGTCAGTGGTTATTTTACTTTAAGTTGCCATTATTAAGCCTCATGATTTGGGACTGTTTAATTGCAAATAACACCAAACAGTTTATATAACATAACTATGAGTAAATGAAAGATATAATTCTTCCTATATTTTTTGTAGGCATCAAAAAATAGTATCCTCTCTATAATAAATCCTCTCTAATAGTAAAAACTGAGTATCCTCTCTCGTTACGTCTTTCTCTGCCTTTTTTCTGAATGATGCGCCTTTCTGGAGAAATTCAGATCTCCTTAGTTCTTCACTGAGTCCCAGCAGTCAGACTGCTGGGGGCTGGCCTGTTCTCTCTCACTCACTGGGGTCTCTGTCAGCCTTCTGCCTGTCAGTGGTGGGAACAAGGTGTAGCTTAAGCCTCTGCCCTGTCAATTCACCAGGCAAGACAGTGAGATTTTCTACTCTGCTTTAGAAAACCTAAATCTTAAAAAATATTTATAAAGTTTTGAGGGCTTTTCAGCAAGGACTGTTTTATAGACAGGAATGCTTTTTATACTTGAAATGCTCATGTATCTCCTATACCTTCTAGCACTGAAGATGTTCCTTTAAAAGCATCAGTTTATCATGGAAAGGAGTTGCTTATGTACCTTAAGAAGCAATTCTTTTCATTTCCTTTTCCTCCAGCTAACCTAAGTTCTCTTTAAACGCTTCTCTCCTTGTCTCAGTAGTGCTGAAGAGTTAAAATGCCTTATGCTTCCTCGAGAGCTACTGTGTGTCTAAAGTCAATCCCTTGACCCCCTTACCTTACAACTACCAGCTTAAGGTCTCAGGTTTCACTGACAGAAATTCTCTTCTTCTTCTGTTTGTTTTAGGGAGAAAAAAAGAAAAGAGAAAACACATCATAAACTGAGCTCTTAGTGGCAAAGTTTGTATTCTCTTTTAAGATGGATCCTAAGTTTAGATGTTGAGCTCTGAAAATAAACTCATTAGCCTGTGTAACCAGAATGGCAGATGAGTATTTATGTTGATATTGATCTAATGTAGTAATTTTCAACCTTTTTCATCTCATGGCCCACATAAACTGATTACTAAAATTCTGCAGCATACCCAAAAATATATTTTTTGTGAATGTGTGGATCTGACCAAAAAACAGGTATAATTTTGATTCATTCTCACTGGATGGCTGTGGTTGTGTTGGCTGTTGTCATTTTTTAATTTCACAAACTAAGGGAAAGGAGGTCAGTGTCCCTGAATAAATAGCCAGTTATTGCATGTTTTAAAAATAAATTCCTACTTAATTAGTAGCATAAAAAAAAATTCTTGTGAAACACGGGTCAAAAATTACTGATCGAATACAGTCCTTCAACATGGGTGTTGTGTTACAGAATAGAAAGAGAGCGTCCCCCCAGTGCTAGCAGAGCCAAACACTAGACACTGAGAATTGCTGGGCACTGGAGAAGTACTAGGTATTTTATTATGAGTGGCACCATCCAGGAGAATGGGAAGCTAATGCTCAAAAGACTGAACTCCCTGATGGTGCATAGGTTACAGATAGGAAAAAATCAAAAGACACCTTGGGTTACGAGTTTGCATTCATGCTGGGAGTTGATTGGTCAAATGGCAGAAAAATTGGTCAGGTAGCTCAGTTGGTTGAGTGTTGTCTTGATATGCCAATGTTGCAGGTTTGATCCCTGGTCAGATATAAGAATCAATTAATGAATGCATAAGTGGAACAACAAATCAATGGTTGTCTCTCTCTCTCCTCCCTCCCCTCCTCTCTCTTTCTCTCTCTCTTTCCATTCCTCTCTCTAAAATCAATACAAATTTTTAAAAAATTATTTAGTTCCTGGTTATTGTGAGTACTCTATACTGCCATAATATTTGCTTTTCCCCATGGGATCCCTGCTTTTAGTTTTAAAGATGAGATAGGTTAAAAAAAAGTCAGCCTCTAACAGTTAGAAAACATGATATGATAAGGATTATCAATATTATACATCCCTGTAATAATCCACAAAAGAGGCCCCCATTGCAGGAAGTAGCCAGGAAAAGAGGGAGTCTAACAGGTCTGTCTTTCTCACATCTTATAGCTAAACAGCCTTCTGCACAATTCTAATTTTATGAGTCTCAACATCTCCAGAGGTGTTGGTGTAGGTGTAGCATGTTGCATTAGCCACTGCATAGACTCCTCCTTGTTTTGCCAGGTAGTAATCTCCAGAAATTTTATTATCTAAGGACCCACATGCCAAGGACTCTAAAGTGGTTTGTTAAAATCTTAGAGCTTGAGCAGTAGAACTGGCCAAACAGCTGAATGTACAGGTTAAATTCCCTAATACCAGGTATTTAATGAAAGCTATGTCTGTGAAAACAAAAGAAAGACAAAGATTAATAATCAAAGCAAACTGTATACGAGCCTCTGGTTTGTAAGGCTGTCAGTTGTGAATTCTACATGTAAGGTTGGAAGCGTTTGTAGTTTGAAATGTCTCTGATGAGGTCATTAGGTGGTCAGGTGAATTCTGCCTGGCATACAGAGAGCATCAGTCACTGAGATTGTTTAAGCATGAACTGTTGTGGCAGTTTCCTGAATTTTATATCAAGTTGTCCAAGCTTGCATGGCTTTGGAAAGGGGTTGCATTTTTAGTTCTCAATGATTCTGAGTCAAAGGATGGCAGAAAAATTAGAAACATGTTTGGAGAGTCACAAACAGATATTGGAGGAAATTAGAAGAATCCAAGATCCAGTCCAGTTTAAAAGCAGAAAATAAAATAAAACTCAAAAGACAATGAATAGCACTAGAATCTAATATCCACAAAGGCATATTATAGTTTCTATTGAAACATAATTTTTCTCTCTAAAGTCATCCCTCTTTTTGCCAAAAATATCCAAATTAGGACTTAATTTATTTTCAAAATAAGTCTAGTTTTAATAAACTTAGCATGATTATTTATATAAGTTCAGCAAGAATATTAATTAACCACATTGACATTTTTAAATCTGCTTTGCTGGAATCTTTCATGAGGAATCTTCAGATTGATTTGAAAAGGTCTCTCAAGATCAGAAAAGCCAAGGCAAGCACTTGCCATCAGATGTTGCCTGCAATACCTATAGGTTTGGGGTGAGTTTCTTTCTCTTTCTCTCTTTTTTTTCCTTTTCTTTCTTTTCTTTCTTTCTTTCCTTCTTCTTTTTTTTTTTTTTTTTTTTTTTGAGGGAAAACAACATGGAAAGGACCTGCATCCCACCTGCAGTGCCCATGTTACATGAGCAGGTAGATATTTGTCATAAGCCCTTAGGGATTGCTTGTTACTGCTGCACAAACTAACTTATCCTGCCTGACCTAATGTATAACAAATCACCCCCTGGAAAGAGTGAACTTACTTATGCTCACTAGCAAGATGTTACAGTGTTTTTACTCTCTTTTTGACATCAGCAAAATATCTCAAGGTTCCTGCATCTGCCAAGAAGTGATATTATTTATTCACATAGTAAGGCTGCTGGGAACCATGGAAGCAAAGTACCAGGCCAATCTTTCCAAGGGTTTTTATTGGCTTCCATAAGTCAATCTGAATTCCTTAAAGCTGTCTGGTCATAGCTGAGTCTAAGCATTTCCCTCTCAAACATGACATTTCAGTCAAACTGTTGATAATAAATACCATTTTTCCAACTATGCACTGTTATAAAGTTTTTTATTGAACTTATACAAATAACCACATTGTCATGAAAATAGAAGTACTCATTAAGAATTTCTGAATTCTGAAGGGATCAGGTAGAGAGAAGAGAAATGCTTCAATTCTGTTTACAAAGGTATATATGTGTAAATATATAACAATTCTGTTTACCAAATTACTAAATCATAGGTAGTTTATGAGAAACAAGTTTACTTTTGCCTGGAAAACAAAAGATTTTAAAAATCAGCAATATTTTAAACAAAATTTCATAGAAGTTATAGTCATCTTCACAGTTCACTCAGTGCCATATAATCAATTCTTGTTTAACTTCACTAGCCAGCATTTCATGAATAAGTTATTCCTTAAGAATTCTGTAAATCTTTATCCATTTTAGATTTATGTTCCAAAAGTTTAGTCTAAGACCTGTATTTTGGAAAAAGTTGGTGTTCTCTCTGTCTTTCTGAAGATGAAACATATTTTCAAAAGGATCTAAGTAAAGTAATGACTGTCTTATAAATGAGAAAAAGTTAAAATGATGTGGTTATTTATAGATCTAATTATAATGTAGTTGAAAAAGAAATTTGTTTTTCTATGCAATGTAACATTTTATGAAACCAACTAGAATTACAAATGAAAATATTGTATCAGGACATTACAGATTCTTAGAGATTATAATCTCCTGATAATTCGTTCTTAGTAACAAGAATATATTCATTCAACTACAATATAATAATTATTTCTTTACTTGACAAAGCTTTCCATGTAATTTTAGTATATCAAATAGGCCTAATTAATTTAGAAAATAATTAAAGAGAGAGACGGAATTGTTGAAGCACTCCAGGGTCCCAGTGGAATAACCTGAAGCCATTTCCAGGTTTTAAAAATCTTCTTTTACATCCTGAACCCTGGCAAGTTTGTCAAACATGCTTGAACAAAAGGGTTATATGTCATTCTGAAACAGTATTAAAGTATCCATTTACTCAAAGTGAAAGTAAAAGATGTCAAACATAAATACAGGTTACCTATTATTATCAAAACTTTAGTTTTAGGATTGAAAAGATTGTTTTCTTGAGTAATTCCATAATTGATAAAGAAAATAAAAAACAAAACTATTTAAATAAAATATAAAATCTTTGTTTTCTGGGTAAAAAACTCGTAATATCATATCTGGATCAGAACAATATAGGGAAATTTTGTCCTTTTGAGAGTGTAAAAGAGAACCAAACTCCAATTCTATATTAGCTTACTTTAGGTACTTAACTTTCTCAATTAAATTTATTTGAATTTTATTTAGCTTGATCATACATAAGATTTCCTTTCTCGGGATTTATTTTTCACAAATCTTATACAACTTTTGTAGCTTCTCTTAGTTTTTCTCTTCTTGAGTAAGAAGAGAAAATTCATACTCATTCAAAAATAAACAACCTTATTTTAGGACAAACCAGTTTATTTTAATTCCTTAAAAAATGTATTTTCATACTATATACTTTCCTTCACTGAAAACATACACAGTTGTCTTCCATACTAATTAGAATTCATATACCTTAGAGCCTTAATTTTTATTGACAAATAAAATGTAAGTAGTCAGCATTTTTTAGATTGTCAAATTTATGAATCTATGTTATAAACTTTAGAAACATACTTTTTTTTTTTACTGGTAAAGTACAAAAATTTTTATTAACAGATCTAAATTTATCTTTTAGTTTTTCTGTGATAAGAGGTCAAAAGTAGGTAAATTTAGACTTATCTAGCAATTAGTGTTTCACTATTTCATGTTATTTGGGAATAATCTAGATATTTAATAATTTTTATCCTTTAACTTAACTTTGTAAATTCTAAAAGTTTCAAGTTACCAAAGAGATTTAGAATACAACTTAAGTGCACATACATTATAATTATTGCTAAAGAGTTAATCTAAAAGACATTTTTTATCCCATTTACATTTATTTAATTGACTTGTTCAAAACAATTACATTTAGATTACTTATGAAAATTTTGCCATACCAAGTTATTTTTCTTGCTGACAAATTTTGTAACAGAGATAATATGAACTTATTTGACTAATAAACCCAGGTAGAATGAAAGTATTAATGCTGATGATTTTAAAGATAGGCCTATTTAACCAAACCAAACTCAGAATCAGCTTTAATATCAAGTATTTCCCTAAATCATGTGATTCTGAAAAGCAGTTGCGTTAGTCTGTTATATTTTGAGAATTCTTATATAAGTGCTTGTTTAAGTCAATTTAATATTACAAATTAGCAATGCCATTCAGTGGTAGAAATATGCTATATCTAGAACATACGTACATAGACTTACTGATAAACATTAACAGAGATCTCATAACTTTCATTTTAAATGCTCGGTTTTGTGTCCCAGGTACAATTCAAAATACAGAGGAAAAACTGGATCCAAATTATGTTTTTGACAAGTAGACTAATTTAAGATTTTGCTCAGATGACCAAAGGTGTGCGTGCTGTAAGGAAATAACATCAACAAACAACATATCTCACTCACCCTGCCCCCTTCCAACATACAATACTTTCAGATTTAATTTGCCACCCCCAGACCAATTTCAAAACCAGTTTCAAGTTAAGAACAAATTTCCATGGTTCAAGCTTCCACTCCTCTCTCCTCCAAGGTACACTGAAATGCAGTCAGAATTGCCCCCACTTCCTACAAGATGAGACACAGACTCAACAAATAACAGATACAGTTTCAATAGTCAATCCTAGTTGATAACTGTAACCTCTCAGGGTCCTTTCCCTAATACAACCAATAGTGGGAGCCCCAAATCAAGCTAAATGAGTCCCGCAAGGGTCCAAACAGAAATAATGGAGGGTGTCTCTGGGATCGTCACCCATGTCTCCTAAACCAAATGCCCAGTTTCCCTCACCGCAAAATGAAAGAGCTATAGGTCATCTATGCCCAGTCAGCAGTGAGCCCTGCAGGTTCCGCCCTGGAGCAATCAATGTAGATAGCTGCTGGACAGAACCTGGCAAGACCACCACCAGCCAGGCGTTGCTGAACTGCTGGCAGAAAGCCCACTTAGGGCTAAATTCCATCGTGAGTCACCATTTGTTACAAAACAAAAAGAGTTCATCCACTCAGCACTAGCAGAGCCAAACACTAGGCAGGAAGAATTGCAGTGGAGAAATATTGGCTATCTTATTATTAGTGGCACCATCTAGGAGAACAGGAAGCTAATGCTCAAAAGCCTGAACTCCCTGATGGCAAGTAGGTTACAGATTTTATAGGGCAAAAACCACACGACGCTGCGGGTTAGGGGATAATGAACCATTTCTTTGGGTCTTGAGGACAGCTCTGAGGTTTTTCCAGCATCCCTCTGTCCAGTCTCATGGGAAAGTAACCAAGAAGTGTTTCACCTCAGGGCTCAGGCACTGAAACATATGAGTAATTTATATCAAGATGCTACCTTTAGCTCGCCAGAAGCCTGGGAGTGGGACCATTATCAGGGCTGGGCGTCTGTCTTCTTCTGCCTGGGGGTTGGATGATTGTGAGTGGTGTAGACATGTTATTTCTAGAGCCGGGATTTAAAAGTAAATTTAATCAAAGTCATAAGGACCCGTGGTTTCAGTTGGATCGTTGTTTTTACTACTTTACATTAAAATTTCATTTTGGGGGGGAGGATTTCTGAGTAATACTAAAACAATTCTATGAAGCAAAGAAACAAAGCTAGAAAATGTTATTTTTCTCCAGGCAAGCTATGCAGAACTTTGTACTTTGCCATATAGAACATGATCTCTAATAAATGAAGACTTGTTTTAAGTAATATTTTTCTTTTTCTTTTTAAAATATTTCATTGTTTATTCAATTACAGTTGTCCCACTTTAATATTTTTAAATTTTTGATTCATCGAAGAAGTAGTCATATAGAGGAAAATGCATTTAATGTCTCCAATTCCAGTTTGCACATTAATTATGCTGGGATAGGTATGGCTACAATCTAAATATTAAGGTAGACCCAGTATTAAGTTACATTGCACTACATCTGAATTGAAACTTGTGTTCCCATAGCAGTTCTCTGCCACCAGTTGACTGCCCTATGATTCACTCTGTTTCTAACACTAACTACCTGTAGATGGTGCACATTCCGCAAGTTAGGGGTCAGTCTGTCAACACTGCCCCTCATGAGATATCAGCCAGAAGTCTCAGGTGTCCTTAAGCTATTCATACCTCTTCCTAGCTGACTACAGATTCAGGGTTCCCCACATTCCCTTTGTGTTCAATAATTCAATAGAAAAACTCACAGAACTCACTAAAAGAGCTGTATTCGTGATTAGTTTTATTTTAAAGGCTGTTAACTTGGGGACACCCAAATGGAAGAGATGCAGAGGGCAGGGTCCTGGGGAGGAGGTAGGCAGCACTGTTTCCACTTCCTCTCCTTGTGGAATATTGGCCTGTCACCCCCCAGCATATCACTGTGTCACCAATCAGGAAAATCCATTGACCTTGGGTGTGCAGAGTTTTTATATGGGATTTCATCACATAAGTATGATTGAATACGTAATTGGCTATATGATTAAAATCAATCATCAACTTCTCTCCCCTCCCTGGAGTTGGGGGATGGGCTAAAAGTTTCAACGTTCTAAAAAGGGCTTGGTCTTTCTGGTTTGTCCAGTCCCTCCTTTAAGACTATTTAAGGGCCTACCTGCAGTTACCTTGTTTGCATAATTTAGGTACAGTCCAAAGGAACTCAATGTGAATAACAAAAGATAATCCTGTTGTTCAGGAACTTCCAAGAGTACTTGAAATGCTATGCCAGGAGCTGGGGACAAAGATCAGATATATCTATATCATCTATATCTATACCTATACCTATATCTATATCATCTATATCTATATCTATCTATACACACATACGTATCTTCTTTATTATATCACAGACTTCAAGAGTACATCTGATACAGTTACATAGTTTTAACCAAGTGAAATGTTACCTGAATTTTCCAGCTGAGACACCTGGCACCTAAGAGCTTACGTGATAGGGCCAAAATCACGTAAGTAAATTCTAGGAAGGACTGCAATCCAAGTTATCTTAGCTAATGAAATGTCCACTTTCTGTGCACATCAGCTTACACTATGAGACTGTTTTCCTAGCAAATTGTGAGGTTATCCATGAAATGTACACCAAAGAAACATTATCTACTATCAGTTTGGAAAGAATTGTATTGACTTAAAAAACAACCTAGTTCTTTTAACTTGGGAAACATCCAGGTGGAACCCACCGTACTCACTTCTCTGACTTTGAGATTTTTTCATAGTGTAGTATGATATACCTCCACCTTGTTCAGGAGTTCTGACAGTGAGAATTGACACTCCTCCTTTTAATCGTTTAGCATTTACTTTATACTGTACACTTATAAAATATTTTGCATTTAAAGACCAAAATTGTTAACTCAATATTGGCTGGGGAACTGCAGCAAAAAATTTTGTCCAGAAACGTAATATGCTGATCAACTATCATCATTTTCAAAAAACTCTACTGTTTTCCAAAAGTGATCTATGGCCACTTTCAACAGGATAAGTTGAAAAGTAAAAAAAACAAAAAACAACTAAATATAAGAAAGAAGAGAAGAAAGTAAGAATACTAGCATAAGGATTAATAGAGGGGTGATATAAAAATTTACTGACTGGCATGGTGAAGGATATATAAGGCATACAGCTCTCTCAGAAGGCAACATAATTTTAAATATGAGCTGAATAAATACATTATATAGGATCATGGACATGTGCTTTAGTTTTTATTTCATAACCAATGTAACAATAAAATTCAGATTGTTAGGAATTTTGGGAGAGCACTTTTTTTGTCATTTCAAAATCTGAAGTCATTTTCTGCGCACTTCATTTTGGTTTACATTCATTATAATCAACATCATCTAAAGTTGTGCTGTCTAATACTATAGCTACCAGCCACAAGTGGCGGTGAACATTTGCAATGCAGCAAGTCAGAAATTAGATGTGTTGAAAATATAAAGTACATATTGGATTTTGAAAAAACTCATGAATAATTTGTAAAATATAAATTCATGCTAAAATTAAAATATTTTAGATATATTTGATCAAATAAGATTACTTTTTAAATTAATTTGTCTTGTGTTTTTTTTTAATGTACCCACAAGAAATTCTAAAATTACACATGTGGCTCACCTTTTTATTTGGACAGTGCCCTACAGAATTCTTTCTCTATGTAAAATTCCAGATAGACATAGCTTTCTCTATTGTATATATTCATACAACAGAATAATCAGTGCTGCACAAACACATGGATAAAATTAAGTCCTTAAAAGCATAGTAAAAATATCAAGGATATAAAGTTACTTCTTCAGAACACTAGTCTTTCTCATCTCTGAGAAAGCCCGCCCCTTTTATGGCAGATCCTCAGCCGTCTTAGAGGTTAGGCACAGAAGCACTGCTGATTGCTAATTGGGAGAGGCTTCTTTCTACCATATTTTTAAATTAGCCCTTAATTTGCAAAATCATAAAGCATTTGGAATGTCAGGGGAAATTATGACTTTACACAAATCTATATATTCCTATGATTTTATTGTTCCTTGAGTGGAAAAGAATATGTAATGTTTATAAAAGAACATGTAAAGTGAATATTGGTTTTTAGACATTCCAGCGGGGGATGCATATTGAAATAGATGTGGAGGGATTAGATTCTAACTGGTTCACTGGTTTACCCATTTGGGCCTTAAGTTTTTCACCTGTAAAATGTCTTAGTACTTACTAATGCTCCTTTCAGTTTTAGAATTCTAGGTTGTAGGCTCAAGTCCTAGGACATCCTTTGCTATTTTTCTTTTTTGGCTATTATTTTTCTGTGAAATATTAAGGGAAAATTTTTCAGTGCTAAATGGCATGACACTTTTCTGCCACTTGTCTTGACTTTCGTTAACCCTTCTTCTTCTGCAAACCATCACACAATGTAAAAGTCACTCTGTTTAATTTACTGAATTCAGTGAAAGTATTCTTATCTATCATTTAGAATATTAGTTTTTAATTTATTTTTTAAATTTATTGGGGTGACATTGGTTAATAGAATTATATAGGTTTCAGGTGTACAATTCTATAATACATCATCTGCATATTGTATTGTGTGTTCACCATCCCTAGTCAAGTCTCCTTCTATCACCATTTATTCCCCCTTTACCTTCCACCTCCCCCAAGCCCTTTTCTCCTCTGGTAACCACCATACTGTTGTCTGTGCGTATGTGGTTTTTTATTGTTTTGTTTTTGCTTTATCCTTTCACCTTTTTCACCAATCCCCACAACACCCCCACCTCTGACAGCTGTCAGTCTGCTCTCTGTGACTCTATTTTGTTAGTTTATTTTGTTCATTAGATTCCACATGTGAGGGAAATCATATGGTATTTGTCTTTCTCTGACTAGCTTATTTCACTTAGCATAACACTCTCCAGATCCATCCATGCTGTCACAAAGGGTAAGATTTCCTTCTTTTTTATGGCCAAGTAGTATTCCATTGTATAAATATATCACGGTTTTTTCAGTCATCTACTGATGGATATTTGGGCTGCTTCCAAATCTTGGCTATTGTAAATAATGCTACAATGAACAGAGGGGTGCATATATTCTTTCAAATTAGTGTTTCAGGTTTCTTTGGATATATTCCCAGAAGTGGAATCACTGGGTCATGAGGCAGCCCCATCTTTAATTTTCTGAGGTAACTCCATATTCTTTTCCACAATGACTGCACCAGTCTGCATCCCCACCAACAGTACAGGAGGGGTCCCCTATCTCCACATCCTCCCCTGCACTTGTTGTTTGTTGCTTAATTTACAATAGCCTTTCTGACAGGTGTTAGGTGGTAGCTCATTGTAGTTTTACCATATTTTGCCATGTATGATGCGCACCTGCATTTTTTGTGTGCAGTATACATGGGAAAATATGGTAATTTGTATTTCTCTGGTGATTAGTGATGTTGAGCATCTTTTCATGTGTCTATTGGCCATCTGTATGTCCTCTTGGAGAAATGTCTATTCAGGTCCCTTGTTCATTTTTTTAAATTGGATTGTTTATTTTATTTTGGTGTTGAGTTGTTTAAGTTCTTTATAAATTTTGGGTATTAACCCCTTTTCAGATGTATGATTGGTGAGTATGGAATCCATTCAGTGGGTTGTCCTTTCACTTTGTTTTGGCTTCCTTTGCCGTACAAAAACTTTTGTTTTAACCAAGGATGTAAAAGACCTGTTCTTGTAAACTTATAAGACACTGAAGAAAGAAACCGAAGAAGATAAAATAAGTGAAAGCACATACCATGTTCATGGATAGGAATAATTAACATCATTAAAATGTCCCTATTACACAAAGCTATTTATAGATTCAATGCACTTCCTATCAAGATATCAGAGTATTTCACAGAAGTAGAACAAATACTCTAAAAATTTATATGGAACCACAATAGACCCTGAATAGCCACAGCGATCTTGAGAAAAAAGAACAAAGTTGAAGGAATTATGCGACTTGATATCAAACGATACTACAAGTCCATAATAATCAAAACACTCACCATGGTACTGGCATCAAAACAGACATCTAGATCAATAAAACAGAATAGAAAGCCCAAAAATAAACCCATGACTTTATGGTCAATTAATATTTGACAAAGGAGTCAAAAACATTTGATGGGTTAAAGATAATCCAGTCAATAACCGATGTTGGGAATATTGGACAGATATGTGCGAAAAAATGAAACTTATACCATCCTCTTAAACCATACACAAGAATGAACTCTCAAAATGGATTAAAGAGTTAAATGTTACACTCAAAACCATAAAAATCCTAGAAGAAAATATAGACAGTAAAATCTCAGACAGTTCTCATGGCAATATTTTTTCTGATATATCCCCTCGGGAAAGGTAAACAAAACAAAGAATAATGTATTATTTATTTAGACAGAGTAGCACTTTATTTCTACAAGGGCATCCAGAGCTTCCTAGACTTTATGAAATGGTAGGAACTTACATTATCTCTTTCTTTAGATCTTGAACAGTATTGTTTTCTAGTTCATTTACTAGATTTGTAATCTAGTTTACTAAATTAAACCAACCAATTTCATTGAACTGTTTTACTGATTATTCTTACATGTTAAGCAAGGCATAGAAATCAGCTACTCCCATTTTCTATTTTTATTCCTCATAATACAGCTTCCCACTCCAGGTGAATGTGTGCTATCACGGACACCAGTCACTGCAAGTGCCTGGACCCTCAGTTCCTCTCAGTGGTGTGTGCAAGGTACAGCCAAACAGCAATGGATCAGCCTGTTTACTTAGTAGCAGGATGAAAGTTTCTTCATGCTCATGGCCGTTTCCTAGTTTATAGGGGATTAATTCCTAATTAATGAAAAAGCCATGACTATCTAGCCTAGTTTTCCGTTGTCTTCCAGTACAAAAGGAGCTTGGAGAATTGAACTTGGAGAATTACACTTTAAAAATTATTTATAAATTTGGACCACTGGTTTGGCATTTGCTATCAGGCTTTATTACCATCAGTTTTCATTGGATTTCTTTCACAGAAACTTTGAGAATAAGTTCGAGTTAACCTGTACTGTCCTCTGCCCTTTTTGACATGGAAGATCTAGTGATTTACATGTAAAAGCAAAGAATAATTTACGTCACAGAGTCATACCCTAGGTAAATAAAGGTAATTGTTTTTTATGATCACTTGTTCATACAAGCACTCTTACACAAATATAGTCAGTTGAATCTCCAAGGAGTTTTTCCCTCCCACCCCACCCCATGTCTTCTCTGTCTCCTTGATTATCTCTCACCTTAATTCTTACTTATGTTCTGGCTGACCTTTCTCTGACCAGCAGGGCCTTGAACACATTCCCTGTGGAATCCATCATCTCCTCTCTGTAATTAGCTTAGTGGAGCCACTGTGAAGTGATGCAAGAAGGCTTTAGCTTCCCCAGAGCCACACTTTGTAGTCTAGCACACTCCTTATCTGTTGCTCCAGGGAGCCAGATACCAGGAAACCATTATGTTAATACAGCAACAGCAGCTCTTATTTTTTCAGTCCCACAAAAACCACATGTGACCTTACATGATCTTAAGATATAAACAAGTACCCAACATACTTTGGGCTCCCAGGTACTGAGTTTTCTCTTTCGCCTGACATTTCGGCCAAATCCTTAATCCATTCATTGAGGGATGGTGATGCTGTCATGTCCATTGTCTGACCTGGAAGTTCATTGGGAACAATAGTTTATGATATTATTCAGGAACCTCTTGTTAATGTTTTATCTACTGTCTTTTCAACTTTTAATTGAGCAAATTATGTTTTCTTCCAACAGTTTTGTTTTACCTATTTGCCAGGTATTGTACTAGTTTTGTTTTTCTGAAATAAATTTTATTTTGTTCATATTCCTTTGAAAATTACTTATTCTATGGACAATTTGCAAAGATTCAGAAGAATTAGTTTTATATTTTGTTTCTCACAACTTGCTTTTGATGAACTACAAGATGTCCTATCTAGTTTTACAGATTACAGACTAAGGCAGTCATTTTGACTTCTCAAAGCCCCTTGTAACTGACTTAACCATTTTATTCTAATTAGGGTTCTTTGCTCTTTATAAATGTATATTTTGTTTTCTTCAGCCAAATGTGAATGTGCCTGATAATTTTGAATTAAAAAAATTATTTTCTTCCCCCTCTAAGTGACAGAGTTAGTAATTTTAAGATCAGCCTCCAAGAAGTCTGGAAAGCATTTTGAAATCAGTGGAATCCCTCCTTTTTCCCCCTCACTTCTGCTAATTTCATTCCATTAAAATAGAAATGTAAACCTACAGGATATTTTTGAGAAAGTAATATTGTTTTCCAAAATGATTGTTATACCTCATACATTTAACTGTATGTGAAAATGCAAGGGAATGTTGGATATGTGGTTAAGTAAAATACTTTTTGGTGTGATTTTCTTTTCCCATTTAAACCTTCCTTTAACAGTAGTCCTTCTTGCCTGTAACTTTTACACCTGCTTTTTATTTTTTTAATGAAAACCTTCATTAACTTCAATGACTTGACAATATGCTCTTTAAAGTATTTTTCACATTTGCAAATTGATGCCAGCTTCAACTCTGGGAGTCCATCCCTTGACTGGACCAGGGTAGGGAAGAGCTGCTGAGGCAAGCCGAGCTTTCTGGGGTGTGGTTCAGTTTCTGGTCAGGGGCTTTGCTGATCTCAACAAGTTTTCCAATACGAAGCTTTCTTGCCTGCCTCACTGGAACTTTGTCTCAGTGCCTAAGTAACACAAGATGGTCAAAGGTAGGGTTTGGTTCTGTGCTAACAAGCACCCTGATTTTCTTGCCATACCCAGGCTACTCTACAGAACTCCAGGCTATGGAAACTTTTGTGTTGGCTTAGGCCATTTAGAGACTGAAAACCTACTACAGATCTTGGAATCCAGAGACAAATCCAGAAAGGGACTTGTGCTTTGTGCTCTATATATCCATTGATTCCACTTGGCCCCACTTGCATACATGTTCCCCGTTCTGTGGTGTCAAAAGAAGGAGGATTTTCATTTGTGACTTGTCTGTACATATAATCAATTTTTATGTGCATCAGTGTATTACAACAGACTGGGAGATTCTTGCCCCCCTCCCTTGTGTAGTTTTCCTCTTTTCTATCAGGCAGCCTCTGGGAATTCGGATGTAGAAGTCAATCCCAGTTGCCTATAATGATAAATCTTGAACAAGTTACATCTTTCGTCACTAGAAAAGGTACTACTAAATCAGCACTGAAAAATAATTTGGGGTATGTGTGTGTGCATGCGTGTGTTCTTCTATTTCCTTTTCTCTGGTTATAAAACTGGTCTGGAATCATTTTAAAAATTTATAAGATATAAAAAAAAGAAATCCCTCTTAACAATCTTCCCTTTAGCAACAGCCTCAGTTAATATTATGAAATGTGTGCTTACTGTTCTGTTTTTTATGCATTTTATATTTTATATAGTTGAAATCAAACTATATACAAATTCTTATGTTTTTTTAAATATTCACACTTTCTTATGCTATTCATAGTTTTGATATATCTAAAAAATTGAGTCTAGGACAACAATCTGCTTTTAAAGGTATACCAAGTCACAAATTACATATCAATTTTATGCTTCTATTGGATTTTTAAAATAATATCAATGAAAATTACTGTGGTATGGCTAGTACACTAGTAATTAGTCATATTAACTTCCTTTCAGTGAAGCACTGAAGTATTTGCCTATAATAAATTTGCAGTGCCAGCTCATCACTGAATGGTAGGTGAACTTCTAATGTTTTGCCCTGGATATACAACTGTTCCTTAACCTTACCAACCCTCTGAGAAGTTAGTGAAAGCTATGAATCTTCTTCCCAGAGAAATGCATATTCACACTAAAAACTAATTGTAATGATAATGAATTATGATATGCCAGGCACACTGCCAACTGCTTTACACATGTTATTTCATACAGTCCTCATAGCAGCACTGTAAGGAATGCACTGTTATCCTCATTTTTGAGATGAAGACATTAAAGCTTTAAAGAAATTAATTTTCCCACGGCTAAGGAGCTAGTAACTGGGGCTCAAATTCTGATTTTTACGACCCCACAGCCCATCCTCTAAATCATTGTGCACCTGATTTAAGGGAAATTATAAATTCCGAAAGCCTGCTTATCAATATTCATGTTAAGGACACCTTACCAAGTGCAAGCTAAAGATTTTTATTGGCAGTGAGATGTTTGTGAGATTAATGAGTCATGCTGTTTTCGTAACTCATTTAATATGTAAGTTGTTGAACATTTACTATTTTGAATACTTGTTAGGTTTTGGGATATGGCCATTATCCTTAAGGAGTTTACTGTCTTCATGGGCCGGCAACATTACACACATAAGACAATGAGAAAAAATAAAAATATGAAGTTGAATATATTGTAATTAGACATTTTCATAAGCTATACATGAAAATTAATCTCTTTACTTTGTCATACCTTGATGCAGTTGTCATTCTTTGACTCCCTGATTTATAAAAGGAAAGTCAAATCTGAAAGGCCATTATGTCCTCTGGGAAGCTGAAAGATTCAGTGTGTCATAAAAATGAGGTCTATAAAGTGAGACTCTGAGAAGTAAATATGAATCACATCCAGAATCCTGAGTGGTTTCATCAGCATCATCTGTTAGCTCCAGGGAGCATGCCTAATAAGGAGATGCAAGAATGTTTAGCCAGCTCTCAAAGCATGTATCATAGGGCAGTTCTTTTGAGTTGCACGTGTGTAAGCAGTAGAACACCTTGCTACTTGCTGCATTTGACTCAAGTAGGATTCCTACTGACAGAGAGGACTGCAGTACTTCAAATCATGCTTCATAGCCTCGAGTCATGCAGGAGTAGTAATGGTGGTAATTCCCCAACCTTGGATGAGATCATGTTGCACGGGAGGCTTATTTAAGCTGACCACCTGACAATCGAGGCTGTCAAAGAGAGTGGCTATGCCTATAATTCAAAGAACTGCTTTCTACAGGAACATACAATGGGAAATTTGTACATGTGACTTGAACAGCTGCTGTATACAAGGTTATCATAGATAATGGCTATTGTAAAATATGAAGGCTGGATTATGTCAAGCTTTCCATTAACAAGGCCCTCATCAAGTATTTGTACAGTTTTAGAATTTTAGTTCTTTAAAACTTTAATCATTTGGCCTATCTATATGACAGAATTAATTTATAAATGGCATTTGAATTTTCTTTTCAAAGCAAATAGAAACTTAGTTATGCTAATCGTGGTATATAGTTTGTCTCCATTTGTGAGTCACTTTTATTTGAAATGTCTAAATTAAGATTCTTTGATGACATTTGTGTTATATTGTAATTAGTTTAATAAATTGTTTTAAATTTTATGGCACACACTGTTTTCACAACCCCTGCAACTTGACTTGTTAGTGTCATTTTTTTTAAAGGGAGGCAAAGGTTTTGTGAAAACCTCTTATGCCTAAGAAGCCGCTAGATGGAAAGTATTTTTAAAGAACAGAAATTCCTATCATCATTCACAAATCATTTGAATCTATCCAGCTACTAGTTATTTGAACTAATTCTCCACACAAATATGCAAATATCGTGATGGATTTTATTTAATTTCAAAAGGAAAATATGATACCAACTCTATAATTTAAGTTTATTCCTGGGGGAAAATATAATTGAAAGGAAAACATTCTTTTTCATATTTTCTTTGAGTAGATCCTTGAGTTGTTTTTGGGTAAAGAGTCGATTGATGCTAAATGTCCATCCCACTTTAGCTTCACAGAGAGAATGGAAGACATAGTGACTGTCCACCTTTGAATTTGCTATGTGTGTGTGTTTGCACATGTGTGCCTGTGTATGCGGCTTACAGAAGACCTTTTGATTTCATAATAAGCAGGCTTAGGGATAATAAAATTTGACATTCTTAACTGTTACTAGTATTTGTCCCTATAGCCCTGTGCAGTTATCTTCTTGTTACGATGTAGAAGCCAGAGTCATAAACTGAGCATGCACCCAAGGCACTACTGTAAATTGTAAATAGCATTCATGTGGTCTGGTCTCTTTGACCTAAGACTAAATTGGAGTAGAGGGAAGAGAGAAAGAAGTTTTGAAAGGGGAATAGAAGTCAAAAAGAAAAAATGTACTAGAAAGGTGGACATGTGCAAATGTTCCCTAAGTTTTTGACAAAAGATTTATTTAGATGGGCCTTTTCATATGTGCAAATACTCCTTTGCTCGAGAGCCAAACCCCGTATAGGGGCGCCTCCGTTGCTGGTGTATGCGAGTGTGTGTATGTGTGTTGGCAATAATGCACTCATGAGATAATACGAATAATCAGTGAGGGAATAATTAATGATGTGGCAGGGAATATTTTTTGATAAATGCTTGGGGAATGAGGTGACAGGCGTGAAATTGGAAAATTCCTTCAGCGATCTAAAATATAAATAGCTTTCGGAACTGAAAAGAGTTTCACAGCTGAAGATTTTATTGTGTTGAGAGGAAAAACTTTTTTCTCTCCCCCACTCCCTCCTCCTTTGCAAGTTGTTTGTCCATTCACAAAACAAATACTCTGAAGCCCAGCGCGGCTCATGGGAATAAATTTCAGGTCGAATTAGTACAGTTTCCTTGCTGTCAGGATGCTGGAATTAATGGTGTTTTGATGACACAAATTTTGAAGGGCAAACAAAGACGCTGAAGGGAGAGAGACATGACTCCTTAGAAGCTTGGTCCTCCTCTCCCCCAGCCTCTCTTGTCTTCCCTGTCATCCGTCTGCCAATCTCCCTGTCCATGGTTAGTTAAAGGCGCTTTTTATCCTCTTTTCTTTCCCACAGAGTTTGCCAGATCCGGCCCGGTGCCTGGGTTCCAGGAGGACACGCTGCAGTTGGCCTTCATCGACTTGAGACAAGTAAGTCTTTGTGTTTTTGTTTTTTGTTTTTCTTTTAAGATGTGTGACTGAAGACCATCAGGTCTTAAGGAAAAGGGGAGGGAAGGGGGATTGGCGTTGGCGATTCACACTGGAGACCTAAGGGTTTTTCTCTGTGTCTGAGGCCACCTCTTTTATTTAGCTATCTGGGATCCTTAGCTATGGCGGAGTTAAAGGTTTTGTGGGTAGAAGGGAAGGCAGGAGGTGGGAGGAGGGACCCAAAGAGTAGAGGGACTCAAGTGACCCTCAAGTGATGTGACCCATTGTGCTATAGTTGGCTTCTGCAGACACAGCAAAAAGATAACTCAGCAAACCAATGCTAAGCAGGTGCACTGATGCGGAGACTGCCCGCCTAGAGGACTTTTGTTTGCAGATAATGAAGGCGGCAGCGTTTAAGGAAAATGAAATATTTTACATTCTGGATTGTTGGTTTGTCTTGTTGACTTGTTTCTGTTGCCTTAAGTCTTCCCACCTCCTCCTTCGTGGAATGTGGTCAGCCATGAGTGACTAAGTGGTCATTTTAGAAGATGATTAGCAAAGGCCCTGACCACTCATGCTCACCTGGCAGGCAACTCTGTTAAAGTGACATGATGCAAGCCTGTCCCTAGGCATACCTGAGCTTTGCCAGCCCATCGATAGAAAGCATTGTTCTGTAAGGCCGTTGCCTGCGGGTTGGAATGGTGGGTGGGCCTTGGTGGTTCGGGTACAGAGGAGCAGGATGGGCGGGGGCCTAAGGAGGGAGAAAGTGAACTGGGCTCTGTCATCTCTTCACTCTGAAGATGGATGGGGTTGGATAGAAAGTGTGAATGAAGTAAGAATCAATGACTGATGCTTCTCTCCTATTAAAACAATCTTTTTTTTGGTCTGTTTTTAAAAAGGGGGCTGGCTTTGTTTCTCCTGCCATAATGATTCAGTGCCTCTTGTTTTCAGAGCTGACATAGTTTGCATTCTGAAAACTTTTAGATGCCCAGGGTATTTCTTAAAGCTGTATCGGTAGTCTCCTTACCACTGTGACTTGATTCATGCTGGAACAGCTTTTAACCCATAATGGATGGCTTGAGCTACCCCTGAATCCTTGTGATGGGCGGTGTAATCTGTCATCTGATGACAATTCTGGAAAGCCCTGTTAAGCAGAAAACAGAATATTGTGTCTCTATAGATCCGCCAAAGTTTGAGGATTCAGGCTGCGTCCCAGAAACGTGTGTCAACTTAATATTTGGGGGCCGAAGTGGGGGTTCTCTTACACATAAAAGCTTTCTCAGCAAGGTCCTGAATGGAGTTCAGTATCTCTTGCTACACTTAAGGCCTTCCACCTGTGCACTCAGCAACTCACCTGAGACATTCAGGTTTTAACCCCTTGGCTGATGTAAGACTGAAAGATTGGGATTTTGCTTTAGGGTTTTGTGGAGTGGATCTGTTGGACTTTTCCCCTTGTTTCTTCTCAGAAACTTCGGAGCCAATTGGCTTTCTAGGAAAGCAGAAACTGAATTTCATTGGAGAAACACATCCGAGGAAAAAATGTTTCCCTTCTCACTATTCATGAGAAGGAAGTTGTGGTCATTCTCTCTAGTTTGTGGTTTTGGTCCCTATGGAAAGCAACTAGTGTTCACAGAAAATGTTAACTAAGGGAATAAGTTCGAAAGCACAGCCAAAATAAGGTGAATCTGAGCTGGGGATGAATGCTCAAGTACTTTTGGGCTCTCAGTGAGCACTGTTGTTTATACTTAAGTTCCTATTTTCTATTACATTTCTGTTCTCCAGATTCTTTTATGATGTTTTAACAGTAGAATCCAAAACTTCAAAATTTTACTAATAATGAAAGAGTATGTCTCTTCCTGTTGAATCTCTCACCTAATTTCTATTAACGCCTATCTCTATTAAAGCAGCTTAAAGTTTTTAACAAATCATTTGAAAAACTTTCCTAGTTCTCAGGCCGTAGCTCATTATTAGGGGGTCTAAGGTAGGTTGAATTATTGTGAGAAAAATTATCCTTCCACATCCCATTCTGAAAATACTGATCTCCTTACAGTTATCTTAGTCATTTTCATTATTTATTGCAAGTGAACATCTTTTTAAAAGGCGACTTCTTTTTTTTTTTTGAGCTATAGAGATGTTCAAACCATAAATAGAAAGCCTGGGAGTATGTTTCCAAAGGAGGTATCTTGACTTAAAATGAGGAATGATTAAGCGTTCTTGAATATGTGTCCTTTGCATGTACTCTTTGGAACCCTAAAGTAGAGTTCAGGAGTTTGGGGACTGGAGGCTGGCCTTAAAAACCATGGAGGAGAACCTTTGGCTTGGTACTTGAGTCCCTGTACAGCACTCAGACTGTGCTTGAATTTCTTCCTTGAAGAGAACTCACTGCTTTAAAGCAGCAGGGTCCACCTTAAGACAATCTGATTATGAGACAGGTAATTCTTAAGTTGGCTAAAAACTGTGTCAGTTAACTTGAACTTGTTGACTCTTTATGTTTTTATTAATACATTCCAATTTGGGGGATGGACTTTTTATCCTGATTTATCAAGCTTCCTATCTTCTAATAATTGAGTCTTTTTCAAGTGTAGTAGCATTGTTACCTATTCCTCATTCAGTCCTTATGCGATTGATTTTATGGACCAAAATTGGAGACTTTAGTCACTTTGGACTATATTTTTCTTTTAAACATTTTAACAACACAGATTTTTATCAATTTTATTCACGTAACCTATCTAAACCTTTTAGGTTCTGATTTAGTTATCTACTTTATTAACTGAATTTCGTGTCCTTTATAAGTCAAAGATAACAATAAACAGGATTGGCAGATGTTAAAAGAAAAGCGTTAAAGTTAAGGTAAGTTGTAGGGTGCATAGCCATGCAAGAAGGGGATTTGTTCCCAGTTCAGTGAAGCAAGGATGTTCTTTTACTGCCATTGAGTGTATTTACATTCCAATTTGGAGTACATTCATCTTGAGCATGCTTTCATGTTCTTTGGCTTTAGAGTGTTTCAGACATTATCAATCGGATGATAATTTTTAAAATAGTCAAAATATGGAACATGTGATGAAATCATCTCTTTATAGACTATAATAGCAGAGTGTCATTTAAAAACTATAGATTTTGATTAGGAAGCAAATTAGATGTGGATAGCAGAACTACTCATACTTTCTCATTTGTCCTGTCCTATTCTAATTTTCCTACTTCTTAAGGAAAAGAGTGATGTGACATTTTGAATATGCAAACTTTCATGATATTTTACATGAATAGCACTTCAAAGTTATAGTAAATGTACATACATATCTCATTTGTCAGATATCTAGGGTTAGAATATCTACTATTAATAATAATGTGAATCAGATAGTAAACATTAGAATCTCTTTCTTTGCCTCTTTATACTTTTTACATTTCCAAGTTTATAAAAGTAGGACTGCATCACAATTTCACATTCATATACTAAATATAGTGCATATTTCTATCAAAATCCAAATTTGGGTTAATACTAAATCTTGAGAAGAACAACCTAAGGGTTCACTTATTAACTATCTTGAAGTGACATGTACACTCCAAGTACTAATACTTGCTGGCCTAAAATATGGTAGATTCTCAGTAGTTATTTGATTTTTTAACAGTGCTATGGTTTGTATTTTTCTTGTTAAACATTCAATAGTCAATGCTGATGAACACCAGAATTTGAACTTCAGTTGATTTTTATTTCAATTTATCAAACTCTGAGTGGCTGTGATAAACAAAGCACAATCTAGGTGAGTGTAAATACAGAGATAAATATAATACAGTTTCTGCTCTCCAGGAACAAAGAGGTGGTCAGCAAATACTTGATTCTAATATAAGACACACTGTGAAAAGTATGACATTCAAAAGATGAAGCCATTATGTATGTTTCAGTTATTTCTGCAGCTTTTGCTAAAAAACCACTTCATTCCAAAATGTATTGGTTTAAAACAGGAACCATTTATTTAGCTCAAATTTCTTTAGATTGGCAATTTGCAGCTGAGCTCACTCAGGCTTTGAGGTCAGTTTGCTAGATTAGTTAGGGGCTGCCTGGTCTAGCATGCCTTGGCTAGGCCAGCTCTTCTCTGCTCCATGTGATCTCTCATCCAGGAGCAGCCTAACTCAGGCTTATTTACGTAGTATCTTGACAGAGTTCCAAGAGAGCAAGAGGAAATGTGCCTTGAGGCCTACGCTTGGAACTAGCAAACCATCTATTCTGTTGGCTACAGCTAGTTACAAGGCTGGCCCGGATTCAAGAAATGGGGAAATAGATTCCAACTTAACACTCTAGTTGGGATATAAGACTTTTATATAAATGATGCAAAATAAACAGTGCAAGTCAGGAGCAAGATTGTATCCATATTCACCAAAAGAAGCCATGAAATAGAGAAGTTCTTATAGAACTAAGTAGTTATAAAATATTTCATGGAAAAGGTGAAGAGTTAAACTGCAAGTTAGATGTTGATGGGCAGAAGTTATTCCAAGTATAGAGAACAGCTAGTTTTAAGTTTTGTCTGAAAGTGTATGTGTTTATATTGTGGTTTCTCTTTAGATTGTTTGAATCTTTCGCCTTTCACTAAAAGTGTGTGTTTTTTCAACAATCAGTTTTAATTGAACATACAAATGATACGCATATGTTGTTAAAAATAAGTTATGTAGTGCTTATCTGATTGTAAAGGAAAAATATGCCATCAGTAGAAGTTTAGAAAATACAGAAAGGTTCAAACAAGAGAAGAAATATTTTCTTCAATGTCTTTACCTGTATATAAGTTTGTAAAAAATTGGGTTCATATTGTATGTATAGTGTTTTAAACCTGATTTTTATTTATATAACATTATTAAACTGGGAGAGTTCCAATGATCTTAATTATTTTAGAACATACATATAATATAAATATTTTTATAATATTAGGCCTGAACATTCACATAGTTCATGATAAAAAAAATATAAAAGGATGAAAGTCTCACTCCTGGCCAACAAATTTTTCTTCCTAGAGCAGCTGCCATTGTTAACTTTTTGTGTATACTTAGAAATATTTATACATACAAGAGTAATTACAAATACGTGTTGTTTTTTCATTTAGTGATGGTGGCTCAGAAAGATTTCAGCATCAGAAAGCCAGACCTCCTCACTCGTTTTCAACATTGTGTAATATTCCACTGTGAATTTTTCGTGATTTTCTTAAGTGATCCATACTGCCTGACATCTGGCTATTTCCAGTGCTTTTTTCCTACTCTGCTGTTACAAATGATGTTTCAAAGAGACACCTTGGCATACACACACTTATTTTTACCTGTAAGGCGCCAATCTTAGAAATTCCTGGAATAGAACTGTTGGGCCAAAACATTCTTTTGTAATTTTTATGACGTTAAAATTTCCAGCCCAAGTCTTTGCTCCAAAAAAAAGTGTGCAAAAATGGGTGGCAGACATTTAAAATAGTTGTTTATTACATTACTGGTCATTTCGTACCTAATTCATGCCTTCCATTTTCTTTCCTTTTGCACTTGAACTGCTGGCCTGGCGCTGAGACCAGTGCCACCCAGAGCCCCGTCAGCCCTTGCTGCCTCCCGCCCTCTCCATATCATATGTGGTTTTCTAAGCCCAGCTTTTTGTTAATTTTGCTGTGTTTCTCTGGCTTCATTTTCTCTCTTTTCACACCAATTCCTTTCCTCTTTGAATTAGGCTGGTATGATAACATCTCCTGATTTTGTATCAATCGCACAGTCTATGGTCGTCTTCCAGCACACTTCGCCATTTCCAGTTACAGTACCAGCAATATCACCGTTTTCTCTGATTTCAAACCCGGGTTTACAGATCTTATCTTACACTCAGGGAGAAAGACATGTGGTAAGTGGATCCTCAAGTAATATGCTTCCAGAAGGTCCACAAAGGGGCTTGCGAGTTTACCGGGTACCCAGCAGCCCTTCCTCCATGACTCTGTGTGTGAGTGAGTTTTGATTTAACCAGGATCTAGTCTATCTTTCCACTTTTAAGAATTGGGCTAATTTCTTTAAACCACCACTTCTTAATCTCTCTTTCTTTTTTTTTTATTTTCACTGTTCAGCGTCCTCATGCGCCTCTTTATAATTATTATTTTTGATGTCCTATACTTTTCTTCATCAAATGCTGCTCTTTGCGGGCTGCCCTGAGAAAGTTCACATTTCTGTTAATTCTATTAGTATTAATCCACACTAATTTTAAGGGACTCTCAACTTCCCCGGAAAAATTATTTATATTATTTGTATAGTTATTTAATTTATAGCTGTTCACCTTTCATGTTTGACCAAGAGGAAAATGTTTGAGTGCATTCTTTTCTTCAGTAATATAACCTTTTCTGTTCCTCGGTCCCAACTGTTACTTACTTCCAGCATGTGTAAGTTTTATAGAGCTCAATGAACTAGATTGTGACATTGCCTCAGATCTCCTGAATGGAAATTGTTGGCAACAACTCTTGTGCAGCAAAGCTATCCCAAGATATCTACGGCTTTTTTTAGATTGAGCTGGTTACATTCCCTCTAGGCCCATTATTCCCCAATTTCTAAACCTTCAGTCTAAAGTAAACACAGTGCATTTCCATTGCAGGCACTTAACCTGCATTAAAAACAAGTAAAGGACCTCAGAGAAATAATTGTATATTTCTTTGGAGATGTTAAACAAAATCTGATATAAATTTAGTACCTTCAGTTAGTGAACATCAGGTACGGAAACCTGAGAATAACTTAAGAACCTAACTATATAAAATTGCCCCTCCTACCTCCCATCCTGTCTTGACCCTACTCAATAAAATTTTGGTTTTTGAATCAAATTGCTTTCCCTTTTCTTTGCCCTCCTCAAATCCAGTGAAGAATATTCCCACTAAGAGGAACATTCCCTCTTTGCTTGTCTGTTCTTGGCTCTTGTGGCAAGATCTTAACTTTGTTTTATAATTATTTATATTTCAACCTCTGTCGAACACCCATTTATAACAAAAACTGATTTTGTCTGATACACTGCATATCAACATGATATATAGTCTATAGAATTTCTTTTGAATGTTTCACTCTGGACAGTCTAAACAACCCCTAATGAGGCTGGTACCGGAGTGAGACAGTCCCATACCTTGAAAGACCTCAGGTGTCAGTCTTCATCACAACTATTCAGCTGTATTTAACAGGAAGGAGGCTGTCTCCAACTTGTAATCCTTAATACTGGTTTGTAATCTGATGGATGTAATTTGGAGGGTTTTTTTTGTTGAGGGAAGGATGTGTAATTTTCCTAAGTATTTACTGAGTCTGCTATCAACAGAGTAATGGTGGAGAAGACAAGAGGTGTGGCGAAGAGGGTAGTGTGAGCAAGTTTTCATGAAGGGATAGTCTTGGTGGAGGAAAATAGAGCAGTATACCAATCCTCTAGTAATAAAGTGTATGGATCTGTCATGCTGTGAGTAGAAGTACTCTCCAGGTGCACAATTGAAGTATTTCATTTACCTTCAGATTGTGTATGATCTTGAATAGCCTGTAATACTGGGAGTCCTGTGCACCAGAATCAGAAATCAAACAGTCTGATAACTCATGAAGTTGGAAGATGCTATTCCTGTGACCAGTGTGGGTGGTGGGGTTGGATGGAATGGTCTGAGCCATAAGACACGTTATCTTGGAAAAGAAGATCGGCATCACCCCTATGGTAGCATACCTATGTGGACAGCATGTGTATGTGGGTAGATGTCATTTCATCATATCCCAAAAGCATTTGGTGATTAGAAGAGGGTGTAGTAAGTAATATATCAGACTACCCACACAGACCTTTTCTGCTGTTACAGAGCCACTAAAAGTTCCTGCAGACCACAGTCTATGTCTTGACATAGGCACAGCAAGCGTTTGGATAAAATGTAGACCTCCGTAATCAGAAAATGTTCATTCATTCATTCGACACTCTGCCCCTCACTGTTATGGTGGGTGTAGTGGTACAGTGGGCATAGTGCAGTGAATGAACGTGGCCCCTGCCCTCAAGAAGCTTACATTCTTGGTAGTTTGCCCATGCTTATAAAACAGGCCTTTGTAATATTCAGCTCTTCCTAAAATCTCTCTTCAGGTGACCCTGGTACTTGAGGGGATGCCACTTTATCTAGATTTTCAGTTCTTCTGTTGATGATGCATTGTTCAGTTTTAGGGACAGTTGCAGTTTTGTCTGGAAAGATCCTCAGGAGGGTAAGTCCACTCTACATTGATACACGGCTTCCCAAAAAGAACTTTTAGCTATAGTTTGGCATCCGGACATAAATAACATGGCCAACTTGAAATACTTTAAAAAATAGTCCTTTGCGTTTTAAAAATGAGGTTTTCTGGGTGTAATGACAAAATTGTTTTGCCCAAGTTGTTTTGACAGAAACCTATAACCTTCAGAGTGATACTTCTAACCTCAAAACAAGCCCTGACAGCAAATAATTCCTAATCCCAAGCAGGGGAGAGTTAACACCTTTGGGTCTAGTTCAGTAAAAAATATATAACATTTTTGGAAATAGACTCCACTGAGCTAGACCTTTGACCTCAAGTAAGCCAAGGCTGGATGAGCAAACACAAGGATGGAGCACAAGTGCTTAATCTTTAGCTACCATATGCTGCTGTGGCCTCTCAAACCAGGTGTACCTCCTTACATTGCTTGGGACATTAGTAGCTAGAGCCATTGTGGAAAATTTACAGATGGAATAAGTAATAAGTAACTCATTTTGGGATTTAATGAATGTCTTTGGTTGGAGGAGACAATGTTCTTGAACTGCTGAGACTTTGTCTTACCTCATACCAGCCTCTGAACCAGGAAGGAGGTAAGCTCAGAAATTCTACCTAAGGGCTTTTTTTTTTTTTTTAATTTAACACAATCTTATTTTTCTAGACCAACATCTCATGAAATAATATCCAACCAGAGCACAACTCTTTGTTATAGAAAGTATGTAAGGAGTCATTCAAATGCTAGGTATTGACCCAGGTATTTAATGGGCCAAATGGCATCATAGTGAGCTGGGAAGGTTATTTTCTACTCATTATCCTCTCACTATGGAAATCATTTAACCAACTCATAGATCTAATTTCTTAAGGTCTCATGGAGTTGTTTCAGGAAGTTGGGAATCAGAGTGGAGGGAACAAGTATTAGTAGTGGATGCTAACCACATGGAGACCATGGTAATCTTATAAGAGGTAGACTTTTCATTTATGTTTTTTTTTTTAAACAATGAACAGGTGGGGTCCTTGAAAGGAAGATGGAAGGTCTGATCAGCTCCACTGTGTATTTTCCAGGGGCTTTGCTCTTCCTCAGAGAAGAAGATGCCCACTTAGCAGGAATGTAGGTAATAGATACTTGGTTCTTTGCACAGTTGTGCTTGGTAGAGAGGTCACTTCTGAGCCACTTTAAGGGTCTTCCCCTTCAGACAGTTGGTCTAGAAATGCTGACTTATGATGACAGGCATCATGGGCCCTGTCAGTCCTTAAACTGTATTAATGGCAGATGTGCAGAGACAAACAGTGGTGAAGGACCTTCAGTTAGGAGCAGTTGTAGACAATTTTTTGGTTAGCAGGGGACAAAACACGAGGCTTTTGACATATTTTACCATGAAGAATACATCAGTTTTGGCCTTTGACGCATGGGCCTCCCAGACTAGCATTATCCATTGTTACTGTCCACCCATGTTGGCACGGTGCTGGGTTAGATGGTGAGTCCAATCCAGAGGCAGAGTTGTGCTTCCAACGTGAGGCTAGAACAGCCTTTTCTGGCAGTGTGAGTCTAGTCTGTGACAACCCTACTACCCCTTTGCTCCAATAGAACAATCGTAACTTTTAATGTGGGCATGGTGCCAGCATCATTTTAGATGGCCTCATAGTGACATCTATCAGTTCAAAAGCTGGAGTTCCATTCAGTTTTGGCTCTTCTGTGAAGAGCTAATAAGCATAGCATACTAAGCTACCTGGCAGTTTCTACCTTAGCTCATTAGCATTGGTAATCCTCTCACCTGCATTCTAAGAGACCTAGGTGATCTGTGAGGCTAGGTGCTAGGCTTGCCTGATGCACTGGACCACTCTCTGCTTCTCCCAACAAGCCATGCCTCAGAAACTCTGGAGGTTTGTCCCTTATCTCCAACACACAGCATGAATTTGCATACTCACGTATCTGGAATCTGACAGTAACATCTTTAGGAGAAAGTCATCGCCAGTGAATTCCCCTAAAAGTAGCAGTGGTATCAGAGGTTGTTGTGGTAATGTTGGCTTAATTAAAGCTTAACAGATCATGAACACAAACCTCACCTCTATTAACTACACTGCCAGTTGTCCTACTAGAGGACACCTATAGGCCAAGGAAAGGGCAGCGGAGCCAGGTCTTGAAACTAATTTCTAACTAACTAGTGCATACTCCTGAAAGCCGCTGGAGGGCAGCAGAGAGTGACAGCAAAGGACTAGATTTAGGGAATAGGGACATATTTCAGTTTGCTGAGAAAGAAGCCCCCTTAGCTGTAAGTGGATTAGTGCCCGGGAGCCACTGGTACAAGCACAGGCCCTGGGGAACAAGAACCAAAAAGTACATCCAGAACCCTGACCTGAAGGTTACGATACTCTTGTCTAGGCAAATTCAGGAACCAGGAATGGGTAAAGAATTGAGGTAAGACTGGCTGTGAGAGGGGAACCAGACAGCATTGGTAAAGGTAGAGAACCAAAAGGACATTTTGAGGTGTCAAGTCCCAAGGGTTGCAACAAAGATGGAAGAGGAACCAAATGAAAGAAAGAGGAACAGTCAGAGGTAAGACAGAGTGAATAAGTTGAGGAGGCAAAATTACAGTCAGGAAAGATGGATGCTCTGAGGCAGCCAAACCTAGGAAGGAGACTTTCGTGAGATGCATATCAGTAAACAGGGAGTTGCAAAGGGACCAATTTCAGACACAGCCACACAGCCGTATCTGCAGGATTCTCCTCTCTTAAAATAGCTTCTCCTTGGTTAGCTGGGATCCCTTCTTTCTTTGTCTTTTTTTATTTCAAGAGCAAAATAACTCGTTGAGAATGTGGGGAGGGAGAGAGAGAATTGAACTTGGACATGAAGCCCTTCTGGATAGTATTGGTGTGAGAGGACAGCTTACTGTTCCTAGAATAGCTTCTGATGTTCCCTCTTTATATTTCATACTATAACGTTTGCTAACACTATCCAGTAGGAAAGAAAGTCTGGCTCTGGTGACTAGTTATATAGGCAAGATCCTCAATCAACCCAAACACTTAGGATCTGTCCCCAGGAGGAGAGCAGAGAGCTGTTCGGAGTATCATCTAAATGCTGAGCACTTGGCAGTTTTTCAAATCCCTTAAGTATGGAGAAGGGAAACTTGCTTGACCTACTAAACTTCTGGTATCTCCTTTGTTTGTTTCAACCCCTTAAATATCAGGAAAATGGGACTCCTGTACCTGCAATTTTGGGAGCCCTAGACTGGGTGTCAGGACAGCATAGTGGCTAGGAAGTTTGAAATTGGGCAAACCGGGTTACTAGTTGTGACATTTGGCAAATTATTTGCTCTCTCTAAGATTAGTTTCCAACAATCTTTGGTTATATGCTTACCAAATATTAAGTAACATAATCATTTTATCTTCTTTAATGCTTATAATGCTTACTTTATCATATTTAATGCTTATAAGATCTGTAAGTTATTATAAGTTCATTTTTGTATCCTCGGACCTAAAACCTGTTTTATCCTGTTTCCAGCAGGTTACTTCATAAATATAAACAGGCAAATGACTAAATAATCTATGATATACTCATATAAAAAATATCAGTCATCAATAAAAAAAATAAACTATCAAAAACATCCATAAGAAGGAGATTAGTAGTTGCTTGGGGGCAAGGGGACATGAGTAGCTACAAAGAAGCACAAGGAAATTTCTGGGGATGATGGGGATGTTCTTGGTGGTGGTGGGGGTCACATAGGTGTATATGTTTGTCAAAACTCATGAAACTCCATGTGTAAAATAGGTTCCTTTAATTGTACATAAAATTATATCTGATTAAAAATGATTTAAAAAGTAACAGGCTAAAAATTGTAAAATTTCATATATAAAATTCTATAGAATGTTATATGAACTTCTAGACTTTCTATTTTTTATACCCTTTTTGCCTGGTTTCTTTCATTAAGGATAACGTTTTGATATACAGCCATGTTATTGGGATGTATCAGTAATCTATTTCTTTTTATTAATGTGTGATATTTCTTTATTTAGATATATCATAATTTAGTCATTCACCTACTGTATTTATGAACATCTTGTTGTTTCCAGTATTGCATTATTGTGAAAAAAGCTCTGCTGTGAACATTCATGTACAAGTGCTTGTGTGGATATTGGTTTTTATCTTCCTTGGGTAATACTAGGAGTGGGATTACTGGGTCTTTAGTTAAAGTGTCCACTTAACTTTTTTTTCAATGTTAAACTGTTTTCCAAGGTGCCTGAACCATTTTTCATACCCACCAATAGTAAATGAGAGTTTCACTTTGTTTTACATGCTCTTCAACACTTGATGTGACAGTCTTTTGTTTGGTGGTTTATTACGGTATAATTTACACATAGTAAAATTCATCTTTCTTAGATATACAACTCTATAAATTTTTACGGACTTATTTATACAATTGTGTAACCACTGTAAAATCAAGATACAGAATATTTTTATTGCTCAAAAAGTTTCTTTATTCCTCTTTGCAATGAGTCTCCTCTTCCCACTCACAGCTCCTGGCAATGACTGCTTTGATTTCTGATGCTACAACTTTGTCATATATATGGAATTATAAATATAACTGGAATCATACGTGTAATTTTGAACTCTTTCACTTAGCATGATGTTTTTGAGAGTCATCCATATTGTTGCATATATTAGTTGTCTGTTTATTTTTATTGCAAAATAATATTTTATTATAGGGATTATTTGTTTACTCATTGTAAACAGTTGATGAATAAAACCATGATAAACATTTGTGTAAAGGCTTTTATGTGGACATATGTTTTCATTTCTCTAGAGTACATACTTAGAAGTGGGATTACTGAGTTACATATGAAGTGTACATTTAACTTTATAAGAAACTATCAAACTTTTTCCAAACTGGCTTTTCTGTTTTTCATTTCCACCACCAACATATGAGAGTTGCATTAGCTCTCATATATTTGATAATGTCAATTTTGTAAAATTTGCATCATTCTAATAGGTATGTAGTACTGTCTTGTGGTGGTTTTAATTTGCATTCCAGCAGTGACTCTTGATGCTAAACATTATTTTGTGTTCTCATTGGGCATCCATATGTCTTTTGTGAAGGGTTTATTCAAATCTTTTGTCCAGTTTTTATAGTAATTCTTATTATTGAGTTGTAATAGATTTTCATTTATTCTGATTAATAGTCCATTATGAGATATGTGTTTGGTAACTTTTTTCTCTTAGGTCTCTGGCTTTTAATTTTCTTAACAGTATCTTTTGAAAAGCTGGAATCTTTTTTTATTATAATAATATTTCATAATGACATTGCTTTTTTATGGATCATGCTCTTTCTGTCCTATCTTAAGAAATTTTTGCCTAATCCTGAGTCACAAAAATTATTCCTATGTTTTATCCTGGAGTTTAATAGTGTTATTTTTACATTTAGGTTTCTAATGATATATTTTGAATTAATGTTTCCATGTGATATAAGATATGATTAAGGTTTCTAACTATGCTTTCTCCATTGACTTCCTTTGGCACCGTTATCAAAAGTTAAGTGACCTATATGTATGCTTTTGTTTCTGGACTCTATAGTCTGTTCCACTTATCTGTGTATCTATCCTTTTGCTATGTCTTGATTTTTTATATCAAGAATTGAAATCAGATAGTAGGTATGAATTTTCTGGTTTTTTCTATGCTGTTTTGTTCATTCTAGGTCCTTTACATATGTATTTTAGAGTCAGCTTGTCAATGCCTATAAAATAGCTTGTTGGAATTTTGACTAGGATTTTGTCAAATTCATAGGTCAATTTGGGGAGAATTGATATTTTGACAATATTGAGTCTTCTAAGCAATGTACACAGTCTCTCTCCATTTAATTATATCTTTGGGTTCTCTTAAGTGCTTTGTAGTTTTCAACAAATCTTGCACTTATTTTGTTCAGTTTATTCCAAAGTAATTCATATTCATTGTAAATAGCATTGTTCTTTTAATGTCAATTTTTAATTATTCATTGCCAATGTATAGAAATAACAGTTGGGTTTTGTATGCTGACCTTGAATCTCAAACTTTCTGAATTAATTTATTAAGTATTGTAGTATTTTTTATACTTGTAGGCATTTTGGGGGTCCACAAGTAGGGCATCTATGAATAAAGACAGTTTTGCTTCTTCCTTTGCAATCTAGATGCCTTTTGCTACTTGCACCAGGATCTCTAGTACAATGTTAAATGGAAGTACTGAGAGAGATATCCATGCCTTGTTCCTGATCTTAATGGAAAGTATTCAATTTTCATTATTAAAAATCATGGTATGTGTAAGTTTTTTATGCCCTTCATCAGTTGAGGAATTTTCCTTTAATTCTTAAATTTCTTAGAGTTTCTATTATAAATGGTATAACAGCTTTATATTCCATTATTTAATTAGCCATTATTATTTTTGGATCTATAAGTTATTTCTAATGTTTTGTTTTTATATTCAAATTATAATATATGTATTCATATTTAAAGCCCTTTTTAAAATATGAATTTCTTCTTAAGGTAATTTCCTTATGCAATAATTATAAAAACATTTTTATGGCCTTTAAATATATTGCAGGTTCCTGTAACGAAAGGTTATACCAACTTAAAGTATACCAAGCAGTGTATTCATGCATTACTGCTACAGCAATCTCACAAACACTGAGTCTACAAATTATAAATTTTAAGAGTTTTGGTTAATTTGACAGATATGAGGATACCCTTACTTTTTTATTCCACTTTTTCTTTTGCTTCACATAAAAAAATAATTTTTGTGGCTCATGAACATCAGTAAAGATAGGAATTTACCATGTCCTGTATAATAGGTATTTTGCAGCCTGATTTGATGTATCTCTAATTTAACTTTAGTTTTTTGAAATCTATTAAGAAAGGCAGGACTGATAATTCTAAAAAGTTAACTACTAGTAAAAAGCAACATATAATTAAATGCTAAAGTGAGTAACATGCAAAGCATTGTATGGGTTGGAAGAAGGGCAATTTGGCTGTGCCATTAGAAGTTATGGTTTGTGCCCTTTTGGTTATTAGGTCAGTAGGAACTAATTTTGTTTCTTAGTTTTATTTTAGTTATTTAATTTCATAAAAGCATTTCATGATAAAAACATTTGAGATTCACTATTCACAAAGTCTCTGAAAACTGTGATGATCTGGGGAAATTTAGTTCTGTGCTGGTAATAAAAAAAGTTCAAACCATTGTTTGGCTCCAGTGTTACTACAGAAAAGAGCAAATTAACATGCTGTTGGCTAGCAAAGTTAAGGTATAACTTCTCCATTTTCTAGGTTTTGCTAAAAAATATGTTCTAAAGACTTATATGAAGATTGAAATGTTCATCTAAGCAAAATATCAGTCAGAGGGAGGCCTCCCGAAATCTTCCCAGAGCTCTGATGCTTTGGGCCTGGTAAAGCAAGCAACAGATTCTCTGCAGTGACAGTATGGTCTCCTTTTAAGCTATTACTGCTACAGTTTGTAGTATTCAGTGAGTTGGGACTGCTTAGACTTGGAGACTTGGAGAAATAATGGGGAGAAAGTGCTTCTCAGAAGCTACTGGTATACTGAGGCTGTATTAAAGACTGTCGTAGGCAATAGTAAACGGGCTACATCATTGAAAGTGAATGCATGTTATGAGGTAAGAGGAGATGTAATTCCTTTTAGACTGTATACTGCTTGTCATTTGTGAATACAGTATTTTTGCAGGGCGGGGGCAGGGATGCACACATGCATGCGCATGTTCATACATGCTTCCTTGTCCTAAATCCAAGTGAAGTTAGAGCTTCATAGGATGCTCTTATTTTTTCCCTTCCTTTATCACCTCTGATGGAAATCATTAAAAGGGAAAAGGTGGTTTTCCATGTGCTTCCTCTGGGATACCAACCATCTATCTTTCTGTGCAGACATCCTTTCTCTCACTGCCTGCTTGATGAAATGATAATGGAAGGAGACAGTTAATTTCATTGGTGGGAGGCAGTTGTAGGTTTGGGGGATGGGGAAGGGAACTGGAAGTGGATATGCTCATGGTTCTTTCTGTTAAGTATGAAGCTCTGTTCTTCTCTTGATCAGCTTTATACTTGTTGCCACTGAGGATCTTTTATTTCTTTTCTTCTAGTCTGCCACCTACTATTTTTTAAAACACAATTACGATCATGTCATTTGTCTACTTAAAAAGCCTAAGAGCTCTCTGTAGCCCATTGAACAAGGACAGACTCCTAGCAAAGCAAGTCTAGTCCCAACTTATCTTTCTAGTCTCCTTTTCCTGTCACTCTTCCCCATATTAACTGTACCCAGGCCCACTCTTCGCACGTCCCTAATCACAAAACTGGGTACCTTTAGGCATCCTCTGCCTATCACCAAGTGCTCTCTCCGGGTAGAGTGACAAACTCCTTTCCTTCCTTCACAGCTTGGCTCAAATGTCATCTCCTTTATAAATCCTTCCCAACCTCCTCAGGCAGATTTAATTGTTCCCCCTTTGGGTCCCTGACATTTTGTATGTCCCTTCATTACTAATTCTCTTGTAATTACTTGTTTAATCATCTGCATTCTGCATTAGATTCTGAGTTCATCAAGGGCAGGAACCCTGTTTTATTTATCCTCAAATTCCTCCTCCCCCAGTGGGTAACATAGTTCCTGTTAGATATTATACTTCCGTAACTGTTTGCTGAATGCATCAACTCAATATTGCTTTGTGGCATTTCAGGAGTAAATGGAATTAGATTGAATTTCTGAATAATATTTGTACTCAACTCTCTTAAATAAATAGTACTCATCATTTTCTTCCCATCCCATGCTCTTAATTTTCACGGTGTTTCAGCCTCATTAAATGAGGCGCAGAGATCAGAGCCCTGGGGAAGGCTGGAATGAATCTGGGGATAGGAAGCTTAGCTGGTAGTCCCTGGGGCCTGGCGCCTGAGGCCTTTCTCTTCTTGAGGGATGGCTACCTAGGAAGAGCACCGTGCATTGAGATGGTTCATGCTGGAAAAGAAAATACTTCCTTGCCTGATGAATTATTCTTACTGCTTCAACAGGAGATGCCTTCTTAGATGAAACACTTGGTCATATTCTTCCAACCCTGGTGAGCATCTGGGTTCCAGTGTCAGGTGTTTCCTTTCTATTTCTGTTCCCAAATAGAGGCCATTTTTCTCAATGCAAATACTTCCTTGGAGTTCATGCAAAATTCCATTCTTGTAACATTCCTCTGACATGTATGGAGCCCACTAACTGAGCTCTAAAATTAAGCCAGTATGTCAGTCCAAACTCTGGAGCCAATTCAAGATGTGGGCATCTTTCTAGGATTGACTTCTAAAGTAGTTTACAAATAATTCCTGCTGAGGCAGTGTGGAATTTTTAATGAAAATGATTAATGTGTTGAAAATATAATACAGCCTTATTCTCCATGCCAGAAATATATATATCTTCATCACGTATGATATTAAAATGTTATATTATAGCTTAGAATACTCTAAACTACATTTCTGATTTCTCCATTTTCCCCCATAAAAGCTCCTGCAGTCTTCCTTATCTCAATTAATAGCAGTTCTGGTCTATCTTCTGGAAATGGAAACTGTAGTCATTCAGTTTCTTGTATGCCAGCATTCATGTTTTTTCCTCCCTTCAAAATGTATTAAGAAACTAACCATTTACAATGGGCATTTCTCTTCTCCTGATTCAAGCAACAATTATTTCTCACTGTATTCTTGTGATAGCGTCTTAATTGGTCTCCGTGATGGTGACTTTGCCCCTCTACAGACCCTTCTCCAATATGGCAGCCAGTGCGAAACAGTTAAAGCAAAAGTCAGGTCATGCCACTCTTCTGTCCAAAACCTCACAATGGCGCCCCATTTCACTCTAAGCAAAAGCCAGTCTTTTTAATGACTCACAAGGTCCTATAGAATGTTCACATACACATATATCCCTTAACCCTCCTACTGCTTTTCTCCTCACTCTGCGTTTGCTCTGATAGCCGTATTATTGTTTTTCAAACATGCCAGGTATACTTTCCTCTCTTATTTTTTATGGCCTTTGCACTTGATATTGACTCTTCCTACAAGATTCTTTTCCAGATATACCTGTATTGCTTGCTTTTTCATCTTCTTAGGTTTTTATTCAGGTCATTTAAAGTTCACCTTCTCATTGATGCCTTTCCTATTTAAGATTGTAAATTCCCTCTCCCACTACTTCTACCACCCTACCACCAAATCAAAACTAAAGCAAATCCCTCTGTCTTCTTCCCTGCTTTATTTTTTTTGTAGTATTTATCATCTGTTAGTATATTATAAATTTTACGTATCTTATTTAATTTGTTTTCCCACACTAGAAAATTATTTACAAGAGGGTAGGTAGGGATTTTGTCCATGTTGTAAACAACTTTATTCTTAGTGCCTAGAATAATTCCTAGCACATGGTAGGCCTTCAGTACATATTTATTGAGAGAAAACATGTAATCTCTGCATGTGTTTGCCTGAGTTTTAAGAGATTGAGAGCCTTTTAGACAGGATTTGTTCTACAAAACAACCTGATGTACCATTAAAAGTAGGGATTTCTGAAAGTTTTAGATTAATGGTTTAACAATGTGCCGTACATATTGGATATAAACTCTGTACCTTTCAATGAAGTAGAAAAAGGATATTTCCTAAAAATGTTCTTGTTTGTAGATTTCTTTGCTTCACAATACAAATTGATAGGTCCCTGCTGATAAATGTCCTAATAACATATCACCCAGGATGATGATGATGATGATGATGATGATGATGTTAAATATGGAGAGGAAAGCCAAGCAGATATCAAAGTCTCTGCTCACAAGTTGGCAATGAGATGTAAGGCAACCCATCTTATCAAGAAATGCAGAAGTCACTTGAAAATAGACTAATGACAGAACATGCTGGGGAGCAGTGTTTGGGTAAATGGAAAATTGACTCTTGATTGGCAAAGTGTGTTCTAACTTTTACAGAGGACTTTTAATGTTACTTAGGGACAGAGTAACCTCTTTCTGAGTACAGTAAAGTGTGATGGGATGAGATATGGGTAGTTTGGAAAGTCAGAGGGTACCAGGTGAATGTGACAAGGCAGGATGACGAGTGTCAAAATACCAAGGAGGGAGAGGCAGGAAAAGTTTTCTCTGCAATTGTGATAGCCCAAGTACAGTGTTTTGGATAATTAAAAATATTTTTTTCACTATGTAAACTAAAGTTAGAATCTATAAATTTAGTAGACCATCCTGAAGAGTGACACAGAAATCCGAAATAATCCAGGGCTAATCGGACACCTTCTGTTGTTTCCTTCCCATCCTCTTCCTTCGCCCCCTTTCTTAGTATGGTTGTCAGTGCCCTGGAGGGCTTCAGGCCCTCAGAAACCCGGGGGTGGAGGCTGATCTGTGGGGGCTTGAGCTTGCTGAAATCTCCCACTGCTTTTACAGAGGGCAACTGGCAACAGCTCACTATCCTTTAAGTAGCAAATTGCCTGGACAGGGATCATAGGATTTAATTGCTACGTCTGTGACTGGCTAAGCCTAATTGCATAAATGCTAGGGTTGGGTGGCCTAGATAGGTTAACTGACTCCTTGAAATGTGGATTTTTTTAAAATTTCCCAGTCTGGAACAGAAAAAAATAGCTGTGGTTTTGTGTTAGTTGTATACTGTAATGTGCTTGGGATCATAGGTTTCAGAGATTTCTTTATTGTGGCTCCTGCTTTTTATGAGGTAATAGAACTAAAAGAAATCTTGGCAAAAAGTCAGATGTGGCAGAGGTAAAACCATTAACCTTTTTTCCTACTTTCTCTTTCCTATTTTCTTTCCCCAGAATCCAGGGGTAATTTTACACACACACACACACACACTCTCTCTCTCTCTCTCTCTCTCTCTCTCTCTCTCTTTCTCCCTCTCCCCCTCACCCCCCCCAAAAAAAATATCTTATGTGGAGCTATTGAGTCTTGAGTTATATACTGGTGTATGGTCTTCTAAGCATGCTATGCTCCGGGAGAGAACTATAGCTCATGGCTTTTCTTAAGTCATTTCCTATTACTTTTGAAAAGATGTTCGTTAGGCTCAGAGATCATAGAACTGAGTTTCTAGTAGAGGTGAGACTAGAATTGCTTACAGTGGAAAAGATTGGCATTGTTTCACCCTCATGTTTTTCCTCCTAACTGAGGTATCATAATGAAGTGGCTGAGAGATTAGAATCCATTTAGCAACTAAGAGTAAGGCTCCCTCCTATGGACCACCCCAGTGTAGGACATTGAAGGAGAGGTCAGGATGCTAGTGGTACTGCCAGCAGCTGGGTCACCTTGGGAACGTCCTTTGTATTTTAATTTCCTCAAAGTAAAATGAAAAGATTCGGTTAGATAATCTTCATGTTCCCTTTGATCTCTTATGTTCTATGTCTGTGAATCATCCTTGGTAGTTTAGGCTTATCCTTTTTCAGGATGGCTCCTTCCCTAACTTCTCATATGCCCTTGCTTAGAAATCTTATATTTCAGTTTCAGACTGTAGCATTTGTTTAATAGGAAGCTTTTCAGCTTTCCTGTCACTGAAGATCCTCAGCTTTTCACACAGGATCCACCCGAATCTTTTATCAATTTGCGTGTCTATATCTCACAGAACTTACTTGACTCAGTTGGGAAAATAGTACTGACACCAGGAGATTCCTTCCCTGGTTTCTGCTTTTGAAAACCTGGGGTAAGGGTCTTGCTTGCCAGCAATGGAACCTGCCCCCTAGGTATTGCAGCTTTCCAAAGCTACCTTGCTTTTGGGAGTTTTAGCAATGATCTATTGTTTTATTGCCTGGAGCAAAATGTTCCTGGAAAAGAGGTCTCTGAATGTTCAGCCAGTTTAGCAGTTCATTGGCTGAGTGTTCTGAGATATTTCAGGATATTATGTGCAAAATTGAAATTCGTGTAATCATTGCCCAAGAATTAGCACCATTAAAGATGACTGGATAGGGAGGTAGAAGACTGGGCAAAAGAGCTTTGAGAAAATTATTTCCAGGTTAAAAGAGGAAATGAGTGAGTCATGGGCAGGCAAAACTTTATACAAGAATCTTCAAGATCAGTGCCCCTTTGGATCTTTCTGACTGCTCCTTCTCAAGCTCTTTGGGAGGCTTCCTTTCCCCTACTCCTCTCTTAATATCATACTGCAAGGGTTCTATCAGTCATCTGTCCTATTAGTTCCCTGTTATTCTTACTCTCTATATTCTACCTAGATGAGAAAAAAGTTAACATATATACGTGTGTATGTGAATGTGTGAAAATGCCCCGATCCCCCAAAGATGTCCTGAGAACTGTGACTATGCTACCTTTAGGACAAAAAAAGACTTTAAAAATGTGATGTTAAGGACTTTGAGATAGGGAGATTATCCTGGATTATCTAGGTAGGCCCAATTCAGTTCCTGAGTTCTTAAAAACAAAAGGGGAAAGCAGAAGACTAGGTTGGAGAGATAAGATGGAAGCAAAAAGAGAAATTCAAAATGTGAAAGGGATGTGACCCACCTTGTTGGTTTTGAAGATGGAAAAAGAGGCCATGAGCCGAAGAGTACGGCTGGCCTCTAGGGGCCAGGAACGGCCCTCCGCCGGCAGCCAGCGTAGAAAAGCGGGTCTTAGTCCTATGGCCACAAGGGACTGATTCTGTCAACAGCCTAAATGATCAAGGAAGCAAATTCTGTCCTAGAGCCTCCAGAAAGGATTGCAGCCCTGCCAACTTTTTTATTTGAGCTGGGGGAGACCCATGTTGATTTTCTGGCCTATAGAACTGAAAGATAATAGATTTGTGTTGCTTAAACCACTAAATTTGTGGTAGTCTGTTATGGAAGCAATAGAAAACTAATACAACATACATTCCTTCTTTTGTTGCGAAAGTCAAAAACTTTACATTATGCCAGTCAATAACAAAGTGCAGTGCTATAGAGAAAAAAGTGTGTGGTCTGTACAATGAGACAGAGCTGGATTTAAATCTTGTTTCTATCATATCCTATTGAATGACTGGAAAAAAAAAATCACCTTTTTTTCCCCTCTATAAAATGGATGTAATACCAAGTAGCTGAGAGAGAGAGAGATGGCTGTTGGGGGCGGGGGGTGGGGGGAGATATGAAATTGCACATGTAAAGTGCCTGGCATATGGTAGTGTGATTCAATAAATGATAGTGATTAATAAAATAAAAATTAAAGCCAACACTGACATATTTTAGCTGTCAGAAGAAACACATCAAAAGAAAAAATAGATAAATTGTACTTCATGAAAATTAAAACTTTTAATTTTAAAAGAAATTATCAAAGTAAAAAACAAGCCATACAATGGAAGATAATATTTGCAAACCATGTGTCTGATAAGGGACTAGTATCCAGAACATATCAGAGAATTTATGACTCAACAATAAAAAGACAAATAACCCAGTTTAAAAAGAGCAAAGGATTTAAATAGACATTTTTACAAAGAAGGTATACAAATAGCCAGTAAGCACATTAAAAAAATACTCAATATCATTAGTCATTAGGGAAATGGAAATTAAAACCACAATGAGATACCACTTCATACTCACTAGGATAGCTCTAATCAAAAAAATGGAAAGTTACAAATGTTGGCGAGGATGTAGAAAAATTAGAACCCTAGTACGTTGTTCGTAGAATGTAAAATGGTGCTGCCTCTATGGAAAATAGTTTTATGGTTCCTCAGAAAGTTAAACAGAATTACCATATGACCCAGCAATTCCATTCCTGGATACATACCCAAAATAATTGAAAGCAGGTGTTCAAACAAAAACTTGTACCTTAATATTCATAGCAGCAATATTCACCATAGCCAAAAGGGGAAATAACCCAACTGCCCACTAACTGATGAATTGATAAACAAAATGTGGTACATACATACAATGGAATATTATCCAACCACAAAAAAGAATGAAATACTGATACCTAGTACAATGTGGGTGAATTTGGAAATTTTATGCTAACTGAAAGAAGTCAGACACAATAGGCTGCACAGCTTATGACTGTATTTATATGAAATATCCAAAATAGGCAAATTCATAGAGATAAAAAATGTATTAGTGGTTGTCAGAAACAGGGGAGTGAGGAGTGACTACCTGAATGAATGTGAATTTTTCTTCAAGGTGATGAAAAGTTCTAGAACTAGATACTAGTAGTGGTTGTACAACCTTGTAAATGTACTTCGTACCACTGAATTGCACACTTTAAAATAGTTTAAATGGTAAGTTAAGTTTCTCTTTTGATAATCCAGAAATGTTAAGTAGCAGTCAACTCATTTGTGTGTATGGGGGGGGTGTGTGTGTGTGTGTGTGATTGTACATGTGTGTACACAACTAGGATAATAGAGTGGAAGAATTTTTGAAAATTTTTGAGATTGGAATAAAGGTGCGTACCGATTTTATAGCATGCAGGGAGATAACCCAGGGCTGGAAGTTAACTTGGATACTAGCATAAGACAGTGTCCAGTTGTTCTATTTAGAAAGCCTAGAAGGCTTGATTTAGGGAGTAAACTAGGCAAGAACCAAACATTATTAAAGTTAAAGTGAGGATGTGTGTTCAGACTAATTTTCAATAATATCATGTTTTAGTGAGGGTTCTATAACCAGAGGTTCACTTGAAGCCCCAGTTTCAGAAGAGTTTAGAAGTATTTATCATTAACTTGGCACCAAATGGTGGGAGCCACATGAATCCCCCATAGTAGTCAAATCATTCTCTCTTCCTTCCACATTGTCTTTCCCATCTGCCTGTTATTTCTGTTTCTCCCTCATCCTATAAAAATCATCAGGTGGCCATTTAGGGTCAATCACAGAAATAGAAAAAATTGAAAGCAGGAAAACTTCAGGACAGTCTTGTGTTGCTGTAGAGAGCAACACCCATTGGTCAGAGGGAGTCTTAATCCCTGAGGGCTGGAGAGCTTGACCAACATTTATTTCTTACAATTCTGGGGGCTGAAAAGTTCATGATTAAGGCACCAGCAGACTTGGTGTCTGGTGAGGCCCACTTGCTGGTTCATAGACGGTCATTGTGTTGCAGTGCACTCACATGGCAGGGTGGGTGAGTGGGCTCTCTGGGGTCTCCCATTATAAGGGCACCGATGCCATATATGAGGGCTCCACCCTCATGGCCTAGGAATTCCCCAAAGGCACCGCTTCAGATACCATCACACTAGGCATTCAGACGTCAATACATGAATTTGAGGGAAAAATGATTAGACACAAACATTTTAGTTCATAATGTAAGGCTATCCTTTGAGTTCCCATAAATGATTGAAAACAACTTTCTTTTCCTACTAATAAAAAATAAAATAGATTGAAAAATTTTAACTAAAATAATTTTAGACGTTATGAAGAATCCCATGCCTATTACAACGGGAAAAGTAATAATGTTGGAATATCAGGAACTTTCCTAGAAATGTACATATATGGAGACTGTGGTCAGTCATAAATAAACTAAAAGGTATCTTCTTGGCCCAGAATTCTGGCCCATTGTTTTTATTTACTGAAAGCCTTAAGTTCTAGCTGCCTATTGGGAAATAAGAAAATAATAAAAGTGCATATTAACTCATTTAATCATTGCAGCGTCTCTGTGAGGTAGTCATACCTGTTATTCTCATTTTACAGATGTCCTCTCAGTAACAGAAAGATTGTTTATGTTAGTTTAATGTGTTCCTTCTTACCCATTCTATAGCCATTTCCTTATTTTTTTGTTCCATAGATGTTCCTCTTCCACTTTTCTTAAGTCTCTTGGCTTAGGCTTTTAATTTATCTGCATTAAATGAGAGTTGATTTTGAAAGTTAATAAAGCCATGAAATGTGAGGATTTAGGGCTGAGATGTTTAAAGAGATGATTTCCTGTTATAGAAAGGATATAGTGTTTGGGGTTGATAGTTCTAGTTGGACATGTGCAGTAGACACAAGGCCATTTCCTAGAGCCTCTAGGATTATTTTGACCTCATAAAGTAAATTTAAAAAACCAGAAAATATTTAGGTGTTGCAGTCTGCTGAGTTTTCCTTCTAGGTCTCTGAAAAGTTTTAAAAGACATTACCCATTCAATTATGTAAGGCTTTCAAATGAGTCAGCTGTTTTAATTCAGCAATTCTAATGAATTTTCAACAGTAGACTCTAGAAATCAGTATGACTGTCTGTGTGTTGGATGATTGTCTCTTTTAGTTTATATTCTATTCTATAAACATTTATGTATAATGTTGTGTGTGAAAACATTAAAAAGTATTTGCCAGACACAGACTTAAGTTTGTTCCTTGTATTCTATAGAGTACATGGTGATAAAAATCCATCGAACTTTTAGTTGAGTGCAAGGTACTGTGCCTAACTTTGGGTGAAATAGAACTGGTCCTTACCCTTGGTTTATACTCTAGTAGGGAGGCAATATATAGAGTATCAAGTTCTTAAACTCCTGAGAAAAAGAATGCCTACTTACTGCTGCTGTTACGGAGTTTTCTACAGTTTACCAGAGAGATCAGATACTGAAAAAGTAATTTTGGTTAAGAAGAGCTGGATAGTAAGGTAGCTTTAACCAAGTGATAGATGTTAGTGACATTTAAGAATAGCTTAGTAAAATTTAGCCGGGAGAGGGAGTGGAAGTCCTACAGTGAATACATTTGAAGACCTCAAAGCCGGAGAGAGCAAGGCCTGCATGGTCTGGTGTTCAGCACCATAGAGACCAACCCAGGATTTTGAACGGTATTGTAGAAGTAATGGGAAGCCATTAGAAATTTTAAGAAAGGGATGCGGTAAGACTTGACTTTTTAAAAGGTTATTCTGATTGTAAGATCAAAGTATTGAAGGAGAGCTACAACAGACTTTGGGAAAAAAAATTAGGAGGTTCCTTAGTTTATTATATGAGATAAATTAAATATAATCCTGACCCTGAAATGTATGTTACAGTGAGCACCTAAAACAGCGACAGGACAGTAATCTCTTTTATAAACACAGATGCAAATATCGTAAATAAATAGAACTCAACTTTAATAGAATTATCTAGAAATTCATGACTAGTTATTAGGACAAAGATCATGTGTTCCCAGAATTGCAGAGACAAGGGAGCATATGGAAACTCACCACCAATTACAAGAGACAAAGAATTCTGGAGATGTAGACTTAGACATAACTGAGGAAGTTGCTAGAGTTTTTTTGGAGAATAGCTTAGCAGTATACAATGAAGATCATAAAACTGACCATTATTTTTGACCTAAAAACAATCTTTCTAAAATTAGCCAAAGGAATAAAAGAGTACTGCATACTTATAGCTGCACTGTTACTATTTTTAATAAAGCAAAACAAAACAAAAAAAGTACAAATACCTAACAGGTGAGGAGTTTAAACTGTTATGTGTTAATCCTAATTGAATATTGTAATTAAAATCAAATTAGTGGACCAATTAATGCATGTAAGGGGCATAATACATATAAAATATACTACAAAGTAGGATTTTAAAAGAAAGATCAGAAAATGTTATCTCCATAATAGTACCATTATTTTCAAGTGTATTTTGTAATGGTAAAGGTCAGAAATACAGAATTGGGGGAGTTATTTAAAGTGAAGTCACTTATGTCTCTGGGACTCAGTTTCATCAACTGGATATAAGGGTATTAGATTATAAAGGTATACATTTTCTGTTCAATTCTCATCTGACTTATTTACCCCCTTTTTTGTAAATATGTTTAAATGGACAATATATATGAATATATCTTGAGAGAGGCCTTGACCTTCTAGCCTATTCAGGGTAAGAAGCTTTTCTTTTCTCCTTCAGCCAGGCCTGCTCTCCCCAAGAGGGACAGTGTGTTCGGGACTTTTGGGACACTGAGACCATGATGCTTCCTCCCCTTTCGAAATAGGAGAACATGATAGGAAGCCCCAGCCATGTGCTGTAGAAACAAGAACAGAATTTCTGAGCCCTGCAATTATAAACCTTTTATTTCACTGGCCTCTTGGGAGATCTTGAATCTAATAAGCTAGTGTTCAAAGTTTTGATGTAATTTAATCTGGAGAACCAGTAGAGAGTAGGTTCCTAAAATTTTGGAGCATGATATTGAAATTTGCTACTCATTATAGGAGGGAATTTAGTGAAACACATTAGAGGAAAACCTTGTGTAACTATAAGCTCTAAATGTCTTATAGATCCTTTATGTTGAACACAGTATATATTCATTGTAATCTACTTTGCAGTCTGGATGGAAAGTTTCACTACAAAATTTTAGTATTCACGTGTACCAATTAACTTTTCATGAAGACAAAATACCTTACCTTTCTTCACAGGTTCAGAAGGGACAGCTGAATAAGCATTTAATTAATCAAATACTGGAGAGGAACAGACAAACATCATACACAACTGCACACTCACTTTTGTACCATGTCTATTTTTCAACCTCCATTGTCTTAGGCATTCCCACGAAATGGTTTCCTTACTAGCCTTAGAGCCAAGGCTAACTGGCATTCACCCCCGTAAACTTAGCAATAAAAACCTGGACAAGTTTATAACCTTTCTGTGCCTCAATTTCTTCACTTGTAAAATACAGATAATTATAGTAGCTACCTCATAGGCTTGTTGTCATGATTAAGCTAATCCATGAAGAGTGATCAGCGTACTACTTGTCATATAATAAACATCCAGTACATGTTTATAGCTTATAATTTGTTCTGATTTACTGTACCTCTCAGAAACTCCTTCATCCTTTAGATAAATGCTCATTTCAGGTGTACTGAACAGCAATATGTACGATGCATCTGCTTCCAATCCCTCTACCAGCTTGCTCCTAGGTTCTCATGTTCTCAAGAAACCTTGTTCTCAATCTCTGATGTTGACCCAAATACGGATTCCCACTCTTACCGAATCTGTTCTTTACTGTCTGGGGGCCCTTACAACTTCAAGGCTGTCAGGTTTCCAAACAGCAGTTTCCCATTTGAGGTAAAGGAGGTTAATAATCATAGAACTAATATGACAAAAAATGAGAGCTCTACTGAATGCACAGCTGACTAAACTTGTCATCTCACAACGAGTGCTAGAGGGTTGATCTTCAAGTTGACTTTCTGTTATAGAGAGCTCACTCCGTCTATGTAATTTATCATGCATGACTTTTTAAAGCTCCACTGACAGACTGGAAAAAGATGGATTGTAGGGAACAGACCCTGAAAGGGGTGTGTATATGTGTTTAATTTTACTATATGAAAAATGAGTAATTTGTTGTAGTCTGGGTAATTTAAATTTCCCTTTTCTCCATTGCTTGGAAGCAGCAGTCTAGAACTCAAGGAGTGCTGCAGCAGATAGGGACTGAGGCACACTCCTTATCCACGACCAAATGAGGCATAACTGTTCTAGAAACCATGGTAGATGTTTTCTTTGGGTATTTTGTTTTAATCTATTTTTTAACTTGGAGATAAAGGATCGGTATCTTGATTTCTAAACCCGATGTTCCCACTACACATTTTATAAGTATTTCCCCCAAATTATTGCTCTGAATCTCCCCCGCCCCTGCCATACACACACACCCCTTTGCTCAATACTCATGAACCTGAACCACAAAGAAAACTTCCTAGGTGAAGAGACAGTGATTTATGTCTTTGCTGTCCTCTCCCTAGTGTAAGGGAGGTACACAAATAACTTTTTGTTTTTGTATTTTCTTGCTATTTTTCTTCTCTCTTTGCAAATTTGCTTATTGTATTTTCTTTGTTTCTTATTTGTCTAGTAAACAGAAGATGTGTGTTACGTTTTTATTTGTACTAGTATTTAAATTTGCCATACTTAAATTTTATTTTCTCTTTCATGTATGAGACATTATTATTGATTTTCTTTCCTCTCCCATGTATGTATGAGAAAATAAACTATATACAAATTGATGTGAATATGTTATATAACATATCAAAATATATATCTGTATAACATGTGTAATATAGCTATAACATATATAGCATAAATAAATATATGTATATAACAGAAACAGAATATTTATACAGGAGTGGGCAATAGTAGATTTACAGTTTTGAGTATGCAAAATGCTTTATTTTTGTATTATTTATTTAGTAATTATTGTATTTTCTAAATGAACAACTGTAAACCTACTTTTTCCAACCCTGTATATAAAATATATGTATAGATATATTTTAAAAGAATATGTGTGTGTATACTGCTTATAGACACACACATACTAGTTAGAAACCTGGACGAGAGGAGGAGTAATCGGCAACAGCTTAGTTGGAGAATTAGAAAGTTAAATGAGCAGTGACAATACAGTAGGATAAATGCTGTGGAAGGGCATTACAGGACATAGACAGAACACACCTAACCTGAATTTGGGGTAGGAATCCTTTTAGGAAATAGTTCAGGCATTTGTGTCCAGTTTTGTAATCATATTTATAACAATTTTTTTACATTGAGTATATTTGACTCTGTTTATTACCAGTCTTTGATAGCATATTTCTATACATGATATCTTTGTAAACTGGGTAGACTACCTTGCTGCATAAATATTTGAGTAATATTTTCAGGAAAGTTTTAAGTAAATTTTGTAAGTCTTTACATACCTGAAAATATCTTTCTTTAAGAGTCGCATGGAAATGACAACCTGGAGAGTATAAAATTCTTGGGCCTTATCTGTTTTTCCTCTTAGACTTTGCTCTGTGGCCACCCTACATATTTGTAAACTTATTTCTTTATCATTGAAATTCATTAAATTCCCCAGGATATGTATCCCCAGATATTGTTCTCTTTTCATTATTTCCTAGTTATATGGTGAATCTTTCCATCCTGTATACTTAGTTCTGTCCATTGCTCAAAATTATTTTCTATTTTATTAATTTTTTATGCTCTTTACACTTTTGAATAATTGATGTGTCATAGAATCTTTATATTTATTATTATGTCTTTCCTTTCTCTGTTTTCAGGATAGGCATCTCAATCCAAATGGCTAGATCTATTGGGTTTTTAAGTTTTCAATATTGATTCTATACTTCACTTTAAAGGGCAGATTAAAGTTTTAGTTTTGTGTTTTTACTTCTCTACTATCTCTTGTATCACCCACCTCATTTTAAAATTTCATACAACTAACATTCTTGTTTTTCTTATTTTTATTTTTAAATTTTTTCTTTGATTATCATTTTTTGAAATCTATTAAAAACATTAAAATTTTTTCTGAAGTTTTTTTCTATAGTTTAATTTTTAAATTATAAATTGCATGTATATTCTTTTAAATAACAAAATGTTTTTCATGCCTTTCCCGATTCTTTTCTTCTTTTACTTTAAAACTGTGTGCTTACCCTTGACAGTAGAGGTCTATTCAGACCTATTATTTATCTGTGAATTTGTTGTCACATCATTACCATCGAAGTATGATCTACATCCAAGTATGCATCTGAGTATGATTTCTTATCTAAGAACTTGTTAGAAATGCAAAAATCTCATGACCCATTCTGAACTTAGTGAATCAGAATTTGCATTTTAACAAGACACTCAGGTGATTGAAAAACGCATTAAAGTTTAAAAAGCACTAATCTACATTAATGCAATTAGGAAACTTACTGCAGTGTGAAGTTTGAGGGATGATTGATGGACACTGTTTTCCAATTTGTAGTATTTAGTCTTAATGTCTAAGGAAGTATCTCCTAGGCCCATGTGATTAACTGCTTGATTATCTGTAAGGAAGCAATCTGTAATTCTCCTTTTGCAATAAAAAAATGGGAAGATGGGGAAATCAAATACCCACAGAGTACTCAATTCCTGTGGATATTCCAGGCTGATCTTCTTCCTGTTGACAGCTTCTTACTCTGAGAGGTCAGTCCTTACTCCTTCACTGATTCAACCTCAAGCCATGTTTTATTCCTGGTGTGAGGAAAAGTGTTTTCCTCCACCCTCTAAGGTTCTGATTTTGGAGACTGCAAACTAAACTGACAAAAGACAGGAGAAAAGGCCTGCACATTTTAATATTTTTACATGCATGGGAGCTTGACAAAAAAAAAAGTGAGAATTCAAAGAAGCAGTGAGACTCTGGGGCTTATATACCATTTTAACAAAGGGTGATAAATTGTGGAGAAGTGACTAGACAAAAGAAAGGGATTTTGGCTCCTAAGAGTGGTAAGTTATGAGAAAGTGACTGGGAAATATATGGTAGATAAGGGTTCTTTAGAACAGCTTGTTATGTAGACTTATCTGGTGCCATCTCAGATCTTGCAAATTTGGGAGAAGGCAGCTTCTTTACAAGTGGAGGCAGGCATAGCTCTTTTTATTGTGCTTTGCCTTATTGTGCTTCACAGATGTTGCATTTTTTATAAATCGAAGACCTAGTATCAAGCAAGTCTATCAACACCATTTTTCCCACAGCATCTGCTCACTTCATGTCTCTGTGTCACATTTTGGTAATTCTTGCACTATTTCAACTTTTTAAATTATTATGATATGTGTTATGATGGTCTATGATCAGTGATCTTTGATGTTGCTGTTGTGATTGTTTTGGCGAGCCATGAACCACACCCATATAAGACAGCTAACTTCTAGAAAGGGGTCACCATTCTAGATGCCCTTGATAACATTCATGATTCATGTGAAGAGGTCAAAATATCAACATTAACAGGATTTTGGAAGAAGTTGATTCCAACCCTCATGGATGACTTTGATTTCAATGGAGGAAGTAACTGAAGATGGGAAAATAGCAAAGGAACTAAAATGAGAAGTGGACCTGAAGATGTGACTGAACTGCTGCAATGTCATGAAAAAATTTACCAGAGGAGAAATTGTTTCTTAAGGATGAACGAAGAAAGTGGCTTCTTGAGATGGAATCTACTCCTGGTGAAAATGCTGTGAAGATAGTTGAAATGATAACAAAGCATTTATGGTGCTACATAAACATGGTTGATAGAGTCGACAGGGTTTGAGAAGATTGACTCTAATTTTGAAAATCCTACTGTGGGTAAAATGCTATCAAACAGTATCACATGCTATAGAGAAGTTGTTTGTGAAAGGAAGAGTCAATCAACATGGCAAGCTTTATTGTTGTCTTAAGAAATTGCCGCAGCCACCCCAGCCTCCAGCAACCCTTGCCTGATCCGTCAGCAGCCATCAACCTCCAGGCAAGACTGTCCACAGCAGAAACATTATGACTCACTGAAGGCTGCGGTGGTGGATAGCATTTTTTAGCATAACATGTTTTTTGATTAAGATTAGACATAATGCTACTGCACACTTAATAGACTACAGTATAGTATAAACATAACTTTTATATGCACTAGGATGAAAAAATTCATGTGACTCGCTCTACTGCAGTATTTGCTTTATTGCGGTGGTCGAGAATCGAATCCAAACATCTCTGAGGTATTCCTGTATTTCTGTCACCGTTACAAAGGGAAATTTATGCCTTGCTCTCAGGCAGGAAGGAGGAGAGCAGAGAGCTCTTCCCACATCTGCTGGTTCTCAGTTATCTTTAGCTCAAAATAATCTTCATGCCAACATGGCATACTTTGGGGCAGCATATTCTGATCCCCTTTACTAAGCGTTATTCTCCTGAAATACTCTTACCCTGCTTTGGATACTGTGAATTCTTCCTGAATTCTGACAGATAAGTTTCTTAGTTTCTAGTAAGGTTGAAATTTGTCATCATTTACTGTATTTTCAAGAGAATTCTTAATGGGAAAGAAAGGAAGGGCAAATTGAGCTATTGTTCACTGTCCTCATGGAATGGAAAATTGCATGGATGACTTTGAGGTATCCCCCTGCCCAAACATGTTATGATTAGTAGTACTGCTGTTGTATGTAGTCTAGTTTATATACTCCTCCCTAACGTGGAATCAAGTGAAGATTTATAAAAGCATACATCTTGCAGAGGGTTTAGCTATAAATGCTGTTTTGCACTAAGATTGTGACTTTCTTAGAAAGATTGGCCTCAGTCCTTTATAAAATCATACAAAATGTTTAATTATTCTTGGTACTTAGTTTATAATCTATACACATCACTTTCATTTATATCCCCATGAGATTAGTCTTTTGATTCACATTTTATAACTGAACTAAAATGTGACCAAAGAGAGTAAGCAACTTGTTTGACATAATTTAGCTGATAATTGCAGAACTTCAATTACTTACTGGCTGTGTAGCCTTCTCAAGTGACTAATCTCTTTGTGTTTCAGTTTCCTCATTTATAAAAAGGACATTATTATACCTTACTGCAAAAAGTTCTTGTGTGGATTGAACATGTCAGTGTATGTCAAATCGTCTAGCATAGTGTCTGGTAAATAGCAGAAGCTCATTAACTGTTTATTTTCCCCCTTTTTCCCAGTTGTGGTTTCCCAGGCACACTTTGTGCTTTCCCGATTTTGCCACTAATCTCCATCTACTGAAAGGCACCTGTTTAATTTACATGAAGGAAGTACTCATACAACTGCATAAATGTATATATAGCAAGATGTTTGTCACAGTATTGTTTACAATGACAAATTTTGGAGCAATTTGATTAAAATTTTAATTAAATAAAATTTAATAAAAATTTAGATTAAATTATTTATCAGAAACTGATTTGTTTAATGTGATTAGGTAAATTAAGGTACATCCATACCATATAGTATGGTATGGTACATACCTCAGATATAATGAGGTATGTGAGTTGATGTTTATAAAGCCCTTAGAACAATGTCTAATACATACTAATTACTGTGCTTTTGTTTTAAATGGCATATTGAAACCATAGAATGTTGCACTTGATAACACAAATCTATATTTATTTACAAACAGGTCACAGTATATTGTTAAGACAGAAAATAGTTCACAGCACATTATCTATGATATCACTATAAAGGGTCTGGAAAGATATGTTAAAAATCTTTTTTAAATTAAATTTTTTTAAGAGTACAGAGACAGAAATACAAACTAATTTTTCTAACAGCTGACTTCCCTGGCCAATAAGTCAGAATTGGGTTATATGACCTTGAGAGATTTATTTAACGGTGAGGACTTTTAAGAATTTGCTCCCACCTCCCCTTGGTCCACGTGGCTGTGAAAGTTGGAGTAGATTCCTATGGGCCTTGTTTTTATTCTGACTAATAGTGAGATTCTGGAGCTCAAATTGGTTAGACCTGCTTACTTGGAAATAAAGATGCTTTGGAGTAAAAGGAACAGTGGGCAATTGTTTAATTTACCTTGGGTGGAGGTGCTTAGATATAACTAACGAAGTTGCAGTCCTTAAAGGGAAAAGTGTCAGAATCTCTTTTCTATGAAAATACTATTTGGGGAGATTAGTTCTACCTATTTCTCATGGGGTTGTTGAGAGAATTAAGTTAGTGTAATTAAAACACTTAGAAGAATATATAGTATATAGTAAGAATTATATATGTTATTGTTATTTTTGTTTTTGTTTGAGCAATGCAGTATTTAAATGGAGCAAAAGTTCTACTGACGCACCTATCATCCTCTGACTGCTGTCACTCAAACAAAAGAGTTAGGAATGACATCTTCTTCTCGGTGTTTTCGACTAAATGTCAGAAACAGTTGGGAAGGAGGGAAAAGCTGTCCTTATTAACAGATTATATCATTGTCATGCCTAAAAATTTCAAGTTAATTGACTGAAAAACAATATACTATTAAAAGATGATCAGCAAGAGAGTCAGACATAAAATTAATATACTAACAAAATAGCTTTCCCCAAAATATTCCAATTATAATCAGAACAGAATCAATAAAACAGAATCAAATAGAAACCTAATTAGTACTACACAGCAGAGAGAAGGAAAGAGCTACTACCCTTTGTGCCAGCATGGATGGAACTGGAGAACATTATGCTAAGTGAAATAAGCCAAGGGGTGAAAGTCAAATGCCATATGATCTCACCTATAAGTGGAATCTAATCAACAAAACAAACAAGCAAGGAAAATATAACCGGCAACATTGAGAGAAAAAAAACAAACCAACAGTAATGAGAGGGAAGGAGGGTGGGGAGTAATGGGGAAAAGAAGGGGGAGCGTCAAATCAAGGAACTTGTATAAAGGACCCAGGGACAAAGCCAAAGTGGGGAAGGATTGAGGGCGGGAGGGTGGGGCAGGGGAATGTGGTGGCAGGAAAAAGGAAACAAATGTATTTGAACAGTAAAAAAAAAAAAAGAAAGAAAGAAATATACAGCATCTATAGGAAAAAAATTATAAAACTTTGCTGAAGGACATAAAAGAATAATTAGATATACCATGTTCCCAGATCAAAGGCCTAGGAATTTTATCAATAACTTTGTCAATATTCTCTTCATGAAACAAATTGATGGGTTCAGTGGAATATCTCTCAAAGATCCTGTGGAATTTTTCTTTTTTAATGAAACTTGATAGTCTGATTCTCAAACTTACCTAGAAGACCTTTTATATGCAACAACAACCAGAAGATTTTGAATAGTTATTATACTTGAATTCTTACTATGTGCTGAGTACTAGTTTAAGTACTTTACATGTATTTACTCATTTAATCCTAGTAAAATGTAGGAACTGTTAGTATCACCATTTTGCAGATCGTGTCTGATAGGAAAGTACACATAGGTTAACTTGCCCAAGGTCCCCCAATTCGTAGTTGACAGAGCGGGGATTCTAAAATAATCTTATTCCAGCCTCTGTTCTGAACAACTACACTACTGCCCATATATTTCGGGAATATTTTCACTTCTTGATAGTAAAGCATCATATAAAGATATAAATTAAAAATTATGATTTTGGTGCAAGAATAAAGTGGCACAATAGAAAAAATAAACCTTTGCGAATTCAGCTTATTTATGATAAAGGGAAAATTTCAAATCCGTCAGAAAAATGTTGGTACATGGTGCTGAGACAATTCATTATCCCTTTGGGGAGAAACTTAAATTATATCCTTGTTTCATACCATGACCATAAATAAATTTCAAATGAATTAAAGACCTAAACATAAAAAGTATTAACAGAAAAATGGGAAAATATTTTTATACTCTCAGGGTGGGAAAAGACTTTCTAACTAAAATACAAAATCTAAAGCCATAAAATAAGAGTTTGACAAGAGATTTAAGGCTTTAATATGATAGAAGACAGCATAAACAAAGTTAAATCACAGTCTGAGAGAATATTGTCAGTCTCTATAATGGAACAATGATTAATATCCAGAATATATAACAAAAACTATAAGGGCTCAGTAAGCAAAAGGTTAATAACCCAGTAGAAAAACTCACAAAGGATATCAACAGACAGTTCATAAAATAAAAACTTAAAGTGTCCCCCTCAAATGAAAAGATACTTACCTTCATTATTAATGGAAATTAAAATAATAATAAGGTATCATTTTTCAACTATTAGATTAATAAAAAACAGTTTAATTTATAATACTTAATTTTGGGAAAAGGAATGAAGAAACTGATACTATTTTATTAAGTTATAAATTGGTGTGGCATGTGTGAGGACAGTTTGGCATTAACTATCAGTGTTTTAAATTACATCTTCATTTGATCTCTAGTAAGTTTAGCTTTCACATGTGTACAAGAATATAAGTATAAAATATTTATTATATATAATATGTAAGAGTGAGAAGTTAGAACAAATCTAAATACCTACTAGGAGGCAAATGGGTAAAAGTATGGACTATTCATACTTGGGATATTATACATCTCTTAAAAAGGTTGAGGCGGTCATACATACTGGCATGAAAAGATCCCCAAAGACATAATAAGTTTAAAAAGATAAATCACCAATCAGTGCTTAAAGTAAAATTCCATCCTACCTAAATATCTTTCTATATTGTGCATATTTATATTTGTTAACAGTTAAATTATTCTTTCATATTGAGGAAGAGGTTTAGAATGGAAAAGAAGCCAATCAACTTGTACTTGTTACCTTTTTTAAACTTTTGAAAATGTGTTCACATATTCAATACTTTTTCAAACTACAGTTAATTATAGAGAATGAACTTAGAAGTAGAAAAATCCCTGTAAGAAATTTTGTTCATCTCTTGTCTTTTTTCTTTCTGTAGGTTTATTCTCTGTAGAATAGTACAAAAAGAACAGTCTTCACATGATTGCAAAATGACTTCTTCAGGCAATTTAGTTCACTAGTAGAAACTTAGGAGAAAAAATCAGAAAGATATTATGTTTATGCTGTATTTGCTTTTGCCTAATTTCATATTTTTTAAGTCTTTTGAGATGTTTCACCCTTCTCTGCTCCTTAATAGTCCTGTTCTTTAAGTACCTGGATAATCCTCATGATTGTGTCTTTGCTATTTCCATTCTAAAAACATTGTTGTACACATACTTTTTATCATGAAACACCTAGAGCATTTTTTGGGTGCAGGCAAAATAGGAAAATAATCAGAATACATCATATTTTCTTCATCTATGTGCTCTACTGTCATTTACCATTTAAATGTGTGCTACACATAGAAGAGGCCACCAATAAATATTGAATAAATTATCTTTATCTAAATGTTTAGGAGATTCTTTTGAACTCCCCTTTTCTCCCTGTCCATGAGGGCTCTGGCAAGAATAGTAGCATTGTCTTCAGAGAGGCCAAGGAAATTTGACCCTCTGGTTTTGGGAAGCTCAGAAAGCTTTACACAAGATTTTGAAAGACCCGTGTTTTTTCTCCCCCAAGCCTATCAAGCTATTATTTCGGCTAGCTCAAGCTCTATGACATGACAAAAATTTTGTTTTATGATATAAGCCATCAAAATAAATATAATCTTATATTTAGCACTTCAGGGTCACATACTAATTTATTCAGAAACAATTCTAATGTTTTTAATAGGTTATTATTTAATATCATTTAAAATTGCGACATGTATGTTTAGGATTCTGTTTTCTTATTCTGTGTACCCTTGGCTAAATAAATAACCATCCTAATTCCTTAGTTCTTCATCTTTAAGAAGATGTCTTTGTATTTATTTTACAGAGAATTTATGAAATATGATTCTTGTTGGAAAGACTTCCTTTAAATATTTAACTTCCACTTCTTTTGCACAGTCTTTTTCATTATATTCTGAAAAAAAGTACATAAGTCTGCTTTTCTCTTCTTAATTTATTTTATGCACATCTAATCTGTTTAAAATTAATACTTTAGCAGAGGCTTTAGAATGTCATCAGGTCAGCCTTAGGCAGGCAGATGCATTAGGAGAGCAGGACACAGTCATCTTTCCTCTGCTTTGGAAAAACTTACGAAGATGCAAACTTCACGTCTTCCTTTTTCAGCCATTCAGCATGAGACCCCTGATATTCAGGAAGTAGTTTCTTGATCCATGTTCCATTTCTTACTGTGCTACTAAATACTAACTGTAGTGCTTCTTGTAGTGTTCTCCATAGAGAACAGGTCCGTATAGATTCATATGAACAGTCCTTAGACCTAACGGACAATTTAAATTTACCTATTAATCATTTGTATTAGTTATCTGCTGCTGCATAACAAATTACTCCAAAACTTGGTGGCATAAAATAACATTTATTATCTTACAGTTTCTGTGGGTCAAGAATGAGTGGGCTTAGCTGGGTCTCTGGCTCAGGGTATCTCACAAAACTGCAGTCATTTCAAAGCTTTACTGAGAAGGATCCATTTTCTTGCTTCGTCATTGGTTGTTGGAAGATTTAGTTCCTTACAGGCTGTTGGCCTGAGCCTGCAGCTCTGCATGATCTGTCAGCCACAGACCTCCTTTAGTTCCTTGCCACATGTGCCTCTCCATAGGGCATGTCACATTATGGCAGCTTTCTTCATTGGAGCTAGCAGGGGAGTGGGTAAGACAGAGTATGGTACTAAGAAGGAAGTCACAGTCTTTTGGAACCTGAAGCAGAAGTGACATCTCATCACTGATCTTCCATTGTGTTCACTGTAGACTAGATAAGTAGGTATTTAAAGCTAGGTTTGTTTAACTGCTGCAGAAGTTACCACCTGTAATGATTAATTAGGCAGTGGCCAGGCATTTACCATTGATAACTATCACCATTGTGCGACTAAAATGTGCATAAGAAACGAAGCCGGAAGGAATACAGAAAGGTCTCTGGGCTTTGGTAAGAAAAGGAAATTCTTGAGATAATAAAGCAAGGGAATTGCTTTCTCTCCAGGTGATATTGAAGTTTAACCATCTTAGGAAATTAGGGTGGCAGTTTGTTAGTGGGGAAGTGGTCTTCACTGTCTTTAAGATGCTCTGCAGTCTCCTAATGACTTCATTCCAGGGTTTTCAACCTTTCACCTGAAACTTGTTTGTTGTTATTCTGGCCTTGGTTGAGTTCACAAACCATTCAGAACAATTACTGTGTTAATTTTGGGTCACGATCAGAAATGGACACACATACCACTGTATATATAAACAGGTACATACACTGAGGGAATTTTTTTCTCATTCTTTCTTCTCAAGGTTCATCTCCCCAATTGTATTAGCCTCTTCTAGAACCTGTATTCCATCTCTTAAATTTTGTGACTGAAGGCATTCTTTGAATTTTTGGTGAATTTTTTTCTCTCTTCATGGTTCTGATAGCCATGTTATATCTATTGTTATAGATATTTCATATAAAAGTGAGTTTGGGTAGTTTCTTGCAAGCGTTTTCATCTAGTCTCTCACTCTAATTTTACTGTTTTTTTATTGGTTTTGTCTGAGTTTCTTTTTGTTTGTTTTGTTTTTCAATTGACAATTGAATCAAGATTGTATACATTATAAATCATTAGTGAAAACTAATTTCTGTGTAGCAAATGAAACAACAAAGAAGAAAACAAAGCAGAAAGCATAAAAGCAAATAACACAAGATCAGCCATACTCATTATGATTATAAATGTACATAGGTTAAGAGTCCCTAGTAAAAGGCTCAAATTGGTTTTTAAAAAATCCAGATAATAAGATAATGGCTCCAGGATGTTAAAAGACAAAATAAAAGGTAAAAAATTCAAGCAAACACAATTTATAGGGAAGTAGAGGCTGTAGTATTGAAATGGGTGACCATGTTTAGGAGTTTAGTATATTGATTTTTAGCTGGAGAAATTGAAATGCAACTGCATTTAATGTCATTGGAGCATTTTGTAATTGATGAAGCAAGATCATTCAGGGCTGTCATTACAGAAAACGCATAAACACTCTGTCGAGATTATAGCCTTAGCCTTTGAATTGTACATGTATGTATGAAAGAAGAAAATGTAGTCAGAAGGAGCAGAATATATCCAAGTTTCTGAGGAAAGAAAGACACATGGAGGTGATTGTTGCCTATGCTCAGCATGTGTCTTCCTGATTCTAAATACCATGAAATTAGAGCCAAATTGGTCAAAATTCTAGAGTTAAGCAATTGTATCAGATTCTTGCCGGTCTATCTCTATTGTGAAGAGTCAAACTGAGGACAGGAGAATAGAAAGACAGACTATAATAAATGTTAACTTTGGAGAGTAAACAATAAATAATTATTTATTGAATTCTTAGGTCCTGTGTACTCATACAAATCGTCTCTTTTTATTGTTTTTTTTTAAATCTAAGCACTCATAAAATTTAGGCTTATCCTTTATATCTGTTGTTTAAGCTGCTAAAGTTGTGATCATTACTACCTTTAATATTTATGGAAATTCTACTATTGCATTTTTTTGTGTTGTTTCTACTACCTCCCCTATCATAACTGCTTTCACTTTATGCTTCATCATATTGGGGATGCAAATCAGTTTTTATTTTCAAATTTTTTTCTAGTGTCTATATTAAATCTTTTTCAGGAATATATTTTTTCTCTTGAACTTTAAGGATGATAGTCCTTTGCAATGACCCTAGAGTAGTTTTCCAAATTTTTTTCCCTGATTACTCATCAAAGAAGGAATATTTAGATGCATTGTATATTTCAACAGATAGGATATGTGGTTCACTGTGGTCCTCTTTATGCGGGTTTGTTTGTCATATATAGTGTCCCCAGATATGTCAGAAAAGAAAGTCCATGCTCTTGTAATCCAGGTTAGGAGGCAGCGCAGTAGCTGCATTATAAGACTGGAGTAAGAATATAGGCTCAGAGGCCACATCGCAGTATGATTCTATTTCTAAAAGCTCAAGTAAGAGATTTTCAGTTTTAAAAACTCCATATCCATTAACCCTATTCTTGAGTATGGTTAGCCCCATCTCAGATCCTCAGCTGGAGAACATATTAATATGCAGTTTCTATCCAAGTAACCCTCCTTTGGCAATTATTCATCTAATGCAACATTAACTGTTTATCGTAAGCTTACCCCCCTTGTCTTCTTCTCTGACATTAACCTGTAGGAAAAATGAAAATGCTATTGCCCCCACATGTCTTCTTCATGGGATCTTCTAATCTGTTCCCACATTGTGACTCCATGATGCTTTACATCACCTCAAGTTGTCTTGCCTTTTGCTGTATTATAAAAGTGTAAGTACTAGGTCGGAGCTGGAAAAAAAAAGGATAGCCAGCTCTGTGCACCTCAGAAAGCAGCAACTAATAAAGCAACTGCTGGCGAGAATGCAGAACAGCTGGGTCTCTCATGTGGACATTACTGGTGGGACTAAAAGATGGTACTCTCTCTAAGGAAAATAGCCTAGCAATCCCTTATAAACTAAATACATACTTACCATGTAGACCAGAAATCAAATTTCTGGGCATTTATCCTAGAAAAATGAAAACATGTTTACACAAAAACCTGTATACAAATGAATGTTCATAGCAGCCTTATTTGTAATAACCCAAAACTGGAAATGTACTTCCAATGTGCAATCCAAATGTACTTCAAAGGATGAATGGATAAACAATCTGTAATACATCTATACAATAGAATACTACTTGACAATAAAAAAGTATGAACTATTGATATATATTAAAAGCTGGATGGCTCCCAAGTGCACTATGATGAAAGAAAAATAAAAGCCAGTCTCTAAAGGTTATATACTTACTATATGATTCCATTCATATGACATTCTCTAAGTGACGAAATTACACTGATGGAGGACAAATCAGTGGTTACCAAGGGTAGGGTTGGGGGATTGGGGAAGGTGTGACTAGTAAGATGTAAGACAAAGGAGTTCCTTTGTGGTGATGGAACAGCTCTGCATTCCGATGGTAGTGACGGTTACACAAATCTACATGAGATGAAGTTTTTTATACAGCTCTGTACAACATAAACACACAAGTGCATATAAAACACACATACAAATGAAAGTGTGTAAAAACTGGTGAATTCCAAATAAATTCTACACCTGAATTCATAGCATTGTATCAATGTCAGTTTCCTGGTTTTAACAATGTATTGTGATTATATTTAAAGAAAAGCATCAGCTGTGCAACAGAGAAATGGCCACCCAATATTTTTTCTTGAAAGCTACTATAGACAAGTAGTTTTAAAACCTGGGAGATCATCAAATTCACTTAAAGAGCTTTGTTTAAAAATACTCCCTTCTGGACACCCCTGCCCTCAAAACACACACACACACACACACACACACACACACACACACACACACACACACCCCCACACCCCTCCACACACACACACCCCCACCCACCCACACACACCCACCCTCCACCACAGACCTATTGAATCACAATCTCTGGAGATGGAGCCAAGGAATCTATTTGCAGAAAATCGCCCAAGTTTGGGAAACATTGTCATAGAGCTTGGTTTCTGAGCCAGGGCTGGGAGCGGAGAAGACTAGTGTGTCTGAGCTGTGGATGGTGATCCTCATTTCTGCTCCAATCTTGTTACAGTGAAAAGCCTTCTAAATTCTGGCAATACGTTAACCATTTGTTTTAGATTTTTGCATTATTAAGAATTTTTGGTTTTTTTACTTTTTTCAGAGTTTTTATAACAATTTCAATGGGAAGTTTCTTGAAGCTATGTCGTTAGCTAGTAATCAGTTGCCAATTTAGTTCAGAAGTGGCGCAGTAGTACTTTTATGGATGGACCTTGTCTTTGCCTTTTCCACATGTGAATAGTGACTTGCTTCCAGCTTTCCCCAGCCAACCTGCAGAGTTCTACTTTACTTGATCAGATTTTCACATTGATGTGGCGGCAACATAAATCATGCTTCCCCCAAGATTGGCTAGTGAGTGGAAGACAGCCAAGGGACAGTACAGTGAAGACATCAGTTAGGAAAATTACATCCAAAACCTGAAAGCTGCTGTCACTGAAGTTTTTGTTTATGAAAATTGGAAACGCTCTCCCTTCTAAGCCACTGACATCTCTGATTTATTGTTTCTCTGCTGAAAATTATCCAAAGATGTTTTCAGACATTAGCTGGTGAAAGCCAAATTTATTGAAGGTGGAGGGGGGAATGTAAAGAGCCATTATATTTGTGAATTTCTCAGTCAGACATGGCAACCTTTTAAAAGCTAGAGTTGACCAGATTCTTTTTGTGCATATAAAAAAATCAGTTGTGGAGCTAGTATGACCCACAGAGCTAGAAGGGACAGATATATTATGCTGTGGTACAGAGAACTCTGGACCAGCGGTCTAGTTTTGAATTGAATGCTTACCCTGACTCTGCCACTAACCAAAAATGTATCCTTGGTCAATCTGCTTAATTGCCCTGTGTCTCAGCTTCCTGATCTGTAGAAGTGAGGGGTAGGCCTTAGACTAACATGTTCAAACACTTACGAGTTTTAGAATTTACAGTAAACATAATTTCATGATTACTTCCTTCAGAATTTAAAAATAATGTTTCCCCCACCATAGGATATATAAAAGCAAATTAAAAATTCAGATTTTGTACATTACTAAAGATTCTAATTTTCAATGTAATATTTATAAATATTAAACACATGTCACCTTTTCCCATATAAAAATTATGTATCATACTTAATTATTTCAAACTAATTATGTAAGAGAAAGCATAATTTATTGAGTAATCCAACTATAATATTTTATGGATTTGGAGAGCAAATGTAAGGAGTCCCAGTTATTAAAATATGGATCCAATGAGCCAAATCTACTTATGACCTATTGAATTTTTAAATTTTAAATATTAAAAAATAACTTGTTTTTATAATTTTCAGGTTGTGTTTCTAAATTAAATAAGGTATTTCATGCTAGTTAGTTCAAATATTTCTTTAAATATAAGTGTCAATATGACTAACCTTAAATTCTAATGAATACAAATTGAACATAAATATATTTCCTTTTTTTAAATATCTGTTTTTAAAAGACTAAGGATATTTTTGTACATTTTAAGGAGTGTGACCAATGAATTTAATTAGAAATTTGTTTAAGATCATCTTTGAGACTTATTTGCAAAATTACAATCATTTTTATGGTCATTTGTTTTTATTTTTTCAGTGTTCCTTATGTTTTCTGCCTTTAACAATCTGTTATGGGCAAAAAATTAAGCAATACATGAGTGTATTAGTTAGAGTGTATTAGTTAGAGCTCTCCAGAGGAACAAAACTAATAAGGGGGGCGTATGTGTATGTACACACATATATTTATTTTTCCTTTTATTTGAATTTATTGGGGTGACACTGGTGCACAATTCTACACCATATCATCTCTACACTATACTGTGTGTTCACTATCCCAGGTCAAGTCTCCTTCCATCGCCATTTTACATACACATATATATTTACTTATTATAAGAGATGTATTTTAAGGAATTGGCTCATGTGATTATGAAGGCTGATGCCTTCCCCAAGATCTGCAGTGAGCAAGCTGGAAACACAGGAGAATCAGTGGTGCAGTTTCATTCTGAATGCGAGCAGGCTTGAGGTGGGAAAAGAGCTGATGTGGCAGGTCCAGTCTGAAGGCCAGAAAAGACCGATATCGAGGTTCAAGGCACTTAGGAAGAGTTCCCTCTTGCAGGAGAGTCAGCCTTTTTGTTTCATTCAGTCCTTCAACTGATTGAATGGAGCCCATTCACATTAGGAAGAGGAACTTGCTTTACTTAGTGTATCAATTCAAATGTTAATATCCAGAAACACTCCCATGTATACCCAAAATATACCCAGAATAATGTTTGACCTAATGTCTGGGCACTCTATAGTCCAGTCAAGGAGTAAAAATGAAAACATTTTCAAATTTTATCATGGTAAATACACACACACACCAGCACCTACCTGTGTTCCACTGAGTGGAAAACCAACCAAGTAACAGGATCATAAATTCCTTTGGCTACTCCTCATGACTTACCATCCACCCACTTAGAGGACCCCAAGCAGTACAGATTTAAAAGGAGAAATTATTCCATTTATTGACATTTTAACATAAACATGTTATTGTAGGATGGAAAAATCTGTAAGTCATAATTATACAGCTTGATAAGTTTTCACAAAATGAATGTACCCATAAAACCCAGATTTAAAAAAATAAAACATTGCCAACATCCTCTGAAGTTTCCCTTATACCTGCTCTCAGTCCCTAATGCTTCCTACCCAAGAGTAATTACTATACTTATTTCTATCAACATAGATTAGTTTGGCCCGTTTTAAACTTTATATGAATGGGAGCATGTAGTTTGTACTCTTTTATGTCTAGCTTTCTAGCTTCTTTCATTAAACATGATATTTATGGGATTCATTTAAACTGTTGCATGAAGCAGTTTTCTCTTTTTCATTGCTATTGTCAATGTAAGAAACTTCCAAACCTGTAAGAATTTTTATGAGTTTATTTGAGCCAAAGTGATGACAATTGCCAGGAAGCAAAATCTCAATGAATTGAGAAAATACTCTGGAAAATGGCAGTTTTACGACCTATTTTATACATCAGAACCAAAGGGGAAGACATGAGGGGGTTACACGAAATCTGTGGGTGATCAATTAGGGTAGTGGAGAAATCAAAGTGGGAAAAATCTCTGGAACTGGATAAAAGGTAAAATGAATAGACATATACTTCTTTTACATTGGTGGGCATAGGATAGCTAACAATTAACATGATAATAATAACAGTGAGGGGCTTTGTGATCCCTGGTTATGCTTTGAGGGGTCCAGAAAAGAGGGAGTTACTTTGATATTCCAAAGGTATGTTATAGTAGATGCAAAAAAAAAAAAAAAAAAAAAAAGACAACAGACAGGCTCAGTTAAGGCAAAGATTGACCTTTGTTAAGGAAAAAAATTACTTTGATATTCCAAAGGTATGTTATCAGTATATTATCTCATAGATGCAAAATAAGACAAGAGACAGGCTCAGTTAAGGCAAAGACAGACCTTTGTTACGTTAAAAATACCAGCCTAGAACGTGACTACTGCCACGAACTGCTTTTAGTTAGAAAGTTTTAATTTCAGGTTATCCCATGTGGTTCCTTTAGGTCTTCAAGTTTGTAAGTCTGCCATGTAGGACTCCCCTGAGTTTGTCAGGTTTATTATGTGTCCCTTTTTGTCCACACTGTAACATATTCTATTATATGAATATGGCACAATGTATTAATTCTGTTTGATTATTGATGAACTTTGGGGGTATTTTTTGGTTGGGTTTTTACAAATGGTACTCTCTTGAACATCCTTTTGATGTACCCCTTTCTGTTGGATATATACCTACAGTTGCAATTGCTGGTCATTGGATAGAATATATGTATGTCAGCTTTAGTATTAATAGATACTACCAGTTTTTCAAAGTGATTGAAATCAGTTTAAATCAAGTGATGATCATTTAACTTGCTCCACATCCTCAACAACACATGGTATTATATTCTTTTTAATTTTAGCCATTTTGGTAGGTCTATACTGGTGTCATTGTGAATTTATTTTGTATAATAATATATTGAACAATATAATACATAATCCAGGCATCCTTCAGCGAGATTGTGGGCTCAGTTCCAGACCACCTCAACGAGTATCACAATAAAGTGCATTGTTATCTTTGTTGGTGGAGGGTTTTGCCTTCTGTTTATAAAAAACAACATCTATGAAGTGCAATAAAGCAAAGTACAATAAAACGAGGTATGTCTGTAATTAGTGTTATCTCCCTAATCCTAATAATATTAAGCAACATCTTTATATGTTAATTAGCCATTACCGTATCTTCTTTGGTGAAATTCTAGTTCAAGTATTTTGCCCAGTTTTCTATTGGACTTTCTTTTCTATAATGGCTTTTTCAAGTTTTGGTATCAAGGTTATGCCAGTCTAATAAAAATCATTTGGGAGGTATTCCCTCATTTTCTTTCTCAGGAAGAATTTGTGCATGATTAGTGTCATTTCTTCCTTCAATGTTAGGAAGATTTCACCAGTGAAATTATTTCTAGGAAACTTATTATAGACTCAATTTCTTTCATATAAAAGTGACTAGTCAGATTTATTTACTCTTGTATTGGTTTTGGTAAATTGTGGGGGGTGTTTTGTGTTGTTTTTTGCAGGGAGGAATTTATTTGTCTCATCTAAATTTCCTAATCTGTTGACATAAAGTTGTAATAGTCTTTCATTATATTTTTAATTATCTGTTAGTTGTTTGCTTTTTTCATTCCTAATATTGGTAATATATACCTTCTTTTTTCTTGATTATTGATAGAGGTTTATCATTTTTACAAGTCTTTTTAAAGAGAATTTTAACTTTGTTGAAAGTTTCTATTTGTATTCTACTTCTCTGATTCTGCTATGAGCTGTAGCAGCAGCAGCAATAGCTACTTGCTGTCCTTTAACTTATTGAGATAAATTCCTAGGCCTGTCTTATTTCTTCTTCAGTGTTTCTTCTTTTCTAGTGAACATATTTAGGACAATAAAATTCCCTTGAGGCAGTTATACCTTCCTCTCAGAGACCTTTATATGTCATATTTTCATTAACATTCAGTTCAAAATATTTTTAATTTTTATTTCTTTTTTGACATGAGTTATTGGTTAGGGCATTCTTTTCCATTTTTGGATTTCCTGGCTATCTTTTTGTTATTGGTTTCTAGTTTGATTTCACTATGGTAAGAGAATATAATAGAATGATTTCTAATCCTCTGGCTTGTCATATGGTCTTGCATATGGTCTGTTTTGGTAAATATTCTATATGCCCTTTAAAAATGTGTGGGGTTTTTTTTGTAGTTATTGACTGCAGTGTTCTATAGACATCAATTAGATCATGTTTGTTAATCACAATGGGTAAACATTCTATATCTCTTCCGATTTGGGGGGGGGGGTGGTTGTTCTAATTGTTCTGACAGTTATTGAGATAGATGTGAAACTCCCCAGTTATGATGGTAACTTTGCTTATTTATCCTTTTAGTCCCATTCATTTTTTCTTTATATGTATCTCTATAGTAACATATATTACTAGGTGCCTTTAAATTTAGGACTTTGCATCTTCTTAGCAGATTGACACTTTAACAGTCTGAATGTCCCCCAGTAGCTCTGCAGTGCTTCTTTGCCTCAAAGCCTGCTTTGTCTGCTGTTCGTATAGCTGCCTCAGCTTTCTTTGTGGCTAGTATTTGCATGGTATATATTTTTCATTACATTTTTTCAACTTTTCAAGATTGTTATATTTAAGCATGCTTTTATAAGCAACATGTAAAGTGTATTTTTGTTTTGGCAAATTCTGCTTTTTAATTGGAGTATTTAATTTGAATTTAAATTAATTACTGGTATATTAGGATTTATATATATATCACACTTCTTGTGTTCTATTTTTGTCTTCTTGTTTTTTTCACTTTTCTTTTTTTCTTGTCTTTTAAAAATTAATTTTATTTTATTATCCTACTTATTTCTCTATTAGCTTCTTTGTTTTATAGTCTTTTAATGGATTTCCCAAACACGACAAGCACCCTTAATGTATTAGAATCCATTGCAACTTAACAAGTCCCACAAAATGCTAGAACTTCAGACTACTTTAGTTCAGTTTTTTCCATCCCTAACTTTTTATTATTGCTAACATACATTTTAACTGCACAAATATTTTAAATTGAAAGTAATATTAATATTGCTACCAATAATATATGTTTATATGTATCTACATATTTACCCTTTTTTTCTTTCTACATTTTAGAATATTTCTTTTATTGTAGGTCTGCTGATAATAAATTATCTCAGTTTTTGTTTGTCTTGAAATTTCCTCTTTTTTCCTTTCATTACTGAAGGGTGTTTTTACTGGGTATTAAATTCTGAGTTCCAGTTATTTTCTTTTAGCATGTCAATGTGTAGTTTCACTGTTTTGATAGGTCCATAATTTTTCTTGATGGGAGTCAGGTGTCAGCTTTGTTGCTTCTTTGAAAGTTTGGCTTTGAGTTGGGCATTTTTACTCTAATGTGTTCTCGGTGTGCTTTTCTTTGTGGCTTGCCTCCATAGTGTTTAAAATCTATTTTGAATCTATAACTTGATGTCTTTAATCAGTTTAGAAATTTGTTATCTCCTCAATTTTTTTCTTTCCCCCATTCTCTAGTTCCTCCTTTTGGGGGCTCCACATACACATATTTTTGGCTCCTTTTGCTGTACCTCATATGTTCTATCACCTTGTTTTCACCTAGGCATTTGCTTCAGTCTAGATATTTTGTATTCACCAATATTCCAATTTAATAATCCTGTTTTCAGCTGTGTACGATCCGTTCTTAAACTCACCTACTATATTCTTAATTTCAGCTATTATATCTTTCAGTGCTAGAATTTCCTCTTTTTTAACATATTATGTGGGGAAATTCTACATTTTGTCCTCTATTTTATTGTACATGTTAATCACAGTTATTATTTTAAAGTCCATTTTTTATTTTGTTCACCTGCAGTACTATTTATGTTGTCTGTTTTTCTCTTACTCTTCTCCTTGGCAAATCTGTGTTTTTATGGATTTCCAGCCATTGTGTATGAAAAATTTTAGACACCCTGGATGATATTCTCCACCAGAGGTACATGTTGTCTTTTGATAGGTATCTAGAATAAGGAGGACATCACCACACTCCACTCAGGAACTTTGCAGACTTGTGGCTGGAATGAAGTTTTTGTAAGGTTCAGTCTACAATTTGTTTATAGCTGCTGTGACAGGTAGCCCTCCATGTGTCCCAACAGAGAGCCTAGGGCATTTTAGTAAAACCCACCCTACATGGGATCTGAAATCTAATTTTTGTTTCCTCAGCCCCAAGAGTCTGCAGAAAACTCTGCTCTCCTTTTTAGCCATTTTCTGCTTGGCTTCGCAGCACCCTGCTTTCTGTAGCTTAGCATCAGCACATGCCACTGGGCTCACTTTTCTGTCCCTCTCTTCTCTCTATGATCTTGATTATTTCAATCCTCCCTTGGTAGTTCCAAAACCCAATTTTTGTCTCTCTAGCCCTATGAGTTTGCCAAAGGTTCTCCTGGCTTCTCTGACACTCTTCTAACACCAAGAATCTAGTATGCAGAAAGTGGAGTTCATCTCAGAATTTCTCTTTTCTTCCATATCTTGTTTTCTTCCATCCTGGATTCCTCAGCAGCTCTCTGATGCTTTCAGGCAACTTTTTAAAAAATTTGTTTCTGGCCTGATTGTTCTTAGCAGAAGTGTTGGTTTCCTACAAGTTACTCCATCATACCCAAAAACCTGTTTCTTGAATTAACGTAGAAATTCTTACTGATGCCATTACCACCATTAACACTTTGAAGCCTCAGGGGTTCCCAGCCATGATCTCTGAAGCTATGTTTAGTTTAAAACTTTCACTGATTCTTTCCAGTTAATATCATGAACTTTTTAAAAAATGTTTTATTGTTTATGCTATTATAGTTGTCCCAATTTATCTCCCTTCCCCCCCACACCTAGCCCACCTCCCACCCCCACAGTCAGTTCCTCCACTGTTGTCCACACCCATGGGTCATTCGTATATGTTCTTTGATTCCTTCACCTTCTTTCAAACGGTCTCCGTAGTATCATGCACTAGGATACTCATATTGTTACATGAGAAATGGTCATTCCTTTTGCTTAATTCTAACATCTGTTTTATCTCAGAGTACTTTGTTAGCAAAAGGGTTATGAGCACAAGAAATGTGAAAAGGAGGAAATACAGTGACTTACTCCGGTTGAAAAATATGTGAATTAATTTGTGTATCAGTCATAGGCAATGCAAGCAATAGAGAGACTTCCAAAAAATAATATGGGCATGAAACAGGCAAATAAAAGACAGAAAGGAATGTCAGGATATGTTATTTGAATATATCTCATAAATGAAATGCTTTGTTATAAAGGCATTTTTTAAAAAGTACAAGTAGGATAAAATGGCAAAATAGAACTAGAACAATAGAAAGAGATTCCTGAAAACCAGAGATTATAATGACTAAGAAGACCCCACACAGATTAAGCACTCGCTACGTGCTTGCTGTGAGACAAAGCTGTATTTTTAGGAAGCATTACTTGGCTCAATAAAGCATGTTTTGGTGGTGTTGTAATCATTGTTGATGATGATGTTCCTGAGTCACCTGTTTTTAAATGACTTAGTACCATTAGAAAAATTTTCTAGACTCACTGATGTTGATCCAAAAGGGAAGGGTAAATTTAGCAAAAGTTCGTCATCATAACTTTGAAAGGAGTAAAAAATGGCCTCCAGCTCAATTATATTTTATCATATATAAAAAGCAATTCTTTAGCATTTGGACTCTTAAACAGTTTTTTTATGTGGACCAAGGTCCAAATTTTCAAAGCCACCTGGTCCCCATACTCATTTTAAATCTAATTTTAAGGACTAGATCAGATTATCCCAGAGGGGAATCTAAAATGTGACTTGGTAACTCAAGAAAGTTTGGCAGGAGAATGATTACCTGAAGGAACAGACCTTCACACTGGCAAATAGGCCTATGACCACAGGATTCTTCACTTCTGAGAATATCTAGCCTCTGTTCTAGCTCCAGGTTAGCCCTGATTCTGGTGTAAAAAGGAGACAGAAAAAGAGGGATGACAGAAAAGAGATAGTGATGGGAAAGATGTGGTGACTGAAATGAAAGTCCTTTTCGTATCATGTAGCAACTCTTACCTTGGTATGGTTGCCCTGCAAACGAATGTGGCTCTGGTTCTGCCTTTAACTGTAGCAGTGTTCTGAATCCAGATCCAGTTCAATTTGATGTATTCTGAGGCTTGCTTTGTTACAAACTCAGAGCCCTGGGTTCCTCCCACTCCCATTCCACAACTTTAGTTCCCTAGAGCTAAGCTTTTGCGGCAGTTGACTTACAAAGTCACAATACATTCCTTTTGTGTCTCTCCTTTGATCATTTACATACCTGGGACCCCACACAGGATCCTGAATCAAACATGCACCAGGAACAGTGCTAGATATTTTCATAAATGTCATCTTTTTTATCTTAAAAATAATGTTGTGAGGTAGTGATTATTATTCCACTTTTAGAGATGAGGAAACAGATACTCAAGGTGTTCTTGAGCAATGTCATACTGCTATGAAGTAGCAATACTAACTTTAGGCTCCACTGTTCTGACTTCCAGTTCAATGCTTTGTTTTAGACCCCAAAAGATGTCAATAAACACTTGGCTGATTGTTGACTGTGAAGGAACAATTCCCCTAAAATGAAAGGCAGGCCTCAAATGACTTTCTATTTGGTTTAACACTACTTTCTTGTGGAGGAAAAGGGACAAATACTAAACCTGACAAGCTTAGGGAAGGCCCGTGTGGTAGGCCACACAAACTCAGAGACCAAAATAACCACACAGGGTGGTCTGAACGTAAAAATTCCTAACTCAGGTCAAGTCCTAGGCCTGTCGCCTTGACAGAGGTCAGTCTTGAACTTTGAAGTTGTCTTTTGCCATTGGTGCATCTAAGATAACATACCTTTGAAACGCAGAGTGATCTTCTTTTCCACACCCCGTGATGGCGCAGCCATCAGCACCAGCATGCAACCATACTGTTATCTTGTTGCCCTCATACCTTCTCTATGTGCTGTAAATGTTAACTGTCCTGTACCCGCCAACGTAAAAGAAGTACAAAAATTATGTGTCTGTGTTCCTTTCTATCCAGTCTCAGAGATTCCCCACCCCCACTCCACTTTGCTTTCTCCCCCCAGTCTACCACTAGTGAATTTCATGTAACCCTCCTTTGTCTCCTTTTATTCTAATGTATGGAATAGGCTGCAAACAGAAAACTGCTGTTCTCTGGAGGATTTTCTTAATTCATTGAATTTGCTTCCCAGCAATTGTCATCAAATAAATTCTTGTAAGGCTTTTTCTTAGACTGGACTTGTGGACATCCTTTGAATGCCTGATCAGGGAAATTATCAGTTTGTTTCTATTTGTAAGTGGGAAAGTTGAGACCAAAAAAGCTTTATTGAAGGCCTCAACTTTCAATTGTGATTCTACATTTCTTATTCAGGAAAGTTGAGATGCATGGAGGCTGTCACCTTATTTAAAGGTCAGATGGAGTGTTTCTGTGATGAATAGAGTCTCGTGTGATGACTAGTCTCTTGTCATCCCCGTGATGACTAGGGATTTCTAGGTGAATGTAGAGTGAAGAAGGAAGGAGATATCATCATTCCTGCCCCCTTAAATAATGACATGTTCTGCACAGAAAGCAATTTTTTTTCCCAAATGAGACAGGGTAGTATAATGTAACATTATTGAACATTTAGGATGAGCTAAGTATCGTGGGAGTATAATATAAATAAGCCAAAGCCCTTGCCTTCGAGAGATGATAATTTGATGGAAAAAATGTTTTAACATGATTATTCATCTATTCTGAGTTAATTAAGTTTGGATAAAGAATTTGCCACTTACAGATGCCTACTTTCTATTACTACCAATACCCATCTCTTAGTAGTTTTTCAGCTGTGTCACATGGCGGCTAGTGGTTGCTACTGCACTCCCTCGGGTGTGACTCTGTGCTGTGTCTGTAGAAGTTGGCGGCGGGGGGCGGGGGCAGGGCGCGGGTGTAAGGGTTGAGCTGATAGGTCCTGGGTAGTTTATTCTAAATTTGCCTAAGCAGCTTTGATATTAATATGGTTTATATTTTGGGCTTCTTCATGAGATTCATTTGGGGAAAGAATACAGGCTCTGCAACTAAAAAATTTAAATCACTGGATGACACAACAATAACGAAACACTCAGGCTTTGTGGTTGAGACGCTCAAGTAAATGCTTTGTGGTCCCGCAGCAACCAGAAATTTCCTCCCTCATTGAAAAGCAATATTGAGATAATCTGTGGTTAAGTTTTGAGAGTGAAAAACCTTGTTATACCACCCACTTGTCTGCCAAGAAAAGGATCCTCTGAAGAGGGAATGAGTGAACATTACAGAAATTGTCTTTTCATTTTGTTCAAGAGGCCTGATGAGGCAGATCGGCTGTAAGCATGCCGACGCAGCCCAAGCCAGCTCATGACCTGCGTGCCCGGGAGGATTTCTCTTAAGCAACTTGAGGCAAAGTCCTGTGCAGCTAATCATTGTTTCAAGGGGAATAATTGGCTAAGAATGCAATATGCTAATGTGGGGTCTGTGCTTATTTTGGGCCTCTTCAGTTCGGCTCACAACATGAACATGCTATGGGCAGCTGAATCATTTAGGTAGTTTGGGGAAAAAAATGAAAGAATTAAAACCGAAAAAACAACTAAGCTCTGTGAAATGGAAAATGAGATTTCTATACAGGATGAGTGATGAGTTATACAGAAAGCATTCCTGGGCAAAAGCTTTGGAGCCACTTGTTTTGGTTTGGTTTTTAAGTGGGAAAATGGGTCAGTGGGTCCTATAGAACATTGGCACAAAACTTGGCATTCTGACATGTGATACAATATAGGCAGCAGAGGATGAGAAAAATCACAGCTGAAATGACTCCTCTCATTGATGTTACCTGGGCCCTTTCAGCCTAATTGATAAGAGAAAGGCCCCTTGTCTGCAGAAAACATTTACCCCTCTGAGAACTTCCTTTTCTGTTACTATTCACTGGGAAAGCAGAAGGAAATCAGCATTTGTCCCAGTTGCCTTCAATGCAGAATCAAGCTTCCACTATTGTGATCACTTCAGAATGTAACACAAGGCTGCTTTTGAGCCAGTTCTGTCTCTGGCAGTGATGCAGTCATCAAGTAAGTATCTAGAAACTCCTGTAAGGCTCCACCCCAGAACTGCCAGGCCATCCCTCCGGAGCCAGAATCAGCTCACCGAGATGGCCATTGGCACTGAATTTCTCGAATCTCCAGAAGTCTGGGGCCTTAGCTCTCCTTCCCTTCCCTACCCCTCCCTTCCCCATCCCCCACTCCCTACTTCCTTCATAGCTACTAAGTGCTCTCTCTGGAATGTTTGAAGGTGAGGATTTAGGTCTGGGCAACCTGTTAAAAATATGAATTGTTACCATGAACTCTGAGTGGCCTTTCAGCTTTGCTGACAGAAATTTACTCCATGTAGAACCCCCCCCCCAAAAAAAAATTAAGCAGGTAAGGTCATTTGGAGTTGAAACAAGCATGCAGTCGGTGTGTTTGAAAATGAAATTATAATTAACCTGCTGATGGCTGTGAGGTGTTACCTTGAACTCTGTGTGGCCTCTTGGCACAGCGGCTGAACTTGCTTTATTGAATACCCAGAGACCTGAACAGGTGAAATCAGGATATGTCCGGGCCAAATGTACTTTTAGAAAGAAGATTATGTCTCCTTTAGTGCCGATTGTAAGAGAGTTGAGGATTAATTGAGCAGCACTAATCAGAAAATAAAAATGAGTTTTGACCATCTATGTCTATGTGAAGCATAAAATTTGTTAAAACTGCTAAGGAAAATGACTGTATTTGCCCACATTGCGAATTGATTCCTGAAGCGATGGGAGGTCGCCAGGCCTGATAGTGGCCTAGGAAGAATATTGCAATTTGGCAATCATATATCATCTACATGTTTAGGAAAACATTGTAATTACCCATCTGAGAGCTATGAAGTGTTGCTTGAACTCCAAGTGGTCTGTTGACACATGGGTTGGACAACTTTATTGAACTATTCAAAATGAGGTAGGTAAAATCATACAGCAATAACTTAGCATTGTTAATGACAAGGAAGGGTGGCGAGGTCATTTATGGTGTGGAGCGAATGGGTCTAAGATAAATTTTAACTCTCTCTTGTCCATGAAATATTATTTTAAAGTAAGCCTGTGACTCACTTGCTTAAATAATTACAAAAACTGAATAATGGTGCGGCATTTATCAAGGGTGTACTAGGTTAAGGGAATACCAGAAATAATGCATTTATTGCCAGAGTTAGTCATGAGCTGCACCTTTGTCACACCTGGTGCTTTAAACTGGCAAGAGATCCCTTTCATTCTTGTCACCTGAATAGAAAGGAACTGCATTATTCTGTTGCCTCCATCTCCACTTCCCTTCCCTCTAATTACATATCATTCCATGGTAAAGTCACATTTTATAAAAGCAAAAATTTGGGGATTCCCTTTGTTTTGGCTGAGAGCATTTATCGTTAGAATAAACAAGCTATTCAGTTCATTTTGTGCTTTTGACAAGCTGGCTAGAATGAATGCTCTTGTTGGTTTAATAAGCAAAGAACAATAATCCAAAATGGGCTTCATTACTGGGTAGAATTACTCCGTTCATAGGATTGGAATGATCTAATTGTTCACATCTCTGTCTTGTGTAAGCATTAAATGTGTAAGTAACACAGGTTTTCCTGTTTCAAAAGAAGTTTCAGTTAGGACACAGGTACAAACATTCTTGGCCTTCCCAACGCCTCTCTTAGTAACAGCCTGTGTTATAGACTCTCGCATTTCCTGTAGGACACTTTTGTAGATGAAGAGGATGACTTCACCAGGTACTAGCTTGTAAGCCCGGCTCACCTCATGTCATTTCACTTGGTTAGTGATTAAAGAATGGTTGGTGGTTAAGGAAAGAAAATGGTTTGTATTTGCCCAGCGTATTTTATCTCAATCAAATGCACAAACTTAGAAATGGACTAAACCCTCTACAGCGGTTGTAGGCATGAGTGTGTCAGCTCAGTGGCCATGGAAATTAACTGCCTCGTCCCACTATGGGGTGCCATTTTGATTTTGGCAGACTTCTGTGTAACTTGGAATGCCTGCCTAAATGGTAGAGCCTCAGGTAATTTTATTTCTCTTGTTCCCCCATCAGTCTGATAGGTGTTCTCCAATTCACAAACATAACATATTTGTTTCTATCTCTCTCCTGCAGTTAGAAGCATCACACTTTATTCATGCTATTTCTCCAATCCAGGATGCTCACCCTATCCTAACTTTGGTTGTTTCTCCGTTCTGCCTGCCTTCCCCAAGAAGCCTTCCCTCATCATTCCATTCTAGTCTCTGAACTCATATGAAATTGATTGTCTATAGCAATCATAATGGTGGAAGATACAAAAAAAAAGACAAAACATACACAAGTATCCACAATAATGTCAGCATTTATTCTAAACTTGATCATAGTTATTTTGCATATTGTCTCAAAATGTCTCCTCTGCTTTTGCATGGCAGAGTTCCCCTTGCCGCTCCAGATGTAACCCCTCTAAAATAGAAATTTGCTTGAGCCTTCTGCTTAAAACTCTTCAGGATTTGCCCATCACCTCTAGGGAAGGGAGGAAAAAAGACCTGTATATAAGTACCTTCTCAGGCCAGCCCTTCTCTGTCTTTCCAGCTGTGTATTCTGCCAGTCCTTTGGCATATCCACACAGAATTTGATGCTGTTCCCTGAACATGACAGAGCAAAGTTTCTTCTTTTCAGCTAGGCATTTATTCCCCTGGCAAACATTTACTCAACTTTTAAGACTCGGATCAGATGTTTCCTCCCTGGGGAAACTTTCCCTGACTCTCTCAGGCAGGGACTGGCCCTCCTTCTGGACCTCTTAATACTTATACAAAGTTCTGTTTCCGCATATCATACTCTACTGTATTTGTTTTCCTGTATATGTCTCCCCCACTAAATATGAAATATTTAAGATAAAGACTGTTATCTTACACATTTTTATTGATTGATGTTTTTAGAGAGAGAGAGGGAAAAAGGCATCGATCTTTGTTGTTCCACTTATTTGCAGTGCATCCATTGGTTGCTTTTTGTATGTGCTCTGACTGGGGATCGAACTTGGAACATTGACATATTGGGATAATGCTGTAAGTGAGCCAGCAGGCCAGGGCCTGTTGTTTTGCTTATTTTTATATCCTTATCTCAGTTCCTTGCACACAGCAGTTATTCAATAATGCTTGTCAAATGAATGAATAAATGAATGAGTAAACAAATGAAATGAATATGTGAACTTCTTTTATTAATGGAATTAAAAGAAAGCCAGATAATTTCCAATGAGAGAGATGCTCAGAAATTAAAGTATTTTATATCTATAAATGTCATGCTTCCACATGTATCTATGAGCTACTTGCTGAGGGACCTGGGTGTACACTCTCCTTATATAATTAGGTATACTTAAGAAATGCATCTTGACTATGGATATTTTGATTTGTGAAGCTCTTCTAGTTTGAGCAGAAGTGATTATTGCCATTGTTGTTGATCACACCTAGATTCCAAAGTAGGTCGGATAGTTGTAAGGACATTTTGACGGTAACTAGAAAGGTAGTCTTCATTCTCATGTTTTACCTTCTCTTTGATGCAATGTGTATTTCAGAAAATGAACACTTAGGGTTTTGCAGTATTTTTGGCCAAAACTTAATAGGTGGGAATTAGTCAATGATCCCACCTGATTTTTAATTATTGTCTAGTAGGACCCAAGCAATGGCCATTTATCCAAAATTTACATAAAAGAACAGTGCCACTAACATCCTATTCAGGGCCAGCTTCCCTGATAGCCAGTCCTCAGCCCCAAATTTCAAAAGCAAAAACTCTTGAAATTTGATCTTGTATTTCTTTTTCTGTTATGGAGGCTTGGTTGTCCTCTCCAGAGCTCTCTGAGCAGATAATAGAAGCAGCTTAGGAATAAATAGTGAGGACTGCCATTTTATAGAACAAGAAATGAAGGCACACCAAGGTTACGTAGTTTGTGAGATGACGTTGGATAGGTTCAGGTACAGGTCAACGCGGTGATGAGGAAGGTGCCCAGGTATCCTTGTAAGGTAGTCCCCTGGCTAAACACCCCACTCCTCCACCCTGGGCAGTTTAACTAGTGCCAGGGATCCCAAGGATTTTCTGAATGAATTACCATAATTGGATTTAATTCAGGAAGGGAATGTTTCCTGTACACACCAAACAGGCTGCATACTAGATTCTTTTGCCTAGAGGACTGGGAGGAAGAAATCCAACAGGAAATACATCTTTGCAAATTAGAAAAGTTGCTAAGTCCTGCAAACATTGGGCATTTATCCAAAGTGAACTCCTAGTAACCCCTGGCACCTTGGCTCACCTCGCTGCACTTTACAGCCCCAAGTGTACCAGGTGGATTCACTTTCTTACCTCCCTGATAAGGCAACAGGACTTTGCCACACCCAGACTTCCATCCAATCTCCTTTCCCGCTTCCCCTGACCCGAGGTCTGATAAAAATTCAGGGTGATAATGCTATTGAGGTACAGGCTATAAACCATATCAGTATGTATGTATATGGAGGGAGGGGAAAAGAGGGAGGAAAAAGCAAAAAAGGCCAAATGGAGAGTTCAGCTTCACCTCCAGGTGACCTTGGCAGCATGTGGACTAGAAGGGAAATTGCCAGGAACTTGCAGCCTTTTTTTTTTTTCTTTTTGAGCATTGTTTTGACTTGGCTTTGCTACAGAGCAACGTTAGAGGACTGGGGCAAAAATAGGTCATTGTGAACTGCAGGTGCAGTTTTGATCTCAAACTATAATCTGTTGTATATGTGCAAACCCAGAAGTATTTATCAAGATGAAAACGAAGCTCTTCCTCATAGGTACGTAGAGCATTTTACATCATTTTAGCACCAACATTATAAGCTTTTCTCCCTCGAAAGAAAATGGTAGGGTAGACTAAAGTTCTCTCCTCCTTCCCCCTTCCTCCCTCAGTCTTCTTCCTTTTCTCGCTCCCACCGGCCTTCACCCCCAGTTTCCATAGACCATGTTTTTCTGTTGTGAAAAACCTCATTGGACAAACTGTCCCTGACTTTCAAGGTATCCTCCCGAGGAGATACCGATGAGTGCAGGCAGACTCCCTCAAGGATGCAATGACAGGCAAGATGCTCAAGAGGCCAGGCTTCTAACTGTTAGTCTCAAGCAGTCAGAGCATTCACCGTGATCTTCACCTACTTCATTTAAACTCTTGAGAGAATGCAGACCAGTATGCAGAAAGAACATATGCCAACAAATGAAAGGGGGAGAGTTTTAAAACCCTTACTCTTGGCCTCAGTCATGTCACTTAATCCCTCCCACCATCTGTTTCCTCATTTCCTAAATGTGATAGGAAATGTCAAAGCACCTGGCTGCTAAAATGACAGGCACTGTCTCAGGACTGTGAGGGAAATCTGGAGAGTATGGCTCAAGCAATTTTATCCTTGATAGCCGCTAAAAAAATTTGCTTGGATTGCTGAACTTCTTCCTTCCAAAATATTCTGTGCATACCAAGATTAAGAGAGCAGAGGTTTAAATTTCAGCAAGAAACATTAAGATTAGCCTAGAAATGCCTGGCCACCTATTTGTCTAGGGAGGCAACCATGTAGGTAAGGCTTAATGCAAAGGAAGACCAATTTTATTTATTTTCTAATCATTGTGATTTTTGAAGATTAATAACCAGCGGGGGGAAAAAAACTGGAGGGAAATAAGTATCTGCTACTGATAGTTTTGGGGTAGAATTGGATTAGTGGACAGAAAATGTTGTTGAGAACTATAAACCACTAAGAAAAGCATTTTATTTGGGTTTTTAACAGTGACTTATGATATCTTCTGGACAGTGTCGGTAGGGAGGTGAAAAAGGGAGGATGGGTGGGCTGATGTCTCACCTTGGGGTTTCTTCAAAGATGATGAGTTAATACGTCAAATTTTCAGTCTTTTATTCCAAGCCCTTATTGATATTTGGAGGAAAGATACATATGCACGTCTCACTGTTTCTTTTCAGAAAAGAAGTGAGGTGTGGAGTGGACAGAGACCTTAGGACAGCCTAGGAGCTTTCATTTGGAACTCCTGCCCTCTGACCCAGGGCGGGGTCCGCTGAGACCACTCGTACCGCTCCCAAGCAGCCCCCAGCCATCACCTTTTGGTGCCCCAGAGTTTTGTCCATCGAGGGGTTTCAGCTGCTGTCAACAGAAAGCCTCGCATTTCTGTGATCTCTGGAACCCAGGTTCTCAGAGGAAGCAGCAACCCAAAGTTGCCATCAGCTATATCTCTGCAGTTTCAGGAGCCTAAAATACCCAAAACTTAATTGTGCTTGACTGGAACAGAAATTCTCAGTAGTAATGGGAAGGCATATAGCATTGGTGCCCATCTAGAAGGCTTCCTGTCCCTGGTTACCACCTCATATCCTATATTTGTTTACCCCTTCCTTTCCCTCACTATTATGATGGGGATGTCCCGTGTTCATCATGTATGTAGAATTAATAAAAGAATGGTTAACTGTATAAAACCCACATATAACAATAAGTGCTTTCTCATCCCTTTCATTTTCCCCAACCATTCTTTGAATATTTCCTATGTGCTAAGCAAAAACTAAGGAGTGTATTCATATATTATCTTAGGTAAGAATTATTATTTTCATCTTGTAGAAGAAAAAAACTGAAGCTCAGAGAGGTTCAACCACGTAGCCAAAGTCACACTAAGCAGCTGAACCAGGAATTGAACGCAGGTCTGTCTGATACTGAGGCTGCCTAAGTGCTATGTTCTCCCTCTTCTCTCCAATGACCTCACCTAGACCCAGTATAGCTGAATGGCTGGCCCATGTCTGAAGTAGTAACTGTTAATTCAAACAGCCATGAACACTCTGCCTTTAAGTTTAGAGGAAACATTAAACAGTACTGCGTCTTTACTTGGGTTTAGAACTCCCATCACCCAACAGATGCATTTTTCCATCCCGCAGAGTAATTGTAGTCAAGCGATTGTCCCTTTGAGGGTTTTGTTTTTTTTTGAGAAGTTTAAATGCAACAAATAGTATATTCCCACTAACCAGACTTGAAAGTTAACATTTTATTGTTTTCTTTAACTTTATTTTTATTTAAAAATATATATAATCAATAAGAAGAAACATAAAAAGAAAGGAAAATAGTCAAATGAAAATATAAAAAAAGCAAAACATTATACCATAGATAATAGTCTATTTGATCCACAGAACGAGACAGGCCCATTCCTGCCATAAATTTGGTATTTATCCTTTCAGGGTTTTGTATACTTTTAAGCTATATGTAAGTATCTATGGACAGTATGTTACTTTGTGTGTTTTCTAAATTTATGTACATAGATCACGCCATGCATCATTCTGCAACATTTTTTTTATTCAATAGTGTTCTCAGGATTTCTCTGTGCCAATAATGATATCTAATTGGTTCCCTTTATCTGTGGTATCATATTCCATTACACTAATATGCCACATTTTACTATCCTTTCTCCTCTTGATGAACATTTAAGTTGTTTCCATTTTTGCTGGTGTTGTTTTAAGTAGCATTTCATGGAGCATTCTTATGCTTGTTTCCTTGTGCATATATATGTGTGTTTGAGAATTTTTACCTAAAAGCATACCTAGAAGTTGAGTGAGTGGCTGATTGAGTCATCTGGTCTTGATGCACCAGATTTTTATTTGATGAGATGACCCCAAGTGAATCCATAGGTGTGTATTTACAATAAGAGAAGAAGGGTGGGGATAGTGTCCATGTAGAGTATAAAATGAGAGACCCTGGGTTCCGTGATGGCCCCTAACTTGTTCCCATGTAACAGATCAAATGTCTGTCTTCAGCTCTAAAGGCAGGAGAGAGCAACATGATTTAGTTGATTAATTATGGCACCTGCTCTTTATTGGTACATGGCCTTTTTTTTTTTTTTCATACACTCAGGGATAGGCCCATTCCTTAATTCAGAAAAAGGAAAGAAAACATCTTATGCCCAGGATTTAAACATCAGCCGCTTCCGTGGTGTCCCAAGCAGGCTGCTCTAAGGATCAGCATGACATTGTGACTGCCAGACACTTTATTGTAGTGCCTGCAGCAGAACCTGGAAGAGAGGATTTCCGTTTGGAGGCATGGCTGAGAACAGCGGGGCTGCATTCTCTGAGCATTCTGCTGTATATATAAAGTATTTATTTACTTTATTTAGTGGTTATGGCTGTGACTTTATCTTCTTGTAGCTCATTTTCCAGCGTAACAGGATGAGACCACTCCTGCCATTATGATTTACCGTGCAGTAAACAGTGAGGGCTTGGGGCATTGCATTTTATAGAATTGCTTTATTCAGCCTCTCTCCTTCCAACCCCTTAGGGAAAGAATTGACAATTGATATTTCTCTTTTGGATTTCTCAGTGAATTCAGCATTCCTAGATTTGGTTTCTATTTGTTATTTGGCTTATAAAATCCATTGCTCTGGGGACAAGAATGGCTTGTGTCCAACATAATAGTTTTTGCTTACTCGTCTACCCAATGACAAAAGTGGAAAGGCAGTGGGGCTACCCCTGCCCCGTCTCAGTTGTTCTTTTCATATTCTAGCCCAAACATAGCAGTGTCCCGCTCCCTGACAAACAAGGATTGAGTACCACTTTTGACCATGGAGTATAGTCTCTTCCCAGTAGCCCATTTTCAACTGTGGCCAGTTCAGGTACATCAAAGAATTACGCAGCTGGCCATACTGTGGTGTGTAGGCCAAGTATGGCCCTGGCCGTTGTCCTGTTAACCTGCTCTGGCAGCCTGTTCTACAGATCTGCTCATCGTAGAGGCAGTTCATTTCGTAGGGCAAGTGCATTTCATTGGCAGAAGAGGAAGATTTCCTGCGTCTTTTGTATTATGAGACTTTCATGGAATTTTCAATCTGATATCAAATGTAAATTAGTCTCAACTCTTAAGTACCCCCCAACTTTGGATCTTGCCTTCCCATGAAAAGCTTCAGCACTGGCATGTTTATATTTTGTGCATCTATTTTTTTCTCCTATTAGTGTAGCTTCTTTACTGTATGCATGTTTGTCTTTTCAACATTAGTTGCTGAGTTCTTTAAGGCAGGCCTTATGTTTTCCAATCCTCAGTGCCTTTGTCTTGTTGATTTGCAGTAAGTATATAGTGAATTAATTCCATATGTATTTTGAGGGATGAATTCAGAACTTGCGAGAGATGGGAAAGATACAAAGAAAGCACATAAGCCAAGCACCAGCCTGTATGCACAAGAATGCTATTTTGCCTAGTGCCCTCACACTTGATTTTAACTACTGCTCCAGAGGTCGTGTGCATCACTTCATTCTGCACCTTTGCAATATTTTTTTGTATTCAAAATTGAGATTAAAAGCTGAATATAATTTATGTGCCAGGGCTTCCCCACCCTACCGCTGCTACCACACCCAGGCCAATATTTGTTTTGAACTTCTTCGTGATTAGTAAGCTGCTGTTGATGTCAGGGGATACTGTTGCCTGACCAAGCAAGTGCTGGATTTCAGTGCAGAGGTACAGGGAACCTGTCTGGGCTGCACTGAACCTTTTAAGCAAAGACCAGTGGTTACTCATGTGTTTTGATCCTCTGCTACAAGATTCTTTATGACCTTTACCCGGAAAGGTTACCTAAGCGTACATCTTGTTTTCTTTTGTGGACAGGAGGGAAGACCCAAGTAAGGGAATTAAGTTGGCCTAGGAGAAGGAAGTTCTTGAACCTAAAACTCATTGTTCTTCACTCTTCCTTTTATCATCCAAAAACTGTTATCCATATTAAAAAACAAAACAAAACTTTTTTTTTCTATTCAACAGGTTATTTTCTGTGTGATGTAGGGAAAGAATATTGACCTGAGAATGAGGAGGTCTAGTTCCTATTTCTATCTCTGCTACCATCTGCCTGAATGAATGTGAGCCAGTTACCTACCCTTTCCTGCCACCTGTGTTAGAGGCAGTTAGCTAGGATAATAAGTGCATAGCTACAGCATTGCATTTGATTAGGAGCATCACATTTTAAGCAGGACACTGATAGAGCATTTAGATGAAAAAGTTAACCAGGCTATCAAAAAGTCTTGAAAATCCTCATTAAAGAACTATGGATTTTTCAACCTGGAGAAGAGAAAACTCAGGGAGATTCGTAAGATCCAGTTTTAAATATCTGAAGACCTAACCTGTAGAGAACAGTGAGTGGACTTACTTCTCTTTTAATTAACTAGGACCAGTGATTAGAAGTTAAAGGGAAGCAGATTGCTTCAATATTAGAGAAAAACTTGTCAACAGCTAGAGAGCTCAAAAATTAGAGCAGACTGCATTTCCTATAATTTGAGGCATGCATGCAGAAAACAGATTCACATTTTATAAGGGACGTTTTATATTGGGTAGTAAATTATACTAAATGATTCTCAAGGTCCCTTCCAAAGCTAAAAGTCGACGATTTTGTGAGTAGACAAACTCAGACTCCTTCCAGCCTTCGGTTCTATGATCCTAAAAGATCTATAAGTTTTAACAAACTTTTCTTAAGAGAAGAATAGATAAAGCATATTGTTTTACTACTTTCCAATCTGGCAGACCTTCTTCGTTTCTGATATGATCACAAGTTCCCCCTGGAGGGGGTGCTCCAAGCATGTTCTTCCTCTCTCGTTCTCTCTCCCTCTAAGCACATCTGCCACTTTTTTTCTTCCTCTTGTAGTGATTTTTGTATTTCTTTGAATCTTTACAGGTGGTAGCAATTTTGGTTCATCTGACTTGATGGTATGAAATTCTAAATAGTTGGGGGTCATTTGGAGTGATTACTTTTTTCTTTGTATTCTGGGAGCCTGGGGGAGTGTGTTTGGAGCTGCTTAGTTTATAGTCCTTGTCAACATAAACTCTTTATTCATCTTTCCATCTCTCTGAAGAACAGACAGAGGAGGTTCATGATATCACAGATGTCATGCAGCAGACACTTACAGACTCAAGCAGAATTGTAGCAGTCTCTAAAATGGATAAGTTTAGTAACTTAGATTTCTAAGTCAGTGGTTTGGTGGGGGGAGGAACTCTGTAGATTAGCACCAGATAAAAAATAAGGCCTCAGTTTTGGTGGACAGTGTCTCCAGTAGAAAATCTGTTGGAATATGCTCTTGCATGTGGGAATATCTTCACCTCACCATCCCCCAAGGATTAGGTTACCGAGAATTGCAGCTATTACAAGGAAATTGCCAAGATCTTCTCTGTTCTCTTATCAAATTATCTGGATGACTGGTTTCTTTTCTTTTTTTCTTTTTTTTTTTTTGCTTTCCCCAACTCCCTTTTCTAAAATCTGCCCAAGCCCACACATTTTTTATGAGATTCTTTTCTATTATACTCTCCGGGTGTTTGAAATTCTGTCTCGATTCTCAGCCATGGGGTAAGGAAAAGGGATCTTTTAACTTGATCTGTGTGGCAACATATTTTCAAACAATCTCTTCCAGCTTTGCAGAGGTTGTGCTAGTGGCTCTCAGTTCATAACTGTTTTTCCCAATAATCAAAACTGGATATGACTGCTCTCGCCCTACAGGCCCACTCCACAGCTTGAATTTTCCAAAGTAGAGTGGCATCCCTTCTTAATGCCCCAAGCAGTCCCGCCCCGCCCTATGATGCTGGGGAGAGCCCGACAGTCTCCGTGGGCCGCAGCATTCCCATTAAATGGGAACATGGTTTGACTTTCCTTCATATATGTATGTCTCTATAATATGTAATCAAAGATACTGCTTTATTATTACATACAAACTTCATTATGTGTGAACTTGAAGAGGGAGCTCAACCACTGCTAGCCTCCCAAGGCGCGCTGCATGGCGTACTGGGGCGACACGTGCTGGAGCAAGCTTGTTCAGTCACAAGTGGGCTGATTAGAGCAACCGAGCCTCTCATTCATGGGTGATGGGAGTGTAAAGTGGTAAATCCACTTTGGAAAATGGTTTGGCAAGTTCTTATGAAGGTAAATATGTACCTGCTTTACAACCCAGCAATTCCGATCCTAAGTATTTATCCAAAATGAAAACGTATGTCCACAAAAGACTTAAAAAAGAATGTTCATAGCAACTGCATGCGTAATTGTAAAAAACTGAAGTATCCCAAGTGCTCATCCATAGGAGAATGGATAGACTGTCATGTTCATGCCATGAAATTTTATTCTTCAATAAAAAGGAACAACTGGTGATACATAGGACAACATGGATGCATCTCCAAATCATTATGCTGGCTGAAAGAAACCTTATGCGAAAGTGAGCATATTGTATGCTGTTATTGATGTGATATTTTAGAATAAGGTGACTACTTTACAATATACTTGGATTAAGAAAAACTAATTTAAAGTGGAAAAAAATAAAAACCATGATTGTCTCTGAGGGGTAGGGACTGATTGATGGAAATATGCCATCTTACTAGGGATTTGGGTTACACAGGTATATGCATTTTTCAGAGCTCATCTAAATGGTACACTTCAGATTTGTGCATTTCATTACATATAAATGTTTCCTCACAAGAAAAAGTAGAACTGCAAATATCAAACTTTGGTTAATGCTATGCATGATGAAGTTGTTTACAGCTTGCTTTGAAATGCATCAAAAAAAGAATAATGAATATGTGTGTGATAAAACAAATATAATAAAATGTAGATTGTAGAATTTAGGTGGTGGGTAAGTATATGGGTGTTCACTCTTGTTTCAACTTTTCTGTATGTTTGAAAATTTACATAAAATTTTGGTTAATGATGCTTGGAAGCAGTTACAGCTACTAACTGTTCTCTTATCAAGTTATCAAATAATATCAAATTAGGAAAAGCCAAGGTTTTTCAGTGGAGTAATTACCATCTTAGTAATTGTCTCCAAAATTTTCAGTGATGTAATTACTGTCTCAGTCTGTATATGTTAGGGCCCTCTACTACTACTACTACTACTACTACAAATTATTATTATTCACTCATTCATTTATTCACCAAGCATTCCTAGAATACATATTTCGTATCAACCCTGGTCTAAGTACGGGGAACACACACGGTGGGGGGGGGGGGGGGGGGGGGGGTCTTAAACCCTGCCCTTAAGGAGCTCACAGTCTAATGGGGAAGATAAGAGATATTTCCATACTGTTCATACTTGACTTTCCATAAAGAAAGACAGCTATGTTTCCTTGCTGTCATTTGTCCTAGTAGTCTGAGCATTTAAAAAGAAATGATTGAAAGACTGTTAGGCTATTTAGGTTTAAAGAATGCATAAAAATCTATTCACATGTAGGTGTTTAGCTTGAAACTAATGTGAGATCTAGTGAGTGAGCCAGCCTCCTCCTGAGGATAGTCCCAAAGAACATCCATTTTGCAAGACTTAGAACCGTGGGAAGAGTCCCAGCCACCTGACTGAGGTATTTCTGGGCCCATTTAACCTCAACTCTTCAAAGAGTCTTCAAAGAGTCTGGAGCTAGAGGACTCAGAATGCTGTCTGGGACCATGGCGTCCCTCCCTATCAGTCCTGTGGTTGTACAGGCTGTGGTGACTGGCCCAGCCTGGGAAATGGGGTGGTTTGGAGTGAACGGAAGAAGCAAGTCCTGCTTTGATCTTCCTCAAGATAAGGAGGCATAAATGTTTCATTGACCTTTCCAGGTCTTCCTAATTCTGCAGAATTCACAAATCCTGTCTCCAAAAGGATCTTCTTGGCAGCTGACAGACATGTAATTCAGGCTCCATGTGTTAACAGGCCTTGTTAACACACTGTATTCAGCTAATGCTATACAAAATATGTTTCCTTCAGGGTCGATTTAATGACCAAAGATTGTTAGTGATTTTTTTTTTTATTCTGCTAAGATTAGATTTACTCAAGATCAACAAACATTAATGATTGAATGTAGGCTCTTATACAAATGTGATTTTTCGGACCCTAATATTGCAGTTGGAGACTAAAGTCAGGAGAAAAAAAGTTAAACTGGAGACTCAAGAAAATAACCCAATCCTAGGTTTAAAAACAAACAAACAAAAAACCCCTTCCTTAGTCAAACTGGACCTTTTCTAAGAAGGAAGATATGTTTTATTTTTTTAAAGCGTTGTGACTTCTGAAAGATGGAAAAGATTTTGTGAATATTATTCTCAGATGTGACACATCCACGTTGGCAGGACTAGCCTTCATGCAGCACTTTGAACAATACCTGCTTGGTGTGGCCTCCGTCATGGCGCATGTGTGCTTCCCCTTTCTGGAGAGAAAACACTTTGCACAGTCGTTTTGTTCCCAGAACATGATGAGATGGGACAAGAGGGAGTCAGCCTAGGGACAGTGACTGGTTATGTGGAACAAAGGATATGAAGGGTTTCTTTGGGGCCAGATTTCATACCCCTGGAACCCAGAATAAATAGGTTCCAGATACGTGCTTTTACATTCAGCTTCTTCATGTTCACAGACACACATAGTCCAGGCCATGCAAATACTTAAGTGCTGAAAATGAGAATTTAGCACTAGAAGGGATTTGATAACCCTCTAGCACTGTGATTCCCAAACTTGGTTGACCTTTTAATTACTTGAGAGTTTTTAAAAAGTAGATTTCAGGGCTACAATGATTCTGAGGTAGCAAGTCCTAGAGGGTGGGTGGTGAGGGCTGGGAGTCTATACTTTTAAGTAAGTTCCCATGTGATTCAGTTGATGATTCCACTTTGAATTGTACTCACTAGTACTCATTATCCTCACTCTCAGTTTTACATGAGGCAACTAATGCCCGGAGAGGTTATGACTTACCCTGTCCTACAGCTAAAGCCAGAGCTAATACTCCAGTCTCCTAATTTTCATTCCAGTGTCTTTCACTCTACCTTGAAGCAACAGCTGCAAAGACCACCTGTTTCATTCTTTTTCTCTGAACTGAAATTACTTAACTTCTTTAAATTTTAGTTACCTTATTGGCAAAATGATTTGATAGCATCTTAGTTGCTATATTAGTTTCCTGCAACTGCCATAGCAAATGACCCCTGATTTGGGGGCTTAAAACAATAGAAATTTATTTCAAAACATTTCTGAAGGCCAGGATTTCACCATCAAAATGTCAGAAGGGCCATGCTCCCTCCTAGAGGGGAAAATCCTACCCTGCCTTTTCCAGCTTCTGGTAGCGCCAGGGGTCCCTTGGCTTGTGCCTTGCATAGCTCCAATTTTTGCCTCTGTATTAACATGGTCTTCTCTTCCCTCTGTGTGTTCTCCTCTTCTGTTTCTAACAAGGTTAATCACCATTGGATTTAAGGCTCACCCATTTTCAAAACCAGATAAAGACATGCAAAGAAAGAAAATTATAGGCTAATATCCCTGAACAATATAGGTGCTTAAATCCTCAACAAAGTATTAGCAGACTGGATCCAGCAATAAAAAGAGTATGCATCGTGATCAAGTGGGATTCATTCTGGGGATGCAAGGTTGGCACAATATCTGCAAATGAATAAATGTGATACATCATAGAAACCAAATGAAGGATAAAAACCACATGATCATATCACTAGATGCAAAAAAATTTGATAAAATCCAGCACCCATTTATGATAAAAAATCTTAGCAAAATGGGAGTATAGGAACCATACCTTAATGCAATAAAGGCCATATATGACAAACACCCTGCCAACATCATATTCAGTGGGCAAAACTACAAGCATTTCCCTTAAGATCAGGAACAACATAGGGACATCCTCTTTCACCACTTTTATTCAATACTTTTATAGTCCTGGAAGGGATAGCCACAATAGTCAGACAAGAAGAAAAAATAAAAGGCATCCTAATTGGAAAGGGAGAAATAAAACTGTCATTATTTGCATATGACATGATACTGTATGTAGAGAACCCTAAAAGATTCACCAAAAAACTACTGATAAATGCATTCAGTAAAGTAGCAGGATATAAAATAAATATCCAGAAATCAGTTACATTTTTATACACCAATAATGAACTATTAGAAAGAGAAGCTAAAAAAACAATCTCACTCTCAGCTGCTTCAAAAAAAAAAAAAAAGAAGAATAAAATACCTGGGAATAAATTCAACCAAGGGTATGAAAAACCTGTACTCAGAAAATTATAAGACATTGAAGAAGATACCAGTTAAGTGGTAGTGTATACATTGTTCATGGATAGAAAGAATTGGTATCATTAAAATGTCCATACTACCCAAAGCAAGCTGCAGATTCAATGCAATTCCTGTCAAGATACCAATGGTGTATTTCACAGAACTAGAACAAATATTCCAAAAATTTATATGAAACCACAAAAGACCCTGAATAGCAACAGTGATACTGAGAAAGAAGAACAAAGTTGGAATCACACTGCCTGATATCAAATGATACTATAAGGCCATAGTAATCAAAACAACATGATACTGGCATAAAAACAGACATGTAGATCAGTGGAAGAGAATAAACCCAGAAATAAACCCATGCCTTTATAGTCACTTAATATTTGACAGAGGAGGCAAAAACATACAATGCAGTAAAGATAGTCTATTAAATAGTGTTGGGAATATTGGACAGATAGATGCAAAAAAATGAAACTAGACCACCTTCTTACACTATACACCAGAATAAACTCAAAGTGGATTAAAGACTTAAATGTTACATTCAAAACCATAAAAATCCTAAAAGAAAACAGGCAGTAAAATCTCAGACATTTCTTGTAACAATATTTTTTCTAATATATCTCCTTGAACAAAGGAAACAAAAGAAAAATAAACAAATGAAGCTACATCAAACAAAAAAGTTTTTGCACAGAAAAGGAAACCACCAAGAAAATGAAAAGACAACCCACTGAATGGGAGAACATAACCACCAATACATCTGATAAGAGGTTAATACTCAGAATTTATAAAGAACTTATAAAACTCAACACCAAAAAACAAGCTGCCCTGGCTGAGTGGCTCAGGTGGTTCAAAAGTTCACAGGTTCTATCCCTGGTCAGGGCACATACCTAGGATATGGTTTGATCTCATGTTTGTGAGGTAACCAATCTCTCCCCATCCCCCACTGTTTTTCTCCCTTCACCCTTTCTTCCCCACTCTCTAAAATCAGGAAACGTATTCTCAGGTGAGGATATATTTTTTAAAAATCCAGTTAAAAAATGGGCACAAGACCTAGATAGACACTTCTCCGAAGAGGGCATACAGATGGCCAGTAACATATGAAAAGTTGCTCAATGTCACTAATCATCAGAGAAATGCAAATTAAAACCACAATGAGATATCACCTCACCCCTGTCAGAATGGCTATGATCAATAAATCAACAAACAGAAAGTGATGGCGAGGATGTGGAGAAAAGGGAACCTTCATGCACTCTTGGTGAGTATGCAGTTTGGTGCAGCCGCTGTGGAAAGTAGAATGGAGTTACCTCAAAAAATTAAAAATGGAATTGCCCAGCAATTGCACTTCTGAGAATTTATCTGAAGAAACCTGAAACACTAATTCAAAAGAATATATGCACCCCTACGTTTATTGCAGTATCATTTACAATAGCCAAGGTTCAGAAGCAGCCCAAGATTCATCAATCAGTAGATGAGTGAATAACAAAGCTGTGGTACATTTACACAATGGAATACTATTCAGCCATTAAGAAGGAAATCTTATCCTTGTGACAGCATGGATAGACCTTGATGACATTGTGCTAAGTGAAATAATCCAGTTAGATAAAGTCAAGTACCATATGATTTTACTCATGTGGAATCTAAAGAACAAAATGAGTTCACAAGCAAAATAGAGACAGAATCATAGATAAAGAGCAGGCTGCTGGCTGTACAGAGAGGTGTGGGGCAATGGAGGGTTCTGTGGCAAAATTCTCTCTCTATGGATTTCTGGACCTAGAAAATAAGTTATCTGTTTCAGAAGTACAGGCATGAAATAGACATTTCCATTCCAAAAAGGATACATTGAGGAAATAAAGAGGTCACCAATCCCAAACAACTTTGAAGTCCAGCAAGGCAAATTCTATTAGGTATTAAGGCCTGGGACTAATCCTCTATGATTCTCAGCTATGCCCTTTGGGCCTATTGCCATTCCTTTTAGGCCTGTGGCATCTCTATCAGACTCTGCTTCTGCACTGGAGTGTCTGTCATAAGTGATTCTTTCCTTTTCTTGAATGGTAGGTAGGGCATGTGTTTGAAACTGAGTAGCCCTAATCAGCACATTCCCTGCTTGTAGAATTGTAGAAGTCCAACAGCCTTTCTACACTTCATCCTGGCTTTCCACTTTGGTTTAAGCTGACAGTGTTGCTGCTAATACAGCATTCCTAAAAACTTTGTGGGTCTCCTATGTATGTCACAGGGATTCACACATTGGATAAGAGGGCCCTTCATAGCCCTTTCCTGGATAACACATGTCTATTTCTGGCTTCTGCTGAAAGGGTTGAACGGATCAAGGAGTCATACACAGACTTCAGCAAAAGATTGTCTAGGCATACACTTGGCTTTCTCCCGAAAGCACGCTTTCCTAACAGTAAATTTCCTAACTTTGGCACCCTTTGCAATATGAATAAGCCAAGAAACTCCCAAATGATCGGGTACTAGTTCCTTTCTATTTAACAGTTTTTTTCTTTTTTTAATTTTTAGTTTTTCTTTGTCTCTTTTCTCTTAAATTTTACCGGAAGCAGCAAAGAGAAATCAGGCTTCACCTTCAACACTTTGTAAATCTCCTCAGTAAAATATACAACTTTGTCACTTACATGTTCTACCTTCTACCCAACTTTAGAACACAATTCATTCAAGTTTTCTTGATATATAACAAGCATCACCTTTCCTTCATTCTTGAATATCGAATTCCTCATTTCTTTCTGAGACCAACGGAGAAGCGTTGTTGGTGTATATATTTCTACCACCCATTTTGCTCATGGTGATACACACATTCTCTCTACCGTGCTCTTCACTTCTTCCTCAGCTCTCACCAGAATCACTTTAATGTTAATATATCTACCAACAGTCTCCTCAAGATAATCTAGGCTTTTTCTATCATTTACCTAAAATTTTTCCAGCCCTGCTCATTTCTCAATTCCACAGCCATTTCTACATTTTTAGGTATTTGTTATGGCAGCACTCCTTCCATGCACCAAAATCTACACTAGTTTCCTAGACTGTTGTAACAATTACCATAAACCTGGTGGCTTAAAACAGCAGGAATTTATTCTCTCATGGTTCTAGAAGCTAGATACTTGAAATCAATGTGTTAACATTGCCATGGCCCCTCAGACAGCTCTTGGGGAGAATTCTTCCTCGAATCTTCCAACTTCTAATAGCCCTGGGCATTCTTGGCTTGCCTAACTCCAGGCTATGCCTCTGACTTCTCCCACGTCTCCCTTCAGTTTCTTGTAAGGATACTTGCCACCAGGTTTAGAGTTTGCCCATTTAACCCTAGATGATCTCATCTTGAGGTCCTTAACTTAATAACATCTACCAAGACCCTTCTTCCAAATCCGGTCACATTCATAGATACTGGGGAAGAGGATTTTCTTTTTGAGGGTCACCATTCAACCCACTATAGTTTCCAAACGTAAGGGAAACACATTATATCTAAAGCTTCCTTCTAGAATTGTGAAGCTATTAGTAGTATTATTAATTCTGTGATATGCTATATGTGCATTATTCATTTGACCCTCACAACAGCTTGTAAAGCAATTATAATTCTTGCCATTTTGTAGTTGAGAAATGAGGCTCAGAAGTGTAAAGGGAGTTGGTCAGGAACACCAACCTAGATATGAACCCAAAACGATCAGATGACAAGCCGAAATGTTTATGCTTTACGTTGTATTGCCTCCCAGTGTTTTTTTTTCCATAATATAGTTTATAAGGAGCAGTATATTGCCCTATGATAATTGCAGACAGTAGGGTTATATATTCCACTAGCCCCCCAAACACACAAACACACACACCATGGAACAAGAAAAAAGAATGTCTACATAAGGCAATATTAATAGACATTTCACCCTTGTTTATATAAATGCAATGAAATAAAATTGTATAATTTCCAAAAATAGCTATAACCCCTTCTGTGGCTCCAATGCCCTTCTTCCCTTTCCTATGTCCTAATATTACTCAGAGTTATTGGATTGGGAGGTAATACAAGATATTTGCATAATGATGGGATCAATAAAGAGGGAAAAGTTGATTCTAGAGAGAAAGAGGGTATAATTGCAGGAATGAGTCCTTGAGTAGGCAAAAAGGAGTGGGGTTAGTGCACAAGTGAAGGAGTTAAGAATACTTCATTCATTATAACGGAAGAAGCAGAAGATATGGCTACAGATGCAGGCATGCTAATGGATTTGGTAGTGATAAAATGGTGTAAACAGAAATGTTATCTAATGTTGATATTGACCAGGTGTGAAATTGTTTAAACTTTACCCTTGTTAAATGTTAAATGAAAAGTCTCTTAAATTTTATTTCAGTTATAGCTATGCTGTTCATGATTATTCTTAATGTATAAAGTTACAAAAGATTAGAACAGAGAAAATGCTACATTTATGCGTTTCTCTGTAGCAAGTATCACTGTTAGGTAAATATATATTTATCAGAGACCCAGTTGTCTCTAGTGCTATTAAAGTTATGATTTCAAACCTTATTCATGTCATTTGTTCTACTTATAAAAATAAAAAAATTTTAAATGCTATCCTCAAACTCCCAAATGTGTCTCATTAACTAACTTCTTAGCACTTCTAACCATCTTGCAAAGGTATGCCTTTACTTTCAAATGAAGAACAGTAATAATAGACTTGGTTCATGAGTATTCCTACCACTGGAGAAATAACCCAGTTGACATTTGACAGCAGGTATGTCATATTATACCCATTTCTTTCATAAGGCATTTAAATCAACTGTTTCTTTAGATTATTAGACCCTGGTGAAAAATGAATTGTGTTATCTAAACATAAATGCCCATGTACACTTTGGACCATTCTCTGTACCTAGAAAACCTATTGTAAGAGGTTGGTTTATGAAGAGAGGCTTGGAATCCAAGTAGGAAGAGTTCATCCAAGAATGAAAGCAAGAACAAGCATGCTAAGAAGTAAAGTAGGATGGGGGATGCAGGGAAGGGTGGCAGCTATGGAGCCTGCCAATATCAAAGAGAACATAAGAGAAATAATGGAGATTTGTGTTTCTTTTATCTTCAGGAAACAAATTGAAATAGAGTTTTCAGTAGTGATAAGAAAAGGGTCATAAATTTTTCAAAAAAATTGTAAGATTTTAAACCAAATAAATATATTCATTTAGAAAAATATGACTTCTGTAAATTATATTAATATCTAGACAGGGTTTGTTGTCACTATCAGAAAGGTACTGATCAGTTCGGTCCAACATAATAGAGACTGCATAGGGGCAACACATTATGACTTTGATCACCATATTTATACAAGAATTTGGAGACTGCACCCCCAAAATTATGAAAATGATTGAAACTTGATCATGGATCCCTCTATTATGTCATTCAAGCTTTATGTTACTTTCTGAATGAAAGATTTCCTTGAAATAACTCAAGGGGTAGAATGTTCATTTAATTTAACAAAGCATTATTGACCACTTATTACATGCCAGACACTAAGGATTTAGCAGTGAACAAGCTAAGACAATCACTATTTTCAGGAAGTTTACATTTTAATGCACAGTTTTAGGTAATATCAATCAAGATTGATCTTACTCACTCTTGGTGTTTAACCTAAATAACTTGATAAAGCCATTCTATTAGTTGAACCACATAAAACTACCAATATTCAACAAATACAGCACTTTCATCCAGTTCAGACAGCTATTAGTTAAATGCCTACCTACCATACCAAAGAAGAAAATATGCATTTTTTCTGTGCTATTAACATAGCTTTATTTAAACTTTATTTATTTAAACTCATTTAAATTTTATTTATTTATTTAAATAGCTTTATTTTTATGAACCAGAAATGACTGTAAGAAGCACATATGGTCTCATTGGCTAGTAGTTCACCCACTTAAAATTTATTCATTTATTTGGCAAGCACTTATTGAACACCTTCTCTGTGCCAGGCAATGTTTTGTGAGTGGGGATACAACGTGGAACAAGGCAGACAAGGTCCCCCAGTCTGCTCACAAGCTGATGGAGACAGACAATAAACAAATGATCACATAAATAATAAGTTATCATTTAGTGATAAGTTTTATGGTGAATATAAATTAATATACCCTTGACTTTTGTAGATGCTGATAAAAAATTTCCATTTGGAGGAAATTTTACAAATTTTTTATAAAATCAAAGATAGAAACCCTGTATAACTTTTTTATCCACCATGTATTATATAAGCATTCTTGCAAAAAAGAAAAATTTCTCTCCTAGAACTCAAGACCAGGAAAATGTTTGCCTCTTTAGATGGACTGTATTGAAACTAGAAATTTAGTGCATTTCTCATTTTGTTTGGCAGCCTGGAAGCCAGTAAAACTGTTTAATATTCCATTACAATGATAAATTTGCCCAGATTCCCAGTTCATCTTTTGTTCTTTCCCTCTTGTGTTTTGTGTTTTGTCTTTTAGTCTAACTTTTTTCTATTTATCTTATATTTGTTTTTAAATTTTATTATTTTTATTATATATTTATAATATGTATTTATTATATTTATAATATGTATTTGTATTATTTGTTATTCTTATATATTTCTTATTTTCTTATTTCTCTTTTTTCTCATTTCCTATTATTTATTTAATTTAACTCTTTTTTTTTTTTGCTTATCTTGTTTTGTATGTGTTTTAATATTTGCAGGCAACCTTGTATCCTTTTCAGTAGTAGATAGGGTATGAATAATAATTGAATTATCTGTTAATATACAACACTTTTAAATTTATTTTACAAATATTTATTGAATATTTACTGTGCTGGGCATAAGAGAGCTAGGCAATGAGCAAGATAGACAAGGTCTATACAAGAAAATTACAGGGGAAAATGGACTTTTGGTGTGCCCCCAAAATGAACAGAGCTGAATGTTTCAGTTGAAGACTCTGGGCATTCAGGAAGGTGAGTCACCTCCAGGTAGTACTCTTTGAATGAACTTGCACTGCATATGGCAGTGGTGAAATGATGAAAATTGGGCCAAATTTAAGTTAAAATACCTCTGCTACAAAGAGTTTGAAGTTCAACAAATCCAAATCTAATTATTATTTCTTAAGTGTCTCTAAGAGCTGTTTGCAATAAAATGATGATTGTTTTCAAACCCAGATTTTACCTTCAAAGACTGTCAGTCTGCTTGGTAAATTACAGAACTCTAAGATGAAAGGAACTGAAATATAATATGTATACCTGCCATGGAATATGGCATTATAATAATGGAAGCATCCTAACACACTTTTAGTTGTTGTTATCACTGTTTTTGTGTTATCTAAGTACTTCAAGTTCTGGCTGGGGAGTCAGGTAATGTGGACCTGCTTCCAAGAGGACTAGAGAACAGGCCAATATCCCAGGGCCATTGGCAAGTGTAGCCATCAACAGAATCATGGCAATTTGGTTGTATATTACGATCGGCTCTTTGCTGCAAAGCTCTTCAGGAGCAGCTAGTCTATCCCCCACTCACTAGGCTCCCTTCACCTACACCATGAAAAGATAGATGACTGTCTTTCTAAGTCCCCAAGATTCTTAAGAAAGATCCAAGACCAAATTCAGAGCATCTTTTTTATTTTTATTTTTTACATTCAGTATTATAGAGCATTTTAGCCTTCCAAACTTTCTCATAAGGTGAATCAAAACAAATTATTAAAAGATTAAAAGTATTAATTTTGAAAAAAACTAACAACTATCCTTCCCTTTTCCCCCCAAAAAGAATCTCATCTATGAGAAAATCATCATGTTCTGATAAACTTGCAGATTTCCCATGTTTGCCTTCCAAGGCAGCTGTAGAAAGGAGCTGGGAGTTTATATGAGTAGTTACAGTCACAAACTTTACTCTGCCAAAAAGTATCTTAATTTCATAGCAGATCTAAGAGGGAGGACTTTTGACATCTGGATGGAGTTGGAAAGGCTGGAGGCACATCATCAGGTCACACAGTATATTATCCTTGGGAAACCCTGGGAGAAGAGCTAGAGGAAGATTAGAAACTTTTAAAAGGCACTAAGCTAACAACAGCATCTGTAGGATAACGACTGTATCCTCAGCATTCTTTTTCTCTCAGGCAGTAGTTTGTGCTGAAATTTTTCTCCTGCTACTTCAAACATCCTATTGCTCTGCCTTCAAAGACTTCAGGCTCCACAGAAGAAGGATTATAATTCCTTATCTTGTACATATGGCAGTATCTGAAGAACAACTCCTTGTGTTGCCCACATCTTGCCTTTTTACTTCTTCATATCTGAGACAGGGATAAGGTTGACAAAATAACTATCCTACAGAGCAGAATCTCTGGTTTAATAAATAAGAAAGACATATCAGAAAAATCCTCACTTTCTTGATGACATCTAAATCCTTCCCTTTGATGTTTGCCTTACAGCACAGTACCCTACCTTCCACATTTCTAAGGTAGCAGGTTGTGTAATCCCCTTCTTCATTTCAGTCTGATCCCCCATGGTCCAACCCCATTGATTCTCCAAGTGATTGCCATGAGGGAAGAGCCAAGGTGGCCTTTTGGGAATTGAGCATCAATGCTGGGGAAGCTGGATGTCCACCTTGGGCTCCCTTGTTCCAACTAGAGAAACTGAAGTTCCAGATAGGCCCTCTTGGGGTAGTGCTGTTCCAGCCTGTGGTATGGGTGATGCCATCAAAGCAAAACCACCACTTTTACTCTTCTAACGTGGTCCTTTTTAGTCTCTGTACCCATGGAGGTGCTTTCAGCCTCACCTTCACTTTCTTACATTTTCCCACATCTGTTTTGTCTATGGATAGTTGCCAGTTGGTCCTCCTGTAAGGAAAACTAAAGTCAGGAGCCACCTGGTCTGTTATTTTGCCTACCTATTATTATTCTTTTAATGTCAATGGTATCAATAATGGTTAACCCCTCAATTATGTTGGTATTAGTAATTTGTGCTTTCAGTCTTTTTTTTATTAGTCTGGCTAGAGGTTTATCAATTTCATTGATTTTTTTTCAAAGAACCAAGTTTGCATTGATTTTTCTTTATCGATTTCCTATGTTCAGTTTATTTTCTAATTTTGGTTTATTTTCTAATTTTTATTATTATTTTTTTTCTGCTTACTATGTAATTAACTTGCCCTTGTTTTTTTCAGTTTCCTTTGGTGGTAGCTTTAATTATTGATTTTAAATCTTTCTTTTGTAATATATTCATTCTGTGCTATAAATTTCCCTCTGAGAACTGCTTTTGCTGCATCCTACAAATTTTTATCACTTGTAATTTTCTTTAGTTCAAAATATTATTTAATTCCTCTTGAGAGTTAATCTTTGATTCATATGTTATTTAGAAGTGTATTGTTTAATTTCCTGGTATTTGGGGGTTTTTTTTCACCCATTTTTCTGTTTGGGAAATTTAGTGTTTGATATCTAGCTTGGCCTTAGAGCACACTTTCTATGATTTCTGTTATTTTAAATTTGATAAGACGCTTTATGGTCCATAATGTGGTCAATATTGGTGAGTGTTCTAAGTGACATGGGGAAGTAATGTATTCTGCTCTTGGTGAATGAATATGTTATCAGTATCAACTAGAGTCACTCAATTGATAGGATTAACAAACATTTGGTTCTGTCCAAAATGTCCATGGAGACACATGGTCCACACCAAAAGGCCCTTGATATTTGATCCTGTAGCAAAATGTCCATGGAAACATTTGGTTTACACCATCCTATCTGCATAATCCCATGTGCCATGACCAGCTAGGCAATAAGGGATATACAGCCACAACATGATTATTGGACCAATAAAATATGATAGTATTTTTATGTATTTTATCTGTAAACCAAAAGTGTAAATAAATGTGATGGGACATTTGAACCCAGGGACATTTTCATAAGCACTGACATTTTGGACAGGTCCCACTATTAAGGACATTTTGTCATGACCAAATGTTCCATGGACGTTTGTATAAATATTTCCTTACTGATTTTCTGGCTTCTGGATCTGTCAATTAGTAATAGAGGCATGTTGAAGTCTCCAACTGTAATATAAATTCATCTATTTCTCCTTGTAATTCTATCAGCTTTTGCTAAACATAACTTTATTCTCTGTGTAAGATGCATACATATTAAGGAGTATTATATCTTTATGGAGAAATGACCCCTTTACCATTCTGTAATACTCCTCTTTATGCCTGATGGTTTTTCTTGCCCTGAAGTTTCTGCTTTGTCTAAAATTAATATATCTAGACTCAAGACAGAGGAGGAGGGGGAAGCAAGGAAGGAGGGGGAGAGGAGGAGGAAAAAAACAAGAGGAGAAGAGTCTAACAATATAATGGCACTACATATGTATCTATCAATAGTCACCTTAATTGTAAATGGTTTAAATGCTCTGACCAAAAGACAAAGGGTAGCTAAATGGATAAGAAAATAAGACCCATATATATGCTGCTTCCAAGAGACCCATCTCAGATCAGAAGATAAACACTGACTAAAAGTAAAGGGTTGGAAGAAAATATTTCATGCAAATGTGAAAGAAAACAGTGCTGGGGTAGCAGGACTTATATCCAACAAAATAGACTTTAAAACCAAGGCTATAGTAAGAGATAAACAAGAACACTACATAATGATAAAGGGAACCATCCAACAAGAGGATATAACCCTAGTAAACATCTATGCACCAAACAGAGGAGCACCTAGATATGTAAAGCAAATCTTGATGGACATAAAAGGGGAGAGTGACAGAAAGACAGTTATAGTTGAGGATTTTAATACCCCATTGACTTCAATGGATAGGCCTTCCAGGCAGAAAATCAACAAGGAGAGAGCAGCCTTAAACGATACACTAGATCAAATGGATTTAATTGATAGCTTCAGAGCATTTCACCCCAAAGCAGCAGAATATACTGCTTTTGAATGCACTTGGAACATCTTCTAGGATAGACCACATAGGATACAAAACAAGACCCAATAAATTTAAGAAGATTGAAATCATATCAAGCGTCTTCTCTGACCACAATGCTATGAAACTAGAAATCAATCACAAGAAGAACACTGAAAAACATGCAAAGACATGGAAGCTAAATAATGTTATTAAACAATGAATGGGTTAACAGTGAGATCAAGGAAGAAATCAAAAGATACCTTGAAACAAATGAAAATGAGGATACAACAATCCAAAATCTGGAGGACATTGGGAAAGCAATCCTAAGAGGGAAATTCACAGCATTACAGGCCTATCTCAAAAAAACAAGAAAAAGCTCCAAAAAACTATCTTACTTTTACACTTGGAGGAACTTAGAACAACAAACAAAGCCCAAAGTGAATAGAAGGAAAGAAATAATAAAGATTAGAGCAAAAATAAATAAAATAGAGTATAAAAAAATGATACAACAGATCAATGAATCCAAGAGCTGGTTCTTTGAAAAAATAAACAAGACTGACAAACCTTTAACCAAACTCATCAAGAAAAAAAGAGAAAGGATCCAAATAAATAAAATCAGAAATGAAAGAGGAGAAATAAGAACTGACAACAAAGAAACACAAATGATTGTAAGAAAATATTATAAACAATTATATGCCAACAAACTGGACAAAATGGATAAATCCCGAGAAACATACAATCTTCCAAAACTAAATCAGGAAGAATCAGAGAATCTGAATAGACAGATTAGACCTAGTTAACTGAAGCAGTATTCAAAAAACTCCCAACAAACAAAAGCCCGGGACCTGATGGCTTCACAGGTGCATTTTACCAGACATTCTGAGAAGAACTAAAACTTCTCCTTCTCAAACTATTTCATAGTCAAGAGGACAGAAGTCTCCCAAACTCATTTTATGAGGCCATAATTATCCTAATTCCAAAACCAGATTAAGACACTACAAAGAAAGAAAATTACAGGCCAATATTTCTGATGAACCTATGCTAAAATCTTCAACATATTATTAGTAAAACATATACAACAATGCATAAAAAAAAAAAAAAGCATACACCATGATCAAGTGGGATTTATTCAGGGAATGGAAGGTTGGTACAACATTTGGAAATCAATAAATGTGATTCACCACAAAAACAAAATGAAGGATAAAAACCATACGATCATATCAATAGAGGCAAAAAAGAGTGTCTGATAAAATCCAGCACTGATTTATGATAAAAACTCTCAGCAAAATGGGAATAGAGGGAACATACCTAAACATAAAAAAGGCCGTATATGACAAACCCACTCCCAGCATCATTCTCAATGGCCAAAAACTACCAGCATTCCCCTTAAGATTGGGAACAAGACAGGGATGTCCTCTTTCACCTCTCTTATTCAACATAGTACTGGAAGACCTCGCCACAGAAATCAGACAAGAAGAAATAAAAGACATCCAAACTGGAAAGGAAGAAGTAAAACTGCCTTTATTCACAGATGACATGATACTGTACATAAAGAAACAAATATTCCACAAAGAAACTACTAGAGCTGTTAAATGAATTCAGCAAAGTAGCAGGATACAAAATTAATGTCCAGAAATCAGTTGCATTTTTATACGCCAATAACGAACTAACAGGGAAATTAAGAAAATGATCTCATTCACAGTTGCTTCAAAAAGAATAAAATATCTAAGAATAAACCTAACCAAGGATGTTAAAAACCTGTATTCCAATGATGTATTTTACCAAACTAGAACAAATATTTCAAAAATTTATGTGAAACAACAAAAGGCCCCTCATTGTAACAGGGATCCTGAAAAAGAAGAACAAAGTTGGAGGGATCATGCTACCTAATATCAAACTATAATATAAGTCCACAGTAATCAGAACAACCTGGTAATGGCATAAAAACAGACACATAGATCAATGGAACAGAATAGAGAGCCCAGAAATAAACTCAAACCTTTACAGTCAATTAATATTCAACAGAGGAAGCAAGCACATACAATGGGTGATAGTTTATTCCATAAATGGTGTTGGGAAAATTGGACAGACACATGCAGAAAAATGAAACTACACCACCTTCTTACTCCACACACAAGAATAAATTCAAAATGGATCACAGACTTAAATGTTAGACCCCAAACCATAAAAATCCTAGAAGAAAACACAGGCAGCAAAATCTTGGACATTACCCATAGAAATTTGTTATTGGAAGTCTCTCCCCTGCCAAGGGAAACAAAAGAAAAAAATAAACAAATGGGACTACATCAAACTAAAAAGTTTTTTCACAGGAAAGGAAATCATCATCAAAATAAAAAGAGAACTCACAGAATGGGAGAACATATTCACTGATACATCTGATAAGGGGTTAATGTCCAAAATTTATGAAATACTTACAAAACTCAACACCAAAAAACCAAACAACCCAGTTAAAAAATGGGCAAAGGACCTGAATAGATTCTTCTCCAAAGAGGACATAAAGATGGCCAGTAGTCACATGAAAATAGTCACTAATCATCAGAGAAATGCAAAACTACAATGAGATACCACCTCCCACCTGTTAGAATGGCTATCATTAATAAATCAACAAACAAGTGCTGGTGAGGAAGTGGAGAAGGGAACTCTTTTGCACTGCTAGTGGGAATGCAGACCGGTGCAACCACTGTGGAAAGCAGTACTGAGATACCTCAAAAAATTAAAAATGGATCTGCCTCTTGACCCAGCGATCCCACTTCTGGGAATTTGTCTGAAGGAACCCAAAACACTAACTCAAAATAACATAAGCACCCCTATTGATTGCAGCATTATTTACAATCACCAAGATATGGAAGCAGCCTAAGTATCCATCAATAGAATAGTGGATAAAACAACTATGGGACATTTACAGAATGGGATTCTACTTGACTGTAAAAAAGAAGAAAATCTTACCCTTTGCAACAGTATGAATGGACCTGGAGAACATTATGCTAAGTGAAATAAGCCAGTCAGAGAAAAACAAATACCATATGATTTCATATGTGGAATCTAATGAACAAACTGAACTAACAAGCATAACAGAGATAGACTCATAGGTGGAGAGCAGATGGCAGCTGGGGGGTGGTGGGTGCTTAGGGGGTGGAGGGGCTGAGCAAAAAAGGAAAAAGGACTCATTGTCATGGACAACAGAGTAGTGATTGCTTGAGGGGTGTGGTAGAAGGGGACTAATTGGTAATGGAAAAAATACAATAAAGATTAAATTAAAAAATAAAAAATTAAATTAATAGATCTACTTCAGCTTTCTTTTTTTTCCCCCCTTTACTTTCGATCTATGTCTTTATGTTTAACATGGTATTCTTGCAGACAGCATATAATGGGCCTTTTTAATTTATCCAGTCTGATAATCTCTATTTTTTAATTGGTAGCGAGACCAATTAAATGCACCAGTCTCCATTCCTACCATTTATGCTTGAAGTGATTATTGATATTTGTTAGTGTTTTCTACTCACTTACCTTATTCACTGGTTTTTGTTTGTTTGGCCTTCCACTTCTGTCTTTTATGATTTTAACTAAACACTTTAAAGTTTACGTTTTTCTCCTCTTTCAGTATTTCAATTATACTACTTTTTTTCCAGTGGTTGCCCTAGCATTTTTTAAAGATTTTATTTGTTTATTTTTAGAGAGGAGAAGGGAGGGAGAAAGAGAAGAACATAAACATCTCTGTGAGACAGAAGCATCAGTCAGTTGCCTTTTACATGCACCCCAGCTGGGGACTGAACCCACAACCCAGACAGGTACCCTTGCTTGGAAATCAAACTGCCAACATTTTGCTTTGTGGGCTGATGCACAACCAACTGAACTACACAGGTCAGGGCTGCCCTAGCATCTTTAGTATAAAGTTACAATGAATTCTAGTTCGTTTTCAATCCACTGAGCCACACCAGCTAGGACCATCAATGTGTGGTTGCATCTCGCGCGCCCCCTACTGGGTCCTGGCCTGCAACCTAGACATATGCCCTGCACTGGGAATTGAACCGGTTGAATTCTAGTTCGTTTTCAAGTAACACTATATCACTTCATGGGTAGTGCAAGTATATCATAACAGAGTATTTTCAGTTTGTCCCTCCTGTTTCTTATAACATTACTTCTGTTCATTTCACTTATCCATAAACTATATGTAGTTGCCAGGATATTGTTGCTGTCATTATTTTGAATAAACTGTTATCTGTTAGATCAATTAAGAATAAGAAAATAGATTTTATATTGCCTTCCCTTTTCTTTACTAATGTTCTTTATTTATTTAGATCTGATTTTCTGATGTATATTATTTTCTTTCTTCCTGAAGAACATCTGTTAAAATTTCTTGCAAGGCAAGTCTACTAACAAGAAGGTCCCTCAATTTTTATTGGAAACGTAATTTTACTGGGTATTAAATTCTAGGTTGGTAAGATTTTTTTTCCTTTCAATACTTTATGTATTTCATTTCACTTTCTTCTTGCTTACATTGTTTTTGAAAGAGAAGTCTAATGTAATTCTTATCCATGCTCTTCTATAGGTAAGGTGCTTTTCCCCTCTGGTTTCTTTCAAGTTTGAATATGATATGTCTTGGCGTAGACTTTTTAGTATTTATCCTGCAGGTATTCTCTGAACTTCCAGGACCTGTGATGTGATGTCTATCTTTAATTTTGAAATTTCTCAGTCAATATTTCTTCAAATTATTATTTCTATTCCATTCTCCTGGTTTTCCTATTACATATATATTATACCATTTGTAATTGTCCCACAGTTCTTGGATAGAACTGTGTTTCTGCTTTATTTTCTTTCACTTTTTTTCCTGTTTGCTTTTTAATTTTGGGAGTTTCTGTTGACATTCTTTCATGCTCAGTGATTTTCTTCCTCAGCCATGGCCAGTCTAAGGATGAGTCTATCAAAGGCATTATTCATTTCCATTACAGTATGTTTTCATTTCTAGGATTTCCTTTTGATTCTTTTAAAGTTTTCATTTATGCTTTCATTACCCATATGGTATTGCTTGTCCACTAGTTCCATGTTAACTCTTTGCATGTTAACTATTTCTTAGCATAGTAATCATAGTAGTTTTAAATTCTGAATCTGGTAATTGCAACATCTCTGTCATTTAAGAATCTGGTTCTGATGTTTGTTCTGCCTCTTCAAACTGCATTTTGACTTTCACTGTGCCTTGTGATTTTTTGGTTGAAAGCCAGACTTTGGCGTACTGGGTAAAAGAAACTGAGGTAAATGTGCCTTTAGTGTGAGGTTTAATGATTATCTGTATAGGAGTTAGGTTGTAGTTACTGTTTGCTTTATGTGTGTCAGAGGCTAAAATTTTTCCTGACATTTCTTTTTTTGATTCCTTTGTCGTCGTCGGATTTCCCTGAATGCATATTCTTTCAGGTAACACCGAGATACGCTGTTTTTTCAGTTGTGTTCCTTCTTTACCATGCAGGAGTTCTGTTGATATGATTGTAAGGTGTGGTGAGAGGAAAAATATTCTGTAGTCCTGTTATTTGGTCTTAGTCTTTTAGTGAGCCTTTGCCCCTAGTATGTGGCCTTCACAAGTGCATCTCAGCATTCCCTTCCCTCTTTGACCAGACAGGAAGACTAGAGATGGCTGAAGTATGATATTTTCCTACCCTAACAAAGAAGGCTGGAGCAGGCCAGAGCTGAGCATTACCACTCCCCAAGTTTGTTGAGCTCTGGTAAAACTCCATATAGGTTTTTGTTAAGAACAAGTCTCGCAAAAAAACAATGCCCTGGGTGTATTTCAAAGTGACTGAAAATAGGCACGGGGGTTCTTTTTGTAGTGACGAAAATGTTTTAAACTTGATTGTAGTAGTGGTTGCACAATTCTGTGAACATCCTAAAGACCATTGAGTTGTACAGTTTAAATGTGTGAATTACATGATGTGAATTGCATCTTAGCTAAACTGATTAAAAAAAAAAAAGGCAAATGCTTCCCCAAGTCCAAAAGTGAGAGAAATTTTTGTTTTTTTCTTTCTTTGGCCTTGGCTCTCTCCTGCCTCTTCTCCACCCACACTTCAAGCCAGTAGCCTCCAAGGAGCACTCAGTTTACAGCCCCTGCTGCCACAATGTCAGACTCTGTCGAAATATATTATACAGAGCAGAAATCAAAAGTCATAGTATGTGAAGTCCGACAGAAACTGGCAATTACACAGATTCGGAGGTCAGGCAGGGGGCGAGGGTAAGGAGAAGGACAAAGTGGACTCTGGAACATGTTTAAATTCTCTTCGCTATGTAGCTTGTTTTATATTGTCAGCCAGAGGCTTTACTTCACTTGTAGTCAGTTTTCCAGTTTTCTCTGTGTTTTATTCATAATCTACATATTGAGATCTTTTCATGTATTTTATTATGCATATCTATTGACTCTTCTACTGTAGTATTTTCCCTCTCTACCTATTAAACATATTTTATTTGAAATTTGCATCTGTACATTTTCAACTTCCTGATTATATCTCAGAGGTATGTATTTAGCCAACTGATAAAAATCATTGCTCAGAAGATAAAGGAGAGATGGTGTTTTGATTACCAGATACCCAACACACCACATGCAAACTTTTCTAACTTGGGCCCATCTTAGTGTTATATTGAACTTTCAGAGTTTAACATTTTGCATTTCTACTGCCTGGCATAATGCCTAACCCTTCATGTGTGCTTCATAAATATATATGAATGAATGACCTATCTGGATAGTGTCTACCTATCATTGGAGCTTCTTTTCTCTTCTGTTCTCCATGGGCCACTATGCCTTATTCATTTCCAAGCCTTTCTTTCCACCTTGAAGTCTCACGAAATATTGACTCTAAGAATTTATAACTGTGTCATCTTTCTACTCAGCAAATAGGAAATGTTTCTAGAAGAAAAGAAAAACATGGCTACTACCATGCTGTGTTTAACTCTGGGACTAGTAGTCTGCTGTTGATAGTGACGAGAGGCAGCATTGACTTTGCCACAGAGCAGTGGAATCACCTGAAATTGTGTAGCAGAAACCAGGATCACCTGATAGTCCTGGAATTTTGATCTCCTTCTTTGCTTGTAATCCCACCCTTTATCTATTTGCATGAGATCTGGTAAAAAAACAGGTCAAACGTTGTCAGGAATAACCTATTCTGTCAAGACTCTTCTGCTGAGTTACAGAAACCCCATCCACTTTGCCTGTGGAGTGGCATTGCTAATTGGTTGCGTCATCATGGACTAAACACATCAAAACAATTCAGGCACAGGGACATATTGGTATGATGTTTCCAGGGGATTTTACAGGACCTCAATATATGTGAATTTGTTGGTAGCTATCATACAGGATAGTGTGTTGAAATTTACATAGTATTTGAAAACCAAATATTTAGTGATCTTGAAGTCTGAATTCAAGGCAGTATTGACAAGCCAATGCCAGAATGTGATGTACTCCCCCTTGTCCTCAGAATAGTGTATCCAGGTTATTTTCCAAGGTCAGTGAAAAATAGGATTCTGAATATTTCAAACCATTTAATCTCCTATTGTGTATGTAGTGGCCTAATATTATAGCCCTATTCTCCAACTGCCATGAGCCTGCAAGCATAAATTAATACCAGCTCTGCTGATAAGCAACCAATATTACTTTGATTTGCCAAGAAGCTGCCTGATCTGGTGAGAACAGGAGCATTCTCAGTCCATTTTGGTTCAGCTCGAGAATCTAAGGGAAGTAAATTAAATTAACACTTCTAGAGATCGGTTTTCATTTCCATAAAATGTGAGTAAGAATCTTTTCTTCTTGGAAATGGTCAGAATGATTAATACAGATTCATTAGATGCTTTCAGCTCTTTCATTGACTGCCATTTGTTAAGTACTTTCATAAGGCTCTGTTAGCCTTGAAGGTTTTACAGCTCTCTTGAAGGGGAGGCAAAAGAAACCTGTAAAAAGATAAGCCACCGTATGAAATGGTGTGTGATAGTGCCAAATAAGGGGTGCACACAATGGGGGAAAGTGGTGGTCGAGGCAGCAGTGACATACGGAAAGGCTGCCTGCAGAGGGGGGCCTTCCCCTTGCAGCTCGGGGAAAGAGCAGGCTGTGCCCGGGAAGGGGCACCGCCTATCCAAAGCGCGTGGCTGGGAGAGAGGCCTAGAGTACAGGAAGGTGTAAACTGAAAGCCCCACACACCTGTGAAGCAGGATTATTCTTGCGCTTCATTCAGTTTCTAGACACACCATTTAGAAGCTATACTTATCAATTCTGCCTGCATTTCCTAGTCCCTTCTGAAAACATCATTCCATGCTCATGTGATCTTTTGAGATTCTTAGTCCCATGACAGCTTTTTGAAGGGTGTCACATTTAGTAGGGTTTCTTTCCCTTGTTATAAAAGTAGTACATGTTTGCCCTGGCTGGTGTGGCTCGGTAGATTGCATGCAGGCCTGCAAACCAAAGGGTCACTGGTTCAATTCTCAATCAAGGCACATGCCTGGGTTGTGGGCCAGGTCGCCAGTGTGAGGCATGTGAGAGGCAACCACACATTGATGTTTCTCTCCCTCTCTTTCTCCATCCCTTCCCCTCCATCTAAAAATAAATAAATAAAATCTTTTTAAAAATGGTACACATTTATTATAGGAATTTTGAAAAATATGGAAAATTTTAAATTTAAAATTACACTGAGGTGTTTATATAGGTTTGTGTCTCGCATTTGTCACTTAATATTATCTTACACGTATGTTCTCATATTATTAAAAACTACATGAATATCATATTTTATATCCTACCTTAGGAAGTATAAATTTTAACTATTTTCCTGTGGTTAGACATTTAGATTGTTCCTATTTTTTGCCTAGTATAAATAACACTATGATGAACATCCTGTACATATATCTTTGTCTAGATTTTCTGATCAGTTTCTTAGGATCAATTTCCAGAAGTAGAATAACTAGATTAAATATTGTAAACATTTATGGTTCTTGATGAGTATTAACAAACTGCATTATAGAATAGTTTTACCAACTTATGCCCATGTATGTATTACATGAGGTTTATTTTGATCTCACTATGACCAGTACTAAATATTCTCAGCTTTAAAATTTTTTTGCTAATTTTGTAAGCCAAAGGTATCTTATTGTTTTACTTAACATTTCTTTGCTGTTTAGGCTAAACGTTCTTTACTGTTTATTAGCCATTTAGGTTTCTTTACCTGTGAAATATCTAATAATACCTATTGTCTTTTGCCCATGTTTCATAGAAGCATTACGTTCTCATTGGTTGTAGCTCTTCATATTGTAATTACTCCTTTGTTATATTTACTGAAGACATTTTCCCTGGTTTATTTGCCCTTTGTTATTTATTTATTTTTTTAATATACTGAAGCTTGAAGTTTCTGTGTAGTCAAATCTCTAACTTTCTTTTGTAATTTTTTTATTGCTATTATTCTTCAAAAGTTCTCCTACAATCATAAATAAAAGTGATACCTCCTTTTTTCTTAATTGCCTAGCATTTATTTTGGAGAAAAGTCTGAAATGAGGATTTAATTTATTTTTAATGCCCTCTTTCTGGCTATCTCCTAGCACCTCTTCAATAGCCAGGTCAAATCCTAATTCTGCCAGCTCCCTTTGTTTGGTCCTCTGAATTCCAGTAGCACTGATAATCCTAACAAATGAATTCATTTTACCCATGTGTAAATCTTATTTTACCAGATTTTTCAAGCTTCTTACAGAGGCTATTTTATCTCTTTCTTAGTATCTAGCACTGAGAATTTTTTAAAGTCTCATTTAAATATATGGATCAAGTCATTAAAATGTTAGAATGCAGAGAATCCATTATTAAGTATTTACTGCTCTCTCTGCCAGCATCTCATGCATCTAGCTATTATCAGGAACTCTGTAAGACATAGGTGAAATAAATTATTATCCCCATTTGACACAAGAAGGAATTGTATTGCAAAAAGGTAAAATGATATACCTTCAATTACTTAAAGACATTATTCAGAAGCCAGACTTCCCAAATTCAGTCTTTTTGTCTCTCTACAATTCTTCACTTTCCAAAAGTACTTTGCTCACAAATAAATTTTTTAAATGTAGCTCATTTTTCTCATACTATGTCCAGTAGAACTGTAGTTTCATGGCATGCTAATGTGCAGTGCAGGGAAAGAATTCCATAGTAAGTAAATGTGGAACATGCTTAGTTAAATAGATTTGAATGGATTTCTTCACAGCAGAACTTCTCAGAACCCTTCTTATGAGGCCGACCATGGAAGGCCAACTTACGGCCTGCACACCCCCCACCCCTAACCCCCTCTCCCCGGAAACTCTCTGAAAATACTTTGGGAAATAGTGCTGTTCTATTCTCTTCCTTCTGCACTCACCCCTTTTCTTTCCTGCTGCTTCTTTTCCTTTTTTAGTTTTCTATCTATGATACATTGTATAGTAAGGCGACCCTACCTTTATAAGATGCTTTGAGTTGGGGATAGCTATCAGAATTCCCTGTCTTGATATAATTATGTCCAGTTCTACAAAAATAGCCAACGCTTCAACAACAGTGTAGATTTGAAGGAATGCTATTAAATGGCAGGGAGTATCTATTTTTCTGAATACAGGAAGCTTTTCTACAAGAAATAGTTTGAGTTAACGGGCCATAATTTGCTCATTTGAATTTAGAAAGTTTCTCATTTTTGCTATTGCAAATGACTGTAATACACATTGTCGTTCAGTGTTAACTATAGAAGAATGAAAGTGGAACAGATATTTGAATTTGAGAATTGTCTCTGTTCTTTTTTCTTCCTTTTGTGGGATGTTCTGTAGCCACCATTAGGGAACTCCTGCCTTGCCTTCCTCTGCTAAATACCTGGTTTCTTCCAGGTCTGGAGAAAGATGTCTTGCTTATTGATATAGACCATAAATTATTGGTCTGAAGATACCCTGTTGTTAAGGATTGTGGTTGTATAGCAAATGGCCGGGTGATTCTGGTTGCTCCGTTTCTGACAACTTGAGTTTTCCTAGCCTCTAATTTCCTTGCTTCCCCTTTGCTTCTAATGCTTCCTCTGAACTCCCCCGTCACTGTTAGTTAGGTCTTCTTAAGGATGTCCCACCAATACTTCAAATGCAGCATGTTCTGGATGCAATGCTTTTTTTTTTCTCCTCTCCTACCTGCTTTTCTTTTTTCCCTCATTTCTTTCCCCACTAATGACATCACTGTACAATCAATCACTCACACTAAAGAATCTTAGATTTATCCTTATTTCCTCTTTTCCTCCCACTTACTCATTCCCCTGGACGTAGGATAAATTAACAAGTGATGCCAATTCCGTAAGTATCACATCTTAAACCAATTTGTTACTCTGTATCTTCACTACTTCTATCCCAGTTGATGCTCTTTAAAAGTATCACACCCTCCATTGTTTCTTCTGTGTAGTCCATCCTCCACAACAGTGCAGTAAAATGATCAAATTTATCAACTGCACACTTAGACACCTTTGATCAGTTCCCTTTGGTTAAATGATAAAATTCAAACTTCCTTCTCCTGGATAAAATCCAAACTTGCTGACTCCAGTCTACCTTACCATCCTCTTTTCTCCTCTTTTCTTCTCATCCTATGCTTTAATCATATTTTCCCCTGGAATTCCTTCCTCTTTAATATCTTTTTATCTTTGCAAATGCTATTCCTCCAACAGCAGTACTCTTCTTGGCCTGATGAATAACATTCATAAGCAATATCGGTTATACAGGGTTCGGCAGAAGTCACGCCTGCTGGAGTGTGATGGTAGAGTATGTGAATGTCTCACACAAGGTGGATAGCAATTTGAATATTTCACCTAAAATGTCATATGGTGTGCTTGAGTGTGATATTGTTACATTACAGAATTACATGCTTATGATTTCGTAATAAAAGGTTTTGTAATAAAAAAGGAGTTATTTGTGCCAGACCCTGTATAATGCTTGAAATGAAGTTATCACTTTCTTAGGGTATTTTTTTGTCCCACCAATTTGTTTTTCAACTCATGTAAAATTATAAGCTTCCTGGTGAAGAGACTTTCTTGTTAAAAAAAAAAAAAGACAGGTTTAATTTATTTATTTATAATGTCATTGCATTGATTTAAAGAATGTGGCATTTTTTGATGTTTGCTTTATAGCATCTTTGGGAACAATCGTTGTAAATGCTTTACAGGTGCTTAAAAGAATGTATTGTCTGCCCTGGCCAGATGGCCCAGTTAGTTGGGGTGTCATTTTGATCCCTGGTCAGAGCACATACCTGGATTGCGGGTTCAATCCCTGGTCGGGGTGCATATGGCAGACAACCAATCAATGTCAATGTCTCTCTCTCTCCTCCCTCCCCTCCACCTTCCTCTCTCTAAAATCAGTAAAAGTATATCCTTGGGTGAGGATTTTTTCAAATGTGTATTCTCTAGTAAATAAATGCAAGGTACCATATTCAGTGAGTCAAACTTAATAATTGTGCTATTCAAATATTCTGTGTCTTTACTAATTTTTTCAATCTGCCTTATCAATTACCAAAAGAAGAAGTGTTAAAAATCTCCCTGTAATATTGCAGTATATCAATTTATCCTTATAATAATGTCAGGTTTTGCTGTGGCATATTTTGGTACTATGCTTATTGGGTGTATAAAAATTCAGAAATTTCGTGTCTTGATGAAGTGTTCTTTTATTAGTACATTGTGACTCTCTCTTTATTCCTGATGTTTGCTTTTTTTATCTTATAGTCTCTACTACACTACTGTCTCTCTCTCTCTTTAGTATTTTCTTAGGATGTCTTTTTATATCGCTTAACTTTGAACTTTCTGTGTCCTCATAGTTATATTTTAGAACTATCTCTTATAAAGAGTATATAGTTGGATTTGCTTATTAATACAGTATGAGAACCTGTCTTTTAAACTGATTAATTTAGACCACTGCTATAATATTTTTATTTCTAATATTTTATTTGTGCTATTTACTGTTTTTCTTTGCTTTTTTTTATTCATATCTTTTCCTTCCTTCCATTTTTTATATTTTGGTTTTCCAATGTTAACATTATAAATACGAATGTATAGATGCATATATTTTCTAAAACTATCTTACACCTGATATTAATTTCAGTCTTTGACACACTTATCAGGGATTATGTCTTTTTTTTTGTTTGATATAATAGTTGCCGATTTCACTGCTTCCTAATTACTTGAAAAACATACAGACAATTTGCTTCTAGTTAAGAGGGCAGAAAACATACCATCCCTAATTTCAAAGCACTTGTTTTTAGTTTTGCCATTATTCAAATGTCTGGCATGGATGTCATATTTAATGTAATCACTACCACTTGGCTGTTAACATAACACCAGTTTGTTGATTTACCAAATCTCCTGACTTAATGAATAAAGTTTGTCCTGTCTTAGTTACTGCCAGAAGGACATGCTTTGATGATGGTATTATGATCTAATCAAACTGAACATAAACCCTAAATCCATACTTTTTCTTTGAAATATGGCAACCCAAGTAAACCTAGATCAAGATATTCTAAAGGGATGTTGAAGAAAAGCAATAATTAAGCAACTCATACATTCCAAGAGGCAATACCAGCCTAGTTGTAGTTCCCTGCATGGAGGATCCTCTTTTCCCCGCTCTATGTCTTTGCTTATACTGCCCTTTTCACCTTTGGGATGGCCTTCCCCATTCCCCTTTTTATTAAGTAAAATGGGGGAGGGAGATAATTTTAGATTTACAGAAAAGTTACAAAGATAATACAAAGAAGTCCTGTGTACCCTTCACCCAATTTCTAATGTTGGCATCTTTTCTGTTACCATGGTATATTTGTCACAACTAAGAAATCCACATCAGTACATTAACATTAATTAAAGACTTTTTTCAAATTTCACCCATTCTCCCGCTGATGTTCTTTTTCTACTTCAGGATCCAATCCAGGGTACCACATTGCATTTAGTCATCATATCTTCTTTGTCTCTTTGCCTTCTATTTGATTGATTTTTTAATCTTCTTCCTCCTTTTCTCTCTTTGGTTTAGTGGCTTTACATTCTACTGCTGTTCTTTTAGAAGTTATTAATACATTGTGTTTCCAAGGATATGGACAGATTGTCACATACAATGCTCTGGTAATGTAACTTAGTACAACTTACAAAGAAGGAATATTAATATCTTCTGATCCAGCAGTTCCCCTCCAAAGACTCAGTCCTTGTACATATGTACTAGGTTATCCACCACATCATTATTTATAATTATTTAATGGGACATTAATGAAAAAGTTTTATACACTGACTTGAAATGATGTCCAGTATAGTGTTAAATGCGGGCAGAAGGGCGCAAATTCAAAACGCTGCACTCAAAATGCTATGATGAGCTGATTTCCTTATTCCTGCTCTGCCTAAGGGGAGATTTGCTTTCAGTTCTGCCCTGTCACTAAGGTTTAGCCCTTGGTCTGCCCGGTCCTTGCAAGGCAATTTTGGTTCTAACCCAGCTCTATAGACTAGTCCAGTCACTGTCCCTAGTCCCCATGTGGGCTTAAAAACCCAAGCTCACACACCTCCCTATCCTCTAGGACAACCAAAGCAATTTTTCATTAACTGCCTATTTCTAATAATGATTTTTTACATAAATCTAAAATGTTGCAATACTCTATCACCTAGGGATAGGAAAATTAAATAAAGAATAATGTATGCAAAGAACTTAGCTCAGTACCTGGCAAATAAAGTGCTCAATAAACATGAACTCTTGTTCTTCAGTTGTTTTTTCTAATTTTATTTGTTGTTAGACTTGCTATTGATACATAGATCGCTATTTATTCAACTTTTTTTACTCATACCTCTTTTTAGTGAACATAAAAATACCATATCCTTTTTAGTATTATTTAAAATTATAAAGTAAAGCAACTTTGTCTAAAAGAAAATAAAAGCAATGATCAGCGATGACCATTCTCAGTATGCTTTGCACATTAAACATATATTTGTCTCTCTTCTCTTCTGCCCTGTGAAGATTCTGATGTACTTTCCTCCCCCATAAAAGGGTGCCTGCATGCTCGTGGAGATCCACTCGTTTAGCGTGTTTTCAATTTTATGTAGTTTTTTTCCTGACAGTTCTGTAATATACATATTGATACATATGACATTTTTAGTCTAGTAAATTATTCCTCTTCAGGTAAATTTCTAGGAGTAAACTTATGGTGCAAAAGGGTAGAAATATTTTTGTGATTCTCCAGGTAATATTTCTTTCTAACCTGTTTGCCGTATTATACTGCTACCTGCAATGCACGAGCGTACTTAATTTTACCAAGGCCTTACAAACATTGAATTAATATTTTTAATATATTTGCTAATTCTCTGGTGTAAAATGGCAACCTTCCATTGCTTTATTGTCCATTTCCTTGATTACTAGTGAATATAAACTAGATGTGTATGCAACGTAACATTTCTGGTATCTCTTATTAGTTTATTGTATATTGCCAGGCATTAATATAAAACCCCTTATTTGTCTTTCGCACTCTGAAAATATTTAGAACTTAAACAAACTGAAAAAGGAGAGAAATTAAACTGGAAAGTAGCTGTGTTTATAAACAAGCAGTCTTGAAACAAAGACCGTTGTGGTAGTTGGAATAGTCTGTATCCCAGAATGTCCTACTTCATAGATGCCAAGCTCACCAAATAGCTGGGAAAAGGCAGAACAATGTGTTTACCCCCAAGGTGGTCAGAACAGGCAGATCTGCATTCCTAAGTTCCACAATTACTCTCTACCCCCAAAATTTATCATGGCCCATGCCATCTGAGTGTTTACATTAAGGGTTCTATTTTCCTAAAGTGTTACAGAACTCTTGCTCTAAAAGGAAAAAAAAAAAAAAATAACAGGCATCTACTAGGTCTGAGAACATTTTCTCTCTTTATACATGTATTTAATAATAAAACAGAAACACATGTTCTCTTTCCAAATACCATGTTAATTCAAAAAAGGCCTTTTCATTAGATGATATATACACAAGTACTAAAGATTACAAAGGCAAAAAAAAAATTTAAATTGTAAACTGTACGAGGATGCTTAGGAGAAAGCTTTAACAGGGGTCGCAATCAGAGATGCTGTCCTCTGGGCTTGCTCTGTTTGCAATCTAACGTTCATGGGGAATACTGTCTAGGGAGAGCGCGAAATGTTTCATAATCTGTAACCACAAAGGGATGACTCAGATCTTTATCTTTTATAAACTGCACTCATAACTTGGTGCTTTACTCACCCTCCCAAAGTTTAAATGAGTTTACTCAGTTCTTTAAAACAAGTTAAAGGAATCTTTGTGAGGTTTTTTTCCCCATGCATTTTCTGAATAGCAGTCTTGCAATGGCTAGTAACTGTTGAAATCAGTTAGCTATCATAACTTGATCTTCCTTTAGGGCCCTTTTTCCCTTCTGACCAAATTAGAGTGGAGCCTGAGGACCAAGGAGAAGATGGCAGTGTTTTTCGGGTGGGAGTGGGGAGCAGGGGTGCAGAATGGAGGGGATGGACCTCAGACATACTGAAAACAGATGATGTTGCCGCCACACATTTTCGGTGCTGGTGACTCATGTTTAAAGCAGCTAGACCAACTCTGAGGAGAGTGCTCACGCGGCAAGCTCTCACATGAAAGTGTCTCCTCCTCCTCTTAGTGTCTTAGCCGTCAGCCTCACATTTTTGGTTCCGTTACCGAGGATGATAAATACATGGGGGGACTCCTAGCATGAAAGTTCCCTCTGCCCAGCTAGGGTTCAGAGTAACTTGAGATGAGTAATTTGACGTGTCGGGGATATGTTAAGTGATATACACAGCTCCTTGTGCAATAATAGCATTTTCCAGGAGAGTTACTCACATAGCCCAGCCAGCGATATGACCTGTCTCCAGCATAGGAGACAGTATCAGATACGTCTGGAGAAAGGTACCAGTGCCCCCATAAGGACCCCGTTATGAAACACTGTGTCACAAGAAGAAAGGCTGTGTGCCCTCCCTAGCTGCTAATCAGCTTAAGTTCTGGCCCAGGGCTGTTTGTTTTGAGATTCCATAACTAAGTACAGTGACAGTTAAATATACAATAAAGTTTTTATATTAAAAGTGATTAAGAAGCTTCTTGAATGAATTGTCCTTTGCCTTCATCTCTGCCTATAAAAATAAAATTATTACATACTTGTTCTTATGTCTACACAAAAATATTTCCTTCCATCCTTGATGGCCCTTCCGGCAGAAAGGTTTCTCTGATTCAAATTCTGGGCACACAGGTGGCCGCTGAACTTTGCTCACACCTAGTGCTTCCTTACCGCAGCGAGCAGGCGTTAAGGAGCTTGGTGTAGCACTTGCCTTTCGTTTTTGAAATCTGATTCTGTTTTTCACTGGTAATCATAGCACTTCTTATGTCTTATAGGACTCATTATATAGGTGCCTAGAAAACACCAGGATCCAGCCAACAAAAGGACAGAGGTTGTAAATGTTTAAGAGTTTTCATCTTTGTCTTTTCTGGCTATTCCATTAGTAAGTCTCTCAGGTTCTGGGCCGCTCTTAGTGACTGGTCTTAACTGTGAGTGCACTGGCTGTTTCCTAGTTGTCCTGGATCTCTGCTCACCCGTCCCTTATCGTTTCCTTCATGGCCTTTGCCTTTACCGCCCACCCACCCCAGCCTGACCCTCTTACCAGACCGGCTAATTCATAAGGGTTTCTTCCCCAAAACAAGGAGAAGGCAGATCAAGGAAAGCAGTGAAAGAGTATTTATGGTTTCAGGCACACATGTCAATCAAATGGAATGTGATTTGAAATATCTTCTGGGCTCAGACCTTGAGTTGAGTATAGTGGCAACTCAAAGGAAATGAACCTCTGCCCGCCAAGTAATTTAAAAGTAAATTATTCTTTAGAGATTCATTCATTTATTTATTCGGTAAATATTTGCTATGCCTCTGCTATATGCCAGGCACTTGTTAACAGTGAACAAAACAGACCAAGATTTCTGACCTCGTGGAGCTTACAATTTAGGAAACAGGAGTGAGGAAATGAGGTTAGGTTCAGGTGGAGGAGGGCAGCAGAGGTAGAACTTGGAACTAGCAGAGCCAGCACCTAGGAGCCGTTTAGAAAATGCTGGGCGTACTCCCCAAACCAGCCCAATTCAGTTTATATACTTTGCAGACCCTGGAAAACACAAGCACTCACAGAGAAATTCACCTCATGTTCGCCCGTGGATACCTAGTGGAGCCTTAACATTAAAGCTTATTAAAACATTCAGGTAACATTTGGAATCTCCAAATCCCTTTACAATTGTTTATGGACTAACTAATCTCTGTAGCCTCCCTAGGAAGCAAGTTGGTATTTTCATCCTCATTTTAGCGATTAGACATAAATGTGTTAAGTGGCGTGCCCGAGGCTGCCCCGTGAGTCAGGCCCCCTGAGGCTCCGCAGCCCGTGAACCACTATTCTGCTGTGGTTCCACCAGCACAAAAATCCCTCAACCTCTCTGAGCTTTAGTTTTTAGGGTTTTTTTAAATATGTATGAGATGCTAATGGTCTTTGTCCTACCTATTCCAAAGAATGATTGAGAAAAAAAAATGAGGCAAACCTAAAGTGCTGAAATGCTAGTTATACTTAGGTAATGGATTAAGGCAGAAGGGATCTTCACCCTCATTATTTACTATTTAGGGAGTGCTACTTGTTTGGGGCCAGAGCAGGAAAAAAAGGAAGAGAAAGACAACTTCTAAGAAAAGTAACTCCTCTCCTTCGTTTGACTCAGCTTAGATTAGAGAAGAGAAGGAAAACAAAGAGAAGTAAACTAAAAAAATAAAAGAGCACATAATGCAAAAAGAAGAAAAATGAAGGCGGTAAAATGGTAAGTCTCCAGTATAATCCAACAGTGCTGTGCTGCTGATCTTGGCATAAGACTCCTCGTCTGAACTCAAGCAGTATTGGCAGCATGGGGGGAGAAGCTAAAAATTTTGAGAGCAGAGGATGCTTTAGCAGCTGGACTCCGCTGTCCACACCATTGGTCTGTGTCCCGGATCTGGTAATGATCTTTCAAGATCGTGCAGGCTTGCACTCTTTTTCTCCCTGCTCCCCATGTTGTTGCCTCCTGCCCAAGCCAAGCCTTAGAATACGAGGCCAGTAACTGAGTTGTCAGTATGCACATGCCGGCTGACCACTTGATGATTGCAGCTGGCGTCCCCTTCAGCCTTCTCTTCTCTGGCCTTAAGGATTCCAGAGCAGCCCTTTCTTTCAGTGCTTCATTGGGAAATGCTGGTGCCTCGTGTTGCCTATAGAAAGCAAGGCCCCCAGATAAAAGCAACTGCAGGTATAGTCAAGTTGCTAAAACCCTGGTCCTTCTGTTCATTCTCTTTGGTTTCTTTTTCGTTATTCCTCTTTTTTTTTTTTTTAAGTTGAGCATATAAGTGCAGAAATAAGGTTTAAGGAAATATAAAAACTGGAGTAAATAGTGTGGGTAAATGCAAAAGAAGACGTCATGGGAACAAGTGAAACCTCAGCAAGGTAAGGAACAGTTTCAGAGGAGAGTGGACAAATGAAATCATTACTAATCAGGTTAATTTGGTTACTTAAAGTGATTAGTAATTGTTATAGATATAAACACATACATGAATACATGCATATCTTCATGTGCACACACATACACCATATTCTGAGACCCTTGTTGGATAACCTCCTTTCTCTAGGTCGAGTCCCCAGAAATTAAGGCAGGATCAAAGAACTTATGCATATGCATAAATGCTAAACTGTAAAACGTTTGTCTTTTATCTTTTCCCCAACCTCCACCCTGGCCCGTTAAAGGCAAGTTCTCTCTCTCCTGCCTTGAACAAGGAAAGCCCCTGTGAGGGAAGGCTGTCTTAGTCACGGGACTAGAATCTTCCCACTTGGGGATTTTCCTTCTTCTACTGTCAGGCACCTAGTGCATATGAGTTTGGCACATAGTGAGTGCTCTCTGAAGGTACCCACTCCTTTTACACCAGCTCCTTTGTGTAGCTGAGGGACCACATGAAGTGGAAGTGGTCAGTTCCTTCATCCTATGCCATTGAGTTTGAAAGTTCAAGTTGGATATCCATGCTATACCAACTCAGGAAATCCTGCTCCTTGATCCTCTTCTGCGTTTGTTCCTTATCCTAATTTAACTAAAGGGAGAGCAAGTAGGTAAGAGGGAAGGTTTGTGAGGCTTGGGTACCAAGATTGCATAATGGTTATTAATCCTCAGCTTCTCATGACCTGCAAATATTCGTATAATCTAAGGCGGGTCTGGAATGAGCAAATAAAGCATAATAGTGGGATTCTAGAAAAGCACACAATGTCAACCTTTAATCCACAAAGCTAGGACTAGAGGAGAAGAGGAACACCTTGGTATAGGCCACCTTCTTCTCTTACCCCTGTTACCACAACTTTTCTTAATTGCATCGCTGCTGCCAGTCTCGTTTGCTGAATTATCCTTCATGTTGCTGCCAGAAGGAGGTCATCTCTCTCGTCTCAGAGATTCCATGACCAAAGCTCTCTCGTGACAGTTTTTGCTTCTCTCTTGTATAAAGGATTACGTGCATATTCTGTCTTTGCCAGATTAGAAAGATGGCAAGGGTACTGTGCTGTAAAACCTTCCCCGCTTTAATTATCAGGGCTCCTTCTTTTATACACTGCCCAGTTCATGCGCGTCTGTGGAATCAATTGTGCATATTACCTATATTCAAATCCTGGCTCTGCCACATATTAACTGTCTGATCATGAATAAGTTAAACTTTCAGTGCTTCAGTTTTCTTATTTGTAAAAAGAAGGAAAAAATAGAATTTCATGGAACTCCTGAGGATTAAATAAAGAGATACTTGAACAATACTTGGCATATAGTTAGTACGCAATATATGTTAGCTGCTGCTGCTATGGCTGCTATTATTAGGTGACAATGTCTTTTCTCCTGGATCCTGAGGTTTTATGCTTGCTTCTAAGGTGTCGACCTTCCCATGCAGAAAAGGTTACTATTTTGGCCATGGATGTGAGTAGCTGCTACAATATTGGCTCATAAAATGCAGGATCCCTCCTTACTTAACTTTGTATTCTTTAAGTACTGTGGGAATAGATGCTAATGAATATCTTAAAGTTGATATTTCCCCTTTTAAAACTAATACATGCTTATTAAATAAATTTAGAAAACATAAAATGTATAATTCATGAGGGAATAAATTACCCATTTTCATACCACCCAGAGATAATCACTGTAAATATTTTGGTGTATTCTTTCCTCATTAATATGTGTTTTTCCACAATTGGACTTATCCTATATACTCAGTTTTTTTGTGCTGATTTTTATATACTATTTTAAAACATTTCTCCTGTATCTTTGCAAACATATTAAAATTGTCATGGCCGCACTATAAATTACGTTGGCATTGCCCTATTTTTGGATGTTGCCAATTTTAAGTTATATATAAATCTGTTGTGATCATTTTGGTATCTAAGGCTTTTCTTAGCATGTCAGATGATTCAGAATAAACTATCAGGAATCAAATTACTGTGTCAAACAATATTAGTGACAGTATATGAAATTTTATTTAGTTTTCAGCATCCATTTTCATCTCTTATGAAAACTAAGAAGCATTTGGTCAACTCTAAGCCTCCATCATTCTTCTTATATTCCCATGGTCATTGAGCATTTATATATTCAAAATATAAAATTAAGGGTGAGTAGGTATCTCTGCAGAGGGTTAGCCTGGCATGAGGTGTCAGAGTCTGAGCGGGATGAAGAAGGTGCCTATGAGCGGCCTGGCCTGAGGAGCCAGAGCCCAGCAAGGGGAGGGGGCATCCCCAGAGAGGCGGCTTGGCAGAGGGTGCCAGGGCCCACACGGTGCAGGTAGGCAGGTAGGAGGTCATGCGGGGGGGCAGTCCCACTCGGGTGTCAGAGCCCTGTAGGCCAGGGAGGGAGCACACGCCCAGGGCCGGTCTGCCGTGGGGATCAGAGGAGAGGGCTTGGGTAAGGAGGGCTTGTGTAAGGGAGAACTGTCCAAAAAGGGCAGTCAGATCCAGAAGGAAAAAGGGGGGGAAGGTAGCAACACAGATGGGCAGTCCATTATATAAAGGATGACAGATCAAATATTAAGGATAAGGGAAGCCAGTTTCTAACTGTCAGGGAAGGGGGTTATAGGTGTGGAAGGGGAATGAACTCAAATGAACCCTGTAGTGTGAACTCATGGTTTTTATTATATATAAATATAACAATAAATATAGTGGTAAATGTGTGTGTTAATATGTATGTGTTATATATATACATCTATGAAAACATATACATTACATATATTTCCTAATTTTGCCTGGAAGCAGTAACACCCCAATGACAATGAACAAAGTATCTAGTGCTATATTTTGGATTCTCAATATAATTTTCCACTAAAAGAAACCAGAACATTTTGGACAAATAACTGTTTCCAGGGAAAGCACAAAATGAGCTTAGAACTTCTTTTTGTACCAGAAATCAAGTACTTAAAGAGTGATGGGGATATGTCAAAAGGGTCCAGAAGCCAACTTGAAGGGGTCCCCATTGGCTAAATTGTGGATAATATGAGCACCAAAGTAAATTATTATAGTAAAAAATTATACAGAAAAAAATAAGAAATCACAATTCCATACAAGTATTTAAAAAACCAAAGGGGAAGAGCTGAGGGAGGGAAGGTGGGAGGGGGCAAGGGAAAGAGGTGGGGGGAAGGCAGAGACAAATGTATTTAAAAAGTAAATAAATTAATTTAAAAAAATAACTAAATACATTAAAAGTTAGATGAGAAATGAAATATTTATGTCATTTCAAAGTACCTCCCCACAAAATACTTATTATGTGGGGGGAGAATACTTTTTACAGGGGAGAAGCCTGGCAGACAGCCCTTTGATCAAGTGATCAGAGTGAACATCGTCAGTAATGGGGTAATTTGAAATTATGTGCCACTTGACAGGATGCAATGAAGGAAAAAAGCAGTATCACCTCGTATAATATTCTTGCCAAAAATGAATCATCTGAATTTAATCATAGGAGAAAATTAGACAAGTCCAAATTGAGAGACATTCTGTAAAATAACTGATCTGTAATTTTTAAAAGTATCAAAGTCATGAAAGTCAAGGAACTGTTCCAGATTTGAGGAGACTAGAAATGACAACCAAATGCAACTCATAGTTCTCAACTGGATCTTTTTGTATTAAAGACAGTGAGACGGTTGGTAACACTTGTATGGGATTTGAGGATTAGATGATAGTAATATATCAGTGTTAATTTCCTGACTTTGATAGTTGTATTGTGCTTATGTAGAATAATGTCCTCGTTTATAGGATATATACACTAAAGTATTTGCTAGAGATAGAGCATTGGATTGGCAATTTACTGTCGAATGGTTCGAGAAAATTTTTTAAATTATTTTTATGTATTTCCAGCTTTTCTGTAAGTTTGTGATTATTCTAATATTTAAAAAATTTGAATTAAATCAAATAGAGAAAAACTAAAGCAGACTCAAAAGTTGCACATAAACAGAAATAAATTAACCTATAATTGTGTATTAAATTGATAACATAACCATGCAGAACAAATTATTTCAGGTTACTTTTGAAACAGTTCTGTTTTTTCCACAAAAGAACTGAAAAAGTTTTTTTGTTTTTTTTTTTATTTCACTCATAGGTTAGTAGTATTGGTGTTATATTTTGAATCAATTTTATTACAGGTAAACAACTAAACTCATCAATGCTATTAGGTGCAAAGATTTTTACTAAAAGAGAGAAACTAATTTAAAATAAGTAAAAGAGACGTGAAGGCTGAACAGAACTCTGCTGGTTTTTTCCCCCACATGTTTAGTCATTAATCCTATCTAATTTGTTTCTATACAATGCTATCAGAACTTAACAAAAAAATAGAAAAATTTCTGAGTTCGCTTAATGAAATTAGTGTAATTCTGAAAGTTTCATTTCCAAAAACATGAAAAGAGCAGGCTATAGATTATTTTTAATTAAAACATGGGTTTTAAAATCTCAAATAAAATACTAGTGAATGAATTCAGCAGCACATTAAAAGAATAATCTATTTTGACCAAATGACATTTGCCTGAGAAATGCAAGGATATTTTACATTATTAGTAAACAAAATAGAAAAATCACTAAGGTAAGAAAATTAAACAAGAATGCCCACTGTCATCAGTAATATGGGAATGTATATTCTGGTTAATGAATAAAACAAACAGAAATAAGAGGCAAGGAAAAGAAAAAATGTCATAGATTATAAACAATATATTTATAAAAAAAAAGTATGAGAATACATTGAAAGCTAGTTGAAGTTTGATGAGAACTTATTAAACAGAGTTAAAATACATGTACCAAACCAAAAGAAAGTATGTTCAATATCTATAATTGACAGAAGATTAGTATCCAAAATATATAATGAGCTCTCACTAATCAATAGGATAACACCCACAGAAAAGTGGACAACAGATGTAAATGGGAAATTCACAAAATAAGAAACACAAAAAGCCAATAAATACATGAGCTCTCTCATAATTAAGTAAGTAACAAAAACAATAATAAAGTAACATTTCTCTCTGTCAAATCAGTAGATTTTTTTTTTTTTTTTTGGTGGTAGCCATTCTAACAAGTGTGAGATGACCTCTCATTGTAGTTTTGATTGTATTTCCCTGATAAATCAGCAGATTTTTTAAGATAAAAATATTCAATATTGGAAAAGGTACAGAAACTGACTTTCACATTCACTACTTCTTGGGATATAAATGGGCACAACATTTTTTGTTCATTTTTTTATTACTATTGATTTAATTTATACACATAAAAATTGACCCTTTATACTGTACAAGTTCTTACAATCATGTAACCACCATCATAATGAAGATATAGACCAGTTGCCTCACCATAAAGAATTTCTTCACTTCCTATGTAGTCAACCTTTCTCCTCACCTTTCTCCTCATCTCCTGAAAATCATTGAACCGTTTCCTGTTCGTGTATTTGTGCCTTTTCCAGAATGTTATATAAATGGAATCATACAATTTGGAACTTTTCTCTGGCTTCTTTCATCTTGCATTTGCATTTAAGATTTATCCATATTGTAGCCTATGTGTGTGATTAGTGCCTTTTTATGGCTGAGTAACATTCCATTGTGTGGATGTACCATGTTTGTGTATTCATTCATAGGTTAAAGGACATCTGCCTTGTTTCCAGTTTTTTTAAATATGAATAAAGCCATTTTTAGTATTCACATACAGATTTTACTGTGAACATAAGTTACCATTTAACTTTTATAAGTACTTAGTAGGGGGATTACTGGGTTAAGCCTTGCTGAGAAACGGCCCGTCTGTTTTCCAAAATGAGTTCTCAGTCTTGCTTTTAATTTGAGCACTTCTAATAGGTATGTAATGATCTTACTGTGGCTTTAATTTGTGTTTCCCAAATGACTAATGATGCTGAGCATCTTTTTATCTGCTTGCCATCTATGTGTCTTCTTAAACGAAGTGTCTGAAGATTAACTTTTTCCCATTTTTGAAACTGGATTCTTTTTCTTAATATTGAGTTTTGAAAATTCATTTTATATTCTGGATACAAGTCCTTCATCATATATGTGATTTGAAAATATTTTCTCCCCATCAGTGGCTGTTTTTCATTCTCTTTTAACAGGCAGAGATTCTTAATTTTGATGAAATATAATTTTATCAATTTTTTGATTTTATGAATGGCTCACTTTATATTATACCTAATAAATCTTTCCCTGGGACAAGGTTACTAAGGTGTTCTTGTATGTTTTCTTTTAGAAGTTTTATAATTATAGATTTTACATTTAGGTACATGGTCCATTTTGAGTTAATTTATGTATGTGACATAATGTATAGATTAGAGGGTTATTTCCTGTATGTGTAACCAGAAGTAACAGAATCTGTGATTACTCTATGAGACAAAAGATATGATTAAGTTAAGAATCTTGAGAATGCATTTATTCTGTATTATCTAGATGGTCTCTATGGATAGTCACTATTCTTAGAAGTTAAAGGCTAGGGAATTTTGAAACACACAGAAAAGGAGGAAGCACTGTGACCTCCTTTCACAGGGGAGCAGAGATTGGAATGATGTGCCCATAAGCCAATGAATGGCTGCAACTGGAAGAGGCAAGGAAGAGATTCTCCCCTAGAGCCTTCAGAGGGAATACAGCCCTGTCAACACCTTGATTTTGAACTTCTGGTCTACAGAATTGAGAGGGAATAGATTTCTGTTGTTTTAAGCTACTCAGTTTGTGATAATTTGTTATAAAAGTTGCAGGAAGCTAATATAATAGCTATCTGATTTTTCTAGCACCTTTTGTTGAGAATGCTCTTCTTTTTCCATCGAATTCCCTTGCACCTTTATCAAAAATCAATGACTACATATATGTGTTGGGTTTATTTCTAGACTTTCTATTCTGGTCCATTGATCTATCTGTATGTCTGTAATTTCACAAACACTGTGTCATGATTACTGTAGCTTTACTCATACAGTAAGTTTTAAAAATAGGTAGTGTGAATCTCCCAACTTTTTTTTTTCCAAAATTGTTTGGGACTTTCTAGTTTCTTTGCTTTTTTATATAAATTTTAGAATCATCTTGTCATTTCTACCAAAAACATCTTGCTGGAATATTTATAGATCAGTTTGGGGAAATTTATCTTACCAACCTTGAGTTCTGCAACCCAGGAATATGGTATATCTCTCCACTGGTTAAGTCTTCTTTGATTTCTTTCATCATTTTGTTTTCAGCATACAGATATAACACCTAATTATTTCATGATATTCAGTGCTATGGTGCTTTTTAAAAAAAAAAATTTTTTTTTACTTCAATGTCTTTTATTTTTTTATTTTTACTTTTGCCAGTATACAGCATTAGGATGGATTTTTTTAGTATAGTGACACTGTATCCTGTGATCTTACTAAACTTACTTATTCATACTAGGAACTTTTTTGTAGATTTGAGGGGATTTTCTATGTGGACAGTCTCACTGTATATGAACAGTGCTATTTCTCCCTTTCCAATCTGTGAGCCATTTATTTATTTCTTTTGTTGCCTTACCACATTGCCTGAAACCTTCGCAACAATGCTGAAGAAATGTTAAGAGGGGACATCCTTGTTTTGTCTCCCCTTTGTGCTTCATATCAGAGTGTCTCTCCTAGCAGATTACTGGTGACATCGGTTATCAGTTGCTTGCTAGCTTAATGATGAGGAGTGGAGGTGTTCACTTTTTCTTTCCTCAGTGATCTGTCTCTCTCACAGCAATAAGGGATCTCTCACGATCTGGACCCACTCCTCTTTCTGTCTCTCGCCCATGGACACAGGTTGGGTTTTTTCTCCCATTCCCTTTCCCCAGCTGCACTAGATCTTCCCCCACCCCATGAATGCTGTGCTGCTGTCCTAAGCAGGTTAAGGCTTACGTTTTGTAGTGGAGACAGGGTGGAAGCATCTAGGGCAGGACTTTGTTTATTTCCTGAAGTGGCTGCTATACATCTCCCCCAGGTCTCCTCCATGAAGAAGGCCTTTTCTAGTCTCCTGTTCTGCTCCTAATTTCTCTTGAGCACCAAGGTCTTTGAGGAAGAGTCTGCTAATGGGCACAGATTTCTGTTGTGTGTATTATTCCCAGAGGTTAGATGCTTTCATGCTAGTCCACACCCAGCCTTTAGGAATCTGTTAACGATTTTAGTTGACTTCTTCTTACCAACTTGCCTGGCACCCAGCGTCTGCCCCTGGTGGCCTTGTCTCATGTCTGTGTGAAGGTTCTTGTCTTTCTTTAAGTTTCAGGCTGCTGGTAGGTTCTGCAATATCAGCTGTCTGATAGGGTCAGGAATAGTTCTTTCCCCTGAAGTTTTTACTCTGCTCTTATTTCCTTGGTCACTTTTGTGTAACATAATGGTGTCTTTTATGGAAGTTAAGTTTAGGTAATAGGCATAGGTAGGAGAATGAGATATGTCAGGGGCTGGGCGGGCGGTAATGTAGGCAGAAGAAGTATCTGCTTTGGCTGTCTTGGTTACTGGGTGGTGGTAGGGTGGTAAATCAAAGGCACATGATGGACACTGTGCCTAGCCCAGGGCAATCCAAGAATGAAACAAGATTTCTCCTCCCTAGCATCTGACATCAGAGGAGAGACATGAAACAATAAAACATATTTATTTGAATGTCCCTTCTTTCTGTTCTCAGCCTGCCCAGAGACATGTTCTTTAGTGGCAAGTAGGGAGAAAATGAGATTATTTGGCCCTCTCTCATTATTCAGCAAGAAGAGAGATGTGGCTGCCTCATGAGTAGCTCTTGCTGCCCATTTACAATGTAAGCTAGACTCTTATGATTAATGAGATAAGGCATTCACCAGAGCTTTTGAAAGATGGATCATTGTGAAAAGGCCCAACCCTGTTTGCTGCATTTCCTCCCTAAAAGCAGTCAGTCTTGACAGAAGCTATGCAAGTCATCCTGTCTCCCATTAATAATGACCTCAACGGTTTGTTTTAGAGAGTTCACAACCCCAAAACAAAATTTTCACATATAAAAGCATAACATCAACAAAACCTTTTGGGAAAGCTTCTCCTGAGCCCTCATCCTGTGCTTCTGTTCACTGAATCAAACCAGTCCCTTTATGGCCGTTGGCAGCCTCCCATCAACGGCATCAATATGGTCTTTAAGGAAGAAGCCTGCAAGTGGTCACCTCTCCCCATGCCAGATCATTCTAACTGCACGATGAGTGGGAAGTTTGGCTAGCATGAGGGCAATAGAAGACATGATTCCATGCGAGCCGGTTTGTTGGCCAGGGAATCCTAGCCAGGAGCAGACACTAAGAAGGGGCTTGGGCCACCACCGTGGTGTGGTAGCAAATAGCCATCAGGGGAGGTACATTAGAGCACATCCTGTGCCCCAGGAGCCAGTAACAATTCTTAATATCAAATGACAATATGAATGGAAATGACTCTTTTTTTTCCTTTTTTTTTAATTTAAAAAGATTTTTTTAATCCTCATCCTAGTATTGTTTATTGATCCTAGAGTGAGAGGAAGGGAGAGAGAGAGAAAGAGAGAAACATTGATTTGAGAGAGAAACATCTATCGGTTGCCTCCCATATGTGCCTTGACTGGGGATCAAACCCGCAACCTGGGTATTCCCTGACTGGGGATTGAACTGGCAACCCTTTGAGGTGTGGGATGATGCTCCAACCAACTGATCCACCTGACCAGGGTGGATATGACTCATTCTTGGCTTTAGTTTTCCACAGCAGGAAGGAGCCCTGGGGAGTAGTGGGTGAAAGAGCATCATTAAGCTCCTTGTTGAGTAAGAATGCAGAGTTTCTGTTTCAATAGCTACCAGGCTACAGAGAAAAACTAATTTCCCCTTGAAAGCTTCCTATCAAGAAGTCTCATACAGAAATCCTAACAAGACGCACTATGGAGACTAAAAATTCATTTCTCCTCTACCCATGTTCAGCGGATTATTAAAACCAAAAAGGTGAGAACTATGAGCTTAACCACCAAACAGCCAAACAAAAGCTCAGCATGAAGAAGCAATGTCCATGCCAGAAGCAGCCATGACTACCATCCGCTGAACCATCTCCTAAGCCAAAGCACTGTGGATGCCCTGGAGGAGCTCCAGAAGACAAGTCTGCGCTGGAGGACAACACGTCTTCCTTAGACACTGCAGAACCAATGATGGGAGAAGTGCCCACAGAGGAAGTAACCCCCTAAATAGCAAAAACAGAAAGGAAAAGACTTCTTGCCCCATCTGAGCACGAGTCAAGTGATGAAAAGGGCACGACAGCTAGTGCTCTCATGCCTACACTTGCTCGGTTAGAAGCTAAAGTGGATAATTTTTACTTCAATAATGGAGGGCTTTGGGACAAAAATGGACAATCTATCTTACCAATTCAAACTCCTAGATACGGAGGTTGCTTTACTTGAGACAAAAAATGACAAGCTTCAAAGAGATGTCTCTCTCATGCATTTGTGGTCAAGGCAAGGGATACCTGCAAAGGGTCCCTTCTGTGCCAGTGTTGTAACCGACAAGACAAACCAGTCACCAGCTGTTGCAGCAACATCTGCTCCTCCGCAGTCTACCACAGGAGGCTTCCATGCATTACGGAGGGCACTATACTAGAGACTGTGACAAATGGACGAGGTCACAAAATACAATAAGATTGTTTCCAACTTTATGATCCAAAAATATTAACAAAAAAAAAACCCAAACAAACCCATAAAGGTGTGTTTGAGGCCTCAAACTCTCTCTTCCTGAGTTCCCAAAACAAATGACTATCTAACCTGTTCCTAGAATTTATTTAGGAGGGAGATTTGCACCTGTTTTGATTATATTTTGCTACATTAAAAAGCTACCCCAAAACTTAATGGGTTTAATCAATAACCATTTTATTTGTTCACAATTCTGTGGGTCAGAAATTTGGCCGGACCTCAGCTGGACGGTTCTGCTGTAGGAGGCGTCTTTCCTGAAGCTGCAATTAGATGGCAGCTAGAGTCGGAGAACCAGAATGGTGTCCCTCACAAGTGTGGCACCCAGGCAGGGTTGGTTGTCTACCTCTCTTCATGGCTAGTTTAGGCTTCTTTACATGACAGCTGGATTTCAATTATGAGCATTTCAAGTGGTGAAGCAGAAGTTATGACTTCTCAAGGCCCAGCCTCAGACAGTATACAGCGTCACTCATCATACTCTTTTGATGAAAACAAGTCCTGGGGCTACCTCAGATTCAAAGGGAGGGTAAATAGACTCCACCTCTTAATGGGTGAGTAGAAAGACTACTTTGCAAAAGAACGCACGGGATAGGAGATATTGTTGCAACCATCTTTTGAAACATAATCTGCCATATGACCTAAGGATTCTCCTTCCACTGCCTCAAATTCTTCTCTGATAAGAAGTGTTTTGTACTTAATCCAAGCATTATGTACTACAATTGGCATTCATGCCTTTGTGTTCATTTTCAGTGCAAATGGAGACTATGAGAGTCATCACCCTCCATTCATCCCTAAAAGGGTGATTATCCAATAAGCTTTACTCTGCTTCTTTAAGTAAGATTAGAAGTTGTGAGGAAAAACCTGGAGGGAAACAAGATGCAAATCCTTGGTTCATTTTCCCCATTATTATCTAAGTCAAATGCATTTTTATTATTTTTAAGTTGAAGGTGTTTTATTATCCACACAGGGATTTTCAGTTCAGTTAATATGCTTGATACTGACATTTAATTTTTTTTATGACTCTGTTCTTTTATCCCCTCTCAGTACCAGCAACTCCGAGTCCTCATTTATAGGGCTGTTATTTTCTAGGGCTATTCTATTCCTATGTGTGTTAGAAACTTGGGTTTGTCTCTATAATACGTAAGTAATTAAAGTAAATCTCTAGAAAAAGACATAAAACAGCCTGCCCTGCCCCAAGAAACTGGAACTACGGAGAGGACCAAGAGTTGAATCAGATAAAGATAAAAAGCTGTGTTGGTGGCTGATAGCCACCATTACACCTCTGAAACACTGCTTTTGGTCTCTATATCCTAAAAGGCTTCGGGTCCTCTGAGGACAAAGATGGCCTCTTTCCGCAAGAGGCACCATCAAGGCCAGACAGCCAACTTTGAAACAGCGCTCATTTTGACACAGCATTCACGGGCCAGAGGGAGAAGGGCCCTGGGCGTACTCTACATCGCTGGAGCCTCGGAACCGTTTTTTCCACCTCAGCATACCTAAGGGATTTCGCACACTCCCATCAGTGGTAGACACTCATTAGGGCCGTGAAGGGCCCTGCGGTTTGGGAAAAGTCCATCGCTGAGAATCACTGGGATAAAATTTTAGGCAGCATAAGGTAACATCGGTTGGCAGAGAAAGGCACACCCAAGAACCAGGTAAAGCAAACCAATGTACAGTCTCCTAAATTCCTCACACAGCCTGAGGTTAACGAAACAAAACATGCTTTTATCCAACATCACATTGTTTTCAAAGTAATCCCAGATCGTACTGCCTGGCCACATAGTAAATTCACTGTGAGATGTGAGGAGTTGTGTGATTAAAAATCATTCGTAAGTCTGCACATCACCTTCTAGGAACCTCGGCATGCACGGTGCCTCATTAAACCCTCCATAAAGCCGGGCCTGGAGTGGCTGTGATAGAATGTTCCATCTTAGGCAGGGCCAAAGTTTGTGTCTCTATTAGGGCTTTGCACTCTTTGGCACATGGTAGGCATTCATTGTAGGTCTTCAGTAACAAGTAGGTGAGAAAATGAATGCCTATCTGGAAATAACTGCACCAGCCCCCAGCCTGCCCTTGCACCAGGCTTCGCTAAGGCTTCACCAGGCCTGCCTTTCTGGGACAGCACAGCTCTAGCAGAAGAGGAGGGTTCATTTTCCCACCTCAGCCTCTCATTGAAGAACGCAGCACATTTAAAGATTAGGTTTCAGAGCTAGAAAAGGGCCCTTAGAAATCAATTAGCCCCCAAATTTCATTTTATAGATGGGGAAATTGAGTCCAGAACTGTTATGGCTTTTTCCAGCACCGCCTGTCAGTACACCTGTAACTGAATCTCCTCAAGGCTGCCCGTAAACTGGTCCACTGAGGAATGCGGCTTAGGGCTTGCAGGTGCCCGGGCTGTTGGCGCGGACAGGGCGCGTTTCGGCCGGGGAGGCGGGGAGTGCGGGGGAGGGGAGGAAGGTAAAACTGCTAAGGCTCTCCTGGTTCAGCTCCTGCAAAAGGAAGCTGTGGCTGCCTGGACAGGGCAGAGAGGTGGTATTTTCACCTTTTACCGACAGCGCTTGACCCAGCCTGTGACTTTTTCCTAATCAGCGCCCTCAAATATGTGCTAAGTGAGAACACTTTGAGAAAATGCCTCAGTAAACAAGCGTCGCTCTCTGGTAACCCAGCCATCCTATCAGAGATTTCAGGGCGGAATGCCCTCTCCCCCGCGGCAGGCTGGCAGAGGGGAGAGCCGCGGGGTGTCTGTCGGGTGTGGGCGCGCTCAGAGAGGAAGCAGGTTCTCGGCTGCAGGCTGTATCCCCACCTTGCTGCTTCCCACCACCCACCAAAAAGCCCAGTCTCATTAGAAGTGCAAACCAAGCTCCCAGGGCACTGTCCCCAGAGGAGCAGCGTATACCGACTTGTTAGATGAGGCGTAGCCCCCTTTGGGATGGCTGCCAGAAAACTGCACAACCTTATGGAAATTGTAATGACTCAGGGGCCCTTTGGGGAAGGTAGATGGCCTGCAAAACACCTGGCCCCTTAGCTTTGACATAGATGGCAGGGCAGGAGAAGGGGGAATTCATTCTATACATATTTATTGGGTGTCTATTACGTGTCAGGCACTGTTCTAGGAAATGGGTATCCAGTCTGAAGAAAATATTATCGTTGCCCACTGCCCTTTCTTCTAAACCTGTACTGATCCATACCTTACTGTGCACCGATTGCTTGTGTTATTTAGCATTAATGGAAAATTAACAAAACGCCGTCCATAAAAATAGTACTTTTATTGACTTAAATGTGTTGGTCTGAAACCCCAAGTATATTCTAGACTCTTTGAGGGCAGAAGCAGTATCTTATCTTTTCTTTGTAGTCCTCCTCGCTTCTCACATAAAGGGCGATTAGATGCTCAAAAAATATTATCTGGAAACAAACCAGAGAGAGCTGGGGAGGAGGCTGACAGAAAGCAAAGGCTTGGCCCCAAGAAGGCGGCACGCTTGGGGGTGGCAGCTACCTGCCCACCAAAAGCGAGCCTTACTCTTCATAGTAGTTTTTTTTTTTTTTTAATTTATGCCTGCATAGTCTGTGCATAGCAGTATCATTAGGTGCATTATATAGAGTATTTGAATGTAAAGAGCAACAATATGAAAGTGCCATCAGTGAAGAACAAAATTAAATACCATATATTTTAAGGAAAAAGAACTGCCTTGATTATGGTCATTGGTAAGTAAGAATGTACTAAAATGCCCACAATTTTATTACCAGGGCACTTACTTGTCTTGATTTTAACAGAACACAGATTATAGCACTCATTCTCTGATACAGACATAAGCCTTTACTTCAGCAAATGCTGTAATGATCAGGAATGTAACTACAGCCCAATTTTTAAAGGAGCCACTTGTCGGGTCGACTTTAGCTCAGGCGGTTACTTCATCATGGCAGACACTAAATGAACCCCTTGTTCTTTTCTGCCGTGAGGATGTGTGTGCACTGGGTCTTTGGCGGAAACACATATGTATAGCTTCCGACAGAGTGAGATGCTCGCACTCCCTACTAGCAGGGGAGGGTGAATTTAGAGAGGTCCTGAAGATGCCGGGCTGCACTTCGCTTCTTTAGAAACTTGAAAAATTAAGAAGGGCTTTTTGGGGGGCTTTGGAGCAGGGAGCAGCAGGATAGAAACAGCTAAGGGACTTTCACTTATTATATTCTAGTAATTGCTCAGCATTGATGAAATGAATGACAACTACCTAAAATATTCCAAGCGACTTCAGGTGACAAGATTGGATCTTTCATTCCTTGCCTGTGTGTTTATTTGATGCAAGAGTTACTAGAGAGTAGAGACAAATAGCTATGGTTGCAAGTTAAAATGCGAAGAAAAGAAACTTCCGAATGCTCGGATAGTGAGTGTGGAAGATAAGAGAACCTTAGAGAGCTTCTGATCTGGTGGGGGTGGTGAGGTGAATGGTGCAGGCACCCTGGGTCTATTGTATTACAATGTGCAAAGCTGGGTCATAGGACCTAGAGAAGGGTTAATTGTCTCAGTTGGAAAGTACGAGTTTCTATAACCAATAAGTTAGATGGCATTTGTTCCACAAAATGGGAATATATTTGAAAACATTTTGCAAATTATAAAGTACTATCTAAGTGCAAGTTAGATTGTGCCTTAGAACATTCTATGCCAAAATGCTCCAGGGTTTTCAAAACGTTCTCCTGATTTTCATTATATTTGTATGATTTAGGAATGGGGCGAGGAAGCATGGGATTTTGTGGTAGAAAGGGATCGTCAGGATCCCTGACACTTCTGGCTTAGTGAGATAGCCCCTCTAGTATTTCTGAAAGATGTTCATGTAGACTCTGCTCGGGTATTTCCATTCCGAAACACTCTGATACCTGACAATGGGGAAGAATTGACACACCATCCTGGAGGGCAGAATATCAATGGATAGCAACAGCTTTGACCAGGAACTCTTCCTGGTTTTTAGGAATTTATCAGTCAGCGTCACCATCATCAGTATCATCACGGCTAGCACTCGTCCAGCATTCATTGTGGGAAAGCAACGGTGTTAAGGGCTTCACATGAACTCGATCTTTCAATCCACACAGCAACCCTATGATGCATATTCTATTTATTATACTGGTTATATAGATGATAAAACTGGATTGCAGAGAAGTTAGATAACTTGCCCAAGGTCACAAAAATGGTGAGTGGAAGAGCTGGGAACCCAACAGGCTGTCTAGATACAGAGTCAACACTTTTAACCACTGTAGTATACTATAACTTGTATGATTTCCTAAGGAAACATTGAAGAAATGCTCAAAGATGTACATGGGGACCCCCCCCCAAAACAGAATTTATTTATAAAAAATTGTGTATTTATTCTTACATGTTTAAACTTCAGTCACCTTCAAAGTACTCTCCGTTTGATGACAACACACATGCTGAGACATTTTTTCCACTGCTCAAAAGTTTTTGAGCTCATCGATTTTGATACCTTTTAGTGCTTCTGCTGGTTTTTGTTTCACTTCTTCCACGTAGGCAAAATGTTTCCCTTTGAGGACTTTTTTCATGTGGAAAAAAAAAGTCACTCAGGGCAAGATCAGGTAAATAGGAAGGGTGGGGCACAGGGGTCATGCCACTTTTGGTCAAAAACTGTTGAATACTCAGCACAGTGTGTACAGGTGCACTCCTAAATCACCCATTATGAAATGGGCAAATGTGTTGAAAGAGTCTTTAAAAAATTTTCAGTGAAGCCAAACGCAGCTTCTCACAACAATGCCAGCTGGTACAAATGGGTTCCTAGAACACTCACGTAGCAAAGAAAGCTCTTACTAAACAAAGGGCCTGTCCTCCAGAAGATAATTCTGGGATTTTGGGCGTGGGCCCCCCCTTATTTGCAAGTATTTCATCAAGACATTGAGTAATACAGCAAAGGATTGGAGAGGGGAAAAATTACATCCACCAGTAAAGGATATTTGTTCAACTTCATATGGTGTATAGCCATAAAAACAGATACTATGGCCATGACTGGTGTGGCTTTTCCGGTCGGGCATCATCCCACAAAATGAAAGGTCACCATTTTGATTCCCCTCAGGGCACAGGCCTGGGCAGCAGGTTTGGTTCCCAGTTGGGGCATGTGCAAGAGGCAACCGATTGATCTTTCTCTCTCACATTGCCATTTCTCTACCTCTCTTTCTCCCTCCCTTCCCCTCTCTCTAAAAATAAATAAAATATTTTAAAATATATATACTGTGGAGTCTAGCAATGTAAAGTATTCTGTGTTTTTTTTTAATGAAAAAAAAAATCACCTTTTGAAACCGTGTAAAATTTGCTCTAATTTTGGTGAGGAAGAAAGTCTTGAAGGCTAGATACCAAATCACTGACAATTATTATTCCTAGAAGATAAGATTATGGATGATGTTTTCCCGTTATCTTTTTTTGAGTTAAAAAAAGTTTAAAAATTTTTTTGCAAAGAGTATATGTTGTTTTTATAAAGAAATAACACAGAAAAGCTACATCACTTGGGGAGGAAGTTATACACAAAAGATGCAGAGCTCTGTCTACTCCCATATACATATTCCTTATACCCTCCACTATAGAACATTGCACTAATGAACAACTCTCTTCATTATAAAATGTTTCCTTGTTGTGTACATTGAGAGCTTTTTGTTGATTTGGGGGAGTTTGGTACAAACATACTGAGGTCCCACTGTACGTCCCTTGCTGTATGAGGCATTGTGAATCTCAGACCTCAAGGAAGTGACTTTCTGTTCTGGGAGAAAACAAACGTAAAACACTTAGGTTTCTTTCTACATCAGCATCTAGTTTACTGACATCAGTTGTTCAATTGTGAGGGACAAACAGTTGGAAGAATAGAAAAGTATGTGATACAGTGCTTCCTGTGCACTGTAAACAATCAGTACAAACGGAGTTCAGAGAAAGGATAAATCTCAGAAACTGATAGCAGTATTCAAGGGTTCCTAGAGAAGATGAGGGCCCAAGCAGGGTTTGAAGGGTGCTAGGGAAAGGAAGAGAACATTTCATTCAATCTGACCAGCATGAACTTTTGTAGATTTCCTTAATTCTGTAGTTTCAAGATTTTACTCTCATTTTAAAATGCATTGAATCAAATAGGCCTGGGTTCAGATTCTGACTTTCTTATTAGCAGTGTGCTTTTGAGCAATTGCTTAATTGTTATGTGACTCAATTTTCTTATCTTTAAAATGGACATGGTAATAGTATCTTCCTCTTAGATTTAACGTTAAATGAGACAGTGCCTATAAAGCATTTGATTTAATGTAGTGCCTGTTCCACTTTCAGCTCTCGACGTTGTTACTTTTAGTACGCTGTGCCCTCCCTCCAAGTTCCCACCCAACAACCTAATCTTGTATTTTCTAGCTCTCGGTACATATTTGCCTTTCTTCCTCTTGTGTATGCCTTCCTGGTTCCTAGCTGCCCCATTGAGCCTGCCTCATTGCCCTTAGCTGGTGCCTATGTATTAAGCAATTGTTTGCCTGATTTCAGACTGTCAGCCCCAGCACAGCCCCTGCCTGCTCTCACAGCGCTCGCATGATTCTCAAATCCCAGCCTCCATATGTTTAGACTGCTGAACTTACCACCGAACACAGAGCTCATCTCGACAGACAAGAACCCATTCTTTTTCTTCTCCGAGTCCAGACTAGAGCTTTGAACACAGATTGCCCCTGGGACCAGAGGGCAACTTCAGAACTCCCATGCCAAACTTAAATATCCCCAATAGTGTCCTGGCCCCATGGCCGTTTCACTTCCCAGCTCAACTCTGTGTAGCAGAGGCAATGCCTGAGTATTTCCAAAGGCCTCTTTCTGACTTCTGGCGGATTCTTACAAACAGCCAGAGACCTTGCCGAGAGTAGGAGCTGCACTAAGCCATCGGCTGCTTTCCTTGTGTGATGGACCCTGGGCTTTGCTCCTTTTATGGACGAGGCCTTGCCAACTGAAGAAACAATGAGCCTCTTTAGTGCCCCGTCACTGCCATAGGGTAACCAGAGACAGAACGACTCTTTTCCAAAGGTGACTTTGCTGGCCAGAGCCTATCACCTCAGTCTGGGCTTCCTGACCACTTTTTACAATTCTTTTGGATCAAATAGAGCACTCTGTGGCCTTTTCTGTTATAGAGGTCTCATTGTTTAATAATCAGCACAGGCCTTTTGCAGGCGTATCTTGGCTTTGGAATCTTAGAGGATTTAGCAAACTTGACTCAAGTGGAATATCCATATTTTTTTTTCCTACTTTAAGTATAAAACAGTGAATCATGGAAATAAATGTTCTTAGGTCATCTGGTCAGTCTCCTGGGTTTAGCTTCAGGGTGTTTCCTTTAGAATACGGTCTAGTCTTGTCCAGTCTCATTTTAAATGTCCCAGATGTTAGGACGTCCTCGTCTTTCTTAGCAGCTCAAAGAACAAAACAAAGTGTGTTTTCTTGCAGGCTTCTCTATCCTGCTTGCTTCCCTGTCCGTTTGTCCCATACTGTATAGCAAACCCAAGGGCGAGCATCTCTCTTTCTCTCTCTCTCTCAGGTGGAAGTATTACTTCAGGGATCCCCTTCAGACAGGCCAGGAGCACAGCAGAGCAGGTTTGGGTTTCACCTGCGAACTTTCAGATTGCCTGGGAACGGGACCAAGGGCATCTCAGCTATTTTGTTGTCCTCAACAAAAATTTTGTCCTCAACAAAAATTTTGAAGTCCTCAAGAGCTTTAATTTCTCTCACACGGCCAAATTTCTTTGCTTTCTTTTTGGGACACCTATATACAATGTTTTCTCTTTTGTTCAAAACTGAGAAAAGGAACTGTTTGTTTGACTACGTTTCCCTTTTTTTAACTCCCCCCACCCTAAACCCATTGCTCTCTTCCTCTCCCAAAGAAGAAAGAGGAAAGCAAGCCACAATAATACTTCTGTAAATTTATGGCCACTCTGTAATGTTTAATCACAGCTACGTGACTGGGGGCTTCAGAGCAGGCGTACAAGTTCAGCGCAAGGTGAATCTTGTCTGAGATAATCTGAAAGTTCATTCAGAGGTGAGGGCAGCAGCCTCTTGCAGACGGGTGAGGTTAACAGGAGGTCACCTGCTTTTTTTTTCTTCTGGTCTTCTCCCCTTTAATGTGTAAACAAAGGGAAAATGTAACTTCCAATGAACTTGGCATATGCTGTGCTCACGCTAATCTTGGCCTGGCCAACTGTAAACAGTCCAATATCCTGTGGCTGAGTCTTTCCACCCATTCTCCGCCTTTTGGAAAGCATGAAGAAACACCAACAGAAAGCAGAGATTAGCACCTTGTGGAGGCAGGTCCTGGTGCCCCAGAGATTAGCAAGGAGCCCAGGAGGCAGCCCCAGAGAAGACCTTAGGCAGAGGTGTTTGCTGTGATGTATTCAGGGCCTTCTAGGACACGGGCCTCCTGTGATGCTTTCTCACACCCTTCGGTTGGCGGGCATTTCTTGAGCTCCTTTTCCGCCCACTACATAGTGCTAAACACTAAGAAGACAAACATGGACAAGCCTTTAAGGTGCTGATAGGCTGAAAGGCCAGAGTACCTATGACCCGGCCTTGCAGGTAGGAGGATGAAGCAGGACTTTGCTGATTTTCAGAGAAAGCTGAGGACAACTTCCCATTGGAACCTTGTCAGAAGTTGCCCTACTTTTTGGACTGTGCTTTGGTTCCCATCCCATTTGCAAATATGCCTACAGCCCAGAGAATTCCAGAAGTTTATAGAGGATGTAAGAGCAGCATAGGGGCCCATTGCCTGGGCATCAGTGTCTTACAGAACAGCCGTGGCCACTTGATAATTTTTGACTAACTGTCATTTGACCTAAACCCAGTTCCATGCCAGCCCAGAGCCTCTGGGCCAGTGCAAACGTGCTGGGGGAGCATGCCTCTGCTGCAGCTCTGTGCACCCCTTGGGAATATGGGACTATCATTAGTGCTGGGATAGCTAGAGCAGCAATCATTGCTTGGTGAATTATCCATGGCAAGTCTTCAATCTTAAACCAGCTTCTAGAACCCCTTCCTCATTCCACCCCTTCAGCCAGCATAGGACCATTTTAGTGACATGGGGCCATAAAGTCTAGAGAATTTGATCAGCCAAGAAGATACAGCCTTCAGCTGTGAAATTCCTTTTGTACTGTGCTTTGTGCCACTCTGTGACCAGGAAATAGAAACCTTGACTATGCATCATACTAAGTATTTCATAGCTCACATGGACTCAAACACATGCTAGGTCAAAGCAGAGAAAAAGATCCTGCCCTTGAGTACCTGATGATATCCTTGGAGAGGCCAGACAGAAGAGATAATTAGGATAAGATAAGCTATGAGATTACCAAATGAGATATTGCGCCTGGAGCTGATTGAAGAAGGTTTCTTAAGGGTCTCTTTAGAATAGGAAGGACCTGGCTAGGTCAGGAGAAAGAGGGAAGCACTCCAGATCAGAGAGCAGCATGGCGGAAGGTGGAAGGCGGAAGTGAGTTGGTCAGCTTCCTTGTCATGTTCTTCTTCTTTAAAATTGTCGCCATTATTATCACTGTCATCATAACTAGTATTTGCTAATTAGTTATTCTGTGTTAGGCACTATGCGGAGTGCTTTACCAAGTTAGGCATTATTATTTCCACTTTAAAGAGAGACTGGTATCTTGCCCAGGGACACATAAGTAAGAACAATGAAAATCCTGAACTGACTGCAGCTCCTTGGCGGAATGACTTGGATCTGCCACAGCACCACTCCTCTTTGGAACTCTGAAGGTCTCCACAACCCCCCGCCTTCCACCACCAGCCCAGTGTTTTGAGATCCATAAAGGGGGCAGGGGAAGGTCTTGGGAAGATTTGTCTGCTAAAGAGGGCACCTTCAGTTCAGGAATGTCACCAAACAAAAGAACTAGTCAAGGAGACTGGCTAAAACAACGCGATGGTGATTTGCCAATGCCCCGTGGTATCCACTGTTGGATGATTTTCTTGCAGACATGGGAGAGATCTCAGGTAAAAGAATAGGTTGTTTTTTCCCCACAGCTTGCTCATGGTACTTCGACTGTAGGTGGTATTCTCAGGAAAAAAAAAACCCTACTGCTTATGATCTGGTCCCTGAAGGAACTCATCTCCCAGGGAAGAAGCCCCATGGACAAATCTAATCTGGAGACTGTCCATCGGCCCCTGGCTTACAGAGAATATGGGCACAATGGCTCTCGGGTTGGGAAAATGGAGTTGTAGCTTGGAGGAGAGTCAAGGGCTTCAGTCTATTTTACATTGAGCCAAAGTCAGACAATTTCTGTGGCTTTAAAGTTCATGAAGAGTAACGTTCAGTTGCTTTTTTAATAATGATGCCGTATGATAATTGTGTTGTTAACTGTAATAACAGTGTGAAATTTCCAAGTGTTTTCACTTTTACTCTAGCTCTTCTTATACCCTTATGCAATAAATTAGAGCAAGTTTTTAACACATTCATGTAACTGATTGAGAAACTGAGTCAGAAAGCTATAATGAATTCTTTAAGACCTCACAACAAACCATACTATAACCTAGAGATGAACACAAAGATCTAGTGCTGGATAAGGCTCCCATGCCATCAAAGACCAAAGCCCTTATTGCTGTGGCCATACAAAAAAAAAAAAAAAGATTGAGCTTGCCCCTGCAGAAAAGAGAAGAAATCTTTCCATCCTAGGATCTTTAAGAATGACATCATATTCTCACACAAGAAGGCTCCTTTATTCTCCTAACTTCTCCTTCCCACCCAACTCAAACACTAGCTTTTGGGCATTTACTTGCATCTTGAAAAATTTGAGAGAATCTATTCAAATTCGAGGAAATCAAGGATGACATCTATGGAAGCAGAGCTTGCTCTTCTTAAGTCAGCCTCTAATACCTTTGAAAATTCTGTAGAAACTTCCTGATCCAATCCCAAAGGCTCAGAAATGGGTATATAACTTCTTGACATGACCATTCAGAGAGGAAATATTTTGTGCTTATTGTAATTCCGGTCAGAAAAGGCTTAATGACCTCAACATTACTGTGTTTTTTTTTCTTTGTTCCTGTGGTTGGTCTTTTTCCAGAAGAGATGTATTTCCTTTCAGTTATCTCATTGAGAGTCTTGGCCTATACTAGCCATCTGAGCTTTCTCTGTGCCACTTGCTGCGGTGTCAAATTCAGGGGGTATTTAAGTTGATCCACTAGGTGACCTGGCATCTTTACATCATTTCTGATTTATATGGTGGTAAAGATTGACTGATACTCTTCTCACTGTGCTCACCTACTCTCTGGGCAGGGAGACAGACAGGCACTCTGGAGATTCCCTTATTAACCAGACACACAACTGTACAAATTTCCATCACTGAATTAATTGATAAATACACTGTCATACATTTCAGTATGCTTATACAGTGAGAATATTATTTAATAATTAAAATCAATGAATATTGTTTAATAATTAAAATCAATGATCAACATGGATAGATCTTGAAAACAATACTGAATGAAAAAAGCAAGTTGCAGAATATCATATACAATATTATATATGTAAACTAGAATACATATATTACCACATATTGTTTCTCTATTAAAATTATAAAAACATGTAGGGGATACATAACAAAATCCCTTTCCTTCTTCACCTCCTTAGGCATCAGACCTGTGTTCTGTTCTCATAGGTGTTGGTTCTCCACCAGCTGATTAAATTGCACCATGTGCTAGAAAGAGAAATGAGCGCAAAGTCAAGGGTTTATGTTCTAACCCCAGTCTCATTCATGGTAACTTTGCATAGGACTGTGAGCCTTTCTCTGCCTCCATTTCCTCCTCTGTAAGATAAAGGAATGGCCCTGTTCTCTGTGAGTCCTCCCAGCCTGCCATTTTAGTACCCTCATTCCTGCTAGCTGTCCCATAGCTGTTTACTTGCTAATGAAGAATTCTCTAGATTTAGAATCTTCAAGGAGAAAGGGATGTTGATGTCTTTGGTCATCAGTACATGTGATTTTTACAGGAGTCCTACTGAGTGGTAGGACTGAGTGCTAGTGATCTTTCCAGGAGAACAGTGCTGGTCTTCTGTCTTCTATTCTGGGAACCTGAAAGCCCTGCAAAAGCCAAAGGAAGTGTGTAAAGCTAACAGAGGAAAGCAGGATGACTAAAGGTATATTTACTAACCAAAAGACAGATAATATAGGACAAACTGAAAATGTTTGGGTTCCAGAGTATTTTTAAATGCCAAGAAAAATTCAAGCAAAAATTGTTCCTTCCTTAAAGGAGAATTCTGAGAATACTGTGACAATTTCTGACATAGGACAATTTTAGAAGAAGAATCTGATAAGAAAAAAAAAAGGATATTTGTGGTGATGGGGGAGGGGCAGAAAAGAGGGTGGAGGAGAAGAGGCTCCTATGGTTTCTTTAGTTTTTAAGATTTCACTGTTTCTTTGAACCTTTAACCGACTTTGGTTGAATTGAAACCTGCCACAGGTCCCTGGCCAGCCTTTCCCTCTGCCTGTAAAATTCATCTTGAGCAAAGACAAAGAGCAAAGCAAGACATATCTCTTCACCCCCTGCATAGCTTAAACAAAAGGCAGGTGTGAGAACTCAGAGACATATTGATTCACAAGGTTTTCTTTGGAATGAGAACAGCTATGAGGAAAACTGACCTGATTCATTCATTTGTGTTAATTGCCTGATCCCCGGAGGAAACTGATTTTGAAAACTGTGCCTTGTGATCATTTTTTAGTCTTTCCTGCCCCCTCCCCCAACACTGAGCCAACCTTTAGTCCTTCAGCTGGACCGGATACAGTGGCCATCCTTTCTTCTCTCATCCGGTTGCTGCCATTCTAGTTCAGATCCTCAAGTCCTAAGACTGTCCCCTCAACTCCACCTGGTATGCTACTCCCAAATTTTTCTTACCAGCAATTGCTACTAAAATGTTACCATTGTCCATGGCATATAAAACATAAAACCCTTGGATTGGCTGTCAAAACTCTTCGTAGCCTAACTCAACTACTGCCTCCTCAGTCTTTCCACCACTTTTCCTGTATATGCCACCTCTGCTCATCCAAATCGTATGTCAGAGTGGCCCTTGAGAGAGGTCCAGAAAGGAACAGAGGGGAAAGCCCGGGCCTAAGAGTCAGACTGTCTCGGCCCCAAGCCCTGGCTGTATCCCTTTCTGAATATGTTCCTTTTGCTTCTTTCTTTGAACCTTTTTGAGCCTCCATTTCTTCATCCATAAAGTGGAGATGCCTACCTCTTAGGCTGTTGATTTTCCTGGGGCATAAATGAAATAGTAAGGTGCCTAGCTTAGTATCTGTCACATGACAGGTATTCACGAAATGTCCAGTTTCTTTTTCCCTTGAACACGTCTCAGCTACTCCCATCTCTGCACTTTGACTTCCCGCAGTGTCCTTGTTTGAAATCCCCTCTATTCTATTTTCTGTTTAATATAAATTGTGCCCATGTTTCTGAATGACTGGGACTTTCGGTCGTTTGGGCCTGTCTTATCTTTCCTCACTCAGAACGCAGGTTATACTCACCTTCTAGGCCCTTCATTTGGCTCTCAGGGGCAGGTGCCATACTCATGAGCACTTTCCATCAAATTTGTTTAATCCCACCTACTTCCAGACTGGCCTTGAGGTGGTTCACTAACATGAAACATGAAATGTAGTAGTTAGAAAAAGAGAATTGAAAGGGAGGAAAGAAATTTAATGGAAAGGGAAACAGCAAGTACACCAACCCCATGGGCCATAGGCTGTGGCCTTCCTAGGAACTAGCGGTTACCTAACACAGTCCTCGGGAGGCAGAACCCTCTTGAAGTTTGGAGGGTTTTTTTTTGGGGGGGGGGTGTGGATAGGAAAGGATCCTTTGGTGGTTGAGAACCACTTATCATCAAATAGCTCTTTAATTGATTTACCGTTTAGTTCCAAAATTTGGCACTGGAATCTGAGTTGCAATTTTATTTACTCTCCAGCTCCTCAAACCCAGAACAAAATAGATTTTAAGTGCATATTTGACTGGGCTTCAGGGTCTGCAGAAATTAGCTAATACTAAGTCTTTTCTTTGGACTCATGTTCCCCAGGCCATTGAGATTCTAACTTACTGTAAACTTAACCAGAGTATAAGGAAATTCCCTGCTTTGACATCCTTTAATGTTAGATATTTTTCTTATGTCTGCTATAAAGTTCCTGGGCTGTGATTTGTAATGACTCACATAAGGCAAGGAGTGATTTTCTACAAGTAGTGTTTCTGAATTTATGCATAGATAAAAGAGAAGCCAAATCATTTTCATTATGAATCTGTGATAAGTTTTTCCTGCAGGTTATCTTTTCTTGGTTGATCACCACTATTGGCCAAAAAAAAAAAAAAAAACACACACACACACACATACACACACACATCTCAAGAACTCATTCTTGATGTATTTGTATGTTTAACAATTTATTAACAAATTGTAATTAAATACTGAGTAACTACCAAAGGAGAGTCCCGCACACACTGTCTTCCTCACTACATTTTAAGAGACAGAACATTATCATTACCTTTGACAGTTTGCTTGTGTGTACGCCCATGAGTGTGTACACACACATATTACTATCATTAATATTTCATGGTACAATATGTACTTGGGCTAAGTAAAGTTCATTATTCATAATAGTGAATACAAATCATATTTTAAATAGACTTTGATCATTTCAAATTTGGAGGAAGGCTTTATCGTATCTGATTAACTTGTCATTATTTTTACTTTATAACGTGGGTGATAAAGAGCTTGCACGTGGTACTGAGATGTGTGAGCACTGCCATTTTCTTGATGTTGGCTTATACTTACATTGTTAATAGTTTCAATCCATAGTGTCTTTGCAAGGGTGCTTTTTAAACCACCTCCTCATTTTGGCCAGAGAGGGAGAGTAGTTTAGTTAAAAATTCAGCCATATAATCTCATCTACTTATCTAGGAACCTTTAACAAATCACAATATGCTGAGAGAAAATGAACGCGGGCCCATGGCTCTGACCTCCTCCGACCACACCTGTGACAGCAGCTTCATCCGGAACCCACACATGCGCGCCTTCCCCTCCCAACGGAGCCAGCCCAGAGCCGGAGCCCCCGTCGCCCCCTCGAGCCTGCACGGTCAGGATGGCTGTTACCGCGCACTGTGATAACAGGTATTCCTTCTGCCCCCCGCAGCAGGATAGGCGCTGTTATCAATGCAAAATGGCCTTACAGAAGCCTCTGACATAAAGGAGTGCGTGGTGTTGGCATTTTTATTTGGGAGTCTCCTCCCAGGCCCCGGCTGATGACAGTGGGAGAGCCTTAAGCCTCCCTGTCTCTCTCTTCATCAGGGTAACCTCAGAGGTGAAGAGTTTAGATAGCAAACCTATAAACCCACATTTATGAGGCAAATAAATATTTCTCTGAGGGATGTTCCCCTTCAGGGGAAGCCGCTCCTGTGCACTTGGTCTCTGATAAAGAGCTTAACAAAGCCTCCATCCACCTGGCAGCCGAGCTCGCTGAGCTGCACGGCCCTACCCTTGCTCAACCAAGGGAGAAAGAAGAGGAGGTCAGAGCTTCTGGGAGGCCCAAGAGCCAGCCTGCTGAGGGGCCGTGATTGCAAAACTCATGGAAAAGCCAAATTCCTGCAACTTACGAGGATCCAGAGAAACTAGGAGCCTCTCTCCACCCCAGTTCCACAGCCTGTGGAAACACTCCAAAGGCCTCGTTCAGATTTCTGTGAATCCCTAAATACCTCCAGTCTTCTTTTTTATTTCCTGGCCTTCCATTTCCAGAGTGTAGTTTTGCAGCTGGCTAGTGTGAAACTCAGCCTCTTTGAGTTCAGAAAAAATCACCCAAGCAATTGAAAGCACAGATTTGTCTAAAAGTTGGAATTGAGATGGTGATTTTTAAAGAAGACTTATATCACATACTACACAGCAAGCAGCTTTGAAAAGTCACTTAACAGACATCCCAGGTCTCAAAAGTTGATTGGAGCCCTAATACCACAAGGACTTTCTTTCTTTACCCTCTCATACGTGTTAGTTGTCACCTCCCTTTAGATCTGATCTCAAGAACCAGAATAACAAATTCCTTTCCCCTTCCCTACTACCCTGGGCATCTTAAAAAGCAAGATATTTCCCAGATGCATTTCCCTGCCCTAGAAGAATCCTGATGCCGAATGTGAAGATAATGAGGTTTTGCCATCTCCTTACAATCAGGATCTCCCCAGGGCCTTTTTCTTTCCTTGTGTTAATTTAGTAGATATTAGACATCTTACCTCTAAGAGAATTTCAGAGCACATGGCCCTCCCTGCCTGGATCTAGAGGCAAACGTTTTCTGTAAAGAACTGGATAGTGAATACTTCATATTTTTCAGGCCATATGGTCTCTGTCACTACTTAACTCAGCTGTTACAGCACATAAGCAATCATAAATCAAATGTTAACCAATGAGCATGGCTGTGTTCCAATAAAACTTTATTTACAAAAACAAGTGGTCACTGTAGTTTTTCATCCTATAATCTCAAAGAAAGCAGATAGCAACCTAGATGAAAACAAGTAGAGAAGCCTCCAGGCTGAAATTCCACTTCCTTTGCTTAGTATGTGAGGCCATTTATCACTTGTGCCATTTGTCTTGCTTGTTCCTGGAGTAATCCCCACCTACCTGGCTCAGGCTTAGATGTCCGTCTTTTGAACTTTCTCTGCACCCTGTTAGCGTACCTTTTAAAGTACTCGCGTCATTCTGGTCCTGTTATTTACCAGACTGAGTTCCTCAAGACTAGAGATGGCTCGTTCATCCTTTCATGTGCCCAGAAGAGTGCCTGCTGCATTGTTGGGACTCACTGTAAGTTTGTTACAATAATTCCTGCTTTCTGCGTCACCCTGTGTTTGCCCAGGTTCCTGTGTCAGGAAGTGCTCCTGAGGATATGTGGGAGGTAGGCAGACCCTCTTCTTTAAATGAATGGCCCAGATTGGGAGTTGGGGGAGATCTTGGGCAACAAACGCAAAGGAGTCATCAGTCAATTCTGTGTTTTTAGTGGACTTTTTGCAATCATTCTCTTGATCTGCCCTCAGCTGTTGATAGCAGCTGTTATAATTCCATATCTGAACAATAAAAACAAATTAGTTTTCTTTGGCGTCACACTGTCATTCAAGGGGACCATTAACCTGAGGCTTGTCTTGTGGTGCTGAACTGCCTCCTAAAAGGTACCTGTGCATCAGTTTTTATGAAAAACACTTTATAGTGACGTGATACAGGTCAGGAGGATCCTAGGTTGGGTCCATTTGGAAAGTTTGGTGCAAGAAACAAACTATAAGCCTGGCCCCTCATCTAGCCAATATCGTTCCTGTAAAAGCCAATTCACCTATTTTAATTCCATTCAACATGTCTTTGGTGACTACCTGCTGGAAATCTAGTCTATGCTAATCTATGCTGTGGAGTCATCATAAAGACAAAACATGACCCCCATCCTTGGGGAGCTCCCGGTCCCGGGACCAAACCCACAACCCAGGAGTGCGCCCTGACCCGGGATCGCACCAGTGGCCTTTGGTTTTGCAGGACCGAGTCCAACCCACTGAGCCACACCGGTCAGGGCTGCTGGAGTTTTGTTTTGATTAAAGTGGCCCTTACATTTATCCATGTGTCCTACTTTCTAAATATCTAACACTCCCCTGTTCTGCCGGTTTAATGATAAAATGATCCAAAACCTAATGTTTTGCCTGTCCCTTGAAAATGACTTGTCTGGTTTATTCTAAAAGCATTTGTATTAATAAGTCAAAAATATGATCATTAATGAGCAATTAGCATCCAGGTAGTGAGTTCTAAGATACACCATTAAGTGAAAAAAACAAAGTGCAAAAGAGTATCTAGAGTGTGCTCCCCTTCAGGTGAGAAAGAAGAGGATATAGGAAAAGGCACATGTATTTTCTCATTTGTACAAAAGAAATAAAAAAGGAAAAACCAGAAACTATATTGGTTACCTGCAAGAGGTGGATAAAAAAGATGTAGAAAGAAGTGGGGAGAATAGAACATGTTAACTGGGGTGAGGAGGGACTGATACTGAGGAGCACCCTTTTTTAATAAGCCCTGACTTACGCCCCAAGATAAATAACTAAAATCAGCTAGAATGTGGGGGGAATCCAAAATGGAGCACAGACAATGAAAAATAAATCTAACTGAGTTATGAAAGGAAAATATGCCACCCTGAAGGAGGTGAGGAAGAAAAGAACTAACCTGAGTAATTTCAAAACCAGTATTTTTAACTGGAAAGTCAAGGCATAAACAACATATGAATCGTATACTCTAGTTAGTAAATTTGTTTCTCACAGCGGTATGGATTAGCAATTCTGAAACTATACTAGGATTGATCCAATATAATTGGCCCTTGAACAACATGGGGATTAGGGGCACCGATCCCCATACAGTCGAATGTCTGTGTATAACTTTTGATTTCCCCAAAACTTAGTTGTTCCTCGGTATCCACAGGGGATTGGCTCCAGGACACCCGGTGGATACCAAAGTCCACAGACGCTCAGGTCCCCTGTGTAAAATGCTGTAGGTTAGTGCACACCATCAGCCCTCCACAGCTGCGGGCTCTTGTGGATGAAAACAGTACAGGATTTTATTGAAAAAAAAAAATCTGTGTGTAAGTGCACCCATGCAGTTCAAACCCATGTTGTTCAAGGGTCAACTGTAAATAAAATATGGATAATGAGAGCCAGGTTTCTCACTGTCAGAGAAAGAAGTGATAAATTGGGAAAGATGGAAGGCTAGAATGAACCCTATGATGTTAGACTGAGATCAGAGACATCAAAGGTGAACTTATGATTTTAATATACATGTACAAATAGATACAGAGATAAATATAGATGTGTTTGTATATGCGAGTCAGTAAACACACATGTATTTCTTAGCTCTGTCCACTGCAAGGCCTAAAAGCCATAATACGCAGTACAAATGAGCATGCTAAGTTCCCAGATCTTGGTTTCTGAAAACCATTCTCCAGTTAAAGGAACCTGAGCTCCTTGGAGAAGTGACAGATTCCAGAGCACGGGCAGGGAAGCTATGAGATGAGCTTGGGACATCTTATAGTGCCAGAAAGTAAGGACGTGTTCGGAAAAGGACAGGGACAGGTGGAAAAGACGCAGGCAAGCCAGTCTGAAGGAGTCCCTGATGAGCAAAGCTGGAAAAACTTGAACAGCAAAGTAATGATTGTATGAGATTATAACCCATGAAATAAAATAAATATCCATGAGATCATACTGATATAAAGAACTGGACAAATAAATAAATGGAGGAGAAGGGACAGCGCTTCCCCTTACTGAAGAATTCCAATTAATAATTACAGAGAAATGAGAAAAGTAGTCAAACACCACAGTAATTATTGTTGCAGGCAGGATCCACCAAAGTTTGAGTAGAAACAGAAATCTACATAGTCTCCAAGTATATCTTTCACAAGAAATGTATGAATTACAAAGGTAAAAATAGTAACTTTGCAGTGGAGAGACTCATTAGCCACCCCCTTAACCAAGTGATCAAGGTTAATGCCACCAGTAATGAGATATAGGGACATGACATACACCTGATATGATGATGCACTGAGAAGGGCACGATGTCACTTTTGTAATATTTTTACCAAAAAGTGCAGAACCTCAATGCAGAGGTTCTTAACCTCAGCACAATTGACTTTTTGGGTTGGGTGAAGCCGGCCTGAGCACTGCAGGATGTTTAAGGGCGTCCCTCACTTCTACCCGCTAGACACCGGTGGCACTGCTGCCACCACCCCACCCCCGCCACCCAGCCCTGTCACATCCAAAAATGTCTACAAACATTGCCAGATGTCCCCTGGGAGGAAGATCTTCCCTGGTTCAGAACTACTGCCACAGTCTAGCCATGAGAAAATACTGGGCAGACCCAAGCTGAGTGACGCTCTACAGCATAAGTGATCAAAAGTAAACTATTCATAAGTATCAGCCTTGAAAGATAAAAATGAGGAATTGTGACAGATTAGAAGAGACCAAGGAGACATGCTGCCTAAATGCAATGTGGGATATGGATTGGATCAGAAAAAAGACATTAGTGGAAAACCTGGCAAAACTGGAATAAAGTCTTTTTTTTTAATTTTTTTTAAATTTATTTACTTTTTAAATACATTTGTCTCTGCCTCCCCCCCACCACTTTCCCTTGCCCCCTCCCTCCTTCCCTCCCTCAGCTCTTCCCCTTTGGTTTTGTCCATGAGTCCTTGCTATATGTTCCTTGACTTTCCCCTTCCCTTCCCTTTCCCTGCCCTCCCCCACCCCGCTTCCCTCTTGTCTCTGTTTATTTCTTTTCCTTTCAGTGTTGCTGGTCATATTTTCCTTGCATCTTTGCATTGTTGGTCAGGTTCCACCTATAGGTGAGATCATATGGTATTTGTCTCTCGCCCCCTGACTTATTTCGCTTAGCATGATGCTCTCCAGTTCCATCCATGCTGTCGTGAAGTTTAGTAGTTCTTTTTCTCTTTCTGCTGCGTAGTATTCCATTGTGTATATGTACCATAATTTTTTGATCCAATCATCTACTGATGGGCATTTAGGTTGCTTCCAACACTTGGCTATTGTCAATTGTGCTGCTATGAATATTGGGGTGCATAGGTTCTTTTGTATTGGCGTTTTGGTGTTCTCAGGGTATAGTCCCAGCAGGGGAATCCCTGGATCAAAAGGCAGTTCCATTTTCAGCTTTCTGAGGAAATTCCACACTGCTTTCCACAATGGCTGCACCAGTCTGCATTCCCACCAACAGTGGACTAGGGTTCCCTTTTCTCCACAGCCTCGCCAGCACCTGTTGTTTGTGGATGTGTTTATGATGGCCATTCTGACCGGTGTGAGGTGGTACCTCATGGTGGTTTTGATCTGCATTTCTCTGATGGCTAGTGATGCTGAGCATCTTTCAGATGCCTCTGGGCCCTCTGTATCTCCTCCTTAGAAAAGCGTCTGCCCAGGTCCTTTGCCCATTTTTTGATTGGATCGTTTGTCTTCTTGGAGTGGAGTCGAGTGAGTTCTTTATATATCTTGGAGATCAAACCTCTATCTGATGTATCATTAGCGAATATATTTTCCCATAGGGTTGGCTCCCTTTTCATTTTGCTGATGTTTTCTTTTGCCATGCAGAAGCTTCTTATTTTTATGAGGTCCCACTTGTTTTGGAATAAAGTCTTAATGTAGTTAATAGTATTGTACCACTGTTAATTTTTTGGTTCTGGTCCCTGTACTATGGGGTGAAGGGTATAGAGGAACTGTCTAAACTATTTTTGCAACTTTTGTGTAAGTCTAAAATTATTTCAAAATAAAATTTTTGTTCAAATCTGCCACTGATATTAATAAAATGCCTGACAAACTTCCCTATTGAACTGTCTGACAAAGATATAAGTGGTGTTTGATGTTGCTGAGATTATTCCCATCATCTTCAAGGCATTATCTGATAACCAGATTAACTCAAAAATATAATCTCTGTGTGTATGTGTATAGTGTCTACCAAAATTTATATTTGCTGTTTAAATTTTACTGTAAGTGGAAAATAGCAAAATATTCCGTTGATAGTTCAAAAAGAAGGAGTAATCAGTTTGTCATTTAATAGCATTTAACTCATTTGGCTTGGATTACAGTTATTCATGGTTTTCTTTTATTCTCCTCCAAGAGGGGAAACCACTTCTTTTAATATCATTTGAAAGGCCCAACCCTGTTCCTTGCACATATCAGATGCTTTAAAAACATTTGCTTAATTCAGTGGGTTTACGTCTTCATTAACAAAATCTCAGACAAGCAAATATGCTTTATTATTCATATTTCAAGTCCTATGAGTAATAGAAGGGGTTAATTCACTTGAACTTTTTGAACTTAAAAGGGATATAATTTTTATGCAACTCTCAAGAAATATAATAAGTACAGTGAACATAGTGCAGGCCCAAAGTGTGGTTCTGTAAATCCTATCAGAAGTCATGACATACAGAATCAAGAATTTTAACAGTGTTCCGACACAGAACTAGGAACTCATCAAAAGCCAGCTGAAAGGAAACCCACAACTAATGAGGATACCTGGTCATAGGAAAAAATGAACTATCCTTGTGGTTATGTTAGCAGGGTGCCCAGCCCATCCAGGCTCACCAGGCCTCGCCAGCCAAACCAAACCCTTGACTATGGGCCCTCCTGACCAGCTCGAGACACAGGGCCCATGTGTACACTGATGTTCTCTCGTAATGAGACTGATGCTTGGCTGAAACTTCTAAGTGCTTCTTTGTACACACAGACCATTTAGCGCTATTCAAGGCACACAGTCATGACTCAACTCTTGGCTGAAGTCACAAACTAATTCCAAAACAGAGGTGGATGAACTACTAGAGGTGCAGAAGACTAAGTGAAGTGGTAATTCAGGTACAGATTTAGGTAGCACCCAGATGCACCATTAAATACTAAATCACACTGTGAACAAGCTTTTTATTTTTAGTCTTTGTGATAACAGAGAATATCTCATTGGGGTGCTAGTATTTAAGTTATCTCCTATTTATGGAAAGCAAGAGTGGTTTCCCATTTATAATAGTGATATAAAATGTTCTCTTACATTTTTCGTACGATCAAAACCTGAATCATTACAGAGAAAACAAAGTTAAGTAAATAATTACATACATAGCATGAGGATGTGGTAAACTGCAAAGATGATAATCAAAGATTGGGGAATAGCGATCTTAAGTTCAGTCTCCCACCTCTGCCCCTCTACTCTTTCTTCTTCTTCTCTATCCACCACCTACTTATAAACATCAAGAAATAAGATGCCTTAAAGTACACATGTAGTATGCTACTTATATGAAAGAAAGAAAAGAGGAGATAAGAAAACATATGTGTATCGGGTTATCTTTACATAAAGAAATATAGGCGAGACAAATCCAAAAATGATGGAGCCGTTTCCTACAAGGCATGCAAAGAATTGGGGTACAAGGGATACAACAAAGGAAGGAATGACACTTCTCTAAGTTAATATTTTGTGCGTGTGTGTTGTTTTGACTTTTGGAAGTATGGTAATGTCCTACATATTTTAAAAATTAAATTAACAAGGATGAGAGAGAGGAGCCTAAAATTGGAAACAAATGAACCTAATTGTATTTAGGTGACTACCATAACTAAACTGAAGGGAACGTAAAAAAAAAAAAGCTAATCCAAAAGATTTATGAACACAGAATTTGATTATACATACTCGGTCTTGGTTTAGGAGAGAGAATTGCAAACAAATCTGAACTCTTTTTTTGTTTGTTTGTTTTTAGTAGGCATTTTGTGTAGTGGTGAGTACAAACAACTCTGAAACTAGTGCAGATATATTATAGGATTGTGCAAAAGAGTACACGAGATGATGATGTTGGGAGCCAGGATTCTCACTCTAGAAGAAAGCACATACATGTGTGGATTAAAGGAAGGCAGAAAGAACTCTAGGAGAATGGTTAGAATGGGAAGTATTGTTGTAAACTCATGATTTCTAAAAACATGTGCATGTGCTTGTATGAATACACATGTATATGTATATATGCATATATATGTATATTTATATGCATATATTTCCTAACTCTGTCTGCCTATAACCCCCCCATAGCAATGATAAAAGACACTCCAGTAGCTGCGAGCACACTTAGTATCCAAATCTTGATTTCTAATAACATGCCACTAGGAGAAAGCAGGGCTCCACCGAGAAATGGCTGATTGCAGAGCTGGGACTCAGTAGGTGCCAGATGAGCCAGCACCACCTTTTATGCAAGACAACAGGAAGTACTCACAAAAGTGATGGGACATGTCACAAGGACATAGGCTCCAGGTGGAAGGGGCTCCCACTTGCCAAATATGACACAATTAGGGATCAAAATAATTAGGTACAGTCATAAATAGAAGGCATTTAAAAAATGGAAAACCATGAATCCATGCCAATAATAAGTTGGTAAATGAATGGAGGAGAAGGGAGAGCACTTGCTTGCGGTAGAATGCTGAGTGACAATTGATAAATGTGGAAGGAAAGATGAAGTTGGAATGCCCTTAGTTTGCAGTAGTCATAGGAAAGACCAACTCGGACAAGAATCCTCAATGGATGCTAAATCTAAGGGGAAATTTTAGTTAGGAGCACTATATTTGCATGGCCTTAAATTGTCTCCTCAGTTGCTTACTAGTTGCAAAGGAAAGCATAACACCTAGACAGCGAAGAAATCAGACAGCATCTTGACGAGGTGATCGAAGACAGTATCACCAGTGAGAGATGAACACTGTCTTCCTCCAGATGCGACACCCTGAGGAGGACACAGCATCACTTACGTAGTGTTCTGGCCAGAAGTGCATTAGAAAAACCAAAACTAAGGGCAAGGGGGCAGGGTGGGGAATAGAAAGAAGACTATGTGGGTAAATTTATAAAATCAGAATGTAGGCAGTTATCAGTATTAAATTTACTGCCTTGAAAACTCTACTCTGTGTAAGAGAATATCTCTCATTCTTAGGAGCACTGAAGTATTTGACGATAAAGGGCCATGACATCTGTATTTACTCTCAAGAGACTCAGAAAAGGAATATCATGTGTGCACATGTGTGGAAAGAGAGAAAGAGAGAATACAAATGAAGGAGCGTGTGGGTAAAATGCTGACAATGGACTGATCTGGGTGCTGGGTTAATAGTATTCTTTATACTATGCTTATTCTTGCAACTTTCTGATAAGTTTAAAATCATTTCCAAATGAAAATTTTTTGAAGTTAAAAAGAATGTGATTGTTAGTGATGACTGAATGCTCTGCATCCTTAGGAGACACTATGTGGAGACCTACCAAGGCCATTGTAAGGGGAGAACCAGGCTGCAAGGGCCTGATTTACCTTTCAAAAGTCATGGAAATTAAAGCGCTGTGCTGCTAAAGAGGCCTGCTGATTTTCTTGGCCTCTTATTCTAGCGCTGTCCTTTGGAATGCAACCGAGCTGTGCAACTGAGCTGTGCCCCCCCACCACCACCGGGCAGCTAACCCTGCAGCCCTTGCCCGTCTCTCTCAGAGGAGGCCATGAGACCTAGTCTGGGCCACCCTCAAGGACTGTGGAGAGGACGGAGGCCCAGAGTGTGCTCGCTCTGTAGGCTCCTACTGGTTGAGCCTACACAGAGTGTAGCTTCAACGTAGGGTGGGATAAATTAGGTAGCTTGTCATCCCAGAGAATTAGGGGATTTTGGCAAAAGATAAAAAATAGAAAACCCTAGAGTAAAGTCTTGAACTGCCCTCCACACCCCATCAATGATCTATACAGGCTTCCTCAGCCAGGAAAACATGGTGCTCTTTGCAGTAAATCAGAAAATACTGGCACCATTAATTCCATCACAGAAATTAGGAATTCATTAATAGAGCAGGTAGTTTCAGTTAACGAATGAATATGTCCACACCTAAAAATCAATACCAAAAATAGTTTTAAGAAACCAGGTTTTCACATTTTTTTCTGATTAAACTTATTTGTTATTCATTTAAGAAAATGCTATCCTTTTTCACAGTTTTTCCCTGGGATTTGGGGTAAAAGCATAGTGGTATTTGTAAAGCACAGAACTGAAATAACTTGAGAACAAGGGACGCGCCAAGTGTTGATTGTACTTCCTAGGAGCAAGTAAAGAGAAGCTCCTTGAGCAACTTTGGACACCGTAGGACAGAAATGCCAAGGGTAGAACAGGCAAGCAGGGAAACAGCACTTCTAAAGAAGAGGTCTGTGAGGCCCCAGGGCAGAAAAAGGAAGTGGTCAGAGCCCATTTACCTGCCAACTAAAATAGGCAGGGCCTAAAGAGGCCCTGAGAGGGCCCTTTGGGGCAGTGCTGGCCCAGACCAGCTGACATGTCTGCCTGTCTCTCTCCTCTCTCTTTTCATCTTTAGCATCCCCTTTCTTGGCTGAAGGTGTAGGGGCTTTTCTCAGTTTTAGGCGTGGGACTTCAGCCAGTTCCCATCCTGCCTGGGGAAGTTCATAACAATTATTCTAAGAGGGTGGATGGAAGAGGAGGTTTGGCCAAGCAGAGCAAGGCCCACCCACACTGCCAGGTTGCCCGGCCACACAGTGAAGACCGATGGGAGGAAGGTGTCCCTCGAACCCAGGCTCCGGCGCTGCATTCACTCCAGGCCTCTCTGCCGTCGTCCTGCACGCAGAGACAGCGATTTACTTACCTCCCTGTCTTTTAGAAAGAGAGAAGCAGGGGAATGTCTGGAGTCCAAAAACACTTATAAGTATCTCATTGCTAGAGACTGCTTAGGGGGCCCTTCTGTGCCCCTTCCAGAAGCTCGCAGAGGGAGCTACCAGCTTCCCTTTCATCACTCCTGCTTTTGAAATGCACTGAATTTTTTTTTTTTTTTTTTAGATTTTAGACTCAGAATTTTTTAAATATTTATTAGAGTGATATCTGAGGTTAAAACTAACTGGCTGGGCCCTGGCCAGATGGCTCAGTTGCTTGGAGCGTTGTCTGGTACAGCAAAAGGTTGCAGGTTCGATCCCCAGTCCAGACACGTACAGGAGGCAACCAGTCATAATGTTCTCTCTCATATCAGTGATTCTCTTTCTCTCTCTCTCTCTCCCTCCCTCCCCCCACCCTTCTCTTTCTAGAATCAGTATGTTCTCAGGTGAGGGTTTAAAAAAACAAACAAAAACTAACTGGCTGGCAGAAAGCCTTTGACAAAATTTGTTCAGTTTTTGTAAGTCAAAATCTCCCCCACCTCAGAACTCAGCTTACCCTCAGAAAGCTCTCGTTATCGTACAAATACACACCCAGCTCTCGGCACTGCCCGCTGACACTCAGAACCCAGCTCCAGGGTCTGCAGCCTCAGTCCCGGCCTGCTGCTCAGCCCCGGCCACGCTGGCCCTGGTTCCCATCTGCTCAGCCAGTGCCCACACAGGTGTAACACGTATTGCCTCACATAGATGCTACATGGCGCATTTATGCAGCATCTCCGTGTTGTCCATGTGTCCTGTTTGTTTACAGGCAGGTGGATGTGTGTGTATCAGCTGAGTAACTTGGTCAAAGTCAGTGCAGCAAGTCATGAAGCTGGCCCTTGAACCCAGACCTTTTAACCTCCCAGCTCATGCGACTGCCTTTGTGGCCCTAGACTACACCCACCTCTGTTTGTTCACGGTTGAAGTCTGAGCTCCTAGAATGGTGCTCGACACATGGGAGGCATTTGATAAGTATTTACGGCATGAATGAGTGAGCACTGCGACAGCCCTGTGTTTTGACTCAGTCCCGTGTGGGGCTCTCTGCAGGCCTGTCCCTGGGAACTGCTGGCAGGTCGTTTTGGCTCCATTACAGAGCTTGTGGCAGAGGTGACTCTGACCGCTGAGGGTTGCTCATTTATTTTCTTAGTTGCATTATAGTTTGTAACCATTCTTTCTCTTACTACATTTTTATTTATTTTCCAAATCTGCCATTAGCTGGTAGCAAAGGATGCGGAGGGTCTCTGAGGGGTTTGTCTTGTCTGTCTGATTAATCCCTGGGGTGGGGATTTGGGTGTTTTGCAGCTTTTGGACCTCTTCATCCAGTGGGACTGGTCAACCTACCTTGCGGACTATGGCCAGCCCAACTGCAAGTACCTCCGAGTAAACCCCGTGACAGCTCTGACCCTGCTGGAGAAGTGAGTGCCCAGTCTGCGGCCTGGGGTGGGAAGTGGGAAGTGGGGGTTGGGGTGTGGAGTGGGGGTGTGGGGGATAATTTTACCTTTGCCAATACCTGAAAAAGACTGTAGAGAGGCTCTGTTCTTGAAATTGCCATAGGTGCTATCAGTAGTCTCCACTGTTAGATTTTGCGGGTCAGTCTTCCTGTCTCCTCTTAATGCATGAAACCCGCAAGCTAGGCCAAGTAGGCATCAGCTGGACTCCGGCATTACATTAGAGCTTAATGGGGCAGCCTATCTTGAACTAGAATGGCAAGAGATGAAAGAAAGATGCCTTAGTTTGGTAAATAGCGTGAGGCTGCCCCCTGCCCTCTGCGTATGAAGATGGATGTAACAGCCCCACAGAGCAGACGGCCTCTTCAGTTCCTAGCAGTGATGTTCCTGGACTTACTGAAACCTGCACCAGAACCCACCCCCCCCCACCCCCCTGACAAATTGAGCTTATTGTGCTGACTGTACCAAGAAAGCTACATTGGAAAAGATATCTGATTCTTGCCTGAGGTTGTCACTAGGCAGCAGAGGTTGCTACCACTGAGATTGGGTTCGCTGGCCCCAGAACATCTCACGGCTCATGGTCCCAAGAGGCTGGGATCGGCCGTGCACTGCAGGCTGGCTCTGACCGTTGCTAACCTAGTTGAGAGCTGGCAGGTCAGAGTTCAAGACCCATGTAAAAGGGAAGCTTTTTCTTGTCTTCAAACTAGTTAACCTCTCCCCACCCCCAGTTTTTTAGAGGAATATCCCACACCTAGGCAATGTAGCAAGTCTCCGTGTATGGCCAGTCAGGCAGGTCTCGAATCCTAGGAAAGTGAGAATTAGAGTCTGGGAGGTCAGAGTGGGGCCTTAAGCAGGGGTGCGAAGGGGTATCCTTCCTACTGTGCAGTACGATAGGGACACAGTAAGGGAGGCGACGGAGCGTGGGCAAGAGCAGAATGCAGAGGTAGGTGTTGGAGCCAGGAAATTGAGAACTCAGAGGGCAACTTTGTCCAGACCAAGACAGAGACTGATGTTTCCATTTTAACTTTGTTTCCCATGGTTCTCTCTTTCAATGACCTTCCTCCCTAGGATATCTAGAGAGTAAGTATATTATTCGCTTGGGCCTTTTCCATCACTTTGAGGCAAGTCCTTCTGGTTTCCTCATTGACACTAATGATTACACTAAAATCCCTACCCTGCGAGTTGTCCCCACCCTGACGTACTAATCTACTAAACCAGCCTGGTGCCAACCGGCTGGCTGCCTCCACTCCTTGGTCCTTAGAGTGACCCTTGGCTTACCAATTCCTTTGGGGCTGGGAGTAGTGGCAGGGATTGTCCGTCACCAGTGCCAGGTGGAGGGTTGTTCCTACTCAGCTCCCCGACACCCACAACCCTCTCAGCAGAGCAGGGCCTGAAATCCAGCCCTGACGGGAGGGAACTCCCCAGCGGGCCTCCCTCCTCCCGTGGGAGGCCCGTGGCTTTAAGGTCTGGAACTGTGTCTCCCACGGAAGACTCTTTCAGCAAGCTACCAAGAAGTACTGGCTCGTCCACTTGCTGTGGATCAACAACAGGGTAAAATAATCAGCCTCTCTGAAGCAATCTGGGGCCCAGCTAGGAACAGAGCCGTGCGCTCAGCCCCAGCAGTCAGCAGGGTTTCAAAGCCACCTTTCAAACACAGCTGAGCCAAAGGCCGCCCTGAACTCCGTGTTTCCCAGCCTCATAGGAATCTGTCCCTGACCTGCTGCTGCCTCCCCGCAGCCATCTCTGCCATCAGAGCTTGACACCCTCCTTCCTGTCCTGGCACTTCTTAACAGGGTGAGACCTGCAAGACCCAAAGACCTGATGAGGACGCTCAGGAAGAAGATGCTCCTGTGTCACTGAGAGATGGCCATAGCAAAAGCAGATCAGGAGCCTGGTCCGACAGAATAGGCAGGGGGTGGGGAGGGTTCTCCTGGGGTTTGGAGCACTCCAGGGCACATGCCAGCACGCTTCCATGGGCCCTCAGGGCACTCGAGTTTATCTGTCAGGTAATCCCAGCCCCGGGCATTACTGGCCAAGAATCCTTACCCTGAGGCTCAGGCTCCCCCTTTCTGCTGCCTTATTGGAAGAGCTCCCCGACTGGAGCAGAAAGCCAGCGCCCGCGGCTTGTCTTTGGGCTGATTGGATGAGTCATAAAAGTAATGATGTTAAGTGAAATGTTCTATAAATGTAGGAAGTGTTTTTCTTCCTTTCTTCTTTCTTTTTGTTTTGTGTTGTTTTTGTTTAGATTTATAGCATAATTAAGAAATGGAAAGGCCTCCTTCCCTGGGATAAGTAAGCTCAAAGCAGGCCAGTCCCAATTACGTACAAAATTACGTTTGTATTTAATTGTGACGAGAACGTGGGAAGGGCCAAGCGCAGTAGTCACCCCAGCCTTGAGGGCGCTCGTGCTTTCTTTCCCACTGGACCCTCTAAACCCGTTACCTCTCCTTCCTCCCCTTCAAGCACAGGCCTCCTCATGCAAGGGGTTGGACCTTACGTGTGGTGGTCTCAGTTTGCTTGAGGAGTAATTCCAGCCTGAAGGCCCTTAAGCTGAGATCAGAGACAGACTTCAGCCAGAGCCGCACAGCAGGGGTGCTCATCAGAACCCCTTACCTCAGGGAGATAAATGCCCAGGGGGACCTCTGGCCTTCTGACCTCCTGGCCTCTAATTTGCTCCTCTGCACAGGGCCACCTCACAGGAAACAGTGGGCCAGGAGTGGCCAAAGGCCCCAGGGAGTGTGCCCGGGGGAGCGTGCTCCGGGTGCCAGGTTTCCTCCCTCCCCTCTCCTAGCCTGTCTCCTTGCTGCCCAGGGAGCCGTGAGGTCAGAGAGCAGAGGGTGGTGAGAACCAGCCGACCCCGACCCCAGGGAGAAACTGGTCTGGGCTGCGTCCGCAGCTCTCTAACACTAGGACTCGCTGGGGGCAGGAGGGCTGTGGTGCAGAGGCTGGGGCCAGAGGTAGCAGTTACCAGTGGATGTCAGGGGTCATGAGTGGGCCCGCTGCAGTGCCCAGCAGATTTCCTGGATTCCAGTGCCACGGCTTAGTCAGACTCGGGGGATTCTGGGACAGCCTCAGCCCAGCCTTGGCTTTCCTTATCCATGCTTCCCAGTTCTGTCTCTCCATCTGACGGAACCATTGGCCAGGCTGCCTGTGATTGGTGCTCTAGGAATATACTAGGAATGTGCTCTGGGGCTTTAATGTGGCCTAGTAATAGAAAGTTCTTCAAAGGTCAAAGGCCTGAGGATATAAACAGCTATCGAGAACTCAGGGGCTTCACTTGCCAGAAGCTCTGGCTTATGGAGTGAGAGAATGGTCCAGCCTTTTGTCATCAGCTTGTCTGAGCACCTCCAGGTCCTTACTCTAAGACAAGAGAAAGAAGGCACTCAAGCCCTCAATTTTATTAGGGATGGAATAGAGTACCACCCTCTATAGTGAGGTTTAGAATTACACAGTAGCTTTGTTATTTATGACCTCTTGGAATTGCTAGTTAAGAGCATTTTTCTGCTTTACCTTTCAAATACCAGCTTTAAGGTCCCCGCAGGGTTAAGTAGGATTATGAGTTGATAAGTAGATGGGGGATATTCTGCAAGCGCCTTTGACCGTCACTGCTACTGCGAGTGCCAGGCACCTACCTATAACAGGTGCATACCCGGAGATAAAAGGGAATGAAGTGGGTAGGGGGGTATAGACCGTCAGGAGGTTAGCCCCTCCATAGCTGGCTCTTGACTATTTGCAAAGGTGGCTGAATTTGGAAGGACTGTGGGTGCCAGCAGGACAGCTCTCTGAATAGTAGAAAAGTATAAGCCTGACAATAGAAACATTTCAGACTATCAACTCTGGGTGGCAGCTTAGGTACACCATGCCATCCTGCCTCCTGCCAATTTCCCTTCCACCATTGTCTCCTCAAACACTTGCTCTCTTTCTTTCCTTCCCTGTTTAGGATGAAGGACACTAGCCGCAAGAACAACATGTTTGCACAGTTTCGTAAAAATGAGCGAGACAAGCAGAAATTGATTGACACTGTGGCCAAGCAGCTGCGTGGACTCATCAGCACCCACCACTCCTGAGGGCTGGCCTCGAGCCCACAGAGGCTGCTCACGGCAGCCCCGCGGCCCGGGACCCGGCCCTGGCTGGCGCTGCATCTGTGCATTCTTCTTCGGAGAGAGAAAATGTATTTTTTTAATAACCTATGTACAGTATTCGCATAACCTTTCCCTATAGTAATAGAGGCACAAGAGTAAGGAAGCATATGAACTGTTGCTAGGCTGGGACTCAGGGGAAGCTATCACTACGCTATCTATATTATCCTAGAGATGGTGGTGCCATCTCTCCCGGTGTGAGGGACCACCTTTCACCTGCAGAGCTTAGGTCTGGGGCCTGGGAACCACACAGACAAACGGGCACTTGGCACTGGGGTAAGATGAGCAGGCGGAAGGATGATACCCCACTCCCTCCTGGGTGCCCCATTCACCACCTCGGTGAGGCCGAGTCTTTCCAACGCAAGGAAGGGGTCTGGAAAACATTACTGTTTAGTATATACCACAGACCAGCACACACTTCTGGAGGTTCGCCTCAGCCCAGTGGCTGTCATCAGCTGGTGAACCTGCACAGCATGTGACAACTCCATTCCCCCGAGGAGGGCAGCTTCTTTAGCCTAGATCTGACCCAGTGCTTTCCTGCTCATTTTTCTGTGGCAGGACAGAGCTGAGAGTGCAGGGGTAATAAGCAGGCCCCATGACTAACTACACGTCACCCCCACACAGGAAGCCAGTGTGAACGGAATCGGAGCCTCGGTCCCTTCCCCATTCATCTCATCCCCTCCTTTCAGGGTCGGGACACGTGGTTCAGGGCCTAGGTCACCAGTTATTTCCATAGATCCTCACAGAGCGCCTCAGGCTGGGCCTCCTGCGTGGCGTCACTGGGGTAGGTCGGATTCCGGAAGCCCGCAAGTGGCTCTTATGTTACCCTTAGGGAAAACCTGAAGACTGCTTGACATTGTTCCTTTGTGTTTTAAAAATCAGCTTTCTGGCCAGTGTCTTCAAAGGCAATGTCACCAGCTCTGCACTGTGGGGGCAGCCACAGCTGGACTGGATGCCTCAGGTGATGGAGCCACTGTCACCATGGAGTGGGCTGGGCCAACCACAGCTAGGGGTTTGTCGCCTCTGGCCCAGCTGCCCCTCACTGAGTCATATCGTGGAGAATATGACGCTCTTGCTCAGGCACAATGCTTCCATCCTCTTCTGAGGATCCCCATGGACACCCTTTGGCCTTACGTGAGAAAGATTGCCTGTAATCCTATCTCCCAAAATCTGGAGTTCCCTAGGGAGCCTGGACAGCTGGCCCAGAGACGGTGTCCACTATCCCAGATGCGCCCTGAGACTTAACGCAGGGGCTTTGCTAGGAGGTCAGAGGAACCTGCACTTTAAGACACTGCAGGAAGATGCTATTAGGGCAACTGGCAAGAGTATAATTAGGCATCACCAAACGATTACAAATAAGCCACACAGGTATTTCCAGCTTGGATTAGTGGGAGGAGACACTCATCAAACAGAATTCCTAGCTGCCTTTGTCAGCCACCAGTTGCTCCTGGGGAAGGCAGTGCTTCCGCAGGCCTTCCCTCCCCTGGCCCCTCCCTAACTCACAGCTGGAAAACCGCGAGGTGAGGGTCCGGGGATGGGGACACACTCCGGCTGCACTAGAGCTTGCAAATGCCCTCTGAGGCCCAGCCTGAGGGCACGGCAGTGGGCAGTGTGGCCCGGGTCTTAGGATGATGGTTGGGTTGGGTGCTGCCACCAAGAACCTCAAAGCCAGGGAAAGGCAGGGACCCATGGGAGGGAAACCCAAGATGCCCTCTCCCAAGCCTTGGGTTTTATTGGAAAAGTGAGAAAGGATTACACTAACCTGAAGTCCTGTTGCTTAAAAAGGGCCCAAAACACCCTCCTCCACTAATCCCCAGTTTGCAGCAAGATCCCTTCAACTGGAGCACTGAGACACTGAAGTGAGAATGGGGTGACTCTTACATGTGTCACAGTTTTTGTCTTTTTGTAAGCATTGCTGGTCTGGTCTCAAACCTGTGCCCCGGAAAAACCATGCTAGGGAGGACTAGGTGCACAGGGCCGGCAGAGGAGGGTGGCCCTGCTCCTTGCTCACAGAAGCCCCTCTAGGGAAAAGCCTGCTCAGCTCAAGACTCCCAAGGGCGGACCCTGCAGCAGCCCCCGGCTGCCCCTCAGCCTGCCTTCAGTCTGCCCTAACAGCTGCCAACCCCCTGCCACTGGGCTGCCTGTGGAGACACACTCTTGGTGGGCTGGGGAAGGTAACAAAACAGGACCAGCAATGTCCCAGTTGTTGGGAGGGTAAAGTGGGACTTCTCAGTTTTGTCTATAGGCCTCTAGCTGGGCCAGCCCTCGGAGCTGGGCGGAGCGTGGGCGCCCAAGCCCCTCAGGCGCCTAAGCCCCTCAGGCGCCTGAGGCCTGGCCCCAGGTGCCCAGGGATGCAGAGGAGCCTGGAGGCCGCAGGAAGGGGGCGAGGACATGGGGACGGGAGGCCTACCTGCCTTCTAGTTGCCGCAGACCCCTGACCAAGTTCTCGGGGAAACTAGGTTCCTGTCCCTGAAAGGACAGTCTGGCTTGGGACCCTGTCTTTTGGCGTTGGGTTTCAGGAATAACAGGGAGCTTGCGGAGCTGTAACAGTCACAGGAAAACCTCTCTGAGCAGATTGTAAATGAAGCTGTTGGTGGGTGGAGGAACCGGGGACCTGGATATCGGAACCAGCAGAATCCCTGTTGGCAAAGGGGATTAAAGCTCCCAGAGAGGGGATGCGAAGCTCCCCAGGTTTCCGTTGCCCGCCTGGCCTGATAGCCCCCCAGGCCTCAACGGCCAGCCCCGCTTCCCTGCAGACCTGTGCCTACCCGGCCAGTCCCAGACCTGAAGCCCTTTTCCCTCCAAGGCCGGCGTTGGCCGCGACCTTCCTCATAAGGCCCCTGAGCACACGGGCCCAGGGCAGCTGCAGAAACCCCCGCCTTAGCCTCCCTCTCCCGGGACTCTGCTCCCGGCTGCTTCTGTGGCCTCTTTTATTTTTCTTCTTCTTTTTATTTCTTTGCCTGAATTACAATTACTTTTCACTAATGTGTTGGAAACAGCCTTTTTATTTTGCACAAATAGTTGCACATTTACTGAGGAAATTTAGGAGAGTCCATTTTTAGCTCTAAAGGGAACTTTTATAAAACTCACTAGTAAAGCTACTGATACAGACAGGCCTCATGGTTATTGGAAAACTTCCTATGTGGAAAGAGCATGTTTTTCCTCCTGTACATTCTCCTCTTTTAACTGCTATTAAACAAGAAAGCCTATATACCTGTTTCAAAGGCCGCAATGTTGTCTCGTGGTTTTTTGTTCTCCCGCCCTTTGGCGCAGTGTGGCCGTGGTTGGGTGGCGGACGTTGCCCTGAGGACTAGAGCAGGCAAAGCCTGGTGGGGAGGAGAAAGCCTGCCTTGCGGAGGAGGCAAGCAGCCCTTGGACACGTCCCAAACTATGGGCTTCAGTTTCCTCCTGTCCATACAGTTAACACTGGCGTCATCATCAAGAAGAGTGACCTTGGAGATTCCTGATTTATGCGGAGTACTGGGCTAAGCAACTTGGAGCCCAGTGTGTTTTGAATACCAGCCCTGCTGTGGAAAGGTAGCCAGTCAAGACAGAGTGATGTAGAATTCTCCTGAACAAAGCCAGGCTGGGGGCGGAGGGAGAGCCTATGCCAGAACTCAGTGGGGAGAGGGACAGCCGTCATGGCCTGATACCACAACTGGTCTGCTCAGGAAAGACAGCACAGAGGAAGCAGGATGTTAGTTAGCTGGGCCTGAAAGGAACGAGATTCGAGCTTTGTCGAGCTCTGGGAGCATTTTAGGTGCAGACCGCATTGGAGTGAAAGCCGGCCTGAGTCAGGTGTGTGCTGGGAGGAGAGTGAAGGCGCTGGCAGGCACACCTGAGCCACGGTGAGTAAGGCCAGAGGTGGCGTGGCGGCACCCAGCCTGCTTGTCCCCTAGGCTGGCACGGAAGCCGTGGGGATAGGATGGAAAGAAGTCTGCCTGTTGTGCCTGGGCCTTGGTGCCTGAGAGGCCTGGGCTTCAGTCTCTCCTGTGCCACTTAGCGGCCGGATGACCTTCAGCAGCAACTCCCTAAATCTCATCATCTTCTTCAGTGAAAACAGAATAGTAGTTCCTAATTTACAGGGTGGTGGTTGTGGCGTGTAAATGAGCCAGTACCTGGCCATAGCGCGTGTATTTAAGGCCTTTCCCTCCCTCACCTCCAACTCTGTGACGTACCTTATGGCTGGGCATTGGACAGAAGTGTCCAGAGCTTCTCTGCCTCCCGGCTTTCCCTCCCTCAGCCCAAGGTTAATAGCAGTGAGGCCGCCCGGGCTCCTGCACGGGAACCAGGTCCCAGCCCTTCAGATGAGCCCGCCAACTGCCTGACCCAGAGCACAGCCAGTCCTTCGGGTAGAATCTGCTCCTCAACACCACTGGGAACCCTGTCTGGTCTCATTTTTGTGCCAAAACATATACTTCCTTTAAGAATTCAAGAGTTCCTAACCCGGGGCCCCTGAACCCTTAGAATGTGTGCGTATGTGTGAGTGTGTGTGCACGCACGCACAGGCTTACATCCACCCATTTTTCTGGAGAGAAAGGGCATGGCTTTCATCAATGTCTATGGAAGATTCATGATTAAAATACTGAGTAACAACCAAATCTCTTTGGAAATGTAGATCCCAGTGAGAGCGCCAGAAGCTTTGAGCAGTCACCTCCTCTCCCTGCCTCCTATAGTTGTGACAGGAGATTTTTCAAGACCTGGAGCTCTGCCACCCACATTTTCCAGGAGCCCTCATGTGAACCCCAGCTCATACCAAAAGACCAGTGCAGCCACCATTCCTAGCTCTCTCTCCCCAAACCAGGTTAGGGCGGTGAGTGGGGCAGGAGGGCCCCACACTTCTGACAACATAGACATTTCCAGCTGGTGGGGGGGATAGCAAACAAGAGGGTCCGGTACAGAGGCTCGGGTTGTCAAAGCCAAACTGAAACCGGACTCGCCCCAAAACATTTCCCAAAGCTTCCGAGCACTGCCTGGTGCAACGTCTCCCCCAAGGCCTTGTCCAGAGAGGGGCCAGCAGCCTTGAGGGTGCTCTGAGGTGGGGGAAAAAAAACCCAGTCAGGGACAGGTGTGAGGCAGTCACCCACCAGCGAGCCCCTTTTCTCATAGCTGGGCTTATCCGCTCCCCACACAGATGAGGGTGGGGAATAGCTAATGGCAGATAAGAGGAGGGAGGGAAAGAAAGCGCCAGACCCTTTTTCCAAAGTTTTGAATTTAATGGGCAGTGGTTGCCAGGAATGAGAGAGGCTCCAGGCCCAAGGGACCAGAAGACAAAGACTCTTGAGGAAGTGGGAGGAGGAGGAGGAGAGAAGTGGGGGCCTGGGCATTGTGTGGGAGAGCTACCCCTCTATCTGTTTCAATCACCGGTGGGGTTAGGGTTACCCTGCATTTGGGGCCTCCGCTGCTCCGTGGGGTCTGTGACATCAGCCGTTGTGATGGTAATGGAGGGGCCTCTCTCACAGGGGCACCCTTCCCTGGCCAGCCCACGTCAGCTCCCAGAGAGGGTTGCAGATCTGTTCCCTCAGGGTGGGGACAGGATGTGGGCCCAGCACTGGACCCAAAGACAACAGCCCCTCTCAGTCTGAGCCCACTGCTAAGTGTACCATCCAAACCCAAGCTATGACCTTCCTCTCCAAAGCTCCAGAAAAAGAATGGAATCTGAACATTGAGACGCTTTTCTGGCCCTAAACAATCCTTCCATTCTCTAGGCTCAATGATGGGTCTATTTCCTCCTGTAAATAGGTCTCGTAATCTTCAACTTTTACCTTTGCTTCTAAGGGTAATTAATGGGATCTCCCTCTTGTTCTCCTCACACACTCCCCTCTCTGTTACAAGGCTCAGGTTCAGCTGGGTGGATGGCTTTTCTTTCTATTCCATGAAGTGCTTATTTTTAAAGCTGATGGATTAAGGCCTTGGCCCTCCCCACCCCCTCCCCAGCGAACCCCTTCTCCAGAGAAGCCTGCTGGGGAAACCACTTCTGTGGGCCCAGGGAGAGGGGCCTCCGACAGCCCGGCTAAAGGCTTGTGGACAGCCCGTTCTGAGCCACCATTTCAGTTTTTCCCCAGGTACATTTCCAAGGTTTTAGGGAAGATTCTAGGAAAGGAGTTTTCGGGTAACGCTCTCAGGAGCCAAGTGGAGGGTTAAGTGGTGACTCGGGCACTAGAGATCAAAAGAGGCAAAGTGGTGACCCGGGCATCGGAGAAAGATCAGAAAGTCAAAGAGTCTCCCGCCAACCCCGTGCCCAGGGTGAGGAAAAACAGTAGGGCCTCGGGTGCAGGGCGGCATTAGGCCATCGAGGTAGGGGGTCCGAGAGAGGTGAGGATAGGGGTGCTGAGGGAGCCCACCCAGGGCAGCTGGTGAACAGCAGCTCTGGGGAGGCGGGGTGGGCCGGCAGGCCGCTGAACCCCGGAGAAACTTGACGGTTTCTAGCACCTGTGGACTTGTTGAACACTTCTGCTCCAGAATGAGCTCTTCGGAGGCGGGGGTGGTATCGCTTGCCTGTCCGAATACCCTGGAGCTCCTTGCCCAGCAAACGGCACATGGGCACTTAGGCCCAGATGAATCATAATTGCAGTAGGGACGGTCGCTACCAAGGGAAGGGGTTGTGAGAGGACCCTCCCTGCGGGTCCTCTTACAGACCCTTTGACATTTACATGTTTAGAAAGAATATGGTGATAATATAAAGCAAACCAACTCTAAGCCTGTTTTATTATGGTTTTAAAATTCTCTTCAAACGTGTACCACCCGACTCTTGGTGTGCCGTGGAGCGGGGAACAGGTTGAAAAGAGACTGAGTCAGGTGAGAAACCAAAGCAGCAGTTTAACTCCTGATGGGCAGGATGTGGGCCAGATGGTGGTGGGGAATGTGGTCACCTGTGTCTGTGTCTGTGTATGTGAGTATCTGACAGAATTGGGGGGTTCCCCACTAAGCTCCAATCCCATTTCCCACATCTAATCACTGATAACAGTATGATAATGTTTTTTCAGATCATTTTAATATGTAGATGCTGACTTTTTTTCACATAAACAATTACAGGTTTTCTTCTCACTAGATGTGTCTTAAACATATTTCAATGGCAATATATAGGATTTCTTTGTCCATTATGAAGCCCACAAGTATTCTTTTCACTGCATACATGTACCTTGGGTTTATTTAACTAATTCTGAACTGATGAATATTTGAGACATATTCAGTATTTCAAAATTATAAACAATATTGAGAGACATTTATATACATCTTTGCCTTCTTATCTAGGTATTTCTAGAGCATAACATTTCAGGAGTGAAATTGATTGGTTAAAGGCTATAAGTATTATGAATATTAATAGAAGTATTATGTATTGCTTTTTTGAGAATCACTAATTTATACCCTCTCGGACAGTACATGAGTTTGTTTCTCTGTATATCCTCAGCCCTAAGTAATATCAATATTTCTCATATTTGACAAACTTAAGAAGTAAGAAAATGATGTCCCTTTGTTTTATTTCCATTTATTTTAAAGTGAACCTAAACATCTATTTGTATTGTTTGTTGGTCATTTGTATTTTCTCTTATAGGAAGTGGCTACTCACATATTCTTCCTTTAAAAAAAAATAAGTTGTTTTCTTTTTCATATTTATTTGTAGTTTTTTTGTGTATTAGAGGTTTTAATTATTTGTCTTCATCATTGTAAATATTTCCCCAGTTTGTCTTTTAAGTTTGTTCAAGGTCTGCACCATTTAGAACTCTCTCTCTCCCTCTCTCTTTTTTTTCCCTGGTAACACAAATACCAACTCAGAAAATGTGATTCTTTTTTGACTGAAAGTCCAAAGGTAGTGCTGGGTTGGTTTGATTCATGACTAAAAAATGTGAAGGCCCTGTTTCTTCTCCCTATTCCTGGTGACTACATGGTTCTAATTTTTGGGTTTCACATCTTCACATGACACTGTGCAGAAACTGACATCCTGTGGCCCTCCTAGAAGAATGGGGGCCCTTCTGTCCTATAAACCTCCAGTATTTACAACCCTAAATGGGCTTATGTGGTGGTTTTTGATCAGGGCCGTGCCATGGCTTTACTGCTCAGACTACTTGGCCAAATACTGTGGCGAGGGCAACAAGGATTACTGGCAGGGTTAAAGCAATTAGTCCTCACCCCTGAACTTGGAGCAAAGGGCTGTTGTTAACAGTCTCTTCCCAAATGAGCGGCATGGCTGCTGCACGATGCGGACACGGTGGACAGAATGTCAAGGAGACAAGCTGCAGCATTGGCTACATGGTGTTTTTTGCCATCTAGAAGGTGTTTCGAGTTTGAAATACCAATTTATCAGACTTTTCCTTTATGATGTTTAGATTATATGTCATACTTAGATTGCCCCCTCTTCAAAGTTATAAATATGTTGGCCCATATTTTCTTCTGATATTTCATGTTTAATATGTTAATCACTTATCAATCTGAACTTTACTTTGAGGTGAAGAATGCGGAAGGTTTTTTATTCCAGATGGCTAACCAGTTGTCTCACAACATCACTGATTCATTTTTAAATATCATCTTTATCATATATTAAATTCCCATTTACCTTTGGGTCTGCTTCTGTATGTTCTCTACTGTTCTGTGATCATTCTGTTTCTGAGTCATTACCATATTATTTAATTACCATATCTTTGAAATCTATTTTAATAATATCTAGTAGTCCTTTCCTATAGCATGATGTTTTCTAGAATGTTCCTGAATATTGATGAGGATATGGTGCAATGGTGGTAGGAAGATAAACTAATACAGCTTCTTTAGAAAGCAGTTTGATGGTGGAGATTCAAATCTCTTATCCGCAATTCAGTAATCCAAAAGCTCTGAAAATGGAAAGTTCTTTCATAACTCACTTGGTGGCAAAACCTGACCCAATGTAAAGCAATTTATTGTCTTTATCTCACTTAACGTGAATATTTATACTTTTTACCACAGATGAAGTAATATATTTGATTATGGAATACTATCCCAAACCCTGCTAAGAGTGTCGTATTTGGCACATACATTATATTGTCTTTCTAAAATCTGAATATTCTTATTCTGAAACACATCTGGCCCCAGAGTTTTGAACAATATATTGTGAACAATATATTTGGTAAAGTCAAAGATATGTGTATCCTGAAGACCCAGCAATTCCACTTCTAAGAATATTTTGTAGAGAAATCAATCCATATGTGCATAGGAAGCATGTGTAAGATTCTTTATTCTAGCATTGTTCATAATTATGAAAAATTAGAAATAATCTGAATACCCATCAATGGGAGATAAATTGTGATATATTCATCTAACAGAATACTATATAGCAGTTAAAATGAACTATATCTACCTGTGTCAATATGAAAAAATCTTGAAAAAGTGGTTGATTTAAAGAAAAAGCAGTTGAAGAATGATAACAGTACAATATAATTTATAGTTTGAAAATATATGCAGAAAAATAAACACCAAATTCAGTATAGTGTCTATCTTTGCAGAGGGAGGACAAAAATGAGGTCCCCTGGATACACAGTAGGTTTTGTACTTCATAAAGTATAATTTTTTTAAAAAATCTGAAATGAATGTGGGAATGTGTTGCAATATGTTTACAAATAAATTTGTATTCCATATAATGTTCTCAGTTTTTCATGGTTGCATAGTATCCCATAGTGTGACTGTACCTTAATTTAGCCATTTCCTCATTCTTTAACTTGCTCTCACTTGCTAATTTTTACATTTTTCTAGATAATGCAGAAAGGCTATACTAGTTTATATCCTTAACAACCACATAAGGGAGTACCCATTTCCCCACACCCTCAATGAGATTGTCAGCCTGGAGTCGGGAGGAAAGCATATTAATTTGCAATTCCCATTTTAAGCTGAATCATCTTTTCATCTCATTAATCATTTATAGTTATTCTCAAAAAATTGCCTGTTGGTATATTCATCTGTTAGAAGTAGGTTCAGAGGCAAGTAATTAAAAGTGGACTATAACTGCAGTAAAGAATAAGGTAGGGCCTTTTTCTTTTTTGGTTTTTTTCCACATAAGAATTCCAGAGTTTTTATCATAAGCAACACAGAATTCGAACAGCTGAGCAACAGAGATCCAGGTCCTTTCTGCCTTTCTGTTCCTTCACCCTTGGCCTGCGAAACGTTTTGTAGGCGCTGGACGGCTGCTCGGCCTGACACCACGCCCTCTTCCCAGGCAGAAGCCGCAAGGAAAGGCCAAGAGAGAAAGGGCTGTGCGGCCAAGTCTGTCCCTTTCTTAGGAGCTCGTCTTTCTCACCTTTCTTTATATTTACTGATTTATTTCTCTAAAATTATGTAAAATAGTCTCAAAATTATTCAAATTAGTATTTAAAATGATCTCTTTATATTACCTTTTACATTTTATTGGCTAGAGCTGAATCACATGGCCACTTTCAAACCAGTCCTGTCCTGAGAAGGAAGGTTAACTTGTCTGGCTTAGACTGATTTCAGTTCATTCCCTCTAAGCTCCACAAGAGCACAGTGTTTTGTTCACATCTTTATCTTCAGTGCCTAGAAGAGTTTCTGCCACATAAAATATGCTCTATAAATTTTGGTGAATGAGCTGAGGGGATGCATGGGCAGACGGTCCAGGGGCCTGCACCACCACTTGGGCCAATCTGTCAACAGGAGAGGCAAGGGGAAATGAATATTGTCGAGTGGTAGGGTCTGTCACAATAATCTTGACCCATTGGTCCAATTGATGCTAACTATGTATGTGTTTGTTATACATGGGTGAATATTTTCTCCCATCTTCCCCTTATTTTTCGAAATAAATTTCTTATTTTGGAAACATTTTAGGTTTACAGAAGAGTTGCAAAGGGGAGCAGAGTTCTTGCATATCCCTCACCTGGTTTCCTCTATTGTTAACATCTTATATTACCATGTACATTGTGAAAATACAAAAAAAACCAACGTCTGCACCTCAGTATTAACTACACTCAGACCTCATTAGGATTTTGCTGGGGTTTTTTTCATTAATGTTCCCTTTCTGTTCCGGATCCTGCCTAGGATACCCCATTGCATTTAGCTGTTGTTGCCCCTCAGTCCCCTCTGGTCTCTGGCAGTTTCCCAGTCCGCGCTTGCTGTTCACGTCCGGAACAGAGCTGAGAGGTCCTGGTCAGGTAGCTTACAGACTGGCCTTTATTTGCATCTGTCTGATGTTTTGCTCTTGATTTGACTGGGGTTATGGTTTTTTTAAAGCAATACCACAGAGGTGCAGTGTCCTCATGGTAAACTGGAGGTTACAAGGTGTCCCCATGACATCCCTAGTGACGTGAAGGTTGGTCACTCGGGCGTGCCTGTGTCTGCAGGTTTCTCCACTGTCAAGTTCCTATTTATCCCTCCTGTGTTCCTCTGATGAGACGCAAGTCACGGGTTCATGCAGCCCACGCTTAAGATGGTGTCGGGGGAGGTGGGGGGGGTACGCTTTACCTTTTAGAAAAGTTAGCTAAATAAATTATTTGGAATTCTTCTTTAAGAAAATTTTATCTGTTCATCATTTATTTAAATCACTTCTTTATATCAGTATGCACTCACATATGTTTTTGCACCTATTTTAGGCTATTTTCTACTGTTTTGAAATTTTGTGTGGCTATATAACTTGCACAACATAAAATTCATCTTTGCAAAGTGTACAATTCAGTGGACTTTTTATATCCACAGTTTTGTGCAACCACAAAATTCAGAACATTTTCAAAATGTTTTCATCGCCCCCAGAAGAAACTACTTATTAGCAATCACTCCTAATTTTCCTCTTCTGCTACCCCTAAATCTATTTCCCTTCTCTATTAATTTGCCTATTCTGGACAACTTTATACAAATGGAATCAGATAACATGTTATTTTGTGTCTAGCTTCTTTCATTTAGCATAATGTTTTTAAGAATTATCCATGTTGTACCACGTGTCAATACTTCATTCCTTTTATGGCCGAATAATATTCCAGTAGATAGACCGCATTTTGTCTATCATTCAGCTACTGATGAATCTTTGTGTTCTTTTCCCTTTTGTTCTTATCAATAATGCTGCTCTCTACATTGGTGTACAAGTGTTTTTTTAAATATGTGTTTTCAATTCTCTTGGGTCATACCTGGAAGTGGAATTGCTAGTTCATATGGTAACTCCTTGTTTAACTTTTTGAGGACCTACCAAACTGTTTTCCAAAGTGTTTGCATCACTTTACATTCCCAGGGGCAATGTATGAGAGTTCGTCACATCCTTGCCGTCACTTGCTATTTTCTGGTTTGGAGTTGGGTTTTGTCTTTAATAATGAGCATCCCTGTGGGTGTGCAGTGACATTGCATTGTAGTTTTGATGTGCATTTTCCTAATGACTAATGATAGTGAGAATCTTTCCAGATGCTCATTGTCCATTTGTATACCATATTTGGAGAAATATCAGTTCAAATCCTTTGCTTTTTTAAGAATGGGGTTGTCCTTTTATGTTGAGTTGTAAGTGTTCTTCACATATTCTGGATACTAGACCTTTATCAGATATATAATTTGAAAATATTTTCTCCCATTCTATGACTCTTTTCACTTATTGACAATGTCTCTTGAGACACAAAAGTTTAAAATGTTTATGAAATGCAAATGTATCTTGTTGTTTTTGCTTGTGTTTTTGTTGTGAGAGGTAAGAATCTAGAAATGGTTACTTAATCCAAAGTCATGAGGACCTGTACCTTTATTTCCTCCTAAAAGTTTTGTAGTTTTGGTTCTGACATTTAAGCCTTTGATGTGTTTTGAGTTGATTTTTGTATGTAGTATAAGTTAGGGATTTGAATTCATTCTTTTATCTGCGGAGATACAGTTGTCCCCACACCGTCTCTTGGAAAGACTGCTATTTTTCCCCCATTAAATGATCTTGGAACCCTTGTTGAAACCAACTGAATATAGATGTACAGAGTTTTTTCCTGCACTCTTGTTTCTATTCCATTGATCTATATGTCTACTCTTTTGACTTACATATTTATTTTATAGTTTGGGTAATAATCCAATGCCATGTTATTTATTTAGTTTATTGCTCAAATTATTCTGGCGTGGAGTCTTTTCTGGTTGGCTCCAGTGTACTTTTGACAAACTCCCATCTTTTTTTCCTTTTCAGACATTTTCTTGATTTATGAAATTACAAGATGTTCTAGGCATGTCTTGTACTTTCCCTGTTCCAGACCTAGAATTAACCAGCTCTTCTTGGCCCCCTGTGTCCTTTTATGGGAGAATAAGGTTTAGAAACCAAGATATGGATGCTTGATATGCTGATCGTTAGTGGGGTGTCATTTTGGGGGTCCCTCAGCACACACAGTTAGATACTTCATTTTGTGTGGCAACCCACATATACATAATATCTGCAGTTGTTTCGGTGCTCACACATCTGCGTGGGTATATGTGCAGTGTGAACCACATAAGCAGGAGCTCACGCCACTCTCAGACTCTGGCCCAGCACTACAGGAGGGACAGCTCTGCCCTTTCCTGATTGCTTATCTCTTTCCAACTATGAGAGCCTGGCTCCCACCATCTACTAGTCATTTACTTACTTACCCAAGCCTAGTATTGGATACGTACCATTTCAGAATTGTCAAACCGTGACCTCACATTCACATTCACAAAAAATGTATTTCTTTTGCCCTCATACATTTATTTTTCAATTTTATATGAGTTAAAATAATTAAATTCTACATTCACAATATTTTTTGTTCCTCTAGCAAGATACACACGCCAAGCACAGGAGGCACATGCTAAATGAGTAATCTTTTCTAAGTTGAGAACCGATGAGTTCCATCTATTTCTAATTATTGTTTATACTACTTTTAATCAGACAGAATTTTGAAATTTAATGTCATTTAATCATCAACCTTTTTCTTTAAGCACCTGAGTTTTGTATCTTAGTTGGAAAAGCTTTCCAACTCATCACCCACCCCCAGATCATAAAAATATATTAGCTTCGTTTTACATTTAGATAGTCAACCTTTCTGGATCTTACTTGCAGTTTGTATAAGATGCATCTCTCTCTCTCTCTCTCTCTCTCTCTCTCTCTCTCTTTTTTCCCTATCTGCAGGTCCTAAACGGCTATTGTTATTAGTCAATCCTTTCCTCACTGACTTGCAATGCATGAATGCATGTGTTCATTTCTAGACTTGATATTCTACTTGTCTAGTTGCCTATGTCTGTGCCAATATGAGACTATTTTCATTTTAGTTACCTTAAAATATGTTTTGACACCTAGTAGTGAAAGTCTCCCATCATTGACCTTTTCCAAAAATGCCTTGGCTCTTCTTGTGTGTTATTCTCTCAGATGAACTTTAAAATTAATTTGTGAAGTTTTGCTTTTAAAAGTCCATGAGGATTTTGATTGTGATTGTATTGAATTTATTCAATATTAGAGATAGTCACATCCCAACATGGTAAGTTTCTATTTAGGACTTCTTTTATGTCTTCCATAAAGTTTTATGTTTTCTTCCCATAAGCCTTGCATTATTCATGAGTCTACACTATTCACATTACTCACATAAATTCACATGAATGTTAACATTCATTATATATTTTAAACTACATTTTTAGATTTATTAATGCTAATATATAAGAAAACTATTGATTGTATGTTTGTCATGTGTCTGAGCAAGTCACTGCATGATTCTATCAGGTCTAATAGGTTTTCAGTTGATCCCTAAGATATTCTGTTATAGGCAGTCCCGGTATCTGTGAGAAATGACAACTTCTTGCTCCTCTAAATCTAAGAGCTATTTATTGTGTGTGTGTATGTGTGTGTGTGGGAGGAGGGGTGATGAGTAGACAAATCACTAAGCCAATCTAGTCAAGGAAAAACAATTCTAAAAAGTGCAAATACTTTCCTGATTCCTAAACAAAATTATGAATCAGAAAATAGAAATAACCATATACTTCAGGCAATTTAAATAATAATTTAAATATAAGCAATTTTTAAAAGATTGTATTTATTTACTTCAGAGAGAGGGGAAGGGAGAGAGAGAAACTTCAACTGGTTGTCTCTTGCACCTCCCCAACCGGGGACCCGGCCCTCTACCCAGCCATGTGCCCTGACCAGGCATCAAACCGGTGACATTTCAGATTGCAGGGAGGTGCTCAACCCACTAAGCCACACCAGTCACGGCAAAATAATGTTGACAATACTTTATTTAATTTTGTGGAAATAAGTCTGTAAACTTAAAGAAAGATGGCTCATGCTTCTAGAAAAAATATATATTATCAAAATTGACCCAGGAAGGAAGAGAAAGCCCGAAAAGGTCAATAATAATAACAACAGAAATTAAGAAGGTTTTTCAAGAGATCTCTCAATATGTATACTGTTATACTTTTGATTTTTCTTGCCTTTCTAATTTTTTCTTATTTAATTAGCTAAGACAACCAGACAGCATTCATAACAGTGATAATGATAAGAATGTGTCTTTTTCTTTGCTAAGGGGATGTTCTTCTATTCCTAGCTTATTGTAAAATTTTATAAGTAATTAGTGTTGAATTTTATAAATTGTTTTCTTCAGCATAGATTGTAATGATCAGTCTTTTTCCTTTCCCTATTAATATAGTAAAGTCCTAATGCTGAAACATTTTTCAGCTCATTTATGGGTTCAACACTACTTGGTTACAACATCTTAGTATTTTGGTGAACTTCCAGATTTTATTTAGTAACATATGAGTTAGGATTTTTGTATAAATATTCTTAAGTAAGAATTGTCTGTACTAGCTGCCTTCAAACGGTTTTGTTTTGGTACCCATGAAGAATTTTTTTGGAGAAATCTTAGCTTTCTTCTTGTCGATGTATCAAAGGTTGGTTATATGTTCCTTGACATAACCTGTAAAAGTGAGGAGAAAACTAGGGTGTTGACCATTGAGGGCTTGGGATTCCTACAGGCCATCAGCTGAGAGTAGATGAGGGGGCAAAACAGTGAGGGAGGGAAATAACCTGAGAAAATAGGTTACAACAGCAGACCTGATCATATATATTGTCCCTAAACAAACTCTTACCCAAACTGAAGTTTTCTCTAAGGACAGTGGAAAGGGGGATATAAATGAGGGATGGATTCAAGAGTCAACATGGAAGACGAATTTATTGACTTTTGGAAAACGGAACATCCATGGAGGTGGGAAGGGTCAAGCCACTGTCCCCTTGGTTTACTGGGAAAGGACAGGGTTGCTAGAAGCAGAGTTGCTAGGTTCCAGAGGGGAGCTGTTTGGGAGAAGATAAAGAATTCAGTTTTGAATATGTGTAAAAGCTATGTTTTCATAGCTTGATCAAGGAAAAATGCTGGACCCAGAGTGCTATCAAATGTTAAATGTAATCCTCACAATTAACCTGTCTGCAATGTACAGATCAGTAAACTGGAGACCCAGAAAGCTGAGTTCTTCAAGATCTTTTAACTCTATTAACCATGTATCCTTTGCATCCTTTGTGAGGTGTCAGCCCAGAGTTCATTGGCATTAAGGGGAGCTCTTCTGGGTAAGAAAGATATCGGCTAGGTTATGGGCAGAAGGCAAGGACCATTTAGAAATGGCTAGAATGAAGTTGCTTGAGATGAAAGTGAGTGAGCGAGGTCCAGGAGTACATAAGAGTGGATTTATTCGGACAAACACTCACTGAGAGCACAGACAGCTGGACTGTGAAGAGGAAGAACGCAGTTTCTGTGCTTGAGATATTACTTTATCAAGAGGAAGGGGCATAGAATGAATTGCCTGACTTCCCAGTTCCCACCAATGCAACCCGCCCTGCTCCTTTGCCCCCCTCCCTCCCCCCTTCAATGGTTCCCACAGGCAGGAGCCGTTTCCGTCTTAATGGCCGTGGCAGGGGTTGGTGCGTGAAGGAGACGGGAAGAGGATTGCGGTGACGCCCCAAAGGCTAGGATGGGGTGCCCCGAGGGTTCTGGAGCACCAAGAAACCGGTGGCAAGCTAGAAAACTCCATAAACAATTTGATACTTGATTTGGGTTTTGAAAGATAAGTAGGAGTTGACCAGCCAATAAAAACAGGATATGTAAAGCTGAAGATATTTGAAGTCTTAAAGGGACTATAAAGGGGAAACATACTCAAAGTAGCGGCAGCTGTGAAAGACTTAGATCGCTCTGCCCTTCTCAGACTGGCAAAACTGGGAAGCGGAATAATGCAGGTGTTGTGGACCAAGAGGGGAACCAGGCTCCTCGTACCTGTGCGCGCTGCGGGTGAGCGCGGAACCGGGGCAGCCTTGGCGGAGCCCCACAGGACTCGCTGGGGTGCACACCCCCGGGACCCTGCAGGCCCATTCTGGTTCAACGCCCCGAGGAAAGGCCATTCGCTGTATAGTGCTTGTAGTGATAGGGAGTTGGAGGAAACCTAGGTGTCTGTTACTGGAATCAAATGTGCTAAATACAGTTTACATTTTGGACGATTTCGCAGCAGTCAGAAGTAACAAAGTACATAAAGTAGCATGGGTTGATCTCACAGTGTTAACTTTTTTAAAATCTAAAACAAGATGTGTGGCCTAAGATCACTTATGTCAATTAAAAATACATATGACAGCACTATATTCAAAGATATGTATACCTCACCAGGGACAATGCAATGGGGTGCGAGCTGGGCGTGAAGGTGGGGGATGGAGAGGCGGCGCGGGGTCTGAGGGGGAAAGGAAGGCAAGTGCAGCTGCATGGACGGCATCCGACGGCCCGGCGAGCACCCGGGCCAGGCTCTGCCCCTGCGGTCGGTCGCAGGGAGGCGCGGAAGTGTGAGCGTGTGTCGGACGCTTTCACGGCGAAGGCCCGGTCATTTGGAGGGAGCCCCAGAGCTGAGGCTGGGGTCAGGGTGCCACCAGGGAGCTGCTAGCAGCTTTTAAGCAGTAAAGAACATTTCGCTCTGGGCTTTGTGTCGCAAAGCAAAGGGCCATGGGTTCTGGTCCCGCTCAGGGCAGAGGCGTGGGCTGCAGGTGCGATCGCTGGTTGGGGCACTTCACTTACTGGAGGCAACCAATCAATGTTTCTCTCTCACATCCGTGTTTCTCTTCTTCTCTCTGTCCCTTCCTTCCTCTTCCTCTAAAAATAAATATGTAAAAAAAAAAATTTTTTTTTAATTTTTGTTTTAAAAGGTCCATTCTGGTGACCCACAGGATAAGGAAAGACCAGAGGCAGTGCAGTGTTTAAGGGGCTACTTTACAGTTGCAAGAGGAACGTGCAGAGATCCGAACTGGGGGCGGCCTGGGGCAGGCGCCACCCAGGGCCAGGGTAGGGCGCCCGGAAGACAACCCCCTTTTGTCACTGGGGGGGCCCTTGGCTTCACTCATTTCAGTAGATTTCACACGAAGGCCTCCAGCAGCACAGGGACCACGGTGACGTTGTATCTCCTCTCCTAGTCTCATTCCTTCCTCCATCCCCAGGGGCCCCGGCACAGAGAGTGGGAGGCTCAAGTGCTGATTCCAGCTCTTCCCTCGGGCTCCAGAAGTGACTTCGGATAGGTCACACCTTCTCTCTGGGCCTCACGTCTCTCTTCCCTTTCTAGCTTGCACTTTCTTTGGCTCCATATTATTTCCCTAGTAATAGCCCCCGGCAGGGAAATCTTGGCCCCTCCTGAAATCCCCTCAGGTGTCTCCGAAGCCCTGACATCCTCCTTAATCTTCCAGCTCCACTGCCCCACCCTGGTGAGGAAGAGCAACAAATTGGCATCGTAATGGCCCCGCTGATTGTGTTATGGGTGTCTAATGCAATATGCCCTCATGAGGACCATCCATCAGAGCAGAGCCCCTCCCCAAATCCCTGCCACCCCAGTCACATTAGTCAGGCGGCCCATTCATCACTACCACCCACCTCCATGGAGACTGGCCTAGACAGATGAGGGGCCAAATCAGATTTATGGGGAGGAATCGTGGAAAAAAATCAGCCCCATCCATCTCTCAGACACTGAGGAGGGAGCCCTGTGTCCCCACTCCCTCCAAGGCTCCTTAGGGAAACGGGTGCTAATGGAGAAGCCAGCCAAGTTGCTTTTGTTTTCCTGAAGGCCCATTCCTGAGCCCCTGTGTTGCCTAGCACAGCCCTACACCCGGCTCCTCTAGGACTTCATAATTTCTGGAGCAAAGCCCCTGCCAGGACTGGGACACCATGCCCAGAGTCAGCCGCAACCTCTGAGAATCCAGAGAATTCATTTAACGGGGTCCCTGGGCTGGGCGTGGAGCATGGGGAGGAGCAGGCACCAAGCCCAGTTCAGGGACGAGACCAGCGCTGGGGCAGCCCTCCCTCCCAGGGCAGGGCAGTCACCCAGGCCCTCCGTCCGGGGGAGGCCGCGCCCCGGGCTCTTTAGCGCTCTGCCGGGCCGGGCTGGGCAATTCCCCTTCTGTGCACGGAAGCGACTTTGAGAGGATTGAGACTGGGGTGAGATGGGAAGGGGAAAACTCTCCGGCCCCAGGATTTGTGAGGGCCAAAGCTTGTATGATTTTGGGGCACCCTTTTTAAGAAAACAATGCAAAAAAGAATTGCTAGGGTCCCTGCCAGGAGCCCGTACACACGAGTGGCCTCAAAGCATCAGCTTCCTCAGCTTCACCTTGAATCTATCCCTGCTGTGAGCCTGCCACTGTGTCAAGCATTTTATATGGATTATCTTAAAAAAAAAAAAAAAATCCTCACAGTTGCCAACTGCTCAGTAAGGTAAGACTTGTTCTCCTCACTTTTACAAAAAGTTAAGCCTCGGGGGGGTGAGGTGACTTGGCTAAGACTATGCCCCTGGTGAATGGCAGAACTATGCTGTGCTCCAGGGGCCTCGGGCCCAAAAATCTTTCCAGACGACGCTCAAACTGTGGACAGCGTGTCCCCTCTCTCTGCGGTCGCTCTACACCCAAGTGCTGCAGCTGCCCTAGTGGGGCCCGGGAGGGGCCTGGCAGAGTCACAGGACTAGGAGGGCAGAAGACATCCTCGGAACCGAGAGCCCTGAGGAATCAGTGCTGGGTGCTCTGAGTCTGGGCTATCCCTGCACAATAGTTAATCTTGTGTCCCCCAAACCGACCAAGTGCCCATCTGAGCTGGGTCTTGGCGGAGGGAGCCCAGGGGCTGAGCAGCGCTGGAAGGCTGCATCTGGGGCCCAGGCCATACGAGGTCCTTTTTACGTTCATGTAGCCTTCTTCACCCCGACCCCTGACCCCCGACCCCCATCCTCAGCCCCAGCAGGCCTTCCTCCCTTCATCCACACGGCAGGTCAACCCAGTCACGGTTCACCTGGGCACTCAGGGCCCAAGGATGGTGGGCGGCCTCAGCTCACAGAGAATGAGGAGAGGGCCGAGCATGCGCAGTGTGAACAAAGAACGTGTGACTCTGTGAACACGTGTGAGAGCGGCAGGAGCATCCACGTGTGTGCGTCCACCCAGCAGAGGAAGCATTGCATACTTTTCCTTGCTCATTTGGTCTCCATGCGATTGCGGGGCCAAGTATCTTCCCCACAGTTGACACTTGCCCCTCAGGGCAATGCCTTGCCTCCCCTCAGAGGGTATACCTAGCCCAAGGCTGTCTGAGCTGGTGCTTTAATAACTAGCCTAAGCACCTCCATCCTGCTCCCCTGCCTTACCGTATGTTTTGCCCTTCACTCCTGCCTCCCCCCAGGCTCAGACCCCTAGGCCAATGCCGCAACCCTCCTCACGCCCCAGCACATGGGCCCTCCAGCAGTGGGTCTGGAGAGCACGTGGGAAGGGGTTCCACCCCTCTCCATTCTTTGCCTGGTTTTCTCTCCATGCTTCCTCTAGTCCCCATTCCCACACGGCATTTATCTGCTGACCTCACAGGACCCTCGCGCTGTCCACTCCCACAAAGACCACTCCCCTTCCTGTCTCGGCCCTGAGCTCAGGGCAGGGGGCTGCAGAGTCAGGCTGTGCTCTCCAGGAGCCCGGTCTGTTGGGGGACATGGTGCGGGGGGACCCTACCTGAGGAAAGCCATGCAGCCTGAACAGGGTCTCAGACTGAGGGCAGAGAGACCTGAATCTCTCAGGGGGTGCCCCTAAAAGTGTTTACGTCACTGTATTGATGGGTGAAATGCCTCAGTGAAATAGATGGTTTCACATACAATGATATGATGCCACAATTTGCTCCTAAAAAGACTGCTGGACAAAGAATCCTCCTGTTGTTCATTGGTCAGGAAGTTGTGTGTGTCTGGGTCCCTTGGCTGGGTCAGGAGGTGCTAACCCGAGTCCCTTCATAACCCTGAGACTCTAGATGCTGAGGGGAAACAAACAAACAGCATAATCAGTCTCAAGCGAAGTTAGTGAGGACATGTATTTTGAGCAAAAAAAAAAAAAAAAAAAAAAAAGCTCGCGTGAGAGAGAGAGAGAGAGGGGCGGGGGGGAGATTAGTTTGTCCTAGATCCCTTTTCCTCCATCTGTAACTTAAATGTCGGTGTTCCTTGGGGCTCTACCCTAGGCCTACTTCCGTTTCTGTTAGGCTTCTCTACTCCCTTGGCTCCCACCAGCATCTGAATGCAGTCAACGTTCAAACTTCTCTCCAGCCCAGATGGCTGTCCTGAGAGCTTCAGAGTGCTCTACCCATAGGTCACCAGACAGCTCCATGTGAATATCTCTCAGTCCCCTGGAACCTTCCAGGACAAAACCCAACTCATCATCTTGGCCCCTGAGCCTCACCTGTCTGAGTCCCCTAGCTCAGTGGATAATATCATCATGCACCCACTAACCCAACTGAAATCCTGACCCCCCCCCCCCATTCCTCCACATCTCATTAGTTGCCAAATCTGTCCACGTTTTGGTTGGAACTCTAAAGACTTCTAAAATCTGTCCACTGTTTTCATCCTTACTGCTACCAGTGTAGTGTAGTCCTGAGTAGGCTGGTGATGGCCCAGCCTCGACTCTAGATTCGCCAGGTTCCAGTTCTACAGGAAAGTCAGTCTAACCCCAAAAGGGTGGCAGAATTCACTTGGGCAAGTTCCAAAGCACTTGGTACCCCAGGTTCTTCCTTCATAAAGTGAGCCAATAGCTTCTGCCCCCTGGGGTCGCTGTGAGGATTAAATGAAATAATATACATGGAAGTGCTTTAAAAAAGTAAAAAAAGAAGAGTACCAGGCACATAGGAAGCATTTAGTAAGTGTTGGCTATTACTATTGTGTTGTCGTCGCTATTATTATGGTCACCTGAGCTAACACTGCTCTCCTGACAGACCTGCCTGCCTCAGCTCTCATTCCCTCTGGTCTGCTGGCCACACCAGAGAAGCAGCAGAGGCTCAGACAGGGAAGCACGGTGTTCAGGGTCATAAGTAACAGAGCATAGGTCTGGCGGTCTCCAGAGCCCTTGTTGTTAGCTACTAAGCCGCTCTGCCTGTGTGCAAGTATGGAGAATGAATGGATGCGGACTGGCAGGACAGGGAGGAAGGGATGAAACCAATGGGGGGAAACTAAAAGCACGTCAGAGGCACTCTGGATTTTCCATGGAGAAGTGGATTTCCATGGAGAAGCAGGTAGCAGTCTGCTTGCGGGAGTGGGGTGGAGGGAGAGTGGGGGCTTGTATGGGAGCTTGATTTGAAAATGAAGCACAGGGTTTTGGTGGGGATGCTGATGGACGGATGTGTTACAGCCGCTGAAGTTCTTTCAAGAACCTCTGGTGCCTCTGGAGTGGTCAGGCCCATGCAGTGGGGACGAGGCGAAATCAGGCACATGCTGGAGTAGCCTTAGCCATCAGAACAGCCTGGGCCAGAAGACGTTTTTGTTCCTGAGAATTGTTCTTCTTATCTTTGGCCACCACATCAGTGTCAGGGGAGGAAACTAATCACAGCTGCAGCATCGGGGCCCAGGTGAGCTCGGAGCTGGGCGGGGTGGTGGTGGCGCAGGCCTGAGAAGGAAGTGGGGGTGTTCAGGTGGGCGCCACCCCGCCTCCCTGCTCGGCCTCACCTCCACCTTCTGAGAGAGTGAGCAGGAGCCACAGCCTCATGCGAGAGGAAATGACTGGGACTTAGGGGTGGGGACTTCTGCCAACTAGTTTCTCAGGTTAGCTCTTCCCTCTGTGCCCTCGGCAAGGCTGCTAGCCAGTCAGCTGGCCTGCTGCTGGGCGGCTTTCGAACAAAGCCAGCTGGAAACGGGAAGGCAGGGTAGGGGGCGGACTTGTCTCAAGCACTGCCTCCAAGCTCTGGATAAGGGGCTATTTTTCTTCCCAGGTTGTTCTTCTGCATTTGAAGCTGACAACTTGAGTTGTTGCCCTCCCCTGGGTCCCCTCAGAAATGAAGACCTTTGGGACAAGCAGTCCAATGCCTTTGTGTCCTGTGTCTCAGGCCCCAAACTGCCCTGAAAGTACATCCTTCTCCATTTAACAGACCTGGGAGCTCAAGTGCAGGACAGAACTTGGATTGGCAGGAAAAAGCCCAACCCATTCCTGTCCCATCCAGACCCCCAAGAAGAAGCTGGCTGCACAGGCCAAGAAGGGGGCACTGGACCACTGTGAGCACCTCTCTGAGCAGACTTCCGTGGCACGGGGGGCTGGGAGGGGAGTCCTGGGCGGAGAAAGCTGTGCCCCAGCTTGTCTGACTCAGCCCATGTGGAAATGAACAGTGTTCCTTTTAAAAGATCAACAATCTTACAATTTCTGGGATCCGTGGGATTTTTGCAGCTGAGGATGAGGGTGGGGGAAGCAGTTTTTAATACCAGACAACATGAAGGCAAATTCACTGAGAGCCACCCAACCGCATCCCCCCGCCTTTCATATCAGTGTTTTACCTTCGACAAAAGCTCTGGGTTCTCTGTCATGCCTTTCTTTTTTCTGCCTGGATCCCAATTGTCAAGCCTTCAAGAAAATGCACTTCAGTCCTTTGTCACTGAGTGTAATTTGATAAACTGAGCAGAAACACACTGCTCTCCCCATCCTTTCAAAAACTGTTACTGCCAGAGAAAGAGGATGAGGGAGAAAGATCTGAGGTCTTTGATCGGACGTTTAAACACGCGGGCATGCACACAGACATGCACGCTCTCACACAGACTCTCGTACACATACCAGGACATTGAGTTGCCTGGGATGGGAGGGGATCGAGTCCCAGATTCTTGTGAGTGGGGGCCTGGCCCTGGGGTCCCGGGGCGGATGCCCTCCCAGCTCCTAGCGACTCTCCTAGTTGCAGGCCTGGTTACAACCGCCCAGTGGGCGGTGCCAGGGCAGGTTTCAGGCTATAAAGGGCTCTTGGCTCCCAGGGCCTGAGGGAACGCCATCGCTGCAACAGTGTCCCTGCCAGCCACAGCCAGCTTGGGGCACTGCTGGTGTCCCATTGCCACCAGGCAAGCTACTCTTTTCCAGGCGGTGCTGATTTGGACACAGCTGTCAGCTGCGTTCCTGGTACCTACCCTGTTGGCTCTATCGGCAAGTCCTTTTTTGGGTTGCTTTCATCTGGGTTGGGTGTGGGGTGGGAAGAAACGGGCTGGGTATGGGGGCTTTTACTAGGGGGATGGGGTGTTTCTATTTATTTCAAAAAATTCCTGCTCAGGCAAGCCTCTGAGGCTGAGATTTCTGAAATGAGGTAGGGGTGAGGCTTGTTTCATATTCAGGCAAAGGAGAAAGAAGCAAAGTTCTTTCCTGAGGGCCCCCCTTCCCGGGCTACAGAGGGGTGGGTGAGGGGCTCTGCCCCAGCTGCTGGTCTCTGAGCGGCTGTGCTGGCCTCTGGCACTGCTAGGTAGAGACACTTGGACAATGTTATCTGCAAAAAAAAAAAAAAAAAAGTAAAATAAAATAATAAAATAAAATAAAATCCTAAAGAGCCAGTGATGAGAGGATACCTGGGGGTGCGGTGGGAGCAAGACACACTCAGGGAAGAAGAAGAAGAAGGAAACCTTGAAGAAATAAATAACTAGTACCGGAATCCAGCTTTGCTTCCACGGCATCCAGCGGGATGGCGGCTCCGAAGAGGTGGGTGGGCCGGGCGGGACTCTGGCAGGCAGTATTGTGAAGGGGCCAGCAAGTGCTCTAACCAACGGCCTCAGAGCCCCCGAGGCTGCAAGGAGGGAAAGCAGAGGAGAGTTTAGCCCCTAGGGACCCTGGAAAGGTGGCACCCATGGCACTGTGGTGATTTCCAAGCCAAGCGGGTTAAGTCCCCACCCCCAACCAGCCTGGATGGCAGGGGTTTCTTCCCCTCTCAGAACTGCCAGCACACAGTCAGGGAGCGTCCTCTAAACTGTCCTTGAGGATCGGGCACCAGAGGGGCACTGCCGGCCGGAAGAGTGTCCGCTCTGGAGGGAGGGCATAGAGTGAGAGAAGGTAGGCAAACAGGCCTCGAGATGAATACCTGGGGCCGCAAACGAGGATCCAGGGTGGAAGGGTCACCGCTCGTCTGCTGGAGTAACAGTTTGGCTCCAGTTCTGCAGAAGGGGTGGAGGGACATGTCTGAGCAGGAGCTGGGGTCCAGGGTGGACCCTCTCCTCCATAGCTCCTCAGATGGAACCGCATTGCTGCTTCCTACTGGACTTGGAATTTTTCAGGGAAGGGGTCCTGCCACTGTACTGAGAGTCCTTAGAATGAAATGGGGACCAGCCTGAGGCCCTGGGGGAGGCTGAGGAGGAGCTGAGAGCTGGTTTCCAAAGCTCCTTGGTGCCAGCAAGAGAGGATAGGGCTGAGCAGAGAAGACTCCCTAAAGTGAAATGCTGAGCTTTGTCTCTCAGGCTGGAACACCCCAGTCCCGGTCTGACGGGCGGTCAGGAGGGCCCTGTGCAGACTCTGTGGACCCCTGCGTGCCGGCCCTGCTCCCTGCTCACTGCCCCCGGCCTCTGCTTCCGGGCGCTAGCCAGCAGGATCAAGGGGCACCCCCACTGTAATCCTGGGCTTTTTTCCCCCTTTCCATTTGGCTCTGGTTGGAGGAAGAAGAGGTAGTTTTAGGGAAAAGAAAGTATAAAATTGTTTAAATTTAAAAAATTCTGGGCCCAAAGTATGCAAAACAGAGTATAAAATGGACAATTCCCTCTGTTGTCAGCTTGAATGGTCAGAAGCATGGACATTACACAAAGGGCAGCTGCCACGTGGGACGGGACCTCGTGTCTCATGCGGCTGCGTGCTTGCTCGGTGGGAGCAGGACCAGCACAGTACAATGGGGGTGTGGAAGGGGGACTCTGGGCCTCAGTTTTCTCGTCAGTACGAATAGTAGTGTGCAAATCTAATATCTAAAAATAGTGTCGCCACGGGGCTGTTATGGAGATGAAATAAAATACATTTGTGGGTTCCATAGGATTGCACACATGTAAGAAATCTGGAAGGTGCAATGTCCTCATTCTCCTGGGCATAGAAAGTCCAGGATATTCCTGGAGAGCTTCGTGCTTCGACGAGGAGTACGACTCTAGGCAGATTTGCCCCCATGGATGAGTGTTTTCTGAGCCCAGGAAGAGGGTGCAGGGGCTGTGCTTTGCCCATTGAAAGTATATTCCTAGAGGGCCTGAGGTCTTCTCCTCCATATTCTCCCAGCCCCTTCTGCTAAGCTTTGCAAGTTATCCGTCACAGACACGTGTAGAGCTGCCTTCGAACCAGCATCCCCACAACTGATTCGCCAGTCTGTTCTGACTGATTTCAAGGTGCCTGAAGGGCTATATGGATATGAGAGGCCAGCTGTGAGCCAAGGCTTCAGAGCGCTGCGGGCAGAGCTACAGCCCCGGAGTGTGCCCTTGGAAAGGGCTGTAGGCAGAGGGCGTCCAGGAGTTCCTGGGACATTCACTACAGGCGGCCTGGGGGGAGAGGGATGCTCACAGGGGAACAGGCAGAGCGATCTTAGGCCAGAGTGAGAAAAGTGTTCTGTCTTAGAGCCCACGCCTGCCCCCGGAGCCACCTTTGGGCCAGCCACACCCATGTGACCAAAGGTGAAGTTGGGTGATGCCAAATGGGACTGGAGGTCAGTCTGGGATCAGGGATAGGGTCAACCTGTGGCCAGGATTAAGGGTCAGTCTTGGAGTAGGCGCAGGGGTCTGTTTTAGGTCAGCATCATAGGTGAGACTAAGGACTAGATCGGGTCTCAGTCTGGTGCCAGGGTCAGAAGCCCATCAGAGGTAGATGAAAGAATGTTCTCTGATGGACTCTGACCAGTGAAGGTGGTTGCTGACCCTTTTGTGTCCTGGTTCCCTCCAAAGGACCACTTGCTCCCAGCCCAGCGTGCCTCCGCTCCTCAACGTGGCTTTCCCTCTCTTTTTTTCCTAAGCATTTTTTGGGACTTGAGTAGAGAGATGGTTCCAATTAGGAAATCCAGCAACTATTGCTGTGGGGCTGTGCTGTCCCTGTGGATGTTCCCCAGGACCCCACTTGGTGGCTGGGTAATAATGACTCAGAGTGAGTTCCCCGGGCTCCATTTCAACTCCCATTGCGCACCTGAGCAGTAGAGGATGAAAGGGCACAAAGCCATTCCCTGAATGCAGGGGAGGGGAGAGGAAGACAATGCATTCAGGGGGACTTCTGGGGCTGTGATCTCGAAGAGCATACATTTCTTGTGGACTCTGGAATTTGGTGGCTGGAAGGCAGGTATTACTTGAATTCGTTGGCAGTGATCCTTTTTTTGTTGTTTTTGGCAATGATTCTTTAAGAATATGTGCCTTCCTATGTGTGTGTGTGCCCAGCATTTGCCTGTGTGCCTATTTGCATCTCTGTAAGGCTGTGTGTCCATTCATTCAGAGACGAATGTCTCCACAGGTGGGTTCCCCAGGGTCATCTTGCCCATTTCACTACCTCAGGGCGTGTGTCACGTCTGAGGGGGCAGGGGAGGTCAGGCTGGATTCTTAGGCCTTTTCAAAACAACAGGGCCTCAGCAATCTCTCCCAGCCCCATCCTCACCCAGCTTCATCTCTACATGGGGGATGGGTGGCATTGGCCTCGACACTCCTTGGTGCGCAGTCCAGAGTTGCTGGCCCAGTAAAACTTACCTGTTGTGAGAGTGTGCCCCAGCTCTCCATTTCTGGGTCCACAGTGGTCTCTACAGGGACTTTGTGAGTGTCTGGGCCCCAAGCTTCCTGGGGCGGAGGTCTGAGCCCTTTGGGAGCCTTCAAGCAGGCCCTCTAGGGGGGAATCTCCCACTATGAAAGGAGATTGACGGAAGGGGGAGCAGGAATAGCTTCCCCCTGAATCTGTAGTACTATAACTGTCCACCAGGTGGGGTTCCAGGGCAGAGAGTGAGAATCGAGATGACCCAGCGCTAAAAGCCAGACACCAACTTTAAAAATCTGCGCCCGCCACATCAGCCTCGGAAGCGCTCACAGAGGGAGGGGCAGCACAGATGCTCGCACCTCTGACACTCACACACGTCCTCTGCCAGTGAACTCTAAAATACAACTCCTACTGGGGACAGGAGAGGTGTTCAAAGGGGAGGCTAGTTTCGTTTACGCACACACACCATCCTAAACTGAAGGTGGATAGCAAGTCATCTGCTCTGGGAGTGCAAAAGTGACAGTCAAGGGGGCTGAGGAAATAAGACGCACGGGAGAAGGCGAGCCAGGCACTAGCTAGACGATGGTGGAATTGGCACGCACAGCTCCATGTGTCACAGACACGCTGGAGGAGAGGCCAGATGACAGACGGATGCAAGGATGCACAGACATCCATACAGCAGAGAGCACACAAACCCTCAGACATACCACGCAGCTCCCCAGACGTTGAGCCGACTCAGGGACACACACGCGCGCACACAGGTGCGTCCCGGGGCCCGCACGCACACCTCGCACAGAGGCACGCGCGCTGGGCCCTCTGAGGCCAGCTAGGAGAAGGTGGCCGTGCTCACCCGGCATGTTTATTTACTCATTTCTATCAATGAACGTTTGTACCCGACTCCTCCCGCCTCCGGAGGCCGAGGCCACCGCATTTGTCCCTGGAGAGGGACACTCACCGGGACAAGAAACGGGGTTCCTCCGATGCTGTGGGGGGCAGAGGGAACTACAAAGTTAGGGGGTCTTGAGGTGTCCTAGAGGAGGAGCTGCAGCGTCAGCAGCCCGGGACGCGGAAGGGGAGAGGGGGATATAGGGGTCTTATAGAGTAAGAGACATAGGGGGAGCGTAAGGGGAGACCTTGCCATCTGAGGTTTAGGGGCATACGGAGTCGGGATGGAGGGTTTGGGAGTGGCAAATGGGAGGGCGAAGGGGTTCCTGGAGATAGGAGTCGGCGTGGTTCCGCAGGATAGGAGCTCGGGACCCTGAGCACAGGTTCAGGGGTTTCTGGAGCCCTTCACTCGAGGGGCGGTCCAGCCGAGTCTCAGCTGCTGGGGCGACGGCCCACGCGGGACTGCCCGGGGCGGGAGGAGGGGGCCGAGGACCCGGGAGGGAGGAAGGGAGGGAGGAAAGTAGCCTAGCAGCCAAGCGGGCACAGTGCGAGTGCGCACCGTGTGTGTGTGTGTGTGTGTGTGTGTGTGTGTGTGTGTGTGTGTGTCTCATCTCGTCCGTCTGTAGGTGCTGGGATCAGCGAGACGCCGGCGAGAAGGAAGAGGAGGCGAGAGGTGAACTGAGTTTGATCCTGCGGCGGCTACAAGTGGGTCCCGGGCGGGCGGCGGGCGCGGGCGGCGGGCGGCCGGGGCGGGGCGGGCGGCGGCGGGCGCTCACACGCTCGGGCCGCCGGCCTCTCACCACGCCTCCGGCTTTGTGAGCGCGCCGGGGAGGGGGGGTGGCTGGCGGAGCGCCCACGGCGCAGCCTCCCGCCTCTATATAAACACACGCATCGCCTGGCTTTGGACTCAAATTCACATTGAGAGAAGCTTTTAAAACCACCAGCCCTGAAATCCTGCCTCCTGCTTTTCCCCCTCTTTCATTCCTTTTGCCTTCCTTTTCTTTTTCCCCCCTTTCTTCCCCCAGCAGCAACTCCAGAGCCGAGAGCCTGCGTCCCGGGACGGACTGCCTTTTCTTAATTGATACAATAGCCCAGCTCGGGTTTTCACCTCCTCCCCCAACCCCACCCCGCCTCACCCCTCCCGCCCGCCGCCGCCGCCGCCGCCGCCGCCCCAGCGCTCGCCCGGGGCTCTGTCGCCGGCTGCGTCCCATCCCGGCCGCGGTCCGCCGGCTCCGCACTCGCGCTCCGGCCGCCGCGCCGCCTCGTCCGCTCTGCCCGCTTCGGGGGTGCAGCGGCCGCTCTGGGGCTAAAGCGCGCCGCCCGGGGCAGCCCAGGGACGCTGGGCTCGGGCCTCTCCACTCGCTTCGGCCGGGGAGTCTTCCCCCTCGCCCCCCAAGTTTCTGGGTTCGTTGGAATTTTTGGATTCAGGATCTTTCCCCCTTTTTTTCCACCTAGGAATTTGAGGGGGAAACTTTTGACCAATCGATTGCACTTTCTTTCCGCTACCTCTCTTTCCCCCTTCTTCTTCTTTTTTTTTTCTGAGCAGGGGAAGGGGCTTACAAGAGAGGCTCCCGCTGGACAAAGTTTTCCAAAGTTTTCCGAGTGTGATGGTTGCGGGGAGAGCTAATCCACCAGCTTGATTCACGGCTTCATCTCACCACCCCTCGAGCAGCCCCTAAGTCCGCTATAAGGGAACAAACAAACAAACAAACAAACAAAGTTACACTCCGAGTCGCCTCGTGTCTCCTCTCTCTCTTCTAGGCATTTTTTTTTCCTCCCGCTCTCCGCTCCCCTCGAAGCCTCCACTCCCCTTCCCTCGGCCCCCTTCCTCCTTTTCTGTTTCGGCTGGAGGTGCCAGGACCCCCGGCCACAGTCTCCCCTCCCCCGCCGCTCGCGTCCCTTGTCGTCCGGCCCTCCCCTCCCCCGCCGCGGCCGGCACAGCCAATCCCCCGAGCGGCCGCCAACATGCTCTTTGAGGGCTTGGAGCTGGTGTCGGCGCTGGCCACCCTCGCCGCGTGCCTGGTGTCGGTGACGCTGCTGCTGGCCGTGTCGCAGCAGTTGTGGCAGCTGCGCTGGGCTGCCACTCGCGACAAGAGCTGCAAGCTGCCCATCCCCAAGGGCTCCATGGGCTTCCCGCTCATCGGAGAGACCGGCCACTGGCTGCTACAGGTAAGGGCGCACTCGCTCCGCTGTTCTCCGGGGTCCGCTAGCGGCGAGCGCGGGGCAGAGGATGCCGCGGGCCGGCCAGGGGGCGCCGGGAGCCTGAAGGCACTGGTCCCCGCCCCGCCCCTTCCCTCCTATCTCCCTGCGCCTCCCGGGCTTCCCCTGTCCGCCGGCGGCGCGGTTCGGAGCCCACTGGCGCAGGGCGCGCAAGTTCTGGGGGCTGATCTGAGAGGTCCCCGGACCTAAGAGGGCTCTCAGGACAGACTCTGCGTCGCAGGCTCCTCGGCTGGGGTGTAGGGGGCGTCTGCCCCTTTGCCCTGCAGGCCCCAGTCGCCTTCGGCTTCCTGGGCTTTGGCGGTGTCACTTGGACCCGAAAATTGAGTCGGGAAGAGGAGGAGGGGGCCAGTGGCAGCCAAAACTGCCTGTTTAAGACCCGGGCTGTGTTCCCGCCGCATCGTCGGTGCGCCAGGTACAACTACCCTGGGCTACGGTCCGAGAAAGTGTGTGTGTTTTGTGGTGGGAGAGGAAGGAGGTAACCCAAGGAAAATGAGAAGCCCGAGACCCGAGGGTTCTCTGCTTTCGGGGAAAAGGGTCTATTTACTTATTGGGTGAGGACAGTGTAGCAGGGGAGAGAAAGTTGGGAGAGGTGTGTGTGAGTTCCAGAGAGTGCGTGTGTGTTTGTTGGTGGAAGCCGAACAACCCAACACTGCGGGCGACAATGGGGGTGGGCCTGTCGGAAACCGGACCCAGGTAGGTAATAGGAAGATTAACGTGGAATTAAACACGTCAAGTGCTAGACAATCGCTTTTGCAATTTAATACAGAGAAGGTTTTTCCTTGCGGGGGTGGAGGAAGGAGGGCACCTCTGAGTTGACCGTGAGAGGTGTGCTGTGTGCGCCTGTGCACGGGCGTGTGTCCGGCGGCTGCTGAGGAGGGTTAAGAGAACGGTGAACATCCCGAAACGGACAACGCCTGTAGGGAGAGGTGAGGCGGGAGGTGAACGCAGAGACTTGTGGATTTAGACGTGCGAAAGCTTGGCTTGAAATTAACAGACGCGTGCAATCCCCTCGCACACACTTACACCCCGCTGGGCGCCAAGTGTCATCGGATCCGAGGCGGGGAAGGGGACGCGAGGTTCCTCTGCCCCGCGGTCATCTCAAGTCCCGGAATCAGCCCATTTCTTCGGGGCTGGGGGTTCTTCGTGCAACGGGGTGGGGTTCACTTTAACCAATGGGACGACCCCCCAGTAAAGAAATCCCCAGAGCCTATCCGGTGCCACCACACTTAAAGGGTTAACTGCAGCGGTGGTCTAGACTTTTGGCCGAGAATTTAGGAAATAAAATAACTCACATGGGCACCGGCTCCTGCCTCGTTAGAGCCAATCTGCGGAATCCGCGGTCTGTCACCGCTCCCCTCCCCCGTTTCCTGACCTTTCTCTGCTCCCCCCCAAGTCCCCCTGACCTTTTCTCCGAATCCCACAAGAGCCCTTGGGGCTCAGCGTTCAACCAGCGCAGAAGATGAGGAGGAAGCAGGCCTACGCCTCTCCATCCATTTGCCCTTGGGGCCCTAGACTCCGAGGTGGGAGGGAATAGGGGGGTGGGGAGATGCTTGCAGCGGGGCGCTGAAGGGGTTAATGGGAGCCTTCTGAATCCAGCTTTATTTTTTCGGAGTCATTTATCAGATTTTACGGGGGACCTCCAAGGGCTCTCCGTTTCCACCGTGCGCCATCTAAACAGAGCCCAGGGCTAAAAATACAACATTTTTGTATAAATTGGACTCGCGGCCCGAGCGGCCGCCCCTATGAAAGTCCTCTTTGTGAAGACCGTGGAAACGGCGGACAAATAACTCTTTATTAATGCCACAAAAAACGCACTTTAATTATAGTTAGGCAGATCAGAGGCGGGGAGGGGGGGCGGGAGAGAGGCGGTGGCGACCTCGGAAAATTCACAGCCCAACTTTTGTGTCGAAAGAAAAGAAAAACAGAGAAAAAGAAGGAGAGGAGAGACGGAGAGTCAGACTGAGCAAGCGAGACGGGTATTGCAGACGGAGGGAGGGAACCCTGCTCCTCAACCCCCCCGCCCCGGGTTGTCGCACCTCCACCCTCTCCATGATTTCTCTTAAAGGGGTAGACGCCGTCTAGATCGGCGATAGGGTGGGGGTTGTTCTCCCCGACCCGCCAGCCTGGGAGTGGGGCGGTGTCCCCGCGGCCCAGCCCCCATCCTGGAGGCGCGGGCGCTCCAGGCTCGCTCCCTGTCGCGCGCCGGGCCGGAGGCGCATGTGGAAAAGTGATTAGTACTCCGGGTTCTGCAGAGTCACTTTTCGGCAGTGCTGGGGTATGTGCACATCTAGCTGGAGAATACTTCTCCGTGGAAGAAAGGAAAAAGAGGAGCGGGACTAACCCGGGTACAGGGGACGATGAGTTGTCCCTTCGGGGCTGCGTGACCCCGGAGGTCTGAAGCCCGCATTCTCACTTTTGTCGGCGTGTAGGCCGGACAGCCGGACAGGTGGCGCCCCTCCCCTTCACACCCATAGCTGCCTCGGCAGGAGAAGGGTTAATACGGGGTGGGGTAGCAAGCGCCTACGTCAAAGGTGAGCGGGACGCCCCTGCCCCCGCCTCTCGGAGGTCCCCTCGGTTTCCGGTACCCTGGAGGGGCCGGCCCAGCTAGCTCCTCCGAGCGCCTGGCCGGGGCCGGGGCCTAGCTCTCCGGGGCTAGCGCCGGCGCTGCGGCTGCCGGGGATCCAATTACCTGCGACGGCCGCCGGCTCGGCCCGGCCCCGCCCCGCCCCGCGGGAAGCGCCTTCCTTCGCTTTCCCGTTCCAAACTTAAGGGCGGCGACGAAGTCCTTCTCAGTTATTTCCAGGGCATTAGGAAAATCTCGGCTCTCAGATCGTGACTAGACCCTGCAGAACCCGCAGAGGGCCACCGGGTCCCTTTGCGGTCCACACTCGAGAACCGAGGAAACCCCCGCCCCCATCTTGCAGGGACTGCCTACGGGCGCGGATCACGCACCGCTATAAATACTCTTTGGCCTGCGGCCACCCCGAGGGTCTCGCCAGCCCGTGGCCAGGAGCCTGGAAATATTTATTCCGAAAGGCTCCGGAGCGCAAGGAGGAGGAGTTGGGGGGTGGCGGGGAGGGTGGCGGAAGCTCTAGCTTCGGGTCCTGCCGTCCGGGATACCTTTTCCCTCCTGCAAGTTGTAACTAAAAAACAGCCTCCCGCAGGGTGTCCCCGGGCCTCCCGCCTCCTTACATTAATTATCCTCTGGGCCCTACTTCTCAGTTCTTGTGCATGCTATGAAAAATAAAACCTACGTGCGTGTTTGTGTGTGGAGTGGGGGCTGGGGACTGGTGCCCCGGGTGGTGTCTTCCACCCCTCCTCCGCGGGCCCTCGAGGCCGGGCCTCCAGAAAGTCTCATCCGGAGATGTGCGCCCTGAGAGAGTTCTGTGTGGCTCCCGCAGGGTTCTGGCTTCCAGTCTTCGCGGAGGGAGAAGTACGGCAACGTGTTCAAGACGCACTTGCTGGGGCGGCCGCTGATCCGCGTGACAGGCGCGGAGAACGTCCGAAAGATCCTCATGGGTGAGCACCACCTCGTGAGCACCGAGTGGCCGCGCAGCACGCGCATGCTGCTGGGCCCAAACACAGTGGCCAACTCCATTGGCGACATCCACCGGAACAAGCGCAAGGTAAGAGCCCTGGGCCAAGAGCTCAGTAACCGTGGTCTGACCCTCTTCTTCTGTGCACTCCCCTGGGGCCGTCTCCACCCGAGTCCGTTCTCCCACACTTGCACACCATCCGGAAGGTTCCCTGCCTAGCTGCGATCTCGAATCCAGGGCCTGCGCTGGCCTCCTCCGGGTCGGCCCTCTTACTGTCCCATTGCTGGTCCAACGGGTGGCTGTTTGAGGGGTGGCTTGGACAGAGCATGAACATGAGGGCATTAGAGTCCTCTAACGCCTGTCCTCACCGTGCTCCCCATACTGGAAAAAGGGAGAACGGTGGCCGGCGCTCCCCTCTTTGCCATGTTCCCCGCCGGAATCCCGACCTATCAATCTAAAATCAAACCTGGCTTTCCTGCCACAGGTTGCTTTAACGGCGGCGCGGGCAAGTGTGGGGGGACTGGGGGGCACCTTGTGGGCAGCGGTTGCAGGGCCCTGCGCTAGAAGGGCGAAGTGAAATTTGGGCCGCTACGCGCGGGGGGTCTGGACGGTGGGGGAAGGGCGAGGGGTGAGAGCAGCCTTAGCGCGGCAGGGGATCAAAGCGCACCTACCCACTCCCATAAAGAGGAAGAGAAAGTGGGTGTTTATCCTGTGGATTTCCCGAGCGCCTGGAAGAGGCGAGAATGAGGAGAGCCAGCGCGCGCGGAGCGAGCCTCCCCGCCCCCTCCCCGGGCTGAGCCGCCGCCGCTGCAGCCGCCTGGACTCAGAGCGAGGGCGGCACGTGCTGTTTGAACTGCAGTAACCCGAAAGCTGAGCCGCGGGCGGGCGGGCGGGGAGCGGGCCTGCGGGTTTGAAGCGTCCAGAAGGGGGTGGGGGAGACTGCACGACCTCTCCTCCTATTTTTTTTCATTGGGTCAGGGGACTCGCTCAGGTTTGAAACCTGAAGGAAACCAAGAGGCAGCCTCTGATATCTGGGGAGAGTGGCAAAGCCCAGGAGAGGGGAGGGGGCCCCTGTGGACAGTCCCCTCTGCCAGAAGTGTCTGCACAAGAAGTGGTCTCTGGGAACGAAGGAATTCATTTTATAGTATTTGATGCCTGTGAAGAGTAGTTAGTTCTCCGTAGCAGACAAAAGGAGGAAAAACCTCATGGAGTGGACTGGTCTGCGCATACCCACAACATCCCTCCTCCCAATAAAACAGGTATTGAAGGACTGGAAAGGGAGTCCTAAAATTGTCTCCCTTATCTGCCTCACTGGAGGAGGAAGCAGCTAACAGGGCCTGGGGTCAGATTGAGGGGGCGGTGTTTTGGGAAGTGGCTGGGATGGAGCTTGTAGGCTCCATAATGGGAGCTTTTCGAATATCTTGGACAATTTTTTTTCTTAGCCTTTGTGACTCCACCAAAAGCTCATACCGAAAAATAAGGAGAAAGCCTGAGACTCAGAAACCCAGCTCCAAAGAATGTGATGGCTTCTTGTTTTATCTTTATAGAGGCTTCGACAAGAAAGTAATTATTTTCCCCTTCTCACAGAAAGGAACGCTGAGACTCAGAGAGGGTGAGACTCCAGATCAGGTGACAAAGCAAAGGCAGGTGGAGCCTTCTACATTCCTCCATGGGAGGAAATCTCTCTGGTCACCAAGCAGAGCACTACTCAGTCCTGCTCACCTGGAGCTGCCAGAAGCTGGAGGGTCAGGGTGCGAGGGGCTGCTGGGAGGAGCAAGAAGCCTTGGTCAAGAGCTGAGTGTGAGACCCTGGGATGCAGAGAGCTGGGTGAGGTAGTTGCCCTGTGGTTCCCCTCCCCCGCCCTCTGCCTGACTTGGCCTTGGGCCTCCAGGTGGGGAGGGCCTGCTTGAAAAGCCCCAAGGTTTTGGCCTACGTTGTTCATTTGGGAGGAGTGGAGGAGGAAGGAAATGACCTAGATGACCTATGTCAGAGGAATACACAGGGAAGGGGGAGGGATCGCTGGGGTGGGGGCGGAAACTGAGGACCCCAGTGAGGCAAAGATGGGGCACTCTTGCCCTCTAGCTCCCTGGACATGGGGAGCAGCCAGAATCCACTGACACAGGGTGAACTGCAGGGAATCAATACAGGGCCCTCCCTTGTGTGTACTAATTGTGTGCTTGGTATGTGACATGTGTAAAAGGGCCCTTCCTTCCAATCTCTCTAACTGGTTTTCCATGAACTTAATTAAGTTTACTGGACTAAATAGAAGTTCTTGGTTTAGGTACAAACATAAGAGCAGGAAATTTGCTCCTTGCCCTTAAGAAGTGGAGTTTAGCCAGAGGGATGAGAGAATACTCAGGGGCATATGTTGGTCCTGGAGTGAATGGCCAGTCTGCTGTACCCAATGCCCAGGAGACCCAATGTGCCTAGGGTGGGGGCCACTGGGTGCCACTCACACTGCCTTATCCAGCCCCCACTGCAGCCAGGGACGTGGCTGGAGAGTGGGCTGCCGGGCCAGGCCCAGGCCTGGTTAGGGTGCATGCACAGGAAGGGAGGCCCAGGTGTGCTGGGGCCCAGCTGGCAGGGGAACCAGGGACGTCACTGTTTCCACTGGGGCTGGTGACCCACCCCTTCTCTGGGAGGTCTGACCAGATGTCCCGGGAAGGGGCTTCTCACAGCCACCTCGGCACCCAGGTGTTTGCCGCGGCTGCCCTAGTTGTCTCGGGGCAAGAGGAGCGGCGTTGCCAGGAAGAAAGTGTGGGAAGTTTTGCCCAGTCTAAAGGAGTTCTCTCCGGAAGCCAGGCCTGGGTCTCCATAGCCACCACCAAAACTGTCCTGCTTCCCTTGTTACCCCTCTCCGACCTGGGCCACGCTGGTTGATGGAGAAGGACCCCCAACCCTTTTCTTTTACTGTGCAGAGAGGCTGGAGTATGTCCTGGAAGGGTATATGGAGTCTTGTAAGAGTGACTGAGGGGAGGATTGTCAGAGAGAGACATAGAGAAGAAGTTGGAGATACATCTTGGAGCCTCCATTGCCTGCCCCACATATCAGGATCAGACATTTCCTCTTTTCTTTCAGAGATTGGGCCGGGTCTCTTTGTACCAACAGACCAGAAGCTTCAGGGCACCCCAGACAGTAGCCTCCCCAGAACCTGGAGAGTTCTCGGCCTGGGTCCCATGGACTGGGGAGACCCGAGAGTAGTCCCCTGCCCCTCTGACCCAGATCCCTGGCTACAAGGACTTCTGTGACCAAGGCTGAGGTGGAGCAAGAGCTCCCCAGGCTTTGGAGGCAGGGTTTGGGAGACCCGCCAACCACCTCTCACTGACCTGGCCGTTGGGCCCCATCCTGGGTCGGGGTGGAGCGTAGGCTCAGGATCACTGCACTCCCCTCAGAAACCCTGTGCGTCCTGGGTTTATGTTGGGGCAGAGAGGCCAGGAGGTACCTCAGCAGGCAGCCAGAGCCAGGAGGGCCCGTGGCAGCGGATCCCGGGAGGCCAGCCAGGATTATCTCTAGGTGGCCTTTGGACTGGCGCATAGCCCCTGGTTTCGGTCATGCCCAACCAGGCTCAGCTCAGGGCAGAAGTCCCCACCTGCATTGAGTGGGAAGGCTGGTGACATGGCAGCCCTGCTACTGGGGGGGGCCGGCCCTGGCACAGGCCTTTGTTCCATCAGCTGAAGTCCTTCACCCAAAAGTTACTGTAGCACCAGCCGGTGGGCACTGGGGCCACTGAGGGGGCAGGTGGCAGGAGCGGATGTCTCTGAAGGTCAGTGGGGGAGGGAACCCACAGCCAGCCACCAGGGCGCCTGGGATGGGTGCCTCCCCCTGCACGCCCTTGTGCCAAACAGTGGGAGGGAGTGTTGGCTGGGAAGGGGGCCACCCGCTCCCTTTCCCTCCTTCCCTTGTCCTTCCCCCAGTGTGGGGAGGGGTCTGAGCCTGTGATGCTGATGTGTTTGCTCACTCCCAGCCTTGGGAGACAGTTGTGGCCTTGGTGGGGGTGGGGGTGGGGTGGTGATTGGCTGGCATCTGCTTTGGCCCGGAGCCCCTTATGCCACTGATGTATCCATTCCAGGTTCCCCAGGCAGAAGGGCAGGGCTTGGGGATGTGTCTCCTGGGGCTGAGAAGTGCTGAAAGCACAACACAGTAGCCAGAACAGCTGGCCTTGCCCTTAGAGGAGAGGGTCCCCCTCAAGGCTCTTAGATAAATTCAGCCCCCAGAGTGGGTAGAGGGCCGCTGGACTGGGCTAGGAGTGGTGGGAGGCTGGGGGCGAGGGGGGGGCGGCGTTCCGGGACCCTGGTGGGTGTGGCCAGTCGCGCCCTCCACCATGACCTTAGGAGGCCCTCTCACTCTGGTCTTCCGCTTTCTCAGGGGGTTTTACTATGCCTGCAAGAGGGATGAATGGGTGGACCTTTTCAGATTCTGTGGCTCTGCCAAGGACTGCCCTCCTCTCCTGCCCTGGGTGCTTTTGTTGTATGTGAAAGATTAGGGAAGGTGATTAGCACTGGAGGCAAATGGGGGACAGGTACTCTGTTTCTACAGATGCTGGGATGGGAACCCAGAGGGGCACACACAGGCTGGGAGGTCTGGGCCGGCCCCTCCCGACCAGGGGGCTGAGTAGGGACTGGCTCAGGAGGCAGCCAGGGTGAAGGTGAGGCCCATTGGAAATGCCAGACAGCTGGGAAGATGACGTCTCTCTTGTCCTCCCTCTTACTTGAGCATAAAGTACACACCTTGGCGTCACCCCTGCGCTGTGCGGACAGCTGCCTTGGTGGCTGCCTGCCCTCTGTTATTCTTTCCACTCCGCAGGCCACGGCTCCGGTGGCTTGGCGGGGTGGCCTGCCTGGGCCCCCACCCTCCTGGGCAGCTGCTTCCATTCCTCCCAGTCTGAGTCACTGGCCCAGGGAGTGGGTTCCCTCTCTGGCTCTTTCAGCTCCTGAGGCTGCCCAGTCATCTCATCTGTCTGTCCATCCAGAGTGGCCAGCAGAGAAGGGGGAGGCCATCTGGTGGGGCAGATCAGCATGCAGGATCATGGGGGTTCAACGAATGACTCCCCTCCCAGGGCCACTGGGTGAGAGGCAGGAGGTTGGGGGGAGGGGTGGGAGGATTTGCAAAAACAATTATAGGGAACTTGAGCCTTGACAAATCCCTTGGTGGTCCTCCCTCCCTCCCCATCCCACCTCATTGTGGAATCTTCTTCCATTCAGGGGAGAGAGATATGGGCTCTTGAGCCAGTAGTGTCCTGGGTAAAACCCACACAGGTATGGGGAGGCTTTCTTTGCACATCCTACAGGCGGGAGCCTAAGCTGCCCCAGCCTGTGTCTGGGAGTCCCCTGGTCTCCCAGATCCTCTGCTCTCATTCTCCCCAGCACTAACCCTGGTGCAAAGTCCATACCTGCTGCTCCCTCTGTGGGGCTTTTCCTGGTCCAGGGCTGGTGTCCGATGACCTTTGTCCAGCATTCTCGTCTCACTTTTGGGAATTCCAAGGGATGTCCCAGAGGGGAACTAAAGCAGCCCTAGCTCCTGTTACTCTTGTGGTCAGAGAAGGCGGCTCTGGGGCACCGGAACCTTTCCCCTCTCCACACCGAGTGGCTCCACTGGGCACCTTCCCACGTGCCCGAATCCTGACCCCGCCCGCCCCATCGCAGCCTCCCTCTGCCCCGGCCAGCACCTCCGCCTCCTCCTGGCCTCTGTGGTGGGCGGTGGTTTCTAGGCTGCCCCTGCTTTGGGAAGTGCCCAAGTTGTTAGCCCTGGGCACAGGCCCAAGGATGAAGGCCTAGAGTTTTCCCGGCGCCTGGGAGGCCCCGTGCTTAGGCTCTCTCCTGGGCCAGAGGCAGGGCATGGACTTGGCGACTTCTGAGCAAAGCCCCTTGGTCCCCAGGTCCCAAAATGTGCCTTTATTTGGCTTCTCATTTGGGTAGTTTCTCTACCTCAGGGGGACTCTGAGGAGGATCATGAGACATCCAGGTTAAAAAAGACTCCAGAGAACATCCAGTCAGATTTCTTGATAAGGTTTAAGATAAGACCCTTGCTCCTGGCTGCAATTGTTTTCAGAAGCCCCAGTCCGGGCAGGGGGGGGGGGGGGGGGGGCGGAGGCGGGTGCCAGCAGGTACAAGGTGTTGGTGGGCTTTCTGGGCACATTGCAGCTCCTGATCTTGCTCAGGACCCCTTCCCATCTAGAGGTGAGGCGTGGACCCCCTGCCCTTGGAGTCCCTCTGCTCAGCCCCAGGTCTCCTTGCATCCTCCCTGCCCTCCTTGGCCCTTGGCGCGAGGGCTTTAGAAGGAGCTATTCAGGTGGCTATCACTAGAGGGCGCAGGGAATGTAACCTTTGGGGCAGGGAGGGCAGGGCTGGGCTTGTCCATTCTGGCCACTCCTGGGATTGCCCTGGGGGCCCTGAGAGCGCCCCTGTTGGTCACCCGGAGATGGCCCCTCCTGGGCCACTATGGCCCATGTAGGGTGTGTGAGTGGGGGCCTGGCACGCACTTACCAGGGGACTTGTGCAGTGCCAGACTCTAGGTTTCTTTAAGGGGATAGCATCTATTTAGGGACATAGGGATACTGTCATTTATGTGCTGTGTCCATTGAAAGGAAAAGGCGGTCACCTGGCTCAGCCTCAGCATTTCATAGATGAGGAAACAGGCTGAAGGGCGACTTGGCCATGATCGCACTGGGATTAAAATTCATGTCTCTGGGCTCGCAGCCCCCCTTTCCCCGCCACCCCACTGCATCTTCAAGCCCAGCCGGCTTTGACTTTGGCTGCTTCTGGTCAGTGCGGCCTTCTGCCCTGTTGCCCCTCTACATGCCCACCGTTGGGCCCAGGTCTCCCTCGTGCTGGGGGCCCTGGCTCGCCCCTGCCTTCATCCCCTGCAGGACAGCACCCTTCAGTCTGCCCTGGGCTGGCTGACTCTGGGCCAGGTGTGGCCTTCCCGTCCCTGCTCGTCCCACCTCCAGCCTTCCCCCGAGGCCTGGTCACCACAGTTATCTTTCTGCTTCCCTGACAAGCCTGCTCGGCTCCCACGTGCCACATTCCGCTCACTCTGTGGCTCTTACTGCTCCGTAAGGCCGCCTAGTTAGCCGGCGTTGGGTTCTGGGGACAGGGCTCCCACTCCTACCCCATGAGAGTTTTTGACCAAGAGCTAAAACTGGAATCCTAAGGACACCAGGGCGGAGGGCTGGGACAGAGAACCCTGCCTTTATTCATCACCCTGTGAAGGGAGGTGGCAGCTGAAGTCCCCCCTGGAAATTCTCTGGACCCAAAAGTGTGCAAGGTGTGAGTGACCAGTCTAGGCCCAGGCTGTCCTTGGCCACCTCCCATCGTCCTTCTACCTTTCAGCGGTCCCTTAGTAGCAGGAGCAGCCCCAAACAGTGCAGCTTCTTTGCCCCTCACCGGCGGCCTCCTTCCCTCCCTCCCTCCCTCTGCCCACCGGGAATTTCGGAATGAAAGTGCTATTGTGAATGCCTGGCTGGGCCACTGAAGGGCCAGCACTGTTATTTCTGCAAACCAGCCCTCCCATTAGCCATGCAGGGCCGAGGCCAGGAAAATGTTACCTTTTCCTCCTTGAGCTGACTGCAGGGGAAATTCTCACATTTACAGTTTGTGCGGTGGTTGTGTTTGGGGGGCAGGAGGGGAGGGCGGGCGCGTGTGTGTGGTTTGCATGCAGCAGGGTGGAGGGGCTGGAGGAATATTTGTCTCCTTCCCCTGCGCTGCCCCTCCCCCTCCCTTTCCAGGACCTTCCCCTGGGTGCTGGTGGGAGGGCACCCCCTTTCTGCTCCAGACTTTGGAGGTGGGGGCATATGGACGTTCTTGGTTACAAGTGAGACCCACAGGCCATCAGTAAATAAACTAACATCCTCCCCTTCCTCTGCACTAGGGCAGCCGCGTGGGGCGCAGGGGCATCTGGGTGAGGGGGGCCGGGGGGGTTGCTGAGGAGTCAGGAGGACTGAAAGCAGGGGTGTGGGCAACAGGGACTCATTGGCTACTTAAAATGGACCGGGAAGATGCAAGGAATTCAAAAGACTTCTGTTTGCCTGTGTGATCTTTTGGGGAGGGAAGCCTTGTCCCCATCCTCCTGCCTGCAGACCCGGCCACACTAAAGACATTTTGATGGCACAGCTGTTAACGAACTCCCTAGGATCTTCACCTATTAGGTGGTTCTCAGGGAGTGAGAGCACATTTGAGTCTCAGGAAGTCCTACTTGCGGTCTAGCCTCAGACTCTCTGTTCTCCCATCAGTGGAGTAGAAGAGCCAGCTACTGCTTCTCTCCTTTTCTGTGTCCAGTCTGCTCACCTTTGCTCTGCTCCTCCCGGGCCCTTCTGCCCTGTGGCCTGGAAACTCGGAAATGGGCCACTGTAATGAAGGGCTGCCTCCCCTCCAGCCCTGCCCAGCCCTCTCTGTGATGTCTTCATGGCTCGTAAGGACAGCCACATCACCCACAGACCTGTTGGCAGCTGGGCTGCTCAGCCCCAGGGCTTCGTTATTCTTTGGAGCACAGGCTTTTCTGGGGATCAAGACAGAAGGTGATACACAGTCATGGGACTTGCGCTTCAGCCAGGCCCCTGGGAGCCTTGTGGGCAGCCTGAGCCCATCTGACCGGCTCGCTCCCCTCTGCCCTGCAGGTGTTCTCCAAGATCTTCAGCCACGAGGCTCTGGAGAGCTACCTGCCCAAGATCCAGCTGGTGATCCAGGACACGCTGCGCGCCTGGAGCAGCCGCCCTGAGGCCATCAATGTGTATCAGGAGGCACAGAAGCTCACCTTCCGCATGGCCATCCGCGTACTCCTGGGCTTCAGCATCCCTGAAGAGGACCTCGGGCACCTCTTCGAGGTCTACCAGCAGTTTGTGGAGAATGTGTTCTCCCTGCCTGTTGACTTGCCCTTTAGTGGCTACCGGCGGGTGAGTACCCAGGACCTGAGAGGAGAGGAGGTGGCATTCATGAACCCATCCTGAGGGAGGGGGTGGCTGACCACTAAGACAGTCACCACACAGCGGGAGTGTCACTGAGAGGACAGAGTGGGGCCTTCATCCAGTGGTGTCTGTGGCTGAGAGGGGAAACTCTCATAGGAATGCCCTACCCCATTCCACCTTGGGAGGCGGTCCCTGGTGGCCCCGGCCTTCCCCTTGGGTTGCCCACCCCTTTGGGTGACAGGATGGTCTCTATTTCCCCTCCAGGGCATTCAGGCACGACAGACCCTGCAGAAGGGCCTGGAAAAGGCGATCCGGGAGAAGCTGCAGTGCACGCAGGGCAAGGACTACTCGGATGCTTTGGACATCCTCATTGAGAGCAGCAAGGAGCACGGGAAGGAGATGACCATGCAGGAGCTGAAGGTGCGGCCTCCAGGCAGGCGGCGCGAGTGCCTCATCCTCCACACGGGGCTGCCCCGGGGGGATGGCGCCAGCCCCTTCTACCCGGTCTGGTCCCATGGCACCGGGACTGCTCCTGAGCAGCTGCTGTGGCTATCGCTGCACTGGGCTGGGGGCTAAACGAGAAGACCATGTCACTCCCTGCTGTGTACGTGGTCTGGTGGGAGGGTGAGAAGCACCCATAATGGGTGGGGCTGCCCCCCCTCCCCACAACTTGCTGTGCACCCAGTCCTGGTGACAAATGAGTCCCTATGATACTGGGCCCCACCCACGGTCCTCTCTACCACTTTGGAAAAGATGTGAAAAATTGGCCGTTACCAACCTCTGAATGGACTAAGCATCAGTGGCGTTTGTTGTCCCCTCTTGCCTTCCCCTAATCTTTATGATTTCAATGCATTTTAATGATCTTAATAGCCCCAGAAGGTGACCTAGGGGAACTCAGACCCGGAAGGGGAAGCCACCTGTTTGAGGGCAGCCAGTCCTTGGAGAAGAGCTGGGGAGACTTAGACCTAACTCAGGTCTCCTCCCTGGGTCTCCAGCCTTTCCAAGTTGGTGGCATTTGACACCCTCCCAGGCTGCCTGGCCCTGATGACGCCCATTTGGGCTGCAGGCACCAAGACTGTCCCCACCCGGCTCCAGGAAGGGCTTCCTGCCACCCTTTTTTAGGGCGGGTGTTCCACCTGAAAAGAGGGCACCCTTTTCATGGAACCCATGATTGAGTTCATCCTGGTTTAGACTCTGCCCCCCACACACTTGCCGGGTGCCTGTGAGGACTGGCGGTGGCAGACTTCCCACCCTCCATCTTTGCTACCCCCTCCTCTAGCTTCAGTTTTGTTTTGTTTTGTTTTGGTTTTTCCTGGTGAGCCAAGAAGGAGGCCAAATGACTGCCATTTCACGGGAAGTTTTTGACTCATAGGTGGTGCCATGGCAAGTAAGGGACCCGGGTCTCTTCACTCCTCCCTGGGCCTGGTGTCCACGTTTGTAAAATGAGGGGCTTGAAACAAGATGATCTGCTGAGGCCTTTCCAGGGGGCACCCATGGCCCAGGTGTCTTGCTCCCCAGGGTATCCTGGAGAGTCCCTTCATGCTTCTCACCGCAGTCCCATCCCAGGTTCTTGTGGGTGTGACCCCAGGCTGCCTCCCGAACCCTGATATCCTTCTGGGGAGGAGAAGACCCCGCTCACATGCATAGTGCCTGGCTCCTTGGGTTTTTTTCTTCTTTTTTTCCTGTGAGCTGCCTGCACTGATTAAGCTGCTGGGACTCACTGCTCCAGAATCCAGCTGTGAGTGAGAAATGGCCCAGCCCCAGGGGACTTGCAGGCTAGTGCCATTGCCCTTGCTTGCGGCAGTTGTATCTGTTGCCAAATCAGGGCAGTGACCCTCTGACCTGTGTCCATTGTGGCCCAAATGCCGCAGCAACAAGAGGCTCAGAGGAAGCAGGCGAGACCCGGCTGGAGGACCCTGGGGCCACGGGGGACCCCCGGCGGAGTGAGGTTGCCCCCAGGCTGGGCCTGCCTGTGGAGTTGATCCGTAACAGTGCCTGTCCTCTCTGTGCTGCAGGACGGGACGCTGGAGCTGATCTTTGCCGCCTATGCCACCACTGCCAGCGCCAGCACGTCGCTCATCATGCAGCTGCTGAAGCACCCGGCCGTGCTGGAGAAGCTCCGGGAGGAGCTGCGGGCCCACGGCATCCTGCACAGCGGCGGCTGCCCCTGCGAGGGCGCGCTGCGTCTCGACACCCTCAGCGGCCTGCACTACCTGGACTGCGTCATCAAGGAGGTCATGCGCCTTTTCACGCCCATTTCTGGCGGCTACCGCACCGTGCTGCAGACCTTCGAGCTTGACGTGAGGCTGGGACCTCGGGGCTGGGCCTCAGGGGGCCCGCGGGAGCACCAGCTGGGGTGTGGGGGGCTGCTGATGGGAAGCACCAGGATTCCCCCTGCAGGGTATGTCTGATGGGGAGACACACCTTTTTTTCAGGGAGATTTCAGTCTGGTGGGAAAGGCCCAGTCCCAAATGCCGAGTAAGAGGAAGCCAGCCTGAGTGTCACATATGAAGTTGCATGTGGACATTCTATAAAATAAGAGACTGGGCTAACATGTTAAGGGCTGGTGGCCAGGCCTGGGGGACCACGGCAGGGTGTCTCCAGGAACATCGGGGTTGGGGGCTGGCAGGCAGGAAGTCCTGGGCCTTCTCAGATGTCCTCTGGCCCTCACTACCCCACCTTCCCCCAATCTTGTCTCCAGGGTTTCCAGATCCCCAAAGGATGGAGTGTCATGTACAGCATCCGGGATACTCATGACACAGCACCTGTGTTCAAAGACGTGAACGTATTTGACCCCGACCGTTTCGGTCAGGCCCGGAGCGAAGACAAGGACGGCCGATTCCATTACCTTCCTTTCGGCGGTGGTGTCCGGACCTGCCTGGGCAAGCACCTGGCCAAGCTGTTCCTGAAGGTGCTGGCAGTGGAGCTGGCTAGCACGAGCCGCTTTGAGCTGGCCACCCGGACCTTTCCCCGCATCACCTTGGTCCCTGTCCTGCACCCCGTGGACGGCCTCAGTGTCAAGTTCTTTGGCCTGGACTCCAACCAGAACAAGATCCTGCCAGAGACGGAGGCCATGCTGAGTGCCACAGTCTAACATGGCCTGGCCCACGCCCCCACCTCAGCCCAGCCAGGCCCTGGGGTGGGAGGCAGCGGAAGGGTAGAAACCTGTGTGTGGGAGGGGGCCGGAACCTGGGGAAGAGGAAGCAGCCCCGTACCTTGCCCTCCCATTTTTCCTTCCCTGGCAAACCCTCCCCAAAGCCAAAAGGGCCTCCATTCTTCCGGGAGACTGACGGGGCCCTTCTCCTGGCTCCTGCTTCTCCCAGTCTCTCTCCAGTCTCCACCAGCTTAGCTCCTGGACAGGGCATGGCCAGGGGCTCTGCATGCCCATTACAGTGTTAAATGTCAGTCAGCTCGTGCTGCAGCATTTGCTTCGGATGTTCCCAATTGGTCCTTCCCCTCCCGTTTCATTTGGACCCTTTTAGTTTGAGGTCAAGTAGTTGACATGGGGCGCGGGAGGAAGAGTTGGCCTCTTCAGCACCCCTCCCCCTCCTGCCTCTGCTCAGACTGAGGCCTGTGCCCCTCCCCGTGTTAGCAGGAGGGAAGAACAGCATCCTGGTGTAGAACACAAGTCACCCTCGGTGGGGACGGGGGCTGCAGCCAGCCTAGAGGGGTCCCACCCTGTTGCCAGTTTGGACAGTTGAAATTACCTATTGCTGCTACTTTTTCTTTCCTCTGATGTTGGAGCAAAGGCGCTCCAGGCCCTGTCCTCCCAGCATCCTCTCTGGTGGCCATGGGCGTGCACACAGCACTGACATCCCCACCTTCACTTCAGGTGGCCTTGAGCCCACCCTGTTCCGCTGTTACACACACACCCAAGGCCCTTGGCTCCTATTTATTCACTGACATAACCGAATCTGGGCGTTACCGGGGACTGGAATTGTACCCCCTCCGTCCCCCAGCTTCCGTCCCAGCGTCCTGGGACCAGCTTCTGCGAGCGACCCAGCCCATCTCTGGTGGAGGGTTGAGCAGCTCCCCCAGGCTCCAGACCTTCTCTGTGTTCAGCCTCCACTGCGCTCCTGGGGTGAAACCCAGCGCCTCTGCCTTTGTCCCCTGGTGAAGATGGGGAAACGGCCCATGGCTTCCCTCCCTGCTCTGTCAACATGGGGATTTGGAGGCTGCCACCATCTCCTGCATGGTCACTGGTCTCCCGGTGCGCCCCACTCATCTAGTGAGTATGGGGAAGGATACGGGTTCTTTCTTCTGACAGGGAGCAAGGTCCTCCGTTGTCCCTTCCTTAACCTTCCCCCTTTGTCCTTGGAAGGGTGTCCTTGAAGTCCCTTCCCATCTCTATGCCACTTTCTGCTCAGCCCAGCTCAGGGGTGTGGGGACAAGATGAAAGCCAGGGGAGGTGAGTGTAGATGGCAGCCCTTCCTCGGGTCTGACTCGGGCCTCTGCCCTGGGCCCGAGGCAGCTGCCCGGAGGCTGCGGGAGGAGCTGAGGAGGGTATGTGTGACTTGTCAGAAGTGATTTGCTTGAAAGTGGGCCAGTCGGGGATGACTGGGGGGAGAGAGAGTAGCTTCTGCCACCGGCATTTTGAGTGCAGGCAGTTTGGGATGCCCCACCCCCGGGGCTGGTTTGGGCCTTTGATGAGTCTTCAGTGATTTTGTCTGTTTTCAGATTTTTCTTTTCTTTCTGTGTTTCTCTGTTGGCTTTTGATGTTATAAAAGCAGTGAATCCTCTTTACAAGAAAATCAAAAACACACAGAAAAAGACGCAGTACGTTGATCCGCCTAATTGCCTCTCTGAGAGGTGACCATTGTGAGCACTCAGTGGCCCCCTCTGATGGTGTTAAGCGGAGAGACAGCGCCCCCGCCCCGCCCCGCCCCGCCCCCCTCCACTGGTACCCGCCTGGTGGTGGACTTGATAGGAATGGGCTCACGCCCCCCACTGTGCTAAAGCCCCCTGTTCTCAAATGTTTCATTTATTTCCTACTTTTTCACTATTAAAAAAACACGGAACATATGTTATTGGCAAAAAAAACCCATACACATTTAAAACAATTAGTAAAACTTCTCAATCACTCCACATTCTCAAAAACAGGCAAAAGCGTGTTAAGACTCATCAAGGCTTGCAAAGTATCTGCAGGTGCACCAGAATTGGTCACCCACAAAAGAGCCCAGTATCTGGAAGGTTCAGGCGCCTTCAAGCTCACCCAGCTTGCCCCGGACCCAGTGTTCTTGACTGAATCGTCTACGAGTGCGGAAGTGCCGCTTCAGGAGGAGGCGCACTGGCCGGACCCTGGTGACGCGTGGGGGGCTGGAGGGCTCTGGGAGGCGTCCGCGGCCCTTCCGTTTGGGATACTCAGCTTGGGAGGGGCCGAGAAAAGGCTGAGAAGGGTTCCTGTGAGGGAGGAAAGAAGGATCATTTGCCCTGCTGGGTCTCAAGGCAACAATAAGAGAAATGAAGAAAGCTCTTGACTGGCTGGCTGAAGGGCTCCAATGCTGAAATTCATCCACCTCTCCTCTGCGTGTCCATCTGTGCGTGTTTGTGTGTAGGTTTTATAGACGTAGCACTAGATGGGTGGTGTTTTCTCACTTATCATTCCTAACTATTGTAACTTGACATTAAAAAGACAGAACCCCACAGAATTTTTCCTGCCATGGGCTTGCAGATTGAAGCACTTTCGATGTTGGGCGCTGGCGTTTGTGTTCTGGGCACCATCCTGACCCTGCCCAGATGGCTATAATATTATTTTATACACAAAACTTTTTTTTCATAAATGTTATAATTTTGTGTCTGTCTTTATAAACTATTATAAGTACTATTTTTGTTATAATTCAAAATAGATATTTAGTATAAAGTTTTTGCTGTTAAATATTTGTTATTTAGTAAAATATGAATTTTCTCTATTGTAAACATGGTTCAAAATATTAATATGTTTTTATCACAGTTGTTTTAATATTGAAAAAGCACTCGTGTGTTTTGTTTTGATATGAAACTGGTGCCGTGTGAGTGTTTCTGCTGTCATGTGGTCTTAATCTGTATATAATATTCCATGTTGCATATTAAAAATGAATGTTGTGCATTTGTGATTTTGAAAGTACTCGATGTGGCTCTTTTATAGGCTTCCATAATAAACCGTGGGGACTCACCCTCGTTTGGCTCTGTGGTGTCTGCCTTCTCCGCCTCCTCAAAAGGGTGCCCCTGCCACCCACATTCCCTTCAGCAGCACCCGATCCTACCTGCCAGGCAGGAAGTTCTTCCTGGACACTCTTGTCCTGTGAGGCCAACCTGTCATTCCTTGGGCATAGGCACAGAGAAGTCCGGGGCAGTGTTCTTTGACAAGCAGGGTCCCCTGGGCAGAGAAAGATGTGCCTGAAGGGCCAGCGGCCCCAGAGGCCTGTGGGCGGCGGGGCAGCCGGAGCCAGCACCCCCCCGCCCCCCTCCCGGCAGAGTGTGGCCATGGCCACCTGGGCTGGGTGTTTCAGTGCGGAGCCGGGCAACCTGGAGGGCTCAGGGCGTGTCTTCAGAGTCCACTGTGTTGACCCTGATGTGCACACACAGAGGGCAAAATTGAGGAGTAGATTTCAGTTCCCTTGACTCCCGGCCTCGTGTCACATGGGCGCATCTCAGAGGCCGTTTCACAGAGCAGATAGATTCCCTGACCAAATATGTTTGGAGGAGGGGTTAAACAGAGGCGGGCAGATTCCGTCCCTGCAGGATTCTCAGGCTCCAGCGCCTGGGGATGGGCGCGCCCAAGGGCAAAGTGGCGCAGAGTGGTCACAGGGTGCAGGGCTCCCCAAGCCCCTTTGATGACAAACCGTGTGATCTTTGCCGATTATCAGCTTCGAAAGCTGCACAGCAGCCTGTCACACAGGATGACTGCAGGGCTGGCAAATGTCACGACGTCCAGCCCTGGGACACTGAGAGGTTGCGGGTGGGAACGAAGGGCAGCAAGAAGCAAGGCCGCGGCCCCAGAGCTGCACCAGGAACCAGGGAGGAAAAGGGCTCACCGTCCCAGACTGGCCCGGGCCTCTGCCATGCCTGGTCCCCTCCCCGCAGCCGGGTAGGGAAAGCCTCCCCTGAGCTGGCCTGAGAAAGGCCTTTTTGTGGCTGCAGCATTTCTCTGAGCACAGACACACCCCAGGTCGCAGGGCCCGGCCACCCAGAAGAGAAACACCAACATCTTCCAAAGAATGCCACCAGGGCGGGACACTCAGCTGGCCCTGACCATCTGTCCTTTGCCCCGTGCGGTCTTTCTGCCTCATCAACCTTCTCCCTACCGCATCCGGGCCCGGCTCCCTGCCCCCCACCCCCGCCTTGCTCTCCCCAGGATGGGGGGAGGGGAGTAAGGGCGAATCCTCCATTTTCCATAAGATAAAGTCTCAGAGTGGCAGAGACACTCCCATGGCCTCACGGAACCGAAGGGTAGTCCCTGCAGCAGAAGCAGACCACCTGCCCCACCCCGCACACGCCCACTCGGAGGGGCCCTGCAGACAGACGTCTCCCGGGTTGGTAAGAGGCAGCCGTGAAACAGCCGAGCTTCCACCGGGAGCCGTGCCAGCGGAAGGTAGTAGTTTTTCAGAGTGTGAATTCCATCTCTCCCGGTGGAATGTCCTGTGTGGCAGCCGAGGTGCAGGAATCGTGGTCCTCGGGCTGCCCTCAGTCTGACCGCCCTACCACAGGGTGGGAGGGCGCAGCCCGGAGGGGGGCAGGCCTGTCATCGCCCAGTCTGTCCGTGCCTCTCTCTCGTGGGCCCGCAGGTCCGTGACGTCTGCCTGCCTGCCCACCCGCCCCCCACAGGGCTGCCTGCCCCCGGGATCTCCTGGCCTGGAAGGAGAACACAGGCCGTTGTGGGCAGGCAAACACGGCCACTGTTTGTCCAGGGATTGGGGCGCCAGTTTGGAGGGAACTCGAAGACCGCACATTCTGCCACCTCCCAGCATTTTTCCAAAACAGCTTGGCCTTGGCTGGGCCTGGCTGCGGGGGGTGGCTGGGGGCTGGGAGCCAGGAACGGTGCAGGGGAAAGCGGGGCCTGGGGGCCAGCAAGATGAGGTGACCAGGTGAGGGCAGAGGCAGCACTCTGCCAGAGCCCACCTGCTCAGCTGTGACGTGCCTTGGAGGGGAAAGAGAGGGAGAAGGACTGTGTACGTGCCTGCGTTGAGGGGATACAGGAAAAACAAACCTGATTGGCCTCAGAGTCTTCAGGCTGAGCCAGCCAGCCTCCACTCCTCACAGAGGCTCCGATAGCTGAGCCTGGCGCCGAGGCCCCGGAGGCCAGACAGCGGGCTGGGACGTGAGGTCGGCTCGGCTTCTCCCACCTGACTTCCCTTTCACTGGAAGAGGCTGGCCTGGCTCAAGTTCCGGACCCCACTGACCTTGCCGCCCCCCAGCGCCGGTGGCCTCCCAGAAGACATTGTTCCAGCCTCGGCCTCCTCTCAGTAATGAGAACCTCTCCTCTTCACCTTTCTCTCCCCAAGCCCTGTTACTCTAGGACTCTGGTCTCCTCCAACTTATCCCCACCCTGCACAACAGGGGAGTAACAGGTGAGCCCACAAAGACGCCCATGGGTGTGTGGTACTGTGATGCCACCCTGGAGGGAGCTGGACCTGCCCTGGAGGCTGTGTGAGGCATGTGGGGGCTTCCTTGGCTGGCAGTAGCCCACCTGCAGGTAACAGGCTCCCTGGGAGGAGGTGTGAGCAGCTGGTGTGCCTGCTTGACTGTAGCCCCTCCTTCCTGGCTTGTCTGCACCTGCAGGGGCCCTTCTCGCCTCGCCTGGTGTAGACTTGACATTTTGGCATGTCCTTCCTTCTGCGTTTCTTCCTCTGGGACTCCAGCTTGGTATCCCCTGAGCCCAAAGCATGAAGAACACACTGTGCGTGGTGTGCCTTGGAGATGCGCAGCAAAAAAGCCTCATCTGTAATTGCTGTGGTCACGTAACACCCACCTGCAAGGGGTCTGGCCCAGTTAGAGTCACATCCCATTCCTTGGAAAGAGGGACGGCTACCTCTGATTGGTTGCCCTGGGGTGTGGTGGAAAGGTGGCATTTGACTGGCAGCCCGAGGCAGAGGTGGGAAGGAAGTGTGGGAAGGGACAGAACACAGCCAAGGAGGGAGGGCAAGGAGCTGGCAAGATGGGGGCTGCTGCAGTGATGAGCCAGGGGTGGAGGAGGAACGCGTGGGAAGGGTGGAGAAGCGGTTACATGGAATCCTCGGCAGCTTCACGTGAGGTTTTTACATTACTATGGTGTCAACTCTTCCTCCATCAAAACATAGTCTACTCTGCTCCCAAGGGCTTGGTGTGACTCAGTGTGTGTTTTAGTGTGAAATAAATATAGATCCACAGGAAGTGGCAATGATAGTACAGTTGACCCTTGAGCAACACAGGTTTGAACTGCGTGGGCCCAGGCACACGTGGAGTTTTTTCAATAAATATATAGCCGGCCCTCTCTGTCCCCGGGTCTCACAACTGAGCATTGAACCAACTGCAGGTAGAAAACTGTATTTTCCACCCACAGTTGGAAATCTGTGAATGAGGGGGGCCGACTATGTGCATCGTTCTCTGCGCTTTTACGTTGGGGACTTGAGCATCTGAGGGTTTGGGCATTCGCCGGGATCCGGGAATCAACCCCGCAGACACTGAGGGACCACTGGGAGGAGTCGAAGTTATACACAGATATGCATGCGCACGGGGCTGGGGCTCCAACCCCCAGGCTGGTCAAGGGTCATCTGCATGCGAGATGGGGTGTACCCTTCACCCAATGGCTGCTTACGTAATTATAGGACCATAGTAACACCAGGAAATTGACATTGGTACATTGTGTATGCATAATTTGATGCCATTTTCTCACACCTGAAGATTTGTGTAATCACCACTGCAATCAAGATACAGAATTATTTCATCATCACAAACATCTCACTCTTTATAATCACTCACCAGCTTCCCCCACCCCTCCTCTCCCCCTAATCCCTGGCAACCACTAATCTGTTCCCATCTCCACAGTTTTGTCATTTCAAGGTTATGTAAATTGAATTATTCAGTATGGGATGTTTTGAGATGGGCTTTTTCACATAGCATAATGCCCTGAAGAGCCACCCAAATTATCACATGTATCAATAGGTTGTTTTTGTTTTTGCCGAGTACCCTGTGATATGTGCGTTTGTTCAACTGTTCACTCACTGGAGGACATGTGGGTTGTTTTCAGGTTTGGGCTGTTTGGTGGTCCCTCTTTGTCCCTTATTTCTTTGCTGAAATCTTCTATTTTTTTTTCATTTGTTTTAAGAGAATTTATCATTGTTTTTATGTTGAACACTTTAAAATTCTTGCCAGATCATTTCATCTTGTTGTAGGCATCACTAGGTTGTCTTTTCTCATTCAAGCTGCGATTTTCCCAATTCTTGATATGAGCGATTTCTTCATTGTATCTTGTATGTTTTGGCTACAATGTTAGGACACGCTAGGCCCTGAACACATTTTTCATTCTAGTAGTTAGTCACTCTGTTTAGGTTTAACATGAAGGTCCTGGCTTAATTTTATGAGCTTGTAGTTCCAATGAAAATTGGCTTCTCAGAGTGTTTTTCTGTATTTTGGTCTCCTTGGTTGAGTTAGTGCCATGAGGCTCCCGCTGGCTCTTCTGGCACTGCTTGAGGGGGGGGGGGCAGAGGGAGCCTCCCAGGCTGGGTCGCCTGCTGCTTCCGGCCGGGAGAAGGGAGCCTGGCCCGCAGGGATAAAGAGCTCTGCAAGGGCTGAGCGCGTGTTGTGGCAGGATAGTCCCTGCCTTGAGCAAAGGAGAGTTTCCCAGGCTGGGTGCCAGCAATGGCAGGATCGTCTTAGCTGGTGCCACTGGGACTCCGGTTGGCTCTGGCTGGGGGTGGGGAGTACCAGGCCTCGGGGATGAGGGCACTTCCAAGCCTTGGTGCTTGTCTTGATTAGTGCAGCTATGTAAGCCTTAAAATTGAGTAGAATTATTCCTTCCACATTATTCTTCTTTTCAACATTGGTTTAGCTATTCCAGTTCCTTGGTCTTAGATGAATCTTAGAATAATCTTGTCTGTATCTACAAAAACTCTTGCTGAGATTTTGATAGAAATTACATTATATCTGTATATCAATTTGGGGATAATGGACATCTTGGTGACCCAAGGTTGAGATGGGAGGAATGGGGAGGGGAAGGATGGAAACTAATGCTGTCCCAGAGGAAGGGGAAGGAGCTAGCAAGACAGCGAGTGGGTTGGGGGTGGTGGGAAATGGCATTTAAAGAGTAGAGAAGTGCTCAGATGAAGTTATTGCTGCTCCACATGAAGCTGCTTAAATTATTATGATGGGAGAATTAATACTCTCTCATCAAATTTAAGTCTATCATGGGTCAAGAGCTTTGTGTGACTGTGTGTGTGTGTGTGTGTGTGTGTGTGTGTGTGTGTCTATTTTAAGAATCAAAACAGCTGAGTTTCACATCTGGGTCCCTGAATACACAGGTGTAAAGGTTCAGATAAACAGGAGTCCAGGGACCATAGACCAGGGTCCAGGGTCAGAGGAAGAGCAGAGTGTGCGTCTCTGGGGACCCCAGGGTTTGTCACTTGTACAGACAGTAGGAATGGGAGATGCCGAGTCCTTTTTACCCAAGAGCAGCGGAACCTGCTGACGTTGTGGTTCGCTCCCATTCTGCTGTGAAAACAAGCAGCGTCAGAAATTCCCCCAACAGTCCTCCATCAGTTGGAAAAGCAGACGGGGGCAAAGAGAGTGAAATTAAATCAGACGTGGCAGAGTGACTTCTATTAGAGACAGAAAAGGCCCACGGATGAGCGCAGACTGTGCAGAAGCCCTGGCCTCCTCCCCTCTCCTCGGAGAGGCAATGCCCACCTTCCTACCTTACAAGTTGCTTCTACGGGTTCTTCTCATCGTCACACTCCCTTCTTCATTCTCCACTCCACGGTTTAGAACCCATTTTCCCTCCTTTGGATAGATGAGGAGGCCAGGGAACACAGAGGGGGCACTTGAAAAGTTGGGATGTCTTTTGGAGCTGGTAGCAGGAATGAAAGTCACCCTCAAGGTCTAACCTACCTATGCCTTTCCCACCCTGCTGGGGCTGGGGGTGGAGGATGCCTGGCCCCCTCCATGAGGCCTGTCACTGGCCATAGCTTCCAAGGGAGTCGCACCAACAGGTGCCAAACTGGCCTTGTGGACTCAAGACACAACCCGCAACCTTCTCCTATTGAGATCCAGATGCCTTTTCTTTATTATTTCATAATTCAAGTTTTGATTCAGTTTCATTACCTGTGAATAACTTAATATCCCAGTTAGGGCAAGCATTGGTTATAAAAAGCATCACAAACTTCCTTCCTTCGCTCCTTTTTCTCTTTCTTCCTTTCTTTCCTTCCTTCCTTCTTTGCTCTTTGACTGAGGAAGGCTTTCTTATGTATGTATATATGTATGCATGTATGTATGTGTATTAGAAAAAGGGGAAAACCCTAATTTCTGCCCTAACTCCCACCCATAATTGATTTTTTTATCCTTATATTTTATTTTCTTTATAACTGCCCCCTATCAGGACACGGCAAGAAGATGGCCCTATGAACCAAGAAGTGATCCCTCATCAGCCACCAGATCTGCCAGCACCTTGATCTTGGACTTTCCCCAGAATTATGAGGAAATTGAGGCTCAGAAAAGAGAAGACGCCTGCCTGCCGCTGTGGCAGAGCCAGCCCCGCCCCTTGACTCCCCCAGGCTCTCTGGAGCAGCTCCGCGGGGTCGCACAGCCCCACGGGCATGTCTGACAGAGGCTGCAGTGCTGCCGCTGAGAATGCGCAATGTGTCGGGAGCGGTATTCATTAAGTTTTGAGTTGGCTTAATCTCAAAAAAAAAAAAATTCCATCCCCTCACCCCTCCCCTTCAGCAACCATCAGCTTGTTTCTACATCTACATCTTTGTTTTGTTTATTCATTTATTTTGGTTTTTTAAGATTTCACATATAAATGACATCATACAGTATTTGTCTTTCTCTGACTGACGTATTTCACGTAGCATAATACCCTCTAGGTTCATTCATGTTGTTACAAATGGCAAGATTTCATTCTTTTTTTAATACTGAAAAAGCCTTACAAATTTCTAACTGCAAATATGTACCCTTTGGCCAGCTGCGACGACTTCAGGGCCCACAGGTGAGGACAGGGCTGGCTCAAAGAGCAGGGTCCCAACGACACTCCTCAAGGGCTCCGCGATCCCCCTTTCTTCTCCCTCTCCCCTGTCAACCCTCAGGGCAGGTCCTGCAGGAAGGGGGCGGGGGATGATGCACAGGAGCCTGGCCCCGCCCAGGCATACCCTGGCCGCTCTGATTCTAGGCCAGCAGTCCTGGGAAGATCACGGTAGGCTGGGGAGGGGCCCAAACAAATCTTTGCCCAGCGCAGGAAGACCCAGAAGGGGAAATAAACAAGCAAGGAAACACTGAAGACAGGGAGCCCCGTGCAGGTCATCAGCCTGCCTGGTCCTTCCTGGCTTTCTCAGGTATTTGATGCCAGGACATCCCCTCCCTTGTATTCCAAATAGCCATGCAAATCAGTACCATGGGCGCAGCTTCTCCTGCCACCCTTGGAATAAGGATGTATGGCGTAGCTCCCTGAGCACACTGAGAAAGCCCAGTTCTCTGAAGGACCCCTGTCCAATCCTCCTGGCTGCTCTGTAGGGTGAGCAACCACCCCAATTTTCCCAGAACATTTCTGGTTTTACCACTGAAAGTCCTGTGTCCCAGGAAACCCCTCAGTCCTGGGCAAACAGGGACTGTTGGTCACAGAATTTCTGTGAATGATTATGAAAGTCAGTTATAATCCACTTGAAGGGCAGCCCTGAGTACCCCATCTGGTGTGCACAGGTTGCTGAGGACAGCTTAGAGGACCTCGCAAGAGTGGACAGGTATCAAGAGCAATGGAGTCCTGGCCAGATAGCTCAGTTTGTTTGAGCATCATCCCGATACCCCAAGGCTGCAGGTTTGCTCTCCAGTCAGGGCATGTTCAAGAAGCAACCAATGAATCAATAAATAAGGGGAACAACAAAATCCATTTCTCTCTCCCAAATCAATAAATTAAAAAAAAAAGAGTGGTGGAAAATGTCCTTCTAATCAGCCACCTTCTAAAATAGTGCTCACCTGGGATATTCGTCTAAGGAAGCCACACTCAATCTGCACCATTCTAACCCAGCCTTCCATCACCTGGAGAGGCAGGCAGATCCCTCCCGCCTGTCACTAGGACACCTGAGACCAGGCGCCTCCTTCCACAGCCTCGCGGCTTCTCCATGAGAAGCAGCTGTGGCTGGTTCCCCCTCCCAGGCTCTCGGTCTCCAGACACAGCTCCTTCTGAACTTCTGTGCCGCGACAAGCTCAGGTCACCCAGGCAGGAGGGCTGGCCAAAACCCAGCAGCTGTGGAGTGGCTCTCTGCTGTCCTCTCCTAGAAAATGTCAGAGGTTCCAAGAGACTTCACAGACCCGTGACACGTACTCCCCTGCTCTCCCCTTGGCCAGTGGGAAATCCGGAGCCAAAGCCACCTGACAGTCCTCCTTGGACTTACCCTCCAGGATGCCTCCTCCCTAGCTCCCTGCACAGCCCCCACGGTCCCTGGCCTGGGCAGATGCACAGGTGCCTCCTCAGCACCCAGGAACCAGGGCTAAAGGCCAAGCCTAAGGTACGTGTTAGGGGCCGTGGCCTAAGGTCCGAACTGCAGGGCGCATGGTGAGAGAACTTGGGTGTGCTCCGGGGCGCCCCCCACCCCCCAGCCTCTTTGCTTTGTACTTAAGAATGTGTGTGGTAGTCATACCAGTGTTTGATTTATATGTGTTTTCCATACTATGTATGTATATGTGTCTATGTACTGTTTCCATAGGTCTGTTTTATTTCACACACACGAAACTTAAATGGCCCCGGGCAAGTGATGCAAGGGAGGTGAGGAGCCTGGCGTGGGAGCACGTCCCTCCGAGGATGCCCACACTGCCTGGGGGCTCCTGCGCCAAGGCACTGGGGTGCGGGCCATCCGTGGGAGACCTCGGCCTGTCGGGATGGGGGGTGGGGTGAGGGGGCTACACACCTCGCTGGCCTCCTGCCAGGGAACTTGCTGCCATCTCCAAGCCCTGGTTGGAATGGAGACCAAAGCCGCTGGGAACTCTCTTCTGCCCTGAGCAATCCTGAGAACGCTGCTCCCGCGTCGGCAGACCGTGAGGCAGCCAGAGCACTTTGCTGCACGCCCAGGGTGACCAGGAGCACTGGCCTCGCGCAGAGCCCTGAGCCGGAGCTCGGACTGCATTTGTGGAATAGGTTTCTAACCTGGTGAGGTCAGCCCGTGGCTACAGGGGCTTTTACACCCTCGCATTGTGTTTACAGTGTTTGTGTGACGTGCCTTCTTGCGGGGAGAGTTCAGAAGTTTCAGAGCTTTTTAAAGGAATCTAGGAATCTATAGAGAGGTCAAGATCAGCACTTTCCATTTAAGTCAGTAACAGTAAACCAAGAAGAGATGGCCTTTATGCATCTTCTTCTATGTCCCAGGCCCCACTAGGGCTCAGAGTGCTAAGTGACTTGTCCAGGGACCTTCGAAAGTTGAGGTCCTCAAACAGAGGCTATTTCTTGGCGGTCCCTTGGGGTGAGGGGAGGAGCGGGGAGAGCCCTCATGTGCAGCTTCCAGGGAGGCCTGGGCCTCTCTTGGCTCTGTGCAAAGGTGGGTGCGCCTCCGTGCCCCTGTGGGCCTGGGGCGCAGATGCAGAAGCTGTCAGGCATGGCTTCTTGCCTTCCCACCGGCAGGGTGTCAGCAAAGGGCTGAACAGAGGGCCGGGTAGGCTGCTCAGAGGGCTCTGAGATAGTGAGTAGAAGAACAATTCCGTGCAGCCCCTTCTTTGACCTTGAAGTGGTCGGGGGCTGGGGGTGACCCCGTGGAGTCCCTTGGCAGTGGCAGGCTGGGATCTGAGTCTGAGAGGCTAGGAAGAATGTTGTGAGCACAGAGAAGAGTCAGGACATGCGTGGGCTCAAACTGTTGAAATGAGCATAAGGTGTGTCCTGAGGGGCCAAACCGGCAGCAGTAGATTAGGGTGGGGGAAGCCGATGAGGCATACGCGCTTAAGAGAATGACCTGAGGGTCAGGGCTGACCCCAAGCCGGTAGTATGCATTACTTAGAGAGAGCTGGCTGTAGGGTGGGGCCCGTGACAGGGTGTAGGAAGTTTGAGAGCCAGGAAGTGATCTTTCCTCTGCCCTCAGCATCAACTCCACCTTCACTGGAGCGTCTCGTCCTCCAAAGGACAGGCTGATGTCTGCCCCGGAGTTCAAGGACCACTAGGGCTACTCACATGCCTGCGCCTGGGGAGCGGTGTCCTCCTCTGTCTCTCTGGGCCTCTCAGACTGAAGAGAGGTGTGAGGGGAAGGACTGAGATGAGGCAGGACTCGGAGGGCCGTGCAGGGCCCCGCAGGGCTGGGTCTTGGAGGATGCCTAACACAGGTTTCTGGGGAAGCTGGGAGAATAGTCTGCCCACAGCGCCGCCCTTTCCTGGCACTTTCACTGCCTCCTGTCTGTGATCCCTTGTCTGTCAGTCAGCAGGCTGAGTCAGAGATGCCCTGGGGCTGAGGGCCGCCTGCCAAGGGCCTGACTCACTGAGAATGGCTGACTGGTTTCCCCAGCCTCTGTCCCTCCCTGTCACAACACGCTGAGGGCTGAGGACTGGGGACGCACCCGGGCATCTCTCTCTTGGGTGGATCCTTGCACATCAAGGGGTGCCCAGGCTTCTGCTCTGGAGAGGATGGTGACACTTTGCCCCCGGCTCCCCAAACTGCCAAGAGGGCTCTCCCCGGTGGGCTTCTCCTTGCTCCCCAGCCTGACAAGAATCAGGTGTGTGCTCAGCATGCAGGTGGTGGGTGAACGAGTGACTCCCTCCTCATTGCTGGCTGAAAATTACACCCTAGCCTTCCCCAGACCACGCGGGACCCTGCAGACCCCTAGCTTCCGAGAATGGTGCTTGATATATAATTACATCGAGTGAAGGACTTGGACAGGGGGTGAGCCTTTGAGTCCGTGTGTTATGGAACAGCTCCTCAGGGAAGTCTGTATTCCTAAGGTGGGGACCTGGGGCTACAGGCTGAGGCCAGGCAGCTGAACGCAAATGGCATGGCAAGTACTGCAGCGTGGCCCGTCTAGGACCGAGGCGCTCCTGATGTTGAAACTGGACCCGCAGAGCCGTGGTGCTGGTGGTGGATGGAGGTGGGTGAGGTTGAGCGGCCAGCGGGCTACCGTGAACAGCTGTGAGGAGTGAAGGTCCAGGGGGCACATGGCACCCTGTGTTTAGGGCTTGTGTTAGTAGAGACTCTTTTATTTACAAGCAACAAGAAACAGGACCCACTGTCTCCCGGAGCTGCCAAGTCTGGAAGGGGTTTTGGCTCAGTCAATGCTGGTTTTGGGGGTCAAGGGGGATCCCCTGGGTACTCTCTCGGTCCTTGATTGATCTTGTCCAGCTCCATTCCCAGTGAGTAGGAGGTAGGTCAGCCATGGGCTGTCCCAGTCCACGCAGCCCCAGTGGGGAGAGAATTCTCTCCCACTGTTCACACAGCGATCCCAGGAAGGGCTCTGGTTGTGGGCAGGGACTCAAGGACTTGGTTGGCCTGTGGCGTCATGTGCCTGCCCCTGTGGGGTGATGGTGGGGACATGCGACGTGGACCCCACTGTGAGTACCTGGAATGAGAGAGCAACTTCCCAAATGACGAGGAGGAGGGTGGCAAAAAGCATGCCTGCGGCCCCTTTCTGGACGCTGAGCCTGCTGCACATGCAGGCGTTCGTAGCTCGGACCCATTCTGGCTGTGTGGCCGGGTGGGGCTTGACCCGCTTTGAGGTTAATGTTTCAGGGAGATAACAGACGGAGGGGACTTAGGTGGGAGACTAGCAGAACTGGTGTATCAATGACAGACTATTTTAATCCAGTCCAGGACAGACAACTTGCTGCAGGGCAACTCCTTTTCCCCTTGTGCTCAGAGACGCATGACCAGGCTGCACGCGCTCGCTGGGACTCCTGAGACAGTTGATGGTGCGGAAATTCCAGCCATGGGTCCAGCTGGGGTGTTTGGGTCCTTGTCCCCCATTCCATCTGGAGGCAGCACTCAGGAATCCAGCACAGCCAGGTGTGGCCGAGGGCAGAAGGACGGGGCGGAGCGCCTAGGCTGCGTGGTCAGGATAGCGCCCATCCCCCCTCACGGGACGCCGCAGCTCTCTGCCTACCCCCCTCTGTGGGGCTGCTTGCCCTGAGCACTGGGCTGAGGCTGGTTCCTGGGAGCCCTGCAGGGGGCCAGCTTCCTCTATGGGAGCCAGGCAGCAGGGACTCGGTTTTTTAAACGAGTTAACACTTTATGTTCCACCTCCTTACCATGGCCCAGCCACGAACCACCAGATCCTGCACAGCCACCTTCCAAACACCTCGCCAGCTGCTAGATGGAGTGCGGCAGGTGGGGCAGAGCCACCTGTGTTCCCTGCCCTGAATGTCTGGTCTACCCGCCAAACATTCAGCAGAGTGATGGTGGCCTTTACTCCTGCATGCAGCCAGAGGGTCTCATGCTTGGAGCAGACACAGTACCTCCTCCAGAAAGCTGGCGTGCTCCACAAACTCCTCCATTGCACAGCTGCACGCGGCTCCCCTCCTGCCTTGGACTGACTCTATGCCGCCGGCCATGGTCTTCCAGACCTGCCCCCGTGCGGCTCACCTCTCCTCCAGCCCACCCTGGTTCTAGCTGAGCCTTGCGGGACTGTGCCAGAAAACAGGCAAGGACAGCCTTCGCGGCTTTCTCCGAGCCCACGGGACGCTTGGCTCCACAGGGCATCCCCTGTCCCCACCCGTTCCCTGGGCGCCCTCTCAGTGCCCGTATGAGTCTGTGTCCTCCCAGAAATCTGGCCCTTGGGTCACCCCCCACTTCCTGCACTGCACTCTGACTGCGTGCTACCCCATTTGTGACTGTGTCTGTGTGTGACCCCATTTTCCCAAGGAGAACAAAGCCCCTTTAGGACCCTCGTCGCTGAAGTCACCTCGTCACTTGTCGGTGACTTTCTCATCCTGTAAATCCTTAACAAGTAGGGACCATGACATTGAAGTGGATGTGCGCTTCATTTGGTCCAAACTTTCCACTAAACAGTCAAAGCAAGTGGGACGCAGGCAGGAGCGTCGGCTTGCCTCTAACCAGCTGGCTCGCTGAGGTCAGAGCTACTTGGGAGACCTGGCTTGTCTTGGCTCTCAGGCTGGTCTCTGCCACCTGCCCATGCTCCCCTGAGTGCTGAGCCAGTGAATGAGTCCAGTGCTCTGAAACCAGCCACTTGAAGGATCCAGAAAAAAAAAAATCTCACACGTGTCAGAATGGGCCTTGTAACTTCGGAGGAACGCTCATGCACACGCCTTTCTGTACTGCTCTTCAGGATTGTTTTAGTTGTGACAGAACCCCCGCTCAAACTAGCTTACGTACACAAAAGAATTTTAAAAAATTTATTTTTTCTTTTAATTAAAAATTTGTTTTCCATTATAGTTTGCATTTAATATTATTGTGTATCAGTTTCAGGTGTACAACATAGGAGAAAGAATTTATTGCCCAACGTTCAAGGCAGTCTAGGGAGGAGCTGGCGCGGCCTAGGAGCTGTCCTTCTGGTGCCAGCCCGCATGGACAGAGGGGCTTCTTGAGACTGAGGGCCCCCGGGGAAAAAGTGGGGCTCCCGGCCTGAGGAGGGGGTGCTGCCTGTGAGACTCAAGAGGGAAGGGGGAAGAGGGGAGTGAATGCTGGGCTACAAGGGTACCCTTGTTATAAAGACCTGAGTCATGAGCTGTTAGAACATTTTTCTTTCTGACTTGTTACATTGTGAAGTATTTCTTACAGAGTGAAGAGCATGTAAGTGTGTGTAAAGGTTAAAGAATAGCAATAAAGCAAGTACCACGGAACTACCACTCATGACAAGCAAATGAACTCTGCCAGGCATGGCCCCAAGCCGGTGACATTTGCCTCAATGTGCCTTCCTTTCCTCTTGTCATTTTCAAGTTTGTTTTTTAGTCTGTTTCCCACTTTGGAACATAGCCTCAAGCAAATAATACTTCATTTTGCCTGCCATTCTGTAAATGGAATCATTCTTATTTCACTTGCTTCTTTTGCTCATTAAGAATTTTGAGATGCCACAAAATTGTGTTGATGTGTGGAGTTGTGGTTCATTTCTTCACTACTATGTAATAGCCCATTAAACATTCATTTGTTTATCCATTTTATGGTGCAAGAACATTTGTTTCCAGGGCTTTTCTACCACGAGCAGTGCTGCTATGACTATTCTTGTGCCCCAACGAACAAATTCCAGAATTTCTTTGGCAGTAGGTTGTAAGATATGTTGAATGTGAGTGTCCAACTTTACAAGATGATCTCAGACTGTTTCCTAAAGTTTGTTCTTCCCATGAGGCCATTCACAATTGAGAACAGAGTCTAAACTCTGTGGTCAGGAGAATTCATTTGATGGAGACTGACGGGTTTCCCAGCAGGAAAGGGGGCATTGGCCCTTGAATGCGGTGCGAACTGACAGGGGCCCGCAGCAGTCCCTAGGGGACTTGACGTAGGTGTCAGGAGACCTATGCAAGCAAGAAAGAAGACCAACACCATGGCCCTGTAGCTGGCAGAGGTGGAGAAAAGCAGGAGTAAGACTTCGCTGGCTCCAATGGTATGAGGCAGAAAATCCTTCCACACAGCAAAGAAACCCCTGGCACCAGGCTTACTAAGCCATGGAAACCTCTGTGCTCATCGTGAACAAATAGACTCCTGGACAGGAAAAGTGAAGCTACAGCCCAGATCAGCCTTTCTCTTTTCCCTCCCCAAGAATGAAAGAGTTGAACAGAGACCCACATGCTCACTGGCAGAAGCTATCATAAATCCCAACACTGGGTAAACAGAAGGAAGTAACATTTATGAAAATAACCAAGTAGTTAGAAAGAAGGATATCAGTTATCTATTGCTGTCTAACAAATTACTCCAAACCCAGCTACCTAAAAGAATAATAAACACTTTTAATTTGTCACAATTTCTGTGGGTCAGGAATTAGGGAGAGACATAATATGACGGTTCTGGTCTGGGGACTCTCAGGAGAGTGGTCCTCCAGCACACAGGAGGAAGCTGCAATGCCTTTTATGACCCAGCCTTAACGTCGAACACCATCGCGTCTGCTCAGTGGCGAGGCTCCATGGGTCTCACAGGTCAGCCCTGGTTCATGGAAAAAGGGGAACACAGGGCAGGGGCAGGAATAGCAGGAGGTGGGGCTCTTGAGGGGCACTGGAGGCTGGTACCTCAGGGACTACACAAGGAAACGGAATGAATATTCCCCATGGAACGGAGTTATTGCAAGAAACAAGAAAAAACAAAACAGAATGAGAATAAACAACATATTACATCTCTCTTCATAGTTTCTACAATTTTCATTGCATCTATGAGAAAAGAAGAATCTCAGTTACAAAAAATTCCTTCTATATGAAAAATCACTGTTAAAAACGTACAAAGCATAAACCATGAATAGCATAAAACCAAATAATATTAGAAAACTAGCTTGAAATTTTTTATTAGATATCAGAGGACAAGGCTAAAGAGATGAGGGAAAGCATAAGAGACATAGAGAATCCAGGCGATATAACATTTGTCTAACAGGAAAATGAAGAGATCAAAGAAGGAGCAAAACAAAAATTCATCTGTTTGTTGCTCATTCTAGATATATTTATTGAGACTGTTATAGGCCAATCACTAATGGAGATTTTATATACTCACTTAAAGTTTCTAATGAAGATGGAGGAAGACAAATACTTTATGATCTCAATTAGATGTTGAATCTAAAGCAAAATAAAATTTATAGACAAAGAGATCAGATTTTTAGTTAGAAGAGGTTGGGGTGAAGAATCGAGGAATTGGATAAAGGTGGTTAAAAAGGGATAAACTTCCTCTTATAACATAAATAAGTACTGGGTATATAATGTATGAGGTCTGTCCAGAAAGTATACAGCCACTTAATATGAAAAATAGAGACACTTATTGAAGAAGATACAAGAGACAAGAAACATTGTACATTGGACAATGATGCCTTAGTCCCCTTCAAAGTAGGCACCTTGGGACCTCACACAGTTCTCTCCAGAGTCTCTTCCACTGTTCAAAACACTGCAAAATCCTTTGTTGGAATCGCCGTCAGCTGCCCCATCATATTTTCCTAAATCTCACTGACAGTCTGAAATCTCTTCCTTTTCAGAGGTGATTTTTGTTTGGGGAAAAGCCATAAGGCGGAGGGCGCCAGAGCTGGCTCATTGGTAGAGGTTTGAACCAAGTCATTAGCAACTGCAGCGCAATGTTTCTTCTGCTCTGGTACTGCAGTAACTGTGGAACGAACTTTGCCATGATATGTTTCATGCCAAGATTCTGTGTCAAAATCTCAGTCACAGTAGTTTTTGGAATCCCCAGATCAGCTCCCAGTTATTGTACTGTCAGTCACTGATCTTTGTTGATTGCAGCCCTTACACATTCAACATTCTGAGGTGTTCTGCTTGTTGCAGGCCTTCATGAACATGGATCACTTTCAACAGATTCTTGACATTCTTTGAAACATTTGTGCTACACTTTTATTTGTGTTGCAGTCATTGCCCCGTCCCTGAAAGCCTTCTGAGCCATCCGAATAGTTTCTGCGGAGGAAAGTTCAAGCTTAACGCAAAATTTGATGCAGATTTGTTGCTTTACTTGGTCACTCATTTTTAAAAATTTATTTAATTTGTTTATTGTTGTTCAAATACAGTTGTCTCCACTTTCCCACTATCACATTCCCCTGCCCCACCCACCCCCACCTCCCACCCTCAATCCTTCCCTCCTTCGGCTTTGTCCCTGGGTCCTTCATAATGTTCCACGACGACTCTTCCCTCCCTTCTTTCCCCCGCTATCCTCCTTCCCCCCTCCCATCTGATTACTGTCGGTTTGTTTTTTATTTCAGTGTTGCTGGTTATATTTTGTTTGCGTGTTTGTTTTGTTGATTAGGTTCCACTTATAGGTGAGATCATATGGCATTTGTCTTTCACTGCCTGGCTTATTTCACTTAGCGTAATGCTCACCAGTTCCATCTATACTGTTGTGAAGGGTAGTAGCTCTTTCTTGCTTTCTGCTGTGTAGTATTTCATTGTGTAAATGTACCATAGTTTTCTGATCCACTCGTGTAGTGATGGGCCCTTAGGTTGCTTCCAGCAGTTGGCTATTGTAAATTGTGCTGCTATGAACACTGGAGTGCATAGGTTCTTTTGTGTTGGTGTTTCAGGATTCTTAGGGTATAAACCCAGCAGTGGAATTGCTGGGTCAAAAGATAGTTCCATTTTTAGTTTTCTGAGGAAATTCCAAACTGTTTCCCATACTGGCCGCACTAGTCTGCATCCCCACCAACAGTGGACTAGGGTTCCCTTGTCTCCACAACCTCGCCACCGCTTGCTGTTTGTTGATTTGTTTATGATGACCATTCTGACTGGTGTGAAGTGGTATTTCATTGTGGTTTTAATTTGCATCTCTCTGATGGCTAGTGAGGCTGAGGATCCTTTCATTTGTCTCTGGGCCCTCTGTATCCCCTCTGGGCCCCTTGGAGAAGTGTCTGTTCAGGTTCTTTGCCCATTTTTGAATTGGATTGTTTGTCTTTCTGGAGAGGAGTCATGTGAGTTCTTTATATATTTTGGAGATCAAACCCTTGTCCAAGGTATCATTGGCAAATATATTTTCCCATACAGTTGGTTCCCTTTTCATTTTGCTGATGTTTTCTTTAGCCAGACAGAAGCTTCTTATATTGATGAAGTCCCATTTGTTTATTCTTTCCTTTATGTCCGTTGCTCTAGGGGACATATCAGTGAAAATATTGCTGCATGGAATATCTGAGATTTTCCTGTCTATGTTCTCCTGTAGGACTTTTATGGTGTTGCGACTTATGTTTATGTCTTTTATTCATCTTGAGTTTATTTTTGTGTATGGTGTAAGTAGGTGGTCGAGTTTCATTTTTTTTTGCATGTAGCTGTCCAGCTCTCCCAACACCATTTGTTGAAGAGGCTACTTTTACCCCATTTTATGCTTCTGTCCCTTTGTTGAATATTAATTGACCATAGAGACATGAGTTTATTTCTGGTCTCTCTATTCTGTTCCATTGATCTATGTGTCTGTTCTTATGCCAAGCACCAGACTGTTTTGATTACAGTAGCCTTGCAATATAGCCTGATGTCAGGTATTGTGATCCCTCCTACTTTGTTCTTCTTTCTCAGAATTGCTACAGCTATTCAGGGTTGTTTATGGTTCCATATACATTTCTGAAATATTTATGCTATATCTGTGATATATGTCATTGGTGTTTTAATAGGAATTGCATTAAATCTATAAATTGTTTTGAGTAGTATGGACATTTTGATGATGTTAATTCTTCCAATCCATGAACACGGTATATGTTTCCATTTATTTGTGTTTTTCTTAATTCCTTTCTTCAGTGTTGTGCTGTTTTCTGCACAGCACAGGTCTGCACAGGTCTTTTACCTCCTTGGTTAGATTTATTCCTAGGTGTTTTATTTTTCTTGTTGCTATAGCAAATGGGATTTTCCCCCCTGATTTCTGATTGTGATATTTCATTGTTGGTGCACAAAAATGTCTTTGATTTCTGAATATTGACTTTGTATTCCTCTGTTTTGCCAAATTCACTTATTGGGTCAGGTAGTTTTTTGGTGGAGTCTATGGGATTTTCTAGGTACACTATCATGTTATCTGCAAACAATGACAGTTTTACTTCCTCCTTTCCAATTTGGGTGCCTTTTATTTCTTTTTCTTGTCTGATCACTGTGGCTAGGACTTCCAATGCTACATCCAATAGAAGCGGTGAAAATGGACATCCTTGTTTTGTTCCCAGTCTTAGTAGGAAAGCTTTTAGCTTTTGCCTCTTGAGTATGATGTTGACTATAGGTTTTTCATATATGGCCTTTATTATGTTGAGATATGCACCCTTTCCTCCCACTTTACTGAGTATTTTTATCATAAATGGGTGCTATACCTTATCAAATACTTTTTCCACATCTACTGATATGATTATGTGATTTTTGTCTTTTTTTATGTGATGTATTACATTTATTGATTTGTGAATATTGTATCATCCTTGCATCTCTGGGATGAATCCCACTTGATCATGGTGGATGATCTTTTTAATGTACTGCTGCATGTGGTTAAGGATTTTAGTATCTATATTCATCAGTGATATTGGCCTGTAGTTTTCTTTCTTTCTTGTGTCTTTATCTGGTTTTGGGATTAGGATGATGCTGGCCTCATAAAAAGAGTTTATGAATGCAACAGCCACACAGTGCACATGCTCACTCAATGGTGTCTACCGCCCCCACTGACTAGTAAAGTGATGTTGTCGTTCATGAACGTGCATTTCAGTTCCCTCTCCTTGGCTGCCAGGTTACTCTGATGTCATGCAAACAATTCTCAGGTTAACAATGGCTGTACTTTTTCTGGACAGATCTTGTATACTTGAATGCTGGGAAGGGAGAACTTAAAATTTCTCATCACAAAGAAAGTAACAGTTTTTTCTCTCTCCCTCTTTTCCTTATAACCCTGTCTATCAGGTGATGAATATTAACTAAAGTTATTGTGGTAATCATTCTCCAATATATGTAAATCAAGTCATTCTGCTATACACTTTACACTTACACAGTGCTGTTTGTCGATAAAACTGAACAGGAAATTTTTTTTAAAGATTCTAATGAAAGATTTTGTTTAATTATTTTTGTAATCTACTACTTCTAAAATCAAAGAAATAATAAAAGAACATGTCTCTAACTGGAAGGAAGGTGTGAGCCATCTGATCTACTGGGTAAAATGAATATAAAGGCAGTGTGCATACTTGTCTTTATAAAAATCTCAAGTTTCAAGGAAAAAGAAAATACATTTCAATATCTAAATTGGACAGAAACAGGTTACTCACAAAGAAAAAATGGACTTTTCCCAGACTTTATTTATGTAACTCTAAATTCTGGAATGAAGCAATGTCTGCTGAATTTTGAGGAGCAACAATTACAAAGAATTCTGTACATAGTTACGATGTCATTCATATATAGGTCAAGAGAAAGGCATTCTCAGACATGTAAGAACTCACGTAATCTACCTGACAAACAATGCCCCCAAAGGTCTATCAATCAACTAAGAAATGAGTCAAAATGAAGAAACCAAAAAATGTAAGAAATGATACAAAAGAAACAACCATGAGTAATTAAGCCAGTAAAGAATAGGCAATGTCTAAATCATTGTTTGGAACATGATTATGAAACCAAATGCAAGTGTCAAACGTAATTGTTGAAAGGAAAAATGTAAATCCCAAATATATAATTATTCTGACAAAAATCTAAGATGAGGAAAAGGCAAAGAAGGAGGTAAAAGTACCCTAAACTTCTCATCTAACTTTAATGCTGTTACAGATATTTTTTAAATTCTGGAAATTGGTGGGGTTTTTTGCTTTAAATATTTTGTTTTTTTATATAAACACACAACTTTCAAATTATTACAGAAAAGGGAGCCAAGAAAAATTGATCAACAGAGAAAAACTCAGAAGAAACAGCAAGGGAACATAGAACAAAGTATAAAATAATATTTCACTGAAGAGAGGGGAGCAAAGGGAAAAAATTGGGACAACTGTAATAGTATAATCAATAAAGTATAATTTAAAAAGCCAAAATAATATTACAAAACAATGCCAAAGATAAAGTTTAATTCAACTATACATGTATGAAATTCTGCTGTTAATAGATAAACACTTTTAGATTGTGTTAAAAAAGTCAAAGCATATTCTATTTTTCAGAAACATACAATGTTATGCAAAAAGGGAAAAAATTAAAAAATTGGAAAACATACAAAAAATGCAAACAAAAAGAAGCAACATTAGGAGCATATGAGGTGGAATTCAGAAGAAAATGCAAATAAGAGAGTATGATTTTATATTGATCAAAATATCAATCTGCAATAAAGATAGATTATAAGCCTACATGAACCAGATACGCTCTCATTAAGAAACATAAAGTAAAGCTACTATAAACAAAAGAAATTTATGAATCCATATATTAGTGGGGATTTAAAACTTTAATCCCTGTAATTGACAGAGCAAGGAAACTAAAAAGAGCTATAGAGAAATTGAATAACATAGATTTAACAAGAAAGGGGAAAATGAAGATCCTTGAGGTTTCGTCTGAACAGGACAGAATCAGCTGCTAAGACTGCCCTGCTTTCAGAGACTGTTAAGAGAGAAAGGAACACCAACACTTTATCCTCAGCCCAGCCTGAGGTTTTGTTCTGGGATTAGATCACACTCTCACTTTAGGGCCTTTGCATCAGCTTCCTCTTAGCTTGGGACAACCTAGCCTCTGCCCTCACCCAGATTTACCTGACTCATCCTCACTACATTTTCCTGAAAGCTCAAAAGTTACCTCTTTAAGCCCTGGTTGGGTAGCCCAGCTGGTTAGAGTGCTGTCTGGATATGTCACAGTTGTGAGTTCGAGTCCCAGTTCAGGGCTTATAGAGGAATCATTCAATGAATGCAAAAATGAGTGGAACAATAAATGGCTGTTTCTTTCTCTCTCTCTCTCTCTCTCTCTCTCTCTCTCTCTCTCTTCCTCCTCCCTCCATTCCTCTCTCTCTAAAAATCAATAAATTTTAAAAAGTTTAAAAAAGAGAGGCCTTCCTTGCCTCGTCAGGCTGAGATTCCCCGGCCGGCTCAGCCCTGCTCTAGGCAATCTCTGTTTCCTTATCCTGCTTTATTTATTTGTTCACTGATTTATTTGCACATCATTACCATACCTGATGTCTTATGATATAAGCTTTTTGTTTGTTCACCTTTGTATATCTCCAGTACTAGAATTCTGACACACAACAGTATTGGCTCAATCGCATAGTTCATAAACGAATGAAATTTTAAATGTAAAAAATTTTAAACTTCTATAAGTTCTTTGTGTTGCTATAAATCAGTGGTTCATGACTGGGGGCTGCTTTTCACCTCCCAGGAATGTTTGGTAATGTCTGGAGAGATTTTTGATTGTCAGAAGTTGATGACAACCAAACGCACAGAAAATCTCCCCAGCAAAGGCTCAGCTGGCCCCAAATAACAGTGCCGAGGCTGGGAAATGGCTATGGAGCCACTATTGCCTACTTTGTTTAGGAAGATATTTTCTTAGGATTTTAAAAGTTATAAATACACAATAAGAAGTTAAAAGTCAGTTTTAAGTGGCTGAGAGAGGTAGGGAGAGGTGAATAGCCCTGAGCGCAGAGGATTTTGGGGGCAGTGAAGCCACTCTGCATGATATTCTAGTGAGGGACACATGCCATTATACATTTGTCCAAACCCAAAGAAGGTACAACATAAAGAATGAACCCTGATGTAAACCATGGGCTTTGGGTGACTATGTGTCAATGTAGGTTCCCTGATTGTGTGGGATACTGATGATGGGGCAGGCTGTGCATGTGCTAGGCAGGGGGTATATGGGAAATTTCTGTACCTTCCCTTCAATTTTGCTGTGAACCTAAAACCACCTAAAGCCAGAAGAAGAAGGAGGAGGAGGAGGAGGAGGAGGAGGAGAAGGAGAAGAAGGAGAAGAAGAAGGAGAAGGAGAAGAAGGAGGAGGAGGAGTAGGAGGAGGAGGAGGAGGAGGAAGAGAAGGAGAAGAAGAAGAAGGAGTTTCCCAAGGCACACAGATATTCTAGCTCTTTCATACTCAGAGTGTGGTCCTTGGATCAGATGTGTCAACATCACCTGAGAGCTTCTTAGACATGCAAACTCTTGACCCCATGCTAGACCTGCTGAACTAGAACCTGCAGTTTAATAACATCCTAGGTGCTTCATAAACACATTTAAGTTTGAGAAGCACTGGGCTGGGACAAAAGTTCTTATTCTTGGCTGCTCATTGGAATCACCTGAAGGGTTTTTTTAAAATACTAATGTTCAGGCCACACCCCAGGCTAATTAAATGAGAATCTGGGGGCTGGGCTCAGGTATTATTACTCTCCAAGTGGGGAACCACTGTTTGAGACTAGATGTTGAAGTTACAAAAGAGTTAGTAAAAAAACTTGTTTTCTGCCTCTTGGGTCCTTGATTCACAGCAAGGACATAAGCCTTTGTGAGAGGGACAGGCTGCTGGGGCTGGAGAGGGTTTGTGAGGGAGGGTCTCCCTGGAGAGTGTATGAGTGGGCCTCGGTTTCCCCCTACCTCACAGTCACTGAGCAAGCCCCAGGAGAGCTTGGTCTGTGTGGCCTGGATTTGGGGACACAGTGGACGGGGATCTGACACCTGCCCGACAAGGCTGCGGTTTTCAGGCTGATGTCAGAGCAGAAGGAGACGGGCTGCTCAGGACTGGAGCCACTTCCACGGAGGACTGGCCTGGCGGCACCCGTTTCTCATGGGCGAGAGTGAGCCTGGCGAGGCGGGAACTCATGGACTGGCCTAGAGCTGTGGAAAAGCTCGTCGGAGAGGACCTCCGGGTGAAGCCGCGAGCCCCTGCCAGCCACTGCGAGAGTGGGAAGGGGCCTCGGGAGAAAATGCACCTCTGCCTTCAGAGCAAGTGCAGCCAGATGGTCCCTGTAGGGCTGGCCTCTGAAGGCTGCATGAAAACACACCATAAAAAACTCACCTTTAAATCACAGAGCATAGAGCCATTGCACAACAGAACCTGCCAAGTGGGATCTCGTCCATCCCTTCTTCCTCCTATTCTCTTCACAAGACCCCCAGCCCTGGAGGGGGCAGACACCGCAGTTACTGAGCTGGGAGAGGCAGAAAAATGCCGGCAGTAAAACAGAGAAAAAGGCTGATGCCAATACCCCCACACCACCCAGCTGCCCCCTATGAACTACCTCCTAAACTCTTGCACCATGTGAGTGAGCGTCCTTGCTGAAGTGAGGGAGAGAATCAAAATCAGGTTTGAGGATTTTAATATCACATAGGCCTGGACACTTTCCATTACTGAATTGGTTCAGTATTTGGGACTTTAAACAATTTTTATTATCTGAAAGCGAGAGTGAGAGAGGGGGAAAAAAAGCAATGCTCCAATTTTCAACCCATGGCAGGGAGCAAAAGTAGCATCTGTCATTGAATAAAGTTTAAACAAATGATGATGGGAGACAGAAATAAAGGGGCTTCCCCTGCCATCCCATGAGCCAGGCTCAATGTGTGGGTTACAGAAGGAAGGCCCTGGGGCTCAGTCTGGAAACAGCCCGGTGGGGGGTTGCTTCATGAAAAAGAGCTAAATCTTTCATCTTTATAGTAATTGAGTAATGGAGAAGAGAGCGGAGGGACAGAGGAAGAGAGAAAAGGGGGAGAAGACTCGATGTGCAAGGCAAGGGCAGGAGGTTGGTCCCAGAGCAGTTGGACTATGGGGACCCATAGCGGGGTGGGGGCCGCGGTTTGGAATAGGCTGGGAACTGCTGCTCTGAGGTTAACAAGCGAGAAATCTGTACGGGCCACCCACATGCACGTGTTGATTTCTAGAACCGTGTTACTGCACTTTGTTTTTTTTCTAAGCAGGACAAAGCAGTTGAGCCAACTACCATTAGGTTCTCTTTTTTCTGAGTTTATGACAGGATTAAAATGACCCCCCTTCCCCGCCCCTCCAATTCTAATGTCACACAGGAGAGAAGGGTCAGTGAGGAGCAGCCTGTTCTCAGCAAGTCTGGCTGGTTCAGATGACACTCTGAGGCCCCACTTGGTCTCTGTGCCTTTTCCTGTTCAATAAATAGATAAAACTGAGACCCCAAGCAGCCAAATGATGCTCCTAGAGGGTCCCTGCACCCAAACTGCTGCCCGCTACAAGTGTCCTGAGGGAGAGCTTCCAGGCCACCCTCGGGTCCTGCCTGGAGACGGGCAGAAAGGCAGGGTGGCGTGATCTTGCCATCCACCCCCCATGCTGTTGCCACTCCCCGACCCTGCCCTCAGCCTCCTTTCCTCTCTCTGCATTAGACGGGGTCACGGGGATAGTTTAAGTCACGTTGTCTTCCATCCTTTGAATTTGCCCAGACACCACCTCAGAAAACTCTGCCAACAGAGGATACACATTCTTATACCAGGTCACAAAAACATTATCGATAGCCTCTAACATGTACAGATTGTACAGATCACATCCTCTGACCAGAGTCCAAGAAAACTAGAAATTAAAAACCAAAGGATGGGCAAAGAACAAAAACACTGAACCACTTGGGAAATTAAAAATCATTTTTCTAAGTAATTCTTGAGTCTAAAAAGGAATACAAATGTCAATAACAGGCTGTATAGAACATAATGATAATAATGAAAACACAGAAAAATAAATGAGCCAAACAATTATTTCCAGATGCCAGAAAAAGAGAAAAGCAAACAATTACTGCCACCAACACAACCCAAGGAAACAAGGAGAAGCTAATAACGAAAACCCCCAGAAATTAATGGATTAGAAAATGGAAAACATAAATTGATGAATAAGTCCAGAACGTGGCTCTTTAAAAAGACCATTGACTTAGAGAAAGCACTGGCAAGCCTAATCAAGAGAGGAAACATGAGTACAAAAACGAGAAACGACACAGAGCAAATGAAAAGTAGAGATGAGTAGGTTCCATAACTTTATGCTAATAAACTTGAAAATCTCAGTGAGGTGGATAGTTTTCTGGGAAAATATAAGTGAGCAAATTTGACTGAAGAAGTGGTAGGAAACCTAAATAGATTGACGATTCTAGGCAAAGCTGAAAAAGTTGTCAGAAGGAAGTATTAAACCCAGACCATTTCAGAGGCAAATTCTTTTGAACCTTCTACCACATCATCTCTGTGCTGTTTAAATAGGGTCAGTGCATGGAAAAAGATGGGCAACTTCCCAAGTCATTTTACTAAGCTTGCATTGCCCGCACACAAAAGCCAACCAGCCAGATGGGCAAAAGAGAAACTGCAGCCCAATTTCACAAATACAGATGCAAAATATTAGAAAATTGAACAAAGCCATATGTGTAAAATAATAATACAGTATATACAAGTAGGCAATGATGCCAGCAGTACAAATGTTCAGTATCAGGAAACCTCTTAATGTGATCGATGTTGTTGATAGATCAAGCTGAAAACCCACATTATCACAGTCTTAAGAGCTTAGGTTTTGAAGTCAGAAAACCTGAGTACAAATCCAGCCTTTTTTTTTTTTACTTTCTAACTATGGACCCATGGACAGTTTCCTTACCTTCAAATGTGAAAAATTTGCCTAAAGCTGGGTCATGTATACATTAAATGAAATAATGAATAGAAAACTCAGCATAGAGCTGAGCATATAATCAGAGCTCAGTAAATAAGAGGTTTTTTTAAAAAAATCATAAGACGTTGCTATTCATTCCTAGTGATATTTTGTAAATAAAACAAGAATTGAAGAACATTCCTTTACTATGACAAAGGTAATCTCTCTCAAAGCAAAGCAACATCATAATTAACTGGGAAAACATTACCGATACCCCAGTTAAGTTCAGGAACAAGACAGTGGTGTCTCTGTATCTCCGCTATTACTCATTAATGTTCTAGAAGTTCTAGGAATGGAATTAAATAAGAAGATAAAAAAAGAACCATAAATATTCCCAAGGAAGAAATATTATCATTGTCATTTTTAGGGGGTATGTTTTCTTTTCATTTTTTTTGTAATGTAAACATCTCAGAGAAATCAATTGAAGAAGTCAGAGAACTAACAAATGAGTTTAGTAGGGTATCAGTCACAAAATATAGAAATATAGATATAAAAACCAATACCTTTCCTATGATAATGAGTAAGCCATTAGAACACACCATGGAAGTATACTGCATTTACAGAAGCAACAAAATTCATGGGAATTAACAAGAAATGGTCAATATTTATGTAAATAAAACCAAAAAACTTTACGCAGAGACTCACAATGAGACTTGAACACAGGGAGAGACAAACACTCTTTTCTAAGAAGAATCAATATTATAAGTTTTCAATTGTCCCAGTTAATAATGTATAAGTGAACAAATTTCGATCAAAATCTCAATAAAGATTTTTTCTCAAGGAAATATTAACAAAGTTATTGTGAATTCCTCTGGAAGACTAGAAGTGTGGAGAGGAATATGTTGAAGGAGGGTAAGGTGGATGGACTTGCCCAACCAGACATTAAATATAATTAAAGTTTCCAACAATTAAAAGAGATACACAGGTGCATAACAACAGACAGATGGATTCATGGGACAGCCCCAGGCAGGAAAAGACCCAAGTGTGTGTGAGAATTTATTATTGATTATGAAGATATTTCACAGAATGAAAGAATGACCACTCAGTAAACAAAGGCTAAGTTAGACCCCTTCCTCAAAATGCATATAAAAATAATCTCACCTTTGAATTATGTATATTTTTAATTTTGACCTTTTGTGTTGAAAAGGTTTAAAATTTTCAGAAAGTGTTAGAATAACATAACAAAGTACATCATATCCTTCACAAAGATTCACAAATTGTTAACGTTTTACAATTGGTTTATCATATATATGTACTTATGTGAATGAAGTATTTATCCTTAATTACTTCACTGAGAATCTTCAAAGAACAAGGGCAATCTCTTAAGCAAGCATATTATAATGATCAAATTCAAAACATTTAATGTTGATCCAACACTATTATCTAATCCTTAGTCTGTATTCAAATTTTGCCAAACATCCCAGTAATTATCCTTTACAGCAAACAGTCCCTCTCCTCCATCTAGGATCCAATCTAGGGTCATTTATTGAAATTAGTTGTTATTCTTTTGTTTTCTTTTGATTTAAACTTTATTGTATTTTTTTTCCATTACCATTTAGTGTTGTCATCCTTTAGTTGCCTTTAATCTGGAATAATTCCTCAGCCTTTCTTTGTCTTTCGTGTAACTGATATTTTTTGAAATGTGCAGGCCAGTAGTTTTGAAGGTTCTTTCTCCCTTTATGCATATCTGATATTTCTTCATTGTTAGAATCAAGTTATGAGTCTTTGTGGGAGTACTGCATAGGACATGCCGTTTCCTTCTCAGTGCATCACCTAGGAGGCAGGGGATGCAGGTTTATTCTTTTATTGGTGATGTCAACTTTGATTCATCACTTGGCTAAGTAGTGTTTAATGGAGAGAAGTTTCTCTATTTTCTTTTGTGATTAATACTGAAATCTGTGGAGAGATACTTTGAAGCTGTGTGCATATCTGTTACCCATTTTTGTCTAAGTGTATTGTTACTGGAATTGTTATAAGGTGGTGATTTAGAACTCTATCATTCCTGCTGTATTTATTGGCTGGAATTTTATTCTAAGGAAGAGCTTTTTCTCCTTCCTTTCTCCCCCTTTTCTCTCCTCTTTCTGTTTCTTTCCTGTCAGTACGGATTCAAGGATTCTCATGTTGTTCAATGAGCTATCACCCATTACAGTCATTACTCATTTTGATGCTGAAATTGTTCCAGATTTGGCCAGTGGGTCCTGTGCCTTTCTGACCTGTTCCCATAATGTTCAAGCACTTCCTTGCTTTCTAGCACAAGATGTTCCAGGCTCATTTTGTACTTTTTCTGACCCAGACTTGGAATCAGCCATTTCGCTAAGGAACTATGGTTCCTTTAATTGGGTAATAGCATTAAGAAACAAAGATTTGGGCATATTAAGTAAAAAAGTTAAATCATAAAAGAACCATAGATAAATGTTGGGTTGGCCAAAAAGTTAGTTGTTGTTGTTTTTTTCCATAAAATGGCTCTAGTCGTGCTTAGTTGTCTTTAATTTTATTCGAAACAATTTTGTTAGATTGAATGGTGACAGCTTTCATGTCAGCATGCATTAAAAAAAATCAAAATTGGCAAATTTTTGTGTAGCCATTTTAAGATTGAAGATGGAGGAAAATGTGGAACATTTTCAGCATATTATGCTTTATTATTTCAAGAAAGGTAAAAATGCAACTGAAATACAAAAAAGGATTTGTGCAGTGGATGGAGAAAATGCTGTGACTGTTTGAATGTGTCAGTGCTTTGCAAAGTTTCATGCTGGAGATTTTTTCACTGGACAATGCTCCATGATCGGGTAGAGCAGCTGAAGTTGATAGTGATCAAATTGAGACATTAACTGAGAACGATCAACATTATACCACATGGGAGATAGCCAACATACTCAAAATATCAAACCAATAAAGTTATTGGTGAAAATGAAAAAATGTGTGTCTTTTATTTACAGAAACAAGCATTTGGGCTTTTTGGCTAATCCAATAGTTACATATTCTTTGGGTGAGAAAGGACTTTTAACTATAACAACAAAGACAAAACTGTGTAATAAAAAGGTAAAACCCATAGATTTAACTACATACAAATTTAGGAACTTCTCTAGGAAATCTTCATAAACAAAATGCTGAGAGTTCCTAAGATTCACTCCTTGAAATTCTTCTCTTCTTTGTCCACAACCCCTTCATTGGTGATTTCATTCAATATTATGGCTTGTAGAGCTACTTATGTCCTGATAAGCAAACTTACTTCTGCAACCTAGACCCCTTTTCTGATCCTGAAATTGTATATTCCCTGCCCACTCAACATCTACACTTAGATGTCTACCACGTGTCCCAAATGTCTCTCTCTCTTCCCAACTTACTTTTCCTACTGTCATCTGCATATCAATTAATGGTAACTCCATTCTTTCAGGTGCTCAGGCTATAATTTTAGGGTCATTCTTGAATATGTTCTTTTTCTCACATCAGTAATCCATAGCAAATTGTGTCAGGTTTACATTCAAAATAGATCCAGAATTTGATCACTTTTCATCACCCCTGTTGTCATGACTCCAGGCCATCTCAGTTGGATCATGGTGCAGACTCCTAACTGAACTTTCTATTTTTGCCCTTGCCACATTATAATCTGTCCTCAACAGAGCTGCCAGTTGGTCAGATCACATTATTCCTCCACATTATTCTAAAATCCCCACATGACTTTCATACCTTTGGGAGAAGTAGCCCACGTCCTCATAACGGCCTCCACAGGCCAGCACCATTGGTTCTTAACTCTGGCTCCAAAGACAGTGACACAACAAGTGACCACCCCTCTAACTAGCTGCTCTAGTTGAGATGGTGAGGCCTTCTTGGAAGAGGCAAGTGTGTAGGATTTTGGTTGTCACTGGGGCAGAGACAACACTGCCCATTGCAGCTGCACCTCTTGCCTGCCATTCCCTACTCCCCCAGGTGGACTCTCCTTCCAAAAACATCTGCAGGGGATGGCCACGAGCATAAACCATGCCAACCACCCAGACAACTGGGGCAGAGTAGAGAGAAGCGGGAGTTTTGTTAGTAACCCACCTTGAACTTACCTATTGGTCTAAAGTATTTATCATCTGGCCCTTTCTCAGAAAAATTTATGGATTCCTGCTTAAGAGTATAAGCTTTGTGAGACTATTTTAAAAACATTAAGGTGTATTGATATATAACATTATAATAGTTTCCAGTGTATAACATAATGATTCAATATTTGTATATATTGTGAAATGATCACCACAACAAATTTTATTAACATCTTGTCATCATACAAAGTTATAATTTTTTAGGACATGGTTTTAAAATTTTATTTTGGTCACTGATGGTTTTTTCTGTATCTAATAGGGGGTCTGGTACACAGTAGGTTGCTCAAGAATTATTTAATAGATGAATCCAAGATGAATTAGAAAAATATTTGTATCATATATAATGGAAATCCTTAATATATAAAGAGCCAATGTACATCTCTACAAAAAATTTGAGCATACCGGGAGATCAGGTAAAGACATGAAGATAAAGATTCACAAAATAGAAATACAATGACCAGCAAATATATAAAGATTTTAATACCAATCAAATCCAAATTTAAAAAAAAAAGTAAGGAAAAAGACACAACAAACATAAACCAATAAAAGAAGAAAATTGATAAAATGAACTTCATTAAAAGTAAAAAGTTTTCTTTTCAAAAGACACCATTAAAAAAATTAAAAAGCAAGCTACAGAATGGAAGAATATATTTATTAAACATACGTCTGACCAAGGACTTGTATTCAGAATATTTAAAAGATTCTTATAATTAAAAAATAAGATAAATAACCCAACTTAAAAATGAGTGAAATATATAAAGACACACTCACCAAAGAAGATTCACCAAAGAATATACATCAGTGGCCAATAAGCACATAAAAGATTCTTGACATCATTGGTATTCAGCAAAACACAAAATGAACCCCTAATAAATATCGTTTCATGTCCACCAGAATTACATTCAGCATACAGACAATAGAAAGCACTGTTGAGAACAATCAGCTTGAAAGCTGACACATTGTTTGGGAATGTAAGACCATACACCCACCTTGCAAAGAAGCATGATTCACATTTGTTATACAACCCAGCAATCTCACTCCTGTGTAGTTATCCAAGAGAAAAAAAAAAACAACATATGTCTCTTCAAACGCGTGTGTGTGAATGTTCATTGCAGCACTATTCCTAAAAGGCCCAACCTGAAAACAGCCCAAATGTTTATCAACTGGTAAATGAGTAAACAAGTTGTAAAATTTCCATGTTATACTACTTAGCCATGGAAAAGATCAAAATACTGATACATAAAACAACATGAATGTATCTCAAAAGCATTATGCTAAGTGAAAAAAGAAAAGCATAAAAAACTACATGCTGCATGACTGTATGATTTCATTTACATGAAGTTCTAGAAAAGGCAAAATCATAGAGACAGAAGGTAGCTCAATGGTTGCCTTGGGCTATGGGGCTGGGGGAAGGATTGATACAAAGAGACACGGGGAAACTTTAGGGAGATGGAAATGCCCTACCTCTTGATTGCTAGTGGCTGTATGGCTGGATACGATTGCTCAAACTCATTGAAGTGTATACTTAAAATGAATGTTAATGTGCATAAACTACACTGCAATAAAGCTGATTTTTAAAATGCAGGAAAAGGGTAGAAAAGTAATAGGAGGGCCATTCAAAGAAGAAGGAATTGTAAAAGAGATTTCTGGTTCATTTTCAAGGTGTGGGAAGGGATCACCAGAACCTGAGGGATGTGCTGTCTCTAGGCAGAGAACATGGTGTTTTGGTGAGTAAGCGGTCCTCGATTAGTGCCTAAACTGAAACTGCCACCTGGCCTGGTCCCCCCACACCTCTCCAACATAATTTTTGAGAAAAATGCTGGCCTACACAGAGCTTTCCCCATTTAAAGATGGGTAAGAAAGAGAAAGAAATCCTCAAGAAAGTTGTACAACAGAGACAGGAGAAAAGATATATAGCAAGCAAAAAGCTGATGGTGAATACCTTCCAGAAAAAGAATGAACTTGGGAAACAGATGAATATTTTAGAAAAATACTCTGTCCAGGAGCTCAAAGAAATTAATGAGAACAGGAGCTCTTCATGGGGACATGGGAGGGCTGAGGGAGGAGATTAAGGAGACTGAAGAAGCAACATTAAGACAATAGAGATTAAAAAGTGAGCTGATGAAGACTAAAAATGAAAATGTAAGATGATGAATGTGTTAGCAAGATAAAAACCTTATTGGCAGTCACAAGAATGGAGCATATACTTGAAAGCAGGTTAAGATGCACAGTAGATATAAGTATGAGAAAAATCTCATAAAATAAAATGTAGAACATAGGTAGATATTCATGATAGACCAAAGAACTTCAGCAAATATGCAACTGTTGTTCCAGTAGAAGTAGACAGGATAAATGAAGTAGAAAACAATAAAAAAATAAAAGAAAATTGTCCTACTAAGGAAGACCTGAGTGTACAGTTTGAAAGAGCACATTATGTTCCAGAAAAACACATCCTAGTGAAGTAATTAAGTATTAAAGCTAAGGAAAAAAATCGTATGGGCATCTGGGCAGGAAAAGCAAGTCACTCACAAAGCAGAAAACAGTATCAACTGGCCTGAGGCCTATTCCCAGTAACATTCAGTAGCAAAAGATAGTTGAGTATTGTCTATGAAGCTCTGAGAGAATATGAGCCAACGAGTTTTCACTGAGCCAACTTATCACTCAAGTCTAAAGTCAATAGTCATTCACAAACATAGAAATATGCAGGGACAGTTGCACCCCTAAGTACTTCTTGAAAAACTACCTGGTGGTGGAATCCAATTAATCAAGAGATGACTCTAAATAAAGAATGGAGAAACTATTATATTAAAGGTCTGGTGATGGACCTTGAATACATTTACATATAGAACCATTATATTTATATAATTAATATAATAATAAAACTATAAACACTCTCGTTGCATACGACTAAGATTTTGGGATTGCTTGTCACTGCAGGCTAAACTAGCACAAGCTAATTAATGCACCAATGTTAATCTAAGAAATGAGTCTACTTGGAAGGGACTGTGGGGCCTCCTGGGAAAGAATCTTCTAGGATCAGAAAGTCCCTGGTTGGCTGTGGAGCGGCTAAGGAAGTTAGGGTGGTGTCTATTACCTAAATGTCCTTGGCTGTGTCCCATAAACTCGTATCTTGTCCTTGGGGGAGATAGGGCTGCAATGCCAGTAAAATAAAAGTATCCATTTCACAAAACCTCTGAACGGTATTGTGGCCAGAGCAATGAACCCTGAGATCCTCCCCCGGAGTGGAACGTGAAAGGGAGAGATACTCTATCTCACTCTGTCTGGGATGCTGTGGTGTCTTTGCATCTTGAGGGCTCTGAGACATTGGTGGCAGTGCCCACTGGGAAGTGCTGCATCATAGGGACCATGTTCTGGGTGCGTACCAGAGCCCAGTGGGAAATGGTAGCAATAACCAGTGATTGCGCAGGTCCCTGTGTTAGACTGTGTTAGACTGCAGGTGATGGGACAGTGATGGTTTCAGTTGGAAGTAACAAGATTATACATGATATAAAAAAATCAAGTGAATTTATAGGCTTAGTATATGGAAATGTCCAGCAATGCAGTGAGCATCAGGCAGTTGGATCGGTCAGAGGAAGTCACTCAGGACTTGATTTCTTTTCGTCTTTTTCACTTCCATGCAATCGGCTTCATCTCACGGCTGGCTCCCCTTGTGTTTGCAAGAGGGCTGCCCTCAATTCCTAGGTTGACATCAAACAAGTGAGAATGTAAAACCACTGAACATAGTTCTTGAACTTCATTCTAATTGGACCAACTTAGGTCATATATCCAAACCAATAACTATGAAAGGAAATGACATTATGCTATTAGTTTAGATCAGCAGTTCTCAAGCAGGGGCAATTTTGCTCCCCTGTGACATTTGGCAATGCCTGAAGACATTTTGTCACAGGGGTGTGTGTGTGTGTGCGTGCGTGTGTGTATGTGTGACTGACTGTCACTTCGTGGATAAAGGCCAGAGATGCTGCTAAACATTTTACAATACCCAGGGCAACCCCACTCCCCACTGCCAATATAGAATTACCCTGTCCAAAACAGTGGTGCTGAGGTTGAGAAACCCTGGCTTGGGCCAATCAGGATCCTGCTGAGTTGAGATGGGGTCAGAACCATTCAAATGGCTTGGCTGCCACACATGCAGGAAGGGTGAAATGGATGCTGAGAAGGCAACCTGAGACCCTCCACAAGAGCCCAGAAGACCACTAGGTGGCAACTGGACTTTGGTGTGCACATAGGTGACACTTTCCGAGAAATAGTGTGGAGATTGTAAGATGACAAATTCTTAAGTGATGTGGACCAAGGAAATTGGACTTATCATCAATAGGGTGACTTCATTTGTTCCCAGAGGCTAATAAAGCCTTAGCCAACCCAGATTACACAATTGTAGATTTTGGAATAGGACCTGGAGGCGTGGATACCATTACCTATTTGAGCTGAGGAGGGTGGACTAGAGATGAAACCTGGCGTGGGGCAGGAGCTGTCGAGGTGGGCAGCTTCTGAACAGGAGAGCTGTGGTCAGCCAGGGACGACCTTCTCCTCCTTAAGGTGATAAGGAGACCCCTCAAGGATGTCAGAAAGGGAAACGACATCATCAGATTTTCATTTTATAAAAATCACTCCTGTGTGGAAGGTGAACTGGAGTAGAAGGGTGGAGAGTGGGGTAGGCAGGGGGTGGGACAGTCAGCAAGAAGACCTGTTAAAAGACTCTAGCTGTGTCCTGGATGAGGTGAAATGACACCTGGGACTAAAGGGAGTGGAGAGGATTAAGTGGGTTTGTGTGCCACTAATCAGTAGGCAGTTGTAAAATGTGAGATGGGCTGAAAGAGGGAGGGAAGGGAAGGGGAGGCGGCAAGAATACCTTTTACTTTTTCTGACCCAAACTGATGATTAGGTGGTGGTACCAGCGACAGAGATGAACCACAGAGGAGGGTGGAAGTGGTGAGGGAGGAGAAGATAGGGTGGATTTTGAATCTGGGTTTGAGGGACTTGTGGGATTTGTATCTGCATTTCGTGAGTGTCATCCTCTGATCAGTAGAATTAAATTGGTCGGGGGGGGGGGTGGATTTTCATGTAAAGGGAAAAGAAAGGGCACTCAGGAGAGAAATTTGGGGAATGCCAACACCTAAGGACAGGCTGGAAAGAGACAGAAGGAGGGCTAAGAGAAAATGCAGAAACAAACTTGGGAGAAGCAGGGAGTTGGCAAGGTTCAGACACTACCGAGAAATCTCATGCATGATAAGGCCTGAAAGTGTCTATTGAATTTCGCTCCAGAGGCTGCCGGCGACCTTGAGGAACAGTTTTCCTGCAGCGATAGAGACGGAAGTGAGATTGCAAAGCTTGGGGGAGAGTAAGGGAGGGGAGGAGATGGAGCCAGTGAGGCCAGACCCTTCCACGGAGAAGCTTGACTGGGGAGGGAGCAAAACGGGATGGTGGCAGGAGGGAGGGAAAATCAGACAGCCAATTCAGAAAACTCTGAAAGCTACTTCTATTTAATTTAAAAACCAAACAACAATGAGCTAGACAATTACATTACTAAAGGATTTATACTGAACGAAAAAGAATGTTAATATAGACTAAAAAAGCTTCAATGCTTTTGAACCAATATGTTTAGCTTTTATTTAGTAATCTGATTTTTCTTATTATAAAAGCAGTACACAATACCGTGGGGGTTCAGAATGAGTTACCCCAAGATGTGCTTCATTGGTGTGCAGATTACTTTGAGCTAATAGTAATTTAAGCTTCAGACTTGAGAGAAACTTCTGCCCCTTCCTTTGTCTACCTAGAAGAACTTGAATTAGGGGCCTTGACTGTAATAAGAGATTATCAAAGATAACTTTTTTTTTTTTTTTTTTTTACCTATCTCTAGGGCAGGGCAAACTTCTATTTACTAAACGTCTGTTTTTATCATCCTGCAATAATTCTCTGAAGCCCCCATGGTGCATGAACTCATACCTAGCTCCGCGGCTCTTGTCTACCTCAACCCCCCTCCCTATTTCGGAGCCTCTTGTGCAAGTTAGGTCTCAGACTCACTCACCCATGTGGGGTTTCCATACATATGTTTAAATTAAATTTGGTTATTTCTCTTGCTAATCAGTCTCGCAACTGATTATTGGACCAGCCAGAAGAACCTTGAAGGTAGAAGAAGGTTTCTTCCTCTCCCATATTACTTAAAGCTCTAATTTCAATTTTAATAGCATAATAAAATATTTTACATTAAATATAGTTTGTAGATATAGTAAATAGTTATAAATTTAATATATTAAATCATTTAAATAATTTATTTAGCCATTTTTCTATTAATGACGTTATTTTTGTTTTGTTCATAAGACAATTGGAACTTTCGTGCTGAGAGAGTCAGTGGAGGGGAGAAGCTCAAGGACCAGGAGAGAATGAGAGGCATCATTCAGGGGCCCCTTAAGGCCTTGAAGTTTCCTGCTTCTAAGCCAAGAACCCCTCTAATTTTTAGGAAGAGACAAGTAAGGACAAGGATGAGCAAGTCCTTCTCTAATGCCCAAGATCTACCTCTCACCTTTAAAGTGAGATCATTTTCTGGAATCTTATCACTACCACTTTACATTCGTGATTCAAAATGTGTAGTAGCGGTACACTGAGAAACCACGGGCTATAGTACAGTCATTTCCTCACATGAGGCTGAGGAGTTTGGACTTGATCTTATAAAATGAGAAACTGGCTCCTATGCTTACCATCCCCCAGGGTAAGCAGGCCTCCTCCTGCTTCCCCTGGCCTGCATTTCCTCTTCCCTTAGGGAAATAATCCAGAATAAGTCAGAGGTTCAATTTCATCATTGCTCTTTTGAACCTAATTACTCAGACAATACCCAGCATTGCCCCAGGGTAATCAATTGATGTGTTGATATCCTGTTGGTAAATTGTGGGTCACAACCGGCAGGCCTATTAAACTGGGCACTTGCACAATTGCAAGTCCTCGTGGAAGCGGGCAGAGGGTCAGAAAACCTAAGCAAATGTCATTCTGAGCATAAAAACTGGAGAAGATGGATCATGGCGAAGGTCTTGTGCCCAAGGAGGTTCCTGACTAGATTGGCAAAAATACGGTTTGTGAATCTAGAAAATAAAGTGGTGGCCACCAGGAACCACACTGTGTTGTGAAATCACATTCTTTTTTGGTGGGTTAGGGATTAGGAGGGACAAGCGTCAGCTGTGCCTGTTTCACGGAAAGTCTCTAACGGGGGCTCAACAGAGACCCGAGAGCTGGGATGACCCAGCCCATCTCTGACTCTGACGCTTTCCCCCCATTACAGCAGAGACCACGTGGAAGTCCAGTTACATGGGAGGCTGGTTCAGGAACAAATCCCACAGGATTTTGGGAAATGTAGCAACTCGGTCTGGAACTGGATATAGGCAACGCAGTTCTCTCTTGTTTTCAGCTTGCTCTAACCTAAAGCTCCAGATCCAGAGACTGGCCTTGACTTGAACATGAAACTGGAAAAGATGCTTCCTGTCACCACAAATAACAAATAAGTTATTTGTCAGAACAAATAAGTAGGGACAAGGATTAAATCTTTACAGGCTCTTTATTCAGGCTGGCGATCTGAGAGGACAGTGGGTTATATGCCCTAAAAACTGTCTTAATGTCTCATTTCAAAGTGACCTTTTTAGAAGGAGAATAAAAGGAAGGTAAAGGGCTTGGTAAAAAATGTTAATTGGATAAGAGTTGCAGGGGTGATTTTCCTAGTACTTATTTGTCTGTTGATCAATAATTCTTTATCTGCATAATGGGGTTCCCTCCCTGGAACACAATGGCTCAGATACCATTCAGTTGTTTACAGACCCCCTGCAGCACAAAGGTTGAATTTCTTGTCAATCTCCCAGAGTCCTGTATTCTACTTCCTAAAATAACAGCTTTCTTCCTGCCTTGATCACATAAGCCTATCAACTATAACTACGGCCAAAAATTTTTAACTCTTGAATTCCCCTATCAAACCCAGTCTAATATAGGCTCTGTCTTGTCCCTGAGCCCTTTCAGGAACTCCAGCCCATCCACCTGTTGGGTCTATGTCTTGACCTCACCAATCTGCTGCACTGCCCCCCACCCCCATTCCCAGTGAACCCAATGCTGGGCGGCCTGACCTGCCAGGACCCACACAGATGTCCCTGCTTATTGCTCCCTGTGGCCCCCTCTTACTGGGCCTCTCCAAGCTGACCCTGCCTAGGCAGTGTGGATGAAAATGGGTACTGCAATAAATCTAACTGAAAGTGACCTCACAGGGAGATCTGATTATACATTCCTAACTGGGCAGGTCATGGTGGGTGGTCAGGCCCTTAGCATATACCTTCTTTAATAAAAGGTTTATCTTTGCCTAAAGCAAGCCCTGTCATCTTTTCTGTGAATCTAGGTTAATATACCTTTGAAATGTCTCTTTTTCAGACACCTCAAAAGGTTAACCACCCTCAAGAAAGCAGATAATCTTATTAACTATCCTGTAATCTGATCCCTGCCTTGCTTTCTCTCAACTTCATGTAACCTTCCTTACTTTACCTTCTTAATTCCAAAAGCATAAAAGGAACTGAGAAACTCTCCTTCTCAGGAGCACTTGAGATGTTGCTTCCTGGCACTGTCATCAGTTTTGGCTCAAATAAGGTCATAAAAATTCTCTAATTTAGACGTTTTTTACATTGACAGCAGTATTCTCGGCCAATCTGTTCTCTGTTTACTAGTGCAATTGCGCTCCTCCACAGCCTATAAGCTTTGAGCTCTGTTCCCACATGTTGGGACTAGAAGCACCAGTCTGTAGAACCTGAAGTACATGCCATCCCCACTGCTCCATTCTGAGGAAAATGGCCTTGGTCAGCTTCTCACGAGTGAATGCTGGGTATATGGTCTGAGACCCCGCTTCTCTGTGGCCACAACAGGTTGGTCCTGGAATCAGGACTAGTCCAAGGGAGCCATTTATTGGCTGGACATGGGGGGATGAGCTTCCCAGAAGTCTCTAGGGCGGTAAGATTTTGCTCACAAACATGTTCAATATTGGACAGTTGAGTAGTTCGTCCAATCAGGGAATTTCAAAAGTGAGATGACTCACAAAAGTCAGGCTATAAAAAGGAGAAAAAAAGACAAAGGAAGGGGCAGGAGAGATGCCTGCTTCTGAGATGATGGGGGAAGATACAACTCTGCAGTTACACTCAGCCTTCCAGACAGGCCTACCTCCCTCCCCTCCCTCCTCTTGGAGCCCCTGTTGGGGCAGCTATTTCTCCCTTCCTCATCTCCCAAGTTTACCTGAACCAGGCTTTTTTTCTACCCAGTCTCTCTAGCAGTGAATGGCCATACCCAAACGGTGTGGATTGAGGAATAGATTGAGGTTAAACAGAGAAAAGTGTTAGCAGAAGGTCTTGACCTGTCTAATGATTCTAGTAGCTAAGGAGATGAAGACATAGATAACATGCTTATCAAATGAAGGTATGACCTGGGACTGAGAAAGATTGTGAATGGATGTCAGGCTGGAGAGATAGGCCAAATCCAATGTAACAACACTCAGAGGAGAAGGGAAACACTCCCTCCACCCAGACTGAAGCTCTGTAGCTCTTCTGAAAAATACTTGGTACATCTCATTGGCTGCAGGAAAACAGCCCATGGGGTGAGGGGGTTGTCCCAAAGAGAAAAACACCAAAGTGCTTGAATCTTAAAATAATGAAAATATGATCTCTAGTCCAATCTCCATCAATGGCCTGGGATGAAATGCCATCAATGCCCCAGGAGGACCCAAAGAGCTACTCTAGTAGTAGATGAAGCTTTTCATGGGAAGGGCTAAGGGCCTGATTATACCGAACATCATCTCAATCCTCCCTCCCTCCTCTCCTCCTCCCTCCCTCGCTCCCTCCCTCCCTTCCTTCCTTCTTCCTTCCTTCCTTCCTTCCTTCCTTCCTTCCTTCCTTCCTTCCTTCCTTCCTTCTTCCTTCCTTCCTTCCTTCCTTCCTTCCTTCCTTCCTTCCTTCCTTCCTTCCTTCCTTCTTTCCTTCCTTTCTTCCCTTCCTCCTTCTTTCTTTTCTTCCTTGTTTCCTTCTTACCTCAAATCCTGACTGAATACTTTTGGTCTAGCACCATTGTAGGTATTTCACCTAACCTAATAAGAAGGCCAAAGAAGTTTCCAGAGATACTTGCGTCTTGAAGAATGAGCAGGAGTTTAGTTGGGTCTGACAGATTTAGGAAGCGGAAGGCTGAGTGGAAGAGCCTCCCAGTCTCAGAAGACGGTGAGATATTTGGACTGTCTGGAGGCTGGGGAATGACTGAAAGTGAAGCTGTGATCATACAATGCAAAACTTTATGTGTCACACAAAAGACTGTGTCCTTTAGCCTGAGGTCAACTATTAAAAGTTTAAAGCAGGGATCAACCAAATCTTAGATAGATCACTCTGGTAGCAGGATGGAGAGGAAAAAGGTCAAGGGCAGGTAATCCAGTTAACCAGAATGGCAGCCTCCAGTCTCCTTGCTGGCAGCAACCATTCTCTGGGTAATGGGTTAAAAAATGTCAGGCTCTGGCTTTTCCAGCCTCCTTTGCAGCTAGATATGGACATGTGACCTGAACTGGCCAATGGAATCCCCCTGGAGAAAGTACTTTCTGGGGGTGGGGGGAATCCTCCCTTATGCAAAGAGTAAACTGAGGAAGAAAAATGTCTTATCTGCCTTTCGGCTTGCCTTGTGAGATGTGATGGTGGATCTGTGGCAGTTGCCTTACATACCGGCTTAGGGAAAAGTCACGAGAATCAAGTAAGGCTGACCCTGAGCCCTAACATCAGTCCTGGGGTTGACCGCCTCCTTGCTGCCTTCTGTGACTGGAGGTGACTAACATTTCTGAGTGCTGCCCCAACAAACGAGCATGTATTGATTCTTAAATTTCTCATGATAACTTCACAAGGACATGAAAGAATCAATATATTACCTATACATGTAATACATGTAAAGTATTATCTATACCTTACGAATGAGGAAATGGATGCACAGAGCATTGAAATGACTTGTGCACAGAGACTGCCTACGTCCACCCAACTAGTAAAGGAAAGAACCATTATTCCATGTCTCGTTTAGTTAAGATTTCTGTTGGGCACCCTGTAGCTGACAGCCAGGGGAATCTTGACTGATGGAGGAGGCTATTGCCATTGTCTAGGAAAGAGATTATTCACTCTGAGCTGGGGCATTAGCCTTGGAATGGGAAGAGGTGATAAATGAGAGGGATGTATGAGAGGCAGACACTGTGTCTTGGTGCACTGTTAGGTGTGAGAGGTGAGGGAGAGAGGTGGGAGTAAAGAACAATTGCTGAGTGTGTGGTGAAGTTGTGTAGGTAACCAGGAAAGGGCATGTCTCAGGAGAAGAGTGAGTGTGGTTGGGACAGCTGAGTGTGCCTTTGGAGTTGTCAGGTGACACTGGGGTCTGGCGGGCTCTTGGAAACTCGTACGTGTGAGAACGGGGACAGGGGAGCTCTAGGACTGGGAATGGTTGACATGGACAAGGAGCTGATGTGCAATTAGATGAGGTTCCCCAGGGTCTCGTGAGGAGGAGGAGGAGGAGGAGGAAAAGGGACAGACAAGGGGACTCTGGAGAACAGACAACACTCAAGAGGACCAGTGGGCTGAAGAGTGGCCAAGAATCAGGACAGGGCACCAAAGGTGAAATCTCTGGCACAAGGAGAGGAGTTAGAACAGGCAGGCTCAGGTGACTGTGAGTGAGGCCAAGGTTGCTTCCCACTCAGATCAGAGCACAGGTGAGAGAGCTGAAGGCTGAGAGTTGAGGGGCAGCTGGGAGGTGAGGACCAGCAGGCACTTAGTGTGGATCATTCTTTCAAGAGGTTTGAAAGGAAGCAGAGATATTTAGGGAGGAAGAAAGGGGCTAAGGGGGAGGGAAAGTCTTTTCAAAGAAGGAGCTTTAAAGGATGTTTGCCAGCTGTGCAGTAGGAATCAAAGGCAGAGCTGAGGTGGAAGGTAGAGAAGAGAGGATAACAGGCAGACAAGCCGCGAGAGTCAGCCTGATGCGCAGGTAGAGGCTGTCCTCCTGCCTACCCCGCCCCATGTGGCTCTCCCCGTGGAGGCAGCCTGGTGTCTGGCCCTATGCCTCATTTCTCTTTGCATTAGCCAAGGCCAGCGGGGTGGGGGTGAGGTTGCGGTCAGAGAGGAGATTGAAGAGCTGAAAGTTTAGAGGAGGCACAGTTCCTGGGGATGACCTGTCTTCTCACCACCTCCCCAGTTGATCACTTTCTCCTCTCTCCTCCTTTTCCTGTCCTTGTCTGTGGGCTGCAGTGACTTGAGAGAGCTCCTCGTGAGCTGCCATGTTGTTGGGAGCATGAGGTCTCTGGGAACAGAGCCCAGAGCTGCTGGGGACTACCAGCAGCACTAAAAAGGTGGCTTCCTCCAGGCAGCCTTCCTGGGTTGGTGGGGAGCTGGTGGGTTCCAGTGCAGCTTATAGCTTGCCCAGTAGCCTTGCTTCCCAGTACTTGGCCTGGCTGCTTCATGTTGTCACTTTATTGCTCCCCGCTCTGATGTTGGAATTTCGGGAGCAGGCAAATGTTATCCATGTACATGGCTTCCTTCCCCAAGACTGGGCCCTCTTTCCTCCCCAAGGCAGAGCCCTCATGAAGAGGTGCTGAGAATGGACTGCGCAGGCAGGTAAGATGTCGTTTCAGGGCTGCGGTGGTTGAGTCCCACCCTCTGCCTCCGTTGCCGGGAGCTTGGCTGCGCCCCGTACACCTGCAGCTGTCCTGACTAAGGGAAAGCAAGAAGGTGTCTGCCTAGAGCCCTGGCTACCCAGCCTCTCGGCCTGTCTGGAGAGGCCTTCACCAGGGGCAGCCCCAGGCAAGCTGCCTCCAAGGCAGGGCACCACAGGTTGCCCAGCTCTGAAGCTGCTGGCCTCTCCTGTCTCTTAGCCACATCCACTTTTAAAGGGGACCAAGGCCCTCGGGGCCACAGCCCTCCATGGGCAGCAGGGCCTTGTGTAGAATTAAGGTTACCTGATGGCCTGGGACAGTCCCGCGAGCCAGACCGCTCAAATTCCTGGGTTTAAATCCTCGCTGTGCGTGTGTCAGCAGAGCAACTTTGGGCACACTTTTAACCTCTCTGAACTTCCATTTCCATTGGTAAAATGGGGCTAATAATCGTGCTTACTGCATGGCGTTGTGGTAGGATTTAAATAGTGATCCATGAACTGGGTGCATTGGCAGTCACCATAGCGGTCGACCATGGTATTTTACCGCTTGCTGTTGCTGTGGGGGTAGCCTGTCTAGTGCCTGTTCATCCTGGGGCTGCTGGGAGCGCAGACAGACAGGAGACAGCGCAGTCTGAGGATGGAATGTGCGTGTGTTCAAGTGGAACTGATCCGTGAAGCGAACCCTGGAATTCACTCCACTCATCTGCTGAATCCCAAATGGAAACAAATACAAATGCTCTTTATAAACAAAGACAATGTCTTAAAAGAGAACAAACCAATAAGCCAGTCTGAACTGGAACCAAAGCTCTGGGTTTTCTGACAATTTTCCATCTAAACAGAAACTCCCCCAACTCCCCCTCCCAAGACCTCACTTTCCTGCAGGCCTGGATTCGGTGGCTGCTTGTACCTCCCGCTCCTGCAGCCCAGCCACGTGCCGGGGGCTCTCCAGCTGTGGGAAATTCCTGCAGCTGCCAGCGGCTTCCCTTACAGTGGCAACCCGATGCAAGGGGAGCCGATGTGGCCCTTGCCCCTTGGGGGTGCCTGGTTAGCAAACACGTTCCCCGCAAGACCCAGGACACGTGGGCAGCTTTGCAGTGAGGATGAGGGCTCCCAAGGTCCACCTTCTCCTTGATGATGCCATCTGGGAGGCAGAGGTCATCATGGAAGGACAATGTTATCACTTTCTTTGGACTCTGTAGGCTCCTGAATTCTCCATCTGGTCCTGGCTGCACTTTTCTCCCAGGCTCCCCGCAGGTCATATGTGTCCACTCCCCAGCTCCGCCTCTCTCCGCTCCCAGACACCCAAGGCTGTCTCCCACCTTCACAGCCTGGGCCACCAGTGAGCGTCTTGCCCTTCCTTGTTCATGGGTCTGTCCTAGCTCAGGCCTGCGTCCTCCCGCATGGGAAGCTGCAGGAGCCTTCTCAGGGCGTGATTCACTAGACCCACATACACTGATGCACCACTGCTGAGGGCTGGGCACAGTACCCAGGAAAGTCACGGCCTCTTCTCCTTGCCTCCCTCACAGGCTGTTTCCACACGCAGCCAGCGCCTTCCCCATCAGCTCTGCCTGAATGCCTGTTCCCCACACTGCTCCTCATTTCCAAAAAGTGAAAATCAGGGTCTTTGGCAGGCGTTCAAGGCTCTTCACAGTCTTTCTGATTTTAACTTACAATTCCTGCCTCCCCATGTGCTACCCACCTTCCAAGCCCCAACCTTCAGTTTCCCTTAGCACCCCCTGAGGGGCCGCGGGTGATAGGCTCCAGTCTCTTGGCTGCTTATGACCAGGCCTCAGCTTGCATTTCTCTGAGGATGGTCTTCTCCCACCACTGGTTGTGGGCTCTCCCAGGGCACTTGGTGGGAAGGCAGATGGCAGGGCTCTCCCAACCTCACAGCCTCAGACCCTCCAGGAATGGGAAGTGGCTCTTAAGCCAGCTGCCTTGGTGGTGGTTCTGGATCTTGCTAACTTTTCAGGAGCCCCGTGGGACATTGGGGGCCACTGACGGGTGGGAGGAGACTGTCTCCCCCTCTCCCATAAAGCCCAGTGCAAGCGGAGTTGGGGGGAAACTGTGTTCCTCATGAGGTCCATGGGGTAGGCCTGCCTGCTGATGGGGACGCTCGTTTCAGCAGCAAATGTGGAGGGGCCGGACACAGGAAGGAACCTCAAAACATTAGTCTACTTTATTAAAGGGAGGTGAGGAGATGGACGAGAGTCTCTGGGCAAGGCTCCACGCTGGAGACCCCCATCCTTGTGCTGTCGCCAACCTAATGGGGGAAGGACACAGCCTCCATTCTGAGACTGAAAACTGGAGAACATGCCCGTGAATCTTTTTTTATTTTTACCTGAGAAAGTGAGAATTGCGTGGCCTCAGGAGGGAGAGATCAGCTTCACAGTGATTCCTGTGGTGATCATGATCATGGCTGATTCATCCTCTGAGCCAACCATCATTGTGTGTGAGCAGGTAAGATTGCACATCCACATGGCACGTGGCACAAAGATGCTTCAAGGAGGCTGGAACAACAGGCCTAAGCCCAAGCAGGCAGTTCACCTGGTGTATGCTCCCCATCCCTGTGCTCATCGGGGTTGACACAGGGCAAACGTGGCCTTCTGTTCTCCAACCAGTAGCTGCCATCCAGTAGCCCAGGCCCCATGGGCCACCACTCCTGGCAACCTGCTCCCCGGAGGCCTGGCTCGCTCCAATCCTGTTGTCAGCACTGCTCTCCGGGCCAGAGCCACCGTGGCTACAGGCAGCACTCAGAGCGGCAGAAGAACAATGCATGACTCAGGGTTCCATGCTTTTGTGTGGGTTCTAATTTTAGGCCATTGTTCCATTCTTTTCTGTGCCTTTCCCAGAATTCTAATGGGCGGGGGCAGGCCAGCTTGCCAAGATGGAGACCAAGAAGGGGTGGGTGTGCAGGGCAAGAGGTGGGACTGAAGTGCTTGCTCCAGGGGCCAGGCTGGGAATGGTGGCGTGGTCAAATCTCGGGGCTCTGAAGGAAGGTGACTCTTAGGACAAGGATCTCTGCTGCCCTCCAGAGAGTGGCCTGAGTGTTGGGAAACTGGTGGCTCTGAGCCATGTAACCCCTCTGATTACTCAGTTATGCTAAGTGAGCAACAGGGAGATCTGGAAACCCCAAAGCTCTGAGTCACTTGGGTCCTCAGGCGAGTGATAAGTCCCACAAATCCCAGAGAGAGAGTGGGCTCATGAGCTGGTGTGTGAGTGCTAGTGTGCCTGTGGTTCACACACACGGTGGCTAAGCTGGGGGATGAAGAAGCGCTCCAGGGCTCCTGGCCCACCCTCACCCCATCCATAGGGGGACCTGTAACTGCCATTCTACACATGGTCCAAGCATGAGGGCGTGTACTGGGGATGGGCCATTACTTACAACAATCCATCTAGGTCCTTCTTCCTTCCTGGGCTCTCAAGCATCAATGTTCAACACAATGGGTGGGCAGAGGGCTGTGTGTGGAGTCTGACTGCCTGTGTCTTGGTGCTCACATGCTTCTGGAAGGTTCTTCAGATCCAAATTTCTCCAGAAACTTATGTATGATTCATAGCTCCTTGCAGACTGACACGTGTGTGTGTGTGTGTGAGTGTGTGTGTGAGTGAGCATGTGCACGCTTGTGCACGCTTGTGCATTAAAGTCCCTCCCTGGATTATAAATGACCACGGTCCTTGCCTGGGAAATCACCATTGAGCAGGGATATGAACCAGATCACCCAGTCTCACTTCCCCCTGCCCTCACCTCCTCTGAGGTGGTAATTCAGGTGCAGTCTGGTGGAAAGAACAAGGGTGGGAATCTAAGAGCCCTGGCGACCAGCTTCACCCTCGGACTGGTGGTGTGGCCCTGGGCAGCTTCTCGTTCATTTTGGGCCTTGGGTTTCCCAGAAGCAGGAGCCTTTCCTGCCCTCCTTTCTTCCTCAGACCTTTCTTCCTCAGAGACCACAGGAGGGCAGAAGGGCTCTGAAGGGAGCTGCAGGCCCCACTGGGTGTGGCTCTTGGCCCTGGGAGAGTTTCCTGGCAAAGGCAGACAGCGCCTCTCCTCCCTTATTGACACAGGCAGAGTGGGCGCCCAGGAACCCATGAGAGCTCAAAGGTCTTGTGCCCCCTCTACCTTCTTCTTGCTCTCCTTCCCTCCGTGTTCTCATCCCCCGAACCCCTTCCCACCTCGTTGAGGGATGTTCTATTGGCCACCACAACTTCCAGACTTTTCCAACAGCTGTGCCCTCCTCATCCCTTTTTCATTAACTGTAGGGCTCATTTTCTCCCAATTCAGCACTCCTTCCTTACCCATCTTCTTCCCCTGAAGATAAGGAGCATTTCCTCTCTCTCCCACCGCTCAAATTCTCCGCGCTCCACTGATGTCACAGCAAAGGATATCTCCATGCTCTCTCATCTATGAAATCTTTTTGCACTTGACCCTAAGTGGTCTACCCCAGTTAGTTATTGCTGTGTAAAAACTATGCCCAAACTTTAGAGGTTTAAAACAACCACCATTTTACTATATTCCACAATTTTGTGGGTCAAGAATTTGGACATGGCTCATCTGAACAATCCTGCTGCTCTTCATGGTGTTGATAGAAGTCACTCAGTGGTCCTCAGCTGGTGAAAGGGTGGCCTGGAGGGTCAAAGAGGCTCCACTCACACGTCTGGGATTCCCAGCTGACTTCCCGCAGGGCGAGTGCTCCCAGAGACCTGGAGAGGAGCTGCCAGGCTGAGCCCGGCAGAGGCTGTCTACCAGATGAGATATGTCTACATATCTCACAGGTGGTCTCTCCAGCAGGACGGTCGCAAGGGTAGGCATTCTGGTGGACAGCCCCAGCTGAGCCAGCCCACGTTTAGGAGAAAGGAATTAGATTCCATTCTCATTTGAGGGACCAGCAAAGACTTTTAAGCCATCTTTCATCTACCACACCATCTTTCAAGGTGTTGCGCTGAGGCCCCTCACTTTGTCCTTGCAGGGGAGCTGTTACTTGGTAACTCTTTTCTAGGTCCTTGATAACCTTGGTTTTCCCTCCTAGTCTGTGTGCACTCTCCCAGGGAGGGAGGAAAGTCATCCTGGCCAGGTACTGCTAGCAGAAGCTGTACCCAGCAGATGTTTAACAAAGACAGCAGGAGAAGCCCTCAGGAGCTGGAATAGGGGTTCCAGCTAATGACCATGAGCTGTCCTTTAAGCACCAGGTACAGCCCTGGGACTATGAAATCCTGGCTCAGCAATCTTCTTAAGAAGTGGAGACGTGGGCCCTGGACAGATGAAATAATAACCACCTGGTCCAAGTGGGGAAGGTGCGTGCTATTTCAATGATGGTTGTTCACACTCATGGCTCTTGGTGGCTGCAGGTTTGAAGTTAGAGACTGAAGGCACCCTGAAACTTGTGATTTCCATCTGCTTTAGCAGTAGGGAGCTGAATGGCATAAAGTATCAGTGCATATTTTCTGGGGTCACAATGCTGGGTTCAAATCCTTGATCCATCACTGGCTCTTATGCAACCCGAATGAAGTTGCCGCATGTCCCTAAACCCCAGGTTCTTTTTCTTTAAGGGAGAACAGGAAGTGGCACCTATCTCATTGTGCTGTTGCAAGGATTTAATAAGATAATGGAGATTAGCATCTGTCATTACTGTCAGCACGGTCCCCAATGATTAGGCCGCAGCTAGGAGGAGAGGGAAAGAAGAGGAAAAAGAAAAACTTCAGGAAAATTAATGATTACAGAAAGAAACACCATTAATTAAAACATATAAATAAAAAATAATTCATGACAATTTAACTTGTACTGGCTGCAGTACAAGTTGATTTACAGAATGCTTTCACTCATTTCAGCACCTTCCTTAAACATGTGTTTTGTTTTGACAAAGTTACCTGCATACACAGTTTAAAAAGTTTAGTAGTTTTACCTCTCTCCTCCTCTGGTACCACTTCCCAGGGGAAACCACTTTGAACTCTTTCAGTGTTATTAGTCTCTCTGTATTTAAATATCATGCTTATATAGCCTTTTATTTTTTGTAGATTTAGATATAATCTATTGGTTTCCTACTATAAAAAATAAATGTTAGCTACCACTTCCTCCCCAACATAGAGATACACTTGCCTTCTTCCCAGCCTTCTAATAGAATTGTATCTTTTTGTTTGGACTAATATTTAGTCTTGATATTAGGACCATATAACCCATTCTTCACAGCTGAGTCAGGTAGTATACTATGACCATTTCCTTTTTTGTACAACTTTCCCCCCCCCTGGAATTAAATAATTGTTCATCTTTGGCTGCTTAGTTGCTTCTTCGGGTTTGAAGCTACTGGGGTTGAAGAAGTGTAGAAGTTTACATCTTGAATGGAAAGTAAGTGGACAGGTTACGTAGCAGACCTCTGGAGAGCCAATATTAGAGCAGACAAGAAAAGAGGTGAGGGCTAGATATGAGACAACTAGGGTAACTCTGAACAGGGTGGTGGGAGATAGAGAGGAGGCAGGAATTACAACTCCATGAATGATGTTGGAAGATGTGGCATGTACCACATGTTGAAAGAGATTGGCCAAGGCCTGAGGCTCCAGCCTGCATTTGGTAGGAACATCTCTGATGTCGCTGTTTTAGATAGACAAGGAATGCAATGACCCAGCAACCCTTAGACTGCTGCAGAAACCACAGGAACAGAAATATTTCTGCATGGATCGCTTGGCCCTTACCCACCACTTCCTCCTGGGAAACTGGAAGCCACCCTCAAACCAAATCTAGTAGAGTAAAATCACAGAAAAAGATCTGTTTTACCCAGGACTAAACAATTTGAATAGTTGTCAACGTATAAACAATTGTTGACAGCATCTATTGTAAATCCCAGTCCTGGACCAATAGATGTACCCTCTGTACTGGCAAACAAAAGTTACCAGATACATGAACAAATTTAAAAGCTCTAAACAAGGGATCTACTCAAAGAAAAGAGAAAATATTTGCCACCTAAGAAACGAATTTACTCCATTAAATGTGATTTTAAGAAGGAAACATTCTACATTTGTATTCCCAATGAGTTGAAGGAGGAATCTGAAATTAAGATCCAGCAGTAATTGAACCTATATTTTGGATTTTTCATTGTCAACCATTACACTTTATTTCCTGGCAGTGTCCAGGTACTTAAGAATTTGTTTCCTGTCATCCTTTAGCTGTGCAATTACTTTAGATTGGCTTCTTTCTCATTGATGTGAGAGCCCAATTGGCCATTGGCAGCTCTAGGACTTTGTCGTTGTAATAGTTTCAGCAAATTTCACTCTCATTGACCTGGCATTGGTCTGTGTCTATTATTGCATCAATCATATGGTCAGGGGATTGCTATGCTTTCATTGCCATATAACTGTTTACCCTTGGGATCTGGGAATGGAATCATACCCACTCAGACCGTATGAATGGAGAGTGAGAGAGGAGTGGTTCTCAGGAGAAGGAGACGGGTGCTGGGCTAGCAAAAACAGCTGCTCGCTTACCCACCCTAAGTTTTAATCATGTGGAAGGCAATCCAGGGATATTCTTAGATATGCCAGGATTCAGAAAGCATACCTTTTCTAAACAATTGTTTGAAGAAATATAATTGAGAAATGGACCAAGATAGTTCTAATATGGGAGATGTGCTATTAAAGAAATGGCGGCAAGCAATAAAACGGTAAAACTTAAAGTTAGTGTACAAATTGTTAGTAACATAGTTACAGATTTAATAAAATGAGAAAAAAGTCTTTAGAGAGCTAACCAAAGTGAAAAGAAATTTATAGAATTAACCTAGACTCACAACCTTTGGTAACCAATCATAACCAATGATAACCAATGATAACCAATGATAATCCTTATATTGGGTTAAATCAGAAAGGGAGATGGATGTGAAGAAAGACTGAGAACAATCTGAAACCCACCATGACAAATAAGAAATGTGTCTTTCTCCCACCACTTTAATAAGCTGGTACCAATTGTAATTGCAACAGGACCGGAATTTTGAGAATCAGGAGGTCAGCTAGCAGTTATACAGCATTTATAAACTGCAATAGTACCTATTTTACACTGACTTTGGATTTTTAAAAAATTATTGCTCCTTTATTCCTGCCACCCAAATAGCACATAGATTTCTTTTGAGGCCAACTCTAACCCACCAAAGGAAGGGAATTCTGTGAAATGCACTTCTTCCAGCTTAGCTAAATGGTCACAGAACAAAGCCATAACAAAAATAAAATGAGAGAATAAAAGCAAATGCATTCAACAATTAACTAAAAAATTTACAGACAAGTAATAAAATAAACCTAATGAAAGTAAAATAAAAAATTAATAAAGACAAAAGAAAAACAATGAATTAGGGAATGAAGACTCAGTAGACTTACTAAACAAACCAAGGAGTCCATCTGTGAAAAAGCCAATAAAATAAGGAAATCTTAAGCAGAGATAATAAAACAAAGAATTCACAAAATTTTATGAATAAGAGACAGTATTAAACCCTAGATAGACTGATTTCTAAAAAAAAGACAGCAATAAACAATTGGAAATTCAAATTAAAAATACCAGTTGCAAGAGCATTAAAACCTTTAAATAATGAAGAATAAGTATAACAAAGTATGTGCAAGACATGTACACTGAAAATTACAAAACTTACCGAGAAGTTAAATAAAACTGAAATAATGAGAGATACCCTGTTCATGAATAGGAGGACTTATTATTGTTAATATTTTAATTCTCTTCTAAATTATTTATAGATTCAAAACAACCTAAATCAAAGTCTGAGCAGACTTTTTTTGGTGAGAGAATGGAAGGGTAGAAATTGACAAGTTGATTCTAAAATTTATATGGAAATGCAAAAGATTTAGAATACTCAAAACAATTTGTAAAATAAGACAAAGTTATAGGACTTAAATGATCTGATTTCATCAGTGTAAAGCTACAGTAATCAAGACACTATGGTACTGGTATGAAGACAGACACACAGGGCAATGGAACATATATGGTCCATTGATTTTCTCTAAAAGTGCCAAGGTAAGTCAATAGAGCTACTTTTTTCAACACATGGGACTAGAAAAATTGATATTCACATGTAAAAACGTGAACCCTGATCCCTGCCTCACACCATAAAAAAGAATCATAAAATAGATCATAAACCTAAATAAAAGAACTAAAAATATAAAGCTTTTTAAAAGGAAACAGAGAAGAAAATCCTACTGATGTTAGGTTGGGCAGATTTCTCAGAACACAAAAGCAAAAAGTATAAAAGAAAAAAATTAAATAAAACTTCATCAAAATAAAAAATTTTTTGCTACTTGAAAGGCACTTAAGAAATTGAAATATATATTACAGATTGGGAGAAAAGATTTGCAAAACTATCTGTTATATTTTTAAAAAATTGTATACATTAATAAGAAGGTAAACTCTGAGTAAAAAGTAGATAAAAGATTTGAATAAACACTTCACCAAAGATATATGACTGGCAAAAAAGCACATGAAAAGATGCTAATCATCATGAGTCATCAGGGATATATAAATTAAAACCACAATGAGCTATCACTATTCTCATACTAGAATGGCTAAAGTTAGAAAGAATGATACTACCACATTTTGGCAGGGATGTGGGAGCAAAGCCTCTCATACATTGCTGAAGGGAATGCTAAATGGTACTGCTACTTTAAAAACAGTCAGTTTTCTGTAAATTTAACCATATGAGTATATCCCAATAATCTCACTTCTATTTATCTAAGAAAAAAATGAACAATGTGTCCACACATAGACTTGTACACAGAGGTTTGTATAGCCGCTTTATTTGTAATAGCCCCTGAATTATTTTCCAGGGGTTGCTCTAACAATTTCCCACAAACTTGGTGGCTTAAAAAAAAAACACCTAAATTTATTCTCTCACAGTTCTGGAGGCCAGATGTCTAGTTCCACTGGGATGAATTCAAAGTGTAGGCATGGTCATGTCCTGTCTGGAGGTTCTAGGGGGAGAACCCATTTATTTTTCTTTTTTAGAGATTTTATTTATTTATTTTTAGAGAGAGGGAAAGGGAGGAAGAAAGAGAGGGAGAGAAACATCGATCAGTTGCTTTTCCCACATCCCTGGCAGGAGACCCAACCCACCACACAGACACATACCCCAACTTGGAATCAAACCAGCAACCTTTTACTTTGTGGAACGAAACCCAGCAAACTGAACCACACTAGTCAGGACCCATGTCTTGACTATTCCAGCTACTTGGAATACCTTGGTTTGTGGCTGCATTACTACAGCATCTTCAGATTTCTCCCTGCTCAGTCTTCATATCTTACCTGTTGTGTGTTAAATCTGTCTCTACCTCTATCTTATAAAGATACATGTGACTTCATTTAAGGACCACCCTGCAATAATCCCAAGATCCTTAATGAAATCACGTCTGTGGACTTCTGGTCAATAAGGAGGTATAGGTAAACATGGCTCGCCTCCTTGCACAACCGCATCAAAATTACAACTAAAATATAGAGCAACCACCACTCAGAACCATCAGAAATCAAGTTGAATGGGAGTCTGACAACTACGGAATTAAAGAAGCCACATCCATCCAGGCTGGTAGGAGGGGCAGAGATGTGGAGACTTGGGATAGGTTGGTTCCATACCCACGTGTGGTGGATAAAAATTTGGGAAGGATATCTCAGGAGAGAGGAGTCCCAGTCCCACACCAGACCCCACAGCCCAGGGCTCCAGTGCCAGGAAGAGAAGCCCCCATAACTTCTGGCTGCAAAAATCAGTTGGGATTGAGTTGGTAAAAGAAGCTTCTGGAGTCCCAAGCAGATACTCTTAAAGAACCCACAGATGGACTTACTTAGACTCACTTTCTCTGGACTCCAGAACCAGGGTAGCAGCTTGAAAGGCACCAATAGCACACAGGGAGAAACTGAAATATCTGGCATCAAGGCAAGAGCAGGGGCACAGCTTTCTCCCAGAGAAAAAGGCAGGCAGAGGCCATTATTCCTTTTCTGAACCATAGAGCCACAGAGCTGGCAGGTGGGTGTCATATCTGAAACTCTATCAACCTGGTTAACACTGTCTGCCTCACCTTGGAGATCACCTGAAGCTCTGTCCCACACAACTTACAGGCCCACCCCAAGCTGTTAACAGTGGCTTTTCCATATGAATGTCTGATCTTGGCTCATGCTTCACAACTTCCTAATTGTCTCAAGCAAGCAACAGCCAGCCTCAGTGAGCTCCCAGCCTCTGTACTTCTTGCTAAGTGACCCCAGGCCAGGCACTAGCCAGCCTAAATTCACAGCTTGGCTTCTCTGGGGAATCTCCAAGCCCAGCATAAGTAGCAGCCATCTCAGATTGCTTTATAGCTCAGGCACAGTGACCCTGGGCAGAAAACAGGTGGGAGCTGAACTTGGCCTGGACCACCTGGAAAACCCCAGAGCCTGCACACCCAGAGGTCAGCTATAGACCATATTGGAGAACAACCACCCTACCCCTGCACAGGTGATCCTCCACGGAGGGTGGAGGTTGGTGGTCTGGAGTCACAGCCAGTCCTTGCAGCTGTGATCCTTCCCATTGATCTGCCAACAGCAATCAAGGCTCAACTAAATGAGGAGGGTGTACTCAGCCCACACAAACGGCATACATCAAATACCCAGGTTGGGTAATAGGGGAGGCTGTGCCACTGGACCCTACAGGACACCTACTATATTAAGCCAAGCTACCAAGACACAGAGTCATAATAGCTCTACCCAATACATAGAAACACACACAAGGAGGCTGCCAAAATAAGAAGACAAAGAAACATGGCCCAAATCAAAGAATAGATCAAAATTCCAGAGAAAGAACTAAACAAAATGGAGATAAGCAATCTATCAGATGTTTAAATCTGGTTCAAGACACTGGATATAACAATGCTCAAGGAAATTAAGGAGGACCTCAACAGCATAAAAAATATCCAGTCAGAAACAACTGAAATAAAGAACAAGTTACAGGGAAACAACAGTAGAGTGGATAAAGCCAAGAATCAAATCAATGATTTGAAACATAAGGCAGTAAAAAACAACCAATCAGAATAATAAGAAGAAAAAGAATCTATAAAAATGAAGATAGTATAAGCAGCCTCTGGGACAACTTCACGCATTGCAATATTTGCATCATAGGGGTACCAGAAGGAGAAGAGGAAGAGCAAGAAGCTGGAAATCTCTTTGAAAAAATAATGAAAGAAAACTTCCCTAATTTGGTGAGGGAAATAGACATCCAAGTCCAGGAAGTACAGAGAGTCCCAAACAAGATGGATGCAAAGAGGCCCAGTCCAAGACCCATCATAATTAAAATGCCAAAGTTTAAAGAGAAAGAGAAAATCTTAAAAACAGCAAAAGAAAAGTGGTTAGATAACTTCAGGGGAGTTCCCCTAAGACTGTTAGCTGATTTCTCAAATGAAACTTTGCAGGCAAGAAGGGATTGGCAAGAAATATTTGAAGTCATGAAGAGCCAGGACCTGTAGTTAAGATTGCTCTACCCAGCAAAGCTATCATTTAGAATTGAAGGGCAGATAAAGAGCTTCTTAGGCAAGAAAAAGCTAAAGGAGTTCATCATCACCTAACCATTATTATATGAAGTGTTAAAGGGACTTATTTAAGAAAAAAGAAGACTATCAAAACTATGAAAAGTAAAATGGCAATAAATACATATTTATCAGCAATTGAATCTAAAACACACACTAAGCAAACAAGAACAGAGACAGCATCATGGATATGGAGAGCATTTTGATGGTTGCCAGATGGAAGGAGGCTATAGGGGACTGGGTAAAGAGGTGAGAGGTTTATGTGCAGTTTGGTAGTTACAGAATAGTCATGAGGATGTTAACTATAGTATAGGAGATGGAGTAGCCCAAGAATTTATATGCATGACCAACAAACATGAACAAAGGTGTGGGGATTACCTGCGGGAGTGGGGGGTACTGCAAGGAGGGAGGCAAGGTGGGAAAAATTGAGACAACTGTAATAACATAATCAATAAAATACAATTTAAAAAATCACACCTGCAAAGATGCTTTTACCTTCTAATGTTAACATTTACAGGTCCCAAGTATTAATATGAGTATATCTTTTAGGGAGCCATTCTTGAGAGTACCATAGTCCCAACATGAAATAATCCAAATTTTTCTTCAACTGATGAATAGATAAACAAATTCTGACATATTTGTATAATAGACTCCTACTCAATAAAAAAAAAAAAAGGACAACCTACTGATACATGCATGAATAAGTCTCAAAAACATTATGCTGAACAAAAGAAGTCAGATTCAAAACAGAAATTCTGTCTGGTTCCATTCTTATGAAATTCTAGAAAAAGCACAGTTACAGTGACAGAAAGCAGACCAGTGGTTGCCTGGGGCAGGGATGGGGAGAGGGCATGACAGAACTGCTCAGCACAACATAAAAACTTTATATTTTTTGGTTGAAGTTATAGAGTACATTAATTTGTTAAAACCTATTGAATTGCACAGTTGAAATGGGTGAATTTTTAATGTAAAGTATACTTCAATAAAGCTTATATTAAAAAGGAAAAGATTATAAGGCTAAGAAATTTGAAAATCTAGGTGAATTGGTTAAGTCTGAGGGAAATGTACCTAAACAGAGTCAAGAAGAAAAAAAATAAGTCTGAATAGAGCAATAACCTTGGAATAAATCAAGAAGTTTGTGAAGAACTTTGTCCCCTTTCCTTTCCTTCAAACTGCACCATGGAAACAGAAGGTAGATCTTTTTGAGGTGATTTATTTCAAAACAGAGAATTTCAATGCAATTTAAATCACTCTAATGAATAAGTAAAGAAGGAAAAGTTTTAAATTTATTTAATGAAATTTATTTAACTCTAATGCAAAAACTATATGGAAAAGCATAAAACAAAAAGCTACTGAATAATATACTCATGAATAAAACATAAATAAAACATTAGCAAATCAAGTGCATTCCTATGTGAAAAGAATAAATAGACTCTGCTAAAAGACGGCTCATTCCAGAGATGCAGGGTAAGTTTGAGGAACTAAAAAAATCAAAACCAAAACCAAACCAAAACAAAACAAAAAAGAGGTAGAGATTAACTTTGGATTTTTGCTTCTCCACATTCCTTCTCCAAGTACCCAGGCAGGTGTTGGTGGTGGGGATTTCTTTTCACAGTGCTGCTGCTTTCCTTTGTGCAAAGGGTGAATGAAACCCAGCCCCAAGGAGTTGTTTGTGTTTTTTGTGATGTGAGTAGTGACCGAGATGGATTTCTGGTGTCTTGTCTCTTCACCCTAGGACTTTTCCACCCTCAGCCTCTTGGCCACTTGGACTTGCATAGACATGGGTCTAGCCTTCTCTCAGTTGCCCTAGCAGAGAAGACAATATCCCCACCCGAGATGAGCTCAGGACAAAATAAGACAAGTTAGGATCATAGGTACTTCAAATAAAAAATAACACACAGAGTACCAATTTCTTCAGAAGGAGAAATATTAGGACAGATAGACCTACAATTTAAAATTGGAGTAATAAACTAAAAGTGATAAGGGAAGATATTAGCACTATCTAACAGCTTAGAACAAGAAAGCATAAATGAAGATCAAGAAGAAATATGAAGTATGGAAAATATAGCAATTAAAATAAAGAATAGAATAATGGGGATAAACAGCAGGCTAGATCTGCCTGGGAGGATGAATGAGTGACATGGAAGACCACACTGAGATCATATCCTCGAAAGGAGAAAAAGACAAACACGTAGAAAATATGAAAAAATAACCAAGACATAAGGAAGGTATAAGTAGAATGCTAAAATCCAATCCAGTTAATGGGAGTCCCAGAAAGACAGAAAAGTAAAAAATGGGGAGGAGGACATACTGAAGATATAATGATGATAAATTTCCTAGAGTTAAGTATAGGGAAAAGCGGAGAAGAAGGAAGAGGAATAGGAGGGGAAAAAGAAGGAGAAAGAGAAGACCACAGAGAAAAAAGTGTTTAGATCAAGAGACTACAGAGAACAAGTAGGAAACATGAAAATGTGAGATTTAAGAATAACGAAATCTATAAGAAACTTCTATAAGTTTCCAGAGAGAATGACTAATTTACACACAAAGGAACAAGTCAGATAGACCCTAAGAGATTTTTCAAATAAGCACTGGATACAGAAAGTCATGAGAGTATCATTTAAAAATTATTAGAAGGAAGGAACTTAGACTCTAGGATTTTATATCTAGCCAAGATATCATTACATATGAGAGTGTGATGAAATATTCTTAGTCCCAGAAAACTTCAGAAGGTTTGTCACAAAAAAGTCCACCTCTGAAGCTGTTTTGGATAAAGAGGAAATGCAAACCCAGGATTCAGCTACTGTACTGGAAAGCCCAAGTCTAGATGTTTGCTATTCAAATTGTAATGTTTGAACCAACATCAGGGTCACCTAGAAGCTTGTTAGAAATGGAAGATCTCAGCCTGTACCCAAAACATGAAGAATCAGAATCTGCTTTTTAACAAGAGTTCTATATGCTTTGAAAATTTGAGAAGCACTGGTCTAGATATATCAACATGACTGGGACCAGAATGGAAGGAATACTAAGGGAATGTGAGATTGCATCAAGATAGCGGGTAAAGGATTGGAATTAAAAAGTAAAGAAAATAAAAAGTTAAAATGGTACAAACTCATCCAAATATATAGAAAGAATTATAATAAATGTGAATGAATTTCATTCACAAGTTAGAAGTCAAAGACAGCAGATTGGATATAAAAATCTGAACGAATGTTATTTACAAGACACACTCAAAGCTAAGTACAAGCACAAGTTAATAGTAAAAGGAAGGAAAATATATCAGCAAATATTAACTAAACACAACTGATGTAGCTATATTAATATCAAATAAAATTGTATTTAAGACAAAGGGTATGATTAAGGTTAGTTAGTCCTGACTGGTGCTGTTCAGCTGGTTAAGCATCATCCCACAAAGCGAATGGCCGCCAGTTCAATTCCTGGTCAGGGCATATGCCTGAAGACAGCCGATTGATGTTTCTCTCCCTCTCTTTCTCCTTCCCTCTCTCTAAAAATAAATAAAGAAAGAAATAAAATCTTTCAAAAAGGATAAAGAACTTTGGCCAAGAAGATATGACAATTTTAAACATGTATGCATCCAACACAAGAACCTCAAAATATACAAAATGAACATAAATAACCCAGAGCCAATAAATCTATCACCACAGTGACAGACCTCAACTTTCTCAATTATATCAACATGGAGATATGAATTATACAAATTATAAGCTTGATATAATGGGCATTTCTGAAATTCTGCATACAAAAATTAGAAAGTACATATTTTTTCTCAGACACACCAGAAATATTTATAGTTTAAAATATTTATAGAAGCTGATCTCTGACCACAATACACTTAAATTAGAAGTAACAAAAAGAGAAAATAAGAAACCTAACCTATTTGTATACTTGAAAACTACATTGCTAATTAACTTAAGGGTCAAGAAGAAATTATAACAGAAATTTTAAAATATTTAGATCTTAATGATCATGAAGGCATGAAGGCACTAAAAATCAGAACTTGTGGAACTTTAAAAAAAGTGTAGTCTTATTATTTTTTCCTTTTTTATTGAATTTATTGGGCACTGGTTAAAAAATTACACAGGTCTCAGGTGCACAATTCTACAACACATCATCTGTATGCTGTATTGTGTGTTCACCACCCCAAGTCAAGTCTCGATCCATCGCCAATTATCCCCCCATATGCTCCTCTTGCAATCACCACACCGTTGTCCGTGTCCACGAGTAGTCATTTTTTTCATTTTTGCTCTATTCCTCCAACCCCCCATCCAGCCACTCCCTAGACAGCTGTCAGCCTGCAAAAAAGTGTGGCTTTAAATATATACGTAGGATACAAGACAGCCTTAAAGTCAATAAGCTATATGTTTGGCTTAAGAAGGTAGGAAAAGAACAACAAAATAAAATGAAGAAGAAACAGATGAATATAAAATGGAAAATCATGAAATAGAAAAAAGGTACAATAAAGAATATCAATAAAACTAAAAGTTGAATCTTCAAATAAACTCAATAAGATAAACTAATCTCTGGCAAGACTAACCAAAAAATAAAGACACATATAAACACATATTATGAATATAAAAGGAGGGAGTAACTTCACTTAGAGATTTAAAGATAAGATGATACCATTGCCAACTAGCAACTATATGCCAATAGTTTTGCATATGTAGACACAACAGGCAAATTCCTAGAAAACTACAACCAAAAGAATTAAAATAAAATCTTCCCACAAAAAAGCATCAATTCCAGATGGTTTTACAGATGTGTTCTATAACACAACCCTTTCAAAGAAGTTATTACATACTGTACAACTCTTTCAGACAGTAGAAAAAGAGGGAATGTAACTTATTATATGAAGACTGTATTCTCCTGACATCAAAGCTGAACAAAGACATACTATGGAAGAAAGAAGAAAGGAAAAAGGAATGATGGAATGGAGGGAGAGAGAAATGACTATAAGTCCATTTCACTCAAGGGTATAGATGCAAATATCTTAAACAAAATACTTTCAAATACAGTCTGACAGAACCAATAATATTAAAAAAAAGAGTAATGCACCACAACTAAGTTGAGTTTTTCCTAGGTGGGAAAGGATGGTTTAATATTAGAAAAATCCATAAACATTAACAAGTTAAAAAAATAATATAATCATTAAAAAATGCTAAAGAAGTCATTTGCTAAAACTCATACATGATTAAAATAATGTTAAGATTAGAATGAAAATTTATATACCTCAGATTATATAAAAAGTCTAGAGTAAATGTGATCCAAAATGGAAAAATCATTTCATTTATAATCATCAATTAGACAAGGATGCCAACAATATCAGCTTTTCTCATTTTATTGGATGTCCTCGTCAGTTCAGTAAGTTAAAAAGTAGAAATTAGAAGCATAAGGATTGGAGAAGAGAGGTTAAAACTATCATTATTTGTAGATGATCATATAGTTATGTAAACATATCAAAAATTACAAACATACTAACAGAATAGATTCTAGTAAGATGAGTAAATATAACAAGAATAAACATAAGAATTCACACAATCATAAAAATACAGCTGCATTTTTACACAGCAGCAGCAAACTAGAAAACACAATTGAAGACATCATTTAAAATATAATCAAAGTATGTCAAGACTTTGTATGACAAGACTTCCACAGAGAATATCATAACATTTTACTAAGAAAAAAATGTAAAAGATGTAACTATATAGAGAGACACAGTCAAGGATAAGAAAATAATATAGAGAAACTGTCAGTTCCGCCCCTCCCCATTTTAATCTATAGCTTTAAGGTAATTTCATTGAAATTCCAAGTGTTTTTCAATGGGACTTAATAAAATGATTCTAAACTTTGTGTCAAAGTAAAAGACCAAGAATAGCCAGGACACTTCTGAAATAAAAGAGCAGAGAGAGGGATAATTGCTCAATGAAATATGAAGACAAACTTTCCAGCTCCAGCAATTATAACAGTGAGATACCAGGGCAAACAGAGCCTAATTAACTGATGGAACAGGAAGCCTAATCCCAACCTCAGGCATGTGTAGAACTTTAGTACAAGAAAGAGATGACATATGAACATAGCTAAGAAGCAGTGGTTATCTAATGTGGAAGAAAATTAAATTGGAATTCTACCTTTCACCATGTACAGAAATCAGCTCTAAATGGATTGAAGATATATGCATGAAGATCCAAAATTTAAAAATTATTTCTTAAGCAAGAAACAAAAATGCCATCTATAAGGAAAATACCAATTTGTCTATATTAAAATTAAGAACTTGGTGCAAAAAAAAATCTAGACACAGACCATACACCCTTCAAAAAATTAAATCAGAATGGATCACAAATCTAAATGTAAAATGCAAAGCTGTAGAACTAGAAAATAACATAAGAGAAAATTTATATAACATTGGGTATGGTGATGACTATTTAGATACAACACTAAAGGCACAACCCATCAAAGAAACAATTGACAATCTAGACTTTATTAAAATTAAAATTTTTTTAAAGCAAAAAACAATGTCAAGAGAATGAGAAGATAAACCCTATGCTGGAAGGAAATATTTGCAAAAGACACATCTGATGGTGTTGGCTGGGTGACTCAGTTGGTTGGGCATTGTCCCATACACCAAAACATTGCAGGTTGGATTCCCAGTCAGGGCACATACATAGGTTGTGGGTTTGATCCCTGGTCAGGGTACATATGGGAGGCAACCGATCAATTTTTTCTCTCACATTGATATTTACGTTTCTCTCTCACTTCCTTTCTCTGTCTAAAATCAATAAACATATCATGAGGTGAGGATTTTTTTTTAAGATTATTTTATGAAGAATTGTTAACTAAGGGAGCATTTGAAATCTTGTTTTCTGGCAATGTCATCAGTTTGGCTCAAATAAATGTGTATAAAAATTCTCAGAAAAGCCCCAAAACCCAAACTGTTACCCAAAATATACAAAGAACTCTTAAAACTCAACAATCAGAAAACAAACAATCTAATTTATAAATGGGCTAAAAATCTTAACAAACACCTCACCAAAGAAGATATACAGTTGGCAAATAAACACATGAAAAGATGTTTCACATCATATGTCATCAGGGAAATGAAAATTGAAACAACAATGAGATACCATTACCCACTTACTATAATGGCCAAAATCCAGAACATGGACAATGTCAAATGCTGATGAGGATATGGAGCAACAGGAACTCTCACTCATTGCTGATACAAAATGAAACGGTCACTTCCAAAAACAGTTTGGCAGTTTCTTACAAAAGTGAATATATTCTGACCAAACATTGCAGCAATTATATTCCTTGGTATTTACCCAAATGAACTGAAAACTCATGTCCACATAAAACCCTGCACATGAATGTTTATGGAAGCTTTATTCATAATTACCAAACCTTGGAAGCACCAAGATGTCCTTCCATAAATGAACGGAAGAATTGTGACATGTTCAATGGAATATCATTCAGTGCTAAAAAGAAATAAACTATGAAACCATGAAAAAACATAGAGGAACTTTTAAAGCATATTATTAAGTGAAAGAAGCCAATCTGAAAAGACTATATGCTATATGATTTCAACTATGTGGTATCCTGGTTAAGGCAAACCTATGGAGACAGTAAAAAGATCAATGGTTTCTAAGAGTTAGGCAGGGAGGAGAAATGAATAGGTGGAGCAGCAAGGATTTTAAGGCAGTGAAAATATTCTGTAGGATATTAGAATGGTGGATATATATCATTATAAATTTGTCAAAATCCATAGAATATGCAATACCAAGAGTGAACCCCAAAGGATACTATGGACTTTGTATTATTATGATGTGTTGATGGAGGTTCATCAATTGTAACAAATGTAGTAAGTGGTGTTAATAATGGAGGAGGTTATGTATGTGTTGGGGGACATGGATATAGGAACTCTCTTTACCTTCTCTTTAATTTTGCTGTGAACCAAAAACTGCTGTTGAAGTGTTAAAAAAAAAAAAACAGAGAGAGAAATGAAGACAATATGGCAAAATACAAAATTAAAAACTTTAGTTCTCTAAAAGACTTTAAAAAAAAGATTTTATTTAGTTTTAGAGAGAGGGGAAGGGAGTAAAAAGGAGAGGGAGAGAAACATCAATGTGTAGTTGCCTCTCATACACCCCAGCTGGGTACCCAGCCCACAGCTCAGGCATGTGCCCTGACTGGGAATTGAACCAGTGAACTTTTGGTTCACAGGCTGGCACTGAATCTAGTGAGTGACACCAGTTAGGGCTCTAAAAGACTTTTAAAAGAAAGTAGAAAGTCAAAGTAAAACCTGAGAGAAAAATACTTGCAATATCTATGGATGACGAGGAATTTATATCAAGAATGCATAAAGAATGTCTACAGATGAATAAGAAAAACACATGATAATCCAATAGAAAATTGTCCAAAGGTGTGAAGAGATATTTCACAGAAGGGAGAATACATATCACCCACTTATAGATGAAAAGATGTTCAACATCATTAGTGATAAGAAAAGCCTAATTAGAACCACAATGGAATGCCATTTAATACCCATCCAATTGGCAAAATTTTAAAAGTCTGACAATACCAGAAGTTGGAAAGGATGTGGTTCCCAAGGATCTCTTTCTAATACATTGCTGGTGGGAATTTAAATGGATAGAACCACAGTGGAAAACAATTTTGGATGACCTCCTAAAGCTTAGGAGGTCTTCTGAGCCAGCAATTATACCTCTAGAATTCTATTCCTACATATACCCGAGACCTTTGCACATGTGTGACAGGAAACATCTAAGAGAATGTTCACAGCAGTATTGCTCACATTAGCAAAAATCTGACAACATACATAGCCATCAAAGGGAGAGCAAGTGAGTAAACTCTGTTATATTTATTGACATGGTAAAATATTACACAACAGTCCAAACAAATGAGCTGACATGATACATACCATATGGATAAATCTTAGTGATATAATATATTTTTTTAAAGATCACTTTATAATGGTGGCCTTTTTTTAAAGATTATTTATTTATTTGTTTTTTTAGAGAGCGGGGAAAAGAGGAAGAGTAACATGTGCCAGAGAAACATGGATTGGTCGCCTCTTGCATGTCCCCGACTGAGGACCTGGCTGGCAACCCAGGTGTGTGCCATGACCGGGAATCAAACCAGTGACCTTTCCGTCTACAGGCCAGTGCTCAATCCACTGAGCCACACAAGCCAGGGCAGTGATATGATATTAAGTGAAAAAAAAGTAAGTACCAAAAGACTACATTTTGCCTAATACTGTTTTTAAGTTAAATAAAATAAAATAGATACAATATAAATAAATATATAGTCAATGAAACTATACAAAAACAGAAGTAAAAAAATGAATACAGTTTTATGAATAATGATTAACTTGAGTTGGGACAGGAAGAATGGGGTAGATAGAAACCATGTGGTTACATGCAGGTTATTGTCAAAGTCCAAGCTTTTGTTTTGGGGAGTGGGTTCATGGATGCTTATGTAATTCTAACTATCTAACTATTAATATCAGTTCTCTATGTCTGCATAACAAGTCATTTAGGGTTAGTGACCTAATATTTGTTATAATTATACTTCATGATTCACTGGGTTAGGAATTTAGACAGGGCACAGAGGAGCTAGCCTTTGTTCCACAATGGCTGGGTCAGTTGGGATGAGCGCAATAGTAGGGGCTGGAACAGTGAAGGTTGCCCAGACATTTCTCTCTCAAAGGAGCCAGGCTTTTCCACAGCATGGCAACCTTACTAAATAAATGAATACATAAACCAGCTCATGCATGAATCAATAAGAGTGAGTCATGAACTAATAGTTAGGAGGAATCTAATTCTTTGTTCCTGAGTTCCATTTAAAAAATGGAGAAGCAAATCTAGAAAACAATATCCTATGTACCATTATGTTAAACCATACAAAATTACATGTTTTGTAGGTCAAAGTGATCAAATATTAATAATATTGTACAATTTAATCAACTAGCAATAATTATAGGTATATATATTTAACTTCTATATGGTAAGAGTATATCATAGATAGATCAATTCTCAAATAATCTATTAACTTGATATGATTCTCATCAAAACTCAATGATTTAAAATTTGTGCAAAGATTCAATATAAAACATGTTCTAAAGCTTATGTGAAGATTCAATATAAAAGGAAAGTCAATAAAATTATGAAAGAGAAAAGTAATGGGAAGACAATTTTCCTACCAGACAATAAAATATATTTTAAAACCATAATAAATAAGGGAGTATAATACCAGTATCAGAATAGAGAGTTTAGAAGTGGAAGTAAATGAAAAGTCCAAACCCAGGCAAATATTAATAAGGATTTAGTATAAGACTTCACTCATACTAAAATGATAGGAAAAATGATAGGCTACCTGATAAGTGGTAGGAAAATGATAGGCTACCTGATAAGTGGTATTTGCATAATTGGCTTTTTTAAGAGAAAATATAATTGATTCCTTTCTTTATTCTTTATATAAAAATAAATTTAATATTGATTACATATTTAAATGAAAAATTAAAAGAGAATATAGGATATTATTTTTACTTTCTCAGGACAGGGAAATATTTACACTCTGTAGAGCACAAAAAAAAAAAACAAACCCACAACAACCCAATAAAGTAAGATACTGATAGATTTGACTACATAAAAGTACAAATTTATGCGGTAAAATTATTATGAAAAAGTGAAAAGATAAAGCTATCAAAGTGGGATTTTTTTTGCAATAAAGGTGCAATGAAAATAAAAGTAACCCTCCTCTTCCATGTCAATCTCCCTCTGCCTCTTTTTCTTTAAATAAGGATACTTATGTATTTTATTTTACAAATAAAATACAGTAATATTCTCTATATAAAGAACTCTTAAACTCACTAAGAAAATAAACAGCCTAATTGTAAAAATCAGCTAATTACACAAGCAGACAATTCACAAAAGTAAAAGCCAATAAATACTCAAAAAACATTGATATTCAATAGTGAAAATAAATTCAAAATGAAATATCTTTTTCTCCCTTAACAGGTTGGCAAAGACTAAAGAAGTAATACTGCATAATGCTTGTCAGAATATGGAGAAACAAGCACTTTCATACACAACTGGTTTGAGTATAATTAAGTACAACTTTCCTGGAGGGGAAAATTTCCCATCTCTAGTAAAAGCCTTAAAAGGCAAGCAGGTCCTTGACATAGTAATTCTGCTTCTTGGAAGGAATTTATCTTAAGCAAATAATTGGAGAGCTTCAAGTAAAACATGGTGGATTGAACAAATAGATTTATCTCTGCCCCCTCCAACCCCTAACCCCACTAGACTGACACAAAGTTAAAAGAGAAGTGTAAAACAACAAGGAGATAACAGGGAATAGAGCTGTCCACATAGCTTTGGAAGTTGAAAATGAATGGATGAGCAGAGAGTGGCAAATTGAACGCATGCATTTAATTTTGCTCTCTTCCCAAATCCCACTAAGGCTACAGCGAAGGGATTGTTTAAAAAGGCTTGAACCCACAAGGGTGGGGAGAGTGGGAGAGAAGAAGAGAGGAACACAATTTTGAAAGCTAGAAAATCAATAGACGAGTCATAATTTACTTGGAGAAGCTGAGAAAGCTGAGAACTCACGCAGTTTATACCACAGAATCTTGATAAGACCCAAGAATTGAAGGCCACAGTTGGGAAGGAAAGTGTGTGGCTAACACAGGATTGTTTGAAAGCTTAAGAGGTAATTATTAATAGATCCTCAGACCTGCTCTTCAATTCTGTATCAGTGAGTGCTTGCCTCTCCTCTATCCCAGCAGATGACTGGGGATTTATTCTCTGGAGAGTGCTGTTGACATTCCTTTGACTGGTGGCCACGTAATGCCAATCTCTGCCTCTGTGGTTACATTGCTTCCTCCTTTTCTGTATCACCCTTCTTCTTGTTCTCCCTTATAAGGACCCTTATGATGCCATTTTGGGCCCACTGAAATAGTTCAGCTGAGGTGAGGATTATCACCTATTTTCAAAATTTTTGACTTTCTTCTGAAAAGACCCTTTTCCCAAATAAGGTAACATGTATAGGTTCCAGGAATTAAGATGTGAATACCTTTTGGTGAATCATTTTTCACCTTGCCAAATATGCTGAATTAAATGTATTGATCTTAGAATGTTAAACCAATCTTACCTTTCTGGAATTAGACATGTTTGATTGTGCCGTATTGCCCTTTCTGAAAATATGTTGCTGGATTCAATTTACTAAAAAGTTTAAAGATTTTTTTAAGTTATATATTATGGTCTAAAGAAGAATATTGGTCTAAAACTTTTCATACTCTTTATAAGTTCAGATATCATGGTTGTGATTCCAGTTATTACTTCATGCATTTTGAAGAACCAGTTTTTTGTTTCATTGTTTTCTGTTTTCTTTCTAAAATCAATTTCTGTTCTTTATTATTTCCTTTACTTAGGGTTTAATTTTCTTTTTCTTTATTCCTTCCTCCCTGCCTACCTCCCTCCCTCTCTCCCTCCCTCCCTCCATTTTTCCTTCCTTCTCTTTTCTCCCTTCCTTCCTTTCTTTCTTTCTTTCTTTCTTTCTTTCTTTCTTTCTTTCTTTCTTTCTTTCTTTCTTTCTTTCTTTCTTTCTTTCTTTCTTTCTTTCTTTCTTTCTTTCTTTCTTTCTTTCTTTCTTTCTTTCTTTCTTTCTTTCTTTCTTTCTTTCTTTCTTTCTTTCTGTTTCCTTCTTTCCTCCTTTCCTCCTTTCCTCCTTCCTTCCTTCCTCCCTTCCTCCCTCCCTCCCTCCCTCCCTTCCTTCCTTCCTTCTTTCTCTCTTTCTCTCTTTCTTTCTTGTGTTTCTTGCAGTGGAAGCTTACATTGTTAGTTTGCAACTCTCTGTCCCCAATATGTAAGTATTTAATTTTACAAATTTTCCTCAAAGTACTGCTTTATTTGTAAGTAATTTACTTTGATTGTTTTTACTTTCATTTAATTCCAAATATGTTTTTATTGCAATTGTAAATTTTTTGAAGCATGGGTTATTTAAAAGAGTGTTGTTTAATTTCCAAGTATTTGGAGATTTTTCAATATTTTTCTGTCATTGATGTTAAGTTTAATTCTGAGTGGTAGAAGAACTTTTGTTTGCATGATTTCAATGCTCTTAAATATATTGAGACTTTGTTGTATGGCCCAGAATACAGTCTATCATAGTGAATGTGCCATGTGCATTTGAAAAGAATTTGTGTTTTGCTGTAGTTGGACTGTGTGATTTATAAATGTCAATTAAGTCATATTGGTTGATAGTATTTTTTTCAAGTCTTCTACATTCTTACTGATTTTCTGTCTACCTATTCTATCAATTTCTGGGAAAGGGGTTTGGAAAAAACTATCACAATAAATTTATTCATTTCTTTTTCAATTCTGCTTTTACTTTATCTATTTGAATCTCTATTATTAGATGCATACACACTTAGAATTATGTCCTCTAGATGAATTTATGCATTTATATTGTCTTTTTTCCTGGTAATATTCTTTTTTTTCTGGTCTACTGTATGTGATATTAATATAGCCTATCCAGCTTTCTTATAAATAGTGCTTGCAAGATATATCTTTTTCATTATTTTACTCTTAACTGTGTCTTTATATTTAAAATGTGTTTCTTGTGGAGAATATATAGTTGGGTCTTGCTTAAAAAAATCTGACCTCATAGTCTCTGCCTTTTAATTTGTATGCTTAGATCATCTATATTTAATGTACATTTCAATATTTTCCATAACATTATTTTCATTGTGTTGTTTGTTCTTTCATCTTCTCTCTGTTCCTTTTTCCCTATTTCCTTTTTTCTTTTGAATTAATTAAATTTTTAAAAAACTTTATCTCCATCATTGTCCTTTTAGCTATACTTTTTTGTTTTATTTTATTATTTGTTACTTTAGGGTTTACTATAAACCTCTTTATCTTATAGTCTAATTTAAAATAATGTACATGATCATATATAGTTGTAAGAACCTTAAAATAGTATACATCCACTTTCCCCTCCATCCTGTGTGCTATTTTTATACATATACCTTCTACATATGCATAAACTGCATTATATATTGTCATTATTTTTACTGTAAACTGCCTATTATTTTATGGAGGGATTCAAAGTGCATTTTACCATTTCTTGTTCTCTTTGTTCTCTTCATGAACCCACTTTTTTGTCTGGTATCATTTTCCTTCTGCCTTCTGATCATCTTTTAATTTTTATTATAGTGCAGGTCTGGTGGCAATAAATTCTCTCAGCTTTTGTCTGAAAACATTATTTATTTTCTTTTCAATTTTGAAAAATATTTTGCTGAGTAAAAATTCTAGGCTGATAGTTTGTTTTTTTTGGGGGGGTGGGGGAGTTCAGTATTTTAATGATCTCTCTCCTTTGTTTTTTGTCTTGCATGGCTTCTGACAAAAATCCAGTAAGCTGGTAAAATCATAAGGTTAATTTTTTTGTTTCTCTTTTCTCAATTATTAAATTTCTGCATTACTTGTCTAATTTATAGAAATCATTTTTGTATATATATTTCTCTTTTCTGATTGTGTAAGGTAAGAGTAAATCTTACTGTTTTGCCATGGTGGTTAGAAACTGAACTCCACTGTTCTGACCATTTTAAGTTTCTATTATGATTTCTTTTCGAACCATTTTTTATAAATGTATTTCCAAAATTAGCATATTTTTTATTGGGATCTATTTTATTGGATTGTGACCAGAGATTGTCATTTGAGAAGATACCAATTCTTTGAAATATGTTAAGGTTTGCTTTATGTCCTAATGTGAAGTCAATTTTTATAAATTATTCATGTGTGTTTAAGAAGTAGGTGTATTTTTTAATTGTGGGGTGCTGAAATATACATTAAATAAAGTTTCTTCAGTGTATGGTTCAAACCTTATATATATTTATTGACTTTTATTCTCCTTCAGCCATAAGTAAATGAGTGAGTTGTATTGAAATTACTCATTATAATGATGGCTTGAGCTATTCCCCCAGGGTCTATTACCTATTCTAATAAGTATTGAAAAGTTTATAATTATTATATCTTCCCAGTACATTAAACTTTTTCTCATTATATAATGACTTTTTATCATTGATAACACTTCTCATCTTAAGTTTTGTCTTATAGCTGCCTAGCTATCTTTTCTTTGTATTTGCCTACAATATCTTTTTTTATCCTTTTTCTTCTAATCTGTCTACATGTTTTATGTATGTCATTTTAAAACAGCACATGGATAAACTTCTTAAAACTCTAATCTGACCATATTCATCTTTTAACTGTTGATTTTAGTCTACTTAACTCTATCACCATAGATCTTTTTATACCTTGGATTTTCTGATTTCTCTATGCTTTTTTATTTTCTTTTCTCTTTTTCTTTCTTTTCTTTTTAAACTAAGCTTTGCAGTTGATTTGCTTGTTTTTCTACTCTTGTGCCAATATTGGCATTTGCCTTTATGGCCACTCCTTCTTTCACATTTATACTTCTCCCAGTTTCCTTTTCTTTTTCTGGTCCTTTACAGGGGATTGTTTATTTTGTTTGCTCCTGGATTTTTTAACCTAGTGATAGATTTTGTTTTGTTTTTAAATCACAGAAATTATAATTCAGTATGTTTTAGAGGTGGAGTGAATAGGATTGAATAGGGTTTTATATGAACACAAAACAAAATCTCTCAGATGATTCTGATGTACAATATAATCCCTATGAGAAGTCATGTTCTGGAGGAGATTTGAATTCTTTATTGATAAATAATATAAGGAAAACTAATTATAATTTCTATTGATTAGTTGTGAAACAACTAATAAAAATGTTTTAAGGTTTTTAGTTGAATGGTTTGGCAGACATACATTTGAAGACAAATTAAAGAACATTGTCTCTTTGCTTCCTCCATAGCCTTTTAAACATGAGTTAAAAAAAATCTCTGCCTAGATTGGAAGACTTAATATTGTTAAGAAGTCAGTACTATACAAAGAGATCTACAGCTGCAATGCAATCCTTATCAAAATCCCAATGATTTATTTTTGCAGGAGTAGAGCACTCCAATCTAAAATTTATATGAAATCTCAAGAGACTTCAAATAGTCAAACAATCTTGAACAAAGTTGGAGATCTCAAAACTCCAACTGATTTCAAAACTTACTACAAAACTCTAGTAATCAAAACAGTGTGATACTGCCATAAAAACAGATGTATACACCAATGGGATAGAATAGATAGCCCAGAAATAAAGCCTTGCATATATAGTCAAATGGTTTTGACAAGGAAACCAAAATCACTTAATAGAGAACAACAATGTTTTCAACTAATAGTGATGGAAAAACTGGATATCCATATGCAAAAGAATGAAGTTGGACCCTTACCTTATACAATATACAAAAATTAATTCAAAATGGATAAGTACCTTGACATAACAGGTTAAACTGTAAAACTCTTGGAAGAAAATGTAGGGTAAAACCTACATATCATTAGTCTTGACAATGATTTCTTGAGTATGACACAAAAAGCACAGGCAACAAAAGAACAACAAATGAATTATACTTTATAAAAATTAAAACCTTTTATGCACTAAAGGACATGACCAACAAGTAAAAAGACAACCCACAAAATCAGAGGAAATATTTGAAAATCATACATCTGGTAAGGGATCAATATTCAGAGTATATAAAGAACTCCTATATGTAAAAAAAAAACAAAATGAAAAAACAAGTAAAGGTTTTTAATAGACATTTATCCACAGAAGATATAAAAATTTTCAATAAGTGCATGAAAAGATGATGCTCAACATAAGTAATAATTAGGGAAATGCAAATCAAAACCTCAGTGAGACACCACTTCACATTCATTAGGATGACTACCACAAAAAAGTTTTAACAGTGAAGTGGAGAAATTGTAACCCTTGTGCATTGCTAGTGGGAATATAAATGGTACAACTGCTATGGAAAACAGTATGGAGGCTCCTCAAAAGGTTATATATAAGATTAGCATACAATGTAGCAATTCCACTTCTCGGTATATCCCCAAAAGAATTAAAAGCAGGGTTTTGAAGAGAGATTTGCATACCCATGATAATGATTATAGCATCATTAAACACAGTAAGCAAAAGTGTCCCACAATAGCCATCAACAGATGAATGAATAAACAAAATGTGGTATATACATGGAATGGAATATTATTCTGCTTTTAAAAGTAAGAAAATTCTGATACATACTACAATGTGGATGGACCTTGAAGACATTCTGCTAAGTGAAATCAGACAATCTCAAAATGACAATACAGTATAAGATTCTACTTATCTGAGGTACTGAGTAGAGTAAAATTCATAGAGAAAGTAAAATAGTGGTAGCCAGGGACTAGAATAAGGGAGGAATGGGGTATTGTATAATGGGTACAGAATTTCAGTTTTGGAAAATGAAAAGTTCTGTGGTTGGATGGTGATGATGGTTGTACATCAATGTGAATGTGCTTAAAGCCACTGAACTATACAGTAAGAATGATTAAATGATACATTTTGTTATGCATATTTTACCATAATAAAAAATAAAGCATTTTGCACCTGACCAAAAGAAATTCCTCACTGAAAAAAACTACGCCCATCCCCATTGCAGGCCAATTAAATCAGATTTTTGGGTATAAGTATTTTTTTTTTTAAAGCTTTCAGGTGATTCTAATGTAAAATCAGTGCTAGACTCTCTGACCTTAACTGTAGATCTCAATGATGGAAGAATAGTTTCTTGACTTTGTTATTTTTCTTTTCCTTATGTTTATGAGCATAACTCTAAAATGGAAATTGTGTTTAAGATAATTTTTTGAGGATATGGCTATATTTTAGTGAAAGGGATCTTTAAAATATAAGCTTAGAATTTTATGTCCAGCTAAACTATCAATCAACCTTCAGGGTAGAATAAAAGCATTTCCAGACACCCAATTTCTCAAAAATTGTATCTACCACTCTTTCTCAGAAAGTTACAGAAGGTTGTGTTCCAACCAAATAAGGGAATAAACTAAGAAAATTAAAATGGAAGGCAGGAAACAGGACAGCCAACACAAGAGAGAAGCAAAGTGAATTCAGAACATGATGACGAAAGAAGTCCTGGGAGGACAGTGGTATGGAGCTGGAGAGCCAGACCAGATGGGAACATCAGGGTAGATATATACATGAGGAAACTTAAGAAAATAATGGCAGATGACTTGAGATTGACTTTATTTAGCTCTCTATCTATTTTTATCGGTCTGTCAGAAAGTTTTAAAAGAATTAGCATTGAGTTTCAAGAAATTTATGTAAATAAAAATGAAGCAATTTTAACTCCAGGAAAAACTAAAAATTTTATAAGAGAGGAAATAAAATCATAGTATGCCACATGGCTCAGATTTGGAAATGTTGTAATTTAAATTATTAGAAGATAAGATAAAAGGGAAATGTTTGTATGTGACTGTATAAGAACACTGCTTTTTCACCTTTCATAGTAGGAAGTAAATAGATAATGTTTAAGCTTGGTTAATCAAGAAAGCATAATATAAATAAATTATGTAGATGTATGTATCAATAGTTAAATGCCAGAAAAAAATGACTAAAGGAATTGTGAGTGTCTCTGGGAAGGGAGAGGAGTGAGCCAGGGCATTGCTAGTATTCATCATGAACTTTTTTTTCCTTTTTAAAAACTGAATTTATTGGAGTGACACTGGTTAATAAAATTGTATAGGTTTCAGGGGTATAATTATATAATACATCATCTGTATATTGTATTGTGTGTTCACCACCCCAAGTCAACTCTCCTCCATCACCATTTAGCCTTCATGTACTCTCTTCTACCTCCTCCCACTCTCCGACCTGTCTAGTGATTACCATACTGTTGTCTGTGTCTGAGGGTTTTTTTTCCCTTAATCCCTTCTCCTTTTTCATTCAGTCCCACAATCCTCCATCCCTCTGACAACTATCAGTCTCTAGCTATGTGTCTATTTAAAATTTTTTAATTTTATTTTGTTCATTAGATTCAACATATGATTGAAATCATATGGTACTTGTCTTTCTCTGACTAGCTTACTTTACTTAGCATAATACTCTCCAAGTCCATCCATACTGTCTCAAAGAATAAGACCTCTTTTTATTTTTATGGCTGAGTAGTGTTCCATTGTGTAAATGTACCACAGCTCTTTTATCCACTCCCCTACTGATAGACACTTGGGTTGGTTACAAATTGTAGCTATTATAAATAATGCTGCAATGAACAGGGGTGCATATATTCTTTTGAATTAGCATTTTGATTTTTTTCATATATATTACCAGAAGTAAAATCATTGCATCATAAGCAGTTTCATTTTTAATTTTTTGAAATAACTTCATACTATTTTCCACAGTGGCTGCACCATTCTGCATTCCCACCAACAATGCATGAAGGTTCCCTTTTCTCCATAACTTAACCAACATTTGTTGTTTGTTGATTTATTAGTGACAGCTATTCTGACAGGTGTGAGGTGGTATCTTGTTGTAGTTTTAGTTTCTTTGATGATTAGTGATGTTGAACATCTTTTCATACGTCTATTCGCTATCTGTATGTCTTCTTTGGAGAAGTGTCTGTTTAGGTCCTTTGACCATTTTTTAATTGGATTTTTTGTTTTTTGGGAGGGGGTTTGGTGGGAGTTTTATAAGTTCTTTATAAATTGTTGATATTAACTCCTTATCAGATGTATCATTGGTGAATATGTTCTCTCATTTAGTAGGTTGTCTTTTCATTTTGTTGATGGTTTCCTATGTTGTGCACATGAACTTTTTTTACTTTTAAAATTATGGTCAGAGTATCCCTCTGGATGAAGATATGTTTTTAAAGTATACAGGCACAAAAAGATGTATTTAAGAATGTTCATCTCAGCATTGTTTATGAGAGGAGGAAAATTAACATCTACTTGGGGAAATAATTTGAGCATATATCTTGCGTGCAAGCATTCTGCTGAGGAAAAGAACAGTTTAAGAAGACAAAGAAGGAATATATGTGATTAGTGGCCAAGTGGATTATTAAGTCACTTTGCTACATGAGTTCAGGGGAGGGAGAAGATCTGTTGGCTGGAATTAGTGTGGGAAGAAGATGAAGACTGTGCTCGACTTGTAAAATGGGACTAGAGGGACTCTGAAGTTGGGGCAGGCGGTTCAAAGGGCCCCAGGTGGGACAGGAGCCCAGGGTCAGGGGAGAGTGGGCACACCGCCTGGCAGGAAGGAAGAAGGGATGGAGGGGAAGAGGGATTCTAACTGTGGAGGGCGTTAGGGCTCCGCTGGACAACAAGGGCTTTGAATGTCTAGTGCAATCATTTCCAACATGCAGCCTAATGTAATTCCCATAAAGCCCTAGAGCTGCGTACTTAGTGTTGTTCCTCCAAAAACATCTATACACTCTCTTCTTGTACCTTTGAACTTGAAACACACAGTTTTGAGGTGGCCAGTAGCCAAGATCAGGCTCGGTGAAGCTGGAGGAGTTGGGATTAGGGTAAGTCCAAGGACAGGTTTAGTGGAAAGGCTGTGGCAGGGTTAAAGTTCGGTTTAGGGCCAAGTTAGGGTTCAGTCTGTAATCAGGATTAGGGTTTGTCTGCAGACGCTTATTTCTGATTGGATCTTATTTTTTTCTGTGTCAATAAATGTTGCTTAAGTGCACGGATGAGTTGTAAACATTGGCCCGCTGTTCGCCTCAAACTCCCCAGCCTCTGCCTCTCTTGGTCCCTTCCCTCTTGGCTTTCTGTCTCTGTCTTCTTACCACACCACACATATGCGCAACTTTCCTAGACCTCCCAGAACAAAGCTTCCTTGAGTCTCAACATACTACCTCCCCCGACTCCCATTAGCTGGGGTTCCAGCCCTTAGGCAGCCACTGCCTAACCTGTGCTATAGGAAGGGGCCCTATGGTAGGAGAAGGTGGGGGCAGAGCTCTGGTTCCCAACGAGGAGCAGCTGGGCTCTCTGTACTACTGGCCACCTCACCCCAACCAGCAGCCAGTACCTCTTCTTCCCTCATCCCTGTTGGGACGACTATCTTACTCAGTGCCCTGGAATTCTGGCCCACACAATGCCCGGGTGCTTTCGAGGTAGGTTACTGAAACTTTAATCCCAGCTTTCCTTTTCATTCTTGACACCCGTCCCTTCCCCCCCGCAACCCCGCAAACCGCTATGGTCTCAATGAGGCACTCACTTTCCCTGTCCCCAGCAGACACCCTAGTCAACTCTTGGAAAAGGACTCCCCATCCAGACTGCCTTAGCCCCAGGCTGGGCGTGGCAGCTGTCCCTTGGTTAGTTTGGTGGTAGGGTGCTTGGTGGTGGGGGTCATGAGACAGGGTAGTGTCTCCTTGTCCCATTGCCACCCTCCTGGGTGCGTACCTCCCCAGCATCTGGTCCTCGGCTGCCTTCCAGCTTGGCTGCCTTCCTCTTGGCCTTCATGCTCCAACATGCAGTAGTTTCAGGAGAGGCTTTGAGGATGCCAGAGCCCAGCCTGACACTGAGGCAGCTGAAGAGGGAGGGGCCCACTCTCCTGCTGCCCTCCTACCTCTCTGGGATTTTGTTGGCCTCCTCCTCCCTCTCCGTCTCTTAGGTTTGTTCCGGCCCCACCCAGTCCCTGCCCTCTTCCTGCCTTCTGCTCCCTGCTCCCCTTTCCTTGACCCTGTTTCTGTCTGTCCCTGTCACTGTGTTTCTCCCACACTATACCTCTGCTTCCATCTCTTCCAGGTCTCCACCTCATGTCTTGTTGCTTCCCTTTTTCTGTCTGCATCTCTTGCTTGCAGACTTCTTGCTCCACCATCACAGATTGGAGGAGCAAGTCTTGTCCCCAATTACTTGGCAACAGAGACATATGACATATAACTATTGATGATGATAATCATTTGAGGGAGGGACCCTTCCCTCAGCCTTCCCCCACCCAATTCTCCTGCATAGGAACCTTCATTGCTGTGTCATTTCTTGGAGCTGAGGCAATACAAAGCCACAGACGGTTCTCTGAGCTCCTACCGGGCAGGTGCCCGTTCTGTGCTGGGAGCTGGAATGTGCAAGTAAGACAGGTCTCCATTCTCCAAGAGTCTACAATAGAGTCAAGGTGGTGCTGGGGTCGAGAACACAAATGCTGAAAGGAGGACTAACAGTATAAGATATAAGTAACTGTTCAAGGCAATAATTGCACGCTCTAATAGAACGTGCAGCTAAATCTCCCTGTTTTGAGGACTAAGGAGTCATTGAGGGGTGAGGGAGTTGTGCAAATCCTATAGAGTTTGTAAGAGGAGAACCAGCTGCTGAAAGCTGCGTGGGATTTGTGAGCGCACATGGGAGCAGGAGAGCTGTTCCAGGCTGGGGAAATGTGAGCGATGGTGCAGAGATGGGAACATGCTCAGAGCCAGGGTCCTTGGAGGTTAGCCTGCTAGAATCTCGGTGTTGGTGTTTGTGAACCAATGGATAAAGATTGAGAGAATGCTTGAGCCCAGGTAGTAGTTGTGAACTGGACCTGCTGGGAAGTAGGGAGACAAGGCAGCTTCTAGAGTATACGGATGATGAGCTTCATGCAATGTTTCTGGAAGCAACTCCAAGCTACAATGAGCATCCAGCTTCCTTCCTGGACACCCAAGCACAAGACGCTTAACCCGGGCACATTGCCTACATCCATGAAGGTGGCTGTGTACATCCTGGTCCCCACTGAGGACCAAACTCAAGGCCACAGCTTCTGTCTGCAGTGGGAGGCCTGCGGAGATGAGGACCACTGGGCATATGCCCAGGTGGGTCAGGGAAAGGACCTGTGATGGCTGGTGTCACCCTGTGCTTAAACCCCTCAGTAGCTTCTCATGTGCCTGGAATAAAGCTTAGACTGTGTGCTGAGGCCTGCAGGCCCTGCATGGCCTGGAGTTGCATCCTGTTGTGTCTCTCTCCATGGAGGTCTTCTCAGTGTGCTTTGTCACCCTTCATGCTCTCTCTCAGCCTACTCCTTTCTGCTTTTGGACGCTGTCCTTGGGGGCTTCACCAGAGCCTCCTGGCACTGCCCACCGCAGATGAGGTTTGGTTATGCCCATTGTCACACTCATGGAGTCCTGAATCCTCAGCAGATACCCTCGGGTGGGGCGCTTGGCTGCTAATTGGCGCCTGTAAAGCACTTAAAAGCATAAAGAATGACACCAGTGAGGAATGCAGCTATTAATCCCAGTGTTTCTTGAGTCAGAGGAGGAGCTGGGGAGGGGACAGTCCTGAGAAGCTCTTGGGCCCGTCTCCTTCGCAGCCTGAGGAGATCTGCCCCTGCAGGAGACCTTCTCTCCAGTAAGCACCGTCTGGGCAGTGTCCTGTCCCTGGTTGCTTCTGTCCCTCCAGACAGATGGAAAGAGGGCTCCCGTGAAGCGTCAAGAGACCTGGGCTGTGATTTCCAAAATGGCTGTAAGGTCTGGAAAGGTCACTTCTTAAATCTGAACACCCATAGTGACAAGTAATGAAAGGCCTATCTGAAAGCAGCTTAAACAAGAGGGTTTGTCTTCTTACAGACAAAGAAGACCTGATGTAGGGTAATCCAGGGCTGGCTGATCTTAGAGGCCAGTGATGCCCTCAGCTCTTGAGGACCTGGAGACCTCTCATCCTTCGACTACCCTCAGGATGGTAAATGGTAAAACTGCATCTGGTGAATAAGCAGGGAACTGCCCTCTCCTTTGAACAGTGAGAAAACTTGCCCTTGTGTCCCCCAGGTTCCACTGACCAAGATTGGGTGACACGCTCAGGCCAGGGGACTGAGACCCAGTCATCGACTTTCATCACTGGCTCTCAAAAGAAGACCATGGGCACATAGAGATCGTCCTGGTGACGGGAGCACTGCGGCATTTGGAGGCGGGGTCGGGATGCCCTGCAATGCCTGAGATGGTTATGACCTTTGACTGTCCTACCAGCCATTCATGGAGGTGAAAAACCTGTTTTTTATTATCCAAGCCTAGGACCTCACTCCATTTTATAGAAGTGTTCTTGCCCAAGACTTACCTGGTAAATTGAGGGAACATTCTCTGTGGTTTAGAGCCACCCGCCACTTCTGAAGTTCCCAAAGCCTGAGCAGTGCTTCAGGGGGAAGGCGGGGGTTGACCACAGTGCCTCAGGTCTGTTCCACTGTCCCAGGGGATCCTCTGGGTGGGCAGTCTTCTTTAATATATGCATATCAAATCACACTATCTTGTTATAAATTCCTTTCTTCTGTTCCTCTTTTCTGTTAGTTATGGAATTTTATTGAATTTTTTTCCTTTAAAACTCTATCACCTGTGGATTTTACTTCAGCATAGTAAAGAGGGTGGCTTGAAATGTTTGCTGTCCAAAGTGCATATTGGGCCCTGGCCCGTGTCGCTCAGTGGGTTGGGCATCATCCCACAAATCGAAATGTCCTGGGTTCGGTTCCTATTCAGAGCACATGCCGAGGTAGAGTGTTCGGTTGAGGTGCATATGATTGATGGTTCTCTCCCTCTCTTTCTCCACCCTTCACCTCTCTCTAAAATCAATAAGCACATACTTAAGTGAGGATTTTTTTTAAAGGGGGTATTGGGTTTTGAAGGGTTGTAAATCACAGGCTTAGGCTAACTGAGTTCATCCCTGGGGCCGACGGGCAGCATTCTCCTTGACGGTCAGGAATGATGAACTTTGGGACAAAACTGGGAGTTCCCAGCAGCAGGAGGTGGGGTGGGATGAGGACTGGGAAGCTATTAACACACTCAATACACTTATCCTATGGGGGCCTTAAGTTGCTCATCGGAGAAATAAGTTGATAACCTCAGTTCTGGCCACCTTTCTTTGTGTGAGACCTGAGGCAGGGATCTATGAAAGGGCCTGGGCAGGGGCAAAGGCTGATCAGGTGCAACGCAGAGGGCACTGCTGTGCTCCTGGGGTCTTGCATTTATTAATCCCTTTAGCTGCCTTTATTAATCCCTGTTCATGCCTTCAAGAGCCCATGTTCTCACAATCCTGTAATTAACATCAAGTATAAATGCAGTTAGTGCAACTACACCAAAGTAGGGTGTTTCTTAGCCAACTTCCCCAGGAGGCCAGCACATCCTATTGGGTGACCCCTCCAGGAACATCTGCCTACTGATAAGCCTGTGCTCAATAGAATAGAAACAAATGGAGCTGGTGAAGTTCCAGGTATCAAGAAAAGTGGAAATGATGCAAATTCCTCCTGGAATCCACTCTGCTTCAAAGACCTGTCTTGCTCCCTCTGGAATTCCATACCTAGAGGTTTAGATGCCAGTTTTCAGCTCCCTGGAGGAGGAAGTGGGGTGGTGGGGGTAGGGAGAGCTTTGGCAAGGCCACAGCTTGCCTGAGTGATCTTGCTCCTAAATCATAGAGTAGTTAAGAGCAAGGCTGACCCCCTGGGTTTGAAACCAGTGCCTAGATTTAAGTGCCAGAGCCACATATTTAACCATTCTGTGGCTTGGTTTCCTCATCTGTAAATGAGGTAATAACACATTATTGGATCAAAAGAAACAATGTGTAAAAGCTTTAGAACTGTTCCTGGCACAATATGATTTAGCCACTAGCTGACTCTTCATTGCTGACGCATGAGATTCTGGAGCTGGGAGCTTCATGCTGCTGGGGTACCCCCATCCTTTGCTGGGTATAATAAATGTAGTCCTAGGGATCATGATTCACAGGTACTCTGGGGGAACCGCCTCAGAACCTCTGCTTCCCCTCCCAGGCCTGAGGTGGCTGGGCCCATGGAATGACCTCAGCCAGGAGGAATGAGGGGTGCGGAGTCTATAGTCTGGGTGTAGGCCCCTGCCTACCCCTGGGGCCCTTTCAGCTCCACCTTGTATCTGCTCCCTAGTAGCTGACCCACAGGCTATAGGATGCCAGGGGTCACCCCAGTGACTCACTATGGCCTCTTGATCCAGACCCAGTGCCCAGGATACCCCCAACCCCTCTCTTCTGCAACCCCAGCCTTAGATGCACCCCTGGCCCTGACCTCTAGATGAGACCCAAGGTGGCCTGTGACTGATGTGTGACCCTGACCTTTGACTAACCTCTGATCCTGCCTAAAGTCAGACTCCCAGTCTCAGATAGGGTTCCAGTTCTGGTTTCTGGCTGAGCTCTGGCCCTGTCTGCAGGCTGACCCATCTCCCAGATGTGGAAAACACTCTGGGACAAAGGCCCTTTCTCTGCACCACTCGTCCCTCCCTTCTTATCACCTGAGTGCAGTGCGGCATGCTCCATCTGCCTGGCAGCCTGGTCCCTGAAGGTAAGGAGTACCTGCCTAGCCCCCTTGCTGGGAGTGGTCACATGAAGAGGGGGCCTTGGCCTGGGAACAGAACGTGCTGACTGTCCCTTCCGTCAGCTTCTCCACAACGCTCACTGAGGAACATCCTTCCTCCTGCCCCTTCTGACTGCAGCTCCCAGCTGGAAGGGACCAACCCTTCCGCATTAGCCTAGGGCTCCCTAGGAGCAGCAACAGGGCTTCCCAATAGGGCCAGGTTTCTTAAGGACAGAACCATATCTCTTCCATCAGACTGAGGGATCCCCGAGAACAGTTGTGTCTCAACCGCCCAACTAGGGGGTCTCCAACAAGAGGTTACAAGCACATTGGGTGCTTGAGTTGTACAAATTTGGATTCAGATCTTGGCTTCACTGTTTATTAGCTGTATGTCCTCTTAACCTCTCTGAGTTCAGTTTCCTCACCTGCAAAATGGGGTCAGTGGCATTACTTACCTCATGGAGTTATGAGGATTAAATAGGATGAGCTTCAAGAAGCACTGGGCGTAGTCCCTGGAGCCTGTAAGTGCTCAGCAGACATCAGAAGTCATAGACATTGTACCATCATCATTTTAGAGGTTCCACAAAGGGCAGGGAGACTCAGTGAGGCTGAGATCTTTCTCCCACCCCCTGAACCAGGTTTTTCTCCCAGGAGAGGGATCAGATCACAGTGTCTAAGCTGATCTCCCCTGCCACCCTCATTTCTTGTGGTTTCTCAGGGACTCTGGGCCTGCAGGGCTTGGTTCAGCCTCTTTGCAGAGCTCCTCTCTGCCCTTCACCCTGAGAAAGCCTCACCTTTCTACATCTGCCCATTTTTCCTGGGTTTCCTGACCCAGCCTACCCGCTCCAGGAAGCCTCCTGGGATGGCGTCTGCCAGAGCCGATCCTCCACTGTTGACAGCCTTGCCATGATGCCTGGCTACCTGGTTCTCCAGAGACAGTGAGCATCCAGGGCCCAGCCTGCCCCTCCCACCAAGGACTGGAGGTGAGTCCACTGAACCACAGTCACTGTACCAGGAACATCGCTGTAGTCCTGGTGACCCAAACAGGTACCCAACCCAAACGGGTACCCAAACTGCCCTCGGGAAGGTCTGGTTTCTTTTTCTCTCTTTTCAATGAAGTAAACCAATTAAGTAATTTTTGAATCACTCCAGTTGGCCACTCGGGGATTTCTCCTTAGTGAGGCTTAATTATTAGGACAACAGGACAGGTACTAAGGTCAGCTATGACTTCATGAGCTGGTGGCACATTTCCTGTGGGAGGGCTGGAGGATCCTGCCCACAGACAATGTCTCAAGAGAGAGAGGGGAGCAAGGCAGATGCTTTCATGCATCCCCCTGGACTGACTTCCAGGGCAGAAACAGAACAAGGCTATGATGCCCCAGAGGGTCGCTTAGGGCCAAAATGTGAACAAAGGCTTCCCAGGAGACTGTCGCACCCATTTTTTTCAATCAGCTATAAGCATTCTTCAAGGATCTCCTAGATGTCAGGTTCTGGGGGAGGATGAAAAGATGATTCTGTGACACCTGGAGACTCCCTATTCACCTTGGTTGTTGGGAAGCTCAGATTTGAATTTAATCCTTAATCACAATTACTTATGTCAGCCTCTGTGTTTGGCCTATTTGTGTCTTTCTCTTCTTTATAAATTTGTTACTATTATTTTTTGTTTGTAGCAACATTATATGCACATATTTTATTGTAAGCTACTTCATGAAGTCTTCTCTGGAAGTAAGTAGAATATAAATTTAAAAAATCAAACAGTGGAGTCCAGAAGAGTTCATAGACCATAAAGGGGAACTTACAGGGATATCCTGCATCCTACCCTTTTGATTGGTGGTAACCTCAACAAGATAGGGTGGAAAAGTTAATTTCTGGGGCCTAAGGACCCAGAAACAAATTCCTGCTGCAGCCCCTGGTTGAAGTGAGAAGGAGGAGCAGGGGTTTGGCCCAAACTGAGGCTCTCAGAAGAGGAAAGTGGCTGCAAGCTCTGACTTTTGGCCCCGGCTCCACCTCTCTCTGGCAGTGGGACCTTGTGCAGATCCTCTTGTTTCCGTGGGCCTCTGTTTATCTAGGAGTTGAGTGGGTATGAAGAGGGTCCTGACATATGTCTTCACGGGGCTCCCCCAAGTCTCCCCTAAACTAATCGGTGGATTTTAATAATTTCTCTGATCAAGGCTGGATTGCATATGCTCTTGTGGCTCAAAGAAGAAACTGTGTGGGTTCGCTCAGGCTCTAGGCCCAAAAAGGCCTCCTACACCCAGATTCTAGAATAGGAATCCATGAATTAGAAGCTGTCCCCTGGCCTCAGAGAGACCCACTCTCAATGTGAGGTCCAGTGCTCTCTGGTCCCTGTCTACCCCACTGGCCTGGGTCCTTCCATGTCATACTCCCAGCAGCCCAGAGTGGCCAAACACAGGTATCAGAGCTGGCCTGACGCCCTTGGGACAGGAGCTGGTTTCTTAGTGTGGGGGTGTCCTCCCCAGACTCTGGGCAAGAGGAGCTTGCTGAGAGAACCAAGGGGAGATTCTAGGGGTGTCTCCTGACCTGGAAAAGGGCTCAGTGGGCCCGGACACACCTGCCTCCCATGATGCTGTGCAGATGGCATCATAGATACAGTCAACATTTGCTGAGCACATGTCATGTGCCACCTGCTGAGTTAACACCTGTTTAAGACACACAACAGCTCCATGAGTCAGGTATCACTACCAGCTTACTTTTATAAATAGGGAAACTGAGGCACAAAGAGGTTGTGTCATACAGTTAGGAAATGGTGGATTACTTAACTTCTCTTAACCATCGCGACCTATGGACTCTCCATTCATTCATTAATTTCACAAGTGTTTATTGAGTGGGTACCATGTGCCAGGTATTAAGGATCCATTAGTGGATGGAACAGAATAAAAGCTCTGCCCACCTGAAACTGATTTTCTAGAGGGAGAAGAAAGATGATAAACAAAGCACATAATAGACAGGTGAATTATATAGTATGCTAGAAGGTAGTAAGCGGTATGGGAAAAAAAATAAAGACACATAAAGTGGACTGGGGACAAGGGAGAGCTGCAATTTAAGTGGGATGGCCATGGGAAGCCTCACTACAGCAAAGGCTTGAAGGAGACTAGGGAGGGGGCCGTGTGGCTACCTGGGAGAAAGTCACACGTATATAGTCAGCAGAGGGGTGAGTGCAGCTGGAGGGAGGCTGAAGACATGAGGACGATGGAGAGGGAACGGGGAACAAAGTGTGTAGAAGGCCATCATTAGGCCTTTCTTCCCCTGCCACCCAAACTGAGTTGGTCATGTTGTATGAATGGGAGGGTGGATGCATCATGACAGCCTTAGCGTCTCCTTTAAGAGCAATGCACAACCTTTGCAGAGTCCTCAGCACTGGAAAGACTTTATGTTCACAAAGGCCTCCTATCCCCAGCTCCTAAAAGAGAGCTGACAGAAGGGAGCCAAGGACAGGGCTCCCCCATTGATCCAGGGGAGACCATAGGGCCTAGATGGTGAGGGTTGAGAGGTGCGGTAAGAAACAATGGGGTTCTGGATCTATTTTGAAGGTGGAGCCAAAGGATTTGCCCCTGGATTAGATGTAGGGTGGGAGAGAATGAGAGGAGTCAAAATGTGTGGCCTGAACAACTGGAAGGATGAGTTACCATTTACAGAGACACAGGGTGGAGAAGGTTCTTGTTTGGCATTTAGGGGATGATCAGAGTTCAGTCTTGGGTGTGTTGAGTCTGAGCTGCTTCTCGTGCATCCCAGGCAGAGCTGTTGAGCCAGCAGCTGCACCTGCGTGTCTGGAGTGCAGGGGAAGGTGCAGTCCGAGGACTCGTCTCTGGGCGTCGGGATGGGCCCTTAGGGTTGGCCGAGGAAAGGAGCCGTTTTGAGGAAATGGCCTTTTGGTAGGTGACTGGCAGGGCTGGAACGTGCACCTCCTGCTATTCCCCAAGAGAGAAGCTCCTGTGTCCTTGCCTCCCGGTGGCAGCCAGGACAGGAAGGGGCTGGGGCTGGCTGAGCTCACTACGTCCTCAAACAGAGATGGATACTGAGGCCCATGTGACTTGCCTGGGCCAGTGAGGGTAAGTGGCAGAGCTAGAACCCAGGCCTTCTGACACGGGGTTCAGAGATTTGTGCATGACAAGATAGCACTCGTGGAAGCGCCCTGACAGGTCTGGAATGTGGGAGTGAATGTGGTGGTGGTGGCAGTGGTGGTTGTTATTGGGCCCCATTGGCTGGCCAGGGGTGTATTTTGGCAGGGTTGCCCTTTCACCTAGTGACTCTGGGGACCAGCTCATGCTCTTCCTGCTGGGAGAGGCCCAGGCCCCTGGGTGGGGGCCCTGCATTCTGTCCCTGCCTCCCTGATTCATTCCGGCTCTCCTGGCATTCTGAGTCACTTTCTTTCCAGGGGAGAGCTGCCCGTTGGGCAAATCCCTGGATCCCGGGGAAAGAAATGGAAACTCAAGCCCAGGGTTGGTCCTGTGCATAGGTGAGGCAGGCAGCCACCCACACCTGCCCCAGATCCTTGCCCTGGCTTGGAATTTACTAATTTGTCTATCTATCCATCCGGCCATCGATTCCTGAGTAACCATCTCCATTCAAGTGCTCAGTAACGTGCCATTTACAAACAACTTTCAAATAGTCCTGTTTTGCAGATGGGAACACCAAGTCTCAAAGAACAGAAAAGGCTGGCTCAAAAGTGCCCAGATAGTAAACAAGAGAGCCAGGGTACAGACCCAGCTTGTCCGACTCCAGGAGCTCTTCCATATACAACCTCTGCTGCCCCCAAGCCTCGCTGCTTTTTCCAACTATTGGCCCCAATTCTCTGCTCTAAGGAAGCAAGCTGTGACCTTGGAGAAACCTGTCAATTAACCTTGTACTTTGGGTGATGGGAGAAGGATGGGATATTGATGGACAGTTTCATGATGACTCTGCAGCAGGAGCTGGACAGGAGCTGTGGGAGAAGCCTCCAGTGGGTGGGTGCTGAATAGCAGTTCCATGGAAGTAATCAGAATATCAAATAAGCAAGTAGGGCAGAAGGCATTCTGGGCAAGGAAATAGCCAGAGGAAAGGAATGAACTTGTGTTCAGAGGCCAGGATCAGAGGGTGTGGGTATAGGGTGGGGAAGGGTCAGGTTGCAGAAGTTTCTAAATGCCTATGGAATGTTCTGGGTAGTACCCGTGAGAGGTTGAGGTGCCTCTTCCCCCAGGAAGCCTTCCAACGCTAACTCTGCTGGTTTCTCAGCCCAAGCCGGCTCTCCTTCCTTCCCTGGCATGGCCTGAACTTCAGAAGGAAAGCACGAGACTTCCTGGGTCATGCCCTCTCTCCCAGGGAACAGGGCATGGGGCTGCTCACAGAATACCGACAGTCCTGCAAGAAACTGTGGGATGTCAGGAAGCCCAGAGATTTTCCCAAGAAGAAGCACAGCTCAGAAGGAGGGCCAGCCCCACGGAGAGGTGGGCTGTATTTTACTCAAGGTATATCCAGAAGTTGTCTCCAAATAGGCCCAACCAAATGGTAGGGTGCCTGGAATTGGAACAGTGGAGATTCACCCTTTTTGGACTAAGTCACATCTCCTTATTTATAGGCAGATTTCCTTGGGCGAGGTACTGCTGTTCCATCACTGTGAATGCCACAATCTAACGCTTTCCTCCCTGGGTAGGTGGGGGTGGGATGGAGTGCTGAGAAGAGGAAGGAGGCCTGAGAATCCTAAGGGAATGCCAGGCAACAGAGGCACCTTCGAGCCACTTTGCCCCTGGGCTGGGTGTTCGAAGATTTCAGTGACCCACCCCTACTGTAAGGTCAGTTGCCCTCTTTCAGTAAGACTCTTGGTGGGTCTTGGGCTTCCTTGTACAGGGGGTATAGGAGCTGATCTAGGGGAACTGTGATAGGGGGTCTTGGAGCCCAGTTTTCCTTAGGAAGAAGAATCTATTTCAGGGAAAGAATCCGGGCACCTGTCAGGTAGTCAGTCTGCACAAAAGATCAAGCTGAAAAATAGTGCCATCCAACTCGGCTTTCCACCTGTGACCCCATCCAGCACTAACCAAGTGCAAATCAGTTTCACTCCCACTGAAATACACAGTGCCCTTGGGTGGAATCAAGAAAACATTATGCCAACCTATCGTGACCTTGTATTTCTGCAATAAGCATGTGTATGTCGCATGATGCAGGTTCGTGCCACACCTCTCACCAGGGACCCAGACAAAGCTGCAATCAACCAAAATCCTGCAACCAAATAATGCATGGTGCATACAGCATTGTTTATTGGGGAGAAGGGGTTGGTTTTATTATATGAGGTTTAAAGCCTTTGGTATGACCCTCAGAAACAGGTCCAGTTTAGAAAAAGGAAGCCTAGGAGCCTGAAGGAGGTGGCCAGTCGATGAGCATACACCAAAATAAAAATAATCTTCAAATATATTGTGAATAAGACTTAGTAATAATATATATATATAAGTTAGAGAATGTGGCTAATAGCGGCCAGTTATAACAATGGGGAGACTGTGAAATAAAGACATTTCCAAGTAAATTAAAATATATTACATTTACTGCAAGCAGTTGATTTCTTATTTCGTACATAAAGAAAAAAAAGCAAGGGGAAGGGTCAAGTCAAGGACCAAGTATAAAGGACCCACGCACGAGGGCAATAGGGGCGGGGAAGATTGAATGTGGGAGGGGGATGGGCAGAGCAAGGGGGAGTAATGGGGGAAAAATGGGGATAATTGTAACTGAACAACAATAAAAAATTTTTAAAAACATGTAATTTATATTAATTAAAAAATCTGTTTCTCCATTTCCACTAAATAAAAGCTGAACACAAAAATTTTTTAAAGTTTATTGGGACACTAAATTATTAGCTTTCTTGGGTTGACTGGGTGTCTTGTTCTTCCTGATGAGAATGGCTGGCGGCACAGAGGCTGCTTGTGGGAAACTGGAAAGCCATCGGCCGGGAGTGACGCTGCTCCAGTTTTGTGGTATGATAATATATGTTAATATAATATATATGACAAGATCCAGCAGCAGGTCTAATAATTATTGCAATTCCAGTGTAGTGATGAGCGGGGTATGAGGATATTTCAGGGTATCTTCCCAATTGTCACGTAATGTGAAAATAACTGATTTCTATTAATGACAGAATCATAGGTACATTTGTGGACAGTTGACCCTTGAACGACATGGGAGTTCGGGGCATTGACACCCTCCTCTCCACCCCATCCCCTCCATGTTCCCCAGTCAAAAATCCGCATATAACTACAGCTGGTCCTTTGAAACTGCAGATTCCTAACTATGGATCAAAAGTACAGTTGACCCTTGAACAACATGGGTTTGAACTGCGAGGGTCCTCAGTGCCAGTGTCTCATCCACACCTGCGTCCTGCCTCCCCATGCTCTCCCCTGGTGGCTGCTACGCGCGGCTTCCACTCTGCCCATGTCTGCCAGCTCCTCTAAGCCAGGACCTGAGGACTGGCCTGTTGCTAGAGGCTCCCTGGCTGGTCCCTTGCTCCTGTCTCCACAGGGCAGACAGAGAGAGGCAAAGTCCCTTATGTCTTCCTCTCCTTAAACTCCTGCAGTGGCTTGTGAGTATGCTGAGGATAAGAACAAGAGGCAGGCCTTGGCCCCCCGAGCTTGGCCCCACTGACCCCCCAGGCCCAGCAATCTCATCTCCCACTGGCCCCTCTGTAACCCACCCTGGCTACCTTTCACTTCCTGGGTCATGCCACCTGCCCATCCCCCTGGCCTCAACACTAGCTGTTGCCTCTACTGGGGGCACTTCTTGCTCAGCTCAATACCTTGGGAAGCCCTCAGCTGTTGCTCAGACATGACTCTCTCCAGGAACCTCTCTGTTCTTGGCGGTGCCCCGGTTCTACACTGGCTGCTCCACTGACTGCTGGTTTATTGTAACATGCATTTTACCTCTCCCATTGGGGATGGGTGGAGGTCTCCATGAGACAATAGGGGGCACCGTGAGCATCCTGCCCCCTGGGAGGACCACACGGCACTGGAAGAGCTCTGGCTTGAGGCTTGTTGCTGACTTCAGGAGCGAAAGTGGTGCTGGGAGCTCAGGCCACAGGCCTGCAGTTTGTGGCAGAGGCAGGCTGTCTTCCCATGTGGGGCATACGATGCTTGTGCAGGCTATCATGGCACCACGAACCTTTGCTCTAAAGTTCCCAAAGCAGTTTTATTTTTATTTTTCTTTGCTCTTCTGATCTAGGCTATAAGTTCCCAGGAAGCACAGATGGTGTCCATAGCGAGCAGGTTACATGTGCCTGGCTGCGGCCGGAATTATTGCTGCCTCTAAGAGAATGTGAGAGACCTCTCAGAAAGAGCCCATGTTTCCTTTCCTTATTTCCCTGGGTCTCTAGAGAATCTGCTGACTCTCAGGTGGGCTTTAGTGGATTTTTCCTCATTCACTGCTAAGTTTTGCTGGAGGTCGCCAGTGACTCATACCTGGTATGGCTGGGCCTGGCTCTAAGGGAGCTCTCCAGAGATCGAGTAGGTACTCAACAAATGTGTGCCGAGTTGAGTGTCAAGGCTGGAGGCTGAGGGGTGGAAGAATGACCTCATTGGAGGAGGGTGGGCCCTTAAAGGAGGGAACAGAAGCCCAGGTGCCTGAGGTCAGAGTTCAATTTGGGGTCAGGTGATGGGGCCCAGGCTCAGGGGAAGGTGCTGGGGAGTCTGGGGAGTTCCACAACCCATGATCTGGGCTGGTGTGCTCAGATAGGATTCTGGCACACCCCCAGCAGCCTGCCCCCACCTGCTCTTGGGGCGGGGGCAGCAGGTGGGGCCCACTTATCGCGAACCAGGCCAGTGGGCGGAGCTGGCCTTGCTCTGGGGAGATGGCAATCATGCAGACATTCCTCAGTGGAAAATCACTTCATCGCAGGCTCCTTCCTGGGGATGAAAACAAAAAGAGCCTGAGAGACACTGGGCCAGAGGGCTGCCACCAAGGGTCTGGGTCTGAGGAGGGTACCTAGGCTCCCCTTAACCAGGCAAGCTGCACGTGGGCTGTGCTAAGACTGGGTCAGGGTGAGCAGAAGGTCAGTCCTGGGCCACTAGATTGTGGCCTGTTAGGGCCTTGGAAAGCATTTTCAATTTCCTTCTAGGCCCTTGGGGTCTCTATAATCATTCCTAATCAGAACTGGTGGGCCTGGACTAGCTCTAGTCACAGTCTCCTGAGGTCTCCTAAGCAACCACCTTGAGTATAACAGTGTCCTTGACCTGGGCCAGATTAGGGTCAAATGTTCTGGATACTCTTGTATGGGGACAGTGGCACCTGTCCCCTTACAGTCAGGATGCACTGGCTAAGGAATGTCCTTATCATGTGCTAGTTAATTTGCTTAAACACAAGGACTTGTATATAAGATATGTGGGCACATACTCAGATCCTGGCATGGGCTTCCCCACCCATTTCCACAAATGAAGACATTCTCTTGCATGACCACAGACATAATCAGACTCCTGTGGGCCAATGCACAGAGACCTTCATGCACGCGTTTCAGACACAAACTGTTCCCACGTGCAGACTCAGCTCCCCAGTCCTGCTCAGGATCATGGACAGTCATGCAGATTCCCTTCCAGCCCCTTTTCTATGCACTTAGAAAACATACTTACAGTTGAGTTGTTTGTATAACTTTCTATCTCATGTCATGAAATACTTTTTATAAACATCATTTAAAATCATTGCATAATCTACTGTCATATGGGTGGACCATAATTTATTAAACCAATCCTCTATTATTGAGCATGTAAGTTGTTTTCAGTTTTTCACAAGACTGTGCATAAATCTTTATCCACCTAGCAGATGATTTCCTTGGGCTGAATTCCCAGAAGTCACAATACTGTCAAAAGATAAGACTTCCCCCATTTATATTAAGATATAATTGACATATAAAAGGTTAAGACTTTTTAAAAGGCCTTTGATACATATTGCCAAATTTACTGAGATGATTAATTTACATGCCCACCAGCAGTTCCTTTGCCAAGTCTAAATACTCTTAATTTAAAAACTATTAATTTCACATGAAAATTTTTTGTCATTCTTTTAGTTTGCATTTGTGGATCATTAATGATTGCAAACATTTTTAAATGTTTGTTAGCCATTTATAGTTCCACTTTTTTTTTCCTATTTAAGTCCTTTTACCACTTATCTATTTTGGTCCTTGCTTTTTAAAAATATTGATTTGTAAGAACTCTTTATTAATTAAGGACATTAACTTTCTCTTTACTGATCATATTTGTTTTAAATATTGTTTGCATGTTTCCTACTTGGCAATCACCCAGACACTACTCAGCATAGTCCTACCTGGTTTTATAGTTTGCTTGTGTCATTTTTTGATATAGAGAAGACTTACATTCTAAGCAATCAGATTTAAAAATTTTTTCTACAGAACTGCTACATTCACTTTTTCCCCCCATTTACTTTTAAATTAAGAATGCTTTTGTCTATTCTAGATGTTAAATATGACTTCTGTTTTCTTCACCTGGGAAATAAAGAAGAAAAGACATTATCTCTACCCTCAAGGAGCTTAGAGGGAACAGAGCAGGTGGATATAGCACCTGTGTTATCACTACTCTCACTGAGAGCCACAGACACAATATGCAGATAGGGAAAGGAGCACTTAGCTGCACACAGGAGATGGAACTTTCTGCTGGTAAAGGTGGCAAGGGGATAGGAGAGGCTTCATTCATTCACCAAATATGTACATGGACTCTATGTGCCAGGCATTGTTTCAATGCTTTATAAATATTGACTGATTCAATCCTCATAATAGCTTCCTGAATAGTTCCCCCATTTTACAAATGAGGAAACCGAGGCCCAAAGAGTATAAATAACTTACTCAAGACTGTACAGGGGAAGGCCAGGGTTCAAACTCAAGAAATATAGTTGGGTTGGTGGGAAGCATGGATGCTTATTATGGCTAAGGGACTTGAACATTCAAAGGAAGGATTCAGACCAGCAGTTGACAAATTTTCCATGCAAAGGGCTAAGAAGTAAATATTTTAAACTTTGTAGGCCAAGAGGAAAAATTGAGAATTTTATAGGTACTCACATAACTGGAGAGAAAAGTTTCCACAAATTTTTTGATAAGACTGAAAATATAATAATAATAGAGTTTATATATTTTTTAATAATATAGGTCTACTAAAGTGAAGAATGAAATTTTGGGGGGAGGGATATAGCAGTTTGCTTAATAGGGGTTAGTGGTCCCTATTGTGTGATTGCAAACGTTCATCTGTAAAACCCACTCTCAGCTGTGCGGCCTCAGGAGCACAGGTGGGGGCTGCATTTGGCCTGCAGCCACACATAGTCTGCCCATGCCTGGTTTATACCTATTGTTTCAGGGTAGAGCTGCTTGAGCAATGATGCCCATGAAGAGCTGTGCACCAAATGAGAAAAAGGTAGAAAGCTACTGCCAAGGTCCAGGGAGAGATGAGACCACCTCGGGGCCAGGGCGGTGTGCGGGGAAGAGGCAGGATGGATCTGATTTGCTTGACTTCTGAGGTAGGTTCCCAGGCTGATGATCAGATGTGGGGCGAGGGATAGGGCTCCAGACAATGTGGGTGGTGGGCATGAGCTGGAGCACGGAAGCACAGTCTGCCCTCTAAGTCAGCATCGCCTAAGCACCTGCCTTCTCGCAGCTCAGGAGCAGCCCATTCAGAAGATTTGGCTAGAGTCTGAATGGCTAAAGAAGAAGAGAACATTTCTTTTGACTGGTGGGGACTTGTTTCTAGCTAACATCAGGAAGACGCCACGGTCAAAAATTGTCTGCACATTTGAGGGCCACAGGACCATTGATCCCACCAGTAGATTGTCCTCTCTTGGGTTTAAGCTCTGCCCCTTCAGACTCCTTTCACAGGGTGATAGGACATCCAAACCTTCCCTTTCAAGGTCAGTGAAGGGTGGATGGGGAGAATATTGCTGAAATGTGGGACGGAACACAGACGGGGATGGAGGCAGTCTCAGAAAACGTCACCACCGTGGTCACAGTTTCTGCTGAGGCTGATCACATTATTGGGAAGGGCTCCTTGATTTCTCTCCCTGATAGCTCCTAGTGGAGTACAAACCTGCCCCCTCCTCTGCCCATGTGGGGGCGGGAGGTGGCCACTTGCTGTGGCTAGGCTCTGTAATTAAGTCTGTGGCAACAGGCGGGGGATGGGACAGATCTTGTCCCAAAGCTGTTCTTGCTGTCAATGGGCTTAAATGCCAGCAGATGGCTTACGAAATGCTCTGAGAAATTGTCCCGGTTAAGCCCGAGGTGTGCCAGATGCAAATGAGCCTGAGGGACAAACGTAGCGCGTCTCTGCTCTGGGTGCGGTCACCCCTGCTGTCTGCAGGTCCAGAATTAGACTGCTGTGGGCCAGGCCAGGTAGGGGGGGACCCCCTCTCCACAGCAGCCAGCACTGGGCTGAGGTAGTGTCACCTCTATTCACAGGCCAGTCCCTTAAACTTGACCTCAGTGTGACCCTGTTCTAGCCTTGGGCTAACCCTTGACCTTGGACTCAGACAGAGCTTTAATCCTCTCTCCAGGCTGATCTTTGAATCCTGCCCATCATCTTATAAATTGAGCATTCTTCATAACAAGGAAGATTGGACACAGCAGTGTGAAGAGCTCCATGTGGGTACAGAGGGATCCAGCTCATAGGTTGCATTTTAATGCCTGGAAGGTGGGCCACGGAAGGGCTGTGGAAGGTCACTGGACCTTCCTTCTCCCCTAGCTCCCGCTCACTGGATGACTCTGGGCAGCTGCCTTAACCAAAGTGAAGTTTGAGTATTCAGGGAGATTTACTCATCTGTTCAGTGGGTATAAGGATACCCAAGTACCTGGCCTTGCCATTTCTTGAAGTAGGTGCAAGTGTTCGATGGGGAGGGTGGAAGTGATTTGGAAACCGTGCAGCACTATGATATAAATGTGTGGTATTACAATAAGAAGGGTTGCTTGCTTGGATTGCACTTCTAAACACTGCAACATGAGGTAACTGGGTTATACTTTGGTTTTCTCTAGAACTTTCTGCTCTCTTCATTTTAAAAAAATTCATTGAGAAAAATTTCAAACACACTCAAAAACAGTTTAATGAACTGTTAATGTGGTGGCCAAGAGAGCATGCTTTGCTCTTACTGCAGGGAACCTAATGGACCTAAGGCCTAGCTGCCGGGCTCTGATGGTGCTGAGGCTGCACCTCCCCAGGGCTGGACACCACAAGCATGGCAGGGATATAAGACAAGCCTGGTGGGTGACTTTCACTGGACGACCGCTGTATTTGAGCACACTGTCCCTAGACTCCAAGACCACACTGCAGTCTCAGATACACTTACCATACCCTCCCTTCCTCCTTCCTTCACTGAGGGTCAGACTTGTACTTAGAATGACGCTCTCCCAAACTTTCGGGCTCCTTCTGTATTTCCTTTCTCATAGCCATTTCATCTAATAAAATAAAACCTTTAAAGCTATCTAGGTGTCTGTTTCTTGGAGTTCTTGGACTAACAAACCCCATAAACTAAACACCCATCTTCTAGTCAACAGTTATCAGCATTACCCTATGTTCACTTTAGCTATCCTTTCCTCCTCCTCCCCATTGCACCTTTCTGAATAATTTAAAGAAAATCCTAGACACCATGCCATTTCACTCTCAAAACATTGATCCTCATTATTCACAGATTCTGTATCTGCCAATGTGTCTGCTGCTAAAACTTATCTATAATGCCAAAATCAATGCCTGTGGAGCTTTTTTCGACGTTCACTGACATGCATAGAGTCATGAAAAATTTGAGTCACCAGAGGTACAGGTTCTTAGCTGAGGTCAAACAAGCTGATGTTCTGCCTTTTGGGTTTTTCCAGCTTTACTGACATTACCGTTGTGTAAGTTTAAGGTGCACAAGGTGATAATTTGATACACTTATATATTGCAAAATGATCAGCACTGTAATGTTAGCTAACAGCTCTATCATGTCACATAAGTTACCATTTTTGTGTGTGTGGGGGGGATAGTTAAAAATCTACTACTCTCTTTAAACTTTGTTCTGCCTTTTTGTTTCAGCTTCATACCATAACCAGCATCCTTACACAATCTACTTCGTGCCACATTTTTTATGTGTTTTTGTCTGTGATTTTACTGTTTAAAATGGTCCCCAAGCATAGTGCTGAAGTGCTGTTCCTGTGCTCAAGAAGGCTGTGATATGTCTACAGAGAAAATCTGTGCATTAGATCAGCTTCATTCAGGCTTATATGAATTATTATTCTCTTTCATGAATTATAGTGTTATGGATTAAATTCAGTGTTAATGAATAAATAATATATATTAAGTAAGGTGTCTTTAAACAGAAATACACACAAAACAAGATTATGTATTGATCTGTTGACAAAAATGAGACCAGAATTGCATAGGAACCTAACCCTGTATTTCCCCTGGGAACAATGGTTCAGTATTTGATAATTCAGTGTTTTGGTGACTTTATGTAACATAACTTTCAAAATAATGAAAATTGACTGTACTTAAGTATAATGAACATTTTCTTACAGGACCACTATGCTTTGCCCTATCTAAGGAAATTAACACTGATTCCTGGGTATCATCTAATGGTCATGCCATTATCAAACTATCTCAACTGTTTCAAAATATCTTTTTATGGTTATTCAAACTGGGCAAGATCCAAACAAAAGCCACAGTTCCCATTTCATTGTTATAATTCTTAAGTTTCTGAATCTACAGCATTTTTCCCCTTCCTTGTAATTTTTTTTCATGCCATCAATTTGTTGAAGAAACCAGGTCAGTTGCATATGAAATGTCTCACAGTCTGGATTTTGTCTTTTTGCCTCCTTTTGATATCATTTATTTTGCTTCTTTATCCATATTTTGGGGCAATGGAATTTATCTCTAGAGTATTCTGTTACTGGTGGGGCCATGGTACAAAGAGTAGGGGATGGAGTTAGTATTATATTGAAGAGGGTGACATTAGGGTTGGGTTGGGCTGGAGCCTGAATTCAGGGCAGAGCTGAATTTGGCAGGATGACCTAGTTAAGAGCAAAGACTCAGGATTCGGGATTTCTGGATCTTCACTCTAAATAGTGGCTCTATCACTTATTAGCTATTGACCTTGAACAAGTTGTGTAACCTTTTTGTGTCTCAGTTTCCTCATTTCTAAAATGAAGATAACAAGAATCCTTACTTCATAGGGTTGTCTGGAGTTTAAATGAGTTAATATATGTAAAGCACTTGGACTCGTGCCTGGCACATGGTGAATGCTCGGTAAGTGTTTGCTATTCTGTTATTACTGCGGTTAGACTAAGGGTTGAGGCTGGGTTAGTTCTAGGGTAAGGATGACTGTGGTTCATGATTCTACTCATTACTGGAGGCTACCCCTCATGGTCAGAGGGGTTGGGAGTGGGAGTGCCAGGATCATACCTCCCTTGAGATGGCCTTCCTTCACTTTCTCTCTGGGGACCAGATCAGGATTAAATGGGGGCAGGTGGGGCTCTGTCTCACTTTCCATTGGAAGGTTTTCCATTCTGTAGCCAGTTCTGACTCTGACCCTTCTCCTTCCTTGTCCATGTGCCAACAGGACTATGGATGTTTTTCGATACAACCACAATTCTGAGTGAAGTTTCAGAATGGTGGAGGAAAATAGACCTTGGCCTCTAACTCACTTCTGAGAAGGGAAATTTGTAGAGTGAAGACTCATGAGTGGACATTGGATCAGTTGCAGGGAGTTAGAATGAATGGCTGATAAAATTCCAACCCAAGAATAAGACAAACATATAGTGACCACTAGGGGTACTGGTGGATGTGGTTGAAGTATTGATCTAACTGTCCATATGTCATCCATCCATCCATCCATCCATCCATCCATCCATCCATCCATCCATCCACCCATTTATCCATCACCACAACAAATACTGGACAACCACTCTGAGTCAGGCACACTGTCCTTGCATTCAAGCAGCTCATTGTCTAGTGAAGGAGGTACATGTTTAATGACTACACACTCTGCTACTAGAGGAATGTACAATATGTGAAGAGTGTTCTGGAGAGGGTGGAACCATTTGTGGCTGGGGCCAGGGACTACAAAGGAAGCCTCCTCCTTCTTTCCTTGGGTAAGACTCTTCTGCCCTGGTGGCCACCCCTGTCCTAGGCTTGAGTCCAGTGACAGGCTAGCCCTTCAGTTTCCTGGTTTTAAATCATTGGATTCCACTTGAGAAGAGACATGTTCCTTCTGGGAAGGAATTCTAGAGTTGCCAAATCACTCCACCTCACCTGGCTAGGCACCCTGAGGTCACAGCCAAGTTCTCTGGAGATAGACTCTCTTCCTCATGGAGACTCCCTTAGAGAGATATGGACACAGAGTAGCCAGGTCACCTCCATCCACTGGAGTGGCAAGACCATGGATACAGTACTGCTGTCCCCAGTTTGGAACTACCGTCACTCTCCCTTACTTGGGGCAGTGGGCAGGGGTTCCTCTTGTACCCTTCCACTTTATCATCCCCCACCCCCAGCCCTTGGTTTAGGTCTCTTAGTAATGGCTATCATTGTCAGGTATCCTAATGGGGAATGTTTTACTTCTCACTAATTGCAGGCTCTAAGAGTGAGAGTGTGGGAAATGTGATTCCCCACATAAGGCTGTTTCACAAGGCTGCTGCATGACGGGGGCTGTGTTTGCCACTGGCCTAAGGGGTCAGATGGCAGGTGTTGTGTCTGCTCCATCTGTCAAGGGCAGGGCCTGGGGCCTCGTCTATGTCTCTCTGCAGCTCCAGAGAAGGAACGATCCTGTCTCGCAGATTGGCCTGGTTATGGATAGAACTTGGCCAGGGCCTGAGGTGGTTTCGGCACGCTCTCCCTCCCTCCATCTGTCTGACTAATGTTCCCATCTGCAAGCCTCAGGTGAGAGATGGCAGCGTCTCCCATTGCTGCCCCAGTGAACGGCTGTGTTTGCGGTATAACTACCTGATGGTATCTCTCAGGGTGGTTTGGGTGAGCTGTCTCTTGGGAGTGTCTGCCTGTTGTTTGCCTCAACCCCCACCTGGCCCCCACCCCAGCCCCTGCCTGAGCTCATTGCATTATTCATAGAACCATAGGAACAGCACTCCTGCCCCCAGCACTGTGAGAGACGCCTGCCTGGCTGGTACTGAGGCTGGGGTGGTGGGGGGCAGTGTTTCAGGGAAGGGGTCCTCTCGGTACCTCCACTTGTACAAGCCCCCAGGATTTCCCCTCTGACATGTTGCCAAGTAGGAGCTCTGGGGATTGCTGCCAGGGTGTCTCCAGATGGCGGAGCTCATTTCCATCTTCTGGCTCACAAAGACTTCTGGCAGTGAGTCCTGAGGTCTGGGCTCCTCCATTCCGGAATGACCTCTCAATACCCACTCTTGTACCAATGGGTTCCCACCTCCCCACTTGAGGAGACATCCTCTCTGCTCCCTCCAGCTGAAGAGGGCCTCTTCCTGGCCCCAAGTCCCTCCCAGGGTAAGAGAAGATGAGGGACAACAACATCAGCAGAACCTGTTGCCCAGCCGGGCTTTACCTCTACCACCAGCTGAGTGAACCACTGCCACCAACCCACCCTGCCTTCATTTCCTAACCTGTCAAATGGGATAACAGTATGAAGAGTCCTGTGACACTAAATGAGATCTTGTGTGCAAATGTGCTGGGACACAGAGCCCAAAGTCTTAACATCCTCCCTCTTCCCGACTCTGTCCCCTCAGTTCTTATTCCCCAAGGACTGTCTTCTGGGCTGCAGCCAGGTACAGGGTATCAGGGGAGAGACAAAAACACAAGAGGTAAAGGAGGGAGAGGGGCCCAGTCTTTCAGGATGCTCTGAGCTGATGGGAGAGATACACTTGTGTGTGTGTGTGTGTGTGTGTGCGTGTGCATGCGCGTGTGGTTGTGGGGAGGGGGCATTGCTCAAGTAGGGGAGAGGAGCCCAGACCAGACATGTGTATTCAGGCTAGACAGTGACTCGTGTAATGTGTTTTTTAGCAGGAAAGAGCAATCTACAAATTCATCAAGTTCCTGTTTACACATCTATTGTCAAAGCTAATAATTTGATTTAACTCAGCTGATTACCTTCATTAAAAACTATTAGTTCCCATAAGCAAATGTTCTTGTGTTTGCATTTTCATAATTATGTTGGCATTTCACAACTTGCATTTCAAGGGAGGCCTGTGCTCATACTCAGCCTCGTCCATCCAGCTCACAGGGCGCTCTTCACTGACCTCCTTAGCTCGGGCGTTTTGTTAGGTGCTGTGGGACAGTGGGGGGTAAGAGAGGCCTGGCTGTCTTTTGCCCACAGCCCATGCGTTGCTCCCTCTGATGTTCTAGATGGTCCTTGTCCTTGGGCCTGAACGGCACCACAGGCTGTCTGGGGGCAGGGCCAAGGCCAGTTTCAGGCACCTTTGGGTGCCTGGTTGCCTAACTGAGCGTCTTCACATGGGATGGCCCACTATATGGCTTCTCCAGAGCATCATTGATTGACACACCCACCATTAACTGGAAAAAGGGAGGCTCCCAGGCTCCCCCTTCAGGGAAGAGAAGGAACCAAGTGTATCTTGAGTACTCGCAGCTGCCAGAGGCTGGCACTGTGGCTCCCTCTTTAATCCCTCCAGGAACGTATCCATTTTACAGAAGATGAAAACTGAGGTCTCAGAGAAATTAAGTAACTTACCTAACCAAGTTCACATGGTCAAGAAGAGGGTCTGCAGCCTGAGCCTGTGCCATTCCCAGCACATCATGCCTTCCTTCCTATGAGACAAATAAACAAGGCCCTGAGCCAGGCTCTTCCTGCTCCTGGTTTGCAGGGGTTCCCGTGTCAGCTCCACCGTCTCCATCAAGGAGGACTGGGACTGGACCACATTGTACCATGAGGAAGGTGGGTCCCAAGGTCACCAGCCTTCCTCCACTGCCCTGTGATTTTCTAGGCTCTGGCTTGGTCCCAGGAGGAAACTGATTCCCCCAAAATTTTGTGATTCCTTGTGAATCTTGTGAATCTTGTGAATCTTGTGCCTTTTGGGGCCTGGGCAACAGAGTGTCCACCCTCCTTTCTTCCCCATGGCCTTATTCCCTGAAGCCTGAGACGCATAGGCAGACTATGCTTAGGGCAGCAGGAGCTACCATCTGCCCCTCTACCCTCTCTGGCCAGCGCCCAGACGGGTTTTCTTGGATGCACATCCTCCTGGAGCAGAGCTGGGGCCAGGGAAGTATGGAGATGGTACACCCTTGGAGGGCTCCAAATGAGGCAGAGAATTTCAGGCTTTGGAATAGTGGCAACTGTAGGTGACATTGATTGAGTCCCAGCTGTGTGCCCAGGCTCTGTTCTAAGAACTTTGCCACTGACGAGCAGGAAGATATGCCTTTTGGACCTCAGTCTCCTCATCTATAGAGGGGAAGGAAGAATCTGTGATGGGGAAGTGTTCCAGGTGGGACTAGGGGGAGGCACCGCCACAGCGGCTTTGCACTTGGATTTCTTGGCCCTGTGGCAGCACACTCCCCTCCTGCTGGACTGTGATGGAAGGGGGAGCTGCGTGCCAGTGTCCCAGGCTGGCCGCAAGGGAAAGCCTAAGCCTGGAGGAAGGAAGGGCCCTTGCACAGGTGGCTTCGTGGGAGCAAGGGGTCATAGGAGCCACAGAGGCCGGCCTGGAGAGGGAGTCTTCCCACAGCCTGGCATGGCCTGCCCCGCTGGTCCTTTCTGCACCCTTGCTTCCTTCTCCTCCTGTGTCCTGGCTTCCTGGGTGGGCTGTCTCCCCACCTCTGTCTCTCCTTACCTACTCTCCAGTTCACCCAGGGGCAGCCCTGCCATGGGTGCTGGTCCCTGACAGCTTCAGGGTGCAGGAAACCAGTCCTACCCCTGCCCACCTGCATAGCACTGCCCCTGCCTGGGATCCTATGGCCCTCCATAGCCACTGTTCTTTCTTTCCCTTGCCTCTCTGCCTTTTCCCTCTGTCTCTTCCTTCGCCTCCCTTTTCCTGTCTTCCTATTCCCATTGGGGGTCTCCTGGATGTGAATACCTCCCACCCCTGTTCTGTGCAACCACCCCCGCTGCCTTCCACCCCCTTCCTCCTCTGGCCCTTAGCCCTGTCCTAGACCCCTACTATACCTCTACCCCTATACCGGAGATAGCAGCTTCTCCACATGTGGGAGGCAGAAGCGGAGGGCCTGGACTGAGTAGTCAGTAGCTTCTGGTCTTGGCCATTCAGAGGAGCTGGGTGAGCCCAGTTAAGTAAACACATGCTGCTCAGAAACCCAAGAGAGCGTGTGGTACTTTGTTAGCATGTATCCCTAAGGTGACTTAGAGGAGATTTCTCCTTTTCCTTTTTGAGGAAAGAATTGACCTTTAAAGGAAGCCTGTGCATTTGTGTGTCTTGTCTGTTCACTTCTGCTCTGTGAGCATCATGATGTGCAAAAGGCCTTGCAAGGCTCTGGAGGGATGAGAGCCACAGCCAGCCCTGCTCATCCTCCAGAGCTAAGTGCAGTGGGCTGGGTGCCTGATGCTACACAGACTGCTTCTGGATAAGAGGGAGAGTATTCAGTTTCCACCAAGGGCAGAGAGAACTGAGATGCGGAAAGTCTTGAACGTCTGTTTGCTGCTGGGATGTGAAGAATTTGGAGGCACAGTGCCAAGGTGCAGGATGCAGGCCTGGGGCCTACTTTGTTTGAGTTCCAGTTGCCCCACTTTCTAGCTGTGTAACCTTGAACACATGACTCTCTGGGGTTTGGTTTTCTCATCTTTAAAATGGGAATAACGTGCATACCAATCTCAGTGTTTGTGTGAGGCTTAATGGCTGAATCCCAAAGAGCACAGTACATTTTGGCTTTTATAAGGGGCATTTGTAAAAAGTGTCCCACTTCAAAAACATTTTTAAATGAAGCACACAACTTTCAGAGAAATTACACCCGAGACCACCCGTCCTTTGGCATCTCAGAACAGAAACACTGGGTCCTGCTTTGTCTCTGCCTTTTGCTTGCTGGGTGCCCATCTGTAAGATGAAGAGGCTGCAACTGATGTTTCTAAAGTTCCTAAAGTTTTGGCATTATTTCCTCAAGAAGCCAGTGTCACTGTTTTTTGTTACTGGTCTTTGGCAGTGGGAACAGTTAAGTGAGGGCTGGGCATTGGGGAGAAGGCCTCCTCCTCTCAAGAGCCTGGATCCAGGAAAGGGAGACCCAGAGCGGAGAACTTTGGTCTTAAGTCAACTTCTAGAAAGAAATAGGGTCCGTGCATGCCCTGGAGCCCCAAACCGAAATACTTAGAGGCTTCTTCACTGGGGTGTGGTAGGAGTGAGTCACCCAGTGGGGGAAACAATTGGGAAAACATAACCTCTATTCTTTCCTCATCCTGGTGCTCGTGAGCAGGGAGCCTGAGCGGGATCAAAACCTTATATACTTCCTGAGATGAGACATTGGCATGTTTAGCCACCTGGGCGAGTTGGGGGGAGGCTATTGTGGGACATAACAATGGCAGCACACACGCCCTCATTCCCCACCAGCGTGCAGTGGCTTCATTGAGCCCCTAACAAAGCTATGGCCCTTTAAACAGACCACGTCCATCCACGTCAGAAAGAAGGAAGAAAGCATTATTAATAAGTTGCCCTGGGCACCCAGTAATGATTGTAAACGGCTGTGAGCCAGGGTACACGAGGGCATTGCAACTTGAAAGGGAACATTTCCCAAAGGGAGGTGATAGGTCTTGATAATTGTTATAATAACAGCTCAGCGGGCCTGGGTTGGTTCCTTTCATCCTGTGAGGTCATAAATGGCTTTCTCCACCGGAGAAAGGACAGGGCCTCCACCCACCGCAAACACCCTCTCGCCCCCTCTCACCCGGCTGGGGACTTGCCCAGCTGTTATTTCTGAGCTGGGGAAACTTTGGGATTGTTAAAACAAGGTGAGCTAATCATGCCTGTGTGCGCCATTCTCCCAGGACGGGAGTGGAAATTCCACTTGTCAAGTAGGGTCTCGAGCCCTCTGCCAGGAAACCTGTTCATTATATTGGCTCCGTTTCCGAACCTCCTTGTCTCTCACACATACTTGTAGTGTGCAGTGCAGTGAATGCTTTGCTTGTTGTGTGAGTGAGCACAAATGCGCTTTCCTCTTCTCCTCAAGTCAGTTGTGTCCTGAAGATGGAAGAGTTAGCACAGCTCTGACTTATCTCTTTGTCAGGCTCAGGTGTCTCTTTCAGACTCTAACGGAAACCTGACAGAGCCGGCAGCCAAAAGGGTGGGGTCTGGTAGTCAGTGCACCAACGGGGGCCTTGTGCTCGTCTTTGGGGTTGGGCATTTACAAGGGGAGACCCCAAAACACCCAGAATTTATTTACAAAAAATTGTGTATTTATTCCTACATGTTTAAACTTCAGCCACCCTCAAATTAATCCCCATTTGATTCAATACACCTAAGATGGTTTTTCCTCTGTTCAAAACAGTTTTTGAACTCATCAATTTTGATGCCTTTTAGTGCTTCTGCTGTTTTTTGTTTCACCTCTTCCACATCAGCTAAATGTTTCCCTTTGAGGACTTTTTTAATCTAGGGAAACAAACAAAAAATAATTGCTTGGGACAAGATAGGGTGAATAGGGAGGACGGGGCATGGAAGTCATGCTGTTTTTGATTAAAAACGTCTGAATATTCAGTGGGCAGGTGCTCTCATAAATCACCCATCATAAAATGGGCAAAAGCATTGGAAGAGTCTTCAAAAAAAAAAAAATTCACTGAAGTTGAACGCAGTCTCTCACAACACCAGCTGGTACTTTGATACAGATGGATTCCTAGAACACTCACCTAGTGGGGAAAGCCCGTACTAAGAGGGGCCTGCCCTCCAGAAGATAATTCTGGGTTTTTTGGGGTCACCCCTCATATTTAAATCTTTGCCTTCTGCCTATCCGCCTTTCCTTACATTGCTCTAAGATGATGAGATCATAAGAGCTGTGTGTCAAGCTGGTACTGTGGTCCCCCTACCTTGTCCCCCTTGCAGAGGAGTGGCTATATGTTCAGGATCACCTGGTTTGTAAGACGATTGTGCTCCTCTCCACTTTGCTCTCACCTCTGCCCTCGTCTGAAGCTGCTGGCCCTACACCTAGTGTTCTCCCAGCCTGCGGGTCTGTCGAGGCGCCCTCCTCCGCCCTCCACAAAGGCCCTCTGAGGTCTTCAGCCGGAAGATTGCTGGCCTTGCTGAGCAGCCATGGCTTTCCCTGTGAGCCGGGTGGAAAGCACACACCCTGGCTTTCTTGTAAATCTTGGTTCAGTGTTCAAGCCTTTGTCATATGCTGGGTCCACATTTAGAATTTGAAAAAAAGACCCCTTGATTTTCTCCATCACACATGTAGATAGATGCCTGGCAGTGACTCATATGATCATAAAATCACAGTAGACTTGATTTTTTTCATGTTAAGTTCTGTTTTCTATTCTGACTGCACAGACCTGGGCGCAGAAAGGGCTCCTGAGAAATGCTGCTGAGACCCGAGCAGGGACACTTGAAGACAGGCAGGTCTGTGGAGAGCTTAGGAACGTGGGTTCAGATTTGAACCCTGTTGCATGTGATCTGGGCAAGGTATTTGCCTTTGCTGCTTAGTTTCTTTAACTGAAGAATGGGGCCAATAATGCACCCATAGGATTGTGCAAAGATGAAATGAGTTAATGCATGAAGAACATTTAGAACAGTGTCTGGAACATAGAATGCCAGCTGCTGTAGTAATAATTATTATTATTTTATTCTTGTGAAAGTAAAGGAGGAGCTAAATTCTAACCTTTCCAAGTCCTGTTCTCCAGGACCTGGGATCCATGAATCCCAGGTGTGGAGCAGAGTGGGATACCAGCAGCTAGCAGACACGGATCTCATCAAAAGCCTTCAGGAAAAAAAGCGTTCTAAGATCATCTTTAGCTCTTATGAGCTTCAAACTTTCTCTGTCTGGAAGATCTCCCTTAGGTCACATTTCTAGCCTGCATTTTGCGGCCAAATCACATCTCTGTACCTCCCTTCATATTTCATGCAGAGAAAGAGGATGGCGTGGCTTCCCAGACTATGACAAATCCCCATAACCAGGGCCCATAAGATGGGATGATGCCAGGGCAGTCCCTGAGCATTCACAGCCTGATACCTGTCGTCCCAGTTACATGGACGCAGCCGTTGGAGCAAGAGCAGCCACTCAAAAACCCGAATGAAGTGCCCATAAAGGCTTACAAGTCCTCACTGTACCCACCCCACCCCAGAGCAGCCGTGAGGGCACGCTGATATTCCTCTGCCATGGCTTTCATCCTGGCACCTGTGGCTCAAGGAGTGTTTATTTTCCCAACTGCCAGTTCACCACCCATGCAGGTGCCACTGCAAAGGGTATTCTCCTTGCTCTGTGATAACTCCATTCCATCCTCCGTGGATCAGCTCACATCACCTCCACCAGGAAGCCTTTGGTCCACACCACCCCCTCCCTCTCTGAATTCCTCTGGCCCTCGGCATTACTATAAAATAAGCCAAAGGTTTATTAGGGCCTATCCCACCCTCCCACACTATTCCCCTATTACAGATGAAGTCTGTGGCCAGTGTGAGGTGATAGAGTATGACAAAGTCTCTTCAGAGGCCAAGATACAGTCCTGCTTTCCTGACCTTAGGGAGCTGGGACCTCCTTTGCATAAGACTGCAATGGAGCCCTGGCCACATTGCTTCTGGAGGGATGAGAATAGTTACTGGACCTTGCTTTGAACTTGCTATGGGATGCTTACAGGATTCAAAGTTAAAGGCTGGGACAGGAGAGGACAGGCAGGCCTCACTTAGTGTTGGATTTGGAGGTTAAGAGCCAAGAGAAATCTGTCTGGGAAACACCAGTGTATCAGTGAAGACTTCTCTGAGGCTGATGCGTGTTCACCCTGTCTCCCAGATTCTCTTTGGATCTCTCTTTGCTCTGCTTTTGTCTCTTGATCTCTGTGCCACTGTTTGTCACAAAAGAGCCTGGATCAACAATTTTCCCACATCAACCAGATGTGTGTGTAGACCTAGCTTTGGCACAATGAGTGTTCTGCCACCTCCTGCCACCAGATCCCCACTTAAGATTGCACCAGCACATCTCCAGGGCGACACTAGCCAGGGGTATCCCGTGGATCTGTTTTCCAGGCTGACCCTGGCAAATTCCTGCCGTTGTCAGCCATAACCTGACCTTGAAATGCTAACCTGCTGCCATTCCCCCACATTCTGGATCACGCTGTAATGAAGCACCCCGGGCTTGTAGGTTATTTATTTATTTTTTTGGTCTGGGATTATTTACATCATAAATTATAAAGAGAGAAAATAACTGCCTCCCAGAAAAGGGAATTCAGAGGATCCAAGATAGGGCATGACTATGACCCAGTGTTAACCTCAGAGGTAGCCAGGTTCAGCCAAAGGTGTCCTCTGACCTTTCTCTTGCCAAGGCTCCAACTTGGCAGGCAGGCGCAGAGAGTGAAGGAACTATGTTGGGTAATTGGGCAGGATGGTGGGACACTGGGCAGAGAGGGGCAACCTAACTGCCTCTCCCTCTCCCAGGATCCTCTGAGGCCTCAGCCCCTTGTAACCTGAAGGTCAAATGTCAGGAGAGGTGTGGCCAGGACAAGACCGCCACAGCTGAGGGAGGACTTGTTCCCAGATCCAGGCACCTTTGATTCCTGGCTGGACACACCTTGCCTCCCTCTCTGGGGATTGTCCTTCTGCCCGAGGAGTTTTCGCACACAATGGTTGGCAGACTTTGGCATTTATTTTCATCACTGTTTTTAGGCTGAATGGCATTTGTCACATTCTTTCCTGGCTGGCTTTGATGTGGGGTGATTTCCCACTCCCTAATGACAGGTGAGAAGCTGGCCAGCTAACACCCAGCACCTCTGGGCGGCCTTGCTATCCCCGCCAGATCTGGTTCCCACAGCTGCTGCTTGTTCTCAGTACATATCTATTTCGGGGACCTTAATTAAGATCCTCTTTAATGATGGAGAGGAACTTCTCCAGAGATTACCTCAGTTTTACTGCTCTCTCAGGCTCTTTCTCCCTCCCTCCTCCTCCACGGCTCCCACAGTCTCCACTCCTCATTGTGATCAAGACGACTGAGGACACAGCTTTTCCACAGGGCTTTGGGGTGCAGGTGGAACACCCCCCAGACATTGCAGCATTGCTCAAGTGCACCATGATAAGAACGTGCAAGGCCATTTTAAAGCCTGTGCCCTCAACAAGCTGTAAAACTACAGTGTAGCACAGTGCCTGGCACACAAAAGAGACTCAACAAATGATTGATGACTAAAATGAATAAAATGATTAGCATATGGATGAATTTAGTATTGAATGCAAAATATTCGACGGGGCCTCTCTTCCTGAGTATAGAGTTTGTGTTCATCAGTTCAGAGACATGGGGATCTGGCCATGAAGTGGGGTGTGTTCGGGCCAAGGCCGACCCAGTGGGGAGACCACTGGTCCAGGCTCTGTATTTTCCATTTCTATAGAAGTTTGTCTTTGACCTCACTATTCTGGCCCATTTTCTTGTCTACACATCGGGGATCCCAATAAAAATCACACTAGATAGGTAGATTGTGAAGTGGTGATGAGACCCCACATGTAAAAATGTCTAGCAAGAGCCATTTCAGGTTGATTAAAGGTAAAAGTGGGCCTTGGCTTTTGCCTCTGGAGGGAAAAGGGGCTGGGCATTCTAGGACTCCCAGGGCTTTGGGCCAGGCAGAGGCCTCACAGAGTCCCAAAATGGCCTCCACCTGCCCTAGGTGTTCTCCTGGGCCGGGGGTCCAACTCGGTTCCCTCCGCCGTGCCTGGCCTCCTCCTGCCTTCTTCAAGACAGCTGCCCTGCCCCCACCTCCCACTACAATCCAACACTTACCCCTGTTTGTTCTGACCCTCCATGGTGTCCCACCTCACGGAGCCACATCTTCTCTCTAAGGATGATTATCTCTCCTACTTTCTCTCTCTCTGTCTTTCTTTTTTTTTTTTTTATCCTTACCTAAGGACATGTTCCTTTGCTTTTTTAGAGAGAAAAGGAAGAGAGAGAGAAACATCTATGCAAGAGAAGCATTGATTTGTTGCCTCTATAAGCACCCAGACTTGGGATCCGCGTGGGGACCAGGGGTCGTATGTGTCTGGACTCGGGGTCACATATCCCCACAGTAGGGCCAGGGATGGACCCGCAACCCAGGTATATGCCCTGACTGGGAATCAAATCTGCAACCCTTCAGTTATTGGATGACACTCAAACCAGTGATCCACACCGGCCAGAGCTCTCCTATCTTCTTGAAAGAAGTCCTGGAATCCTAGAATGAACATTGAGGCCAGAAAGACCCACAACTCATTCAGGTCATCTCCTTTAAGGTAGAGGTTGAGAACAGGATCACAAATGTTAAAGAACAGGCTCAAGGCCACCTAGATGATCAGCTGCCAACTGAGGCTGGAAGAGCTACTCCTGCCCAACTTCATGCTCTTTCTAGAAGACCTTGTGTCCAGGGCTTACAGAGAGTGGCTTAGATGTATAGGAGATGGAGGGCAAGATCTATGCATGTGGCTCAGTATGAATCTGACCCTTCAGCCCTTACCGAGCGTGCCCGATCATCCCCAATCCTAAGTTCTGCAGTTTGCCCAGCTCTGACCATGGACTGGACACTCTACACAGGAGCTCTGAGCTTGCATCCCCTCCCTTTCTCTGAGCCTCAATTTCCCCATCTGTGAAGTGAAATATTGCAATGGGGAAATCTTGGTTTGCCTCTGGCTGGGTCATTCCCTGGTGCCAAAGAGGTGAATCAGGAGATGTGGGGGGTAATGGCCTTCCAGAGACCTCACTATCCTTGCCTCATGCCATCCTTACACACACATGTCCACTGTGTGGTCTGGTTGTCCTTTGACAAGGTTGGCATGTTCTGATAAGGTGGCTGGTTTTGGAATCAGGGTTGATGTGCTGAGTGTCCAGCCAGGGAGCCTAGAGTTTTGAGTTCTGTTTTCCTCCTGGACATTTACTGTGGACTGAATGTGGGAAAACCTTGGAACAGTTCTGAGCCTGATTCTTTATTTGTAAAATTGAGATGGCAATTAGTTTTCAACCTCTTTCTTCTAGCTAGGGGACAGATCTGAGGTCTCCTGCCTTGCTAACATGAGGAGTTATTGTGACTAACCCTAAAGAGCCAGTGAGAGGGTGAGAAGGTGGAAAGAGTGTAGCCAGGTCAAAGCGCAGAGGAGCCAGTAGGCTGGAGGGTACAGTGAGAGGGAGCAGGGCTGAGTTTCCATAGGGGCTGCATTCCTAACAGACACAAGGGGTTCGGGAGGGGGATAGTTGAAGACTGAGATGTGGCTCTGGAACAGCCAGGAAGCTGGTGGCCATGAGTGAGGCCAGGGACTTCTTAGGGCTCTAGATGCACTAGACTGATCACTGAATATGAATTTGACATGATGTTTTAATGTATGTCAAGAAAAATTTAGAGAGACTTTTGGTCAAGATGGCAGCAGAGGTAAACAGCTCATTTCCTTACAGAACTACATCAAAATTACAACTAAAATATAGAACAACCATCACTCATAACCATCAGAAATTGAGTTGAATGGACATCTGACAACTACGGAATTGAAAAAACCACACCCATGCGGACTGGTAGGAGGGGCAGAGACAGGGAATGGGCTGGTCCCACAGCCACATGTAGTGGAAAAATTCAAGAGGGATATCTCAAGATTAAGGAGTCTCAGCCCCACACCAGGTACCCCAGCCCTGGGCTCTAGTGCCAGGAAGATAAGTCCCCATAACTTCTGGCTGCAAAAACCAGTGAGTATCAAGTTGGTGAAAGAAACTTATGGAGTCCCATGCAGTTCCTCTTAAAGAACCCACACACAAACTTACTCATACTCACTCCCTCTGAACTCCAGCACCAGGATAGCAGCTTGAAAGACACCAGTGGCATACAAAGAGAAACTGAAGTGTTTGTCATCAAGGCAAGAGCTTGGGGATAGCTTTCTCCCCAGAAGAAAGGTGGTCTGAGGCCATTGTTCCTTTGCTGAACCCTGACCCCATGAAGCCACAGAGTTGGCAAGCAGGTGCCATATCTGAGACTTCATCAATGTGGATAACACTATTTACTCCACCCTGGAGATCCCCTAAAGCTCTGTCCCATCCAATTTATGGGCCCACCCAAGCAGCTTTTCTATATGAATGACTGCTCTTGGCTCAAGATTCACAACTTCCTAAATCCTCCCAAACAAGCAACAGCCAGCCTCACTGAACCTCCAGCTCCACTACCTCTTTTCTAAGTGGCCCCAGGCCTGGCACTAGACGCAGCCAGCCTAGATTGACAGCTTGGCTTTGCTTGGGGATCTCCAAGCCCAACAAAGTAGCCATCTTCTCAGATTGCTCTATAGCTCAGGTAGAGTGGCCCTGGGCAAAACACAGGTGGGGCTGACCTTGGCCTGCATCACCTGGAAAACCCCAGAGCCTGCACCCAGTGGACAGCTACAGACCATGCTGGAGCACCACCACACTGCCACTGCACAGCTGATCCTCCACGGAGGGTGAAGGTTGGTGGTGAGTGGTTGCAGCTGACTGGCATGGGTAAATCCCTCCCATTGACTTGCTCTCAGAAAACAAGACTCAAATTCAGAAGAGGAAGTAATCAGCCCACACGAAGGTCACTCCTCAAGTACCCAGCTTGGGCAATAGGGGAGGCTATGCCATTGGACCCTCCAGGACACCTACTACATTAGGCCAAGCTACCAAGACAGGAAGTCATAGAAGCTCTACCTAATACATAGAAACAAACAGGGAGGTTGTCAAAATCAGGAGACAAAGAAATGTGACGCAAGTCAAAGGACAGATCAACACTCAAAAAAAAAAATTAAACAAAATGGAGATAAGCCATCCATTAGATGCAGAGTTCAAAACACTGGTTATAACAATGCTCAAGGAAATTAAGGAGGACCTCAACAGCATTAAAAAAAATCCAGTCATAAACAAAGAACACACTAACTGAAATAAAGAACAAATTACAGGGAAACAACAGTAGAGTGGATAAAGCCAAGAACCAAGTCAATGATTTGAAACATAAGGAAGCAAAAAACAACCAATCAAAGCAACAAGAAGAAAAAAGAATCTATTAAAATGAAGATAGTATAAGCAACCTCTAGGACAACTTCACACATTCCAATATATTCACATCATAGGGGTGCCAGAAGGAAAAGAGGAAGAGCAAGAAATTGGAAATCTATTTGAAAAAAATAATGAAAGAAAACTTCCCTAATTTGGTGAAGGAAATAGACATATAAGTCCAGGAAGCACAGAGTCCCAAAAAAGATGGATGTAAAGAGACCCACTCCAAGACACATCATAATTAAAATATTCAAGATTAAAGATAAAGAAAGAATCCTAAAGCAGCAAGAGAAAAGCAGTTAGTTACCTACAGGGGAGTTCCCTTAACACTGTCAGCTGATTTCTCAAAAGAAACTTTGCAGGGTAAAAGGGATTGGCAAGAAACATTCATAGTCATGAAAAACAAGGACCTACAGCCAAGATTGCTTTAACTGGCAAAGATACCATTTAGAGTCGAAGAGTAGACAAAGAGCTTCCCAGACAATGAAAAGCTAAAGGAGTTCATCATCACCAAACCATTATTATAGGAATTGTTAAAGAGACTTATTTAAGAAAAGGAAAATCAAAACTATGACCAATAAAATGGCAACAAATACATATCTATCAACAATTGAATCTAAAAAACAAACTAAGCAAACAAGAAGAACAGAAACAGAACCATGTATACAGGGAGTGCTTGATGGTTGCCAGATGGGAGGGGTGGGATGAGGAATGGGTGAAGAGGTGAGGGATTAATAAGTACAAATGGGTGGTAACAGAATCACCGTGGGGATGTAAAGTACAGCATAGGAAATGAAGTAGCCAAAGTACTTATACACATGACCCACGAACATGAACAATGGTGTGGGGATTGCCTGAGGGAGTAGGGGGTGTTGGGTGGAGGAGGGCAAAGGGGGAAAATTGGGACAAATGTAATAGCATAATCAATAAAATATAATTAAAAAAAGAAAAATTTAGAGAAGATATCCAGGGCAACCAATACATGGAACAGAGAGCCTAGTTTTCAGAATCTGGACCTCATAGAGGCATGGAGGAGCTGGTAGACCTGGACCCCGTCTTGCAGTTCAGGTCTTCCCAGTGCCCTTTGCCCAGGCCCTTGGTTTTTATTTGTCTAGTGCCTTCCTTCCCAGGAATGCAGAGGAGGGGTACTTTGTTATCTTGGAGGCTTTCAACACCTAGGAGAAGTAGGGAGGGGACTAGGATCCTTATCAAGGGTGCAACACAGGGCTAAGGAGGGGACGCCCCATCTCTGCTTTGCCTCCTGTAAGCCCATCAATCGCAGTGGAGATGTTTGGGGGCAGTTTGATTTCAGCATTTGGGCTCAGGAGACAGTTGGCCATGCTATCTAATTATTGCTAGGAAAAAAGACTTCAGATCAAATACTCTGTCAGCAAAGTCATTATTGTTGGTAGCTGTCCCTCAGCTTTTAATGGCAGTGAATCATTGCACACGGGCCTCCTTGCAACTACCTTAGGTTTCATTTCACAAATGGTTTATCTTGGAAGGTATTGCAAGAAGGAGACTGCTCGAGGCTGGGCATCCCAGGAGACTTTACTGACACTTAAAAAAAAGTGGGTTGATGTTTGTCTGGCTCAGCTTTATAATTTTCCCAGGCTCAAGTCACTCACAGCACGTTTCATTGGGTTCATCATTATTTTCCCTGAAAACTATTGGTCCTTGTTAGGCCTCAGTGACATTAAAAAAAAATGCTCAACCTTTTCTCAGCTTGACATCTGTCAGGTCATTTGTCTCATGCAAACCTTTAGCACCAAGAAGAGCTTCTGTCAAGGTGCCAGTCACTAGATCCCATGGTTCCCCCACCATCTGCCTGAACCTGGCCTAGAGACACTCTTTTTCAAAAGCATTACTCGAGGGATCTGCAGATGACACCCGCCCCCTGCCAACCAGTTGCTGTAGCATCTACCCCTGGATGCAGACCATCAGGCACTCCTGTAGGAGTGCCTGGAACTCCTTGCATGGAACCTCATGCCCCAGCCCCCAACTAACCGCATGTCACAGAAGGCAGGCTCCCCAAAGCCTTGCTGTGGGATGTAAGGAACAAAGCTCGTGGCTGTGCCTGCTGCAAAGACGCCTCTAAGTGCTTCGCTCATTGTCTTGTCCCCTTTGGGAGGGATTAGGAGACATATCTTTCTGTCCTCTGAGACATCAGGGATTCTGGTGTTTCTCTTAGGCAAATGGTTTGCTTTCATCTGGAGGATCCTGGGAACTGTGCAGCTGATCATGTTTCATCTTGGCACTAGCTGTTACAAGTTTTAGAGCCAAATTTGTGGCCCACCCCTCACAAATGGATCAAAGTTTATAGTATGTTTATTTTGTATTAGTCCCATCCTTGGCTCTGCTTTATGGCTTTACCCTTGCTTTTACGTTTTCTTTTTTTTCTTTCTCACCTGCTTCTAATTTATGCCATCTTGCTGAATTTTATACATCTTTGTAAACTGCTTTAAATTCTTTGGTGAAACCAAGAGATGTATACACAAACAGACAAACAAACAAATGCACATTCTTCATCATCACTAGACAATGTATCATAATTTTGGCATGGGAAATCGGGTCGGTAGAACTCCTCTTGTCCCCAGGGCCACCGTTCATCTACAAGACCAATCAAGCAGATAAACTGTGAACACAGGCAAGCATCTACTCTCCAAGCAGTAGGGAGAAAACAAAAGCAAAAAGAACCCCCCAAAACAAAACCCTACACAAAGAGTCAGGTGACGTTAAGGGCTGTGAGGAATATAAAGTGGGGCAGGGGGATGAGGCACTGACAGCCTGGCCAGGGGTGATCCCACTGAGAGGGGGCCTTTGAGGGGAGCCCAAGGAGGGAGAGGGAGGTAGCCAGGGTATCCGCGGAGGAAGAGCATTTCAGGCAGAGGGATCGGCTGATGCAAAGTTTGGGGGCAAGCGGAGAATGTCAGAAGAACTCAAGGAGACCAAAACAACTGGAGCAGAGCAAGGATGAGAGTGGTTGAAGATGGGGGAGCATGGACTTGATCCTGCAGGGTCCTCTAGGCCATGACAAGGGCTGGATGCTCTTCTGAGAAGAGGAGCCTCCAGTGGGTCTGGGCAGGGATGTGACTTGATCTGACTTACCATGTTTTGCTGTGTATAATGTGCACCCACATTTTTGTGCACATTATATACAGGATAATTATACCAATGGTCTGTATTCATTATACCCATGTATAATGTGCATCCTTACTTTTCCCTCAAAAATTTGGGCAAAAGTGTACATTAGACACAGCAAAATACGGGGTAAGTTTCAGTATAATCACCTCGAGCATCAGGGACAAGGACAAAGCAGGGAAATGAGTTAGGCAAATACTATAGCTATTCAGAAGAGAGGTGATGGGGTTTTGAATTATAATAGCAGCAATAGGAGAGGGAAGAAGGGGACAGATTCTGGATCTTTCTTCACATCGTATCACCAAAATAGAAGTCTGTTTCGTCTGCTTTTGTTGTCTCACATACTTGTCCTTTTCAGACCTCAAACAGTGCAACCTGGCTGCTGCCCCCATGTCCTCACAGGTTGTCAATAACTCCTCTGCATAACACGGGGCTCCTGGGACTCTCTTATGACCCGCCTCTCCTGCATCCCCTCCCACCTGGCACAGGGCTCCGTCTTAGCTTTACTACGCTTCTCTTGTACCACCTGCTCTTTTCAGCTTGAAGCTTCAGTGAGTTTTGTCATTGTCCTTCTTACTCTCAAAAACTGCCACATAATTTGCAGAGCCTAGTACAAAATGGGAATGTGGGGTGCTTTCCTTAAAAATTATTAAGAAATTCTAAGTGGTGACAGTAGAGCATTAAGCCAAGCATAGGGCTTTTCTGAGCACAGGGTCCTATGTGGTCACACATCTATGAAGTCAGCCTTGCTCTCTTCTACATTCTCCTAGGACATATTGTTTCTCAAGCACTGGACTCAATTATTGGCTCAAACTATTGACATCAACATTTTGTCATTTTGTAGGCAACATAAAAGCAGTAAGTTCAAGACCGAACTTATCTTCCCTGCAAACCTGCTTCTCCTCCTATATTTTCTATCTTGATGAATAGCAACTTAATCCTTTGAGTTGCCCAAACCAGAAATCTCTGAGTCATCCCTGACTCTACCCTCTGCCTTACCCCCCATATCCAGTAGGTCTGCAAGTTCAAGCGATTATAGTTCCCTGTTTTCTCTGGGACCCATCTCCTCTTCTCAGTGTCCCGAGCCATGCGCAGCCCTTGGTTCAGGTGCTCAGCAGCTCCTGCATCCTCTGGTGGAGTTGTCTTTATCTCTCCACCTCGTTTCTTAGCACCCATCTACCCTCCTCCACCTGTCATCACAATGATGTTTCTATAACACATATCCAATTACCTCACTCCCATTTTAACAACTCCCGGAGTCTGCAAAACAAAGTTCAAACACTTTGACATTGTATGCTGGCTCTTCATGGTTTGATCCCTGTCTACTTGCATCTCCTGCCCTTATCCCAAGCCACACCCTCCAACCTGAAAATGATGTCAGTAGTCTAGGTATCCTTGTCTCCCCACAATAAGCTATGCACTTTCATACTGTTTACCTCTGCACATTCTATTCTCCCAGCCTGGTGCTCACTTCCTAGCTCCCTCTGACAGCCACAATCCTTCTGGACCTTCATGATGCAGCTGCAGTATAGCAAGTTGAGTCTTCTACTTTCCAAAGTCATGATGAAGTAACCAAAGAAAACAACAGACAGAAAAAAATCTATAGCAGAGCTGACAAACAGAGGAGGTTGCCATGAGAAGAGAATGTATTTTTAGAAATTTCTGGAAGAAATAAAGTAGACTGGGTTAGGTTGAAGGGACAGCTGATCAGGATGCAGGTGACCATGCACTGCAGGTAAAGAGGGTGTCCCTGAAAAGGAGGGCAGAGGCCTTGCCTACAAAACTTCAAAGGACTCAATGCTTGAAGAGTGGTGGGACAGTCTCAGTTGGCAAATTGAAAGGATGTGCACTGGAAACTGGGTCACTTCTCCATGGTGAGAGTGGTGGGTTCATTTGGTGTGTGTTCCCTACCAAGTCTCAGTGTGGACTACAGAATAAAGTGTGGTGTGCCAGGGCCCCAGCTAACTCTGAGCAGTACCACAAATATGGAGAATTGAAATAACTCTGAAGGGTGGTGTAATCCCCTAAGGCCCTCAACACCCATGGTGGTAACTCCTTCCCTTCCTCCTGTTGAAATCGTCCTTTTGATATCAACGACCTTGCTGGAGACACACACACACCAAAGGTTTCTGAGTAGGAGGCCAGGGACATATAAGCAGGGAGCAATCTGATTGTCCTTCAGACTCCTCACCTCAGCTATTGTCCAAGGTGCTCTCCAACCCCCTCCCACTGGGCTACCTCTAGGACAGGCTGCATACTAGGTGAGGATGAGGATGAGGCCAGGAGCCTTTACAGCTACCAGCCTTTTACTTGAGGACTCTGGGCTACTACTCTGTTCTCTGCCCACTCACCCTAATAGAAAGCCCTCATCAGTGTGGTCCAACTCAGTCCCCACCCCAGGAAGACCCACCCCTGGATCCTGGCAGACAGCACTCACCTACCTTTTCTAGGGGAAATGATGGTGACATGGAAATCTACACCTGCTCAGTGGATGTTCATACATGAGAGAGAGAGGAAAGCATTTCCAGAACACAAGTCAAAATACCTGTACGCCCTTTCTAAAATGGAAGGGCAGAGGGTCTGAGGAGAAACAAAACAGAAAATGAGTTAGAGGAAAATAAATCCAGGTAAAGGGAAGATACAGGCTGTAAAAGACAGTTTAATCCAAATAAATGTGTTAGCAATGGGATTTGGAAATGTAATGCAAGTATTAATGAAGGATTATAAAGAGAAGAAAAACATAAATGTAAAAATCTGGGAAGCAGACACAGGAAGAAAACAATCAAAAGAGCAAATTAAAATTTTTACTTTGTTTTTTGAGATAGTGTTTATTGCTATGTATGCTTTAGTTAGATTTGTTTGTTAAAATTTAGAGATAACAAGTAGTAGCATAGAAATAAGACATAGCACTTTGATACTACTGGAAAATAAAAGGAACCAAAATTTTAGCCATTAAAACTTAGGAAAAGGAAAATAAGAAATATTAATAAATACAAATCAGAAGATAAAATATCAGGGATGAGATCAAATAAAAAATGACAACAATAAATGTGTCTAAGTTAAATTCTTTATTTAAAGAAAAAACATCTCAGATTGGTCATAAAGGCCAAATCCAGCATTGTTCTGTCTCTAAAAGAAATTGTAAATCAAACTGATACAAAATGTAAAAAATAACATAACAAAGATATATAGAGAAATGTGTGTGCATGCACATGCAAGAGAATATTAAGAAAATAAAGAGAAGCAAGAATGGCAATATCAATATCAAAGTAAGTAGAATTCAAGGCAAAAAATTAGATAAAAAATAATAATTTATATTCATTAAGATTATAATCAATGAAAACATACAATATTAATGAAATTTTATGTATTGAAAGGTAGATATAGAAAGGAATAAACTGTCAGGTGTAAGCACTTAATGAAACCACAATTATAGTGGGAAGTCCTAGTACACCTCTGTCAGAATGAACAGGCACTCAAAAGGATTTAGATAACACAATTATTGAGTTTGGTTTAATGTATGCAATAGAACTTTATACCTAATATATAAAAAAACTTTTCAGATACCTGTGACTCATTTACAAAAATTTACCATGTACAATACATAAACACATTTTCAATAAAGCTCCAAAACTTACCATAGTGCATGAAACTAGAAGTAATAAACAAAAACAAAATGTTTTCTAAGAAATGGAATTGCTTAGAAATAATTTAAAAAATTTTTTGTATAAAAATTAATAACAAAAAAAGAATATATCAAAATTTATGAAGTGAAGCCAATGGTGCACTTTGAGTAAAATTCATTGTTTTAATTATTCGATTAAAAATAAAAGATTTAAAGGGTCTGGCAGGGAGTTTTGTCTCAGAAACTAGAAAATAATTAATAAAACATCAAAAGAAATTAGGAGGAAAAAATTTATGCATAAGAAAGAAAAAATTAATACAGAAAGTCAAAACAAGGCTCTATTGATTTACCCTGTCAATCAATGTTGATTACATGGTCAATATGTGCCAGGTACTGCACAATGCCACTGGAGATGCTCGCATCATGGTAGAAGTAATTGCTTTGATAGGATTTTTAAAAATAGACAAACCTCTTTCAACACTGGCAAGAAAAAAAAAAGAAAGGAGTGGAAAAGAATACAAATACACAATTTTATAAATAAGGAAGTGGATATTTTTGCAGGTACTGGGGAAAATTTTTTAAATTTTAGTATCATGTATAGATTTATGTCTGTAAGTCTGAAATCCTAGATGAAATGGGCACTTTACATGACAAATAGAAAGAGCAACATTGACTTAAGAGAAAGCAAAAGACCCAAACATATCAATAACCACAGAAGATAGTATAAATGTAATAAAATATTTAACGCTCAGAAGACCTCAGGCCAGATGATTTTACAAGTGAATTCTACGAAATTGCCAAAGAGCAAATATTTCTTATCTATACTTAGAGATAAAGACTTTCCAGAATAATTCTATGAGACTCATTTAGTCCTGATACTAAAATCTGATAAAGATAGCACCACACTATGAACCAATTTATGGAAGTGTAAAAATCCTAAAGAAACCATTGGAAATTTCAGTATAATAATATAACTTTTAAAAGATAAAAATACTATCAGTAAGGATTTTAGAAATCCAAGACTGGTACAATATTAGACAACATATTAATTTATATTAATAGATCAAAGAAAAAATTATGATCATTTCAGTAGATGCCAGAATATCATTTGGCAATATCTAAATTCTGCCTTTAATTAAAATCTCCTAGTAAGCCAGGAAAAATAAAGAAATATTTTAACTTTATAAAAATTACTTACTATAAAATGACTATAACTATTATCCATACTAGAGAAAAAGTATTAAAATCAGTAACAAGACGAAGATGCTCATCATCACTGCCATTCATTATTTATCATTGTTTTGAAGGTTCTAACCAAAACAATGAGATGAGAAAATCAAATAAAGAGCTACATATGGTAAATAGAAAGGGACAACTTGTCATTATTGCAGATGATGTATGTAAGTGAAATACCCAAGAGAAACAACAATTAAATATGTAGACAATGAGTGAGCTCTGTGAGGCAGATTAAACCTACATAAAAAAAACCAAAAAGCTATAAACATCCTAACTAGCAACAACAACCAGTTAGAAAATAACATGTAAAAGAAAAAGTCAGTCAAGGAGCATACTTAACTACAAAATAACTAGTAACACATTTGAAAAGAAATGTATAAGATATATATGAAAAAATCATATAATTTTTAAAAAGGATATAGAATATTTGAAATAATAAATATAGAGACAGAACCAAGTTCTTGGATGGGTAGATTTAATTGTGTAAAAATGTCAGTTCTTTACAAACTTCTCTGTTAATTTAACTTACTATCAGTAAAAATCTCAATGAGATTTTAACATTTGAGTACAGCAAATCAACTATACTTTTGTAAAATAAGACTAATAAAGGGAATTTTTCTTTTCTTTCTTTAAATTTTTAATTAACTTTTTTTTTGTCCAAATACTGTCTTCTCTATTTTCCCACTCCACTTTCCCCTTCCCCACCCAGCCCCATCTCCAATAAAGGGAATTTTTTATGAGCTATCAAAAAATATTATAAAGATACAGTAATCAAAATTGTATAACAGAGTCACAGAAAACAATAAAAGAGAATAGAGAGTATAAAAATAGATAAATGTTCATACATAAAAAAAGAATGAAATACGTGAAGTGTGCAAAAAGGTTACAATCATATTAACAGGAAAGGGGTTTTTCTTTTTTTATCAAATGGGGTCAGACTATATGGATATCCATTTGAAAAAAATATTTTGTATATAGTTTCTTGACACCATATACAGAAATATATTTCAGACTAATAAGTAATTAAATGTAAAACATGTTACCATAAATATGTTAGACAATACTTGCATAATCTTTCCATTAGAAACATCAAAGCATAATTTAAAACCTAAAAGTTATAAAATAAAACAATGTCTGATTTTATCAAATCTGATTTTGTTAATAGCTTCTGTCCAATGAAAGACTTAAATAGACTTAAGAATACCAATGCTACCAGAAAAAAATCATTAATATTCACAATATATAAAGAACATTTATAAAATATTGGTAACACATAGAAAAATGGGCAAGGATTATGAAGAGCAATTCAAAGGAATCAATCAATAACAGATGTTCAACCTTACTAATAATCAAAGAATTTCATATTAAAATACAAATTTATCAGTTTGATAGAAATAATTAAGAGTATAATTATCCAGTAATTGGCGTGGGTGCAAATGTAAACTGATGCAAGTTTTTAAGGAGAGTACATTTGCAATGTCTATCTCTTTTATTCAGCAATTCCATTCCTGGGAACTTAATTTATAAGAATATTTACATAAGTGCCCCCAAATTATTTATAAGGCTGTTGATCGCTATATGTTTTGTAATAATGAAAAATCAGAAACAACCTGAAGTTTCATCATCTGGAGGCTGATTAAATTAATTATGATACATTTAAGCACTGAATTGTGACAAATGTGTACAAGAAGAGAGGGGAATTGGAAGGAAAAACCTGGCAGCACCATAGTTAGTTCTGTTTGAACATCACATTCCTAATTCTGTAGCCCAAAGACCATGCTCTATTTGGATACTAAGAAAGAACTTGGAGATCTAGATTTAACTCTTTCATTTTAGAGATGAGGAATCTGATCCTGACAAATGTTTGTCCATCTTCTATTTGAAACCTGTGAGCGGAAACCCTGGCAAAACCTTCCTTATAAAGCAGAATCTGACTCTTTGAAAACGAGCCGACATCAGACAGCAACTGAGGATACTGGGAATGATGGACGGGAGACAAAGGCCACAGAGTTTGATGTAATGAATAAAAAACCCTTAGAGGTAACTAAAGGTGCCCTGGCAGGATGACTGCGGGGAAGCACTGTGGAAGAAATGTAGACATTATTTGTGGGAGTTGATTAATTGACGATCAAGGTCACTTCCAGCCCTGAGATCTCATGATTTTACAATTTCAGTCACTGGACTCTAATTTTATCCTTTGGGGAAGCACAGATTCAGCTTGATCTCTCCCCATTAACACCCTTCAAATATTTGTGGGGAACTCGCTAGTTCACTTCTGCTGTTTTCTTCTTCATGCTTCTATCTCTAGTTCCTTTAAAAAAAAAACACTCTCATATATTATGACTCCTTGACTCTTCCTCCTCCTTCCTACTTCCTGTGGTCACTTTTTAATCTTAAACCATGGAACCAAGAATTTGACCTAGAGTCCCAGCTGTGGTCTGACTAACACGGAATATAGTGATTTTTTTTACTTTCCTTACTTGGGACACGCAGTTCCTGTTTGTAAAACCCTAAGCTACAATACTTCTTTGGCTGCCAATTTACACTGCTGGATCATATTAGACTCACAGACTTGATGCTCTAAACTATTGTATGGTTGTGTACTGCACAACTCTAGGGGGCTCTATTTACAACATACGGTAGACTTGTGTTTCTTATTATAATTTTCCAGCAGATGGCAGTAAAGTGTCTGAGGAAAGGGGCACCATTTCTAATTCAGACAAAGACCTTCTATGGGTTAGCAATGACCCTGGCTCAGAGTCAGCCTAAGTAATAGATATTTTTAATATGAGTATACTGTCTTTATGGTGGAATCTCCAATATTTATCTCTTCAATTTTACTTCATAACAAACCCCAGTTTTGTTCAAATGTCTACCCCTCCCCCATGTGACTTTGGAGAAGGCAATCTCTTAGCCACCCCCCACAAGGGGTAGCTCTGAATTACTCTCAATCACGGTTTATTAGCACTCTTGACACTTGGGCCAGAAGATTCTTTGTTGTAGAGACTGACCTGTGCTATGTCAGATATTTAAAAGCACCCCTGGACTCTCTTTGGCCACTACATGCCAGTAGAACATCTCCTTTCTCCAATTTTGACAACCAAAAATGTCTCCAGACATTGCCAAATATCGCCTGGGGGCAAATTACCTTCCCATGATTGAGACCCACTAACTGGAGTTAGTTCTCGGAGAAGTAATGCTTTCACAGCTGCAGCCACTTTTCCTTTGTTGTTGTTGTTTGTTGTGGTTGTTGTTTTTATAGGAGACAATACATTGTCTAATATCTTGAATCAGGTATTTGTTACTTGCAGCCAAAAGCATCCTCATCTAATACAGGAATTTATTGCTAACTCATGTATACTTTTTCTGTGCTAGTATTATTGTTTTTTGATACCTAAATGAAAATCTTATTACTGTCTCTGTGCACTTTGCCATTGATAACATTAGCCCAAGTTTGAGCCTATCAAGAGACTTTGGAATCACAATTTTGCCATCCAGATTATTAGTTACCCTCCCAGTTTGGCATTGTTCGAATACGCATGTCATACATACTCTTGTCTGGGCTGCTGATAAAAAATATTTTATCAACATCCTTTAGGTATAGCTGTTTAGCCAGTTACAAATTCATCTAATTTATTAGCCACCAACTCACATTTCTTTATCTCATTTACTAAGTTTTCCAGAGAGTCTTTGTCAAATGGCTTACTAAAGCCAGGAGGAGCCATACCCATGGTAATCTCTGACCCTTAAGTCAGAGAAGCAAATGGAGATAGACTAGGTTGTTGGGTGTGAGCTGGTCATTCCTTGAGAACCCATGTTTATGCATAGCGATTTAGAAACTGTCTACTTTTTTGTCCATTTTAGTGTTTTGCTGGTACGAAGTGTCACACTCATCAGTCTGCAATTCCCACATGCCTTCCATCCTGCCTACATGAAAAACATTCAAAGCCAGTCAGTCTCCTGTTTTGTGGTCCATCTCTAGTTCTCCACAAACTCTCAAACATTATCAATAAAAATTTAGTAATCACATTTTCAATGATATTTGATGCTCTCAGACTTAATTCATCCAAGACATGAATTCATTTAAAGTTACCTCTTGTGTCAAAGAAATTTACTATAGAAGCCTATACATTTACTCAACCAAATACCACAAGTGTAAAGAAGTGTTTACTAAAACACAGTGCTGATGGGCCTGATTAAGAAACACAGTTAAGTGTTGTCAGACTCCACCTCTGCATTCAAAACAAATAGCCAGGATGTTTGGTAAACTAAGGGGAAAAGAGATCCCATGGGCATGAGAAGGATTCTGCTGAGAAGGGGAAATAGAAATGAGTTAAGCTGGCAACCTCCACTGAGTTGGATTGTGTTTCTTTCTCCCTTTCCCCTGACTACGCCCTTCTTCCAACTTACCTCTGCAGCCTCTAACCAGAGAGACCTTGTTGATAGGGAACCCCAGTGACAGAAGGGCCTGCCTAGAGGTCAGGAGTGAGTATTACAGCAGATGCTAGCCCTAGAGGGGATGAGCCAGCCCCAGCAGAAATAACAATGTCAACAAGAGGAGCAAAGGGACCAGACACAGTGTCTCTCCTTGACAATGGGGAACTGGAGGTCTCATCACAGGGCTGGATATATGCATCATGGAAGGGCCTGACTTCTCAGTCTGCACCAGGAGAATGTCATGGTACCCAGAGTCTACTATGGTGGAGAAACGAATCTGCAGGGGCTGTGGATCCCAGGCTGGGCTCTGATTTTCCATCTGAAGGTCACATGTAAAAGGTCTGGAGTCAGACTAATTGGGTTCAAATAATGGGTCCCCCAATTATTAGCTATAGAACCTTTGGCAAACAACTTAACCTCCCTGAGTTTTGTTCCCCTTGGAAAACAAGAGCTACTGTCACCTTTACATCATATGCTTTGGAAACTTCCTTCTTGCAGAAGCTATTGAGAAGAGAAGACCAAACGTTCTGTGCTTGATCTACAAACCAAGAATTGGTCCTGGAGTTTATATAGTCCTATGTGGGAGGATTGAAGATGAAACAAACGGTTCAAGTGATTTTCTTTGTTACTAGAGGTAGGTTCTTGGATTCATTCTTGGGCAAAGGCCCTTCTGATTAAACAAAGCAAAGGTAGTGGATTCTAAAGACCTAAGTTTCTCTCTTGAATGAGAGTTAGGGAGGTGGGAAGGGGATGGCCAGATTTTCACCTCTACAGAAACACCTCCTTTAAGGAAATGTCTCTTTCACAACTACTGTCTTTTTTGGTATAATATTGTCTGTTCTCAGAGGCATTTCTATGCCATTCTTCAAGCATTTGGTCACAGATCTTGGAGAAGACCCTGAAGATGACAGTCTGTGAAGGTCTGGTCAACACTGTTGTTGAAGGAAAGAGGGAAAAGAATGGTTTTGGCTTGGCTTGAACTCTTGATAGCTCACAGATGGTATTTTCAAGACCAAATAAGTTAGAGTTTAGGAAATATTTTGATGTGTAACTTCGGGTTCAAATATATTTTAAGGACCAAAGGGCATGACTGCATTCCGGTGGGCGGGGTTGTTTCCTTAATGAAAGCTAATTTCTCATTGTCACTCATGTTTGCAAAAGATTAATCATAGGACTAGAAAATAAGAACTTTTGGAAGGTGGGTCCTAAAATTAAGTGAGGAAAACTGCCTCTTATCTCTAGGTCATGGGATATGACTAAATCGGATCTTTGGCTGTCATGCTCAAGGACACTTCCTTTGGGGTGAACCTAGTGACAAGTAACATATTAGGGCAAGGAATGGAGGCCAGCCTCTACCTTGCTGGAGTGGGCCAGAATCAAGAGAGAGAGGAGTGAAGGACAATGCCAGCCCCATTTGCTATTGCAGCACCATTTGCTTAGCAGGCCTATGACCTATTAAACATGACTGTCATTTTATTCATCTGAGCTTTTGTCCCCAGGACTGGAAATTATGGAAAGCAAGAACAGAACTAGCTGTTCCCTGCAGCGACAGGCAGAAGATAACTTTGGAACAAACTGCAGCCTACAATGCTCCAACAGCCCAGGGGCCGCACTATATATATATAATTACATATATATAATTATAATTAATCCAATTATAATCCAATAAAAGCCCAAAGCTCCCACCCCTCAAGATTGTTGTAGCCCTTCACACCATGCCCCTCTCCTTAGAGAGTGAATATAAACTTTATTCTCTATACTTTCTTCTCTTTGTGAATTCTTTCACAGCCCCCGTCACTCACCACCCTAACATTTTGGTGGCCTGTACAGGGACATTCTCTATTTCTTCCTCTCCTCAAGCCTCCTGAGACTTGCAACTAGGGGAGCATTTGACGGCAGAAGCTTGACTCGGGCTAACCCACTAACCCTGTCTTTCTGAGATTTGGAAAGAGAATTCTGATCCTTCTCCCTCTCTGGACTCAGTGGACAGCCTCCTTCTCACCCAAATTTATGGCCAGCGATCGGTAAGTCCCTCGGAATCTCAGGACAAAAATACCCTATCAAGTGATAGCTTATCCCCTCATCTTGTCATAAACCCCACAACTGGATCTATCACTTTCTCAGGATTTCAGTTGGGAAGGAAGCCGCCAACTGTCTCCCTGCTCGTTTGGTCTGCTCTCAGGGCCCAGGGACGCCAGGCTCTGAGGCAGAACCTTGCGTTCGATCTGCCCTCAGGCTCCAGGATCCTCACCTCTGGCCTCAGACCTCTAGATCCTTTGAGCTTGGGACACCCTCCTCAAACCTGCCCCCCTCGGTTGTTCTTATTTCTGAGGTCTTCTTCCTTTTTAACTTGAAGGCTCTGGGATTTACCAATCTCAAGCCCAAGCACTTGGTTTCCTTTTGTAACACAGCCTGGCCTCAATACAAACTGAGTGATCAGGAAGTCTGGCCCATGAAGGGATCTCTTTTAACTACAATACTGTCCTCCACCTTGACCTTTACCATCTCCATCTCAATCCCTTCCTTAGATTTAATTCTTGAAAGGAGGAGACAAGATTTTAACCTTAAGCAGTGATTCCAGGCTTCCTTCTTCTTAACTGTGCCTTCTCATTCAAATTTGCCTCACTCTACCACCCCCAACCTGCCATATTTGTTTTCAGCTGAGCAGCACTCTAACTCTTTCGGGCTCTGCTCTTTTAATCAATATTACCCAGCAGGGGGTGACGCTATTCCTTACCTGCCTATCCTAAGGGCTGCATGCCACTATCGTTTGGAATTAGGCTTGGCTCCACTGTGCCCACATTAAGTAAATACAAGGGTGCAAAGAGGGAGACAATCTCAGCACCCTTCCAGACCGTAAAGCACTCTATATTCTCTTCCTGGAGACCTGGGAGCTGCTCATTCCTAGGAAAAATTGTGCCTGTCCCTCAATGCGGAGAAAAAAGTGGAATTTTAAACTCAAGCCCATTTTCCATCCCTTCACACTGGATGAGACAAAAGTCTTTCTAGGAGAAGCTTGCATTTTTTGAAATGCAAATACCTGGTCTTCTTCTAGAACTCTTGCTTACGCCATCTTTTAAGGTACAGATTTTGAGAAGATAATTTTATCAAAAGGGGGAAAACCTTAGCTATATCTGAGCAGCTATTCCTTTGCAAATTAGTAAATTCTGATCAAAGTTACTGAATGTCAAGGTATTTTGAAATAAAACATGAAATACCAAAACATAGATCGCTCGACCTGCTTTTGGCTTTTTATTACAAAGAGGCTATGGAGTAAATTTGGAGTTGTAGATAAATGTCATATGCTTTATTGGAGGTATATTTTTTGGAAGTGAGAGTGTGTTTGCCAGTAGAGGACCTTGTTTCCAACGGTCATGAGATGTGTTCATAAGTCAATCTAGAGAATGCTGGTTGCTTACTTTTTAATCATTATGAGATATTAAGGTTTCTAAAAGTTAAGTTCAAGTTAAGTTGAAAAGAAATTGTATGGGTTTTTAAAAATTTTTTTTAATTTATTTTTATAGAGAGGGAAGGGAGGGAGGAAGAAAGGGAGAGAAACATCAATGTGTGGTTGCATCTCACATGCCCGCTACTGGGGACCTGGCCCGCAACCCAAGCATGTGCCCTGACTAGGACTGCAGGCTGGTGCTCAGTCCACTGAGCCACACGAGCCAAGGTAAAATTGCATGGTTTTAATAATAGAAAGCATGAGGCATGGAGATGCAATTTTAAAGGACAGGGATTGCAAATAAATTATTCTAAATATGGTTATTTCTAAAGGGATAAGAAAGTTTGTGAACTTTTTTTTTTAAATTTGTGAGGAAACAAACCTCAGGCTCCAATACCCCTTCCTCCACCCAATTTCTCTCTGGCAACATTCTTTGATGACTCTGGCGGTACCTGGAGTTGTTTTCTTTACACTTTCACTTGCCCTCATCGTGTGGGGAAACTTACCTGTCAGCTGCAGAATAAATCCTTCATCAAGACGCGTTTTGTCAATGCTGAGATAGAAGGTAAGGATATGGAGTCACACTACACCACTGTCCCTAGGTGACACCTGGGACACAGGGTCCAGTGAGTCAGGAGCCGATTACATCTGATGTCCAATGGGTCCCATTCTTTCCCCTTTGTTTGGTACTCTGGTCATTGGTAAGGCCACCCTAGGGGCACAGGGTAAACACATCCACAGGTCAAATGGGCTTTCTCTCTCAAATATGCTTTCTTTCTTTCTACCAGCGTGGTTCTCTCAGATGGACTTTCTTTTGAGTCCCAAGTCTGAGTGGGTTAAATCCATTCAACTGGTGTGGACTATAACTCCTGGTCCCCCTTCGGAAGCATTTATCTTCTTCTTCTTTTTATTTTTTAAGATTTTATTTATTTACTTTTATAGAGAAAGGGAAGGTAGGGAGAAAGAGAGAGAGAGAAACGTCAGTGTGTGAGAGATACATCAATCACTTGCCTCCCACACACCCCCAACTGGGACCCTGGCCCACAACCCAGACATGTGCCTTGACTGGGAATTGAACTAACAACCTTTCAGTTCACAGGCTGGAGCTCAATCCACTGAGCCACGCCTGCCAGGGCAGGGGCATTTATCTTGTTACCAGGTTTCTGACCTTTCAGGGGCCAAAACAGCCACACCCAAGCTCTTCCCTGCTGGTAGACTCCTTAGAGCTGAGACTATTTCCAACACTTATTAACAGTCCTTAAAGCTTTTATTGAGTCTCAACAGGCCTTCTTGCTTGGTGTTTAGGACCTTCCATCCCTTTTCCAGTTTTCTCAAAAGCTGTCAAAAGAAAATGAGAGAAATCTTATACTTTCTCTACCAAAATTAGTAATTCAAATTATGTGTATGGTCTTTATGTGTTCAGTCCTCATGTGTGTGGTCTTTATGTGATGTGCACTTGTCTGTGTGTTACATGTGGTGCATTTTCTGCCTCTGGATGGCATAACTAGGGATAATGGTTTAGTGGTCAAAGGAAATTAAATACTAATATAAATTAAACAGGATCCTGTAGTTTGGACAAAATATTTGATATTAAAACCAGTTTTAAGTTTGATTAATGTCTTTTTGGGTTATTACCAAAAATATGTTGTTTTACAAAAAGCTTATATTATAATCTTTTGGTTAAGTATATTTGACAACATTCCCAAAGTTTAAATTTTAAAAACTAAGAAATGACTTTGAGTTATTCCTATGGGCCTCTGGAATACCTCAAGGATTTATTCTCTCCTCAAAAAAAAGAAGTTTTTGAACAAATAAGGCCAAGTTAATATGCTCAAAATTACATGGGAAGCTTTGTCAAACAGAATAATAATAACTATTTTATTTGTATACATATATTTTTATCAAAATAGATTTTCTAGGAATTTCAACCTGCCCCAGGGAGGAGTTTGCAAAGATTTAAAATCAAGTTCAAACAAGAAGCTCTCAGGGGTAACAAGTGTCCTGCCAGTTGTCCTAGACTGGCCAAGAGTGAGGACTCCCTGTGGCGACATGGAACAGTGGGACTCTGGGTGTTTGTAACCCACACATTGGGGAAGTACGGATTGTGTCCAATGCTCAAGGCACACTTCTGTTAAGTCCTATACAGCATTTTAAAAACTTGCATGCTGTTAAGTCTTTATACACATTAAGATTATGGGTTAAATCTAAAAAATATGGGCTTTATATTGTTATGTCATCTCATAGTAATTATCACGTATTTTACAAAGAAGCAAATTTTCTGATCAACTACATCTTAATCAAATCTACAACCATGTCATTTTAATTTGGTAATTTATAAACAGTCACTGTTTTGCCCTAATGCATTTGCATGAAAAAGATTCTGACTTACTCTAGATTACAGGTATCTAAGTAGGTCATATCTTTAAGGAAAATGAAGATTTATAGAACTCTAAGGAATAACTGGGTTCATGGAAATACTGACAAATAATCAAGACAAACAAAACTGATTATGTAGGACTAAATGAGCTAAAGATAACTGTTATTCTTATGACTTTGTTCAAAATATTGCTAATTTTAAATCTTTTTGTTTTCCAGATATAGGAAAAGTTTTTTTTTCCCCTAGAACAATTTGTAAGTTATACCCTCATAAGCAACATTGAAACATTTATATTTTTCTACCTGCCTAATCCTTCCAGAATTTGGCGACTCTTAATGGGTAAGTATCATTTTCATGATGATTTGTTTGTTTGCATAAACCCAGTATGAGTCTGTTCTCTTTATAATAGCACCTGTTTCCAAAAGTGGTTTTATTAACCAAGGCTTTGTCTGGAATGCCATTATTGAAAGAGTCATGCCTGGACTCTGGACGTCACCAGAAAACCTGAAGGAGTTAAGATGCACTTTTGAAGCCAATAAGAGTCCATGAGGAAATAAGCGTGATACCTTGGTCACATGGTTCATGGCAATCTTTCCACGTAAAGAGTGAAGGTTGCTTTCCTGAAAGATGGCAAAGAAAGAACCTCAAGACGTTGTTGGGAACCTCAAGGACTTGAGGAATCCACTCAGACAAATAGGTATTTCAGGCAAAGCTGATGGCAACTGTGTGGCTTGGCTTCTTTGCCCTGAGAGGCTGACTGAAGCTCAGTCTGAAGGTTCCTTGTAAAATTCCAACAAAGCAGATTTAAAAGAGCCTATATTGTGTTCATGCAAATAATCAGGCCAAATTGAGACTGGGCTCATGTGCAGTCTCTTTGATAAAATGAGGGTAATCTTAGGGAGATAAATTGTTTCAATGGAAATTGCAATGACCAATTGTCACTCACAAACTGATTGAATCCTAGTTTTTCTAGCTTCCTTCCAGCTAATGTTTCATTTTTTTTCTTTCATCCCTTGACTTGGAGTTACTGAGGACTACTGATGCAGTGTCAGCCGTACGGCATTCACCTACTACTCTGCCTCTCTGTTTTGGGGATTTTAAGTTCAATACCTGGTCTTGGTTCTCCTGGCTAATTCCCTTCCTAAAGGACCTATAGGTGCCTTTTTCTTTATTCTTGTTTTTAGGCCACGTCTCCTCATATATCTCATATCCTTCAATGGAGCATCCAGGCTTGGGAGGTTAAATGGTCTCCAGCCACATCTCTCACTTTTTGGGCTGTCCAATTCCACACTCTTCTTAATGACTCACACAAAGACCCACAAGCAGGGACAACTCTACACACCTAGCCCACCTGAAGTAGTAACAGAAGAAGAGAACTTCGTCCCTACTCCCCAAAATCAGAACTGGGCCAGGTCATTAAGAATAAATCCATTTTAAAACCAGAGGAGGGAAACGAAAGGACAATGCCGGCTCCATTTGCTATTGTGGCTCCATTTGCCTAACAGGCTTATGACCTGTTAAACATGACTGCCATTTTACTCTTCTGAGCTTGTCCCCAGGACTGGAAACTCCTGGGAAGCAAGATCATTGGAACAAACCGCAGCTTTGAGTTATAAGCCCCAACAGCCCAGGGGCCCCACAATGGCAACCCCCAACCCCTTTTTGATCCAATCACAATCCAGTAAAAGCTCAAAGCCCCCACCCTTTCTCCACAACATGCCCCTCTCCTGTTTTAGAGAGTGTGTAAAAATTTTATTCTCTACACTTCCTTCTCTTTGTGAATTCTTTCACAGCCCACGTCACTGAGCCCCCTAACAAGGAGGCCCATAGTGGGTCATTGTGAAGGGACCTGGGCCTGTGGACTCAAGGCAGCCAACAGTAATATTCAGTGCAAATCTATAGGGAAACTCAAGGGGTAAACATTTTAGCTGTAGGTATATCTGTAGGTAAAGATTAATGCATGTGGTGAAAGCTGTTATTCTAAGAACTGGAACAGATGACCTATGTGACTCCTGGAGGTTGACAAACATTGTGTTCCAGAGAGGGAATGTCCTTGATGTAGATAAGGAATTGATGATCAGTGGATAAAGGAATACTAGGAAAATCACAATGGAACTGCCACTTCTACCTGATTAACCTTTTGTTTCTTTAAAAAATTTTTCGTCATTATCATTTGTGCCCCTTGTCCCCTCTCCCCCTTGTAATCACCACACTGTTACCCATGTCCATGAGTCATTTTTCCTTTTTGCTCAACCCCTCTACTCCATAACCCCTCCCCAGAGTTTTTTCCAAACCCCTTGCCTACCCTTCTTCTTATAAAAGGTTCGTTTGAGATGAGACGTTAAGGCACCTTTTAGGGTACATAACCCATCTGTGGTCTCAGATGGTTGGCATCTGAATGAAGAGCCCATAAAGATCCAATCCTTGTCTTTACATACTGGTTCTGATAGTGACAGGCAGTACGAACTCTGACTTTTCTGGGTTGAAATGCTTTGTGTGCTGATGTCACCTGTCATAGCCTAGGCAATTCCATAGGCTATTCTCTAGGAAGTCCAGACAGAGCTGGGAAGGGACAGGTGCTCAGATTTCTATGTATCAGTGTTTAAGGGAAAGTGTGTTTTCCTAAATTGGTACAGTTTGGAATGTCAGGGTATGCAACTGTGTCACCTTCTGCCTCCATGGCTCTGTGTAAATTAGTTATCCTTCCAAGTTTCAGTTTCTCCTCCTGGGAAATGGGGATAATAATAGTCTTTACCTCATAGGGTTCTTGTGAAGATTAAATGAGCCATGCTAAGAATCCAAGTCCTAGCTACTGTTGATATTATCATTACTAACTTCAGGAGTGCTGGGAAAGGGGAATTAGTGCAGTAAACAAAAAGCCATTACAACTAAAAGCCACGAGAATTCACACTAGGTGTATAGATAGAACTGCTGGACAGAGAGGAGGCCTTCTTAGTTCATCACTGAATCGAAATGAAAAAACAGTCCTGGCTTGGGAATCTGATACATTGACGGGCCCCTGGAAGCTCTGGCTGCCTCTTCCTCTGCAAACTAGCGCACTGGGGCCAGCACCAGCATCTCAAGGCCTTGAGTCTCACCTTCCCCAGCAGAGTCACACTGGCAGAAGTCCACTTGCAGAGGCCCAGAGAGGATTCGAAGGAGAGCGCTAACTCAGCAAGCTCCACCAGAAATGGACAGTGAGGATTTGGTACCGGTCTGCCTCAACCCATTGTCCTCATGCTCGACTTTAGCAGAGGCAACAACACAAGAACTTTACTATAATTCTATTTAGATCTCTCATGAGATAGTCATGCCAGTACCAGGGTGTCTTGATACTGAACCTCGAAAATCTTTCTCTGACCATCCTTGTCTGCCTCCTCCAACTCCTTCCAGACAAGCTTCCTGTGGTATTCCCTTGGGCACCCTGGCTCCTGCCATGAGACCCTCCTTGCTGACCCCAGAGCTGTGCCCTCCCCAGCCTTGCTGCCTTCCTTCTCAGGGTTACTGCTTTATGGAAGTTTCCCCACATCTGTACCTCCAAATAGGCTGTTAGGAATGAAGTGCCTGTCCTTGGCATTCTGTTAATATATCATGATTACCTCTTTCATAGCTTTCTGTATAATCACTGACCTTCTGGTCTTTTCTCCTGCTGGAACATGCTCTGTTTGGGGGCAATGGCCATGTTGTCTTCCTTTGTTCCTATCTAGCTCAGTGTTTATTCCTATTTCCAGCATAGTAAGCATTCTTTAAATGTGAGCTAAATAAATTCATGAGTAGGTGAAATGTACTCCTGTATGGAGTATCCAAAATAGAAAAGGTGTTCATTCATAAATTTATTCATTGACTGAGCACCTCTTGACTGCCAGACACCCCTACCTGCCCTGGAGTCACAGTGGTGAAGAGCAGGCCGGGCCCTGCCTCCGCGCCTGCGCGTTTCATTGCAGCAGGCAGGAGGTAAATGAGCAGATGGTGTGTTCTCAGTGGGTAATGTGTTACGAAAAATAAAACAAGTAAAGGTAAGGCAAACCATAATTACTGTACTGAGCATTTTTAAGATGTTTCTAAGACAAAAAACTTTAGTAAAATTGTAGTAAATATTAAATAAAATGCAAAAAAATAAAGAGAGAAGCAATTTAATTATATTTTAGAAGCCAATAATAGAGCTCATAGTCCTGGATTAAAATTTTTAAATACCTTAAATGATTAGAAAGAGGTAAAATAATAAATTTATTTAATCTTTCATAAAATGACTACAAAGTTATTATTTGGCTTTTGTCTTGTAAAGGTATTTAATTTCTTTATGAACCCGCACAGGTAATTTTACGTAAAGTCAAGGAGGTGTTGCTTTTATTTCCCTTTTTTGTTTTGGCACCTCTTTTCCCTTCTCATCGCCCCTCCTTCTATTATAGCACCTCATCTGTGTTAGTGAACTAGTATGTTACCTTCCAATTTTCTCTATGCTAATATAATCATTTACATGTGCATGCATGCACACACATATATGCTTATTTACATAAGAGTTTTTTGTTTCTCTTTCATTTTTTTAAAATTGAAATATAAAGAACAGATATTATTTACCCTTTCCCACATCTTGCTCAATAAAACTTCATGTAAATCCCGCTAGGGCAAAAGGTATATTTCTAGTCCCATTTTTAAAAAACAGCTGCATAATCCACCATATGGTAAAGCCATATTTTCTCAGCCATTTTCCTATTTAAAGGCATTAATTTTGCTTCGTTTTTTTCCTACAATAACAATGCTGCAGTAAATATCCCTGAATATATGTGCTTATGTACTAATACTCTTAATATTATGGCTAGATTTCCAGCAATGAAATTGTTATGTTATATGTGTGTGTGTGTATATATACACATATAGTTTAATTTTATAGGTATTTGCAGGTTGCTTTTCATAACAGCTGTAACATTTCACATTGCCATCAACACAGGACATTAAGAGTTCCTTTTCCTCCCTATATGCTCTAGAAATAGAAGTTGTTGTAAAGTGACATTCATTATTTAATCTATATTTCTCTGCCTACTAGTGATTTAGGTTTTGTACTTGAGTTCCAATAATTCAATGGATATAATTTTCAAGTAAACATTTTATAGAAGTACAACATAATAGGCAGAAATCGTATGTTTCGGATCAATGAACAAATCCCCACAACCAGCATCCAGATAAGAAATAGAACATTACCAGCGTCTCAGAAGTCCTTCGAGACAACTACCTGTCACTAACCTCTCTGTCCTCAAGGGAAATCACTGTTCTGACTTCTGTCACCGTAAAGTTGTTTTGCCTATTTTTTAAATTTATGTAAGTGAATCATTCCATCTGTATTCTTTCCAATATTATTTTGTGAGATTCTTTTATAAAAAAGTTGTTATTTACTTATTTTTAGAGGAAGGGGAAGGGAGGGAGAAAGAGAGAGAGAGAAACATCAATGTGTGGTTGCTTCTCACATACCCCCTACTGGGTACGTGGTCTGCAACCCAGGCATGTGACCTGACTGGAAATCGAACCGGCAACCCTTTGGTTTGCAGGCTGGTGCACAATCCACTGAGTCACATCAGCTAGGGCCATTTTGTGAGATTCTTTTGGATTGCATCAAGCAGTAGTAATTCCTTTATTCTCTTTGATATAAAGATTTACAGTATGTAAATAAATATACCATTTATCTATTCAAGTGTTGATAAACATTTGGGTTGTTTCCAAATTTGACTATTATGAATAGTGCTTCTATGAGCATTTTGGTACATGTCATTCCTGTTGAGTATATCTAGCATCAGAATTGCTAGACCGTAAGTATCCATTTGTTCACTTTCAGTAAATACGGATAAAGATATACTCCTAACGACTACTGCCAGGAGTGATTCCTACCAATTTACATTCCCCCAGTAGTGCTGGAAAGCTCTGGTTGCTCTACATCCTTGCAAGCATTTTTGTCTTTGTAATTTTAGCCTGTTGGTGTGTTTTTTAACTTGCATTTATCTAATGGCTAATGATATAGTACACCTTTTCATACGTTTATTGGCCATTTAGATATTATGACATGTGTTTTCAAGTCTTTTACCCATCTCTCTAGTGGTTTATCTATCTTTCACGATTTATAAGAGTTCTGTAGTATATATTCTAGACACATGCTCTTTCTCACCTTTGTCAGATATATATGTTTTAAACATCTTCTCCCACTTTGTTGCTTGTCTTTTCTTTCTCTTAGTGGTGTTTTCTGATGAACAAAAGTTCTTCATGTTAATGTAGTCTGGTTTATCATTTTCTCCCATTGTGCTTAGTACTTTTTGTCCTTTTCTGCAAATCTTTACCTACCTTAAGATCATAAAAACAGTCTCCTGTGCTATCTTCCAGAAATATGGTGGAGGGATGTTAAGGTGGTCCTCATCATCCCTACTTCTTGTTGTTTACGCCCTTGTATAATCCCCTCCCCTCGAGTACAAAAAGACCTGTGACTTGTTTCTAGCCAATAGAATACTGAAAAGGTAATGGGCTGTCACTTTCCCTTTGATGTTACCTAAGCTTGTAACAGTTCTCTTGCTAGAGCACACTTTGCTGGTTTTGAAGCAGCAAGCATCCATCCTGTGAGCTTCCCAATGAGGAGAGTCATGTAGCAAGGAACTGAGGGTAACCTCTGGATGACAGCCGGAAAGAAACTGAAGTCCTCACTCCTAAAGCCTTCAAGGAACTAAAAGCTGCCAATGACTGTGAGTTTGGCAGTAGATCCTTCTCCAGACAAGTTCTCAGATGACCCAACCCTGCCCAATGCCTTGAATGCAGTCTTCCAGGGGACCCAGGTAAGCCATGCCCAGACTTCGGGTTCATAAAAACTGTGACATAATGCATGTATTGCTTTAAGCCACTAACTTTGTGGTAATATTGTTACAAAGCAATACATAATAAAAATATCACCCCCAACCCCAAGGAGATGACATCTTTCCCCCGTCATCACTACCCATCCCCCTACTGTGCAACTTTGATACTACATATGTCCTTAAATCTGTTTATGTAATATGAGGTCTGTCTAGAAGTTATCCAGCCATGTAATAAGAAAAATAGAGACACTTATTGAAGAAGACACAAGATACAAGAAACATTGTATATAGCACAATGATACCTCAGTCCCCTTCAAAATTGGTACCTTGGGACCTCACACAGTTCTCTCAGTCTCCATTAGCTACCCCATCGTATTTTCCTGAACCTCATCGAAAGTCTGAAATCTTTTCCCTTTCAAAGGGATTTTAGTTTTGTAAAAAGCCAGAAGTCATAAGGCTCCAAACCTGGGCTGTAGCGGGGCTGAGTCTCCTGGGTGATTTGATATTTCTCCAAAAAAGCGATGCATGAGCAGGTGTGTTGTTGTGATGGAGCTGCTGATCACCAGTTGCCCATAGCTGTGGCTTTCTGAATCATCCAAATAATTTCCATGGAGGAATGTTCAAGCTTAATGCAAAATTTGATGCAGATTCATTGCTTTATTTGCTTAATCATTTTGAATACGATGGCCACACAGTTCATATGCTCACTCAGTGGCATCTACCACCCCCACTAACTGCTACAGTGAAGTCATCATTTTTCACACATATGCATTCCAGTCCATTCTCCTTAGCTGACAGGTCATATTTATGTCATGCAAACTGTTCTCATTACATTAATGATGGCTGGACTTTTTCTGGACAGGCCTCGTATATCTGTATCTGTGCTTTTTACATAAAAAGAACAAGATTTTTCACCACCACCCCCGCGAGGACCAATCTTTACCTCCCAGAGGGCACTATCACCTCTGTTGAGAATGCATATACTGGCATTGACCATCTACCTGTTTTTGTAAATAAAGTTTTATAGGAACACAGCCATGTTTGTGCTGTAACAGTAGAGTTGAGTAGTAGCAAGAGAGACCATATAGCCCTCAAGCATTAAGTATATATCATCTGACCATTTACAGAAAATACTTGCTAACCACTATTTTAGAACTTTTATAATTTTGTGTTTCATATTCAGATTTACAGTCCACCTAGAGTTTAATTTTTGCCTATGATGTTAGGTTAGGGCCAAGATTATTTTTATTTTTCCATGTGGATTTTCAACTTACCCAGAATTATTTACTGAAAAAGCCATCCTTATGCCACTGCCTGGTGGTATAACCTTTGCCTGAATCCTATGATTGTGTATTTGTGGGTCTCTATTGTATAAGGCATAGTTTGGAGACAACTGATATCTACAATATTGAATTTTCTAATTCTTGACATGATATATACTTCCATTTATTTGTCTTTCAAAATTCCCTTAATGATATTTGTATTTTTTGCATAGAGGTCTTATACCTCAACATTATTAAGACCTAAGTATTTGATTTTTGGGGATAGTTTATAAGTAGCATCATATAACATTTTCTATTCATTAATTGTATGCTGCTATTATATAAAGATACAATTGATTTTTCTATGTTAATTTTGCTTCCAGTGACTTTGTTAAATCCATTATTAATTGCAATATTTACCCTTCAAATTGTTCTAGATTTTCTATGAGCACAATCATGTGATCCATTGAATAATGACATTTTTATTTCTTCTTTTTAAATTTATTTTTCTTGCCTTAACATTGACTGAAATATTTAATAAACATTGAATAGACATAAGAACAGATAACTTTGTCTTATTCCTGACCTCAGAGGTAAGTTTTTAATACTTAATTATTAAGTATGATGTTTACTGGTTGGTTTGTTTTGTAGTTACTATTTTTCAGATTAAGGAACTTTTCTTCTACTCTTTGTTGCTAACAAAATTTTAAAATTTATTTTCTCATCAAAATATATCAAGATTTATAAATGTTTTTTATACATCTACTGAGATAACCATTTGATTTTTCTTCTCAGTTATAATTAATGTAGTAAATTATATTGAGTTTTTGAATGTTAAAATAACCTTTCACCTTGCATTCTTGGAATAAACTCAACTTGGTTTTTTATACACATCACTGGTTTCACTTTGCTCCTAATTTGTTTATTTTTGCATCTATCTTCATAAAACAAGTGGGGAAGTACTTTCTCTTTTTTTCATTCTTTGGAACTGTTTGTATAACATTGGTATTAATTCTTCCTTAAATATTTGGTGAAAACTTCTGAACTAGAGCTTTCTTTGTATGAAGGCTTCAAATTACAGATTCAGTGTTTAAAATACATGTAGTACTATTCAGATGTTCTATTTCTTTTTATGTCTGCTTTGGTAAGTTATATTTATCTAGAAGATTGTGTATTTAATTGGAATTGAAAAATTTTGGCATAAAGTTATTCATAATTCCTTTGTCCTTATACTTAAGTTCTTTTTAATGCCTAAGGAAGCTTCTTGCAGTAAAGTACTCTTTTAATTATGGAATTAATAATATGTGTTCCTCACTTTCTTATAAGTTCACTTTTTTATAAAGAAATTCTTCTCATGATTTACCAATTTTTATTAGACTTCTCAAAGAATAAACTCTTATTTCTCTTCTCTATTGTATATTTCCTTTCTCTTTTATTCATTCCTTCTGTCATCTTTATATTTCTTTTCTTTTACTTTTTGTATTTAATCTTTTTTTCTAAATACTTCAGATTCTTAGTTAACTTTCAGTCTTTCTTCTTTTCTAATATATGCTTTAAGACTGTCAATTTCCCTTGAAGCACAATTTTAACTGTATCCCACAAATATTGCTGTTATATTTTCATTCTTGTTATTTTTTTTTCTGATTTTCATAGCTACTTCTTAATTGATCCATAAGTTATTTGGATGCACATAACTGAATTTCCTACCATTTAGGGGCTTTTTCTAGTTCCTTTTTGTTATCAATTTTTAACTTAACTCCAATTTAGTCAAGAACACACTCAGTTTATTTATTTATTTATTTATTCATTCATTCACTTATTATGAACTTTGTTGAGGCCTGCTTTATGATCCAGCAAATTAACAAAATATTCCTTATTAACCCTGGCTGGTGTGGCTCAGTGGATTTAGTGTCAGCCTGTAAACCAAAAGGTCTCTGGTTTGATTCCCATTCAGGGCACATGCCTGGGTTGTGGGCCAGGTCACCATTTGGGGGTGTGCAAGAGGTAACCAATCAATGTATCTCTTGTACATGGATGTTTCTTTCCCTTTCTCCTTTCATTTCCCTCTCTCTAAGAATAATTAAAAAAGAAAATATTCCATATTAACTTTAGTATATGTGCTGCTGAAACAAGCACCCATATTATCTTTAGAAAATGTGAATTCTGAAATTCATTAGCATATCAATTAGGTCATATTTATTAATCATGTTTTTCAAATTTTATAAATTTTTATTGATTTTTATTTATTTTTTCCATCAGTTACTGAAAGAGATATGCTAAATTTTTCAACTCATAGTTGGCATTGCTTATTTTTCATTCTGGTTTGTCAATTTCTGTCTTGTATATTTTGAGGTTAATTATTAGATGTTCATAAATTTAGAATTGTTACATCTTACTGCTGTATTGACAGTTTTGCTATTATAAAATATCTGTCTAGTAGTGATTTTGGCTTCAGAGTCTTTTTTATTGTTATTATTGTTATTCATATAACTACACCAACTTTCTTTTGGTAAACTTGTATGGTATATCATTTTCTATCATTTTACTTTCAATATTCCTTTGTCCTTAAGTTCTGTCTCTTGTTAAAAAAAAAAAATAAGAAAAGAAACAGTTTGTTATTGCTGCTGCTATTGTTTTAATTTGGTCTTATAATCTTTGACTTTTGATTAGAGTTTTTAGTCCATTTACATTTAATCTAATTACTGATACACTGAAGTATGTCTACCATGTTATTTGTTTTATACTCACACCTACTCTTCTGCTTTTGTTTATGCAACCTTTTTGCCTTCTTTTGCATTAAAGTGTTTTTAAAATTCTATTTTCTCTTTATTTTCTTATTTGATAGGCATTCTTTTAATATTTTTAGCATCTATGAAATCAGCATAGATATAGATTACCACATATGTTACCAATAGAGATTATTATATATATTATTGATATATTTCAGGCAACGTAAGCACCCTAAAGACCTCTTCAGGCTTTTGGCTTATTGTTCCAATGTCTTTTAATTTCACATATGTTTTATAACCCATGAGACTTTATTATTATTATGTAAAATTAATATTCATTTAGATTAATTCCCATATTTACTCTTTTGAAAGTACTGTGTTTTCCTACTCGGAAACTTTTAATAATTTTTTCTCTGATTTTTATTCTTAGCAGTTTTACCATGATTTGGATAGGTGTGTTTTTTCTTTGTAGCTTTCTTTCCTGGTGTTCATAGTTATTCTTTACCTTTTTCACTCAGTTTTCTTCAAATAATGCTTCTGCTCCATTCTCTTTCCCCTCTAGGTCTCTGATTACATGCATATTACATCTTCTCATTAGGTTCCATATATTCCTTAACTTCTTTTCAGTATAACCTATATGTTTATTTCTCTCCATGATTTAATCCAGACTGTCATACTCATATATCTTTCATTCTACTAATTCTCTTTTCAGTTTGGCTCAATCTAATTGTAAGCATATCTATTTAATTTTTAATTTCAGTTATTGTTCTTCCAGTCTGAAAAGTGTTTTAGTGTATGTAGCTATAATAATTAGATAACTAAAACATAAAAAGGGAAGGGTAAAGGGACCTATTTGGTGGTAATATTGTTACATTTTATTTGAAATAGTAAAATATTAATTATAAGGAGACTATGAAAAGTTAAGTACGTTTATTGTAACCTTACAGGAACTACAAAAAAAACAGCACAAAAAAGATAAAACACAATAGGTGCTTTGAAATAGAGCACTGAAAAGTGTTTTAATAACTCAAAAGAGCAAAGGGATAAAAAAAAACAAAAAAGAGGGTATAAGCAGAAAATGAATTATAAATGTTAAATCTCAATAATCAATAAGTACATGAAATGTAAGTAGTCTAAATACACTAATTAAAACACAGAAATTTTAAAATGGATTAAAAAACAAGTGTGTATGAACTATTCACTTCAATTATAATATAAAAGTATAAATAATGTACTATAATAATAGATAAATAACATAAATATATACATGTATTTTTACGATAAATATATGTGATAAATAATGAATAAGTAAAATGGATAATAATGTGGGTTAAAAGTAGAAAAGCAAAAAAGATACTCCACATAAATATTAGTCATAAAGAAAGCTGGGGTGGCTTTCATAATATCAGGTGAAGGCTCAGAACAAAAAAAGTTACCTCAGATTAGAAGCAATATCACATAATAATAAAAGGGTGAATTCCTCAAAAAGTCATACCAACTCTAAATACATATTCACTCTAAAACAACGTTTCAAAATACATAAAACAAAAATAAATGGAACTGAAAGGAGAAATACAAATATTCAAAATTATAGTGATGCAGAACTGAGTAACTGATAGATCTGAGTTAGATCAGCATAGAACTGAACACCACCATTAACTGTACTCAATTAACATTTATAGAACACTCTACCCAATAATAGCAGAGTTCATATTCTTCTCAAGTGTTTATCAAGCATTCACTAAGATAAGCCTATTCTAGGTCATATCATAAATCATAAAAAATGTAAAAGAATTGAGGTCATACAAAGTATGTTGTCTAAAAAAATGGAATTTACTTAAAATTAATAATAGAAAGATAATAGAAAAATCTCCAAATACATGGGAATTAAACATTACTTTGATCTAGGTAATGCATGGGTCAAAAAAGCATAAAGAGATATTAGAAAATATTTTGAAGTGGAAAAAATGAAAATAACCTAATAATTTGTAGCATGCCCCTAAAGAAGTGTTAAAGATAAATTTATTGTATTATAAATTCATTGCTTATATTACAAAACAAAAAGTCCCCAAATCAATAACTTAAGATTACACATTTGAGAAACTAAAACAATCACAGTAAAATAAGCCTAATGAAAGCAGAAATAAATACATAATAAAGAAAAAAGAAGATATCAATGAAACTTAGAACAAAAAAAATCAATCAAACCAAAAGGCTGTTGTTTAAAATATCAATACAATTGACAAAATTAATATAACTATCAGCAAAAATAACAAAGAAAAAAAGAGATGACACAAATTTTTATCTCAGTGATAAAAAGAGTATAACACCACAGAAGTTGCAGTCATTAAAAGATAAAAAGAAACAACAAACACATATATCCAATAATTTTAATTAAATAAAATCATTGAAAGCCAAAAACTAACAAAACTCAATCAAGATTAAATAATCAAAAAACTTCTATAACTATTAAATCAATTGAATTTTAGTTAAAAACTTTCTGAAAGGAAATATCAAAGCCCAAATAATTTTACTTGCAAATTCTACTAAACATTTAAAGAAGGAATAACACCTATTTTAAACAATTTAGTACAGAAAATAGAAGAGGAGGGAACACTCTCCAACCTATTTTATTGATTGGCATTACTATATATTAAAACCAAAGTAAGTATAGAAAAAAAAGAAAACATAGATTAATATATAGATTAATATTTCTCATTACCATAGAAACAAAAATATCTAACAAAGTATTAGCAAACTGAACCCAGCAATACATAAAAATAATACAGCATGACCAGATCACTCTTATCCCAAGGTTTATGCTGTTTGGTTCAGTATTTGAAAACCAATCAAATCATTGACTGCTGGTCAAAATGTAAAATGATGCAGCCACTTTGGAAAACAGTGTAGCAGTTCTTCAATAAAGTTAAACATAGAGTACTATATGACCCCATAATTCTACTCCTATGAATATTAACAAAGAAATGAAAACGTATGTCTACATAGAAACTTGTACACAAATGTTTATAACAACATTTATAATTGCCAAAAATTGGAAACAACCCAAATGTCCATCAACAAGTGAATGCATAGACAAAATGTGACCTGTCTATATAATGGAAGATTACTCAGCCATCAAAATGACTGAAGTACTGATACATACTCCAACATGGATGGACTGTGAATGCTAAGTGAAAAAATCCAATAACAAAAGGCCACGTATTACGGCTTCATTCATTTAGAAGTCTAGAACAGGGAAGTTCATAGAGACAAATCATGAAAATATTTTATAATCAACTGTGTTGATAGTTGCACATATATGCAAATATACTAAAAATCATTAAAATTTTATACTTTCAATTGGTGAATTGAAATGGTAAGAAAATTATATTTCATTAAAACTGCTAAAAATGGAAAGCAAAGGAACTAGAATAGCCAAAACAATTTTGAAAGGGAAGAATAAAGTTAGAGGAAGCACACTACCTAATTAAAAAGTTTACTGTAAAGCTACAATAATCAAAAGGTATGTGTGAAGTGATAGACACATAAATCACAATGACACAAAATGTCACAACAGAGCCACACAAATATGGTTAACTGGTATATTTTTGGTACAGTAATCATCTTAAAGAGTATAATTCATTGGCATTTAGTACATTCACCATGTTATGAAACTATCACCCCTTTCTAGTTCTGGGAAATTCATCACCTCAAAAGGAAACACCCCAATGTTCATAGCAGCACAATTTACAATAGCCAAGTGTTGGAAGCAACCTAAATGCCCATCAGTAGATGATTGGATCAAAAAATTATGGTACATATACACAATGGAATACTACGCAGCAGAAAGAAAAAAAGAACTACTAAACTTCGCGACAGCATGGATGGAACTCGAGAGCATTATGCTAAGCGAAATAAGCCAGGGGGTAAAAGACAAATACCATATGATCTCACCTGTAAGTGGAACCTAACCAACAATACAAAGATGCAAGGAAAATAAGACCAGCAACACTGAAAGGAAAAGAAATCAACAGAGACAAGAGGGAAGGAGGGAGGCGGGGTGGGGAAAAGGAAGGGAAGGGGAAAGTCAAGGAACATATAGCAAAGACTCATGGACAAAACCAAAGGGGAAGAGCTGAGGGAGGGAAGGAGAGAGGGGGCAACGGAAAGTGGTGGGGGGTTGGCAGAGACAAATGTATTTGAAAAAATAAATTAAAATAAAATTTAAAAAAAAAAAAAAAGGAAACACTGTGTGGGGTAAGCAGTTGCTCCCTTTTCCCCTTTCCCTTCTGCCCCCGGCCCCTGGCAATCTCTAGTCCTCTAGTCTGATTTCTGTCTCTGTGGATCGCCTGTTCTGGATATTTTGTATAAGTGGAATCATACAATATATAGCTTTTTGTGTCTGGCTTCTTTTACTTAGCATAATGTTTCCAAGATTTATTCATGCTGGAGTATGTATTAGTACTTCATTCCATTTTATGCCTGAATAATATAGCACTGTATGAATATGCCACATTTTGTTTATTCATTATTCAATGGCCATTCAGGGTGTTTCCATCTGAGTAGTGCTGCTGTTGATCATTTGTACAAGTTTTTTTGAACTTATGATTTTATATTTTTTGTATATATACCTAGAAATGGAATTGCTGGGTTACATAGCAATTCTATGTTTAACTTATTGAGGAACTGCCAAACTGTTTTATATAGCTGCTATACCATTTTACATTTCCACCAGCAGTGTACGAAGGTTCTAATTTCTCTAAATCCTCATCAATATTTGCTACTTTCTATTTTTGTTTGTTTTGTCTTATTGTGGGCATCTTAATGGGTTTGAAGTGGTATCTCGTTGTGATTTTAGTTTGCTTTTGCCAAATGACTAGTGATATTGAGCATCTTTTTATGTTTTGGGGCCATTTGTAAATATTCTTTTTTTTTTAATTAATTTATTTACTTTTTAAATACATTTGTCTCTGCCTTCCCCCCACCTCTTTCCCTTGCCCCCTCCCACCTTCCCTCCCTCAGCTCTTCCCCTTTGGTTTTGTCCATGAGTCCTTGCTATATGTTCCTTGACTTTCCCCTTCCCTTCCCTTTCCCTGCCCCCCGCTTCCCTCTTGTCTCTGTTGATTTCTTTTCCTTTCAGTGTTGCTGGTCATATTTTCCTTGCTTCTTTGCATTGTTGGTTAGGTTCCGCTTATAGGTGAGATCATATGGTATTTGTCTTTTGCCCCCTGGCTTATTTCGCTTAGCATGATGCTCTCCAGTTCCATCCATGATGTCGCAAAGTTTAGTACTTCTTTTTTTCTTTCTGCTGCGTAGTATTCCATTGTGTATATGTACCATAATTTTTTGATCCAGTCATCTACTGATGGGCATTTAGGTTGCTTCCAACACTTGGCTATTGTAAATTGTGCTGCTATGAACATTGGGGTGCATAGGTTCTTTTGTATTGGCGTTTTGGTGTTCTCAGGGTATAGTCCCAGCAGGGGAATCGCTGGATCAAAAGGCAGTTCCATTTTCAGCTTTCTGAGGAAATTCCACACTGCTTTCCATAGTGGCTGCACCAGTCTGCATTCCCACCAACAGTGGACTAGAGTTCCCTTTTCTCCACAGCCTCGCCAGCACCTGTTGTTTGTGGATCTGTTTATGATGGCCATTCTGACCGGTGTGAGGTGGTACCTCATGGTGGTTTTGATCTGCATTTCTCTGATGGCTAGTGATGCAGAGCATCCTTTCAAATGCCTCTGGGCCCTCTGTATCTCCTCCTTAGAAAAGCATCTGCCCAGGTCCTTTGCCCATTTTTTGATTGGATCGTTTGTCTTCTTGGAGTAAAGTCGAGTGAGTTCTTTGTATATCTTGGAGATCAAACCTCTATCTGATGTATCATTAGCAAATATATCATTTGTAAATATTCTTTAGAGGAATGTCTTTTCAGATCTTTTGCCCATTTCAAAATCGCTGTCTTTTCATTATTGAGTTGTGAGAGTTTTTTATGTATTCTGAATATTGTACCTTTATCATATATATGCTTTATAAATATTTTTTCATTCTTTGGGTTGCCTTTTCACTTTCTTTATAGTGTCCTTTGATGCACAAAATTTTAAATTTTGTTACAGTCCAATTTATATATTTTTGTTCTATTGCTCATGATTTTGCTGTCATATCTACAAACCAAGGTTGTGGGGATTTATTCTAATCTTCTAAGAATTCTATAGTTTTAGCTCTTATATTTATATTCAGGTCTTTGGTCCATTTTGAGTTAATTTTTATATATGGTATCAAGTTGGTAAATTGATTTTTGACAAAGGTAAAAAAGTATTTCAATGAAGAAAAGATAGTTTTTTCAACTAAAGGTCCATAACAATATGACACTCATATGTAAAAAATTAACCTTGGCCTACTCTCAATTCATAAAGCAGTTTAAAGAGAAGCTAGGAGACAATACCAGAACCCGAAGTTGTTTGGGGGTCAAATGACAAATAGATGGAGAAGGCATCATTCTCTTTCTTTTTACATAGAACTCACAAAACTTTGTTAACCTCCCAAGGACTGGACCTTTTAGAAGCACACATGCAGTGACAACTTAACAATTTTTCAAGATAGGGTAACATCACATTGCACCCCAAAGTAGCTGTCTGTGAAAGAGCCCAAGAAAACACAAATGTGGAGCCTAATAATGACAACCCAATGATATCTAGGAACTGAACACATTCCCTAACCCAATTTATTTCCTTACTATCCTTGAGAAGTATAAAATCAATCCAAAACTTCTAGGATTCTTTTCTCCTATTGCCTGCCCTCAGTAAGATGCCAAGAAGAGAAATGGGGAATGTACTTTTCTTTGAACTAAGACAGTTGTTAGGCTGGTGCTGGCAATAGTATATGAGTCATGAATGTTTGACTTTGTGCATTATATATCTTAGTCTTCCAAGACCTCTCTCTTTGACAGCAGGAAGCCGAGTTCTTGTTCTTCCTATTACTCACAAATCCCCAGAGCTGACGGCTCCTGGCTACTCCTCAGAGCTAAAGAATGAATTCTAGTTGTAAACAACAGTTGCTATGATGACAAGGTGTTACGGTTTATCTGCTTGTTCCCCAAAAGCACACTGATTTTAGAGGATGTGAGGCAATTAGGCCTGTACATAAGTGTGCTCTTGCCCCAGTCGGTAGTCTCTTTTATGTTCATTCATGTTTAGAAGATTGAAATGAAGGGAATCTTGGCTTTGGAGCCAGGTAAATACTCCCTGGTTCAAACCCTGATCTAGTCAGAGTTTTAACTGTGTGACTGTGAGCAAGCTTCTTAAGCTAACTGAGCCTCAGTCTCCTCATGAGTAACAACAAAGATAATAGCACTCATTTTGCAAGCTTGTTGTCCAGATTAAATGCAATAATATACATGAAAACATGTAGTAGGTGCTCAGAAAATGTTAATCTCTATTCTCTTCTCTTCTTTAAATGGGTGACTGAAATTCTGCTCCTTGATATCTGTAGTACCTAGTCAGGAATTCGGCTTGGCGTAACACTCAGAACAACAGTGATTTAAGTTTGAGAGACATTTATGTCTTTTACATCTAGCATCTGGAATAAGAAATCCAGCCGGTACAGGGTGGTCTGTTGTTTCAGCATCACTGTGGTGCAGATAACTCCCCACATTCAAGCTCCACACAGCAGGGTGGAGGAATGGGAAAAAAAGGTTCATGCGCCTTCCTTCAGGGAAATAACCAATATTGACTACATTGTTTTCCTGCACATCCTGTTGGCCAGATCTTAGTCCCATGGCCATCCTTGCTACAAGAAAGCTGGAAAATGTAGTCTTTATTCTGAACAACCATGTACCCAGATGATAATTGAGGAGAGGGAAATGGATATTAGGGGACAGCTTGCACTCTTTGTCCAGTATCTATGCATTTTATCCTAATTCTTAGCTCACAGTTAAAATTTGCAAGCATAAGTGAAAGCTATGCAGGTAATAAATAAAATGAAATTAATCCTATAGCATTAGAAGAAAATGCATAGACTAACTTACCTTGGAGAAACATGTAAACAAGAAATCAGAAAAAAGAGAATTAAAGACAAAGAGGATCCCAAAACTTCAGTTTCTATTGATGAGAGTTAGAATACTTAGGGACTTATTAACAATAAGGAATCTTTGTGCTGGACACCTTCTGCATTCCCTCCCAGATCCACTCTTCCTCCATCGCCCCATTGCTCTGGGCCCCAGCAGGCAGACTTGTAGGGGCCACACTGACAGTTCCCTTTCCCTCCTCTTGCACTTGGGTTTGGCCAGTGGAGAGCACCAGCAGGAGACTGGGGGGAAGCTGGATGTTGGGGATGGGGAGCTTAGTTCCCTAGCATCCTGCCTGCAAGGTTGCCACAGATTGGCTCTGTCCCTCCCCTGAGGTCACAGTTCCCACAGACCCCCCCTGTATCTGCTCTTACCTTTATCCCTCACAGTCGAAGGAAGATGATGGTCCTCTGCTCTTCTGGCCGTAGGATGCTGTACTACCACTGTGGTTCCACTGCCTCAGAACCCACCTTTGCATATAGTCCCTTTATTAAACCCTCCTCAAACTACCCAGTTAGAGTGGGCCATCTGTTACTTTTCAGAACCCATGCAATACTTAATGCTCCAAACACTATAGCATCAAAAGGCACAAAACAAAACCTATTAGAATTGTGGAAAGAGATTTACAAAAGCAAACTTTCTTGAGACATTTTCTACCAGCCACTAGCCATCTAAACAGTTAAATCAGTGATGTAAAATTTGCATCCTAGATAAAAAGAATATGTACTGTTTTCCAATGCCCATGGATGATTTAGAATATTGAACAATTCTCCCATATCTCCAATTAATATGATAAAAGATAATGTTTTTAAAACACAGCAAGCTTTGAAACAAAGTTATGAAAGATTAATAAGCACATTACAAATTTTTAACATGGCTGGTAGTCAAAATATGCAAATTAAAGTGAGATGTCTTTTTTTTAGACTATCTAAGTAACAAAGATTGGAAAAAAATAGTGCTTGCAAGAGTGCGATATTACACTGTTACTCACAGCTGGTGGGAGTATGAACTGGTAAAAGTTTTCTGGAAAGAAATTTGTTCTTTCCAGACAGCAAGACTCAAATATTTGGAATCATCAAGAGCCTTATAAAGATTTATATTCTTTCAACCAGTAATTCTATTTCTAGGAATTTATTATAAAGAAATAAAAATACGATGCAGATGTGTTTAAGGATGCATTGCACATATTATTTATAAGAGCAAAATGGGAATAGTCTAGATAATTGACAATGGTTGATGGTTACATTATGGTAAGTGTATCTATAGAAAAACACACAGGCATTAAAATAGAAATTTCAAAAAATAAATGAAATGGGACAAAAATCCCAAAATAATATTAACTTACCATAACAGGATATAAAACTGTTTTCCTTCCGTTGCACATCATCCCTTGCAGAGAGGTTTCTCCTTTGGTTCCCAGACTTTCAACTTATAAATCATCTGACTTGTGCCCTGAATCTTCTCTCATTCATCTCTTACATTGCTTATCCCTTGATGGTCAAGCTTTCTGGTCTATGTTCAGAATTTATGTTGAGTACAGTAGAGGGGCTGTTGGTTCTTTCCAAAATTCCTCCCCCACCTCCCCTCTTCCAATAAGAAACAATTTCCTGGTCATAATCAAGTTATATCTGTGGGCTACAGCATTTTGGTCAGGTATGGGGATGTGATGCAAGATGGCCAATGAAAGCAACTCCCTGAGCCAGCCCTTTTCCCTCTCAAGCCAAAAGCGATAAGAAGAGTCTGGAATACCCCTGTGGTCATGTCCCCCATCATACCTGAAAGCCAGTCTGAGAGAATAAAGCTCACACACAAAGAAGAGAGATGCGTGAAAAAAACAGTCCAGATGGTTTTTGGTGCCTTGATCCATTTGTCCCTAAAGGCCAATTCCATTCCTATTTCACTATAAGTTGCCTACATGAATTTCCCCTTTAATGCTTTGAGTTAGTTCAAAATAAATTGGTCACTTCCAACCAATTGTTCTAATGTAACCATTTCAGACCTCTCAGTGTCACCTTGACTTCACATTGTACTAGCTTTTGCACTCCTCCCTCAGAAATCTGTCTTGTCCATCTTTACACTCTAAAAACATATCTCTTTGCAGTTGACAGATGCTCTGGACTGGGGAGAGAGCCCAGGTTTCTACTCCTGTTTCTCCAGCAAAAGCTGTGTGAGCTTGAGGATAACCTTGAACCTATCTGGGTTTCAATTTCTTCATCTATAAAATGATGAAGATTAGTTGGAGTCTACAATAGATTAGATGGAGTCTAAAATTCCTTTGACCTCTAACAGTTTATGATTTTATGATTGCAAATTCTGCATCTCCAGGCTGACTCTGCCAGAGCTCTGGTCCTAAATCTGCCTACCTATTATTTCCAGTTGCATATCCCACCATTATCTCAAAGTCAGCAACTCTGGCACCATCATCATTTCTCCCCAGAGCCTGGGCCTTTTTGTTTGTTTGTTTCTGCAGTGGGACCACTGTTCTTCCAGACACCAAGACTCAAATATTTGGAATCATTTCTAACTGCTACGTGCTATTATCACACATGCTTGAGTGGTCACCAATTACCATTATTCAATCTTCCTTGAAAAATTCTTAGAGTCATCCAGGTTTGGGTTCTTATTGCCATTTGTTAAGCCATATCTATATCTCTCTCAGTCTATCTGTGTCTCTCACATATATCTATATTATAATCTGTATCTGCATTTGTATCTACCTGTATCTTTATCTTTATATCCATACCTATATTTATAGCCTCAATTTCTTTCCCAAGTTCCAGGCCCATATCTTCAAATGCATATTGAAAAATTTTACCTGGATATCTCTCAGGCATCCTCTCCTCAAATGGCTACTTCTTCTGCATTGGATGTCTTGAGTAGAGTTGTCACTAGGCACTTGATTTCCCAAGCTACAATCTTGGATATAACCTTGTCTCTTCCTCTAATTCCCTCAGGTGTACCCCATAAATGGCTCTCAAATCTTCCCCTAATTCTTCAGACCCATCTCCCCATTGCCCTAATTCAAGCTTCTGTTATCTTCCACAGAACTACCGCATTGGCAGCTTTTTAAAAGTTTTCATTTAACCTTTATTGTATTTTTTTCTCATGACCGTTTAGTCCCCTTAGGGGTGTTCTCTTAACCACAACCCCTGCCCCAATTCTTAGCTCCCCGCAGCTCCATTCTTTACATTGATGTGAGAGGGTCCTTGTCCATTGCTTGGCAACTTTCAAGGCTCATAGTTTTCCTATCAGATCAAATCGAAAGGCCTTAAACATGGCCCGAAATGAAAAACATGATAAAAAGAGGATGTCCTAAGAGAAAATTACTCCAAGTGGCTTTATATAAAGCTCCCAAGGGAACTTTATAATGAGGACCCTCAGGGTCAAAGATTGGTCCACAGTGCCAGAGGTGTAGTCTGCATTCTCTCCTGGATTCAGTGGTTACTCACTTCCACTGGGCTGGCCAGTTGGGTTGACCTGGTGATGTTACCACTCTGGGGTGGGCCTCCTGGATCACGGCTGCCCTGGGCTCTAGCGCCAACACACGCTCCATTGCACATTGTACTTTCCCTTCTTCCCTGATCAGGAGTGCTCAGGATTGCCCTTCCTCACACGGTGAGAGCTGCAGGATCTGAAGCTGGCTGACCTGCAGAGGAAAAGGCCGCCCCGCATGGCCGATGGAGAGCTGTCTCAACTCTTCACCTGAGGCAAAGTGTCCACTGGGAACAAAGACCTCCTTCGCCTTTCTTTTTCTTCTACTTGTATATTCCCTTGCAAGGATTCTGGGGAAAGCTTATTATTGAACGGTATATTTGGGAGCCACACCTGGTCAATTTATGTCTCTCTAAATATCAATCAGTATGCTGTTCTGATACAACTCAAAACCCTCATGATTACTTTTTTGTCATACAAAGCAGGGAGAATAAGGAAGGATGGAAACATGTTTTCTGACAGATGGTATCTGGGAACAGATGACAGGGAGAAGACAGGTCAGTCAACTCCTACTGAATGAAAAAAAAAATTGGCTTTCTCTGCCCGAGACAGAGATCTCCATTCTTGGAAGTATAGAACAAATGTGGTTAGGAAGGAATGTGAATATAAAAATAAAAGTAGGTGGTAAGACTGCAATTTATTGCTTTTGAAAATACTTAATGGCAATTTTTAAACTTTAAAGAACAGTTTGTAACTTAAATGTAAAAAGAAGAAAAGCCACTCATAGTCCCACCAGCCAGAGATAAACCTTTATTAACATTTATATCTTGTTCTTTCCATTCCCTTTTTGTTTTAACCATGCCACATTTTTCTTCTATTTATTTTACAAATTACAATCTTAATATACACAAAATTTTGTATTCTGCTTTTACAAGAACATTACAGAATAATCATTTATGTTTTATTGCACAGCCCTTATAAACCTTTGTTAATTCAACAAAATATTTATCAAACACCTGCAATGCCTAGGCAGGGGCTGGTCATAGCGAGGGCCCTTCCCTCATGATGTTCACAAGCAAGTGAGGCAGAGGGACAAGCAAGCCTGCAGGTGCTGAATGTGAGACAAGGGCAAAGAGAGGATCTGACACAGGATCTGGGGGAGTACATGGGAGGGGCCCAGATGTCTGCGGGGTGGGTGTCATAGAAGCTTCCTGGAGGAGGAGGTGTCTAAGCTGAGTTCTAAAGGGTGAGTAAGAATTGGCCAGGAAAAGAATGTGAGGGGGAATAAAAAGGGTGTCCTGAGGTCTAGAAGAGAGAGCATGAGGAACTGAAGAACGTTTTATCTAGCAAGGATCTGGAAATCTGGGGTGAGCATGGGAGAAGGGTAAACTCTGTATGAGGGCGAAACAGGAGAGGGAAGCACTATGGTAGGCAGGAACATCAGGGGCCCCGTCAGCCTGCCAAGGAGTCTGAACACTACCTGGAAGGTAATGGGGAGCAGAGAGCATTTTAAGAAAAGGACCGACAGGTTAGAGTTGCGTTTTAGAAAGACTGCTTCAGCTGTACTCTGAAGGGCACCTCAGAATGATGTAAGAAGAGTGTCAGGGAGACTGATTAGAAAACGCAGCAGTAATTCAGGTGAGAGTTGATGGACCTCTAAATATTCTTCTCTGCATCCAGCCCTGGTCACCACCAGGTGTAGAGGAAATAGCCTTCCACAGCCCTCTCCGCTGACTTTTCGCGGGGCCCACTCCTGGCTGGACATGCCTGGTCTTGGGGGGGGCGGGGGCTGCTTCATAACTCTTTTCTGATCTTCCAACTCCCCCTTGAGGACTTCCACTTCCCTAGCTTTCCCCACAGTTGTATAATATCTTATTCCTATAATATGTCCCCATTTCTTAATGCTTACCATGTCTCTGCTTCCTGACTTAACCCTGAGAGATGCAGCCCCTTTGGCCCCTAGTCACATTGGCTCATTATTCTGTTCATCCTTCATGAAATGACCTTGTTTTCTTCTATTGTGTTTGCACTTACTACACTGTTAACCCCCCAAGAGCAGGGACTTGATCTGTCCTATTCCGGAGAACAGTGCTTGGAAAATGGTGGAGCTCGATCTGTTGAGGGAGTGCGTGAATGCATGAACGCATGAATGCATGAATGAATGAATGAATGAATGAATGAATGAATGAACGAACGAACCTAGAGGTCCAAAGCTCAAGACAGAGATCTGGGCTGTAGATAAAGATTCTAGCCACGGAAGTCATGGAAGTGGGTGAGAACATGGAGAACAGTGTGGAATAAGAAGGAGAGAAGAGTCAAAAGCAGAATTCAGCAGAGGAATGATGGAGAAGGAGGAGCTGGGGCTGGAGGGTAGGAGCCAACTCAGGGGCACTGTGCTGAGAAAGGCAGGGAGCAGGAGCACTTCAAGATGGGGAGACAAGGCCCTAAACTGCTGAAATCAGATTTAACAGCAGGGAGTAGTTTCAGTGGTGGGAAGCCACACTACTATGGATTGAGGAGAAAGTAAGGGTGAGGAAGGAAAGAGAGCAAGTGCGTGTACTTCCAAGAAGTTGACTGTGAATGGGAGAAGGGAGTGAGGGCAGCAGCTGGAGCTGTTTAGTTTTTACATGGCAGACAAATGCCGACGGGAGGGAGAAATAGCGGGAGATTAAATCACTGGGGGAGGAGGGAGGGCAGGGGTGCTAATTGCAAGAAGAATATCCCAGAAAAGGTAGCAGAAGAGGCCTGTGTGAGTCCTATTGGGGATGGACAAGGTGGCGAAGGCTTGGAGCAAACAGACAGTTCCCCCATGTTAACCAGAGCAAGGGACTAAGGTCAGGAATCCCTGTATGTCTGGGGACAGGACATGCTGCCCCTTCCCTCCCACTGCTTTCCCTCACTGGGCCACCTGCTCAGAGGGCTGGACAGTGCAGGGATAAAGGGCCGGGCCAACGTCAGACCCTCTAGTGTGCCGAGTTTCTGCGAAGGAGAGCGGGACACTCACTGCTGGTTGCCTCCACGAGGCCCTGAAAGCGTTAATTCCCATCTGGAGGCTTTGGCCAGGAGGAGTTTCCCTCTCTTTAGGAAAGGACCATTTCTTAAGCTCTTCTGAGCCTCCTCCCCACCCTTCCTCTGGGAGCAGCTGAGGGGCCTGGCGCCTGCCCTTCCTTGCCCGGCTCAATCCCTGAAGAGGGCAGTATTTTCACAGGTGGGCCCTGCTGTAAGGAGCTCCATTATAAGAAGACTCAGGCTTTTTAAACCGGGGCCAATAAAAGAATTTGCCAAGAGGGTCTTTGAAGTAATGACCTCCCTAGTTAGTGCCTTGAAACATATTTTTACATCTTGAAGGAGAGATTATGAGCTGGGGGGCCTGAGAGCTGTGGGAGGTGAAAGACCCAGAGGGTGGCAGAGTCCTGGCTCCGGTCCAGAGGCCCCGCCAGCGGGGCAGAGGCTGCCGCTCACAGAGGGGCCTGGGACCTGGGGAAATCAGATTCACAGAACTCGAAGTGTCTAAGCCCGGTTCCTGGGGTAAGCAAGGCCCATCTGGATTAGAACTGTTTATTCTCCACAAGCCCGGGCCCAGCCATGCTCAGTGTGAGGTCTGAGCCAGCCGAAGCCATGTGGGGTGTCCCCTTCCTCTGTGTCTGGTAAGGATGGGCAGGGTGTGGGGAGAGGGTGATGAGGGCTGAGGGCACGAGTGTGGAGGTGCTTATGGGATGAAGGGCCCAGAGGGTGGTTGGCCTATGTGGTGCTAAGGATCTTCTGAATGATTTAAAAAAACGGTCTCATTCTTCCCATTCACTCATCCATTCACTCATTCATTCATTCCCAAAATTTTTATTTAGTACCTACTAGATGCCAGGCTCATTGCTGAGGATTAAATAGTGAGTGAAATAGGCCTGGCCCTGGCCCTATGAAGCTAACATCTAGCGGAGGAGACAGACATCAAACAAATGTAAGTGTGCCAACGTGTAAATACAAACTGAAAGAGCTGTGGAGAGAAAGGACTGCGAGCCATGAGAGCATATAATGGGACCCTGACATACGGAGAGGTGTGGTGGTTGGGGCCCTGGGGAAGCCGCCTTTGAGCTGGGACCCGAAGCAGAGGTGGCCATTAGCCAGGGTTGTGTAGGATTTGAAGCTGAGGAAGCAGCCGGTGGGAGAGCCCTCAGGAGAAGAAAATGGGCTCTTCCAGGGAGGGGAGGACCATCAGGACACCAGGACACAGAGACTGAGTGTGGGGTGTGGGGTGGGAATGAGGCAAGGGAGGTCGTCAAGGGCCAGATCACACAAGGCCTCGTGCGTGACAGTAAAGTGTTCAGATTTCATTCAGGGTATAAATAGGAAGCTACTGGCTGCATTTCAGTGGAAGACAGAAGTTTGGGTGTGGAGGCCTCATCCCGGCAATGATAAGTCAGGAAATGGAAACACAAGTCCACGCCATTGACTCCCAACCTCCCTTTTCACTTGATCTCTCTCCACCAGGAACACTTCCCAGGGAACAGCTCAAAAGAGGAACGCTGGCTTCTTCCTGTTCTTGGCTCTCAGGCTTCCCTTGAGGATCCCTCTGCTCCAAGTCCTGCCATGGCCTGCAGGAGGATGTCAGGGGCAGCGCAGGGCCATCCTCCCTGCAGGCCTCTCAGGGACCTCCTGATCCAACCCACTTGTTTTAGGGATGTGCAGACTGAGGTTGGAAGGAGGAGTGAAGTTTGCAGCTCCCACAGGGCATTCTAGATGTCAGAAATGCTTCTCCCCAAAGGCCTGCAATGTCTTCTACCTGCCCTTTTGGGTGAGACTTTGTTGTGAACTAGATGATATGGGAGGGGGAAAAAAGTACATGGGATGTGTGCGTGAAAAGAGGCTAAGAAGTGTAATGTGATCCATTCCATCTGAGTATACTTTCACAAAGTGATTTCCCAGACGTGAGCAATTCTGTGAAGAGTGGACTATCTTCATTTTGGTGATGAAGTTCAGAGAGGTTGAGTGACCTACCCCAAAGGCATGCAATCACTAAGTGGAGAAGCTGGCCCCAGCCCTCAGACCTGATGTCTGCCCCTCTGAACCTCTCCACCGTGGCAGTAGAAGGAAGGTGAGGTTGACAGGACAAGAGAATCATCAATAAGGACAGTCTTCATGGGACAAGAGGAGTCTGAGAGAAGGAAGGGGCAGAAGCAGCAAAGGAGGTATCCGTTTGGCACAGCTGGGGATTGTGCAAAGGGAATGGTAAGTAATCAGGCAGTGCTCATCGGAGCAAGTGGAACTTTGGAATGCCAGGCTGAGGAGGTTTCATTTCTATGGAGAGCCCCAAAAACCTTTGAGCAGAGGAGTGCCCCATTGGGCATCTTGTCTGGCACTGGAATGTGGGATGAGTTGGAGGACATAAGAGGTAGGAGGCAGGACTAACAGTTGTGAGGCTGCTGTTGTCTAGGAGAAAAACAGGTGTGATTATGGGGAAGGTAGACAGGTTGGGGCCACTGCTGGCCAAGGCCATAGTGGGGCTTGCGGAGAGACAACCTGTGTGTGCACGTGGCTCAGCATGTGTTTGTGCACATATGTATGCAGGTGGTGGTGGTGGTGTGAATCCCAAAGGATCCCAAGGCCACAGCCATGCATTCGTATCGCCATGACATTTGGTGCCAGGCTGAGGTGTGGGTTGCATATTACGTTGGCCAGGACAAGTCTGAGGACACTCCACTGGGGAAGCAAAGTAGAGTATGGGAAGTTGAGCTCAGAACTCAGAAGGGAGAGGCTCTGGGAATAGCTAGTTTCTGTTTTGAATTAATCACCAATTAACTGATTATTCCATAAGCAAAATACCATCTCTGAATTCCCACACTTCCCAATCAAACTCTGTAACACCAGTTATTGAGTTCTGGTCCGTCATTACTGAGCCCACCCCACCCTGACTACCAGTAATGGCAACGTTAGTTTATCTTTCATTTTCCACATGCTCTGACCTCTACTCTTGGCCACCTCTGGGTGAAAACATGCAAAGAAACACATCTCAGTTCCCATCTGATTTATCTCCTGAGCTTCCCAATGTTTCCTTGCCACCTGCAGGAAAATTCATGCCCAGTCCTTTTGTGTTCTCACCAACATTTTTGCTCTGTGTTTTGCCCACTGCAATACTCCTGCTGGAATCCCTGCCCTTCTCATTGCCTATCTCATCTTTCCCAGGTGGCCAACCAAAAATTCTTGTAGGCTGAAAACCACAAGCCTATGTGAACCCTGCCTATTTCTCAAGGCCCATCCCTAGTTTCACCTCCTTTTCAAGAGCTTAATGCTTCAGCCTGCTGCCCCCACAGGCTGGCAAGGTATTGACCTTGCATTACATGGTTATTTTGATTGTATATAGCATGTGCCTGTTTTTGTTACTCCCTGTTCATTTCATGGCAGTAGACTTTGCTGACCTGGGTAGGCTGGGCTCTGTGGGAGCAACAGCTTTGCTCTGAAATTGTAGTGGCTTCACATCACGCAAGTTTATTTCTAGCTCATGCTACATGTCACTGTGAGTTGGTGGGAGACCCTACTCCTTTCTTGCTTGAGGACCTGGGCTCATGGTGACCTGACATCTTGTAGTTCACCATCTGGAGTGGTATTGTCCCGTAGAACTTCCTGTGATGATGTATGTCCTGTTTGTTCAGTGCAATGCAATCTGTGCTAGTCACGTGCGGCTATAAAGAACTTGAAATGCAACTAGTATGACTAAGAAATAGAATTTTAAATTTCATTTAATTTTAACTAATTTAAATTGCCAGATGTGACTAGTTGCTATCACGTCCAGCAGTGCAGATCTATAATATGAGATCTCTGTGTTCATCTCCCAGGTGGCAGGAGAAGAGCGTGTGCGGAGAATCTTGCCTACTGTTTTATGCTCAGCCAAGAAATAATCCTTGGTCAGAGCTGGTCACCAGGCCCTGCTTAACTACAAGGCGGCCGGAGACTGTAGGGGAGCCCATGAATATTCAGAAAGCAAGACACAGCTTTGCCACAGAACTCTGAGTGTAGTCAGACTTTCCTGAGGTTAAGATGCATAAGATTTTGAGGAGCAGAATGAGTTGGTTATGAATGGAGAGAAAGACCAGGGATAGACTGAGCTAAAGCATAGGGATTGGAGTCTAGAGATGCAGCGACAGTCCCCTAGGGGACGAGGAGTGCAGTCACTAACCGCTCAGCCAGGCTGGACCTAAAGTCCTGAGGTCCTGGATCAGAGACAAGAGAGTGGGAAAGACAGGATGCGTACCTGCCCTAGGGAAACAACCCTGGCTGGGACACATCTAGCCTTCCCTTCTGAGCCCCTGGGAAGAGAAGAGCTAAGAGTTGCCAAAGGCCTGTTCTGTACTCCGAGCCTTTGAAAGGAAAAGGCCCCACAGGGCTTTTGGTTTTGTGAGGTGAGTCACCGAGCTGAGCAGCCTGCAGAGGGATGAATTGCAAGGCAAGAACCCAGCATGAGGTCATCTGGGCCACACTTCCTGCTTGACCCCAGACCAGGAGCCAAGATCAGGGAGTTTCCCAAGGCCAGTGAGGAAGGGGGTCATGCCCCGACTGCTATAGACCTCCAGCCATACAAAGGGGTGCACAGGGGTGGAGCGGTTTGCCCAAGAGCTGTGGAGTGGACTAAGACGTGACTCAGGCAGGGGAGGAAACTGAGGCCCAGAGAGAGGCTCCAAGACCACTTAGGGAGTTAGCAGATGAACCATGACCAGTGCCCAGGGATCCTGCACAAGGTCCTTTGCCCTCCCACGTGAAGCAGTCGCCGAGGCAACCTTGCTCCAGTTTCGTGCTCACAGTCCCCAGGTTGGTGCCTGCTCCAGCTGTTTTCATTTTTCCCCCAGCCTCTCTCCACTTCTGATTTTAGTGGGTCCTTGCTGCTGCTGGACCCCTTTCTCTTCTTCTCATTCCCCCAGGACAGATGGCAATGCTCCAGATGGCAGAGAGGGACCAGTGTGAGTAAGATGATGTTTTATCTGACTCTGGATCTTGGGAGGGAAGAGCCTCTGCTTCCTCCAACCAGGTCGACACAAATTTGTATTTTCAAAAAAACCAGAATGCAAGAAATTCCTAACTTCGCAAACTGCTCTTCATTTTAGAAGACTTTACCATAGCATTCCACTAAGGCAAGGTGTTCCCTGGTGTATTTCATATGAAATTTGATTCACAAAACTTCTAATTTCATCGGCAAAACATTATTAACACTTGCCCTCGGTAAGGCACCAAAGGTTTTTAAAATATGACATTAAGTCAAAGTTAGGCCCACCTGTGGCTTCCTCAAGTTTCAGGGAACCCGAAATCAGAGTGGACTAACCCAGCCTCCAACCTGCCCAGGCCAGGAGAATTTAACCCCATTTTATAGAGGGACAACTGATGCTGCTGCAGGGAAGTGGAACTGAGACTTGGGAAACTGTCAGCCCTCTCTCCTGGGCAGGAGAGGAAGTGTGTGCAGAGCTTCTTCAGTTCTGAATCCTCTCATCCACCGCAGTGTGTCATGTAGCCGTGGGGCTGCCTAGCTAAGTGAATAGCTCCCCCTGCGCTGGAGGCCAGCGTGCATCCTGGAAGAAAACTGGCTTGTCCTCCTCCTAACGCTGTTCAGGGATGGACCTCTTACTGCAGCTCAGACTGATCTGCCTCCTGCTTGTGTCTGTGGCAGATGTTATTTTCCAGAAATTTCCAAATATCTCTGATCCATGTGTTCTATAGTATGAGCATGCTGCTCCCCCACTGGGGCAGAGTCTAATTCCTCTTCCCTTGTTTCCTGGTGGGCACTGATTGCTTGAACAATAGAGCACAGGAGGAGTGATGCTGTGTGTCTTCTGAAGTTGGGTCATAGAAGGGGATGCAGCTTCCCTCTGTCCCCCACAGCAGCTGTGACTATGTAAGGAGTCCAGCGATCTTGAAGTTGCCATGCTGTGAGGAAGCCAGGCCACATGGAGAGGCCCAGGTAGGTGCTCTGGCCATCAGTCTTGGCCCAGGTACCAGACACATACATGAGGAGCCTTCAGATGATCCCTGTCCCCAGCTACCCCAAAACTCCCAGCCTTCCAGTCTACCCGGCTGATGCCCCAGGCAGCATGGAGCAGAGACAAACCATCCCTACCATGCCTTTTCCAATTCTCAAATTCTGTGAGCAGAACAAATGGTTGTTTTAAGCTGCAAAGTTGTGGGTCATTTACTGCATGGCCATAGTAACTGGAACAATATTGTCCCCTGAGGTCTCAGGGCACCTAGCATTCTACTCCACAGCACTCGTGGCAGTCCTAATTAATGAACTAACTATTCAGGCAATTCCCTTTTTAATTACTGTCTTCTCCATTCAACTCTAAGTTCCAGGAAGGCCAGGGGTGCTGTCAGGGAGTCAGCCAGAGAGATGCTCAGTGAATATTTAATGAGTGACTGATCCTAATGCTGTCCTCAGATTGAACCCTAAACTTGACCTCAGAATGACTCTGGCCTTGAATTCAGACTGACTCTAACCCTGGCCACAGACCAACCCCTGATTCTGGCATCAAAGACCGAACCCTGGCCACAGCCTGAGCACTAAGCTCAGCTTCAGACTGACCCCAAAGCTTGACCTCAGAATGACCTCTGACCCTGACCTCAGGCCGAGACCTGGCCTTACCTTGAGAGGAATGATCTGGCATACCTCTTCTGGATCATCTTCTGCTCCCCACTTCCATCTTCTCACCACATTGCCCTTCTTCGAGTTGCTTGCAGGAGTAAAGCTCTTTTGGGTATGAGCACCTTGCTATATACTTGCCCCCTGCCAGGAACACCCCCTACTAATCCCTCTTTCTTTCTTTCTTTTCTTTTTTTCTTTCTTCCTTCCCTTCTTTCTTTCTTTCTTTCTTTCTTTCTTTCTTTCTTTCTTTCTTTCTTTCCTTCTTCCTTTCTTTCTTTCTTTCCTTCTTTCTTTCTTTTTTTCTTCCTTCCTTCCTTCCTTTCTTTTCTTTCTTTCTACCATGCTTAATGTCACTGCCTTAAGGATCAGCCAGTTTAAATGACGCCCCATTATATTTGCTGTTAGCATTTTCTCTCTCTCTCTCTCACACACACACACACACACACACGTATGTTTGCTATTGTGTTTGATGTTTTTCTCTTCCTAGAGATTGAGTACAGTAACCACATTTATTTTATTCACCGCTATTCACAGTATATACAGCACAGAGCCTGGCACCTACAAGGGGACTAATAAATGATTGTGGAATGACTGAAGGAACCAATGACTGGGTTGAAATCTAGGAAGCCTTCTCTTGGCCCTCCCTGTCACGTGGAGTTCACGTCTTTCCCTCTTCTGTCCCCACGTCCTGCGAGCAGCCCGGAGGGGCGTTCAGCCATGAACTGGGTTCTTTTCCTGCTTCTGTGCCTCTCCCACCGGCCTGTGGCTTCCTCCAGCCCTGAGCCGGGCTCCTTCACTCTGTAACCCCAGCACGCACGGGCTCACATAGCTCAATAAATGTTGGTTGAACTGTTGAACCGAACCCATTTCTTCTCTCCAGCCTCCTCTCTGGCCTCAACTCTCGACTGATTCATGTGAGGGGCCATCAGGAGCAGTGCCTCAAACAGAGAAGAAACAAATGAAGAAACAGAGTAATCGGCAGTAGGAGACAGGCGGAGACATCCATCTCCTCCTGCCCTCTGTCCTCATTGCCATCCCCTGGAGGTTTCAGGCAGTCAAAAGTTCAGGCTCCACGTTTTCTGGAAAAGGGAGGGAAATCTATGTGTGGGGGATAAAAAAAAGTCCCCAAACTCAAATCACGCACACAGAACAACAAGCCATAAAACGGAACACCATTGGGAGAAGATGGGGTCACATGGTGGGAATCTGGATTGCAGCGTGTGTGTGTGAAGGGGGGGCGGCACTTGAGAAAACGCAGTCTCCTCAATGGGAACCAGATGGGCTGCATGCACTTAAATAGAATCCCAGACTCACAGGGCTGGGCGGGAGCAGGACTGGGGGTGCTCTCCCCTTGGCCCCTCCGTGTACAGAGGGGACATGGAGTGGGGGCGGGGGCTGGCAGGCCCTGAAGCTGCGACAGAGCGGCTTCCAGACCCCAGGCTCCTGGCTCTGGGTCAGTGCTCCTCTCACCCTGCCACGCTGTCTCCCAGCCCTTTGCCAGGATCTCCAAATTAGAAGCATATCGAGAAGCAGCACTGTCATTCCCTCCCCCCCACCCAGCTTTTCTGTTCTTTCTTCTAATTCTTTCTCTTTGCAGTATAATTTTAAAGGTGCCAGGAAGTCCTCCTTGTTCCCAAAATCCCCACCCCGTCCCCGGCCCCCTCAAGAGAATTCACTAGGATACCTATGAGGGGCACTGTGCCACGGGCTTTATGGCTATTGACTCACATAATTGTCCCAACAACCTGTGAGGGAGAGGTTGGTCTCTCAGTTCAGTATCCCATTGGGTGGGACATAGGATGGAAGGAGTTGGTGTCTTAACCAGAGACCTTGCAGCCACAAAAGCATGAGATGAAGCTGACCCTTAGTGAATCAGGGAGATCCCTTGAGATACGGAAATCCGAGAGGCCTCTACTCTTCCCGGCAGTGCCCATCACCCACCTGCAGAAACTGCTATGTGAAAATATGTTTGTAGACATGCATTCCATTTTCTCACTGACCTCTCCTCCCAGTAAAAGACATCACTGGTTTCTTTCCCAGCTCCCCTGAGAAACAGATTACAGTGATAACTTCGCTAAGGGCCACTGCATGTGGCCCAATAGACTACGCACTAAATGGCCCCCGGGGCACTATTCACAGGGACTATGCTGTGAAAGACAGCCCTGGCCTTCCCCCTGGGCTTTTCTTAGGTCCACCCAGGCAGGCGCTGGGACCTCTGGCCGCCTCAGGGCACCCTGAGGAATCCTTGCTTATCTGGGCTTCAGAGGTATCTGTGTCTCCTTCCTACTTAATAGGAACAGGTAAAAAAATCAGGCATCTACTGTCTTTGCAAATAGGCCTCCTTCTGGGTTGCACTGGGGCCAGAAATCCTTCTTCTCTATCCCTCCTGTGGTCAAGAACCAATTGGTTTCCTCTAACAAGCAATCACTCAATTATCCAAACAATGGTGGCCAGCACCTTGCAGTGTGCTCTTGAGCTGTACGTGAACAAACTGCTACATGAACAGTCAGAGAGGACATCCTGGCAGAGGAAAAGCCCGTGCAGAAAGGCCAGAGTGGGGCAGGGCCTGCAATGCATGGGCGCTGCTGCGTCCATTGTGCAGGGAGTGGGGAGGAGTATGGCAAGGGAATTGGGAGATGCAAGGTTGGAGCAGGGACCATCTTGGGAGGGAGGGTCTTGCCTGGAAGACCATGGCAAGGAGTCTGGATTTTATTCAAAGAATGGTGGGGACAGTTTTGAAAGGTTTTAAGCAGGGAAGTGCTGTGACTAATTGACATTTTTGCAATATCACTCATGCTGGAATTGATGAGAGGGAACAGAAGAGAGGCAGAACATCGAGAGAGGAGACTGTTTCAGGGGTCCAGACGAATGGAGGAGGTGGTCTGGACAAGGGCAGCTGTAGTGAGATGGAGAGAAGTAGATGAACTTGAGTATGTGTTGGAGGAAGACTTGCCAGGACTTCCTTCCAGGTCAGATTGAGGGTGAGAGGCAGGGACTGTCTTAAGTTTGGGGCCTGAATAAATAAACATGGTAGCTGGAGGGGCTGTTCACTGAGACAAGGAGGCCAGCTTCCTAGCTTAACCACCATCTCTGACTTCCTCAACCCATGACTGCAGTAAGCGAGGAACATGTGTTGTGGCCTTTCTCTGCTCCCTTTCTTGCAAAGCAGATGGTGAGAGAAGGAAGAAGGCCAAGCCTCCAGGGCTGTGACTGTACTTTCCACTTTTAGCTCAGCAGTTGGGAGCTCATGGCCTTGCCATCCCTTGCCTCCCACTCCTGTTTCTCTTAGCTCTGGTCTAAATCAAATTCAGCTCAGTGTTATGTACTGAGCACCTGCTGTGGCCCAGATACATGAAGGCCACTATGGGCTAAAAAGGAGAAGGAACACTTGTGGTCTAGCTTTTTAGGCGTGAAAAGAGACAGGGCCATAGGCAGAGAAGGACGGGCACAGCTAGGAGGGGCCTTCCAGGAGGAGGTGAGGATTTGTCCTGCCATGAAGGATAAGTATGGCCTGGGTGGTAGAGAGATTGTGAGAGGAATCCCCAGGAATTACTTTCATGGTAAAGAAAAATAATCCTAGAAAGTTGTGGACACTTATTTGAGGTCAAACAGTGGGAACTGGAGGCAGAGTCAAAATTCTGATGAACTCCTGAGGCAGGGGAAGGCTAGATCATCTCCCCAACACACACACACACATGCACGCACGCATGCACACACACACGCACAGACTTCCAGGAAGCCACTCCTGATCTCTAATCTCGGTCTTCACATCTCCTTGTTCCCTGATGAAGTGGAAAGGAGGAAGACGGAGGAACCATTTGTCCACTCCCTGCCTTACCATCCCAGACTGCTCCCAGAGAGCCAGCTAAGAGGCCTATGAAAACAGCCATTTGCTGACCCTCTGCTCTGGACTTCCCCATATAGCAGGTCATCTTGTCCATGTCTCTAGAAAGCTCCAGTTGTTCTCAAGGTGTGGACCAGCAGCATCAGCCGAGAACTAATAGAAATTAACATTTTCAGGCCCCACCCCTGACCTGCTGAATCAGAAACTCTGAGGGTGGGGCCTCAGAATGTGGGTTTTTGTGAGGCCCAAGGGGATTCAGATGCACACTCGAGTTTGAGAACCTCAGCTGTCCTGAGATAAAACCTCCCCAGAAAAGGGAGACGCTTCTCCAGGGCCTTGCCCTAACTCCTCCCCAGAAGTCATTTCCGTCCATATGGACCCTTTAGCTCTTCAAATTTATTGCCCACTCCCACCCCACCCGGGGCCTCAAGAGTGAAGGCCAGGTGGCCACATCTGCTGTCTTCTCACCCCTCCCACCCCACCCCACCCCAGCCCAGCCCGGCCTGGCCTGCTGCATCCATGCAGAGGAGCCAGCGTCATCCATGGAGAACATTTCAAGCCGTGGAATAAATAGGCTGGCTTGCGATAGGAAAATACAGGTGCCTCAATGTCTCATCTCAGTTCAGTTTAGTGGGCTCCCCTTTCCGCCCTAGGACCCTGTCCCTAGCAATGGGGAGGAGTAGCACCAAGCCATCGACATTGCACTTGGCTCCTTGAGGTTAGAGCTAAAAGGCTGGTGCATGCTGCACACAAAATCAGTTGTCAGCCGGCTGCCTCCTGGGATGGCACAGCTTCCTTGTCCGCAGGCAGCTCATATGACAATGTTATACCCAACCAGGGGCCCTTGTTTTCTTTAAAGCTACAAGCAAGAACCACCCACTGAACAGATACTCCTTCACGGAGCTCCAGCTTCCTCACGGGGCTCTTGGCAGAGCCCTGTGGGAGGCACTGAGTTGGGGGCAGTGTGGGGGGCGGGGTGCTGCTTCCTGCCAGTTAGGGCCCCTTCTCTCTTGTGAGCATTTGGCCAAGTGCCAAATTTTTTCATGTCAACTTTTCAAGTGCTTTTTATCATTTTCTTGCTTTAATGTCTAATGAGTCGTGAAGCTGTGTTTGCTTAAACTATATGCACTGGGTAGGGGTGTGGTGTTTGCTCCTATACTGGGCAGGGGCAGGGAGGATGGGGACACAGTCTTTCCTCCTCAGGTGAAAAAGCAGAGGGCTGTGTGTGTGAGCACGTACAGGTCTAACTGCCCACTGTTGCCAAGAACAGAGAATGAAGGGGGTCTGGCTCAAACTCTATCACCTACAGTCTACATGGCTCTGAGGGAGCCAGTTAGCCTCTTTGGGCCTCAGTTTACTTGTCTGACAAATGGGAACAATACTAGCTCTTCCTCCCCTCTAAGCGCCACTGTGGATACCCAAATCAGCTAGTCTCTAAAATAACCATGAAAATATTGATGGCTCCATAAAGCAAAGTAATGTAGTCACAACAGGATCATTGCCTCTTCCTGGAAGGTGGAGACTGCAGATTTCCCATGTTTTGTATTCCCCAAAGCACCTGGTACAACCCAGGACAGGTGCTCAACCAATACTTGTTGAATGCTCAAAATAGAAGACATGGTCCCTGTATCCATGGAATAGAAGGTCTAGCTGGGAGGTGGTGGTGGGGATGAGAAACACATAGTGGAAGAAACTTAAGAAGAATAGAAAGGGCCCTTGTTAGCTCAGACACCTCTAATTTAGAATTTGTGATGCTTTGACAAGGCCAGAGAGGAACTGAACCCTGCTGATGGGAACATGTGCTGAACAAACTCCTAGTGGGAACAAGATAATAATAACAGGAGCTCTCGGCTTCTGAGTGTAGGGTGTGTTCCAGATGGCAGAGGGAGTGCAGTACCCTTTGGCAACACCTGATTTTGTGGGAGCAGTTAGCATGCCAATCACAAGTGAACTTTGACCTCATCTCTGAAGCAGCTGGTACCCTTCCTTGACCATACTTTGCTCATGGCCTTTCAGGGTGACTTCATATACTTAAGGAACATAAAATTTTATTTTGTTAAAACTAGGCCATTACTGGCCTCCCCATGGTTTCCCCCAAACAGCTCAGGTCCATTCACAGTCTTTAATAGATTTGGTGACACAGAGCATACGACCAACTCAATCTCATCAGCCCCAGAGGAGGGACATGGGATCCCTCAACAGAAATCAGGGGACCCCATGGGCCTGGCAGAGAGCTTTTGGTTGTTGGGGACCCTGGCCAACTGCTGGCCCTTCCCGGGCCACAGTTGTTCTTTCTAAATATGAGGGGAGCTGCCATCCAGTTTCCACAGGCTGGGTCCTCAGGAGCTGGCTGAGGACTTTGCAGAAGCCAGGCCACGCCACTTCACCCCCCTAGGAGGGTGGCCTCTGGGTCCTCCTTTCATGAGGCGTACTTTCTCCCCATCTGGGTGAGAACAGAAATAGGGTCCGGAGCTTGTGGAGAAAGTGCCAAGGTATGGGGCCCTGAGGCAGTCCTGAAGAAAGGGCTGGCTCTTCCTCTGGACACCCCTTCCTCTGGGGACCCAGCGTGGGCAGGAAATGCACTGTGAGAAAGGCAAGTGGGTGGATCTCAGTTCTCACATGCCTCCTAGCAGGACACCTCCATGCAGCGAACAACATGCAGAACTCTCTAAGGAGCACTGGCTTGGATGGTCTTCCCCATCTGCGGCTCCTTCTGCAGTCCCCTCCAGCTCCCCCTCTTCATTCTCATCACCTTCTCCTCTTCCTCCAGCCCTAGAGGCTTAACTGGCATGCAGTCCAACCTTGTTCAGGAGGCTGGGGCTCGCCCCAGCTCAGGGGAGAAGAATGGCCTGTTGGTTATATATGTGGACTGACTGCATCCTGGCATCTTGCTTCCCCTGGCAAATGTGCTTAGGATGTTCCCGGGGTTTAGGCCTGAATGTCTAACACCTCTTGAAAAAAAGGAAGTCATGGGACCCTCCTGTAGTCCTGCCCCTAACTGAGGAGACAATTCTTGAATGCTCAGTAATGGGGGTGGCCTGAGGGTACAGGAGGAGATCTAGAGGCAAGCCTGCTGACTTGCTTATTCTCTCTTGGGGACTCTCTCAGTAGGAACACAATGCCCTCTCACGTGTCCTGTCTCACCCTGAGCTGAGCACTCCCTCTCCCAGGGTAGGTGGGAGTTACAGGAGCTTCCAGGTGGCCCTCAGATGCATGTCTCACCTGACAGAAAGACTTTAGTGAGCCACAGCGAAGCAAGGGTGGTAAAGAGGGGGAGAGCTGGGCTACCCCGGGGGAGCCTGTATGCAGGGGAAGGAATTTGAAGGGCAAGTCGATTTGGCGAAGGCTGAGCTCTCCAGGTACAGGCCAATGCATGAGGTCCCTGCCGGAGAGAGTGGGGTGGTGGGCAGTATGGAGGTATGGCAAAGGGACAGAGTGTGAAGGTCTTAAGTTCCAGGGAGAGGGGTGCATCCTTAACTGGTAAGAGGGAGCGTTGCAGGTTGTGAGTAAGGGTGAGCTATGATCAAGGTCCTGTGTTCTGACCTGCAGCCACTCAAGTGGGATGGGCTGGAACTGGCAAGCTCTCTGGATGGGAGACCTGGGAGGGCTGACTGCCGTGGTTCAGTCAAAGGGCTGCAGGGGAGGGTGGGAGGCCAGAGTGTAAATCCCTCTAAAGACTAGACTTGCTAAATAGGGGCAGCAAGAGAGACCTCTCTGCCCAGAAATAGCCCAGATAATTGAGATTCAACAACCTGCCACCCAGCCTAAGTTCCTACAAGGCCCAGGGGACTGCATGAAACATCTGCATCTAGTTTCCTAATTGAATCCTCAGACAACCCTGCAACATTGCCGTTAGTCTCCTCTTCCCATGAGTGAGGAAACCAAGATGAGAACTAGCAATGAAAGTGGAGGTCACATGCTGGGAAGGACCTGAGGAGGGTTTTGGACCCTGTCTATCAGACTCCCTTGTTCACCCCCTTTACTCAGAGTCCTTGCTCCACACCCCTGATGCCTGAAAAGCCTCCCCCCTCCACCTCCAGGCCCAGAACTGCCGTGGGGATCAGCTCCCAGGAAGGGTGTGGGCATACACAGGGCAGATGGTCTTGTTTCAGAGCCCAGCCCTGGAAGGAAGCTGGACATTCTCGCTGGGAGGAGGTCGGTCTGGTCCTGGCAGGCACCACTACTGACTAGCAGGGTCTGGGTAGCAGCAGAAGGCTGAATGACACTCTGACCTAAACACAACCCCGCTTTCTGTTCTTCACCTCCTTACTTGGATTCTTTCCCCTGCCAGTGCTGTCATTTTCTGGCTGAGGTTCTGGGCAGGTCTCCTTACAAATCTTCACACTTCCATTTCTTCATCGGCAAAGTGGGGCTAATGACATAGCGTGATTGTACACAATTAAATGAGATATACTTGCTTAGTTCATACATAAGAGGGCTGCTTCATTCCAGGGACCAGAATCTGCAGAGTTCTCCTCATTTCCCCTTGTCCACCTGTTACACATTCCACTTACCTTTTAAAGCCCAGTCTGAACACCTTTGCCTCCCTCTTGGCAGAATTTGTTACCCTGATTTCTGTCCTGCTAGAAGCCTGGTAACAGCTTTATTACATGATTTATTGTGCTCTGGCTGCAATCAGTTGAAGATATGTCTTTCCTTCCAGACAGTAGCCCCTGAGGGCAGGGGCTATGCTCACTTCGTTTATTTGCTCCTCCCTGGCTCATGCCTACCTGGCTCCCTCCTCTTCTCAAAAGAGAGGCCTCTAGTCTCAAAATTCCACTTCCTTAAGGCCCCTTCCCTTCCCGGCCCCCCTCATTGCCTCTCAGATGGGCCACACGTAACCCCTATTGCTAGTCTTTATTTTATTCACTCTCTTTCTCCCCACTTGATAATGTAAATCATTCCATTTTTCTAAACATGAATTTCTTCTTTTGACTTTGTCACTATTACCCCTGGCTTTTTTCTTCCTCTAGGCATGCTCTTTCTTGAGTCTTCATAACAAAGCTGGATATTTATAACACTTCAAGGTGACTCTAACTCAAGGCAGCTCTGAGAAAGGTCCCCATCATGTGGACCTTCCAATGGCCATTCTTCCAACAAGTCTGCATGTATATACTTCCAAATAAACAGATTTGAGATGGCATGAAGGGAAGGCCATCATACCAAGCCATCAACGTGGAATGAAAGACAAAGTCAACATGTGTTTATACCCATAGAATAGCAGAGATGGTGGTGTGTTCTCCAGACTCCACTTCTTCTACCTCCGGAGGGCAAGGCATTTCCTGCTTCCCTTTTGGGATTAAGTTCTGGCCAATGGGAAAGAACAGAAGTGATGGAAGGCACTCCAGGCCTGGCCCTGGACACTCTCTCCACAATCTTCCATCCTGGCTGAGTGCGGAGAACTCAGCAGGGAACTCTGGAAACCTGGGAACTGGAAGATTCCAGAATTTAGATTCCCAAAATCATGCTAGAAAGAGAATCACCCAATCAGCAATGTTTGCATTGAATTGCTACAATAGAGAGAAATAAGCTCTTCTTTCTAAACCATTTCAGTTTGGGGGTTGTTTATTACTACAGTTACCCTGCTCTGATTAATACAACCTCAAGAGTATGTATGCAGCTTACAGTTGACCCTTGAACAACATGAGAGTTAGGGGAGCCAACACCCCAATATAGTCTAAAATCCGCCTATAACTTTTGTCTCCCCCAAAACTTAACTTGTCCCTCAGTATCCATGGGGAAATGCTTCCAGGAGGCCTGGCAAGTACTAAAACCTACTGATGCTCAAGTTTTCTATATAAAATGATGTAGAGACCAATGCATACAATTAGCCATCCACATCTGTGGACTCCCAACTGCAGATCGAGCACAGTACAGTTATTTATTGAAGAAAACTTACATATAAGTGGACCCATGGAGTTCAAACCTATGTTGTTAAAATGTCAGCTGTATATAGCAAGAATATAAAAACAAATAGTTAAACAAATCAAGATGAGGGCAAAACAGACTGGGGGAGGGTAATGTGAAGCCAGGCAAGAAAGGAAGCCACTAGTCTTGCAAATCTTATAGAAGTCAATAAGAGAAGGACCAACACTCCAATAGAAAAGAAAAGGGACAAAGGCTCTGAGCAGGTAACTAAGTTATCTGCAAGGCCAATATTTCATATACTCCTGGTTTTCATATACCAGGAACATATGAAAAGATGCTCTTGAGTAATTAGGAAAATGCAAATTTAAGAAACAATGAGATACCATGTTGATCCTCTTGGCTTGGCAAAAACTAAGCAATGTGTGGGATGATACCCAGTGCTGATGAGGGAAGGGAGAAACAGGAGCTCCGTGGATCACTTGATGGTAGTACAAATAGCCACAGCCTCCTTGGACAATGATTTGATAATATCTAGTATAGTTGAAAATGAGCATTCCCTTCACTTAGCTATTCCACAGAAACTCTCACACTTTTGCACAACTGCTACAGAGAGGATGCTAATTTAGCTCCTAGCTTCCAAACAGCCAAAGCATAGAAGAACAGAGGATTATTTACAAGATCTCAATATCTATACAATAAAAGAGAGAGAGAGAGAGAGAGGGAGAGAGAGAACGTAGTGGCTCTGGTTTTTTGGCTGTGAGGTCAGAGAAAATTTTTTCCTACGGATTGCTCCTGGAAGCAATGTATTTTAATAGACAAGATCTTAGCAACATCCCCATAATAAATAGTATATTACATACAACTTACTAAGTTTCAAAGCACATATACAGTTATATGAAACTTACTGTTGATTATAGGGATGAAATCCAAGCTGAGGAGCAAAAGGCAATTCAGTAACAGCAATTATAGGAGAGTTCAAAGCCATGTGGTCCAAGTATGCACTCTCTGGTGACTTAGGATAGCTTGGTTTTATTCAGGAATGAGATTTTTAATATCACCAGGAACCCTCCCCACAACCACCATGATAATTATTTCTCCAAACCAAGCTTTGAATAGAGTAGCAGAGAGTTCAGGTTACAATTTCAGGCAAACTACCAGAGTGAAAATATCCTCCGCTTGTTGATTTAAGGCATGACCATGAACTTTGCTGATGACATCGGCAAGAAGACTGACTGCTATCTTTTTATGAGAGTTAAGGAATTCTTACCAGGACCAGTATCTAGATAGATGTCCCTCTAACCCAGAAGTATGTGGAGGGAGCCTAGATTAAACAAGGGGGGATTATATCAAGAAATGCACATAAATGCAAGATGTGTTTTGTTCCTAAAAACAAATTTTAATAGGAGCTTCTTTGCAATCCAGAGGAAAATAGACAATCACCACGCAGAGTTCTAGCTGGTATAGCTTCTCTGTGAGAGCTCATTGACTTCAGTTCTGAATGGTCCAGGTCATCGCTGAAGTGCACAGCTCTGGTGTTTCATGAGCAAAGCTTGGAGCCTTTAGAGAAGTGAATATTGGCCAAGTCTCTTCGCCCAATCTTTCTGGTTGTCATGACCAAAGCTGCCCGGCTGAACCAAATGCTTCTAGTTCCAGAGAGTAAGGAGGCACCTAGAAATAAGTCCCCCTTCATCCTATTTTAAAAGGGACTCTCTGTCAGGTGGTTATTCCTGTGATTCCCAGAGTGGTGGCATGGTTATTAAGGTTCTCCGGACACACATGAGCCATACCCAATCCACACAGTTGGCCCCAAAGTGATTCCATACTGTGAAGAGGGCGGATAATTTTCAACTTCTGCCTCTGTTGGGTAGAACGGTGTGACAGAGGTCATGGGGGGAACCATTGCCATCCCAAATTTGAAGCTTACAGAAGAGAATGCTGCCAACTCTTGCTAAACTTGGAAGCAGCAGGCTGGTAGGTTCGATACTTAGAGAAGTTGCCCCTTCAGTGGGAATCAGATACTCTGTTTCAGGTCCAGCCTGTGGCGACCCAGTCAAGAAACAGGATAGCCAATTTGCAGAAATTTGGGCTGAGTGCTTAGGGCAAAAGTTTAAGAGCTCTGGGAGCAAAGGGGCCCTTCAATTCCTTCCTTCAGCTGGTGGAGGCAACCTTTAACCACTGACATCACCAGTGAGGCAGATGCTGTTGCGCTCTGTCCAGGTGCCCTTTGCCAGTCCTGTGCACTCACGCCTCAGCTCTTGTGAGCTTCTCTAGTAAGAGTCTGCATGTATGAAGTCTCCTTTGGGGTCACTGGATCCACTTCACCCAGAGTCCAAGAGGCCTGGAAGTGCTAAGAGTTTCTATCCCCCTGGTATAGACTGAAACTACTGCCTGGTTGGCTGCAGCACATGGCAGCCCAGTTTCCTTGTGTCTGGTGCTGAGGTGGCAGGTGGGGAGGTAGACCCTGTGATATAGTTCATGCTCCAGAGCTCCCTGCAGGACCAGGCAGAGGCTGAGACTTCACCTGGGACTTCACAGTGTTACTGAGCTTCTCCCTGTCCCCATCCTGCTTCCCCTACTCCCTTCACCGGTTTCTCCTGGGAGCATTGTCTTGCACCTTCTAAAATTCCCTTCTGAAGGTCTGCTCCTGGGAAATAGCAGGTTCACTAAGGGGGCTTTCTGGGGGCTGATGCAGAATGGAGGAGGAGACTTGGGCTTGCACTGACTTTTCTCCCTATACCCATGCCTGGGTCCTGGGGTCTTCATTAACTGTCAGTTCTTCATGATGAAGCAGGGGACCTCCTCCAAAATCTGTGACAACCAGCCAGGTATTTGGGCTCTTCAGAAAGGAGCTGCTCATAGAGTGACCAAGATGCAGAGCGTCTTGGCAACAGGGCTTCCTTCTCTGTGCTCCTTTGGGGCTACCCTGGTAGGCTTGCCAGGGGAGTTCTGGCTTCCCAGGGAGCCTCGAAAAACAAGAATTTTATGGCCAGCATCTCTGCTGCCAGATCGAGGAAGTCAGACTGAGGTCACATGGTCCCCATCAGTGGTGTGTGGCCACAGGGAAAGCTCCATGGGAGAGAGGCAGCAGTGACATCTATCCACCTCCTCGGGCCATCAGAGGGTCCCAACCTTCTCCAGCGTCTTCGCAGCCATGTGACCAGTCCTGTCTAGGTCACCTGGAGTTGACCAGAGTCTGCCTATGGACGGAGGCAGTTTGAAGGTGAGAGGACTCACTGTCTGAACCTTCCAGGAGGCCGTGTCACAGATACAGCAGCTGTTGCATCATTAAAGGCACCAGCCCTTTGGCTGAACTGGGAGCCCATTTCCCGTCAATGTATGCCATGGGCTGCTGTTGAGCAATAAAGTGTCAGTTGGGTCGGATGGCCCCCGTCAGTCACAGTGATTTTCCCAGAGGTGTGGCCCAGGGGGGAGCAATCTTCCAAGGCAGCTTGCCCACACACGGGGCCAGCCCAGGACTTTTGGAGAAAGCCACAGTGTTCCCGGCAGCCAGGTCACTTCCAACTGGTGTGGCGAACAGGGTGTTCAGAATGGAGAAGCTGGGACCCTGTGCCTAAAGAGCCTCCCCTAAGTCACAAATGATAGTAGATGCTAAAACGGGTCCTGTCAGGTTTTAGGTATCTGATATCTTCCAGGCCAGGGCAGATGGCTTCCAGCAGGTCACCTTGTCAGCCAGTGGCCAACGCAAGGTCAAAATCCAACTTTCTTGCAAAACTTGTAAAGGAGTTGGGCCTGGAGCTCCCCATGCTGCACCCACCACATTCCAACCCCAACCCTTGCCTGCGCTCCCCTCAGCGGGGCACAACCCTCCCTCTCATGTTCCCAGCCACCCTTCTTCCCGGCTCAGGGGGAAAAGTGGCCCACATGCTGTCCAGGCTGCAAGGGTCTTCTCCTTTGAGAACCAGCCCCCTGGTACCTTCTCTCTCCAAGCCCCTGTCCCAGCACATGGTTCTGTGATCCTGTCCGTCCTTGTTCAGCCTGTAGAGTTAATCCCACAGTCCTTGCAACGGGCAGCCCCTTGCTCCTGCCTCTACCTGATGAGGTCTGGCCTCTGGTCTCTCCCCTCACTCCACCCAAAGGGCTCTCATCAAAGTCATGAGCATCTATCCCTTCCACTACTGATGCAGGCATTTCAGTCCTTAATGTATTGTCCTCTCACAGCCTTGGACACTGTTGAACAGGTCCTCTTCTTGACACCACCTCCTTGTTTCCTGCTCCCTTGGGCTGTGCCTTCCCTGACCCTTTGCAAGCAATTTCCCTCTCACTCTCACTGTAAAAGCACAGCTGGGCTGTGGTCTGGCACAGTGACCATCCCTGTGCCAGCGACTCCCAGTTGTCCCTCCTAAATGCCCAATTAAGTTCCTACTGGACATCTCCCTGGGAATGCGGCAATCTTGGCCAGCTCACTTGCCCCAAACTGAACCATCTTATTACCTCTTTCCCTCGAATCTGCTCCTTGTCAAGTAAACTCATCATCTTTCATATCACCCCCGACCCCAGCTTCTCTGCAACACTCCCCAGTGCAGCAAATGGCATCACTGTTCAGGAAGGTGCCCACACCAGGAACCTGGGAGCTGCCCCTACATTTTCCCCTTTCACTCCTTTGCTCTAACGGAGTCCTGTGGATTTTTCTTATATCTTCCTTATCACATCTTCTCCCTGTGGCCAGGGCCTGGGCTCCCTTCAGTCCTCACCTTGCAGCCCCCTCCCGGGGAACTTGGCCTCTGACTGCCACAAGCCTAGCTTCTCGTCTGAGGGGTCTGAAGGAAGGCTGGACCTAGGGTAAGGTCCCGTAGCCTGACTGGAGAAACAGGGACCCTCACTTGTTGGCTGTATGTCCAGAAGCCCCTCACCAAGGCAGACACAGTCCTGGGAACATTTTTGCTGCCATGACCACACAGAGCTGCATTCTTAGGGATTTGAATGAAGGGTGGAGATAGTGAATGGAAGCTTCCTAACTGTAAACCTCATGTGGGTGTGGATGTATATTCCCCACACCAAGCTCTGGGCAGCCCCATGACATGGAAAGCTCCGCCCTGCCCACCCAACTCACGATTTTGCCCCTTGGGAGCATAACCCCCTCCACATCATTGTCCCAATGCCAGTCACTCTAGATTTTGCAAACTGATGGTTTTTAAAATCCCAAACCAGCCCTAAGAAGTATGGCTTAGTTGGTCGGGTGTCGTCCTGCAAAGCAAGATGTCACTGGTTTGATTCCCAGTCAGAGCACATTCCTGGGTTGTGGTTCGGTCCCCAGTTGGGGCACATTCAAGAGGCAGCCAATTGGTGTTTCTCACATGGATGTCTCTCTTCCCTCCTCCAAATAAATAAATAAATAAATAAATAAATAAAATCTATAAAAATCCCAAACCATCCAACCACCAAATGTCCAACTTACTGGGAAAAGGGCTTACCCCGTCCTGTGCCCTCACTCTCAAATGAGGGAAGCTGGGGCTTAAGGAGCGAACTGAGACTCCCCCAGACCTAAGAGGAGCTGCCCATGGTGGATTATGTCAGGGACCCCACCCTGCTCAGGAAAACCCCTCGTACATGGTGTGGAGGCTGACGCCCTCCCTGCCGTTCTTCATTTCTCTGCAGCAAATGCCCCTGCAGCGTTAAGTCCCGCAGTCCTATCAGCTACCATGACTGGCCAGCCGAAAAAATGGACAGTGGCCTGAGGGGTGTGTGGTGTCAAGGGGAGAGATGGAGAAGCAGGGCAAGTGTCCCCTGGGGGACTTGCAGGCTCACAGGAGTGCCATGTGGACACATGGGGGGGAGCCTTGGAAGAAGGGGCACTGCAGAGAACCCCTGGGGCCTGGCAGGCTTGGGAACCAGGCACGGTGGCCTGGGGGAGGGGTGGGAGGCCAGTGGGAGAGAGGCTTTCAGACTTTCAGGGAACGTAAATTTTACCCCCGGCTACTTTCTCTGGGATTTATTTCTCGGTGAACTTGAGACTTTGCCTAATTACGTTTGGGTCTCTTTCAAAGCACATAAATTGCATCCAGTTCTTCTGCCTCCTTCTTAGGAATGAATAAATTGTCCCTGTGCAAGGAGGGATCTGGGGGAGAGAGTGAGACTTTATTAATTCGACACAGAACTCTGTTCCCCTGCCCTCCCCTCTGCCCCCCGTTGAATAATAAAATAATGAAGATTTGACTTGGACCAGGATGTGTGGATAAATATATTGGTGACATGAATGGAAATGGATTTATTACATAAACAGGAGACTTCATCAATTTAAACCTGGCCTCCTTTCAATGGGCATAAATTACATTTTCTTTTCCTACCAGTTGCTGTTTTTTTAGAAATTTTTTAAAGAAACTGGATTTATCAAAATTGAGATTTCACTAATTTATTTCATGAAGGCTTGTGTTTCCTCTTTCTGCGCAACTCATTAAACACTGGTTTCCTTCCCGTGACCCTTTTAGAATCTTCCCCGCCTAGGTCCTGCTCAGAGTTCTGTGGCCTGCTGGGAGTTGGGGTGAGGGGTGGAGTGGGTGGAGGACAGGTTGTCACCTTGTACTCTGCGAGGAGACCCTCATACCTCCTCTCCCTCTAGAACTATCCAGTCTACCTTACATGTGCTACAACAGGGTGTCCAGCCCCCAGAAGCAGAAGAAAGTCCCTTTCCAGGCCTCCCGGAGGACTAAGGGATGACCCAGAGCAGGCCCTGGCCTGGGCTCATTCCAGGGTGGGTCTGCGGGTAGATGGCAGGGAGATCCTGTGGACAGGATTGCATGAAGAGGTTCAGGAGTGCTTGACCAGAAATCCCAGGCGAGGTGCAGGCAAGGAGGGTGCAGGGTGCATTAGAAGGCCCCATTAAAGATCAGTGGCAAAATGCTTGTGGTACAAGACTTGATCTCTTAGGAATTCCGGGCTCATAGTCCCTCTTCCTCTTCCTCCTTCCCTTTTTCTCCTGCTTTATCTTAGCAAAATGAGGATTCACTAAAATGTTTGGTTGGAGCAGGGAAGATGTCTTGACGCTGCCTTAGAGTGGAAGATGGGGCCTTTGGACTCTGTGACTTTGCCTTTTCTGTGTCTCTGCTGGCGTGTCCAGGTTACTCTCAGCCTGGGAATTCGATGTATGCAGTCTCCGATCTGCCTCTTCCCAGGTATCTCCCCCCGGGACTTGGACAGTGCTGAAAGTCTTGAATATTCTCATTCATTTAAGGTACTAAGAGACTTGATATGTTGACACTCCTGGGGATGTGTGTATGACAAAAAAGTGTGGCTGCCATCTTATTTAGAGAAACTGAAGAGGACAATGATTAGCACAAAGAAGTGACTAATGGGGGAGTTCTGGGTACCACAAGAACCAGCGGATGAGAGATTCCCCTTCGCTGAGCCTTTCTGACACCCCTGAGTCCCCCATGCTACAATGAGACGGGTGCTGCCTCAGCAATGCTGGCCCTATAGGGGCTTAGGGATGAGGGGAGAGGGAGGAAAGAGACTGCCCCGCGCAAAAACCCTCACCCCCTTCTCCCATCCCATCATCCCATCCCTTTTACCAGCCCCAGGGTTGGCGGGGGCGGGGTGTGCGGGCAGCAGCGGCTCTGCAAGCTGTCATTCACCAGGCCCGCCGTCTGGCGCAGGTGTTTCTAATAAGAGCTCCTTCGGGCTTGCTTCATCCAGGAGGATGTTTACAAGAAGGTCTGATGAGAAATTGTCTCCAAATGCTGTCTTGTAAGCAAGACGTAAAGAAAGGGGGGTTAGTGCCTTAGGGCTCCTGGAATGGGGCCTGGCCAGTGCTCCCTCCACCCCCAGCCCTCTTGGCCAGGACTGGCAGGCTAGGGCCTGGGCAGGTCTGGGCCCACTGCCAAGGGTGGTGAGTGCCATGGGGGTTGAGTTTCAATAAACAAAAGCAATAATGTTGGAAGAACCTCCACAATAAACAGAAAGACTGGGGCATCCCAACGTGACTACCCAAGCCCCAAGGCCTTTTCTCTGACCCTGTGATCTTTCTTTAGCCCCTCCTCCACAGGATGGGGGCAGGCAATCACAGGTTTTATTATCATCATCATAAACAATCCACACATCATTAAGGAACATCTTTCTGGGGAATCCCAGAGAAGGAAGGGAGGTATCCTGTATCCAAGCCTTCACTCAGAGAATCTTCCAGTGAGATTAGACTCTGGTAGGAAGTTATGCACAACAGAGGTGACTAACTTTTTCCAGAAGGACCACATAGAAAATATTTTTGACTTTGAGCCCCCGAAGCAGGGGTATCCAACCTTTTGGCATCTCTGGGCCGCACTGGAAGAAGAGATATCTTGGGCCACACATTAAATACATCGTGGCATGTAATCACACAAAAATCTCATAATGTTTTAAGTAAATATACAATTTTGTGTTGAGTCACATTCACAGCCATTCTGGGCCACATGCAGCCCATGGGCCACATGTTGGACACCCTTGCTCAGTTTCTGTACCAACTGCTCACCTCTGCCATTGTGGCATGAAGGTAGACATAGACAATAGCAAAATGAGTAGGCACGGCTGGGTTTGACCTACCACCCAAACTACTGGGGTCAGTAGTTTGCTGACCCCAGATATACAGGACCAAATGCGTCCCAGAGGGGTCAAGCAACCAGACAAGATCATGCAGCCTATGTGCAAGTGAGCTGGACAATTGTCCGGGCTCCTGATCTATCTGCCCAGCAGGCTGCATAGGCTAACATGATCCAACTCAATGCAGGTAACTGAGGTAGTTCCCTGGAGACCTAAACTTGACACAAGGGAATTGTACCCCATGGGAAGGGTCAGTATGCTCAAAGCTGAAAAAGAATTTGAGACTTAGTCAAGTTAGGTACACAAATTAAAAAGTGGTATATAGCTGGTTGTCTTAGTGTCGCTGGGTAAGAACTTCTGGTAACTTCCCTGACCCGTGGAGACAGGACATAAAAGGAGAGCATCAAGAACCCAGGTCTAAGGCACTGCTGCCTGCAGAAGTCTGGGGATGGTCTGTCTTTGAATACCATCCCTGTTTGTACTGTTTTGTGTGAGATCACAGGGTCTGTGGGGTCAGGTTGTATTAGAGAATAAGGGTGCAGTGGCACGGTCTCTGTGAGGATGGAATAGTAGGTCCCTTCAGGGGTCTGTGAGGTTGAAGGGGACAGAGTGAGGCTAGGTTTGGAATCTTTTTGATGGGTTGGTGTGTGTACAGGATTTGAAGGCCCAATGTAGCCATGTTCAATGTGACTAGGGGGATCAGTGAACAGTGGGTGGGCTTGGGGCTACCAACAGAGTTTTGGCCCTCTGGGTTCAGCTTGTAGTCAGGATGTGTGGTTAGTGTGGTGTTTAGCTTTGGGGTCAGCATGTCTCTGTTGGGTAGGTTAAGAGTGTGGAGGGGATTTGAGGATCGGAGTATGCTTGGGACAGGGTCACACAGGTTAAGTTTGGTAAATCAGTTTTGTTGGAGCTGAGTGTGAAGGGACGTTCTGGGATTAAGGGTATGACTTTGTTTGGGAATCAGAATGCCTGGTCTTGGGGCAGCTGGGATTGAGGTCATTGTTTGGTTGAGGGTCATGAGGTCACTGAGTGCTCAGCTTGGGGTATCTATGCCAGCAGCTCTAACTGGGTGGTGAGCAAACAGTAATTGGGACTCAGGGTCAGCATGTGGTTGGAAAGCTGATAGCCAGCACCTTTGGGCTTTGGTGGATAGATGTCTTACAAAGTTGGGAGGATTAGTACATGTGCTGTTTTGATCTTAGGAGCTTGTGTGTGTTAGGAATTGGGGCGTCAATGTGTGTGACTGAGTTCAGAGGCAGATCTGTGGCTAGGCTGCATATTCCAGTGTGGTTGTGTCTGTGGGTCAGTGTATGACCATAGATGGAACAGTGGCAACAGTGTATTGCTGGCATTCAGTGTGTCAGTGTGATTTGCGGTTGCTTGTGATTGAGGATTCAAGATCTGGTTGGATTTGCAGTGTGTGGGGCTTTGCAAGTCATGTTACTAGGCTGAAGGGTCAAGGTGCAACCAGGTTTGGGTGGTCAGTGTGTGCTTGGAAATCAATTGGTTATCTCGAGGTTCAGTTGGAAGGGCAAGGGTATGGATGAAGCTGGGGATGGGGATAAATGAGTGGTCTCCCAGAGAACACTCCCAGAGGAAGGGAACTTCAAGAAGAGACTTGAAGGTTGAGCTGGAAGAGCTGGAGACTTGGGCCATGGGTTCCAGATGTGATGGGGTTGAAGGTCAGCAGCTCAGCATGTGTCTTTAAGGATGAAAAAGGGTCATGGGAGTTGGTGGAAAGAGGTCATATGGGGAGTCACTACCTCGTTTCGGGTGGAAAGTTCTGGATGTGAACTCTCAAACTGGGCTTCTTAGAGAATGTAGAAACCAAAGATTAAGGGGTCAAATTTACTTGAATATTTGGGCAAACACACTGTAGCAAATGCTGCTGTTGCCCTGCCAATACTCTCCGGTACTCACTGTTTTCTATGTGCCAATAGCTTTTTGCTGCATCACCTGCAGTTCTGCCTGGAGATGCTGTCTGGCTGTGGGAGCAGGCTCTGTCTTCAGGAGAGGTAGAAATGTCTAGAGTTACTGCCCACAGTGATAGTTCAACCCTCCTGACAAGCAGGAACTGGTGGATAAACACCATGACTTTGGGTGTTTAGCAGGACTGAGTCCCTTTCCTACAGTAGTCTCTCGCTCATTAATACACCCTGTGTGGGCTCTCTTCTCTTCCTGGCTCACGTCCCCACTCCCCTATGGTGCTTCCTGGGATCACGGCCCAAGTAAATGACTTGCCTTCATATCCCTGTTGCGGGTTTGCTTCTGGGGAACTTGACCTAAGAGAAACATTTTTATAATAAAGCTAACAAAGATATATTATGGAGCATGAATTCCACATGACTTTTCAAGATAAAGCAAAAGCCACGATAGAGAGTACATGCCTGTGGCAGCGGGGGTCCCGTCCCTTGTGTCACTAATAAGGGTCTAATTCAAGAACCTGGCTAGGGAGGCATGATGCAGTCCCTATAGTTCAGCCTCCAAGGCACAGATGGCACAGAGAAAGGTGGAGTGTGAATTGGGTGTTGGTGGGGGGCAGGGGGGCAGTTGACAAACAGAATCTACTGAGCATAGCTGTGCACTTGAGTTTGGGGGGTTGACATGTGATGAGGGAGCAGTAAATGTGCTGTTATGACTTGGGTTCCTCGGGCTGTTTCTTCTGCTCTATTGTAGGGACAGTGGGGGTTGGAGGGGGCTTGGCTTAGAGTTCAGTGCTTTGGAGTGGTTTGTGTCCTGATGACTTTGTGAGCATCAATATGTCATTGCTGTGGGGTGGCCAGAGTGGCCCAGTTTTGCAGTGGTTGTGGGACAACTAAAGCATCCTTAGGATTGGTGGGGAACTGATGTCAGGAGTTGACAATTTTCATGGATTTGCCTTTTGGGAGGGCTGTGTAATTGGGGGTGTATTGAATCTTTGGATTTGGGGGTCAATATTTGACGTAGTCAGGGTGGGGGTCAGAACTTATCCAAAGTGGCTTTGAGCACTGCTGCCAATCCATATAGCACCTTTGTGTGGATTTTTTAAATGCCCCACTCTTGGCAGACACAGCCCTGCCCCAGAGCACATACATGGTGCACAGGGTGCCAGCTGGATTTCAGCCCTCGCTTATCCTGTCACCTGGGTGCCTTTGGGCAATGGCCAACTTGCACAACTCCTCACAGCAGCCCTGGGGTTGGTTGGGGTCTCTGAGCAGGGAGCCCCCACTGACCTCGCATCCTCCAGCGCCCTCATCATTCATCTCCTCCAGCTGTCCTTTTCTTCTGAGAGCAGGCTGGGCAGGTTTCTGCAGTGTGAGCCCCTGCACCCTGTGAGGCTTGGGAGCTGGCTTCCTGGAGTGAGGGTCAGGGTCAGGGTTCGAGTCCTGGCCATGTCGTATATGTGTCAGAATGAGCAATGCCTTTTTAGGTCACATATACTTTGGACTTCAACACTGCTTTATGTAGGCCATAAAATTAATAGGTGGGAACGAGATTTATGGGCCCCACTGGGCTGTTCTTTGCTTGTTAGGTTAAACACACTGATTTCCTGGTACAAAAGTGCTTGTTAAAATAATCTCTCCCAGAATGTTCAGAGGGGACATATCTGTCTTGCTTTGGGGGTGGGGAGAAGGCCACAGTGCCCCATCCCTACCTCCCCTCCTGCCTACCTGTCATGGCCTCCCCCAGCCCCAGCTGTGTGTATGATGGAATGAATGATGATGTTTCTGGGTGGGGGGCGGTCCAGACAAGCAATGTGTCGCTGTGCAGATAACACCAGAGCCAAACACACACTCCCATCACCACCCCCCTACCCTGAAGAGCCACTGGCCTTTGTTCCTACCATATCTTAAGAAGGAAAGCTAGAAGCATACAGGGCGTGCATATATGCGGGGGAGGCATGGTGTCGTTGGACTCAAGCGGGAGGATGATCCACAACTGCTTCTGGAGACTTGAAAGTCAGAAATGGAGGCAAAGAGGAGGGGAGGCAGGCCCTGCTGCCTGAGCACCCCTCACTTCTCCCAGCACCCTGTGCCCTCAGGTAGCACTGAGCTCACAGGCCTATGGGGATCAACTCTGCATCTCTCAATTTCTCACAGTGCCCTGGGGCATGTGCCCTCTGAATGACTCAACCACTCCAGGGAGTGGAGACTGTCTTGCCATCTCCTAACTGCTCTGGCCCCTGGGGGTGTGGCTAGTGGGGTCACTCCATGGGTAAAGTGGATTATGCAGAGCATGTAGGAAACTTATGACAGAATCAAGCTGCTTATAGATGTGTTGGGCAGAGCTGGGAAGTGGGTCTGGATGGGGCTTGAATGGGCCTGATCTAGTCAAGGGTGAGATGGTGCTGTGAGCAATCCAAGGACACATGCACAGCTCAGGAAGAACGGCCCAGGCTGAACCAACTGAAGATGGGTGCTTGGTCTTTAGCAGGTCCACGAGATGCTTGTTGAATGACAGCATGCTGACTGGTGTGCTCCAAGTCCTCTATGTCCTTGTTTAAATCTAGCTCATTTTGAAACCTTCTGAAGATTGCTTTTCCCAGCCCTCTAATACCTTAACACTCTGGTTCTGTGCAGTGGAGGGGCACACGCTGATCTCCTTCCTCCCCCTTCTCCCTCGTGCTTTCTTGGGCATCACAGGCTGTCCACTGCTTAGTCTTGAAAACTCATTTCAATGGTCCTCCTCTGGGCTCCTGGTGCCTTATGTGTTTGTGGTCATTTTAGCATAGCACATGACCTACTCATTCTTCTCCCACTTAATCCTCATTAGGTCAATATTATACTAAATTATAGATAGATGAGAAAAACTGAGGCCCTGAGACATCCAGAAGAGAGTGGAGGAGCTGGACTTGAGCCCAGGTCTGAGGACCCAGTCAGTGTCCAGCTCCTTAGTCCCTTTCCTGATGCCCACGTGGACCTACTTCCATTATCTTGGGGCATTAGAACCATCAGCTGATGAAGTTCCTAGAGCAGAGATGGTGCCTAGATCACTTTGCAGTCTCTAGGACCCAACATAATGCCTAATGAATGGTGAAAATTCAGAGTATGCATGCAGATTGAGGTGTAATGTTATTACATCTGTATAGAGTTTAGGTCTCGATGTGGAGTTAGACTGCTTGGGTAAGAATCTTGGTTCTGGTCCTTGCTGGCTCTGTGACTTTCAGCAAGTTACTAAGTCCTTCTCACGTGTAAAACAAGAATAATATTTGTACTCCCCTCATCCATTTGTTGTGAAGGTTCAGTGAAATGTTCCCGGCACACAGCAAGAGCTCTATAACTCCCCCTTTAATCACAGTTCTAACCTACTGGAGTCACCTTCTTGTTCTGAAATACTGCCACCTGCTGGTCGGTTTCAGGTGCAACTACCACATACCATTGGTGGCCAGAGCTGCAGAGCACCCCAGCCAGCACCCACCTCGATTCCTCCATTTGAACAATTCTCCTCCTCTTTACAATAATCCACTTCCCCCTCTTTTCTAGATTCTATGCAACAGCACTTCTGGGAGCTTCATTGATTATCAACCCTGCACAGCAGGGAGCACAGAGCAATCTTTTAACTTTTCCTCTCTGTCTTTCCATCCTCTGTTTCTTTGGTCGCATGGATCTTAGAGCCAGGCAGATGTGATTTAGACTCTGGTGTCAACATTCAGTAACTAGTGACATGGAGTAAATTACTGAAGCCCCTGAACTTCATGATTGAAGCAAACACCAATAAACTGTCACTACAGCCATTTTTTCATCTTCTGCCCCCTTGTCCCAGTCAGCCTCTGATGCTCCCCACTCCACACACACACTCAGCTCCCAACAGAGAACTGTTTGCCTTATGGTCCTCCATTGCACATACCCTCATGGAAGGTTCTGAAGAATTTTCTTTGCTAGTAACCACAGGGAAAAGGAACAACATGAATGCAGAGAAAGGAGTTATCAAAAGGTTAAAGTCCATTGTGATGGTCACACAAAAGGACCCAAGTTCCCATTCACTTGGTTCCATGCTTGCTCCCCATAAGTTTCATTGTAGTCTTGCTTGGAGGGGGCCCAGCCTTCTTGGTCTCTACTGACCACACCCCATGTTCTCTCAAAGCAGCAAGATGGAGGACCTTGGCTTGTCGAAATTCTCCTGGAGGGAATCTGGAGGAGGTTGATGTGTCAATGTAGGGCTGGACCATGAAGTTCTCTGAGATCTTTTCTAGCTTCAGCATGCTTTGTATCTGAGCCTACTATATTTTAATTTAATGACTTCCAAATGTCAGCTTGGGAGAACCTACCTTTGCAGCAGTAGTTGACCCTGAACACCACCCCACACTGACCCAAGAAAATATGCTGGGCCCTGAAGATGGTAACTAGGTGCCCTGCTCTTGGGGGAAGACTAGCTCTCCATCAAATCCAATCCAGGAAAGTCTGAAGTTGAGAAACAATGCAATGGGTTGGAGAGACAGGCCTGGGCAATAGGCATCCTCTTTGTTCCTCTCATCACTTATCTCTGAGATGAGCACAGCACCCCGCTGGGGTGGAAGCCTTGGTCCTAAAGCCACTTGGTCCTAAAATGTGCTCCCCATGTCTGAGTTTGCTTTCTCACTCTCAGTTTGCTTTCTTTGGGTTCTCCTCTACAGGCTCCTCTGAAACCCAGCCTTGCCCCAGGAAGAGTGGCACATCTGTCCCTCCCCTTTGGACTATGTGAGTTTCCCAGGCCCTTGCAGGCAGACTGAGAGCCCTCAAAGAGGCAGAAGGCAATAGGGAAGTGCTCCCAGAGGGCTGAGGCCAGGGGGCTGGTGTTCAGACACCCAGGCAGCCTTCACTTCGGTACAGAGTCTGCCCACAGGCCTGGTGGATTAGAAGGGGTATTTGGTGAGTCCGCAACCAGCCCGCAGGGGTGGGGAGATTTGCTCAGACTTTGTAGACCATCCAGTGGCCTCTTTCAAAACAGGATTTTGATGAGTTAAGTGTAAATGAATCAGAAACACATGGGTTGGATTTCCCTCCAAACACAATGGGGTTTGTGAATACAGCTCAGGGAAGGACTGGCAGCGGGGTGAGGTTGGGTCTGGGGAAGACTGACATGGCTTAATCAAACAGGTCTTATCTTATTTCAGCTAAATTTTGCCACCACTGCTCCAAAGCTCCCTGTCTCTACCATCTCCCCCACCCCACCCCCCAAGAGTGTGAGACCTGGGTGATTGCTGCCTATGCCCCGCTGAGGACCCAGGGCCAGCCCTGCCAGCGTCAGGCTCAGGGGGAGCTGGACGCTCCCAGTCTCCCTCCAGCTGCTTCCCAGGATGCCTGGCAGAAGCAGCTGGAAGGCTTTTCTCTGGAGACAGTGCCTCTCTGCTCATCCTGGACTGCCGAGGTAGGAGGGTCCAGGATGGAGGGCCCTCCTCAGTGTGGCACACGTGGCCTTACAGGGAGTCGGCCCCCGCCTTAGAATGTAGTGTCTCGTTAAGGAGGCAACTTTTCCGACAAGACTTTGTCTTCATGTATTTAAATTACATGTATTATTTTCCTTTATTATCTACATAACACTTTTTTGGTACAAATATTAAAAGCACAGAGAAACAAAATAGCAAAAGCTACCTATAACACCCACCCAGAGGGCGTTTTGTTAACATTTTGGTATAGCCGCTTTCAGGCCTGTTTTTTAAAAATACAGGTTTAGAGTCATGCAGGATAGAGAATAAGGTGTAGTGGTTACAGTTTTGAGTCTAAAGTAGAGTAAGCTACCTAGGTTCAAATCCCAGCTCCATCATTTGCTGCATGTTAGATCAATTTTCCTAAACTTCAAATTTCACTTCTCAAATTTATAAGAACAACCACCACCATCACCACCAATATATTTGCCAGAGTTGAATGGGATAACATATATAAAGCACTTGGAGGAGTGCCCAGTGCACAGTAGCCACTTAATAGTTGTTAGCTGTTAGTGTTTCTTTCTTCTATCTTATTTTCTTACATACGTGACATCCTCTTCCTATGTCTTTAATATTTTCTATAACACAATTGAATTTCTGCATTCTTGTTATAGATTATTTATCCAACCTTTTCCTTTAAATATCTATTATAAATAACACTGTGATGAACATCCTTCTGCATTCTAAGAGGGTACAAGACTGAGTACGAGTTTCTTCCATGTAAGTTTCTTTTTACATAAGTTGATTTGCATGAAGAGAATTAACTTGGAGAATATTTATGTTGATGAGCTGAGAGGAGAAATAGGGGATTTCTATCCCTATAGTTTTGCCTTTTCCAGAATGTCAAATAGATGAAGTCATATAATATATAGTGTTTTGTGTCTGACATCTTTCACTTTGCATAACACTTTTGATATTCACTCAATGCTGCATGTATCAATACTGCGTTCCTTTTTATTGCTGTGCCATATTCTATTACATGGATAGAACATAATTTTCTTATCCATTACTAGTTGGTGAACTTTTATATTATTTCCAATTTGGGCGTATCATAAATAATAGGTCTAACATTTGCATTCCTGGCAGAGGTGGACATATATATTCATCTTTCTTGAGTAAATTACTAGGAATAGAATTACAAAGCCATGTGTATATATTAAGTATATGTTTAACTTTATAAGAAACTTACAAACTGTTTTCCTAAGAGGCTCTACTATTTTGCATTTCCACCATCAGTGTTTGAAAGTTTTAACTAATTACGTCCCTTAGCAACAATTGGTATTATCAGTGTTTCAAATGTTAGCCATTTTAATGGGATGTTGTGGTGCCACACTGTGTTTTAATTTACAATTTCCTAATGATTAACAACGCTGAGCATCTTTTCATGTGCGTATTTGCTATCCATACATCTTTTTTTGTAAGTGTTAGAATCACTTGTACACTTTTAAGTTGGCTTAATTGCCCTCCTATTATAACTTCATGTTGTAAGAATTCTTTATATCTTTTGGATACAAATTCTTCCTATATATGTGTTTTGTAAACATTTTCTCCAAAACCGTGTCTTATCATTTTATTTTTCTGTGTCTTTTAAAGAGCAGATTTTAAAAATTTTGATAAAGTACAATTATGATTTTTTTTCCTATGAATTGTCCTTTTTAGGTCTTAGCTAAAAATCTTTGCCCAACCCAAAGTCACAAAGATTTCCTCCAAAGTTTTTTTCTAGAAGTTTTATAGTTTTAGAATTTATGTATAGGCTTATGATGCTTTTTTTAAGTTTTAATTTTTATATGGAGTGAGGCATAGATTAATGTTCATTTTTTGTATGTGATGTCCAATTGTTTCAGTACCATGTTGAAAGGATTATTTTTTTTCTAATGATTTGTCTTTGATCTTTCATCAAAAATCAATTGCCCATATTTGTGATGGGTGATGGTCTATTTCTGGACTCTATTTGCTCCATTGATCTAAGTGTCTATCTTTTCACCAAGATTATTATTATTGCAGCTCTATAGTAGGTCTTGAAATCAGAAAGTGGGAATCTTTCAACTTTTTTTTCAAAATTATTTGGCTATTTTAATTTCTTTGCTTTTCCATTTAATATTGTCCTACAGCTTTTGGGTTTTCTTGATTTTTAATCATTTTTTCTTTGTGCTTCAGTTTGGAAAATGTTTATTGATCTATCCTTAAGTTTAACCATTCTTTTTTCTTCTGCATCTAGTCTGTGATTAAACTGTCAAAGGATTTCTTCTCTATCTCTGTCCTCCCCCCACCCTCATATTTCTATTTGACTTTTTTATAGTTTTCATCTCTTTGTTGAAATTCTCCATCTATTTAAGTATGTTATTTATGTTTTCCACTAGATACTGTAACTATATATTAATATCACAGTTGTTTTAAGGTTCCTATTTCCTGATTCTAACATATGGGTCATTTCTGGGTCTGGTCTGTTGACTGCCTTATCTCTTGAAAATTTTTTTATCGCTTTTTTATGACTCCTGTAATGTTTTGTAGAATATTGAACACAGTATGTAGAAAAATAGCAGAAACTGAGATAAAAAATACTTTTTCCCTGAGATGGGCATGACTCTTTTTCTGTGAGACCATTAATATATGTGGGGTTGTTGAGTTGATCTTAATCAATATGCGTTCTGGGCTTGAATATTGTTGCTTTAGTTATCTTAACGTCATCATATCTTGCAAATTCCTCTAGCAGTGGGTTACTGCTGCTTTGTGTGACCAACCCTTTCTTCTGTGCTCTAAAGGGAAATTGTATGTTCCACCTCTCCTTCAACTGGGCTTTTCACTCTTGGAAATCCAGTTCATCTGGTAGCCTTGTGTGACATCAGCTCTATTATAGTTTCAGGGAAACTCACAATCTTGTAGATTATCTGGCTTTTTAAAAACCATTTTTATAGAGGGGAACAATGTCCCCTTGTGATTTTCTATATCTTAAGAGAAAGCAGATTTTTTTTTGTCTTTTCATATCTTTCTAGATACTCATAAGGTTTTCTCCTTTGGATTAAAAATGCAATGAATTATATTAATGGATTTCCTCTTAAACCATAGTTACATTATTTTAATAATGCCCATTGTCTCATGTTGTATTATTTTTTTAGTGAGGTGCTAAATTTGATTTTCTAGGATTGGTAAATAATTTTGTTACTATATTTTTCATGCTTTTGTACCATGATTAATTTAGGTTTATAAAATCAACTATGATATTGTATATCCTTTTCTCTTCTCTGTGAAAGTTTGTGTAGCATGGGCATCCTCAGTTCCATGAACATTTGCATGATAAAACAGCTCACTGCACAATGTTTGGAGGTAGCTCTGTATCAACCTTCTCAATTTGCTACTTAATTATTGGTCTTTTAAGGCTTTATATTTCTTGAATTCCTGTGGCAATTTGTATTTCCCTACTCCCCCAAAATTAATTTATCTTATTGAGTGATTTAAAGTGTAAACTTGACTGAATTTATAACCCTTGGATTAGCATGAGAAGGAAAGAGCCTAGGCAGCCACTAGGAGCATCAATACTCAAGAGCAGAGGAGAAAGTAGTATTACAAACAGGTGTGAGAAGGAGCACCCTAAAAAACGTGGAGAATTAGGAGGCTGTGAGAGCCCAGGGCCAAAAGAAGAAAGATTTCTCAAGATTGAAAGTATTCAATATTTCTTTGTCATGTTAAATAGCAGAAGAAACTAGAAATTGATCCAGAAGTTTGAAGGGAAAAGTTGAGATTCATGAAATCTATAGGCAAGTTAAGGTGTCAATTGTGTATTAAGGCAAGAGAAAGAACTTACATACATATTCAGGAAAAACACCACACATCAATTTTTATGACAAAAGAACTTACTTAAAAATATAATCCAGATAACAAGGAGATAAAGCAAGAGTTTGTAAATGGGGAAGTCATGGTATAAATGAAACTGTGGTGATTATTGAAGTAACGTGGACACAGAACTAAGTTTATATTACTGTCATTATTACTTTAAAGAATACTGCTTTCTTAGTTGTATTTTTAAAATATAAAATCAATAATGATTTTCCCATTATATAGAGTTACTATATGACTCAGCAATCCCTCTCCTGGGTATCTATCTGAAAAACATGAGAACATGTATGTATTCACAAAGATATGTGCACCCCTGTGTTCACTGCAGCATTATTCACAGTGTCTGAGACATGGAGACAACCAAAGGGTCCATCGATAGAGGACTGGATAAAGAATATGTGGTACATATACACAATGGAATACTACTCAGCCATAAGAAAAGACAAAATACTGCCATTTGTGACAACATAGATAGATATTGAGAATATTATGCTAAATGAAATAAGTCTTTCAGAAAAAGCTAAGAACCATATGACTCCACACATATGTGGGATATAAAACTGAAACTCATGAACACAGACAGCAATATGGTGATTGCCAGAGGGAAGGGTAAAAGGGTGGAGGGGGCCTAATATATGGTGACAGAAGGTGGTTTGGCTTTAGGTGGTGGGCATACAGTGCAATATACAATTCTTGTATCACAGAAATGGACACTTGAAACCTATATGATACTATTAATACATGTCACCACAATAAATTTAATAAAAATTAAAAATAAAATCAAATATATCAAATCATTTTGATAAAAATTGAGAGGGGGAATTTAGGAAGAAGTATGAAGTAAACACATATTAGTTGGGTTTTGGGTTAATAAATATTCTTTTGAAAGATACATTTTATTGGGGTACAATATAATATGATAAAAATGCACATATTTTTGGTGTATGAACCAAAATGAGTTTTGACAAATGCATACAAAAATGTAACCACATCCACAGACAAGATATAGAACATTTTAATTGTCTTAGAAGGTTCACCTGTGGACCTTCCTGGTTAATCTCTGCCCTTCATCCCCACCCTGACCTAAGGAAACAATTTTTTGATCTCTCTAGTTTAATTTTTCTTGAGATTAAATGGAATCATGAAGTTTGTACTTGTTTTGTGCCTGCCTTCTTTTCTTCTTCTTCTTTTTTTTTTTTATTGTTCAAATCCATTTTCCCAGCACCACTTTCCCTTGCTCCACCCCCACTTCCCACCCTTAATCCTTCCCCACTTTGGCTTTGTCCATGGGCCCTTTATACCTGCTCCTTGATTTGACCCTTCCCCTTTTTTTCCCCATTATCCTCCTCCCTCCTTCCCTCTCATTACTGTCAGTTTGCTTTTTTCTTTCAGTGTTGCTGCTTATATTTTTCTTGCTTGTTTGTTTTGTTGATTCGGTTCCACTTATAGGTGAGATCATATGGTGTTTATCTTTCACCCTGACTTATTTCACTTAGCATAATGCTCTCCAGTTCCATCCATGCTGTAGTGAAGGGTAGTAGCTCTTTGTTTCTCTCTGTTGCTTAGTTATTCCATTGTGTAAATGCACCATAGTTTTTTGATCCACTCATTTATTGATGGGCACTTAGGTTGCTTCCAGCACTTGGCTATTGGAATTTTTATAGGGATCACATTGAATCTGCAGATTGCTTTGGGTAATATAGACATTTTCAGACACAAAAAAATGCAAAAATATTTTGTGTTCTTAAATTGGAAGGATTAATATTTTGAAAATGATCATAGAGGAAAGGCTTTTAACTTTTTATCCATTGAGTATATTAGTGGTATTCTTGTCAGGTGTGACCATTACTAAGTTGAGGGATGTTCTTCTATACCTGATTTGTTGAGTGTTCTTATCATGAAAGAACATTGAATTTTGTTAAATATTTTTTCATTTAAATGGTCAAATGGTTGTTATCTTTCATTCTGTTAATGTGGTGTATCACATTTATTATCCTTTCATGTCAGGGATGACTCCCACTTGACCATGCCGTATGATCCCTTCAATGTGCTCTTGAATTCACTTTGTATTTTGTTGAGGATTTTTCATCTCTATTCATCAGTGATATTGGCCTATAAATTTATTTTCTGGTAATATCCTTGATGGCTTCAGTATCAGGGTAATGCTGACCCTGTTAAATAAGTTAGGAAAGTATCGCTTTCTCTTTTTTTTTAAAGAATTTGAGAAGAACTGGTATTATTTCTTCTTCAAATGCTTGGTATGATTCATCTATGAAGACATCTCATCCTGTGCTTTTATTGGTTGGGAGATTTTTGATTACTGATCCAATCTCTTTGCTCATTGTCGATCTGTTTGGTTTTTCCACTACTGCCTACCTTAGTCTTGATAATTGTGTTTTTCTAGGAATTGATCCATCTCTTCTAAGTTATCTACATTGTTTGCATATAATTTTATAGTAGTTAGTCTCTTATAAACATTTGTATTTCTGTGATATCAGTTGTAATGTCCTCTTTTATTTATATTAGCAATTTGAGTAATTTTTTTCTTAGTCTAGCTAAAAGTTTGTCAATGATGTTTACCTTTTAAAAAAAGCAGCACTTAGTTTTGCTGATATTTTTATTGTCATTCTAGTTTATTTTATTTATGTTCTAAATTATATTATTTCCTTTCTCCTGCTAACTTTGGGCTTAGTTTGTTCTTTTTTAGTTCCTTGAGATGTAAGATTAGGTTGTTTAATTGAGATCTTACTTTTATCATTTTTTAAAATAATGCATTTATTGATGAGAGAGAGAGGCATTGATGTGAGGGAAACATAATTGGTAGCCTCCCACCAACCAGGACCAAACCCACAACCTACACATGTACCCTGACTGGGAACTGAACTCACAGCCCTTCAGTACACAGGACTATGCTACAACCAACTGAACCACACCAGCCGGGCCTTAATTTTATTTTAATGTAGGCATTTATTTCTATAATTTTTCTACTTTTGCTACATCTCATAAGTTTTGGTTTATTGTGTTTGTTTTTCTCAAATATCTTTTTATTTCCTCTTGATTTCTTCTTTGGCCTACTGGTTGTTCAGAAGTATGTTGTGTAATTTCCACTTATTTGTAAATTTTCCAGCTTTTCTCCTATTATTTATTTCTAGTTTCATCCCAGTCAAGAAAGATACTTGATATGATTTCAATCTTCCTAAATATGTTAAAGCTTGTTTTGTAACCAAATACATGATCCATTCTGGAGAATGTTCTATATGAGCATGAGAAGAATGTGTGTTCTCTTGCCCAGATGAAATGCTCTATGTATGTCTGTTGGATTTATTTGGTCTAAAGTTTAGTTCAAGTCCATTATTTTCTTGTAGATTTTCTGTCTGGATGACCGATCCATTGTTGAAAAGTGGAGTATTGATGTCCTTTATAAGAAATTTAAAATGTACTTTATATTTACCCATATATACTCTTCTCAGTGTTCTTCATTCTTTAGTATGAATCCCAATATTCATCTGGTATCATTTTATTTACACTTGAAATATTTTCTTTAACAATTCCTGTTGTGAAGTATATTAAGCAATAAATTATCACAGCTTTTCTCTGAAGTATTTAGTTGTACTTATAATTTTAAAAGAATATTCACTAGATTTAGAATTCTATTTGGACGCCTTGTCTCAGCACTTTAAAGATGGCATTTCTTTGTTTTCTGGCTTGCATAGTCTTTGGTAAGAGGTCTGTGGTGATATACTTGTCTCTGTTTGCCAGTATATGATATTTCTTTTTTTCACTGATGCCTTTTGAATGTTCTCTTTTACATTGCTTTTCAGAAATTCTATAGTGGTTTTCTCTTTGTGTTAATCTTTCTTGGGGCTAGTTGATCTTCTTGGGTCTACAGGTTTAAATTTTCATCAAATTTGGAAATTTTTTAGTCATAATTTCTTCAAATATTATTCTATCTCTCTCTTTCTTCCTCCTGAGAGTCCAATAATATATATGGGAATATGTTATACCCTTGATCCCTTGATATTACCTCACACATTACCCACCACAATGGGGCTCTCTTCCCCACCCCTCTTCTGTGATTCAATTGTATAGTTTATGTTGTTGTATGTTTGTGTTTACTAAATTTTCTTCTGCTGTCTCTACTACTCCTTGTCAACTGATGATCACTGGTGCCTATTCAATGCCAACAGGAGTCCCCAAATTAAAGTATGGTGAAGGAGGAGATTTCATTCAGTACAAACAGCTCAACTGCGATAAAACACAGCTGTGGAACAGCTCAATTGTGATACGATTTGGCTGTAGAACAGTACAGCTGCGGGACAGCGCAATCGTTTTCCAGCTCAGTTATGATACAGAACAGCTGTGGAACAGCATGGCTGTGAGGTGGCCCTGGGCAAGTTGGCCCTGGTATTGCAGCTCTTGGTAAGATAGCTTTGCTCCACTCTGGTCTAATTCCACAAGATAGCTTATGCAGTACAGCTCCAGCCAGGGAAACACAGTCTTCAGTGAACAAAATCGCATGCTCTAAGCCAGAGGAGAACTGATTTATATAAAGAAAAATCCATTCCCACGCAATGAGAACTCCAAGTTCTCACAGTTTGATTGGTTCAAAAAGCACTGTCCTGTCAGAATGGAGCTGCTCTGATTGGTTGGTGAAGATGTTAATAAAAAATACAGCAACACAGCTATAATCGGATGGAGAACGTCTCAGTCTTATTGACTGAAGTGCCATCCCAGGAACTCCTTCAAAAGAGCTGGTTCAAATGGCAGGAATACAGAGCAGGCAGGCAATTTAGTGCAGGCCTCTCCCCGAAGTGCAGCTTGAGTGAGAGGTCCCTGCTTAGCAAGAACTGTTTATAAATTTGAGCCTAATCAGCCACCAGGAGCCCTTTTTAACAAGTTTCTCCCACCCAACCCCCTCAGGGTCAACACCATTAATCCCATCCAGTAAATTTGTCATTTCAGATGTTTCATTTGAGTTATAAATATAGCTCCCATTTTTTCTTTAAACCTTATATAAACTCGTGGTAGCTGTTTGAGCATCTGAATCTTTTCCTAGTGAGTGATTTTTTTTTTTGCCTAGTTTGGGTCACATTTTTCTCCTTGTCATCTCTAGAAATTTTAGATTGGACACTGGACATTGTCAATGATACACCCTTGAGAGTTAGGGTTTTGTTTTCTTTATAAAGCATTGGGCTTTGTTGTAGTAGGCAGTAAAAGTTACAGTGGTTTACTTGATCCTATCTAGGCCTGTTTTAAAGCATTTTTCTGGTGTGCTTATAATCTAGGGTTTAGTCCTATTATTAATGTATGATTTTCTTAGGGTCTCTACCGAATGATTTACATGTTCAACAAAGATTCTTCCATCCCTGTTTGATAGCTTCGGATTGTTCAGTTTATGGCTCCTTAATTATTTTTTTCCACCCTCATGGAGTTTCACTCTACATGTACCATCTTCATTTCCATCAGAAATAAGAGGACCCCTATGCAAATTGCTCAAGCTCTTTTTCTAAATAGCTTACTCTATCTGGTAATGCTTCCACTAAACATTCACCTGCAAGCAGCTCCCTGAACTCCCACTCCAGTGAGACTGCCATACACAGCTTGGGATCCCCCTCCCTGCTCTGTGGTTCAGAAGGTTTCTCCTCCAGGCAGAAGCCAATGCAATTAATTATACGGGTTTTCTCATCCCCCTGCCCCCGCCCCCATGTCTCTTTGGGACCACAGTCTTGAGCTGCCTGTTGTCCAATATCTGAAAGTAGTCATTTCATATATTTTTCTAGTTTCTAGTGTTTAAGGTGGATAGTAAGCCCTGTCCCTGTAAATCCATCATCACTGGAAGTAGAAAAGTAGATTTTTTTCCTTCTTGACTTGGATGATTAGAGACAAAGAAGTTGCAGAAGTAGGCTTTTTAAATTTTTCTGTTGTTTACTGCAAATATTACCAAAATATGAAAGTATGACAAAGGAAATAACCACTATTACTATTTTGTCATGTATCTTTACAACTTTTATCTACATTTGGTGACCTTCACAGATACGGCTTTATAATGTAGCAAATGGTGAAGCTTGTTAATTAAACATACAAACAAGATAAAAATAAGTGGTATAAATCTTGGAATGAAGTTAGTAGTGTTATTATTTGCAGATAATATGATTACCTATTTAGAAAGTCAAAGAAAGTAAACTAAAAACAATGAAATAGTAATATTTTTCAGAAAGAAGATTTTATATGCCAATTACCTAATTAGAAAACATAATGGAAAAAGATCTTGGTTACAATAGCAACAAGTATATGCAATGTTTTTTATATATATACACAATTAGGTTTATACTTGTATGAAGAAAATAAATTATATGAAGAAAATTGCAAAGCTCACTTGCATTTTTTAAGTAACTAGAGAGAAAATTTTGTTCTAATTTGGGAACATTTAATATTGGAAAGTTGTCTGTTTGCCATAAAGTAAACTTTAAATTATTTGTAATACTCATCAAAATCCATGTGGGAGTTTTTTAAGTCTAGGCAAGATGATTTTTAAAATTACTGAATGAATAAAGTTTGAGGAGATCCAGGGAATTTTTTAAAAAGGATAGTAATGAAATGGGAATCTCCCTACCAGATATTAAAGTGTATTATAAAGTTATAATAATCACATTGGATGGAACTTATACAGGAATAGTCAAAACAGATCAGTGAAACAAAAGACAAAGCCCAGAGAAAGTCCAAAAATATTCAAGAATATATTGCAAGATAAAAGTGGCATTTTAAGTCAGTGAGGAATGGGTGAATTTATTCAATAAATTTGAATTTACTATCTAATATATTTGAGGGCAGGGGATATATGAGGAATTAAAACATAATTTATGTCAGAATAAATCCAGGTAGATTATAGGCTTAAATGTAAAATATGAAGCTTATCAAGGGAGTGAGAAACAGGCACTCCCATATATTTTTGGTGGAAAGTAATTTATATAACTCTTTGGAGGACAATTTGGCAATATCTATTAAAATAGAGGGATGCTCATACACTTTGGCCCCACAATTCCACCTCTGTTAATTCAGCTAGCAATTCATGTAGATATACTGGTCTGTGTGCACAAATAAATATCCACGGACAAGAATATTAATGGCACTATTATTTATGATAGTGCAACAAAATACTACAATGGAACTCTTCTTGGCTCAGGACACCAAAGTGAATGGGCCAAAGACCCCTCCCTCTCTATAGATTGGCAAAGGAATTTGGCCAAAAATCTGTTCAGTGATTCTTGGACTGCTCAGCCACACAAAGTATGAAAACAAGGTCTGAGGCTACGAGGGTAAGGGATTTTAGGAGGGAATTCTTTAGAGAGAACTGTTACCCTTCTGGGTCCCCAATCTACCTTTGGGGGACAACTGGGGGAGGTTACTGTCGAGACTAAAAAGGAGACTTTCTAGGAACTCCTTGGAGAGCTTCAAAAGGCTTTTCCAGCAGTGGAAGACACAGAAGACCAATGACTGCCTCAGGCCTGGGTGTGGTATAATGGCTGACTTTCCCAAGAAATTCAGGTACAGAGAAGGCCTGTCTTGCAACTTTGGTGGCGCAACCCTGCAATCACTACTGCACTGGGATCAGGGATTGTTCGGACATGGGATACATGAGGGTTCCCAAGGCCAGATATGGGTCACGTGTAAAAGAGATGACCAGCATGGGGGTCCCTGGGTCTAGCTCACTAGAGTTGCCCAGAGGGCCAAGGGGAATTTCAAACATCAAGGCTGGTGATACCTTCACATGCTCATGGCAAGAAAGGAGACTTAAGCAATAATCAGGAACAGGTCAGGAAAACTGTAAGAAGAGGAGGAGCTTTATATCCAACAACCCCACGAAGCTCCCTAAGAGGAAGAGGCAGCATGAGCGATAGACCAGGGTCAGAGAACCTAGCATCACTCAGACAAATAATAACTATCTTATCCCTTTACTTTTCCTCACTCATTTACTCCTTCCCACCCATTCTGGCTCTCTCGGAAAGTAAAATAGCAGCTAGTGTGGGGTGGGCGATGAAAGGAAGAGCAGCAGAGACCAAGCCTCCCTCCTGGCCCAGGCTTCCTACTGGTAGCTGGTCAGAGTCAGGAAGGTAGAAACTGTAACACTAAGTCAAGTCCAGAGGTTTGGTTTATTACATAGGCAGAAAGATTAAAATTTCTGAACTGAGGCAGTGTTTCTGACCAAAAATAAAAACTAATGAGAACTGCCAGTTTTTTCAAATGAAGGTAGCAAGTGTTAACCTAAAAAATACTTTAGAAGAGGTGATGGAAGAAAAAAAAAGTTTTCTTTTGATTATGTCATGTGGCACATTTGTCCAAAATACCAGTTAAAGCATTAAAACACTGAAAGAACTCAAAGACCCACTTAAAAAAGACTAGATAAATACACTGATGTGTCCATATATTAAAAAGTTATGCTGTTTCTAAAAATAACAGGGAAAGTCTCCAAGCATGATAAGGAATGATCTCTCCATAATATGTTTAGTGTGGCTAAAAGCAGGGCATAGTACACTTTACGCAGTGTACTACTCGATTTGGGAAAAAAAGAGAGAGGGGATGTAAAGTATATCTATGGTTCATATGTAAATTATCTCTGGAATCTGGAGGTTATCCAAGAAACTGGTAACACAATGTTCCTCTGAAGAAGACAAGTTGGAGCACTGGGAAAACAGGTATGGAAAGGACATCTACTTTCTACCATGTACATTTGTTGTTTATTAAAATAAATTCTAGAGTTATGAAAGCACTAAAACTACAGATGATTAGGTAACTATTTACTTATCCAAATAAAACCTGAATAATTTCATAATACAATCCTTACATAGAATAACAGTTAAATAGAATCCATACAGAAAAATATAATTGAAAGAATCAAAATCTTTACTCTCTTGAGTAAACACTAATGAGCTTTAGTGACAGAGTGTTTGTGTGTGAGAGAAATATATTTTTAATGAACCACAAAACATCTAAAAAATTCTCTCCCCATTTCTGCCATCCTCTATGTCCTCCACATGTACAACAGTTGGTAGCTACAAAATTTGGTATTTATTCCACTCTTAAACTCCCAATAAAAAATCATTTTGAAACTGAGAATGCCTGGCTCAACTCCTCTACTCTTTCTCTTCTTTGGATATATATTTTTCTTTTGCGATAATTATTTATCTTTTTAATGTAAAAGTTTTCTACCTCTCTTCCAGCTCCTTCTAACTGTGTAGCTCTTTCTACCAATTATTTGTAAACATAACAATAAATCAGGAATCTAAGCAGTCACAAAATATTCTTTGGCATGGAGGAGGGTAGGGACTTTATCAAATATTTATACATTGTCCCTGTAACATTTATGTAATCCTGGAGTAAGGAAACACTATATCAGAAACAAAGCTAAACATAAATGAAAAAAATGTTATATTTAACTATATGAAAAAACAAACTTTGAGAAAACCTGGTACAAGGACATCTTTGATCATGTGTCAACACATAAAAGTATACTTACTGTAATGCATTTATTGTGGAGGAGCTGGCAAGAAGACCAAGGGAACAGAATAGAGAGCACAGAAACAGACTCATTCATATATAGAAAGTTGATATAACAGGGCAATAACAAATCAGTGGCAAAAGGATGAACTATTAGTAAATGGTGTTGGGATAGAATGTTATCTCTACTGGGAAAAAAATTGGATCCCTACCTCACACCACATAAAAAACAAATTTCAGGCAGATTAAGGATTTGAATATTAAAAGCAAATGTTTTTAACTTTTAGAAGAAAATATAGGATATTATCTTTATGATCTTGGGAGGAAAGCATATTTGAAACACACACACATACACACAGCCCAAATCCTGAAGAAAAAGAAAACCAACCACAGACTATAAAACAACCTGCAACATGTTTACTACAAAGAATTACTACAATGCAGTTAGAAAAATAAGTAGAAGTATGGGCAAAGAATGTGAGGATTTACAAAAGAGGAAACCCCAATGGCCAGGAAATGTGTAAAAAGATAGCCAAATTGATTTGAAATCAATTCAAGTGCATATAAAACACTGGTGAGATAACATTTTTACCCATAATATTGACAAAAAAAAATTAAAAGTCTGGTAATACTGTAAGTTAGAATGAAGAAACAACACTCAGGAGAGAGTAAAATGGCGCCACTCCTTGGGAGGGCTGTTTGGCACCTCCTAGAGAATCTGAAAATGTGTGCCTCAGTCACCCAGACCATCCACGTCTTCACATGAACCTGGAGAAACTCTTGCATGTGCACATAAAAAGTCTTGTGCAATAACATTCACTGAAATTTTGTTCTTATAATGAAAATTTAGAAGCCAAAACTCCTAAGTGCCCAACAAGAGGAAAATTGATAAATTGGGGTGTATTTATAAAATAGAATATTTTTCCTCTATTAAAATGAATGAATTACAGATGTATACTTCAAAATGAATACATTCCCAAAACATATAGTTGAACACAAACAGATTATAGGACACCTGCAGCATGATTTCATTCATGTAAAGTTTCAAAACACAGTGTGCAAAAATAGTATTACATACATCATTTATGGACACATATGTAGTTTGCTACTAAAACTTCATGGGAATGGTATACAAAAAAACTAGGATAGTGATCAGATTTGGAGAGAAAGGAAGGGGAATGCAATTCTGGAGAGGAACACAGAAGATAAGAGTTGAAATGAAAATGTTTTGTTGTTTTAAAAAAATCTAAGGCATATTGACAAATTGTTATTTCATAAGGCCATGTGAGAGAAAATACAGACATTATATAACATTTCTATATGTCATAATGTAAACTGAAAATATTTTCAAAATATATGACAAAGGCGTTAATATTGTTTTAACATGGAATGCTTGAAACTCAATAACAAAATTACACAATCAGCCCTCTCAAAATCCAAATCTAGACAAACTATATTAACTAGGCAGATCTCAAATGAAAGATTACAGTTTACAATTGTATTCAACCTCTCTAGTAATTAAAGAAACTCTCATCGAAATGAGATGCCTCTTTTCTGCTCTTTTCCCATTTGTGAAGGTGAGATAAATAAAATCGGTATTGGTGAAAGAGAATATGCTCCAATGAAACAAACACAATTATAAATCCCCTAGTAACCATTGGTAAGACAATACTTCATAAATCAAAAAATGTTAAGAATATTTACCATTTGACTCACCAGTTCCATTTCTGGAAATTTATTCAAAGTAGAGCAGAGGCAGGAATCAGACAATTCTGTAAAGGAGGTTTATTGTAATAATACTTAAAATATCAAAAATTGAAGAAAACTTGACCTAAAATAGGAGCTTGAGTGAATGGATTATGATAAAAAGACATAAAGTAACATAAAATTATGATAGATACAGTTTTTGAAAATGTTTTCATGATCTAGAAAATTTAAAATTCACACTAAAATAGTGTCTATTTTTATAATATCTATAAATTCATATATAATTTTATCTTTTATATATACACACATACATATTTTCATAGAAAACAGTCAAAAAACAAAATACCTCAAAATGTTAAATAGGCAATTGTTTTTCTGGTGTTCAGTTTTTTTTTAATTTTCTAACATTTGTACTATGCTTATATGTTACTTGTGTGTAAGAAGGACACAGAACTAGTACAAGGCAAGAATGTGTTCTTCCTCTGAATCGAGGGTCATGGTCCCTCCTTGTTGGTCTAAATGATGGAGAGAATGAGAAAGTTATTATTTTAAGATATTACTCTTTGCATAAGTAAACCAAAGCAAATCAATTAGAAAAATATTAGAAGCAGTAAGAGTGGACAGTAGCTTGTTAAAAAATAGATATACTGATCTCAGTGGCTTTTTATAGACCAAAAATAACCAACTAGGAAACACTGTGAAGAAAAACATATAACCAATAGCAACAAAAACCATAATGTATCTAGGAATAAGCTTAGTAGACCTGGTGGGGCCTATGTGAACCCACACACAACTCCCTCATCACATACACACACTTCCCCACATGTACCCTCTACACACATAATCGTACCCAAAAGAATTTTAAATGAGATTTTAATAAATATTTTGGAAGGACTGACATCGATACATTTAACACAATCCTATCAAAAACTCAGTGTGACTTTGGGAGGTAGAGCAATTGTCAAATTTATGTAAAATTATCCTGGAAAAATAAACCCATGACAATACTGAACAAGAAGAAAAAGGAAAAATGACTGTACACTCAGATATTAGAATCTATTTCAGAAATATAATAATCAAAATAATGTGGCTGGCAATCCAGGACAGAACAGAAAGTTCAGAAACCAATCTAATTAAATGTTAGAATTTAGTACATATGTAAAGGTGTTATTTCAAAGCAGTAGAAAAATGATTCATTTTTTAAACTGTTGTTAGGACAATTGATGAAACATTGAAGAAAACTGAAATTAGATCTCTGCCTTGCAAGGTATTTTAAAATAAACTCCAATTATATTAAATAATAAGAGTTTGAAATCACAGACAACTAGAACAAAAGCTAGGTATTTATCTCATCTCAGGAGTAGAAGGCTTTTCTAAAAATACTCACAGGAGCAGTATTCACAAAGAAAGAGTGAATGAGATTTAACACATAGCACATCAACAGGAAACACCATTTTCACAGGTAGGTTCCCTGAGAATCTGTTTAGGAGATAGAACACATAGGAGGTTTATTCTAGGTGTTCCTGGGAATATCATATATACAAGCAGTGAGAGGCTGAGCTGTGTGGCATCTCAGTGAAGGCTGGACTGACCCCACAGGGAAACCTGAAGCTGGAATGGCCCTTCAGTGTTGTCCCAAGTCAGGGGAAGGTACCGGGCCTTTATATCCTTGTGCAACCATAAGTTAGATGTGGGCTCTTCCAGGAATGGAGCATTACGGTGGTTTAAAAATATATCCATGTACCGTAATCAGGTAGCTCCATTGACTAGAGCATTGTTCTGATACGCCAAGGTTGAGGGTTCAGTCTCCAGTCAGGGCACATACAAGAAGCCTGCATGAATCAGTGGAATAACAAATCAATGTATTTCTTTCTCTCTCTCTTTCTCACCAATAAATAAAAAATAGAACAAAATAAAAATTTTTTAAAATTGCCCATGAATTATTTAACATCTTTCCCTTCAAAAGGTGAAGTCCACTTCCTCTCCCTTTGAGTGAAGGCTGGACTTAGTGAGTCCCTTCCACAAAATGAATATGGCAGAAGTGATGTCAAGACTAGGTCATGACAGGCATCGCAGCATCTTCTTGGGCTTTCCTCTTGAAGGAAGAAAAGCTGCCAAGTTGTGAAGACACTCAAGCAGCCTTATGGAGCGACCCACGTAGTAGAAACCAAGGCCTCCTATCCATAGATATTTTGGGGCCTCACCTTTAAAAGCTAGTTCCTGAGCCGCATCAAGACTTCAGATAACTGCAGCCTGGTCAGCAACTTGACTGCAACCTCATGAGAGACCCTAATCCAGAACCACCCAGTTAAGTGGCTCCTAAGTTCTCAACCTACAGAATGTGCAAGGTAATAAGTGTAGTTTTAGGCTCCCATGTCTTAGAGTAATTCATTAATACACAGATCATTATTACACCTACGATTCGGGTACAGGTGGCTCTTGAGAGGTGACAGCCGAGGGCTGTTTGCTGGCAGCATTCTCTGCAACTGAGAGGGTAAGTCCTACAGTTCTAAAAGGAGACCTCAGTGATACAGCTGAGTCTTCTGAGTATTCACTCCAACCATAAAAATGTGTGTGTTATCCAAATATCAACTCCTGATGCTCCTGGGCACCTTGGTGGTTTGGGTTTGTCCATTCAAGGAGGGGGTGACTGGTTCTGATGTCTTCTGATTTCATAGCCTGAGATAGTCATTTCATGTCAACCAGGATGCAAAACTAAGTTCAAATGAACCACATTTACACTTTGTTTATCCCCATTGGATTTCTCTGATGGCTGAGGGTCATGAAGAGGAGTTATATTCTGGAACTCAGCCACATATTTCTTTACCCACATCCCCTCTTCTCTTACTTCCATTTCCCCACCTCATCCTCCATCCTCAAATTCCTCCAAGTCCAAATTCTTCTCCCTCTGTCATGCAGAAAATTCAGCTCTTTTGTGTTCCATCTTATCCCATATGTGAATAAACTCCAATTCTTCTATAATCTCAGCAAAACTGAGGGCCTGCCATCTAACAGGACTTTCAAATCTTAGAGTACACTTGATTTCTATTATATTTTTAACAAATGGCAACCAATGATTGGGACAATATTTTTCATATTAAAATAATAGTTCTCACTTGAACATTTATTATGTGCCAGACATTATTCTAAACACTTTACATAGATTTTCTCACTTAAGCCTCTCAACAACCCCATAAAAGAAGTACTACTATTACCCCCTTTGTATGTATGGGGAAACCAAGGTACAGAGAGGTGAAGTAATTCATCCAAGGTTATATATCTAAAGAACAGTGGACATAGGATTTGAACCCAAGCAGAATAGCTGGAGAACATATTCTCTTAACCACTGTATAGTATAATCTCCTAAATATGTTTACTGCCAGAGAATTATACATGAGCTTCAAAAATGAGAATCCTGCAAAAAAGGCAACAACAATAAATAAAGAGAGAGAGTATGCCAATGTGAGAGCATTTTAACCAGCCAAGAAGAAAAGATGAAATACTTTAATAGGAAAAAGTGAGCAAAGAAATAAGGCAATTTACAAAATAAAAATATAAAAATGACACACATTCTTTGAGAATAAAGCAACAACAAACAAGAGGGATTCAAGAAAAAGATTCAAGGGTCAGAGAGGACTTCACAAGGAACAGGTGGTGGGTCAGCGATTCTGTACTTTAAGCTGGGAGTCGCCAAGGGTACACGCGGAAGATCATTCAGAATGAGGGTAGTCCTTGAAGTGAGGGCCAGGCCTTCTGGGTGCTAGGAAATGTCCCAGCTGCCCCTTTTCTCCCGCTAGAGGCCAAGGAGTCTTAGTCTGCCCTTAGGGACCAGACTGGGTCTGTAGAAACCCACAGAGGATGGGGGCACGGAGGCCTATCAGGGAGTTAGGCCCATACCAGCCCTGCAAGGTCCCAGTCAGGAAAGCGTTCCCTGCTGTCCTTGAATCAGTGCTCTGCCACTTACCAGCTGTGTGACCTTGGGCAAGTCACTTCCCTCTCTGTGCCTCAGTTTCTATATTGTGGGTTAAGTGGGTTAATAATAGTAATATCTACCTCATAGAACTATCGTGAGGATTCAATGGGCTAATTCATATGAAGTCTTCGAAACAATTCCTTGCACAATGTTAATTAATGTTTGAAATTCTATTTTATGCTTCACTCATTTAAAAGCTGTCTATGAAACAAACCAACCACAAAGCATCCATCCTGTCCCCAGCAATCCTTCCAGAGCTCAGATGTCAGTTGAGAAGCTGAACCATGCTTAGCCATTCTAAACGTCTCTTGTCATTCCTTTTCTCAGAGAAGAGGCCAATTTAATCTGAAACACCACAGCTGTGGTTTAGTCAGTGACTGGTTTGGCCTGGGGTGTTGACGGAGTCTCTGTGTGTGGAGTTCAGGTCCCCTTCCAAATCACACAGGGTCTGCTCCAAGGCTGAGAACGTGAGGGGAGGAAGCTGGCTCCCCGAGAGCCTGGGGCAGACACAGGTTAGTCCCAGAGACAGCTCCTGGCAGAGTTCCTGAAATGGAGATGGGCTCTGAGCCAGCTTTGTCCCCAAGGACAGCGAGGGCTTCAATGAAGGTCCACATGCAGCAGCTCTCCCAGTGGCCTTCCAACATCCTGAGTTGGTTATCCCATTCCGCCAGGATCAGCCCAGAGGGTACTCCTACTGCTATCACTTTAAAAGCTATTTTGACCCTCGGGCATGTGACTTATACTCCCAGAGTTCGTTTCCTCACAATTGAAGGTAACGCCTCCATCCCAACTGCTCTGAGGATAGGACGTATTATTTAGTTAAACCTTGCTATATAATACCTGCTCGTAGGTCTTCAACAAGTTTTCAGGAAGCATTATTAGTCTCTCTTCTCTTCAAGACTGTCTGGGCTGTGGCCTCAGTCTCAGAAACAAAACTCACTCCCTGTGTCTAGTTCAAGCCAGTACCCAAAATGCCGCTGACCTCACAATGTCTGGTTTGGTTTAATATCTCTTTAATGTCCTCCTTGTTGTAAATCTTCCCCCAGGCAGCATTCTGGAGCAGGAAAAGGTATTTCAACCCCTTCATTTTATAGAAAGGAAGTCTGAAGCCAGGAGACAAACATGGCCAATCCAATCAATACCACAGGACAGAGCCAGGAGCAGAACCAAGGCCTTGGGTCTCCCAGGCCAGAGCTCCCTCTCCTGGGGGTCTTGGGTAAATCCTCATTGTCCCTCCGTTCTTCCAGCCCACTTGGCAGTACTGGCTTTCATCACCACTTACTGAGCATGTGCGGAAGATTCCTGAACACAGCCAAAGGCATATTCAGTGAACATGAAATGGACAGGGGGGGCCGCAGGGGGTCATTCATCAGAAGGCCAAGACCAGGCCTTGAGCCAGGTGCCAGGGCCGTGCGGTGGGCAGCTGCCAGTCTTTAACCCTCAGGGCAGGTCTGCAAGATACTTATGTGGCTGGAAGTCAGCTGTCATGGCCAGAAGTCTGCTGTCTTGGCCAAGAAAGCCTGACATTTGAGCTCAGTGCCAAAATAAGTGTGGCCTGGGGCTGCAGGACCCTCTCCCTGGGCCCAGAACCGTACCTGGCTGTGCTCCTGTTCCTTGGCCTCGCTTCATCTGCACCCTAACTCTAACTCGGGACTGAAAAAGAAAAATGGTATCAGAACTCAGGATTTAGAGCTTACCTACATATTTGAAACATTTAGTTCTAACCTATCTTGGAGTCCATTCTTTCTTCCTCTCACTTCCACCCTCCATTTCCTCTTCCTTTGCTAATCCCTCCAAGGGCTGATCCTGCTAAAGGGTGTGCATGGGCCTTCCTTTGACCCACTGGTGTCTGAAATGCCGCTGTTGGTCTTCCTTCCCTTGGAAGCATCATTTCTCTATCCAGTGTCTGGCTGCCTCTGCCCTCTTTCCTCCTTATGGAATTCTGCTGGGCTTGCAAATCCAGCCCGAGTCCCACTTCATCAAAGAAGCCACCTTCAAATTGCCTACCTCTGAAAGTGCATTAAACTCACTGCTCCACATGGTTCTGGGTCACCATGCCAGGTGCTACTGGATTAACTAAGTGGCTTCCTGTGGTGTCTCCCAGGGCAGCAGGTGAGCTTCCTGGGAACACCGGCCTCATCTCCTCCCTTTGTTTTCTCACAGAGCAGCTGAGCACAGGACTCAGGGACAAGAGAAATGTGACCAGGGGTGCTGATTAAAAATTAACTTCTGATTCACTCTAGAACTGAATTAGAATCACTGGGCTGGTTAAAAATTCAGTACTAATTCACTCTAGAACGGAATCAGAATCTCTGGGCAGGGTGCCAGGGAATCTGCTCTGACAACAATCCTTTCCAGTAACAGCCACTCCTATACAGATTCTAGAACCCCTATGAGGGGGTCACAATGTGCCCCACTCTGCACTTCATGAATCACATAGGTCAGATAATTTGAGAGAACACCATACTTTTGTGTGGGATGAAGAGGGAGGGGGAAGAGCCATGGGAGGAGCAAAGACAGAAAGGGGCGAAGAAGGACATGGGCCCCTCAGAAGTGTGCCCAAGGTCAAGGGCCTTCAGGGCCTTCAGAGGGAACAGCGATGCCCTGAGAGGCTGCTGAAGCCCAGCGTGGAGGGGGTAGGGCTTCCCCTCCCTTTATGGACTGTCCCTCGCCTCTGCCCTCAGAGACAGAAAGGCTTTCAGGTGCCAGTGGAGTCCTCTGGGCAGCCCATGGCTGACCAGGGCTGACCACAGACAAGGGTGGAAGTGGGCCTGGGGGAGAGAGTTCGGGTAGAGAGTGAACAAAAGGAGACTGAGTGAGGGGTGGCTCTGTAAGGGAACACATTGTTTTCCACCTTCCTGGGGAATGAGACCTAAGGAAATGAGTCCTATATAAGAGAACATTTTCTGCGTGTAAAGGAGGTAAAAGGCAGACAGCTTGGGCAACTTCAAGAAGAGATGGGCTAGCTCCCACCCATCCTGCATGGATTGGAGACTTGCTCTCAGAAGGCAGGGAGCAGAGGGACCTCTCCAAGCCCCTCCAAGCACAGGACCGGGTTAGCAGAGAAAAGACCAGCTGCAGACTCCGGAGTGCTTGCGACCAGCTGGGGCCTTGAAGCCCTTTGGCCCAAGCCTGAGTTCTGTGTTTGGGGAAACTCTGATGTTAGCTAACAAGTAGTTCTAGACGTGTGACCTGGCTGGGCTGGGCAGCCAGCTGCTATTTGTTCTTCCCAGGAGCACGCTGTGCACAAGATAATAGATGATGGAAGGCCCAAACACAGCAGCAGGAACCATTAGAGAGTAGCATTAGTGCATGGAGGCACGTCTGCTCCCAGGCCCCACGCCCACCCTCAGCCTGGCAGCAGCCCAGTCAAACAAGTGTATGTATGGAGGCAGTGTAGAACTACAGAAGAATGGAAAGAGAAGGGGTTGTGAGTGAGCTGGTGCAGTCAGGGAAGGTTTTCTGGAGGAGGGCACCAAACTGGCCCTTCAAATACTAGCCAGGTTTGATGTATGGATGGAATCTCTCTCTTTTTTTTTCAGATTCCTAAAAAAAGTTGTTGAAAATCCACCTCTCATTGTGTCACTGTGCCCTAGTTCCTCAGAAGTCCCTGCCATGCTTGAGTGCAAAGGAAGTTGGAAGAGGCTGTGCTTCTGATTAGGCCCTGGACTTGTTTTCAGGACTGTGGAGGTGGTGCCTGGGGGCTGGGCTGCTAGGTCCCTAGGGAAGTCACTGCACAGTGTGGAGCTGAGGAGGGGACCGGAAGGCAAGTCGACACATCCAGAACAGAATGTGGCTTTCTTCTTCCCTATTCGTCCTATGCAAGGCTTCCTCCTGGCAGGCGAGCAGCAGGCACTGGGCTTGGGGTGGCGCCCTGTTGTTTTTGGCCTCTGCACCACGGCAGGGAGCATGACAATAGGCACAGTGTTTCCCACATACTATACGTTAGGCCCAGCCTGCCCTTGACAATGCCCAGTGTTCCTGGCTGCGTGGCGCTGGGTGTGAGGATGATTCTGTAATGCAGTGGGATGGAGGAGGCCAAGTGGTGAGGCAGGAGACCACCCCTCTCCCCTGCCCTCCTGGGGGAGGCACCTGGGCAGGCTTCCCTCAGCACATCCTCCTTCCTCCTGAGGAGACTTGTGGGGGCCTTCGGGGCTTAATGAGAATGTGCTGAGCTTTCTTAGAAGCCCCCAAACTACATGCAGTAGGTCACAGCCACATCCCTGAACCTGAATTCAGACTGACCCTAACTGACCTCAGGTTGACCCTTGACCCCATCTTCAGGCCCGTTGGTGGGGGAGCAGCTGGCTTGGCATAACAAGTGCTGATATTTACACATTCCTTCGTATGTGCCGGGTACTACTCTGAGCACTTTCTATGGATTGATTTATTGATGTCTGTACAGCTGAGCAAGGCAAGCACTGTTATCACAGGGGCACAGTGAAGTGGGAAGCCATGCCTCCGTGTCCACAGTGAGCAGGCAGTGGAGCTGGGGCTGGAGCTCAGCTCTGGCACCAGAGGCTAGTGCTCACCCACCTTGGTGGGCGCGCCCCTGCTGCTGCGGGGGAAGGGAAAGGCAGCGCTTACACAGGCCTGATAGGTGGTCAGGGCCTCGTCTTCCTGGCTTGATGACAGCACACCCACGTTTGTTAACCAAGAGACGACAGAGAAGGGGCAGAGTGAAACTGGAAAGGATCTGGGTTTCTGGGCCTTACGTGACCCCACAGTGACTCTGGGAGCGCTGGAGACAGCAGCTGCTGGTGGTTCATTGGAGACCCACGGATAGTCTCAACTTCCTGCTCACCCAAGCCATGCTCTTGTCGGTCCATCCATCGATCCGTCCATCCATCCATCCATCCACCCATTCATTCATTAAGCATTGCTGTGTGTCCAGCTCTTTGCTGGGAATGGGAGAGGTACAGTGGTGGATAAGGGTCCGTTTGTGCCCTCACAGTCTGATGGGACAACAATTAAATAGATCTATCTATAACCTATGCACCATCTATATATCTATATATGTATACATATGCATCTATCTACCTGTGTATTTCTCTACCTATTATGCTTGTCTATCTATCTATCTACCTATCTGTCTATTTATATATCACCTGATACAGTGAACACAGCAGAGCATCTGGGAGAGGAGGGTTGCTAGAAGGAAAGCTTCCTGGGAGAAGGGTTACCGCAGTTCAGTCTTGAAGGTGAAAGGGGAGTTACCCAGGCACAGGCTCAGGGCCATGGGCAGTGTAGACAAAGACTCAGACTGAGGCAGCAGGGCATTTGGAGAGCAGGGTATGGGGGAAGTGGAAGGAGGGAAGCTGCAGAGTGATGTGTGGCTCAGCCCCTGGGAGGACCTTAGAGGACATTCTGGAACATGCTCCCAAGGCTGAGACAATTGGCCTTCCCAATGTTGTTTGAGAGGGTCCCCAATGAGCTTCCTGGAGTGCCCTTGGGGCCTCTCTCCTAGCCTAGGAACACCTCAGCAGCCAACTGGGTTCTGTAAATGGCTGTCACTGCCAAGGGGCCTATAAGCCACACCTCCACCTCATGAGTCACTCGGGTGCTCAAGGTGACCTTCCATTCAACAGGAAAGCTATCTGCGAGTCCTCAGGGTGCGGAGCATTTTAGCAGTAAAGTACCAGGCTTCTGGGTGACCTACACACCTGGCTGAAAAGGGACCTTTTGCCTGAACTGCAGGTAGCTGTATCTATTTCTAGGGACTGTAACTTTAGGCCCATCACAGAATCCATGGACCACATGTCAGCCTGTCACTCTACCAGCTGGGGTGAGGGAACCTGCCATCAGTGGAGGAGCCAGGGGCAGTGCTTTCCAGTTCCTCTGCTGTAAGGAAGTGTCTGTTTCAGCAGAGTATGTTTTCCTTAGAAATAGCTAAGGGGCTGGAGGGAGACGAAAAGAGCAGTGTCTTTGAGTAGCATTTACCACCCTCCAGGAAAGGCCTCAGAAATGTTAAGAATCAGTATCTTTATAAAAATTAATGTTTTTAGCAGAAGATTCTGTTGCTGCTTCCTTGAAACTGAAGAGGATGAGGACTTTGAGAAGGAGAGAGAAAAGGCGGAGAGAAGAGGGAGGGAAAGGAAAGGAGGCAGAGAGGAGAGAGGCAGGACCTGTCTGAGTACTAGACAGTCTTACTTTTGTAGGTCCCACCCTACAGTATATAAAAGAATTAAAATACACCCACATCCCACATTAAATAGAATTATTTTGCTATAAAATACTTGGAAAGAATTTTTATAATTTTGCTTTTGAAATTATTTGGCTGAAGTTTACTCATTTAGTTTACGATCGGCTCTGATTCCCAGCCATCATCACGCATATTCAGGAATCTGTACGAGGCAAGAAAGTCGAAGGTACAAATTGTTTTCAAATGGAAGGAAATTTTCATGAGCACCAAATTGAACAATTAATGATGCTTGAATGTATTCATTAAAAATTTACTATTTCCAATTTTGCTTTTTTGTATTTTGGAGCAACTTAATTTTTTCCCCAGGTTGCAACGGTTTGACGGGCAGAGCTTATGGGTCCCAAACACTTTCCTCTGCAAGATTATATTCCTGTGAAGGGTTTCCACCCTCAGGGCTGTCCAACCCGTGGCCTGCGGGCACGCGTGGCCCAGAATGGCTACGAATTCAGCCCCAACACAAAATCATAAGTTTACTTAAAACATTATGAGATTTTTTTGTTTGTTTGTTTTTGTTAGTGTTTGTCTATTTAATGTGTGGCCCAAGACAACTCTTCTTCTTCTTCTTGTGTGGCCTCAAGGTGCCAAAAGGTTAGACACCCCTGGAAGCAGTCCCTGGGAGGAGTGAGAGCGGGCCCAGCTCCCAAGCAGAAGGCCTGTCTCACCTGCAGGCTGGAACACTCTGCTCTGGACGGTTCTTCCTCCAGCTGCCCTGGCCTGCTAGGCCAGAGCCCACCCGCTGGACCTGCAAGGCTCCTTCCCCCAACCCCCAGCCCTGGAGTCTGAGAGAGGAGCCTCAGAAAACCTGGGTCAACCTGGGTCAACCTGTCACACCCAATTTTGAGCCTGGAGTTACGAGAACCTCATCCCAGGCAGGGGGGCTTCTGAGGCCACTGGGGGTCGGGGGGCGGCTGGGAGGCCAGGCCGCTGGGCGCCTGCACTTTATAACTTGGATTCCTTATAACTAGCCCTGAGGGGACAGGGAAGGGGAACAGAAAGCGACTTGATAGACTCCTGCTTTCAGTCACTACAGAGGTTTTATGATCTGAGAGGTAAACTGGGGAGCAACCATAGGCTATTCAATCTCAATACTAACATACTGAATAGAAATGCAGGCAAACCATTTGGGTTTGGCTTCTTTTTGCTTTTTTTAAAAAACAAAACAGAAATAAAGCTCACTTCAGGGTATGGTGCTGGGATTTTGCAGCCTTCCAGGTGGAGGTGACTTGGTCCCTGACCCCTGACAGCTTCCTGAAGAAAACCTGGCAGTTCAGTGGCAGTGACCCCACCACAGACTGAAGCCCTCCTGTCCCCGCCCCGGGGGGCCTGGGAGCCCTGCTGTGGGTCTGCGGGGTGCAGACTGCCGTCCTCGACATCCACTCACCCACCGCAGGACAGCTGGGGCTCCCTTCCTGGTGGAGTGCGGCTGAGGGAAGTCACATTAGCTAATGAGGTGTTGTGATTGATGGGGTCTCTTCTGGATGTCAGGATGATGAATGGGCTGCAGAACTGGGCCTGACCACAGGGTGGGGGGCCGTGCCGGGACCACACCCAGCACAGCCCCATCATGCAGGGCCCTGGTGCTAGCACGTGGTAGAGACACATTACGTGTTGAATGAATGTTCCATTGATGAAAACTTCAACATAAAGTCAGCACTGTGTAGGGGAGATAAACGGAGAGCTGGATGCTGTCGACCATTTTCTGAGGCACTAGAATATGATGAGTGAGATCCCAACTGTGTAGTCCCTCAAATGTCTCTGAAGCATTCTTCCATTTTCCTGAGTTCTCTCCGCAGGTGCCCTTCCTCCTCCCTGCCTCCCATGCTGACCGTGTGTTCAGTCAAGGTAATGTTAGTGCCATCATACATTAGCCCCTAACTTCCTTTTGGTAGCTTCCCTCAGCTGCGGTTTGTTGTTCCCCTATGTGGCAGTCCAGTGTACACGTTCCCGGTTGGCTGGTGATTTTTCTCCAGGTAGTAATTCAGGGACACTGGCTTCTTTTATCCTGTGGATCTGTTATCCCACGAGGCCACATCCCTGTCCACAGGTCCCGTGGATGGGTAGCGTATAGAAAAGGCACACCCTCTTTTCAAATCCATTAGCTGAAAGGTGATCATTCCCATGTACCATTGGTGTGAATCAGTCACACAGCGCATCTGGGTAAAAGGAGGGGTAGGACAGTACCTCACTGGGCAGCTGATTCCCTAGGGGGGAAAAAAAACACTGCTCTACAGAGAAGGACACTGGGAATAAGCCATCTTACCATCCACTCTTCAGAGGTCTATATCCTTGCCATCCTCTTCCTCATTGCCCAGATAGCTAACACACGTGCTATGTTCTTAGTCATTGCTCTCAGTACTCTGCACATATTGCATAATTATAAAAACCCTATGAATAGCACTACTTGATCTCATTGATTCCAAACCCAAGATGCACAATTTTTTTTCACACTCTAGCCTCTCTGAAATCATAATATAATCAATGGCATCCTTTGATCGCTATATGTGAGGCAACAGTCATGTTGCCGTGCGCGGGAAACCTTCCTCTAACACTTTCTGGAAATATCACAAGACTTCCAGTGTCTATCGATTTGGAAACTGAGACCCAGAAATGTTTCGTAACTTGGCCAAAGTCAAGCACCCAAGGACTAGAGGAGCTGAGGTTTGAAGCCTGGCATTCCCCTCCTCTCTGCTTCCAACAGATTGCAAGACCTGCTCTGGGAGGCCAGCCAGGTTTACCAACTTTCCTTTCCCAGACCCCTCCTTGGGGGCTGAGAAGGCTTGTGGCCCTCTGTGGAGGGTGAAGGGGAAGTGCTTCTCCAAGTCTGAGATCAGGGCCCCCAAGCTAGAAGAAGCCAGGTCCTGGTTGGCATGGTAACACTCCGATTACAAGGAAAGCTGCTGAGGCCAGAATGCCTGCTATTGATACATTCTTGCCTGGCCGATAGTTTAACCTTTCAAAAAGCAACAAGCAGAACTGGCAGGAGACACCAAATTCTGATCAACTAAGCGGTGTGTGGTGGTAAAATGAGTGGACCTGGGAAGAAAAGGCTTTTATTATCCTGGCATTCACAATGCCGTGGGAAGGGAGTGGTGGGCACAGCCCATTGTGTAGGATGGACCTTGAGAGCAGATAGTTGTTAAATAGAGAAATTATAGTGCCCTGAGAAGATGACTCAAAAGACTAATGTGGCCCCAAGAAAAACTCAAAACAAACAAACAAAAACAAAAATTATCACCACCACCAAGAAACAAGGAATAAGGTGATGGGAAGAGAAAGGGTTAAGCATATAGCCAAGAATACAAGCAACCTCACCACCACCCCAAAAATGATCTTCCAGCCAGAGGGTACAAAGTGTACCAGGACAACCCAGCCAGAACGTGTCGAGGTTTACATGGGCCTTTGATGAGAGATATGGCTAAACCCTCGTCTCCTGAAAACACTCCCATTTTCCTTGGGAGGTGAGCATCCCTGGGAACTGTCTGCACATGGTAGGTGGCAGGGGGGTGGACAACCTGACTCCTGAGAGATTTAGAGAGCAGGGGTGGGGGCAGGCACAGGTTTCTCCAACAGGTGAGGAGAGGTGGGTTTCAAGCTCTGGGAGAAATTGCTGATGAAAGCCCTAATGGGAGGAGGAGATATGAAAACCAGAGACAGATAAAGAATCTCCTGATCATCAAGATGGAATGTGGAAGCTAGAGACAGTGAAGCCCATCTCCAGCAATAGAAGGGAGGGAGTTTTTGTAGTTGGAAACCATTAGCAGAGCTGAATCAGCCTCCTCCCGCACCAGGCTCTCCCCTAAGTCCTGCTGCAGGATGGGTGCCGGGCAGCCAGCCATGCGCACTCAGACACCACCTGATGGCTGGCTCCATGTCCTCCCGCTCTCCGTAGGGATGTTCTCTGAAGGAGGCAGCAGCAGCCTTCTAGGTGCCCTCACATGCAAAACTGGAAGTGCAGAAGAGTTAACACCCCACGGGATGAAGCTGAGGCTGACAAGTGCTCCCACTTTCCCCCACAGACAAGCAGCCCTGAAGGACATTTCACGTGGCTTCTTGGGTAGCCCCAAGGAACCCAGCAACCATGTATAGTAGAGGCCAGGTTCCTCCTTCCACCCCTCCCTAGTCCATTCCCTATCCCTCCCTCCTGCTTCCTGAGCACATTAGAAGCTGCCTTCTGTAGTATTATTGGAAGTTTGAAAAATAGAGGAAAAATTCCTCATAGTCCTATCTCCCTAACTCGACTTCTATAGTGCTTGGATATTATCAGGCATGTATGGTAGTTTGCATATTTGCCCTCACAGGATACCTGTAGTCTTATAGCTTGCTTTTTGAGTTCACATTTTCCCCCATGTTACCACACGCATATTGTTTTAATGGTGCCCACGATGCTGCACAGAGAGGATTACCACATTGACTTTGCCATTTTTCTGCACTTGGGCTCCTAGATCGCAGCAGTTCACATGGTGGTGGGGTCACCGGGTCTGAGAATTTTAACATCTTCATGGTTATGTATTGATGAAATAAAGAAATGCCTTCGACAGCCTCGAAGAGACAAGAAAGATGCCTAGGAGCCAGCGTCATTTTGTGAAGAGCAAATACTACCTGGCTGACCTCATTCTCCCTCTGACGTGGGTGCCAGAGACCAGAGGAATTCTGTATACTTCATTGTCTCAGCTTGCGACAGTCTCTGTTTACATTTTGTGGACAAAATGGACGAGAATGCAGATGGGATCAGAGATGGCTAGGTTCTCATTCCCCAGCTACATTGATTAAAATGTTGATACCCACATGCAGGGAGGTCTCTGGTAGCTTGCTTTGTTCAGCAGCTTTGTCATGAACATGCATAAAGGGGCAGATGGCCTTTGTGTCGCAATCATAAATGAAGCAACTCTAAAACAGATGAATAGTACATTGAGTTAAAAGATTTAAGATTTGAATAGATCCTTAGAGGTTAGAAGGATGGACTATAATTCAGCAGCATGAAATGTTACATAAGGTGTTTAGTTCAAAAAATCAACTGCATATGGACAGGACGGGGAAGCCTTGCCTTCCTTAATAGCTGTTCATGTGAAACAGACCCAGAGAGTACAGTTGACCTCAAGCTCAATATGAATCATCTGTGTGGTGTGGCTCCAAGGAGACTAATATAATCTTGGGCCACGTTAAGAGAAGTATAATATTAAGACCAGAGGAGGGGGCGTTCCCAGCAGGCTCTGATTAATCAGACCACACTGGGAACAGCGAGTTAAATTCTCCAAGTCATTTTCTCAGTGGAACATTGACAAATTCACTCCTTCATAAAGCATTCACTGAATGCCTATTATATGCCCAACACAGTGCGAAACGCCAAGGAGTCACAGATAAATGAGGCATGCTCCCTGTGTGTACAGAGCTCATAGTCTAGTGATATCCAGTGGAGTCCAGTATTTCACATAACATCCAATAATTTATAAAACAATATTTATAAGGCAAAAATATATTCTGTCAGCCATGCTTAGGATCCTTTAAATTGTTCTTAGGAATTACATAGATATCACACACAAATATACAATAATGTCCACATTTGAAGTGGTAAGTTAATACAGACTCTTCTTCCACCTCCCCTCCCAAGCCCATTTCATGTGATCTTATACCTCAGTTCCATCCATCCAGCCCTATTTGACCTAACTATCAGGTTGCGGATTCTTCTCACGCTAGCTTTGAGCTGAAGGATCCCTTAAGCATGTGTTTGCTGTGGTGGGTGTGCTAAATTGACTCTCAGAGTCAATTTTTTTTCGAGAATGGCTTCCTGTATTGCTGAGGCTAGAAAGGTAAAAACTACATTTCTTAGACTCCCAAAACTATGATTCTAGACACAAATTAGGTTTTTCTAATGGAACATGGGATCTAGCAGGTGGAAGTTCAGCAAGAACCATCATTCCACTACTTCACCTGTTGCTTTGGGCAAACGTATTCAGGGCAAGTAATGTTCCAGTGTCCAGTGACACCAGTCAGGATGGCCCTACACTATGCTCAGTAACAAACAGTTCCCACATTGCATGAGTGGCCGGGGGTACTGAACCTTGTTTCTCCCACCTGGGGACCCAGGTTAGCAAAGAAAACATAATATGGAGCACTTAGGGTTAATGGGGGTCACTGTGACAAAAAATATAGAAAATTATGGAGCAACATTTAAAGCTTCCACTAGGAAGTGACACATTTTTCATTGAGTCACATGGTCACTTAATGCCGGGTTGATCCTACCATGTGCCTGAAGGAGAACTGGAAATATATGGTGAACACCCTAATGACCACCACACCAATCATCAGCTCCCTGGACATCGCAGTGCAGTTGCAGGGTGATGGTGGTGACTTCCTGGTCCCAATCCCATTGAGCCCCCTTGGACTCCTAGCTGCCCTGATGGTGGCAGACTACAAGCCCCCCTGGCCATGTCCAGGAAGTCTTTCCCAGAAGGTCAGTCTTCATCTTGCTCCTCCAGACCCTCCAGTGGTTTTATAATCACCTAGTCACTTGTGTTAGATCACTTACTGCTCAACATAGAATTCGTGTCTTCTATTTCCTACAACTGAACCCTGATTGATACAGGCTGCCTACATGCCCCTACCTTGGCCTCCAAGACCACCACCCTCGGTACTGCCCTTGCTTAGTCCTGAGCACAATTTTTTTAGGTCAATGGGGCAGGTATCATCAGCTCCCTGTTTACCAAGGAAAAAAGTGAAGCTGGAAGAATCCAAAGACTTATCTAAGGTTACAGGATCAGATGGTGACAGAGTTGGGTCACAAACTCAGATCTCCTAACAGCTCTCTGCTCTCTCCACTGAGCCACAAGTCATCAGGGAGGTGTGGACACAAGGTCTCACAAAGAAGACTAAAGACAGTTTGGGGAGGTCAGTACTCAAAAGAGTTGACTTAAAATGTTTAAAGCGGTACTAAAGCACACTGCATGTTCCCAAATATGGCCACAGTGATGTTGCTAGTCCCATGTGGCCTTCCTGAACCTTGTCACTACCTCAGCAGTAAGTGGAGTCCATTTCCCCTCTCCTTGAAACTGGGCTGGCCTTTGTGACTGCCTTGGAGGGTAGGACGTGATGATAGTTGAGGTTAGGTCGCAAAAGTGGATACAGCTCCTGCCTGGCTCTTAACATGCTTGCTCTTCAAACCTATTTGTCATGATGTGGGGAAGCCCAGCATGTGGAAAGGCCATGTATAAGTTTTCCAGCTGTCAGCCTCAGCTGAGGTCCCAGCCAACAGCCAGCATCACCATCAGACATGTGAGTCAACACACCTTGGGATAACACCAGCCTCCAGCCTGTGACCCAACCCAGCTCATGCCAAATGGAGCAGAAACGAGTTTCCCCACTGAGTCCTGCCAAAATTTTAGGTTTGTCAGCAAAATAAATGTCATTTTTAAATTTAGTTTAAGCCACTAATTTTTGTCACATAGCAATAGATAGCTAGGCTAGGTGCCCACATTCAAGAAGAAGTCAATTTATTCTACATAGCCTTTTATTCACTGGTTTAAGAATTGCTAAGTAGCTGCTGTCTGGAATTGTTGGGTTCTGGAAGTTCAAAATAACTAAGATGCCATTCTTACCTCAAGCTGCTTGCAGTCTTGTAGGGGAGCTATATGGACAATGAGGTTACTACAGTACCCCCAGAGCTATGGGAGGAACACAACAGCAAGTTCAACAGCTAGTTCAACTAGCTCTGATTGGGCACGTTACTAACATGTTCACAAGGAAATAACACCTTGCACTGGTCTCAGGCTGAGCAAGAGTTTTGGGGGGGGGGGGCGGGGAGAAGAGTGAAAAGAACATTCCAGTGGAGGAAACAGCAAGTACAAGAGAATGGAGGTGTGACTAACATGTAATGCACAGAGAACAGAGAGAGAGAGGACTGCAGATAGAGGGGAAGAAATTAGAGTCAGGGAAAACCAGGAAGAGATGATCACCATTGTGTTGGCAGAGTGAAGTGACAAAAGAGACTTTGAAAGGAGATTCAATGTGTTTGGTGACAGTCTGGATGAGAGAAGCAAGAGAGAAGGAAGCAGAGGTAACTGTAGAATTTTTGGCAAGAGAAACTGTCTTTGCTGAGATGAATAACTCTGGGGGAAAGTGATTTGGGAAGGAATAGATTAATTTGTTCATGGATTTGTTGATTATGAGGTGTGTATTTGTTAAGAGTGATTTCAGCTACAGGTAGCAGAAAACCCAACTGGAAGTAGCTTAAAATAAAGACATGTTATCTTGTATAACAATAAGCCTAAAGGTCCCAGTTTATTTTATTGGTCCAATCACATAATTCGTGAAGCAACATTCATTCATACTTTTGGCCTACTAACCTCAGCACATTGAGTTTGTTCCCTCAAGGTCACAAAGTGGCTGCTGGAGGCCCAGGCTCCACCTTTAGATTCTAACTTCTGGCCAAAGACAAGCAGAGTTTCCAGCCTCGTTTAATAGAAAGGAAAAATTTCCCAGAAGCCCCTACATCCATTGATAAGGATAGTCATATGCCCATGTCCTAGCTGCAAGGGCGACTGGGAGAACAACTATATGGCCTTCATGGCCCCAGTGTGGGACGTAGACTCTGACAGGGAGAAATGCACAGTGAGAAAAGAATGGCTATTGGGTAGGTTCCAACTAAGTTTACCTGTGGAGCACTCAGATAGAGATACCAAGCAGTCACATACGCACATCTGACACTCAGGAAAACAGTTCGGGCCCGAGATTTTGTAAGGTAATGTTGCTATATACGTTTTTCTAATATTTGTTGAATGCTATGCAAGGCACTTCATTTAATTATTCACTAAACTTCCTGGGAGGACTTGAATCTAGGAAACTGGAGGCTCTCTGAAACCGCATGGTTTGGTTTTTTTCCTTGGTGGAGTGGATGGAAAATGTCTTTGAGGCTCTCGGCATTCCTGTAGGATCTTTCCCCCATCTCCCCTGATTGGATGAATACACACAACCCCTCTGTGCCTACATCCATAAGGGAAAGCAGAGCCTGATTTAGTGACATTTTGGAGGCAGAAAAAGGGATATCTTTCAGTTCAAGTAGGGCTCTTGGGAGAACAGCTCAGCCCTAGACAGGTGGGAAAACCTGGAGCCCAGAGGTGAAGAACTGTCTTTTCCCAGGGATCTGAGGATCAGAGGATGAGCTATGATGCTGGACCAAGGGAGGAAGCAAAGGCTAAACCAGAAGATGAGCAAGAGCCACGTTTCCCACTTGCCTGGGACAGGCTGAGTTGAGGCAGTGGCTAGATTTCTCACTCCCCTGATGTCTCTCTCTGTACTGCATGTGCTCATAAGAAGGACTTGCTGTCCAGGCTGTTGTAGGGAAAGGACTAGAGTCCACAGTAAAGAGGAATATCTTTCGCATGCCCATCAGAAGTGATCCGCATGGGTGGTAGCCACGAAAAGTTACCTAGAGAAACAACCTCTAAGGAAAGTAGGATTTCAAAATAGATTTGGATAAGCTGGAATTTTATCATGGGGCTCTTTTTCAAAGTTGGCCTGAGACTGAGTCCTAAGTTCATGCCAACTGAAGAAGCTCAGCCCGGATAGGACCTATTGCAGAATCCAAGGACCTTGGAGAGTGTTCATGATGGAAGCACTTCCCAGGAGGTTCTGGAAATTATGTAGGGTTGAGCATTGACTCCTGGACCCAGGCTGGCATCTTGTATGGCTGTGGAGAGAGAGTGATGCCCACTAGCATTTCACTTGCCCTGAAACTCTTGCCTCACCCTGGCAAGGAAGCAGACCATGTGGCTAGTTTTTTTACCAATGTATTAATGAGCTATCTCATCACTCATCCTATGAAAGAGAAGTCTTCTGCTGCGATGACAGAGCTCCAGATCAAAGCAGTTTGAAAAATGAGTGGAAGACAGTTTCCCTGAAAAGTCCAGCAACAGATTTTGAGTGAGAAAAAAATAAGGTTTTGTCATATTAAAATTTGAGGTAAATATAGTCGATAATATTATATTAACTACTTATGGTGCGAAATGGGTACTAGGCTTACTAAGGTTGTCACTTCATAAAGTATACAAATGTCTACACCTGAAATTAATATAATATTGTATATCAACTGTAATTCATAAATAAATAAATTTTTTAAAATATTTGGGGACTGTTCGTTACTTCAGTATAACTTTACTTATTTTTTCCAATACACAGGATGTCCTCAATACCTATACATTTAAATTATAGCTACTGGCTGGTTATATGGCCTTGGGCCAGTCCCTTCCTCTCAGGGCCTCAGATTCCTCATCTGAGAAGTGGGAATTGTTACACCTGCTTTATAGGATTGTTGCAAAGATTGAACCTGACAGTGCCTACCTCATTATGGGAAACATACAAATAGTTTCATTTCACTTCCTCTTTCATGAGTGAGACACAAAGAGATAGGAGGCAAAGTCTTTTACCTGGAGACAAACCCAGTCTCATTCAGGGCGCAAAGTGAGACAGAATATGGGACAGCCCTCCAGCTGGAACATGGCATCATCCTCTGAGAAGCATCAGGCAGTGCGGCTGGAGCCTCCAATCCAGTTTTTTGGCTGGTTTTAAAAGTGGGATATGTTAAGGTCTGCCCTTCCTGCTGTGGTGGTGCTCCCAAAGCCTCTTCTTCCTTATCTCAGAAGTGGGTGTAACTCAAGAAGGCTTCCTAAGTGATGTCTGCTTTGCTCCTTTGCCTTCCCTCCTCTCCAGGCCTCCTTCCGGAGGGAAGCCAGCTGCTCACGGCTCTGACAGGTGTCCAATCCATGTCATTCTGGGAATCCACCCCAAGAGGCAAGGGAGGGGTCTAGGAAAATTCTTCCTGCACCAGGTCCTCTTCCCTCACTATGCTCTGGGAATCTTTGCTCTGAGGCTGCTGCTGTTTCCACATGTCCTGATATGGGTGCAGAGAGTTAAGAGAGGTGGGGCTGCCTGATCAGTCCCTTGCAGGAGAGGGTACTTGTGGGGCCTGCCGATCTCAGGTGGCGGGCTGTGAGCTCGGTGGAAGTGATGGGTCTGGGGCCAGGCTGAGAAGGGAAGAGTTGCCCCACAGGCCCCAGGGAAGGCCACAGCTCACCTCGATGAGCCCAGAGGCATCTGACTGATTCTGGGAATGAGACAGACATGGGTTTGAGTTCCTTCTACAGCCCTGACTTTTTGTGTGGCCCCGGACAAATTGCATATTACTTCTCTGCTTTCACCTCTGAAAAAAGGAGAGCACACCTGTCTCACGCAGCCATCAGATGAAAGGGCTGGGCCATGCCTGGCCCAAGGTGGGAGGGCCCTCGACCCTGGGAAGTAGTAAACCCTGCAGTTGGCAAGGCAGCCCACTGGGAAAGGCAGCGCCACGCTGAGGCCGAGGATGGCCTGGGGATGGCTGACCAACGGCCTTGCTCTGGGCGAGGACAGGGAGGCTGAATTCTGAGGCCACAGGGAATGGGGGATGGGCAGCCGGAGAGAGAGACTGCTGGTTGCTTTGGCACCGGGCATCCCTTCCTCACATTCCGCTTGGCCTTGGAAAGCAGCAGAGCTGGCCTCCTCCCCAGCTGTTCCTCGTGCTCCAGATAAATTGTTTCCGCCTGAGCTGCCTCCTTCCCCACCCCTCTTCCTGTTGCAACACCTCGGCTGGGCTGTAAACACGGGACCTATCTGTCTCCACCACGTCCCTGGCTCCCTGCCGGTCACAGGCTCACCCTCCTCCAGCTCAGCCCTGGCCAGATGTGCCCGTGGCGTGGCTTTTCACATCTGTTCCCTTGACCCCTGAATCAAAGCTCTCTGTGTCAAGGGATTGCCCCAGCCCTCCCTACCTCTTCCATATTAGCCACCCCTCATCAGGGCAGGAACTGAAGGGGCCTGGGGGGCTGTCTTTTCTTTGCAGTTTACTCTCTCAACCCAACTCCTTAGCAGCCTCTGTAGACTTCAGCATTTGGCAACCATTTAATGGATGTTCATTGTGTCTTCATTGTACCTCAAGCACTCTGTTTCTTAGATTCACAGGACAGATCTCTCTGACCAGGTGCCCAAGCCCTCCAAGTACCCTAAAATCCTTCTGACCTGCAGAAGAGCAGGTCCAACAATAAGCCCAACCATAGGAGGTTCTCCTGACTTGGCACCTCACCCCTCCCAGGCACCATGTTCTTTCCTGGGCTCCTCTTCCCATGGAGGGTAACCTCCATTTCCCCTGCCCTGGCTCTGACCTTGGCCTCATCCACCCTCTCCATAATTATTCCCGCAGGGAGAAGAGGACTTCCATTTTTCTGACCTCCAGGGCTGCTGGAGAACAGGTCCTGCTGTTGGGTAGGAGTAAAACAGAGACCCTTCCTGGCCTGGGTAAGAGTTTGGAGGTGCAACCTTTCTGGGCCTCCACATCTCCACTTTAGCATGGGGTCACAGCTCCATGGCTGCCCAGCTTTTCTGGTAGACAGCAAAAAATGCCCACGTATGTCTGTTCTGATCACAGACACAACCTTTCTAGTGACACACACACACACACACACACACACACACACACAAGCCAGGGTGCTAGAAGAACAGAAGGGGAAGTGTCACACCCCAGTGCCTCTAACAGCACCATTTTTCAACAGTCATTTGACACAACTGTGGTTAAGACCGTGATGAAAAGACCACCTGGGGAAACTGTGTGAAAAGAAAGACCCTTATACTGGAATTCAGTGGCAACCTGAGTATCAGCCTGAACCTGCAAGAGAAGGCCTCCTCATCGACCTCTGAGGCCACTCCTGGACTCCCTGTCCCTGGTGGGGCTTCTGTGCACACACCACACCCTTCCAGAGCCCACCTTGATCAGTTTCCATCTTTCTGTTGCCCCTGAAACCCCTTCTCTAGAGCCCTGGCAATCTTACCACAACTCATTGCTTTCTCATTCCCTACAAGTCCCACTACCTGGGTTGGTTCCTCAGGGTTGAGGACTTGATCAGAGAAAAGGCTTAAATGTCATCCTTGCCATCCTCTCTTTTTACAAAGGGATATAGTGGAAGCCCAGAGGCAGTAGCTGGGAATGGCGGTCGCTAGGATTATCTGAATATTTTCTAAGGACAGACCTTGAGTTGAGCATTCCTTGTGCATTACCTCATTTAGCCCTCACAACAATCTCCTGGGAAAGGTACTATTATTATCTCCACTTGACAGACAAGATAACTGAGACTTGGTGAAGTTAAATATCTTGCCCCAGGACACCCAGCTACTAAGTGTTACAACAAAGATTCCAACCCATGTCAGCCTGACTTCAACGTCAATGTCTTAAATAGATTTCGGAAGCAATTTGTACAAAATCCCACAACAAATTTAGGGTGCAGCTAACCTCAGAACCCAGGTTACCAGCACTTACTATCCACCCTTAGGGGCTAGGTCCTTGGTGAACAATTGCTGTGATGAAGCCAAGGCCAGGCCTGGCCTGGTGGTCTCCTGCTGGCTCTGGCCCTGGTCCCTTCCCTGGCAGACCCCCGTTCAACCCTGGTCTTTGGGGAATTTCAGAGCTGGGAGGACTTGGGAACTCATCTTGCTGAATTCATTACTGTGACTTGTTCAAGGTCAAAAGTGAGCTTGGAGCAGAGCCTAACACCTATACTAGCCTCTGCCCATCCTGGCTCTATGCTCTGACCCTGCCCTGATGGGCCAGGTGACATCAGCTCCAAGAGTATTTCGTTGGTCAAGACTTGGTGACAAGTCTCAACAAGTCCTCTCGGAGAGGTTAAGATTAGCACAGAGACCTCAGCTATGACTCAGAGATGACCGGGGTCAGGTTAGCCTGGCTCCCATTACCACTCTCCTCTGATTCACCCGTGGAAAAGCAGTCCAAGACCTCTCTGCGGCTGCGCGCTTCCTCCCTTCGCTTCTAACCCACTGGGTTCTGCAGAGTGGGGAACAGGGCCTTCCCGTGTCTAAGCCTCAGAAGCTGACCTCGGAAGTTTGTTGGGGTTTGGCGATTCCCATCTCTGGGGCCCTCCCTGATATCTCCCATCATTTTCTCCTATTATTCGTCCCTCCTGGTCTTCCCAACAGTCAGCCAAAGAGTTTAACCCCGCCTGCTCTACTTCAGAGGGAAAATCCTTGGTCAGAAGCTGGCCTGGTACAGAGGGCTCTGTTTATACCTTACTGTGACCTCTCCAATTTCATCGAGCTTTTTAAGGGGTGATGGCCTCAGTGTAAGTATAAGGGATGCACTGATGGTGTGTTTCATATCACTCACACAACGTTAAAGCTACAGAAGTCGGTACCCTATGAATTCAGCTGTGTGTGCATGCATACATTTGTGTGTGTGTGTGTGTGTGTGTGTGTGTGTGTGTGTGTGTGTGTGTGTGGAGGGAGGAAGGGGAAAGGGATTAAAGTACAGGTCTGCATATCCCTATAGGATCCCATGGCTCTGCTTTCAGAAATCCCAGGTCAGGGCTGGCAGAACTCATTGTCCCCATCTGTAAGATGGCCGTTTGGACCTAATGGCCTATCAGCGTCCCAACCTGCATGCCAGTTTTTTTCCCCCACTCAGTTCGTTTTCAAATGTATTGCTTCCTAGACCCCAGTTGCTCTTTTCACACACAGCCCTGGCTTGGGTCTGAAACAGATATTTACCCTGTTCCCAAGCTCCCTTTCCAGCCTGCGTCCCAGAGGCATCTGTGAAGGAGCAGCAAAGGCAACAGGCGTCCCTGGTCAACCCTGACCTCTCCAGCAGACAGGAGAGATGAGGCTGGAGGAAGGGAGAGGCTGATTTCTGGTGCAACCCTGTGATGTCTGCCAGCAACCTTCAGAGCTGATCCCTTGCCTGCCCCCTGCCAGCCACTGACTTGATTTCAGGTTGGCTCTTTCCCCAAAGAAATTCCTAGAATAGTGGATGTGGTGGTAACCATGACATTCCCTTTTCCTTCTCTCCTCTTCTTTTTAAGGACCCGGTGGAGACATGGCCCTGCGGGGCTGGGAGTCAGGAATGGAACAGTTGCAGGGACCAGGGGCCTAATACAGCACTTTGTGGGCATCCGTGGAGCCACCATGTGAAAGAAATGACACCCCCTCCCCAGGACTGGAGAAGTGGCCAGGGCCATGGGGGAGAAGGCCTTTTGAAAGCTGTACCTCCAAGGAGGCAGGAGAGCGAGGGGAGACTGGGGGTGCCCTGGGCAGGGGAGATGCCTGCTCCTGCCCTGCGCCTGGCACTGGGCAAAGCCGGAGCGAGACTAAGGAGAGCCGAGAGCTATCTCCGCTTCTGCAGAGTCCCTGGGACAGCCTGCCCTGCAGCCAAAGAGTTAATTAAACCAAACAACCAGCCCTGGAGAAAAAGCAGGCAGTGCCCCTTTAAAATGCTGTAACTTTAATGGGCACAGCAGATGACAGTTATAAAAATCAGCAAAGGATGTGAACAGATGCTCCAGCAGAATCAGGGTCTCAATCACACAGGGTGGGGCTGGTGGCCCTTGATTGGGCTTGAGCTGGGAGGTGACAAGGAGTTATGCCACTCTATCACAGAAGGCAGTGGGGTGGGTATAAGAAGGCAGTAGATAGTGTCAGAGGTCAGGAGGCAGTGCTGTGAAAAACGAAGGATGATACGAGAACTATGCATCCAGAGGGAAGAACAAGGTACAGTGGCTTGTCAAGGCAAACCCAGTCCACTAGGATCTCGCCCATGGACAGGTGGTCTCTGTAGTCCACAGTCTGCGTCTAAGAACCCTGATCCTCAGAATGAGTAGCAAGGTCTAGACGCAGTGGGTGGCTGTCCCTTCCAAAAGCCAGGCTGAGCCTAGGCGCAAGGCCGGCCATGTGCTGGGGAAACTGCGGCCACACACACAGGGTGGGCTTGAGCCAGGGCAAGAGGTTGCCTGTCTGGTTCATCCCAGGCCTGCAGGGCAGATCTGGCTGTGCCGCTCAAGGCCACCCGGTGCGTGGAGAACACAGCTGGTCTGCCCGGAAAAGCCCAGCACAATCTGCATCTTTCTCACTTCATTCCTGTTGTCCCCAGGGACCAGAAGGGCCAGCCCAGGTCGTTCCAGCCCTCGGCAAAGAACAGCCCTACTCCCAGCAGCCAGTATTGTTTACACCCCTGACTTTGCTCCAGACCTGAACATGGCAGAATGCTGAGGAGAGGTTTGAGCGGGGCCTCATAGCACTGCCTAGGAAGAAACCCACTCCCCAGTCTCCTTCCAAGGTCAGAGACTCTCTCTCCACCAGTGAAGGGACAACAATGAAGGCAAAGTGGTGTCTCCACCAACCCATGGATCCTTATCCCTGTTTTTAATGGGCTAGTACCAGGTGGGCACTTGGGTACTGAACCAGATGGACAACTGAGATGACAGGCTTCATTCACATCTGAAGGAAACTTCTGGGACATCACTGTCACATTGCAATATCAATCTCTGTAGCCACTCTTTGGTAGGACTTGCTATGGCTTTGTAGACACAACAAACATCCATCCGTCCATCCATCCACCCATCTGTCCATTAATAGACTCATCTGACATCCTGTGTCTCCCTTTTCCTACCCTGGCTGGCACCACACTGAACTCCCTTAATATGTTTTTTGTTCTATGAAGCTTCCAGACTTTGACACAAGCTGTTCCCTACAATTTGGACACTCCACCCCCATCCAAGCCCTCTTGCTCATCCTGTCTCAGCTCAGACATGACTTTCTTCCAGGAAGCCATGGGCTATCTGATGGTGATGTTCCGCTGAACTCCCACAAACATTGGGTTTCTCATATTGTAGCATTTGTCACGCTGGATCGTCATCGCCAAGATGAACAAATGGACTATTTATTGCCTGCCTGCTGCTCTCTGAGACCTATGCAGGGTGCTGGGTGCAGAGATGAAGAAGATGCCATCCCATCTGCCCCCATGGTTTACAGGGAGAGGCAAGTACCTGAACCACCACCTGAAAGCAGTGGCCTCTTTCACACCTGTGGTTGGCCTGTCAGCAACTTTAGCTTCAGCTTTATCGCCATCATCATGATCAGAACCACCACTTCTTTTAAACAGCTTTATTAAGGTATAACTAATGCATAATAAACAGAGCTCTTTAAGGTGGATGGTTGGATTATTTCTGACAAGTAGACACCCATGAAACTATCACCATGATCAAGATAATTTTCATCTTCTCCAAGCTTCCTCTTGCCCCCTGTAGTCCTTTCTTCTGTCCCTCCCAGTCCCTTCCTTGTCCCCTGGCAGCCTCTGTTCTGCTTTCTGTCACTATAGATTAGTTTGCATTTTCTAGAGTTTTATATAAATGGAATCATACAGCACGTACTCTTTTTGTCCTGGCCTCTCTCACTCAGCACGATTACCTTGAGACTTGTCCAAGATGTTGCATGAGCCAGTAGCTTGTTCCTTTTTATTACTGACTATTGTTCCTTTGGATGGATGTACCAAGATTTGTTTATCCAGGCACCTCTTAATGGGGATTTGGGTTGTTTCCAGCTTGGGGCTACTCCAGATAAAACTGCCCAACATCTGTGTTTAAGGCTTTGCACAAGCCTTTGTGGGGATGGATGCTGTCATTTCTCTTATCACCACTTTCACACACAAGCTCCTCCCGTGTGGGGGCGGTGCCTGGTTAGCAGGACATCCTGAGAGGGGCTGGGGAGAGAAGCAAGGAGAAGTGAACACAAACCTGACTGGCTAAGGGCTTGCCACAGGTCACAGGGACAGGAAAAGGGGGGGTCTGCCTGCCTGGGAGGTGGCAGCTTTACACAACCCACACACCCCATTAGGGACTCCTGGCAGATCAGTACCAGAGTCTCTGTCTCTACACAGCTGATAATAGGAAAAAGTTTTAGAGGCATCTTCACTCATGCCCTGTTTAGAATAAAGAGCTATCTACTGGAACATTCTCTTCCTACTAGGGCAGAAGATGAGAAATCTCCTTCCCTCCACATATTGATGCCTTTCTTTCCTAAGTATATGCACACACACACACACACACACACACACACACACACAAGTATACGTACACACACAGTCCTCTGTGACTCATGGGGAAGCAGAGGGTCTGGGAGGGGAGAGATCCCTCAGACTCCAGAGGTGGGCTTCCTGGAAGAGAAGGTGGAATTGACCTGAGCTCTAATGCCCTAAGTCCTCACCTGGGAGCAGCTGCTCTGGCCTGACTTCAGGTGACTGCAGGGTCACTGAGGGGGCAGCTGAGATATGTAGGAGTTTGAAATAACCCATGGGTATCTGAGCTGCTTTTAATCCTGAAGCCCCACTCCCTCCCTCAGGTCCTCAGGGCCAGCAGTCCTCTGGTCCCTAAACCTCCCACACTGGCCCTCCCTGAATTCACCGCCCCAGTTGGGGTCACCACGTGAACAAGCCAGCCTTCAGACCCCTCCCCTCCCCAGCTCCCTCTGCCACGAGCTACCCTCTTCCGTCACCTCAGGGCCTCCCCTCTAAGTGAACCATTTTTGTCCTTGGGCCCCACTCCCAAGGCCTTTCTCATTTTTTCCTCCTTCAACAAGCTTCCTTTGATCAGCTCAAGTCACTCCCTGAATCTAATTTGTCAACCGTATTCGGTTTTTCACAAGGCCTGTGACCTGAGATAACTCCCTCACAGAGCCTCGACGAGTAAAACCAGGATTATCGGGATCTTAGAGACTACCTCAGTTTCCCTTTTTCTACCTGTAACATGAACTGTGCTGGGACCCAGGCTGGGGTGGGGCGTGTCAGTTTTCTGTTTCTGGCAGGCTCAGGCCACTCCTTTAAAACAGGGACACCGAAGCAGCAGGGCTTGATGAAGAGAGAGACGCAGGAATAAGCCATTCTGAGTTTTTCCCATCAGAGTGGGTCTCCAGAAGCCAGGAAAGGGGCAGAGGGCAGCTAGAAACCAAGGGCCCTGACTTCTTCTGGATGCTTATCTACCCTCAAATCAAGTCTGCCCGTTTTAATAAATGCTCTCCCATGCTCAGCATGAAGTATTGGTGACTGAAGGCCAGAGTAAGACAAATCATTTGGGGGATAGAGGGGAGCCAGCTATGATGGCACTACAAAAACAAAAAACATAAAACAAACAAAAAAAACTGATCAGAATGGGTAAAATACAAGAACTAGGTGTGTGTAATCCCAAACACAAAGACCACTGTCTGGCAGCCTAAGCAAAGGAGGGGCCCTGTGGTCTCTGGAGCCCAGGAGGGCTTCACGAACAGGGCCGTGTGGGAACCAGTGCACAAGAGCAGGCAGGGCTGACCTGGGAGTGGGGTGGAGGGCCCTGCAAACAGCCCAGCTCCCTCACAGTGGGGGCAGGCTGTGTCTGGGTCCCCCCTGTCCAGCTCCCTCTCACTTCCTTTGGCTTCGGTCCTCTGAGGGCTCCCCACATCTTTCCCCAACCTCTAACAACCCTCACCCCCCCGCACCAAGGTCTCGTTTCCAGGAAATCCAGAGGGTCAGTATGGGCTTCTGGCACCAACACTACCCCTTTCCTCTTTGGGGCCAGCAGCAGATCTGTATTGGGAAATGGCCATCCTGCGCCCCTGCCACAGCCCCGCATGCTGCCTTTCGGCCTCCCATGTCATCCAATCACCTGCAGCCTACAAGACCCTTTGGATGGGGCAGGTGAAGATGTGATGATATGGAAATATTATTGCCTTCAGCTATAAATACCCGCAGGCCCTGGCAGGGGTGGGGGATGCTGAATATAGTATCTGGTACCGGATCTTGATGTGCGCGCGCGCGCGCGCGCGCGTGTGTGTGTGTGTGTGTGTGTGTGTATCAGCATCACCTTGGGAGCTTATTAAAAATATGCATGCCTGGCCCCACCCTGGAAACTGAGTCAGAATACCCAGGACATGATGTTAGGATACATGTTTATATTTTTAACATTCACGAGGTGATTTTAACATCCTTCCCATGGCCCCACCTTCCCCCTGAGTTGGAAACAAAGAGGCTGAGGGACAAGAGAAGTTCACAGGTCTGGCCATCAGTCCTTTCTCATCCAATCAGCCCTGGAGCAGCCCTGGACACTCCGGCCCTCTCTGGACCCTCAGGAGGCATGGGAGCCTCCTGGTTTCACCTTCTTCACGGTTGGCTTCAGGGCATCATACCCACCCTGGCAAGGGGATCCATCAAAGCCAGAATTCAGGTTCACAGTCTTGGTCCTATGGGCTTTGTCTCTGCTTGTTTCTCACTCACATCTTGAAATGCTTGTAAAACCCATAGCTTCAGATTCTGGAATTGGTGTCACTGTTTCTACCTTGAACCACTTTTGAACTCACCTATTTAATTATGGTTAAGAGTCTCCTTTCAGCTGGTCTAGCTCAATATCCTCCTTCTTCCCCCAACTCTCTACACCCCGTGTTCCAGGACCCTTCCCTCTTAGGACAGTGGTGAAGGGTTTGCATTCTCTATCGCCTCCGCCACCAACAACCCCCATCACTGTGGTCACACCCACCGCAACAAGCACCATCAATGACATCTCCCTAGTTTTCACCACCACCACCATCCCTGCTGCTTCCACCATCGTGGCGATTATGGCACCATCATTACTACTGTTGGCATCAGTACCATCACCGCCTACACCCCATCACTGCCACTGCCACCAGCTATCACCGCTCCCTTGACTGCCAACACAATAAGCAATATTATGTCTGCCATCCTTTTCTTCATAAATCTGCATGGGCATGTATTTAAATCCCACCCTGACTTTCACTTGAGCCTGACTTGTATTCTTGGTTGACACCTTCACCTTGCAATGATGCTCTTGTCCAGGAACTCGCAGGGGCTTCCCAGGCTGCTGGGGGCAATGGCATCCCCCCTTCCAGGGACCCCAGACTACAAGGGAAGACATACTCTGAAGAACTCCACACTGGAGAAGATCCTCCTTTGATTGTCCACAAGGAGGGAGACCCCTGAGGAAGACAGTCTCTTAGGGAACCCCCGGACTGATGGGAGAGGAGTCTTCAGACCTGGTGAAGGAATTGCCTTAGGGATTCCAAGATTGCTGGGGGAGCATTCCCTCAGGAAGTCCCCTCCCTGTGTTGATGGGAGAGCCTTTTCGGAGAGCCTTTTCAGAGATCCATGTTCTGACGAAGGTGGATTCTCCTCAGTGAAGCCTTTGACTAAGTAACGGGTGAAGGCCATCCCCTCATGGAGGTTGGAAACTGCTGACAGGGTCAGAAGTACCCTGAGGAAGGGGGCATGGAGAGAAGGGAGGTGCTTTCCTAAGACTATCATTTGAGAAGACAGAGCTTAGACGCAGGCCAAAAACCATACTAAAAAGTATCAGGTAACACAGGGGGATGGACCTCAGGCCTGCTACAGCTGCCGGATTTCTGTGTCTGCGATGGTGTTCAAGGCTGAGTGAGAGCGGGGCTCTAGGCTGAGTGAGCCCTTTGCAGCTCCCTGTCCCCAGGATCTGGCTTCCCCAGTGATGACCCAGCCCATCTCCAGCCTGGGAGTGGCTGGCGGGTATGTGCCAGACTCGCATTGTTTCCACAGCCGCTCCCTGTTTCCAGGTTGTGTCCACCCCCGCCTGGCGCCAGACCTTGCCTGGCAGCCCCAAGTGCAGACGCAGGGCTCAGGGGCACTCAGGGCCAAGAATGAGTGGAGCAGTGCCCTTGGCCAGAGCCAGTAGAGTCCTCTTCCCGCACAGGGCAAGGGAGGATGATGTGGGAGTTCAGGTGTCTGACAATATCAGGAATGAGCTGGACCCTGATCAGAAGACACCATCATTTGGGGACTTTCACTATCATTACATTCAATTGGGTCCAACCATTCTTTCTAGTCCCTCAAGGTTTCACTTTGCCTTGCCAAGTTCCTTTTTCAAAGTCTCTCTAGAAGCTTATTTCCTCCAGGAAATCATCCCTGGTTTTTCCCTTAGAGAGCAGAGCTCAAAATATCATAGGTTCATATTCTTACGTGAATGTGTAGTCATTCTGCTTCCCAGCTACAGAATAACTCCAACTCTAAGCTCAGTCAGAGCCTTGACTTTGACCTTATATTTATTGATCCTAACACTGACTGTGGACAGAGTCTAACCCTAATCGAAGGTAGATCCTAACCCTGGAAACTCAGCTCCCAACTCTATCTGCTGCCTTTCAGAGAAAAATCATTGATTGCTAAGGAAAACCAGGTAAGAAATTATGGTGGCCAGCCTCAGCCCTCTGCAGTGGTTATAGCTTTCACTCTCAGTAACTGCTTCATCGAAGACGTGCGTGTGTGTGTGTATGTGTGTGTGTGTGTGTGTTTTCTTTATTCTATTTAGAATCTCCTTTCATCACAATTCCATCCCATCTTCTCCAGGGAACAGAGAAAATAGGAAAAGGATCTCAGGTTACATGGGGAGGAATTCTCTGCTAAGCCTGGAGTTCCAGGAGGCCCGCAGCCGCCTAGTGGGGCCGGATGTCACTGCATCCGTTGTGTGTCTCCCTCCTCCCCTGCTCAGGAATGAGCTGGGAACTTGAGAGATTATGTGAGTGGGAGGCAGCCACTAGGACGTGTTAGACCTTTAGAACTTCTGTTTGTCATCTCAGACAGTGACCAAAAATAATAGAACCCTTCTCAATTCATCTTTCCCTGCTTCTAGTCCAGCTCTTCATTTCTACAGCCATCTGGCCATCCTTGGACCTCCTCCTGCATCCCGCTCATTCTATAGCCTCCTGTACACTCTCTCTCTCTCTCCCTCTCATTCTTCTTCTGTCTCTTGTTTTCAGTCTTTCTCTACTTTTTAAACCTTATCTTTCTTTCTCATCCAATTTCTCTGTGTCCCTCTATTGATCCCTACCTTTTTCTTTTCTCAGAAAAATATTAAGCATCCAGTACTTGTTTGCAAAATTTAGTTTCACCTGACATTATAAGGCTTCACAAGATGATGCAAGTGTAAGTCTTTCCTCTTTGACCAGAAACCTGAGCTACAGACTTTTCCTATCTCTTCCACAGCAGAGTTTAGCTCATGGCAAAATCCAAAAATATCAGAATGAGGAAGGCCCAGGAAATTCAGTGCTCTCATTTAACAAAGGAGGGGCATTGAGACCCCATAAAAGGAAGGATATTTCTCTGGACAGCCTGGCCTATTATTAATGGAGCTACAAGCCTGACCTATACTTTACCCCCATCAAGAATGAACTTTTCCCTCTCCAGAGAATTGCCTCTGATCCATCCACACCATTGGCTTCCTTTGAATTTAACTTAGTTCCTCTGAGCAGACCAATGATATAGGAATATAATACAGATGATTCTAAGACAAACAAAAACATGTCTAGGATGATGAAGTCGGGGTCTCAATGTGGGAGAATGAGACCAAGTGAGCTGAGTCATAAAGAAAAAGGGAGAGGATGAGACTCAGTCTAAATTTATTGAAATCTGAGTCTGCTGGACCATTAACTAGATGGATGGACGGATGGACATACCAACTGAGCTCTGAGTAAGATATGCATACATGTGTCCTATCATCCATCCCACCCACTCACATTACCTGAGATTGTTGTCAAAATGACCAAAATATTAGAAATGTGGAAATAGGAAATGTACAGGATCACTGATAATATGGAAGAGTACCACTGACATCCAGAAAATCAGGGAGCCTTTTGCAAGAGTGCAAAATCAAGGACAGCAACAAAGCCAATCTGCAGTGACTCTGCCTGAGAAGCAGCACCCTAAAACGGAAGTGAGGAGAAGAGAGCTGGATGAGGATTGGAGGAGTCAGAGGACCGAGTGCCGGTAAGGAACACACCATGTACACTCCCTCCACACTACAGAGCAGCAGTCTGTGTAAGTGGCACAAGAGGCCCCAGGTTTTGAGTGACAGCAACCTCCCACAGAAAGCCTGCAGGGAAGTGGAGTTTGCCCTGGTAGAGTGGGCAATGATCCATGGAAGGAGGTCGGGTCCAGCTGTGGTTTATACCTGGAATGAAGGCCAGACCTAACAGGAAAACGGAAGTAGAAAATAGCTTCCCCAAACACTGAGCCAGAGTCCCAGACACACAGTCCCCTGCTAGGCCTGCTCACAGCTCTGCCTCCCTTCTCACTCTGAATGGATTGTGTAAATTATTACCAGCCACCTCTTCAGCTTAAGATCTGACAGCAGAATTTGTGCAGCAACAAAAAAGAATGTGATAGAAGCTAAGAACAATTCCTCCACTGGTTGTTCTGGCTGGTCTTGCTGATTTGTCCTCAGGAGGAAGCTGAAGAACCCAGCATGGACCAAAAAGATTCCGTAAGATGTAGATGAAAAATTATACTTTTATCAAATATTTAGTACAGGAAATGTTAGGAAATAGTTGCTTTTTGTTCTCAAATAATTCAATGAAATGTAAACTCTATAAAAAAGAGATAACAAATGAGATGATGAAATATGAGATAAATGAGTGAGATGAAAAGGGGTAAGTTCAAGAGTTTAAGATAAAAGAGGGGTTTGATGATGGGGAGAGAGAGTAAGGAAACTAGAAAAGCCACAGAAGAAGTGAAATCTGCGTTAGGTGTAGAAAGAGGAATTTGACACTGAAGAAAATAGAATCAATGATGTGAAGGATATTAAGTTTTTTCAGAATGCCAAGGAAAACAATAAAGAGACAGAATGATTAAAATAAAATGAGAATCTTTGTGGACAGGAAAACTCAATAGTGTCAAGATCTCATTTCTTTCTAACTTGATCTACAGATTCAATGCAATTTCAGTCATAATCCCAGTAAGTTATTTTTGCAGATATTGACATTCTGATTCTAAAGTTTACATGGAGAGGTAAAAGACCCAGTATTGTAGCTAACACAACATTGAAAGAGAAGAACAAACCTGGAGGACTGACACTGCCTTAGAAAGAGATCCTTATCCATGGAGTCAACTGATCTTAGATAAGGAACAAAGACAATACAATGGAATAAAAATAGTCTTTCACCAAGTGGTACTGAACTACTGGACATTCACATGCAGAAAAAGTGAATCTAGACACATATATTTTACTTTTACAAATGTGAACCCAAAATAGATCATAATGTTAAATGTAAAATGCAAAACTATAACACTCTTAGAATACAACGTAAGAGAAAACCTAGATAACTTGAATTTGGTGATGTTCAAGTTATTATCAGGTCAAGGGGTTTGGTTTTTAGCTTCGCACCAAAGGCATGATCCATGAAATAAATGATAAGCTGGATTTCACTGAAGTTAAAAACTTCTCTTGCAACAGGCACTGTCAAGAGAATGGGAAGATAAACCACAGACTAGGAGAAAATATTTACAAAAGACATATTTGATAAATGACTTTTTCCAAAATATACAGAGAGCCTTAAACTTAAAGATAAGAAAATAAACAGTTCATTTAAAAAATGGGCACAAATGAACACCTCACCCAAAAAGATATACAGAGGACAAATAAGCACATGAAAAGATGCTCCACATCATATATTATCAGAGAAATGCAACTTAAAGCAACAATGGAATACCACTACCCCCCTAATAGAATGACCAAAATCCAGAACACTGACAGCACTAAATGCTAATGAGGAGGTGGAGCAGCAGGAACAGTCATTCATTGCTGGTGGGAAAACAAAGTTGTACAGCCACTTTGGAAGGCAGCTTAGCAGCTTCTTACACAACTAAGCATACTCTCAACATACAACCCAGAGAATGCACTGCTTGGTATTTATCCAAATGAGTTGAAAACTTATGTCCACACAAAAACCTGCATATAAATGTTCAGAGCAACTTTATTTATAATTGCCAAAACTTGGAAGCCACCAAGATGTGCTTCAGTAAATAAATGGATACACAAACTGCGGTATAGTCGGACAATGGAATATTATTCAGTACTAAAAAGAAATTAACTGTCTTGAAGGAACCTTAAATGTATATCACTAAGTGAAAAAAAGCCAATCCAAAAAGGCTATATACTGTATCATTCTAACTGTATGACACTTTGGATATGGCAAAACTATGGGGACAGGAGAAAGATCAGTGGTTGGTGAGGTTGTTCTAGAGGAAGGGCCTACTAGGAAGAGCCCAGAGGATTTTCAGGGCAGGAAATTGTTTTATGATACTACATAATAGTATGATATTATAATGGTGGATGCATGTCATTATACATTTGTCAAAACCCATAGAATCTGCAATTACCAAGAGTGTGATGTAATGTAAATTATGGACCTTGGGTGATAATGAGGTGTCAATGTAGGTTCAACAATTGTCACAAATGTACCACTTTGGTATGGATGTTATTTGGGGGAGACTCCAGGGACAGGGTAATACAGGAACTTTCTATACTTTCTGCTCAATTTTTTTGTGAACCTAATAGTGTTCTGAAAAATAAAGTCTGCTAAAAGGAAGAGAAAGAAGAGAATATGGTATTGTGAAAGGAAAGAGCAAGGATTCAATGTTCAGATAATTGATATTCCTGAGGAAGAAATCAGAACCAAGGACACCCATCCCACAACAATAGGAACAAAACTTTTTTGAGTTGAAGAAAGACCTAAAAAGGAATAAATACACTGCATATACCCCCAAAGAAATTTCCAAAATTCAATGATAAAGAGCGTCATGATGAAAAAGAAAATAAATTACATACAAAAGAAAAAAAGGTCAACTTTGGACTTCTTTTCTGTTTAATGCAAAAAAAGGAAGTAAGATATTAGAAGCTTTGAGAAAGAGAGTCTGTGACTGGAAACACAAACCAGCCAAGTTTCCACCCATGTGTGAAGGCCATTGCCATATGTGAAAGGGTTCAGAGGGTTGCATCCACGTGCTTCCTAAAAGGAGTACACTTGTTTCCAGTATACATAAGACATAGCCCACTTGAAGGCATAATCCATCCAATAAAGGACTCACTCAGGAAAGGGGAGGGTGTAATGTCAGACTGATAGCACTGTTAAATATAGACTCCGACCTAGGTCATTGTGGGTAATATGGTTCAAAGAAAAAAATGACTGCCCCTGTCCAAAACTGGAGAGAGGACATCAGGGTCCTAGATGGCCATTTCCATGGGCAGTTTCTATACTAAATTAATTAATTCTTTACCCATAAAAATTCCTTAAGCCATTAATGTGCCACCTTGATGTAAGTGGTATTTACATAGGTATATACCTAGGTAAAAATTCATTAAGCTGTATACTTAGGATTTGTATATTCTATTGCATATAAGTTATACCTATTAAAAATAAATTTAAGAAATGAAAAGACAAAAAAATCCACTTACATCAAAAACATTGGCACTCCTACCACTGGGAAGAAATACCATTAAATGGGCGTGTTTTAGCTATCAACATGACATCTCTGCGTGAGTTAGACAATGGCATTCTCTTTCTCAAGAGCCTTTACTTCCATCTCTTAAAATTGTAATAATAAATATACGTGTCTTTGATGACTATTATTAAATTTTATCTGCTCAGCTATGGTACATTTGTGTAGTACACAACCTGCCCAAGGTTTAGCCTTAGCTGCCTACCTGCCCAAACCCCTCCCTCCGTAGCCTCTGCCTCCACCTAGAGAGGGAGCCAACTGCTCCTGGACTGCTTTCCTGCCCAGCTGGCCCAGTTCATCCACACTGGCCCATTCTTTATTTCAAACTTAACTTCTGGAGTAATATGATAAATATCTCTGCACAAGGGAAGTTTGCCATTAAGTTCCCCATAAATTCAGCATAAGATTTCTTGCTACAATTGCCAGAAGTAAGTGGATTACCTCTACCTCTTCAACTGCTCAGAAACCCCTGGTCTTTGCTAAGTCTACCCCATGTACGCTGGGGCCTGCTGGCAGGGAAATGAGCTTATAGTTGGTCACCCCTGTTCTGTTTTTGACTTGGCACCTTTACGGAGGAAGCAAACAAATGGGCACAGTCTCCACAGGGCCCCAGGCTTATTTGGGAAGTCTGCTGACCAGGGACGGGAATGTAGCCACTCCCACTCCCCAGTCCCCACCTTACTGTTTGTCCCCTGAGGGAAGCCAGTATCTCTGCTTTCCCTTTCTCTTCCTGAAATAATGATATTAATGACAAGAATTTGAGGGCACCTTTATTCTCGAATGAGCTGTAGGATTTTATAATGTTTATTTCCCTTGACAGCTCTAAAGCCCCATTATTCTTACCATAGAATTAATTAATTAATTCTCAAGGAATAAATGAAATTAACACATTTTAACAGCTTTCTATTGTAAAGAGGTCAGCAGCGCGAGAATGGCTTAGGGAATTCTTTATGGTTAAAGAATTCACCTAAAGGTGAATGTTACAAATTGCAGCAAATAAAACACACAAGACTGACAAAAATCCTTGTGAGGAATTCCTTAGCCCCAAACCCTGCCAGCTTGTTAGATGCTGCTATTACAGAGCACAGGGAGGCTCACCCATCATCCTCAAACACCATCACAGAGTAACAGCTGATGCTCACCATGACCAGGAATTTCAACCCCGAGAGAAGTTATAAAAAGGGTCAGAGTACCTCCCTACTCTGAAGCAAATGGCCAGTTGTGTGTCAAATCTTCTGCGTCCATCTAGCCCCACGAAAAAATGGGAGGATTGGAGAGATGTGCTTAATCTCGTTTGAAAGCAGGGAACAGGGAAGGTGGGGAGGAAAGCTTGCCAGCAGGTGGCTGTGGTCATTTCTAAGTGCTAAGGAACATTTGGGGTCACCAAGGGCTCATCTTAGGCTCTTGGTCTCCTGGAATTTCCTCCTAATTTCTTATATTGAAACAGTGGTTATCAACTGGGGGCAATTTTGCCCCCAGAGAACACCGACAAGGTCTGGAGACATTTTCGTTTGCCAAAACATAGGGAGAAGGGCGTTGCTACTGGCATCTAGTGAGTAGAAGCCAGGGATTCTGCTAGATATCTTACAAGGCCCACGACGGTCCCCTCTGCCTGGGAATTATCCAGCCCAAAATGCCAGTAGTGTTAAGGTCCAGAGACTCCATTTTAAAGGAACCAGAATTCTGCCTGACTCAGAGAAAGGGGTTGCATCCGATGAGGACTGGCACAAAGGCTTCTCCTTGCCTCCCTACAGCAGCAACTTGCTCCAGGTGGGTCTAATTGTGCAGTCTCTCCCCCTCAGCACCTGACCGTGGCGCCAAACAAAATCTCTCGTGTCCCAACATATGTGTGGAGGCCTTTTCTCTTTCTTGTTGGTTGTGGTCAGAAACCTTAAGGGCATTCCAGCACCTTCCCACATCACCACATGCCCATTCGAGGGCTGGCAGGCCCCGTGCCTGCCGCAGATGGAGAGGCGTTTGTGGCTTTGAGACCATTTACGCTCCCACTGTCTGACTGACCTATCACACTTTCTCCCAGCCTGAGCTCTCTGGCTCTGAAGCAAGCCCCCCCAAGTTAAAACCACAGCTCAAAGCCCTTCGCCTGGTCCCTCCAGGTTAGCCAATCCTCACACATGGCCCTGGTTTCTACAGGGCCTATTTCTCTACTAGGCATGAGAGATACAGCGTCAAGGGCTTGCAATAATTTTCAGGGGTCACGAAAGTATTTCAATTCAATCTACTTTAAAAATCAAAAGAAAAAAGAATATACTAATAATAATGAAGCATAATAACTGAATTAATCTTTTTACCGACACTGTTGTAAATATAAGTTTATATATATATATATATATATATATATATATATATATATATATATATGTAGGAAGAGGCCCATGAAGGCAAAAGTGCCCAGGGTCTGTGAAAGTCACAATGGGGCCCTAGGTTTCCAGGAGCACACACCCTCCGTTGCAGCCTCAGGTCAGGAAAGTGTGTTAGCAGGTGAATTAGGGTCATGGAAGCTAAAGGAAATCTGGCAGGAATCTATCTTCCCCTTCCAGGAAAGACTCTAACTTTTAAAGAAATTGTTTATCTATTGAGGCCTGCTGTTTTCACCAGGGAATCTGTTAGACTTAACTTTAGTGAGTTGACATAACCCTGCGTGACCTTGGTTCTCTGTCTGAGGCATCCAGTATCAGAGGGAGCCGCCCCCACAGGTTGTAAATCAAGTTCAGAGAGCCTCCCAGCTTCCCTCCAGCTTAGAGGTAGATTCTAGGGCCCGGCAGCTCTCGAGGGCTAGTTCCTCCTCCAGGCACCAAGTGACCGAATGTTTGGCTTCTGTACTGAGGACACACTCCCGGATGATGATTTAATTTGTGCTACATCTGGGCACTGCCCTGAGTGTTAAAAAAAACCTGGGCAAACCTCCAAATTGTGCCCCAGATATGAACTGCCTTCTCCAGTTAGCTTCTCTTCTCTTTCCATGCCAACTGAAAGCCAACTGGGGAAAAAAGCAAGAAAATATATCACATATAACAAATGAAAGATATAAGGAACATGAAACAGAGCTCCAAAACAGAAGTGTAAACAGTATGAAGTATGATAAGTATGATAATAAATATAATTATACAACAGTCACAAAAGACACACCTATACCAATGTGTCATGGAACTTTAGAATTTAAAAAATGAGTAAAAGAATGCCAAACAAATGAGGATAAAGGAAAAGATAGCAGAAGTCACAAGAATATCAAACAAAGCAATTAGATTGGACAAAGGGTCACTTGCTAAATGCTATAGGACACATCTGCTTCGGTATTCATAAACTTTATGTACCTATTAACACACTTGTTGAACTTTAAAGAGCAAAATCTGCCAAATATGCAAAGAGAAATTGACAGGAGCATGGCAATATGGGAAATTTAAGATGCCATGTTCCAATTTAATTAATGAAATAACCACAAAAGCAATAGTATAGAGCATCTGGATGATATAGTTAATAAAGTAGAGTTAATATGCTTATAAGCCTCACCGCCTACAAACAGAATACACCTCCCTTTCAAGCATTCATAATACATTAAAAACGATCATATCTTAGGCCACAAAAAATGCCTCAAAGTAAAATCCTCAAAGTAGAAACTGTACAGACCATATCCTCTAACCACAATGCAATAAAACTAGATATTAATAACGAAAGTTCAAACAAAAAATTGCAACTACTTAGGAATTTACATTGAGTTCCCTGAATAACTTTTGGTTTAAAGAGGAAATCAATTCTGCAATCACAGATTTTTAGGGAAATAATGACAATGAGAAAGTCAATATATCCAACTTTATACATACCATATGATCTCTATTATGTTTAAAAAATTGTCATGGCAAAAGAATGGAAATAAAATGCATCAAAGTATTAACAATGTCTCAGGGTAACATTGAATGTCTCTTGGGGGCTAGGGACCATACACTGTGTCCTCATTTTATATTCCCAACACCTGGCAGGTAAGAATTAACACCCACTTTTACAGAAGAGAAAAACGAGGCTGAAAATGTGAAATGCTTTGGAAAACATCACATACTTAATGAATGCAGAGTCAGGATTAAGACCAGGTCTGATGCAACATGCCGAGCACTCTTCCCTCAACCACACTTCCCTGCGCTGGAGGCCGAGTTTCCTCCAAGTAAACCTAAGAGACCATAGGTGGTTTCTGAGGGCCCTTCCAGTTCAGCCCTCTGGGACTCTAAGAAACAGGACAGAAGGAAACTTAATCCTCAGTTGGCTTTTATGCTAGCTGGGAATATAGGTTTGCAAACTGGGAGAATTCAGCAATTGGTCCACCCAGAGAGGAACATGAATCACATGTGCTAGGTACGAAAGCTTCCACCCCCATCCTATAAGACAAAGATTTGCTGGGTACCAACTGTATGTACTGGCACTAAGCATGTGACAAGTGGGCATCTGGGACATAGAGGACAAGTGGCCATCTGCCCTCTGAGAGCTTTAGAGAGAAGCTGGTATACCTTCCCAATAGCTGACTAAAATGCAAGACACACTGTGCCGGAGCCATGTAGAGACTCGGGTTTGGATGAAACAAAACAAGAGGTGCGCCTTGAAGGCACAGGGGGAGGTGCTCCATCTAGACAAGTGACATGAACAAAGTCTTGGGAGCTAAGATGAGCACAACTCTGACTGTTCATAACCCTGAACAGAGTTGCAATTGGTTAGGCTTTCATCTTGCTGGCAAGGTCAGATGTCTGGATGCCTTGTTCCTGGGTGAGACCACGCCCCCACCATCACAGGGATCTCAGCTCATCTCCTGCTCACCTTCTCAAAGACACCTGCAAAAAATGAGGTGTCTCTAACATCCCCACAATCTCCTCTTCTTTCAGGTATCTTCACTACCCTTCACATCACAAAGTGTTTTAGATACTGTTAGTGTTCAAGGCACACTTTTAAAAAATAAAATTTTTGGTGACACACTTGCTGGGATTAAAAGGTTCAAAACATCTTGTGACTGTGTTGGTAGCTGAGAGTGGAGCTGTGTGGGTGCCTCTGGCCCAGAGCGCAGCTCCTCTGGGTCACTGTATGACCTGGACCTTGTACTTCAGAGGTGGGACCTCCCCTGCCCTTCATATCCTCTCGGCTGCTTTTGAGAGACCAAGACAAGCCCTGTTTTCCCCATCAGATAGCAGTGCCCCAAGGGAAGGGACTGTGATCCTGGCATCTGGGGCACCTGAGGAAGCATGCGGTCTGTATTCTCCCACACTCTTTGGCATGGTTTCACCCACAGCTCCCTGACATGTTGGAGAAAAGGACTTAGCATTGCAGCTCGCCAAGAGGGAAGGCTGGAACATTAGCTTCATGGAATGTTAGAGATCCTCTAGCTGAGAGTTTCCCAACCAGCAGTCCACAGATGGGCATCAGGCCAGGGCAGATTTTTACTGGTCTGCACAATTTTTCCTTCCCCACATTTCTTTCCTCCTAAACCTTAGAAACTGAAGCACATCCGAGTGGCCCCCAACCTCTGTAGACATAGCAAGGAGTCTGGCTTGGACTGTTATGGTGCTGGAGCACTTGTGTGGTATTGTCTTGCTGCTGAGCCTGAAGCACGTTCTCTTTCTCCAGTGTGTCAAAGAGCCTGCAGAGGCCATTCATCCTCCTCTGCTGCCTATAAGCCAAGGTTTGCCTCACCTACAGCACTTGCATAAGCTCTTCCCTCAGCCTGATATACCCTCACCCCTTGCCTGTTGGGCAAACTCCTACTCACCTGGCATCAGCTCTTGTGGGAGTTTTCTCTTGACCAGCCTCCTGGCTCAGTTGGGTGACCCTGTTCCATGAACACCCAGTGCACTACCCACCACTCTCACTGCACGAACACTTACACACATACACCCAGACACACTCAGCCTCTGTGACTGTGCAGGTCTAGCTTCTCTGTCTCCCCAACAGACCATGAATTCCTTGAAGGCAACAACCTAAGTTCCCCCATCATTGTGTTCTCAACACCTGGCAAATGAGTGGGTAAATAGATGGATGGATGGATGGGTGGACAGGTAGATGGTTGAAAGAGGGTCTGGATCTTGCTATTTATGCTTCAATGGGATGGGAGTGGGAGTAAGGGTTTCTGGCTAAGACCCACTCAGGATGGTGTGTCCACAATTTTTTTCTCTATCCCATGTTATTTGAAAGAGATACCTTGCATCAAAGTTGAAATATCCGAGGACCACATGTTTGTTATTCCTTCTCCTCTGACTTCTTCAAGAGGTTGTGATAGCAGCAGGAGGGCCAAGGGGAGAATTTTGGATCTGCTTCTTACTTTCTTAGTCCAGAAGTGGCTGTGACCCTCATGATGACTATGTTTTCCATATCCAGAAGTGTGTGTGCGCGTGTGTGCACACGCATGCACGCACAGATGGCAAGGCGTATAAGGGCCTGGAGAAGATCTCAGGCCATGCTTTTCTCTCAAGCTAGCTTCAGGCTATTGTCAACCGTTAACCATCCTGCCCTGCCGTCCAGCCCACCTAATCAGTTGTTTCATTTGCTGTGGCCCCAGTCACCCCAGGTGGATGGCCACTACTGGAGGCTTGACTGCAGATCACAAACATGAACACACACACATATTCACAGACTTGTCTACTCACAGTCATGCACACACGGGCATGTACCCTCACACGCACTCATGCTCACATATAAATGCACACATTGATATACTCACGCACACACCCTCTGGTTCCAGTCAATCAGAAGTCAATGGGAATCAAAGCGCATGGTCAGTATCTCAGTGATTCTCAGTGCAGCATTCCTGGTGGGGCTGGGTCAGGAACAGAGCAGGATATCCAACCCCTTATCTGCACATCAGGCTTTCACCGCAGTCCCCTATCACCTGCTCCCCGTGTCTCCACAGCTCTGGAAGAAATTCTTCCATGGACAGTCAGATTTACACCATTTTTTTTTTTTTTGCTTTTTTTTTTTTTACAGTTTTATTGAAGTATAATTCACATGCCATAAAATTCACTTTTAATGCAATGTCACCAATGATTTTAGTAAATTCATAGAGTAATGCAATGATCACCACAACCCAGTTTTAGTAGATAGAGCCCCATCACCCCCATCAAGTTTCTCAGGCTGGGGAGGACTCTCTCTCTTCTTATTTTACTAAGCATTGTCCTCACAAATGGGAGCATATTGTTTGGGTTGAGTATTGCGGTTCTTAGCCATTTATACCTTAGTGTGGATTAATTTAGTGTGTTGCTTTTATACATTCACTTAATTCATTAAGCAATAATTTAGCACTCCTACCATGGCCAAGGCTGATGAGAGCTGATGCTCCCTGGCTCCTCAGCCAGGAGTTGAATCATTCTCCAGGGGCTCTGCCTCCACGCAGGCCCTGCCCTTTTCCCTAAGGCAGCTCCACCAGGGAATCCCATGTTTGGAACAGAGATAGGTATTATGAGTCCATTCCCAAAGAGTCAAAACTTTGTAGAGACAATATAATAGTTACACAATCACCATGATACATTCTGGAAAGCATTCAGTGGGTTAATAGAGGTGCAGAATGACAGGGTGCTGTGAAAGTTAGAGGGTAGAATGGTCTTTCAGGGCAGGGAGAAGGCAGTGGAGTGTGTGAAAGTCCTTGAGGGCAGGGTGCTGTGAATCAGGGGTCAGAGAGTGAGGAAGGAGAACCAGGAAGGGTGAAGGGGAACAAGCCCTTGGCACATTGTAGTGGGGGGGGTCACTGTCCCAGAGCTCTTCCTGTGGAGCCATCCATCCAGACATTTCCCCTGCTTCCTTGGGGGCCTCAGATGCCCTGGGTGCATTGGCCAGCTCTGATGGACAGCAATGCCTAAGCAAGAGGAGTCTGGACATAAGGCTAACCCAACCACCCCACGTCAAGTCAAAATCTGCCTCAAGATGTTATCAAACAGGAGATGTGGGCCATCACCCTTGGAGTATGACCTGACAAGACCCACTGCCATGGCCCCAGAGTTGCCCCCAGCCAAGCCAACTAATCCTCGCCTCCTTCTTCCTCCAGTTCTCTCTCTCCTTCCAGGACTTGGTTCCATCTCATTTTATTTTTTTATGCTATCCCTTGCCCCCACCCCTGCTCTCATTTCCTCTTTCCACAGTGCAAGGGAATTTCGGCTGGAACAATCCATAGTATGTGGTGGGCCTGGGGGGGCATCCAGAGGTCGCTGGAGCTGGGAGGGCCCCAGGCAGGGGCTGAGCAATGTGTCACTGCCAGGGCTTGGCAGAGGCTCCAGCCCCGGGGGGTTGGGAGCAAGGGAGGCCTGGGAGGTGGGGGCAGAGGGTAGTCAGGAAGCCTGGAGCCTGCCAGGGGAGACAACCTGAGGCGTGGAGGGGCGGGGGGAGTCCACTTGAGTTTGGAAGGGAGATTCTTGCTGGCCACTTCCTGTCCAAGCTCCCAGGGCCTTTAGTGAGGTCTCCTGGCTTGGAAGGTGCCACCCTAGCCAAGAATTCTTCTTTCCTTTTTTTTCTTTTACTAAATTAAATAATAGAGGGACTGTATCTATCTCTATTTCCATGTAGCCAAGTCTGAGCCTCGGCTGATCCTGGAAACCAACCAGGTACGTGGAAAGAGGAAAAAGCAACAGCCAAAGAAAATGAAGTGATGCCTTGAAGGCCAGATGGAGGCCGTGGGCAGGGATCTGCAGGAGGCCCTGGGCTGGGGGGACAAGGAAAGGGGTCTGTCTGGCCTCAGAGCAGAAGGGTGAAGGCCTCTGGGGTAGGTCTTCAACATGCACAGCCAGAGCATGAATGGCCCTTCCTGGATGGAGATTCCTAAGGCTCTTGAGGGACCCAGAGAGAGCAGGGAGGTCTCTGTTTTTGGTGGAGGGCAGGAGAGAGAATGTGGTGGATTGGCTTGGTGAGAAGAGGGAGATCATTCAGTGTTTGAATCTGTTCCTTAGTCTGGTATCCCTGCTCATTCTAGCCTAGAATGCTCACTTTGGCCTGCAGCTCCTTTCTCTTACTTCCCCTCACTTCCGTCTCCCCATGTTTGGCTGATTCTTCCACTGAAGAACATTAGACGTGGGTCCCAAGAGGAAAATATGGTTGGTGGCAGGGTGGGGAGAAGGAGTGATGATTCTACCCTATCAACTTTTTCTGAAAAGGAGAAGACACACACCCATATCTTCTCTGCCTTTAACTGTTGCCCTTCTCTCCTCTCCTGCTGCTTCTGGCTTGAGTGGGAGCCCTGAAATTCCACAAGGGCAAAGCCCCCTGACCAATTCTGCCGTATGTACTCCAGGCACCCTCAGGCCCATTCCCCGCATCGCAGTCCAGAGTCATCTTCCTTTCCTAAGATACCAGCCCCTTCTCAACGTTAAAATCCATCGATGTCTTTTCTCAGCTTGCAGGATTTAATCCAAGTTTCTAAGTGTGTCACGGAAGGTCCAACATGAACCACTCCCACACCATGACACTACTAACACCCCACCTTCCCAAGTTCTAGTACCCACTTCTCACCACTAAATTCTCTGAGTGTTCTGCACTCTCCCTGCCCCCACATTGACGGCCCTCTTAGCTAGGGGAGTACCCTCTGCCATGTACCTGGTTAACACCTTTAGTCCCAGCACCAAGGACAGCGCCTGGCACAGAGCAGGTGCCAATAAATAATGATGAACGAATGAGTCTTTCAGACTCTGCTCTGCCTCCCCTCCCTCAGACAGGATGAGGCCCCTGTAGCTAGGTTAGGCTTCCCTAGATCTTATCACATATTGAAATGGCCTGACCACTTATGTAGATGATAGGATTTTAGCATCTTCACTGATGTACTTTTTCATCCAAGTATTTATTTTCATCCCATGGTTTCCTTACATTTAAGCTAGATTATGAGGCACCCATGCACTCAGTAAGGGCTGTTTCAGTAGAAAGGCAGCAATATATTTGGGAGAGTTTAAAGCATATATCCTGAGAGGATGAAATAAATGATGAGTCTAGGAGGATGCTCCTGATTAAGGAAAATGGAGAGAAAGGTGGATGTGAAAAAAGTGAGGCCTAGATAGGAAGGAAAGCACTGCACCAGAGAAACCATGTATTCAAGGGTATGATCAGCATCCTGAAGTGCCTAGTTTCTCTTTAGTAGGTATCACTCATCACCAACAACAGGCTACCATGTGGTAGCCAAGTTGGTACAACCTGAACTCCTTGATCTCCATTTAAGTGAATTTCCTAGGTTGTCCTTTCCCATATTTGGACGAAATCTGCTATGGACAGCAACCAGAATGCTTCCCACTGACAGTCCAGAAAAAGAGAAGCCTCTTTCTATACTTTGTGTCCATTTAATTGCCATCCAAGTTGCCCTGGGAAGACCCCCCCCCCAACACTGCTATATCCTAGGGATGTGGGGTTCTGATGGGAACGGTAAAGATGAGATGCTGGGAAAGGAAAGGCTCCCCACACTTGACAAAACAGAACCTCCTCATGGTGGAGGGCCATGCAGAACAGTAGCCAAGAATGTAAAGCCTTGTTATCTTCATCTGTCTTCTACACTAGGCCAAGATTCCTGGGCCAGCTGCATCCCCAGCTCTTAGCACACTCCCTGGTACATTGTAGGATCTTGATAAATCTGAGACAGGTATTCTCCCCCTCCCTTCTAACAGAACCTCAAATCTGTTCAGGGAAGCATTGTGATTTATTGAAAGTGTTCAGCTTTCTAGAATCCCTTGCAGGTAGGGTGGCATTAAGACTGTGTTCTGGCCCTGGTTGGGTGGCTTAGTTGATTGGAGCATCATCCCATACACCAAAAGGTCATGGATTTGATTCTTGATCAGGGCACATACCTAAGTTGTAGGTTTGATCCTTGGTTGGGTTACATACAAGAGGCAACTGATCAATACTTCTTTCTCACATCTCTCTCTCTCTCTCTCTTTCTCCCCTTTCATCTCTCTCTAAAATCAATAAACATATCCTTGTGTGAGGATTTTTAAAAAGACTGTGTTCTGGATAATAAAATGCAAGTGGGACAATAAAATAAAATAATATATATAATATAAAATATATGGTGGATGAAGCTTCTGGGACAGTTTGTTAAAGAGACTGATTCGACCAGTATACTTCATTCAGCTTTTGTCCTTCACCTCTTTTCTCTTTTCCTGCTTGAAACATGTACATGTTGTTCAAAAGTGCAGGAACCAGCTCTCAATGATGAGGAAAAATTCATACTATAAGAATAACAAAGCAGAATAATAGAGGAAGTATGGGTCTCCAATAGCATGGTGGAGGCCAGGCTCTGGCATTCCTGGATTGACTATCTTCGGACTTCTTGATAGTAAGTGTGTCAGTTAGCAATTGCCTCAACAGTGCTGCATTAGAAATCATCCCAAAAGTCAATGGTGTGAAACAACAATCATTTAGTCTCCCTTATGCATCTGCTGATCAACTGGTCTTGGCTCCAAGCTACAGATTGGGTAGGCTTTGTGTATGTCTCATCCTCCTAAGGCCAGCACCTACTCACAGCATGTTCTTCCCATATATGACAGTAAAATCCCAAGAGGTCAAGCTCAACTGTGCAACCACATTTCAAGTCTCTGTTTGCATCACATCTGCTAACATCCCATTAGCCAGAGCAAGTCGTGTAGATGAGCCCACAATTGAGGGCTGGCAAAATATACTCTGCCTCTAATTGGAAGAACCACAAATTCGCATGGCAAAGGGCATGGATACAGAGAGGAGTTAAGAACTGGAGTCAATAATTAGAAAATGCTTGGTGAATAAATAAATGCTGGGTGCCTATTATGTATCAGGCATCTTTTTAGTTGCTAAGTATTCATTAATCATCTCATTAAACATTTACAACAACTAATATGAAGGACCTTATATTGCATTTACTTTAAGTTTTTTTTAAAAACTATTGTTCAAAAAAGTTAAGTAATATATCATTTGTGAAAGGGTGGAGCAAGGTTTCAACCATGGTTCTGGAGGTTCCAAAAGACCGTTCTCATCCGTTACATCACGTGTCCTTATTTTTTCCCTAGAGTCTTCTGGGAAAGCATGGGTATCTGACTTGGGAAACCATCTTGGTATCTTGTCATTATGTGTGTGTGTGTGTGTGTGTGTGTGTGTGTGTGTGTGTATAATCTGACCGTAGACCAAATAAACTCCAAGGAATTGGGGGAAGGTGAGCACAGAAAGGCTCAGAGAATTCAGACTGTCAGTTACAAGCAACAAAAACTGAGTCTGGCTGATTTAAGCAAATAAATGTTATTCAGTATTTCCCAGAATTTCCAAGAGGGTGGAAAAACAGGCTCAGAAGACAGGTGGAAGGACAGCCCAAAGCGTGCCACAGAAGGGGTCTTGCCACCTGCTGGGCCTGTGTGCTGGGCACCACAATAGCTATTGCTGCTGCTACCCTTTCAAACTAGAGGTTGCTGTTGCGGCCATCACCAGAATAATTCTTCCCTGTCCTGGGTTTAACATCTAGGCAGTGTGCTTCCAACGGGCCCAGACTGAGTTAGATGCCCACATCCCAGCTGCACAGAAAATAACCAGCTTCAGTATTTGTTGCAAGAGATGGGATCTGTCGTGCACCAGGACTCATGCAGTTAGGAATTCCTCCAAACACAGGAAAAAGGTTTAGAGGCTAGGAAGCCAACAACAAAAGAAATAAAGATAAATGTCCCTTCACAGGCTCAGCCAGCAACCAGCAGCTAGTGCGGTCAGTGAGTGTGTGAAGAAAAGGGAAGCCTGCTCCCTGGATTTCCAACCCAGCTCACACACCTGGAGCGGGGCTGGCCGTGGAGAGAGTGAGGCACAGAGCTGGAGCCTGAGTATCCTGGCATCCAGTCCTCATCCCTGCCTAGAGGTGAGGCATGCTCATCAGGAGGCTGCTGTTTCTTCTGCCCTCAAGGGCTTCCAGGCTTGGGAGAGAACAGTCTCACCCACAGGGAACTTCCGGAGAATAACACAAGGCAAGCCTCAGCCTGTTAGTGCTATTAAGACTTCAGAGAAGGGATTGGGAATGTCAGCGAGGGCTTGACACTGAGCTGGGTCCTGGAAGAAGGTGGATGTTTCAGGATAAGAAGACAAGGGAGGGCATTTTGCTGGCAGTGGAGGCCTGGAGAAGAGGCGTTCCCTGTCCTTTCCCCTGTCTTCTACTGAGATGTGCCCACTGTATCCCTGAGCCAGCCAGTGTCCTCCGGGACCAGGGAGCAAAGGAGGATAGCGGTGGCCAGTTCAGACCCAAGCACAGCTGCCGTGAACTTCATGGCTAGAAGTCCTTATACTGGGAAGACCATAGACTTCAGATCCTAGTCCTGTCTCTTTTTCTCTTAGAACAAGTTACCTCCTGTGTCTGCACCACAGTGTTCCTATCAATAAAGTAAATATAATAGTGATACTTCCCTCAGTGGTTTACTGGAAGAATTGCAATGAGGTACCAGACATGAAGTGCTGAGAGCATTGTCTGTGCATAAAAGCCCTATGCAAGAGTAAGCCATGCTGCTGCCACCGAGAAGGAAGAAGAAGAGGAGAACGCAATGAAAAACCTAACATGCAGGTAAAGTCCATATTGGGAACTCAATAAAAGCTTGTTCCTTTCCTGTTTCCCTGATTTCAGCTCCCCTTCTCACTCCCCAGGTACAGTGTCCTCAGGACTGGCCCTCCCCAGGGATGGGGTTTGCTGTGGTCATAACCGCTCCTCAGGTCTCTGAACATGGAATATGGGGTATGTGTGGAGGGCAGGGAGCAGAGGACCCATGTGACCTCTGACCTTCCCTGCTCTTACGTCCTGCAAAGCCCTTTTCTCATTGCTCCTCAGTTCACGGGCCTCCCCTAAGATCGGACCATTGCTCCGTATGCCTGCTGAGGTCTCATTCCTCCTGCTGAGTCTGTTCCTCACACAGGCTGGGCACTCCCAGATGGATGGTCACTCCTATTACCTGCTTGGGCCCAAGACTGGGGTCGGAGACTGGTCCTCAGCACGGTGGAGGGCACAGGTCACAGCCTTACCAAGCCTGGGCCTCACTCCCCACCTCCATGAACTGCCAAGGTCGCAGGGGGCAGGGAGCTCACCACAGGAGGGGATGCACTTTACTTCAACCCACTGTAGAGGCTTAGAGGAGCTTCAGGAGCCAGGGAGCAAAGGAGGCTCCAGAGCTGGGCTGGCTGGACTACCCCACCTTCTCCACTAGCCTCTGGAAAAAAAAAAAAACTCTGTCTGACTCCCGCCGGTAAGCACAGCTTGTCCCCAAGTTGTGGAGGTCAGGGTCTGGACACTTTGCACCCCCAGAGTCCCCTAAATCCAGTCCCTAGACAATCCCATCTCCTCTCCCAACCCAACGACTGAGCAGCCCTGGGACAGCCCCAGCCCCTCCTCGCTTCCCTCCCCGCCTCCCCGACGTCCCCAGCACAGAAGCCCCGTCAGGGATCACTGCAAAGCACCACGTGGAGATCTAATCTGGGGCGGGGGCGCCGAGCTGAGGCGGGGTGGAAGGGGTCGACGAGAGGAGGAAATTAATGATTAAATAATGGGTTCCAAATGTAGCGGCTCCGAGTGAAATCCCCAGCCGCAAGCCGGCGGGCTGCACGCTCTCGGCCCGGCTCCAGGAGCCCAGAGGAGGCCCGGGCAGGCAGCGGAGATGCTGGTGGCGGCGGGCGGACGGCTCCCCCCAGGCCCGGTCAAATGGTCCCGGCCCGGATGCGGGGTCAGCAGAGTACCCGTGGGGCCCTGGTGATTCCTGATGACAGGTGGGAGCCCTGCCACTTGGAGTGTGGCTGCTGAGCACAGCGGGGGCCCTTGCAAGGGACACAGCAGTGGTGGCTGGGCCAGGCGGGGAGGGAGTCTTGGCCGGCAGCTTGGCCAGGGCTGCAGCCACTCTTGGCCTCCATGCCTGGCACCCCCACCCCCATTTCATTCCATCCCTTCATTGCCCTAGCTACCCTGAATCTTAGCTCTTCCTAGAGGCAGCTCCCCGCCCCCCACAATGAATCCAAGGGGAGGGGAAGGTGCCCCCAGCCCAGATCATCATTCCCACCTTAAATCTTCGCTATGATTACACCCCTTCCTATGTCCCACTAGGATGCGCACCCTTTATATGGGGAGACAATTCTCACAAGGAAACTGTGGGCTTGTCTAGGGCAAATTCTTTCTCACTGCACCTCAGTTTTCCTCTGAACAATGAGGACTGGGTTCATCTATTGCACTCCCCTGGGAACTAGGCCCCTTTTGTGTATTTTTTCTCTCCGATCAGTGTAAACCCCTCATGGGCAGGGAAGGCGTGTGAGCCAGCACCTTGGACTCTGGTTTTCTACCCCAAGGGAATACTGCCTTGCACCCTCACCGCACCTCCTGCATGTAGGGGGAGGGCCCAGGTCTGGGAAGTCTGGGACAGGCATCTTGGCCCCAGGGCTCCTTTCCCCCTCCTCTGGAACCCCACTTGGAGCCTGAAATTTTCCACACTGAGCCTTTGGCTGCAGACGCTGGAACTTTTGCAATTTCCTGACTTGAAAACTACTCCCCCCACCCCATACCCTTCACCGTGTCCCACAGGTCTTACGGGGTGGTCACCTCAGCCCAGACTGTTGGGAGCACAAGCCTAGGTCTTAAACCATGATGTTGGTCGGAAGCTCCCGCGCCACTGTCTGCAGTCATCTGCCAGTCTCACCAAGGACCTCCCAGGAGAATGATTGGCTTAACAGATTGGCTTAAGAGAATGACTGGGGATCAGTAGGGCAAGGAGGAAATCAGTCTCCAGGTAAATGGATTGAATGATGGGGATAGAATTTCTATGTGAAACTCCATTATACAGAAGAGATCGTAATCTGGAGTTTGGGGCCAGTGCTATCTTCCAAGGCCAGGTGGTTGCCAAGGAATACCTGGGCCCAGGCAGGTGACACGCAGAGCCCTGCAGAACATCGCATTCAGAGCCTGTGACCAGGCCAGCACTTGCTCCCAGAAGGTCTGCATTGCTGAAGCTGTCACAGGGGCCCCTGCTGCTATACGATGCTGCCTGCAGCCAGGGGAGGGCTGCCGGGCTGCCGGGCACTCTGGGGAGCCTGCAGGTAAGAGCAGTGAGGAAGCAGTTCTTAGACGCTTTGCCCACAGGGCTAGGCCCTGTCCTTTTTCCTCCCCCAGGGCTCTCCAGAGTGTTTCCTGTATCATCTAGCAGCTAGCAGCCCAGAGCCAGGCCCAGGCCTGCAGCGGACCTTGTGTCACACACACTGCGCTCTGGGGCACCAATCTTGGGTCACTTTAATGGACTTCCATTTTCTACTACTCTGGAAAGACAGGCCAAATAAACACCAGGCCGAATAAGCCTGAGGCCTTCCTCGCCCCAGGTCCCCCACACCACCTCATCCAAGATCCACACACCGTCCGGGATTGCGCGTGCAGAAGAATTTTAATAAAAACAAGCAATTCAGAAGGTCTGGCGGGGTAGGCAGGCTGGCCGTGTAGAGTCAGTGCTATTCCTGGCCTGGGAGGCCGAGAGGCTCTCCTAGGAACAAGCGCTCCCAAGACAAATACGAAGCAACAAGCGGGCTTTGTCTTCTCTCTTTGATGATGGAGTGTCCAGGCTGGGACTTAGCCACACAGGAAGGGGGTGAGGGAGGTTGGGAGGGAGAGACCAAAGCTGGGGGCTTCAGTCCTTTGGGAAGCTCCCTGAGGGTGGGCATTGAGGGTATGTGTATATGAGCTTAAGAGGAAGACATTTTTTTTTTGGCTTTGCCACCTGTCTGGCCTCCTGTTGTCATTTCATTCAACACCCTCCCACATAGTTCAATCAGGTGCCTCTTGTCCCCACAAGAAAATCAGCCACTAAAGGCCCCAAGCCATGGCACAGGGGTGAAAACAAAAATGAAAAACAAAACTAAAAAACTTTTAATCCCTTGCTTCTGCAGAGATGGATTTTTTCCAAAAAGGAATTTAATTAAAGACAGAAAAAAAACCAACATAAACCAAGAAATCACACACACATGTGAAAAGTGCTGTGACGACCCTGGAGTCCTGGCCTGAGAGCAGGGAAGTCTGGGCACAGGGTTCCGGGGCCTCCAGAAGCTGGGCCTGTGAAGCTGACCTTGTCTATGGCAGTTTCACAGCCCGTCTTAAGGTGTGAGCCAGGCAGGCTGCTGGCCCCTTTGGGAGAAGCTCAGTTCTTCCCAACAGCCATCCAGACCCAAAGGTCAAGCCCTGGAGCTCCCACCTTGGAACTCCAACCTTTCACTGCCCGTTTTCAGATCCCTGAGGGTTGATGCTCCCCGGTACTAAACACTTTCTGGATAAGTAGCTGGCCTTCCTCTCATGTGAATCTTTTCTATCTTTCTTTTCTTTCTTTTTACACCCCCCCCCTTTTTTTTTTTTTTTTTTTTTAGCAAAACAGGTCTATTTTTGTGATTTTAAAATTTGACATTTTCTTTTTCCCAGTTTAGCATATTGTGGTCAGCAACTCCCCAGCCCCTTTATTACAGCCAGCATTAGCCACATCGAGGCTTTGGACATGGGATGGCTCTTCCCTGAAAGCTTTCCCAAGCCCCTTTTGCTCCCTTTTCTGACCTGATCTCAGTCTTTTCAGATTTTGACATTGTGAGTTTTTGTCTTCCAAGGCTCTCACCTTATCCCTCAACGTGTTGCTCTTTGGGCTGCTGGTTTCTTGCTATAAATAAGATGCATAGTTCTCTAGGTGACAGTGCTAATCCTGCCCTGGGGACACACCTGCTCTAATTCAGCCCAACCCTAGGTTCTTGCCTCTGGGCACGGCCCCTCCCAGACAATCCCTTTCCAAGTTTACCAAGGCCCGAAAGAGAGGTTGAATGAATGAATGAATGATTAATGGTGAACTCCTATTTTGTCTTCACACACCACGGCCTTTCGCGAAGGCCTAGGCAGAGTCCCCTTCTTCAAGACTCTCATGGCACACTTATATCAATGTCCAACATTGCATATTGGTTAAACTAATGTTGCATATTAATTCTCTCCAGGCCCTGTTTACCTTTGCATCCTCCTAACGATACAGGTAGACCTGGCCAGACTGTGGGGCAGAGGAGAGGCAAGAGAGGGATCCGCAGGAGGCAGGGGCAGCATTGTGTTACCCCAGTAACCAAGCTAGCACAGCAGTGGAGGGAGTCATTGCTCTGAGCATGCATGCAGCTAGCAAGAGTGATTGGCAAAGGGAAAAGCCCTCCTACACCCTTTGCATCCCTGATTGAAGGTGAGACAAGAGGACACAGTCGACATGTGTACCATAAAGGTCAACAAGTTGCAGGGAGAGGTACTGACTTGTCAGCCTTCCCTGAGAAAAGGACGGGATTGGCTGGGCTGGGAAGCTGGACCCTCCCAGAGCCTGCAGAAGTTCAGGTTGGGAGATTTAAATCAAGGGAGGGGAGAAACTTGCTTCTTCTTGGACCTGCAATATAGACGTGCCGGGCCAGGGCCTGCAGGAACTTTTTGGTGGCACGTCCGACACACCCAAAGGATGGTATTTTCAAATGATGGAAGATAACTCTGGGTGTAGCCTTGGACTAGTGTGGCAGATGGTAGTTAAGTTTTCCTCTGGGTGTTCTGGAGGAGACTGGCTCCAAGGCAGGAGCGCACCATCTTTCCAGATTGTGCAGATTTTGAATAAAAGACCTCTTTCCTTTTCTCAGCAAACCTCTGCCTCCAGAATCTGCCTATGGGTGGTGGCAGGCAGCCAGACCCCACTTTCTGTTCAGTAACGCTAACATTTAGAACAATGCCTGGCACATAGTAGATGAATGTCTGTGGAATTAGTGACCATGATGTAACTCAGTTTTCTCAACCTGCGCTGTGATCCTTGTTCTACCTTCTGCGTCCATCTGTGCCTCTCACACCTCAGCTTAAACTCTTTCTCTTTCCTTTCCTCATCATGATCATTCAAGAATTCCATGGAAGCGTATCTCATAGGATTCTAGGCCATAAGAGCTCCTGTTCTCTGTGATCTTCTCAGTGATGGTGGCCTTACATTTTTATCATGGAGCCTCCCACCACAGCTTCATGTCTGGCACTCCCTAATAACTGTTGGAAGAATAAATGGAGAAAGACTGACTGAATGTCTGAATTAATGAATTGACTTTTTTCTCAGAGCCTTTAGAAATTTCCGTGGCTATATAATGGTCACTATTCATCAGGATTCCTCTCACTTTCACTTTTCTAATTAACTTCTTGCTGATCATAAGTTCAAAAGAATATTCTATTTCCCTCAGTTGCTTTATCAACCTTCTGGAAGGTAACTCTTCCATCCTCTCTCCACTTTATAGCCCTCCTCCCCCTCCCACAGAAAACACACTGGATTTAGCTTGGTGTCAGTTAGGACAAGCCAGGTCAAGACACAGTGACAAATAACCCTCCAATATCAGTGACTTAAATAGTAAAGGTCTTGATGACTCTCCAGGCCAGGGTTTTCCTTCCATGTAATGCTTTAGGGTTGCACCCCCTGTATTAATGGCTGCTTCCACAGCTGCTTCAATAAGGAAAGAGAGGTGGAGGGTTTAGCAGGGCCAATTAAATTTTTCCACCAGAAGGGGGTGCACCTCCATTCTGCTCACATTTCATTGACCAAAGTAAGTCATATGACCACTTTTAATTTCTAGGAAGTGGGGAAAAAACAGTTTCTGGTATACTTTGGAGGAGAGGAGACCAAATATTTGAGAGTAGTAGTGATCCCTGCCACACTAGAATGGGGACCCAACTCCTGCCCGGTGAGGCTGTTAGAGGCACACTCAGTCTGTGGCTGAGGAGAGGAGATGAGAAACAGAACAATGGGAATAGCCCCACCCTAGATCTGAACTGGGACTTGGACTTCTCAGTCACTCTAATTACCATACCAGTCATTTCTTACGATTTCTGCCAGGAACTTTGCCAGGAGCCCTGAGTAATCACAGCTTCACAGTCAGCACCAGGGAAAACTTTGTCAAACTTCTCTTAGGCCAGAGTTTTTCAACTCAAGTCTGCGGGTTTGGGATCTGGGACCTGGGGCCTGAGCTGCATCCCCTAGGGCCTCCTACCCAAACCCTGTCCCTGAAGGGGATGCTCCAGGGAGAACGACGGGAAGGGAAGGGCTGGCTGTGTTGGGTCACCTACCACAGCTCCACCCCTGATGCTGCCCTTCCAAGCCTCTGCCTGTTCCTTCCCCACACCACCATGCCCACCATCCTTCATCTAGTGGTGCCTCTTCCACTCTGGATTTCCTGGCCAAACCCTAGGGTCGCTGAGGTACAGCCAGGGTTAGGAGAGAAGGTTTGATCTCTGGTTTAAGAAGAAAGAAGAAGAGGAGGTGGGAGACAAAGGAAGAGGAGGACAAGGAGGGGAAAAAGGAGAAGAAGGTTGTGTGGCTCTCTAGTTAAGGCAAGACAACTTAAATTCTGCATATGGCGTTCACTCCAGGGCTCCTTAAGGATTCTTTCATCCAAGGGTCCCTTGATTGTATCCTCATCAACACTCCCAGCTCAAGCTTCTCTGCCTCCCCACCCTTTCTCTGAGTGTCCCCACTGGGCTCCTCCCAGCCAATCTCCAGGCACTAAGACCCCACCTCCCACTCACAGGGACAAACTTACTTTGCATCCATTTTCCTAATAACTCAGATAAAACAGGGAGATTGGAGATCCCACCTCCCAAACCAGCTGCCTGCAGCCCGTCATCGTCACTCTTGCCAATGACATGGAGTCCGGCGAAGCTCCTTTGTCACCCATGAATCCATGATCTCTTTGCTTTTACTGGGGTGCAAGGAATGGAAGTATCACCTCTTGACTTTGAATGCCACATGCTCCGACTCTCAAGTTTGCTCTCATGCCCCGAGCACTCTTCTGTGCTCCAGACCGTCCTCTTGATGTCTTTGCTTGGGTGTATCACAGACACTTCTATCTTGGCTTTAACAAAACCAAGCTCTTGGTCTTGCCTCTACATCTCTTCCTCCCTCAATGTTCCCCATCTCTGTCACAGACACCTCCACTTAATACCAAAACCCAGCAGGTCATCCTTGCCCCCGCCCCTCACATGCCACATCCACTCCAATACCAAGTTCTATTGATTGTGCCTCTCAAATATATCCAGAACCACTCATTTCACTTTTCTACACCTGCACTGCCACTATCCTAATCTAAGCCTTCATCATTTCTTGCCTGTTTGACAATCCTAACACACTCTCTGCAGAGCAACCAGAATAATACTTTTTTTTCAAGATTTTGTTTATTTATTTTTAGAGAGAGGGGAAGGTAGGGAGAAAGAGAGGGAGAGAAACATCAATAGAGAGAGAAACATTGATTGGTTGCCTCTCAAATGCTCCTTGACTGGGGGACCAAACCTGCAACCCAGGCATGTGCCCTGACCAGGAAAAGAACTGGTGACCTTTTGCTTTGGGGGACAACACTCAACAAACTTAGCAACATCAGTTAGGGCCAGAATGATATTCTTAAGGTATAGTTTTGGTTATGTTACCACCCTGCTTAAATATTTTCAGTAGGTTTCCATATTTGTTCAGGATAAAGTTCAAATTCCTGAACATGGTCCCCAAGGACCTTTGCATAGTCTGGTCCACCTACACCTCTCTTTAGTCTCACTCCAGCCATATCAGCCAATCTTCATGTTTTTGAACAAGAGAAGTACTTTCTTACCTAAGGGCTTTTGATCTTGCTGTTCTTGTCTAGAATGTTTTATTCTCCATTTGTCCCCTGGTTATGTCTTCTCATCTTTCAAGTTTCAAATGAAAGGGCAGTTCCTCAAAAGGCTTTCTCTGATACTCAATCTAAATTGAGTCCTGTTGCTATTTCCTCACATACACCTGGCACCTTTCCTTCATAAAATTCCTAAAATGTGAAATGATAATTTTGGCTTTTTAAAAAGATTTTATTTATTTATTTTTAGAGAAGGGGAAAGTAGGGAGAAAGGGAGGAAGAAAAACAGCAGTGTGTGGTTGCCTCTTGCATGCCCCTAACTGGGGACCCCTCCCGCAACCCAGACACGTGCCCTGACTGGGAATTGAACAAGCAACCCTTTGGTTCACAGGCCGGTGCTCAGCCCACTGAGTGATACCAACCAGGGCTGATCTGATCATTTTATGAATGGTCTTATGTACTGGTTGGCTCTCTTACTAGATTACAAGCTCCAACAGGAAGAGACCATGTCTGGGTAGGTCATGACTGTAAACTCAGTGCCTTGGACAGTGCTTGGCATATAGTAAGTACTCAATAAATATTTGTTAAATAAATCATTGGCACTACAAGTGGACAGCTGAGGATCAGATTGGCCATATGACCTGCATAGAGCATGAATGACAAAATTAAGACTAGAACTCAGGCCAGCCAATAATCCTCTGTGTTCTTCCCCCAATACTACCCTTGTATCATCTTTTGCCACCACTGCTGTCACCACCAGAAGGGACTGGTTTCCTAAGATGATGGAAGTATTATGGGTAAGAGGCCACAGAGAGAGGTCTGCCATTCTGCAAAGCCACCATGGTTTCCTTTCTGCCCCAGCCTCCCCAGGCTCCTCTCTGCACACACACACACACACACCACATCATGACAAATGGGCATTTGTGGAAAAGGTTGCCTGCTTTGAGTGCTGCTCCCTCTTCAGCACCCAACCTTTCCGACTATTCTAGACCCTATGGAAAGCTCACCTACCCCTAGAAGCCTTCTTCAGCTGCCGAGGTCCAGGATACTCTCCAGGGCTGAGCTATTCTCTGGCCCTTTCATGAATGTATATCTCTCCCTCCTCTAAGGACTGAGTTTCCAAGGATGGTGCTGGCCCTTTGGATGTCTTGGGTGATGCCTGCTGTGCTCCCGGCACTGTCTGGATGCCTGGGAGATCACAAGGAACAAGACTGTATCTTTATCCCCATGGAAATTAGATTCTAGTGGAGGAATAAGTAAATAAATAATGTCGTTTATGGGGGTGATGAGGGAGACATTGTGGTATCGGGGGAGCACCTGATTTAGACCAGGGTTCCTATGAAGTGATAAAGTCTGAGCAGAGACTAAAGGGATGGCAGTGAACCAGAATGGCCTGGGTAAGGGACATAGAAGGAGAGATGAGCCATCTCTACAAGGGTCTCCTCTGCCTCTGACCTCATGGATGTGAGAGTTGGGGTAGAGACCTAGGGGGAAAGTTCCTGAGGGGTAGGAGAAGACAGTAAAGATATCCCCCTCCTGTGGGTGAGGATGTTTTCTTCCTTGTTCCTATCACATGTAGTCTAGAGCAGGTGGTCAACACTGTCTTGTTAATTGACTTTCAGTAATGTCCTTTCTTGTGCCTAGCCTGAGTCCATGCAGCAACTACCCAGTTTAAATCTGAGTTTAGTGAACAGAGCCTTCAGGGATAATTCTTCAGAGGCCTTACACTCTTCTTTCTTCCACACTGTTCCTGTCTGCTCCTCTCTAGCACTGCTTATTATTACAGAGCTTGATCCTTTCTGCAGAAGCCCACTCTCCTCCCCTGGGCAGGCTGGGCAAGAGCTGCCTGAAGGCCTTGACTCTAGGGCAGGTAGGATGGCATCCCAGCTGAATACTAACCCCAAAGCCCTGCCTTCTGGGGTCTTCTGACCTTACTCCCAGCTCCCAATCCTGCTTTAGGACCGCTGAGGAGCGGTTCTGGTTGAGGTTCATGTGGGTGAGTTTTGAGTATTTATTGGAAGGAGTGTGCTGTTCATATAATGTTAGTTTGCAGGATGAAGGGCAGTGCTGAAGGCCTGAAACACTCTCTCCACCCAGAACAGTTCCCAGCCCCACTGGGCTCTCAGGCCCATCCTGAAGGGACAGAGAGAAAAGAACCAGAGTAAGTTGGGGACCGCTCAAAGATGAAGAACAGACATTTGGGAAGTGTCTGATGTAGGGGTCAGAAAACTAGGAGTCAGGGATCTCCTGTCTGGGCCCTCAGGGGACCCCAGGTTCCAGGAGAGACACTGGTTCACCAAAAATAGGTACCGATGGGCAAGCAGGTGCCATGGGCATGGATTTCTGGATGTTACTTGCCTGTAGAAACCTTGTGAGGCTACAGTAGTCAAGGGGGGCCTACCTAGGACAGAAGGTAAAATTGATGTACTCAGGTTGTGGTAGTATTTCTTCAAGAGCCATTGTTTACTTTTGGGGGAGGAAGGAGTAGGGTCATTATTTATTTTTAGGGAGAGGAGGGAGTAAATCTTCCCCTTCTTCTCCACCTTTGACTCTCAGTTTCACCTGTCTCAGTCTGGCTTTCTGGAATCATTTTCCTGTCACTGACCTCCAGCAGCATCTCCCCTGGCTGGCTTCCATGCCACTGAGGATTCTGCTTCCTCCTACCTCTCTCTTCTGCGTGTGCTCCTCTATATGGTTTTAATAGCACCTCTTCTCCCCTGAGCCTGTGATAAGAGTCCAGCGACATCGTTTTGACATACAGGTCCCAGTTTACTTCTCTGTAGCCTCCAGAGCCTCCTCATTAAATTATCATTACTCATCTTTGATAGGCAGGGACTTAACCAGGGCAGAGGACAGAGGTGAAGCCTAGCCCAGCCCTCTGTGAATCGAGTGTGCTGCTAGAAGCACAGACCATATGCATTCTAGTTAGAATTTCTCAGAAGCAGACCCTGAGACAAGGATTTGAGTGAAGTAATTTATTTGAGAAATATTTCCAGGAAACACCAGTACTTGAGTGAGACATGAGAGAGGGAATGAAGGGCAGTCAACAGGTGCCATAACAATTCAGCTACCACTGTGGGCAACTACAGTTTAATTCCACTGGGGATTCTCTGAGGGCCAACATAAGATACTTGCTCAGTTATTTTACCCAAAAGTGAGGGAGCTGGGTATTTATTGGTTGGGAGCTGTTTTGGGGGAGTGTTAATACCCTCACACTTCTAGCCTGCTATGCAGAGAACAAATCTACCAATAACCAGAGAAACCCTGCAGGAAAATAAGTGTGAGTACTGTTGGTTGGAAGTTGAGTTAGAATGCATTCAAATAGAAGGAGCAAGAGCAGATGGGCACTGACAACATCTGTGACAATGTACTAAGGCATTCATTTAAAGGACACAGAGATTAGGAATGGCTCATATAGGAGTTAAATTTGAAGTCTGGGTAAGGTTTTTGAAAACCAGGAACAAGGAGGGGCCTGAAGGAAAGGAGAGCAGCAGAGTAAAGTTATGAAAACAAGACCACAGGAACAGTGTAACCTTAGAATGAGTTATGGGCTGAGAAATTTTGTTAGGTGATGTCCAAGTCATAGAAAGTATGCAAAGACCAGCACTCTCTGCATGAATGGGAAATGATGGGGGCATTGTCTGAGACTGGACTGAGGCAGGTTTAAGGAGGAAGACAATGAGTAAAGGCATGGATACATTGAATTTGAGGTCCCTTTGGAAAATCTAGGTGGACATATATGCTAGGTGGTTGCACATAAAGGTCTGAATCTGGGGATAGAGGCCTGAGCTGGAAGTGGAAATTCAAGAGTCACCTGCTCAGAGGTGGGGGTTAAAGCCATGGAATTGGTGATACCATCAGGAAGTGGAAGGAGTAAAAGAAAACTCAAGGATAAAATGAGAGAAAGTAGGAAAATATCTATACTTCGAAAAGGGAAAGAGATGTAAAGCAAAGAAACAGATAATTAATCAGCAGAGCTCAAGAAACCAAACAAAGAAGTACTCTAACAGGAAGTTGAGAAACAATAAAAAATTTTGCCAAAGTCAAGGTGGTCAAGGGCAATAGATGTAGCAGGTAGAAGGTTCATTGAGGTCCAGAGCAGAATTGGTCTTGGTATACACCGAAAGAGGAAGTTTGATAATCAAGAGGCCTGATAGGAGTCCTGGGCCACCAATCTTTCAAGTTGAGTACCAGAAATTATACACACACACACCTGGGCTGTGGAATCTATTAAAGTTAGAATTAAGCCCTACTTCTGAAACTTACTACTTGTGTGACTGTGAAAATTACTAAACCTTTCTGAGTCTTTGTTTCCTTATGTGTAAAAATGAGGGTAATAATATTTGTCTTTAGGGTTGTTCTGAGAATTAAATGGGATAATGCTTATGCAGTGTTCAGCAAAGAGCCCAAATTATCTTAAAAATATATAGTTCCTCTCTATTTGTCTATTTTGCTATCATGTGAAAACGGTTGGATTTCCACTAATGTAAGGGGTTATGTTTCAAATGATTCATAATATACAGGGGTTTCTCAAAATCAGAAATTAAGAAACTTGAGTTTTACAGCTCACATAGGAACACGAAAGCTGACATGTACCTATGAAAGTTAGGAAGTTGGAATTTATCATCCTTCATAATGCCAAGATCTTGGGATATACCACTAATGCAAAAATAGAATAGAATAATATTTAACCACCTACTTATTTTTAACTATGATCTAGATGTAGAAAAAAATTAACCTCTGAGAATTTAACCATTCACTTTTGCTCATGCAAGTTCGGGCTTTATGTTTACATTCTTTAGAAGATCCTCATGAAAAGCAATTCCATTCAAGTGATATCCCTAAGATGCCTGCAGAAGCAAACACAAGGTCCTTGAAGAACAAATGCTCAACCCAGATAGCACTAGAGTCCCCTAAGTAAAGACCTTCTGAAGATGAAACTCAGAAGGAAAAAATTCTGTCATGATCAAGAGGTAGTAAACAAAACAAGTAGTTTTAGACTCCGAAGACTTTAGATAATAAAACTACCAGATAGATACTGTAAAAATAAATATTTTAATTATCAAAGACAAAAATTAAATCTATGAGAGCAAAATAAAAATGTCCTTTTAAAAATGTCAGATGAATTTCAAAAAGAACCAAGTATAACTTATAGAAATGAAAATTAGAATCATGAAAATTAAAAATTTAATGGAAGGGCATAGTAAACACAGCTGAAGAGAAGATAGGTAAACTGGAAGACAGTTCTCAGAATATTACTCAAATTTCAGGACAGAGAGAAACACAAATGGAAAATAGAAATGAGAGCTTAAGAAATGTGGGGGATAGAAGGAAGAAATACAACATGTTTCTAATAGAAGTTTCTGAATGGGAAAACAGGGAATGAGAGAGAGGCAATATTTGAAGATAATGGCTAAAAACGTTCCATGTTCTTGATGAAAGACATGACTCATATTTAATAACAACCTAAAACAGGAAGAAATCCATATCTAGACATATCATTGTGAAATTGTAGAATGCAAAAGATAATGAGGAGATGCTAAAAATAGCCAGAGCTAAAAAACAGATTACTCACAAAGGTACAACATTTAAACTGACAGAAGACTTTTCATCAAACCAGAGGTCAGTTGAGAGTAGGATCATTCTCAGGTAATGAGGGTAATTGTTAGCTATGATTCTATACCCAGTTAACACATATTACAAAACTGAGAATGAAATAATATTTTCATAAAGACAAAGGGTATATACTACTCACAGGCCCTCACTGGATAAAAAATTAAAAAGAGGTGTTTTTCAGGAGGAAAGAAATCAAATCCAGAAGTTAGTAATGGAATGTAAGAAACTATAAAGAGTAAAGAAATTGATTAACATGTAGTTAAATCTAAACAAAAATTGATTGTATAAAATAATAATTATTGTGATGATTAATTTTGGGGCATTACATAAGTAGGAATAAAATATTGGAAAATAACATGTTAATAAAAGTTAGGGAGTGCTTGGTCCTTTTACTATTTAGAAAGACAGTAGATGGGTTGATTGACTTTAGACTTTGTTATATAGTAATGTAAAAAAAATAAGTGCCAATAAATGGAAATAAATGTGTATTATCCAAAAAAGATAAATGTGTATCTATCAATCCTAGGATGCTTACCTTTAGGCTTCTCTCCTGGTGAAAGCAAATACTTTCTTTGTTTAAGGCATTGAAGTTGTATCAATATTTCTAGTAGGCACTGCCAAGTCTAATATTAATCAATATAATTATTTAATAATATTTCTCCATGAATACACCAATATTGAAGGGACAGTTTCTATCTTGTATTTTCTTATATTTTGGAACTTGGTACAGTGCTTGTAATAAACCATACTCACATAAAAAAGGGAGGGAAGGTATAAGAAATAGAAGGAAAAAAAGAGGAGAAAAAGAAAGGCTATCTGAATTGTCATAACCAAATAGCGTTTATCAATGAATCTATGTCAACCTGAAGAATTTATGTTTAATCTATACTTACTCCTGTCTTTCTTAGTATTTTTATCAATAATTTGGATGAGAATAATGAATGGATGTTAACCAACTTGACAGAAGCTATAACTATTAACAGGCATAACCAACACATTAGGTGAAAAATTTAGACCAGAAAAACAAAAAATGACTGGCTATGGTGGGAAGAATAATGCCACTGCCACCTGCCTCTCCCCACCCAGAACATCTAGGTCCTATTTCCTTTAACATGTGAATATGTTACCTTACATGGTGAAAAGGACTTTGCTGTTGTGATTTCATTAAGCACCTTGAGAAGGGGAAATTATCCTGGATTAGTTGTATGGGCCCAATATAATCACAAGAATTCTTTGAAGAATCAGAGAAAAATATCTGTTGATAGAACCAGAGTCAGAAAAAGGTTTAAAGATGCTATGCTGCTGAATTTAAAAATGTAAGAAGGAACCAAATGTAAGAAAATGTAAGAAAATGAGCCAAAGAATGCAGCAAATCTCTAGAAACTGGAAAGGGCAAGGAAATGAATTTTCTTGTAGAGCTTCCAGGTGTTACCCTAGATTTTTAGCCCAATGAAACTCATTTTGGGCTTCTGACCTCCAGAACTATAAGAAAATTAATTTGAGTGATTTTAAGCCACCAAACTTGTGATAGTTTGTTACAGCAGCAATAGGAAATTATTGTCTGAAATTATAAAATGGTCTAGCATCATCCCAAGGTTGCAGGTTTGATCCTGATCAGGGCACATGTAAAAATCAACCGATGGATACATAAATAAGTGGAACAACAAAGCGATGTTTCTCTCTCTCTCTCTCTCTCTCTCTCAAAAAAAAAAAAAAAAAAAAAACTCCATAAAAATATTTTTAAATGGTCTAAAAAAATAAAATATTTAAAATATAGATTTAGTGTAAAAACCAAATCCAGATTGCCAGGATATAGGAGACTTTGTAATGTGTAAAAGGCCTAAGAATTTTAATTGACTACAAGCTCAATAGGAAATGGATTGAGAAGCACACACGCAAAGAATGTGCAGGCTTGGAATGGAGAAATAAAAGGGTATATCATCATTGAGAAGGGTCCTGCAGGCTCCACACCTTCACAGATGCACAGTGTTCAGCCGTAGGTTCAATACTTTACAGAAGATATTAACAAACAGAAAGGACATCTGGATGGGGAGGGATCTAGAAAGCATATTTAAAAAGGGAGGAACTGGGTATAAAAATTTCATCAAAAGAAGAGAAAAATCTAAGAAGATATGCCATTTTCTTAAAGGATGGGACTTATTTTCTGTGGTCCCCAGAATAGTCCCACCAAGCTCCAAGAGCATCTATTTCAATTTTACACAAAGCAGAAGTCTTTCACTCTCCAAGTAGTCCAGAGATAGAATGGGTTTCTTTGGGAGTATTTTGGGATTCCTGTCCCTTGATGTATATGAACATAGCCTAGATATGTCTCTTAAGGTTCCTTCTAACTCTCGGAGACTGTTTCTTAAATGGGAAGTGAGTTAGGTATGGAGTCATGGAAAAAGAGAATGATAGATAACTACTTTCTCACCCAGCCATGCCACACCTCCAGAAAGAAACCTGGACAGTTAGAATCCTGCTTTCATCTTGGAAAACCCAAAATCCTGCTGCTAAAGGAGAGAACCTCAGTCCTTGCCAGCAATCCATCCCCACTCCCACCTCAAGGCTCCCTCTTGCCAAAACACAACACGACAACAAAATAAAAACCTGGTTATATGAATAATGCTTCTCACAATCAATAAAGTCTTAGAAATGAGGAAGTGTAGATTTGGGGGGGGGGCTTGTGCCACTTCTCAAAAAAAATAGAGCCTCAAAATGAGCAGCAGTGATTCATCGTAGAGCCTAACTCCTGATCTGAAGAAGGAGCCTCCTCCCAGCTCCTCCCTTTCTGGAAGGTCTGCACCCATTCCCTCAGGAACCCCAGTGCTGTGGGGGAGGCATGGGGGAACTCCTTTCCCAAAGTGAGGCATGGCTCTTGACCTCAGGGAGAGCTCAGGTCTCTGCCTTCCTCTTGGTGGGTCCCAGCCTTGACATCTGCATGGGGAGGGGTCAGCTGAGGGGCACGGGAGTGATGAAAGGGCGGGCAAACCAAGGAGGATCAGGGCCTGTTTGCATCCCAAGGAACAAAGGGCTGTTTGGTGCAGAGGGGTTCCAGGTCGGGGTGCAGGGTAGGGGGTGGAGCAGAGAACGCATGCTTCCTGGAATGGATTTAAAGCCACAGATTAGTAGTTTCAGTCCTACACATGGCATCCTCTACTATTGCCAATTTTAAGGGAATTTCCACCTCCCCTTTGCCCCTCGGTTCACCCTCCACCCCTGCCCAGTCCCCAGAATGGGTGGGAAGGGAACTGTGGAAATTCCCTTTTCAGGAACATGAGGGTGACCCAGAGAGCAGAGGGTAGTAAAAACAAAGGGAATACTGAAAACAGAAGGACCCCTTGGCTTCCTGGCCCCCACTTTCATCCTCAGCCAGTGCATCCTTTAAAAGGACAAGGGACTCACCAAGCCCATCTGCAGGTGCTGAATTTTCCCAAGGCCTGCAGCCCACCATCCTCCAGTCCCCCAGCCAGCCCATCCCACTGGGGAGTCAGAAGGCTCAGCCAACAGCTGGGTTGTGCAATCAGCAGCCCAGATGTGGCTGGGACTCTGGCTTGCGGCAGCTGCCTCTGTCATCACCCAGCGCCTATGGCCTTCATTTCACCCTTGAGCTGTATTCTAGCAACATTCCTGTCCCCATCCCAGACAGGCCCCACCCCAGCCACCAACCTCCTCCAGCACTTTCAGAGAACACTTGGAGGCTGAAAATTACAGCCCGAGCTCAGCTCAGCTCTACTATGTATGCTGTGCCACCAGCGGAGAGGCCTTATACTCTCTAGTCCTTAACAGATAGGCAATCAGGCTTGACCTCTCACTTCTCCATTGAATTTCCTCCTCATTACTGAGGTCCTCAAGTTTAGTGATACATTTATTGGCTCCCCACAGGAACTGGATAAAATATAAAACCTCTTTTATTGCTCTTGGGTATTCTGACCAGGCAAGGTCATATCTCATTTTACAGCTACCATGACCACTGTTTCCATGACACCTTGGGCGTGGTCAATCATTAGTTAATGCCATTGAGTCTTTGGCTTCAGAATTGGCAGTTGTCAGACTTACAATAATCTCAGCCTACTCTGCTTCACACCGGACTGCCTGGCTCAGAGAAGATGCAGTACAGTTATTTGCTAAATAAAAAAATGAAATAAAGATTCAGAGATGGAACGAGTTGCCTGAGATCATACAGTGAACCAGTGTCAGACACAGGGTTAAAACCTAGGGGTTGGGCTTTGGAATCAGATTCCTCTCCCCAGCACCAGGGTCCCTGACTTCACAATTGTGATGATGATGATAACAGTGATGATGGTGTTCATGAAGGTGGTGGTGCTGATGGCGGTCATAAGGTGGTGGTGGTGATAATGATGGTGATGGTGGTAAGGCGGTAGTAGTGATAATAGTGGTGGTGGTAAGAGTGGTGATGACGGTGGTCGTGATGGTCGTGGTTGCAATGATAGCAGTAAGGGTGATGGTGGTAATAGCAGTAACCACAGTGGTGATGATGTGGTTAAGGTGGTGATGGTGGTGATGATGACAGTAAAGATGATGATGTGATGACTATGATGATGATCATGATGAAGATGATGGTGATGCTGATGGTTAAGGTGGTCATAATAGTGATGATGTTGATGATGGTGGAAATTTTGATAATGATGTTGATAATGCCCTGATGTGATAATGAAGACAAGTCCCTCTTCTCTCAAGAAATCCTCTTTAGAAATGCAAAGCTCATTTCAATAATTTCAGTTCTAATTTTCAAATATAAAATGACTCAGAATTTGAGTCCTTATTCTAATCTTCCTTCAGCAGCAGAAATCAAGCCTCAGGAGCCCCTGCTTTGATGAGCACATGGAAAGACGGCTTCAGCTGCTATCCTTCTAAGTCCACCACAGCATTTGTGCTGAAGCCATACTTCCCAGGAGCTACTCTAGCCAATGGTGGAGAACAGCCGTTGTGTAATGCTGGCCAATTTCTAGAGATGCAGGACTCTTCAGCCAGGTGGTTTTGGCTCAGGGACTTCTCATCTGATGCCTCATCATAGCTGAGACTTTCTTGGAACTGCACTACAAGCTCAGATGCTTCCTCCCAGTCCTCCTTCCTCTCCTCTTGTTCACAGGGGTTGGATCTGCACTGCCATCTGAAAGCTCTCCTTGCCTTCTCTAGCTCCCTCCCCTTTGTCCTTCACAGGCATTTCCATCAATAAATCTCCTTCATGTCTATTTGTGTCTTATTCTACACTTTAAGAAGACCAGGCTCTTAAACCTGAGTGGTCAAGTTGGATAATACCATTGTGATGCAAATAAGACTAATAGATAAAACATTTTGTAAATAAAACAGATTTTCTTCTATGACTTAAAAAAGTGTCTTTGAAGATAATTTCAGGAGGAAATGTGTTGTATGCCTTGAGAAGTGAAGTGAAGTTTGCCTTTAGAGAATTAAATCCTTGTTAGGGACTTGAAATAGAGTGGAGAGAAGAGAGAGAACCTCAGGAACAACAAGGCAAAGACCTTGAGACAGGAATAAGCTTGATGTGTTCAAGGAAAGGAAGGCAACCCCACATGACTGGATTGGAGAGGAGAAGCTAAAGCTGAACAGGAGGAAGAGATGAGATAAGGACTTGGGAAACCAAAGAAAGGACCTGAGATTTGATAAGAGGAGAGGTGATCCAGAGGACTCTTGATCAGGTGGGAAGTGTCATTATAGAGCAGCAGGTTAAGGAAGATTTGCAGAGAAGAGGCCCACTGAGGTCATCTGACCAAGCATTGATGAGAACTGGGGTTGAAGTGGTGGGTGTAGTGTCAAGGAAAAGGTGGTTGAGAAAGAAGGAATCCATCTTAGCATCTCATTGATGATGATGGTTAAAGAGGATTTAAGGGGCCTCGGCGGTTCCAGCCTGAAGGGTAGACTGGTTGTACATCTGACAGAAACAAGATGGTTGAAAGGAGCGATCTTCTGGAGGGACGGTTATAAAATGTTTTTGGTCCTGTTTCTTCCAGTAGTCATGTCCATCAGAGACTTGAAAATGTGGCCTAGAGCTCAGAAAAGAGGCCTTGAATTGAGATATGGGCTTTGAAGATTTCAGAGACAAAGGAGCAAATAAGCTGTTCTGTAAGGGTGACTGAGGGTGTGCTACAGATGCTGCCATGAGAAAACAGATCTTGAGAAATACCCACAGTGGTGGCATGGAAGGCTGGAGGGCTGGAGTAAAGCTGGCAACAGTGAGAGAGTGAGCAGGGAGGGCAGAGACCCCTAAAACCCAGGTGTCCTAAAGACTGGATTTGATACCCCATGCTCCTCCACAGCCTCCCAGCGTAGGGCATGCCATTGTTGGCATCTGGGGGTTTCTCAAAACCCTTCCCTAGGTTCATGCCAGAACAGAGAGGTGATATTCTGGCAGAGCTCGGGACTGCCAAGCCTACCACGGGGGCGGCCTCCCACAGGCTGCTTCTGTGGTCCAGTGGACACGTCGCTCTCCTGGGGTCAGCGTCAGGGCGGCAGCAGCCTCCGTGTGAGGTGGTGGTGCTGGCATCTGCTTCCCTGGAACACGGACTAGGAAAACAGATGACCTCAGGCTGAAAGCTCTTAGAATCGTTGCTCAGAAGAGGGCGGAAAAGACGAGACTAAAAATATACACAGACCCAAATTCCCTACCTCTCCAGAAAAGTTCCAGGCAGAGTGTCCTACAAATGTGTTTGACGCAGGCCCTGCGGCTGGCTGTTCCCTCCCCAGCCTTTTCATCACGCTCCTCTCTGGCTTGCACACCTGCCCTCCACCCAGGCCTGGCTCCTCATCGTCCCCAGGGCAGGCTGGGCTTATTCCTGCCTCCTTCCTTTGCCTCTGTTCTCCCCTCCACCTGATGCTTCCCTCTCCCCCTCCTGGCCTGTCTCCAGCTTGTCCAGGGCTCACCTCCCAGCTCCCCTCAAACCTCCTCCTGGGAGCCTTCCAGGTCACTGATGCTGGGACTAAGCTGAGTCTTGAGGAAGCTGAACCACTCAATCAACCATCGGAGGGTCTGTCTTTCCCTTAATTTCTGAAGGTTAGAGCACATACATACCTGTCCTTGTGTAGTCATTTCCAAGGTCTTCAAGATGGACACTATGAAGAGCCAGCGCCCCCATCTTTGCAGGCACAACTGCCTAGGTCTTGCCTTGAGCCTCCTCACTCTGACTGGAGATGAGGGAGCTCTGCTGGCTGGACCCCCAGCAGAGGCTTTGGTTTGGCTGCTGTTATGCTGCCTCTGACTGGTGTTCATCCTTGGTGGGTGCATGGACACGAGGAGTTGAGGGTGTGTTTAACAGCTGACCATTTCTTTACACCTGTACCCTTGCTCTTCTCCCAGTACCCTCTCCTTCCTGCTGCCTCGATCCAACTGCCTCAGTCCTAATCTGGGCCCTTCTCATCTCCCTCCTATCTGTCTCTTGCTAGACGAATTGTCAACCTGGTCAGAGGGGGATGCTCCCCTGGCCAGGTTTGCAGTGGTGGGCTTACTCAGGGAACACCTTCTACTCACTTGCACTTCCTGGGACTCAGCACTCCCAGGCCATCCCAGTCAGCCTCCTGTGCTATATAACCTGGCTCCCAGAGACAAAGGCAGCCACATCCTGACCAGCTTGCCTGTGGCTGGGAGTTCAGGCCCTTCCCAGCCTTCAGAGGGGTGGGGAAGCGAATGCAAAATCTGCCATGCAGGAAAAGGCCCTTTGAGACATAAGGAACTTGGGAGCAGAAAGCTCCCCTTGGGCTTCGAGGAAGAGCCTCTTGCCCAGCCCAGCTTATCAGAGCAGCCCTGCTTTGAGGAGATGCTGGCATTTTTCCAGAGGTTGGGAAGCTACTACATGGTTTCCCTTTTGGATTTTATCTTAATGTTCAAGACTCCCTTGGCAGGAAGAGAAGCGAGCTGCAGGATTCAGGCCCCAAACCTCCCTGAAAGCCCTAACAAGGAGCCAGCACAGCAGCAACTCCACTGAAGTTGCATTTTCGAGGATCCTTGCCTTGTATCCTATTCATTCCCTAAAGTTCTGCCCACCAGGTAGAGAGATAAGATACATATATTAGGCTGGGCGTTAGGACACTGAGCTTTCATCCCAGCTCTGCCCCTGAGGGAACCCTTCCTCTTCCACTGCCTTGGTTTTCTCATGCACTGAATGAGAAGATGGTCCTAGAAGACCCTGAAGGCCCGCACAATCTCTCACTGTAAGAACTTTATGATTGCAATTCAGTTTGATGCATCTAGCTTGTGTGCAGAACAGAAGCTGAAGGAACTTAATGGTGAAGTTAGGAGAGAGAACTCACACGTGCGAGCCAACTGCAGACAGACGCTGGGCAGATTTGATTGAATGCCTGAGTGAGTGGATCAGACCGGCAGTGCCTGGCTTGTGGGCTGGAACCCTTGCAAGGGAGCTGTACATCCATATGCCCTACAAGCATCAACGGAAGGCTGGATAAATAATACAACTTGCACGTATATGTGTGACTATTTTTCAAATCATCAACGCTGCTGTCACGAATGAAACACAGATTCACTTGAAAGTGGTCCTGCAATGCAGACCGCCTTTCAGTTACTGCGCGTTTTCTCCAACAGCAGACCCTATAAAGACAACTGCTGTTTACAGTGAAATAAAACGTTATCGGGGCTCTTCTTTAAAATACACAAGGGAAAAAAAGGCAGGGGGTGGATGAAACTAGGAGAGAATGTTAATAATTATTGAAGCTGAATGATGAGTACGTGGGGGCTATTATACTGTTGTCTCTACTTTTGTATGTTTGAAATTTTCCACAATAAAATGGCTTTTTTTAAATGTATAAATGCTCTTATGTGGTCATTCATGGAATCTTTTGACATTAAAAAAAGAGGAGTTCTTTGTGGAAAGCTGTTCACAATGCATTGCTGAATAAAAAATGCAGCTACGAGGCCATATGTATGACTTCAATTCTTCTTTTAAAAAGTGAGTGTGAGTGTGGGTGTCTAGAAGAAAAGTCTCCTTTCCAAACCTCATGAAGATATGAATGGTGGTTATCTCTAGGTTGAAGGAATGGAACAATTTTTGTTTTCTTTATTTTGTTTATCGGTATTTCCAATGAACTAATTTTCCTTTTGTTATCAACTCCCAGTGTTACTTTTTAACTTTATAAGTATTCCTACATTCAAAAAGCCTGGAGACACTTGTCTGGACCCTCAAGTGTTACGGGAATTCAGACTTCAGGGAAACGGGCATGGCTGTCAGGCCTTAGGAAGCTGTCATGGTGGACTAACCGTCCTGCTCTGTGTCATAAGGATGGGTAGGATTTAGAAATCCCGAGGCGGGTGGGATGGCGTTTCAGGGAACAAAAAATAAGTACATCCTGTCTTGAGACAGTGGCCTTCCCAGCCCAGGGTGAGCCCAGAGGCCAGGGAGGTTTGGGGGGCGTGAAGCAGGGATAGAGGAACTGGGTAGGGCATGGCCTTGAAGGGCCATGGGGTTCTGGGAAAAGAGGAGCCTGAATGTCTGCCTAAAAATTGTCCTGGGTATGTGTGTGAGTGTGCACGCGCCTATTAGCTGTGGCATTCAGAACAAGGGATAATTGGAAAAACATGACCAATGCTGAGCCACACGCATTTGGGGACATGTGGCTCCGGTTCTGGGATTGTTTGTCATTTCTTATTTCAGGGAAGCAAGAAGACAAAAGATGAAGCGTCAAACGCAATGAAGACTCAGATATCACTGAGGAGTCAATATGGGGCCAGGACCGCCATCTATTGGCAACTGTCTCTTAAGGCTGCCACCCACCCATGACCAACTCTATCCCTGGGCTGTCCGTATGCAGAGTGCCAGTTGCCAGTCAGGACCCAGGGCCCTCAGCAAGCAGAGCTTTCGCAAGCGGGGAGAGGGAACTCTGGCACCTTCCCAAGGGTTTGCCGGAAGGGAGCTGGAGGGGCAGCGGGAAGGAGAGGAAGACGCTGCATTACAGGCAAACTGAAGACAATTCGGGAAACTCCCAGAAACCCCAGCACAAACCGCGGAGAGAGCCTGGGTGATCTGCAGAGGCCTACATGACCTCGCGAAGGCCCAGAGGCCACTGGCTACCAAAAGCTGGGGAAGTTAATGGCATGTATCTCTGCACCTCTGCGTCCTTATTGAACTAGAGTGGAAGCATTGGGATGGTAGTGGAAAGCTCAGACCAGGCTTCCAGGGCTCCTGCAGAGGGAGGAAGACTTAGGGCATTCAGAGGCTAGGGTGGGCAGGTAGACTCCTGCTGGGATGACCTGGGAGGTCACGACCACTTAAGCTGCCTTTGAAAAAGGTGATGGAGATCCAACATGCTAACCGCTAGCAGCTGGCTTCCTCAGTGCCCTTCACTCACTCCGACCTAGGAACCCTTGACTACTCACCAGTGTATATAATATCTTGGCATTTTAGGACTGAATGCAACCCTACCCAACCCCTTTCTGACCTTTGTGAGAACACAACACAGGGCTTGACAAACGTGAGGTCCATTTACTGTTCCCATCCCAACTCTGTGTTCCAATAAGGCCTGGTGGCAGCCTTCACCAGGGATGCTACAGCTCCCTCCTTGTCCTTCCAGCCAAGTGCCTTTCCCCCAAATTTAGCCAAAGTAAGGTTGGACTTTTTCAAACTATTTACTAGGAAACTAAGAAACAAACAAAGCAAAACTGATGGCAAATGACAGAAGTTAGGAACTATTACAGAATCTCAGAATTTATCAGCAGTCTTAGATCAAAGAACCCAACCCAAATCCCCCAGGATTTCCTTTTATTTTTTAGAAAAGTGGATGTAATTTGTGATTCTCACTTTATTATTCCAATCTTCACTCTCATTATTTTTTTGCTAATATTTTTGAGCATATGCCATATACCAAGCACTTTGAGATGTGATCATGTACCATTTTGTCAGGCCCATTCAAAGTGTACATATAGCATTTTGTCAGGCTCAGAGAGGTGAAATAATTTGCTCAAAGTTGTTTCTCTGTGGCAGGGATGAGACCTGAAATCAGCTTTCTTTCTTTAACCATGTGTCCACACTCCTCCTTGTAACACAAGACGTCTAAAGTGGGGGAGGAGGGGAACCAGGGACACGTGTAAACTTTGGGGCCCAGTCCTGGCCCAGACCAGCTTTGTACAGAGACTCCTGACATCGGCTATGAAACAGCTTCCAAGTTTATGGAGACAAATGAATGGGAACACCTTGAATTTCTTTAACTTCTTTTTCTTATGGACTTCAGCTACATGATGTTATAGTAATACCAATCTTAACCTCATAGCACATATCATCACTGGCTCATATGTGACCCTTCCGTACTTTTTATGTAAGTATTTATTCATTTCTAGGAAACCGAATACCTACTAACCACCACCCAACATTACAGATAACTTACAACTACCTAAGTTCTTTTCCCATTCTGTCTTCTGACCCCACCTTCCTCAGAGTAATTATGCTGAAATATCAGGTTTACCATTCTCTTACTTTAAAAAAAAAATGTAGTTTTATCAAACATACATGTATAGTTAAATATAAGTGTTTTGGGTTTTGGGTTTTTTTTTTACTTTTGCTTGTTTTCTGTCTTGAAGGATTATAGCTAAGCACCAAAACCTTCTGAGGTTTTGTTGTTGTTTTTTTTCCGACTCTAAATTTGCTACCAAGATTTATCCATAGTATAGTAAGTCTTTGCTTTTATTCCCTCTTTGATCCTGTCAATAAAAACAAACAAATAAATAACTTTGCCAAGATTTTTGGTCACCTTTGCATCTGATATATCTTACATTATTGCTTGGATTTAGTTTTCTTCAAAAAAGACATTTCAAATAGTGTCTTCCAAAAGGGTCTTTTGTGGCTGGTCATCAAAGCCCATGTATCAGTAGGAATATTTTTATTGTTCACTGTCATTCGAATGACAATGTGGTTAGATATAAAATTCTTAGTTCCAAGTTTTTCCTTCAATATTAAAAACATATTATCCCATTGTCTTTTTGTGTCTGGTGTTGCTATTCAGAGGTAAGACATTGGAGTGACTCCTGTTCCTTTGTAGTGGTGCACTTCTTTGTGAAAGCTTTTAAAATATTTTCTTTGTCTTTGATATGCTTAAAACTTGGTAGAGTATGTCTAAAAATGAGGGTTTCCTTCTTTTTCCTATTTGCACTTTACAATCCTTTTTATCTGAGATTATATTTTAATTCTGGGAAACAACTCTATTCCTCATCAAATATATTCTTCCTACATATTTTCATCTTCTTCTGGGACTCCTATTATCTGGATATTAGCACTTTTACTCCCAGCCTCTATATTCCTAATTGTGGTAAGAATATATAACATTAAATCTACCTTCTTAACAAAATTTTAAGTATCCACTACAGTATTGTTAACTATAAGCAAATGCCATCTGCAATCTTACTACCCTGAGATGTCTTCTGTTAACAGTTCAATACAAATAGATCTTGTCATGGCCTCCAATAAGGTTGTAATGATGTGCATGATAACTGGGTGTTTGAGCCTTCTATTCCCTGAGACTCTCTACTAATGCTGGATACTACTGATCTTATAAAGATTTGCAAAACCAATGGTGAAAAAAATATAATTCATTGTTGATTTAATTTGAGGTCTGCAGGACTGTTGGGCATCATTTCGTATATTAATTAGCTAGTGACACTTTTGTGAAATGCTCATTCTTATACTTTGTCCACTTGCTTTTGTGTTATTTGATTTTTTTCTCATTAATTCATAGAATGTCTTTATGTCTTATTAATATTGTACAGAAAAGCCATAGAACTTGTTTATCTTGCATAACTGAAATAGACAAGTGGGACAACATCAAACTAAAAAGCTTCTTCACAGCAAGAGAAAGAATCAACAGAGTGAAAAGACAACCTATGGAATGAGAGAAAATATTTGCAAGTTACAGATCTCATAAGGGGTTAATATCCAAAATATAAAAGGACTTCAATAGAAAAAAAAAATAGCCCAATTTAAACCTGAGCAAAAAAAAAAAAAAACAACCTTGAATGGACATTTTTCAAAAGAATGCCAACTGGTATATGAAAAGATGATTTGCAACTTTATTATATGTGTTTCAAATAGTTTGTCCTCTAAAAACAGAGGAAAGATGATTTTCATTTAACTGTGTTTGTCTTTGAAAATACAGATGTTTAAAATTTTCATGTAGTTGAATCTTTCACTATTTTCCATAAGACTTCTGAGTTTTGTACATTGCCTAGGAAGGTCTTTCCCACCCCACACTGAGAAGAAAAAAACTCCAAAGGATCTAAATAAATATTTCTCTGTGCAAATGGCCAAAAAGCACATGAAAAGATGTTCAACATCATTAACCATCAGGGAAATGCAAATCAAAAACACAGTGAGATACCACATCATATCCACTAAGGTGTTTATAAAAAAAAAATGACAGATAATAACAAATGGAAAACAATGGAACCTTAATACACAGCAAGTAGAAATACAAAGTCATATAGCCACTTTGGAAAACAGTCCAGCAGTTCCTCAAAAAATAAATGTACAGTGACCATGTGACCCAGCAATTCTACTCATAGGTAAATAGCCAGGAGAAATACCCAGGTAACCTGTTTTTATTATAAAAACAAATGTCCATGCAAAAACTTGTACACAAATGTCCATAACAGTGTTATTCTTAATAACCAAAAAGTAAAAACAACCCAAATATCTATTAACTAATACTAATGTATGAATAAATAAATAAAATATGGTATATCCATACAATGGAATATTATTTGGCAATAAAAAGGAATGAGGTACTGACGTATGTTACAGCATGGATGAACTTGAAATACACTAAGCTAAGTAAAAGAAGCTAGTCACAAAAGGCCACATATTATATAATTCAATTTATCTGAAATGACAGAAAGTTGATCTGTGGTTGCGTAGGGCTAAAGAGGTGTTGTGGTGGCGATTGTACAATTCTGAGAATATACTGAAAGTCATTGAATTGTACACTTTAAATAAGTGAATTATATAGTATGTGAACTCTATCTCAATAAAGAGCTGGTTTTTTTAGTCTGCCTTAAGTGAAAAAAAATATGTGTTTGTTCTATTCATGGAAAGCATAAAAACTCAGCAGAGGACTTGGTTTTTCCCCACCTCTCTCCTTGGCCTTTAGATATATAAAATTCATTCTCAGCCCCCTAGTAGTTTTTCACACGACCATCATCAAATAACCCAGAAGCATGGGGTGTTTTGATTGGCTAGGCCTAGGTCACATGCTTGACTCCTGTTGCTGAGAGAAGAGATCCACCCAGATTGCAAGGACCAAAAGCATCGGAAGGAGTGGACCCTCAAATGACATTTGGGAGCTATTTTCGGAAGAAGAGGCAACAGATGCTGAGAGGCAAGAGATATTCAATATGGAGTTAATAAAATCATCTGAAAATAATTGTGTTTTTGTTTCTTTGTTTCCAATGTTTATGCTACCCAGTTTTTCTTTTCTTATTGTATTGTCTAGGATATCCAAAACTATGTTGAAAAATTGTAGCAATTGTATTCTTTGACTTTAATGGGAGTATTTCTAGTATTTAACCATTCTGGGTAAAATGATTTAGATAAAGTTTGACACTACTTACCAAGTAAAAATACATAATCCTAAACCCATCTGATTGAAATTTTTAATTAAAAATGAATGTTGACTTTTGTTAAATGTCTATTGCTATGATCATGCATATTTTCTCTTATTTGTGTAATAAGTTACATAAATAAATGTCTTAATATTGAACAGTTTTTGTATTTTTATGAATTGCTTTCATAATGGGGGGAATGAACAGACTGTTTTTATTATAAAAAGCAACAAGTAAGTTATGACATCTTTCTATTTTAAGGCAGCTCCTGGTTAAAAGAGAAAAAAATTGATGGGCACCCATGGAGAGCAATATGAGACAAGAATGCAGGATATGAAAAAAGGATATGGCGGTTGGCTTTGTTTTTAGGCCCAACTTTTAGGACTTTGCCCTTCCGGGACCCAAGGCACTGACAGTAACCATGTAAGAGGCAGGCACCCAGGACAGCCCAATCCACTGACTGCTCCTTCCACATGAATTCCATAAGCAATGGTCATCTGCTGAAGAGAAAGAGGCACTCAGAAGACAGAGGAGAACTCTGGTGCAGAGAACCAGTGACTTGTCTACAATTACACAGGTTTCAAACCTAGGTAGTCTCCTTCCAAAACGTGAAACATTAGCCTCGCCACCATACCCCCTGAAGACTGATCTGTACTGTTCAGAACAAGGGCTATAAATTCCTCAGAACTGGAAGTTCATGGAAGAGAAGTACAAATCCTCTTGTTCCTGGATGGGTCACACACCACTTTCCACCAGGATTAGCTGTCTTGTCCCCACCCATACCACTGCCCAAATGGGTTCCTAAAGATCCAGTCCTCCTATTCTCACACCACCCACATTTTTTAGAGAGAGAGAGAGTTTTTAAGAAAAGGAAAAGTTTATGGAAATTCCAGCCAGGCTCAGGCTGGGAAAGGGTTGTCCCTTCAGAATGTTCACGCAACCAGCAGCTCCTATGTTTGGAAGCACTAAAATGGGCATCAAAATAAATGGAATCAGGGTTTCTTGGAGACCCACGAGGCTTTGGTAAACCCTAAAATGTCTGACTTGCCTTAGATATAATGAAGGAAGAGAAGGAACATATAGGGCAAACTTCAGTAATAACTGAAAACAACGTTGGAAGCCCTTGGGGTTAGTCATCTCTTCCTCACAGAAAACAGGGTTGATTTCATAGGACCGGATAAGGAGAAATATCATTCATTCATGTTTTTGATCAGTACTTATCCAGTTTCTTCTGTGTGCAAGGCAGCCCACCAGCTGCTGAGAATACAGTGGTGAAGACAGTAGATGTGGCCCATGATTTGACAGAGCTTTGAGTTTAGTAAAGGATACAGTCAATAAGAAAACAAATTTCAAATTCTGCTCTGAGGGCAAAGAAGAGTATGCTTTGAAAGAGGAGGAGAGAAGATATACACATGGAGGTATAAAGGGTTGATGAAGCCATCTCAACTCAGAGGGAGGAAGCCCACAACATGGGCAAAGTCTTGGTAGTACAAAAGGGTTTGGCCTGTTTAAGAAACTGGAAGACCAGGGTAGCAGGAGCTTCATGTGCTGGGGAGACTCGTGTTCCTGACATGAAGAAGTATCTTGGCTGTCTAATGCTGTTCCTCTTTAGTCATGTTAAAGAGTGCAGATTTTATTCCAAGCAAAATGTGAAATCATGGAAAATGTTTTAGACAGGTGAATAGAGTGATCCAATTTCTTTTTTAAATTGTTCTAACTTCTGCGTGTAAAATAATTAGGAAAGGGCAGCATAGGAAATAGGGAAACTAGTTAAAGGCAAATTCACAGATGAGAAATTCCAGAAGCATGAGCCAGAATGGTGTCAGTGGAAATGGAGAGAAATAGATAAACTAGAGATGTATGTTGAAGGGAGAATGAACAAAATCTGTTGATAAAGGCAATGTGGGAAATAAGAAAAAGGGCAGAATCCATAATTACAGTTTTCTGGATCCAACTTGTAGGATGGTGATACCTTGCTGTAGGTGTAGGATGCTGAGGAGATGAGAAAGCTTAGGAGGGGTGAGCCCTGAAAGGGTAAATCAAGAGTTTTACTTTCAGGAATGTAGAAATTAAATATCTACTTTTCAAACTCTCTTTTCTCCAGAACCACACACTGGGCCTTACGCATAAAAGACCCTCCTCTGATGGGTGTGGTATGGACCCCACGAGCCAACCACGAAGGACTTGAGCACAGGAGAGCCCTGGAAGATCTCATTACCCACTCTTTGCCCTAGCCCCACAATGACTGTCTCCAACAACTCCATGGGCCCAAGTACTCCTTCCCCACTTCTCCATCTAAACAGGAGGATTGGGCTGACCCTGGGAGTGACTCTTGGCCTCTACTGGGAAACTGTCTCCCAGTAACCTCCTCCCCCTGCGTCAATCCTTTTCCCTTAAATGCTTCCCAGCTTCCCATATGGTCTCCAGATACCCCGCACCCTCTCCCCCGGGCGCAATCATCATTCCTAGGGTCAGTTCAGCCCTTTGGATCCCTCATTCTAGGGAGAGTCATGAGTCCATCTGTCATCACTCGCCTCCCTGGGAACTGAGGAGGGCAGAGAGCCAAGCCAGTGGGCAGAGCACATCTGTATCTCTTTGTGCAAGCCCAGTTCTGCTGGTTAATCCATGGAGAAGCCCAGCTGGGAAGTCTACAAAAAATACAGGAATCACTAGTTTGAGCCTCCCACCCACACACGCCCCCTACCCATCATCATGCACATTCTGTTCATTATCCCAGGCTTAATTCAAAGGTCACCTCATCTGGGGAGACTTCCTAATTCTCAGGCAGATCCAGTCTCTCCATCTCCTCTACTTCCTTGAACAGACTGCAATGGCAGCCCTGATTGTGTTGTCCTGTTAACGTAATGGCCTGGCTACCTGTCTTTCCTTTTCATTATATCTGTGTTATCTAATGTGGTTCCCATGAGTGACATGTGACTGTTTAAATCTAAATTAATTAAATATTAATAAAATAAAAATCAATTCCTTAGCTACTCAATAGACACGTACGTGGTCACTGACTCTCATATTAGACATTGTAGGTTGACAGTATTTCCTTCTTTGCAGAAACAGTGCTGAATTCAACTAAAGGCTTCCTGAGGGCCAAACTAGGTGTTATTCATCTTTGTATCCCTGGAACTCAGTATAGTATCTAGAACATATAAGACGCTAAATATATATGGATTGAATGAGTGGATGAGAGTAGTTTTGGACACCAAAAGTCAAGAGGAATATAGAAAACTTGTATGAAGCATATTCCAAAGACAGGGACCAGGAGAAAATATGATGTAGGAGAAAGAGAAAGGACAACTCAGCGTGGGCAAAGTGACCTTTCCATGTCCTGAGACTCTAGAATGCTGTTGCCAAAGCCCTTCAATAGCACCATTTTATTGGCACATAGCCACACAGGACTGCTCATCCTTACCAGCTTCTCCTCTGTAACACCTCTTTTTATCTCTCTGTCAATCCATGCACATCATTGACCTTGAAAACTCCTGAGAAGGATCTCCTGACCAACCCTAGCTCGTCCCACTCCTCATACAGTATTGAGGAGCTCCATTTCGCAGCTGTTTATTTTGTGTTCCAGGACATATGTGTCATGTCCATGTCTGCTCTCTCTTTCAGGCTGACCAGAAGTTCTGGGTTCCTTAAGACCTGGGCTGTCCAGGGGCAAGAACTATATTTTACCAAGAAGGATGGGTAGGGGGATCCCCTAAGACTAGTGTCTATTTTCTCATTAGGCAAAGAGCTTATAAGAGAAGAATTATGAGCTCTGAGCTGGTAGGAACAATTCATCCAGAGTCTTGTCCACCATGGCAGGCAAAAATCAAGTGCTTTGGGGAGCTCAAGATGATGCTGTTTCTTCTCTACAACCTCAAATGAAATTTATCCAACAGTTTTACATAAGGGCAAGTATCTGGGCCCTGTGTAAAGTAAAAGACCCAGGTTTGAACTGTGAGGATTTTAAAAAGCTGAATCTCCCCTCCTCCATTACCCTGTTTCAGTTTTCTTGTATCAGTTCCTAGTTCAGCACCTTGAGCTCCATCTCCTTCCTTTGCTCTCTGAGAATCCATGGGAGATGGACAGGGCAGCCCTCTGGCTTGGCTCTCTCAGGGTTCCTAATTGACCCTAGAGCTGTCTCCATACTCACTGCTTTATAGGCACACTCCTGCCATCAGGAGAGGTTTTCTGATCTTACAATCCTGATCTCACCAAGGGCCGATTTCTCTGTGGCCCCCTGGGCTTATCTGGAATTTAGGCACAAAGGTGGCGGTAATAAGGTTCTTTTCTGCCCTTGGAGACAGTTCAACTTCTTTCCCCACTAGAACCTACATTCTCAACAACAGGTGCAAATCCCAAGATGGTGGCCCCATCAATGCCAAGGTTGTGGAGGGTGATGCAGTATTTAGAACGTCTTCGGTCATTCACTTTGTCTTTCCACTGTGCTCTAACATCAGCCACTTTGACCCAAGGACTATCCCTTGAAGAGAAAAGCAGCCATTCTCTCTGTCCCCTGAAAAAAAATCTGGTCCTCAGCAGCTCATCTTTGGAACCTGGAGAGTGGATGCACCTTGTGTCCCCATGCACAATCCCTTTTAGAGGGAATTCTGTTTATAGTCGTGATTTCAAAGGCTCAGCACACTTTATCTGTACAGGAGCACACGCTGTTGCTATGAGGAGGCTTGCTCATGCATAGTTTTGTGTGAGAGGTGTCGGGAAAACTTTCTGATCTTCAAATCTGGCTGAATGTTTTCTCATTCCTTTGAATTGAGACTTGCTCTCCTTAGACCCTTCTTTTTAAACAATGGTCTTTCTGCCTCCCCTGAGGGGGTGCTGGGGCTGAGTCTATGAGGGAGCTTTATGGATGCCAGGTAACTCTGTGTCTGTTCTTCAAATGGGGAGTGGGAGCAAGTGATGGTCCTACAGCTGGGCCCTTGTTCTCCTCTTTTCTCAGTTGACACATGTGAGAGTGGAGGCCGTCTTTCCCATGTTCGGGGCAGAGGAGGAGAAGAGCTGGAAGTCATCAGGGTGTTGTTTTTGCCAGTGGAGCCCTTGAAGTGGAGACAGGAGAAAAACAAACAAACTCATGTCATCTCCCTAGGGCCCTGGAAGAGGTCCCTTTCACAGCCAGGAATGTGACAGGGAGTAAAGTCAGCCAGGAGGCTGCCTGCAGAGGGAGGGATGCAGGCAGCCCAGGCCGAGGATCAGAGGCACAGAACTGGGGAAGGGCCAGGGCCAGGGGTCTGCTGCCACTGCATCCCCGGGGAAGGACAATGAGCCACCCGAGAGAGCTGTGCCCCAGGGCTGGAAAGGCTGCGCAACACAGAAAGACCACACATCTCAGAGGGGATGCTTAGAATCTGCTAAGGGATCCAGCTGATGTTCTCTGGAGGCCAATTTTGTGGTGTAGATGTGGCAGTAATCACAGAGACTGGCCACAGATTGGCAGGGAGATCCCAATTAAAAAGAAAAGAAGGGTCAGAAGTAGATATACAGAGGGCAAAGAGAGTTCCAGAGAGGAGACAAATGCCAGGTAAGGGAACCAGCCTTGAGCTGAGAAGCAGAACTGGCAGAGATCAAGCAGACAAGAGTCAAGGTTAAGAGCTGGCCCAGCCCTGTGGTGCACCAGGGGGCCGCTGACAGGCCCGAATCAGCCACCTGCACCACACTGCTGTTCTTTCAAGAACCTTGGCCAAAGATCCAGTGGCATGATCCACCTTCACTTCACTGCCATGGTGCAGGGCCACCAGGAACTCCAGGGCCCAGGCTGGTTCTCAGCTCACCAGAGCTACTAGGAAGGGGAAGGGGGGCAAGGAAGAGATGTGGCACTCCCTACACATTCTCCTTCTTTCTCCAAACTGTGCATTTAGGGTCCTCCAAACCACTACTGTAACCTTGAGACCACAGGGCTCAGGCCCCACCTGCTCTCCTTTTCCCTCTCTGTCTGAGAAGGTATCAGGTATGCTCCACTGTGGGCCCTTGCCCTGAGTCCCAGCTATGTGAGGAAAGCAGCCAAGCCCAAGTCTCCCAGCAGCTCTTTTTCTGACACTGGGCTCACTGTGAATGGTCAGAGACTCAATATGCCCATTTGCAAAATGGAGACAAATCCGGATCTCCCACCTCACTTGCAATGGGTGATTAATGTGAAGCTGCCAGAGCATTCAGGAAGCAAACTAAAGCCCTTGAGGTGTTCCAGAAGAAAAGTTCCTTTTGGGGGACATTTTGCTGAACATGTTGAATCTGTCACCAGCCTGAGGTCAGGCTGTCAGCGTTATCTGGTCCCACTTCCCCATTTGTGGGGGAGGGCTGAGGCCCACCTGGGTGAAAGGGCAGTCTGTGCTCCGGGCAGGGCCAGGCAGAGCTCAGCATACACCTGTCTGTTCCCGCCCCTCGGGTGGGCCGGAGGAGGGAGAAGCATGGGGAGAACCAGGCCCACTCTCTGGCAGCCTTGACCTTGCGCCTGCAGTCTGATAAATGAGATTTCACCTCTCACGTTGTACCTGAGAGCCCTAATCCACCCAGACTTATTCCCTGGGTCTGAAGCTCTGCCTTGGGATCCTCTTAGCACCATTTGGAAACCCAGGTCTGGGTCTTGCTCTTATTTCTCTTCCCAGAGGCCCAATTCCTACCAAGTCTTCAGTCCAAAGACGAGACTCACAACACCTCCACCGGCCACCCCTACCAACCGCCTGGGTTCTCACTAAAATGCAAACCCATGCCAGTGGGGATTTGGGTGTCTCTTGTTCACTGATGTATTCCCAAGCCCCTTGAGCACTGCTGGCACAATAGAGACACCCAATGCTTGCTGAAGCAATGTGCAGGGGCCTGAACCCACTATAAAAGGATTGGTACAAAAATGGAATCATGAATTGACAGGGAACAGACAAGAGGGGACACTGTGGTGGACACTAGTGTCTTGCCTCCCCTGCCCATTGCCAGTTTTCCGCCTCTCCAAAGTGAATCAATCCATTACACAGAGAACCACCTTCCTCCACCAGCCCATGTCCTGTAGCTTTTCATCTCCTGGTGGACTCCTCAGGCCACCTCCTCTCTTCCTGGGTGCCCACTGTCACCACAGCCTTGGGGATGGTCCCCCAGTCCTTCAGGCTACAGACTCACCAGCCATAGGGAGTTCACCAGGCTCCATCTGGTGGGTCTGCCCTCCTAACGTGGGGTGTAGGTGCTCAGACAGGTGTCCTCCTATCCTAGAGGCCATTAGGGATGGGGAGGCCTGGCTGGACACAGCTTCTTAAACCTAATGACTATCACCAGGGGGTGGTTTTTTTCCAGCCTCCCTCATAAGTGTATTCTCAGCTGTACTACCCTGCCTCTCTCTCCATATCCTTATCACCCCTTTCCACTTGCTGGCTTCTCAGGGGGTCTAGGCCACAGCCCAAGGCCGCTTCCTGCTGCCAGCACCCACAACACAAGGAGGCTGCTATCTCTCATCCCTGGACTCCAGACCCCAGGAAATGCCAAGACCTTGTGTTCCCCTGCTGCATTCCAGGCAGAACTATAGGGGTAGTCACAGGAAGGCCACCAAGGTGGTCTGGGTTCCCAGGAACAGCCTGACTCCTTCCCCACCCACCCTACTCTGACCTTCCATCACCTCTCAAGCTTTCTGGCTCTAAGTTGTCTGTAGGAATCTCAGCCTAAAATCTCCATAGCCCTTTCTTCCACCTCATTCCAAGGTCACCTCATCATCTGCCTCATTGTCAGAGCCCTGAGTGCCTCTGCTCTCTCAGAGGTTCCTCAGGTCTCTGTCACTCTCCTTCTGTGGCCCCAAAAAGTAACCTGCTGGAACAGAGATTTTAGAAAAGTTCTAATGAAGCTGGAACCCAAATTGTGACTGCCCCCTATTTTAGGGATATCACCTCTGTACTCCATTAGGCTGTCCCTAAGCCCCAAACTGCCCCACCCTGAACACAGATTGATCCCCAACTCTGGTCCTCATTTGACCTCAACTGTCCTCTCACAAGGACCCCAATTCCTTCAACCAACTCTCAAGTGTGGGGTGTAAGCCACTTGAGAGACCAGATTTCTGAGGCCTCTGGAGACCCCACTCAGAGACCACAGTGGTTGGGAAGGAGCTGGCCTCCTGCAATTCACTGCCTCATAGAAATTCTTCCACCACCCAGAAGGGCTCTCTGGGCCCATTTCTCTGTGCTCCCTGGTTTATGTGAAGCTTATAGGCAAGGCTGGTGGTAGTAGTTGCCTTTGTGGATAGTTCATCTTTTTCCCTCACTAGAATCTGCATTCTAATCGACATCTTCAAGGCCCAAGGTAGCAGCCCCATCAATGTCAAGGTTATAGAGGCAGACATAGTATTTATCATGTCCCCAATTATTTACCCTGTCCTTCCACTGGGTTTATTAAAACACTATCCCTTCTACAGTTATGCTTCTCTTGTAGGATGCTGCTACCATTCAGCTTTCCTGAGGTCTCCGTGGATCTGTCCCTTGACCTGCACCTGGACCTTCCCGAGATCACCAAGTCTCTTCTATGTGTGGAAGTCACTTCTTTCATTCTTATCTCATCTCTGGAGCCCATGTGGGCTCCTGAAACTACATGTACTGAGTCATGGCCTGTCTGCCTGGATGTATATGGTTCTCTGGTGGGACAGGTCTGAAGGGAGGCCATGAAGGGTTGAGTGAGAAATCCCAGGCCAATGATGACAGCCAGCACAGCCTGGACGCCCTCTGCTGCCACCTCCCCTGCATATGGTGACCATGGACTCCAGAGAAGCAGCTCCGGAGCTGGTTGGGAGGAGGGCATGGTGGGGAACCTGAGGCTTCTGTGGCGGGAACACTGGGGAAGGTGATCCCAGAGGCGGCCAGAGTCCCAAATACCCGACCCAATTCTTTCCTTACCCATTACCCAACTGCCTAAAAATGTACCTAATGGATACTTTTTAATAATAATAATTTTTTTTAAAATACAAGCACCTCTGCAAAGGCTAGGTCTCAGTCTCTTGCATACCCTGGCTGAGACCAGGACCTTGAGGGCACATGGAAATTTTGGAGGGGTGGAAGCTAGAGGAGCAGGAGCCCTTTGGGAATCTACAGTGGGGTTGGGTCTGGCAGTAGCCTCTAATCTACAAAAGGAGATCCTCCCAAAAGAGGTAAGAGTGGGTCAAAGACAATGGCACTTTGTGAAAACTGCCTACGGCTAGTTCTTAATTGGACTTTCTTTCTCTTTCTCCTTTTCCCTTCTCCATGCTGACCTTGTTATCTCTACCTTCCTGAACTTGACAGAAGTTTATGCAACTGCAGAGACACAGGACATCTCCATTGTCATTTTCACTGACTTCACCTTGTGTTTCTCTACTTTTTATTCATTTGCCAAGATACCACTGAAGATCCTTCAATGTACAAAGTGCTGGGCACTTTGTGTCTTCTTTTTCCATTTTTAAACAATGATTATAGAGTCAGGGATCCTAGCCAAACATGAAGTCTGACCGAGGAGAAAGCTGGTCCATCCCAGGTCTGGGTGGGGGCCTGGCACTTGGTATGTAGCGTGGAGACTAAAATTCCGTGAACTCCTTTGAGTTGGAATTCTAGCAGGCACTTGCATTCCCAGTTTTGCACAGCCTTGCTAATGATGTCACCATCCACCGGCCTCCCACCTCCCACTCCAATTCACTTCCTCTCAGCAGCCAGGGAGATTTTTCAGAACACAAATCAAATCAACATCCTTCGTGACATACAGATTTCTGCACAATCTGGCCTTGACTTCCCTCTCTTCGCATCCTGAGGCTGTGTCCTCTCACTTGAGACAGCCACACTGCTTTCTTCAGGACCTGCCATGTGCCAGAATCCATGCGTTTCCCTCACAACTACACACATGCTGTCTCCTTGAGCACCATACTTTTCCCCATCCCCACTCTGCTTCTTGACAACTTTTGCACATCATTGACATGTCAACGTGTCATTTCTTCAGAAAGTGGCATCTGACCTGACATTCAGGTAACGTAAATGTCCTGGTATATGCTTTCATCATTACCCTCGACGTCATGATACTTCAGTCATCATGTATGTAACCCTGTCTCTTTCCCTCGACTAGAATGAGCACTGTGAGAGAGAGAGGTCCTGTCTGTGCTGGCTGCAGATATTGGGCTGGCTCAAGAAAGTCCAGGCCTTTGTGGGAAAAAGCTTGAAGGATACTGTCACTTTCTCCTTCTCACTGACTGGCTAAAGTCTGCATGCACTATCGGAGCAGCAGGATGAGACCTACCTGGGTAGAAATTACACTCCAAGTGCATTTAGACCAGAGCTCCCACTAACCTGTACAGCACTTTTGTAAGATTAGTCAAAAACGCTCCTTCTTCTGGGAGGGTACAGCCCAACAGTAGAGCGCAGGCCTTGATGAGTGGTGTCTGCGGTTACATTTCAGCTGCAACTTACCCCTTAGCAGGTTCTTTCTCTAGGACATGCCCTGATTAAGATCCAGGTACAGAAATGAGCTAGTCTTCAAACTAGTTAAAGACATTGACACATATTCTGAAACTCTGTAGCTTTCTCAAGGCCCGGTGGGGTTCAAGAAGTTGTGTCCCCTCTTCCCCTTCAGGACCTTGAAACCTCTCTCAGAGTGTTATTTCTTAGTCTAGTTCTGATGACATCTCAGGAGCCTCTACAAGCTCCAGCTGCTTCCCACTTCCCACTTCCCAAATTAATGATTCTCCTTCTCCTGCTCTCTGCCCATTTCTGCTGACACCTATCACAGGCCTTACAGAGAACTGTGTTTAAGGATGGGGCTAAGGCATGTGGACAAGGCATCCCAGCCCTCGCATACGCCACTGGGCTCCCGACTATGTCTCTATATTTAGTGACAGCAAGGGGTGGGGGGGGTCTCATTTGGGAAAACATAGGTATACATTCCCAGAGCAGAGTCCTGGGACCCCAAAAAAAGCCAGGACTTCATGAAACCAACTGCAGGAGGGCCTGCGTTGAGTAATAAAACCACTGTAGCATTCCCAGTCCTCGGCAAGGTCTGGATAACTGGTCAGTGAGCAGCTGGACTACAGCTGGGACAGCTCTGACCAGTCCTGTCCTCCCCATGTCTGACCTCCCCATGGCCCCATGGATCACACTGCCCCCCAAGCCAGCAGGCTGTCATCAGCATCTTATTTCACTCTCTCCCCATCCTCCAGCTCACAGGGCGCTCCACAGCTCATTCTCCCAGAGTTGCCTGGGGCAGAGCAAAATCACAGTGGGCCCCTCCCATTTTGGATGGCAGATAATAAGCGCTCCATGTTCCACCAAGCCTGAGCCTTTGGCACCTTGAGGTCTTTCCCACACATTGCCATAGTGACCAGTTTGGCCATATGAGGCCATAGACATTCTTGCTGCCCGTGTCTCCCCCTGGCTGCTGGGCTCTCTCCAGGGCCCAGGGAGTATGCTCTCAGAGCTCCTGGAGACCCAGATCTGTGGCCCTGGCTTGGGACAGTGTGGAATCGGTCTTTCTTTTCTCCATCAGCTGACCAGCCTTTCGTGTGCCCTGCATGCCTCATCTCTTATTCTGCTTTCAAAAAGGCAGCTGATGTTGACAGCAGAGGCCCCTCATTCTTCTTCCACGTCTATTGTAGCTCCAGTTCATGACTTCTTGTCAAAAAAAGAAACTGAAGGCAGGGGTTATAATAGTCCCAGCATATAGAATAATTTGCTCAGAAAACCCCTCTTCCCTTGGGAGCTTCATTTTGGTGTTGCATTACAAAAAAAAGGAGACATCCAAACCAAGGGGCTTACTTACCATTAATATCTGGGTACATCTGTAGCTAAAAACATCAACTTATTGCCATCAAAACCATCATCTTCATGACCATGATTATCACATTCTTCACCATTATTACCATTGTTACTATCCAATGAACATCATTATTCTCATAATCCCCCATCTTTATCACCTTCTCCATTGTTTTCACCATGCTTAGCATCACTATCACCAAAGTCATTACCATGACCAGCATCACAATCATCCCAGTTATCTTTACTTCTATTAACATCTCGACCACATTCATTGTCAAAATCATTATCACTTTCACAAACATCATCATCAACTCCTACAACATCATCCTCATCATTTTTACCATCAATACCACAAGCATTACATGTGCAATCTCCTTCATAAATATCATCACTACTGTTGTCATCAAGCATTACTAGCATCTCATTACCATCACCTTGACAAATATCATTACACACTGCCATCCTCACCATCACCACCCCTACCACCAGCAACCTCACAACCATTAATACCATTACTAGAGTCAGCACCCATTACCACAACCTCACAACCATTAATACCATTACTAGAGTCAGCACCCATTACCAGCATCACTAACCTCATCATCATTTACCTTCTCTATAATGACTTCTATGAAATTCAGCTCTATTCTGAAAATCTATCCTAAACACAAACAATGAATTCAAAACACAATGGGTTATTCAGGTTGAATTAGCTGGCTTTGCTGCATAAAACAAGTGGCTTAAAACAATAAACATTTAATTATTTAACACATGATTCTTGGGTCAGCTGGACAGTTCTTCTGCTCTGAGCTGGCTTAACCAATCTCCTCTAGACTTCCTCATGTGTCTATAGTCACATGCTGACAGTTCTGGTAACAACTGGATGAACAAGAATGGCCTCACTCACCTCAGTTCTCCTTCATGTAGTCTCTCATCCTCCAGTAGGCTAGCTTGAGCTCATTCACAGGGTTCTAAGCTTAGCAAATGGCAATCCCCAATGCACAGGGTGCTTTCCAAGCCTCTGCTTACACCATGATTGCTGATGTCTCACTGTCTAGAGTTAAGGTCAGCACAAATTCAAGAGGTGAGGAAAACAGGAGAATCTACAATGTCACTTTGTAAGGGCATGAATTTGGGGAGGAGAAGAATTCATGGCCATTTTACAATTTACCACACAGGTGGACATGGAAAAAATGGAAGACCTATTCTTTACATCTAAGAGCATACACTAGCTAAGAGAGCTCTAATATAATGTGACTTTTTATTCAGAAAAAAAAAAAAATACCCTTAAAGTAGCTTCCAGAACTGAAAAAAAATTGCCTATCCAGAGTCACTAGGTCTTTCCACTTGGCCTCTTTCAACTTCCATGAATTCCTTAACTTGCAACTTTTATCTTTTGTCTCCCAGATTTTTGTCTTCTCTGACTTTCTCTGACTTTCTGCAGGGATTCCTTTCCATTGTCTTCCAGGGATTCTCTCCATTTCCACTGGGCACAGCTTATGAAACTTCTCAGATTTTTTTAGAACTTAGCCACTTACTCCTCCTCAGCTTCTACCACAGTCAACTAATTCCTTATATGCTTTCATGGTTCTGCCATCTGAGGTTGACCGTCTGCCCTGCCAGAGTCTCAGGCTCATACCGTACTTGCAGACTTGGAAGAAGCATCAACACAGAGTGTGGGATTTGCCTTCCTAAGCAGCTTCTGAAGGAATGGGGTGATACAATCAGGACATTCAGGATAGTGAGCTCCCTTTGAGATGAATTTTGAAAGAGAAGATAGAAGAGAACTTCAGATAAAATTCTCTCTTCCCTGCCCCTCTAATGGACTATTCTAAGACATACTTTTCCTGTACAGCTTGTCCAGAGAGGCCCTGCCTGGCGGGATAGGATGCACCTACATCTTGACCAGCTGTGTCTATTGGCAGCTTGTCAGGAAACCAAGGCTGGTATGATAGCATATCATCCTGCATTGTTCCCGATCCTTTACTGCTTCATTTCCACTTTGACTCACTCTTGCCACCCTGGATTTGCACCTCCCAAATAAAGCATTAGCACTTAAGCCTTGCCTCAGGCCCTATTTTCTAGGAAATCCAAACAACGACATCATCTTAAAGGAGTTCACAGCCAGCGATCTTAGAAGGAAGCCAAGGACATCAGGGGGCTAAGTGGTTATGCCTTTTAGCAGAAGTCTCTAAATTGACAGAGCTCTTGTGGTGTTGCTGAGAATAAAAGTGGTAGGACATCCTTCCCCAACCCTGCCCCCCAAAACTCGTATCCTTCTAGAACCCCACCGCTTCGAGATGAGGGTCTAGGAACTCAAGTCCCTATTGTTCCAGCTCCCTAGAAAAAGGAACTTTTTTCCCTTTGCCCTGCCACAAGTGCTCAGATGCAAGTCCAAAGATTCTTAGTTATGCTAAGTATTAGAACTATTTTTCTCACATTTGTGTCTTTGCTTCATATCAGAGCCAATGGGCATGAAACTTCCCAAGTCCAGAGATGACTTGGCAGCTCCTTGGTGATCAGGACTTTGACTCCCTCATCATGCTAGGATTCACCAAGGGCAGGAAATATGTGGCTCCCCATCAAATCCATCCCTGGATGATTCCATTTGGTCATGAGAACAGAGCCCAACCACGCGGCTGAGGTAGACGCTATCTGGCCTTCCCCATCCTTATTCCTTCTCCCTAGTGTCCAGCTTTTCATTTCAATAGAGAGCTCACCATTGTCCTCCCCTCAGCCTTTCCTGCCAGAAACTGAGTCATGTACATGGAACTGTAGCCCCTTTTGTCCTTCTGTGTGTTCATGAAACTAGATGACAGAATTTTCAACATGGTTGGGAGATAAAACAAAATGTTAACAAGTAATCCCACAAAGGTATTTATTTATAAGATGGGAAAATATTTTCATTTGGAGAAATTCAAGAACACCTCCCCCAATTACTTTGCATTTGGGTTTATCAAAAGTCCAAGCAAACCAGAGAAAGGACATACAACTCTTCAGTCCCCACGTTCCAGAACTGAGACTGAGTACACACATTCTTCCCCAGGTCTGGAGAGGGGCAGGTGACTTAGCCCTGGCCTCTAACTTGACAGCATCAATTTTGCACCTGTCTCTTGAGTAGCCCTCCTGCCTTTAAAGACACCTGAGTCTAAAACTGAGAGAAAATGTTATTGGTTGCCCGTTTCTAATAGCTGCCCAACAACCTTTTCAGGATGTTTCCTTGCAGTTCACACAAACTTTTCTGGCTGTAATTCAAGCCTGTTTCTACCCCCCAATTTGTAGTAAAACTTGGAGTCCTGATATGTCAGGCTACAGTTATTGGTTCTGGCTTTGCAAAAACATAGGGTTTAACTGACTCTTTGGGACTCTGGTTAGCATTGAGTTCTACCTAACGCTGAGGCCGGGTCCTGCACTTTACCAGACTTGCCGTGCTCCCACCAGTATTCTCAAGGGCAACTGTCAGGGTGTGGCATGGGATCGAGACCCATCCCAAGTAGGACATGGCAGCAACTGCTGTACCACCCCTAAGGTCACGCAGCACCTCTGGAGGAGCAACTTGTGTTCTCAGGTCCATCTCCCAAGGATATGAAATCATAAAATACAGTGCTCAGGATACAGTGAGCCTTGGCAATGCTCCTTCCCTGTTGAAAGCCCCTTGGATCTGATTGGTTTTGGATTGAGGGTAGATACTACGATTCCTCCACCAGAGCCCTTGGGTCCCTTTCCAGCTACCTTTGCCATGCAGCAAGGAAGTTTTCTGAAGACTGTCTTTGCAAGCAAGACAGTGGGGAAAACAGGAAGAGAAGGAGCATCCAATGAGTCTTTAGAATGTGCATTATCCTAGAGAGGACTCAGAAGGGCCCAATGAGGTAGGCCTGGCATCCCTATTTAGTCTCAGAGGTGGTCTTAGACAAAGCTCAGATCTCTTCTTCTAGGAAAAAAGGCCAAAAGGACAGAGGGAATGTCTCTGGTATTGATAGGGAAACTCAAGAGTTAAAGATTTCAGTTGTAGTTATAGTTGATAATCTTAAGTGATCAATGCATGTGGAGAGCTGTTATTCCAGGAACTGGAATGCATGACCTACACGACTCCAGGACGTTGACAAGAAGTTCAACCTTTGTGCCCCTGGAGGTCTCCAAGCAATCCATAGAGATGATATCTGAGCCACTGTTCCTGGGAAGGAACATCTGTGACGCAGATAAGGAATTATTGATCAGCAGATAAAGAAATACTAGGAAAATTGCAGCTGGACTGCAGCTCTTATCTGATTAACCTTTTTCCCCAAACCCCTTACCTACCCTTTTCTTCTATTTATAGAAATGTCAGCTTGGATGAGATGTTAAGATGGTTTTTAAGGTACGTAACCTGTTGTCTTCTCAGATGGCCAGCACCTGAATAAAGTGGCCAGAAAGATTCAATTCTGGTCTCTGGTAGCAACAGGCAGCACAGACACTGATTCTTATGGTTTCAGTGTCAGGCAGTCCTGTTCAGCAGCAGCAATGGGAGTTTCCCTGGGTTATCACTGCAATTCTCACCCTGCCAGGTAGGCTGCTTTAGAGCTGGAAATAACATGGTGTCTTACCTTCAGGCAAACTAAATGATGAGAGAAATCGATTCTCTTTTATTCAAAAATGGTTCATCAGATCTCCTCTTCCATGTTTCTATGATGCTCTTGATCTTCCCTCCTCTGTGTCTCAGAATCACTCTCAGATGCTGCAAGAATTCCTGGCATCCCACCAGGTATGAAGATGCTCAGAGGATGACAAAGGACTTTCTTCCAATGTCTCTGTCTTAGGAGTGAGGAATTGTTTCCTAGAAGCCCTCAACAGACTTTCCTCATATCTCATTCCTACATTATTAGTCACAGGCAAGAGGATGGGATTATCCTGATCAGCTAAATTAGGGCAACCAGCTGGGTCCCAGGCTCCGGTAAGGACCTCAAGCTTTCTCTATGAAGCCGCTCGGAACCTGCCGGCACCGAGTCCCGGTCCCACCTTGCACCGAGCAGTATTATAGGAAAACAAAGGAAGGGCCCCACCATCCTGCCTCAGGGCCTCACAGACCAATGAGGATTTAAAACAAACAAACAAACAAACAAAATAGATGGGTAACAGCTAGGCAGAACTTTGACTTGTTCCTTCCCCAGCTCCAGTGGGTAAGTTCTCAGGAGTTGGGCAGTGAAGGCCCTCAAAGGTCTGTCTGCGGGGTCTCAGCTGGGCTTACAAGAAGGTGTTTCACTGGGGCCAAGACACAGAGGCAGGACCGGGCTGGACGCTTCAGGGGACACTGTAACACTGAACAGCATGGGTTAGGAAGGGGGGGCCGTGAGAATAGGAAGAGACAAGGAAGGCAGATCTGAAAGAAGGTAAGGCTGAGTTTGCACTTGAGCTCAGAGTCAAAGAACTTCAGCAACACTCATCTCAGCCATGTGTCTGGGCAGGTGTCTTCCCTCCCCCAAACCACATGTACCCCATAAAAGGTTTGATCTGAGTAAGAGCCTTTGAGGACATGGGCCAGTACAAAGGCCAGTCCTGGAGAAGTCAGCATCTGCGAGTCTGGAGATGGTCCTGGAGAGACTGTGAAGCAGAGGGGCTCCACCCATCCCCCCATGCCCTACCCCACGGGGAGCCCCTGGAAGAGGAGAGGCACCAGAACTTCTGCATATTCCCCCAGGTTGAAACGACAACTATAGTGGAGACAGAAAAACTAGGGAGAGTGTGCCCCCCACTGGCCAGTGAGGACAGGACCGACTGCCAGGACAGGGCCCAGGGCGCAGGACTCAGGGCCAGACAGGCCTTCAGACCTTGGTTCAGCTCCCTGGTCCCTACCTCCAGGGGCAGCCTTGGCCTTAGGGAAGTATGTTAAACTTCCAGGCCATTTGCCATCCTGGCCCTGGGAAGAGTCTGTGGGGTCTCTCCAGATGGGAATCTAATCTGCCCTGAGCTCCCTGTGGTCATAGAGCCCAGGGCAGAATGGCTTCAGTGTGCAGGCTCAAAAAGGGGCCTCTTGGAAGGCTCCCCCCTTCCCCTGATATTAGGATTGGCAAAAACGGCGGGGTCAGGAGGGAAGAAGTTGATCCTTCAGAAGACAGAAACTTAGCTCTAAATGATCTAAAGAAGAGGTCCCTGAAGAATAGGAGGGGGCACCATCCTGAGGACTTCCCAGGGCAGTTGGTTCCAAACTCAGGTCTCACCAGCCCCAGCGGCCGGGGCTCTCTTCACTGCAGTGATGAGCCTCACACAGGACAGGCTGGAGGCTACACGTTTCTGGCCTCCAGATTTCTCTTGCTCAGGTATTTAAGCTTGGGAGGGATCTTAGGGGTTGAATGAGTTCATTTCTTGCTCATTTCCAGGAGAAATCACACCTTCTATAAAGGTTTCCCCAGACCTTCCTAATCACAAGGCCGTTTCCCATCACCTTCTTTTTCTTCCTCACCTAAATCCCCCCTGTCGCCCTTTAAACCTCTGGGACAAAATGATGTCCTGGGCCAAAGGCCACAGAGGAAGACAACATGGTTCCCATCTTTGAGGGCCCCCAAGCTGAATGTTTCTGTCCTAAAACGCCCCGCAGCTTCTGGGAGAGACAGGCTAGGCCCTCCTCAAAGGAACGAGTCCTGCAGCAGACAAATATACAAAGTAGAGCAGAAATCATAAACACATTTTATTTCTAAATAATTTTAAAACCACTGGCATTGTAGCAAATTGGAATATATTTCCAGAATCGACTCAAAGAGATTTTTTTACAGCAACATATGAAAAATGTCATTTAAATATCCCCCAGCAGCTGCACCACATGTTGGGCTCTTAGGAAAACACTTTCATTCCTTTCATCAAAGTCCCTTGATTAATGTTCCACTTTTCTTTGACACTTTTTCCATAGTTTGAAAAAAAAATCAAAGGCTGTACTATTATCTGGAAGAAAATTAAACCGATAAGATTTAATGTCTGCTATATTCTACAGTCACGGCAAAAAAAAAAAAAAATATCGTTTAGGCCTTGGGCCAAATGCAAATGAACATTAAGCAGAGGGGTTCGTCCCTGTACGAGGCTTTTGGGAGGGGTGAGACTGGGGCAGATGGGGGAGCAGAAAGAGCCGCATGGGGCAGCAGCAGGAGGGGCTGGTGAGAAGGTTTGCAGACAGAGCAGGGGAGGCAGGAGCCGGACTGGGCGGAGGTGATTTTCCTGACTGCAGGGTCCCCATCAGGACTGGAGACCGGGGGAGGGGGGGGTGAGTGCCAGCAATGCCCACCTGCGGCAGGGCCTCCTGTGATGCTGCGATTTTGTGAATGGGACCCTGAGGGAGGAAGAGAGGAGAGAGGAGTGAGCAGGAAGGAGGGAGGGGAAAGCAGCAAGTGGAGAGACTACACCAGTAGGAAGGCGAGGCAGATGGAGTAAGGGGAAATCACAGCGTGTCTGGCACGGCAGCTGATGCCATAATTTAAAGGTCAACTCAGTGGAAAAAGAAGAGAAAAAAGGGGGAGGGGTGGTGTTGAAATGACTGCCTCCACAGTATGGCACTTAACCCCTCCCATCCCAGTGCAGCCCTACTTGGCGGTTCCCCTCGGCTTGACATCCTCTAAGTTCTGGGGTCCCCCTCTTTCTCCCTTCCGCACCCCAGTGTAGGCTCTGAAGGCTGCAGACCTCGCTCTGCACCCTGCCTCCTTTTGTCACCTCATCACAGTAGAAGCCACAAAACTTCCCCAAACCTTAGTTGCTTCATCCATAAAATGGGAATGATCACACCTACTCTCTTGGTTTATTGTAAAAGTTAAGTTGTATAACAGCATAAATGCTGGAAAAACTCAATGGAAAGTTGCAAATTTTGGGGGGCTTCTCTAAAAGAAGTGGCTTCAATTTACCTCTGAAAAAAAAGTGTCCCTTTGTTCTAGGAAAACCACCATTTGGGCAAATAAAAACGAGTAGTCATCCTTTGTCCTAAGGCACCCTCTGTCCTTGGAGACAACTGGTCACCCTTAGATGGAACCACTGGGAGGATGACATCGACTCATTTCCTGCTTTCCCCTGATCTTTTCCCAGCTTGTTTTTTGTTGTTTTTTTTTTTTTTTAAATGGGTGTATCTTTTAGCAGAATCAATCTCCCCCGCTCTCTCAGCTGGCTGAGTTGCTTCCTGCGGAGGAATGTTACTTTTCTGTGCATGGATTTGGGCTGCCTTGTGCCTATAAATTATGGCAAGTTCTTGGGGGAGCTATGGAGGTTTTTATTGGAATGGTTTTTTGCTGGAGGACTAAAGAGGAAACCCCAAGGGCGGCAGGAAAGACTTGCAGGCGGGGGTTTCAGCTCAGGCTGTATAAAGGAACTGGACAGGCCCTCCGACTTCCTACTGTGGTGCCATTAAAGGGTGAAAAGCCCAAACTGAATTGACTTGGAGTTACTCCATGCAAGGGCTGTGCAACAAACCCTGCCTGTCCTCGATGGTGAGGCACAACACAGGACATGAGGGGGTTCTCAAGCCATTCTCGGGCTCCCAGGCCAAAGGGAGCTGGGATAGCTCCATATCCTGGGCTAGAGTACCCTGGTCTCCTGGAATTGGTCCAATGGATGACTAGAGCCCCACTGGGCCCTCACTTCCTTTCCATTATCCCCAACTATTCTACTGCATGGTAGAGCTGCCTCCTGTTCCTTTTACCAAAAAAAGGCTTTACAAGCCTTCAGTTTTAAAGACGGTCCTGTGGCACAGTGATGTGGCTGGTGATGGGAAAGACGGAGGGTCCTCCTTCAGATCCCCCATCACAGGGCTGCAGGTAGGCAGCTGTGTTCCAAGCCAAGACATGAGGGGCACTATACTCCCTCCCCTGGTCTCCCAGGTGTGAGAAAGGCCTCCACTTCTTTGGACAATGACTGGGACACAAGCGCAGGGCAAGTTTGCTCCTAAGCTGAGCTACATGGTTAGGTGGCGGAAGGGGCCCCAGCCTAATGGCAGGTGAGAATGACATTGCCTTGCTTCTTGCCTTTCCTTGGCCTTTTTCCAGTCTATGGTCCCTTCTTCTCCCCTGACATGAGGCCCGGGCCACCTCTGTTAGAAGGTGGGGGCCTTGCAGTACAGGAAATCTCAGGTCCACCCTGAGCTCCATGCAGCCTGGTTCTGTGTGTGCCAGGACTTGTCAGGGTGGGGTGAGGATGCCCAGGATGAGGAGTACCAAGTGGGTCACTCCAGGGGGAAGGCGATGGGCCTTGGTGTAGACCCTTGACCTTATGCTTGGGGGCGGCAAGGAAATCTAACTCAAGGGCCTTGCCAGCCACAGGACCAGCAGGAGGGATGAGGGCTGCGAGAAAACCCCTGGGGAGAGCCGCACACCTTTGAGGTGACCGCCAGGGGACTTAGGGGTCCCTGCCACCACTACCCCTGGAGGACAGCCTTCAATGACCTCCTGGCCTGTCCGTAGCCCTAGAGCACATGACAGAACCTAAAGTGAAGTTAATAGATAGTGAGCTCCCTGTCTTCACAGGTATGTGATAGCGGCAGGTGTTGTCTTGCAACAGGGAAATTTCTTTCTCATGTGAAAGTTTGACACGGGTCCAAGATCTCCGCTCCGAGGTCCTATGCACATGGCCCAGGCAAATCAACGCTGAGTTCCCATTAGCCGATCCACACACAGCACTTTGCCACCAGCCATCCCGGGACTGAAGGCTAAAATCAACCAAGACTGTGAAAGACAAACACAAGTTTCATTCATAATCTCAATGTAGCCAAATGTAGCTGTTAGCAATTCCTTAAAGGAACAGCCCACAATTGCCTAACATAACTAAAGAACTGAAAGAATAAAACCATTAGCTCCAGGGCAAAGGAGACCTGAGGGTTATGACCCTCAACCAGTGCCAGGAGCAGAAGAGGGGCCTGAGGACAGAGGCAGCATCTCTCGAGTTGGGACAGAGGCTTCCTCCGGGCAGGGTCTCTGCGCCCTGCCCGACCCCATCACCCCATTGGGCGGGGAAACTCTCTGAGGGCGGGCGTTTTAGAGAGCTGATGTGCCCATCTCTCAGGAACCTTGCTGGCTGGGGCTCCTGGACTGGGTTAGGGGCTGGGGTCACTGCACCTTTGCAGTGGCCCAGGGGAAGAGCAGCCCATGGCAGCCCCCAGCTCCCAGCGGCATCTGATCCCCTCTCGGTAGCCCTGACCCCAGAGCCTCCACACAACGTTATCCCACCCTGAGTGCGTGGCCCCTGGTGCTGCTGCCAGCAGTTCCCTGGGCAGCATTTTCAAGAGCGAGCTGTTCAGGGAGCCTAGACCTTCTCTCCCTAAGGAGAGCTCGCGCCACCTGCCTCCAGACTCTGCCTCCTCCTAAAAGTGAACAAGTCTCCCTGACTCCCTGGGTCCCCACAGCCAACTCATGCCACTCTCTGCTTAATTTCTTCCAGCTGCTTGGCCCACACTCCAACCCGAGTTGCACTGTATGCGAGGCCCACCCTGGTACCGGGGACGTGGAAGCAAGCTGCCTTCCACGGACCTTTTCTCAGGATGCTGATGGCTCCTCTTAGGGTTCCCCTTCCTACAGACCTGTCCCAGGTCACAGACCCTGGCAGAGACCAAAGGCTGTGGGCAGGCAGTTGCGGCAAAAGCTATAGTCAGAATCAGCTTGTCTAGAATAGGGGGGCTTAGGCTGTTTGTGGGTGTTGGCAGGGAGGCTGAGAGAGAGAGAGGGGAGGAGGCATCAGCTGCGAACCTGGACTCTGGGCTCAGAGTCTCTCAGAATCTGATTGGGTTCTGAGAGGAGGCGATTAATCAAACACACACTGAACTAAGTGGACCTCACATCTGGGTTCTAGCCCAGACCCCAGGACTCACTCTCTAGCCTCAGTTGCCTCTTGTGATAATTTTAAGAGTCGCCCCTGCCCTGCCCCCTCACATGAATGTGGTGAGGATCACATGAGCCCTAAAGGCCACAATGAACATAAATGATTTTATTCTCCAGCTCACATTTGCATACCTGCAGGACAGGGGGCTCACTATCTCTCACGTGGATGCAGAGTGTCTCGAGTTGATGTCTCATTGAGAAGAGCACCTGAAGGGCACTGGAAACCAGAGAAGGAAGGAGGCTGATGCAGCTCGAGGTTTCATTTGGGGGCTGTGGCCCCCCCCCCTCATTAAAATCAATACTGTGGCTGAGCAGAGGACATACCCCAGAAAGCCAGAAGGTGATGGTCTCTGCCTACGGAGCCCTCCTTGAGCTACTTCCTCCTCCCTGCTCAACTGCTTCCCTGGCCTTGACCTGTTCTGCTCTTGCCCATGTGCGCTAAGGCCTGGGGCCCTATCGCCTACTCTGAAGCGCACACATCTGAGAAGCTGAATGGATTCTGCTTGGTGAATGGCCGTGCCCTGTGCTGCCCCAGGCAGGCCGAGGGACATCCATCACCCCAGGAAACAAAACTCGGAGACCAAGGTGGCTTCACTGTCTCCTCCAGGAGGAGTCCCCTGGGAGTGAGGGCATTTGGGGCAGACTAGGGGACTGGGATGAGAAGCAGGCGGCAAAGGCAAGCAGCTGGTTCAGAACCGTGGCAGGAAGTCACAACCAAGATTCATCCTGGAAAAATGTAACTAATGCTGCGCAGCTGGGGCAGACTAATCAGAAACACAGGCCCAGAGGTGGCAGCAGGGACAGGCCCGGAGGGCAGGGCCGACAGAGAGGTGATAATTGGCAGCAAGGTCTAGATCTGTCTCCCCACCCTCTTCGGCTGCCGTATTTTCATTTTTTCGCAGAGGTTGTCACACTGCAATCAGGAAGGGACAGCTTTTCCACCTCTGCCCTGCCTGCCTGGAGGGGGTACATTGCTAGACCATCACCCCAACATCAGCTCCAACAAGAGCTAAAGCCTCGAACAAGTCTCTGGACGATGGTGCAGAGTGTAGTGACCTTTACCCCCTGGGTCCCCTTTCCTGGTGACAGCGGTCCTCAAATGCTTGGGGACTGTGCCCCTTTACCCAGCACAGGAGAGGTTCTGCGAGAGCGTTTCAGTCCTCAGGGGGTTCCATCTCTGTCTGGCACAGGCCCTGTCCCCTGGGAAAGGAAGGGAAGGGAAGGGATTCCAGGCTGAGGCTATGAGGAGAAAGGTGAAGAACTGGTCTAGGCCAGGACCCCTGTAAAGGGTATGTCATTGATCTCCTCAAGCATTCATTAAGCTCCTACTGTTACCTTGTCTGCCAGGCACTGGTTACAAGCCGATCTTAGCACTCTCTGCCCTCAGGGGGCTCACAGTCTAGTTGGAGAAAGAAAAAAGGAAAAGAGGGGATTTCAAGCGAGGTAGGTGCAGGGGAAGGTCAACCCCAGGGAGCTGGGGGCTATGAGAGGGGTGTCTGCCCAGGAAAGGGAGGCAAGGGCTGCCAACTAGGAACGTCTGGGAGCCTGGGCTGCTTCACTGCGTCTCCTTCCCCCTCCCCCTCCTTTCCAAGCTTTCCTTCCATCCGCAGCTATGTCTGCCTCTGGACAAGCCCTCAGGGCTGCAGGGATGGAGGATGGAGAGCACTCTGCAGGAGGCCAGGCTCTGCAGACATCCAGTCCCAAAGCTTTCCCCTCCAAAGGGACTTTGCAGTCCCTGAACTCCTCCACCCTCAGCCCCTTCCCTGTCCCAGACTCTGCCTGGCTCCATAGGCAATCACCAAAGGCAGAGGACGAGACTGATTGGAAAGGCCTGGTGCAATGGCACCCATGCCAGGAGCCCCTCCGGGCACTACCAGCTTCTGTTGGAACATTTCCGGGGCATAAACACTCGCTGTTGCAGGCATCCAGACACCACTACTTGACAGGCTCTGATGGAACAGAAGAGCTTCCTGCATTTCATGGCCAGAATCCACTTCCCTGAATCTTCCAGCGCTGGGCTCCAGTTCTCTGCTCTGGAGCCCCATAGAAAAACTCTTGAAGAGCACAGCCAATGTGGCTCCAGCCACCTGACAAACAGGCTGCCTATAGACCTCATCGTCGCAGCAGGCTTGCCCACATTCCAGCTCTGCTGCCTCGGGACCTCCTACTCCCCTCCCTGCCTGCCCCTTATCCCTACCTCTGAGACCAGGGGCCTCACTGACCTTGACCTAACACTTCACACATCCCTCACTCTGGCCCATCCTGTGCTGCAGCCCCAGGTCATGTGACCCTCAGGTGTCATAGAGGAGCATTGACCCAGGTATAACAGAGTCAGCCTCCCATCTTCAGGATAAGGGTCAGGTCCTTCACCTTGTCTCAGTTTGTCACTGGTTTGAATTCCCTAGTGGCTTCTCTTAATGATAGGATCCTTCTCTTCCTCTACTCAAACTAGTAGAGACACCCACAGGGGACGGAGGTCCTTGAGCCCTTTGGGCACATTGATGAAATGTACCAGGCTGGCCATGACCTGGCCCTCCCCAACCTTCTCACAAGCCCCACTTTCCTTCCCCATCACCCTAAGCTGTGCCTGCAGTGTCAGAAATGCAAGCGTTGGTGTCCGGCACTGCTCCCAAGTCAAAGCAATCATGGACAGAGTAAAGCCGGAGTCTGGGGCGGAGCTCTGAGAAATGAAGGTGGAAGGACGAGGAGGAATGGAGGGGGAAGCTGGAAGGCATTCATGGGGAAGAGGGGGTTGGGCAGGCCTTGGGGTGTTCACATGGAAGAAGCCAGGGTCAGAGGGTGGGGAGCGGAGAGGAGATGAGGAACCACAACAATGGCAGGAGCTGGGAGCTGCCGCGTTGGAGGCTTCCTTACTGCCTGAGTATCTGCCATGGAATTTTCCCGCTTAATAAGGAAGAATTTAAATAGACCACAAGTTGCTTAATGTTGACTGTATAAATAATCCAAGCCCCAGCTCCCTTTGTTCCACAGGCTATTTGTGTCAAGAAAGAAGGCGGGGGGGAGGCAGAAATCTGACAGAAGCCACCATCCCACATCGAGCATTTGAGGACTCCCTGTTCTCCTCTCTCAGGGTCCCAGGGAGCAGAGGTTGAGCCTGGGAGAGGGAGGTTGGGGTTTCCCAGACAAGGCGTCTGTCTGTGAGCGTGCACTCAGGTGCACACATACCCATGTGCACGGCGGCACGTGCAGCACTGTCACCGCACTTGCTCATGGTCACATGTGTGTGCACATGCATGCTTGCCCACACAGGCTGACTTGCATGCACAGAGAAAAACACACAAGCATGCACACACTCAGACACACAGAGAGTCTCAGTGAGGCTCAGCCAAAGGTGCCAGGCACAAGATCCGGTCATGGGTCAGGTCCCAGCCACTTCCTTACCCGTCCTGCTGCTCAGCCACCCTGGGGCGCATGGCTTGGGAATAGGGATCCTTCAGAATCCTGTTGAGTGTGGCACAGTGGCTTTATCACACTAAATCACTTTCAAAGAGGGCTCCTGGTGGGGAAAAAAATCATGAAAACCAAGTTCAGAATCCCCCAAACTCCACTGTTGGGCAGTGACCAGGATCTTCAGCCTTTCTTTGCACACATGCCCAGTCCTGCCACGTCCACCTATGCTGAGGCTCAGAGGAGAGCAAGGGGACACAGCCCATCCTGCAAGGTCAAATCAGGGCCAGCCTGGAAGTTTCTAGCCCCTTCATGATAGGCATGGCAGTAGAAGGGCAACTGCAATAGAGCACTGGTACCATCCAATCTGCAGTATCCAACAGGGAGAAGGGGGGAGGGGGAGGGGAAGGGAGGGGAAGAGAGGGAAGGGGAGGGGAGGCGAAAGTAGCAGCAAAAGGGCCCTGCAGGGCTGACCTGCAGCTGCTTCCGCCTGGTGTCCATTCTGACTGATCTCTCCCTGTGCAAACCAGAGTTAAACGTTTTAATTTCATTCTCAAATGTGCTCAGTACACTCACACATGACACCAAGCAGGGAAATTGGAGTCTTGGAGGATGGGGAGTTGCCTGGCCTCGCACTTGTCCTGGGTTAGAAATCCCTCTTCTGGTCCTAATTCTTTCAGGTCCCTGAGCCCTGGACCTTTCTTATTCACCTCAGTGTTTCCGCTGTGCCACCTCCCTACTCACAGGGGCACAGCTAAAACTGAAAGAGTAGTTGCCCAACCCCGAACTTTGCAAGGCTTGACGGGTATCACAATAAGTCAGTGGCGGGAACCGGCTGAAGACCGAATCCAGGATATAAGGACTTTATGTGGGTGAGATCAGAGCTCCTACCCCAGAAAGCCACAACTTAATCCCATGCTAAGAAATAGAGAACAGCCAGTGAGTGAGAAGTAACCACCCACCCCCCAACCAGATAACCCCCAAAATGCCCCCAGCAGGGGATTAGGAATGGAAGAGCCTCAGAAAATAAAGCTCTGAGTACAGACGAAGAAAAGCCCTGTGGGCTAGAACTGTCAGGCGTGTTCATTCACTAATTCACCCATACATTCGTCAAATATTTATTGAGTACCTGCATTTAGGTTTAAGAATTACCCCACGCACACCCATCACACAAAAATACAGAAAAAAGTTGTATCCCAAGGCCACCCTCAGTCCCAGCCCCCATCCCAATCCCAATCCCAACCCCAGCTTCGGGGGCCAGCAGGTCGTGGAACTCCTTCCTCTGAACAAGGAATGGCTCCTGGATCTACAGAAGCACAGAGAAGTCACAGTGGGAGGGACCCCTACGTCTTTGCAGCCCCTGACCAACTTTTCTGAGATCCATTAAGCCCAATAACCACTTTGCATCCTAACCACCGCCTTATTTCCGCGAAGCTACAATGCTTCCCTCGGCGCCCCCGCTGCCCCCCTCACAGGCAATGGTTCCAGGAATAGAAAGGCAGGCCCAGCCAGCGGCTCCCTTTCAGGGCTGGCTGGGGGCTCAAGGAGGCTTGGGGCCACCAGCAGATGGTGTGCATCTCCCAGGCTGCCTGGAAGATGGACGGGAAGGGAAGCGGGGCTGTCCACACGCCCAGAATCTCTGGGCTGTCACCAGGTCCCCTTGATCCTCCTTCCAAGAAGGAAGGGGAAAAAACATGTCTTTCCGGGCCCTAATCCTCTCCACATGGGCGGGCACCACAGAGAGCCAGGGCCCCATTGCAGGCACGCAGGCTGCTGGCTGCAGGAGCCCTGCCACCCCTGTGCCCAAGGACCCTCCCCCAGGACCTGCAGGTACGTGATTGCAGAAGCTTCTGCCCTCCTGCCTTCCTTTCGGAGCCTCCACACTGTTCACCACTTTCCCTCGTCCTGCTCTCTTCCTGGCATCCTCTTGCATACTTCTACCAAAGGGAAACTGAGGCAGTGCCAGCTGATAAGACACCTGGGTGGAAGGAGCCAGATAATAAGTGATTTGCTCTGAGCTGAAGCAACCACCTGAACTTGAAGCCTTTCCAAAGGCGTCACGGGCAAAGATGTTCAGGAAAGCCTCCAGGAGGATTGTGGGACCCTTACATCAGGAGGGGCTCACCTGCATCCCTGGACACTCAGAGAAGGACCCCAGGTGGCCCTCCGCACAGCAGTGAATGACCCCTTGGCTAGTCCCCTGAGGGAGCTCAGGTGGAAACAAGACGAGGGGCGTGGAAGATCTCCCCAGTGGGAGCCCTGCTGCTAAGTGAGGAAGTTAGGAGAGTCTTCCTAGGAAGGTCTGAGTAGTGGGGCCCTCCTCTAAACCAGCGCTGAATCCTTCCCAGCCAGGACCCCATGAAAGGCCAGTCTGCACAGTCAATGTTCTAGCTCTTTCCTGCCAGAGCAAGGCAAACCCTCTGCCATCTCCACAGGCTTCAGGCTGGGCTCAGCTCTTGCAGTTGATCTAGGTCACATGGGCCCCAGCCCATCGCCTAGTGTAACTGACCTCGGTGTCCAACCCCTGGGTGTCTGAGGACACAGAACCAGCGTGACAAGCACAGGCATGCACAGACAGCGGATGTGGGCTGTACCCAGAGCTACAGCTCCTGGCAGCCCCAGAATGGGAAAGGGCCCACACCTCAGCCTCTCTGGCTCACTTGGGACCTTCCATGGGTACCAAGCTGGCCTGCGCTCTCCAGTCACAGTCACCACACAGCCTGGATCCCAAGGTCAGGGAGGATCTGCCATGGGCTGGGAGGGCCTGGCCCTGCTTTGATCTTGGGCATCAAAGTCCAGGAAATGCAATCAACTCTGAGGAGCACTTGCTGTCTGGATGTCCTCTGAGGCACAGCCCAGAACCCTCCCTGTTCTCCAAGGGCCAGCCAGGGCCCTGGCAGCTTGGCTAAGGGCCCTGGGCAAGGGACTAGAAAGGCCACCACCACCCCCAACCAATTCAATAGCGACTCTTTGAATAAGAGCTAATTCTGCTGACATGGCATCTTCCTTTTGCACCCCCACCCTGTTTCTGTCTGTGTTCTCCTCCAGCCCCACCCCTATCCCCCACCCGGCTGCCCCCCTGACTTTTATTGTCCCAGACACTTGCATGAAAACAGGAACTTTGTGCTCTGGGTTCCATCTGCTCCTGCTTATTCCTCTCTTGGAGCTGCAACCCTTGGTCACACGTGCCCCCTCTCCATATGCCCCCTTCTACTCAGGCCGCCCCGAGTCAAGGACGTGTGGGGTTTCTGATCTCTGGAGAGGTTGGTGTGGCCCGAGGAAGCGGCCTCCTCTGCAGACCCCCGTTTGACCATGTTTTGGTTGTGGACCCAGTGGCCATGGAAGCTGCGACCCAGGCTGAACTCTGGAGCCATGAGACTGGCGGCCCCCACACCAAGCCGAGTGCCCCTCTCTCCCCATCCCACGTCCCTCTCCGCCCCAGGAGTAGAAAAATAGCTCCCCCACAACTCTGGGAGGGACTCAGGGAGTCGGGAGGGCCTGCCAGACACCATCAGCGTCTTGTATGAGGAGACCCAAGGGTGGAAGTCCCAGGATCTCCCTCCCTAAAAGGCCCTCAGACCCCAGTGTTCACAAGTCAGATGCTTGAGTAAACGCCATCTTGTGTTGCTTGTAGGAATTAAAGTGGATGATACAAAGAAAACCATGTTCTTAAATAAGTGAATAAATAAATAAGCTTCTCACGGGGCTCTTAGTTTGTGTCAGGCCCTACAGTAAGAATTTGACAGCCACTGCCTCACTTTTCCTCCCCCATTTCAGATAGTGCTGCTATAATCCTCTTTATACAGGTGAGGCACCGAAGCACAGGCAAATTAAGGAGCTCATCCAGGTCACGGAGCTCGTCCAGGTCACGGAGCTCGTCCAGGTCACGGAGCTCGTTGTGAGAGCGGCAGAGCCTGGCCTCCTCCGTACTCGCAAAGTCGGTGCCCTCACCCGCTGAACGCTTGCTCGTGCTTCTTGCTCTGGAAGGCTCTCCCACCTCTTCTTTCCCGTCCTCTAAAGCCCATTTCCATCTTCCTCCTGAAGACCCAGAAGTCCCTGTAATTATGGTGAAATCTTATAAGGGAAGAGAGTGCCATCTAAAACTGCACTCTCTCGTTATCTAAAAGTTAAAAACTTCTTTTTGTTGCAGATTTTTCTTTCCAAGGTGCCCCAAATCAGACACTACATGAGCAGGGCAGGAGCCAGACCTGCTGGGCAGTGCGCAGGAGAGGGAGCTGGGCCCTGTGAGGAGGAGGCCTCGTCGATGGGCCTCCACTGTTTCCTCTGAAGACCTCCCTTCACCCTCAGCGTCCAGTCCCGCCCACCCACCCAGCTTCTGCACCCGGCAAACACCTCGGCTGCACCAAACCCCACACCAAGTCAAAAAACAACATGGGGGCTCTCTTTGGGCCTGTGTTGTCAGCCTGGGGGGATAGGCATAACCACATGGACGTGGTGGGAGGGTGACAGAGCCCTGGACACGGGGCGGGGGGCGGGGAGCACTAGGGTCTACTTCTGTCTCTTCACTGAGGCCAATCATTTGGCTTTTCTGGGCCTCAATTTTCCATTATGTAAAATAGAAGAGGGGGGCTCACCAACCTCTAAATATTCCTCCAGCCCGGACTGGATGAAAAGAGAGAGCAATTGCAAGTGACCAACAGACATTTGGGACAGAACGGAGGCAACACACAAAGGCTAGGACTTTGTCTTCACAAAGGAGGTGGAGTAGTCTCAGGAATGCAGATGGGGCTCCTGGAGGGCTTCCTGGGGGAGGCGAGCTGTGCACCCAGGTCTCGGAGGAGGTGACAGGAAACAACAGTGCAATGCGTCACTGGCAGGGGCCCAGCTGCGCAGAGCCCGGGAAGCGGGTAGGGGCCTCGTGTGCTGTGACAGAGGCAGCGGAGGGGGCCACCAGCTCCACAGGAAGCCCCAGCTTGTTGTTGGGTAACTTCTCCTCCTGTTTTCTGGGAACAAGCTATTTGGAGAAGAGAGGGAGGGAGACCTTAAAGGCTTCCAGATGGGGGGCCCTCCTGCCCAGGCCCACTGCTGTGCCGCCACGGAGTCTGTGCAGCACTTTCTAAGAATCCCAGCAAATGTTCGCCAGAGTGGCTCTGGGGAGGTCTTCTGAGCTGTTCCTCTGCCTCTGTGATCCCTACTACCCTGGGGCTAATATCCCATCCTTTAATATTGCTCTTTCTTACTAACAGGCCGCAGAGATGGAGTTTTGTTTCATCTTTGTCACCCCCTTTTCCTTCACATCTCGGCATCCTCTCTAGCAACTTCATCTGGGCCGGTTTACCCTGAGGGCAGCAGGTTGAAGGGAAGGGCCTGCTTCTCCCCAAACCAGGGGAGGCTATTGGAAGTTCAAAAGAGGAGAGAAAACAGAACAGCCCCAGAGCCTCTGTAAAGAGGAGCGGCAGGGACTAGGAAAGGGATTGAAGAAGGGAGAGGGGGTTCGGCTTGGCTGAGGGCCAAGCACACAGCATGCAGCCAGGGCTTGCTGTGGGTGGGCACCCACTCTTCTCCTATCATTCCCTGGCGTTATTTCTCAGGAGCCACAAGTGGCTCAGGGACATTCCCTCTTTCCTGCCTCTTTCCTCTCTGGCCATCCCGGTTCCCATCCTTGGCTCTGGCCTGTCCCCCGCAGCAGCCACCCCCTGAGCTGGGGTGTTCAGGATGTGGAGCCCCGGCGGGGGCAGCCTGCCTCATCTGACCTACCCTGGACAGAGCCCTGGAGGAATCCGAAACGGCTTGGGGCAGAGACATCGGCGTCAGGGCTCAACACTGCGGGATTGCCGTCTCCATCTCCGCAGACTTCAGAGGGTGGGTTGGAGCAGAATGAGCTGGACGAGGGGACTGAGGCAGTGAAAGGAGACTGAGAAGACGACTCCATGTGTGGGGCCAAATACTGTTCACCTTCTAGGTCCCATCCTGGGGGAGGAAGGAAGGAAGCTCAAAGGCCTGGCTATGGCAATGGTTGGCCTGGCTCAAGAAAAGACCCACCCCAATCTTGTCAGAACTGTGGGTCTCAGAAGGAGCAGCAAGTTTCACTCAAAGTCTGCCCACCCCCCAGACTGTTACAGCAAAGGCCTCTGACAGAAGGCATTTTTTTTTTTATGAGTCAATTGAAAGTACATAAAGCACACACCACAGGAGTGAAAGACGGAGGAGCAGGCATGGGGGACCGGGAGGTGCAGGGGGCAGAGAGACAGAACCAGAGGCAACCTCCCTGGGCAGAGCCACTCGCTTACCTGGTCTCCTAGCTCTGAACCTAGCTCAGGGCATTGGGTCCTATCCATGCTGTTTCTTCTTGGTAGAATGGGGCATAGGGTCCAAGGAGGTCAAGCTCACTGACCCTGCCATGGCCCTACCTGTCGCTGGGAGCCCAGAAATATTTCAGCCTTGCCTCTTGGGCCCTGCCTTGACCAGAAGGAACTAGGAGGGAGGGCCTCAGTGAGCACTCACCTGTGGAGAGGGCCCATCAAAAGAAGCACAAAGAAGCCAGCCCTGAACCAATGAGCGATGCTCTCGGGCTCAGTAGTAGCTGGATTGGTAGTGGGGGTGGGGACAGGGAAGCTCATGCCGAGTGGGGGAATCTGGCTACATCACAGGCCTCCACCAGGCCTCAGCCCTCCCCAGCAAATTGTTCATGTCCAGACAGGGTACTGGTCATGGTTGACACCAGCTTGACACAGAAAGAGCCGAAGGGGCCCTGGTTTTTATGTTCCCGGCCCCCACCCTCAGCGGGCCTTGGGGGGCCTCCCTGGGCCGCCACCACGGGCAACACCTGCTCCCTCAACCTCGCCCTCTTCTCTACAGAGTCCCCCTGGTGAGCCCACTCCAACTGGCCCTTCCCTCAAGGGCCAGCCTTTGCGCTCTCTGTTGCTCCCATTTCTGCGGAGCCTTCCCGAGAGGTGTCCGCAGGCCACCCGGTGCTGGCCCCTCCCCAGAGCTCGCCACTGTCCTCTCCCCTTGAAGTGCTCCTGGCCTCGCAGTCTGGCCAGAGCCAGAAACTTGGATCTGCTCCCTGTCCCTATTCACCTGCTGACTCCTTGGCCTACTTATAGAGAAATCCTTCCTGAGCCGAACCCTCACTCTGGTCCAGACTTCTGCTGTGCCACAGACAGACAGGGCCCTGTCCCTCCTGGGCCTCAGTTTCCCCTTCTCCAACAAGAGTAGGGACAGTAGAAACTCCTAGCCCCAGAGGTCTGGATGATTCTCTGAGTTCCAATGCAGGCGATTTAAGGGGCAAATGTATGCAGATGGATATGCAAATGGGCATCTCCAGGATTTATGAGTGGCTTTAATTCCAAGGGGAGGAGGCAAGGTGGGTGGAGGGGGCATTTCAATGAGGCGGCCTCAGTCTGGCTGGGCCCACTAAATCCTGCTTGGTGTCAGAGCAGTAAAGCACTGTGATGAAGGGCAGGCGGCCCGCGCGGGAAGGGATGGTGATTTATAGCCACGGGAGCTTCCTCCCTGCAGTCGTGCAGGCAAGCACCACGGGACAGGGATGAGGAAGGATTTATGTCTCTTGCTTCCCCACCCCAGCGGGCAGGCAGTTGGGAGAGCGGGAGAGTGGCAGAAGGTGACTTTCACCTTCAAAGACAGCGCGAAGCTGGCAGAGCAGCCTGTGTTTCAACCCAGGATGGGCAAAGAGTGGAGGCAGAGGGGGCATCCCAGCCTAACCCCTACCCAGGCCTTAGTCTAGATCTCCTCCAGGCAGCCTTTCTGCCTCTTTCCTCTCTAGCCATCCTGGCTCCAGTCCTTGGTCCTAGCCCATCCCCATAGGCAGCCACACCTTGAGTTGAGGTGTTAAGGATGTGCAGCCCCATCTGGGGCAGCTTGACTCATATCTGGGCTACCCTTCACCCCAGCCCCCTGCCTCGAGCTGTCACCTTCTCACTTGGAGCCCTAGCTGTGTCTGGCCAATTCTTCTGGGGCTGGCAAGGTTCAGCCCTGAAACACTGGAGGGCAGTGGGTTCAATGGTATCTGACTTCTATGATAAGAGTTCTCCTGAAGTCTAACCTCATTTTCTTGCACTGGAAAGTGAAGGAGCAGTACATTTTGATCTGTTCTTAGTAGCCAAAAAAAAAAAAAAAAGGCGGGGGGAAGTGATGTCCCTCAGCTTCCCCTGGCTGAAGGTGCTTGCTGCATCTTCTCCCTTTCAACCCCCTCCCCAACCAGTGCCCCAGGGTTGGGGGAGGCACATGAAACAGCAGGCAACCTCCCTCCACACACTGCTGAATATCTGAGGTTGCTGGTAAATTAAATTTTGGAAAGGTGACACTGCTTCTCCAGTGTCTCAGAAATGACTCATGTGCTACTCAACCAAGGAGTCCTACTGTGTGCACTGGCTAAGAGATGGAGGACAGAAAACTCAGAGGCAAAATTCTCCACCTGATAATTATCAGGGTTGCCCATCCGCCAGCTCTGGGGGCCTCTGTTTCTCAGTCTACTCCAGTCTCTCCGTAAACAAAGTTTATGTGACCTGTTCACATAATTAAGGGAACCTGGCTAAAAGTCCCTTAGGTAAAGAAGAGCTCCTTTTGAGGATGTAAACACATAAATCAAAAGGCCTGGTTCAGCTGAGTTGTTCATCTCCTGAGCTGTGTGTTTGGAGCTGAGACTACCTCCTTTGAATTCGTTTTAGGTAAATGTGTTCTGACTTTCTGTATGTTTGGGTCAGGCAGAGCAGAAGGGACGCCTGCCTTCTGAAGGAATGCTTCCTGACCTAAGGCCTCAGAAACCCAGTGACATTTCAAACAGTGACAAACAGTCCCATGATTTTGTCTCCAGCTCCTCAGCATCTCCTTGCTGTAAACCACTAACTCTGACCATATTTTCACCAAATATTTTGTACCTCTCTCTGTCTCCCCCCAAACAAAAATGAAATTCAGTTACCATAAATGCTGTTGTCTCAAGCACATCTCTGAGATACTGGATTATTTCCAAGAACCAGACTGTGAATTTAAGCAGGGTTCTTTATGACTCAATACAGATACTAACCTCCAAAGATGTTTGCCCTGGTGGCATGTGACCTAGAAGTTGGTTCCCAAGGCCTCAGAGACTCAAGAGAAAAGTTGGTGGAGGGTAGGAAAGTCATGAGAGCAAGTGAGAGGGCTTCAGAGGACAGAGAACATACACAGGACCCCACTGACAAATACATATACCTTACTTTCAACTGCGTTGGCATAGCATGCTTTTTGTTGAGAATTTGTGCACCAAATAGAATCATTGAGAATAATTGTGCAGTTTGTGTGCTGCCCAAAGCTTAGAAGTCTAGGGAACTCCTAGACAAGAAGTCTAGGGAACAATAGCATCAAAATGCAGCTCCCAGCACCCTGGCGCCAGGGGTGAATCACCCCAGAAAAGGGGCACATAATTCATACAAAGACACTGCATATACTGATGGTAGCCCCAATGCAAGGGACTGTGAAAATGTGTTTACATTTATTACCTCATCTGTCTCAACAAAGATAGACGTAATATCCCCATTTTACCGGGGAGAAAATAGAAGCATGGCAAGGTCAAATACTTGCTCAAGGTCATATGGCTGATAACCAATGGAAGTGAAAGTCAAACAACATGGTGCATTCCCAAATCCAATCTTTCTTCTCAATATACGCTCTACCTGTATATTCAACTCCAACTTTGCACCCTTATTCTTGCTTGCATAACCCGCATAACCTCAGCTCTAGGCTGAGAAGTTTACCAATGCCAAGTTTTGGCAAGTAGGTGGAACAGCTAGTACTCACACTGCTGGAGGGAAGGTGCAATGGGACAAACCACTTTGGAAACTATTTGTGATTTTTTTTCCCCCCAAAGTTAAGCATATACCTACTATATGATTCAGCCATTCCAGTCCTAGGTTTATACACAAGAAAAATGAAATAATGTCTTTTTTTTTTTACTTTTTTTCATTGATTTTATTTTTTTCATTGATTTTATTTTTTTCATTACCATTTAGTGCCCTTATACCCCCTCCCCTCAGCAGTCACCACACTGTTGTCTGTGTCCATGAGTCCATTTCCTTTTTGCTCAATCCCTCCACCCCCCAACCTCCCCCTGCCAGCTGTCATCTGCTCTCCATCTATGAGTCTGTCTCTGTTTTCCTTGTTATTTCAGTTTGTTCATTAGATTCCACATATGAGTGAATTCATATGGTATTTGTCTTTCTCTGACTGGCTTATTTCACTTAACATAATGTTCTCCAGGTCCACCCATGCTGTCCCAAAGGGTAAATTTTTTTCTTTTTTATGGCCAAGTAGTATGCCATTGTATAAACATCCCATAGTTGTTTTACCCACTCATCTACGGATGGACACTTGGGCTGCTTCCATATCTTGGCGATGGTAAATAACCCTGCAATGAACATAGGGGTGCTTATTTTTTCTGAATTAGTGTTCTGAGTTCCTTTGGATATATTCCCAGAAGTGGGATGGCTGGGTCAAAGGCCAGAGCCATTTTTAATTTCCTGGGGTATCTCCACGCTGCCTTCTGCAGCGGCTGCACCGGTCCGCGTTCCCACCAGCAGGGTTCCCTTTCTCCACAGCCTCACCAGCACTTGTTGTTTGTCAATTTAGTGAGGAAGCCATTCTGACAGGTATGAGATGATATCTCATTGTGGTTTTAATTTACATTTCTCTGATGGTTAGTGACATTGAGCATCTTTTCACAGGTCTATTGGCTATCTGTGTGTCCTCTTTGGAGAAATATGTCTATTGAGGTGCTTTGCCCATTTTTTAGTTGGGTTGTTTGCTTTTTTGGTGTTGAGTTTTCTAAATTCTTTATATATTTTGGATAGTAACCCCTTATCAGATGTATGGGCAAATACATTCTCCCATTCTGGGGATCATCTTTTTATTTTGTTGATTACTTCCTTTGCTGTGCAAAAACTTTTTAGTTTGATGTAATCCCATTTGTTTATTTTTTTTCTTTTGTTTCCCTTGCCTGGGGAGATATGTCCAATAACATAGCGCTACGAGCAATTTTTGAGATTTTGCTGCCTATATTTTCTTCTACGATTTTTATGATTTTGGGTCTAACATTTAAGTATTTGATCCATTTTGAATTTATTCTTATGTGTGGTATAAAAGGTAATCTACTTTCATTTTTCTGCATGTATTTCTCCAATTTTCCCAACACCATTTATCGAATAAACTATCTTTAGCCCATTGTATGTGCTAGCTTCCTCAAAATAATGTCATCGTAAAGATTTATACATGAAAGTGGCTGAGCAAAGAGGAAGGGAGGAGTAAGCAGGAAGGGGCTGGGGATATAGGCCCGCCCTGAACTACCCCCCTTCACTCCATTCCTCCTGGATCCAAGTCAAAAGCTCTTGGGGGCTCCAGACCAACATCTTGGGGGCCAACCTGGAAAAAGTGAGAGCCACTGGGGGTCAGGGCAGTGCTCACAGGCCCTGCTGGTGACTAGGCCGCAGCGCTGGCCTCCCCTGCTGGTGGGAAGAGTCGAAGTAGGGTGGAGGTGAGGAAGGGGGAGAGGGAGGAGAAGCCCGGGCCCAGGCGAAGAGTAGCACAGCCAAGAATGGGACGGACATGGAACCCAGGCCGGCTGGGAGCAGGGATTAAGAGCCCACAGAATGGGTTTTAGCCAGAGGGCTGCAGCATGGCAGCTCCGCAGGTGCCCAAAGTTTCAACACGCACCTGAGATGCATTAAGGGCTCCAGGTGGATAGAAAACCCAGCCTGGTTCAATTTGCCCCATAGATGAGTGGCACCAAGTTTCAAGCCTGAAAAGTTTCAGGGAGCCACTGCTGAGTGTGGTCAGGCTAGGGCTACACCCCACCACCCTAACTTCTGCCTCTGTACTCGTCGTGGGCAGCTGTACTAGCCTGTGAGCCTCAGGTTCAGCCCACCCCAGGTAGAAGACCGGCGTAGGGTGACCCTGGGAGCCCCTTCCCCTGCTGGTAACCAGAGTCTGCAGGTCCTGATCCGGCAGCTGGAGGTGAGCAAGTGGAAGTACACTCAGAAACCTCTGTAGGTGGCCCCTCCTTCTGTCCATGCCCCTGATTCCTCACTCCATTTCTGCTCCCTCCTGGGATGGAAGCCCCAAACTTCTGCTCCAGGTTTCTACCCCAGCCCCTGCCCTCACCCCGAGGGCTCTACTCTGGCTTCCCTTTATCCCTCCTTGGCAGCAGCCAGAATGGAAGACCTGGCCATCGGTAGCCCAAAGAGAAAAGATAGTGCCACATGAAAAAGTTCCATGTATCCTCAGAGTGACAGTAGCCCTAAAGAAGAACTCAGCGGGGGAGATCTGAAGCAGGGAGGGGACACTGACTCCCAGTCATAGCCCAAGTTCATTATCAGTGTGGAGTTATATCCAGGATTCCAGGCGTCCTTCTGTCACTCAAAGTATATATAAAAACTCATTCCACAGACAATCAAGGTTGCTTACTTTTTTACCCCCCATCGTTTTGGGTGACCTGGGTCAGCACGGGATGTGGGCAGGGGTAAGGGAGCAGCTGCTGGCCTGTCTGCTCAGGCAGGGCTCCTTGCTGCGGCCAGGAGATCACCCTGTCCCCTCCTCTCCGCAAGTGGAAGCTGTTCTCTGTTATTCTGTCCTCAGACTTCCATGCCACTCAACACACATCCCATGTGACAGACAGACCATTCTCAATTGCAGCTGACAGAATTTTTCCTCCTTGATTTTAAAAGCAATTTCACTCTTTGTCCCTATTTTTCTTAGCTCGATTGTCCAGTTCAGGCCTTCGCAACTTCTCATCTGGCCTTTCACACTCCTCCCCTGAGTTCTGCCTAACCACCCCCACCCCCCACCAATTCTCCCTCCCACCAAGGTAGCAACTCAGGAGAACTATCATTTATTGAATGTCTACCTACTTTGTGCTGGGAGCCACAGAAGCTGGAGGCAAGGGCAGGCCTGTCTTTGGAGGAGAAAATGGATGTGAACCGATGAGTGCAGCAGAGCCGTCCTGCAGCCCCGAGCATGCCCGAGGTGCAGCCCGTGACCTGAGTCACAGGTCAATTCAAAGGGGCCAGGTGGTGCATGAACAGGGTACGGAAAGAGGACTAGAGCTCCATTATGCAACAGAAGTGTTCTCAGTAGTGGAACAGCCTATGCAAAGGCTCAGAAGCCAGATTTCATGGTTTTCTGTGACCTGACTGCACTTACTTATTGCACTGGTCAAGGCTTGTGTGTATTTGACAGAAAAACTGCCTCAGACTGGCCTAAACACCAAAGGGAATGTATTGACTTTCAACCCAAACTCAGCAGGTTGAGCCAGCTGCTTAAAGGTGTCACCAGACTCAGTTTCTCTCTGTGTCTTTGCTTTATCCTCAGCTCCACAAGGTGGCCCCCCAGCACCTCCCAGTTCCCCCTCTCCAGGCAGCAGTGCCAGACCTCCTGACACCACGCAGCCCAGGAGAAGAAATCCTGAGCAATACAAGTCCTACCTTCACAGCCCCTTCCTTTCTTGCCGGGACTTCACTCTCTAATAAATACAAGTGTTTCCTTGAAGGTCATTGGTTGTGACTGAATGAAATATCCACCCCTGAACCAATCACTGAGACCAGGAAAATATGATCTTCTCATTGGTGCAGGCCAGGTCACATGCTCTACCTGGCATACAGGTAGATAGTGGGCATGAAAGACACCAGGAGCACCAGGAGCACCTGTCCTGCACATGGGCCAGGATGGACCCAGGCTGGAGAAGGCACCTGTCCTGCACGTGAGTGTGGGTGAGAGGGTCACCGACAACTTGCTTCAAACCAAATAACACATCACCTTGAAAAAGAAAACTTGGAGAAAGGGGTAGGCTCCCAACTCTCTCCAGTTTCCTTTCTCCTGATTTATTTATTCTATATTATCTAAGCTAGAAAGACAGAACATTAGCTCTCAGCAGTACAACTTTCATCCCTATATGGAATAATCATGTGAGTGTACGCGCACGCGCGTGTGTGCGTGCGTGCGTGTACACACACGTGTGTGTGTGTGTGTGTGTGAAGGGGGGGAGCTATATGTATGCAGTCTTCATTGTTAGTGTCATCTCCCTTTGGAATACAGTATAGGAAAATCTGGGGATTGAAAGAGCATCCTTCCAAATTCTAAACAGTCATAGCCAAGGAAAAAAGACCACAGATAAAATGTGATGTTGACACTGGACCCAGTGCGCACGACTCCAAGAGGCTGAGGCACCTCCGCAGTCCCACAGCCAGTGTGTGCCTGGAAGGGCCCAGGGCCAGGGTTCGGGGCACCTGCTATGCCCAGGCCAAGGCCAGCTCCTTCCTCTTTCCCAAGGAAAAGCTACAACCCCAGCCTCTGGCACTTGCAGGGACAGACTGAGATGGGTGGGGAAGTCTGGAAGGGTCTCTGGGCCTCCAGCTCCACAAATCATCCTGTTTTAATGTAAATAGTGATTGCCAAGAGCACAGCTTGTTTCCCTGCGTCAGCAGCTCAGTGACTAATGCCCCAAGATAAATGGCTTTGTTTTGCCTTGTTTAGAGTGATTCTGTAATCCTTTCCTCCTTTCCACAGAGGGGACTCCCCAGAGCCCTCCCAACTGCACCCTAGGGCTAAGGACACCTGGGATCCAGGGCCTCGGGTGTGTGCCAGGGCCTGAACCCCACCTGGCACAAACGTGAGGCCCTGAATAGGAACGGGTGAGAACCTGGGCTGAATGGGTCTGAGGTGGATCCACCGTGAGTCTTTCACAAACGACCACAGAGGAACCCACAGCCAGTCTGAAGCTGAGGTTGGAGGGAGACGTTAGAGCACGCAGCCCTGTTGGGGAGAATTTGGGGCCCTGGGATAGGGGAAGAAGAAGAATGGGCAAGTAGGACCAGGGAGAGGTTACACTGCCATTTTTGTGCCACGTGAGTATGATTAAGCCCGGGTTTGTTTATTTGTTTGTTTGGTTTGGTTTTTGTTTTTACCAGTGGAAGACTCTGAGTTTTGAAAGAGGAATTGGCTGTGGACCCAGACCCAGGTGGCTGGAAATCTGGGCTTTAACATTCACTGCCTATGGCATTATGAGTGGTATTGCCCCCATGTTATAGATGAGGAAACAAAGGCGTGCGGCAGCTAAGCAATTTGCCCAAAGTCACGCATCAGCTCGTGGCAGCATTCAAACTTAAACTAGGACTATCCTACTCCAAAGTCAAGAGTTTTGAATGAAGCAAGAGTTGGAGAAGTAAATCGCCCCAGGTACCTTCTGACCACCCACCTGAAACCCCAGCTCCTCATCCTTCCAAAAAAGTGTCCTTGCTTAGCCACACTGCAAATCTTGTGGTTTATATTTCCACCCTGCGACACTCTGACCTCCCTTCCCAGTCCCCTTGTGGTTGGTGGACCATGTGATTTGTATTGTTTCCGGGCTGGAGCACTTCACTGTTGGTATGAAGCCCTCCAGAGTCCTTGCCCCCCGCCCCCCATCACAGCAACCAGCAGTGTTCCCGAGAAGCCGCTCCAGCAGCCTGAATCCTATATAAGGATGACACAGACAGGCCCCCAGCCAACCCACAATGGACAATGGAGAATGAGTGAGAAATAAATCTCCGTTGCTTCAAACCGAAACCACGGAGATTTGAGGTTTGTTACTGTGGTATCACGTATTCTATCTCGACTGATACTCTTCCCTCTCTGGGAAGAGGAACAGGTGGAGTCTTCCACATGTACACAGCAGTGTTCGCCAAGGGAAAGGACAGGGAGCCCATTTTCACCAGCCACACCGTCACATTTCAGAGGAGCCAAGTGGAGCAGGGAGAGGGAGACCTTAGAAAAGACAAGGATTCCAAGAGCCCTGAGCCAGAGAGCTTTCCAACTGCAGGAGGGTTATCTGGCCCATCTGAGGCCAGGAGGGCTGGGTCAGGGAAGTCTAATTTCACACAGCCCAGATGCAGCCTGGAGCCAGGAGCTGTCCAGGCCCTGTGCAAGGAGAGTCAGAACTTGGCCTTGCGAGGGACTGGATCACCAGCTCCACTCCCGGGCCAAGGAGCAGCAGGGCCTCAAAGTGTAGATGGGCATAGATAAAGAGGGCCATCTTGGCAGACAGGCCCAGGGCACCAGTGCCCAGTCTCCTGAGTGCAGACTCCCTTCCCCAGGCACACCCTAAGGACCGTGGGCAGGGTCCTCAGTGGGCATGAGCCTGGGGACATAAACTGCTGCAGCAGGGGCTAGGCTGCAGGGCCCTGGAGGGGTCTCCTGGAAGTGGTGGAAGCCCAGCAGAAGAGTATGGGCACTGGCCCTTCTCTTGGATTATCTTCTCCCTTCCTCCAGCATAAAAAGAGTTCCCCCCAATCCACACTTTTGGAAGACAGCTGGAGGGAAAATGGTTAGACTATAAAACAGCCCCCTTCTGGACAAGGTGGTACTCAAGCTGGATTTGTACTGGGAAGAACCCTAGAACTTGGTGCTCAGAGGGATACCTGTGAAGGGGGAAGCAGGGGAATGTAGAAAGACTTTTTCATAAGTGACAGGTGCCTGGTTGGTGTGAGTGGAGAGATTCCCCAAAGCATAAGTGGCCCCCAAACCTCTTTCCTCTACTTTCCTGTTTCCCTCCACTCAGGCATAGAGACTTTACTCTCTCTGAAATTGGTATCTCCTCCATCCCAATTCCCTAGAACCACTGCCCACCCCCCAAAACCCGCATGAAAGATCTCACCATCTTTCCTATGCACTGCATGAGTTCCTTCCAGAAGATCAGGAAGGGCCGTGCCACTCCTTGGAGAAGCAGTGAATTGTGGAGCTCCCCTAGCCCTTCCCTCCAGCCAACTTGGAAGCTGTCTTGAAAGTTACTTTAGAAACAAACATTGACATCACATCTGACCCTTGTTGTATCCATCAGCAGAAGAATGTAGAACAAACAGCCTTGAGATTAGACAAATCTGGGTTTCATTCTTAACTTCGCCATGAGCCAAAAGTGTAAACTTGAGCATGGCGCATACATTCTGGAAGCCTCAGTTTCCTCATCTGTAAATGACAACATTAGTCCCCACATCACAAGAGCAGTCATATCAGGATGCAACAAGGGTGAAAGAAGACACGGCCCTTAGCACACGGTCTGTCCTACATGAGGCACACGTAAGTGCTTAATAGGTGATAGTCAGTGTCAGGGTGCTACACTGAGTGGGCGAGAAGCAGAGAGCCTCCTGTGAGCCTGAACAAGCAGTCCGTGAATTTGCTTGACTCAAAAAGGCAGGAAGAGGTTTGGGGGACCATGCAAGGGGCCTAGGCAGTACCCCAGAAGCCCAGTCAGCTGCAACATCCACGTATTGAGCACCCTGATGCCAGAACCCACAGGCGGGGAGGAGGCTCTAGGGCCAGACTCCTCCCAGCCAGCAGCTCTGGCGCCAGCCCAGCACTACCTCAGGCGAACGTCTGAACACATTTGTTCAGTGTCCAGAACAGTTCAGAAACCAGCCCTGGGAAAAACTCCTTCTTTGCTTTATCCCCATCCATCTCTGTCATCGCTCTTTTGTTTTTGTTATTGCATTGTTTGTTGCCTCTGTTGACCTTCAAGCTGCTTGTGGGTATCTCAGGAGAAGCTGTCAGACCTCCCTGTCCAGGCCAGTGAGGACAGGAGCAGGAACAGTAAGGACAGCCAGGTCCCATTCAAGAGCCCAGAGAGACCTGGGAAGGCACAGGACAAACCCAGAAGATGTGGCCATTAGGGCTGCTGGAAGAAGATCAGACCCCCGTTCTGGAAGACAGCTTCCCTGAGGGGAAGTTTACCCTGAAGTCTTCCAACATGTGTCAGTCATTTAGCACTGGCCTACTTTACATGTGAATAATTAATAAGAGGCTTTCAGGTCAAGGTGTCAAACCTCCCCCCTGTATCTCAACATACAGGAATGACAAATACTTTTGTTAGTTTAGAATATATGTATCTAACTGTGTGAAAGAGAATAAAGAAAGGCAAATAATGGAGAAAGAAACCAAAGTGGAGGGCAGCTAAGAACAGATCCCAGTCATTGGGGACAGGGTTGCTATGCCAAGACTGGGCTTCCTCCATGCAGCCAGGAGCCGTGAACACACTCCCACTTACCAGGGGAAGCCGGATTAACTGCTCACCCCCAGTGGCAGGAGTCTGGAAACACACTATTTTATTTATTTATTGTATTCTAATGCCAGAAATACAAGTGTAGCCCAAGGAAGACATTGAGTCCCCACTCTATTCCTTGTTTCACTGTAAAGTTCAGAACTACTTCATCCACATGGGAAGACCCCTACACAAAGTTGTTCATGTAACACCTCATTCACATCTCTGAATCCCATAGAACTGGGGCAAAGGTAAGTAGGGAAGGGCATTTGAGAGAACGCCGCCATGAAGGATAAGCTCTCAAACAAGGCTCTCCACCAAGAGGCTAGAAGCAGAATGTGTAACTCCCAAACATGTAAAGAAAAAAGAAGTACAAAAAAATACAACAGAAAGTAGGGATGGAGGGGAAATAAAGAGGCAAAGACAAAGCACAGTAAATAGAAACAAAAATCACATCACATAAGTAATTTCAAATATATTAATATAATAGATGAATGTGAATGGGCTAAATCTTTATTAAAAAATGAAATTTCACAATGTTTTTTCCATTCAATTCATATATAGGCTACTTATGAAAGAAACATCTAAAACTGAGAGAAAGGATATAAAGATATGTAAACCACATGCACATGTACATATACACACCATTAAAATGCTATCCAAAAGGGTGAAATACTAATTAACAGAAGAAAATATTAATTGTATGGAAATGAAAAAAATATTTTTTATCTTAAAAAGAATCATTCATTAGGGCGATTTAACTATCATGACTGTATACAAATAACAACACAGACTCAAGATACGTAATTGACAGTATTGGAAAAAGAAGTTGACAAATACACAGTTAGACTATGTCACTCTTTTATAAAAGAATAGATCATGCAATCAAAAATCACTGTTTGAATAGAACAATAAATAATAAAACTAAAGATTTGATATCATGTAACTATAGAATACTTTGTACCCACTAAACAGAAAACACGCATATCTTGAAAGTATACGTGGGTCATTTTTGATATTTGATATGAAATACACGTCAAAGGAAGACTCATCAGATTCCAGATTCAATGAGATGCAGACCACATGTTCTGACTGCTGCACAATAAGACTCAAAACAAACGATTAAGAGAGAACACCCCCAAAGTCCACATGTTTGGAAACAAACAAGAAAAACCATCTCACTGCCAAATAACTTATGGTTTACAAAGAAATCATATATAAAAATTATAAATATTTTAGAACTGGACATTAATGAGAGCATTACATCTCAAAAATTGTGAACCTGTCCTGAGAGAGAAATATCTAAATCTAAATACACTTATTAGAAATCAAGAAAGATTTAAAATAAATAGACTGAGGATTCATCTCAAGCAGTTGAAAATAGAATAATAGCCCTGGCTGGTGTGGCTCAGCCGATTGAGTGCCAGCCTGTGAACCAAGGTGTCTCCTGTTCGATTCCCAGTCTAGGGCACACGCCTGGGTTGTGGGCCAGGTCCCAAGTAAGGGGTGTGCAAGAGACAACCACACTGATGTTTCCCTCTTTCTCCTGCCATTCTCCGCTCTAAAAATAAATTTTAAAAAATCTTAAAAGAAAATAGAATAATGGAGCAAACCAAAAGGAAGTAGGGGAAAAAAGGGAATAATAAAAATAAAAACCAAAAATAATAAAATAAAATTAAATACCAAAAATAGAAAGGAACAATGAAATAAGTGGTTGTTTGGGGTGGGGGGAGCTCTAGTAAGGCTGGTAAAAAAAAATAAATAAAATAACAACAATATTATTATTACAAACAATCAAGCAAAACAATAGAGTTATCTTGGGGGCATCTGGTAGCTACTTCAGTGTTCCTTATGCCTTTCTATTTTCTGTATTTTATGATGCTTGAATTCTGGGGCCTTGCTGACCTAGGGAGACTGCCCCTCCCAGAGCTAGCCAAGTCCTAGGGATAGTAAAGGACTCACCTGTAAGCACCTTTCTTACTCAAACCAACCAAGCTAGATCCCATAGCCCAGTGACAACTCCAGGGCCAGGGCCAGACAACTAGGGACAGCCCATACACCCGAGAGCCCCGTGAAATCATTCACACTTGCCAACCCTATACCTGCTTACCCCGACTTGCCCATCCCTTCCCACAAAAAACACAGTAAAGGCTCTTGCCCATGCTTTCGCCTCCCACCTGAACCTGGCGCTTCCCCCTGCGGGCATGCGTTGTGTGCTGTGCACCCCCGTCTTGGGAACTGTGAGTAACAAACTAGCCTTTCAGAGACAATGATCTCCTGATCTGTTGGCCTCACTGCACCTGAATTATAATAAAATCTAAATTCTACAACAACTTCCTCATCACTATTCCAGAAGGAGAAAGAGGAAGGGTGGATCAAGTGAGAAATGTGAGAGATGAATAATATCTTTAATCTTAGAAATAAAACGTCCTATGGAGGACAAAGCATTATTAATGAAAGAAGAACCATACTTAAATAGCTCCTGCTAAAATTTTGAGACATCAGAGATAAAGCTTAAAATCCTGTTAGTATTTAAGGGGAAAAAAAGTTTACATGTCAGGGTGAAAAAGATTGAATTAGAATTAGACTTCTTCTCTACAAATTTATGTACAAAAAGAAATATGATAAACATAATAATATCTACAAAGTTCTGAAGGAAAAGACTTCATTCAAGACAAGAAGTCTATGAGGCATTTGTGAGGTTAATTAAAAGACATTTTTCAAACATTTAAGCTTTCAAATACATACCACACACTCAACCATCCAGAAAAATTTGGTCAAAGTAATGCCCCAGCTGAGCAAGAAACAAATAGGAAAATTAGTAAAACTCAGGATTAATTTATTTTAAAAATTGATATTAACATGATTGAAAAAATAATAGAAATATCTCAAATATTTTGGAAAGAAAAGAGACATAAATGTAAGAAATACATTTATAATAATCTCCATGTAAAATGTTATTATATTAATAAAAATGGGAAGTAGAAGTAGGAAGAAAATGTTAACAGCACAAAGTCTTATATAGGAGAAATAAACACATACTATGTTCTTTATGAGATGGGTAAAGAATGAGATATACACGAGGTCTGTCCAGAAGTTATCCAGCCATGTAACATGAAAAAATAAAGACATGTATTAAAGACACAAGATCCAGGAACCATTGTACATAGGACAATGATGCCTCAGTCCCCTTCAAAGCAGGCCCCTTGGGACCTCACACTGTTCTCCCAAGCACCATCAGCTGCCCCATTTTACTCTCCTGAATCTCATCAACAAATCTCTTCCCTTTCAAAGATGGTTTTACTTTTGGGAAAAGTCAGAAGTTGCAGGGTGCCAAATCTGGGCTGTAGGGGGCTGAGTCATCTGGGTATTTTGATGTTTTGCCAAAATGTCTGCACAAGACATGATGTATCAGTGGGTACATTGTCCTGATGAAGCTGCCACTCACCAGTTGCCCATAGCTATGGCCTTCCAAGTCATCCAAAAAGTTTCTGCAGCGGAATGTTCAAGCTTAGCATTAAATTTGATGCAGATTCATGGCTCTACTCGCTCAGTCATTTTGAATGTGATGGCCACACGGTACACGTGCTCACTCGACAGTGTCTACTGTCCCCACTGACTGGTACAATGAAGTCATCCTTGTTCATGCACACACATTCCAGTCCACTGTCCTTGGTTGCCAGGTTACTTTGATGTCACACAAACCGTTTTTCTTATATTAACAATGGCTGGACTTTTTCCAGATAGACCCCGAATGTAGTATTGTGTGTCTGTGTGTCTGTGTGTATATGTAATTAGAATCAGGAGTAGGTGATGTCCTAATTTTTAAATATAAAGAAAATTGCAAAGCAAACTTGAGCAAATGAGAAAATAAAAAAATAAATAACAAACATGAAAAGCAGAAAGCATTGTTATCATATGAGATAAATCATTAAATATTCTGACTCCGGAGCCCCAAAGCTAAAATGACACTGGGAACTCGATGCAAGGGACTCTCTCTGTCTCTCATTGCTGGACTTTATTTTCCCCATTTGCAGGAACCCACACTCTCTGTTTTCCAGTCTACCTATATAGGAAGATGGCCATGGCACAGGCAACAACCCCAGGTATATCTCTTTAGATCCAAAGAGTGGTCAAACTGAGTTAAAACCCTTAGTCCCAGTTCCCAACACGAGGGGAAGATTCTGATTGGCCCAGCATGCATCAGATGCCCATCTTCGGAGCAAACAAGTGTGTTCCCGGTCTGGGTCTTACAGAACTCCCTGCAAAGTGGGCCACCTTCCAGGAACAGGATAGACAATCTATTAGGTGCTCAATATCCAAGGACAAACAAACAAACAAAAAAGCAATATTGATAGCAGGGAATGTAGAATTTGCAGCAAAAGAGCACTAAAGGCAGGGGAGGAGGGAGAGGTTTCTTATATTGGTAAATTGTAAATGTAAATGAGAATATAAGAAGCATGAACATGTATGCACTGAAGATAGTATCAAATATAGAAGGCCAGAAAGCTTAGAAACTAAGGAGAAATTGAACAAAATCATAGTCATAACAGAAGGTTTAATATGCCTCACTATTTCTGAGAGATCAAGTAGATAGAAATTTAATAGGAATATAGAAGTGTTAAAAATTATTATTAAAATTTTTACTTATTAGATCTGTATCATACTGTGTTGCCTAGGAAAAAAAACACATATTCATTTCAAATGGCCAAGGAATAGTTACAAATTTGATCATATCTTAGGCCACAAGGAAAATCTCATTAAAATCTCAAAAGCAGAAATAGTATAGTACATGAACTCAAACCACAATGCAACAAAACTAAAAGTTAATAGCAAAAGGAAAAACAAAGAAACAAATAAAATGAAGGCTCTGGAGAGGGGGAAAATCTTGTCTCAATAGCCCAAGAGTCAAAGAGAAAATCAAAACTACAGTAATGATTGTTTAAGAAACAATGGGAAACTATAGCAAAGAGAAAACACAAAGCTCTAAAGAACAGAATACATATAGTTTTAAGTTTTGCTCATTAAATAGAAGAAAGAAATTAAATAGACCAAGTATTCAACTCAAAAGGCAATTAAAAGGCAAAAAAGTAAACCTATGAAAAGCTAGAGGAAGAATTTAGAGATAATGTTAGAAGATGATAAATAAACATAATAAAAACTATAGATCTAAGAAATTCGAGAACTAGATCTTTGAAAAGACTATAATTAGTATAATAATAATGACCATTTTTTGAGCATTTACCTAATGGTTGAGTACCATGCTAAGAACTTTAACATCCACACATTGATCTAGCAATAAACCCCATGAGGTAGGAAAGCAGAGATTTCCCCATTTCAAAGATGCGAAAACTGAGGCGTTGGGAGTTAAGTGTTTTGTTCTGATCTGTTCACCCCCAGAACCCACGATCTTTCTTAGTCATTACACAACTGCCTCTAGCAGGGCAAATCAAGGAGAAAAGAAGTGACCACAGACACAAAACACAGTGCAGGAAGGCATGCAACCACTTAGAGGAGAATGAAATATTAGGAGAAAATGCTACACACAACATGATGACTAAGATAACAGTTTTTTTCTCTTTACTCTTTTTAAAATTATTGACAAGCTTGTTTATTTCACATATTTAGGATCATACACTTCATCCAATTTGGCCTTTCTTTTTCTCTTTTTAGTAGAAATAATTTCAGATTTAATGAAAGTTTGCAATAACAGTAAAAAAAGTTTTCCCCTAAACCATTTGAGAATAATTTGTCAATAGGATGCTCCTTTACCCCCTCAATAGTTGACTATATTTCCTTAAAATAAGGACATCTTCTCACATAATCACAATACAATCATCAGAATCAGAAAAATAACTGATACTTTATCATCATTCTGTCCACGGACCTCACTCAAGTTTTGCCAACTGTCTCAACAACATCAAGCAAGCAGACCCAATCCAGGATCATGTGTTACATTTAGTTGTCATTTATCTTTAGTTTCCCTCAATTTGGAACAATACCTCAAGCTTTTCTTAACTTTCCTGACCTTGATATGTTTTTAGAATACAGCCCAGCTATTTTGTTGAATGTTCCTCAGTTGGGTTTGTCTCATATTTTCTCATGAGATACAAGTTATATATTTTGAACAAGATCACATACTGTGTCTCCTCCTTAAGTACTATCAGAAGTCACATGATTTCAATTTGACCTTGATCACTAAATTAGGGGAATGTCTTCCTTTTTAGTCAATAAGTACTATGTGGGGAGGTACTTTGAGACTATGCAGCTATCCCATTCGTCATCCGCCAGGATAAATAGCATCCACTGATATTTCTTGGCTGAATCACTTACTACTATAAAGATTGTCAAATGATGATTTTCTAATTCCATCATCCCTTCTACATCAGTGACATTCTATTCTTAAAGAAAGATTTTTCTCTCTTATTTATTTATGTGTTTATTTATGTATTTATTTATTTATTTTATTTATATCAGTGTGGACTACTGATTATATTCAGTGGTAAAGACCTGTTATTATTCTCTTGTGTTTTGTCAAATCATCCCAGATTTGGCTAGTGAAATTTTCCTCAATCTGGTTTCTATGTCCTCCTAATCAGTACCCATCATTCTCTGAGCACTTCTTTAATTTCTAGCATAACAGGATGTTCCATGCTCAGTTTGTACTTTTGCGGCTCCAGTTCTGAATCAAACACTTCATTTTAAAAAAAAAAAATTCCTGTTTCTTTTTAGTAAAGGAAGGTACTTTAAAACAAAGATCTGGGTACTAGGTGTGTTTGTTTCTATTAGGGTTGAGAAATCAGTATCTATCTATGTATCTATGTGTCTGTCTATCTATCCATCTACTGTAGGTAGCCCTGTGATTGTCCCCAATGATGTCCACCTCCTGGTAGTCAAATCTGTATGTAATTTTCTTCTTTGAAGTGTGAACTGGACCTGGTGCCTCACTTCTAACAAACAGGATGTGGCAAAAGTGGTGCTGTGTCATGTTCAAGGGCAGGTTTACAAAACAACCATGACTTCCATTTTTGAGCATTCTCTCTTGTTCTCTCACTCACTCACTCTGAGAGAAGACAGCTGTCATGCCGTGAACTACTCCAGGGAGAGGCCCACCTGGCAAGGGACTGAGTACCTCCAGCCCAAAGCCAGGGAAGGAGTAAATCCTGCAACAACCACATGAGTGAGCTTGGAAGCAGGTCTTCCTCTAATAGAGCCTTGAGATGAAACTGCAGTTCTGGCTGACAGTTTGATGGCAGCCTTGTGAGACCTTGGGGCAGAAGCACTCAGCTAAGTTACTCCAGGATTCCTGATACGCAGAAATTATGAGATAATAAATATGTCCTACCATTTTAAGGCACTATGGTTTGGGGTAATTTATTATACGGCAGTAGAAAAATAAATACACTCACAAATACATACATTTATTTTTGTATTTATTTTATATATTGAAAACCATGAGTTCACACCCATCCCTCTGATTCCAATTCAACTCCACAAAATTAAATCTATTTTTCTTCCTTTCCATAATTGCAACTCCTTTCTCAGGCAGTGAGAACCTGGCTGTCATTATTCTTAATATACTCTCTTATTGGGTCACCCCCTCATTGATAAGCAATTCCCTCTCACTGCCACCACCACCTGATATAGGCTTCCCCCTCACCTGCTCAGACCCTGACACCCCAGCGTAGAGCCATGGACACCACCTACCCTGTATGGCCCCCTCCTTGTCCAGCCTCACACAATGGCTTCTGGGAGAATTATTCAAGAAGGGAGGAAGGGTAAGAGCTTAGGAGGCTGGGAAGAGGCAATAGAGAATACCAAAGTTGATCTCCCAGAAAGAGAGAAAAAGAATTGAGAAATAAGCCCCCAAAAAGTTGAAAACATTAGAGAATTACCCACCAAAGGTGTAAGAGAAGTATTTCAGACTCTCAAAGAGGAAGTCATTCCTACACTATAGAAACCTCTTCCAAGACCAGAGAAAAAATTAGATAGTATCTCAAATCACTTTACAAATCCAGCAAAACTCTGTTATCAAAACCTGACTGAAAAAACAAAAACTTCACATAAATAATAATAAGCTGAATGTAGCAATACATTTCGAATGTAATGCATGACCAAACAGATTTAACTTCAGGAATGCAGGAGTGGGTCAACATTAGGAATCCTCTTCACTTTAAATTAATAGATAAAGGGAGATATGGAGATAGTGGTTGACATCAAGTGGATTTTTAAAAATTCAGACTACAAGTCGGGCTCTTTTGGTTGCAAGTAACAGAACCCAAGTCAAGTTGACACACATAGGGATATCTCATGAAAGTCAATACATCAGAAATTTTTTTTAATAAAGGAAATATTAGAAAGGAAAAAGCAAATCTGTTTTTCATGTCTGTTCATTGAGAATAAGTACTCTAAAATCAATAACTTTTCCATAAACCAACAAAACCAGCTTGAAAAATCAATGGGGAAAAACTCCACTTACAGTATCAACAAAAGTCTATAAAGAACTTAGAAGATGAAGGCTAGTGATGTGCATCTTTTGGAGAAAAGTAGAATATTTTCTTGTGAGGATATAAAAGAGACTTGAGTAAGAGGAGAGGCTTGCACTGTTCCTGGGTAAGAATATGCATAGTGTAAAAATGTTCATTTGCCTTAAATAATCTAAGGATTCAATGCAATCCCAATGAAACACTTAAAAAATTTCGACAATACAATTCTGAAAACGAGGTGGAAGACTTAATGGAACCCAGAAAAAACTTGAGATGTTGCCTCCCAGATCTAAAAACTTAATATCTATCAAATGTTGCAACAGTACTTAGCACTGAGTTAAGTGTTTCACATGCATTGTGGATTCTAGATACTGCTCCCCAAAACACCTCCCCTAAAACATTGAAGTGCAATTAAGTGCACCTTAGAGATGTTTTAAAAAGTTTGCCATTATCACAGAAGCATTAAAGATCAGGAGTCTATAATTGAACCCTGGACTCATCACTTCACAGCTTTAAGTTTAAATACTGTGTTAACTAAATATATTACAAAGCTAGAGAAATTAAAACAACCTAATACTGAGAGAAGACTCAACCGAACAAATTAATGGGAAAAATATGTACACCTGTCTTGGTCCTGAAATAGAACAGAATTATAGGGGTTTTTTTCCTTACACTTTATTTCTTCCATGATTTACTGTGATGAACCATGTATGGGAGACTTAGTTTTTTTATTATTTTTTAAAAGAGTTATTGAATTTATTTATCGAGTTTACTGTTTTCTTTTGATGTAACTCATTGTTTTCTCTATTAGTTTTCCCTCCTTATTTCCTTTGTTGTCTTTTGTTCATTGTTAAGTTCCTTGAGTTGAATGCTTAATTTTTTAATTTAATGATGAGGCACTTCTTGCCCAAAATGAACTTTGTATTCTCATTGTTTTGAAAAATGCCTATGGGGACATTTATCAGAATTTTATTAAAAGTATAAAGTAATTTGCGGTGAAATGACATTTTTACATATTGAATTTTCCCACAAGAAGCATGTCCCCCATTTTTCAAGTCCTTTTTTATGTCTTTCAGTAATGTTTTATAGTTTTATTCCTATGGGTCCTGTACAGTTTTCAATAGTTGGTGCCAGGGAAATTTTTTTTTGGTCTTAACTAGCTATTGCTATTTTATAAGAAAGCTCTTGAATTTTCTAACTGAATTTATTTTGTAATTGATTACCTTATAACCCTCTTCTGCAGCTTCCCTAGGCTTTTCAAGGTAAAAAATATATTAAATATAAATTATGATAAGTTTATTTCATATTTCTTAGTTTCTTCTTTCAGTTTGTTAAATAACTGCATCAACTAAACCTTCTAGAACAATTTCAACTAATAATGGTTATGATAGGCACCTTTGTTCTGCTCCTGATTTTAATGTAAATATCTTTAATATTTCATTTTTTAATTACGATTATTATTTTTAGATCATTGTTGATTCACTTACAGTTGTAAGCCACAAAGACACCTCATCTATCTTTTACCCAGTTTCCCCCAAAGCTGTTTCTTGCAAATAGTCACAACGAGAATATTAACATTGATCAAATTTACCCATCTCATTCAGATTTTCCCATTTTTACTCATATTTGTAAATATGTGGGTGTGTGTTTTTTAATGCTGTGAAATTCTATCATGTGTACGTTCTTGTATCTACTGCCACAGGGAAGATACAGGACAGGTGTAGCTGCTCTTCCATAGCCGCACCTGCCTCCAGCCCTTGCCCTTCACACCCCATCCCTGACCCCTGGCAACAACTAATCTCATTCCCATGATTTTGTCATTTCAAGAAAGTTATACATGTGGAATCATACAGTGTGTAACCTTTTAAGACTGGATTTTTTTCACCTTAATTTCACCATGATTTTCTAGCAATTCATCCAACTTGTTGTGTATCAATAGTTGGTTTCTTTTTATTGCTGAGTAGTATCCTATGTTAAGGATGCACCACAGTTGGTTTAACCATTCATCCATTAAAGAGCATCTGTTGTTTCCAGTTTGCGGCTATTACGAATAAAGAAGCTAATAATGTTAAATATCTTTTCATGTGTTTAGTTTATTTCATGTGTATATTCCCTATGTAAAATATCTTGTTCATATCCTTTCCCCATTTTTCCAATTGGATTTTTTTATCTGAGTTTTATGAGTTCTTTACATATATATGACTAATTTCTAAATATGTGACTTGGAAATATTTTCTCCAAGTCTATGGCTTGTTTTATCCTCTCTATAGAGGTCTTTACAGAGAAAAACCTTTTAATTTTGATGAAGTCCAATTTATTTTTTTGCCTAGCCCCAAATCCCAAGATTTTCTACTCTTTTTTCTAAAAGTTTTATAATTTTATGTTTTACATTTAAGTCCAAAATAAAGCATTTGACAAAACCAACTCCTATTCATGGTAAAAACTCTCAGCATATTAGGAATAGAGGAGGATTACCTCAACTCAATAAAGAGCATCTATACAAAACCTACAGCTAATATCACACAATGGTGAAAAACTGAATGCTCTTTTCCTAGGACCAGGAGCAAGGCAAGAATGTCTGCCCTCACTGTTTTTGGCCAGTGTAGTACTGGAAGTCCTATCCCTGGCATAAGGCAAAAAAAAAAAAAGAAATCAAAGACATACAGTTCAGAAACAAACCTTTCTTTATCTAGAGATGACATGACTGTCTATACAGAAAATCACATGGAATCTACAAAACACTATAATATGTAAGTTTAGTAAGCTTACAAGGTACATGATATAAGGTCAACACAGAGAAATCAATTGCATGTCTATATGCTAACAAACATATACAAACTGAAATTAAAAACATTATACCATTTACAATCCTGAAAAAAAAAAAGAAAGAAAGAAAAAGAAATACATATACATTTACCATAACATGCATAAGGTCTGCATGCTAAAAATTACAAAATGCTGATGAAAGAAACCAAAGAAAATCTAAATAAATATGAAGACATACTATGTTTATAAATTAGATGACTCAGCATAATAAAGATGTCAGTTCTATTCAAATTGATTTATAGATTTAATGCAGTTCTTATCAAAATTCCAGCAAAAAATTCTTGTAGACATAAACAAGTTTATTCTCAAGTTTGTGAGAAAGGCACAGGCACTAAAAGAGTTTAAAAAAAAAAACCAGTTTGAGAAAGAAGAATGAAGTGTGAGTACCACACATTCAGTTTCAGGCTAAACATCTTCATGTATTTCTTTTTATAGAAAGAATGTGGATCACGGACTCTTACCCACAAAACTAAAAAATGGGAATATTGCTAGGTTTTCTTTTGACAGTTAGTGTTGCAGATAAGAAGTTTGAAGACATCCTAACTTGCAGATAATCTTTTTTTCACAGCTTGATTACTATATATTCTTCTTTTTTAAAAAATTCTCGTTTATTCTATTACAGTTGTCCAAATTTTTCCCCCTTTGCCCTCCTCCACCCAGCGCACACCACCGCTCCCATAGTCAGTCCTCTCACTGTTGTTTATGTCCATGGGACAGTTATACATTTTCTTCAATCTCTTCCTCTTCTTTCCACCATTCTCCCTTCCCCCCTCACGCCTCCCCTTTGGCAGATGTCAGTCTGTTCCATGTTTCCATGTCTCTAGTTCTCTTTTGCTCATTAGTTTATTTGTTCATTAGATTCCTCTTACAAGTGAGATCATATGGTATTTGTCTTGCACCAACTGGATTATTTCACTTAGCATCCACACTGTCATGAAAGGTAGAAATTCCTTCTCCTTTCTTTCTGCTGCATAGTATTCCATTGCGTAAATGTACCACAGTTTTTTAATCCATTCATTTACTGATGGGCACTTAGGCTGTTTACAACACTTGGCTACTGTAAATACCACTGCTATGAACACAGGGGTGCATAATATAAGGGGCATGAGCATACAATGGAGTAAAAATAACCTCTTCAATAAATAGTGTTGGGAGAACTGGACTGGTACATGAAAAAAAAAAAATGAAACTCAACCAGCAACTTACTCCATAAAACAAAATAAACTTAAAATGGATAAAAGATTTAAATATAAGTCATGATACCATAAAAGTCCTAGCAGAAAAAATAGGCAGTAAAATTTCAGATATCCCACATAGCAATATTTTTACCAATATATCCCTTAGTGCAAGGGAAATAATGGAAAAATAAACAAATGGGACTACATCAATTAAAAAGCTTCTGCACAGCGAAAGAAACCATCATCAAAATGAAAAGGGAACCAACTGTATGGGAGAACATATTTGCCAATGATACATGTGAAAAGGTGTTATCACCAAAATATATAAAGAACACATACAACTTAACACCAGGAAGACAAACAGTCCAGTTAAAAAATGGACGAAAGACCTGCACAGAAAATTCTCCAAGGAGGACATACAGATGGCCCATAGACATATGTAAAAATGCTCAGCATCACTAGCCATCAGGGAGATGCAAGTTAAAACCACAATGAGATATCACTTCACACCTGTCAGAATGGCTACCATTAATAACTCAACAAAAAACAAGTGTGGGAGAGGATGTGGAGAAAAGGGAACCCTAGTGCACTGCTGGTAGGAATGCAGACTGGTACAGCCACTGTGGAAAGCAGAGTGGAATTTTCTCAAAAAAATTAAAAAGGGAACTGCCTTTTGACCCAGTGATTCTACTGTTGGGAATATACCCTAAGAATCCTGAAACACCAATTCAAAAGAGCTTATGATTACTATATATTTTTCTTAATAAATATAATTATTTCCACGATATGTCTAGATAAGCTCTCTTTTTATTATCTTGCCTAAAATACAGTAAAACACCTCTGGATACATACATGAATTCCCTTTTGCCTATAAGAAGCCAAAATTTTTTTGTTTTCACTGACCGTTGTTTCTCCTAGTATCCTAGTTTTCCTCCCATAGAAACACCGATTATTCTTTGTTCCTATCCTTTTACAAGTCAGGAATCTGAATTCCAAGCAATGCAAACTAACTCTTGCTATCTTAGTAGTGAAAAAAGTCATTGACAAGATATTGGGAATCACACAAAAATATCAAAAAGACTAAGGCCCAAGCTCAGGAATGAGCAGCAGAGCCCTGGCTGGTGTGGCTCAGTGGACTGAGTGCCAGCCTGCAATCTGAATGGTCACCGGTTTGATTCCCAGTCAGGGCACGGGCTTGGGTAGGGACTGGGCCCTCTGGTTGGGCGCATGTGAGAGGCAAACAATCAATGTTTCTCTCACATACTGATGTTTCCCCCTCCCTTCCTTTCTCTCTAGAAATAAATAAACTTAAAAAAAAAAGATTTTTTAAAAAGGCTCAACATCAGCCAGAATGACAATGATAGCCAAGTTACACCAGAGTACACATCAGTGGGGACCACGGGACGCTCACACCCAGCCCGGGGGCTGCTCACAGTACCGCCACGCTAGCACAGGGCCCTGGACACTGCGGGATTCTGCGGCTTCTGCCTTCCTGGACCCAGCACCCCATCCTCAAGATGAATTCTCCTTTGTCCTTTCATCTGTGTGCTGCAAGTTTCTTTTCAAAACCCCAGATGCATGTGCCTGACTGGGTGACACAGGTCACATGCTGGTACCCTAGCAATTATCCTGAAAAAACAGGATTCTGACCTTTCAGAATGCCCTATGTGTGACAGTGCTGCCACCAAGATACCTAACATCGGGAATTCCGCAAGCTTAGAGAGGGAGTTCCATTAGGACCTTGTTCTCTGGCCTTCATCTTTCCACTCATTATTTCTTACCTCTATATCCATTCATACTTCCTGGGAGAACTACTCAAGTTTGTGTTCCATATCAGTATTCTAATTCTCCATAGTGTTGATTCTGTGCCTCACTTCCTTTGTGTGGATAGTAACATTTTTACAGTTTCTTTCCCGATCTTTCCTTAAAGCTACAATTCCTGGGTAGGCTGACTACAATTAAGACTGTCAACAATTCCTCCTGAACCTGTGTGCATGTGCATTCCCTCTCATCAAGAGTTGGAGACAACTTCCCTCCTCTTCAACCTGGTCTGGTCTTGTGACTTGGTTTAACCAAGAAATGCAGCAGAAGTGATAGTATAGGACTTTCAATCCTCAGTCTTAAGAGAGTTGGCAGCTTCCACTTTGTCATTTTGGGGATCCAGTCATATAAAGAAACTCATGCCACAAAAGAGAGAGAGGGGAATCGCAATATTCTAGCCACCAGGTGCCAGGTGTGTGAAGTAAAGCCATCTAGAACATTCCAGCTCCACCCCATTTCTCATCTGAATGCTCATAGAGAAGACGTGCACCACCTGGAGCAGACTTCCCACATGCCCAGGTTCCTTCTCACAGAATTTTGAGCAAATAACATGTGTTATTTAAGATACTAAGTCTTAGGGTAGTTCATTTTGCCGCACTAGGTAACCACATACTCCCCACACTTACCTAGTTCCTGTTTCATGTAACTTTGTCATCTTTTTTTTAAATCCTCACCCAAGGATATTCTTATTATTGGGGGGGAGGGGCAGAGAGAGAGAGAAACATCTATTGGTGGCCTCCTGTACACACATCTATCGAGAGTAGGGAGATTGAACCTCGACCTAGGTATGTGCCCTGATCAGAATCAAACCCGCAACCTTTTGGTGTACAGATGATGCTCCAACCAACTGAGCTACCCAGCCAGGACCTCACTTTGTCGTCTTTTCATCTCATTTCATTTTGGTCTTCTTTCTCCTTATGATATTCTTTAGCTGGTTATAGAGACTACATTTTTTGCATCTTAGTGAGGGTGCCAAACAATTTTCTAAAATTTAATTCTAGTTACTCTCTGCATTTCTGAGTCAGCAAGATAAACTTTCTCATGATCTGCAGTCCTCTTTTGAAATAGATCTGGTTGAATGTTTTCCCTTTTTTGTTTATTTTCAAAGTAAAAGAGTTATATCAAAATTCTGTCATAGCAACAAACAAAATGTGTAGATTTCTCTTGGTCCCCCCAGCATTCATTTGGAATCAGTTGAACCCCCTTCTCATATGTATTGCTACAGAGCGTTTGAGGATTCTATGTACTATAGTGACCTCAGCCCAAATCCCAGGGTCTGCTTTCCAGGGCTTTTTTATTTATTTTTTTAAATATGGTGCTGCCGTGCTATGGTGAGGTCTTGTTCCATTCCTACTATGTGACTTCCTGGAACTTTAAACCTGCGATTCCCAGAAAGCCTTGCTACCAGGTCTGATAAGCCGCAGTCCCTGCCCCAGGTGTGGTGCTACACATGGGAGTGGTACACTTGCTTGAATGCGAAGCACGACCACTGAGGTCGCCCTATCCTGCCCTGTTGTTTTGCAGCAGTTTTAAACTCCAAATGAATGTGGAAATGTCAGTAGGAAGGCAGAATAAGCAGCACCCACACAGTAAAGGAACAACTCCCCTCCCTAGTTTTTTAATTAGTTTGGCCACAGAGTGTCTTCAGGAAACCAGAGGAGAAAAGAAGCATTCTGCTTCATACTAAGAGGAGCACAAGTGAGCCACTCGTTTCTGGTTTTGAGGTACAGCTTTATCAGTATTGTGTTTAGACTTCCTCCCACAATCTCTTAATGTGTTGTTCACTAGCCTTGGTTTTCAATGATGTTACATAGTCTCATCACTAAATCAGGGTTTTTACAGGGAAAGTCATAGAGGCTATATCAGGGACTGCAGACCCTGCCTCCATTAAAATCATTCGCAGTTCCAAGAACGAGTGTCAGATAGAGGTCCATATCCCATCTGCTGGAGGAACTGCAGAGAGGGAATAATTCTAGGAAGACATTGTGCAGAGAGGCTTTTAACTGTGTTTTCTCAAAAGATGCTGGTGCACTGTGGAGAAAAGGATTGGAGGAAAAGTGTCTTAGGTTGGGGAAGGCAGCAGGTTTGATGGCAGAGGCTTTTTAGCTACAGTCAGGATATTAAATCAAGAAATTATGAATCACAGTAGTGCCAAATTGCAGGCTTTAAATATCTATATCAGGGTAGATGTAGCTATAGATTGAAAGCTACATTGGAATGTTGAGGTCAATATCAATAGTTATATTTGTGCCAGTGAATTTCTAAATTATACCTAAGTGCAGAGAGAGCAGAGATAAGGAGCCAGCGAACATAGGGCATTGAGTAAAAAATCCACAGATTGAATCATGCGATACAGTCCCAAGTTCTCTTACCCCACTATTCTGGTTTTCTGTTGCTGCATAATAACCATCCTAAAATTTGGTGTGTGAGACAATGAACATCGTATTGCTTAAGATTCTGTGGGTTATCTGCACCCTGCTAGATAGACTTCCATATCAGAAGATGTCAGCTGGGTGCTATAACCATCTGAGGGTCCAAGTGGGCTGGGACATTCAAGATGGCTAACTCTTATGTCTGGTGCCTTGGCTGGTCACATTGAAAGCCTGGGCTCAGCATCGGTGCTGGGATGGCCAGACCTCTCTCCGCATATAGTTTCAAAGCTGACTCCTCTCTGCTTAGCCTCTCCATGTCGTCTCCCTTCATGGCCTCCCCAGCAAGGCAGTTAGACTTCTTTTGATGTCCATGTCTCTTAAATGGGCAAAAGTGGAAGCTTTTAAGCCTTTTTAAGGCTTAGCCATAGAACTCTGACAGCCACACTTCCACCATATTCTAGTGGTTAAAGCAATTACCAAGCAACCCAGATTTAAAAGGAGGAAAAATAACTGTCAAACCAATGGGGTAAAGCAAGAAAGAGAAAGATATGGCATGGGGTCAAAACAGTGTGGAATAAACAAGGGGCAAAGGAAATGCCAGGATATTAGTCAAGGGATGTGGCATGCGTCAGCCATAGAAAGAAGTGAGTCCAGATGGATCAGTAGATCCCAGAGTGCAAGGAGACATGATTCTAAAGGGTATAAAAAGGAAATGATGAATTCTGGTAGGTTTGACCAATCAGAAAATTGTACTGAGAAGTATTTTACAGAGCTATGGAAGGGTGCAAAATTACTTAGATGTTCCAAGAAAATGAAATAAATAAATAAATGAGGCAATTATTAACTCTAGGAAAAACTAAAAGTTGTAAGATGTAATCAGACTACAGCATTTATGTTAACAGTGAATGAAGATGTAATCAGACTACAGCATTTATGTTAACAGTGAACTAAATTTATAATCATCATACTAAAAACTTTGAAAATGATTTTAACTGAGAATTGGGATATAATGATATGAGGAGAATAGAGGATTCTATTTTCACCTATTAAAATAGAAAGTCAATAATGTCTGAAATTAATGAATGAAGAAGTAATACATTTGTTAGTTAGAAATGTGGATGTAAATACCAAAAGAAACACTAAAAATTTTTTAAATATTTCCTTCTGGGAAGTAAGATGGGAGGGGATTGATAAGTCTGTCTTGAGTGGTCTGCTCCTTACCCACTTCCCTGCGACAGAGTGAAAACGGGTAACGGTTTCTTACAACCCATTTCCATCGTCACAAATCCCCTTCTTTATTAATTCTCCCCTTCCAGACTTCCCAAGGCTCAAATACTGCCCAAGCAACCTTACTCTTTTCTGTTTGCACTTGGGACTAAGTCTTTGAAATCAGCATGTTTGTTATCTGCATGTCCCAGAAGAAAATACAAATGGAAATTATTTAAAACTAAAGATATGGGATCAATAAGGTCAGAAAGGTTTTCCAGCCTAATGCTCAGAAAACAAGTGGACAGTCACATTTGTTTTTAAGTTTTGAAAAAATTGTTATTCTAGCATGAATGGTCATGTTTACCAGTTCCCCCTCCTTCTCAAATTCACCCTTCAAGCCTTACCTCATCCATGAAACCTTCCTACCCTCCCAACCTGAAGGGCCCTCTTCTTTTCAGGAAGGCAGTACCTTCAGACTTGACCAACAGCCAGCCATCAAACCTCGGGGGCTTTCTCTGGACAGATTTGGAAGAGAAAGCATCGTGGCTGTGAGGATATCTATAGGCCTGAATTTGTTGAGTTGCTTGATTCAACTCTCAGCAAATGCCTGGAGGCAGACAGTTCATGTGTTCTCTTGCCACCCAAACTGTGAGCTACTGCGGAGGCCAGCGCCTGGCTCTTTACAGCTGTGTTTTTAGTAATAAATAAATAAATGTGTATGGAATGAATGAATCCAATGATTGCATGTTTCACTGACGGTTCCTGCCCTCATTAAGTGATGTGAACATGGCAAAGCTAGGTTAAAATTATAGTAAGGTAGTTGTTCTCCAGGTGTGATTCCTGGGCCAGCAGCATCAGCATCACCTGGGAACTTGTTAGAAATGTAAATTCTCGGGCCTCACCTGGAACCTCCTGAATTAGAAACACTGCTAGGCGGAGCCTAGCAATCTGTTTTGACAGCTCCTCCAGGTGACTCAGGTGCAAGTTCAAGTTTGAAAAGCACTGTGATAACGCTTCTTCTCATGCTCAAGGCAGACTATACCTTGCCCTCCACTTGCACACACAGAGATGTTAGTGAGTGAGGTAGGGTAACTACAGCCAGAAGTAAGACTAGCAGAGGCTCAGTCTGAATTTTGCTGATGGAGGCCCACACTGCCTGATGGCAGGACTTTAGGCAGATAGTTTGTTTTAAAGTGTGATCTGATATTTTAAGTCCTACTAAGAATCACCTCAGGTAGGAACTCAGGGCTTTCAGTAACACGTATCCAGGTTACAAAAGGGGAGGGTTCTGGACCAGAGTAACCAATGGAAGACAGTATCACCACTGAAATACAAGGGATGGGACAAGATGACTTCTGGGGGTCACAGATTATACCCCGGACCTAACCAACCAACAGGGATCAGATTCCTGCTCAGAACTGTCCCCACTCTGAGCACCTCACCCCTCCTCCCTCACTACCCTTCCCTCAGTCCTCCTCCTCCAGAGCAGAGCTGAAGCCAGCTCTGGGGGCAGATTTACAGCTCACCACCGTGATTAATGCAGCAGCCCAGCTCTCCAGGCAGAAGCTCCTGGGTAGCCCATAAATTACTGCAGACACTGTGCCAGCCTGCTTAATCAGCTGTCCCCAGGGCACCTCAGGCAGAGGGAAGGAGGCCACCCTGTCCGCGTTCAGTACCCTATTAATAAGGCTCCAGGCTACAGCAGCCGACCCTCTCTGTAGCCTCACAGCCCCACATCGTGGCCCCCATAGAGGAAAGAACCCTCCCAGAAGGGACAGCAGAAGGACATAGAGGAGGGAGGAGACACAGTCCTTGATCCAGGAAGCTCCAGCATATACACAGGCACAAGCCCCTCTGCCCCAGGGCTCTGCGCCACGGTGCGAGGTTGCGCACATCATGTAGTCATTGCATGTGGGCAGGACACACATGGGGCTGAAATCTCACTGATAATCTCACTGAGCCTTACACTCTGGCTGAGGGCTGTGCTCCAGTACCTTTCCCTGATTCGTTCAAAGGCGTTGTCTTTACTTACAGCTTTGGCGATGAGCACACACCTGGGTCCCCCTTCCCTCCGAGCCCCACCAGTCTTAGTTCACAACACTCGTCATGCCTCCTCCTAGAACCCCAGTCTCCCCAGCAGTTTTCCCTACCCCTTGTCCATAGGCGGAGGCCCTACCCCACCTTTTCTAGGTGCCATCTACCCCACGTTCCCCATCTCTATGCTTTAGGACCTGGAAGCCTATCACTGACACGTGATGAACGGAGCTGTGACGTGATTTTCCCTGAGTCAGGGTCATTCCCAAGTTCCCCAATGGACAGCTCAGGGCAGCCCCATGCTGTGAGTAACCAGTAGAATAATTGAGTTTCCCCCAGTTTGTTTGCATTCCAAACACTATATTTCCCACTAGGACACCCAGGCAAGCCTGAACTATAATCTAGTAGAAAGACCTTCTCAAATTAAGGATGATTCATGAACCTACTAATGATTCTTCTCCACTGGAAAGGAGAATGTTGCTCATAATAAAAGGGTATGTTTGAGGAGGGGTATGCACAGGGGAGCAGAGATCTGAAAATAGGGTTAGGAATTTTAGAAATGTATGAAGTCCCTGAACTATGTCTCCTATCACATGACCCATTTGGTGTCTCCGGAAATCCCACATGGAAAATTGGACCGAAGCAGGGAGACACAGCTTCCCCAGGGAGGCGGGAAGGCTGGAAGTCTGCAAGCTGAACCTCCCTGGGAATGGCGGTGCCCTTGGACTTGCGGTTTAACGAATGCGCCAGGTCGCCTGCTCTGGGAATAGCCTTTGAGGTCCTGTAGGTCCTAGGAGCAGCCTGCCCTGGCCACAGAGGCCCACTTCCTGCCTTGGCCACTCCCTCCCTCAGCCACCGCTGATTCTAAGCCTTATGTGGCTCGGCACCCAGAGCTACCACCACTGAGTTCATTGGCACCCAGAAGTCGCCAAGATCACCAACACCCATAGGTTCCACGTGAAACAATCCCTCTGTCCTAGTGGAGAAAATGCAGCACCTGCCCTTCAGAGGGTGCCTGTTCTGTGGTCAAGCCGTTGGCCAACACAGCCAGGCACTCAACAGATATTCATTGTGTAACCACAGTGGATTAGGACTCAATGGAGCTAGGCCTATAGTTCTTTCCCTGGCTACAAGTTAAGCAGTTGTGTAGTAATTCAACACACACAGCTGGTGCTTCGTGTGTCCCAGGCACTGGTAGTACATGGCATGCGAAGATAAATAATAAGGGATACCATTTTGGAGTAAATTGTTGGGTCCCAGGCACTCTTCTCAACACTCTATATGTGTCAGTCCTTTGTAAACCTGACATCAACTTTTCATGTCATCGTCATTTTACTGGAAACTGAGTCACAGAGAGGTTAAGTAGTTTGCACAAGGCCACACAGCAAAGTGACAGGGCAGAATTTTAAACCCAGACAACCTGGTTCCGGAGCTTTAGCTCTGGGTAGCAGCCGACTTTACACCTCCACTAAGAGGTCTCCGCTCTCCAGAGCTCACTGTCTGTGAGACAGCCAGGCAAGAAACCAAGTAATTAGAATACTGAGCCGCCTGGGCTAAAAATGCCTAACTCTGCAGGTCCCTGGTACCTGAACTGGTTATCAACGTAGGATTTTGCCAGAGCAGCAAGGCCTTCCCCGAAAGGGAACAACCTCAGTGAGGTTTTTCAGTGAAAAGCCTCAGAGGAATAAGAGCCTGACATTTCTGGAAAACAGCACAACACACCCCGTGGCTGAAGTTGATGAACAGGTGAGCCCGAGCCTGGGGAAGCAGTCTGAGGCCGGAGTCTGCAAGGCCTTCCATGCCATGCTGGGCATGTGGGTTCCGTTTTGTGGGCAGTGGGGGGCCACCGGAAGGTTTCAAGCAGGGTGGTGACACACCCCTCCCTCCAGCCAGAGGCCCTGGCACAAGGGGCAGGGAGGCCGTCTGTGGCCTGCCTGTGGCTGAGGACCTAGTGGCTGGCTCCCCCAGGGCCTGGCCTGGCCTCTGCCTGCCCCGGGCCCAGGGCGGGGCCGGGGGAGCAGGCCGGCTGTCTCCAGATGATTAAGAAGCTGGCAGTAGCTCCTTGGTCCAGGGAGGCTCCAGCCAGCAAAGCACAGTCTTCCCTCTTTTCCTTTTGGCACTGGGAAGGCCTATTGATGTTTATCAGCCCATGTTTATTATTCTTAACGCTGTTCAGGATGTTCCTCCCGGCTGGGGAGGGTGAGGCAAGCCAGCGGGGAGAGCATGGGGCCGGGACCTTGGCCTCGCTGCCACCCAGGATGTGTTGTCGGCTCAGCCAGCTCAGCCTCCTCATTGACAGAAAAAGAAGTTGAGGCCAGAGATGGGGAAAGATTTGCCCAAGATCACAGGCGAATTTGATGCAGAAGATTTGCTGCAAAGAGAACTGAGCACAAATTCAGCTCTCTGAGCCCCTACAGCCCTCGGAATCAGGCCTTGGTGTCTTGTTAAACAAACAGTTTTCACGTGCCCTGGAAGATTGAGTGGGCGTCACCTGGGGGATGACAGCTGCGATGTCATGCCTGGATAACAGAGGTGCATTGAGCAGAGAAAACAGCTTGGACGAGGACCTGGCCTTTGCAGATGATTCTGGAGCTGGATGTACCCAGCATACAGAGTGAGGGCGGGCTGAGGCAGAATATGCGGCTGAAGATGCGGCAACGCTGACTTCTCTCCAGGCCAGAGAGCTCCCCGAGAGGTTCCCCGTGTCCAGGCACTGTAACCATGCTGCTTTTATTCCTCCAAATAACACTCAAGCTCGCCCCCTGCTGCCTCCAATCCCACCATTAGAACTGCATCTCTCAGACTCCCATTCCCCCACGAATGCAGTTGATCCTGACTGGGGTAGGGGTGATGGGAACGCAGTTCTGTCTCATCCCTGGGAGCCTGTGTCTCTCTCCAGAGAACAAGTATAATGGGTAGAGCAGCAGCTTTGAATGAATGCTGGCTCTTGAGGGCCACAGCTGGAACACTGCTTGTAGGAAGATAATGTCCCTCCAGAACCCAAGGAAGGCAAAGCTGAGGTCTCCAGCCCAGGGTGCCATCCTGAATGGCCTCTCTAGGCTGAATCTAACTCCTCTCCCACTCCGTCCCACCTCAGGGCTCCAGGAGCAAGGTGCTTGGCCCAGTGCTATGCTACTCCAGCCACATGCTAACTGGTGTCCCTGGAGGAGAGGGCACCTTCCAGCCTCTGTCACTTCTTGCTTCCCAGGCCATCTCCACCCTGAACCTTTCCAGAGTTTATCCCCTTCCAGAGAGCCTTCTCCAAGTGCTCTGAGAACCCCACCCCCAATTCTGAGAATACTTCCATAGCGAGAACTCCAGACTTAAGCCCAGGGTTGCCTTGTGTGTAGTCACACTTGTTTCTCATTTTTGGCAGCCTGTTGCTGGGTGCATGCTGCCTGATCTCCATCGGCCCTCCGATGGACGAACCTGTAGTATCTTCCTATCAGGCTCTTCCTGTGCCTATCAGAATCAGAGAGGTGCCTTGATGGTCTTCTGCCTTAAATCAGTCCCAAGAAGTTGATTCTACGTCCTTGGGTTCTGGACCCAAATCTATTGCCCTCAACGCTGAAGTTTTGTTGTCCCCCTAATATGTCCCATGCACCAGGTGCTTAAAGGGAGGCAGAGGAGAAGCAGGCAGAACTGGAAACTGTGTGGAAGTCTCAGTTGTATTAGAGGGAGTTGGACTAACCCAGGGCTCTCCAGATGCGAGGAAGAAGACAATGGGAAGATGTGGCTGCTGAGGCAACTGTCCAGGGCAGAGGGCTCATTAGTGAGCCCTGGGGTCCCAGGGGCTGGGGACTAAGCCCTTGTCCCCCAGGGCCTGATCCACACAGTGAAGACATTGGTTGGTCCAGAAGATTTCTATGAGTTTTCCAAAGTCTGATAGTTTGGATTGTTTTAATACTCACGTTCTGTGAATGCAGTGCACTCAGCAATATAAAAGGAAATACATTCTTAGCTTCAATGCTTCAAAACCAGGGCCCTAGAAACCTACACGAATAAATACTCAGGGCACCTATGAAGTGTCTGAAATGTCCAGTGTAGCTCAGGGTAAAAGAGTGAAGTCTCAGACCTAATAACCAAGGTAGCAAAGATCAAATAGGCAACCCATGCATGGAGCTTCTGTTAGTCATCTGTGCTCAAGGCCAGTTGTTAGTTCAGGCCATCAGCTTCGGAGTCCAGAAGAAGGCAGGGAAAATAGGGCACAGTTCAGAGTAAGGAAGCAGACTCAGCACGCATTCCTGTGTGTGCCAAGGGCTGTCATAAAGGCAGGATTGATTCATCACTCCATTCATGTCTTCAGCCATTCATCATTCACTCCTTGAGTTCTCTCTGGCTGTGGTTGTATGCCAGGGTCTGTGCAGCTAGGGAGGATTAGGTGAGTAAGACAGTCTCCGCCCAGAGGAGTGCATAGCCAGGCTGGGATGGATAGCAGCGGTTAAGGGCCACCAAGGCTTTGGGAGGCTCAGGTTGGTGTCTGCGCGGGCTGGGGTGGCTCTGAGGAACCAGTGTGCAGAAGCAGGGATCAGTGTTGGGCCTTGGTGAGTGAGCAGGTGTCGAGCAAGAGAGAAGTCAGGTAGCCTCAGCGGTGCAGCATCACCAGATCTGCATCACAGGGGGTCTAGAAGCCATGCTGAAGGGAATGGACTTGAGCCAAAGCAACTTGCTTAGGCCAGTTCTATCAAGTGAGGGATGGCAGTAGCCTTAGCAGGCACAGTGAGGAGGGAAGAGATGTTAGAGAGGGTGTGCACAGGCCTTGGTCACTGGTACAGGGAGGAAGGAAAGCGGGGTATCATCCTAGACATCCAGTTTTCTGGTCTGGGCAACTAGTGAGGTAGTGTTAAACACGCAGGAGTGAGTTTAGGGGAAGGTGACAAGTTCAGCTTTCCCTGAACCACACACAGCTTCTTTCTTCAAGCATAACAGGTTTCATCAACAGTCCGTAATGACAGATTGTTTCTCCCTGGGTGCACCTATTACGCTTTGAATTCTCAGTTCTATATACCCAGAGTCAGAGACAGAGAGAGAGACCCAGAAGGAGTGCAGGAGGGGCGAATCTTTTCTCCTCTTGCCTTTCACCCGGACCATGCCTCTCACAAGCGTGAGCCAGTCTGGGTCCTGCACAGCACCTGCATCCACTCTCCCACCTCATTCTGACAGCAGCCCTGGAAGCTTGCGAAATGGAGGCCCCAGGAGGGGCCGTAACTTGCTAGAGGTCACACTCCCAGGCAGTAAATGTTTCCCGATGCTCACGGCAAGGTGATCACCGAGGCATGCTACTCTGCCTTCCCTCTTGGTCGTCAGAAGCATCAGGAGGTGGAGGGGGCACCTGGGTGGGCCTGGGACATGGCAAGGTCTAATCTTGGTCCATAGAACTGAGTGGCCTGGGAAGGCCTCTAGTGGACGCATCAAGGGTCTCTACCACAGATGAAAGTTTGAGAATATTAAAAAAAAAATGTCAGGTCTGAATTGCTGTGGAAGTGCCTCCTGACCTTCTCTAACATGGTGTGGTTTGAGATTTCCGGAAATCAAGCCCCCCGACTAATGGTTCCACTCTCTTTTCTAATAAATATGTGGCCCTGGGCCCGGCTTCCTTCTCTGCTTTGTCATGAGGGACACATTATTTATGACTTGGGGATGAGTCACAGGCCTTGGCAAGGAGCTCACGGCTCTGGGCCCAGTGTATTTTTCCACTCAGTAGCAAGCGAAGGAGGACGCTTGTAAATTCTCCCGTCGAAACAACCGTGTAGGTATCTTCACAGTGATGTTCCTCCTGGCTTGGCCATAAATCTTCTCCCTGTTGAACGTTCCTGGTGGTCTTTTGCTGCTGCTGGCGAGAGTGGGTGGGGGCTCTTATGGACCCTGGATGCAACCCCAACCCCAGCTCCTGGGCCATACAAACAACTATGTACCCCTCTAAACCACCACATATGCTATAGGGATTTCTCCAAAGCTTGGGGTACAGTGAGTTGAGGGAGATGAAGAGGTCGAGACAGAGAGTCCCATAGAAGATAAGGGTGGAGCATGAAAGAAATGGGCAATAGGATGCATTGGCTTTTGGGGCTTCCCTTCACTGCAGAGCCCAGTCTACCGTCCTCAGCTGGGCACTTCTCCACCCTGGGGCTGGCCCTCACCTGTTTCCAGGACTGCCCTGGACACCCTGCATTCACTCCCAGCATCCCCGCTTTCCTCCAGCTCTTCTCCCTCCCGGCAACCCCCACTATCAGCCTCAGCCCTACCCAAGCACTATGCATTTAGTGACCAGACCCTGTTGTGGATCATTTCTTACTTTCTATTCATTTGTCTTCTTGGTCCAAATAGATTTTGAGCTCCTGAAAAGATGGTCTCAAGTCACTTTTCATCACTCACATGATGATCAGACACTTGATTTGGGGAGCAGGCAGGACAGGTATCAAAGATTGCAGAAGGAGCTGAGGTTTTTACCCTACTTGCAAGCTAGCAAGTTAGCCTGCTACTGTTTCATAGGTACCAGTGGAAGGCACAAGACTCCTGAGTCAGAGACAAATGACAGTTTACTACTCACAGCAATAGCAGTATCCAGAGCATCAGCATTTGCTCCAGTTCCAGGAAACCTGAATCCTACGCAGAGGTCCAGGTGACTCCAGCACACACTATTTGTTGCATTGCAGGAGAGGACCTGTGAGTTTAGGGAGCCTGATCTTTTATAATAATAGGCTATAAACATGCCTAAACTTTAACACCAAGGAAGACGTTCTCTTGTTGTGCTAGGTTGTACAAAACTGACCTCTGCTGCAAGTGGAGACACCTTCTCTGATCTTAGACTGTTAACCATACAAACAATCTTGAAAAGGCAGTCAGCAACAAAGGGAGCCTGTGCTGGCAAGGTGCGCAGAAACATGAGAGACCCAGGAAGCACTGTGTTCCAATGGGGGGACCAATCAACGTTTTTATTCATCTCATAATGACTGTCTCTGGCATCATTCAAAACCCTGTTATAATGAGCTAGCCCAGTGATCCCAAACTCTGAATTGCACATCAGAGCCCTGGCGAGGTTAAAGGCAAAAGTAGAGGATGTACCTCATTTATAAAAGCATATCACAGCAGGCTCTCTTGGTGCCCTGCCTAGTTCTCAGCAGTCACCTCTGTAGACTGAAGCCTGACTGCTAGGTACATCCTGCTTGTGCACAAGACAGGCCAAAGGTGCTGGAGGATTGGTGCTTCTGTGGCAGTCCTCAACCAGAGAAAGATGGGAGGTTTTGGTGGATAGACGCCTCAGGCTCCTTTCTCTTGTTTGAGACAGCTCTCTCCCAAGTTCCCAGTGAGACTGAACCCCAGTTGCCTACACTGATAGATACTCAGCAGCACTCTCTTTTATTGGCTTCTTCCCTCTGTTTCTCATTTTAGCACTACCCTAGTAGTTCTGGGAATCACTACCCTACTGGCACTCAAATTTCTGTCTCAGGACCACTTCTAGGGGATCCTACCCTAAGACACAATTAATATCATAATACCCCATATTTGAAAAATGAAACATGTATTGTCCTCACAATACAAGGTAAATCTTATCACACTCATTTTGACTTCTAGAGATATGCAAAAATAGCGGTGATTCCCGCAAAGAAAGGGTCAGCAAGGGAAAAATGGGATTAGAGAAGTCAAGATACCTTAATCTAGACCCTGTGCTGGCTCCTGCAAACACAACTGAAACTCCCTCAACCAATGCAAAAGGGAGACAGGAAAGGACCATTGGCCAAGGGGACATTCATCTATAGTCTTTCCTTCCCAAGAAGACTCTTCTTGCCTTAAAGGAATTTCAGTCATACACAGGCATGAGTACCTGAGAATAGCTGTGAATGGGATCCTTGGGGCATTGACTTTACAACAAATCCCAAAGCCTTGAGCTGTAGTGAGGAATGCTCAGGAAGAGGATGGGAGTGGAGGAGCAGAGAACATCAGAGCTACTTGGGGAACGTGTCAGAAGCACACTCCTAATGATTGGAGACATCCCAAGAGTGGGCTGGATGTCTCCAGTTTAGCCACGACCCTGCATAATTTCCATTCTGCCCAGGGCCACTCTGCCAGTCTTCCTCACCAGCGCATACACTGGCAATGCTCCCCCCTGACCCTTTAACACGCAGATGGAAGCAAATTAGGAAACTGTAGCGTTATTGTTCGTTATCATTAGCATCCCTTGAATTAGAATGAATCTTTGTGCTTTTTAAGCTTTATCATGTTGAGCATATGTTATTTTAACCTTGTCCTTCCCCTGCATAAAATAATTAAGAAAATAATAGATAATATTCTCCTCTTACAGATAATAAAGCTTCGGTTTAAAAAAGGAAACTTGACAGCAATGTTCTCATTTTACAGATGAAAAAACTGAGGCTCAAAGAGAATGGCTCACCCAAGGTCACACAGTACGTTGGTGTCACAGAGAGTAACAAGAACATCTTGTTATATAATACTAGTAGTAGTTACCACTAGTTGAGTTTACAATCTGCCAGGTTGTGTACACTGAGTACATTCAGCTTACAATCTTTGTCAATTCTCGACAGCCTTTCCGGGTAGGTGCCATTATTATCCCACTTAATGTACGAGGACCTCAAGGCTCAGTGGGGTTAGCTGTCTGCCCCCAGCAGGGAGGCAATGTCCGTGAGTGATCCTGGCTGGGTAGGCATGGACGTGTGTGTAGTTAGGCTTCCTGGCCTGCCAGCTCCCTCCAAGCATGAGCTCAATCAGAACTGACAGCCAGATGTCTGGGCTGGTGACGTCAGGGCTTAGGGCAAGGGGCTGGGGGGCGGCCAAGCTCTGATTGGTAGCCCCCACCCAGAAGCTCCCCATGTGTTGGGCCACATGGACACCAGAGTGAAAGAGTGTGCCTGCTCCTCCCTGCTGAGGACACCCAGCTGATGCGCCTGGGGCTGGTCTTTGTACAGCAAATGCGGCCCAGCATTTATGGGTTCTGGCTGGAGGGGGCCCTTGGAAGGTGTTGGACTCTATCCCTGTAGCTCCATTCCAGTACAGGCAGCCCCACCATAAAGGCCCCCAGTGACTGCTCATCCAAGGGCTCCCAGCCGAGCAGAGAGCGGTGCTTTGCTCTCGCCCATTAAAGCCCCTTTTTTCAGCCCACAGCCCTTTGGCCACCCCCTTCTACAGATCTGCTCAATGGTTTCCTCCCAAGGAGGCATCTTGCTTCCCTCACAGGCCTGGCCCGTGGCTTAGAATGTACACCCAGCCTGACCTCACCACTTTGCTTCAGGAATGATTAGGTTTCAGGGCCAGGCTGTTTTGGGTCACTGGCAAAGAAAGTCTGCTGTAGTGTCCCTTTCCCTCCCTGAGCCCTGACACTTGCCCTCAGCAGCAGCCTTTGAAGCCACCTCAGGATCCAGATGTTTGGTGTCCGTCAGCCTGGATGATGTCCAGGAACACCATGGTGGCATTAATGAACCGTGTAGACAGAGAGCTTCTGCTGGGAAAGATGGAGGTCAGTTTACTTAACTCAATTACAAACAAAAGCAATAATTAGCCCGGGTGAGAGAGGGAAGGGAAAAGGAATGAATCAAGCCCAGACTGCAGAAACACCTGTGGAAAAGACGCCTCAGCCCAGGGGACAGTGGCTGCAATAAACAAACCATGAGTGACCTTGGCTCACAGACTATTAATGTGCTGGTTGTTGATGGGTATACACAGCCTAAAATGGGAAGAAAGCCATGGCCAGGCAGTAGCTCAATTGCCCCATGTGGGAACATTTAATCATTAAGTTAGCAAAGGTGGACCAGCCTGTTCTAGGGATGGGCCTACACTAATGGGGGGAACAATGGGTGCTGTACCCTCTACAGATGCTAAGACAGATGGTGGAAGGGGTCAGATTCACATTCAGATAACTGCGAATTTATGCAGAACCAGATAGGTGTATGTATTAGTCTAGACTCTTGGTTGCAACTTGAACCACATTAAGAAAAAAGATGGATATTATTACTCAGAGAATCCAACAAGATCATGGAATGAGCAAAGATGCAGCTGGGCTTCAGGAAACCTTCAAGCACCTCTAGGTCTCTCTCTCTCTCAATATCTCTATCTTTCTTACATCTATGCCTCTCTGTATTAGCTTCCTTCTCTTACTGAATAGTGGCTTCCTTCACACAAAGAAAATGTGCCCTCCAACAGCCTTGAGGTTTTACATCATTCTACTTACACCTCAGTTTCTGTTTTAAAAGACATATCAGAGAATGACTCTGAGTGGCCTGGACTGATTGAAGGAGTTGATCTAATTCTTGCATCAATGAATTAGAACCAGGGTAAGGAGCTATGATTGACCCAGCTTGGGCAAGTCAGGGCTGTCAAAGACCAATGCAGTTCTGTCTCTTCAGCCACGTGGGTGGTGGGGACAGCCGAGAAGGGTGAAAACCCCAGATAGAAGGGAGGATGCTGGATGTTAATACCACAACTACACACTGCAGCAATGAAGAACTATCATGGTAGCATAAGTAGCGGGGGTGCAGAGCAAAGAACATTCAACTGAGATGGGTGAATCAACACAAGTGGAATGAAAATGAGTTTTAAAGGTTGAGTAAGTGTTCAACAAGTGAAGAAGAAGAAAAGCACTCTAGGCTGACAGAAGCAATTGACAAAAGATACAGGAGCCTAAGAGTATGTGGGTATATTAAGAAATGTGAGGTCCAGTCCTGGAACATGGTCTTGTAAATCAAAAGATTGTAAGTTTATTCCCCAGCCAGGGAACATACCTAGGTTGTGGGTGCAATCCCCATTTGGGGCATGTACAAGAAGCAACCTATTGATTTCTCTCTCTCTCCCCACTCCTTCCTCTCTCTCTAAAATTAATAAACATATCCTTGGATGAGGATTTTAAAAAAAAGAAAGAAATATGATTTCTGGGTGTTAGAATGAGAGTTGAGCCTGAAAATCCTGATGGTCCCCCCATGAAGTACCTTGCATGTCTTGGAAAAGGGCTTAGGCTGTATTATACATTCAATGAAGAGCCACTGAAGTTTTCTGAGTCAGGGTGGTATGGTCATTCATTCATTCAACACACACTTCCTGGATGCTTGTATTTCCCAGGCCTCGTGCCTGGTGCTGAGGACAGAGAGAAGAACAACACATGGTCCTGCCCCCCAGAGAGATCCTGGGCAAGTGAGGAAGAGATGCAGAAATGGATCGTTACATTTTTGTTCTGGAACAGACAGAAGCCATGCCACAGAGGCCAGGAGCTAGAGTTACATCTCAGCACCCACAAAAGGCCTGGGAAGAAGTAAGAAGGGGCTTCCCAGGGGGGTAGACACATAGGCCAAGTCCTGAAGGCTGAGCAGATGTTGCCACAAGGTTTGGGAGATGAAAAGAATAGGATGAGTGGGAAACCTAGGCTGAGGAACAGGCTGTGCAGTTTTTAGAGCTTGCTCAGAGCACAAGGTCGTTTGGAATGACACAGCAGGGATGGGAAGAAGCAGAGCATGGCCAGAAGGAGGAGCAGCAGCCAGCTGGGGTGTATGCCGTGGGCACTGGGAGCCATGGAAGGTGTACAAGCAGAGGATGCACAGTTTAGAAGGAGTCTGGCTGCACTGTAGACATGAAGAGGCAGATACCAACAGGAGGCAAGAAACAGCTTGCAGGCAGCTACAAAGCCAATAGGGAAGTGAAGAGACCTGAACTGAGGCAGGGGTATGGAGAGGCAGGGGTGCTTTGAGGGGTGGGTTCACAGGGCCCAGTCGGGAGGGCCTGGGGGAGAAGTGGTGGTGCCACACACAGGGGCAATGGTCCTGTGAGGAAAAGGAGGTTTGGGAAGAAAATAATGAGTTAGGTTTGGGGACATATTGATTTTGAGGAGCTAGTGAGACCTCCGAAAGGAATTACCCACTTGTGAGATGGAAATATAAGTGTCCAGTCAGGAGGTACTTCTGCGCTAAAGATACAGACTTGGGAGCCGTTACTTCCGGGAAGTGGGATTGGAATCCACGGGTTGCTTTGAGTCCCTGTGGAGAACATTGAGAGAGACACGTGAGTAAGCCTGGAAAGGACCCATCACCATTTAAGGAGCAGAGACAGGAAAACTGCCATAAAAAATATGAGCAGGACCCGTCAGAGATAGTTGTCCCCCAATATCTGGTCTTTCCTCCTTATATAGCAGTGGAATTTCTGGCTAGCTAGAGATCACAGTCCCCAGCTAGATGTGGCCATGTGTTAGGTTCTGGTTGGTGGAAGGTGAGCTGAAGTGTTCCAGCAGCTTCTCAGCCCTGCCTCTAAAGGACAGCTGCCTAGCTTCCATATCCTCAGCACCCCTTCCCTACTTGCGACAGGATCTGGAGTGGCCTGCAGGACCACGGAGCGGCAGTGGCACATGAAAGATGGCAGAACAAACAGAAAGAACTATGTCCTGACATCATTACACCACCACATCAGCCATTTCTTTGAGAGATAAATAGGTTTTCATCTTGTACAAGCCACTGTGTTTTTAGGTCATTTGGCTCAGAGGGTAGCACAGAGGTCAAGGAGGAGGGTGATCAGTGTAACGGCTACTATGGAAGTCAAAGGAGCGAGGTCAGAGAAGGACTTGGCAAGGAAGCTATGGTGATTAGAGAGAGCACAGATGCAGGGGGTGGAGGGCCTGAGGGGAGTGGGTCAAGCTGTGAATGGCAAGCTGAGTCAGGAAGCGAGTATAGGCAACGACCTCAGGAAGGCTGGGCTGCAGCAGTGTCTCGGCAAGGAGGAGAAGCATGCAGGGCTGTAGATGAGGTGCGGTGAGGGGAAGGGTGTAAGAAAGCCCCATAGTTGTGGGACTACTCTTGAGAAAAAATATAAGTCCTGGGCTAGAGCATGGTGGCTGCGTTTTGCAGGCAGGGATGGATGTGAGAGGCGTTGCCAATGGGTAGGGCATCCCAGGCCATAGGGCCCACAAAACACCCCCAAATCATGAAGGAGTCCAAGAACAAAAAGAATTGCCAGGGTAATGTGGGGTGGCAGAATCAATGGCTACTTGGGGCTAGACAGGAGGGAGGTGTGGGCAAGGGCTGAAGTAGTGTGCTTCACGGTGGGTTGGGGAAAAAGAAGGGGAGGCAAAGTTCCCATAAAGTGCTATCATCAGGACACTTGGGCAGATCCACAATCAGCCTAGAACTGCCCCTTGCAAGTCACAGCTTTCATGAACCATCCGTGTCCAGTGTCAGGGACACTGGCTCTGTCTGAGCTGACGTCTGCTGGACAGCAGGGCAGATCAGGGCTGAGTGGACAAGGGAAGAAGGCAGAAGAGGAAGACAGGCCAAGAGGAAAAAGAAGGAGGAACCATTTCTTGGTCTTGGGCTTTCCATCCCTGGAACAGGAAGAGTGGGAACTAGAAAGGTCTGGGTCACGAGGAGGTGCCCAGTAGACGCCGGGGACATGCTCGCCTGAGGCTCCCCTGGAGAGTAGCTGGGAGACAGAGGATCACAGGCTCTGGTTCTCACGTCGCCAGGGCTGAGGGGAGCATGGCTGGAATGCACCACAAGCCAGTATCCATCCCCTGGGGCAGCCAGTGGGGAATCTCCAGCCCTGAAGTCATCTCCACCAGAGGAGCCTGGACCCCGCCATGGAAAAAGGGTCCCGCAGGGGCGCCCGGCGCCAGCCCAGCAAGGATGAGCTCATAGCTACTTGCCGCCTCTTCCCCTCTTTTCCAGGCAGCTCAGATTTCTGGATGTCAGGAGCATCTGACAGACAGAAGCCTAGGACAAGACGGGGCTGGGATACAGACCCAAGGTGAAATGTGGAGGGCCAGTGGTGTCCCCTCCACCATGCAGACCAATGCCATGGCTTGGAAAATATAAGTTTCCCTGCATGGGGGTGGACTATCCTGGTCACCTGACCACTTGGTCGTTCTCTGGGAGGACAAGAACGGACTGCAGTTAATGAGACTGCCAAAGAGACAGGGACACCCCAGCTGGGTGGCACCTGGGAGACTGGATCAGACATCCCTAAGGCACTCTACCCAGACCCCCTGTGAGTTTATCAATTATAAAGACTGGATTTCCTATCCGCAGAGTGGACATCAGCCTGTCAGGGATATTGCTATTGTCAATCACAGAGGTCATAGGCCTTGAAGTTTGAACACTCGGTCCTTAACCTTCTCCAGGTCATTGTCTCCACCATGGGAGCCTGAGGGACAGAGGAATCCTACACTCAGGGGCAGCCAATCCCACAGCTGGACAGCTCTCCTTGGCATCTGGAATTAGAGATCTCATGGTAGTAAGTGTCATTTTACCCTAAGGGAAAATTTTCCCTCCAAAGGGAGGGAAAAAAATGAGCTACCACTTATTGAATCCTTGATCTGTGCAAGGCACTTTACCTGCTATGTACCCAGCATACAGTAGACACCTGATAAATAAGGTAATGGCCCTGGCTGGTGTGGCTCAGTGGATTGAGTGCCAGCCTGCAAACCAAAGGGCTGCAGGTTTGATTCCCAGTCAGGGCACATGCCTGAGTTGTGATCCAGGTCCCCATCTGGGAGCACATGACAGACAACCACACATTGGTGTTTCTCTCCCTCTCTTTCTCCCTCCCTTCCCTTCTCTCTGAAAATAATAAAGTCTTTTTAAAAAATAAGGTAATGGATGGATGGATGCATGGATGGGTGAGGAATAGATGAATAACAAGGGGGGACACCAAAATGATCTAACTCCCTAACTGCAGTGATTCTGCCTCCTAAGGGAGTGATATAATATTCCTTCTAAGTAGAGACCTTGGTGTGAAACAAAGTACCTTGAAGAGCCATGTAGTTTTGCAAAGCAGGTCTCAGGGAAAAGAGATGGGAAACAAAGTGAAATCATTTGCTCAGCACAGGGAAACAAAAATTTGACAGCTTCAGAAGAGAACCCAAGCATACCTGAGAAGTGGAGAAAGGGTTGGAGCTGGGCAGATGGTAGCAGGACTGGGCCTCCAGAGAAATACTGATATAACCAGTGGGAATGAGCCGCAAAGGGAATGAATAGACTGTGCAGGACAGTAAGGTGTGGAAATCGCTCTTTAAGCTACGACCTAGGTGGCACTTGCAGGGATCCAACCTTTAAAATATTATCCTCAGAGCATAAGTAAAAGCTGCCACATACCTATGTGGTCCCAGTTAGGGGATATGATGGAGTTTGTGGGGGTGAATTGTCCATTCAACAAAACTAAGGACCAAAAAAATCTTTGAGAAAGGTATAGAGGTAGGGATTAACACAAGGGATAAAAATATGTATCTTTGTTAATGTGTTCCTGTTTAGAACTCCATCGAATTCAGTGAGTGGTCAATACTTGTAGCCATCAGAAATCTAGAAATGGAGCAGGCTGTGTTTCTACATGGAGAATGCTCCATTCATCCTTAGAAGTTTTGAGACAGATTTCTCCCATGTCCCTCTCCTTGTTTGTTCCCATCCTACCAACCAGAACGTTGACACCTGGAGTGACCGGAAACCACGTGTTGAGGATGGCAGAGTTACCATCAGTGGGTTTCTTGGTGTGAAGAGAGTTAATGTACAAGAGGGGGACAGAGTGCGTAGCATCCCCCCAGCTTATTTGTCTGTGTAGCATTTTATCTTTGGTCATGTTGCAAGATGTCTCAGCATGGCATTCAAAGCCCTCCATGCTCTGGCCCTAGCTGATCTTGCCATCCTTATCTTCTGCTGCTTCTCTTTATGAATTTTATGCTCCAAATAAATCTCCCTGTTGTCTGTTGGATTTCTGAGAAGCCAGAAATGCCAGGGGAACTGAGGAGCAATGGCAAACAGGTTTGTGGACTTTGCCATAACTCGTCCTGCCTCTAGCTCCTGGTGTTTCTTCCCTCTAAGTGGTGTGCCCCTCATCCCTGAGCCCCCCCACATTCACCAAGGCCTTCCACCATGACCATACCAGCCTTCCACGATGCCTCCACTGCCCTCACTACTTTGAGTACTCTATGAGCAAACGGTGCCTATCATGGCCACTAAAGAGTTCACAAATATTCCAGTTCTCCTCTTTCCAGGCACCTGGGAAGATTGCACTTCCCTGACTCTTTATTGCTTTGGCCAATAAAACGTAGGCAGAAATGACATGGGTCACTTCTGAGCAGAAGCTTAAAACAGAATATGTTTCACCATATTATTTTTTCCCACTGCCACAAAAACTGGAAAAGTTACAGATGCCTCCATCAGCCTGGGCCCCAGAGTGAAAATGATGTGGAGCAAAGACACAGCTGGTCTGCAATGTACGTAAAGGGTGAGTGAAAATTCTGTAGTTGAAAGCCGTAGAAATTTTGGAGTTTCTCATTACCACCCCATCGCATAGCCTTAGGTGACCAATTCAGAAACACTGCATTCACCATTCTCTTCTCACTGCCATGGTGACCCTAAAAGCACGTAGAACTGGATCCTCCATCAGCATGGTCCATGGGTGCCTGTGAGAGAACGATCTTCTAACAAATAGTCTTAGAACTAAACTCTTGCTATGCAAACTCCCTGAGATGGGAAGGTTGTTCGTTGGTACGGCATAACACAGTCTATCCAGAATGTTGCCTTTAGATATCTTCCATATGTGTCTGTCTTATGATCTTGATTAATATTCCCATATTGATAACATTGTGTCTGTCATTGCTCCTTCCAGCATCACTGTCTCTATTACAAATAGCATCATCTTCACTGTTATAAAAACTGTCTTCTTGGCCATAATCACTCCAACATCCCCAGATTATAAAATCAACAATCCCACCACTACCACCTCCAGCATCAGTGCTACACTCACCGCCGTCATCCCCGCCATCACTGCCACCATCACTGCCATAACCAGCAGTGCCATCACCTCCCCTCTGTCCCTCCCGTCACTGCCATTCTCTCTCCTAGAACCACATCTCTCACCACATCACTATCCCCATATCACCTCTGCCATCATTACTAACACTTCCTCCTCTAACATTTCCATCTTCACGGTCACTATTACCTCTATAATCACTAATACAATCACTTTTTATCATCCCACTATAATTATTTTCACCATTACTTCCTTTGTCATTATCAATAGTGCCTTCACTATTACTAGCACCTTCACTGTTTCTGTCACCTCTGCCATCACTTTCTTTGTCATACTTGTTATAAAACTCCCACTGTTATTGCCACATTCTCTACCGTTGTTGGTGTCATCATCACACTATCACCTCCAGCCTCACCGCTACCGCCGCTGTGGGATTGTAGGAGTTATTCATAGCACTCTCCTCCCTCCCTGCTTTACCCTCGAGGAGGAGCATTACTCAAGTCTAAGGATATCTTGTGATACCTTATGGGCACTGTGCTAGTTAGAGAGAGTGTGCCAGAGTGAATGTCTAGCCCAACTGGGTGCAATCGAAGGCCCAGGACTTGCTTTCCCAGCAAGAAAACCCAATCATCTCTCTTTTTTGGTGCTAACCTCTTCTCCCCATTCTTCTCTCTCTCTCCCCCCATGTGGCAGCCACATGGTCCTGAAAAGGGCCAGGCAATAAAGCAAATGCAAGATGTTTCTGTGTTTCTTGAGCTCCCTTTTGTGGCTTTCTGGTGAGTGTGGACACATCCAAGACTTGGGTTTGGACCTAAAGGCAGTAGATAGAGCAGGTCTTTTAGCTGATTTTGGTTCTGAGCCATTTGGATGCACTTATTTGGTCAAGAAGTTCTCCACATAACCTAGCATGGCTCACTAGAGTTCTCATTTTTATATTCTATTTAAATCTTTATTTTTTATCAAAGTAATACATGTACATATTTTTGAAAGTAAAATGTTCTACAAGGTTTATAATGAAAACCATAAGACTTCTGCTCCCATCCTGCTCACTTCTGCGTTCTCTTTTTTCAGAAGCAAGCACTTTGAATTGTTTTAACTCTTTCTTCTAGTGTTTATGTTCATATTTCTAAATGACATTATAATGTTGATATTTCTTGCATTTTTCAGTTTTGGGTTTTATCTACCGACCTTCTACTAAGGAAGATTAGGATTCAGTTCTCTGACACCACTACACTCTCTCTCTCTCTCTCTCTCTCTCCATCACACACACACACACACACAGATATTGATGTTAATCACAGCCATATTCAGGCTTTGCATTACTATTACTATCACTCATAATTGAGCCACTTTACTTTTCTTGTACAGCCTTTTGGTTTTCTTGGAATTAATCATTATCTATTTTTGCCCTTTACTTAATTTTCCATATATCATTTACTAATTTATACCTAACTCTCCAATGGAACCAAATATTTCCTTTGAATGTACATTACTGTCAGTTTCACTTTGTCTTGGAGACCTACTTTCTGGAGTCATCCATCCTCATAGCCAATGTGGACTGACTATTCTCTATATATGTTGCATGACTTTCATCCTAACATTTTCCTTCATCATCATTCTCAGTCTTCCCTTTATCTCTCTCCTGATTGCTAGATCCTTTGTCTCCTTTCTCGTCCTTGTACTATTTCCTATTTAAAGTGAATAACACTCCCAATATCCTCGTGGAAAAAACTGTGCTTGTTAAGTAATTTTTAGAGATTATTCATGTCCAAAATATCTTTATTTTTATTGTTATACTCAGTTGCTAGTTTGGTTGGGTATAGAACTCTAGTGTGGAAATTATTTCCCTCAGAACTTAGAAGCATTGTTCATTTTTTCTCCTACCTTATATGGCAGTTGTTGAGATATTTGATACAATTCAGAGTCCCAGTAATTTATAAACTTTTTCCCCATTCTTGAAACTTAAGGTTTTCATTTGCAGTGTTTTGAGATTCTGCTGCACTGTGTCTTGGGGTAAGTTGTTTTTCTTTTTCAGTTTGCAGTGTACTCAGAAAAATTTTTCAATCTGTAAATTCATAGTCTGCAGTTCTAGGAAACTTTCTTATATTGTTTCTTTGGTAATTTCACATTCTTTATTTTATTTCTCTCTGGGGCTTATATTTTCAGATAGTTCTCCTAGATTGATCACCTAACTTTTTCTGTTAATTGCAATTTCTTTTTTTGTTCTATTTTTTGGGAATTTGTTCTGACTTTATCTTCTAACCTTTCCTTTGATTTTTAATCAAATATTGATGTTATATTTGTATTTCCCAGAACTTTCTTTTTTTCTGCTCCTTTTTTAAATATCAACTCCAGTTCTCATTTAAAGAGAGGCATCATCTTTCTTTATCTGAAAATGTTCATCATAATTACTCCTTTATTGTTCCCTCTACATTCTTTTTCCTCTTAGTTTGTTTTTATCTCTGCCTTTCATGTTGAAGTCCTTCCTGAAATACCAAGTAATTCTTAGCTGTCCATTCAAATGGAAATTTAAGGAACTAAAATTCTGATTGAAAGTGGTGGAAGGAGAAGAAAGTTATAGACACATAGGCTTCACTGCCGGGTAATTGAGAGGGACTCGCAGTTTCACTGGGAGACACAATATTAAGACTTGTAGGTCTTTTCTCTTAAGAAAGTCAGTTTCCCCAAGAAAGTCTTCTCCAATATCTTGTCTTTGTGATATTAACCTGGCTTCCAGTGTCCTGGAAATTAATGAAGAAAAGAGCTGAGAGACAGACTCACCTTTCAGGAAACAAGTTTATCTTTCATCTCTCATTTTCATATTGGTTCCTTACCCCTCCTCCAGTTGTACTTGGTACCTCTATGTTCAGAACTTCTCAGGTTCAACATCTTAGAGCATAAACCATCTAAGTTCTGGCAGCACGAGAAGGGATGGTTACTGGGATGCATAGGGTAGAAGAATAAATCCAGGATAGGAAGGATCTTATTGCTTTTAAAAAAAAAAAACACACAAAAACTTGTAACCAAGCCTCCCATTTTTCACCCGCATTCTGAACCCCTGCCTTCAGAAGTAACTGGTGCCTCCAATTCCCAGGCTTTTCTGGGATTCTGTGGCTAGAAATGTTTTGCTACCTTTTGGCTCCTGACATCAACCCACAGCCTTGCAGGTTTGGATTTCAGTTTTCTGTGGTCCACTAAGTCAGGTACTACTTATCTATCTACTTTCTAATTTCCAAATTCTTGACTTCTCTTGTCTGCTGCTGTTTTCTCTTCCATTCTCTTTTTCCTTGTGGGTTTATGCCTTTTTTAAAATTCCATTAATGACATTTTAGTGGGACTTCTGGAAGTAGCCAAGATAAACATGTGTGTTCAATCAGCAATGATTAAAAGTCTAAAGCTCTCTACTGGAGTTGGGGACCAAAGTAACAGTAAACCATAAAGCATTCTTCCACCTTGCTTTGCCTGAGTCCTCTGTGCCTTTATCTCCTGAAGTGGAGAACTAGTTGAAGATAGTCCCGATCACAAATCACCATATCTCACCATGACTCCAAATCAAGTGTGACACAAAAACCCCAAACAACGCCAACACTATCACCTTCAACTTAGCCTGTAACACTGTCACCACCATGGTTACCCTCTTGGCCACTACCCCTACCTTCACTTCATGGTAGCTTCCCTTTCCATCTTCCCCACGGCCCCAGCCATCATCGTAACCACCTTCTCCACCATCTACCCCAAAGTGTCCCTCACTACCATCACTTCCGGCGTCACCACCGCTCCCTCCACCATCATTATCTCATTGTTATGAAGACCATCGATGCCATTGCCACCACCTTCATAATTTTCATGAACACTTCCACCATCTAAGCCAGTATTATCATCTCCAGGAAGTTTTTTAAAACTTTACATTGAACATATTCTCCCTATGAGTTGCAATAGTGATTTTCAGTAACATAGAGGAGTGATTTCTACCTTTGAACACACAGCATTCTTCTTTTGGAAAAGAGAGGGGTGGAAAAGAACCTACTGATTTTTCCAGCTCAAATCACATACATACATGGGAAGGGGTAGGGACGAAGGAAATATTCATTGAACCCTTTCTAGGTAATAGGCATTATACTAGGCACATTAGTTGGAGCATTTTCTCTAGTAAGAATCATTGCCTCAGTTTTACAAGGAGGAAACTGAGATTCCCAGATGCTAAATAACATACTCAAGGCCACACAATTAATGAGCAGTAGAGCCAAGATTCCAACACTGTATGACTTCAAAGTCCATATTCTTTCCATTACACTATACTGCAAGAAATCTCAGGAGCTCGGTTTAAGCACATTGGGTTATGACTCTGAGCAAAGAAAGCTATAGTCATGGTCCCTGATCCCAGGGAGATCTGATGTGATGAGACAGGAAGAAGCCCCTTTCTCAAAAAGTGTTATCTGATGAAGAAGATTGAATTCCAGATTCACAGAGCCTATGCTCGGCCTGAAGGCCTCACTCAAGCAACTCTTCACAGTGCCCAAGCCCTGCCACCTCTCCCTGACCTTGGGTTCCCTGAGGGAGAGGGAGGGAGTGTGGACATTCAGTCCTGGGAATGCCTGGGGTTGGGAGAGCTGAGTTATTTTGGGATTGTTTACATTTGGAATCTTCGTGATCTTTGGTCCCAGAAAAACACCCACATGTTGGAAACTCTTCCGAGTTATTCACTGTTGGGGTTTTTCTTCATCTCCTTCAGCTTTTTCTTCTTCTTGGATGGAAAAAATATCTGCTAGTGATTAGTCACAACCTGTGAGGCTCAGCTTTTGACAGCCCCACTGAGAAGAGAGAGACAAAGAGGCTCAGAGAGGGGTCCATGGGCAGATGTTGCTGGGAAGGAAATGTGGTTCACAGCATTGACCTCCAGGGTGAGGGGTGGTCTCTTCACCTTTATCTGCCAAGGGACAATCACTCTCTAGACCAGGGCTATTCCATTCCAAGCCCTCATCCTAACTTTATGTGGGAGCACAGGCCAGAGCATGCATTAGAAGAAGACCTGGGGGGTCAGGATCTGGGCAAGCAGCAAAAAAAAGAGGGAGGGCAGGGAGAGGGGAGCAGGTGCAAAGAACAAAGGATGCCTGCCCTGTGGGGTCCCTTAGGACACCGTCTCCACTGCCAATTCAGAGTGCCCCATTTCAGGGTAGAAGTATAAGTCGTGACAATCCCATACCTCCCAGACAGCCATATGATCTCTGGCAGGTTTTATTACATCTTTGGGCTCCGGTAACTTCAAGGATGAGTGCAGCCCTCCTGCTTTTTTGTGAGAAGGCCAAGGGTCGGGTGGGGCTGAGCACTGTCCACAGAGGCCAGGACAAAGAGAAATTGTTTGAGCTGAAACACTAGGGCCTAGAAAAAAGATCTGGATCCAATTTTAAAATCTAAGAATTGTGAAACATGGTGGGGAGGGGGTAATAAAGGGAATTTGGGAAATCTCCCTTGGTGTAGGTCTTTTTAAAGAGGTTTCAAGGCAACAAAGGGAAAATCAATTACTACAATAAGCAACAATACAACAGGATGGCTTGATGTCAGGGAAATGGCAGAGCTATCCCTGGGGTATGTGGCACCCCAGGAAATTTTTTTTTTTTGCCAGGCTCCTGTCTATATAAACAGTTTGATTCATTTAAAATCATCATGTCAGCAGCATTCTGAAAGCCCAGCTCTCATGTGATCCCACATAAAAACTACTTCACAAGCCAGAGGAGCAATCTGCTCATCAGACTGCCTGCCTGGAACCGAGTGTGGCTGTAAGACTCAGGGTGACTGCATAGGCATGGGCCTCGTTGCTTACTGGGGAAACTGGTCAACCCCACATTTGGATAGAGGGTTGGAGAGTACTTGGAGGGGAAAGAGGGACCGGAGCCCACACAGGTCCCCGTCATAGCTCAGAGTGACCCACTCAGATGACACTGCCAGCCTTGGCCAGTCCTAGCCACATACAGGGACTTAAAATGTTTTAAGGAAAGCACTCCAAAGGGGCCCTTTCTTTACAGGTCTAATGATGGTACTGAGACTAGAGGCATGGCCTCTCTGCAGGGCACCTCCCATCTCTACAGTGTGTAGGAGGGTGATGATGGGCAGGCAGCAAAACTGGGGTTTCAATCCTGGCTCTGTGTCTCACTGGCTACATGACATCAGGCCACCCTCTGTTGTTCTCCTGACCCTGAGGTTCCTCATCCATAAACCAGTGAAATCTGTTGTGAAGAACCATAGCCCAGTGTCCCCATCCTCGTCCTGATTCTGCTACAACAGGTAGACATGCCCATAGCGATGTGGTCCAGGTCTATAACCTTGGCCCTGCCTTCCAGAGCCTCCAGGGTGAGGCTGTGCTGGCCAACACCACTTCTGCTTGCCCTAGTGCCAGCCCTAGGGCCAGAGCTCTGTTTTTCTCAAGAAGAAGTGTCGCTAGGCCAGCCCCTGTGGGGGAGGGCAGAAGGCTGAGGTAAAGGCCTGTTATCCCAATCGAGCACTGGAAGCCAGCAGGAGTCAAGCTGCAGCCCCTACAGGATAGGGAGGGGGGCCCAGGCTAGGTCACCCAAGCAGGGTTCTTAAGGGTGTTATACTAACAAAAACACTGTCATCCTGGACTGAAGGGGGCAGAGAGGATGAAATTAGGAGAAGGTGGTACAACAACAAAAACAAAAATTGGAGTGATGCAATTATAAGCCAAGGAATCAGAACAGCATCCATCCTGGAAAAGGCAAGGAAATGGGTTCTCCTCTACGAGGTCACAGAGTCAGCAGCGGAAGAAGTCTTTGTGCTGAAAGTTATCTTGGCCTTGTTGTAGGAAAAAGAGGTGGCAGCTGAACCCTCAGAGAAAAATACTCAAGCCACCCTGTTGACTCAATCCCATATGTGACTGAATCCTGATGGCTACCCAGCACAAGTCCACATTCTGGTCTCCAAGGCTGCCCCATGAGCCAACTAGGGAGCAGCCAGGGTCTAAGGACCAGGTGGTGAGTGGAGATGAGAGCTTGAAAAAGCTAAGCATGGCCTCACACCTAGCTCCCTTTTTCTCTCCTGTTACACACCCCCAGCAGCACACTTAGGGGCCTCTTGACACCTGTTCTTGCTTGTGGAACTTAACTGAGGTCCTCTATGACCCTCAGCATAGTCAAACCAAGCTAGACCCCTACCTCCCCCAGAAATAAAGGCAAGGAAAGGCCTAGGCAATAGCCCAGCAAGGGCTTCCCAAGAGCCTGTGGAGATACCTCATGAGCTTTCCATCCCCAGAACTCTACCCTGCCAGGCGGCTAGCCTGGCCATCCCCCACTCTCCTCACACTGCAGAGCCCTCTGAATCCTGAGTTTAAAAGGCAGCCCTCTTTTTAACCCTCACGTCCATTTGGGAGTGCCTCACTCTTCCATCTATGGCTACGTGTTTTAAACCAAAATGTAGTCTGCTTCAGGATTTTTTTTTTCTTGCTCACAAAGTTAAATGAAAAGTCTGACCAATGTATAAAAATCAACTCCATTTAATTACAGTGAACATTTAATACACTAACATTATCCCAAAGAAGAGACTCATGTGTATCAATGACACCGGAACAAGGACTGAAGCCGCAGGCGCAATATTATACATGGCAATGCAGCCCCATCCTGGTGATACAATGTGAGACAGGTATTGGCACCGCCTGAAGAGAACAAAGAGCCAAGTGCCAGCAGGTCCAGAGATTGGGGGTAGGGGAGGAGGGGTCTTCATAACTGTGTCCCAGGGTCATCCAGGCCTGAGATTTGCCAAAATGGGGGGAAGGATGGGAAAGAAAGAGGCCCACTAAGAAAGCAGGACAGATGAAAGAGGCCCAAAGTTTGAGGATGATGGCCACAGGGACTGGTGGACATTGGCCGTGGTTGGAAACACCAGGGTCAACCCATGCCTTTCTGCTCAGAATATCATTATCCTTTACTGTAAAAATATCCTTTCCAATCACTCTCAAAGTGATTAACTCCAGAGAGGAAGGCTGTGTATTATTTTTGCCATTTTACAGATGGAAAAGCTGAAGTAAAGTGATTATATTTGTGTTCTTTGTCTTTGTCGACACTCTTCTTCATAGAGAAAACTGAGGAGGAGCTCAGAGAAGCAGTAGGAAGCCTCCAGGGGCTACTACCAGCCCTGCATTGTAGTGCAGCCCTATCCTTGCCCTTTGGGTGAGGTAAAGGGGAGCCAGGGCTACCCGAGTCAGGTCATAGAGGATGGCTCTCCAAGGGACAGGAGGGGGCACTGGTCACCAGCAAGTAGCCCAACCCTGTTTGCTGGTTGTCCTCACCCACAGCCACCAGCCTAACTTCCTAGGCTAGGGCCCTGGCCTGCATCTACTGTCCAGGACAACTGGTACCTTGGGAACCAGCCCTTACTTTGTCAGAGGAAGAGTAGCCTCATCTTGAGTGCCTGTGCCCACATGTGCCCACTCCATTTCGCTTAGGCCACTCTGTGTTGGAATCAAACCTGGGCCCAGCCTCTGCCAACAGACTGGAAGCTCCCTAAAGACAAATTCTGGACCACTCTTCCCTCCACTTTACATGTTTACTCCCTAGACTGTTTCTTGCTTATTCTTTTCTTTTTAATACCCTGTCATCTTCCACTCCTCCCACCAAAAAACAAAAAAAAAAAAAAAAAAACAAAACTGGCATTCAATAGTGTTACTTCCTCCTCCCAGATACCCATCTATCTAATTTGGATTTTCCTCCGTAGACCAACAGAGATCCATCATATGTCTGCCATTCAGTGAATGGGTCTGAGTCCCCCCATTTCCCAGGTGTAGAAAGCAAGTGTCAGAAAGGTTGGGTGACTTGCTTGTTAAGATATACTCAGTCCTGGACCTCTGGCCTTCCAGCCTGCGGTCCTTATTCCCAGACAACCTCGCCACGGCCCCCTGGTGTTCCCCCCAAGTAAAACTTAGGAGCAGGGACAGGAACTGGGACAAAGAGGAGGAGGACACTGGGGCCTAGGCCTTGACCCCAAGTTCCTATTTATAATCTTTGTTCCGGAGACCGCCACTTAAACACACATTCCTGATAACTGAATAATCTTTGGCACCAAGCAAAAAATAGCCTGTGGCCCAGACCACAATTGCACAGCTGGAGCAGGGTGAGCAGGGGCAACTCGGGCTCAATGGTGCAGGACGGGCTGCTGAGGGGGGAGAGGGGTGACAGGCGGGTCCAGAGCTGGGACAAGTGAGTGGAACTGCAAATATAGCCGGTTAAATATAACTTTGCCGACCTGGACACAGTGCCAGCCTCCTGTGCAGAGAGCTTTCCCCCAGTGGCTTGGATCTCCTTTTCCCAGAGGAAGTAAAAGCCAGATGCCTGGAGGGGAGGAGATGAAGGGACCTTGGCAGCGGCGGAGCCCAAGGCTCTGGAGAAGAATCTGCGAACAAACTGGGACCAAGAACAGCGGCTCTGCTGGGGTCTTCCTGAAGTGCCCATTTGATGAAGGAGAGGTGGCCATGCCTTGAGGCAGATAACAGAGGGCATCTCATTCCCCAAACCAGCTGGTCAAGACCCTATACACCTTTCAGTTCCAGGAGGACTGATGCTGAGACCTCTCCTCCAAGAAGGCTCAGGCCAGGGCAGAAATGGAAGTCAGAGATATGGAAAGTTCTGGAGTCCAGAGCCCTGAGTGATATCTGAACCGAGTCAGAGGCCGGACCCAGGGCCCTCAGAGGAAGCAGCCATGAGCCCCTCTTCCTCAGGGCCCCTCCACAGCAGGACCCTGGACCAGCAGGCTCCAGGGTGATGCCAGTGTGGTTCCTAGGCTGCCACTCTTGGCAAAGTTTTCTCTGCTCCTAACAATTTCCTCTCTGGACCCCTCAGTTTCTCTTTTTGGCAGGAGCTTGGTTCTGAGTTCTGAATTTTGGGGAGTGAGGGTGCCCCCACTCAGGAGTTTCTAGACACTAGCAAATAGGGTGGACATTCCAGGTCTCAGCCCTCCTGCTTGTGCGGAGGCCTCTCCTAGATTTCCAGGGGTTCCCAGGCAGGGTCCCACTCACGGCTGGGGAAGAGCCTCCTCGCCTGTCTGCTTGTTGTAAGCCACTCAAAGGGGTCGTGCATACCAACCAGTCTGAAGGGGAGGAATAAGGGGGGGACTCACCTTTCCTGTTAAGGGCACAGCCAGGAATGACTTACGTCACTTCCACTCATACATCATTGGCCAGAGTTTAGTTTTAATGGCTGCATCTAACTGTGAGAGAGTCCCTGCCAACACTGTCCCCTGAGATCTCCCTCCATGCCCAGGTGTCCCCACACTCCCAAGGTTCCCGAGCCTGCAGAATGCTAAACTGTACTGCTTTCCTTCTGATCCTCCCTGGGATCGAGTCATGGGGGTCCCATGGAAAAGTAAAAACATCCTTGTCCCCATTGCTGTGCCGTGGGTCCTGAAGCATCACAGCCTGAACCCCAAATCCCACCAAGTCCAGTGGTTTCTTTCTGCCAAAGGTATGATCCACGCTTAGCACACTGCTTACCCCCTTCAACATCCTTCCAATTGAAGGGATCCCCCTTGGGTGTGTGATCTTGTGGGGAACAACGTCCATTCCCCACTTCAGAAGGCAGGGGTGCCAAGTCCTCTCCTCACTGTCCCTGACAACCAGGGCCAAGGACTCTGCACGGTTCAGCAAGGAACATGCCAAGAGGAGCCCTCAGCCCCCTGAGGCAGCAGCTGTCATGGATTCTACAATAATCAGGAGGAAGAGGCAGCTCTGAGGTTCCAGCGTGCGGCTCTGGCTCTTCTTTTCACAAAGATATTTCAAGAGCCCACCCCCTGCCACTTGGGATGCTAGTTACTGCAGGTACCAGAGGGTGAAGCTGACCCTGCAGCTGCTCATGATCTATCAGGTGAGCTGAGAGTGGTGATGGAGGCCAGCAGGAGGCCCCCGCAATGGGGAATAGGGCTCAGGAAGGCCCCAGGAGGCCATAGAAGAAGAGGAGTGAGAGATTCCAGGCAGGGACTCTGTGTGTAAAAGGCTCAGAGTGAGAGGAAGGGAGGGAGTCTGTCTGAGGGTGTGGAAGAAGAGTGGGGCTGGTGCTCAGGATGAGAAGGGAGAGGGACAGGAGATGAGAGGCAGGGCGAGGGTACATGAAGGAGTGAGAGCCAGGTCATGCCTGCGGGGACTCCCACTGAGGGCCACAGGAGTCGTGCGCAATAGTAATCAGGAGTAACCTGATCTATTTATATGTTAGAAGGGTCCTTCAGCCACAGTATAGAGAGTGGCTGAGAGGGTGCCTGGACAGGATGTTGGTGGGCCAGTTAGGAGGCACTTGCCAATGTCCAGCTGAGCAGGGGTGGTAGCCTGAACTCCAGCAACGGAAGGAGGATGTAGAGGGAGGTGGGTGGTACTGAGACACATTTAGGAAATAAAATCCATAAGACAAGGTGAATACCTGGATGTTGGAAGAAGAAACAGAGAAAAGTAAAACATTCACTCATTCATTCATTTACACAGTCATTTTTCAGCTATACAATGAACGTGTAACAGACATGAAGTTCTTTGCCCATCGCTGGGGATACAGTAGTGCACAAGACAGCGAGGTCTCTGCTCCCGGGAGTTTACATTCTAGTAGCATCATGGAGATGTACAATAAACACAGAAACACATATAAGATCATTTCAGGTAGTGATAAATGCTATAATGGTAATAACACAGGGTAAATAACAGAGTAGTTTAGAGAAAGAGCCTGCCTGAGATTGGCTGTTCTTTGAAGATAGTTCCAGAGGAGAGAATCAAAATGCAGAAGCTGGAGGTAGGGGACTAGCAGGAGTCTTTGAGGAACAGAAGGTAGACCAGCGTAACTCCGGTGCAGTGAAGGAGGAGAAGCTTGGAGAAAATGATGTTGGAGGATTAGGTAGCAGCCAGATCCAGTGGGCCACAGTGAGTCACTGCAATTTTGTCCTCACTAAAATGGGAAATCACTGGAGGGACCAGATCTGATTTATGCTTTTAAAAAAGCTCTTTAGCTGCTTTATGAAAAAGGTGCCATGGCTATATTAGTTTGCTGATATAGCAAAGTACCACAACTTAGGCAGCGTAAACAACAGAAATGTATTGTCCCACAGTTGTGCTGGCTACAAGTCTGAGATCAAGATGTCAGCAGGTTGGTTCCTTTTGAAGGCTGTGAGGAAAAATCTGTCCCATCCTCTCCTCTAAATTCTGGAGGTCACAGAAAATCTCTGACTTCCTTTGGTTTGTAGAAGCATCATGCCGGTCTCTGCCTTCATTTTCACATGACAGTCCCCCTGTGTTTGCGCCTTTGTCCAAATTTCCCCTTTTCATAAGGACACCAGTCATACTGGATTAGGGCCCACCCTAATCCCCATCTTAATTAACTACATCTGCAAAGACCCTGCTTCCAAATAAGGTCACATGCTGAGGTACTGGGATTAAGATTTCAACATATAATATTGGAAGGGGACACAGTCTAACCCATACCAACTGTGTTCGCCCTTATGCTTGGTAAGTATAATTTGATACTAGAGGTCTTAGGTAGTTACAGTGTCAAGTACCCAGTGAGGAACTAGTGGGTGGCGATGGTCTTTACTGAGGTGGAAATACTGAGGAGGAGCCAGCGTGGAAGGAAATGATGAGTTCAGTTTCGAACATGATGATTTTGAGGTGTCTGCAAAAGATTCAAGAGAAATATCCAGTAGGCAACTGCACATGTTGTGGGCCACGGGAGAGAAGTTAGGGCTAAGGGTGTTGACTTGGGAGCCAGGAGCATCCCAAGCAGTAATTAAAGTCAAGGAAATAGGTGAGGTCATTGGGAAACATGTAGAGAAAAAAGAAAACCAACACACGGGGCTAGGCCCTAAGGAACACTGACATTTAAGGCCTGGGCCAAGGGAACTCCAAAGTAGACTGTGAAGGGGCAGCAGAGATAGGTGGAAAACCAGGAGAGCAATGCCTCATGCCGTAGGAGAAGGCAGAGTTTCAGAAAGTAGCAAATTGACTTCAACTTCTGGTATAGGTGGGCTGTTGCTTGGATCAATCCTCCTACTACACACAACTGAAAGTGATGGGGGATTACTTTCAAAAACATAATCTGAAGAGCATAGAAGAGCTCACAAGGGAGTGGGAATGACCAGGCCAAATCTAGAAGAAGGACAAAGGTTGGGGAGTACCCCCAATCTGAAGGCACTCGCTAATCTGTAAGGAAAAGTTTCAAAGCCAAGCTATGATTTTTCACATCTCTCATGATGACGGGGAGAGAAGAGAGAGCCCAGGGCTTTCCAGGCCCCACAGACCACAGCCACACTAGGCTGGAGTCCTGAGAGCTGTGCCCTCACGTTAAGGGTGCAATGAAAGTACTGTGACCACTCCACTTCTCTGCCCCTGCCCCTGCCCCAGTCCCTGCGGGGCTATGCGCATGCATGCACCTGCGTGCACACACACTCGGGATCGTGCAGAGTTGCCTTGATGTGTAATACAGATCTGGGGAGAAGAAAAAAAGGAATGGAAGAAATAAGAGAAGAAAGGAAGACAGGAAAAGAAAGAGAGGGCAAGAAAGCCCATTACTGAGAGTTTATAAAACAAACACAGGTCTCCACTGGAATCACTGACCAAATCTGTATCACAGGGGAGTTCAAGGAATCTCAAGCTGTGGAATTTTATTTAATCGAGATCATACTTTTCGTCAGTTTTTCACTATTATTTGATTAAAAGATCACATTTTTAATCCTATTAATTATGTTTACATGGGATATCAAAAACCGAAGGATATATGCTATGGATACACTCAGCAAGAAAAGCTGAAGTAGCTGTGTTAGTGTCAGACAAAAATAGACTTTTAGGAAAAGGTCTTATTAGGATAAGGCAATCCACTCACAATCATAAAAGATTTAGCTCATCAGGAAAGTATACAAATTTAAACAATATGCACCTAATAACTTAACCTCTCAGGTGCATACAGTAGAAATACCAGAACTTCAGAAAATTGACAAATTCATAATCACAGTGGGAGATTTTAACACATTCTGTTAATAATTGATAAAACCAAAAGAGAAAAATTAGTAGAAATATAGAAATTTTGAAAAACAGGATTAACAAATTTACCTATTGGACATATATAGAAAATAGCATTCAACACCTATAGAAGGTACACTGTTTTTCTTCACCACCTTTGGAAGATTTATATAAACTGATCATATACTGGGTTCCACAGCAAATCTCAATAAATATAAAAGAATGAAATCATAAAGAGCATGCTCACTAATCCCAATGCAATTAAATGAGAACTTTATTCTTTAAAAAGACAACAGAAAAATCCGCTTATGTTTGGAAATTAAGAAACACATTTATAAATAATCCAAGTGTCAAAGAACAAGTCATATGGAAACTAGAACATACTTTGAAGTGTACAATAATGAAAATATTATGTATGAAAATTTGTTATGCAACCAAAGCAGAAAGAGGAAAATTTACTGCCTTGATATATTAGAGAAGGAAAGAGCCTGAAAAATAATGAGCTAAGCATCAATTTCAATGAGAAGGACATCAAAACAAACCCAAAAACAAAAAAAGAAGTGCTAAAAATGAGAACATAAAATGATGAAATAGAAAACAAATATATAATATAGAGGTTCAACAAAGCCAGAAATAGAGTCTTTGAAAGGACTGATAAAATTAACAAACCACTACCGGGAATAAACAAGGAAAATGAGAATGAGGAAGACATGAAAAAAGAGAGAATGAGGAAGACATGAAAAACCAATAGTAGGATGAGAAAGTAGACATCTCTGCAGATTCTGGAAAGATGTAGAAAGATCAAAGAAAGCTATGAAAAAATGTTATGTGCCTAAGTTGTGTGCCACGAGAGGTCAGGCAAAATGAGAAGTAAAATGACCCATGCGGGCATGACCCTGATGCCAGCCATCTAACTGCCTGTTTGTCCTCCTGGCCAGATGTCCTTCCTGCCCCAGGCAAGGCCTCAGGGCCTCTGACTTTCCAAGCCGAGGCCTTTGCATTTCAAGTCCTAGCTCAAGGGCTGAGGGGTCTCAATGTATGTCAGAAACTGACTTGCATTAATTCCACTTACAAAAGCCAGAATGCCAGACACCAGTTTGTTCTGTAGCAGGAACTATCTGTCCTTCAGGCCTAGAATGCACTTCCCACTCCAGGGCATGGGGGTGGGGAACAGAATAGCAGAGCAGTTAAGTACATGGGATCAGAAACTGAGTTGCCTGGGTTCAAATCCTAGCCCTACATTTTGACATAAGCTCTCTGAGTTTCAATTTTCTCACTTACGAATTTGAAATAATAACAGACTATTGTGAAGATGTAATGACTTAATAGACATAGAGAGCTTAGAACAGTGACTGGCACACACTAAGGCACCCAATAAATGTTAATAATAACAACTGCTACTACCTAAGAAGACAAATTTTACTCAGAAGATTGCTTAGTGAATATGGAACTAGAAAAGAGGTGTGGAATGATTTGGAGGGAAGTTTACTTTACTCTGGGGAAGCCTAATAAAATATCTCCATTCTACAAGAGAGATCAGACCCCTCCCCCATTTCTGGAGCTTTTCTTCCCCGAACGTGGCTAAGAAAGCAACAAATAGCTCTTGTTTCTCTGATCTTTTTAATTCTAATCTCACCATTCCAACCCACTTGCCCTCTTATAAATGAGCTAAGCATCAATGAGCTAAGTTCCCAATTTCTGTAGCTGTGAACTCAAAGGAGTTTCTTAATGTTTCATGCCTCAATTTCACATAAATTTCATAAAATCATCCACATGGCTGGGTCTTTCCAGTTATCTATTGCTGCCTAACAGACCACCTCAACCGTAATGGCTTAAAACATAGGTTGGCAAACTATGGCCCACTCTGTGTTCTTGTACAGACCACAAGCTTAGAATGGTTTCTTATGTTTTTAAAGAGTTGGAAAAATATCAAAAGAAGAGTGCTATTTCATGACAGGTGAAAATTACATGAAACTCCCATTTCAGTGTACATAAAGTTTCTTTGGAACGCAGCCACGCCCATTCATTTATCCATTGCCTGTGGCTGCTTTTGCAGGGCAACAGGGACCAAATGGCTCACAGAGCCTAAAATATTTACTACCATGTTCTTTACGGAGAAATTTGCCAACTCCTGGTTTAAAACATAAACTGTCATTTATTTTGCTCACAAATCTGTGGTGTGAGCAGTGCTTGTTGGGGACTGGTTATCTCTGCTCCTTCCAGTATCATGTGGGGTAGTTTGGGGTTGGAGTGACTCACCGTTGGGGTAGGCACTGTCTGAAGTCCTGCTCACTCACCTGTCTGGCAGTTGGTAGGGGCTGTCCCCTGGCACTTCCACTGGAACCCTTGGTCAGATCGCCTACAAGTGACCTCTCCGTGTGGCTGCTTAGCTTCCTCATAGCATGGTGGCTGGGTTCCAAAAGCCCATGTTGCAAAAGAAAGGAAGTTGAAGCTGCCAGTTTCTTAAGACCTGGTCCCAGAAACTGGCTCTGGGCCACTTTCACCATATTCTGCTGGTCAAGCTGTCACAGAGCCCAGATTCGAGGGGAGTGTGTATAGACCCCCACCTCTTTCTCATTGGAAAGAGTACCAAAGAATTTGGCAGCCATGTTTTAAACCCACTGCAGTTGTTGTGAGATTTAGGGGTACATAGCAAGGACTCCGTAAGGAGCAGATGTTATTATTTCTATTAATCAACATCAGCATCACCATCATTTCTTATTATGCTTTAATGAAGCCTTTGCTCATGGGGGCCCAGGAGGTGTCCTGTCTCCTCTCTAGTTGTTGCTTCACATGGATTCAGGTTACGATTGGTCTGGAGTAGAGGGCAGACGTTCCTATTTCTCAGAAGGCCCTCGGGTGATTCCAATACGCAGCCTGGGTAAGACCACTGAGCGTGGAAGCAATTCTAGCATTTGCTGTTGGCCCACGTACAGTAAATGGAACCATTTCTCCAGCCCTCTTTCTAAAGCCGGGAGGCTGAAAATCTGGTTCACCTCTAAATTCCCTACAGAGCCTGGGCAAGGGCCTAGAGTACAGCAGGGTCTCAAGTGTATCAGTTGGGTGACGGGCGTCTGAGGATTCCAAAATTCCAGCCCTCCAGGGGGGCCACCCCACTCCCTGCAAGCTTGTTCTGACCCTGAGTTGACCCAGAGCAGAGGTGCCTGGTGTTTTCCCAGCCTTCCCAGTCTCTTCCTTTCCCTGCTTTTCCTTCTGGAATGGGCAGTTTCTGAGACAACACACTGTAAGAGGCACAAGCTCAGGGCAAAGAAACTCTTCGGTTGTCGCCTTCCTTGAGCAGAGGGGCAGCACTGAATGGGCCTGGGTGGGATGAGAGTTGTCAAACCCAGCCTTGCTGAAGGCCCACACATAGCTTGTGACCAGCCATGTCGCATCTGAAGAGCCCTAGCCATGGGTCCCATTCCACAGCAAAGCCTCACTTCCAGATGCTAAGCTCCGGAGTCAGGGCTGCCATCTGCCGTAGTCCCCATAAGACCACCCAGACTGAAGCTGTCTGCCGGAGGAGCCCCTCGGTGGCGAGCCGGGGCCTTTCAGTTGCGGAGCACATGGACCGGCAGATCTGCTTCCGCCCACTCCAGGCCTCACCAAGGAGTTTGGAACTCAAGAATTACTCACACTGAGACATTGCCTGTTTCTCCGCTGGAAGAGGGGCCAGGCAACCCTTCATCAGCGGGGGCTTTGAGAGGTCACAGTCCTCACTGCAAGTCTCACCCACATCAGTTACACTGAGGACAAACTGCTTCCCAGTCACTCTCAGCCCTAATTCTGGTCACATCAATGTGACCTCAGACTGACCACAGCCATGGCCGTAGACTGACCCTGACACTGACTCAGACTGATTCCAACTCTGGCCAAGACCAACCTCTGACACTGGCCACCAAACTGACCCTATCCAAAGACTAACCCAGACCCTGGCTGCACAGCAGACTCTGACCTTTGCCACAGACAGGCCTCCAACCTCTGCATAGAGTTAGGGGAATGTCCCAAACCACAGCACAGCTTCATGGACACACAGGCACACCAATATGGCTACATTTTGAGTGACAGCCACGGGCCAAGAGAAGGTTTTGTCCTGTGCAAACCTGGGGCCACCTGCAGCAAGCAGATCCTGAGCGACTGCTCCCAGGCAAAATGTCTCAGAAGCATCTTCCAGAACACCTGAAAGAGCCAAGCATTTTGCCGTGCACACCAGCTTGCTTGACCTCTGAACCTTTGCCCTGGAGTTTTCCACCAGGCAGGACTTCTTCGCTCTTCTGCTTACTCTAAACCTGCCATGTCCAGTCCTAACTGCCTGAAGAGGCCAGTCTGACTGCTTCACTTGGGTCTCAAAGAGCTTTGACCTCTGTAATCCTCCAAGGAAGGGTCCTCTAAGAGGATCACCAGGCAACTTCTCTCACCAACCTTCCAACCCAAGAGGTGACAAAGGGTCTGCGCTTTGCTTTCCCCAACAAAATTCAGTGAAGACCAGTCTGGAATCATTTAAATAAAAGTTCTCTGTCTTGTATGTATTGTTGCTGGGAAGAAGTCTGGGGTCAGTCTGATTTTGGTTTCTCTTTGTAGGTAATCTGTTCTTCCTCTTCCAACGAGTCCGGAGGACAGGGAGTATGGAGCAAAAAGGGCAAGGAGAAGTTCTCCCCTTGGGACACTGTGGACAGCGGGGTGGGGCCTGATGGAGGAGGGCGCCCTGGCCATACTACCTCCCCACCCCGCCGGCGGCACCGATGCTCCAAGCGCCACCCGCCTTTCGCTCTCCGGTATTCCCACGCCTCAAGCCCCTGAGAATGAAAGTGCTCTCCATACACACAGCCCCTCACCTCAGAGCTCTAGACATGCCCCCTCTCATGGCAAGGGGCTATTCCTCATTCCCACATGGCTGGCCAGGAGACATGTAAGTACCTGCTGTGCAGGGTGGGGGCATACATGTACTCATGTGTGGATGTACCTGCTTGTATGTATAATTGTGTGGTTGTGTGTATGTGTACACATGTGTATGTGTACATGGATACAGTATGTGTAAGGTGTCTAGAAGTGAGTATGTGGGTGTGCAAGGGTCATGAGAATACTATGAATGTTACATATGGGGTATGTCCACATGTGTGCTTTTCTGTGTGCGTATGTTTTTGAGAATAAGTTGCTCTTCCACCACTGACCTGGATACTTTTGGGGACAGGCACCCTGTAGCGCCTCCTCACCTGGGTTTTCTGCACAGCCCTTGGACTGGATGTGGCCAATTCCCAGCAAAGCTTCAGGGCTTGAGTCCAGTGGGACAATGTCCCAGATCTCCTGAGTCTGTGGCCAGTAGCCTTGACAGAGCCAGAAACCTGTCAGCAGTTCAGTGCCCATGGGTGGCCTAGAGGAACAAGGATACCAGGAGCCTTTGGGGTGGCCTTCTGCCTCAAAATTATTACCCCAACACCAAGTCCAAGTTCATGGGGCAGCTACTGCCAGCACACACCACCCGAAATTAATGCCATCCTTCCATTCCAAAGCCCTGCCCCATAGGTCTCATGCCTCTCAGCATGCAAGGCACTAACCCCTGCTTCCTCACCCCACCACTAACTCCCAGGCCCACCTTCCCATTCCACCCTCCACACACACCTTTGCAGAAAACAAGAAGAGGGAATCTACGTGTCTTCCACCCTCAAGAAGTTCATGTTTTCCACAGCCGGAGTACTGAGCAAGCCTGAAGTGAAAACCAAAAAACACTCTAAGAAAAGATTCTGTACCCCTGGATAATATAATACTTCAACTTTCATTTCAGCCACACCTACCATGAAGGAATATCTGAGGCTTCAGAACCTTCTCTGGGTTCTGCTGCACCCTGTAGCTGGGAGAGACTGTTAGATGGTGAGGGGAGTCCCTCCAACTCAGGGCTCCCCAACCCCCGGGCCATGGACCGGTACCTGTCCTTGGCCTATTAGGAACAGCACAGCGGACGTGAGCCGCAGGCTAGCAGTGAGGGAAGCTTCGCTCGCATTGCCGCGGAAAAATCGTCTTCCATGAAATCAGTGTCTGGTGCCAAAAAGGTTGGGGACCGCTGTTCTAGCTGGCTCTCAAGGCCAGCAAAGAGGCCGGGACCCAGCACAGAGGCTCACACACCAATCCACGCTACCCTTCACGCCAGGGAGAGAGAAAAACAGAAAGTGAGGCAGTCTGGGAGGGACATGAAGCATCCTGGGAAGTGCAGGAGGATCCTGGGAGGGGCATAAGGTATTCGGGAATGGCGTGAGGCATGCTGGGAGGAGTGTGTGATTTGGGTCAATTCCCAGCTGAATTGCTTATTAGCTTTCTGACCTTTGGCGAAGTTTTCTTTAGTTTAGTTTTTTTTATATAGGGTGACAAGATAATTTAAAATCCAAATGGGAAAGCTCTTAAGAGTGAAACCAGGCAGGCCCTATTAATAGAACCCAGGCAGCAGGTATGAACCCTAATGTTCCAGGCAAACGGAGATGTGATCACCCTATACCATCTACAGTAGTGCTGGTGGTGATGATGATGATGGACTTACGAAGAGGAGAGCCCCTAGTAGGTGTTTAGACATTTCACCTTAGCCTTGGGCCAAGGGTGGGAGAAAAGGGTGCCGACAGTCCCTCCGCCTCCAAGCCCTCCAGCCCCAGGGCTTCCTGCCCCTCCAAATGCCCCAGCTCTGACCCTACGGCAGCTCTGATGCCTTAAGCAGTCTGGGTTTATCTCCAGAAGAGTGCTAAGTTCAAAGATCAGATAAAGTTTCTGACAGACCAGGGGCTGGTGGCCGGCTCTCAGAGGGGGGAGTAGCCCTGCAGGCTCAGGGTCTGCCGGGTTGTTCTGACTCCTCAGCATGGGGTCAGGGGCCTTGGGGAGGGGAAATCTGTAGTGCGGATGGAAAGAGCCTCGTCTCTGAGGAACTGCATTTGGCTTTGCCTCCCAGCTTGGACCCAGAGAGGGAGAAGGAAGAACCAGAGCAAGGAGCTGTAAAAGGAAGGGGGAGAAGAAGCAGGGAAAAATAAACCTGGAAAAGAACCTATTTTAAAAATCACTCTTTTTGGTTCCAGCTCTCCCCTGCCACACCCCAAAACCCAGGCATTGGGCCACAGGGTGTGGTGACAAGGTGTGTGTGGCCAGTGACGGGAAACCCTTAGGCATCCAAAGCAGCTGGGGAAAGGCCAGGTGGGGAGTGGGTAGGTGGGGCCAGACGCAGGTCCCCAGAGCCTGTCCCCACCATTATTGAGTGCCATGCCCTTACACCAGTGTCTTCAAACTGTTTTGGTAGTGACATATTTTATGTCACAACGGAGAACATACAAAGTTTCAAAAAAAAAACAAAAACAAAAACGTGTCCTTTATTAAGTTAATGCATCCTATATTTTCAATTCTACTTGTATTTTTTTTTAAATGTGGGTTGCAACGCATAGCATTGTTTTATGCTGTACTATGGGTCATAACCTGTGGTTCTGAAAAATCACTGCCCCAGACTAGCACTTCCCAAGCCTTAATGAGTTGCCTATGTATCACCTGAGAGCTTGCTAAATGCAGATTCTGGTTCAATAGGCCAGCAGCGGGACCCGAGACTCTGCATTTGTAACAAGCTCCCAGGTACAATGCTGCTGGTCTTCAGGTCTTGGAGTAAAGGATCCCAGAGCACAACTTCCACACAGCACCAACTTCAGCAAAGGGATTTGGGGAGCATGCAAGGGGAAGGGGAAGATGACGGGTTATCCCACTGACAGCTGTCCGCTACTGGGCCTCCAGGCAAGGCTCCAGCTGAAGTGCAGCAAAGGCATGATGTCCTCTGACGGCCAAGAGCTGCCCTCCAAGGCTATGATCTGGGAGCCACGCAAGGGCACGGCTGCCAGTCAGCATTAGCTGGCCTCACAAGAAAAGAAAGAAGGAGAAAAAGAAAGGAAGGCAGGGAGGGAGGGAGAAAAGGAAAGGAGAGAGGAGGGGAGGAAAGAAAAAGGAACTTGTAGGTCTGGGGACCTCACTCAGTGTTCTAACAGGCAAGACTGACAACGTCACAAACTGGATTACTCACTGATGGGCGAGCATTGACCAGGAGTAGCTGCCTGGTTACTGTTCCGTTCTCTGGGTGGAAGAGTAATGCTGACCTTGCCCTCAGGTTAGAAAAAGCTATGCCACAATTGATTAGCGGACACCAGAGAACAGCAGCTCAGCAAGATCAACCATCCTCAGCCCCTAGAACTGCCTAGAGCATCAGATAGAGAGCGGTAGGGCCCAACTCTGATCCCTGCCTGGCAGGACAAGGGTGTCGGCTGCTGCTCAGCCCCTCTGCTCCCCAACCTCCAACTCATAGGTTTTTTTGAGATGTGAATCCCCTTCACTAAATGAATGGAGGAGGACTGTAAGTTATAAAGCAGGTGAAAGCAGAGCTGAACTGGTTAAAGTCGGGTTTGGATGGGAGCGATGGTGAGGAGGCTGGTGCTGGCTGCCCCGCCCCCAGCCTCCTTTTTCCTCCAAGGCAACTTGAAGAGCCCTAGGAAGAGCCCTAGGACTCCCCAAACCTCAGAGCCTCTGAAGGGGCCAGCTGACCGTCTTTGGGCTGGGGGGCGGGGGCAGCTGGTGTCCTGGTTGACACGCCAGCCAGTCCCTCTGGATCCTGTCTTCGGGCTCTCTCTCTCCCCTCATGTGATGACAATTCTGGGCTAAATGAGTTGGTCTGGAAGGATGCATGGAAATAAAAGCATTGAGCTAGGGTTTACTTATATGTGGGGAGCAAAGAAGGGAAGCAGAGAGCGAGCCATCCTGCCCAGCAACCATCCCAGTTGTGTGTGTGTGTGTGCGTGTGTGTGTGTGTGTGTGTGTGTTAGTACCTTAAATAGTTTTTCCATCCATCCTCCACCCCTTATTGTCAGTTTCCCCAGCATGACGCTGAGAGGGGCTGGCTGCCAGCACCAGCTCTAAATGTCAAGGCCTGGAAAATCCGACCAGCCCCCAGGGCCTTACATTACCACCCCAGGCAGCAAGGCATGGGGGGAGAATCACGAAGTTAGTCCCCCATCTCACCCCTTCTGGTTTCCACCTCTGTAGAATCACTCTGCTGCTGGCCTGGACCCCGTGCCTCCCAGACCCAGGCTCCCCCACAACCACCCTGCACACCTAGACCAACCGCACAGCATCATGGCCCCGCTGCTCAAGAACATGCAGCGGCTCCCTACCACCCAGCTGAGTCCATAGGAGGTCTTCAGCCCAGTACTTAAGTTCCTGCCATTTATTTAGTGAAAGGGATTCACATCTTAAAAAACCATCATCCTATGAGGTGGGTGGGGGTTGGGGAGCAGAGGTGCTGAGCAGCAGCCGACACCCTTGTCCTGCCAGGCGGGGGGTCAGAATTGGGATGGGGAAGCACGGGGAGGCCCTGCAGCTCTCTATTTGATGCCCAAGGTAGTTTCAGGAGCTGGGGATGGTTTTCCCATTTTACACAACGCAAACTAAGTCAGAAAGACATCGTCTAACTTGCTCGTCACACAACCAGAATCTCCCGTCTCCCTGTGCAATTCCAGCACTTACTGTTTCCTGGCAGGGAGACTTAAGAGGGTCACCGCCGTCCCACACCAGAGCACATGACTCAGGGTTTATTCCAGAGAGGCGTCAGCACATGAGGACTGAGAGCAGAGGCCACAGGGACTAGAATCCTGTTGCCACCAGCCTCTTACAAACTGTGAACTTGAGCAAGCTGTTCCACTGCTCTGTTAAATGGGGATAAATAATAATAGCTCTTTCATAGGATTATCGTGAGATTAAATGAGTTAATATTTGCAAAGCCTTCGTAATAGTGCCTATGTCCTCGTAAGTGTATATAAGTGAATGTTAAATAAATTCATTGGATTCTATGTGGCTGGTGCCCCCTGGAGTTGGTGCAAATCAGAGACCAGGACGGGGGACGGCTGCTAGGCGTAATTCTGAGTCCAAGCCTGGGCCATTTTCCACAACCTTGGCTGTGACTCCCTTTCTGCCACTCACTGAATGATGATTTGGGTTGACAAATTCTGCGGGAAAGCCCACTGAAGTGAAAGCCCAGCTTCCCCAAGCCCCCTTTCTGTGTATCTGTCTCTCTCACATAGCCTTCTGGGCCACCCCACATGTACAGAAGGCACATACTCTGGGCCCTGAGCAGTTCACACGAGGGGGCCCTGTGGTTAAGGCCTCGGCACGGACGCAGCAGAACCAGAGGCTGACTCCCCTGGCCAAGGCAGGCAGGCGTTGGAACCCTTGCCTCCTGGGCTGTCGCCACAGCTCACTTCCCAGCCTTCCCTTCAGGGCCACCTCCTGTGGCCTCTCACCCTCCCTCAGCTGAAGAGTCTGCTTCTTCTCTCCTAGTCCCAGCCCCATCAAGCCCACAGGGAGGGGCTGGAGTTCTGGGCCCTGACTGGAAGCCTCGATGTCTTCCAGGTGTGGGGGAGGCCCAGCTGGACGGGCAGGTGTGGGGAGGGCCCGAGCAGCTGCAGGGTGTCTGGAAGGCATTTGGGCAGCTAATGAGCTCAGGATCTAATTAAAACGTTGGAGGAGGAATCTGGGCCCAAGCCACGTGGAGCAGGAAGTACAGGCTGGGGGCCTGCCTGGGCCTGGGTTAAGAGGGACAAGTGCCTTAGGAGCAGCGGCCGGGAGCGGGGCATACAACTAGAGCCCTGACCCCACCCTTCCCAGCCCCATCTCTTGCTCCAGGACGAACATCACTTAGACTCTAATGTGGCTGGCAACTTCGACCCCGTTCCACTGCTCTCTGCAGAGAGAGTCAGGCTGAACGCCGAGGATCGAGGCGGGAGTGAGAGAGGAAGACCAGAACCTGGCCCAGCTGAGTCCAAGGTATATCTGAGGCCTGGAGATGAGGGGGCGGGGTCCTGCTGAAGAGGAAGGCTCGCCAGCCTCATACCTCCTAACACTGGGCGTTGGAGTGGAGCCAAGCAGAGGTCCTCGGTGCCCCATTATTATCCTATCACCACCATCACATTGTCACTGTCAGCATTGTCACCGTTACCGTCCAACCTCTGAATGCTGGTTGCTGGCCCACGGTGCCCTTGAGAACTCCCACTCTGTGGAATAACCACCTCATTCCTCCCCGCCGGGCCCCGTGGCTAGCCTCCATGTCCAGTCTAGGAGACCCCGGCTTCCTTGTACAAGCCCCAAGGTCTGCATATGCTCCCACTCCTCGCCCCAGCCCTGCCAGTGCCCCGGACAGAGCCCCTCAGACCTCAGAGGAGTTCGAGAGAGGGGCAGGCCGGCGTGGATCGCCAGTGTCCACACACTGGGGCTCCTGAAAGGACACACGTTCTCAGACAGACATGGCTCTTGGCCCTGTCCTTCCTGAAGGCCTCTGTGTACCCCAGACCTGGATTTCCCTATAGTCAAGACAAAAGAACTGCCTATGGAGGAGACGTTTCCAGATAATTGGCTCAGGACCCCAGTGGTTTGGGTGACAGTCTGTCCAGTCCCCTCCCACACATAATCTCACCACTCTCGCACCCCTAGGCTGACCCTCTTCCTCCCCCACATCCCTGCCCCTCCACCATTGCTTCCCATCTGCTCCCAATAATTCCAGCTAGCATCTCCCAGCATGCCTTTCACCTCCTGGTCCCTGCGGGAGGACCGAGGAGGCACGACACCCCCCATCCAGCTCCCTGACTCAGGGTGTTAACGAGGAACAGGTTTTCACCCCAGCTGTGCGCTGGGCCCTGAGACGGGAGTTTCCTCCCTCCTGCCTTCTCCTTTATTCTTCAAATGGCCCAATTTCCCTAACAGATGCTGGGGGCTGAGAAGAGAGAGGCAGGTGGGGAAAGTGAAGGCTCTTTCTGGAGTGGAGGTGACAGGGAGGCGAGGAGAAGGTGGGAGCCTGGTGAGGAGAGGGGGACACTTCCTTGGGAGGTGAAAGGGGAAGTGAACGAGGTGGCTGAGAGGGGCCACAGTCTAGAGGGGAGAGGGGAGGTCAAGCAGAGGTCAGGCCCACAGTCCCTGGGGGACAGTCCTAGGAGACAGCTAGATACTGGGGTAACTCCCCCCTGTCCCAAGCCTCCCCTCCCTCAGTCTCAATTCCTGCCTCACCCCATCCTCTCCATCCTACCGGCCCTAGGACAAGGGTCCCTTCCCCAGAAGCCTTCCAAGGGAGCTCCCACCCTCCAGTCGGACTGCCCCTCCCACCCCTGCCCCCTTGCTAAGAAGCAGGCCTGCAGGGCACAGGGACACTTGCTTGTCCATGTTTATCTGCTTTCCCAATGGTAGCATCAGTCTCACCGGTCTGCCTTCCTTTATCCTGTGGTCCACACACACTCAGTGAGTTGTTGACTAAATGACTAAGTGAATGAGGTGACGGCACACTCACACACACCGGCAGCCTAGGGGACAGAGCAGGGATGGAGCCCTGTGTTCTGCTCTGCCCAACTTGGCTGCGCAGGCTTAGTCAGCCTCCTGGCTGTCTCTGGCCTCGAGGGATTGGACTAAATGAGCTGGGAGAGGGGGCTGCTGCTTGCTGTCTGCCCAGTGTAATAGGATCGGAGGGGCTGTGGCAGAAAGTTGCATGCGGGACCTGCTCTGCGAGGGCAGAGAAGGCAAACACAGCTACGAGGGGCGCAGAAGTTGGGGGGCTTCTAGGAAGGGGGTTGAGATGAGCCCTGAAGGCAGCAACCCAGGTGGGAGGGGGAAGGGAAGGGCTACTCCTGCCCCTCGAGATGCTGGCACTTGATCTACCCAGCTGCAGGTGTGCACTAGGGAGTGCGTCCTCGGCCGGGATTTCCAGGAAGGAGAAACTCCCCAGATGCCCGGACTACCGGTGCAGGATGTATCCGTGCCTGAGACCATCCAGAAGTTCTCCTGGACATCTGACCGCTCCCCCACCCCGTCCCCCTACCACCCGCTCTCTGACCTGCCATAGGTGCAAACTCAAAGGGTCAGACAAGGGCAGAGACTGCCCTGCTGCTCTTCTCTGTTTATTCCTCACCCAGAAACAGCCCCTACACGCATCCCACCGCCCAGCCACTGTGGGCACATGGGCACCTGTGAGACCTGGGTTTGCAATCTCTGTGAGAGCATTGAAAAATGCATATTGGTCTCTGCCCCAATTCCTGGCACAGAGTTCCTGAAGGCCTTGTAATTCCCTAAATGATAAGAGCACTAGGAGCATCTTTTGTTCAATTGAGGCAACCCTGGGTGGGCTCCTGGGCGGGGGCTGGTCACCAGAAAAACCAAGTCATGATGAGAAGCTTGGAATTTTCAGCCCCACCCCTCTCTCCTCCATTTCCCCTCCCACCTGGGCTGGAAATGGAGTTAATAATCAATCACATCTACATGAGGAAGTCTCCATAAAATCACCTGAAACAGCTTTCCAAGAGCTATCGGGTTGGTGAGCATATTCGTGTACCGGGAAGGTAGCGCGCACCATCTGCGCAGGTGCAGAAGCCCCTGCACCCAGGAGCTCCTGGCCCTTTGCATCTCTTCATCTGGCTGTTCATCTGTATCGTTTATCATGTCCTTTAACGGACAGGTAAATATAAGTAAGTGTTTCCCTGAGTTCTGTAAGCCATCCGAGCAAATTAATTGAACCTGAAGAAGGGATCGTGGGAATCTCCGATTTGTAGGCAAATTGGACAAAAATTGTGGGTAACCTGGAGACCTACTACTTGAATGGGCATCTGAAGTGGGGTGGGGCCATCCTGAGGGACTGAGCCCTTGAACCTGTGAGATCTGATGCTGCCTTTAGGTAGGTAGTGTCAGAATCGAGTTAAAGTGTAGGACACCCAGCTTGTGTCACAGAGAATTGTTTCCTGTGGAGAAAAACACCCACACATTTGGTGACACACCCAAAGTGTTAGAAGTAAAGTGTCCCATGTGTGTAATAAAGGAGACACACAGGAGGAACACATAGTGGGGAAGAACTGGGTTTTTCCCTACCCACGAGGTAGACTGCACTGAGTTTCCCCAGCACACGCCCGCATGCGCATCACCTAGCACGGCCCAGTCTTGAGCAGGGCAGAGGCCGTGCCTGAGGTGCGTGGTTAAGGAACACTTTCTGCTAAGAAGGCCTGGGAGGACACCATGGATGAGGCCCCCCTGCCACCTCACCTGGCTGGACACAGTCATTTTTCAAAGATAAAAATGTCTGTTCCCAGCCCTCATCCTGGGCCCCCAAGGCCCTCTCCCCACCATCTCTGCATCCTCCCATCTCCTCAACAGCCCCATCCCTCCTACATTCTTAATGGATGCACTGCACTTGTTCCCCCACTAGGAGGTCCTTAAGGGGCCCAGGGCCCCCACTGCATACTCTGAACCACATGCCCTGGGGCAAACGGTCCCCTAGGGCCCCACCAAGCGTGAGGTCTCATCCTTCCCCCAGGAATCACTGGATTACCAAAGAGAGGACTGGCTGAGACCAGCTCAGGAAAGGCAGCCACCCACGGGCCTACCCAGGGCAGAACAGTGCTGTGGACACACTGCCTGACTAGGTTTAATTTGCTCCTCAGAGGTCCCACAGAGGACGCTCGGGATTCTGTGTGGTGGAAATGTCACGAGAAGCTTCCTCCAGTCCTCCTTGCCTCTGGCCTGGGTGCTCTTGACAGGCCAAAGGCAGATGCCTGAGGCGAGCCAGCGTCGCACAGGGGCGGTCTCCAGGGCAGAGCACTCACCTCCCACAGGGACGACAGACCCCAGCGCTTACCTTCTCTGCCGTTTGTCTCTGCCTCTGAGCACGTTAGCTCCTCAGAGGGTGAAGGGAGCTCACTGTAGTCCAGAAAGACTTCTCCTCATCGGGGCTATCCCTGGGAGTCAATTTAAACTAGGAGCTTTGAGAGGGCAGTGTGCACCCCCAAAGAAGTGATGCTCTGGTGGGCAGAGAGATTTTCAGAGCTCCTGGAAGTCCAACCCTTCAGGTGGGTCACCCCCCTTCAGGAAGACTCCCCTCATGAGGAATGCCCTCCTGTGTCCTGGGTGGTGTTTTCCCTTGGTCCTCAAGCACAAGGGCAAAGCCAGTGCTACCCACTTGCTTTCATTGAGGCCAGGGAAGCAGGTAGCCCCAAGCCCAGTCACCAATTAACCCCAGTGAGCACTCCTCACTCCCACCCATCCCCAGGGAATTCAGTGCATTCCAGGGGCTCAAGAAGGGGTCCTGGCCTCAGGGGCTTGCCATGCTCCTGGCACGCAGGGCACTGGGCCACGGACGGCTCTGCCGGGAGAACACCAGCGTTCATGCTGCTCTGGGGTTGCCACCCTAAAGGACATTGGAGCTCGGCTGCGTATGCTCATTGGAGTCCTCAGACGGGTCCTTCCAAGGCCCGCACGAGCCAACCTATACCCCCACGGAACCAGGACAACTGCCTTCCTGTCTTCCATCGCCTCTCCTCTCCTGCCAAGGCCCAGCCAGGCCCAAGCTCTTCCCCCTCGGCTGCTCCCATAGGAATCGGTGCCCTTCCAGGAATCCCATGTCCTGCTCTTGGTCAGACTCCCCCATCGCCACCTGAATGTTCTTGAGTCTCAGCTGGGATCAGCCTTGCTACCTGTGTGTCTCTCTGGTCTTTGTGGTTTGTTCTAAAGGTCCCCAAGGGCAGGGGTGTGTCTCCATCATTTGATCGTGGATGTACTAAAGGCAGGCGCTCGGCCTCACCCATCAGAGTTTATGCTCAGTCAGAGCAGTGGCTGAGCCTGCTCCATGAATCCTTGAGCTCTCCAAGCTCTGGGGCTGGAGACCAGAGGTTCCCTGGGAACAAGGATTGTGTCTGCCACATCAGCCGGGGGGCTCACAAGGGGCCGAGGGCGTGACTACCCCTTGAATAGTTTCTGATGTAGGAATTGCCGTGACTCTTTCTCCAACCCACAGGCTCCCTAAGGGAAAGGGTAGGCCTCTCCCATCAGACCTGTGTCTCCCCAATCAGACCAGCGACTCCTAACGAAGCAGGCCCATCTACATAATCCACAAGTCCCAGTACAAATTAAAGTGTAGGGCCCCTTGATCAGAAACTATTAAGAATTTTAAGGTTGTGACAGCAGAGCGTTGAACCAAGATTGGGACTCTTCTCAGCACGAGGCCCTGTGCACAGGTCACTTGCCCACAGAGCTGGCCCTGAGGGAGGGATTATGCCTCCTCATCCAACACGATGGAGGGCAAGGAGCTGAGACGCCAGATGGGCACAAAGCCGAGGGGAATGAGGAGAGGCCTGGAGATGAGCAGGCGGCCCCAGGCCTGTCGGAGGGACATGCAGGGTCACCTCCGGGAACAATGAGACATTCACTAGCAGCCGGCTCCTCCACGGGGCCCCGACACGAGACTCAGCCATGCATTCTGTGCTCCACTCCCTGAGCAAGCACTGGCAGGAGCTCAAGTGGGAGAAAGTTGAGGCTGCGGAGGTGGCCGCGGTGGAAACATCTATTTTTACCCTGGCGGGCTGGAGGCAGGTCAGCGGTAGCTTTGAGTGAGTACCAGAGTGGTCACCACAGGGGCCAGTGAGGGCCCGGGCTGGGACAGCCATGAGGAAGCACGGGGCGGAGGACAGCCCCGGGCAGCAGAGGGCCACCCAGGCAGCCCACCGAACAGTGCCGCGGGCCAAGGGGCAAGAGCGCCTCCCTGCAAGAGGAGCAGGAGTGCTCCACGTCTGTCCCCAGCTCTGCGCTCAAACGCTCACTCTGCTCCCTGCTGTCTGCGGACCAGGTCAGCCTGGAACAGAGCCTGGTTCCAACGCCCACCCCACCCCCACCCATTCCTAGCTGAGGACCACCACCGGCCTCCCCTCAGGTCCCTGAGGATGCTCTGGTCCTTCAAAGTCAGGGAGGGTAGAGGGAGGAAGAGAGGGGCTCGGCTTATTTACCCAGATGAGGAGAGAGGAGACCCGCTGAGTTACCCTTTCATTTGGGAATGGAGGGCGGGTTGACCTTTAAATGAGCAGCCAGGAGAGGTGGCTGCTGAAGTCAGTGAGTAGAGCACTGATGGGGTGATATCGGACTGTACTACCAGCGTGGCACACTGCTTGGGTGGCATCTACCCAGCTCCTGGCTGAGGCCGGCTGGTCCCCCACCTGCCTCCAGCAGCCAGCATATGAGGCCCCGACCTGTCCTCTCCACAAGGTGGATGCCTTGTGCTGAGGTGTTTACATTACATAAACTCAGCCACGCTCGTCAAGACAATTTGTGGCTCTCCCTGAGTAATGAAAACTCAAATGCCTTTTTACACAGGGCCAGGCTGGGCTTCCGGCCACAAACCCTGGATCAACTTCTGACTCCACTTCTGACTCCTGGATTCCTCTGGGTCCCTGCCAGTGTGGGGGTGGAGGAGGGACACCCCCTCCCAACCCATCTCTGCCTGCCCTGCTGGGCTTCCCTGAGGAGACTGAGCCAGCGGGAGGTGTGCGCCCCACGCTGAGGGACGACCCCGGCGGGGCCTGGGGATGCCACGCACAGCCCCAGGGGTCATGCACTTCCACTCCGGGCTGGCTCCCTCTTCATTTAATGACAGTCCCCAGTCCTCAGGACTTTCAGTGCTACCACCCAAAGGCCAACAGCCCCAAACCTCAGCTTCCCCTCCTGATTCATCACCTCCTTGACATCACAGCAAACACTTCTGTGGAGCTCTGAGCACTTGACACTTCCTAACTAGTTTGATCCCAGACCCTCCCGGTGGGAAGGTTGGGGGCAGAGGTCCTTGGTGCAGGAGCCGCCTTGGAGGCAGGGCAGGGGTGAAGGGGAGAGAGCCGAAGAGAGTGCTCGCACATGGCTGCCCTGCTAGTGTTCTACATGGCCCTGGGGAGGGGTGGCATCTTCATCGTCGTCCTGAAAGAGGGGGCCCTTAGAAGTGTGCAGCGCCCAGCCTGTACAGTCTTCCCGGGCAGCTCTGCCAGCTTCTGAGGAGTGAGGGGAGACCGGGGAGAGTAAGCATTGCTCATTCTTTGTAGGCCTTCTGAGCCGCCCGGAGGCCATCCCCTACCAAGTCCTGCCTGTCCTAGGGGGCCTTGCAGATTTGGATCTAGCTCATAAACCACAGAGGTCTGAGCGTAGACAGCCGATGGGAGGAAAGAAGGGCCTGGCCCCAGCCCCAGGCTGGGGAAGGAGGGGGGCAAGGGGGCTGTAGACAAATGGGTTTTACACTTTGAGTTAATGAGGGTCAGGCGGGGGCACCCACTGGCAGGAGGGGATAAATGAGAGGAAGGGGGGCAGGAGGAGGAGGAGGGGAGAGTGTTCTGAACAAGGGAGGTGAGCAGAACAGTTATGCAGCCATAAAAACCTCTTGCAGACACACACACAAAGAACAGGTCAGCCGCACACAAGCTTCCTGAGCCCCGCTGAGTGCCAGGCCTGATGCTGGAGGCTGTGGAGCAGTGGCCTCCAAACCCTGGGAGAGCAAACCGCCATCAGTGGAAAGTCTGAGCATGCACTCCCCATATACGTCTACTTATCTCGCCATAAATTACATCCATGTACGATTACCGTGAGTTAATATCTCAAGGCACACTCTATGTTTAAGACAAGGTTCACTGGTGCAGGTAATGGATGTAAGTCCTAATTTCAACTAGCCCTCTCCATATTTCAGCTTGTGTCACTGACTTCTTGTCAGATCTGATTAAATCCTTGTTGTTTTACTTCCTAATGCCACTTGTCAGCTGAGCCCTGGCGGGGGTAGGAGAGGTGTGTGTCGGTTCTACCAGGTATTTCTCCTTTGCCTTGTCAGCTTCTCTTCAATCCGCTATTCTCTTCTGTCTGCATTGTTAGCTTCTCTTCAATCTGAGTGTTTCATGGCAAAAATCTTTCTAAGCCACGTGTCCATTTTGGTGAGGGGCACTTTACTCAAATCCAGATGATGTGACCTGTAATCCCTCTCGACCAGCTTTCTACCAAAAGCTAATACGCCAAAACCTGGTAAAGAAGGGTGATTCTACATATTAAGAAAGAGTAGGAGTTCGGTTTTGTAAGTATTTTCTTCCCATACCCCAGTGAAGTGCCATGCGCCTCCTGGGGTAGCAGGAGAGCACGGCTGGGCACGGGGGCGGGGGGCAGCGCAGAGACAGAGAAGGCATTTTTTGTCCCCTCAAAGACTTAGCCTAAGGTGGGAGAAAAAGTGTGAAAGAAATATGTTAAACATTGAGCATCTATCATGTGCCACATTCCACATTTCTGGCCCCCGGACCTCACAGCAGTTCTCTAAGGGACATATGACGACTCCACATTTGACGTGGGGAGGAGAGCTGCCCTGGGCCTCGCTGAGGGTGGGAGAGAAGCCAGAGAGCTGGGAGTCACGCTGACTCAGGTAACTGCTGTGATGATAACGAAGGGCGGTGAGTGCTCCGAGGGAGACAGAAACCATGAAGGCAAGGGCTCGAGCCTGTCCTGGTGGAGAAATCAGAGGTGGCTTCATGAAGGAGGCAAGGAAGCTTTTTTACAATCAGTGACACTCAGCCAGCCTCAGTCCTCCATGCTGCACCTATGCTCCCCTGGGGGTCCTCACCCGATACTTCTCCCACCGTCACTACAACCCCCAAGCCTTCCTGCAACCTCTTCTAGAAAATCAGCAGGCTCTCAGGACTTTCGCCTCAGGGCAGGCAGTCCTGAGCTCCCCGTTCCCACCCCCCTGCTCTTTGTATTCTGTTCCCGTACCACCCACCTCCCCTCCGCAAGCCTGTTGTAGGCAGGCTGGAATCCAGAGTTCTTTCCTCCATAAGCAGCACTGTGTGGATCACTCTAGGGAAAACACTATTTTGCAGGGACCCGCCCCTCCCAGTCCAGACCCGATCCTGACCTCTAGCATCCCAAAGTATCTTAGCCTGGCTCCCATCTCAAAGACTGCTTAGATACTTCTAAACAGCCTCCCAGAATGGCCAAGGAAAATCCCTGTGGACAAGATGAGAGAGAGAGACAGAGGCAGAGGCAGAGACAGAGACAGATACAGAGACTACCTAAAATCCATCAATAGGGGCCTGCCGAAATAAACACACCATGACTTATCCAAATGATAGATGATTATGGAGCCATAAAACCCTCATTCAGCACACAGTCAGTGATGCAGATGGGTAGCCACAATACAGTGTTTGCAAACCACTATGTACAGTGAGACCATACTCTTTAAAAATACTAACATATATTTCATACTCACATGGAAAATTCTAGAAATACCCAAGTGCCAACAGTGGTTCTTTCTGGGTAATGGAATTAGTGGTTCTTTTATGCTCTTCCTCTTTTGAGCCATTTTCTCAAATTTCTAAGAAGAACATATATTACTTTTGTGATAGACAGAAGCCAATAAAGCTATTTTAAAAGATAAAATAGTCACGCTTGACAATCTGGAAAAAGAGCATTGCCTGATCCCCAGCGGGGGTCAGAGTGGGCAGTGAGGAATGTGAGCGCAGGGAGCACTTCCCCAAGTGGCCGCCATCAGGAGGAAGACAGCGGTGGGGCTCTGGGCCAGGCCCAGCCTAGAGGGGGTGAGGGCGCCCCACTCAGTCTTGGAAAGGACAATACAGGGAACACCCGGAATGAACTGTGGTGACACTTGCTGAGATGCCTTCTGTGACCGGAGTTTAAGATGAGCCACACAGGGATGATGGTCAACTCCCAGGCACCAATATGACCAGACCAGCAAACCAAGCTAGTTCCCGTGTCAGGGCTTTGCTACTGCTATGCCCTCAGGCTGGACCGGTGTCCTCCAGGTTTTACATGACTCACTTGCTCACTTCAGCCAGGTTTGCTCTGATGTCATCATTCAGCGGGCTTCTCCCCAAACTCTATGGAAAAAAGTTACTCTCCACCCATAGTCATTTTATCTGCCCCCCGCCCTCACTTCATTTTTCCTCCTCGACTTACTTACTACTACCTGAAATTGTTTAGCATCTGGCTCTCTGAGTTGGAGCTTTCACAGGGGGCAAGAATTCTGTTCTTAGAACAGAGCCCGGGCATGGCAGGTGCTCAAAATATATTTGTTGAAAGAATGAACTAATTGAAAACTTCACAGTGCAAGTGCTACCTCCACGCACAGTCACCCCTGCCCTGCCTCCTGATTCCCACGGCCCCCAAGCAGGGGCGCTGGGTCCAGGATGGGAGTTAGCAGTTGAGACTGGGAACAGGAGGGGGTGGCTGGGCCCAGGGGACAGGGGTGAGCCCGGAAGCACACACTCTGAGTCAACACGGTTGGGGTTTGCCTTTCATTAATAGCTGTGTGGCCTCCCTAAGTCTGTCTTCTCACCTCTGAAATGGGGCTCAAAACAGCTTCTTCTCACAGCTGAGGATTAAAGGTAACAACATGCCTAGCACAGGACCTGACATACAGTGGCCAAGACCTCCCTCGCTACCCAGCCTGGAGGTGGAGGGACCAGCCTCAGACTTTATCCTCGCCCCTGATCTGAGCCAGCTCTGGAGGCCGGGGAAGGCTGGGGTGCTGCGGGAGCTCACTGCTCCCCCGCCCTCTCCCAGAGACCCGCTTTCTCGCTGGGAACAGGAGACGCAAGCTTTGGGTGGGGAGGGATTTGTCCTGGGTGCCACCCAAGAACCTGGGCTGCTCAGGTGGGAATGGCAGGCATCTGAGACAGCCTGGCTGAGTGTGAAGTGGGACCTCCCCACCCCAAGGCCCTTGGGCAAGACAGGTCCTTGGGCTTCTCCAGGGCTGGTACTGGCTGCCAGGGACCACACAGCCAGTCTACACACACACACACACACACACACACACACACACACACACACACACACACACACACACCCCACCCCCCACCCCTCCCTCCCTAGCCTCCTTCCTCCTAGTCTCCGTGGTGAAGGTTTCCCTCAGGCCCATTTTTCCCATTCTTCTGGCAGCCTGAGCCTAACTGTGAAAATCCAGCTCTCCCTGGCCAGGCCAGGTTATGTAAGAGGCCCCTGAGGCCCTGGGGGAGGGGCAGGCAGAGCCCCGCCCTCCGGCCTGAGGCCTGCACCTCCAGGCCCACAGGCCTCTTCCTGTGGGGCTTCTCAGCTGCCGCCTTCAAGTCTCTCTGTTCCCAGTCACCAGGGCCATTCCTCCCTCCCTACCTCCCAGCCTTAAACTCCCTGCCCAGCTGCAACACCCCCACTCAAAATATAATCTCCACCAATGCATTCATCCTCTTTCAAAAATCAGCTTTACCTGACCTTTCCAGAATCCTCATGGAATCAAACATGCCCAGTTCCCTCCACCCCTGCCGTCCCCGTAAAGTAACTCAATCCCCATTCCACCGCTTGGGTCTGGGTGAAGCGGAGGAGCAGGCCGCTGTCACCAGGGGCCACGCCTCAAGCTGCGTGGATGCTCTGCATTCTCAACCTGGAACGCAGACAGAAAGGCCCAAACCTCCCGCAGACCAAAGGAAGGATGTGACTAAGGAGAGGCTGGCCACATGTCCCCCAGGAGGCTTCTCAAGGGACATTCTCTGTCCCCAGGGCTTCCGCAACTCCAGACATGCTCGCAGGCTGAGACCCCTAATTGTCTGAGGGAGGGAGGTCTAGCTCCAAGGGCAGACCCACCTTAAAGGAGCAAAGGGAGCAGCAAATGAATCAAAATGCCAGCACGTGTCCAGTGGGAAGTCACCTGATGTAAGTCACAGCTTGCACAGCGTGACTTACACACGCACTCCCTGTAAGCAGACCAGTATCAGAAGCCAAAACACTAGCAGAAGTTTGCCTGTGAAAGTGAACAGTGAGGGATAAACTCAACGTTTTAGAGCCATAGACTTTGAGAGCCACAGGGGGGCGGGGCAGAAAGCCTTCAGAGGGGTCCACTAGCCCTGTCTCTCTTCCCTGATCATAGTCAAGGTGGGTGTCTGAGACTCCATACATGGGCAAACACGTGCGCCATTAAAGCTTGTCAGTCCCTGGGCCCAGTCACCTCTGCCAGCCTGCACGCTGAGGTGCATGTGTCATTTCCTAGTTCAGCGCTCAAGGGCAGCTCTACTTCTGCCAGCTCCACGTTCTTGGATGGCACCTTGCTGCTGCCCCAGGGTTCAATGGCTGTGGGGAATCCAGGAATGACTGCAACTCTTTCCTGGACCCCGGACAGCAAGGAAGGAGAATGAGGGTGTGGATCACGAAGGGTCCCCTGCCCTGCCCCATTTTCCAGGCCCAGCCACGTACTTACTTGTCCCCTCATTTCAGTAGCTGGCAGAGAGTCATAATTGAATTTGCAGTAGGGCTGAGAATGAAAAAAGAAAACCCTTTACGGGTCTGGGATTAATTTATCCCTGATGATGGCCGCACTCGCACGCTCCTTTCTGCTTAGGTTTCCAGAGCATATTCTGGCCGACGATGGGAAACCCACACCTACACACACGCGGAGAGAAAGCATGTGTGCCCTGGGTGCGCGCTGGGGTGCATGCGCCTGTGCCGATGCCTGCCTTTGTGACCGGATCTGAGGGAGCATGGGGATTCCGGGGGCGGGGTGGGGGGCGGGGGGCGGCTGAGCAGACTGGGATGTGACCATCTGCACGAGGGGGTCGGCACGGGGTGGGGCGTGGGCATCTCCAGTGTGCGCATCTGCAGACGCTCTCACCCAGCCCACCTGAAGGTGACATGGCTGAGGCCCTGCTGCTGGCTGTGAAAGGAAAGCCGGGCCCCCGTGGCCGAAACGCCGCGGGGTGGTGGGCCCTGCCAGGGTGTCAGGACGGCGGCGTGGTCCCTCTTACTCCTTTTGCATATGCAGAGCGCAGCGAGCCCCGTCCTTCCTGGGCAGAGAATGGAGTCGCCGTCACACCACACTGCAGGGACCCCCCCCCCCCCGCAAAAGGGAGCCCCTCCCTCCTGCCCTGCCTTCACCTTTACCATTCTCCCTCCTCCGCACCACCCAGGCCAGCACACAGCTTCTTTTTTTTCTCTTTTTTCCTTGTTATTCCTCACCTGAGAATGAATATTTTTTATTGATGAGAGAGAGAGAGCTCAATGTGAGATAGAAACATCAGTCGGTTGCCTCCCATAGGTGCCCTGCTTGGGGATTGAACCCGCAGCCTTTTTGTGTACGGGATGACTCTCCAAACAAATGAGCCATCCAGCCCATTTTCAAATGAATGCCACACAGCCTCTTTTCAAAATAAATTGAGCACTTACACTGTGTGTCACCTCAGGCAGTCCTCACAACACCCTATGAGGGAAAGACCACCATCGTTCCATGATTCAGGTAAGGAAATGGAGGCTAAAGGTAAAGCGGCTTGCCCACAAGGCCACACAAAGCCACACAGCAAGGCACAGAAGCAGGGCTTCGGCCTCTGTAAGCCTGATTCTAAAACCTGTTCTCTGGTAAAATCTCTCTGTTGACCAGGAATCTGTTGGGCTGGAAACCCTCTTGTCAAAGACTGAGGAAGCCTTTGAACCTCAAAGGTCTGTTTTCATACTGTGTCTTCCAGGTGGGAGTGCTCACAGGGCAGGCGGGCCTCTCTGCATTTTCATTCCAGGGAGAGCCAAGAGGGGTCCTTTCCTGGGGTTTCAGACAGTTTGGGTCTTCTGCCTTCCTCATCATGAGAGATCTTTTGACACCCTCTTCCTCTCCAGGTGACAAGCATGGATAGTAAAAGTGCTCCAGGAAAGAGAGAGGGCAAAACAGACTACAAACAGGGAAAATATCAAAGCAGGTATTTTAAAAATGCACTACTTATTGTAAGTGTGAGGGCTTCTGTGTGTATTTTGGTGTTTTGTTTCTTCCTTGGTTCCGGTCAAGTTCTTTTTGAGAGGCCCAGGACATCTGCTATGAAGCCAGCAGTAAAGGGACGTGTCCTCTTATAGACCTGAGCAAGCAGGGGGATGGATTGGGCCCAAAAAGCTGGGGTGGGGTGCACAGGTCGGCTCTGGGAGGCCCCCACAGGGGTCCCCTGAGCCTGTAAGTGGACGAAGCTGCCAGAGTCCAGCTCTAGACGGATGATAGATGCATGGCGAACCAGCCAGGCCGGGGCAAATACTCAGCCCCTCTGATGCAGGGCCAAATCAACCGCTGCCCCTCAACTCCATTCCACCCCCAGCCACACACAGGCCAGCCCTATAGAGTGAAGAAACATGGAATCTCTGATGAACTACTGGGTGATGAGGAAAATGTGACATGAGGCTTCCCAATCTGGACTCGGGGGGACACGAGGACACGCACACATATGGTGGTTGTCTCTGTCTTCATCCCGTATTCCGTTTCTAACTGGATAAACCTGGGAGCCGGAAGGCGGGAGCAGAAGGGAGCCAGCTCCGGAGGAGTGACGTCTGAGGTTCTGGTCTCTTTTTTGTCACTGCTGCATGTTCTTTCTGTTTGTCTGTCTGTCTCCGTCCCTCACCATGTGTCTGTTTCTTCTACATCTGTCTCATCTGCTGTCTCTTTTACACACACACATACACACACTCCAGGAAAAACCGAGACAAAAACAAAGGCAGAGAAACAGGGTATGAAACCCACATGGGCCAAACCACAGGGAATAGGAGCCGCTCGAGTTGTCCCAGAGGAAGAAACAACAGAAATGGGGAGAGGAGGGAGGAAAGTCCCCACTTGCGGGGGCAGTCTCCCAGCCGCCATCTAAGGACCAGCGAGTGTGTCACGCTGAACACTGGCCTTACCCTGTTTTCTTCCACAAGAGGGAAACACTTCCTGGGCTATCCCCACGTCCCAATCATGGGGCGCCCACCTGGCTCCTCTGGAAATTCCATAATCCTACATTTATGAAACACGTGGAGAGAGGATTGAGACAAGTTTGTGTTCCCTGGGGGTGGAAAGGGATGGGGCAGGGCGGGGGAGGGGCGCGTGCCCAGGGCCAAGCCGGGGCTGAGCTCTGCCTGTCTGCCGGCCTCCCTGTCGCCCCAGCCCGGGCTATCCACGCAGCCCTGGAAAAGGAACAGAACAGGGAGTGTATGTGCGTGTGCACGCAGAATATCTCTCCAAAACCCCAGCAGAGAAAATAAAGGCTGGGGACTGAGTCCTCTAGATATAAAAGGCTTATCAAGTTTTACCGAACCATTTTTTAACAGATGAGAGTGATTCTCCACATTGTAGCAAGAATGGGTCTCAAATGTTGAAAACTAACTGAATTTCAGAACATAAAAATCCTATTTGAAATGGCTCCAAGGGCCTGGGTATTTAAAGAGAACTTGCAATGAAACACTTAGTAAAGTCCTTTCAGTGAACAAAGCAGACATCTCATTAGGACTGAGATGTGATTCTAGCCCAGAGGCATAGGCTGAGGTCAGGGGGAGGAGGGGACAGTCCAGCCTGCTGGGCTTCAATGGTGGATGGGCACCAGGGCCGTCAGAGGAAAGATCCCAGAGGAAGGAGCCAAGCTGAGGCCTGAGCGAAGGGCAAAGGCCAGGCCCTCAAATGGTTCCACTCAGCAGAGCAGAGGGAATGGCAACAGGCGAAGGAAGGAAAGGCAGGCAAGCGGTGGCCCCTGGAGGGTCCGTGTGCCAGCACAGTCCACCTCCTCCCCCTGAGGAGCACCAGGTCCGGATCCCATCGGATCCGATCGCCTGAGGACAATGAAGAGAGCAGTGGAGAATGGGAAGGCTCAAGGCATGAGATTTGGCTTTCAAAGAGGCCGGCCTGCTGGGGCCTGATTGTAAATGGAGGTAGTGGTAATGGGAAGAGAAGTAACTTGATCCAGAGAAGATTCAAGAGCCTGAATCTGTAGGATGGGGTTCTAGGGGTTAGGAGGAGGCAGGACTCAAAGACGCCTCCCGCATGCCCAGCTCCAGCGGCTGGGTGTATGGAGGGAACTGCAGAGCAGAAACTATTTCCACAGGGTGGAGGATGGGGATGTCAGGGAGGCGATCTTGAGTTTGTGGTGCCTGTGGGTCACCCTGGGGAAGGTGCTCACTGGGGGAGCCGCGGGATAACATAGGCGCAGCGCGCAGCAGACCGGGGCTCTGGGGCCAGTGTCCTCTGGAGAGTAATGGAAGCCATAGCGGTGGCTGAGGCTGCCGAGGAGGTGTGCGGTGTGAGAAGACCAGAAGGAGGGGGCAAGGGAAAGAGAAGGGGGGGACAGAGAGAGAGAGAGAGGAAGAAAACTGGGTGGCTGTTGGATCCCGGGAGCCAAAGCGCAGCAAGAAGCAGAGAACGTTCAGCGCTGCCAGCTGCTGTCGAGCATTGGGGAGGGTGAGCGTCCACGGATTTAACAACCGGGGCTAGATGGGGCCCTGGTGTGAATTAGAAAAAGGTGCTCTTTCCTCAAGGTGGTTTACTTCTATCAGAAAACTACTGTAACACACTGATTTTATTAGAACAAAACGCTTTACTGCCATCTGCGGGAAAATTGTTATAATAAATAATAAATGTATGATGTCTCAGATGTGGTGCCTGTACAGCAGCCCTGGTTATTGGCAACTGCAGTAAAATCAGTCTTCAGGGGAGCAGAACGAAGTTTACCGTAAGGATGCTTTGAGTGGTGGGTAGCGCACTACCAAACCAAAGGTGGCTTCAACAACAAGGAATTTATGATCCCACATAACAGGACATCTGGAGGTAGGGCTGTTCCAGAGTTGGTTCTTTCTCCATGGTTCTCTGGAGGATGAGGTCCTTGCCACCTTCTGGGTGTTGGCTTCCTTCCTCAGGCTTGCCCTTCAGATGAAGATGAAGATGTGTCTCCTTGTGTGTCTTTTGTAGTTGAGGGCGGGGGTTGGGGGGGAGATATATAATTTTCTGAGAAACTTTTATCCTACCCCCACCCGCATAACCACCACTACCTTCCCCTCACTCTCATTGGTCATAAATGAGTCACAGGTCTCTGCCCAAACCAATCACTGGCACGGGTAATGGCTTCACTGCGATTGGCGTGGTCTAAGAAGACGCCTCTCCCCCCGAGGGCCGTGGTGGGAATTTCTCAGCACATGGCCACTGGGAAAGCAGACAGTATCAGAGTTCTTTCCTCAAAGGGGAAAAGAGAGAGGTGGCTGTTGGAGAAGGAGGCACACAGAGTCTGCCACAGGAATACAGTCAGACCGCAGCGGGTGGAGGAATGAGTGCGAGGTGAGGAGACAGGGAGACAGCAGGTACAGATGATGCTCTCTAGGACTTTGTGAAGTGAGGAGAGGCCATAAGCGAAGGGAGACATGGAAGGCCAAAACGGTATTTTGATTGTGCTCTAAACATGCATGAAAGTTGTTGTCCAAAATCGACTTGATGAATGAAACTGCCGCTCATAAAGCCAGACAGTTGGGAGTCATTTGGAATTTACCTCTCATCCCACACCCCTGCCCACTTTGGCCCTAACTGGTCAATCCTCAGGGTCTATCAGGTCTAATTGCTCAGTATCTCTAGAATTCCCTATATCTGTGCCAGAGTTTTGCAACAGCAGCACTATCAGTATTTTGAACTGGATAATTCTGTGTGTGTGTGTGTGTGTGTGTGTGCGCGCGTAGGGGGCACTGTGTGTGTGCGTAGGGGGCACTGTGTGTGTGCGTAGGGGGCACTGTGTGTGGGTGTGTGTGTGTGTAGGGGGCTGTGCGTGTGTGTGTGTGTAGGGGGCTGTGCGTGTGTGTGTGTGTGTGTAAGGGGCACTGGATAATTCTGTGTGTGTGTGTGTAGGGGGCACTGTGTGTGTGTGTGTGGGTGTGTGTGAGTGTAGGGGGCACTGTGTGTGTGTGTGTGTAAGGGGCACTGTGTGTGTGTAGGGGGCACTGTGTGTGTGTGTGTGTGTGTGTGTGTGTGTGTGTGTGTGTGTAGGGGGCACTGTCCCGTGCAGTAAAGGGTACTTAGCAGCTCCTGGATGCCAGTAGCTCCCTCACCTTCCACCCTTCAATCATAACGATCAAAAACATCTCTAGGCACCGCCAAATGTGTCCTGGGAGGCCCAGGGTGGGGGGATTGCCTCTGTTCAGAACCATTGCTCTGTGCTCATGTGGAAATTCTTTTAGATCTTTGAACCAGTGCATTATAATTGACTATCTACATGTATCTCTTTTCTACTCAGTTGTGAGCTCTGGGAACCAAGTTTATCTTGCTCAGCTTTGCCTCTCTAGGGCCTAGCACTCTGCCCGGTACACGAATAGCCAAATATATATTTCTTTAATCAATGAATAAAAGGAATGAATGAATGATCACTCCTGTCCTGCCTTTCAGATCTTCTCCAACTGGTTGCTGAACTAATAAACCAGCCTTTAGAATGTCCCTCAGCAAATGGCCACACAGCATCTTAAGCCATTGTTCTTTGTCCTTTTTGATCACAGACCTTGTTGAGAATTAAGGGATATCACTAGACCCTCACCCCCCTCAAAGTCTGTAAGACTTACATAACCTGAAGCCCACCCATGTGTTACCCAGAGGACTCCTATTTCTCCAGATAAGACTGAAGCTAGAATTTTTCCCAGTACATTGTTCTTCCTTGTCTCTAGGATGAAGTTCTAACTCCAAAGCTGCACATAAAATGCCCTTCAGCACCTGTTCTTGCCCTTTCGACCCTCTTTCCCTCGCCTCTCAGCACACTCCCCTGCAGGCTCCCCTCCCCTGATCATGCCCTGCACTAGCCTGCGCTCTGACAGCTCCAGACGTGCCCTCCACCCCCGTGGCTCAGCACCCGCTCCCCCTCTTAGCCACAGGGCATGTCTAACACTTCACTCAGATGATATTTCTCCTTGAGGGTCTCCTGCTCTCGCTACCCTGGGGCGGCAGGTACCCCATCTCTGCTACTCCCAAAAGAGCACAAAACACCATGGTTTCCTAATACGCTTTTCAGAAGCCACGTCACCGCCGTATCCTCAGAAGCTGCTTCAGGACTGCCATGTGGAGTATCTCAATGGGCGTTTGCTGGGTGTGGTGTTGCCTCACCATCCACTCCCCACTTCCCTTGTCTTTGCTTGGTGGCCTACACCAGGGAGCAGTTTCAACCTCTAGGAATAATGCCAATTTTAGCTGAAGCCCACCCTGGTGAGGGCAGAGCAGAGACAGAGTACAAGTTCTTCGTGACCTAGTGGAGGAGTTGGTTCAGTCCTCCCCCGAAGCCAGTCCCGAACATTTTGTTTCCATAAAGCCATTAAGTAAGTTCCCTTTACTAGTTTGAATAATGTGTTCTATTATCTGCAGCTCAGAACAAGAAAAAGCAAATGAACGAATGAAAAAAATTAATGAGTGGGCACAATCAGTATTCCCCAAACCTCTTCTAACCCAGCCAATAGTTGCATGGCGTGCGTTCATTTCCTCCTGCCTCCCTGGACCTGGAAGAGGACTTTCCTTCCAAGGCTAACCCTGTTCTCTTCTCCAGAAACTGGTTCCATTAATTATCCCACATTCTGTCTTGTGTCTTTGACCTTCCCCTCCCCAGTGGCTTCCCCCTCTCTACCTTCAAATATTCTCAGGTCTCCCCAGCCTCTCAAGCCCTGTCAGCACCTCCTGAGGCCACAGCCCCACCTCCTCCTCCCTTTGCCCCGGACTCCTCTGCAGGATGGCTGGCTCTCGGGGCCTTCGCACAGGCATGCACAGTGGGTCCTCGGGGAAAGCTCCCACCCGGCTGACCTTCTGAGAAGACTTTTGGACCCTGGTCCCTGCTCCATGTTCTGTGTGAGGTGTGGCCACCTGGCTCCAGGGTCCCAGAGTCAAGGTCTCAGGACTGACTAGCCACCCAGGCGCTCAGGGCCCATGCAGAGCTGGATGCCGAAGGCCACCTCCGGCCTAGCCTCCCCTGAAGAAAGCCCCACTTAGTATTCAAGGTGCAGCTCCCTCTTCCGGAAGCGCTCGCATTGTCAGCTCTGTGCCAACCACTCCCAATCCTGCCAATCAGGTAGGGGGACCTGGCAGGGCCTCTGTCTAGATCTCAGAGTGCAGTGAAGAGCCAAGGGGTCTGGAAGGATCACTTCAGGGCCTTGGGGCCTGGGCCAAGAGAGCCGGCTCACTGAGGGAAATAGGAGAAGTCCCCCTGGGTAACAGGAGAGGAGGCGGCCAGCTGTGCTCCAGAGTTCCAGCCCCTCGGGGCAGAGAGGCAGAGGCTTCTATTTTAGAAATACAATGTTTTCATGCTTTTTGCTTTTCCTCTAAGTATGTTCTTGCTGCTCCCATAGATTAAGCTTGATTCCTGCAGGAGATGTCAGACCTTTAGCATTTGTCTTGGCAAATGCTAAGCTTCAGACCACAAGAAAAAGGTGTGTTGTCCAGACCAGATCTTGAAGGTAGAGTGAGGAAGCAAAGGAAAGGAATTGCAAGAAATCCCAAGAGCACGGGGGACAAGGTCACAGCCAGGGGACAAGCAACCCTCCCTGTCTGGAGAGTTTCTGGGCCAACCCATTCCTTGGGGCTCCGTTTGTATAAAGTGGAACCACTTCCCAGGTGTGGTCAAAGAAACTCAGAAGGTACAGGCAACTACCACCTAAGCAAAAGACACCTGGAAAAGGAAGAGGAGACACCTGAGTGAGGAGGGGAGGGGAAGAGGGAAAGTCCTGGAGACACAGAATACACTGGCTCTTTTTTTAAAAATTGATTTTAGAGAGAGAAAGAAAGGGAGAGAGGGCCCTCAATTTGTTGTACCACTTATTAATGTATTCATTGGTTGATTCTTGTATGTGCCCTGACCAGGGATTGAACCTGCAACCTTGGTGTCTCAGGATGATGTTCTAACCAGCTGAGCTACCTAGCCAGAGCTAATACCATGGGTCTTGAAGCAAGCCACACAAAGCCTCAAAGCCTACCTCACCCCAACCAAAGTCTTGTCAAAGGATTCACAGTCCCGCTCAAAACGCAGAGCCAGAGATATCACACACCCCACTCCCACCCCACCTACCCAGACACAGGCCCTGGACAATCCCCCCTACCCCTCATTCAGGTACTAAAGAAATACACACACCAACACAGCTTTGTGGTTCCAACTGTTTTATACTGAAATACACGTGGGCTGATCCCAAAAGGGTCAGACTGGGAGAGAAAGAAACAATGAAAGCGGCGATCCCAGGGCTCGATGTTACCAACTCTTGGAGCAAGTGCCAGTCCACCTGTCTGTCTGCTCACCCGTCTGTCTGCCCACCCCGGCAGGGCGGTCAGGCCTGGAGGTCTGGAGGAGCTCAGCTGAGCTGGGCAGAGGAAGCAGCCGGTCCTGAGTCCTCAGCTGAAGGGTTTCACCAGCTTCATGGCAGCATAGTTCTAGAGGGAGGGAGGAGACAGGGACACGTGATGGCAGCTGCCAAGAGAGACAGAGCAGGGGAAGGAGGCTCATCTGCTCAACCACCTGCCCAGATCTCGCCTCACCTCACTTCACTCAGCTCAACGCTGCCCACCTGGTGCTCTTGCCAATCGCACAAGCCCAGACCTTCCTAAAACTCCTCTGGACCCTTCCACTTGGGGGCCACAGCTCATCCGTCCGGGGCCCGTTCCCACGCTCCAACAGCTGCCTAGAGGATTCTGACCACGGCCTCTTCCATCAGACGGGTGACCTGAAGGCATGGTCATGATTCTCCCCCTCCCACAGGGACTCGGGGCTCACTGGCCACCACAGTCCTGTCCAGAAAGGACAGAGAGAGAGAGAGAGAGAGTTGGGGGGTTGGGTGTATGGGGATGACCCACGACGCAGGCCAGCACCTGGGATGGGTCACCCCTGATTAGATCCTGGCTGCTGTAGGATTGAAAGGAATCTCCCATCCCCACTCCTCCCCCCAAAACCATGAAAACACATACAACACAACACAGGGCTCCTAATTGGGACAGTATGTTCCCCAGCGCCAGCCCGGGAAAGCCAACTCTGGAAACAAAGCCTTCCCGCCAGATCGCCTCCTGCCTCCCTACACTGGCCCTGCTCCCGGCTGACTGGCGGGGCGCTGGGAGGAATCAGACAGGCTGCCCTCCTTGTCTCCCTCCCAGGAGAATTTTCAAGAGGGCGGGAGATTAGACCAACCTGAGGAGAGCAGCCCTGGCCTTGGGCTCTTCTCTGCCTGGCCCTCTGCCTTTCCCCTGAGGCCAAAAAGCCAGGTGAAGGTCGTGGGGCCAACCAGGCGATTGGGCAACTTGGCTGGAAAGAAGTAGGATCTACCCAGGTTGTAGCAAAGGTCTGCCGACACAGCCAGTCTGCAGTCTCAGGCCCAGGCTGCCCCTTGAGCCCTGCACCTAGGATCTGACCCCCATATGCCAGCTCCAAAACAGGGAAGGCAGGGTTGGGATTTTAAAGACAACCATTTCCAGAAGAATTCAAAGGAGGGTGACGGCCACTGTCAGGGGCCTAGGAGACAAGGGAGAGCTCTAACCCGGGCTAGTGGTCCAAGGGCTCCTTTGCTCCTGCCCACAGGGCCCGGGGCTAAGGCTGCCCCAGGGGCAAGTAAGGACCAAGGGCTGGAAGTGACTGGAAATGCCTCTCGCAGCCAGGCAGCGGGGCCTTCTTCCCCAGGTCCTGACGGCCTGATGTGCTGCCCAAGCACCTCACAGGGAAGGGCCCGGCTGGCTGAGAGCGGGACAGTGGTGATGTCGCTTTGGCCCTGCCCCTGCTCTTCTCTTCAGGAGGAGGCTGGCTTGATGTGAAGCCCCTCAAAGGAAGGTGAAAGAGCTCCCCTAATCACAGTGCTAGGGACAGCAGGTCGAAGCTGACCTAGCCCAAACCCATCTGTCCTTATGCAGATGGGAAGGCCTTGCCAAGATCACATGGAAGGTCACTGGCAGAGACAGAAACCAGCCAACATCTCCTGACTCCCAGGGCAGAGCTCCATCCTGCATGACAGCAATTCTCCAACCTAAACGTGCCCAAATGCAGGTTCTCCTCAGCAGACTGTGGCTGGCCCAGGACCCTGCATCTCTAACTTGCTCCATGGGGCTGCTGTTAGAAATGCAGTTCAAGGTCATTGCGCTATAATGTTGCTGAGATGCCAGAGGAACGTACCACCTGGTTATGTGCCATTTTGCGTAAAGCAGCAGAACCTGTTGAGGATGGCGAGTAAGCACTTACTCTATCAGCAGAGTGCACCTCCTACGATGAAGACAGTTAAGCCACAAAAGCCATCCCTTCAGTCCCTAACATGGACGGGGGGGGGGGGGGGGGGGATGGCAGCGGCGGGGGTTGGGGCGGCGGGGAACGACAGCAGAGGGAACTGTCTGGTCTGGGCTGTAAGTGACAAAGGAGGGTATAGGGACAGGATGGCCAATGCAAGGGTCTGTACCAGTTGTCCTCTGCCTAAACTCCCCCTGCCTGAGCCTCATGACGGAGCACTTGACTGCACCCTTGTCTGCCCTCCTTCACTGGCTTCAATGTGTCCCCAGAGGGGACTAAGCTCCCCAGTGGCACAAGCCTCATCACCTGCTCCTTCATCCCCACAACACCCGCCCGCCTCTCAGACACACTGAGCAGGCTTAACAAAGTCTTCCCCTGAAGGAAGTACGGCCCGACGCACTCAGGACGAGAGGAGGCAGGCCTGAGGGGCCCTGGGCAAATGGGGCCTCACCCTTCTGACCCGGCACCCGGGGCCTGCCCGATCTGGGGACACGAGATCCCAGGCCACAGCTCCCACTGCAGGATGCCGAACTTGCCCTTCCACGGCCCATTATCCACTTGTATTTGTAATTTCGTCTTCCTCTGCTTCAGAGCACCCTCCACGTTGTACAAGCTTCAGTGACCTACAATGTGGGCGCACCCTTGGACCACAGCCGTATTTGGCCCATCAGCCATGGCTCTTCTTGCTGAGCCTCAGAACGTATTTCGGCAAGGTGCTCCGGGCTCCAGCCCACTTAGAGGGCCTGGCCTGCAGCAGGCCACATCGGCCACCCTGGACCTACACGCTCCTTTGTCACTTGTGGCCCAAGCAATCTCTTCTGCTGTTCCCCGCAGTTTAGGTTAGGGACCAAAGGGGGGGGCTTTGTGCTTTTAACTATAGGAGGTGCACTCTGCTGATACTGTAAGTCCTCACTTAACATTGTCACTTTAAGTGAAACGACATATAATGGAACCAATTTTTACCATAGGCTAATTGATATAAACAAGAGTTAAGTTCCTATGGCATCATGTCAACATTATAATGAAATAACAACATTAAAGGGCATTTCTAACAAATGGAAAACCTGCTGATACGCAGGCTTGCTGGTCACAGTGGGAGAGCGCCCTCCACAGGCCGCCTTCTCCTCCTCCTGGGGGATTCACACAGGCAGGCAACTCCCAGCGCAGACTGCTCTCCGCAGACACTGCACGTGGCGGTGGCCTGGCACTGACAGGGACTGGGGCCCACGGCGTCCAGGGCCAGGGGTTAGGAGCTGTGCAGACTGCCCTGCAGCCCTGAGCCAGTCCCCTCCCCGCTCTGGGTGCCTCCTTCTTTGTCGTTCAAATCAGGGTGACATGGAGGTGATTATGCCATTCTCTATTTTCTTATCAGCTTGAAATTTTCATTTTGAAAAGTTTAAAATTTTTAAAGAACACTAAAAGTCAGGTATCAGCCTGGTAACACTGTGGTCCCTCCAAGGTTTGAAGTTCCAGAGACACTGCGGGGGGTGGAGCTGGAGCATTTTCAGGGCTCCCCTGATGAGCGGTAAGGACCAGGGAAGCCCAGATGAGAAGAGAGCCCCGCATCTCCCTCCCTTGTGTGAGGAGCCACAGAGCTGGGGGTGCTGGCAGGCGGCAGCTGGCTTCTTACCAGGGAAAAGGGACCCCTTATGTGCACTGTGCCACGTGAGAGGCTTCTGGGCTACCTCCTGCGCAGCCACACCTTCCCCCTTGCCTCCTCTGCTGCAGAAGGCAGGACATACTCTATCTTGGCCCTCAGATGGACAAGGAGACCGTCTCCCGGCCCCAGGTAATTTCTCTGGACCTCAGCAGGTGCCACCTTCACAAACAGAGAGATCTTCTTCTCTGTTCTACCATCCGCACCTTCTCTTCCTGACCCAGCCCCACACCCTCCTTCAGGACGTGTCCCCCACCTACCCCTGCTCAGGCGGCTCACCTTCCACCAACCCTTTGATCACATAGTCTAGGGGCTGGCTGAGGACAGCCATGTCTCCCCATCAAGATCGAGTTCAGTTTCCCCTATTGGACTAAGAGCTCCCCAAGGGCAGGACTTTGTCTCCCTGCCAGACTGGGGACTTCCCAGATTAGGAGTCATGTCTCCCTCATCAGACCACGGGCTCTGCAAGGACAAAGGCTGCTTCTCTCCATCAGACTGGGGCTCTTTGAGGACAAGGACAGACTCTCCATCCATGAGACTAGGTGCTGCTGGAAGTTAAGAGCTATACCCCGACATTAGAGCAGGAGCTCCTCCAAGACAGGGCCTGCGCTTTCCCCCCTTAGGCCTGCTCACCGGGAAGGCGTACACGAAGATGCCCAAGAACAGCAGCAGGATGAAGAGGATGATGAAGAGGATGATGGCGCACCGGAACCGCCGCCACAGGATGAACTTCATAGTCTTGTACGGGGAGGTGAACCAGAGGAAGGAGGTGTCAGGGCGCCTGGAAGTGAGACCCCAGAGGTCAGCAGGGCAGCCCTACCATGACTGCTTTCTCCAAGCCCTGCTCCCAAACCACCCTGGCCCTCCACAGTCAGCCCCCAGTCCCCGCTCCAAACTCAGCCCTTCACACCCGCATTCCCTTCTTCTCCAAACCTTTGCTGGGGTGTGAGCCCCACCCATGCTTCCCTCCTATAAGCCCTACACACCCTCAGGGGCCTGGTTCTCTGCCACCCTGTCCAGGGCACCTTCCCTGCTGCCTTCTTTCCTTCCTGACCCAGGACTTAATCACAGATTAGAGGTTTCACAGCTGGACAGAACCTCAAGGGGCTGTCACATTAAGTGAGCAATGGCTTCTGAGCTCCAGAGAAGCTAAGCCACCTGCCTAGGTGCACATGGCTGGTCCATGGTCAGGGAAAGAGGGTAGGAAGTAAACTCAAGCAGCTGAGTTTCTCTCACAGCCAAGAACATCAAAATCTTCTCCTGGGTCAGTCTCACAACTCAGAGAGCATACAGAATTTTGTGTCTCAATAATGGCTATTTTAACTGCATGCTGCTGGGTCTCCTGGGCCTATGTTGCCTTTCCTCACAGACCCGGCATCCTTGGGCCAGGATGGCTGTCCCTGCTCCCAGCCCCGGGGCACTTGGGACAGCACTGTGATAAAGTGGGCTGTTGGTGCTAAGTCTGACTCGAGCCATGCAGGCCACGGGGGAGCACCCAGCAAAGGCAGCCCTGACACCACCCTACCCCCAACAGTCTCTCAGCCCCCAGGAACTTCCATCAAGGCTTCTACATCCACTTAGGAGCCTATGAGGTAGGGAAGACAGGGACTCTTCCCCCCATTTCACAGGTGGGAAAATTAAGGCTGAAGGACGGAAAGCCACACGGACACCCTAGAAGAGCCATGGAAGGCAGCTTGGTCAGGGGAAAGACCCTGATTGGGCTCCAGGGCCAACCAGATCAAATGTGAGAATTCCAGCTTCACCACTTTCCTTATTCAGCTTTGCTGAGATTGTTTCCTCCTCTGTGAAATGGAGATGGTAACAACAGCCCAGCAGAGAAGGTTCCATAACACAGCATATACATGCTACACAACAGCTTGCTTGGCATGCAACCAGCAGCTAGCCAGCAGTGCCTACTTCTGGAACCAGCTGGGGAGCCCAGTGTTCCTGGAATGATGTCTGTCGCCTGCCCCCTAACACTCTGTGGCCCTCTCCAGGCCACCTGGGCCTTGTGACCTCTGTGGGATGCCTCCTAGACTGTAGCTACACCTCCCTGCTGCCCTGGCATCAGAGGTCAGGGGCTGGGCACTGACCTTGGGTCCTCGAGTTTAGGGTTCATGTTGGGCTCATCCCGGCCCTGGCCAGCAGGCCGCTCCTCGTGCTCACTCTCTGCTACAATCTCCAAGGTCATCTCCAGCTTGCCCTGCAGGGACAGAGGGAACCTGGTCAGGGACACAAAGGCTCTGCACAATGGTGTGGAGAGGAGCCAGATCGGGACAATTGTGAGAGCCACTTTATTTCATTTATTTAATGATATTAGGCTGATCTGATCATAAAAACAGTACTGCTCCTTGCAGAACATTTATAAACTACAGAAATATACAGGCACACCTTGTTTTATTGTGCTTTGCTTACTGCACTTTGCAGATGCTGCATGTTTTACAAATGGAAGATTAGATCCTCCACCAGCAAAAAGATTCTGACTCGTTAAGGGCTCAAATGATAGTTAGTATTTTTTAGCGATAAAGTATTTCTAAATTAAGGTATGTACATTGTTTTTTAGACATAATGCTATTGCACACTTAACAGACAATGGTATCGTGTAAACATAACTTTTATATGCACTGGGAAACCAAAAAATTCATGTGACTCATTTTATTGTGGTTGCCTGGAACTGAACCCACAATATCTCCAAAGTCTGCCTGATAAAATAAGGAGAGTATCGGGCATACCTCCACTATGTGGAGACCAGCACTAGTAACAGCTGTATGCATCAGGGCTGTTTTTCTCTGCAAGTGAAATATCACACTGTGTATATATAGTTCTATGGCTTGCTCCTTTCCCTTAGAAAGATATTCTATACTGTTACATATCCTTTTGCTTTGTAACAGCTGTAAGACATTCTGTAGGATGGTTGACCATAATTTGTTTCATAAAGTACTTATTTTGGTTCATTTAGGCTATTTCCAGTTCTGCAATATTATAAATAATGCTGCAACAAACACCCCAAAACCCAATTTTTTTTTTTATTTTAGCTGGTTATTTCTTTAGGAGAGATTTTTAGAAGTGGGATGACAGAGGCCAAAGGCATAAATATTGTTAAATCTCTTGCTGTATGTTACCAAATTGCTTCCGCACATGGTAAAACCATTAGCATCCCCCCAGAAGTAAATGAGAAGCCTGTCTGCGTCTTCACCAGCAATGAGCATTTCTATTTTTTAAATTCTAATTTAATAGGCAAAAATTTTTTTCTTATTTTTCATATTAAAAAATGTTTTTATTTAATTTCTAGAGGGAATAAACCTTTTTAAATGTTTGATGTCCAACTGTTCCTCTTTTGTGTTATTTATGCCTGCCCTTTGCTCATTTTTCTGTTGAGGTGTTAGCTATTTCTCGTCAATTGTTTTAATGCCTTATACAACAAGGACATTTTATCTCAAGGGCCACTTTAGGGGCTGGCTGACTGCCTGCTATTTTTAAATAAACTGTCAGGGATTCACTTCCTCTGCAGGGGAAAGACAGTTCACAGCCCCCTGTCACACCCCTGAGCAGACCTCTGGACAAGAACAGTAGTGCAAGGACAGTCCCGTGTAGGGTCCAGCTCAAATGACAGAGGCAAGACCCCTGTCCTCTACAGGAGGCCCAGGCCAGAGGGGATCTCAGCACACGGATCATGGTTAAGGCCAAGGCACAAGACCAACAGGGTCAGACAAAGAAAAAGGGGTCAAAGGGAGTTAGATTTCAACAGGCTTACCTGGTATGTGAACCTCAAGGAGAGGAAGCCTGGGAACTGGGAAGGGAAGGGGGCTGGTGCCTTGGAAAACCAAGAGGGTGAGCAAGAGCCGGGGAGAAGAGCGCGGATGTGCCTGGTGATTCCCGCGAGAGAGCGGCTCCGCGCCTCCGCGCCCCCGCGCCCCCACGCCTCCCCGGGGTTACGGAAGCAGACTTACCGCCAGTATCTTCTTCTCACCCTCCTCTGCCACACAGGGCCACCAGCCCTTCACTGTTTTCTGTTCAAAAAGGGACACAAACCACTCGGGGTGGAAAGTGTCATCCAGCAAGTCCAGGGAGCACTTCTCCGCTGTCTTGGCGGGCTTGGGCATGCGGTTGAGATCCAGCTGCAAGGCGCCTGCAGCAGAGGAGGGTTTCTCAGTCAGGGGCAGCGAGGGCCGACCCCGGGGCTGGGCGGGTTCCCCAAACACTCCCTGCCACCTCCTCAGCCTCCCTCCACGGGCTCTGCTGCAGGTCAAAACCCTCGAACTCCTGCTCCCCAGACATGACCTCTTTCTCCCTCCGCGCAGCTTCCCATCGATCTCCTTGTGCCCGCTAATCTACGCTTACTGATCCACCGTATAAGACAGCTTCCCACTGCTCAACTATTCCTCCTACTGTGCACGAATCTATTCACCCACCCATTGTCTACATCTATCGTCCATCAAGTTTTAATTGTTTTTATTGTGGTAAAATCTATGTGACATAAAATGTGTCATTTTAATTCAAAATGCATCACTCCTAAAAGAAACACCATACCCATTAGCAGTCTCCTCCATTCCCCCCTTTTCCCAATCCTGGCAACCACAAGCCTACTTTCTGTCCATATAGATTTGCCTATTGTAGACATTTTGCATAAATGGAATCATACAATATGCGCCTGTTTGTTGCCTGGCTCCTTTCACTTGGCATGTTTTCAAGGTTCATCCATGTTGTGTAGCATATGTCACAATTTCATTTCTTTCTATGGCTGAATAATATACCATTGTATGGACAGACCCCATTTTCCTGGTTAACGTTTATGGTTGTGATGGGGCCGTTACAGTCCAGCCTGTTGGCCCCACACAAGGCTGTCCTCTTCGCCCCACTTCTCACCCCTGCAAGAGCACCCCCATCGGCCCAGGGCTCCCCGCTCCCCAGCTCAGGGTTTCAGCACACTTCGGTCCCACCAGCGTCCTGCCTGGGGCTCGGCGGTTGGAGCTGGGTTCCTTCCTTCAGTTATCATTCAGGCACAAGGGTGAAGAGTGTCCTGAGCCCCTCACTCGCTGGGCTCAGTCTACATCTAGACTGGAGGATGGGGTGGGGAGGCGGGGAGGCAAACCTGCGGCCCGACAGCCAGTGACGGCCAGCGCATGCTTGCACTGCCTTCAACTTGCGTTTCCCTCTCTTCCTTACGCATCTGAGTCCTCCCGTGCAGCATGGCCGCATGTCCAACACCGCCTCTGCTGACAGACCCCCCCTGCTGACCACCTGGCACTACTCTGCATCACAGATCTCACTCAGCACCAGCGACCAGTGACTCTGAGCTCCCTGAGGGCAGAAAGTAGGGTTGCACCTGCTGCCAGCCAGCCAAGAGTGGCACACACACACAGTGCGGGTCCCGGGATAGCCCCCAATGGGCAGAACGGTGCTGACCAGAGGCAGTGCTCACCCAGAAAGTCGTCAAAGGAGAACTTGTCATTGTCCCAGATCTGGAAGATCACCCGGGCTGGGATTTTGCTCTCAGTCTTGTCCAGCCGCCAGAAAGCATCCTGGCCCAGAGGAGGAGCAGGGAAGGAAGCGGGAAAGAAAGATTAGAGAGTGACAGTGGTCCCTTCCAGCCTGGAAGGCTGCCTGGAGGAGGCAGTGGAATGCGACATCCCTTGGGTACTTGCCAGAGCCAGATCCTGGTGGGAAGATTGGTAAGACCCCAGAGAGCAGTGTTCAAGGTTCAGGAGGGTTCCATGCAGGATCCCTTCACATAGGTGGTTCCTCTAATCCTCCCAATCCTGTGATTCAACATTCTCACTCCCATTTTGCAGATGATGAAAAAGAGGCTTGAAGAAGTTAAGAGTTGGCCCAAGATCTGACAGCTAATAATAATATTAATATTGCACTTCTTATGCACCAGCCCTTTACCACGACGAACACCTTTATCCTTCCAATAACCTATAAGGGAGACACTAGCCGTGCAGCTGAGGGAACCAGAGCAAGTAACTTGTGAGTTATACCCCTGGGAAGTGGCAAGCCAGGGTTCACACCCGGGAAGTCAGGTTTCAGGGTCCTGTTCCATCCTCTAAATCCTGCTCTGCCCTTGTGATATGGGGACAGAATGGAAGGGCTGGGAACCTGAGGCCACCCCCACCCCAACCCTGGCTGTCACCAGAAGGGTCCCCCTAACACACTGCTGTAAGAAGCTGACACGGGGGGGCAGTGACCCCAGCTCCTCCCTCACCATGCCAACCCACCCACCTTCGCCTCCAAAAAGCTTGTCAAAAGCCTCTGGTGCTGGGAAGTTCACCACCCTCCTGCTCTCCCCACCCCACCTCCCTCGGACCAGGCAGCTAGAAACAGTGTCACCTTGGGCCTCTTCCCAGAGGTCCCTTGGAGCCGCTGCAGGGCGGGGACTGTGCATGCCAAGGCCTGGGTTTACCCTGGATCCAGCCACACTCAACCCAGAGGACTGTCACCGGGGCTTTCCTGTTCACGCCCGTTCTCTGTCCTCTCATTGTAGCTTCACCTGAGAGAGCAGCAAGCACAGGGAACGTTCTGCCCGGCCCGCAGGTGATGGGGGCACAGTCCTGAGAGCCAGGTCATAGTGGGGGCCTGACCGAGCCTTGGAGGGGCAGACCCCACGGGGAGGTGGGGAGCACTGCTGACCACACAGGGCTGGGCTGGCCCTGGGTGCCCTGTACCCACCGCCCTGCTGCCCAGTCAGGCAGACCCACAGTGCTCCTGAAGCAAAGACCATGCCCCGTGAGGAACGGCCACCTTGCAAAGTGCCCGGCCTCAGTCTGGACGGCAGCCTGAGTTGGTGAAGGGGCTCGGGTCCCCAGCTGGGCCTTCGCCCCCCAGCCCCTGTCTGGTGCCCCCCCTTTTCCGGGCCCCAGCCCTCCTGCAGGTGCCTCCGTCCTCTGGCGGGGCTTTTATGGCCAGCACCGCAGGCCCGCCTGCACAGGCCGCCAGCAGCCTCCATTCCTCTGGCCGGCATGGTTTATGGGCTCAGTAATGAGCCAGAGGTTCAAACGGCCCCTGGTGGGAGCAGCTGGGCTGGGGCTCCAGCCTGGGGAATGGCCCCCCAGGTCCCAGGCGCTCATTATGCTCCCAGTCTGGGCCCTTTTACTAGCTGTTTATTTGCAGGGTGGGTGCCTGACGAGCAGGCAGGCCCCGGTGGGTGTGCTGGGCTCCAGGTGGGGAGCCGACCAGGGCAACCAGCGGTGGTTCAAAGCAGCCAGATGAAAGGAGACCTTGTACTTTACGACAGTCTCGTCTGGTTAATGGGGTCCCTGGAGGGCCTGCCTGCCAGAGGCCCTGAACCCCTCGGCAGAGGGCTGGCTCTGCGGCGGGGCCTCGGAGCCCAGAGGTGGCGCAGCACCCCTGCACAAACCCACCCCCAGACTAAGCCTTCAGCCCAGACCAGCTCCCTGGTGCCCGGCTGTGTGCACAGCCCCACTTGCCTCCTAGGGTCCCTTTTCCCAGACGGACCACTGGCTCTGCCTGGGTCAAGCCAGTTCCTCCCTCATTCTCCTGGTTGCCTTCAGGACCCTGTGGACTCTCCTCTTCACCCTCGTCCACCCGCCCTCCAGCCAGCCTCCCCGGGGCCTGGCACCACACTGACTCCCCTTCCTCCTCTCCCCCCCGCAGTCTCCATGGCCTCTCATCCTTTCACGGCTAGCCCAGGCTACTCGCCACTCTCACCGTCCACTCCTCTCCTGGTCAGCCCAACTCTCTCCTTCCCTGCCCAGTGCCTGCAATTCAGGGATGAAACCCCATCGCTGCCAGAATGGAGCCACCTCAAATTCTTAACCAGCAACCCCAAATGGACCCTCAGTGAACCCTTCTCTATATGAGCAATAACTGCTCTCCCACCCTCTTTCTCCCGCTCCCTTTCCCCCTCTCTCTCTCCCCTTCTCTCTCCCTCACTCAGCGTTAACAGCTACTTCCAGCATTTTTCATTTGTCTCAAATCACCTGCCACAGTGCCAGGAGATGATCTCTCCTCCTGCTTTGTAGAAAATACAGAAGCCTGTGCTTCCTGGAACTCCTTGCTGACATCTCCACTTGTCACCAAGTTGTCCTGCCTTTCATATGAGCAGGCCGATCCGTGTGTCTCAGCCTCAGTTTCCCACCCACATCTGGCCCCTCGCAGGGCGTGGTGAGCACCAGAGTTAGTGTGCAGCATGCCTCAGCCCTCCCTTCCCCATTTCCAGCCCCGAACCCTCTCCCCGCTCTCTGTCCACAGCAGAGAGACCCAGTATGTGTTTGCTTTGTTATGGAAACACCGTGTGATGGACAAGCTCACGGAGCAAAGGCAAACAAGATTAAACCTGCAAATAGGCTGGGCTTTCCCTGCCTGCACAGAATACAAGGCTGAAGCTAAATTCTGCTTTCTGGCAGGCACTATGCAGCAATCCCTGGGTGAAAGAATTTATTTAACCTTGTTTAACCCATATTTTCTTCTGTTTGATGGTTTCAGAATGTTCCACAGAGCATTCTGGTTTCTCTAAAGCACATATGATCCTATGTGTTGGGTCAGGAGGGGGTCATGCGGGAGGGATGTAATAAAGAGAATTAAGAAGACCTAGTGGGCTGAAGTACATTATATATTTTCCTTCTTTAAGACATTCAACCTCTCAGAAAAGAAAGGAGTCACAGAAGCTTTGAGGCTTCAAGCCTTGAGCCACCTCAGGAAGGAACTCGGACCAGCAGAACCAAAATACCAGAGAGCCATTTACTCTGTCGAGTAGGAGAGAACCTCCATGCGGAATTGATTCTAGGTGGGGCACTGGTGGCCAGAAGCTCCAGCAGAGGCGCCGCAAGCTCTAGCCAGCCTGGCCCTGAGGCCCTCCCTGCCCACAGCCCCGTCTTCACCGCGCTCTGGGTCTGCTCCCTAAGGGCGGATGCAGAGCCACCAGGAAGGAGGCCACCTGCTTTTCTCCTATTTGAGGAGTAAAGCCCAGATGTGCCCTACATGAGGAGATGCCGAGACACAAAGAGCAAAGGTCCCGGAATCCATTTCTCTCTCTGGCTGGCGCTGACAGCGCTCCCGGGGATGAGAAGGGAGGTGGAGAGAGGAGCACAGTGGCTTCCAGGCCTGGAAGGGCAGAGTCACTCCCTGGTGACTGTCCAGCTTGGGCAGTAACCACAGGCACCAGACATGGAAATGTACGAAACGAGGTAGCAGGAGGGACCTAGCTAAGCCACACCCAGTTCCATGGACCACGCCATCGCTGTGCCGGGCAGGCCCCTCGGGAAGCTCTAAAGGGTCTGCCCCACAGCCCCACAGATGGCTGTACCGGGTTTCCCTCCAAATGTTCTTCCCTCTCTGACCCCATGGCCCTTCTTCCTGTTTGGTGTCGCTAGAATCTGGAGAAAGGAGGAGGTGTTGGGGTTTGGACTCAGCTACGTACGATGGCTGCGGCAACGGTGCGGGGCGCTTGTGGGAGAGCAGCAATGCCAGGGACAGCAACGCCAGGGAGAGTGGAAGGGGCGGGGGGGTGGCGAGGATGGTGGCGGCGGCTTTGGAGGTAACAGAGCAGTGGTGGGAGCTGTGGCGATGACACAAGTGATGTGGACAATGGAGGTGGTGGGGGCTGGGCAGCGAGGGGACGATGGTGGCGGTGGGGACACTGGCAGTGACGGGACCATGGTGGTGGTCATCTTGCAATGATGGCAGTAGTTGTTCCAACAGTGACGGGGCAGTGGCGAGGGTATGACAATGCCATGCCAGTAACTGGCAGTACGACCCCACTAACATTAGAAAGCGCAGGAGCCCTTTGGGGACGCGAGCAACACTCACCTTCTTGGCGATGAGACAGACTTGCTCAGCCGGCAGGTAGTCAAAGGGGAAAATGAACCTCCAGTTAAAGTTGCCTTCGCCTCCCAGGGACCGATAATGCACGTCTGTTTTTTGCTTGTGTTCTTCAAAGCCAACCATCCAACTAGACGTACACATTTTTAGAGAACATTTCTAATTAGGGTTTCCATGACAATATGCATCCTCAATTTAGGCAAACAAGGAAGTAAGAAGGTAAATGAACTTGGTAAGTGATAAAGGAAAAATAATTCCCAAGAAATCTCCATGACATACCAAATGTGCCAGAAGATTTTAAACATTCTAAATTTTCTCTTGACGGATATCTTCAAACCTTCTACGTTCAACGCAAATATTAATGTGGAAGAAGAAATCTCATTGGGGAACAACTCCCAAAAGCAGAGACCAGGCCCATGGGACCCTCCTTCCTTTCTTGCCCTCCCCCATCCTTACACCAGAGCCCCCTTCCCAATAGGGCTGCACCCCAAAGAGAGAACAGGTGACTGTGGAGCCGAGCTAGGTGGGCAGGAGGATGGCTCCCTACCCTTTTACGTAAATGTCGCTCATCTTTTCCCCTGTGATGCTGAGGTCATCCAGGATCACGTCCTTGGTGTTCCAGATAATACAACGCAGGAAAAACCTATGAAGAAGAAGAATGATTCAAATCACATGGATTCCCCACCAACTCAGTCAGGGCGGTCCTTGACTGAGAGGCCAAGAAACCAGCTCGCCCAAGAAGACTTCAATGTTTGCCTGGCTGGGCACTTGGCCACCAGGCTGACATCCTGTGACCTCGGTGGTATAAAGTCTGGCCCAAGAGCAAGCTCCTTGTCCCACCCTAGCTGGCTGGGACCATCCCTCCACCCTGCTCAGCTCCAAGCCTGTGGCCGGGGTCAGTCACCTTCTGGCTTTCCGCGGGGTGATGTTGAAGGGAGGTCCAGGCCGCCCCAGGGCCTTTGGAAACAGGTCGATCCACATCTGCACCTTGCCCTGAGGAGACATGACCCTGTTCTCTCACCAGCCTTTTCATTCAACCAACATCAACTATCCATCTGCTCTTGGGGCACATGACAGAGAAAGCCCAGGCCCTGCCCTGGAGAGGCTCACCGCCCGTCGGGGGTGTGCCCTAAATGGGACCACAGCGCCAGCTGCAAAGGAGAGCCCCTGGCCCACAGGCTGATGACTTGGGGCTGTGCCTGGGGGTCAAGGGTCAGGGACGGCTTCTCAGAGGTGATGGCACGGAGCTGAGTCTCAGCGCACCGGGTGAAAAACAGGAGAGGGCATCTCAGGCCACGGGAAAGACACACACAAAGCCCTGGAGGGCCGGACGGTTTCCACAACTGGAAACCACTCCACCTGTCACCCCTCCGTGCCCTGTGTCTCTGCAAACCAGGTGTTATGTCTGTCCCCCTCTTATAAAAGAAGGAGCAGGAGTTGAAGTCCTTCCTTCAGCATCACAGATCTAGAGAGCGCAAGACATTCTGACATTCTGACACCTGCTGTGTCCCTCTGGGCAGCTGGTGGCCCCAACACCAAGGAGAAGAGAGCTCTCCGTTCCAAACAGCAGAAACGGTGTCCTCTGCATGTTCTCAAAGGCACCTCCATGGCTGCCTCGGCCCCTCTTTGCTGGAAACCTTTTCTTTCCTCCTGAGCTCACCTCCCCTGTGCCTGCTGTGCCTCTGCTCGCCCTCCTGCATGTGAGGACACCCTTGTCCCTCCTGATGACTGCCCTCTGCGGCTGCTCTGCCATTCTGTCACAGGGTGCTGGTCGCCCTGTCTGAACTCCCCGGTGCAGCCCAGCATGGGGCGGGCCCTCTGAGATGGTACCAGCCGATGACAGGGGAGGACACGCTGAGGCCAGGCTGAAACAGCAAGGCTTCGGAATGCCTCATGGGAAGTCAGAGGTCTGGTCTACATGGGGTGGAAGGAACCAACTCAGACTCACTCCCAAGAGGTCCCCGGGAAGGCCAACAGTGGTGACCAGTCTGTAGAGAAACGCCCTCAAGGAGGGGCTGGCTAAGTCCTGTGATCCCCACTGGTGCCGCTGGGATGCCCGTGCTGTCCTTGGGGTGGGTCTATGGCCTACCTGCTCAATGTCTGGCTGGAGGGGGCTGTAGAGGGGCCGAGACTCCACATGCTCAGGGACCAGACCCTGCTGCCGGAGGACGTGCAACGCCAGACGCTCCTCCACTGGACCCAGGTGTGGGTTCGGGACCCTGCCAGCCTCTGCCGCAGAGAGAAGACAAAAAAGTTGTGGAGTTAAGTGAGCAAGAGGTGGTAGGACCACCAGGGGGTCTAGACTTGCCCTTAATGCCCCAAGCCCAGATGTATTTCTTCTGGTCCTCACATCTCACTCTCCTTAGGGGAAACCTCGCTGTCCAGGGGCTCCAGGCTTAAAATCCAGCATCTTCATTGTCATGATTTCTACCAAGCCTCCTCTATAAGCTCTTCTTCCTCTTTTCCACCAAATACAGCCAAAGCCCACCTTTTCCAAGAAGCCCTCCCTGACTGCTCCTAACTCTGAGCCTCAGCAACCTCTCCTCCCAGATTGGGTATCTACATAGTCTTATTGCTATTCTCTGGTTCATGCAAGCCATTCTATTAGTAGCTGTAGCTAAGATAATAGTAATAACAGCAAACACTTTTAAAGCAAGAACCAGGTACTGTTCTTCATAAATATCAACAGGTTCAGTCCTCATAATAACCCAAGAAAGTAAGTGCTCTTATTATCCCCATTTTACAGATGACAGAAATGAAACACAGAGCAGTCTCCCAGCTGGTCAGCAGGGCAGCTGAGACCACACACTCGCGAAGGAAAGGTGCATGGCTGGACAGAAACACTCCCGTTTCCCCCTCGTGCTTTCCAGAGACAACTCCTCCCTGCCAGGGCCTGGTGCTGAATGGTGAGAGGACTCAGATGTAGTTCTGACCCTGACAAGCTTGGCCAACCAACCAGAATATTGAACTTGGAATTCCCATGAGAGACCTTGACTAGGGTCGGAGCTTCTGTGTATCTATGCGCACATACCCACACAGGTATCTGTACTCAGGTAAGCGCATGTTCACAGTCTCATATGCACAGCACATGCACACATTCATCAACCCGTCCTGTCCACTTTAATAGGTGCCATAAGGAAGCAGCAGGGCATCACAGAAGGACCACCGGGCCAGGAACCTGGCACTGTCCTTAACTGGCCGGATGACTTTGGGCAGGTCATTAACCACTCTCGTGGCCTCAACAGCCTTATCTGCAAAAACAGGCTGATGTCAGACCATACCAACTCTAGTTTTTTGCCTTTCTTTCCTACAAATTTATGACCATGAGCCTTGGCTCCTGTGCTAAAGCTGCTCACAGACTAGCAGAAGGAAATGAGACCACGCCTAAAGCAGATGCATGTTCTTCTCTTGGAAAAACAGAACGGGAGCAGAGGCAGGGCCTCATGGAGAGGGGCTGCTTGGCCATGACCTGGGCGGCAGGGAAACAGAAAGAAGAGGATTTTGGATGGAATAGTCAAAACCAATGTTCCCCTTTTATAACCTCAGCGCCTGCTCTGACATCAGGCACCTCTTAAACCAGCAGAACGTGTGGGGCCAGCTGGGCCCATGGACACTACTGGGGAGCCCGCTGTGGGTGGGCAATGGGGCCTGTGGGCACCTCAGACGCGCAGGGAGCATGGAGTGGGGCTCTCAGGCATGAGCATTAGGCAGACCCAGGGGAAGGCGGGGGCTGCAGGGCTTCCTGACTGCCCTTTGGATGCTTTAGATGCAGGAGCTGTGCGTGGAGGCTCAGAACATACCATCAAGGACAAGCTGGCAGGCTAGCGCGACTCAAGTAGAAAATTCTTCAGAGGTGGACTGTACCCAAAACTCCAATCACAGTCTGGTTACCCAAATGCAGAAGCACACTGCCCCTAACTGTGACCCTGGCCGTGGCTTCAGACTCACCCCTGAAGATGGGCCCCAAACTGGCGCTGGACTGAGCTCTGACCTTGGCTCCTCCTTGACCTCTTATTTTACAGCAGTATCGCAGGTAAGCACTCATCCCCAAAGTACCAAGCCCATCTGTGCTGCCCTGGAGGATTCCAGACCATTCCCTGTTGATGTGGGTTGTATGAGTTGGCCCCTTTATGACAAGAGAGGGCCAAGAAAAGAGGAAGAGGTCGAGTCCACGGCGGTTTCAGGGTCATGTGGCGGCTCACCTATTTCTTCAATGGTGTATTCTTTATCCTGAAACATCACGCGGCCTGTCTGGTACACGGGGGCTTTGACCCGGTGCTGCTGGCAGAAGATGTGGAGGAGCTGAGAGGGGCGGAGCTGGTCCCTCCACTGGTTCGGTCCAGAGCTGAGGCCCAAACACAAGACAAAGATGAGATGCTCCAGGACACTGAGAAGGGCAGAGGGGTGTGCAGTGACCTGAGTACCCACATGTACAGCATCACCCAGCTTTCACCTTTGCACTGGGCACCCCACCTGGTCGCTCATTATGACTGAGGATCTCCAATTTACAGACAGACAAACTGAGGCCTAGAGATAATAGGACTGGTTTAAATGCATACGCACAGAATTAGAATTTGGATGTTTCCACTTTCCAGATTTAGAAAATCAGACCCAAATAAGAGCCAAGTTGGTAGGAAGTGGGTGGAGGCTGTCCACACATGACTTCACCTGACATAAATCCCCTTAGGGTCCAGCTGGGGCCCATGTGTCCCGTTGCCTGTCTCCCTCTCCTTACCCTCCTTTCCTCTTTCCCTCTACAGGCCCTCAGTGATGCCTGAAGGAGAACTGGATTACAACATAATGAGAAGTGAGGTTTTTAGAGTCAGACAAACAGGTTAAAATTCTAATCCCACCACTTAGAAGCCATAACATCTCTGGGCCTCAGTTTCCTTATCTGTGGACAGGGGGCAAGACCTCTCTCGGACTGAGTGAGAGAATACCAGTGAGGTGCTTAGCCCAGAGCCGGCACACAGTGAGGGCTCAGTATTTAGGGGGTGGGACTGTTGTCAGAGGAGCAGCCTGCCTGGTGCACCTACACACAGTAGGTCTGTGGGAGCCCACAGCGAGCTCCAAACTTGGACAGCAGCCTGTTCTCCAGGTCGATGACCGTCTCTCCAATCTTTTCGTCCTTGGAGAGGAGGTCATAGTCATAGAGAGTGATCTTCAGGTCCTTCTCCAGAGGCAGAGTGCAGGTCAGCTCGAACATCCTGCAGGGGTGGGGGCAGATGTCAGGACAATGCCAGCCCCTTGAGTCACCGGGCACCGTGGGAACTCCAGGGGGTAGCAAAGCTAGAGGAGGAGCTTGAAAGCCATGCCTGGCCTCTTCCTCGCCTCCCAGGAGTGGCCCTGCAGTCCATCCTCCTTGGGTCCCCTGTAGCTCTTAACACACCCCTCCCCCAGCACTCCCCTGGTACTGGGCTAGTCAGAGAGAGAGGGGGGGGCGGGGAGAGAGGGAGAGAGAGAGAGAGTGTGTGTGTGTGTGTGTGTGTGTGTGTGTGTGTGTGTGTGGTTTTCCCAAAACCCTGGGCTGGGCCCATAGCAGCCATCTGATGGGCCACAGAAGGAACGAATGAATTGAAACAGAATATTAAAACTGAAGTTTCCACCAGGACACCAGGAGACAAGAAATGGGAAACTCCAGAGCGAGGTGCCAGAGCTCTGGAATTCACCAAGCGGATGGCCTGGGACCCACTTTCAGGACTCTTGGGGCTTCACACCTACTTCCAGAGTAGGATAGAGAGAGGGCGTGTGAAAAAATTTCTTTGGAGAGAGCTCCTGCTATGCTCTGAGACCACTCCCCCCGCCACCGCCATGCTGGTCAAATGAGGAGGTGTTGGCCCTTCTCCCCGGAGAGTTCTCTGCAGGAGGGAGACACAAGCCTGACACACACTCAAGGAAGGGAAAGAGCCCGTGGCAGAGTGGACAGAGGGGCTGCCTATAAAAGGAGCTGCTTCGCTCCCATCTTCACTAGGCCACCACAGGGCCAGGCTGGAGCCACTTTGAATCCTGCTCCATGGGACCTGGGGCTCCAACAGTGAGACTGTGGAGAGGCCCATCTGAGAACCGGGGAATGGAGGCCACCAGCTAAAAGGACAGAGTATCTGCCAAATCCCAGGAGCTGCAGTGGGAGGGAGGACTCACAAGAAAATCAGTTTTAAGTATCTGACACCCAGAGGGTGCCAGGGTGATGGGGGTAGTGAGATGGGCCCTCTCTTGGAACACGTTGCCTGAGACCTGGCCCTGTACAAGTCGGGGACCTCGGGGGCTAAGCAGAATGGGGAGGGGAGAGACACTAGACAGAGAGACAAAGCCTTCCCTTCACACACACATCCACGTGCTGTACACAGCTCTGCCCGAAGTGGACCTGCTGAAAGAGGGGTACAATACCCTCGAGCCATCCAGAGTATTTATAATTATACATGAACGGGCATTCTGGTTACCAACTTGAGACTGTGGGTTTGTGACAAAGTGAATAATCTAAACATGAGCCCAAAGATTGCCTGCCTGCCTGCCACAGTTTCCACTCAGGGAATGAGGAAGGCAACCCCCACAGAATAAATGTTTACAGGACGCTGGCAGACAAACACAAAGCTGTGTTTGGATTATACCCCTTGACTTGTGCTTGTTCAACACATGGGTTATAGAAAGAAAAAATTTCTGCTATGAGCTGAGCGAGGCTTGAAACCCCAGGCAGACCAGCTTGGCCATGATCGGAGGCGGGGAGATGGTGAAACAAAGTGGAAGGGGTGTGTTTCCGCACTCACTCCGCACCTGGCCTGAGTCCCAACCTCCCCGCCTCCACTGTGGAAGAGGCCCAGTCTGCTGCCCAGTCACCAAGGAACCTGTGCCCCCGTGCCAGCCTCTGGAACTCACCAAATACAGATCAACACCCCTTCGCCCCATCTTCTCTGCGGCCTGTCCCTCCAATTCCAGCGGGGTGGTGGCTCATCACAGCCCAAAACTGGTCCACCCTCAAAAACTGCACTTCCCCAGGCTGACTGGGTCCTCGCTGCAGGGCTGAGTGACCCCCACTCATTTGACAGGTACTGGTTTGTGAATTTAATGTATCACTTACTATCAGAGCACCACACGCCATCTCCTACAACCGCCAGAAAAAGAGCCACCAGCCTCCCTCTGTGATTCTCCTTTCTCCAGCCTAAATGAGTCGCATCCAAAGAGCAATCAAGTCAGGATGCCTGGGAGCAACTCCCATGCAATGGGCACTGATCTTTCCTTTCCTTCGTCTTAGATTTCAAGAAGCATTTAACAAACGGGAATGCACATCCTTCCTCTGTCTAGCCACTTCCAGAGACAGGTGCAACCATAAAAGAGAGTAATCACTAAATGCATTGTGGGATCCTGGATTAGATCCTGGAACAGTAAAAGGACATTAGTGGGAAAATCGGTAAAATCCTAATAAAATCTAAAGTTTAGTAAATGGTAATGTGCCAATATCAGTTTTTCAGTTTTGACAAATATACCATGGTTTGGTAAGACAACAGTGGGGAAAATTGAGAAGGGTATTAGAGAAATTGTACCATCTTTGTAACATTTTTGTAAATCTAAAATTATTCCAGAGAAAAAGTTAATGTAAAAAAAAAAAAGACTAACTAGCAAATGCATGCTCTGCGCTTCTATTTAGATTTTTCATCTTTGAGGTAATTGTTTACGTGTTTAACTAGGGGTTTCTGGCAGGACTCAAGCCTTCAGCACACAATGAAGAACTAGCTGAGGTTACGCCCCTCTAGGCAGGCAAGACTTAGGGAACACAGCTTCACTCCAGGAACGGGGACTTCCCAGTGGCAGCCACATCTCCCCTACTGGGCTGTGGGTTATCCTCCACCCCAAGACCCAGGCTGCCCCCAACTTACTTTCCAAACACAGGCTCCAGAGTGCCGGGGATGTAGTTATCCTGGTCACTCACCGATTTCTTCCCTATGGAAATCTTGATGTAAGGATCACACTGAAGGGGAGACAGAAAGATTTTAGCAAAATCACTTTCCCAACAGATCTTTGAGGCCTCTTCGGTCTTCTGCTCCACAATGAGACTAGGTGTCGGCCGTCAAGGAGCTGTCATCCTGTCATCCTGCCAGGCCAGAGACCCCACCCTGCATGCCACACCAGCTGGCCCTGAAGAGGGCTTTTGGCCACAGTCCAGCAGTGGACATGGGGTACCTGAGTCCTCCATACTCCCAATGCACTTCCCCACTGGGAGAAGGTGAGTGGGGACAGGCTGATATCCTCAGAAACATACCAATTTGTATGACATACATCATTGGGTCAAGCGGGGGTCCTCTCTGTGACCTCCACTTCAGCATATGGAAAGGGAGAGAGGGGGCCAGACTGTGTCAACCCAACCCAGCCCTGGCTGGCCTTCCCTGAATGCCTCCTGCAAACAACAATATCCCCTCAACTAAGCCTCCAGGAGCAGCCGGGCCAGAGAGCACTCAGGGTCAGTCTTGGCATCAAGAAGTCTTGAAGTACATGAGTGAACCATTGGCCACAACCACATCTTGGAGGCCACTAGTGGTACCTGGTCTGGGGATGGCTCCATTGTGTTCTGGGACCTCCCAGAGGAGCAAGGGCAACTGTAACTTCTCACCTTGAAAAGCAGGGCTCCAAGTGTAGGACACCAGGCCTGTACCCACAACTTCAAAGATACATGCTAGGCCTCTACCTATCTAAGGGGACAGGAGAGAACGCTAGCCTCATACCCATGAACTTTAGTCAGCCCCACCCTGCCTCTCCTGTTTCCTCTTTCTCTCCCTTTCCAACTTTACTCTGCCTCTCCCCTACAATTTCCCCATAATTCCAGACTCCTGCCCTCTTTCAAGTTCCCCTCTCTCACTCCAGGCCAGGTCTACAGTGAGGTGATGAGGTACTTGCTTCAGGCACAAAATTGAAGGAAGGGCCGAAAAAACCTCAGTAATCAAGATAAACAATATTTATGCAGTATTTTTAAAAATTAAAATCAGTGCCAACAGTCTATGATCAAGAGTTTAAATAAAGACAAGATCAGTATTATTGATTTTTCTTTTTGCCTCAGGCTCCACCCCAGCAGGGCAGGGTTACTGATCTTGTTCCACTGTTCTTTCTCCCACCACTAAAAATTCTACAAAGTCCAGGCCCAGCCTACACCTTCGACATCACCCATCCTTATGCCTCATCCTTGTGCTAAACGCACACTAAGAAGTCTTCGGGCAAACTTTTGCTGAGATTGTTGATGCCTACTAAAATACCGTTTTCTTCTCCCTGCCAGCCTATCAAAATTTCATCAGTCATTAAGAATCCTATTCCTTCAGGAAGCCTCCCTCATTATTCCAACATTTTACACTGACTTTGGCCTTTTCTGAACTCCTAGAGCTCTTGGCCCTTCCCCCATTCAGCCGCATCTCAGTTTTGTATATTCGTCTGGTTTCTCTGGATTGCTGTGAATTTACTAGAGTGGAGATGTGTCCAGATTCCGCAGCCCATCTGTATCTCTGGGTAGAGGTGAGAACTCTAGAAATATTACCTTCCCATTGGGGTCCTTGGGCTGCAGGCCGAATGCTCGGATGATGTAGATGCGGACCAGGCAGTCCTGGGGCCCCTGGGCAGCCAGCTGGTGGAACTGTCTTGGGGGCATGGGGATGGCGGGGTCGTCTGGGAGGGGATAAATTTTAAAAAGACCCTGAAAAGAAAAAGGAATCAGCTTTCCTTTTTATCATCATTGTCACCAACACGATCACCACTATGACCATTACTTTCATCTTTGCCAGACCCATCTCCACTGAGATCACCAAGCCCAGTGCTGTCCCATCACCACCATCAGATTGTGCATCAGCAGCATCACCATCACCGTCACCCACATGGTCATGAACAGCACCCACATGGTCACCAAGATCAGCATTCCAGGCATCCTGGATATTCTACAGTACCCCTGCTCTTACCCCCTTCACTTACTGCTGCCCCTCCAGTCCTAAGTCTCCCTGGATTAAGACCATGTCCTCAAGGATTTACCTTAAATTCCCCAATGACAGATGGGTCCTCCATCTCCTCCTGAGTCTTGCCCCGGTAGAGCTTAAAGGTGTTACAAAAGTCAGACAGGCCCTCAAAGGCTTCTACATTCTCCAGTTCCGTGTCATAGACCTGCCATATGTGGGGACAAGAGAAGGGGATGGAGAAAGAGAGAAAGAAGAGGGATCAAAGGAAGAAAAAGAAAGGGAGGGAGAGAAGAGGAAGAGAAGAAAATGAGGGGGAAAGGCCACAAGCAAATTAGAAAATTATAGGCAAAGAGGAGGGCAGGCGGGAGAGGTGGAGATGAGAGAGGGGACCAAGGAAGAAGAGGGGCAGGAGAGGAAAAGAAGAACAAAGACAGGTAACAAGGATGCAAACAGTGGAGATTAAAGAGAGAGAACACAGGGGGGGAAAAAACAGGAGAAGGGAATAAGAGAGGAAGACGTTTGCTCAGCACCGCTCGGGAATGGGGTTTTCTGGTTAATGCAGTGTTCCAGGTATCGGGGAGTCATCATAGACACAGGTGGTACAATTTTAAGAGAATAAGATCATAGGAAAACAAATACATGAAAACCTAACTGATGTTTTATAATTTGAAGATCAGAACAGAATTCTGGAAAATTCACGGGTCAGCATGTCAAGCCACAGTGCTCGCTCACTGTCCAGGATGTCCAAATGGCGATGGTATCAAATACCAGGCCGAGTACATCTTTTGAACACCACTTTAAATTTGTAAACTCAATTTATTATTTCATTCCTCTCAAGTAGCCAATGACTTTCTTTTGTTAGGGCGGTGTTTTGGAATTGCTTTGATTTAAATCTAATAATAAATATTTTAAAATATTGACTATACTTTAATATTTTTAATATTTAAATAAATAATTTTATTATTACTTGTTTAAACAAAGCAGTGGTGTTCTATTATAGATTATAATATATAACTAATAAATAGTGATATTCAACAACTTTGCATACATGCTAAGTTGGTTACATTTGAAACTTCAGGTTAAGTTCTCACATTGCTAGATATTATTTCTCATTTAGGTCTAGCTCAAGTCTATCTCTTCCAAGAAAGAATTAATTATGCAAGTGATGTAGGTTCATTATTAAAAATTATAAAATACAATATGAAGTAAATATTATTATTGCCTTATATTCTGAGTCTCAAAAAATAACATTATTTCGTTAACATTTTATATGTATCATTTTGAATTTTCTCTTGCTCTGTTTACACAGTTGATTCATTTCAATCAAAGGACCATTTTTTTAATTTGTCAAGTCTACCATTTTCTCTATTCTAGTTCCTTATTTCTGATCTTATTTTTATTATTTTCTCCTTTCTATTGTTTTAAGTTTTTTTATTCTAATTTCTTCAGTTGAAGTTTTATTTACTTTGCTCCCTCTATTCTGATAAGAAAAACAGTTATTGCTATGAAATTGCCTCTGTTCACCACTGCCTTGGCATTGCTCTATTTGTTTTTGTTGTTGTTGTTGTTGTTTGTTGTTGTTTTTGCTGTATAATGTTTTCATTTTCTTGGCATTCCATAACCATAGTTTTACTTTTATCATTTGATCCAAGAGCCAAATACTTCATTGGTTTTCATTCTTTCTTTTTAATTAGCATAAGTTTTAAGGCCATAAACTTCTTCTGAACACTGCTTTAGTTACAACTAGTAAATTCTAATATGAAGCATTTTATTATTTCCCAGGTATTTTGCAATTTTGGTTTGTATTTTTTTTCAGCAAGAACTGCTGAAACAGAGGTTTAAAAAAATTTTTGTGTAGATGTAAGAGACTCTTGGAGCTTTAGATCTTGTTAAATTCTAATTTTATGGTATCATAATCAAAAAACATTGTCAGTGGCATTGCCACTTTTTAAAACTTATCAAGGTTTTCTTTGTGGACTCCTACACGGTCAGTTTTTGTTACTGTGTAGTCTCTATTTTCAAGCTACAGGGTTTAATCAAGTTAATAATCATGCTGGTTTTCTATATCCTCTCACATTTCTGTACCCTTGACTTGACATGAACTGAAAGAAGAGAATTAAATTCTCTCCTTACTACCATCATGTTTCCATTTCTCCTTGTAACCCCTATAATTTCTGTTGTGTAAATATTGATGTTGTATTATTTAGGACATAGATACTTTCAAAACTATCATCTCTTGGAATTGCATCATTTAGCATTATTAGGTGCCATTCTTTGTTTCACTTACTTTTGGGAACTTGAATACATTCTCATCTAATATGAAGATGGAAGATTGTGACTTCTGCTTTCTTTTTAGTTGCATTTGCAAGGAACATATTTCCCCCATTTTCTTTTATTTTTAGCCTTTATGAATCTCTTCACTTTAGAGTTTGATTTTGTTTCCAGATCTGATTTAAATTTTGTTATTAATAAGTGATTGATACAACATGTATCAATATGACAGATGTGTTCAGTCTGCTTTTACACTCCTACTTATATAGTTATATGTTTATAGTTTTCTAGTTTCACAGATTTTTGTTTAAACTTTGCTTCATGGTCTGTTGTGCATGTGTGTGTGATTCTTCTGAAATCTAGGATGACCTGAGTTTATATTCTAATATTATTATAAATTTACAGATACTAATAATACTCTTATTCCTCTAAGCCTTAAGGACGGTATTTATAAATTCCCTACTATAGCAACGATGAATTCATTAAATTTTATCTCCTGCCTTCTCCCTCTCCATCACCCAGTATTAGACAATATTATCTCCCTTAATATTTACCCCTGTACTCTTTGCTTATAATTTGCTTATACACCTATTATTTGGTTTGCCAGTTTTAAATAATATCTGTCAACACAATTTGTTCTATAATATGGCAATCAGTGTCTTTACTTTGTATCATACCATCTTTTCTCCTTCTCCATTTAAGTTTTGTCAGTTTTATCATCTGTACATTTTCAGTATATATGTTTATACTCTGCCCTGTTACCCTGACCCTTCCATTTATTGTGACTACAGGTCTAAGGTAAAACATGATCATAACCAGTCTTTTTGTTGTGGTTTTCCCAGTTATCTCCTAGTTAGTTAAAGTGTATTCCCTGGGGGTTTCTCAAGATGGGCTCATGGGAACCACATCACCTGTTCCTGAACATGCATGCCTGGGTATCCACAGTCTCTCTGCTTGCAAGGAAGCTTGGCTGAATACAAATCCTCAGTCACCCTTTCTTTCCTTGATGATCAATAGACGGTCCTTTATTGTCTTTGGGTGAAGAAACTGAAGCTACCTTGACTTTTTCTTATTTTAAATGACTTAATATTTTTTGGAAAAAAAGAGGCATGGCTACCCCAAAATATTGTTTATCTCTAAGGTCCAGTAACATATGCTAGGATATGTCTCAGGATTGACCAATCTGGGTCCATTTTTCCTGACACAAAGTAGGCTTTCTAATATGTGTATTCAAGTATTCCTCCATTTCAGTAAAGTTTTATTAAACTAAGAGTTTATTTGGTTTATTTTATTGTTTTGGTTTTCTTCCTCAGAGACTCCAATTATGCAAATGTTGGATCTCCTTTCCCTGATTTCTATGTCATTTTCTCTCTCTCTTTTTTTTTTTTATAACTCTTTGTTTATTTTCATTTTGTTTTGCTTACTTTCATCATTTCTGTCCTCTATGCCTCTTCTCATGTTTTCCAATGTGGCCATTCTGCACTGGGCTCCTTCCAATTTCATGCTTCCTTCTCCTCCTTTCCTGAATCCTTTCAGCTCATATTTCATCTCTTCTCATCTATGATCCTTTCAGTTCTTTCATTTCTGCTTTGCATTCTGACTGCACACTCCTAAAAAGTTTATAGTGAAGTATTTTATCTTGTCTGCTCCCTGGCAAAATTTTTCCGTTGAGTACATACCTTCTCTTTTTGGTTATGATTTATATTTTCTCTTCTTATTTCATAACATTTTGGAATTAATGCTGTGTTATTTCTTTTATTATTACTTGTCATTGACTGTGCTGGATTTTCCTAGATGAATTATTTCTTTTGTTCCACCACAGATACGGACAGCTTCCTGCAAATGCAGCCCATCTGTATGATTCTTGCAGAGCTCCACCTTCTCTGCTTCTCTGAACCAAACCAGCTCTAAGAGGCTTTTGTCACCAGCATGAGTCTGTCTTCTAAGTTCCCATATCCATTATGGTAAACAAGGGATATAAGTTTTATATTTTATGGTGAAACCTCAGTTTCAGTACTATACTTTTCACTATTTAATAAAATTTTCAAGTACACACAATAGTAAAGAGAATAGATAATAAGCCCCCATGTACCTATAACCTGTCTTAAGTAATTATCAGCATTCTTTTATAAGGAAGTATGGGGTTTTCTGAGATCTGCTACCACTATGACCTTTCATCATTTCCATGCATCTTCTCTTAATTTACTGCCGAGTGGCTTCTACCCAATTTCAGTTGCCTTTGGACAACCCTTACATGTATTTTGGAGTCTGTGAGTTTTATTTGTTTCCAACTTTTACTGAAAATGGAGTTTGTGGGTTTGAATGATCTCCAGAAGAAAAGGGGAAAAATGCTGACGTATGCAGCCATGTTCATACTGGAAGTCCCAATAAAATACTTTTTAAATTTCCAAGTGGTTGGTCTTTTTGTTTAAACTTTTGTTATTAATTTCTCATCTTATTACATTTTAATCTGTCTTGTATGATTTTTGCTTTTGGTAACATATTACTAAACTAATATGTGATCAAATGTTTTAAGTGTTCTCTGAGCATTAGGAAAAAAATATATTCTCCATTTTCTTTATTACTTTTATTCTCTATATTGAAGCTACTTTTAATATAGCTTAAAAACATTTACCTTATTATTTATATCTTTTATTTCCAAATTTATTTATTTACTGCTTCATCTGTCTAGGAGGGAGGTACATTAAAATCCCCACTGCAACTTTAAATTCTCTCATATCATGCTTTTGCTTGTGTGAGATGTTAGTTTACATATTCCTATCATTTTTGCTTAAAGTATTTCTCAGCTTTATTGTGCTATGCAAACATGTTTGGGAGTTTCTTTCATTCAGATGTACACATTTTATTTATATAAAACACTCCATTTTATTTTCTTTGCTTTTTACTTTAAATTCTATCTTCTCTTTTGTTTGCACTGATCTTTTCAGCCATTCTAAGATGTATTGCTTTAGACATGTCTTTGAAAGACAATAATAAATTTTAACTTTTGATATAATCTGAGTCCTTATCACTGAACAGAGGCATTTAATCTCCTTTTATTTATTACGAAAACTAATATGTTTTATCTTTTTTCTATTGTGTTTTTCTACAATTACTGGGGGGTTTTATCCTTTCTTACTGTATCTTTTGTTTTCTATCTTTTGCTACTGAGAATATGAGTTGGGTTTTTTTCCCTATGCTAATAATTACTAAAAAATATTTTTGTGTTTACCCATTGTATACACCATTCTCTCCATAATACTACAGGCTGTCTTTCAAAGACTCATGTTAGCGGTGGTGGTTTTCTTCTATTTACTTATCTTTAAAGGACCAGCATTCTTTCCAGGTCTGGTTTCTCCCCAGTAACAGGTTGAGCGCATTGTTTCAGGCAGCCCATTTTCACTTGAGCACTGTCAGAGGTCTCCTCAGAGAGGTCAAGCTGGACGGCTGGGCGCCAATTGAGTTATCCAACATCCGAGGGAGCAGCAAGGGGCCATGGTCATGGGCCACCCTAGCAGTTCTCATTCATACTGGGTTTTTCTCATTTTTTGGAAAGACTACAGTAAAAACATGCCAGACCTAATGTGTCGGACCTTCTTCCTGGCACATAAATGGTTCTGCCTCTTTGCCCAGCCTCACACACCCAACTCCCAAGTCAGTGAAGAACATGCTGCCTGAGGCCTTGTCTCTGGGTGTCCAGGCCTCCAGACACAATTCACCCAGAACCATCACTTTGTGAAATCACCTTCCAGAGTGTGCACCAAAGGCTTTCACCCGGTAGAATTACCTGAAAGTCCAAGCCACCTACTCCTCCAACTATTCCCAGCTCCCATTAGTCCCTGCTAGGCTGCTCCTTGAGCCTCTCCCATGGTCTGACAACCCTTGCAATCCTTCTCTAAGTAAGGCAACCAGATATAGCAAGTGAAAATATAGGACAGCCAGTTAAATTTGTATTTCAAATAAATAAACTTATATTTAAAATATTGCCTCATGCAATATTTGAGGCATACTTATATTAAAATATCCACTGCTTATCTGAAATTCAAGTGTAACTGATTATTTGAATTTTATCTGGCAGCCTTCCCCAGGACACTAAAAAACTCCTTTGGGAAGCAACTGAGTCACCTCTGGTCATCTTTTTTAACAAGTAGGCTACTTTTAAAAAGCATAATTGTACTTGTGGAATTTCTTCAAAATAACAGAATTTGTCTGACTCAACCCTGGTTTTGTCTTTCTGTTTGTTTGGGTGGGCTTCTTTTCTTATTTTCACAGAAGGAGAGTTTAGCATATTTTTATATTTACTAGGTAATTTCTGTCCCAATTATAGATGTGGGATAATCAGAGCAACATTCTCAAGCAACCTTCCTTTTTACTTTGATACAAAACTTTATTATAGAAAAGTTCAAATAACTTCAAAAGATACAGAATAGTATAACAAATCCCTATGTACTCATTTCTGTTTTAAAATTTCTCAATATTTCTAACAATTTTTAATATTTTGAAAATCTGTCAGAGGACCACCCATACCATCTCTCTTCCTCCTTATTATTATTTTTTTGAACATTTAAAAATAAATCCCAGGCATCATTTCACCCATAAATACTTCAGTACTTTCTAGCATTCTCCCAAAAATACTTTCTTGGTTATCCCAGCCCACATTGTCTTCTTGCTCTAAATCTGTAGGTGACCTTTCTCCCCTCAGTTAATATATTAGGATTTTTCAGTTCAGGTACCAAATGACAAAACAAACATAACTATACACATATATAATCAAATACATATGTATATATACATACATATATATATATTCTCTTTCTGTTGTGCCTCCTTCTGCCCACTGCATGTGCCCAGGGACTTACAGGCAGGAGAGAACACTCGGAGAGTCCTTACCTTTAGAGTGTCAAAGTCCTTCTCCAAGTAGGAGCCACACTTTTCCCTCTCCCCGATGGAGGCATAGAATTTGCTCCACCAATCAATGAACTCCTCCTCCTGAATGGATAGAAAGACACCCACCATTTCAGAAACAGAACTTGCCAAGCAAGGTCATCCTGGACCAAACACCTAGAAAGGCCAGGGGCTTGGCGTGGACTTCAAAGTTCCCCTGTTGGGTGAGTTCAGGGGAGCAGGGGGCTGGAACTTCCCATCCTTCCAGGGGCCAAGACTGCACAGACCAGGAAAAAGGTTTGAACATTTGCTTGGTATTAGGAAACAGAGGCTCTAGCCTGGGCCCTGCCCCCGCTTCATTGTGTGATTCAGTTATGCTCTTGGGTCTCCCTTTTTCTTTCTGTGAAGTGGGCATACATCACGGTAGCTGAGGCAAAAACTTTGATGGTATGTAGGGTAATTCTTTGGGGAAAATGTTAATAACGTTAGTTATAAATGCCATTAATGTGCTATTTATAAATGAAATGCAGCAGACCCAGGAAAACTGAGACCCACAAAGAGCTATCCTGTTGCCCCTCCACCCCAGCAAAAAAAAAAAAAAAAAAAAAAAAAAAGACAAAGAAGAAAGCATTGGAAATCAGAACTCAGCCTCCCCCAAGGTCAAATCAAGGCTGAATCCTTGAAAAATCAACAAACACTAACTAAGTGTCCATAATTCAAAAGACACTATGTTGCACGGGAGAAATTAGGTGAGGAGATAGGAAGTCTGTGACAACCGGCCCTTGGCCCCATCCTTCCTCCACTTACTCCCATTAGAGAAAAAGGCAGACAAGTTTGTGGTGGTGCGCTTGGGTCTCTCTGCCTTTTAACTCCTCCTGCACATGCTGTGTCTACAATGTTTCATAGCTTTTGTGTCTAGAACACCCCTCCAGCTATGTCCTGTCTACGTGTGTGTGTCCTGTCACCCAGTGAGACAGCAAGCTTCCCGAAGATGGGGTGGTCACCCTTCCCCAGGCCTCCCCAAAAAGTCACCACGGGCTGGGCACTCGGCCTGCCTGTGAGTACCACTGAAGCTCAGCAGTTCAGTGGAAGAGCCAAGGACAAGGTCTAAGGATAAGCCATCTGGGACTCACTTTCCTCCTCTGTATGAGAGGGTGAACTAGGAGGTCTCCCAGGAGCCTGCTCTGATTTTGTAAAATGAATCGAATGTCTACCATGGAGTTTCGGGAAATGTTGCTGGCTCTCTTTAAACCAATGCCCAGTCCTTTGAGTTCCAGCATATTAAAGGTGAGCACAAACTGAAAAATGCCATGGGAACCTGAACAAGCACAATGGGGAAAGGGTGGAATGAGGTTCTCAGATTCTCACCCGTCCTGGAAGTGTGGCCTAACACCCTCTGTGTGGCCAGAATGTGGTTCCCAGACACACAGCACAGAGAGCAGGTGTCTGGGTGAGGATGAGTTTGAAGAGAGTCGTTGTCTGAACAACTCTGAAAAACTTACCAAGAGGGTCTTCTGCAGCCAGAAGAGAGGAAAAGAGGTTCAGATGTGTTAAGACACATCTTAAGGGTAGCAGAGCTTTCTCACTTGTAACCACTCTTGAAAAAGCTAGCAATAGGGCAAGTCAGACCTTAGCCCTAATGTTTTAAGTTCAATTTAAAGAAAAAGATACTATGGATCAATAAACGTACACAGACATACATATCAAACCCACACAATCACCAGTACATGGAAGACTATATTTATACAGACATGCTAAAATGCACATATACCCCCCAAAATACACACATTAATACACAAGCAAGTATGTGCACATAGGTAGAAATGGTTAGAATGGGATTTCATTGAGCTGGTTGAGTCCTCCCAGTCTTTATTTTCTTCCTCAGCCCAGATCCTTAAAGATCTGAGTTTATGTCTCCAGCTCAGAGTCAGGCACAAACAGGCAATGGAAAGTGTGTTTTGTACAAAGAAATGACAGCAACACAACAATTGTAGGAGAGTTACTATACTTCCCTCAATCTTAAAAAACCAAGCAAAAATTTTTTAAAAAATATGGAGACAGAGAATCTGAATAATATCATTAAGAGTGTCAATTAAAGACAAACATGTAATCTCAACACAGAAATTATACCTTCTTGTCCAGCACCATTGGAGCACTTAGAAAAATTAAAAGCCACAAAGCAAATTTCAGTAAAGTCCAAAAAATAAAACCATTATCAATCACATTTTCTTACCAGATACAATAAAACAGAAAACTAATGGGAAATTTAAAAATTAAAAATCCCAAACTTTTAGATATTTAAAGGTACAGTCTTACAACCCTCCTAAGCTAAAAAGAAAACCAAAACTGAAATCACAGATACTTAGAAAATACCAACAGTGAGAAGGCTATGCCCCCGAATCTGTGACTATATGTACTCAAAGGAAAATACAGTGTTAAGTGTTTTTGCTTTTATACAAAAGGAATGAAAATAAATTATGTGATAACTCGAGAAATAAGTAGGAAGACCAAAAATTGAAAATGGCAAGTAGAAATTAATATATTAGAAAAGGCTGTTATAATTAATAATTAAATCCTAGAACAAACTTTTAAAAGACCAATAAAGTAAGTATTTATCAAACCTAATGTTTAAAAGTGGGTACACCATTAAAAATCAGGAAGATCAAAAAAGATACTATGGGGATATTAAAAACATTAAGGAGTTTACTACACCCAAATTAATGACAAAACCTTGGAAAATCTAGAAGTGGGATGATTTTCTAGAAAAAATTTTAAACTGCCAAAATTGATTCAAAAGTAATAGAAAACATGAAGAGATCACTACCCTGAAAATGGAAGAGCTCTCAAAGAAGAATCGTACTTCCAAAAAAAGACGTCAAGCAACCGAGATGATTTCTTTGGGGGAAATCCTATCAGTCCTTTAAGGAATAATTCATTCTTTTTTCCACAGCATAGAGAGAAGATGAAGTTTCCCCATTCATTTCGCAAAGACTGACCAACACACACACACACACACACACACACACACACACTCCATTCCTGAAAAAAAGATGCTCAGACCCTAAATAAAACAGCAACAAATAGATTACTGCAATAGATCTGACATGGTCAAGCTGAATTATTCCAGGAGGCAGGAGTGGCTCAATACCACTGAGTAAGCAGAGAAAACCTTGGAAAGGTTTTCCAAGATCATCTTGATCACCTGATGATCTATAACACCTGATCATATGTAACAGAAATTTGGTAATTATAGCCCACTGGCCAGCCGCCTGGTTTTATAATTTAAATATTGCCTATGGCTGCTTTTCAGCTACAAAGCAGAGCTGAGTAGCTGTCACAAAGACTTATGTCCCCAAGCTTAAAATATTTACTATCTGGCCATTTAAGAAAAAGTTTGTCAACCTCTGATCCATAACATGCAAAAAAGAAGCGGGGGTAAAGAGGGTGATAACATTTTTCAGTTATTCCTAAATTAAATTCTCAGTGAATTAAGAATAAAAGGAAGTTTTCTTAACATAAGAAGAATATCTTAAAGGAATAGCTAGCATTGTGCTTAATAGTACCAGCCATTTTCCCTTCTGGGTTTTTGGACATAAGACTGCCTCTGCCAATAGTTTTTGTGTGAGATGAATATAAAGAAGCAGTAAAGTCAGAGTAGTTGGGAGTCAGGCTAGCAGGGTTCAAATCCTGCCACTCCTACCTGGGTGACCCTGGGCAATGACTTAACTTCTCTGTGCCTCAATTAGCTTATCTGTAAAATGGAAAAGTAACAGCACCAATCTGAGAAACGTATTGTGAGGAATAAAATGAGTCGATACGTATAAATTGCTTAGAACAGTGACTAGTACATAAGTGCAATGTGTTTACTGCTAATACTGATAACGGTATTGCTTCTTTTGTGTTGGCCAGGTTGGCTTCTTGTCCAACGGCTAGGCTAGCTCTCTCACGGACTGCTAGCAGGGGCATAGCTGGCCACAGCTTTCCAGAAGGCAATTTGCCCTCATGTTTCCACATCCTTAAAAACATGCATTACACTTTGACTCATCATTCCTGTTCTCAAAATCTAGCCCAACAAAGTAATCATAAATACTCATAAAGAATTAATTTATAATAGTAAAAAACTGGAAACAACTTAGGCGTTCAGCAATAAGGAACTGTTTCAGTAAATTGAGCATCCATATGATTAAACGTTATGCAACATAAAAATGATGCTATTGAAATGTATTTACCGATATGGAAAGTTTCCCTCAAATGATAAAATTTACGATAGTTAAAAAGGGAATGATGTGGTTTTATTTTAATAAAAGGACCAAACCCCAAATATTCACAGCAATTATCCCTGAATAAGATTACAAATGTTTTGTTTATTCCTTTTATTTTTGTGTATCACTCACTTTTTTCCGATTTTTCATTGTGTACATGTAGTCCTCACATAATTTTTAAAATTAAGGATTTTTAAAATAAAAGGCAATAGCAAGATACTTCAAAAACATTACTAAGAAAGTGAAAACATAATTCACAGAATGACAAAAAATATTGCAAATTATATATCTGATAAGGGATTATAATCAGAATACATAGAGAACTCACATAATTCAACAGTAAAAAGACAAATAATCCAATACAAAAATGATCAATGCATGTAAATAGACATTCCTCCAAAGAGGATACATGCATGGCCAATAAGCAAGGAAAAAGATAATTAACAATATTAGGTATCAGGAAATTGCAAATCAAAACCACAATGAGAAAACACTTCACACCCACTAGGATGGCTATGATTAAAGTCAGGAAATAGTAAGTGTCGGTGAAGATCTGGAGAAACTAGAACCCTCATACTGCTGCTGCAGAGGGAAAATGGAGAGTCACTTTGGAGAATGGCCTGGCAGTTCCTTAAACAGTTAAACAGAAAGCTACCATGTCACCCAGCAATTCCACCCCAAGGTATATACCCAAGAGAAATGAAAACTTATGTCCACACAGAGACTTGTACATGACTGTTCACTGCAGCACTATTTGAAATTGCCAAAAAGTAGAAACAATCCAAATGTCCATCACCTGATGAATGGATAAAGAAAATGATATATCCATACAATGGCATATATTTGATCATAAAAAGCAATGAAGAAATGATGCATGCTACAATATGGGTGAACCTTGAACACGTTATGCTAACTAAAACAAGTTAATTACAAGGACTCCATAATGTTTGATTCCATTTATATGAAATGTCCAGACTAGGCAAAGCTATTGAGACAAAAAGTGGGTTAGTGGACATCCTATCTTTCCTCTTGTTACCACGGGTGCTCTACTTGCACCCCAACCCAAGGCCAGCCCTGCACTGCTGTCCGGAGCCCCATGCCTTCTCGTCTACTCAAGGACACTGTTCCATGATTCTCACCTTCCTCTGCATCATCACACTTCCCTCTCCACTGGATCATTCCCATCAGCATTCAAACATGTGACACTAGTTCCCCATCATTAAAAAAAAAAATCTCTGACTACACATTCTCTTTTGGCTCCCACCTCATTTCTTTCTCACTTTTACAGAAAAACTTCTAGAAAGAATTACTTACACTTGTCTCTAATTCTTGTTTTTCCATTCTCTCTGCTCTACCAAAACTTATTTCTCAGGTCACAGTGACTCAGGCCTCCATAATCGATCTACTAGCAGTATCTGATGTAGCCAGTCACTCCTCTGCCTTTGAACTACCCACCCCTCCCACCTCTCGCCCGGCAGAGCCCAGTGACCCTCCCACAGCATGGGCCACGCCTCCTCAGTCTTTGCTAATCCCTCCTTGTCTCTCACCCTCTGATCATCTGAGTGCCTCTGGGCTCTGTGCTTAGACCTCTAATCCTCCTCGTCCACTCTCACTCCCTTGGGATTCTCCTCAGGGTCTTACGTCTTTAAATAGCCCATACATTGATGAATCCCAGGCTGAGCTCTCTTCAGCATGGATGACTCCTCTGAACTCCAGCTGTCTGCTTCACAAATCCCACTGGACATCTACTAAGTTTCTCAAATGTGACATGTCCAGAATCCAATTTCTGATCATCCTCCACCCACCTGCTCCTTCCACAGTTTTCCTTTTGTAAGCAGATGCCAACTCCTTCCTTCCAGATGCTCAAGCCAAAAACAATGCAGTCACCTTGGACTCCTGTACCTTAGGCTCCACATTCGATCCATCAGCAAATCCTACTGGCGCCACCTTCAGTACATATTCAGAATCGGACCACGTCCTCTGGCTCCCCATCATCTGGATTATTGCACCAGTTTTCTAATTGGCCTCCCTGCTTTCACCCTAGCTGCCCAATCTATCTTAACACAAGAGCCACACACATCGGAACACGTCACCTCTCTGTACAAACCCCTCCAATGATTTGCCATCTCGCTGAGAACAGAGCTAGAGCCCTTACAACAGCAACAAGCTAAAGTCTCTCATGATGAGGCTTTCACGTCTCCCTGATCTCTCACTGATCCTTGAACATTCCCAGCACCTGCATGCTCTTCCCATGGCAGGAACTCTATTCCCATGACAGAGAGAGGACTTCTCCGCCTCCTTCAGGTCTTGACTTAAATGCCATTTGTCTTGCCCTCCTTATTCACCATATTTGCAATCACAGTTCCCTCCCAACAATTCTTATTTCCCTTTCCTTGCTTTTTCTCCTTACCAACCAACACCATCTGACATTGCATATATTTTACTTAGGTGTTTTTCATTGTGTCTCCTTCCCCATGAGAACTGAGATCTTTATCTTGTTTAACACTATGTCCCAGTACTTAGAACATTGCCTGGTATATATTTGCAGTACATAGTGATATTTGATGAATACATAAATAGCAGGGGAATGGGTGGTCCTCAGTTTCTAAATTTCCAAAAGTAGGTGACATGTCATTAAAATAACAGGTTTAAAAGAATGTTTTGTCCAGCCAGTTTTCCTACCATATACAGATGAGATGAAAATGTACAGGGGGAGAAGCAGCAAGAACTAGAGATTTGTGACAGTTTCTGATAAGGCACCCCCACACGCTGCCCCGCAAGGTTAGCCCCAAAGCTCTATGTGGAAGCTATCCCTCCCTAACTTTGGGGACCTGGTAAATAGCAGCCACTTAGAAGTTGCCAGAGGAATTGGGGCATGGGGCACTTGGCGGAAGATGGCTGAGGGGTGTTGTGGGAGAGAGAGCCTAAGGCAGTCTTTTGTCATTACCTGCAGATCCCAGAGTCCCTGAAAGAGCTGCCATATTGTACCATGCTCTCCATAAGGACTGGAAAGTGGAGCAAGAGGGAGAGCGAGCCAGGGAAACCTAAAAGGGTCTTAGGGCCAATATGGCAAAACTGTGTGGTCTGTGTGCTCAGGAAGCAGTGGACCTACAGACAGATCCAGGGAGGACACATGCTGGTGACCAGGAGTCTTTCCCTGTGCACGTCATGACATGATGAAAGCCCAACCCAAAGTGTAGCTGCCTCCCAGGGATGAGGATAAGAGGGAAAAGCCCAAAAGCGACCAAGATTAAATCAATACTGTTGAAGAATACCAGGGCCTTTCCAACCATCAGAAAAAAATGTGAGCTCAACAAGAGATTAACTTAAATTACAGAAAAATTACAGGTGTGACTTGAAAATATCATTCCTGCTCTTTCACTAATCTGGCTTCTAATTAAGTTATCTTAAGCCTACTACTTTTCCTCAGGAAGTCCAAGAATAAGTTAGCATATCCATAGCAACGAGCCCCACAGAAACAGAATAGCCCTTCCATGTCTTAACCTGGATGTGCCAAAGCCAACCAACCCTCTGATGTTGGTGGAACCCCATAACCCAAAGCTCCAAAGGGTCAGATGTCCTCTAATTTCAAGTGTGTTCTTGACCTCATTTGGCAAGAGCTAGGCATCCAGTCCTGGACCGTGGCAAGAAAAAAAAACAAATGCAAAAGGCTTGATTGTTGAAGTGTCATCTCAGGCTTTGGCAAAAAGTCTGACCATTAAAACTTTGTTTTCCCATGTCCAAGGTTCAAGGCCACTCATCGTTCAGTCAGCCAAGAAAAAATAGTCTGATCAAGGCACGAATTGGCAGCCTCTCCAATTTCAGCTAATAGCCAACATTCAGTTCCTGAGCAACCAGAGCCATGTAACAAAGACATTCTTCTACAGGCCTGATCCAGTCTAATGGGCACTCTAATCCCTCCGAAGACCCAAATCAGCACAGCACATTCCGAACATTTAATCTCCCATTTTCATTCAGTGGGCCTAACACATTTCATAAATATGAGCGGCAAAATTGATAATAACAATCTGAGCCTGCCTTTCTGTGAAGCAAATAAAGTGCAGAGGAGGGGTCACATCACTTGCCTTCTCTCCTGCATGGTGACCACTTGAATCAAAGAGAAAAGTTCCTGGTCAAAGGCAGTTATCACCAAAGTTATAATGTTACACCTTGGGTCACTATATTGACCTATACACCCACCCCTAAAAAGAAGTCCATTTTTCCTTTTAATAATTTTAAGCAGGCCTTCATTACCTATGTCAACACAGAGGCAGACATGTAGACTGTGTTGAAAGTAATTTCTATTATAGCACAAATCATTATCATCAAGATAGTAATGATATACCAAGCCAACTGAGGTTATTGTGAGGCCCTGAGTTGATGCCTGGGAAGACATCCTGTGACCTGTACAGTTTACCGTGATAAATCTTCTTGTTGATATTGTCAATGTCATCAGTTTGATCCCCAACACTGCTGCCGCATGGCTTGACATGTGCATAGCTGAAAAAATACTATGATGATTCCTCTAATTCTTTTATTAATGCCCTAAAGCTTAAGAAACAGAGCCTATTTGCTCACGCACACACTAATACAAACACAGGGGTAACATACAAGTACTCATCCCTACATGTAGATCAGACAAACCCCCAGATATGCAGGTACCCCAATTTCAAACCTACCCCACCCCATGCATACTGAACCTCTCTCATGCCCCCCAAACCACAGAAACATACGCCCACCGCCAGCTACCATGTTAATTCAGCAGAACTCGACACACTCGTAACAAAAATCACTTAATTATTTCCACAAGTGGAACACTGGGCTTTCAACCTCTTGTTGACACTTTTTGCAGTCCTGCCCCTGTGTCTGTTGAAGGGGGATCACTGCTCTGCTTACTCTTACTTCAAGCTGGACTAGAAGAGGCGGGAGGGAAGGGAAGACCTTTCACCAAATGCTGAATTGCTTCCAAAAGGCCGAGTGAATAAGTGTGCCTGAAATCTGGCGAAGTCAAGCAGATGGTGAGCAGAGAAGGGTCAAATTTGACTATTGGCCCGTTCCAGATGGGGGACCCAAGTGGGGAGAGGAATCCCAGCTTGCTGGCCCTTTCCCAACTCAGGAGCCCAAGGTAGATATGTGGGTCCATGACTCAGTCCCCAGAGGACAGCATGACCACATGCCCCCCACGCAGAAAGCCCCGAGAAATGGAATCTATCCAGTAGGTTGAATGAAAGGAGACTCCATCAGAGTCTTCAAACTTAGGAAGAAAGCAATGAGACATCACTAATTCAGAATCTGAGATGATTCCAAGAGGGCCTGGGCCAAAGCTTACCTTACCTTCATTTTGCTTATGTAGACAATTTTGCTTACCAAGAGTTCCAACAATCTACTTCAGAGAAAAACTATTTTTGAAGGCCTTCCCAGAACTGCAGAAGCATTCATCAAACTATGGACACTAATCTCAGTTATCTTAAATTCAATTTAAAAAGTATTTTGGGGGTGCCTACTATGTGCCAAAGTCAACTGACTTTCTAGTTACTGTGTGCATTTCCATACACAAAATCACATTACTTTTGAAATATTTTATATTTTAAACTTGCTGCTAATTCAGTCTTGTTTCCCAATGTCTCAGTGAATGCAAGAGAGGTAAGGACACTGGGTAGGTTAGTAAGCTTCACTGAGCATCCTCAGGGGGACTTGTATTCAGCAGCAAGTTCCAAGCATTGATTTGACCAAGGCTAGGTGGCAGAAGGGCACAGGGATGGTGATAGGACCAATAGGGGTAAAAAAGGCATTGAATTAGACCTCAGAGAGAACTTTGTGTACTGCAGATTTCCAAGGAGAGTTGAGAATTTCCCTCTGGGAAGAGAAGAACCTTTTTTCTCTGGATGGGAAAACAGGTCCCTTGTGGATGAGGGGAAAGACCTCTGAGGAAGAGGGGAGTACGGTGAGGCGGAGGCGGAAGCAAGGACGGCTGGCGGGAGGGGGCTGGGGCCTCCTCCTCCCTGATGAGGCCCTGGAGTTTGCCAGACGAGTTTCACCCTGGGCTGTCCCCCCTGCAGTGTGCATCCAGGGAGGAGGGGTGCACCCCCGAGGAGACCACAGGAATGCCAAGCAGGGGAAAGGCGCCCTGAGCCAAGGGCTCCGGCAACGAGGATCCAATATCGGCGGGTGACTCCAGCCCCCGTAACAGGAGAGACCGTAAAGTATGTGCTCTGCTTCCCAACCAGCAAACACAGCAAATAACCAATTACTCCAAATAGCTAACAGATTTCGGCTCTGATTTCCCTCCCCTTGCCTCCCCTGTGCCTTCACTTGTCATTTGATGGGCGATTTGTATTTGCTCTGAGAAAATGAGAGAAGGAATGACTCACAAAGGAAGGTCCAGATCACACGCAGTGACAGGCATCAAACCTCCTTAATCAGAACTAATGGGAGTGGGGGGCGGCCAGGCTGCACTGGCAACACATCTGAACAGGAGATATTTTTAAAGAAGTATAGTTTTGTTACTTTTAAACACATACAGTAAGTCCTGCTAAACCAATATTGCCAAATAACATGTCCTTAAGAAACCTATTTTAAGAAGGTAAGTATCTTCCTAATTAACACAACTGATATATACAAAAGTACAGGTAAAACCACTGATGTTATTGAAGTTAAAATACTCTCCCTCAAACTCTTGAGTTCAGAGGTGCAACCATGAGTTCTGAGACAAACTGCCTTGGATGCCTTCTGGAAATGCTTCCTCACTTAGGAGCCACACCCTGTAATTGATTCCTTTGCTCAGAAAACCTTTGCTTCAAAGTCTTTGGATAAATTGTTGTCAGTACTCATGAGCTGTGCAATGAGGCATTCCCCCAATTAAGGCAAATGGGTCTGTCCTTAGAGAATCAGACCATGAAATCAATGCGTGGTTGTTCAAAGCAAAGAGAGGCAAAATCACCTCACGGGGGAAGAGTGGCTCCTACACTAAGCCTTAACCCTAAGTGAGTAGACTGTATTAATAAACCTAAAGAAAGTATGTGTCTGTGAGAAAAAGGAATTGGTCAGTCCTGGAAACAGAGGAAAAGAGGAGTAAGGGTTCACTGTTGACAGTTGTTCACATCAGCACCATCAGGGGAGAAGGGACATGGGCTTAGGGACTAAAGCTGTCCCCACTTTTGAAGGCAGATACATCCACCCACGCTGGTCAGCTGCCGCTAAATTTCAAATCACAGAATTCTCTCTCCTCAGTCTGATTCCTCACTCACTTCCAATCACAATTTGGCTTCCCAATCGCTGAGCCTATTGAGGGACAACAGCTGGACCACTAGCCAAGGTCACATCCATTAGGCAGAAGGATTTCTCACTGTGACTTCATAAACTGGCAAACTCCCTTCAGAGACTTGAGAAAGACGTATCCAGCCCTGAGAACAGCGCCCACAGGGTTAAGGATCCATCCACCCAGACAAGACTACAGGAACTTCCCTAAAAGAACACCCCTCCTGGTGGGCCTGCTGGGAGAGAACCAGGTCTCCTTTACTTACACAGGAGTGGAGTCGTAGGCAAGAGCTGTGGCCCTCACCGGCCGGCTAACCCCAGACGGCCTCAGCAAACAGAAAACAAACTCTTTAGCCCAATAGAAAAGCCTCTGAGCCTGCTTTCCTTCTTCCTTCTCCTCCCTGCTGGATTCCTAACTTGCCAAATAAAAACAGAGCATCCTTTGACTCTTTCCTTCTTCCTTTTATCTGAGTTTGAGATTAGAAGGAGTCCATGCACTGATGGGCAGAAGCCATCTGAGCTCCCAGTACTTGACAAGCAAGGACTTCCCTCTGTAAAGACAGAGAGAAGAGAGTAACGTTCAAAACAAGAGGAGCGGTATGTAGATTAAGACAAGACAAGTGGTATGATAAAGAATTGAGTAAAAAAAATAAAAGAAACCAAATGACTAATTTATGCACAGAGGAAGTCTCAAGAGGATACCACAGACAAGAAGTTAGGTTTGCGGTCCTAAATATAACCTGCATGAAGACAAACATGACTCTCAAACTTAAAACTGTAATATTTACAATAGCCTAGTACTAGAAACAGCCTAAGTGCCCAGCAGTAGATGAGTAAAAAAACTGGTATATTTACTAGGGAATACTACCTAGCAGAAAGAAAGAAGCAACTCCTATCTTCCGTGATAGCATGGATGGAACTGGAGAATATTACGCTAAGTGAAATAAGCCAGTCAGTGAAAGAAAAATACCATGTAACCTCGCTTATAAGAGGAATCTAATGAACAAAATAAACTAATGAGCGAAATAGAATCAGAGACACAGAAACATGGAACAGATTGACAGCGTTTGGCGGGGAGGGGGATAATGATGGGAAGAAGGGGAAGGGATTAATCAAAGCACATGTATGAATGGCCCATGGACTTCGACAACCGTGTGGGGTTGGCTGCAGGAGGGGGAGTGGGCTGGGCAGAGGAGGGCAAAGGGGGGAAAACTGGGACAACTGTAATGGAACAACAATCTTAAAAAAGACACTGATTTCCAGCAAAATGACAATCTAGAGGACCAGAGGAACCCTCCAAGTAAAAACACTTAAATTAATAGGTATCTCCAAAATCCTCTCTGAATGAATGACTGAGCTGATAGGAATGTTACAAAAATAACAATAATAATAAAATAAAAAATAAAAAAAATTCCTTGGGGCAAATAAGCAAGCAAAAATCCAGAGGAATAAGGAACCAAAAGCAAACTAATTGTGGACCCAAAAAGACCAGGCTGAACATTCAGTTTTAAGTGAATCTGCACTTGTAGTATTTCCAGGCATCTGGTAAAAGTAAACACATATCATCTCTGAAAGAATGTGACTTTTGTCCAGACCTCAAAGAACTCTCAGATAAAGCTCCAAGGAACATGAGTTCACACAATCGAAATAGTGAAACACACAGGGAACAAGGCACCATAAGCAAGAGTCAGCTAGAAACACCAACTGCGGATCAGGCCCGTTAGAACAAAATTATCAAAATTAGGACTTTAAGGGAAAAAACTGTTTAAAAAATAAAAGGCATTAAAAATATGGCAAAGAAACAAGAGACTTTCCAAAATAAGCAAGCAGATTTGGGGGGGAAAAGAAATTTTTCAAGATAAAAAATACAATATTAAGACTAGAAACTCAATTGATAGGGTTAAATAGGTACTAGAAACAACTAAAGACTACATGAACTAGGAGATATAGCTTCAGAAATTAACCAGAGTGCAACACAAAGATATAAGTAATATGAAAAAAAGTTGACCTGACATGAAAAATAAGGACAATCCAACATAGAGTTCTAGAAGGAAATGACAGAGAATGGGGACTAGGTACTATTTAAAAAGATAATGATTGAGAAATACTCAGACCTAATTAAAAGAAAAACAGAAAACAGCCCTCAGGTTTTGGTGGACAAGAGCAGGATGGAAGCCAGAGACAGTGAAATAAATCTTCAAAGTGCTGACAGATATAAGTGTCCAGGAAACTAGCACTTCCAAACTAAGGGTGAAATAAAAATATTTTCAACAATAATTTAAAAATGATCAATTTTATCATGATCTGACCCTCATTAAAGGAATTTCTATAGGCTCTTCATAGAGAAAAATGATGATGCTAGCGAGCCCTGGCAGGGTGGCTCAGTTGGTTGGAGTGTCATGTCGTACACCATAAAGTTGTGGGTTCGATCCCCAGTGGGGGCGCATATGGGAGGCAACCGATCAATGTTTCTCACATTGATGTTTCTTCCTCTCTCCCCTTTTCTCTCTCTCTAGAATCAATAAACATATCCTCAGGCGAGGGTGATAAAAAGTAAATAATATGATACTAGGAGGAAGAAGTCTGATGTATGAAAAGAAATAGTAACTGTGAGTTCCTTTTTACTAGAAAAATTGATTACTTAAAAGGTATTGCTTAAAAATGTGGCTTATAAATATAAAATTAAAATATTGAACAAAAGTTTGTAAATCGGTAAGTGATTAGAGTTAAAGCATTGTAAGTTCCTTGCAATATTCTGGAGGAGGCTATAAAAACCAGTTAAATTTAGACTTTGCTAAGTTGAATAGGTACATTAAAGTTTGTGTATACTAATCACTAAAGGAATATAAACAACATACAGTTTTAAAACCTAGAAGAGAAGAGACAATAAAGGGGGGATGGGTAATCTCTCAAGCCAAAAAAAAAAAAAGAGGAAAAAGGGGGCATAACTAATAGAGATACAAAATAAGATAGCAAAAATAAATCCAAATATATAAATAAATGCAACACATTAGACTCTCCAATTCACAAGTTAAAAGAACAATATTGTCAGAATGCATTTTAAAAATCCATTTAACTGCTGTTTGCAGGAGAGACACCTAAAATAGTCACAAAAAAGTTGAAAGTTAAAAGTTAGAAAAAGTTATGCTAGAAAAATACTAAAAGAAAGCTGGTATAGCTATACTAACATGGGACAAAACAGGCTTTAAGGCAAAGTTCATTAGCAGAAATTATAAAAGGCAAAGGAGTGGGGGTTCACTACATGTTGTTAGAAGATTAAATTCCCTAGGAAGATGGAAGAATTATAAACTTGTCTGAGCTTAATTACACAGCATCAAACACATAAAGAAAAAGTAGGCAGAATCCTAAGAAAAAAACCACAAAAATGACAGCACAGCAGAATATTTTCATACACCTCTTTCAGAAATCGATAAACCACACACACACAAATGTCAGAAAATAATAGACTAACATAATTAACAAATCTGACCTAAATGGGTATATTATATGTAAAACACACATGGAAAATACACATTCCCCTTCCAGTGCACATAGGACAGTTAACAAAAGTCAACCTGACCAGGCCATGAAGCAAGTGTCAAGAAACATTACACACAGACCGAATTCTCTAAACAACAGTACAGTTAAGCTAGAAACCAACAAGAACCAAGAAATTCAGAACTTCTAAAACATACTTTTAAACAATTCGGGTGTCAGAAAGAAATATAACAGAAATCAGAAAATACTCAAACTGGAAAATAATTTAAAAAATACCATTTATCAAAACCTGCAGGATGCATAAAGCAGTACTTAGATAGAAATTTATAGTCTTGTGTTTACATTTTTGAAAAAATGAACGTCTGAAAATCAATAAAATAGACATAGCAATTAAGACAAAAATATAACAAACCTCCCCAAAATAGAAGGAATGAGATAATTTTAAAAAGAAATTAATAAACTAGAAAACAAGGACATAATAAAAGATGACCAGAGCTAAAAACTGGTTCTATGAAGAGACTAAAAAAAACTTAATTTCTGATACAAATAATAAAATATAACCTTTGGAATGAAAGGAGGCTTAACTAAATTGAGGGAATTTCTTTTTAATGTAAGAAAAACGTTATTCCATGAACTATAAACTTTGAGTGATAAAATATAAATCACTAAAAGTGACTCACATAGAAACAGAAAATCTCAAAGGTCCTATAAACATGTTTTTAAATCACGTCACCAGTTTAAACCCCAAGAAGAATGTTAAATCTGAAGAGTTTACAAGTGAATGTACCCTTCAGGCAAGAGATAATGGCAATCTTTGGTCATTCATTCAGAGACTAGAAACAGAGCAAATACACTCTAAGTATTTGTAAGATTAGCATTATCTAAATATCAAAAGCTTAAAAGGAGAGTATAAAAAAGAAAGAAACTTCAGGTCATTATCAGTCAAAAATTGATGCAAAAAAAATTACTAAACTAAATGTCTGCAATAAATCTAAAAAGATAATATATCATGACCAGAATATGTTTTTTCAGAAATGCAAAGTTGTTTCAGCATTAAGTGTGTGTGTGTGTGTGTGTGTGTGTGTGTGTGTGTGTGTGTGTGTAAAGGTAATTCACTATTTTAACAGATTAAAGGGAGTAAATCATATGATCGCCTCAACAGATACAAAAAGAACATTCAATAAAATTTAACATCATTCATGATAAAAAAGAAAACTCTTTGCTAATAATCATTTACCTGATAAATTTCATACTCATTTGTGAAAAATAAAAATATGCACTTTTAAATTAAGAGCAGATAAGAAAACTCTCCAGTATCAAGTTACATGGAATATTAAACTAAAGGTCCTAGCCAGTACAATAAGACAAAAAAAATAAACAGCAAACAAGAAAAAGAAATAAAAAGTACCCAGAAGAATCAAAACTGTGATTAATCACAAATTGTATAATTTACTACACAGAAAAAAACCCCCGAAGAATCCTCAAATGAGTAGAATTAACAGGCAAGTTCCACAGAGTTTCTGGATATAACACCAGCATATGAGAATTAAAATCATTTACATATGAGCAAAAAAATAATAATTAGAAAATTAACCTTAAAAACCCCAAGTAAAAATACCACTAAAGATAAACTAGCTATTAGATTTTTAAATCTAATAAAAGCAGTAACAGACTTTTTGGAGAAAATTATAAATGCTTATTGAAAGACGTTAAAAAGGATCTAAATAAATGGAGAACTACGTCATGTTCATGGTCAAAAGCTAACACTATAAAAATACTGGTTCTCTACAAATTGATCCAGAAATTCACTGTAGCTCAGTCACAAATCACAACAGTTTTTAAAAAGAAATTGACAAGCTGATTCTAAAACTGAGGTGAAAAGCAAAGGACAAGAATAACAATAACACTCCTGAAAATTAACAAGGTGGACTATTCCCTTTACCAGATATCAAGGCTTATTATAAAACAGTAATATTTTAAGTAAGACAGTATAGTATTATTGCATGGAAGACAAACAGATCAATGGAACAGAATAGAGAGCCCACAAACAGACCTACACTTAAATAGTAACCTGATACATGACACAGCTATCATTTATAATCAATAAGAAAGGACAGATCTTTCTATAATGATATGGATTCACTGGTTATCTACATGGGGAAAAAAAGGAAAATCTAATCTCCACTTCACACTTTACATACACATGCACACACATCAATTCAGAGGGATTAACAACTTAAGTGTGAAAAGCAAAACTCTAGAATTTTTGGAAAAAAATGTACACAAATATGTCCTTTTAAAAAATGGTTGAAGCAATAGAGAGAAAGATGAAGTGATAGATAAAATATACATAATAGGAATTTCATAGGAAGAGAGCTTAAAAACGACTTGAGCCCAGAATTTAAAGTAATTAACTTAATGGTATTTTCAAAAAGCTGGTTCTTTGGATGAAAAACAACTATAAAATAGATAAAATGATATTAAGCCTAATAAGAAAGATAAAAAACACACATCTACAAAATTAGGAATGTGGGGGAAAAACAGAACAGATACTGAAGTATTTTCTTTTGTTTTAATAATATGTACTAACAGGCACTATCTGTGAACATGTAAGCCACAAAACTGACTAAAACGTAGAAAGTGATCAAAGAATGTCCTCCCAAAATTTTACACTGGAACACAGGGTTGATGCACTGTTTACAATTGTACTAGAGATGCATCCCTGAAAATGTTTTATAATCCAAAACTCACATAACACTATTTTCCAGAAAAGATAATGGGTATCCTATTAACCAGCTAAACCATAAACACAATTCACTTGGCCACCACCTTTTAAATTACATAACTGTTAAGCATTTTTTTTAAATTTAAGTTGATTTATGTTACTACATATTTCATACATAAGCAAGACCATTAAAATGTTTATATCATGCAATTTCCAACTTGCACCATTCAGATTCATAAAAAGTGGAACAAATGTATTTAACTTTTTAAGAAATAATAATTGTAATTCATAGAGACTGCTCAAGAGTACAGAAAATGAGAGTACACCACAAAAAAAGTGCTGTATGAAACTATTATAACCCTGATATCAAAACCTGGAAAGATAACCTAAAAGTAGTCTTTATCAATAGGTGCAAAAATCCTAAATAAGTAATAGCAAATCCAACTCAATGATATATTGAAGAAGTTCTAGTTACAAACTTCCCCTTACCCAGGATTAACAAACACTATCCATTCTCTTGGACTAACTTTGACTGTGGTCCAGAGCCAGGTGAAAACCTGCAGCGAACCTAGAATGTCCACTGCAGCTCAAAGGGGATGAGCTGTATGTTGACCAAGAGTCAATGGTACTTGTTCTTAAACCCATTTATGCCCGTTGTATTAAGATGGTAATTAGATTAATGCAAATATTACAAATGATAGAAAATTTGAATTTAAAAAGAAAGGGCATTTTATCTATGAAAATCAATGCTGCTGTTTTGTTTTGTTTTGTTTTAATGATGGAAGTTAAAGATAAGTGAGATAACAAAAGAGGTGCAAGGAAGGGACCTTCATCTTTAAAAGGGCTCCACACAAAGTTTTGGCAGGTATTCTTAAAGTCTCATCAAACTTTAATAAACCTAAAGAAAAAGCCATAGGTAATGCACTTGGGATGTGGTTTATACCTGAAGAATCATGTGACACTCAAATGACAAATCCAAATTCAAAGAGGCCTTAGCACATGTCAAATAATTGAAAAATGAAGATACATGGATACGGTTAGAAATAAATTGTTTATGGTACATAACGTATGACTTTTAATGAGTCTCTATTTAATCAACTTTTTCAATTAGCCAACCATCTACTTTTCTTAATTGATTGAATAAGAGGACTTCAGGTGCAGTAACTGTAATATCATGGTCAACAGACCCATTTGGGTTTACTCCAGGAATGCAGGACAATTATACATTATATTAACAGAACAATGGAAAACAAAATGATCGACTTGGTAAATGCCAAACCGCACCGGATAAAATTAAACTCCCATACCTAATTTTTAAACTATTAGTAAACTCATAATAAAGAACACAACCTTGACAAAAATCAAGAATATCTATCTGAAACTACCAATCATTATCATAATTAATGAAAAAATGGTAGAGGCCTTCTCATTAGAATCAGTAACTAAGTTTGCTCACTAGCATCTCAACTATCGAATGTCATTTTGGAAAAAGAAATAAGGTATAACTATTAGGAAAAATTTACATACTTATTATTGTTTGAAGAAAAAAATCTTACCTACCTGGAAAACCCAACAGAATCAGTTAACAACTGTCAGAACTAATAAAGGAGCTTAATAGAGAGTATGTTTCAAAGTAAATATATAAAAATATTATTTTTTTAGATTCTAGCAATAACCAGTTAGACAAAGACATAGGGAAAAAAAGTGACATAGGGATCACTTAGATAGCAACACAGGCTATAAAATACATATGGGTAAACTTAACGAAAAATGGACTGGACCTATACAAAGTAAATTAAAAATCACCCCTCTGAGGTACATAAAATAAGACAATAGAAATTAGAAAATTAAATGTCCAATGATAAGACAATAGTTAAAACATTATGGATGTCCACATAATGAAATGACATGCCACCCTATTTTTAAAAACATTTAAAGACATGGAAAAACATTCACAATATACTTTTAAGTAAAAGAAAAGACAGATTATTAAAAAGTACAATATGATTGCATTTTGTAAAAAAAAAAGTATGTACATGTACATAAAATATATCAAAAAATATAGGCATATCTTAACAGTTCTTATCTCCAACTGGTAGGAATACAAGAGTTTTTAACTTTCTGCCTGACACTTTTTTTCTGTATTCTCTAGAGCAGATAAATCAGAAAAAATTTTAAAATAGATTGCCTTCTCCTAAAAGTCCATAAAACACGTCATACAGCAATGCCTCCCCTTGGGGTCATGAATGGAACTGAACTTTTGGCAGGTCCTATCTCTTCTGCCTCCTTTACAGCTCAGGGGCTCCCCTTGGCCCTCTGCGTGGGATTTCACAAGTGTATGTAGAACGCCAGTCACCAAGGTGCTCTTCCTGGCAGGACCCACAACCCGTACAGATACATGTAGGAAATAATCAGTGCAGGCAGACAGAAGTAGGCCTGCTGAGACCTGCAGGAGCTGACCATGGGCACTGGCAGACCTCTCAGAATCTGCTGGGGACAGTCAGGGTTTCCTCAGTCACACATGCCTTTTGTGCCTCTGGGAGCAGCAGAGCAAGTCAACCAGCCATTGCCCACAGAGGCTTCTCGTGTCCCATGCCCCAGCAGTCAGTCTAATCTAGAGACGTCCCTGTTTCCACTGGCCCATGCAACCCCAGTCATCCCCTCCACCCCCAGTCCTCATGCAGGTAAACAGGATTAAGGAAAATCCCAGCATGCACCAACAGGTAACTCAGGGATGCTTCTGTGAATCTTCCTTAAGCTTTCTCCCCACCAGCTTCATCACAGCACAGGACAAGTAACTGTCTTCTGCTGGGACTCAGGAAATTACTTCCTTTCTTTCCCTCCACTCCCCACTCCTCATCCCTTCCTCCCTCCCAGCCCCCCAAGGAAAGCAAAGAACCCACAAGGTGAACAATACATACATGAGGACTGGATGGAGAAGATGTCATGTTAGTGGGGGCCGAACCCGACAGACCGTCTGCAAGCTACAAATTAAACACGCTGGTTAGCAACAGGTTTAGAGAAACCACTTCAGGAAAGGCTGGACAGCCCCGAGGATGTGGTGCTCTCCAACCAGACACCTTCTGCTCTCCCTCTAGGGAGGCTGTGAAAGGTGTGGGAGGAACACGTGCTTCGGTGTTGAACAAGCCTGGCTCCAAATCCTGGCCCCGTGGCTTTACCAGCTGCATGACCTTGGCCAACCCTCCGACCTCTCTAAGTCCACATCCCCATCCGGAAAATGGGCACAAGGCCCACCTCCCAGGGCAACAGTAAGCGAGGATGAGATAAAGACCATGCACACATAGCACAGGTGAGGCACATGGAAGGGTGCAGCCGATGCCTGCATCTTGCCTGCTCTCTCACTGCTTGGCACCATTGGCCCAGTACCACTCTCACATGCCCCGCCCCACCTGGTCCTTTTAAACCTCCCCGTCATCCCTGTGTTTTCTTCTAACAGCTGAGCTACACCAGCCTCTGCTTGGGCACTGTTCCTAACTGAGTGCAGGTTTCCAAGTCTTCTTTCCTCAAAGCCAAGAAGCAGGGCATCATGTGGCTTTCCCAAAATCCTGTATAAGGGTGGGTCTAAGAGCTGTATGGTCCAACATGCTCCCTTACACCACAGAAAGTTTTCTGCATCCTTTTCTGGCATCAGATCTTTGCCTGCCATCTTCTGGGACTGTGAATCGATGTTTTACAGGGTGAGTCTCTGGGCCACAGGGTCCAGAGAGCCTCAGGGTAAGAACTGGAGGTAGGTGACTTTTTCAGAGGCCATGACAATAGTCCCGGAGATGGGGCTCTCTGTGGATAACTACTAGAGTAGGTGGACAAGGCCAGGAGATGCCTTCCAGGTGGGGGTTGGTAGGGGGGAGGGGGCGCCTGGCAAGTGCCAAGAGGTGGAGGAAGAAAAAGAAACACAGCACATTCAAAAGAGAGAAAGTCGTTCGGAGCCAAGGGCATAGGGCTAGAGGGGTGGGAGATCAGCTGAACCCAGGGCTCCCGGGGTTAGACCCTCTCTTCCTTTGAACCTGAGCAGGGGGCTCTGGAATGTCCACAGGAGGCCAAGCCCCAAGCCGTCCTTCCTTCCCGGGCAGGAAGAGCCTGGGACGTATGCTCACCTGAGGATCAGGAAGGGCTCTGGAATACCTGGACGATGAAGCCGGGAAGGCCCAAGAACTACAGACCCACCACTGCTCTGTGGAGGGGGATCACTGGGGATCCCCTACCTACCTACCTCGCCTTCCCTAAACTAGCCCTCAGGGCTGGTCAGAGCCAGAGCTGGGCAGGAAGACAGAAAGGCCAGTGGGCACCCAGCCAGGCTGCTGGATGGCTCTGGGGGCTGGCTCATGTTGGTGGGTGTGGTGTGGCCCCCAGAACAGACCGGATGAACTCCATGTGAAACCCCCGGCTGCCCAGAGAGCGGCCGGGCCAAGCAGCAGCTCCACCCCTCCTATTCTCATCCTGAACCTCACAGAAGCCTTACTGTTATTTTTAATGCAGTTCGTTTTTAGAAAGGTGAGAGGGAAACCAGCAGTTCACCAGAGCATGAGGGAGAAAAAATAAAGCTAAACATAGTGCTCCAAAGATCTGGTCCAACTTCCGAAATTACACGTTCCCCTTTGGGACTCAGGCATAATTTGCTGCTCCGGTTCTGGGAGCACATTTCCACCTTCACGGCGTCCCAAAGACTATAACCGGAGCAGCCAGCTCAAAATTAGCCCAAGCTGGGGAGGCAGGGAGCAGCCAGGCCCCGCACCCCACCCAGCCCACCCCACAGGCATGGGGAACAGGTCTGCAGGCCTTGGGAAGCCTCCCCCGCACTGGCCTGGGTTTCCTCCATGACCCCCAAGCCCATCACACACACATTCACACACACACATTCACACACACTGACACAGTCCCACTCCCAAGCCTTTGCCCAGCCGCTCTACCTACCGGGGAAGTCTTCCTCTCCCCTCTGCTGTTCCAACCCCACCCCCTCACAGAAGCTTTCCTGATTGCTTTGGCCACACTGACCTCCAAGGACCAAAAGAGTCCAAGATCTTGGTGTCCTTGCTAATAAAGCAGTTCATCACTTTGACGTCGCTTTGAGCGTCCCATTTTAGATCAGCTACACATCTCTCATCTGTCTCCCAACCAGAGTGAAAATGTTCCCAGTGTCCTCTTTCTCTTTATCCCTCCTCAATGCACATATTCCCCACTCCCAGAAAGTATCCTTCCCTGGAGACTTAAAAAGGAGACCCCCTACGCAGGGTGGTCTCTCAGGATGACAGGCAAGAGGCACCCCTCACCAGATGACTCCAGGGGCATCTAGCATTTGGAAGGGGGGTGGCAAGTGGGTGGACAGGGGGCATCACCTCTACTTGGAGCTTCAAGACCCTCTCTATAAAATGGGGGGAGCACACCCTGTGTGCCCCTGCACACTCTGCCTCGCCCCATCTTCATAATCAGAACACCAAGAATGAGCTCAGTGAAAAAGCAGCTTAGGAAACAAAGCCCCCAGTGTTGTTTTAAAGATAGAAATAGGGTCCAACTCAGAGTCAGAGACAGAAAGAGAAGCCCAGGGGAAAGGCAAGGATAGAGAATGATGTGTTGGTAGCAGTTCATTCTGATCGCGTTCTTGGTTGAAGGCAATACATGCCTATTTGTTCATTTTTCTATATTTTCCAAATTTTATATAATGTATGTATACTTATAATCAGAGAAAAATGAATAACATATCCTTTTTTAAAGCAGAGCACTAGATGGAATGAAAGACTTCCATGCACCCTCTCTGAGGATACACCCAGGCCTGCCCTCAGAAAGTTAGAGGTCAAGGTCACGATTCCTGCAACACGACCACTGAGACTAGACGCACCCTCAAGAGTGTGCACACACACTGGCTTCCAGCCTCTCCCCACCTCTTATGTACACACACAGACTAAGCCCACCAGCTGGCTACGGGTCTAAAATCTACATGGAGGGCAGCCACATAGACCAAGAATAAACCGTGGAGTTAACCTGCATAAGCCGACTCCCCCAGCCCTCATCACCATGGAGAAGAGTTCCCAAGGTCAGGCACCCGCTCTGAGGGACCACCCTCAACCCCAGAGGCAGGTGCTGACCTATGAGCCCTGGAAGGCGGAGTAGAGAGATTTGCCTGCCTTATACATACATCCTGGGTCATCTCTAGAATTGGCCACTCTTGACAAAAACCAAAACATTTCTAGAACCTTGAGAAACATTCTACCACGTCAGTCCAATGACCTAAGCATCAGGAAAATCTGAGGTGAGGTTTTCTAACATGTGGAAGGCTCGTCCCAAAAACTGGGCAGATGATGGTGAGAAGGCTCATCAGCAGAGAAGGTACAACTGAGGAAGGAGACGGAAGGAACAAGACAAAAGCCAGATCTAGCAAGCGCATATTTGAAGTTGGGGAGGAGCTCTCAGCTGGGTCCACAGCGGGACCTGGTGAGTAGAGCGGCGGGGACCACGTCATGGGAAGAATGAAACAGGCTGCTGAGAAACGTGGGCTGAACAAATGGGAGCCAGGAGAAATCCAAATTCTGCCAGACGCCTTGTCCCTGCCGTCCCGAGAGGCCAGGGCTACCATTCTATCTGCACAGGGAGAGTGGAAAGAGGACGAGAGCCCAGCCAGAAGTATCTGGCAAACCATTTGCAGGGGGAACCACTGCCTCCTGCATCAGCCTCAGGAGCACCAGGAGGTGAGCCGGAAAGGCGGAGTGAGTAAAAGGTTTCCTGGACCAGCCAAATCGAACCAATGCATCTCAGAGGAAAACACAGTACAAAATCAGTATTCCCCAAATCCCCTATCAGTCCCCATCAGGGCAGGGCTTCCTAGACACCAGGACTGGTTTCCACTGGCCTCTGACTCTTTGAGAATACAGCTGTATTGCCTCCATCAGACAGGCAGATCAATGAGGGCAGAGTCCACGCCTCCCCCATCATAGCAGGTGGATCTCACATCCTCCTCTTTTCTGCCCACCTCTGAGACCCAGTGAGCCTGTCCCCATGTGGGCACGCACCCAGGCTCCCCACCCTCTGCCTGGCCAGAGTGGCTGTGTGCTCCCACAAAGAGGACAGGCCCTGCTCTGCCTCAGACCCCCACCCCAGTTCACGGATGTCAACATCAGAAGGATGACCAGACTGGACGTGCTCACCGTCTGCCTCTGGCCGTGCTTATAGCCAGCAGGACCCAAAATAGTCCCTCCCCCTCTGAGTCTGCTTCCCCATACAGACTCAGACAGCCCACTGAGGGGGTGGAAAGCGGGAGCCAGGATCAAGCAGACTGGAGTTTGGGACTAATTATCTGCCTAATTCAGCTACAAACGCCCACCCAGACCAGAAAGCACTTTCATTCAGTGCTTTGTAGGGCCATTTGAAATTTCCACTTGGGTTTCCCAGTCAAGTAAAGCTCCTTCGTAGACCCCCTAAAAAGAGTAGGCAGGTCATCCATCTGTCCATCTATCCACCCACCCGCGCATCCACCAGTCCAGGCAGACTTCATTGAACACCTCCTGCCAAGTCAGGCCCTCTGCTGAGCATCCAGGACATGAAGAGGAATGTGCCCAGTCACTGCTCTGAGCCTAGGGAAGATGCTGCCAATTACAGAGACAAGCAGGACCTAGGGCAAGCGCAATGACTAAGATATCGGCAAGGCTCGCAGGAAAAGTGGGGGAGCCAGGGAAGAATCCTGAAAGGAAGTAACCACAACTAAGTTGAGCCTCAAAGTATGACCAGGAGTTGCCAGAAGTGTCCCCAACAGAAAGGATGGTGGGGCAGAGCCCTGGATAGCCATGGACATGGGAGAAATGGAGAGCTTGGAACTTCTGAGGACTCGCAACCTCAGTGAAAGTCCTCAGAAGTCCCAAGGGGTGCTTCTATGCAGGGGTGTCCAAACTTTTGGCATCTCTGTGCCACACTGGAAGAAGAGTTGTCTTGGGCCACACATTAAATACACTGTGACACATAATCTCACACACACATACACACACACACACACACACAACTCATAATGTTTTAAGTAAATTTACAATTTTGTGTTGGGCTGCATTCATAGCCATCCTGGGCTGCATGCAGCCCGCGGGCCACAGGTTGGACACCCCTGTGCTAGAGCAAGACCTCTTGCTTTGGCAGCAGGGAGGCCCAGGGCTGAACACAAGACATTCCTCTGAAAGTGAAGTGATGAGCCAATGAGAAAGAAGTGGATCTGTCAGCCCTAAATGACAAAGGGAAGCCCCTATAAACACACCTCCAGGCACAGCTTTGAGGATCCTGAAACCAATACCCAAGTTTGTTCTCCTGCTCTCAAGGCTATTTATTTGACTAGTGTTCTATAAAAAACAAAACGGCTCTGAAGTGCTACACCATCCCTGGGTGAATAAACAGGCTGTGGGCCTAAGGACGCAAGCGCTGTCTACAAAGGCTGGGAGGCTCTGCCTCCAGGCAGCCCCAATGCTCTGGGAGCCCCAGGTGCAGGGCTGTGACCAGCATCGTGCAAAGCTGAGAGGAAGGTGTCAGCGTAGAACAGATGGCCAGTTCGAGGCCTGTGCTCACCATGAGGCCTTTCTCCATTTCCCCTGCAGGAAGAACGGGGTGGTCTGAGGCCTGCAGCACCCAGAATGCTACCCCCTCAGTAAGAGATGCCACGGGCCTCGTGTCATGCTGTTTGCCATGGTGTCTGACTTGCCAGTGGGCCCTATGTTGCCAAGTGCATAGCAAAGGAACGCCTCTGGCCTGCTGCAGGGCTGGATACCCTTGGAATGAGGCCTCTCTCCTGCCCTTCTCCCTTCCTTTTCCTGGAGGTAGAGGGACGGAGGAGGTAGAGAGACTACTGGCTTGGACACAGGCCAATCCTTTCAAGCTGCCTCCAAGTGCCACTATGCACAAGTCCAGAGGGTCCTGGCTGAGGTTAGACGGGGGGACTGAAGCACCCCAGCAAGTACCCGGTCACTCCCACCCCTGCCTGCCTTCTCTCTCGTTTGCTCCTCCCACCCACCCTGATTTCCTGGGCGATCTCCTGGGAAGAGCCCTCAACATGGCCCTCAAGGTAGAGGGCCATTTTTCTCACATGCTTTGGGGGAAATGATTGGGTCTTACCCAGAAAACCACAAACAGCCTCCTCCCAACCAGACTGAAAGCTCCATCTAGGCCTCTGTACAGTGTCCGGCCACCGAAGTAGAGAGAGATCTCTTGTAGAGGTCACGTGATATGGAAGGGAGAGCAGCAAGAATGGGAGAGATGAGGAAGAGGGTCGGGGAGCAATTGGCCGGTCAGCAACTGGCGGGAACCAGTTTCCCTCCCCGGGGACCCAGCACCGTCTTACCTGGATGGGGATGAGGGGCTCCTTATCGTCAATGTCAATGAGCACGTCTTCCCCAGGACTGAGCAAGCTCACATCATCTGTAGGAGAGAGTGTGTCCAGGCCTGAGGGGGGCCCCCTCGGAGACCTCGTCCCTCCTCAGCCACAAGTCTCAGGCAGGCAACTATGAGACAAAACCCTCCAGTCTCTCCACACTTCTCAACCTGTGTCTTATTCTTCCTCCCCCACAATTCTTCCCTGTTTTCCTTCACATTCCCTGTCTCTTCAATTCTCTCTCTTCCTCACCTCCCATTTTTTTCCTCCCTCCTCTTGCCTCTGAATCCCTGCATCTCTCTCTCTCCTTCAACTCTTCCCCATCACCTCCCTCTTCAGTCCCCACCTCTCAGCTCCCACAGGCACATGTACCTGCTACCGGTGTGTGCAGCCCAGATCCAAGCTGTGCCCCGAGGAAGATGAGATCCCTACCCTTCTGGTCGGCTGAGCACAAACCACCTCTCATGCAGGTCCCAGTAAAGGGACAGCTTCAGACACATCTTTATGGGAAGTTCCACCTGCCTTGAGGCTCCTCAGCCCCGGCCCTCCCCATCAACAGCCACTCCACCTACCTGGGCCACCCTGTGGGGATGGACTCTCTTCTGAGTAGGGGTCACACAGGAAGCTCTCCAGGGAGTGGATGGTACACTGGCCCACCACAGGCCGGCGGCCAAACTGGCGGTTATCAATGACCTTGACCACGATGGGGGGACAGTAGAGCTGCTCCCTGGGCAGCATCTGGGCAGAGGAGGAGAAAATCTCTGAGCAGTGGCCTCAACCCATCTCTGGGAGGTCTCAGAGAGAAAAGGGACGGGTCCCGTCTTCACAGGACAAGCCCAAAGAGAGAGGATGACTGTAAACCCACAGATAAACTCCAGTGGCCCTAACTCCAAAGTAGTGGCTGGCTGAGCCCAAGAGCTGACCAGGGACGTAGAAAACACACACCTTTTCCTCCTGCCTCTTGAACACTGTACACAGAGGCTGTTGCCTTTCCCCTACAGCTCTACCTTCCAACACATCAGCTCAACCCGAAGTGAAAGCAAGTCTCCTTTCCCTGAACCCTCACTGGCTAGGAGGGGAAGAGGGGAGAAGTTGGCCCAGGACTCAACATTTCTTGCAGACAGTCCCCCCCAAGTGGATACTCAAGAGTTGGCTTACAGACCCAGATTCTTCTCCCCACCCCACCTCCCCAGCCCCAAAAGCACTTTGAACACAACTTGAAATAATTTATGTGCTCTCCTTCGGTGGCGGGTTTGGCTCAGCCAAGAGAAGGCTCCTGTTGACAGCCACTGGGCCTGGAATTTCTATAGTGCTTTCATCTTGCAAACCATGTTCCTTTCCTCAGGCTTGCCTTACTCTGGCCACTAGGCCCAGGCAGCCCAGGGAGCTGGAGAGGACTGAGGGCCTGAGGACAGTGGGGTGAGCCCATCTGTGGAGGCCCCAGTGGGGAGCCCTGGGTCAGGGAAGGCTGGGAGGAAACACAGAAGATCAGAGCCCTGGCAGGCCCCTGAGGGGAGCTTCGGGGGACTGAGACCGCCCTGAAAGGGGAAACAGCCATGGATGATGGGTCCTTGGGACTCTGCGGACTCCGGATCTTGGCAGGAGGGCACAAGCTGGCCCTATCCGTGTGGCTCATAGGCCTCGCCTCTTCCAGTGAGGACAGTGTGTGCATTTCCTCCCCGTTTTCACAGACAGTGAGGTGGGAGAGGAGCCGTCACCCACACAGGTTCCCACGGGGAGTCGGAACAGACCTCCAGGCTGCTTGGGGTTGTGAAGAGATTCTAGCCACCGGGACACTGGAAGGGAGGCAGCAGAGGGGGTTAGGCTCACCACTTCCATGAAGAGAGTGCAGATGTCAAAGTTGGGGTTCTTCCGGAGGTTCTTGATGACACAAGACTGTACCATCTCACCCCCGCACTCCACCACGAGACTGGGGGAGGAGACACTGGCCAGCTGGTAACTCTTCATGTTCCGCAGGCCCCATGCCAGGATCTGGGGACACAGAGTAAGGGGAGTGACTGGAACGGCCCCAGGCCCCGGGGAAGGCTGGGCCAGGAAGGGGAAGGTCCAGGCTGGAGCCAGGCTCACCTCGACGGCAGTGCGCTGGAGGACTGGCTTGATGTTCTGGGGAACCATGTAGATGTTGGCCTCCCTCTGGGGTGGTGGGTAGGGCAGGTCGGCGTCCTCTGACTGCAGGGGACGCCCGGTGGAACAGAAACAAAGGCGGGAAAAGGACCAAGGCAGAGAGACAAGGAAGAAGGGCAGATGGAACAGAGAGGAGGGCATGCACAAGAGACAGAAACAGAGAAGCAGGGACACCCATGTGGGCAAATGGGCAGGCAGAGAAGAGAGAGCTAAGTCAGTTTCCTGGGCACCATCTTCTCCAAGATCACAATTCAAGCACCAAGACCCAGGGTTCGGGTCATCCTAATTCAAATGAACCCCAGGTCACCCCTCCTCCCATTATGCAGGCTCTCATGCACCAGTGAGCTGCTTAGGGTCACCCTATCTCTACACATGCACATACATGCACTGTCCTCTCCGTCCTGGCACATCCACCTCAGCCCCCCTCAATCCCAGACAACACCATGTGCCCCCTGCTCGCCTGGATCTCTGGCACCCTGGCTCACACTCCCCCAACTTCCCATCCACCCTGGAGTTCCATCTCTACCCCCCACCCCCATGCCCAGACACCTGTCAGCCCCTAACGCCCACCTCTCATACTTGTCTACCATGAGGACGGAATACGTACACTGGGAGCCAGAGAGTATTTAATGGCAGGAGAAAGAGATATGAATGCCCGTCATCTACAGGCACCAAAGGGCGCTGCTGGGGAGGCTCTTTCACCACACAGACCAGAACTGAGAGCAGCATATGTCAGCTTTGACCTTCTAAGGGCTTTCCAAAAAAGACATGGGCAAGAATCCCCAATGATCACGAAGAATTACATGGAGAAGCAGGCAGGGCAAGGGGAGCAGGTACGACCATGGGTTAGGCAACTACCACATCTCACAGTGACTGGAACACAGGTCTGAATCCTGGCTCCACCACTTACTGAGTTAAGTAAGTTAGCCCACTTCTCTGTGGCTCATGTTTTATCTATAAAATTGTTATTAAAACTTATCAACCTCTAAAATTTAGTGTGAGGCTTGAAAAAGTTAATACAATATTGCGAATAATGTCTGGTTCATGTAAACTCTCGACAGCAGGACTACCAGCCCACATGGCACCTTTGTGACAATTAGAGAAAGATGTCCCTTCCTTAAAGATCTTTACTTCCATGTCAGGAGATCGTACTTCACTAGTTTATTAGAACAAGACACTTTACTGCCACCTACTGGAAAAGTGTTATAATAAATACAAATACACGACGTCTGCCCTGGAAATTACACCCCCTTGGACGCAGTGCCCTTGGGCAGTGCACAACCTGCACGTCCACACATGGAGTTCCTGGCCCTCAGGATATGTTAACTATAATTAAAAGGGCTCTGCTGGACACTTTACAGAGTTTGCCTCATGTAATCTCATTTAATAAACAATGGAATCATTGGATTCATCCTCCAAGTGACTTGCTCCGGGTTCTTTCTCAGAGGATAGCGTGTCCATCTACACATGCTCTGACACACACCGTGGGAGCAGCTGGGGCAGAGAAACACACCAGCTCTCTCTCGCCTCATCACTTTCCAACCAACCCCAGCTGTCACTCCCGCCTAATGACACACCAAGGATGCGACACTTCCCTGGCCTGTACTGGTAAGCTCATTTCTAGAGTCAGACCAGACCTTGGTTCCAGTTCGTCAAGCCACTTTCTAGCTGTTTGACCTTGGGCAAACGACTCAACCTTTGTGACTCATGCCCTCATACGAAGACCCAGGATTACAATACCCTTCGAAGTTGCTCTGAGAATTCAATGAGAGGACAAATATAAAGCGTGTCTGGCACATAGGAAGTGCTTAATAAATAGCAGTGACCATATGATTACTGTATTGTTATTAGTGCCTTTTTTCCCCCCGTTAGCCTTGCTGTTGCCCTCCCAGGGCGGCTTGAAGAGAGTCGAGCCACCAAAAGCATCTCAGAATTCTGGCTTCGTAACTACCCCTGCCTCACCGGGGCACAAAGTGAAGCAACTCACCATTTTCCCCCGGACCCACAATGAAGATGACATGATGTAGGAAGCATCTACATTTTTAGACTGGCTGAGAGACAGATGCCATCAGGAGAAGGGAGGGGTGACGTGCAGGGCTGCCACGAGGCACAACTCCAGGGACTGCTGTGCACATCACAGTCCGCATGAATGGTGCCCCTGGAAGGTGGAGGCAGGGCCTGGACAGCCACCACAATGGCCTGGCTGCTACGCGGACACCTGGCTGCAAGCCCACCCTTGGCACTCCAAGGCCACCAGCTGCAGCGGCTGCACATCAAGGGCTGCCTCTTTAAAGGAGGGGTGAGGCCCGAAGGCCGGCTCGTGGCCTGTTTGTGGCCTGCTCGAGGCTGATGCCCAGTCCAACATGGGCCCAGGGCCAAAAGCTCAAGATGCACTGGGGCAAAACACGGTGTCAGGGAGGGAACCTTGCCCAAGCTCCCCTGCATGGGGAGACAGGAGGATAAGCCTCTCTCACATGGCTGCACATTCTCCTGAAGTCACCCAGGGAAGCGCATTCATATATTTCCTCTCAGGCATTCCTCCAGGCCCCCAAACTCTAGGCAGAGTCCATTTAACCCCTTTTTATCCCTCAGTTTCCATGTTCCATCTTTCCTTACGGGCTCCCTTGAGCCCCAAGTTGATGTCATTCCTCTCTGCATGCTGAGGACCACGCTCTTCATTTTCAGGAACCTATGTACGGAGGGGGACAAGGAACAAGAACCTCGAGAAGGAGAGACTCTAGTACCGTTTGGAGGAGGCCCTGGAGAAAGAAGGCAGGTGCACACAGCTGCAGAGCGCCAGGCCCGGCAGAGGCAGCAGGGAGAGACAAGCAGAGACAGTGGTTAGAGGCGTGTCCGTGGAGCAGCTCCCTCCGCACGAGGCCACCAGCTCATCCCAAGGCCACCTCCATCTACCTCGCTGTCCCCAGGGGTCCCAGAGCATCCTTGCTCCCTTAGTTGCCACTCCCCAGGACCCCTGCCTGTGCAGGCCCCCTTTCCACCAGCCTGCAAGCTGCCACGATGGTCCTTTGTACCCCCTCCCTGCTGTGCATGCCCTTGAGGTTATCACTGCACTTCTATGCCTGAACACTCTGGCTCCATAACCCAGTCTCACCCAGTCCTCCTCAACTGTCCACCCTATTAGCTGGATCTTTTCCTTCCCCATTTAAAGACGGTCTCTCAGATCTACCCCTGCTCTGTGCCCTGTCCAGTAGCCTCCCTCCCTCTCCCCTCTCTCCTCCTGAAAAGGACTGCCACCATCCACGGTCTATCACTTCCACTCAGCCCTCTGCCCAGTGCACTCAGCTCAGCTCGCTGCATCCCCTCCCTGGAATCTTCTGTCTCTGAAGTGAGCAACAATCTGCTTGTAACTCAACCCACAGCCCCTCACTCACCGGCTCCTATCGCTCTCACTCCCTCAGCAGCATCTGGCCAGCTGACCTCGGCCCCCTCCCTAAAACTGTTTCTCTGGTTCCACACTGGCTCTCTGCCCTCTGCCCTCTGCCCTCTGCTTGTTGAGTCCCTTCCTCTGCCCAGCCCTCTCCTAGCCTTGCTTTCTGCTCCCAAATATCCCTCCTCAACTCCAGACTCATGGTCCCAATCTCATTGCTCAGTTCATCCGTGTGCCCCACTGGTCTCTCCCATTGAACTTGTCCCAAATTGGATTCTCTAACTCCCTCCTCAAAACCTACCCTTTTTAAATGTCATCTCGGAAACCCATCACCCCACCATCCACCTCGACAACCAGACCAAAAAGCCCCAAGCCGCCCTCAGCTCTCCTCCCACCTGTCGCCGTGTCTGATTGATCACCCAGCCTTGGCGATTCTGTCTCCTCCTGAATCGCTTGCACGTGCACCCGCCTGTCTTCTTTCCTCAGCTGGGGCCACCGCCCTCTCTTGCCTGGGCCACTATCTGCGAATGTCACTCTGTTTACTACCCATCAGAGGTTCCCCACCCACTCAGGATGAAGTCCAAACTGCTTAACGTGGCCTCCAAGACCCCTCATCTTCTAGCTCCTTCTGACTTCTGTCTTACCTCTCAATAGATAACCTTCCCTTCCAGGACCCCAGAGAGTGATAAGCATCCTCCTCGAACATGTTCAACACCCGCCCTGGTGGGCTGCAGGAGATACCATGCTGTCTTTACCTGTGAGGCTTGAAGCTCGTGGGTCCTTCTGTCTGAATGCTCTTCTGCCCACTTCATCTGGCTACCTCCTACTTGGCTTCAGGTCTCCATTTAGATCTTCCCTGGGGCCCTGGGCTTAAGTCAAGCACCCCCATGACTCCAAGAACAATTTGACCCTCTCCAATTCAAAGACACATCGCCAGGTGCCATCTCTAGGTGTTCATTTGTCTGTGTCCCCCATTAAACCAGCAATTCTGCACACTGGGACCGCAGCTAAATCCCCTGTCCAATAAGTAAAGGATTATGAATGAAGAGTCAAAGGAGGGGCAGAGGGGTAACTGGGTGAGTGGATGTGTGAATAAAGAGCCGGCTCCATACATTCTCCGCCGCTTCCCACTCTCGCCTGATCCTTGGGTCTTCACCAAGCCTTCCCTCCCCCGGATCTGCTCATGGCTCCCCCTGTTTGAACGGGCCTCCCTGACCCTCTTCCTGAATCTAACACATCTTTCAGGGACTAGTTTAAGTCTTCCATCCTCCAGAAAGTCTCCCTAGCCACTCCAGAAAATTCTTATAAGCCCGCTCTCTAACTTTTTGAATTCTGTTTAAGTGGCTCTGTGCCCAGTTTCCCAAGGTCCTAACAGGTCTCTCGTGAGTGGGCCCTGTGGCCCTGGCCTGATGGTCAGCTCTTGTGCCCAAGTCTCTCAACTTTTTCCTAGTCCGGCCGACCTGAGGCACCACAGCTCCCTCCAGGGCCGCGGTTCTCAGCAGGGGCGGGCTGCAGTGGGCCCTCTCTGAGCTGGGCGAGGACGTCAGCACTGCCAGGCAGGGGTGGCCGTAGACTGAAAGTGCCCCCAGGGCATCCTGATTCAATGTCCTCTGTGTGACAGGGAACTCTGGGGAACACAGACCTCAAGAGCACCTTAGAATATTAGCCTGATTAGATAAAGCAACATCCGACCAACCCCTTCCCCATCACCCTCTGCATCCAACCCTAAATGCAAGTCAGACCTGGGGCTGCTCTACCAATGGGTTCTACAGGGCGTTTACCAAGCCGCTCAGACCAAGAAGACCAGGACCCAAGAACAAAAGAGGCTCTCCCCGCATCACAGCAGAATCCACCTTAATGCTCCCTTCATCTACCCATCCTGCTGGTCAGCGCAGCACAGGGAGCCGATGCTCTGACCATGAGGGGACTTCCTCCCTCAGTCCAGGAGCCACCACGCTAGACAGACATTCGTTCCCAGGGCAGAGGGATGTGTTGGCAAGTCCATGCAGCCACGAGGTCAGTCCTGCCACCAGTAGCCCACAGACCCCCACCTCACCCAGCAGGGTACAGTCGGGGGACCCTCTGGACATTCAGACCCTCGCTCCTCAGGGAGCTCCAGGCAGGGGCAGCCAGGCGGGCTGGGAGGGCTCCATTGTCTGCCTGCCCCACCCAGCTCGTTAGGAACAACATGTTGCTCTAATTACACTTCGGAGGAAAAACAGTGTTTTAAATTAAGGCCTTGGGGGAGGGATGGGGGATGGGGGACCACTGGGTTTATTTTCTTGATTGCAAAACACCAAAGTTTTCCTTCAAGTGGATCTGGGGATGCAGGAGAGTACCTCGTGTACACCTCACCCCGTCATACCCCGTCACCTGGATTTGGAAGAGCAGAGGGAGTAACCTCTGGCCGGCCTCCTGAGCCCCCAGTGAAAGCAGACACAGAGCATCCCCTCCCCGGAGAAGGACAGAGGAAGCTGAACGAAGGGCACTACTCCACCCGCACCCCCTTCAGTGGCCAGGACCACAGCCCGCAATCCTGCCTAAGGCCCCCAGGTGGGTCTTCCTCTGCACATGCCACATCCTAGGAACCCCTGGTGTTTAAGGAGTGAGCCATCCCCTCTTCTGCCACGTCTGCGTGCACGTGTGTGTGCTCGCGAGTGTACACACTCGCACACACTCAAACGTGCCTATGCACACTCTCCAGTTCTCAGGAAATCTAAAATTGCAGTTTCTTTGAACTCATTCCCCTTGGCAGCACGGACTGCCTTTGTTCTCCAGACAAAAAGGAAAAGAAACGAGACAGAGGGCTCAGAAGAGGCGGGAGAAGGAGGGAGAAAGGGAGCCAGGGCCAAGGAGCAAACAGAGAAAGAGGAAAACTCGAAGGGAAAGCGGGAAGAGGGGAAGGCAAGCAGGGCTCAGGAAGAGGGGGAAACTGCAGGCAACACAGAAAGACAGGCTGGGGAGCCAGGAGGGAAGCCCCGTCATCCGTGCCACGACCCATCTCCCAGACATCACCAAAGCCTCACCGACGGTAGGCAGCCCTTCTCCTTCCCTGCCAAGGACCCCGGAAAGGGGCCCTCCAGAGGGGCGAAAGGCCTGAGGGAAAGAAAAATCTCACCCAACAAACTTGCCCCAAGTGATGACATGCCCTTAGCCCAAGGCACTGCGCCCCCGCTGCCACTCCTCTGCCCATCCCTGCTCCCGAAGCGAGCCCAGCGTCACCTCCTCCAGGAAGTCATCCCCATTGCCCTCCATCTGCTCTGGGAACCCTTGGCACAGGCAGATGGCACTTCATCTCACTCACAGACAGTTTGTCTCCAGCACGGCCTTGGGCTCGACACTGGAGAGAAGATTCTTAAACCATCTTTCAGAGTCACCTGAGTCTCCTACCTGGTCCCTCCTCCTGACCCTTGCTTCCCAGCCCACACCCCCTACAGCCAGACAACTTCCTAATCATCCGTCTGCCCTCTCTGCTCCAAGAATCTAAGTCCCTGGCGTGGCTCCCCACGGCCCGCCGGGATGGCTGGAGCGGCCCTCACGGGATCACGCTGGCAGCCTAGATGGGGCTGAATGGTGGGTATACGGCGAGAGCTTAGCGAATGCAAACACAGAAAAGGCCTGCTCAGGAGTCAAGCTTCTGGCAGGACCAGAGAGGCAGCAGAGGAACACCCTGCCTCCACCAGTACCAAAAGATTCTGAAAACCATAGGGGACCCGGTTCCTTGGCATGAGGCTTAGCCTTCAAGTGCAGGAGACGTGGATGAATGAGGGGCCCCAGGGCTGGGGTGGGGGCCCCTGAGAATGGGGGGGTCACAAGGTCATCTTCTGAGTTGGTTCCCCGGATGAGTTGTCACTCCCTTTATCCTTAAGAGCCTCAGACCCTCTGAACCCGATGGCTTAGCCTGGCCCTGTGCCCCACAGCCTCCAGGACTTGCTCGCGCCTGACCCTGGTGACCCACACCCTACCTCAGCCTGTGGCTGGCCCTGCAGCAGGACACTTGGCCCTCTCTGGGGCCTGGACCAACAGCTATAAATCTGGACTCGCTTCCTGACAAGGAGGCCACAGCCAGATCCTTGCTCTCAGAATCTGAGCCTTCACTGTTATATATTACAAATCCAGTGATTAAGGATTTTAACTTTTTTTTAATAACTCATCCCTGGGCTGGGTCTTCTTCGGAGCAGGCTGTGGGTTTTGGCCACAGAATGCTCTCAATCGAGAGAGGGCTCCGTGCTGCTTCCCTGGACAGGACTCTGCTCCTCTTTCCAAATCGGCAGTCTTTCCAACTACAGCCAAAAGCAGGAGGCTGCCTGTCAGGCGCAATTATGGCCAGCTCATTTGGCGGACCCCACCTCGGTCTGGGAGCACAAGGAAGTGAGGTAAGGGGCGCGGGGCCTGCAGATCCCACATCCTGACCCTGCATTTCAAGTCCAAATTGCACTGAAAATGTCAAATGGTGTTCACTCCCGCCTGGGGATTCCCTGAAGGCAGGAAGTAGCTGTCCTTTGCCCAACCCCCCCATCTGACTAGGGCTCTCATTCCTGTCTCTCCGCCCAGGACTCTGCCCTACTCATTCATGAGGGCCCGCTCACAGATATGCAGGAAGGGAGTATGTTCCTCATCCCCCCAAGGCAAAGGACGAAACTTTGTTTCATCTGGATACAAATCCCAAACTTCTAGAACCTAGGAATCCCCAAACTACCCCGGCCCCTAAACCATTCAGGCCCTAAACCGGTGCCTGGGCCCTTGGGCCAAAGGCAGGTTTCCTACCTTCTTCCTGCAACTATGTCTGGCTAATGCCACCTCCACCAGAAAGGCTTCCTTGGCTACCCTGGCCTCCTGCGAACACTTTCTTCTTTAAAACACGCCACCTGGTCCTCAGCCAGATGAGACTCTGTATTGCTGTCCATGAGGTCTAGATGAACCTGGCCCCGAAGCAGGCCGCAAGCCCTCTGAGGCCAGAATCATTCCAGGACACACTCCGGGCAGCCCTGGATCCACCCAGAATGAGGAGAGTGAAATTCAAATAGGTCTCCATGTGACACATGACCATTGGGAAAACGGGAACCCTGAAGTCTCCAGGGCACATGCCCAGAGGATGGCCTTCGCCTCCCCTCTGTCTCTGCTCACCCATCCCCAACCATGGCCACAGCCGTGAGGGTCCGCCTCACCTCTTCCAGGATCCGTGATGTATCCTGCACCTGGACCACATCGTGGGAGTTCCACATCCAGGAGATGGTGAAAAGATGAGGGGAGGGAGAATAAAAGTTCACCATCAGTGACAAGGAACACTAGGTTGGGGCAGAGACCAGCACACCAGTCGTCACCTAAGAGGAGCCAACAGAAACCACCTCCTACCCCAGGAAGTGCCCTGTACTTCTAGCCACGCCCTCCACAGGCCCCCTGAGAAAGAGGGTGTGATGGACATTGATGCAGAGGGGCTGGTAGGCGAGAAGGCCAAAACATAAACATAGAGCCCAGGCATCTCAGGAAGCGCCAGAGAAAAGGAAAATGGCTAATGGGTGATAAGAAGGGCCCGGACCTGTGCCGCAACCCCAGGAAGCTCGGGGGGCCTCAGGTCCTGGAGCTGCTGCTCCTATCAGAGCCTGTGAACTTGAGGAGCCAAGGAGAAAGAGCCGGATCCCCAGGACCTGGCAGACTGCGATTGGGAGCTTGAACTTGACAGGACAGGGAGAAAGACAAGGCTGGGTGGGCAGAGAAACACAGGGCGGAGTAGGAGGCAGGGGTGAAGGTAAGAGCTTGGTAAGAGCTGTCTGCAAATTGCGTGGGCTGCCTCATAAGGGGGAGGCATCCAAGCAGAGCCCGGATGACCACTTCTCAAAGCTGCAGCTGAACCTGGCTGAGAATAGTATTTCCTGAAGCAAACAAGCCTGGGTACCACAGTGAAGGGCCTGCATTTCCTACCGTGACACCCAGGAGAAGAAAGGAGGGAAAGGACAAGGGACCAAGTCACATCATTAGTGGAGGAAAGAAACCCAGTTACAGTAGGAACAGTGAGTTGGGATCTGTGGTCTAAATCAGAGCTTCTGAAACTTGAGTATGCATCAGAACCCCCTGATGGCTTGTAAACACACAAGTTACTGGGCTGCCCCTCGGAGTTCGCTGTAGTTGGTTTATAGTGGGACCCAAGAGGTATTTGAAGCAACATCCCAGGTGATGCCGCACAGAGAACCGCTGGGCTAAGTCGATGGCTCTCGGCTGTAGCTGCACATTAAAATCCCCTGGGTAGCTCTGAAAACTACCAATACCTGGGCCACACTCCGAAAGACCGTGTTTCATTTGGTCTGGGGCAGGGCCTGAGCACCAGGGATTTTTAAAGCTACCCAAGGATTCTAACATGCAACCTGGCTAAGGGCCACTGGGTTAGAAGATCATGAGGTCCCTTCAATCTTAGAGGGTGACCTTCTCAGGGAAGACAGGCAGAAAAGGCCTGAGCTGGGCCAGGACGCCAGCCCCTGTCCACTCCACTGAGGCCCCTCGGCCTGAGGGCAGGGCAGCAGGGGTGGACGCCTGCTGCCCTTTTTCGCAGGGCACAGAGCTGAAAACACAGCCCAGCAGGCAGCTTGAAGAAAAGTTGAGAGCAAGACTTACCTCAAAACCAGGAATATGGTGGATGGCCGGCTAGAGGGAAGGAAAAGAGCTTTGCTCAGGTGCTTGTCGTGCGGGGCTCCTTCACCCTCCTTTCTGCCCTCACCAGGCAAAGACATCTCCCACATCAAAATGACATTCGTGGAATATGTCAGTGACCAGACAGTCTAGTAGTCTGCAGAGCCTATTCCCCAGAGGCCTAGGGTCCCCCGGAGCTGCCTGGGAGTTGGGGGGAGGGTGCAAGGAGAAGCCAGGCTGGCGGTATGCTGTGTCCCCCTCCAGACTCCCCCTGGAGCAGCCCCTCTCCCACCTGGCTCACCACTGGGGCTCACATCACAGTCAGCGCAAGTTTGATGATACAGTTCTAACCAAACCCCCTATTTTATACCAGGGTCCCCAGAGCTAGGCTGTGGCACAGCCAGCACTGGAGCGGAGGTCCTGCCCTTACCTATCCTTGGAGTTCCGCACCACACCCCCCCATAGCAATTAAGCCCCTGCTCCCCCAAATCCAACCAGATCCTCCTCCCAGAAACCACCTCAGGAAAGGACCTGCAGAAAAATACATCCAAGGGCCAGGAGACTCAGACATCCCTGTACAGTCCAAATTCCAGCATTCAACCCCAAAGTTAGAGCATGTCCTGACTTGGAGTTCAGAAAAGACAGCTGAAACCAATCGCAGCAGGAGGCCTGACTTCGTGCAGTGGTCCCCACGGAGTGCAGGCCCCTGGTGGAGGAAAAGGACTTACCGGCAGCTCCCTGCCCTCCATCGGGCTGTCCCTGCATATTCACCCCACTCTCCCCGACCAGGGACTCCCTGCCTCCTGGAGCTGGACGTGGCCCAGTCTCACCTTTTCCCTCTGGATGAGCTCAAAAGAGGCCAGCAGCTCACCCGCTGGTTGGCTTCCCCTAGTCAGGGGGAACCAGGCCAGTCGGGGCAACCGGTCCAGACTCGGCTGACAGATGCAGCGTCCCATAAACTCATCTGCACCCTGGACAGGGAGTGGAGAAAGAAGAGTCAGTACCCCCCAGCTCAGGGCCCCAGTGGCCTCAGAGGGATCGCTAGACCCCCAACTGGCCGCCTGGACTCCGACAGGCAGCCCCTGGTGCTGAACGGTGAGCTCTGTCCCCGTGAAAGGATTCAAGAACAACATTCTGTGGCCCTAGTCACTGCCGCTAGATTTGAATTCCCATCCTCTGTATGTCCAACTAACATTGGCTTTGTCTTAACATAATCAAGCTCTGAGCCCATTAGAGACCAGTGTGACAGGATCCTAGCATTTCTCTAGTGCCCTCACAGAATAGGCATTTGACATTTACAAGGACTTCTGCGTCTCCTATTCATTTCCCCTTTAAATTCTACCACCTTCCAAATAGGGAAACTGCGATCACACTCATCAAATTATATGAGTTTTGGCAAAATGATGTTTCATCTTGTTATTCCTTTGCTCAGGCACCTTCCAAGGCTCCCCACTGCCTACAGGATAGAGTCCAAACTCTTCTCCTGGGAGGGAAGGCCCCCTCACCTCTCCTGCCCTGCCTCTTTCCCTCCCCGCACATTCTCTGCCCCAGCCTGCCAGTCCTGACTGGCCTCTCACCCCCGGCCTCTGCATGGGCCATTTCCAGCCGTACTGCCCTCTGCCCTCCTTAGCCGTAACTCAGAGCGCTGACCAAGCTAGGGCTCTGACATGGCCCTCTGTGACCCTGCGGGCCTGCGGACTCCGGCCTCATGGGTAGCTTTCTCGAGGGCACGGGCAGTGGACACAAGGCAGGTCTCAGCCAGCTGGTGCTGCAGCCCCACAACCCCTGGCGATTTGCTCAAGGCTGTCATCTGGAGAAACCCAGAACAGGACTGGGAGGAATCCCACTGCAGTCACCTCACCGCTGGGGACATCGCAAAGAGCCACTGTGGAGTAGCCACCGGCTGCTGCATAAATGCCCCCATCAGCAAGTGACAGTCCAGCACCAACCACTCAGAGTGGACACCAGCCACAGCACTGGGAGGGCTCCTGGAGGCTCCTCTGGGCCGGGTGTCATCCTGTCGATGGGTCACAGAGAGGCTGGGGGAAGGGGAGTCCTTGCAGAGCTCGGGCAGCCAGGTGGTCCAGAGCTCAGGGCAACGGGTACTCGCCAACAGCACGAACTTGTCTGACTACATTAACAACGAGCACAGCCTCTGCTCTCCCCCCAGGACCCTGGGGCCCACCCATCCAGAAGAGGCCATGGCCTGCACCTGCTCCTCTGGCTTAGTGTCTTGGCCCAACACCCTCCTGGTCCTCCCTCCTCCCTTCTCTTTCAGCCGCGAAGGCGCCAGACCCTGTGCTCTTCTCGACATTCCCAAGTAGACCCCAGTCGCTCATTCCCTCGCAGAGAGCCAGCCTTTCCTTCCAAGGGAAGAGCTCACCGGTTGGCCTCCCGAGCCCAGGCCTGCATTGCCCACTGCCAGCTGGCCCCCGACCTGCGGGGCACCCTAAACAGCTTCACCTTCCCCCACCCCATCATCACACCCTCCCAGGGCGCCTCACATCCACTCATGGCAACTCTCTCTGGAAACATCTTCCAAACCCTGCCTCCTCTCCTTTTATCTCACTGCTGCCCTCAACCCAGAAAGTGACCTATTTGCCACATGCCCCATTGGCTGACACAGTCTCCCTCTTCTCTCCTCTTTTGGAAATGTTACTCTGACCTTTTCACTCCCTGCTCCCCTGACCTCATTCTCTTTTCTCCTCCTTCCCCACCTGCCCTCCTCTCTCTCCTGGTCCCCCGCTCCCCCAGGCTGGGCTGGAATGTCCCTCTGCCCCCTCCCAGCACCCAACCTCATGTTTCCTCCAGGGCCTGCATCTTCCGCATCTTCCGCACAGTCCAGCCCTCGGTGAGCTCTCCCTCCCAGGAACCTTCTAGAGCTGCGCTGCCTATACTACAGCCACTAGCCACTGGCTGCTTTTAAATTTAAAGCTTAATTAATTACAACTAAATAATACAACAAAATTCCATTTCTCACTTGCATTAGCCACATTTCAACTGCTCAATAGCCACATGTGGCTAGTGGTTCCCAAAGCATTTTCATCAGCAAAGGACACCTGTGGGACAGCTCTATTAAGAGGGTCCTGGCTATGCTCAGAGCCACGTGGCACTCAGGGACCCACTATCCCCCCACAGGATTCTCTGTCTGTGGGTGAGTCTCGGCCTCGTCTACACTGGGAAACCAAAGTGGGGGCACCCACCGCACTACACAAGAGCTTAATAAATGTCAACGCAGCTCTCTGATGAGAAGGGACTGGCCTGGGATCATATTAGCAAGTTAGAGGCAGAGAAAACCCAGGCTCTTGACCCACAGCCAATGGCCCTTTCCAGATCTGTCCCCTCTCTCTGCCATGGGCACAGCACATGTGCTAGCAATCCATTTTTAATTACCCTAAAATAGTTTTAACCACTCCGTAGTCTGTGAGTTCAGCCGTCAGTCCCGGCCTTGGGGCACACCCATCTGGTTGGGGATCTGTCCCTCACAGCAGCGTCTGTCCCTGGGCCCCTGGAGGAGGCGGACAGTGAGGGGACGAGGGAGGGAGGCGGGCAGACTCACATAGGTGTCATGGTCATAAAGCTCCACCACAATGTTGGGTGGCTGCTCGGCGACGCTGGCCGGCTCCCCGAAGATCTCGATCTCATAGAAGATGAGCGTCTGGTCCCAGGTGGGGTTCAGGGTGTTCTTCACCACCACTGTCTTCTGGCTCTGGTGCAGGAAGGAGACGATTGCATAGGGATCTGTGTGGGCCGGGTGCAGGGAAGGGAGACAGGACACAGCACAGACCGTGAGAGTCGCCTGCTCAGGAGTCACTCAGGCCACAGAGCTGGAGCAGAGCTATGGCTGCCACTCTGGTGCAACAACGTCGGGCAGGAGTGCACCTCCACGGGACTCCCTCTGCCTTTCCGGAGCAGACCGGTGGGCCACCACAGGGGAATGGAGCCTGGGTCCAGGCAAGAGGACACAGAAACCCAGAGACCTTCCCCTTCTGGGCTCTTTCTTGGGCCGGCTTCCAGGGAGCAAGGTGCAGGTGGAAGAAGCAAATCCTTGGACGGCTCAAAGAAGAGGAAACACAAGAACCTAGCTCTTGGAAAGGCACAAGAGAGGAGCCCATGGCCCCAAGAGCTATGTTAGTAGTGGGTGGTGCGAGAGGAACCCTAAGGCCCCTGAGCCTCCTGCTGTCCCCAAACTCCTTTCCAGCATGCCAGTCCCAGCCATGCTGGTCTAGGTCTAGACCTAGAGTGGGACCTGAGAATTTGCATTTCTAACAAGTTCCCAGGTGTTACCAATCTGCCTTCCAAGGCCACACTTTGGAAACCAATGTAAGAGAAGGAAGTATAGGACTGAGTGCACGAAATTTAGGAAAATTAGAGGGCTTGGTGAAGGGGCTCCTCCAGCTTCTCCCATTCAGGCGTCAGCCTGGAGGAAGGGTCCGGCCTGCTGCCATTTTATAAGACTCAAAATGCCAAATGCTGAGGGCACACGACAAGGAAAGTCTAGGGATATAGGAGGCTGGCAGCTGGCTGCTAGATGTCTGGCAGGGCGAAGCCCAAATGCTCTAACACGTGCCCTGTACCCTTTGCACCTGCTCTATCCTGCAATATCTTGCATCCTCTGAGCCTCACTGTCCAACCTCAGCGCTGTCCCTAACCCTCCAGTGTAGCCTCAAAAGGGTGCTGGGATGTCCAGCGACAATCTTGGGGCTGGGATGAGAAGGCAGAATTTCCCCACAAACAGGGCGTGAGGAGGACAAGCTCCTTGGTCTTAAGGAGACCAAGTGACACACTGTGGTCACAGCATAGAAGGTGGCAGAAAGTGGCGGTGAAAAAGGTGGGAAGGTTGAGGTGGGCAATGGGAGGACTCCCATCATGGGATGGATGAAGCAGGTCTGAGATTCTGGCTGCCACCCAAGGAGCCAGTTTTAAGAGAGGAAAAAGATCTGAGTTAGGAGGCAGAAGCTGTGGGCTGATCAATGCTGGGTTTGGCTCACCGGAGGCAGCCACCGGCCTGGACGAGCTTGTTAGCCTCAGGCACAAAAGCACAATGGGGTCAATCCTGGAGGACTTCCTGCAGGAAATTGGTTTGGAACCTGATTCTAGGGTAGAAGAAAACAGTGAGAGGCTCTTGGCAGGGGAAGGGGCAGGGGAGAAATGCCACCACATTTCACCACCCGACCTGGTGGGAGCCTCCCTGGCACGGGGCTCCCCCTTCCACGCACCAGCCTGGCAGGGCTGGCCCGAGCCCTTCCCTTCCTGTCCCTGGCAGGGCCCAGCGGCGTCTGTGCATTTAATGAAACCGTCTGGCTGTGATACCATCAGCTCCAAGCTCGGCAGAGAACCTCTCCCTGGTTCCAGTAAAGGAAAGAGGGAGCGTTCCGATAAATAAAACCATATTAGAGAGCCGGCGAAAAAGCCCCTTTTGTTCCCACCCCCTGTGCTTCCCAACGCTTTATTTTTATAAGCGTGCGAGCCCCAGACCGACCGCGTTTACACAAAGATCACAATTGCACATTGTAGCGGCTGTGCACACTGTATTGGTGTTGGCAGCACCCCCCACGCTGGCCCCTGAGCAGGCCGACTCCTTCCAGCAGCCCCATCAGCGCAGGCAATGAGCTCAGCGCTGGGGGACGGGGAGGGGGTGGCTTTCAAACAAAAATCACCCAGACCCACACACGCGCCCCGCCCGCCCATGGGAGGAAAAAACACACAACAAAGGCATTGTAAAGAGCAGGCCTGGAGGCCTGGGGCCTCAGACACTGGGCTACTGTGTGCTGGGGCCTGGCCTCTCCCCCCACAGGGGCCAGCCCCTCCAAAAAAAAGAAACAAGTGGGGGTGGGTGTTGCTGAAGCAAGGTGGTCAGATGAAGGAAAGCCAGACAGACGCACAGACACATCCCTCTTCCAGAAAGCCAAGGACAGGGAGAAGCAGATCCCACGGAGAGGCGAAGGGAAGTGAGGGGCTATCTCCTCCCTGTCCACCTAGCCCGACACTCTCCGCAGGGTCAGCGCTCCACGGGACAGGGCCCTCCCTGCCAAGCCGCACGGAGCACCCCCAGAGTTGAGGCACAATGCGGCTGGACTGGAGTCCCCTGAACAATACAGCTGCCCTGGGAAGCCCCAGCCATGACATGAGCGCAGAAGATTCAACGCGACTCCATCCCCACGAGAGGCCCCAGGCAGGTGATTCTTTTGCTGGACCTGGGGGCCCTGCACCCCAGCTCTGCTGCTCAGACCTCCCTGGAGTCCCAGAAGGACACTCCTGCATTCACCATACACTAAGCTTCCCTCATGGGGCTCTCCACCAGCCAGCTCCGACCCCCGGCACGGGGGACAGGGGACAGGGCAGGTAGCATCATCCTACGCATCCGAAGAGGGAGCTGTGCCCCAGGAAGATGAAGTGACTAGCCCACGCTCGTTGCGTGGTCAGGACTAGCGACCATGACTCCTAGTCCAGTGCTCCTTCAGCCATGTTCCTAGGAAAAGGGTCCTGGGGAGGGAGTGGACTACATCACGAGTAAGGCAATGAGCAACATCTTTGCTATAAAATTAAGAAAAATTGTTTAGATTTATAAAACCCAGTGTTGGCAAATATTTGATGAACTAGGTATACTCGCCTTTAGTGCTGGATGCAATTCAGCAACTCTTCAGGAAAGCAATTGGGCGGCATGCCCAGGAAAACATAAAACTGTTTATACCCTATTTCCCATATTCCTGGGAATCATCCAAATTAACCAAAAACCTATATGTACAAAGATGTTCACTCTAGCGTTATTTGTCATCCATCATTCATTCAGTATACAATTACTGACTAACGAGCATGTGGTAGGTTAGCACGGCACTAGGAACAGAGAGATGAATGAGACTCAGTCCAGGCTCTTAAGGTCATGACTACCCATTGGACGTGTAACAACAGTTACAATACAAGGTGAGGTGCACCTTAACAGTGGACTGTATAACGTGCTGGGGGTGGGGGTGCCCAGCGTAGCCTGGTGGCACCAAGTCAGTCTTCTCAAAGGCGGTTTCCCACCCCGCGTCTCAGGAATGTGGAGGTTAACATGGCAGACCAAGGAAAAGAGGCTGTCCAGGCACCCAGCACAGACGAGCAAAGGCACCAAAGCGCGCAGACGCTTGGGAAACAGCAAGGTGCGGGTCTGGCTGAGGGGAGGAAAGAGCACCCAGGGCCGTGGGGATAGAGGAGAGGAGAGGAGGGGGCCGTTCACAAGCGATCCTGGATTCATGCTGAGCAGCTTGAACTGGATCCTGTGTAGATCCGTGCTTCCCCAAATGTGCTAATGAGCGCTTAAACAATCCAACAGGCCCCTTTTTCTGCAGTCAGTTCAGAGCCTCTCAATGCCACTGTGCGTTGTAAATCTCTAAGTGTGCAGTGTTTCCCAGTCTCTCTTGCTCAGGAACCCTTTTTAAGTGGAGCATTTCACAAGCCTCCAATGCACTTTGGAAAACAGCCCCTTAAGCTCAACTAGAAAATCCCCCCAACCAGAGCCAGCCTTAATAAGAAACTGTGCTTCAAAGAGGGGGTGGGCCCTGACTGGCGTCCAGACATGCGAAGCCCAGAAGCAAGAAGGCCCCAGCCCCACCCAGGAAAGAGTGTGAATCTGGGAAACACTCAAGCACTGGTCCCCAGAGGGGCAACCTCAGCTGTGGGCAGCCGCCGTTCCTCAGCCCCTGCTCCAGACTGGCCCCACAGCAGCCCCTCAGGACCACCCAGCTGGCACACCTTTGACCTTCCAGGAACCACGAGGCCAACAAAGAGGGCACAGGACCTTCTGTCTTCTCAACAGATACTCCACCCTTGGCATCCGGCCTACTCACCATCTCTCACCCACTTGGTCAGGCTCCCTGAGCCCACGGACCCGCGGGGCTCTCAGAGACAAGTCTCTGGGTCCCTCATGCTAAGGGTCATTCTCTGGAACATTTTGACCCCAAAACAGAGCTATCCAAGGGTTGTCCGTCCTGGTGGCAGTTCTGTAAGCAGAGCTTATGGTTGCTTCAAACCACAGCAATGTTGGTGTCCAGCTGGGGCAGGGGCAAAGCAGAAGGCCCTGGAGAACAATTGGGCAAAGCAGACAGCTTCCTCCCCAGTTCCCTTTGAGAACTATCAGTCTGTCATGAGGAGCAACTTCCAGGAAGTGACACTGCCCATTAGGTATGGCATTGAGGACATGAGATTTCTAAGCCCTCTCAAGCTTTATCCTTTCCACTCAAAGTAAATCCAGTGCCCTGTCCGGATGCTCACCAAACGGTGGCAACCGCAGCCCAGTATCAAAGAGAAGTCATTTGAATTAATCATCGCTCTACATTTCTTATGCCTGATCACTCCACAGGCTACACACCCATAACCACATGCCACACACGTCCCTCCAGTGGCCCAGAGAGTTGCGCTGGACGTACACTCAAACCCCACCCAAGGTGACCTCCTCAGACAGCCTGGACCACAGTATCTCCACAAGTCTCCCTTTCCTGACCGCGTTTCATATTATTCAACAAATGTTTCCTGGGCAATTCATGCATGTTCCCCCAAACCCTTGGCCAGGCAGAAGGCAGCAGACACTGCTGGGTCTCCAGGCAGCCCCGAGGCCTACATACAGGGGACAAGCAGGGAGCACAACCTGGGGCCCCTGCAGCTCACCCCGGAGGGGCAAGGCCCAGAGCACCACGGTCAGGGCTTCCAGAGGAAAGGCCTCTCTGCCCTGTCCCCCGGCAGGCAGGCCGGACCATGAGACGAGCCACAGACTCTGTGCTGGACCCTCCCCTGGCCCCAGACATTCTGGATTCACACATGAGTTTCCTCTGAGAAACGCCAGCCGGTGGCCATACACAGCCTCCGGCCGCCAGCCACCCCAGGGTCAGTTCCAGGGGAGAAATTGCTTTGGTTTAGAGTTTGGGAGTGAAAATAAACACTCTGGGTTTTATAGGTTCACCCGTGTTGGCTGCTGTTTTCCTTGCCAGCAGCTGCTCAATCAGGCCTTTCATTCAGAAGCCAGTGGCCTCTGAGGAAGCCCTGGGCAGTGCCCTCAACGCTCAAGGGATGTTTATTTGGGGGAGGGGGTGGGGCCAGGACGGAAAGTGTGACGTCTCTGTAGGCCAGCACGGGGCTGACGCAGGCCTGCAGTCACTGGAGGTGCACACTGACTCCTAGCGCGGGTTCCTTGGAGGAGTTCCCTCCCTGCAGGGGTGCCCCGGCCTGGCCCACAGAGCACCGGGGCCTTCCACCTGAACCCCACCTCGCCACCGCCCCACACAACCTGGCCACCTGCACCGCCACCTCTCCCGCCCTCCCCAAACGAAGAGGAAACGAAATTGCGAATTAGTCCACGTCTTTTTTCCTCAGGGTACGTTCTAAGTATCAGCCTCCTGGCAGAGGCTCCCAGGGAGTTGCAGCTGCCTGCCCGTGGCCTGCCAATCCTTGCCTGCCGGTTTTGCATATGCTTTGGAGGGGGCACTCTCGGGACCCTGGACCCAAAGCACAGAGAAGAGACCTGGCCACACAGGGCTGGAGAACAGGTCCCTAAGAGGAAGGGAAGGCGGGGAAGCACTGCTGATGGGAAGGAAGAACCAGAGAGGTCCCCACATGCTGGGGAGGGGGCTGGGCTGTAGCTCTGCGCTGCGGAGCCATTCTGTGAACAGAAGATCTTACGCAAGCAGAACTCAGTTCTGTTCAAGCATTTGGAGGGTAATATGTCACCTGTGAGGTATTTTGACTCAAGCAACTGAACTGAGCTATCTGGGCCTCAGTTTCTGCATCTATAAAACAGGGGTGTTAAATACGTACTTCACAGGAGACTTATAAGGGTTACATGAAATAATGTCAGTAAAGTACCAGGGCTCCTAGTGAGCATTTCAGTAAGCATTAGTTCTCGAGATAGCAAACGCTGCAGGTTCAAGGGTAAGACAAGGCCCCTTCCAGGAGGAGCTCACAGTCATAGTGGGAAGCAGATGGCAGAGGCAGGTGGCAATTGACCTATGCAGTGGGTCAGGGCTCTGAGAGAGGTGCTGGTGAAGTGCTGGCCAAGTGCTGAAAAAAGAACAGCCAGCTCGGCTCAGGGAAGAGTCACGGGGCATCCAGGCTGGGTCTTGAAGGATGAATAGGAGTTTGTGGGGTTAAAAATAGGGAGGGAATGCATTCTATGCAGAGAGAACGCCAAGTACAAAGGCAAGATATATGGCAAATGTTGACAAAAGCAGGTAGGGCCAGAGCTATCAGAGAGAGGGGAACCTGGGACAAATGAAACTGGCAAAGTACATGGGGTCAGATCACAAAAGAGTCACCTCACAGGCTGAAGAGTTGAGGATTTATCCATCAATATCTACATTTGAAATCAGGGGAGTGACATGACCAGATCTGTCCAGGGCAGTGCAGAAGGAAGCAGGGAGGTCAGGAGGGAACCAGAGCGCCCAGACGCAAAGAGGCAAAGTCAGTTCTCAGGGCCATCAAGAGTGTTTCAGGAACAAGAACCAATAGGACTAGGTGACTGACTGCTGGATCCCAGCCTGATGGGTAACAGCGTGTGCTGACGTGACACCAGGACCAAGGCAGGACAGGCAGACGAGGCCTGGACTGGGGCGGGGGCCGGGGGGAGACTGTCATAAGAAGTCCTGTTTGGACAGGATGAACTGAGGTGCTTCTGAGGCATCCAGGGCAAGATACCCAAGATGTGCTGGATGTAAGAGGCTCCTAGGAAGTAAAGACCTAGAAGCTTCCCTAACATGAGTGGCCACTGAAGTTGGGGGAACAGGGAAGGGGGCCCCAGTGCCCAGACAAGAGGACTCAGACAGAATTTTGGGAATCCAGCTCTCAGTCCCCGGTCCCTGGCTTTCCTCCCTTCTGCAACCTACCAGAAAAAGAGTCCTTGTCCATCGCAGCCAGGTCCCGGGCCTGGTACATGTAGCAGCGTAGATGGTAACGGTTCCCGTCTGCACCGAGGGAGAAACAGAGACGCCAAGTGAGGGGCCGGAGATGGCGAAGAGCTGAGGCTGAGGGAAAGGGTGCAGTCTGTCCCTAGGAAGGGCAACCGACAGAGGGGCTGAATGACAGAAATGACACATGTCACACTCTGCAGAAGTGAGCCACTCACAGGTCTCAAAGGTAGACACCTGAGCAATGTGTCCTTGGGCCTTGCAAGAGCCGGGGAGAGGGGACAGAGGAAAAGGAGAAGAGAGAGAGGACAAATGAATGATGGGAAAAACCAGAATGCACAAGACCTTGGAAGCCTGATTTGAAGCTTAGAGTTGACACACACATACACACAGTAGAAGACACCGACTCACCAAAAAGCACACAGACTCAGTTTTCCACAGCCTCACATATACACCTGACCACAGCCCGAAACAAACAGAAGCGTAAGATCACACATCCATCCACGTCACCCAATAGACACCTTGAGGCATCACTTACAGTCAAAGATGCAGGAAATCGTGGGTCTGTTCACGCCAAAGCTCAAGGTGGAGACGGACACGGAATCCTCACTCCTGTCATCCACCACGCCGCCCTGGAGACACAGAGCTGGTCACAACAGAGTCTGACCCCAAGCCTGAGGGTGACGTGAAGACGGACCCAGAGAGTCCAGTCCCCAGGTCAGGAGACCTCTAGACAATGCTTCTCGGCTGCATCAGGGAGCTTGATGCAGAGAAGAGAGCTTGGCCGTCAGCCTCTAACTTCACTCTAGGGAAGTTCATCCTCTCCTGCAGTCCACAGAGAAATATTTTTCCCCCCTCATACGGAGACCAGACAAGCCAGAACAGAAGTTTGAGTTGTTCCAGTCCAAGAGATTGGAGTTTGATCGAAGGAAGGGCTTTAAGAGGATCTGCAGAGAAAATCCAGTGGTGATCTGCCCACTGGGATAGTTAAAAAGAGTCAAAGTCTGGAGGACAGTCTAGCGTCTCTGTCCGCCCCTGTGTCTGAAGACAGCGCTGGTGCCAGGGACACACAGGCACTGAGGTGGGTCCCCAGGCCCGGGTTCAGGCCTGTGTAGACTGTGTAGGTCTGCACTCAGGCTCAGACACCAGTCTCTGCATAAAGCTAGACGGACACTCCCCTCCACTTGTCTGCATTAGCACTGGGCTCTAACCACTAGGCCATAAACCACCTCCCCGGGACCTGCTGCCCACCTCTCTGATGCCCTGGTCTCCCCCATTGCCACCCCTGCCACCCCTCATTGCGGTCCTCTACAGTTTGCGGAGCCCGGGGACCCAACAGAGACCAAAGCACGTACAAGAACAGGAAATGCTGCAGTCGCACCCCAGCCCAGCCTCTCAGGCTCGCTTTCTGTGCCATCAGGCCCACCGGCCTGCTCTGGCCAGGGGCCCAGCAGAGGGGCTGGGGAGAGCTGGGCAGCGCTCCCATGCTGTCCGCTCCCTCTGCTGCCACCCACGTTTCTCCACGACCCTCTCCCCTCTCCCCAACCTGCTCCATTCCTCGCCCAGCCCCTATTCCCAATACGCAAGCCCACGTACCCCTGAAAGGAAATCCTGGCCTCTCTTGAATGGCCTTTCCTCCCTCCCAGGCCCACCCAGAATGGACCGGCACCCCTAGCTGCAAGCATTGCCCAGGAATCTCGGCCTTTCCCAGGGGGCCCTGGAGCTACTCAGTCCCCCAGTGCCACTAAATACCAAGTGCGTGGCCGCCTCTGTGCCCCTTCTCTCCAAACCATGTCCACTCTGAGGGCCTCGCCCCAGACCCCTTGTCCAAGAAGCCTCCCTGGATGCTTCTGCCCGCACCCAGAACCAGGACCAGAGTCATTACCCACAGTCCCCACTGGGTTTCCCAGCCCAAATCTTTTGGTGGTTCTCACTACCTGAAGGGTCCTGGTCAGACCCTCAGTGACCTGCCCCATCTTCCCCATATAACTCCCGGGCTCAATTCCCTCAAAACCAGTCCTCAGCTCCAGGCAGGCCTCGCTCCTCAAAGGTGGCCCTGCTCCCATCCCAAGCTCACGGTGTTCCCCAGCCGGAAGTGCCATCTCCGTCCCAGTCCTGCCCCGATCATTCTAGATCAACAAAGAAATGCACCCTAAAGGTAGGCCAGTCTTTCTCCGCTTCCCACCCAAAAGGGGTTCATATAACACACGTACAGGAAAGACATGTTCTCCCCGGGAACTCACCGAGGTTCTGCTGCAACTGGGAGGGCTGTACCTCCTTCCACAGGACACCCCATCTCTGACAGGGAGAGGCATTGGCCCCCCTGCTTTGGCCACAACTTTAACACAAGCTCTAGAACCAGATTACCTGGGTTCCAATTCTGGCCCTGCCATATACTGGCTGTGTGATTTTAGGCAGTTTGCTTAACCTCTCTGAACCAGTCTCTCTATAAATTTGGGATAATTTTACAGTATCTGTCTCAGAATTGCTGTGATTATTAAGGAGATAAATTACATGTTGTTCTTAGTGTACCACTTGGCACATAATAAATGCTCAAGAAATGTTTGCTATTGGTGATTTTACGAGAGAAATGAGGCACAGGCAGGACAGGGAAGAGTAAGTCAAAAACTAGGAACTTAGCAGTTGTGCTCAGGGGTGGTATTCACGTATCCCGTATTTGTTTGAAATTATTCCAGGAGCTAGAAAAGTGGACATTTCAGGAGCCACAGCCCAAGGCACAAATCAAAATCTATCAATTAATCAATCATTAAGTCTCTCAATACACACAAGCAGGATAAGAGGGAGAGGTATCATACTACAGACAGGGAAATCTATTACAGAAAGACCCAAAGGCCACCATGCCTGAATCCTCTCTCCCAGGCAGGCGTGCACCCCAAGCGTCCTGCGCTCCCACAGGAGGGGCGCTTGGTCTGGCTGTGCTGCGCTGGCATGCCGCCAGAGCACGCACCGAGTCCAACCACTCAATGGCTCCCAGTTTTGGGGTCTGTGGGGCCGCGCATAGGGCTGGGCCTGGGGGGCCCAGCAGGCCACCCCAGGTGTGAGGTGCAGGCACGCCAAGGAAAGCAGACCGGGATGCTGGAAATGGCTGGGCCAGCCCCTGGGTGCAACAACGCATAGCACATGCAGCTCAGTGCACTTTGGTGGGGGGTGAGGAAGGTTCAGCTTGGAGCAGGGTAGAAGGCCCAAGACTCTATACCTCAGTCTGGCAACACACGTGTGCCCCCCCCCAAATGTAGGCAGCTGGGTGAGAGCAAGAAGTGAGGCCGCCTCTGCCTCCCACAGCCCCCAGAATTCCCCCCTCCCTCCAGGTGCCTACAGGGACCTCCCTGCTTGCAGATCACTGCCAGTGCACATCCCCACTCACCTCACACCTCCCCTAGCTGCCTCCCGTCGGCACCGCTCCCACCAAAGGCCCTGTCTGGGGCTTTGGCAGCCCTTTCTGGGTCTCTGTCCAAGGGCAGGGCTGCCGCCTGCAATCAGAAAAGGTGTACCCCTCCCTGGGATTTCCACAGAGGCTGGGGCCAGGTAACTCAGGCTAGCTCAGCGCCTGGCCCCCAGCAGGCACTGGCACTGGGAAGGACCACTTTCCAGAGGGAGAAACCTGGGTCTCCTCCAGGAATGGCCCTCGGATTGCCCGGGGTCCTCCATCTGTCTTGCCTCCAGCAGAGAGGCGCACTGCCAATTCCCCCGGCCACCACCCTGCCCTGCCATTCCACAGGTCCCTCTGCCACCCCCACCCCAACCCCTACTCTAATCTGCCACCCAAGTGTGGACCTGTCTCCTCCTCCCTTCCCCCCACCCATAACGGACAGAGACAGAGGGGGCTTGTTGGGAAGAAGCAGGGAGAACCAGGAAGTGGGCTGAGGGACACCCACTAACCAGGGCCCTGAGGCAGCCCTGGTTCCCACCCAGGGCAGAATTCCGCTCTCACAACTGGCCAACGTCTTCACATCCTCTAATCTTCCCAGAGGGCCCTGCGCTCTCCTCGCCTACCCTTCAGGCCCTAGGAAGAGAGAGGAGGCCAGTTCTGCCTCCCAGCCCAGCCACGGCCTCGGAGTCTCCAGGAGTCAGGAACTTGCCTCACAGTATGGGTCAGGGAAGAGGGGCCGGGGCGCCACAGGGAAGCTCAGTTCCTGAAATTCAGGTTCCTCATTATAAAGTGGCAACCATGGCAACAGCCATGGCAAAGGGCTATTAAAAATGCAGGAATTTTCAACCCAGGCACTATGGATATTTTGGGCCAGATAATTATTTGTTGTGGGGGCTATACTGTGCATGGTTGAATGTTTAGCAGCATCCAGGGCCTCTACCCAGTAGATGCTCATAGCATCTCCCCCACCCCTCAGTTGCGACCACCAGAAACATCACCAGACATTGTCAGGTGTCCCCTGTGAGATGGGATGGAAAATAGAAATTTCCCCCTGTTGAGAACCACTGGTGAAAATTAAATAAAATGCACCCACTGTCCTTGGCCGGTCCCTGGCACCAAGTAAATGGTGCTAATGGTGTCAGTTTAACGCTTTCATCTCTCCAACCTCATGTTAAACAATACCTTCCTTCTTTATTGTCTGCCCTTCAGCTTTCTGTAAATTTGTGGTCCATCACCTTCCCTCTTCCACAGGACCTTTGCATGGGCTGTCCTCTCCAGCTGGGACGTCCTCCCCAATGAGCTAACCTGATTCCTTCAGCTCAGTAATCACTGAGGCCTGGACATCTCCTTGACTGCCTAGCCTGCATCAGCGTCCCCTACCCAGCCTCCCCTAGCTTCTCTCCTGTGTGCATTTCTCCATGTGTGCAGGCAAGACATGCACACTCCCTTATCCCATGCACCCAGCCGAGCATCTGGCACTGAGTAAGTATCCATTGAAGATTCATCACATCAGTCACCAGCATTCCCCGCCCTAAGCCAGTAGCGCAACACTCAGGCCTCAGGTCCCAGGGGAAAGGACAGGAAAGTGTGCATCAGGCAGCACCCACCCACCCTCAGCAGGCTCAGGGTCTGACACCAGTACAGCAAGGACAAGTGATGTGGACTCGCTGCACCCCAGGGTAGGGCCATCTGTGGGGTGAAATGGGGTGGGGTGGTTCCCCCCGGAGTTTAGGGGAAAGGCTTGGCTAGAGGGGCAAGCCAGGGAGGGGAGAGCACAGCCAAGAGAGAGAGGGTTGGCTTCCTTCTGTTCTCACTGGGAGCCCTGGGCAGAGCCAGGCTGCAGGCGTGGCTGATGCTCTGGTTTCCACCCACCCAACCTTCACCCCCAGTCCACACTCTTCCTCAGCCCCAGGGCCAGGCCCAGGGCATCGGGTTTCCCGCAGCCGCATTCCTGCCTCTATAGCTCATGTCAGTGAGACTCCCAGGCTGGGGCTGGCAGCCACGCGGTCTGCGGCCACGCACTCTGTCTTGGGGCTAGCTGTGTAAGGGATCCTGCCGCTCGCCCAGGGGACTGGGTGGCCTCCAACTGCCGCTGCCCGGCTGGCAGCCATGGCTCCCTGGGGGAGCCTGAGCTTAGTTAGGAGTGTGAGGAATTCCTTCCCTCCCAGATGCCATGGGCCCCAGAGCCTGTGGCCGAGCCCACCTTAGTCTGCTGATAGCTCTGCCCCAGGACCTTAGTGTGGCTGCTGCACAGGGAAGAGGAGGGACAGTTGTAGGGAAATAAGCAGTTTATGAAGGGGATTCCTCAACTGGCCTAACGTGGGCCCAAGACCAGCACAAGACCACTGGCGTGTCTGAGATCCCTTCTACACCACAGGTTGTCCGTCCCGCAAACACACACCGCCTCCCTCTGATGATGGCATATTGCCTCGCCCAGGGTCTAGGGGTCAGGTTCAGGATCCATAGAGCAGAGGCAGGAGGGGGACAGAAGGGGCAAGAACAGAGGTGGGTGCAGCAAAAGGGAATAGGCTGAGCAGTGAGGTTCCCCATGGCTGAGCAGACAAGGGACGGAGCCACAGCAACCGCACCCAAGGTGGTCAGGAAGGAAAGAACTGAGCCTCAGAGGTATCCTGGGGGCCCAGCGGCCACTCCCTCCCCCCAGCACGGTCAAGCAGGTGAGTATGGGGGTCAGCTGCCCTCCTCGCTTTACAGGGAGAACTCAGTTCCTATGCGTGATCAGCCCAAAGTACACAGGTGACAGAGCTGTTGGGAAAGGGGCTACTATTGAAGGGCCCCCATTTCTTTTCCTATGTAAACAGGTTCGGGGACCCCCACCTCCCAGCTCACCCCCGGAGCAGCAGGTGCTGGAGCCGACTCACATGGCTCATGGGAACAGATCATTAAATTTTCAGCCACTCTGCAAGGTGGTTGTTCAACACAAGCATTTGCAAAAATTAAATCATATACATTAGTAACTATGGAAATTAAAATTCAAAAAACAAAGGCGGTAAATAACTCATCGCTTCCTAATTACTTTACTACCTTTTACTGTCATCCTGCCCCTGAGGTTATGTCCAGCATACCTGTGGGGTGTACAGTACCATGCACTACTGCCCCTCTCCCCCCATCTCCGCGTTCAGTGATGACATATTGCGAGCACAGAATAGGCCGTGGCAGAGGTATTTACACCATGGAAATCAGCAAATGCTACAACTCAGGGCTGAGTTTGTTGACTGGATCTTTTTCCAGAGAACCCGTTGTTAAACACGGACCCACACAGCCTTAGGGCGCCCTGCCAGGATTCCTCCTTCGCTACAGTCCTTGTTGGGACACCCAAAGAACAAGGCGGCTGTGCGGCGCAGCCTGCTCCATACTGCACGGCCCCATCATCCGCAAGATTTTTCACGGTATGCATGGGAGAAAACAGCTGGAATAATTATTACTTGTCTTCTATGCACCTCAGTTTGCTTAACAGTAAAATGGGAGCAAGAATAAAACCCATCTCTTAGGATTACTGGAAGGTTAAATGAGACAATGCAGGAACAGGGAAGAGGGCAATGCTTGACCCATAGTATGGGCTCTAGACCAGCTGGCCAATTTTGTCCTTAAAGGGACAGAGAGTAACCACTTGGGCCTTTCGAAGTCCCTGTGGTCTCCTCTGCAGCCACAGACAGCACACACGCAGGAGCACGGCTGTGTCAGTAAAGTCCCGTTTACACGATCGGGCCCAGGGCCAGATTTGGCCTGCAGGCCCTGGTTTGCTGACCCCTGCTCTAGAAGGGGAGATCATTTTTGTTATGTTCTTATCACCCCCATCTGATAAGTGAGAAAACTATGACCCAGAATGGTTCAAGTCCTCCATAGGGTGGCACAGCTAGTGAGCTAGCAGGGCCAGGGGCCTCAGCACCCCCTCAGGGCTCTCTCCAGCTCCTGCTCCCTCACAGAACTGAGCACGTGGGCAGGGCTCGGGGCAGGGCTCGGGACAGGGCACAGTGCCAAGTCAGGGCCTTGGGGAGCCCAGGGTCCACCATCACTGCCCCAGCTGCCCAGGCCTCAGCTTCTAGGGAAACCCCACACAGGCCAGCAGGCCAGGCCGGAGGAAGAGAACCCTTTTAAAGAGGGAACTCGGGAACTCACAGACCTCCCTTCCTACTTGGGGCTGATTGCAACCTTAAGTGGAATAGCAGCTGAGGGTGCAACCCCATTTAATTTACAGCTGGAGCCAAAGCTTGGAAGCAGCTGCTAAACTCCTTGCAAAACTCCCGGCCGCCCCTGGGGAGGAGGAGTGGAATCAGGAAACCTGGAGAATCCACGATGCCACGTGTGGGCTGGCGCGAGTGTCTGTGTCCCTCTAGGGTTTCCACGACTTCGCATGTGGAGGTTGCAGAGAATGCTCTAGTAGGTTTTATCCCATGACAGAGTGCCTCGGTAATTAGGATAACTATGTCCCAGTTTTCCAGGAATGGCCCCAGCTACTTTCCAGCATGGCTACTAATAGCGTCCCAGACCAGGTGATGAATTATAAGATCACTCTACAAATGGTGGATTCAGACCCTCATGCACATACAGTGACATGGGAGCCCCCAGCACAGCCACTCACCTATGACACGCACAAGCATTCATATGCAGGTACTTTGTCCCAGCTACACAGACACAGAGCTAGGTCTGTCAGAGATCAGTATCCAAACCCTGAGCTAGGCGGACCTAGGGGGCACACATTTAGAGGAATTACCCAAATGTTTTTCTATGTCGGGGAGCAGGAGGGGCAGGGATGCCCCTCCTTGAGAGGGCAGCCAGCCCTCAGGCTGCCCTGCTAGCACAATGCCAAGTATAGAACAGGTGCTCAATTAGCATATTTAAGAAACAGAATCCAGGGACACCCGGAGCCACTTCCCAATAGGAGCAGATCCTGCTGTGGGCCCTGGTTACTTAACGGAGCAAAGTCCCCTCTCACCTCCCTGGCGCTGCCCTTGCTCACAGTGCCGCTCTGGGAGCCATACCTAGGTGCCCTGCACACAGCAGGGCTCCATCCAGGTCCAGAGATGGCCCCGCCCCTCCCCACTCACATCTCTCCTCCTTTTCAGCCAGTTCAAGTCTCAAATTACTCCTTTTTGGCACCAGCCTTTCCCTGACCCCCCTCCCAGGACTTCTGGTTCCCGGCTGCCCCTCCCTGTCCCCTGGCTGGGGCTTGGAATGCCTCTCTCTATAGGTCCTCTCCACTGCAAGTCAAGACTCCGCCTCTGCCAACCAACCCGGGGCTTCCTGGGTGGGGGCCTTGGTTACCAGCTCCCCTCCAGCTGCCCGGCTGCTTCGGGGAGGCCAAGCTACCTGGCTACAAGATCAGACGGTGATGCCCATGGCCTAGAGCTCTAGCCAGGTGCCCAGGGCCCTCCCTAGGACCCTACTCAAGGCCATTATGCCCGAATAAGAGTGGGAAGATCCCAGGGAGAAAGGGCAGAAGAGCCGCTGTTCTGGCCTCGGTCTAGAACTGACTCATGCTGGCCGCTGGGCAAACCCCTTCTCAGGTCTCAGTTTCTTCTGGGGTAACATTACGGGCTCAGAGTTTTTCTAGAGCAGCATCATCCAACATACTTTCTGCAATAATGGAACTATCCCTCAGCTGCACTGTCCAGTGCAGTAGCCAGGTGTGGCTACTGAGCACTGGAAATGTGGCTGTTATGACCAGGGAACTGAATTTTCTTGTTTTAATTACTTTAAATGTAAGTCTAAAGAGCCACATACAGTGAGTGACTGCCATATTGGACAGTGTCATACCGAACCTCAGTCTCCCCAACTATAAAATGGGCATCGTAATAGAATCCAGCCTTCTGGGGTCACTGTAAGACTAGAATGAGACAATGCATACAAAAGTCTCAACCTGGTCTTTGGTGCATGGTAAAATGGATTTTAGTGTCTTTCTATCCTCTGTGGGATCCTGGATTCCCTTTAGAATCAAAAAAAACCATGAACCTTCCGCCAGGATTTCCCATCACACACACACATATGCTCATTGCACAAACACATCACACGTACACACACATCATACACATTGCACACACCTGCACACATGTATCGCACGCACATGCACACAACGCACATGTCGTGTGCGCACACATCACACGTGTGTTTACACATCAGACACGCATGCACACGCGTATCGCATGCACACCCACAACTTTGCATCTAATTTCAAGAGGCTCCAGCAGCTCCAAAGCCAGGTGGAGAGCGCCTTTCGAACATGAAAGTTTCTTCCAGTTCTAAACACTCCAAGGATATGAGAACAAATTGCTGAGTCTCCATCTCCTTCCCTCCCTGCCCAGGATCAGGCATCTCAGAAAACCCTTCCTGACACTCAGGGCCAAGCTCCGAGACAGGGCTCTGGAAAAATCCTTGTGCGTGGAGGGCAGGCGCAGGGCAAGGGCGACAGGACGGATTCTGTGAGCTCATCCCAGCAGCCGTCACCAGAGTTCCCAGAGAGGCCGGTGGCGTCAGGAGGGGGTGACTGGGTGGGAGCCCGCGGTGGCGGCAGCAAGGGGTGTGGGGCAAGGAGAGAGAGGCTGGATGGAACGCGCTATAATAGCAGCTTTGTGCTCCGCTTCCCAGCTCCCTGGGAACGCCAGGGAGATTATGAAACCCGGTGTCTTTGGGAATGCCAGGATATTAGCTGGAAAAAGAATAATACGAAAATAAAATAATGCTCACGATGGAGACAGCAGACGATTAGCAGACGGAGCCAGGGCCTCCTGCTCTGTGGAGGGAGCCAGGCTTGGCCCCAGCAGAAGGTTTCAGGGAAAGGCTGCCGTGCTAATGAGCAGACAGAGCCTGCCTTCCAGCGAGACGTCTTCAGGAGGAGAGCTGGCAAGTGAGGCCCAGCTTGCTGGTGAACACGTGGGCCAGGGGAGAGTGGTGGTAGGCGAGGGGGCGCCACAGGCCTGCTCCTTGGGCCCGGACACCCAGAAATGTCAGATTACCAGGAAGGCCACCTGGCCACCACCTGCCGTCCTTCCCTGGACTCCTTCAAGCTCTGCCTCCCATGTCCTCCTCCAAAAAGCCTCCCTTACTAGACACCATCACTCTGGAATGACTCTTACTCTGCACCCCTGCACTTCAAAGAAGCAAATTCTACTGGGTTTATTTACATTCCCATATGAATGTCTCTCTTCCTAATCAGACAGGCATTCCCCATGGGCCAGGCCTCCACTATCGGATCTGGGGATCATTAGAAGTAAAGAACACTTTTCTCCCACCAAGGAGCAGGGAGAACATGTCATCTTTCCCTGCCTCCCTCTCTAGGACCCTGGCCACACACCTTCAGCCAAGAATGGACATACCCTCCCTAAGGCATCCAGGGCGGGGAGGGGCGGGGGAGGTGAGGGGCAATGTGACCTCTTCCCTCATCTCCATGATGCACTATGCACTTTGCATCCTCAATACCCAAAGGTGGTCCTTAGAGCAGCAGCATCGCATCACCCAGAAGCTTGTGAGAGATGGGGACTCTCGGGCCCCACCCACACACTGAATCGAGAGTGTGCATTTTAAACAAGTTCGCCAGCTGGCTCCTGTGTCCCTTAGGGCTGAGAAGCACTTCTTTAATGAGTCATGTCCTTAATCCTTACAACACCTCTAGGATGCAGTGACTTTCATAACAAGGTAAGAGAGTCATTAAAGGGATAAAGGACCCGCCCCCGGCTAAGAAGCAGAATTGGAACCAAGACTTTACCACTCACAAGCCTCACCAGAACCATCACACTCCCACCAAGTAAATCCGCAGGCATCGCTGGCCAGTGGACAAAGACCAGTGCCCGGGACAGGAGCTGGGTCCTGGCACCCAGGACACCCAACCATCGGCCTACCTGACGTGCAGGGGTGGACTTCTGCCCTGAGCCTTGCTGGGCATCAGTACATCCCAGGAGGAAGAACATTAGGCTCAGGGATGGGAGCCCAGGCTGGCCTTGGTCCTGGCAGAAAGCATATAAAGACCACCACGAAGGAGAGTGTGTGTGTGTGTAGCCATGTGTGTGTGAGCATGTACATGTGTTTGTTTGGGTGTGTGTTGGTGCCAGTGGAGGTTCAATTCACTTGAGTACAGAGCGGTCAGACAGTTCCTGTCAAATGGGCCTATGGCCCTGGCCAAATGTCGGTCACACCTAAAGACTATCCAAAACTTGGTGGTCCTCCAACTACAGGCTGTGAATGCAGCCCCTCCATCCACTGTCTGCTCCTGGTTCTCTAAGTCAGCAAAGTTCCCCAGACTCCGTCGGCTTCACTGCGTCAGTTGCTTCCATATATCACAGGCGAGTCACATAGGTTTTGCAATCCATCACCTTCTCAGTGCTGCTGACTTGACATTTGATTTCAATGCTCCCTCACAACATTTTTTTCCCACAGAAATAATAAACAGATCGGTTTCTTTGTTTCTAGGAAATGCTCTGCTTCGTTCTCCCAGCCACCAAGCCACGAGGGCTTGGCTGTGGGTCCCCCAGCCTTGCTCGCCTTCTTCCCCCAGACCCTGGCCAGCCCCAGAGCCCTTCCATACTTCCACCCGTGCGCCTTCAAGCGCCCCTGGCCTGGGCACTCTCTCCTCGTGGCCCATCACCGCACAGCTGCTTGGCCCCTGGGCCCCCTGGCCTGTCTGCCCTGGGTCACCTGGCCGGCAGCCGCCACATCCGTCTTTCTCACACAGCAGCTCACCGTGCGTCAGACTTGCCAGGGCCAACCACGAACTCACCGCTGCCCCATGGCCTGTCGATGGCAGTCGCCCCGTTGTCCACCCAGTGGAGACTCCGAGGCCCATTTGACCCTTCCCTCCCCAAGCCCTGCCACTCCACTTCCTTCCACCCTGATCCCACAGCCCCCAGCCCAGATGGTCCCCTTGGCCTGGGTCTCTAATCAAAACTCCTGATGGTCCCCTGATGGGGGGCTCTTCCTCCCAACCACCCTCCATGGCTACTTGATTAATGGCTCTGAAGGCCAGCTCTGACCAGAGCATTCCACTCAACGGCCCACGCTGGCCCCGTACTGCTCACTGAACAGGACCGGGGGTCATCTGCTGAAGCTCTTTTCCCCTCCTCAACCCTGTGGTGCAACCAGGAGCGTGGCCCAGGATGGCCAATCAGAACATTCTGTTCCTCATCCACATTCCAGGGGCCAGTCAGCCACACACAAGACTGTTACTGGTGCTACTAGAAAAGCAGTATTGCCCCCTCCTCACAGTCTCCACTGTGAGGACCACAGAGGATGCAGGGTCACTGAGCTGTTTTATCCAGCAGGGCTTTCCTGGCTGTCAGGAAGATGCCAGCCTTTGTCACAGGCGCCATCTTTGCTACCACGTGGAGGGAGCCAATGTGAGAACAAGACCAGACAGGAGGCCAAGCAGGAACACGGAGGGCTGGGACACTGTGTGAACCCGCTTCCCACCGAGCCTAATGCCTCGCTCCCCTCTCAGGCTTTTCCCAGCTATCTAAGCGCTGAACCCCTCCTCTCTCTTTAGGCATTTGAGTTGATTTTCCACCTGATGGAAACAAGTCCTCCTCCTTAGGACTTGCCCAGCCTCCTCAGCCTCCTGCCCAGCATCCTCAGCCTCCTCAGCCTCCTCAGACCTGGCCCTGACTCAGGTGTGCCGACCCCTCAGCTGGAGCCACACGGCCATGGCTGGGCCCTTTCTGACAAGACCAAGGGAGTCACAGAACACCAGCCTCAGCCTCCCAGCCAAGCTGCCCCACAAATGGGCACCCAGCCTCAGCCCAGGGCTAAGACCCACAGCTTCTCACCCCAACCAAATACTCATGCACGCACACAGGCACATGCACACATGCTCACGCGCAGCTGTCTGCACATGGATACACTCAGACTCCATCAGCCAGCACAGCTGGTAGGACCTGCTCTCAGGGCCACAACCCCAGGCACCCCCGGGGGGTGGGCAGCTGTGGCTGGATTTCACAGGGGGTGTCTCACCTGGGCATCTCACTCTTCCTCCAGGCACCCCCAGACCAACAGAGCAGGGGACAGACCACCATATCTTAGCCCCAACTCTGACTGTCCAGGTAGGATCTGCTCATCTGTTTGCGGGAACACATCACACAGACCCCGGATAACCTTGAGCCGCCCCCAGTTCCACTGGTCCCAGAAAGCGCACACTGGGGCAGGACAGCTGGCCTGGGGCTCGGTTTTGGAGGCACATCTCTCCCAAAATTCCTGGGGATTCCTGTGCAACGGCCTCTGTCCCTGAGGGACTCCTGTCCAACCAAGGTCATTCAGGGGTCACTGGACCTCCCTGGCTACTCCATGGGCCAGGCCAAAGCCTCCCTGGCCCTTCCATGCCAGCCGGCCTCTTCAAGAAGAACTGGGTTCCTTGGCTCTAATCACAAGCCAGCCCATCAGAGGGCAGAGACCCTCTCCCCCGACTCCCCTCCCATCTTGACTATGCAAAGCAGCAGCAGATCTTCTGGTGCTGAAGCTGATTTGTTGGAGGAGAACACTGAGACTAGTGTCCATTGTCTCCACAGGCAACCCCAGAGGAACTGAAGCCACAATACCTGGTCAACATTCCATCCAAAGTTCTATCCTGGGGCCCCTGCCTCCTCTGCCTCAGCCCTGAACAGCCCTGGGAACCCCAGCCGCACCCCACCCGACCCAGGCCCAGTGGGCACAGGGACATACCAGGGCCCCCTCAAGGGCAAACACAGCTGCAGCTCCTGTCTTCTCCAGCGGCTCCATGCGGCGGCGCCAGCGGCGGCGTCGGAAGGCATCTGTCTTGCGGTGCTCCAGGTGAAACTTCCAGCCAAAGAGCGAGGCATACTCCCAGCCCTCACCCTCTGCCTCCGCCTGCCTGTGCTGCGAGGGGAGAACAGGGCAGACTCAGAGGCCACTGGCGGGTTTGCAGGGAGCCCTGGGCTCAGCTCCAGCGGCGCCCTTCCTGCCCACCACAATTCCCCACCCACTAGACACCAGCACCCTCCAGATGGGAAAACCCGGGGGAGCTGCCTGTGGGGGGCGTGGCACTCTGAGCAGCTTCTGCAGAGACAGGAGCTCTGGGTCAGAGCATCAGGAGGGAAGATACTCCCCAGGCTGTGGGGAGAGCTGAGGAGCCAGGAAGGGAAGGCCAATGAAGTGGTGATGCCTGGGCTTTGGGTTTGTTTGTTTGTTTGTATTTTCGGTAGATTTTATGAATCCAAGGTTTTCTTGTCATTTCCTTTTTCTTCTTCACATCCCAGCTTATAAAAATGGAAGTGGGCCTGCAATTCAGAGGCAAAATGAAGATCTCATTTCCCAGCCCCAGCGTTTTCACCGAGGCGGGGCCTAGGTGAGCCGTAGAGGAACCTCCAGCTCTTCTTCCGAGGGGACCCTTTACCGAGCCCGGAGAGAGCCCTGGGGACCCCTTCTTCTCCAGCTCCCAAGAAAGAGTGACCTGGGACTGTCCTCAGGCACTGCCTCAGGTCCGGGCCATGAGCTCGGCGACCATTGCCAGTCCTAGAGGCCAGCTCCGTCCATGTCTGGGAGGAACACTGCCTGGTAAAGCTTCACCTCTGTCCCCAGCATCCCCTTCATGGAGAGTGAAGTCTGTCTCTCTCATGGCACCAGGAACAGCTTGTTGCCCCAGAGCCTTGCCTTTCCCTGGGCCTAGCGACATGTAACTCTAGAGTCTCTGTGCCCAAAGAGAGGAAAGGACATGGGTCCTGCCAAAGGCTGCTCCTGAACTGGGGAAGGCCTGGTTCAGGGCCCGGGGGAGGCGGTCCCTGAGGCTGTGGATCATGGGCATCTGTGAGACCGTGGGAGCAGGTGCGTGCACTGCATGTGCTCACGTGCTCACTCTGCGTCTTCCTGTGCCCCGTGGGTATCTGTGCACAGCTGTGGGCATGTCTGTGTGTGCATGTCCTCGGGTGAACGCCGACGAAGCCCACCCCGGGCCCCTTCATCAGCCAACGCACTCATGCAGTGCACTCATCCCCAGCTGCCAGTAAAGTCCGCAGCTACCAGCTCCAGTGGCCCCTTTCTCCAGGAAGTGCCCATGTGGAAGGATGCAGGCTTTGTGGGGTGGATTCGTGCCCCAGGGTATATGCCCCAGCCCACCCCCAGCAGTCCCCTGCCAACAACCGATGACTAAGAGGTGCAAACTCCAGCCCCTTTGACTCCAGGTGAGGCTGATTCCATGGTGCTCCAGGGCAAGCCCTCCCCAGGCCACGGCTCAGGCCGAAGCTGACTTTGTCTGAGACCACATCCTTGCTCCTGGCACTCCTGAGAGCGCTGCTTCAGTAAACCACAGGCAGCAAGTCTCTGTCTCAGACTTGGCCTCTAGGACACCCAGCCACTGACATAGTCTAGGTATGTCTTTGCACCTTCCAGGTCTGTGTGTGAACGCCCAGTGTGACCCTCTTGCATAGCTGGGAGCATCTGGATGTGATCTGTCTGTGGGCATCTGTGCATATGCTGGGTGTGGTCTGTGTGAGTGCTGGGTGTGAGCTGTGTGTGTGCGGGGTGTAGGCTGTGTGTGTGCTGAGTATGAGCTGTATGCATCTCTGTATGTGTTGGGTATGCTCTGTGTGAGAGCTGGATGTGATATTACATGCGTTAGGTGTGATATGTGTGTGTGCTGGGTGTGACATGTGTGCTACTTGTGATCTGTGTATATCAGTATTTGTGCTGGGTGTGATATGTGTGTGTGCTGGATGTGATCTCAAGTGAGCTCATGTGCCTTGTACATGTTCTGTGTATACCTGTGTGGGTCTATGCACACAGGTGTGCACCTGTTCCCAGCTTGCTTTCCCGCACCAGGACCTCATGCCGACCAACTACCCACTGGGCTCACCCTCTTCAGCGCCTCCATCTGGCTGAGGTCCCTCCTGCGTAGGCGGACCCAGCGCCGCCGACGATGTGTGTAGTACATCTTCTCAGCAGGGACCCAGTGCCTCGGCTTCCGATCCGGGGGGATGGTGATACTGTACTCCCAGCCTGGGGGAGGGGCACCCATCACTCAGCGCCCAGGCACTCCCCATCTCTGCAGAGGGTATCTCTTCATTTGGGGCCTGCTCAGACTCCCAAGCAGCGAATGACTCCGGGCCTGTAGCTTGAAGTGAGGGCTAACCCAGGAAGTCCCGCAGATGAACTAGCCCAGTGAAGGCCAGTGCACCAGGCCAAGGGGCCCTGCACTCAGCCATCCTCACCAGCACACCTCGTGAGCTCACCAGGGTGGGGATCACCAGGCTCCATGTGCCACCCACCTTGCTCATCTACGGCCCGATTGAGGTCCGTGGACCACTCTTCATCTTCCCACTTCCAGCCCAGTGGGCACTCGATGTCATCCTTGGGAAGCACCTTCTCCCCATTCTGGGCAACACAGGACAGGGAAGCGTGAGAAGAAACAGACATGATCAGGGAGGCTGAAAAGATGCAACTTGGCAACATACACTCTCAAAGTTTCAGGTGTGATTCAGGGTCAGTGTTCTACCCAAGCTGGACTTCACACTGTCCCTCTAGTAACCAGAGCAGAGAGGCTGGGGACATGGGAGCAAGAGAGAAAGTGTCCCACCCTTCTTTGAGTCACAGGTCTCTCCTGGGCCCAAATTTACAGGACTCCAAGAAAGCAGAGCCCCCCTGCCCCGGGAGCACGCCCTTACCACATCTGTGTAGTTGTCACTCATGTAGATCCACTGGCCTCCGGGGAGCCGCGTCTGGTTCTCAAACACCTCCTCCACGAAGCTCAGGTGGCCCGCATCAGTGTCGTGGAGGAGGCTGTGGGCAGGGGACAGTCAGTGCCTCTCCTATCAGAAGCCCCCATCTGGGCCAACCTTCCTGTATCAGCCTCACCCCAAGCCACAATAAGACAGATAGAGGGGAGAGAGCAAGGAGGGGTCAGGGGTCAGGGTCAAGGGGAGACAGAGGGGAGACCAGGGGAGACCTAGAGACACTCACAGACAGAAGAATACATCACCACCCAAGATAAATAAGGAAAAGGGAAGACCAAGTGAGGACACCTAAGCCTGGGGTAGTTGAAGCTCAATAGACTATTGTAGAAATGAAAAGAGTTATCAAGCTATATACTAATGATTGAGTACTTGACTATAATATAAATTATACTTCAACTTTTTATTTTTTTTACTTTATTTTTTTTATTGTATGTTTCCTATATTTCAATTTTTTTAAATGTAGTTGTCGAATGTCAACCAAGCTGGAAAAAATAAGAGAAAGAGACAGAGATATCAATGAGATGGAGGAGGACGATGTTGTCCTGAGAAACGCTGAGAAGGAAAGGACCCAGGGCATGAAAGGCGTTAACATGTGGAGGAGGCAGTGGGCTTTCAGTGGGAGGAGAAGGCTGCGACCAACAGAAGCAAAGTCAGATGCAAAGTCTAATGGAGGCCAACTTTGGTTTCATAATAAAGAACCCTCTGACTGTTAAGGCCCTTCCAGAAAGGAATGCTGCCTAGTTAGCCCCCAGCTCTGAATGAGTTCAGGTGGCGGTCCCTAAGACCAGGGTGGGGGTAGTGGGAATAGGCAGAGGGATGAATTAGAGCCGAGGCGTCCCTAAGGGTTGGGGCAGAAAAAAAGGGCTGGGGCGGATAAAAAGGACTGGGGCGGAAAAAAAGGACTGGGGCAGATGGGTCTCTAGGCCCTCCCTGCCCACGACTCACGTCTTCTCTGGACACACGAACCAATCTCCAGCCCAGGCCCAGCCGGCCGAGGGGCGGAAGCTGTCCTTGGGGAGCTTGATCTTGCCCGTGACATCAGAAAACTTGGGGTAGGTAAGGCCCGTTGTGCCCCAGTTCCCGACCAGGGCCAGCTTGGTCTGGTTCTCATACTGGAAAGCAAGCAGTAGAGAAGTTAGTGGGGCCCAGTAGCAGCTGGGGGGGTGAGGGAGCACGGGGTGGGTTGGCAGGCACTCACGGTTTCAGCAAAGACGGAAAGCTTGCCCTCAGCAAACCGGTTGAACTCCTTTTCATCCACAGAGAGCCCGAACCAGAGCTTCACACGTATTTGCACTGGCATCCGGGCTCTGGGCACGCTCTCCATTGGATACTAGGTGCCAAAGAAGGACAGAAACCCACAGTCCCCTTCAGCATGCCTCAATGTGAGGGGGCCTCCAGGCATGAGCATACGAGCCTGAAACCCCATCTCGTGTGTACCCTGTTGAAGGCCTTCACCAGAATCTCATGGAAGAGGCGTGTGTGATCCAGATGCCTTCTCCCCACCTATCGAGGTTCCTTCCCATCAAAGGAGAAGGCTGCATCATCCCCCCCATGTGCCCTCTGGAGGGACCAGGATCCCCCCACTGTCTCCTCTCCCCCCACATCTTCCTTTCTGTTCTCTTCTAGAAAGCATTGTCCAATGGACCGTTCTGCTGCATTGTTAGTGATTTATACCTACAGGGTCCAATAGGGTAGCCACTAGCCCCAGGTGACAACTAACCACTTAAAATGTAGCTGGTGTGACTGAAGAACTAAATTTTTAGTTTTATTTAATTTTGATTAATTTACATTTAAATAGTCACACATGGCTACCCTATTGGACAATGTAGTTATAGAACATGTCTCTGAAGGAGATACAATGGTCCAGGCCTGAAAGGTGAAGAGGTTAAAGTCTCCCCCTTCATTTTCAGTTGGGCTTTTTGTTTGTTTGTTTTTTGTTTGGATGTTGGTGTATCATCTGATACCCCTACCCTTTTCAAGTGTTTATCAGCATGTTAACCGCTATGCACTGGTCTTCAGATGCTTTTTAGCCTGAAACTTTCAGAAGCTCTGCCAAAATGGAATAACCACAACAACCCAACATAGAAAATGTATTCTCAACTACTTCTCCATTTGATTGAAATCAAGGGTCAGATATGGCCTAGAGCAGAAGTTCCTCACTCTTGGAAAAGAACGGTGTGCCTTAGAGGAAGCAACATATTAAGTGCCTCGGTGTCGTGCGCATGAGCTTGAAGGAGTATCCCCTCTGAGAGAGGGGGCAGAATAAGACAAGAAGGTAGTTTGACAAGCTGAGAAAAGAGAGGCCGAGGTAAGGGGTTTCCACTGAGAGGGGAGGCCCGGATACCTGGAGAGAGAGCCCCGGCCAGGCAACAAGATCAGGAAGGGGTGTCAGGCCAAGACAATGACCCTGTCACCCCTCACTCAGCCTCTCTGCTTTTGAATCACGCTTGGAGAAGCCTGGAGGAGCCCCTGACCCCAAGTGTCACCCCTCCCGGAACCCTCCCCATGGCTGTTCTCTTCAGCTGTCCTCTTCCCTGGGGTGGTTAGCAGCCTTTTCCCCTCCAAACCACCGGCCCCAGAGAGATGGCAGGAATGCCTGACCCCCCTTCCCCCTCTGCCCCCAGTCTCTCCCCTGCCCTCCCCCAGACGGGGCCAGCCTGCCGGACCCAAAATAGCAACAGCAAATAAAGAAATGTCTAGTTTGGGGCTCCTCTCCCTCTCTGCTGGTGCTCATTTTTTCCAACTTTGGTTTAAGTTAAGAAACACCAATGTTTTCTTGGTCTCTGCTTGCTGCCAACATTTTTGTAGAACTTGCTCAGGAGCTACTGGCGGGGCTCATAAACTCAGTGGGGAAGACTTCGAGAAACAATTCTATATCTTTTTTTCTTTTTTTTCTTTCCTTTTTTTTTTTTTTTTTTTTTTTTTTTTGCTTGGAATCAGGGAAATTTTTCAGTTTGCATTTCCCCAAAGCTGCACAGGGCCGAGAGGTCAGAGCCTGGAGCTCATCCCACTGGAGCACGTCCACCAGGCGCTCTCCCGCTGCCCCACCTCCACTTTAGCCAGACAGCCTTCCCTGGGGAACCCCGCTCAGATGTGGCAGCTCTGTGACTTCCTGTCCCTTCTGTTCTACCAGGCAAGGAACTGGCTTAGGACAGAGAAAAGCCGGCTGCTGAAGGTTAAGTGTGCAAGGGGAACGCGCCCTCAGTGGCGTGTGAACAAGGAGGAGGGGCATGACACACCCCACCCTCTTTCTAGGCAAAATGGGCCTCTCATCTGAAATGTCAGTTACTCCACCTGCAGACAGCTGCTCACCCCTGGCTGCGGGTTGGCCTCCGGTCACCCCAGGGAGCAAGGGGGCTCCCAAGGAAAAGGGAAGAAGAGGAGAGAGAAACTAACATTCATTGGTCACCTAGTGCCAGCAAGACCCCATGACCTGTGTAACTTAATTCAATTCTCCAAGTGTAAGAAGTAAGCAGCTGACCTTCATTTTACAGGCGAGAAGACAGCCAGCAGTTCAGAGAGCCGAGGCAATCGGCTTAGGGGCACCCAGGATTCCAGCCAGCCCTGTAACCTGCCCAGTCACACTGTACCGTGAAGCCTGTCCTCTCTACCCAGCCCAGGCAGTGGCAAGAATGACCAGCAGACACATGAATGGGTTGGCCAACAGGGGTCTGAGGCTGAGGTTAGTCAACAATGAGTCTTAGAAGAGGTGAAAGTTAGTCCTGGGTAGATGGGAGGGGAGACACAGGGAGGGCAAAGATTAAAGCCAGGCGATTTACCATGCCAGCAGGACGACTTGGAGTCAGTCAACAGTCAGTGGAAAGGGGTTCAGTCTGCTTCCCAAAGCCCCTCCTCCTCTAGCAGGACAGCCTCAATGACAGCTATCCAAACAGGGGCCCTCCATGTGAACCAGGGCAGCCACGGCACAGGGAGGGACTTCCCCTAATTGCGTCCTGACCTCCAGGCCACAGTACGCTAACCCAAGCAGCCTTGGCTCTATGTCCCCACATTAATCTAGAGAGAGAACAGAGGATTCCCAGGTACCCACTTACTTCCCTGTCACCCTACCCCAAGGCTACTCAGACCCCTGAGAGGAGATGGCGCAAGGACAGGTGTTTAGAGGAGGGGAACCAGAAGAAAAGGTGGGGGCAGGGTGAGACGGGGTCGGGGGAGGACACTTGCTCCCAGCTCCCAGCTCCCAGACACCAGCCTTCCCAGGGGGAAGAACTTGAATTCAAGTGAGGCCCCAGCTGCAGTGCAAGGCTCCTGGGCGGGGTGCGTGGGCAGGTCTGTGCCAGGGCTCTTAGAGGCTGAGGGTGGGGCTGAGGGCTGAGGGCCCCAAAGGCGGGCCAGCTGGGATGCAAGCATAGCCTCAGGGGTCAGCCCCTGCAGCTCCCACCTGCTCGCTTTCTAGACCAGGTCTGTGGGATCTGGGGAACTTTGTGAGAAAGAGGAGAAGGGAAGTAGTTTTACCTAAAGCCCTCTGCCCTTGGAAAGGACTCTGAGGCAGATAGAGGCCTGGAGGGGTAACAGAAGGGGAGGGGGACAGGCCTTGGGTGCAGAAAATACGATCATGACTTGAGGAAAAAGAACCCACTTTCAGAAAGATCGTCTGCAGCTTCCCGCAGTTCTTGCCGCAGTAGTTGGCGCCCCGCCGGGAGAAGAGGATCTCATGGGCGGGCACCCGCTGGTATGCCACTCGCTTGTCTCCCTGCAGCATCCAGATCATGATGTCGGGCAGACTGTTCTGGGGCTGGAAAGGAGGTGGCAGTCAGGGTGGGGAAAGTGACAGGCCTGGCCCCCACCCCACAGCCCACCATGAGCTGACTGCCCTGGCTCAGGGCCCACACAGGTCCTTCCCCCTGGCTTCCACCCGTCAGCTGCCCACCCCTGGCCATCCCCTTGACCTCCCAGGTTCAGCTGGGCACCTCTGTCTCCAGCAGCCATGAGCCCCTAGGACAGGGCATGAGGCTGCCTGGGCTCACACGAGGAGGCTGCCAAAAATCACTGAGCTGAGTTCACATTTTCTGGGAAAAGACACTCCTGCCTGGAGCCCGGAGCTAAGTTCTTCGATTCCTCACCCCTACCCCACCCCCACACGCTGGGTAAATAAATGCTTCAGGCACAGATACGGAGGGTTTCACTGGACCTGGAAGGTGACATTATCCTTAAGATGACCTCCCCTCTTCCTCACTCTCAAGAACAGCAGCAAATCACAGGTATGCCCTTCCCAGAGGACACTCCTGCTCCCTCTGACAGTAGGGATCCTGGGATCTGACTCTTTCTGGGCCTGGGGACAGTGGGCTCTGAGTGACCAGCTCAGAACAAAACTCCAGGCCCCTGAGACCCTCAGAGCGTCTGGTTGCGAGTGAGAACAGCTGCCAGCTCGCACTCGCACCCGGGAGAGATGGCCAGCTGGGTACGGCCCGTCTGCCTCCCAGGCCGGTGAGCACAGTGCCCCAGAAGGGTGGAGGGGCTGGTCTCCGACCAGGGCTCAGGCTCCAGCAGCACTTGCCCAGCACTTCACAGGCTTTGTTTCACAGACTCCCTGCAGCAGCCCGGGAGGCAGAGAAGGGCAGCCCATTTGACAGGTGAGGAAATTCAGGATCTAGGAGGTTAGGAATTGGATTTTTCTGACTCCAAATATGTGTTCCTCACCACTATACCAAAGGTTCTCAAAGTGTGGTCCCCGTAGCAGAAATGCAAATTCTCAGGCTCCATCCCAGACCTGTGAGTTGCGGGGGGAAGGGCTGTAATCCGTTTTAATGAGCCCTTCAGGGGATTCTGATGCACACTCAGGTCTGAGCAAGCCTCTCGGGGGGCCCCCAAACAATCCACAGCACCTGTCTGACCTGAACCTCTCCGAGCCCTATTGCAACCTGTGCTGAGAGCTCTGGGGTCCATCTGGGCTATGATTTGGGGAGGCATGTTTGACCAGCCCAAGAAGATAGTCCATGGCCATTATGAGGGGTTGGCCTGTGTGTCCCCTCACATAGCTGGCCACGTGCCTGGGACCCCGTTCGGGAACTGGCTCTCAGGGACCACGATTCCAGGCTGCCTTCCCCTCCTGAGCATCCTTCCACCTCCAGGGCCTCCCTCTCCCCGTCAACAACTCGCTCCTCCAGGAGCCCCATGCAGGCCCCACCCTGCTCTGCACACTCCTTCTGGGGAGACCCTTCCCACCATCACCCCCCACAGGGGACCCACATGGCGCTGGGCAGCGACTGACTGGTTTGCCTGTGGCATGTGAGTGGGCCTTTGTCCTCTTTCCGGATGCACCTGTGGCCTGCTAGTCACCCAAGGAACTGGATGGGTGCATCTGACCTACAGGGGGGCAGTGCAGGTGGGGAAAGGGTGCCCCTGAAGACAAGCTGGAGCCTCTTCTCTCTGATTAGATATGATGATGCCTAGAGTTACGGCAAATGCAGCCGCCTCAGAGGCATCCAAGGAGGGCAGGAAACACAGGGCCCCTCCAGAGGCAGAAGACGACAGATGCTGATTGGCAGGGAGGAGTTGGTTCCTGGGAAAGGAGGCCCCAGCACTGGACCTAGAGCCAAGCGCACTGGGTTCTGGTCCCTGCTCTGTCTCTGACATACTTTGGCAGCATTTATTATGCACAGTTGGGGACATTTATTGAGCACGTACCACACAATAGGCTCTGTGCTGGGCCCCACAACATCCAAGTTTCCCATTGCATCTTCTCCATCTACACATGGGGACACTGGGGCTCAGAGAGGTTAAGTCACCGGCCCAAGGCCACCCAGCAATGGAGCCTGGGCTGAATCATGGTCCAGACAGTCCCCATGTCCCTCCCCGGTCTGATGTTCCAGGCAGGGAGGAAGGTGCCTCGTAGAGTTAGCTACCTCATCCGCGAGAGCACGGAGACGCAGGAGCCAGTCCTCAGCCTGCTCCAAGGTGGCGGGGAGCTCACAATGGCCGAGCTTCAGGGCCGAGGCCGCCTCGGTGATCTGACTCAGGTGACGGGTGCGCAGCTTGTATAGGTACTGGTCCAGGTAGGTGGCAGAGGGCGTCTCTTGGACATTGCGCAGGGGCTGGCTGTGAGGAACAGGTGGTATGTGCCTGATGAGCAGGAGCCCAGTGCACACCCGAGTCCAGGCACACACATGCATGTACACATGTAAGTGCACAGGCCCCCGCAACAGGCCTCACACCCTCAGCCGGCCTGCTGGACACTCCGTGTGCCCTGGGGGCACCTTCTCGGGCCTGATCCACGTGCACCATCTTCTCCGCACGACCTGCTCCATCCTCACCTCCTCCAGAAAGCCTTCCCCAACCACACCGGCCGATGTGCCTCTGCTCTCAAGTCCCCGGGCGGGTCCCTCCCTGCCCCCTGCACCCTCCTGGAGCAGAGGCCTGAATGTTAAGTTGCCCTTTGCTGAAACGAATCCATTCTGTTGTACGTACACTTTCTTCAGGAAGGAAATTTATGGACCCCTGACAAGCCACTGCAGACGCTGTGGGGAGGCCGGCAGCCAGCAATACAGATGTGTGGACTCCGGGGCGGCCCCACAACACCCCTCCCAGAACCCTCTGTTTGGGAAGCCTTTGGAGAAGAGGTGGGGTGCGGGGGCGGGGGGACATACAGTCCCAGAAACACAGCCCTAGGCCCCAAGTCAGGGATTGGGTTCAAACTCCATCCTGTTTGGAGGCAATGGATTCTGACCCCCCACCCCCATCCCACCGGACTCTATAGTAGTCCTATATATGGCTCCTCCTCACCATACCAGCCCTCCGAGGTCAGCCAGTACACGCACAAGGGTCCTGCAGGATGGGGTGGGGCGGGGCGGGTCTGTGCCCTCCCTCCCAGCAGGACCCCTCTAGATTATCCCCGCCTGAAGGTCTGGGGGGCTGTCCCACCTCCACTGAGCCCTTGACTCCCAAACAGGACATCAGTCAAACCCGCTCCGCCAGTTCTGCTCCCACCACTCGTAGCCCCCCCACCTCATACTCCCCTCCCTGCAGCGTCTGACTCCGGCTCCCGGCTGATTTATTTTTCTGCCAATTTCCCCGAGCTATGCAGAACCAATTACCGCCGGAGCGCAGCGGCACCGCCGCCGCCAGATACACCACTCTGGCAGGCCCTCGGCGCACTACATTTTTCCTGTTATTTTTTTTAATTGAATTTTTAGGGTGGGGGGAGCAGTACGCAAACTCCATCTCAGGAAACTTAAGCCCCGGGACCTGTCTCAGGTCACGTACTGCACACCCTGTAGTAATATAATATTTACTGCCCCGAGGGTGCCGCGGATAGGGCTGCCCCAGGACAGGAGAGGGACGGCCTCCATCCCCAGCCCGCTCGAACGTGGCGGAGGGGCATGCTTGGTGGGTAAAGGGGGGCCTGGGCCAGAGTCCTGGCTGGAGCCTGCCTGGGAAGGAGGCCTGAGTGGGCCTGAGGGTGGGGGCAGGCGGGTCTGGAATGGGGTGTGGAGAGCTGAGCCAACGCGAGTGATTTATGCTCCCAGCCTGGGTCGGGAGCGGGGAGGGACTGCCATACAGGCCACCAAAGGGAGAGTTTCACGGAGGCCACCAGCCCAGTCAAGACTCCCCAAGAAACAGCCTGGACCATGACTGCCACTAACAGGACGTCTCGGCCCTTTCCTGCCCCAGAAAAGCCCAAGGCAGGGGGTATGGAAAGAAAGGGAGACCCTGAAGAAGAGACTGGATGACACTGTGCCCCAAACCCCCAACAGGGGCAGTTGCCCCATCAACCCTGGCTGACTTGCAAATGGTAAGCAGGCCCAGCGCAGGCTGACAACAGAACTGGGATGCTCACGAAGTCGCTGCCTAACGCCGCCGTGAGTGGGCGCCTGTATCGGGGCAGGCCCCGGGGAGGGGAGCAGTGTCCAGTCTGAAAGGTGAACGGGCTGCAGGGTCGTTCATTTCACTCCTCGTGCGCAACAGCTCTGCTGGTCCTGGCTGGGGGCTGGGTCCAGCTCTGCCTTGGGGGAGCCCCCACTGGACAGCCTCAGAGTCAGGAGTACTTCCTGGAGGAAGCAGCCTCTCGCCGCACCTGTCAGGGCCAGCAGGAGCTGGGCAGGCCAGAAAGAGCAGGAAGGGTGTTCTAGCAGAAGCAGCAGTATACGCACAAGGGGAAGCCTCAGGGGCAGGAGGAAACATGTGCAGAGTGGGTCTGAAGAGGCTAGAGGGTAGGACTGCTGGGGTCCGTGAGGCAGGGAGTGAAGACAGAGAGACCTGCCCACCAGGAGAAGAGCTGGGGCTTTTCCTAACTGGAACGCACTGCAGGGCTAAAGTGGAGGTGGCACGGCAGTTTTAGGAAGATGGCAGAGAATGAGATGAACGTGCTGGCAGGACACCCAGATGTGTGGTGGGCAGCTGGATCCAGAAATGAGAGGACAGGGCCGAGCCAGAAGAACAGAGAGGGCGCCACTGGCCGGGGGGAGAGGGAAGATGAGGGCAGGAAAAGGGGCTGACGGAAGGAAGGACACTGACGTTGGCGCCCTGGGCAGGGGCTGGCCAAGGAAGCGGGTGAGCAGCCGCTGGTCAGCCAGGCAAGCTGGCTCGGGAGCCCAGCACCCGGCTTCCCTGCTGCTCAGCTGTGCTGAGGCTCAGCACAGAGCCAGAGGCGGACGAGGCCCTCTTGCTGTGGTCCCAGGGCTGTGGGTGGCCTCGGGGGGTGCCTGAGGGGATCAGTCCTGATGACTCTCTCCTGGAGAGTCATTTGTGCGATCCTCAGAGCGTGAGAGCCTCCTCCAAGGCTTCTGATCTGGGCCCGGGGCCTCCTATCCTGGGGAGGGTGCATCAAGGGGGCCAGGCTTTAGCAGAAGCAGTTTTAGCCAAATCCTCGAAGAACCATGAGAGGGCAGTAAGGGCAACCCAGGACGCGGGCCCCCTCGTCTCAGATGGTTCAGGCACCTCAGACCTGCCAAGGTCCACACACGTGTGAGTCAGGAGCAGAGCCCTGGTCCATCTCTGCATCCCAGCTGTCAGGCCAGGCCAGTGGGGCACAGCAAGTCACTCTGAGGCCCTCCCCATGGTGAGTGTGTCCCTGTGTGACCCTCCAGCCTCACCGTGTCCTCCGACCTCCAGACCACAGATGGACATCCTCCCACTCCATGCGGCCAGTCCTGAACGCCGCACCTTCCCCCAAAGCTGCTCTTCTCTTGCTGACCTCTCCAGGAGCTGCCCTAGCCAGAGCCAGGGGATCATTCTTGACCTTTCTTGGGCCCCCACATCCAACCCACCATCAAGTCCTGTCCATTAGAAAGGAGGACAACACCAAGGGGGAGCCTGGCTACTTACTAGCGGTGTGAATCTGGGCAAGTTAATACCTCAAGTCTCGGTTTCCTCATCTGTAAAACGTGGATCATTCCACTTCCTATCTCGTAAGATTTTTATGATTAGTTCATATGTGAAAAATTCTTAGAACAGTACCTGGCACAGAACGTGCTCATCCTGAGGCTGCTGTCATCGTGACGCCTCCTGAACAGTCCACGCCACCGCCACGCCCCCGGTGTCCCTCCCTAGGTGATGCCCTGCCCAGCCCCAACTCACCACCACCGCCAGCCTCTCCGTTGAACCGCACTCAGAGTGAGCATCTTAACCATGGGGACCAATGTGACCCCAGACGGCTCCCGGGATGAGCTCGCCTCAGTGGACCCCTGACGCCTGTCCCATCCGGACCTGAGCCTCCCTGGGACTCCCACCTCCGGGAGGCATCAAGCATTTCAGGCCTCTCCGCCTTTGCCTGGGCCGCCCTCCCTCAAAGGCTGACTCCCAGTCGCCCTCCTTCGGAGCTCTCATCAGGCATCCTCTCCCCCGGGAAGCATCCAAATTAGATTTGAGTTACGTGCACCTGCTCTGAGCTCCCACAGCACATGCCTCCAACTCCCAACACACTTGACTCCATTCGCTCACTTTGGCGTGAGTCACATGGGGACTAAAGCTGCCCCCTTGTCAATCTGTTCTGTGTACCCGGCGTGAAGCCTGCCAGGCTTCGGGAAGGTTTGGGGAATAAATGATCTGCCTGCAATTCCACCACTGACGGTGGGAGCAGGGGGAGATTCTTCAGGGGAAACGTGCATTGTGGGAAACATGTACTTCCCGACTGAGGTACAAAGGACCAGAAGGTCAGTGTATCCGGGGGGGTGGTGACCCGTGTCTCAGCACGAAGGCCCTTCTCATCCCTGCCGTAGGGGATGGGCTGACAGAATTTAGAGGGGGGCATAGAATACATTTGCATATGTTCACAGTTAACTCCACAGAGATAGAAAGACAACTTTTTAGTGTTAAGTCCATTTAACGGCTGAGGAAACTGAAGTCCAGAGAAGTGAAGTTCCTCAAAGCTGAAGAGCCGGTAAAAGGGACAAGCATGTAAGTCTCCTGACATTGCTGTTTCTTAATAATAATCATAACTACTGTGCATTAAGCATTTCCTAAGAGCCAGGCACTCCTTTGTTTATGCGATATTATAAATTAGTTATTCTCAACGTCAGGTTAATGATGAGGAGACCAAGGTTCAGACCCGGTGGGTGGGGAGCCCCAAATCACCCGGCAGCAGAGGAGGTGTGGGATGCACCCCTTCTGCCAGACCTCAGAGCCCCTGTTCCCCATCACCCCAAAGCCCCCTTTTCCTGACAATCAGCCATGTCAATAGAAGGCTAAACAGAAACCATGGTCCCCGACACGGCCTTGGGGGAAGGAGAGATGCCGTCCCTGCTCCCCCCAAGCCCAGCCAGCTCCTCCTGCAGATTCCATCAGGGAAATAAGAGGTCGGGGATCAGAGACACAATGCTCCCCATTCAGGTGAGCCAGGCCGCCCAGGGCCCACAGCTGCCGCTGCTGCAGGGAGATTTATGACCTGCTCTAAATGTCACCTTTTCAACTCCCTGTGCTGGCTCCGCCACCTTTGGACTCAGCACGGGCTGGACTGCTGGCCAAGCGTGGCCGGGGAGACGTGCCGCCGCTCACCGCCACACACGAACACGCCCGGGGAAAGGGCCTAGCTGAGTCAGGAGGGTGGGCGTGGGTGCCAGGCACCCCTACCTGCAGTCTGCGATGAGCTCATCCATCAGCTGAGCCACCAGGGCGTCCACGTCCTCGGCGGCGGAGCCCTGGGCCTTCAGGGCCAGGTGGACTTGCTCCAGGCCGGCTTCCTGGGGAACAGGCAGGCAAGCAGGAAGAACGTCACTGCAGGGTGGAGGCACGCGGTGGACCCCGGCCCCAGGCCCCGCCACCACCACCAGTCCCTGAACCAAAGAGGAGTGCAGTTAGAGCAAAAAAAAGGCAGAGACCAGACCATACAAACCAGGGTCCGTCCTGGCTCAAGAACATCACAGGACTCTGATACCGACCTGATCCACATTGCGAAGCCCAGGCTCCAACCTCGCATGTGGTCACAAGGAGGCTGGGTGCTGACAGAAAGAGGGTGCATCCCGCCCCTCACAGGCCCCTTCTAGCCTGGTCTGCCATCTCACAGGTAAGTGACTTCTGAGCCCCTCAGGTCCCCTACCTGGGATGCTGTCTCCTTCCCAAATCCTACCACCTAGCCTGGCTCAGGCCCCAGCGGCCTTCCTTCATGAGCACTCAGAAAACCTGAGTTCCCACTTTTACAAACTCCCACGGCCTGGTCGAGCCAGAGGTTCATCTGGCCCCTTCCATGGGCTCCTCTCCCGCCATTTCCATGGGCCTCGGCCCCGAGCTGGGAGGCAGAGATCCCCCACAGATCGCCCATCAGGCCGAGGACAGTCCCGCGGTCCCCCACGCCCCTCCCACCCACCAGCCTTCCTGAGCCTGTGCTCCACCACCTCGGGCCACCAGTGTGGCACAGGCCCTGGAAAGAACACAGTTCCCACCCCCAAGGACTGTCCTATGAGAGAATGGCTGATCCAGAGGACGGAGTCTGAACTTAAAAGGCATCGACTTCAAGTTACCCTGCACCTCGTAGTGTGCCAGTCTCAGGGAAGGCATGGGCCACCACAGCCCCCGACCCTGGGCCTGTATCCTCTCCCAGCCACTCCAAGACCCCAACCTCCCCCTCCTCATCCACCTCCCCTCCTCGCTGTGCTCACCTCCTCACCCGCAGACACACCCAAGCCTCCCAAATCCCTTCTCCCCACTCGGTGCTCTTCACTCGCCCCACGGTGTGGCCACACCTGCCTCCTCCGCATTCCCACGGGCCACGTGCCCTGGGGTGAACCTCCCCCCTCCCCCCCAATACACAGAAATGGCCTGGGGCCACCGCCAGAAGCAGCGGCTCCCCGCCCTTGGCACCTACACTCCTGCCCACTCTGACTCCCCTCCACGCTCTGGCCACTCCCAGCCTCCACAGGCAAACCCCTGGTCACATCCCAAACAAGACACACCACCTAACCTCTTGTCCGATTGCCCATTCCCAGCCACTACAGCCACTCCTCCCAGCCCTCCCTCCTCCCCCGTCCAATAGACCACCAGGTTCTTCTGGCCCAAGTCCTACCGTTTTCTCCCCAGGTCACCTCCTTCCCAGAGCCGGGCGCTCTCCCCTGGACCACTGCGGTGGTGCCCTGACCGGGCCCCTGCCTCCCGCCCCCGGCTGCTCTGAGGTGCCCTCTTGATGCTCCTGGGCCCTCTCCCTCCTCTGAGCCCCCGTCTCTGCCTGGCACTCCTGGGGCGCTGGCTGAACTTAACTGTAGAACTTTCCTGCGGGTGAACCTGGGCTCTCCTTTACTAAACAGACTCCCTGAAGGCAGGTCAGCTCCTTGTTCATGTCTAAATCCTATTTAGACGTTTCCAGCACAAGTCCTCCACGTGGTAAGAGTCAAAGGCATTTGATAAAAAGAATGGACGAGGGGGTGCCAGGCTCTGCCCCGCAGCCCCTCGCTTGCTCGCTCTCGGCTCTTTCTCTGTGCGTCTTCTACACCAGGCTGAGGGCTCCCCCAGGGGAGTTCTCGCTCCCCTCTCCTTTCTTCCCAGGGTGCAGGACAGGACCACAGACCGGGCACTGTTAGGACACAAGACACCCCAGACGCCACGGAGGCCTGTGGGCATCGCTGAAGGTAAGGGTGTGCCTCCACGGGGGGCGGTCTGAGGACACCCACTGCGGGGGGCGTGGACACAGGCTGTGTGCAGCTGTGGGGCTGCTCCCACTCACCAGCCGGTCAGCAATCCTGAGCAGCTGGTTTTGAGACTCGATCCTGTGGCTGATGTCCTCCCAGTAAGAAGACAGCACCACCACAGGCTTCACGTTGCCCCAGGGTAAGTAGTAGTAGTGGCACCCTGGAAGGACACAGAGGGCCCGGTACTGACCCAGGGGTGGAGGGGGGATGGGAAGGGGACCAAGGGCAGGGGGGACTCAGGCGCCTGCTCCCCCCTCCACTAAGAACTCCCTCGGACACACGCGTGGGACCAGTGTCCACACTGGGTGCCTGAGAGCTACGGCTCTCATTAGGGCTCCTTTACATGTCAGAACGGGGTGGGGGGGGGTGGAGGGAGCTTATTAGAAGGAGGCCGGGAAACCCGCATTCTCCAAAACCTCTACACCAAGCCCAGCCGCCACCGTGCGGTAAACGATCACCATAGGTCAGAATCAGCCAGTTCCGGGAGGCTGATCCGCAGGTCCTGGCAGCGGGGACCCACTGGGCAGTGAGCAGGGGGAGGGGGCACAGGGGAAGCACAGCAGGGGCTTCCTCCCAACAGGTTTGCCTGGACCAGGCCCTGCAGTGGACCTCTGGCAACTTCGACTGGGAGGTAGGACTTAGGGTCCGGCCCCTCTCTATGGTCTGGGTTCCATCTGGCACGTGGCCTCTGGCCTCACCATCAAAGACCGCCCGGCTGTACTGGGTGGTGGAGGCCAGCGGCAGGCAGGTCGTGTCAAACTTGTTGCCGTAGTTCCCGATGCTGACCTCGAACTGAATGGCATCGTCGACATCCTGCAGCATGGATGCTGAGTAGAAGGCAGCGAAGAGGGAGTATTTGCGCCTCCGGAGGTACTTCTGGAAACAGAGAGGGCGGCCAGAGAGCCATAGGGAGGAGGAAGGGAGACACCGGGGGTGGAGAGGGGTCACATGTCTGGCAGGCCCTGGCTGTGACTGGCGCCCAGTAAATCCTGGCTGGACGGATGGGTGGCAAATGGTCCAGCTAAGCAACAGCGCCCAGATTTGGTTACTAACTGAGCAAACTCATTCCAGGCCTGTGTGCTTGGCCACGTTCCTCTCATAAGGTCTACGCCTCCAAGGCCATGATGCTCCTTAATCCAAACCAGCAGCCATGGCACCGCCACCCCAGGGAGCCTGGTCTTCGGCATCTGCTACTCAGAAGGGGCCGAAGGCTCTCAGCCACTAGGCCCCGCCCAGAGCTCCCACCCCGCAGCACTCAGCATCTCCCCACACCCTCCGGCCCTGCCAGACCCACAGGCTGCCATGTGCTTGGGACGAATGAACCTCATTGTGCCCTCTGGACATCAGGCACAAGGCTAAGGACGTGGGAAGCGCCCCAGCACAAGAATCAAGATGACTCTACGATCCCCTTCATGGAAGGCAAAAAGGAAAGGGGATACACAACTGGAGTTTCGGATAACGTAAATAGTGATCCCAGCTAACACGGATTGGCTGCTTTCTGCATATGGGTATGAATTACTTTAATTCTCGCAGCAATCTTATGAGGTAAGTATAACTATTACCCCCACTTTACAGACAGGGAAACTGATAGAGCTGGTAACTGATCAAGCCAGGACTGAAACAAGCGCCTTCTGACTACAGGGCGTAAAAGTTTAAACCACTGCGCAGATTCCAGCTGCTCGTGTGACACAAGGCCCAGCTCTCCACTTGCTGTTCTGATACACTGCAGCCTCAGTGTCCTCATCTGCAAAATGCAGATACTGAGGCAGCCACCTTGTGGGTGCCGGGAGGACCCAATGACATCGGAATGTCACTAGCACAGTGTCACTAGCACACGCGGAGAGTGCTTCATAAGTGTTTGTGATGCTTACACTGTTGTTCCAAGATAACTTCTCAGTTTGTATTGAGCTCTAGACTTTTAAGCTACTTTCGTTTATCTTTCCTGAGTCTCTGAACATCCCTCAGGGAGGCAGGGTAGATATGGGGTTACTCCTGCTTCCCTGGAGGTGAAGGCAAATGAGTGTGGGTGAAACTGAGCTTTCCTCCACTGTACACCCCGAGGCCAGCACCCTGTGAACACGCCCCTCCCACCTGAGAGAGCCACGCCCCTCACCTCCACCCGGAGAATGTCGTCCGCAGGGAGATCCTCCACCTTCTGCTCACCGTGCTCAACGAGCTTGGTCTCCAGGGAGAGCAGAACACGGCCTCGGTAGGCCACACCTTCCCCCTGGGAGGCGAGGTTGGATCACTAGGAATAGGGGGATGGCGAGGAAAAGGGAAAGGGCCTGATCTGGCCCTGAGGCTGCTCATTCCCCAGGCACTGAGAAGATCCCTGAGCCACCCCGATCCTTCTGCAAACAAGGAAATGGTGCCCAGAGAGTTCAGGTGACAGGCCAAGCCACCCAGGTGGTCAGCACCCTACTCCAACCCAGCCAGAGGAGAGATGAACCCTGAGAAAGATGGGGGACCTGGACCCCTCAGGGACCAGGAAAGTAGGGATCAGGTTGGCCCTGAAAGAGAGGCAAAAAGGAGGCACGCAGGAGGGAGGAAGGGGCCAGGATGGGGCCAGGCGGAAGGAGGGCTCTCTGAGAAGATAGCTGCTTAGACCTGGACCTGCTCAAGCCCCATCGGGCCCTTGCACTCCAGGTGGGCCCCAGATGCTGCCCAGGCCAGGCTGGAAGACCCCTCAAGCAGGCCTGGGCATCTATGGAATATGGGGGCTCTGGCTGGCTCACCTTGCCCATGTTGAGCTCTGCGTAAGGGTCCGGGAAGCCGGTGAACTCCCTGGGACTGCCGTAGAGGTTGACAAAGCAGGGCCCAAAGGTGGGCAGGAAGCCCAGATGGTCGTCCACTGGGAGACACAGGCAGGGTGAGCGGGGCTGGCCCAGGGGAGCATTCTAGCACTCAGCCCCAGCCACCTGCAGGCCTGAGCCCCTCCCTGGGCCTCAGTTCCCTGCACATGTGAGGAGCACAGCCTCACACGTGTATAAAGAGAAGTGACACAGATGACAGTTCCCACTGTCCCCCATAAGTCCCTTTAAGCCTCACCAGAATGCTGAGATGTGGAGATTTTTATTATCTTTATGATCTCATTTTATAGACAAGGAAACTGGGGCTCAGGGATGCAAAGGAACACGTGACTCCAGTGGGGCATGACCTGAAATGGTCTGACCTCAAAGTCCATGCACTAAGCCAACTCATAAAGCTAGAGCCAGGGTCCTCCCCTGTCCCACCTCTCTCAGGCCACACCCCATTCTGTATCCCCTCCTTCCCCACACATGAGTGTGGGGAGGCACAAAGGAGGTCCCAGAATCTCATGACTAGAGAAGCCGCCTCCCAGGGTACCAAGGAGGGGACCCAGCTAGACGTCCCCCCATAAGGCAACCCCTGGGTGCCTGTCTCCCCGCTCCAGAACAGACTACCTGATAGCCTTGACTCACGCTGACAAGCCCTCCCCCTCCCCACGTTGTGCAAAGAACAATCTTTCAGTGGAGCAGGCTGGAGGAGAGTTAGAAGAATTACACTAATGCTCAAGGAAAATGTCTTCACATCTTTTTTAGGGGATCTCTTTTATTAATGTCATTATTTTCCAGCTGATGGCCAAGCTTCCCAGGATGGGACTTCACTGGCGTACCCGGAGAACTGCAGGGATGGGGAGCAGGGGCAGATAAGCACCATCTGGGACGATCTGATCCATACAAGCCGGGTAGGGCAAGGTGGGCAGAACATAAATGTCCTCGGCAAGGAAGTGCTTGAGCCAGACCTGAGGACATGAGCTGCGAACCCTGAGTCCCAGCTAGTGGTGAGACGCTCGTGGGGGGAACACAATGGGGACAGGGATGGGACTCAGGACAAAAGAAATTCCCAACCAGAAGGCGGGAAGAACATGCCTCTGCCGGAGCCAGGGGCCACCCAGCAGCCATCTGCACTCTCCTCCTGGGCCCAGCACAGACAGGGCGCTCTGGCACTGCGGGCAGAGGTGGGCAGCCCAGGCCAATGGAACACGATCATTAATAATTAGTTGTAACAATCATCTCAGTTATGATTTACTTTGCAAATTTCAACTTCAAGAGTTTCCAGCTCACCCTGTCCACTTTCTGGTCCCCAGGATGCCCCCTGCCCCAGCGAGGGCACCCAGGGAGGTCCCATCCCCTCCCTGCCTGAGAGAGTGGACTCATTTGAGCATCATCTGGAGCCTAGCAGACTTAGGGAGGAGTTTGGGGAGGGAGAGAGAATTGCCTTTAGAGCATTCTAAGCAATTTACATGTTCATCCAAAACTGAGGGGTATAACCAAAGGTAAGCTAGGGGACATGGCGGAGAATCTCAGACCCACCTCAAGTAAATCAAAAATCCCCAGCAACCAGCACCCTCTTCTCTCCGGCAGAAGCCCCAGGCCCTCCCCCTTATCGTCCCCAAAGCACGTACTGTCCGAGGCTGGAGGAAGCTTGACCACACCTGCAGGCTCCTCTGAAGCGTAAAGAAATGGAAAAGGGGTTAGGATGGGCATGGCAGGAAGGAGGTCTGGTTACATGAACAGGCATGTGGATGGAGACCTGGCAGACAGACAGATGGAAAGACAGCTCCCGTGCGGGAAACAGATGTGGCCCGAGGTCCCCCTCCCAGCCCAGCTGTGAATTTATCACCAACTAAGACATCACTGAGCCCCCCCACCCAAACACAGCCCCTGGGGCCACAGTGAGCCCTCAGGTCCCTCCCCAGTGGTGTCTGCCTGCTCGTCTGTGTGTTCTGTTTGCCAATTGAAAATTGGACCCAAAACTTGACTCAATACATTCAAGAAATAACACAGAAAAGAAAATGTGCCTTTTCATATTATAGCCAGAAAAGTGAGGGAAACAAAGTCCAGACACAAAGAAAGGGTGGGGGAAGCACGAAAGGGCCAGAGCTACGCAGCCAGGCACACCCAGCGCTCCACCCAACAGGCAGGTTGAGGCTAGGGACCCAGCTCCCTGAGAGTTGGCCTTTCAAGGTACAACATCTCCATCTAGTGGCCGCTCCCAGTATTGCCACCAAGAGCACGGCGTTGCATTTTCACAACCGCAGGCACTGGAATCTGGCTTCTGGCACCTGCCTCTTCAAGTGAAACACAGTGACAGACACGGTCCATTAGCCGCAGGTTCTACACACTTGGCATGTCCCTAAATGCTTGTAATGGCTTTCTAGAAATAAGAGAAGCAAAGAAGGGGATGCTATGGCACATTTCCAGGCTCTTGGACTCCATCCCTCACTTCTAGGAAGTTACAAGATGTCCCCAGAAGAGTGGACACCCACCCCTTAGTGTCCTTTCACCGTCCTCTCTGATTTATGCCCCTTCCCACACTCTGACCGTCCCTGTCTCCTCCTCCAACCAGCTAAGTGTAACTACGGCTGGGGTCATGGCCAAGCCTGGGGATGTAGTTGGTGAGATCCCTGATATTTTCATTCATTGATCACCCTTACCTACCGGTATCCTCTAAAAAAAAAAAAGAAAGAATACCTGTTACTATTTTCCCATAGCTCCATGACTGCAGTTAAGAGCCAAGAGTCCAGCAAAACATTGAAAAAGAAGGCTGAGCTGAGACACAGAAAGAGAGAGTGAAGAAGAGGGGAGGGAACTTGGAAGTCTGGATACGAGGGCAGGGCTGACCATGTGAGCATAGAAGGCAGCAAGGAGGGTGAGGTCCAGCTGCAGGAGCCTGAGGCCCTGGGACTTAGCCTCTCAGCTCTCCGCAGCCAGGCCTCAGCCAGGAACAACCCCTGGCAGGAGTCAGCTGCAGAAACCACAGCTCATGGCCATTTTCCTATCCACAGGCATAGGCTCTCCTCAGTGGGGCGGCCAGGCCTCTGGTTATAGGGGAGCTTTCAGCAACAGCGAGAGGACGGCCATGGACCCAGCTGGAGCCCCAAGGAGAACAGCGGCCAGGGCCCACTGGAAGCCAACGGATTCTGTTTTAAGCTCCAAATTATTACAAACAGGCCTGGCCAGTTATCTCAGGCTAACAAGGGTCAAAGTTCTGACCCCCATGTGCTTGTTGCAGAGGCAAACTCGCCCTCCCACCCACAGACAGACTCTGAATCCTGGCTGCAAACCGGTGCCCAGCCCAGACACAACTGTCCCCTAAACCCACCAGCCATCTGACCAGCACATGTCTCTGGTGCTAGGAGGACCAAGAGAATGCCTGCAGAGTAGCCTATTTCCCAGCGGCACCTGTCATTAATCCCCTCATGTATTCTCTTTTTTGTTCAGTGGACCTAACCAGGCACAGTGCTGGGCCCCTAGTAAGACACAGCCCTGCTGACAACTTAAGACAATGATTCTTAATTCAAGGGCAGGGTCCTAGGTCTCCAGATGCTCAGGATCATCCCAGGCTCTCTCCCCTCTGTCTGCAGACAGCTCGTAAAGTCAAGGGCAGAGTGACCAGTAAAGGCACCCAAGACAATGCCTCTATTTAGTCCCCATCATCCTTCTGCCAAAACACAAGTGTCTTGGCATGTTTTCCCTCAGCCCAAGGAAGCCCCCGCTTTGTGGCCTGAGGAGCCAAGCCCAGCTCTCTCACCTGGGGAAGCCAGAGGAGACCATGGGCAGGCCCTACCAGTCCAATGAGCCCACATCACAGCCCCCAGACAGCCCCTGTGCACCGCTGTCTCCTGGAGAGGCTGAGGCCGTTACCTATGGCCAGCACTGCCTGCTCCCTCGGCCTCTCGGCACGTCTCCCACACCCGCAGTTTGGCTGCCTGACACCAGCCCACGCCAGGCAGGAGGGGAAACCGAGCACTGCTGGGAAATCATTATCATCTACGTTCCCGAGACAAAAAGAACCTCCAATAACTTCGGATTTCTTCACCGTGGAAACACTGTAGAATACAAGGGCTATTTATGTAGTGTGATTTTTATATGTATAAAATTAGAATAAAATCTATGTAGGTTTCAAAGGTCTCATGAGCTGGTTACTTTTTGAAAGAACTGCAGCTACTGAGGAAAGCACTCCTTTTTAGAAAACAAAGTTTTTACTAAATTCCTCGGAGCACAGGGTCCAAGGAACACTTAAGTGTGCCCAGGCAAACTTGCAGGCAGAAGTGCTTAAGAGGCTAGTGTTTGGTCCTGTCCTCACTGGAAATAAACACGAAAACAAAAACTCCAAATAATCTGGTGAACCATGAGGCGGGGGAATATAGAGAAAGAACCCATTTTTACAGTTCCATTTAGTTTGGGTTTTGAGAGCCGTGGCGAAATAAAGTGTCCAGCACTGTCATGCCAGAACCCCCCCACCACGCACCCACAACGTGAAGAAAAAATACAAGAGTGAACAGAAAGGGGCAGTGACATGTTCTGAGGTGACCTCAGGACAAGTGGGAGAAGATTGGCAGGGAGCAAGGCAAGCGCTAACCTTCAGGGCCTCAGAAAGGGGCACCCCTGGGGGAAGGGACGTCGGAGCAATCATGCAGAACAGCTCCAGTTTGAGCAGTAAGTTTAACTCACTTTTTGTTACAGGGATGATCAAGCTATTCAACATCACATTTAAAACTGGTTAGCTGGTTGCAAGAAGATTCTCATTTAGTTTCAAAACATCTGTGAGAGACGGTGGTACACCTTTCATCGCCTCCCTGAACCACTTTGTGTTGCCCGTGGCCTGAGCGCCATCTAGTGGCCAAATAAACATTTTTCTCACCTTCTATTAAAATATTCATTATACCCTGAAAAAAAGGTCCGGGCCATCATCACCTCCAGAGGCAAGACTGATGGAGGAACACGAATCTTAATTCCCCGTCTCCCTCAGGCGGCTTATGGCAAGCACAGCTGAAGCCTCATGAAACAGTGATTGTCAGAGGCACTTTGTGCCTCTACCAGGGTCTGCCCCTGGATTCAGAGATATGGACAGCACCAGTCAAAAAGTTGGAGAAGAGGTTCCTTCCATAGCAGGTACTCTGGTCTGCAATGGGGGCCAGAATACCCTTTCTCCCCCTCCTCCCTCAGGATGCACTCACTGCCCCTGCCTCAAATCTTTCGACAGCCAAAACAGCCATTCTCAGCAATTATCTGAACAGCATTAGAGAAGGGGGGCCACATCTTGGGACAGCAGTCCCCACAGTTAGGAGCGGGGTGGGCAAGCCCTGCCAGCAGTGCCTTTTGGGAGGCAGTTTTCGTGCAGGCCACCAATTCCAAGTATCAACAATGAAATCAAAATGGGAGGGAGCAGCTCCATGTTAACACTGAGTGAAGGCAGCTGGCAATTCATTGTACAAGCCTTTACTTTTATGTGTGTTTGAATTTTCTTTAATGAAAAGTTATTTTTTTAATGTTTCAGAGAACCGAGGAGAAAGGACTGGTCAACTTCAAGAGCACTAGGTAGAGTCTTCCAGAAGTGGGGCATGTTAACCTGTCCTCCAGGTAAAGATCTGACAAGATGCGTGGACAGAGACCTGCGGACCCTGTCTGCAAAAAAAAACACTAACTCTGAGCTGACCTTGTTAGATGGTGAGTACCCGCCAGGACAGGGAAACAGCATCTGCAAGATTCAGGAGAGCATTCACCTGAAATTCTCAGGAAATCATTCTGAATCCTTAAGAGGGTGCATGAAGACATAGCTTTTGTGGACCAAAGCTAAACTGGGAGAGAACAGGCAAAGAGGGAAAGGAAACTATTACAAGGAATGACAGAGGAAAAAGAAGGCATGACACAAAACTAAAAATGCAATAGCCAATTGGAAACCATATGGGAAGTAGTAAAAAACAGAATTAAAACAGGAAAAATCAGAATTAATACAGGAAAAAAATCAGTGACGCAGAAAGCCAATAATAATGATCCTGAACAGCAAACCTTACTTTAGAGTTTACTGTGTGCCAGACACTCTAACAACTTTACATTTATAATCTCACTGGATCCTTATAACAACCTTATGAGCCAGAGACTAGGAGGAGGAGACTGGAGCAACTCATTCAGCTACAAAGAAGCAGAACTGGGACCGAAGCTGCCTGGTTCCAGAGCTCCAGCTCTTACCCCTACCCGACCCTGCCTTCAGCCATCCATGTTCTGATGTGAAAAGAAACTATTCCTCAACTCAGATGTAAGAATTCACCATGTCTCAGACAAAATTCAATTAAAGAGTCCTGCACTTAGATTGATCTAAGTAATTTTTAAATTACAATAAAAAAGATACATTTCTACAAGCAGCATCCAGTTAGGAAAAAATAGACTACTACAACAGTAATCTATTCAGACTGCTCTCTGAAAACACACCAAAATAAATTCAAAATAGATTAAATATTTAGATGTAAAAAATAAAAGTAAAAATTAGAGTGAACTGTAAGCTGGGGGTTGCTGAAGGCCCACAGCATGACATATGGGGCAGAAGCCATACTCACATTATTTAAATAAGAAATGCTAAAAATAAACATAAGTTAGCTAGAAAACTGAAATAGGAAACAACAAAATAAGTATAAAAAGAGTTAAAGAGTAAAAGATGAGAGAATTAAAAATTAGGAAAAAAGGGCTTGACCAGTGTAGGTAAATTGGTAGGGTGTCGTCCCACAAAGCTAAAGGTCATGTGGTCAGGACATGTGCCGCGTGGCAGGCACTCTCCAGTCGGGGTACATACAAGAGGCAACCGATCAATTTTCTCTCTCACACTGATGATTCTCTCTCTCTCTTCCTCCCTCCCTTCCCCTCCTCTAAAAATAAATAAAATCTTTTTTGAAGAGTTGTATATTTTAAAAAATTAGAAAGAAACTATTAGAATTGATAAATAAATCCAAAAACTGATTGTTTGAAATGTCCAGTAAAGTAGGGGCAAAAAAATCTTCTAATCACACAAATGCTAATCACACAAAGAAAGAAAACTCAAACACATGCTATTAGAAATAACAAAGGAGGAAACATTGCAGATAGAGAATTGCTTAAATTATTGATCTGCACAACACTGTGTAAACAAATTAGAAGACCTGGATGTAATAAATGCTTTTCTAAGAAAATGTAAATTACCAAAACTGACTAAACTGACTATAGTAGAAGTAACAAACTGAAAATAACAATGATCACAGGAGAAACTGAGAAGTTTTTAAAGAACTAGTATTACACTCACTAAAAAAGGACATCCAGCCCATACGGTTTTACAGGTGAATTATTTCAAACCCTCAAAAGACTACATTCTTATGTTATATAAACTGTTCCAGATGTTAGAAAATACTTTAAACCTTTCCAGTTAATTTTGCAGAGCCAACCATAACCTATATACCAAAATCTAGGAAATAATAAACACACAAATCAATTAAAGATAATAGAAAATCAAGGAACAAGCCCAGAATATATTTAGTGATTTAGTAAGAGATAAAGGTGGCATTTCCAAATATAGAGAAGACTATTCAATATATAGTGTCGGTATCACCAAAGAACAATTTTGAAGAAAGTAATGTCAGATTTTTGCCTTATACATTAAGGAAAAAAATTCACAGATTTGGCTACATAAAAATTTTAAATTTCTATCCATCAAAAAGTATTAGATGGTAAAATAAAACTGACAAAAATTATTCACCATATATATGACAGGGGGAAGTTAACATCCATACACATAAAGAACTCTTACAAAACATCAAGAAAAAAACACACATACCATCAGAAATATGGACAAGAACATGAACAGGCAATTTACAATAGAATATAATAGAATAAAATACATAAATAATCACTAAAATATTTTAAAATTTTCATTGGTCAACTTCATCAGTTATCAGTGAAATGAAAATCAAGGAATGAAGTTCACTCATCAAAGAAACTAACAAAGTTCTGTTTTAATACCATTGTTGTGCTCTGTGTTGCTGAAAGTGCAGCAAAATAAACTTATATGATTAGAGTATAAATCAGTCCTGTCTCTCTGAAGGGCATTTTTGATATATACCAAAAACTTTAAAATGTTCAAATCCTTTGACACAGTAATTCCACTTCTAGGCATTCCTCCAAAAGGAAAATTGTGAATTAATAAAGAGCTACAAAAATATTCAATTAAAGCTAGTTGTTTAGAATGTGAAAAACACTAGAAAATACCTAAACAATTCAACATTAACTAGTTAACATGGATTATGGTACATTCGTATTCATTTAGAGTTATATTGTAGATGAATATTTAATAAAATGAATAAACATCTATATTGTATTGCCAGGTAACAGCAGTTTTTCAAAGCAACTGAAAATTTTTCAAAACAATTTTATCGTGTATATAGGTTTATATGCCTGCATGTATGTGTATACATATATACATGCATGTACATACATAAATACATACAGAAAGGTCCCAGAACACCAAGTTAGTTTCTGTCTAGATAGAGAGCAGGCTGGATAGAGGATAGGTTTATGGGTAATTTCAAGGGTCAATTTTATAATCTTCTTTCAGATTGTTTCTTTAAAATTTTACAAAATGATCATGGACTACTTTTTAAGAAACCAATGAAAAGTATTTCAAAATAGACACTGCAAGAGCACCGCCGGCCAACGCAGAGCTGGACGGCTGGCGTCGCCGCCACCCCCGCGTTATCTGCAGGAGCGAACGGCCCTCTCTGTCCTATCAGGGGTGCATCCCACCCTCCGAGGTGTGGAGAATTCTCAATGTGCGCAAGCCCCTCTCTCAATGGCCAGAGCCCATCTCCCTGGGAAATGGGCAACAAAGACCTTATAATATTCCCTTTTCTACAAACTCTCAAAACTAGAGGTGTAAGACGGGCAGGGGTGGAACGAGGGAGAGCGTGAGGGACCGGAGGGCAGAAGAGAGCGGGAGCTTACCTTCTATTTCTCCTCCAGGGGCAGAGATTTTTGACATACTCAGGTAGGTGGTGGCCACGATGTCATTGTGGGTAAGGCGGTCCCTAGAATAGGGGACAGAGAAGGCCTGAACAGGAGGGAGATTGAAGACCACAGCCCACCTAGAAGGAAATGGCCTTGGCTGTATATCATTAGGGGTCCCAGGCTTCACACTGGGTATGTTACTGAGGCCTGGTAATCCCAGGGAAGAAGAGACTGGAAAGGAAGTGTGGCCCAAGCCTCCTCAGGTGGAAACTAGTCCATCTCAACAACCATCAGCTCCCATCACCGAGCCAATACTGAGCTGCCAGCCTAGATGTCTTTGGGGACCTGACAGGTGGGAGGGAGGAGGCCAGAGGCAGGGGACAGGAGGCTGCTCAGGGAGCCAGACCCCCAGACCCAGGGATAGCCACGCCCCAGAAGCTCAAGAAATGTCCAAACCAAAGAGAAAACCAGGTAACCAGGAAGAAACTATCTCCAAGGCCACGATTTTAAATTAGCCAGCACGGCCCTGGCTGGTATGGCTCAGTGGATTGAGGCTGGCCTGCGAACCAAAAATGTCATGTCACAGTTCGATTCCCAAGGCACATGCCTGGGTCGAGAGCCAGGTCCCCAGTTGGGGGCGTGCAAGAGGCAACCAATCAATGTATCTCTTGCACATTGATATTTCTCTCTTTGTCCATCCCTTCCCCTCTTTCTAAAAGTAAATAAATAAAACCTTAAAAAAAAATAAATTAGCCAACACTAATACACTATTCCTTCTTGAACCTGACTTTCTATGTGACGAAACCCTGTTAACCTCCTTTATCTTTCAGGATCCTCTCAACAGCCTTAAAAAACAGGTACTTTTATTATCCGCTCCACTGCACACATGAGGAAACTGAGACTTAGAACCGGGAATGTCCTTGTCCAAGGTCAGTCTGAGAGGGAGGGGCAGAGCCAGAACTCAGCCCCGTGCCCTGTCCCCTGTCCCAGCATGCCATGGCACACACTGCCCCTGCATGTCCTGCTCCCCGGGAGGATGGCTTCTGCCCTCCCAACCGGCACAGAGTGCTGTGTGTAGGAACCCAAGATGACTTAGTGACTGGTGAACGCATTAGCCAACAATGTCCCGTGCAGGCCCACATTTGCCCTCTTTGATAATAATATATACTAACAGCAAGCATTTATTGAGCACCTACTGAAAGCCAAGCACTGTGCTAAAACCATCACATGACCTAGGTCATGTCCTCAAGTCAGTCCTGAGAGGTAGGTACTACCATCAGCCCCAGCTCCAGACGACAAAGCTGAGGTGTACAAGATTATAAAATTTGCCATGATGGCAGAGCTGGAATTTGAGCAGCATATGCCCGACATGGAAACCAGAGCTTTGATTGCAGCAACCTGCTGCTTCCTTGTCAGGCTAGACCATGGACTCTCAATCCAGTGACTTTGACCCCCCGGGGACACTTGGCAATGTCTGGAGACATTTTTTATATTGGGGAAGGGGTGTAGAGAGAGGCCACAGTTGCTGCTAAACCTCATACAATGCATAATACAGTCTCCCACATAAAATGTCATCATGTTCAGGTTGGGAAATGCTGGGCTGAGCAAGACCTATCACCTTCTGGAAGTCTCCTGTGTGCATTTTCCTTCTGTTTTGGGAGCCTGAGGGCCCTGTCTCCCTGCTCCTATTCTTTGGTCCTAGGCGGCTTCAGGCAATGCTACACACAAGCCCCACTGTGAAAGGTACCTCCGCAGGTGATTTACTTTCTCTTTGAAGCCTCAGCCAGATCTCTGCTGCTCCCTCCCTTTCCCTTTGTATTTCCCAGGAAGGTGATTAAGCTTCAGGATTAATTTTTTCCATTAAGGCAGGGGCTACATGGAGATTGTTAGCCCTGATCTTTATCACTTCTGCTGGTGAATGAGTTAGTAAGAACTGAAAGTTATAATTCCCTTAAATATTTTACAATGAGATTATCAGCACCAGGTGACTGACAGTTGAAGGCACTTTTGACTGCTCCATGACCAACCACTAGGAAAGACCAGCACTTTTCTGGAGTGGAATGGGGTTTCTGACATCTGGTCTTACCTGAGTCTGCCGAGGAGGGAACGAGAATGAGAAGAGAGGTTTTGTTTTAATGGGGGCAGGAGGGGGGTATTTTGGGGGTTTTGTTTTTTAATGAAAAAAATTTCTTAAAGAATCAAATGGAAGATTAAATTACAGAGAAAAGGCCATATGGACTGGGTCATATTTCCAGGATTCAGGTAATAACACAAGTTTATCTGAGTTTTCTGGGAAGAAAGCACTGTTCTGGAGAGGATCTTGCAGCAGTGGAATGCTTTCTGGCCAAGAGCTGGGTTTTGGGGCTTGGGGTTGCTTTTGGAAAATACAGCGAGTCTGAAAATAGACTCACAATAAAAATGCCACTTCAACCCAAACCAGAGATGCAACCACCAGATTCCGTAATGTGTTTGGATTGTACAGTATGCTGATGCCTTTGACACAGCTCACAAGGACTCAGGCAAGGCCCGTCCCCACACACACGGGACAACTGCCCCCCTGTGCATACACGCACACGTGCATCCACACGCACAGACACGCTGGGCCAACCGCCCCCAGTCAACACAATGTGCACACGTGCCTGCACCCTGCAAGCTAAGATGAAGAGATCATCCGTGGACGTAAAGCACATCGCTCCCCCAAACCGCTTCCCACGGAACATACCGGCGGTCAGAGCCCGAGAGGCCTCTCCCTCCTGGCCCTCCTGGCTGTTCCCTTCCTCTCCTCTAATTCTCACAAGCTGTTTTCTTTAGGCCTGGGGAACTGGCACGCACTTTAATGGCTCTGTGGCCTGGGGATTTTCCCTAGTCTCTCATTATCCTCCTGGCTGGGGGTGCCTTGGGCCTGAGACCAAAGGACAACACACTGGGAACCGCAGAGCCAAGATTTTTGGGGGGCAGAGAAAGGACAACTCTCTCCTTTTGGAAAGTCTGGTGTAGAGAAAGTCCTAGAGATCAGCGTATGGACCCCTACCTAAGTGCCCCTCCGGTATTGGAGAAATCACCTCAACAGAGCATGAGGCAGCGTGGCCTATGGTTAAGAGTGTGGGCTTTGGGAGCGGCTGGTCTGGCCCCAGCTGTTTCCCAGCTGTCACCTTGAGCAGATTACTCAGTCTTTGCAAACCTGCCTCCTCATCTGTAAAGAAGGGGTCAAGCTGAGGATCCAGTGAGATTGTGCACATGAAGTGTATGATGGGCACAGGGCCTGACCTATAGTAGGTGCTCAACAAGTGGTAGATACAATTCCTTTTCTAAGATGCCCATGTGGGCACTGCCCTCACCTGCTGCAAGCCCAAATGGCAACCCCTGCTCAGGCAGCCCTGCCACTTCCCAGCCTGGAGACCTTTCCGTTCCATCCTCCCTATCCGCGGGGCGTCACAGCCTGCTTCCGCAGAAGCTCTGCTTTTTCCAGCCTCCTTGGCTTTGCTTATGATCCCTTATTTACTGGAATGTCCTCATCCTGTGCTTATCAGAACCCCACCTCCTCCAGGAAGCCTTCCTGGTCCCTCCTGGCCTCGGGGATCTCGGGCTCCTGGAGCCCTCCCAGCCCCACCTGGCTGTCCTCCTATCTGCCTCCAAGCAGAGCTGTGAGTAAGCTTCCCAAGAACAGTCCACACCCTCTCCTCCTCTGCCTCCCCCAGAGGGGACTGAGTCACCCAAACACACTCTCCCATTGCATGCAGACTGAATTGAAGGAATCTGAAGGACCCCTGAGGACAGCCACTTCTAAAAACCCCGCACCCCAAACTCACCAGTCCATGACACGAATCCTCATTTTCTCACACATGGAGGGAAACTACAGAGAGAAGAGATACCAGTTGGTGTGGCGTCCTTCTGAAGAACCAGAAGTCTGGGACGCGGGCAGGACACTGAGGAGGCCAGGAGCCTGGGGCCTCCTGGGGTGGGCCCAGGGGGACAAGGCTCACCATAGCAGGCAGCGTGACACTCTGGTTCCACTGAGGGTTGGCCGTCTTCTCCAGGATTTTGCTGCAGAGCTAGAAGACACAGAGGTAGATGGAGATGCTCAGGGACTCTGGATTCCCTTGGGGACCACCCCAGCCAGCAGCCATTCTCTGTCCTGCTGGGCAGAAGGGCCTGAGGGCCTTAGGGTCCTGTGCAGTGGGCTCAGACACGGGCAATCTTTGCAGAGACAAAGCTCAGTGGTAACTCAGGCCCAGAGCTGGGGTCGTCAGAGCCTAAATGCCACAGCCCTCACCCTTATTTCAGACTGGAATTCTCCCTCTCCCACCTCCTATTACAGGCCATGACCCTAAATGGGGAGGTCCCAAATCCAGACTGACTTTCCTATGGGCCCTGCAGCCTGAGACAATCCGTTTTGCCCATCTGCCCAGATCACCTGCCCCTTTGGAAGACTGTGAGCCCTCGGAGTTTAGAGATGGGGGGAGGAGAAGGAGAGAAGGGAGCTGAAGGGCCAGGCCAGTGCCACGCACCAGCATCCTAGAGTGAGAAGAAAATTAAGTGAACATACAAACCCCATAAGCCACAGTCTGCCTCAGATCAGCCCTGCTCTTAAGACTTGGCGTTCCACACACAAGAAACCTAGTAGAGGTGGAAATCGGATCCAAACCAGCAGCTCCAGTGCTCGGCTCTGCCCTTGGAGTCCCCGGCCCCAAGGTCAAGGCAGCGCCAGGCCCCTTAGCCAGCTCAGGGCATCCTGTGCCCACACGGGGACAGCGGGTGAAGGTTGGTTTCAGATACATAGGACCCTGGTAGGTTTGCACCTCCTACATAGTAAATGCTTTTTCAGAGCACTTACCATGGGCCCTGCATTGTGTGAAGCATTTTGCATGCATCTTCTCATTTAACGAGCAGCTGGTCCAGATCAGTGGTTTCAGTGCCTCCATGAGACAAGACGATGGTGCTGGCAAGACTGTCTCTATCCTTGGTCCACCCAGTGCCGGCCCCAGTCTCCACCCTCTCCTCCTCCCTGTGAGAGGAGCCCAGGCGAAGGCTGGGGCAGGCACGGGTGCCAGCGTGTGGCCCTTGTCTGATCAAAAGGAAAGAAGAGTCTCACAATCCAACTAAACAACGGGCAGAGTGGGAAGCAGCTCTCAGGAACGGGCTTCCAAAGGGTTGTAAAGTACATAAAAAGAGGCTCAACCTCCCTTGTGATGAAAGCAACACAAATAAAACTAATAAAATACCATTTCTCATCCATCAGATTTGCGAAATTATCTAAAGCCCAGAAGTCCTCTATTGGTAAGGCTTTAGGGAAACTTGGTCCCTACAGAGGTCACCTGGCCTCTACCAAAATACCAAATGCAAATAACCTTTGACCTACCAGTTCTACTTCTAGACATGTGTCTTACAGAAATACCTGCACATGTGCAGAATGGCATACGTATGAGGTTATTCACTGCAGCACGGCTTGTACTGGCGAGAATTTGAAATAACCCCGTGTTTACCGACAGGGGGTGGGTTAAATAAACGTCAATTCAGCCACCCAGTGGAATACTATGCGGCTCCAAAAAGAATGAGGGCTACCCTATGACATGAAACAACCTCCAACTTATTTCATTCATTGAAAAGCTAAGTAATGGGGATGCCACATACTCCGTGTAGACGGTAGTTCATACGGCTATAGGTACATTGGGAAGTTGGTAAGAGAGTAGATCCCAAGAGTTATGATCAGAAGGAAAAAACATTGTGTTCTTTTGTGGCAGGGAGGGGAGTATCTATATGAGAGGATGGATGTTAATTAAACTGATTATGACAATCATTTCATAATTTACATCATTATGCTGCATGCCTCAAATTTATACAGTTCTGTATGTCAATTATACCTCAATAAAACTGGGGGGAAATTGAAAAGCAAGGGACAGAACAATAAGTTTACTGTGCAAACATTTGTGTTAAAAGGGTAAAATCTAAGAATTAGTCAGAGTTGCTTGCATATGCATAATGAAACCAGAATGATGCAAAGGGAACTCACTGCAGTGGTTTCATTTGCAAGGGAGGAAATGAAATGACAAACTGTTGGAGGAGTACAAAGTAATAGGAAGAGTTTCCATGATGGATGATGGAGATAGATGATAGATGATAGAGAAATAGATGGTAGGTAGATACATACATACATACAGATGTAGATAGAAAGAGATAGATGATAGAGAGAGGCAATAAAGATAGATGGTAGGTAGATAGATACATACAGATATAGATGGATAGATGATAGAGATATAAACAGATGGGTGTACATACATATATAATAAATATATTACCTAATTCAAAAATTAGATGAACAAAATTTTAGAACAAAAAAGGACTCTTTAACCAGACACAGCTGCGACGCCCTGCCAACATCGAGCCTCAGCTCCCTGGAGCAAGAAGGCACAGGCTGGCCCCACACCCCGGAGCCGGAGCAATGCAGGAAGTCGCAGGCCTCCTCCACAGCAAGGGAAGCTCTTCAACCTGGCTTCCCTCAGGGGCTGCCCCTGAGAAAGCCACTGGGATGTGGGTCAGGGAACCTGAATAGCTGGTCCCATGGCCACACCCCTGCCAACACGGCCTCTGGTCCTAAAGTCCCCAACATCCTTCCCACATCTGCTGCACTCCCCATACACTCAGCCAAGGCAGCACCAAGCTACTTCTCCTTATCTTCTCCAAATCTTAAAAAAAAAAAAAAAAAAAAAAAAACCTCCTTCACTTGCCAATAGAGTGTAATCAATACAAACTTTCTGAAGGCATATTTGGCCACCTTTATCAAATACTTAAAAATGAGCATGCCTTTGACCCGATTCCAGGAACTTCCCTACAGAAAAGCGGAGTGTGGACAAAGACTCCTGTACACTGATTTGTCACAACATTGTTCATAAAGGAGGAAGACTGCAACAACAAAAAAAAATTATCCAAAAATAGGTTAAATGTTATCTTACATTCTTGTCATCTGCCAGCCTCTCTCACATTTTTGTCAATATATAACTTCATGTTATATGTGTTCCTGTTTAAAGACATCTTATTTAATATACATTATTGATTCATTAACATTGAATCCATGGCCAGCAGCACTACCTCATGCCCAAAGGAAGCTTATCTAACATAGATTTTCTCCACAAGGCGCATCAGAGCCTCTTCGCACTTTGGACACTGGAAAGCATTGCAGCACTGCAGCGGGGGCTCTTTAACACAGTGAAATCACCAGTAAAATGCAAAAAACAAGACACTAAGTAGACCAAGAAAAGGACTCCTTTACAAGACGAGAGCTGAAACAGGAAGGCAGATCGTCACATTGTTCCAACTCAGCGGGCAACGTGCAAGTGGGCCAACTGGAATTTTTTGGCCGCCCTGCACATGTACACAAATGATCACAAAAGCACTATGAGTGTTGATTCTGGAGTTACAAATAATTTTAGCAAGTAGGCAAATTCGCAAATACAGAATCTGCAAATAATTAAAATCAACTGAAACCTGAATCTGATTTTTTTTTTTCCAGGAATGGGGTGGGGGTGAAGCCAATAGCGGAAGTGAGAACTACAGAGGTCCATAGTAGTAGGAAACATATACAAATGTCAACAGTAGTTGTCTCCAGGGTAATGTGGAGTACAGAAATATGGTAATTTTCTTTTGTTTTCCTTGGCTTTCTCTGATTATTTTCAATATTTTTTTGCAATTAATAGATTTTATTCTTGCATTCAGGTAAAAAAAAAAAAGTTATTTGGAAGTTTCTCACTTTGTCTTCCAAGTATCTACACATACACATGCACACACACACAACTCTCTCTCAGTCTCTCTCTCTGGCACCCTCTCCCCTCTCTGCCCAGTCCCCCATCTCTCTCTCTCTCTCTCTCTCTCTCTCTCTCTCTCCCCCCCCCACCCTCCCCCCCATCCTATCTATAGTCCTCTAGTAGCTCCGTGAAATCAGGTATGGTTCACACCTTAGATAATAGTGCCACCAAGTGTCCATAAGAGGAAATGCAAAGAGTGTCAGGCTGAGGTAGGTGGACACACAGAGGACAAAACCCCAGGGCTCTTCAGATTGGGATGTAATGGAAAAAGGTGACACACAAGCACACTGAGAGAGAGAGAAAGGGGTGGGGGGAGGCAGTAAGGGCAGCAGAGAGAGTGTAGCAGAGTCTCAGTCACGACAAGATGACTGAGGGAGAGAGAGAGCAGGGAGGGGGACCCAGAGGCCTGGGGACCAGCAGGCTAAAGCTTTAAAGAGGGAAGGTCTCAATTGCCTCCCTCGTGACAAGACCCTTCCTTCCAGAGGGAAAACGGAGGGCACAGCTTCTCGCACCAGTCCAGCCAGCAGTCAGCCCTGTATACACAGCCCCCTACTTCCGCCAGGCTCCCTGCCTCCATCAACACCCTCAGACCTTGGCGCCTTCCTAGAAAACAACCCCAGGCCAGTCCCGGGCATCCCCGAACAGAAGACCCTGGGAGATGAATGAAGGTACTGACGAGGACTCAGGAGCAGCCGGGAGCCCCAGAGCTCTGAGACTTAGCTCAAGGAAAGCCAATGAATTTAAAGACAAATTGGTTTTGGTTGTAACCATCACCAAAACATCCTACCACCCCTGGGAATGTGGAATAAAACCATCTCAGGTCATGACTTTGCCATCTATCTCAATGGAAAAATTGGTCCCCGTCCTTAGATAAGGTGTCCTGAAAGACTGTCCAGTGAGCCTGGCTGCTTCCTCCCTGCCTTCTTGTCAGTCCCTCCTGAAGCCAGGAAGAGAGCATCAGGCCCTGACCCTAAGCCCAAAGCCAAACTGCACCGGGGAAGGACCCACAGTGAACATTCCCACCTCACTGTGGATGAGTTTACGACCTGAGTTACCTCCCCCACATACGTTTGCACTGAGACCCTGTGTTAGACTGGGGACGGAGAAGCCAGCTTGAAGGGGTTCCCAATGGCCAACCTCAGGACAGGTCATACATCCCTGCAATCATGACTGATTTCAACACACAGAATTAATAAATATCGAGGTCCCCTATGAATACTTAAAAGGACACCGGGGGAAGAAACCCCTTCTTTACAGAAAAAAAATGCCAGCTGATAAAGGGAAGAGATGATAATGGGAAAATCAGCACTTCGCAATCCCAAGTACATGACTTGCTCAGCAAGGAGGTCGAGGCTGCACAGAGTATTAGGTAAGACGTTGCAGAAAACAGGAGATCCACACAGCGCCAATATATCACCCACAGATTACGTGCAGAATACAGAGAGGAGCATGTGCTTTGGCAGGGGAGCGATCTGGAAACACCACCTTAACCAAGTAATCAATCATCACTGATAATGGGACGAGCTGACATTATCACTTCCTGGTGTGATGCAATATGTTGTATGGAACATCACCTATGGCACGTTTTTGCCAAAGTATTTAATCTGAATCTAATCTGGCCTTGAGACCTAACTTCTAGTTTCCAGGAAATACAAGGGCCAGAGAAACAAGTTAAGCAACACCAGAAGGAACAGACAGATTCGGAACACAGACAAATGGCCTGGGCTCCTCAACATTTCAATGTCATGGGGTAAGAAAAACAGGGCGGGGACACGTGAAAGATGTTTACAGAAGAGACGAAGAGGCACGACAACCAAATGCAAAGCACAAATTCCATTTCGGGGAAAATCAGAGAAAATTTGTATGCACCATCTAACAACATCAGGAAATAATTGTTAATTTCCTAGGTGTGATAATGTTGTTGGAATTATAAAGAATTTTCTTTTTCTCAGAAGATGCACGCTGAAGACTTTAAAGGTGAAGTCAGCAACTAGGTTTCAAATGATTTAGTGGGCTGGGGAAAGGGAGTTATCTCTGTAGACAGAGAAAGTAAATGCCACAAAATGTTCATTGTTTCACCAAAGTGGAGCCCATACCAGTGCGTGAATGTTCACTGAACCATTCTTTTACCTATTCTTTATGTTTTAAAACATTAAGGAGTTGGGGGAAAGTCTATTATTTATACATAAGGAAAAAAAACTAGAAAGATATCCACCAAACATGAACTTTGTATGGTGCCTTATGGGTAATTTTATTTATATTTTTCTGTATCTTTCAAAATTCTTTGATAAATATATATTATACATCAAAAATCTTAAAGCAGGCAGACTGAACATCAGATAGAAGGTGGAGGGAATGTACATACCCAAGGCCTTTCCAAGGCCTTCTGGAACCCCACCTGGACCTCAGTGATGAGCCCCCAACCCCCGCAGGCTCCACCCCCAGACTTCAGGGGTCCCTTTGGTACTGGGATTGACAGGAAGACCATTTCTTTCCAAAATGATTCTGAGATAAAGTGAAGGAAAATTGCTGTGAATGGAAACCCACACCACCTCTATCACCACATTTGCCTTTTAGTGTTTATTCTTAACTTTTTTTAACTCTTCTCCAGTTGTCCTAAACCAGCTGGCTGCCGCTGACACAAAGGGGGAGGCAGCCAAGGGGCCCCGCCCTCCGCCCACCCTGCTCACTTCTCAGCCCTCTCCTCTACCCCGCTCCAATTTTCCTATTAACCCCCAAGTCATCCAACTCAACCCACCCAGCCCTGGTGAAACTCTTCAAAAGGTTGGCAGGACCTGGGAGGGTGCTGACCTCGCCCTGCCAACTCCCTAGAGTTGGCACAAAGCTCAGAGGCCCCTCCGCAGGCGGTCCAGGAGCCAAGCAGGGCCAGAGCCTGCCCCTTCCTGACATGTCACTTCTCCACATTTCCAGGCCTTTCTGCCACAGTCTCTCCTCTGAGTTTATGGAGTAAAGAAGAGTGGCTTCTTATTTCCCCACAAGTCAGAGAAACAGATGCTAACAAATATGGCAATAAAACAGAAAACGGGCTAAAAGAGAGCCATGCATATGGTGCCCTGGGGTCTGCACCAGCCCATCAGGTCTGTAGGGGCTTGAGAACCAGGACATTGAAAGATGCGACACATTTGGGGGTAAAAGGTCAGGAATGGTACCGGGGTGCACAGGCCTGGGCAACGGTGAGAGGTGTGACAACAAAGAGAAGTGAGAGACAGGGCAGATGAGAGGGGACACATGGCCACCGTGTGAGCTGCACGGTTTGTACCGTGGCAATAATATAAATGGAGCCACTTTAGAAGGGAGCCAGAGCTGTCATGACAACTGCTTTGCATGTCTTATAATACTTCCAACCTTGAAATGTTAAAACAGGGCAAACTAGCCATTGGATGGGGCCTAAGCAACCTTGTGCCCCAACATACTATTTACAAATATAACAAGAAAGCAGTTATTATGATTACTAGACTGATGATTATAGAACTGAAAATTTGAAACACTCTTTAGAGCCAACATCCTATGTTATGTATCTGCACCAATAGAAATGCCTCCCTTCTATTGATGGAATTACTCCCTTCCCTTTCACAAAAATATTCCATGCCTTTGTCTCCTGATTAGAACGTTATTTGGGCTTCTTTCTGAATCGAAGCTTCCCAAATAGCTATTCTTATTGACCTTGAATAAATGTTTGCTTGCCTCTCACTCTGAAAGACACAATTTATTTTTAAGAAATAATACCCACACAAGAGCTCTTGTCCCAACTCAGTGCTCCAAGTCGTGCTGTAGTGCTGTTCCTGCCCAATAGGGGCACTGTTTTCTCACTCCCACAAGGACTGTGTGGGCTAATATTGACCACAGAGAGAGAAAGTTTGACTCGGCAGGACCTGGCCAGCCAGCTTATGCTTTTTGAACTTCAGTGCAGACACAGGGCTATGTTTTAGATGGATTATTCTGGTGACTTCCTATGGGGAGAGGCTGAACAAGAGTAGGGACCCCAGGCTGCTGTGTGGTCCTAAAAAGAGAAGACAGTGGCTATGAGGGCAGAGAGAAGGGACGGGCCTCGAGACATGTTTCAAGTCAAGGGCTGGGGTGGCACGTTTGATGTAGGGAGGTTTTAAAGGAAGAAAGAATCGACGCAGGTCCACATGTTCTGCCTTTGATGGTGATACCTGGTGAGAATGGAGGCTTCTGGAAGTGGACAGGCTGGGGCAGAAAATGACTTTTAAAAGGGCAGCAGATAGAGATGTACAAAAAGAGGTATGGGCGCTGTGCAGTTGAAGGGAGGGTCAGAGTTAAACAGAGCTGTGAGAGTCCTCCTATGGAGAGGCGACGGCTGAAGGCTGGGAGTGGCTGCGGCTGCCAGGAACAGCCTATAGGGTGGGCAGACAAATGCTGGGGGACTCCATCCTATAAGAGATGGGGTGGAGGGGCCCAAGCAGAAATCAACAGGGACTGGAGCACAACCCTGCCTCTGGGCAGGACAGTGGACTACAACGAAGACAGGAATGCATGAGTGATCCCAAAGGCCCCTGCCAAAGTGGTATTTCTCGGCCCCACTCCCACCACAATTTTTTTTTAAATAATCATTATATTTTTATTACATATTTTTTCAAGTTTCCCTGTCTTTACACCTTTACATCTAGTTTCCATGCAATTGCTTAATTTCCCCCCAAATATTCCTGTCTCTATCCACTGTCCATCTGTCTTCTCCACGTCCATCCGCAAACAGGCGTCAGTCTCAGACACCCCAAGCAGACCCATCCACATGCACATGCACTGCCACCCAGGGAGCTAGGCCTGAGTGAGCGTCCCACCTCAAGTCCCACAGTCGGCCTCATCTGCGCGCACACGCCTCTGGCGGAGGCGCCACGGACAGCACGCCTGCACCTCGCCTGACCTACCCTCTGCGCTTCCCTGAGAATCCTCCCGCTTCTTTGCTCCTTACCATTTTCCCTGCAAAGCTGACCTCCACGAAGGGATCCACCAAGTTCTTCTTGTTACTGTCAAAGCCAAAGAGCTGCTTCACGTTGTCCATCACGGCATCATCCACTGGAGAGAAGAATACGTTGGTCACTGTCCACCTGCTGTCCCACCTCCAAAACCCTGACTTCCCGCCTGCCAGTCTCCAGGTGACCTCAGGAAAGAGACAGATGCAGTGGCACCTGATCAGCCCAGGGCCTCGCACGAGGAAGGACCGTCTCAAGGCCGCAGCTCCTGAAGGCACCACACCGCTTCCCCACCCAGCCCCCCGCCCGAGCTTGTTCACAGTCCCCCTGCTCCCGGTCTTTCAGGATAGGCCCACCAACTGATTGATTATAAATCTACGTCAATAAGGGCAGTAAAGCCCTGATCAGTGCAGCTCGGTTGGCTGGGCATCGTCCCGCAAACCGAAAGGTTGCCGGCTCGGTTCCCAGTCAGGGCATGTGCCTGGGTTGCAGGCCTAGGCCTGGTCCCTGGTTGGGGGCATGCGAGAGGCAACGAATCAATGTTTCTCTTTCATATCAATGCTCCTCTCCCTTTCTTTCTCCCTCCCTTCCCCTGTCTCTAAAAATCAATTTTAAAAAATATGTAAGGACAGTAAACATCCAGAAAAGGACTGGAAGTTGTTATATTATCCCATTATTGGTATCTATTTGATATCTTTCTTTATATCCAACCATCAAGTCAATTCTGTTTTTTTAATGAATTTTTAATCTATGTTGCTCCAAACTAGTATTTTACTAAATTAGCCATATTTATAAATAGATAGATAGGTAGATAGATAAGACAGACAGACAGATAGGTAAATGTGCATGTGTGAATGTGTGCATATGGATGTGTTATCTATAATGTACATACGTATATGAGTTGAGGAGGACAGTTAAAGATCATATTATGGCTAATGTCTACATGACTACCACAGATAACAAGAATTAACAAATATTTAGGTTCTATTTATCCACCTATTTTGTTTTATTTATATTTAGACAACACTGCAGACAATTAAACATAGACTGCCTTCACCTTGAGCAAAGCAAACATTTCCATTTCCCCAGGCCCTTTTGAATCTCACCAGCTTCACTCTGCATAGTTTTAGCCAATAACTGCAGAATGTTTTTAAGTAAGTATTTTAATGAAAATTTAATAACCATTCCTTATTTAAAAGGCTTCCCCCATGACTTTGGTTCAAGTAAGCCTGTACAGAAGGAAACCGTTTCATTACTGATGTCATTAGTCAAAGCAGAAACCCTCAACTAATTAGTTTTATGCAAAATTTGTAAACAGGGACCCAAGTAGCAAATGTTCTCACTCTGCTATGAACAGCAGCTGGCTTAGGCCACCAATGCACACTCCACAGCGGTGGCTCACAGCCCACAGAACAACCTCAGGAGCCTTTGAAAACTACCAGCGTTCAAGCCCCACCCCCAACCAAGTCAATCTGGAACCCTGGAGGTGGGGCCCAGGCACCTGCACCTTCAATCTTCCCCCGGGATTTTAACGTGCCGCCTGGGTTGACACCCACAGTCTAGAATATTCAATATACAGTAAGTCCTCCCTTAATGTCATCAACAGGTTCTGTGACTTAAGCAAACCTACGTATAACAAAACCAATTTTACCACAGACTAAATGAGGTAAACCAGAGTTCCGTTCGTATGGGATCTCACCAACATTACAACAAAGGTTGTTGAAAAAAAACAGCATTATTCAAGGACCTGCTGTAACTCCCCCAGCATTTACCGAGCACGCCGGCGGGGACCGATCCGGGGCTAACCGCTGACCGTGAGAAACCAGCCAGCGGGCACACTGGCTCCCTGGGGGACGAGGACATGGCCACACTAGGGCGAACTGCTGTTCCAGGTTGCCCGGGCACGGAACGGCTCCCCAGAACACGGGACTTCCAGTGCTAAAACCGGGACAGTCTGAGGCAAACTGGACACCCATTCTTCTTCTGTAGAGGCGCTGGGCCCTCCCAAGAACATTTCAGTGACTGCTCCCCCAGTCCAGGGTCTGCCGATGTGCAGGCTGGGCTTCCCCAAGGAGGAAATGGCATCCAGCCCTGAGCACAGAACCGAGTCCATATGGTGCTAACGCCCCGGTAAGAACCAAGAGAATGGGTCCATGAGGCTACACAGCCAGAACAGGCCTAAGGGATGCTGAAATGGAGCCCAGGGGCAGCTACTGGCCTCAAGATTCTTGCATCTCTGTGACTCACCAGCATTTATATTACTTTTCATTAATTCTGATTGCTTTTCTGATAAGAACAGTAAAGCTCTTGGGCAACCTAGAGTGGGGTTGAGGCTTCCCCAGAGAACAGAGTAGAGGGAGAGCTGGGCTGGGCCCTGACCTAGCAGGCTCTGGGAGTGAGGAAGCCAGGCCAATGGGAGGCAAAGGGGGAGCAGAGGGTCAGCCCCTCCATCTCCTTCCCTCCAGGGGGCTGATGCGGCGCAGCCCAGGGTCCCCTATCCCACCCAGGGCTTTAGACCCAGGAAAGTCACCCAACTCACTCTGCGGTAAGTCCTCAGCCCTGAAGACCCTCAGGCAGAAGTGCGCTCCTCGAAGAGCAACGCCGATCGGCCGGAGCAGGTTGATTTCGATGTCCTCCTTGTCTTCGGAGGGGTCCTTTCTTTCCGGCTACAACACAAACCAAGCGTGATTCCTTAAAGCGCTCCATAGCACAACGTTTTCCCTTCCTCAACCAGCACCACCGAAATGGTGCATTTTGAAGAAAGGCAAGTCTCACCCTGATGCTGACTAGCATGTAATCCCAGGCAGCTTCCTCACCCCAAGACTCTGTTTCATCATCTGGGCAGAGGAGGTAATAATAACAAGAAAAGAGACCGGGGAAAAAAGATGGAACAAGATGGCACGGGACATGAGCACATGGCAAAGCAGGAGGGGAGCGTGGGGGGTGCGAGAAGACGGCGAAGGCGGGCATGAGCAGGGGGCGAAGGGAGGTTCAGGAGCCCTGTCATTCACCACGGCGCAGCGCTGGCTCTCTAAGGGAGGCTGAGGCTGGAGCTCAGGAGAGAGAGGAAAGTTTAGAAACAGCCACTGTGCGGAATGAGATGAGGCATAAACTGCACCCAAGTAAAGGAAGATGTTGGCAGCACCCATGTCAACCAGCACCTTGGGGTGACTTCTGCCACCAAAACTGACCAACAGGTGGAGTGGACAGTGTGTGGTAGGGATGGTGGGGGGCACGAGGTATGCAGGAGACCTAGGGGCGAGGAAGCATGCAGTGAGACTCGGGATCCCGGGGTCCCGGCTGCAGGAGGGGAGAGTGTGGCAGAGGGAGCTGGTGGACGGGGACACAGAGGGGTCAGGAGGCTGCAACCTCAGTGAGGAAGAACTGTCAGTCAGCGGGTGAGGGAGGGAAAGAGGCAGAGAGAGACTGGTGGCGAGAGGGACTTCCAAGCTCTGGATCTTAAAAGAAGTAAGGCCAGATGTTGCTGGCTCATCAGTGAGGACATGTCACACCTCATGGCAAAGATGGAAACCCACACACAAGGGCCCCCGGGGCCAACTCTGCCGGGGGTAGGGAACAGCCCAGAGGACCAAAAGAAGGGGAAATAACCCGTGAAGCATCTCTGAAGGAAGAGGCAGCGCTGAAGTCGGAAGGGCTGCTGTGGCCAGGCAGCGGCAGAGATGGCTGCCCCTCCAATCCCAGAGACCTGAGGGGAGCTGGAGCAGAAAATAGGGGCTTCCCCCCGAGCTGACTTTAAGAGAAGTGTCTTCATCGGGGGAAAAGAAGGTTCCAATGAATAGGAAGAGGGAGAGGATACTTTTACAAAAGGATAATAGACTCAGAGATGCCACACAGAAGGAGTAAGATGTACAATGGCAGAGAGATGGGATACAGAGCGTCAGGGCTGGAGTGTGTGGGATGAGAGAGCAGCGACAGGTGTCCTAGGGTGGGGCTTGTCCCCCTGAGCTCCACTGGCCCCTGCACAGCACCCTCGGTTCTCCCTGACCTGGCCTTTCCACTGTCGATTCTTGAGCTCTCTTGTCATCAGCCAGCTCCTCAGCCTTGATATCCTCATGGGGCTTGCCCTCTGCTTTCAGGGTCACACATGGCTTCCCCTGGGGAACTCCACCTCTCACCACCCTCCCCACTGGAGAGCTGCTTTCCCCTCCTGACTCTCCCACTCCTCCTGGCCAACCCTTCCCCACCCTCTCCCCTTTCTGGGGGTCCACACCACCCACATATACAGCTCTCTCTCCGCCGTTCTCACTGCGGTCATCAACCAAGCCAAGGTCATGTGCTCACCTTGCCTTAATGACTTCAGTGCCTGCCTCGCCATTTGCCTACCTGATTTCCAATTCTTCTATAAGATAATCAATATCCAGCCCTGGCCACGTAGCTCAGTTGGTTAATGTGTCATCCTGATACACCAAGGTTGCAAATTCAGTCTCCGGTCAGGGCACATCCAAGAAGCAACCACTGAATAAGTGGGACAACAAATCTCTCTCTCTCTCTCTCATTCTCTCTCTCTCTCCAAAATCAATAAATAATTATTTTTTTACAAATAGAATCAACATCCCTGTGGACAAGTCATTCACCAACACAGCTCCTTGTCCTCTACCAACAGCACCTTAGTCTCCTGTCCCCTTCAACTGCTAGAGGCATGGCCATGTCTCCAACTTCCAACCACACAAAACCATTCCTCTGGCAAAGCCTTGACCACTGAAATGCTTCTCAGAAGACAGTTTACAACCTCTCCACCTCCCTGAACCCCCGCTCACACAGAACAAGACACCAAGCACAGAGCCCAGCACACAGCAGGCTCTCGATGAATGTGCATTCCCTATTCTTCAGCCTCTTCATCAGCTCTAAGGCCCTGTCCTCCTGCCTCCTGCCTGTCCGGAGCCATCAGCCATGTCCAGGTGCCCTGGCCACCTCAGCCCAGGTCGCCCACCACTCCCGCCTTAAGCCACACCTGACACCTCCCCCACCCACCTACCTCTGCTCTGCTTCTAGGGTGAGTGTTCTGAGGTATTAGACCGCAAGCCTCCAACCCACAGTGGGCACTCTTGTGTCCGTTCAGAAATCCTTCCGTTTGCATCTAATGAACCCCTCATTCCTCTGCCACAACAACTATTTCAAACCTTTTACCCTCTCTCCAAACTTACTGTACAAAGATGCTGTTACCCACCCCAACCCTAAACCCCTTTTCTCATTCTGCCATCTCCAACTCACAATTTTTCTTCCTGAAATGATCTCACAGTTGCAAAAAAGAAAAAAGAAAAATGCACAACAGATCAGTGGTTACCAGAGATGGAGTGGGAGAGTGGGGGGAATGGAAAGATGGTCAAAAGGTACAAACTTCCAATTGCAAGTCATGGGGATGTAAGATCCAGCGTGGTGACTATAGTTAATGATAGCGTACTGCACATTTGAAAGTTGCCAAGAGGCTAGATCTTAAAAATTCTCATCACAAGAAAAAAGTTTTTTTAACTATGTGAGGTAACAGATGTGACCTAGAGTTATTGTGGTGATCATTTCACAGTATATACAAATATCAGATCAGTACATTATAGATCTAAAACCAACATGTTATATGTCTATTAGACCTCAAAAAATTATTAAGAAAAGAAAAATATATATGTATATACTTCTGGGAGGATATGCAAATAGATACTAATAACAGCTCTCTCTGAGTAGTAGAATCATGAGTGACTCATTTTTTATTTATACTTTTCTGCATAGTACACATTTATCAAAATTACTGTGTATTCTTTTAAATCAGATAAACAAGGCTTTCTGTTTGTTTGTGGTTCCACCCTCCCTGACCAGAGGAGGTGCTGGGAGGCGGACCCAGGGGAAGGTACTCACGGGTGCTTCGTCTCCAGGCCCCAGCACACAAAGGCTTGCTTTCAGGTAGCCCCTGGCCCCCGCAGAGAAATCATCAGGGTCTGAGAGTAGCAACCACTTCCTGAGATAGGCATGCCCTGAGCGAGACAACATCCACTGGTGATCACAGCATTGGAAGGACCCGTGTCTGCAACCACCTCCAGGAGCCTCGGGCGGACTACACTTGGGTGAGATGAAGAAACTGTCCACTGGGACAAGGGGGCAGGGCTCAAATTCTAGAACAAAAGATCCTCGGAGTGTGCACATAAGTTTGAATCAGAAAGGTTAACAGAAACCCCTATAAGAGGCTGCCAAAGCCAGGCCCACGGCCACTTACCTCTCTCCCTCAGGAAGTGCCCAGAGCAGAGCAGAAACCAGGGTGGGGAGAAACCCTAGACTTGTCATTCAAATGGCCTGACCCATCCCTGCCTGGGGTGACCCAGCCTCCAGCCACCTTTCCTTGGGGCCTTCCAGATTTAGCATCCCTGACTGGGAACTCCACCTCTGCGTTCTAAAACCCGCTGGGAGGAGGGCAAATGTCCCAAACAGGGGTCCCCCAGCATCCTCCAGACCGTAAGTGCAAGAGCATGGCCTAGAAGAGGAGAACGTGACTCACGGGGCTCTCTGTAGACGGTGCCCACATCCATCTGAAATTAAACAGAGAAAACACCCAGTAAACTCTGGGCCCTGGAGAGTTACAGGAGGTGTAGCGCGTTACATCACCCTATTAAAAATCATGTTTTGAAGGACGTTTCGAGACATAGGGAGAGTTCACCATTCGATATTCCAAAGACAGAAAATGGAATACATTTTCATCAAAGTTTGGTAAAGTACATCTGTGCCCAGAAAAGAAAGAGGAAAGGAAATGCAACAAAACTGTAACTGTGCTCTGTCTGGGTGGCAGATTTGGGTGGTTTTTATTTTGTTTTTATTCTTTCCTGTATTTTATAATTTTCTTTTTAAAAAATCATAGAGTAGTGTGACCCCGAAGCATCTTTCTCAAGGCTGTCCCCCTCTCGGTGGGAGGGGAGGGGCCCAACTTCAGGGCATGCCTTACTCCAAGCTACAAAACTGCCTCCGTTCATAAAAATGTGAGCTTTTATTTCTGTTTTTCCCTCTGGATAAAAGTCAATCAACTGACTCAGATGGTCACCCCCCGATTACCAGGTCAAGTTAAGATGTGGGAGGGAGGGTGCCACCAAACCCACCCACGTGAGGAGTAGGTACTATTTATCTTGAGACCATGTATGGAATGGGCTCTACCTGCTGGGCTGTATAAAACAGTACCTTTACAATCCCTTAGTGGGCTGCCTGTGATGCACGTCATATTCTGGTGTAATGATTATTCAGCAACAAAATTTTTCTCTTTCTCTACTACTTTTGTGGGGAGGATTTCTGGGCTGGCATCTTCTGTTTTGTTTTATTTTGATGTGTTTTGTTTTGTTAATTATATTTCACCAATACAGACCAGGACACAGGATCTCCAGGGTGCCAACCCTGGCACATTATCCACAGAGCCTCCACTAACATGGATAAGTGAAAGCTGACCACTGGCAAAGAAAATAAACAATTACCCGGAACTCCCCGATGAGAGCGTCAGTCCTGAGGGAGCGGGAGTCTACCACCTGCAGCAAAAGATAAATTAAAACTCTCATTTACAAGTAAATGTTGGCCCAGACAGGGTCCAACCCAATAGCTCTTCCCTCCCTTACTCTATTCCAGAGGTGGTGCTAAGCCATGTTTAACCCACACAAGAACCCTATGAGTAGGTGCTATTATTATCCCCATTTTAGAGATGAAGAAACAGAGGCAAAGAGAGATTACAGGACTTGTACAGAATCGTGCAGCCCCTAAGCGGCAGAGGCAGGGTGAGGATCCAGTTTGGCTCCAGAGCCCACACTTTTAACCTCTAAACTCCATTGCCTTTAGGAGGGAAGGAAGAAAGTGCTGCTGATGCCCAGAGAGAGAAAATCTTGGCCAAAAACAGGCACACAGACCAACAACGTAAGATGAAAATCAGTGTGTCCACTGCAGGAACAATTTCAGGATGCTGACCCGAGACACCTGGGGGTGCTGGGCAGCAGGGTCTCCCCACTCGCCTGCTGCCTCCAATCTCAACTGCTGAAGGCATTTCTGTGACCAGCAGAGCTTTTGGGGCGAGCTGCTCCACAGCACCCGAGCCCTGGGCCTTCAGGTTTCTCGCATGTGCGCGCGCGCGCGCGCACACACACACACACCCCCCCACCCACCCCCCTACATTGGCAGGCATGTGTGTACACGCAGCTCACAGAGAACGCTTTGACTGCCCAAACGTACCGTGATAAAGATGGGCTCATCAAACAGCTCCGCCGGTGAGTCAAACACGTTGAAGAAAAGGGTCTGTTGGTTCAGAGCAAAAGGGAGATGAGTGCGTGCCTGCTGATCCCCAGGCCAGGGAGAGGGCCAGCCCCCAGCCACACAAGATCTTAAAAATTCCCTTCGGGCCCGGTCCACTCAGAAGGCGTGGAGCGAGCTCAGCCCAGCGCTGAGCCCTGGGGACTTGACAGATGCTGGGATGGCCCTCCCCTGACCTCACAGAGGTTTTCATCTCAGGGACAGGGCGCATGGCTAGCCCTAAAGGATGACAGGGATGTGGCACTGTGGGAGCCCGAAGCAGCTCCTCAGATAGCTTTTTCAAGACCTGGCACGTCTCTCAATCCAGCGTTAGTGCCATATGTAAAAGCTGAGTGAACTGCCAGGCGCCCGCTGTGCGCTCCCAGTTCAGAGGGCCCACCGAGGTCCTAGCCCTAATACCCTGTGTCTCTCACCTCATTGAAGAGTGGGCTGTTTCCCTTGTGGATCCGCGTCCGCTTGGTCTGCCCGGCGGCAGTGACCTTGACCACAGGCTTGATGTTCACCCCTGGCAGCTGGCGTCCTTCGATCACCTGGACCCTGATCTGAGAGCCAGGGTGGGGCATGGGCAAGAGGAAAGCGGCAGGGGTCAGAAACACACACACACACACACACACCACACACACACACACACACACACACACACACCCCTACATATCTCACACACACACACACACACACACACACACACACACACCCTACATATCACACACACACACACACCCCCTCCATATCCCTGACCGGCCACACCCCAAAAAGAGTCAGAAATCGTAGGGTCTTTCCTCACTGCTGGCTTCTTAGAAAGGGTATTAGGAGAGCCTTGTACAAAAAAATCACATTTTCCCACCAAGGTCCCTTGCACCCATAAAATCCCATTTTTTCACCTAAGAGCTGCCAGGCTACCCCAGGTAAGCCACCAGCATTAAACCCAGGACTGGACCAAGGATCCAGTCCCAAGGCCATGCAGCTATTGGCACCTCAGGCCCTTTGATGCTGGTGTTTTTAAGTGGCTTGAACCTTCTTCACTGGCAATTCCCTCGGAGATCGAACTCAGACAGGGAAGTGCTCCCTCTCTAGTCTTTATAAGATGCAATGCTGTCTCCCATTCTGAGAAATAAATTAAGAGTTTTTTCCACTGAAGTGTAAGTAAATGAAAGTTTCAAGAATATCTAATTCCAAATTTAGGCAAAATATTTAAAATATGACATTTTAAAATATTAAACAATTTTCATGGAAAAATAACGTGTTTACTAGTTCTAATTTCTAATCAGCAGTTACTTATTTATTGACAGACTTTTTAAAAATAGCATACTATAGAAGAATATATTACTAAGAACAATGGAAAGGTAGATAAGTGGTTTCCATTCTCTTCTTTTTGCTGTCTTTTCCAAATTTTCTACAGTAAAAATATTAACTTTCTAAGGAGAAAAAAAGGCAATAAGGACATGTCTTGGGAATAATAACAATAAAAGTAGGTTAAAATTTTCTCTTCCAGGCAAACATAGTGCTGATAGCAAGCACTTTTGCCTAACTTACCATGTTTTAGAACCAAAATATATTGTTACCATTTTTTACACTTAGTGAAGATTTGTTTCCTATATTTACCTTTAAAAGTACATAGTTCTGAAGAGTTAAATATCACTGAATGCAACTAGACCAAAACAGAAAATTTTGTAGAAAAGCAAACAAATAAGCAAAGGACCAAAATCAAAAGGCAAATAAAATGGAATGGATTTTTGGATAAAAATGTGTCAAAGGGTTAATATTAGTTTTATTCTCCGAAGAGACTGAACCAATTCGAATTTCAGACTTTCCGAAAAATCCATGGCAATAAGGAAATAAGACAATAAGGACATGGAAATAGAGAAAAGAAAGATAGCTAGTTGGAGCTTCTTAGATTTGGAGATCTTGTTAAAATGCAGATCTGGTCCAGCCAGTCTGGGTTCTGCATCGCTACCGGCATCCACGTGACCGGTGCTCGGGCTCCTGGCCCTAGGACCACACTCTGAGTAGCAGGAGTTAGCCAGCCAGATAAACTCTGGTCGGAAAACAGGTAACAGATGTAAACATATGCTGAATCTCTGCAGTGTGCCCCCTTTTTTAAGAGGAAAACCAGGGCCTGAGTAGAAGCTTATTCTGAGGCCCCAAGGTGTGGGCCACCCATTCCACATCTTCCCAGGGCCCAGGAAAACCAAACTTCCCCTAGGAGAGTTTTTAGGGTCTTCCCTAAGGCTGGACAAATAAGCAAGCACCCCGCACTGGCAGCTGCTGACCCACTGAAGGAAGAGGCTATATTCACAGAGCGTCGGCCCATTACCTGGAAGTCCTGTGCCTTATCTGACAGCACCTTTCTGGGCATGGCTGTGCTTCTTTTCCTTTTATTCCCAGGGTGGTATGGGGGAGGATGAGAAGCTGGCTTCTTCGGAGTGGCGGGAGCCCCGGGACCTGGAACACCACTTGGATCCAGGAATGGCTCTGCCTCATCTCCCGTGAGGCCCTGGTCCTCGGTGTCCTCCTCTCCTCCTGTGTCTGGGAGGAGAGGGTGCTAATGAGTTCTGGGTCCCTCTGGCCCTGCCCTTGGACCAGCCAAGCTAACAGAGGATCCAAGGGGCGCGGGCATCAATATTGCCCCCTCCTTCTCCCATCGATGACCCATGGTGGACGAGGAAGGAAGAAGAGAAACTTCCAAGAGCTAAACCGTGGGGGCAGTCAGTCAGTTAGTCAGCAGGAAGGAAAGAGAATGGCCCTAGCCCTCCCCACGGTGTCCTGTGGGATGGACCCCTCTGGCCACCTCGTCCCCCTCTAGTGAGCTGACGATGGCAGCAATGAGACGGTTACGGGTAATAGGGCTGGGATCGGGACAGCCCTGGCTGTGTCTCACCCGTGGGGGCCAGCCACTTCTTTCCAGAGTATCTCGTGTCCACAGTGCTGTCACTGAGCAGGGACCAAGTCTCGGCCCGGCTCTGTCCCCCACCTGGCACGAGGGCAGGGCACAGCCCCAGGAGGGGAGGAGGGAGCTGGGTGAGGGAGGCCGGCCTAGCTCCTCCTCTCCCACCCAATCCTGCTCTCCCTGCCCCTGCCCCCCAGCCTGGCACGAAGGTTGAGAACAGAAGCCTTGTCCATTGGGGACTGTCCCTCTCACCACCTTCCAAGCAGGACTGGGAGGTGGCCACCCCAAGAGCCTCCCCTGAGCGGCATGAACCCAACTCTGTCAGAGCCACATCCGGGGCCCTGAATACTCCCCACCCTCCATCGCTAGGAGCACTCCTCCTTCCCCCCAACCTAGCCCCCAGTCCTGGGTGAGCTCCCTATCCCCAAGCTCACACAGGGCAAGCCTCAACTCGAGGGGCCTTGCTCTGCCTCCCTCACCAAGAGCCTCACCCAGGGCTGGGCCCCAGGACAGGCTTAGGGCACACGGCGGCAGGGGCTGCCGGGTTTAATGCTCTGTGTGCCTCTAGGTCTCATCCCCATTAACAGAAACTGTAGACTCTTTCCAATGGGCAAATCCCTTCCTGGTCTATCTGTGCAGCTTCCTGCCCACCACAGCTGGCTGGCTGGACCCCCCGGGCCCCCCACTGGTAAGCCAGCCACCTTGGGCTTGGTCCTCCCTTGACAAGCTCAGCAGAGGCAAATGAAGAGAGGTGAAGCAACCTGGGACTTAGCTAATTGTCAGTTCTTTCCACAAATGAGAAACTATACGCCCTGAGAGGGAGAGTGACCAGTCCAAAGGCCCATAGCTACTTGGTGTCAAAGGCAAGACTGGAACTCCTGTCTCCTAACTATGACTCAGAGTTCTTTCAAGAAAAATCCAGCTCTTTTGTCACATGTCATCACCAAAGTCCTGCCAGGTGCCAGGGCAGGGAAGCACTGGACTCTGGGGAGTGGGCGGGGCCTCAGGTATCCCCTGGGACAGACCCCATCCCAGGGCAGGCTTAAATTCTAAAGCACTCACTCATCTGAAGCTGCACAGTGCAGAGCACCCAGCCCAGGCACAGCTCCCTCCCTGGACGGCTTGGCCAGGGTTGGGCGGCAGGGGGCATCCTCATACTCATCCTAGTGGCACTAGGGGAACACACCCTCCTGTCTCTTTCCTGCCTGGCCGGAAGCCGCTCACAGGACTCCCACCCTCCAGCGTCTGCACTTCTCCCCTAACCTGGGGATGGCAGCATATGCTGCTGAAGCCCCACTGTGATCCCCCCGCAGGCTCGGGAGCCTCGGCTGGGCTTCTCCCCCGGGCCTTGCCAAGGTGAGAGGGCCTCCTCACCTGCCATCATGTCCTGGTCAGGCAGAGTCGGCGAGGGTTCCAGAGGAGTGGTGGGTAGGAACAGGGGCGCGGCTCCAGGGAGTGGTGTGTACGACACCTGCAGGACCAGTGAGGCCTGGGAGACACAGGTGAGGGAGCAGCAGGTTAGAGCATCAGCCTCAGACCACTGCCCTCCACCGTCTTTCCTGTTCCTTTCATGCCTCCACCAAAGAAGGCTCTGACGGGTCACGTTTGCAGGAGGCTGCGGAAGAGCCTCCCCTACGGGTCCATCTGTAACCTCTCTATGCCTCAGTTTCCTCCTCTATAAAATGGGGATAGTAACAGCAACAGCACCTTTCCCATGAGTCCAATGAGGATTAAATGAGTCATAGAGCACATGATAACTTCTATAAATGAATCATCAATCCAGTCTCTCCTGCAGGATTTTTCCACTCTCAGCCCAGGCCAGTCTTCAGGAAAAAAGCACCGCCCGCCCCCTCCGCCACCACTCCGCTCAGTTGAGGGCCCTCCCCTGTGCCTCCACAGGCAGCGCAGGCTTGCTTCGCTCAGCCCCAGCTCAGCCCCAGCTCCAAGACGGGCACCCTGAGCCCTCTGCACTCCCAGAAGTGCCTCTGTCCCTACCTCACCTCTAGCTGCTCAAGCTCTGACCAGCCAAATGGAGAGTGACTGGTCACATCATTCACGTGGACGGGGTGGGCCCCCCAACCTCGCCCCGCCATGACATTTGCACTGTTCAAAGGGGCCCCTGAACCTGAAGAAAAGAGACAGTGCAGCAGGCTCTCCAGCCTTGCAGCTCCTTGGCCAGTGGGGCCTGGCCGAGCCTTCCCTGGAACCCCAGGTCCAACAGGCCTCCTGGGGTGGCCTTTTTTTAATCAATCAAAGTAATAAATGCTCTGTTTTTAAAAGTTTAGAAATTTCAAAACCTTTAAAGAAAGAAAAGGCAAAAGAAAACAAATTGCTATAATTACACCGCTGTTCACATTCCGATATCATTCTCTCTTAATTGTTTTAAACAGTGTACAGCTCTGTTATATCCAAAAAGATTTTTTTACTTAATGTCAGATAATAAGCATTTCCCCAGGTTTTGGCAAATGCTTTATAAACATAATTATTAATGATGCATAATATCGTCTGAGTGCCTCTGGTATAATTCATTAGGCATCTGTCTCTACCGGGTAATATTAGGGATGTCCTGAAACTTCTGGAGCAAATTCTGATTCTGAGACAGAAGGTGCTCAAGACCCTGGATGTATATCCAGCTCTGAGGCTTGAACCCTTGAACCCTCCAGACTGGGGTCTGAGCAGGGACAGCCAGGCTAAGTAAAGGCAGGGATGATGGGAGGGTGGGACTCAGAACACTGAGGAAGGAGGCCCTGGAGGAGGCCCGGGGAGGCGATGAAACCCTTCAAGTCCCAGGTCCAAGGCTTTGCCTAACCGCCGCTGCAGGTTCCGAAACCGCCACCTGGTGTCGCCACTTGTACAGCCAGTACAGGCCTCACTCGCACCTCCAGCTTCTGTAACCCAAAGAAGGGAAAAGCACGGCGTCTGGGACCCCGCCCCAAATATCCAGACCCTCACACAATCCCGCCTGACTGCTGGAAACTGCAATTCAGGCCTGGGGTGGATCTGAACGTCTGTATTTTTCTCCACTTCATCAAAAGGCAATTCACTCTCTTTAGAGAAATAACTAATTCCATGGTTAGACCAGGATTGGTAGAAGATGACCCGGGTATATTTTTTATTCCAGAAGAAAAGGAAGTACTCAAAGAATGACAGAAACATATCAAAAGGACATAGAGTCAGTGGCTGCCACTAGCCAAATCTGGGACAATTTAAACCTGAAAATAAATGATAGTAACATTAAACCATTGAATAAAAAAGAAATACATGAATCCATATGGAAATAAATAAGTAAATCAGGAAGGAAGGCTTTTCCTTACAGTAAAATGTCAACTGATTAATGCGGGGGGAAAAAACAACTGACTTAGAATACCACCATTTAATAACCATCAAAACAATAATTAATCCAATCAATACGCAACAATGGTTGTTTAAACTGGTGGGTAAAAGTTGGATCAGATACCAGGCCTTACCCAAAGTACCTCCCCCTCAAATTCTTACTTATTAGAAGAATGGATTCGGGATTAGGGCAAAAACCCAGCAAATGCTACTTTAACCAAATGACCAAGCTTAATAACACAGTAATGGAGCAAATCAAAATCACGTCATCCTAGGGTCCAGTAAGGGCAGCACTGCATGACTGTGTTATTCCTGCCCAAGATGCACAGCCTAAATCCAATCATGAGGAAACATCAGACAGGCCCAAACTGAAGGACAGTCTCCACGATAGCAAGCCTGTATTTCAAAAATGTCAAGGTCCCAGTTTATAAAAGTCAAAGTAAGACTGAGGAATGTTCCCAGAGAGAAGGAGACTGAAGAGACAAAACAACTAACACAACACAGGATCTTTAATGGGATCGCTTTGTTCTAAAGGACACTGTTGAAAAAGTTGATGCAACTCGAACGAGGGTCAGTGGATTAGACGGCAGTGCTGTCTCGATGTTATTTTATCAATGTTGAAGGTTGTTTATGGTTCAGTAGGAGAAGGGCCTTTTAATCAGAGAAAATACACATTAAATTCAAGGAGATGGGCCAGGATGTTGGCAACTCAGTCTCAAATGGCTTAGGACAAGTTAGTCTTTATCCTACTCTCGCAATTTTTCTCTGAATCTAAAATTATTTTAAAATAGGTTAAGAAAACCTGAGAAATCTGCTTCTGCTCTAACCACAGGAATCTCCCTCAGCAGACATATAAGGCCCCACCCACTCATGCTGCTTCCTGCTCTCGAGTAGTGTGAGGTCAAGACCAGTCCCATAGTTTGCAGGCCTGGTGCAAAACAGAAATTCAGTTCTCTTGTTAAAAACTAACTAAGAGTTTCAAGATGGTGACAGCAGAGAACTCAAACAAGCAGAGGCCACAAATTCCCATGAGACTGGCCTGTGTGGAGTGTCTGCTCGGCTCAGCCTGAGTGGGTCCTGCATCTGAAAAACTGGGAGTGGGGCCCCACCTAAAAGAGCCAGCCATTCATTCAATTGCTTATTCATTCCCACCACAGATATGTACTGAGCACCTGCAAGGAGCCAAGCACCAAGCACCTCAGGATGCTGGGATGTTTCCATGAACAAACCAAAGACTCATGCCCTCAAAGAGTGGTCATCTGACAGAAGAGACAGACAATAAATAATAAAATATATATATATATAAATTATACATTATGTTAGAACAAAATGAAAAGGCAAACCAGAGCAAGAGGGATTGGGGAGCAGGAGGGAGTGCAGGTGGCTGTGTCAAATCACGTGGTCTGAGTGGACCCCAGTGAGGTGAAGAAAGTTGAGCAAAAACTAAAAGGGGTCACAGCTTGGCTGTCCTTCAGCCCCAGGTTCTTCTTACACCTGGTGACTGAGGTCCCTTGGTCCTGGGGCCAGAGTCCCTTGAAGAATACCCTCTCCTCTTCCTGAGGGCTCGCTGCAGGAGTTGCAGAGTCGGAACTGCAGGAGTGTACCTCTATGGCCTGGGTGTCAGCGCCTCAGCACTCGGGCTCAGGAGCAGCCCTCTGGGAGAAGCAGCAAGGAGCAGCACTCCAAAATCCCAAAACCGCCCGGCACCCTCCCTGGGGTGTCCTAAGCATCCTGCTTCCTTCACACTGACAACTCCACACCCACCTCCTAAAAAATGGGCAATATGCTACTGACTCCAGATGCTTGAATGAGACTTACAGCCCACACCCAGCTCCATCTTTTAGATACCCATCAGGGAGCCACAGGAATGTCCCTGGCAGCTTCCCAGGGTCTAGAACCCAGGACCTAAAACAGGCCTTGACACCAGGGGGCAGGCTCCAGGAACCATTGCTTCAAGACCAGGGGTGGTTCATACTGGAGGCCTCTGTCTGCTGAGAATCTAAAGGGAGAGTGAGTGAGTGAGTGAGTGTGTGTGTGTGTGTGTGTGTGTCCCAACCTCAGTCAAGACATCCCGCCCTCATGATGGCATCATACTTCATCCCCTGTCCCCATCTCCAGATGTAACCAGAGCTGAGTTTCCTCCTGTGTGATGTACGTGAGCTCCATGCTTTTCCAGATGACAGGACCTTGGCCCCCAGCCCCCAGGAGGACCCTCTTAAGTCCCCCCTCATGACAGCCCCATTCCACAGGTCTCCAGCCCCAGCACCACCGTGCAAACATCTTACCACAAGACCATTATCAGTCAGTCGTGTCCACCAAAACATGCTGGTCTGAGGCAGGAACTTTAGGCACCCATGTCTATCACCCTGGGGTCACAGTCAACAATATCACAGAATTCTGGAGGGTCCCAAGAAACAAAAGGCAAAGACGGGGAGGGAGCAACTCATCAGATCCTCCTACAGGTCATACAGCCACACACTTCCTGAGGGACAGGCAAGCCCCACATGTGCCTGGATCTTCGCTACCTTTCCCTCAGACGATGTCCAGAAGCTGGTGGAGGATAAGACATGGCCTTGAGCTGAGCTGGGGGGTGGGAGGGGAGCAGCACCTTCAAACCGCCTGAAGGAAACTCAGGAGTTCAGCAGAACGCGTCATCTGCCCGTCTCAGGCCCCTGCTTCCTACTCACAGTTCCCTCCTGACTCTGCGACCCACCACACAACTACGTTTCATGTGTTCTCATCATCCAACAGGTTCCTCTTTCTGATCTGACTCTGGCTGTTAAGGCCGAGGCAATGCCGACACTGTGTTCATGGTGTAGCCATACCCTCTTTAGCAAGCTGCTCTCTCATAAAAGACATTTGGGAACATGTTACTTCTTCCCTCCATGTGTCCACACTCCCAGGGGCCAACGGTTCCCCCAGGACAGGGCTAGTGTTTTCCTCTTCAGTCCAGAATCTGTCTGAGGGTAGACTTGGCATCTTTTTATGGTGCACAGCCCAGTGTGCCATATCTGAAGGGACTTAGGTGAGAAGACTGAGTGGCAGAAAATAGGAGTCTGTGCCCAGCCTGCAGCAGGGCACCCTCCTCCTCTCAGACCCTATGCTGGGGGACTCAAAAGTTGGAACATTTTAGTTTCAGGAATAGTTTGATGAGCCTGTGTAGCAAACGCATGTGAAAAACCTGTTGTTTCAGGAGCTGCAGATGCGGCCCACCCTGACCCAGGAAATCATAGCGGTTCATCTTTGCGCTCCTCAGGAGACCATAAGCACTGACGGTGACGTGCAGCCATTGTGCTCCAGGGAGAGACAGACAGCCACCTGAGGTAAGGCTACGGCAACTAAAGGCAACCGACCACTTGAGGCACAGCTGGAGATGTCCCCAACTTTGTGTTCCAGGAAGAGACGACTGCCCAGGACGAGAATGCTGCAGTTTGGGGGGTTTTTTTAACCTAATTTTCCCTGAATTCCAAAACTCTTACCACACTTTGTTCTGTTATTAAAAGGCTGGCTTCCAAGAAAATGTAGGACAGTCTGTTAGGATACAAACCTGCTGTCCTCTCAGATCACCGGCCATCTGAATAAAGTGCACATAAAGATTCAATCCCTGTCTCTGCTCATTGAGTCTGGTAGGTGACAGTGTGCAGCTAGGCGCCCCCCAAGAGGGATTTATAATGGGGTCCAGAACTTGGAGTGTCCAAGAAAAATATAGGATATGCACCCCCACCCCCAAGGCAGGCTGCCACAGGGGTTGGGAGACTTGGAGCAGGGCCATTGAAAGTCATTTTGCATGTCAATAATGTCAGGATAGCTTCATACCTCTTATGCAAAGATAGTTGATTTGCATATCAACAAGGCTAACCAGGAAAGTTCGTATAACTTAAACCCAGGATGTAACTGCTCGGCAGTTCCCCTGGTTACAGTGCCTGCTGAGGGAGTCGGAAATGGGGCTATAGAGGAAGATTCATGCCATGCTTTAAATCCAGGTGCAGCAGCCATGCCAGAGGCTTTTGACCACAGTTTTGGGAGCGGAGTGGGATCTCTCTTGATCACGCAGCTTAGGAAACAGGAAAGCAAGATATAGCAGCCATGCAGCAGCAGGTCCCCCAGTTACAGCGTGAGCGCATGAGAGTTTGGAGACGGTGTGCTCCACACTGCAAAGGAACAATGCAAAGTACATGTGGGAATAAAGGGGAGAAAGGACTCTTGCTAGTGGGCCACGAGAAGATGCCAGTGGTTCTGAATTAAGAACTGGAGATCGCAGCGACACAGCGGATGGTGCTGGAATAGTGAGAAGACTCCCTAACTGACCTCCGGACTTCTGTTCTTTTTCTTCTGAAGGACCGTGCCCCTGACTGGCCTGACTGCAAAAACGGGGGAAGGCAGGACTGTGTGTGTTGGTGGGTGTTTTTAAAGGGATTTTGAGATTTAACGGCAACATTTAGTCATTATTCAAAACCTGTGTAACTTTTAAATAAATAGTTCCTTTCCTTTTCACCAGACCCTGCCATTGAGAGCCATAATTTTTAAGGGCAGCAGGCAAAGATCCTAGAACAGAGGGACCCCGGAGAAGAGGGGGCGTCGCTCCAGTAATGGTATCTGGGCATCAACGGGTCTGTTATTCGGTAAGGGTAGGTGGGTGACAGGCATCCCTAACACCGGCTCTTCCAGTTCACTTCCAGGTTTCCTAAGGATCCCCAGCCCTGTGTTCACTCCTGTCACTCTGTCGGCAGGTTCCTTTGGCCATCTGACACAGTCTGAGCTGCAACCAATTAGGGATGCCTTGCATGCTCTGCCCAATGGGCTCAGCCCAGAAACTGACTTCAATTAAGAGCCAGTAAGAATCTACAGCTCTGGCAAGGCTCTCGGTCCCTTCTGTCAGAGCCCCAGTTTTCTGTGCCTGCTTCTGCAGTGCAGGCCCCAAGTCCCGGTGAGAAGCCCCAGCTCAGAGGGGCCCGCTTGGGGCCGCACTGTGACTTAGTGCTATCACAGGGACTAAAAGATGGTCCTGGACCCTCTCCACAGGCCAGAGCTGCCTCCTGGGCCGCAGGGAGGGAGGTCCCCTCTCTCCCACACTCTGCTCAGCTGGGGCTCAACCAAGTGGGGCCCAGCCCTCCTCTCCCATCCGTCACCTCGCTCTCACACCTGCTTCTTGGAGACATGGTCTGTGAAGGATTGACAAGCTCTGTAGACAACCAGGTTTCTCAGCCCAGGGCAGAGGAGGCAGCAGGCTCCCAGCTGGTGAGCCAAAGCACAGACAGACTATGCGAACCAAGAGCAAGAGGGGGAGAGGTGAGGCCTCTGAGTATCACCAGGCTGGCTCAGCCCCATGGACAGGAACCAGGTGTGAAGAGCTCTGTCTCAGGGGGCGGATGTGTCTTTGAGCTTGGAGTGGAGCAAGTGCAGAACTTGCAGGAACCACCAGTGTTATGGACGCTTATCGGGCTGGAGTGGAGAAACGTTTGAGCAGCTTAGCCAGGAAGTGAGAAACCTGGCTGGAGGCACCAGGGGCCAGACACACAGCAAAGCAGGGGCCCCCAACCCTGAGATGCCATGGAGAAGCATTACCCAGATCCCCTGCTGGGTGCTTGCCATTTCTCCACTAGTGCTCTACACCTTCAGAGTTAAATACGGCCCTTTCCAGGACCCGCCTGAAGGGGGAACTCCAGACATCCCTGGAGTCCTTGACTATAGTGACATGATACTGTGATTTATAATAAGAAATTTATTTATTTATTTATTTATTTGTTCTTACATTCTGTTTCTGGCATGAAGCTCCTAAAACTCTTGCCATTTCCTGAGTGATAAGAGCAGTAAAGGTGTCTTTTGTTATGTTAATGGGGTGACTTTTGGAAAGCACCTAAGGACTGTGGCTGGTTGCCAGGTGAGCCAACCATGTGGTTAAAAGGTTGGAACTTTCAGCCCCACATTCCCTTTACCCCCCACCCTGTTCCCCCTCCCACCACCCCCAGCCACCCCAACCTGCAGGGAAGAAAGAGGGGCTAGAGATTGAGTTTAATCCCCAATGGCCAGTGATTTAATCAATTGTGCCTGTGTAATGAAGCCTCCATGAACACCCAAACAGACAGTGTGAAGCTCTTCTGGGCCGGCAAGCACACGCGGTGATGAGGGAGACTGCTGCGCCTGGAGAGGCCGTGGAAGCTCCTCGCCCCTTCCCCCACATATATCTCTTCCATCTGGCTGTTCCTAAGTGATATCCTTTTATAATAAATCAATAATCTGGTGAGCAAAATATTCCTCTGGGTTCTGTGAGCCACTGTAGCAAATCAATTGAACCCAAGGATGGGGTCGTTGAAACTTCCAACCTCTAGCCAGTGAGTCGGAAGCACGGGTGATAACCTGGACTTGTGATGGGTATCTGGGGGCAGGGGGTTGTAAGACTGAGCCCTTACCCTGTGGAACCTGATGCTATCTCCATGTAGAGAGGGTTAGAATTGAGTTGAATTGTAGGACACCCAGCTGGTGTCAGAGAATTGCTTAGTGATGTAGAGGGAAAAAAACTCACACATCTATATTGGAAGTTGGAACTAAAAACAATTGGCAGCATTAGGAAATCGGAGCGTTCAAAGGGAAATCAAGAGGGGATTCAGGAGGTGATGAAGACAGGCTCAGTGAATACTGCCCTGAACCAGAATGTTCCGCCAATGGGCACAGTCTGAGAAAGGAATGGATTCTCCCGGGAAGTAGTATCTCCCCATCAAGGAAGAATCCCAGTCTTCACAGCCTAAGACTCCTCAGGAGAAAGTTCCAGCATCAGGAGAGCAGTAAGCCAGGAGTCCATTCAAGGCCCTCCACCCCTGAGGGTTTAGGAGGTGCACCCTTCGATTCATGTCCCCACTTGGACATCCATCCATTCACTGTGTGACTTCAGTCAGTCACCGTCTTTCTCTAGGTCTCAGTGCCCGTAGCGATTTCATTCAAAGTTCTGTGCAGACTGGCCACTTCCGACTCACCAAGCCAGCCAGGGTCCCCAATACACACTCACACACACACTCACGCTCACACACACACACACACTCCATGGGGCAAGGCAGTCCCACTCTGTCTGAAAGAACTCAGGCCCGGAATCCCCCCAGGTGCCACCAGGAGGAACTTCTTCCAAACTGAGTGTTTCCCCAGTGCATCCTGGGAGCCTGACCCAGAGAGAAGGTCAGGAATTCTACTGACCAGGAAGAAAGAACCCTGCAGGGTATATTTAGCTCACTAAAAATAACAGGAGGCCAGAGATGAGGGCTGGAAATTGTCTGCGAGAACTGGGAGAATACTGGGAAGGCTGGGGGAGGGCAGGAATGACAAGGGAGGAAAGGAAGGGGGTCTGACAGATCCGGGTGGCAGGGAGGGAGGTGTCTGTCTCCCTTCCCTTGTGATCCATGACCCAGACGATTCCGATAATCTGGATCTGGAGAAGGGGGCTGGGTGGTGAGGACGGGCTGCCAGGGAGGCTGGGGTGACCAAGGCTGAGGGAAACTTGCGAAGATACCAGTCGCTAGTGAAAAACCAACCCCAGGAAGGGACCCAGGGGCAGGCCAGGCTGGTGTCAGACAAGGATGACTCAAGCCCTGCAGGTGGGTCGGGCTCTCTCACGTCCCCCTCCCATCTCTTCCACCCCAGAGCCCTTCCCAGGCGCCCTGAGCTCTAGCCAGGCAGGGCCAGGCCTGGTTGCTGGGCGCTGGAGTAGAACACCTGCTCTGGGGCCAGAAAGGCAAGGCCTCGGCCCAGAAACTGGCCTGGGGCAGAGGCTGGAGGAGCACTTACCCCTGTGGGCTGCTTCTTGGAGTCCAGCAGGGGGGCATTGAAGCTGGCAGACAGACTGGGAGTGGCGAGGACCTCCCGGAGTGGGATCTTGGCTTCCCCCAGGAACCTGAGACAGGGAAAAGTAGAATATAGAAAACTAGCCTAATGCGCCTGGCTCTACTCCCACCATACCCCTCACCACCCCTACCTCCACAAAAACACCACACAGACAAGGTGACCTGCCCAGAACACCAGCCACCTAGGACCCCTCAAGGCTCCACCTGCTCCCAGTCATCCCATGCACCATCCGTGGAAGGGAATGTCTCCTTGCACAAAAGGGAAAAGCGACACCTTCCCTCTTCCCAACGTCAACTTTGACGCCTTCTGCCCCTCCCCAAGGCCCAGCCCCGCCACCCCTGTCTGCCTGGGTGCCCCACATGAGGGCTGTCCCGGCCATCAGGCCTCAGCAATCCACCGGATGGGCACCTCCTGAAAGCAGAGGCAGTGTCTCCACCGTCACATCTGTATTGCTCCCGCGCCTCAGCGACTTACCCGACTCACGTCTACGTGGGCTATCTGTGCTGCTTTCCTAGAGCTTGGCCAGCAATGGCCAAAATACGGGAAAACAAACAGACCTTCCTGTCTTCAGGGACAGGGGAAAAAGAAAACTGGGGAAGAGGAAACATGCTGCACTCCCAAGAGAGGCCCAGGACCGTCACACCACACACACCTGAGGCCACTCCTCTGACTGAGGGCTGGGGGTCCCATAAACGGATGGGCTCTTAGGAAAGAGTAGGTCACCATGTGATGATCGGTGAAGACCCTTCAAAGAGTGCCAAGGAAAATGGTATGTCTCCCAAACTGCACTCCACAGTGACAGGCCATCAGGAGCAGCAAGTGGCCTGTGTCAATCACAACTGTAACCTGGTACTTGCACTAAACATCTATATGCTTCCTGCACACGAACAAGGAACAGCCTCAGGTGTCCTCTCATCACTTGCTTCTTAATTTTTTTCCCTAATGTTTAAACAGCACACCTGTTATCCGAGCCTTTCCTTCTTCTAGTCTCTGTAATGACTGATTTGAATATGGGTTTCTATTACTTCATGAAATAAAACTTCAGTCTTGACCTAATTAGCTGATGTTTAAAACTGGCTGCTTCCAACATCACACCCAATAGGATGGTTACTATCAAAAAAACAGAAAACAACAAATGTCAGTGAAGATGTGGAGAAATTGGAACCCTGGCAATTATTAGGAATGAAAAGAGGTGCGGCCGATGTGGAAAACACTATGGTGTAGGCCCTGGCAACGTCACTCAGTTGGCTGGAGCATCATCCCAATACACAAAGGTTGTGGGTTCGATCCCTGGTCAGGGCACACATAAGAAGCAACCAATGAATGCAGAAATAAGTAGAACAACAAACTGATGTTTCTCTCTCTCTCACTCTCTCAATCTATCCCCCTCCCTCCCTCCCTCCCTTCTCTTCCTCTCTAAAAATCAATTAAAAAGAAAGAAGGAAAGAAAGGAAGGAAGAAGGGAGGGAGGGAGGGAGAGAGGGGAAAGAAAGAAAGAGAGAAAGAAAGAAAGAAAGAGAGAAAGAAAGAAAGAAAGAGAGAGAGAAAGAGAGAAAGAGAAAGAAAGAGAGAGAGAGAGAAAGAAAGCGAACGAACACAGTATGGTGGTTCCTCAAAACTTCAAAAATAGAACTACAATATGATTGAGCAACTGCATTTCTGGGTATTTACCCAAAAGAATTAAAAATCAGGGACTTAAATAGATATTTGTATACCCATATATATAGCAGCGTTAGTCACAATAGCTAAAAGGTGGAAGCAACCCAAGAGCCTATCAGCAGGTGAATGGAGAAATTACATGTGGTATATACACTGGAATATTAAGGACAGATATTCCGGCACCTACTACAATGTGGATCGACCTTGAAGACATTATGCTAAGTGAAATAAGACATACACAAAAGGATAAATATTGCATGATTCCACTTACATGAGGTACCTAGAACAGGCAAATTTATAGAAACAGAAAGTAGAAGAGTGTTTATCTGGGGCTGGGTAGAAAGAGGGAAGGAGAAGTCATTCAGTGAGTACAGAGTTTCAGTTTGGGGTGACAAGCATGTTCTGGAGATGGGTGGTGGTAGCGGTTGCACAACAGTGTGAATGTACCTAATGTCCCTGAACTGTCCACTTAAAATGGTGGGAGCAAAAAGGGGGCCAGGTAATAAACCTGACCATCTCAGGCACAGCAGGTAGCCACACGTCCCAGGTCTATGGCTTCCTTAGCAAAAGTGAATCTTCACCTTAATGGAACCCTGTCCATTGTTCTTACGTGCTGGGATAACATATCTTTGAAACATGAAAGTACCTTCTTTTCCTACCCCTCCAAGGCACAATCTGAGGCACCAAAACACAAGACCACAGAACATGTCATTGTTATCCAGTTTCCCGCGTACTCTCTCTAGGTACTGTAAATGTTAATAGGCAGGATAGTAAGAAACTAGGAAAATTCCTTGGCGAGTAGAACGGGGAAACTGAGACACATAACTGAACAAACCGACGGAGCAATTGAGAGCCAGATACAGAGTCACCTCCCTGGAGGTAATATCTAGGCCTCAGTTGTATTTCAGTGCCAGGCCCAGAAAAGCAGCAAAACCAGGTGGGTGACACCAGGAGCAGCTCCAGTGACCAGTGACCCCTGTTCTGGCACTGACCAATCAACTGGAGACCACACCCTGAAAGGGCACACCTGGAAAACTGATGAATATTCTGCTAAAACCCTTCCTGAGACCTCTCCTCAGATTCCCACCTGCAAGGGAAAGATAAAAACCCTAAAGACAAAGGACCTCTCTGAGGAGCAAGACAGTGCCTTCTTCTTCCCCCTCTTCTTCCCCACAGGCATAGAGCATCTAAACTCTAAAGGTCCCCACAAGACTTGTAACCAGGGAAGCAGTGGGCAGCAGCAGCCAGTCCTGGGCTAACGCCCTGAACCTGTCTCCAAGGCCCCCGTTCTCTGACTTCCCAGTGAGCCAAAGCAGCCCCCCTGGGCAATCCCGATGTTTCTTCTACACTAAGCTCTTCTCTGTTTCACGGTCTCCAGCTTTAGAAAGTGCACTCTCAATTGCCTGGACCCGTGTTACAAAATCTTTCCTGGATGAAGTCAAGAACCCACACACTAACCCCTGGCCCGAGGCAGGCCCCCTCCAGGCCAGGTCCCCTGTCCAGTAACGTTGCCGTATTTTGCCGTGTATAATGTGCACCCATGGTTTTGACCCAAACATTAAGGAAAAAAAATTTTTTGTTTTAATTTTTTAATTTAATTAATTATTTATTTATATTTAGAAACAAAACCAATTATCTTATTCCAGGGTATTTTTGCACATGGATATCATTATTGCCTTCTCGAGTTACACTTTTAACACATAAGCATAAATAAAAGGAGTAAAAACCTTTATATAGGTATGGAATTAGTACTACTCATGTATAATGCACATCCTTATTTTTCCCTCAAAAATTTGGGCAAAACAGCACGCATTATACATGGCAAAATACAGTAATCATTAACTATCCTGTACCCAGCAATGTAAAAGAAGTACATGTTTCTCCACTTTGCTTTTTATCCAGTCCTACAAATTCCCCCATTTTGCTTTCTCCTGCCTCCTTAACCTACCACAAATGGACTGCGTGCACCTTCCTTGCGGTTCCGCCCTTGACCCTAAGTGCATAAGAGGAACTGCACAACTGCCAGGCTCCCAAGGTTTTCCTCAGTCTGTTGAGATTTTGCTTCTGGGCATGTCCTCAAAATTTGGTTCAAATAAACTCATAAAACTTTTTTTTGGACAACAGTAGGTAAAATGGTAAGTTTTGTTATGTATATTTTGCCATGATAAATAAATAAACTAGCTGCTTATTTATTCTGGATAATAAAATCCCTCGATTTCCATCCCTCTCGGAACCCACAGACTCTTGGTCGCCTGGCAGGTTCCCTGACTAGTATGTTCGAGACCAATTTTTTGAACATTTCTTTAAAGAAAGGACTAAAAAGAGACAAGTCCCAGGGTTCCAGCAGAGTCACATTTCCTAGAATTTGGACTGTGCTACAGTCCTCCGCTGTATGGAGCAAACCTGTGCCATAGTTCACTAAGCTACAGGCTCTTGGACTGTGTCCACCCCCAGGCCGGTGAGGGGGAGGCATCCGTCACCAGTGTGTTGCCTCAGTGTCCTGAGGACCCAGGCATTATCAAAAAGACAAGACAGTGGGTATAGAGGACCCATGTATCCATATGACATTGGCAAACAGAGTCACCCCTTGTCCTTCAGGAGAAGATCAAGGCAGCAGAGAGGAGACTTGCTTGAGCAGGTCCCTTAGGGAGGCTGCCCTGAAATTCAGGCCCTCAGGTTCCCCCTGCGGGGTCAGCCTGGGGAAGCGGGAGGCAGGCCAGCAGAGGAGCAGAGCGGGCAGCAGGCCCGGTCAGTGGGGGCACACACCGGGGCCTGAGCACAGTGGGGACACAGGGCACAGAGCAAAGCCAGGCCACCTCGGCCTCCCTTTCTGGCGCCCAGCCCACCCAGCACTCCCGCCCCCTTCCCCCAGGAGAATTCCAGGAAGAGGGGTGGCAACAATGGAAGGAAATACAGAAGGAAGCACTGGCCCCGCCCCTGCCAGTCCAGGCACCTTTGGCCATGAAGGGCTGCTTGTTATTTCCTCCCTTAAATGTCTTTCTGGGCCATCACATGCCCCCACATGCTACCCCTGCCATAGACCCTGGGAGTCCCTCTGAGGAGCTGGGAGGCTTCGCAAGCCCCCAGTCCCCTAAAGGAAGGGCTGCGGGCAGACAGCCTGTCCCAAAGCCTCAGGAGCAGGCTGCCCCTAGTGGGCAGCACAGAACTGCTCTGGGAGAAGGGGCGGGGGTAGCTGGGGTGGGACTCCCTGGGAGGTGGCAGGGTTCTGAGGCCACTGTTCATTCACATCACAGAGGATGGAGAAGCCACAGCTTTATTCTGGGGTCCTCAGGCGTGGGAAGACCCAGATCCTGGAGGAGACCCACCCCATCTGGTGATCCAGACTGAGACACAGACCCTAGGGCCCAGAGGCCTTCCAAATCAGGGATGCCCTGCTCTGAGTCAGCACCAACCAGCGGCCAAGTGTGGCAGACAGGGTTCAGGAGAGTCCCAATGAGGCAGGGAAGGGCCTGGGGGACCCGCATGGCTGCCTCGTGGCCAGCTCTGGGCGTGTGCAGAGCCCCGCGGCCTTGACCCCCCACCCCCGGCAGCCTACTCGCAGAAGAATGCCACTGCTCCCTCAGCCTCCCCAGCCCGGCAGCCCTCCCGGCAATGCTGTGCTCTGGAGCGCCTGGAATGAGGGGGGCGGGAAAAGCCTAGGGGCTGGGAGAGCTGCTGCCACCCCAAAGGCAGAATGGGACAGGAACTGGCATCGGGGAGAGGGGGGGAGGTTAAAGCAGTTTCCATTCCCTCCATGGAAAAAATTAATTCCCTGTTGGAAATGGGAGAGGAGCTATGGGGTGGTGACTTCCAAATATGAGCCTTAAGTGGGAGGATGTGAATTAAGGTAGGCAACTAAGTTTATTTTAATGAAGCACAAAGAAATCTAAACAATTTTATTTTAAAACATTGAGTCATTCTGCACCATTGTTTGTAAGAAGAAAACAAGGGAGACAACCCCAATGTCCATCACGGAAGAGGAGTAAACAATGTACAGTACATTACAGTCATGCAAGGGAAAATGGGAAGTACACCATAGATTTTTATATGGCAAATCTTCAAGATACATTGCTAAGTGTTTAAAAAAAAAAAAAAAGCGAGGCCCTGGCTAGTGAGGTTCAGTGGACTGAGTGCTGGCCTGTGCACGGAAAGGTCGCTAGTTCAATTCCCAGTCAGGGCACATGACTGGGTTGCAGGCCAGGTCCCCAGTTGGGGGCATGTGAAAGGCAACCAACTGATGTATCTCGCACATTGATGTTTCTCGCCCTACTTTTCTCTCTCACTTCACCTCTCTCTAAAAAAAAATAAATTTTTAAAAAACAGAAAAAGAGGTGAAAAAAACTGTATAATACGCTAGCAATACATAGAGTTATCAAAAGCATTGACAGAAAGTCTAATAGTGGTGTCAGAGGACGAGGAATAGGGTGAATGGAGAGTTCCTGTTTAATGGGTACAGCGTTTCAGTTTTACAAATGAAAGAGTTATGAAGACGGATAGTGGTGATGGTTGCACAGCAATGCGAATCGTGTTTAATACCACTGAACTATAAGGTTACAAATAGGCCCTGGCCAGTGTAGCTCAGCCGGTTGGGCGTTGTCCTGCAGACCAAGGGGGTCTCAGGTTTGATTCCCAGTCATGGCACATGCCTGGGTTGTGGGTTTGGTCCCAGTCAGGGAACATATGAAAAAAAGTAACCAATTGATGTTTCTGTCTTACAGCAATGTTTCTTTCCCTCTCTCTCCCTCCCTCCCCTCCCCACTCTCTAAAAATCAATAGGCATGTTCTTGAGTGAGGATTAAAAAAAAAGTTAAGATGATAATTGTTATGTGTATTTTACGATAATACAAAAAAAATCTACTCAGAAAATATATATGCTACTTATTGTATAAAAAAGAGGTAAGCAGAATCTACACTGGTGATTAAGCAATAGAATTCTGGAATGACAGATAAGAACTAAGGACAGTGGCACCTGTAGGGAGAAATGAGCAGATGGGAGACAAAGATGATAAGGAGAATTTTTTCTGTATTTTTTCTCATAGTTTTTGGTTTTGTAAACAAAAAATTAAATTTTTACCAACTCAAAAATTAAATTTAAAAATGGAACATAAAACTCTTTTGAAATCTTATAATTTATCCATTCAACGAGTATTTACTTAGCAAATCCAGCAAAACACAGTCCTTGCCCTCGTGGAACCCGCTTGTAGTATCAACTCCCCTCCCATAAACAGAGTGTGTCTTGGAAACAGTGCCAAGCACTTTACATGCACTGCCTGAGCGAACCCAACACTAACCCTTTGGGATGGGTACTGTTACTGGTCAATCCACCTGACAGAGGAGGAAACTGAGACTCAGAAAAGCATTTAGCCTGCCCAATTTCACCCAAGCGACAGGCAGAGGCTGACTCCAAAGGCTTTGCCTGTACCCCCTGCCACACCAGCCGGGACACCTCAGAGCCCCAGGAGCACAACATGAAAGAAACAAAAAGGTGCGTGGTTTGTTTTATCCATGAAAAAGGGAACCCAGCCTATAAATTTGATCTGGTTCAACTTTTTAAAAAATCCAGTTCTTAACTGTATTAATCATGCCTTTTTATTTTCTGTATTTTGATGCTCTGACGTCGGGGGCCTGCTGGCCCTGAAGGGACTGCCCCTCCCAGGGCAAGCCAGTGTCTAAAGACAGCAACCGACGCTCTGGCAAGTGCACCTGGCGCCTGCAAACTCGCCGACCCAGAGCCCACACCCCAACTGTGGGCTTTCGTCCTCCGGGGCACTATTCCCCTGCCCCAGTCACTCAGGGCCAGGAACCACAACTTCAGCCAGCCGCTGCACCCTAAACCTGCCAACATTATTCAGACTGGCCAATTCTAAACCTGTTTACCCTGCCCTGCATGCTCTTTTCCAAGGAAGCCACCGTAAAGGCTCTTGCCCGCGCTTTCGCTCACACCCTCCGCCTCCTGACGGACCCTGGTGCCTCCCGAGTGGTCGTGCGTTGTGTGGCCCGTCCTCTCCTCCTGGGAATTGTGAGTAACCGGTCATCTTCTCAAAGGCAACCTGTTGGCCTCACCAAAGTTGAATAATAATAAAAGCTACATTTTAAGTCACAAGTCTGCTTATCCTCCATCGGGGAGGTTAGAGGTAAATGGCCATTGTTTAAAGCTCACCAATTGTACTCTGCAGATGGGCTAAACTCTTGTATGACGAGGAGGTTGGCAGGCCTAGTCACCGACACCAGGCACTGGAGTTTTCAGGGGGTGACCTTGGAGGCTGGGCCCTGAGGAGAGGAAGCAGAGGCGGAAGCGAAGGGCCAGTGTCGGGCACAGGCCTGGCAGCATGGCAGCCAGCGGAAGCACCTGGAGAAACCAGCCAGGCCGAGGCAACCCCGCCCGTGGCAGGGATGGCTGGGGGACCCAGGGAGGCCGGCTCCTCCACTGAGAGCGGTCTCCATCCCCGAGGCCCTCCCCTCTGCCCTGGTGCTGGGAGCTGACACAAAAGGGTGCAGGAGCCCAGAGAGGACAACAGCCCCCGGTGCTGGGGGCCGTGGTTGGGAGCCAGAGGGTGAGAGACATGGGAGCAGCCCGTACTGACACTGACAAAGAGGCAAATGTAAGACAAACCCCCAAGGAAGATGACACACAGCTCCTGCTCTATTGGGTTCATGGGACACCCCAGTGACAGACATGCAACCGTTATCTTCACATGTTGGGTCACTCCCAACATTTTCAAATGGTACCATTCAAACTAGAGCAACATTTTGGGAACATTCTTCCTCTCAATTGTCTTCCAAAAATAAATATTCATCCCTGAGCGATTAAGAATAAGAGTTCTCAAGTCATTCCACCTGAGTTGAAAACCCAGGTCTGCCTCCTGACATCGTTTGGCTGAGTGCAAGTTACATGCCCTTTCTGGGCCTGTTCCCTCCCTGTAAAAGTCATCTATTCATTTAGCAAATATGTAGTCAGCACCCACCATGGGTCAGGCACTGTTGCAGGTACTGGGCATACTGGCTGAACAACATGGACAGCCACCCCTTCACTATTGGAGCTTCAAGTGCCTGGAGCATTAATGGGGCTTGATCAATGTCGGCTCCCTTCCTCCCAACCCCACTCACCACCTTCCCATCCTTCTCTGCAGGTATCTATCCCACCAGTCACTGTGAGAGCCACATTAGATCATGACTTGAAACAGTGTCATAAAGAAGAAGTGAGATTAATTTTTGGCCATTCCTGATGGTAGAATAAAAATGAGATCCTCAAAATCTTAGGGAGAAAGACTGCGGTTCAACGATGTAAGGACTTTCTAACAGAAGAATCCAGGCCCAATATAGGATTCCTCATGACTCCAGCACCGCCCTTCGCGGATGGCGGAGATGGGACCCCTGGCCTGATGACCACAGCGCGTCACGCCTGCTGAGGGGGAGGCCCCCGTGGAAGCATGGGTACGAGTGCCCAGGCAGGGTCAACATGCGACAGCAGTGGGGTTAGACGAGTGTCACCACGAGAGCCTCCTGCAGGAAAGGCTCACACAGCCCAGCCTGGTAAATGTGAAGAAAGTGCTGGCAATGGAAACCCAGCACGGTAGGGACTGACTCAGGCAAGAATCATCTGGAGAAGATAAATCTAAGGGACATTTTGATGAGAAGCAGTGTTTTAAAGTGTCTCTTAGACTTCAAGGGGTTGGGGTTGGGGGCGGGGGCGGATAACAGGAAATACATAGTGGAAAAATCAGACAACACCTTAACAGGCGACAAAAATGAAAATCTCCAATGAGTGACATCACGTGCCCCCAGATTCTGAGAGGGTCACAACACACCTAAGGCGCATTCTGGCCAGGAATTAGTAACTGAACCAAATCATGAGAAAAATGTCTGACAAATCCACATGAGGGACATTCTTTTCGGGTACTGCATTATTGAAAAATGTGAATTGTCATAATAGACAAAGGCTGCAGAAGTATTCAAGATTAAAGGGGGCTATGGAAACATGATGACTAAATTTAATGTGAGAGTCTAGACTGGATCCTGTGCTGGGGGAAGAGGAAGGGCAAATTGCTAAAAGACATTACTCGGTCTATTGATACAAATAGCAAATTAGATAAAAGTACGGCAGCCATGTTAAATGTACTACAGTTGGTAACTGCATTATAATTATGTAGACTAATATCCTTATTCTTAGGAAACATACACTGAAGTATCTGGGGATAAAGGGCCATGATGAATATATCTTACCTTCATATAGGAGAGACAAAGAAAGGAAGGGGGAAGGAAGGAAGGAAAGCTTGAGAGAGAATATTGTAAAGCAAAATGGACAGAATGTTAACAGTAAATGAATCTGTATAAACATGGATTTTTTTTGTTCTATTTTTCCAACTTCTCTGTAATTTCAAAATTATTGCCTAAAAAAGTTCCAGAAGGTTTTCCATTTCAGTTTCTCATTCTTTATCTTGTGTGTATGTGTGTGTGTGTGTGTGTGTGTATTTAAGGGGGAGTTCATGTCCATGGATTGTACATATGAGTTTTTTGGCTTCTCCATTTCCGACACTGTTCTTAACCTCTCCCTATCTATTTTGTACCTACCAATTATGCTTCTTATTCCCTGTACCTTTTCCCCCATTCTCCCCACTCCCCCTCCCCACTGATTACCTTCCATGTGATCTCCATTTCTGTGATTCTCTTCCTGATCTAGTTGTTTGCTTAGTTTGTTTTTGTTTTTGTTTTTTTAGGTTCACTTGTTGATATTTGTGAGTTTGTTGTCATTTTACTGTTCATAGTTTTGATCTTCTTCTTTTTCTTAGATAAGTCCCTTTAATATTTCATATAATAAGGGCTTGGTGATGATGAACTCCTTTAACTTTACCTTGTCTGGAAAGCACTTTATCTCTCCTTCCATTCTAAAGGATAACGTTGCGAGGTAGAGTAACCTTGGGTGTAGGTCCTTGGCTTTCATGACTTTGAATACTTTTTTCCCAGCTCCTTCTTGCCTGTAAGGTTTCTTTTAAGAAATCAGCTGATACTCTTATGGGAACTCCTTTGTATGTAACTCTCTCCTTTTCTCTAAGGACATACCGACTAAAAATATGTAGATACATTCATCACTGACTCAGCTGCACCTTCCTCTCATTAGATTCAATGTGTCAGGTGTGACGGCAAAGTCAGAGAGCCCCTGTTCTAGCCAAACACACACGCACGCACACATGCACACATGCACACATGCAGTCAGGGGGTGAGGAGGCGCCAGTGATCCCCTCAGCCCTCACGTATGCGTGCCTGGCTGTGAGGAGCAGGAAATGAGAGACAGCCGGACATCCCCACCCCTGAGCCCTCCTGGCCTCTGGCAGCCTTCCCACCAATATCTGATTTCCTGGGGCTGCCCAAGGGTAACTCTAAATAGTTTTCCACTTCAACCCAGAGAAAGACAAAAAAAAAAAAAAAAACCTATTCTGAAAGCCAGGGACACCCTGGATAGAATCCAGGACAAAATATAGTTATAAAAATCCTTGGAAAATAAGGATTTTTCCAAGCAGGCTGAGAACAATGTGATGGTGAGCTGTAAATATTCCTGCCCAAAAGCGCCTGCCCAGGATTCCAGAAAGGGGGCCTACCAACTCGCATGCTGAAATCCGGGGGCCAAACTTTAGGCCTACTTTCCCCAATTTATAGCAACACAAACCACCTCTCTGCCTTTTTCGATGTCTAAGTGCACACACACACACACACACACACACACACCTGAGTGAGTATCCACTCCTGCATAGAATCACACTGTGACAAAGCAACTGACAGATAACAAGCAGAGAGGAAATACCTCCCACACATAAAATAGACTGAGGGCTAAATATACAAGCCACTATGAATTACTAAGAAAAAGACAAGCAACTCACAATAGGATAGGTAACTGGCGGAAGAAATACAAATAGGAAATAAACACATGAGAAGATACTCAACTTTACAAGGAGTGAAGGAAACACAAATTATAAGACAACCATTTTCCCCCATGGCACTAGCAAAAATAAAAAAATTGGCGGGCACCTTTTTACTCTGTTGGTAGACATAAATTAGGACAACATTTTGAAAAAGTAATCTGTGAGTCTATGAAAATGTTACATGCTCCTACCCTTTGATCTAGTAATCCCACTTCTACGGACTTATCCAAAAGAAAAAATAGTACAAGGACAGAAACATTTGGATAAAGATGTTCAATAGGTAATCATTCAAGAGCAAGAAATTGGAAGAAACTAAATAGGAGTCGATATGTGTCCTACGGTAAAGTGCGGTGCATCCACATTGTGAAATACACAGAACGACCATTTAAAATGGGTTGATCAGTGCACACTGATGAAAAGGGTTCACGAGGAAGTGACGAGAAGCCAGGTGCAGACCAATATGTACAGCAAGATTCCATTTCTGTGGAAGTGAATGTATACACATGTACATAAACAGATGCTTGTACGTGCCTAGGAAAAGTCGAGGGGAATATGTACCAAATTGTCAACTAGAGACACCACAGGAAGGAAGGGGAAGAGTGTGGGAGAACTTTTTCCTTTACAACTTTTTAAGAATGGAGCTTTTTTGTGCCTATAAAAATGCTTATAATTTTTAAATTTTGCGGCAGTTTTTAGTTTTTTTAAATAAAAAAATGTGTGTGCATATATGAATGCAATACGTTGGTGCACACTCGGGTACAGCCATGTGTCCACACGGGGCATGGGCATAGTATAACATTCACTCACCGGTGTGGTTCACGTATGTGCCTGTCTATGGATCCTACTACTACCAATAGTTCCCACATACTGAACACCTTCAATGTGCCAAGCACTGAGTAGGCATTTGAAATCTGTACCTTATCTCATTTAAACTTTGCAAAAGCCTTGCAATGTAGGTATTGTGATTGCCATTGTCCTGATGAGGAAACAGGTTCAGGGAGGCCCGAGTCACAGACGGTGCCAAGATGAGACTCACTACTGACAGCGGGGTCCCTAAGAGAAGCCTCTGACCTTTTTTCTCACACCACCGCTCCTGCCCTGCGCTGCGCTGGTCGACTGTCTAGGAGACTGAGACCACGTGCTCCTGCCAGGCTGGGACCTCTTGACCACATGAACACACTCCAGGGTGTGGGTGACAGGCACTGACTGGCCACAGCCGCCCCCACAGGGGCCTCCGCCATCTCCCGGGCATCCTTGCACGGGAGCCCCCTTATTAAAAGGAGTAAGACTCATGTTCAGCTCCTTCCTGGAAATGCCCACGTTCTCCCAATAGGTTAAGCCCAGGGACCCAGGAGGTACCAGGACACCCTCACCTCCCCGCTGGGGGCACCAAGGCCTATCCAGGCTCAGAAACAGCCCAACAGGAGATGGTCACCTGTGTCAGGAAGACCCACCATTCAAAGTATTTCCTAATAACCTGCCGTGGTGGCTGACACTCACCATTAGCATTCCCTGGTTAGCCTAAGCAGCCTGGCATACAAAGCAGCATCCCTGAGTTCCTAAGAACAAACCACTGAGCCATAAGCCGCCACCAACGCTTCGGTATGAATTAGTCCTTTTTCAAACCACAGTGGTTGAGAGCAGCCTTTGATGGGAAAGCGCTGAATCAGTCAGACTTGAAGCAACTGGGGTGAGCAGGAGGGCAACACAACAGAGAAGGAAAAAGGGTTATGCCAAAAGGAACCTCCGTTTATTGAGCAACCCCTGGTGGCAAGTCCCTTGGATGTACATTAGCATTTGGTTCAATACTCCCTACGGAGGAAAAAACAGCCTCAGGGAGCTTAGGCGACCTGCTCAAGGCCACACAGCTGTTGAGACTGCACCCTAGCTTTTGCCAAAGTCCACCCTCATTCCACTGGACCAGCTCATCGAGCCGAGTGTGGGGTGTGAGGCACAGCAGCTGAAGGAGGAGGAAGGAGGAGGTTCCCGGGCTGCCTGCTGGGCCCCCAGCCAGCGTAGGCCCATCACTGCGGACACAGATCGTGGGGGGAGGTGAGGCAGGCAAGGAGGCTCTGTTTGTGGATAAGAAATCCTTCCCTGTCCCACATTATACTGTCACCAGTTGCTAAAAGGCTGAGCGTGGCTCACACTATTCCAAAGAAAATAATATTGTGAATGCCTACAGGAAAGCTTCTTTAAAGGCAGCGAGTGCCTCCTAACTGGTCCTTGGTGTAAACCTAGGTCTCCTTCTATACTTCTTGATTATAGGGGGCTGGGCACACAGTCACCCGGGGGGGGTACACCTGTCGGATCAAATCTAGAATTCCCTGTTAAGTTCAACATTCCAGATAAATGATGAATTATTTCTCGATATAACAAAGATGTCGCGTGCGATACGGGGCCATTCAAACCCCAGTGGGCATCCCGTGTGTCCCTTTGCTGAGGCTGCCCACCCTGCCCCGGGCCTGGCAGACCTGGGCCAGTGAGCCGCTGCTGCCAGGTGAGCGTCCATTTGCCCCTGCTGCTTTGGCGGGTGGAAGTTTTGACCCCATGGAGACTTTTGCTCCTGCGTTCACATTTACCAAACATCTAAATCAAAAATATGCTTATATTAATTAATTTCCACTGGAAAGGCATTTTCCAGAACAAATTAAGCCCATTTAATTTGTTGATACATTTTCTAAACAATGAAATTAAATTTTGTCTTTTTAAATCTTCATTTTTATTTTAACCAAATTAATATCACTGATAACAATTGTTTTCTGTTTAAATTTCCCAACACAAATCTAGCTCAAAGATTTCTCTTTTTTTTTATTTTTTTTTTTTTTTCATATCAGGCTTTATCAAACATAGCTCCCTTTCATTTTGAGGGGTGTTTTTTTTCCTTGTGGAATTATTTCTATCAAAACCCATTTTTCCAAGGCAATGTTTACAGTTGCGAACAAGATTCTTCAGTCAGTTTTCATTTCCTTAACAATTTTACCATGTGCCGTTTTAGCCATGGTTATTATACGGAGATCGCTTTCACCAATAATAGTATACATAAATTATTACCAGGGTAACAGATTACATTTATTTCTTAACTAATCCATGAAAAATAGTGAAAGCAATTCCTTGCAGCAGTGCCAGCATTGCTCTGCGGCAGTGGGTGCTCAACCCCGATGCATGCTGGCCTCCCTTGGGCTGTTTCAAGAAATGTTCATGCCTGCATCCTACTCTAGCTTATTCTTTAATCAATTTAGGGCAGAGCTCAGACACTGACCTATTTTAAAGCTTCCAGGTCATGCCCTGGCCGGGTAGGTCAGTTGGTTAGGGTGTCATCGTGATACACCAAGGTTGCAGGTATGATCTCTGTTCAGGGCACATACAACCATCAATTAATGAATACATAATTAAGTGGAAAACAAATCAATGTTTCTCTCTGTCCCTCCCTCCCTCCCTCCCTTTCTCTCCCTCTTTCTCTCCACCCCACTCCTTCTCTCTAAAATCAATAAATTTTTTTTTAAAAAGTTTAAAGCATTCAAGTCATTCTAATATGCAGCCAGGATTTGGAACAATGTTCTTAAACTCTAGAGCTGCACTGTCCAACATACAGCCACTACACACACTAGCTATTTACATTTAAGTTCATTAAAATTAAATAAAATTTAAGATTCAGTAATGAGGCAGGGTAGTAAGAAGCTAGGAAAATTCCCTGGCAAATAAAATGGAGAAACTGAGACAAGATAATTAAACATTAAGGCCAAACAATTTGACCAATTTACCCTCAGCTAGTGAATTGCAAGACCTTATCTCCCCTAACCAAGGACACTCAAGAACAAATAGTTTATACCTCTCCTCCCTGACCAGAGAATAAATAGCTTAAATCACTCTGGTCAGGGAGATAGAAGATAGAGACTCAATTAATGCCATTTCTACCAGCCAAACCCAAGGACGGATGAAGTCAGGGGAACAAATAACAAAAACCAGATTAGAGCCAGACAGACCCAAGATAAAAGTAAAACAGTAAAGCCGACCAAAGAATAATCCCAAACTCCCCTATACACTCATTTTGACGTATCCACATATTAAAAACACCCCTGGAAAGCTAATGAATGAATAATCTGCTGAAACTCTCCCCTAAGATTCTCATTGGCCGAAGAGAGAGAAAAACCCTCAAGACAAAGACCAGGCCCAGGCTCGCTCTGGAGCATGCCCATGCCTGTTGTCAGGCATGAACTATTTACTCTCCTCCTAAACTCTAAGGGTCCCCACAAGACTTGAAACCAGGAGAGCAGGGGACAGTGGCAGCTATCCTGGGCTTACCGCCTGAACCTGTCTCCTTTTCTCTGTCCAGTGAGCGAACAGCAGCCCCACCTTAGCTCACTTCTTTCTTATAACGTTTCTAGGGAGCCAAGGCAGAGCACTGCCTGGTCCCTCTCCTCTTGCTTCTTCTATCCCAAGTCCTTCCTTTGTTTCACTGTCCCCAGCCTTAATAAATGTACTCTCAAAATCACCTGGACTCCTGCTGTGAAATCTTTTCTACGCAAAGTCAAGAACCCACGTAGTGCAGGCTAGCCTGAGGCAGACCTCTCTGGGCCTGGTCCACATCTGGCAACAGTTCCTCAGCTACATTAGCCAACAGAGAAGAGTTCCATCATCTCAGAAAGTTCCACTGTGCAACACTGGTCTGGAGTTGAGATGAGTAGTCACACCCCAGGCTGCATAGTAGAAACACCCTAAGCCTGGGAGTTTGTAATGATGCACAGGCCCCGCCCCCAACCAATTAAATCAGAACCTGGGGGTGGGAGGCAGACAGTGGTGTCTGTGAAAGCTGCCAGGGATGCTATGGTGTAGCTAGATTCGGAACCTCTAGGCTGAACATCCCCGTGGTCAAAAAAGCTGGTCAAAGATCAGGGTCACATCCCCTCCAGTGTCTCTCTGAGAAGCCCAGAGTAAACAGGAAGTGAGTTGTTCAGAGCAGCCCGGGACAGGAGTCCAGGACCTCCATCTGGGTTTGCCGAGATTGTCTCTTACCCTTAAGCAGTAGAATTTCCTTTTATGTGCATTTCAAACCAGATTTTATCAACATAAAGTTTATTCACCCTCCTCCTCAGTTGCCTCTGGGGTCCCTCAGGCAGAGGGTAGGTGTGGTGCTGAGCAGCCAGGAGGCAGTTCCCAGCCTGAGATTCCCCTCCTGGGGTTTCCCAAGGTTCCACTCTAGGCCAGCAGACCAATCTGGTACAACGGGGTCCCCCAAAACTGCCATCAGCCATCAGGGGAAACACAGAAGCGTCAAATGCCCCCAAAGCCATGGACAAAGAGAAGAGAATAGAGGTGAGGGAGACTGGGTGGAGGGAAAGACTAAAAGGAAAGCGGTGAGGAAGAAAAAAAAGCAAAGCAAGAGACTTTGAGACTGAAGAATAAGCAAGGTATTAGGGGAACCCCAGAAACAGACAGAGGCAGAGGAGGGAGGTGAGGAAGAGGGAGACAAGGCCAGAGAGCTGACACCGCAGAAGCGAACGACAGTAGAGGTTTATGTATGCTCCACCTGCTTGGAAGAAGACCCGAGGAGGACCAGTCATGACCACACAGGACACACACCCAACACTCCCAGCAACAAAGGTGGCTGTCGCATGATAACCCCAGAGAACCTCACTGAAACCCTGAGGACAATCAGATGACAACAGTCAGAGTCACGCCTGTTATTTCCCTTTACTGCCTGACCAGACAGAAACAACTGGAGGGTAATGAGTAGGTGTTCTATTTAAAACATTCATTGAACTGAGTTCACTGAATTTTTTTCCCTCTCCTCTTTCAAAATGAAAAATGTCACGGGGTTATTACCCTTGTTACTTCCTGGTATGTTTCTTTCTTTTGTAACTTTAGAATTTTTCGTATCAGATTCTTTTCTCACATTTCACGTGTAAGGTGAAAAGTACTATCAGGTCTACCCATGGCGGCACCACGGAACCACCCTGCAGGTATCCGGCCTGCCTCCCGCTGCTCCAGTAGGTCTGACATTCAGGCAAACGGCTGTCAAGGCCGTGTACCCCACTGGCTCCTACAACGAAGCCAGAATTCTATCATCTCCACACGTGACAGCGTTGTTTGGGCAACCTCTGAAATTCTTTACATGTTTATGAATGTAAGTTTAAATTTAAATTTGGTTTAATTAATATGTAATTTTTTAAAGATATATTTATTTATTTTTGGAGAGAAGGAAGGGAAAGAGAAAGAGAGGGTGAGAAACATCAATGTGTGGTTGCCTCTCACGCACCCCCTACCGGGGACCTGGCCCGCAACCCAGGCACGTGCCCTGACTGGGAATCGAATCAGTGGCCCTTTGGTTTGCTGGCTGGCACTCAATCCACTGAGCCACACCAGCCAGGGCTAATATTTAATTTTTAATTGCTAGAAATGCAAAATTAAGATTTGGTTGGAAAACTCAAAAATTACATCAGATGGTTATCAGAGAGCAGTCTCTGGTAAATTGGGAACTTAGATGAATTCGCTCTTCTGCAAACTGATGTTTGAGGAACTGATTACGCGCACTTGCCCTGCAATGAACTGGTCATGTGGGAAGGCGTATTCTGAGAGCTAGCTTCCCTCCAGGAGGACACCCACAGGGGCCGACCAGAGGGCCCCGAGGTGCAATGCAGCCTGACCCCTAATGTGACCTCTGACCCACAGAGCTAGGACAGACTATGTGTGGCACTGGCCTGGTGTCACCCTGAAGACCACCCTGACCCTCGAATGGTCAAACACAGGTTCATGGCTTCTGCTCTCATGTTGCCTTCATAGTCTTAGAACTCTCCCCACAGGGTCTATAAAATGCTGAATCTGATCATGACAATGAAGCGTGCATTTCCTCTGCACACTTTGCAATAACCAGTCTGTCCTGGTTTTGCCGCTAAGCTCTCGCCCTCCACTCCAGCATGACAAGGGAAGGAACTCTCTAGGAGGCTCCACCCCACTTCTGAGAGGTGCAATGATTATGAGCATGTTGCAAATGAGCCCTCTAATCACAGCTCTGCTATCACTAGCCTTCGAGAAAATTACCCAGTCTCTTAGAGCCTCGGTATTCCTGACAATTATAATATCAGCAGTAGTAAGTAACTGACTTAAAAAGGTCTTACATGGAAAGACTCAGCACTGGGCCAGACACTCAGCTAGCTCTCAGTAAACATCAGCTGTTGTGATTTTGCTAATATTACCCTCAGCCTGGTATTGGAGGCCCCTATCAGTCTGGACCCACTGCTCCCTTCTCACTGGGCTCACATGTCGTGTGACTTAGTCCCACCTGTAAGGCCCTGGCCTGGCTGCCCTCCATACGCACACACTAGAATGCCCTCCCTTCCTTCCCTCTCTAAAGCCTACGCCGGCCTCTAAGTCAGGCTGAGTGGTCTTCCTCCAGGAAGCCTTGAAGGACCACCCAGTGCTCAGTGTCACTCCCCTCCTGACCCGCAGGTCCACCACTGTTGCCTGAGAGAGGTTGCCGTGTTTTCTACAAAAATGTTTGCCTGTGTTGGGATAGTTTAGTGTGAAATGATTCAAGCCCCTGCCCGCTGCGCAGGATAGGGCTGCTCAGGCCCTGCGCCCCCATACCTTGCAGCCTCACCTTTGAAGGGCCCAGTGAAAGTGCCCCCACCCTCCCACATATACCACACTGCCTGTACCCATGGCCAGCAGCCCCACAGAGAAACAGTGGCAGTTGGGTTTTTCTTCCAAGCTTTGTAAGATTTCAAACTCTCCAGGTGTTTTGCAGCCTGAGACCCTTGTCAGCCTCCCCTGGGTCTCGGAATCCTCCCCCCGCCCCCGGCGCCGCCGCCCCGTTCCCTCTCTCTCCTCCCCCACCCTAAGGTAACACCGCCAGGCATCCCAGGACTCAGGCAGCGCTGACCCAGTTCCCAAACAAAGACTCCCCTGTGAGCAGATCACAAAACAGCAAGGCCATCATGCCTGATCATTGTGCCCAGACCTCAGTCAACTGCACGAAAAGCATGAATCCACCCCTGGCGGCATCTAACACAGTGGCAGCTGCACCCCACCACCAGGCCCAGCAGGGACTGCTGAACCCCCAAAATGCAAGCCTGTGCAGCCTCACAGGCTGTGTCTCTCAGGCCACGCTGCCCCACAACCAACAGGGCTATCAACCTGCACGCTCAGGCGGTCCTGCCCACCTCCCAGCCCTACCACCAGCACATACAAGGCCCAGGAGCTCAATGACAAGAAAAGGGCCCATGGCCAGCCTAGAGAGCCTGCTTTTGCCACACCACCACAACTTTGCTCCTGCTAGGCCGGCAACCCTCCCCACTACTGCGAGAAATAACAATAGAAAACAATACCGCAGGGAAGCGTGCCATCAGTGGAAACCGTTATTGCTGTTCCGACTCCCAAACCACAAATCTCACCGCAAGGCCCACCTCTTGCGTGAGGCCCTCCTTGAGAGCTCCCCGCTGGCGGCCTGCCTGCCTCCTGCAGTGCGCTGCTGCCCTCACCAGTCTGGGCAGGGCAAGAAGAACCATCCCCAGGCAGCCAAACTGGAGCAGGACACAGGGCGCCTTCTCCTCCCCACTCCCTGGGGCACAGGCTGTCTATGCAAACACATGCACATTGCCCGCCTCACCTGTTCCTCCCCATCGTCTCATGGTCTTTGACCACCACATGAAGCTCGGAGGCCTGGTCCAGGGGGATGCCCTTGAGGTCCCACTCAAAGCCCTAGGAGAAAAGGAGAAAAGACATGATAACCTGCGGCCCCTCGGAGAAGAGACTGTCAAGTTCACCCTGGTGCCCCAGGGGACGGAGCAGGCATCCATAAATGAGACTGGTGGGTGGATGGATAAGTGAGTGAATGAATAAATACAGGAATGGCAGGGCTCCAGAGCTTCAGAGTGACAGCGAGAACTGAAGGCAGCAGAAGAGGGGAGATCAGACTCCCATGGCCCCTCCCCAATTCAGTTCCACCAATCACCAGGCCTAGAAGCACAGCTCAGAGAAATGCGCAATGATCCTGCAGGGTCCACAGGGACCAAGGTCAATGTGTTCTAGTCCCCACCCTGGTGGGCATCATGAGTTCGTACCACAGCGGGGAGGCCCAGCCAGGGGCCCCAGGACCTCCCTCAGTGCAACGGCTCCCCTGTGCATCCCAACCCCATCCACGCAAGTCATCCCGGGAGGCATATGCAGGGAGCTGGTTAAGGGCAAGGGGCCAGCAGGGGCCATAGGCGGTCCTGGTGAATCTGGGAGGGCTATGGGAAATAGGGAAGCTTTGGGCAGGGAGAATGGCCTGTGTAAGGGAGACAAAGCAGGCAAGAGAGCCCTTAAACACCCTCTACCTGGCAGACCAGAGCTGGAGGAAACAGACCTCTTACTCCTCCCCATGCCACGCCCACATCACAGGGGGGAGGCTTCTGTTGACCTCGTATGCCAGGCCACCAGCTGTCCTCCCAGGTTCCAAGTGCCAGAAGGGTTTAGTTGGCACGCTGGACCACCAGCCCCTCCCCTCCCTGACAGTACCACTAAGAAAGCCCCCTTCCTGCATGAGCCCCCGACCTGTCCCTACAGAGGCAGTGGCAGCAGAGAGAGGAAGAGAGGGAGGGGGAACAAACCGGCCTACCTCATTCCACACAGGGTTCACGTTGTTCTTGATGACTTTGGTTCTCTTCTTCACCCCTATGAGATACATGAAAAGGGAGTGAGAGATTATGCCCCCTCTGCACCTGCCATTGAGTTGGGGGCAGCTTCTCAGACACGCACTGCAGCTCGCCCATCACAAAAAACCTTACAAAACCAGCGGCTCCCCTGAGAAGCCCACCAGTTTGTGTGAATGCCCAGCGCCAATCACACAACTTCTCTCTCTCAGGTCGGGGATGGAGAAACAGCAGCCCCATCCCAACGATGTTTTTAAAGGAAAATACCCAGACTGACTCTCCTTAATGAGTTTGTTATTGTTATTCCTGACTTTCTAAATAAATTTTTCAGTTGTACATTTTCTGACTCTAACAATGAACGATCTTCATAGAAAATATTTCATTTTTCTTTTTAGAGTCATCCACCTCCACATGTTATATAATTCCATTTATATAAACTGTCTAGAAGAAGCAAATTCACAGATAAATAGTTTCCAGGGGCTGGGGGGAAACGGGAACAGGGAGCAAATGCTTAACAGAGTTTCTGTGGGGGATGATGAAATGGTCTGGGATGAAACAGTGACGATGGTTGCACCGTGCTGTGAATACACTAAAAACTATTTAAACTGCCCACTTTTAAGTAGTAAAAATGGTGAAGTTTGGAAAATGTGAATTTTCTTTCATTTTTTTAAAAATCCAGCTTACCCTGGCTTTGAAGGGCTCTGTGTGAAGCAGGCTGTCCCAAGGCAGTTCTAGACATTCATGGAGCTGGGACAGAGCAATGCAGAATAGTCTGGGGTAGACAACAAGAAGAACTAACACTGTGATGGCAGAGATCAGACCCACAGTGCCCCACAGGGCCGGCAGACAGAGTCTGTCTGAAGCCTCAGACACAAGACATTGATGAGAAGCACAAAAGGAGCTAAGCATGTCCCAGTCTTCCATTAAGCATCAGAAATATTTCTGTGTTCAACAGGATGATTAAAAATGTTCAGCAAGACATAGAATTTTTGTGTGAGTTGGATCATAAAGATTACACGGTTTGCTCCGGCCAGTGTGGTTCAGATGGTTGGAGCATCGTCCCATGAGCCAAAATGTCCTGGGTTTGGTTCCTGGTCAAGGCACAAGCTTAGGTTTTGGGTTCCATCCCCTGTCAGGATGCGTATGAAAGGCAATAGATTGATGTTTCTCACCTCAATGTTTCTCTCCCTCTCTCTCCCTCCCTCTCTTCCCCTCTCTCTAAAATCAATGAGCTTGTCCTCGGGTGAGAAGGAAAAAAGAAAGGGAGGGGGGAAGGGGGAGGAGGCAGGGAGGGAGGAAAGAGGGAAGGAAGGAAGGGAGGGAGGGGGGAGGATGGGAAAAAGATGATACAGTTCCACCCTCCTGTGCAAGGCTCCCAGTGAGAAACCTTCGGTCTCACCTGGCCTGCCCAGCTTTCACCAAGCTGGACTGTGAAAGCCCCTCAACACTCTGGAAACATCTCCCAGGACCCCGAGGCCTCCTCTGAAGCTGAGCACTGTCAGTGCAATATAGCTGATTTCCAAGAAGCGCTGCCCCCATCTGGGACATTTCAGAGCGAAAAAGAGAAGAAAGCAGAGAGGTGTCAAGGACATCAGCAAGGTTTCGGGAAGAATTTGGAGGAGAGAAACAACAGAGGAAGAGAGAACAAAGGAAAATCACGGTGAAAGGAACCTCTGAGGACCAGAGACAGAGCAGGGCCTGGTAGATTCCAAGGCAATTATGTTGAAAATGGTTGCTTAGCTTGGGAAGTTCTCTCAGAGACTGAGAGATTCTGATCAACCCTCCCAGTGGGAGAGCATGTGCTCCTCAGTGGGAGAGGTGGTGAGCGCCTCACCACCTGTGGCAAATCAGCGATGGGGTAAAGGAACCTGAACTTTGGAATGCCAAAGACCACCACAGACCACCACAGAACACACTTTTATTTTTTGTGAGAACTTAGGGCAATGATTCTCAAACATTCTGGTCACAGGACGTCACTCTTAAAAATGATTGAGGACCCCAAGGAGTTTTTATTAAGGTGACTTGTATCTACCAACTTTTACCATGATAGAAATTAAAACTGAGTCATTTAAAAATATTCATTTTGTAGTTAATTTTAAATTAACAATAACAAGCCCAGTACATGTTAACATACATGACATATTTGTAAGAAAAAATAGCTGTAACTTCCTAAACAAAGAAAAAAGAAATGTTATAAAACATGAATTCAATTAAATTTACTGCATCTCTGAAAAAAAAAAGAAATGACTTGGCTGGGTTCTCCTATCTAGTTCTGCATTCACCGTGTTGAGATGCCTTGTTTTGGTTGATATCTACATAGGAAATCCAACCAGATATATAGTCGGCAAAAGAGGCAGATTTTATAAGTTTTCATATACTTGTGGATAGCCTTGAAGACTATACCAAAATCAACAAGCAGTAGTTCTTAAAGGTGAGTGGCAATGTAAAATCTGAAAGCAGATTGGTGAACATTTTGTACTCTCTTACATTAGAATCCATTGTTCTATCTGCAGTTTGAATGAATCTCTTACCCATGTATAATTCTGTAATATCTTGCATTGGTCATTCAGAAAACTTTTGTTCATTGAGTTGTGTAAACCTTCCAAATGTTGACACATTTCATTATATAATATTGAAAAATATCACATTTATTGATTTCACCATCAATCTCAAAAGAAAAATTATTAAATATTGGGGAGCTGGAAGATAGAAGTTTTCTAAAATTCCAATTCTTGTTTGAAAGCTCAAAGTTTATGATTGGCAACATTCAGCTTGAAGTGGCAGACTCACTCATTCATTCTCAAGAAAGTGTCTGCCAAATGCCCTAGTCTCAATAATTACATTTTCTTGGTCATTGTTTCAATGAAAAACAGTATTTCATGAAAAAAAAAAGGCTAGCTTAGCTTGCAATTCAAGCAGTCACACAAGTGTTTTTTCTTGCAATGATCATTTTTCAGTGTGTAGCCAAAGTGCTCTTCCCGTACTTCCCAGGTCAACACACAAACTATTACAAACACAGGTACTTGAAGATCAAGATTAATACAATTAATAACTACTGCTTTATCCAGGACATTTTTCAGGGAAACTGGCATTTTTAACTGAAACTACATGAGGGTGAAGAAAAGTACAATTTGGTGCCAAGACCTTCAAGACCTTAAGGCACCAACCGTTTTGCTTTCCATTGCTATCAATACAGATGCCAACCCAGTGAAAAAGGCAAATAGCACCTTAGTGTTATTGTGACAATAGTTTTGACCTTGCTGTCCTGCTCGAAGAGTCTTGGGAATTTCCCAGGGGTCCATGTACAGCACTGGAAACACCTCTTAGGAAATTTATTAAACATTTCAGGCTCTGTTTCTTCATCTGTAAAATCATAATAATGCCTCCCCATGCGGTTGTTGTGAAATTAGACAAGACAGAATGAGTGAGGTGCTAGGCACACAGCATACTCACTAAATACAAGTTTACCGCCCTCTTTTATTAGAGGTAGCTGGAGTGAATTTCAGGTCCTTGGAATCAAAAGAAACTTTCAAATAAAGCGAATTCTGCAAGCCAGATGCATGATGCTGGCATATAGGCAGGCCAGTTGTGAAAGGCCAGGTATGCCAAAGTGAGTTTAAACAGTATCTTGAAAGCTGCTAGAAGTTACTGAAGGATTGAAACAGGTGAGTGATTCAATTCCTCCCCCGACTCTACCGCCCCCCTCCCCCCGTGCCCCACTCTGAATGAACCCCGACTGATTCTTCATTACCCAGCTCATTTTCTCCTCCTACGAGCCTCCCTTGACTTTCCCAGAGATGGCTGTATGCTGTGACCTCAGGTACCAGACAGCGGGATAACTGTGTGCTTCTACATCTGTCTTCTCAACGGGACTGTGACCTGCAGAGGGCAGACACATGCCTCACCATGTTAGCTACCCTAGCACATGACTGGGTTTTGATGAATGAGTCCTTGTCTTCCCCAAGTTGGCTACAAAGTTCAATACCTCACCAGAGGATGGAATCACTGTTCTCAGAGAACACCATAAGACTGCATTTAGTGTGGCTGTGCTTCAAGGAGTAGAGGGGATGAAAGGAGGCACAGTGGGAGAGACACCAGTTCTATTCTCAGAATTGGTCCGTGTCTGCCCTAGCTGAATCACTCCAAATCTCCTTGTGGGCTATGTTGGTGTGGCTCCAGCAGGCATTAGACACATACATGGCTTTGGAGACATTCAAATAACACCACTACTGTACGACCATAGATAGGGCTTTTAACATCTCTAGGCCTTAGCTTTCTCAGCAATGAATTAATCATGAGTGTCTACTTTATGGGGTCTTAAAAAGGATATACAATGCTATCTAAGCATCAATTTCCCCTCCGCTGTCAACTTCCTGTGATCTACAGGAGTAACATGGAAAATTCCACCTGCAGCCTCTTTTGAGCTGACCAGTTAGAAGCATTTCCTGGTGCTCCTGCCTAGTATTCATTGAACAGTGTCTGTGTGCCAAGACCTGTGCAAAATATCTTTTCAACATTTTCCATTTCCTGCTCTCCCTGGAGATGACGAGAACAAAGGCCCTCAATAAGGTTTCAGTAAGTCCTGGTTGGAAGGGCCAAACCTGGGACTCTCTGGGTCATATTGAGGGGTCACTGATGGGTGCTACAGCCACAGAGAGGAGCAAGAAAGAAATGAAACATTAACCCAGCACAATCACATGCCAAGAAAAGGGAAGGCACACTGCTAATTGGGAAACAGTTAAGAAAATATTTCCTTCCTCATCATGAATTTAGACCTGTCCTGTCCTTGCTAATTAATTTTGGCCAGGAGAGATGTGGCTTTGTGCATGTAATTTAACAGACTCAGAGATAAAGGAGAGCTCACAGCTCATGCTAGGGTTTAGGGGAGGGGACTATGTCCTGTCTCCAGGTTGCTCTGCTGAATTAGGGGCCAGCGGGCATCTGTCAGGATTGTGCCAAAGCCATGGGGTGTTCCCCTAGACTGAAAGACTCAGTGAAGGAGAATAAACCTACTCTCCTGTCCCCCCCGGAAAATCTTCATTTGTTTCCCCAAGCATACCCACGCAACTGTACCCCAGACTCCTTGGCCAGAGTCTCCCACTGCTGCACGCTGGTGATTTCCAGACTACGCAATGGGGCTCATGACAGGGCCATGACATCAGCTGAGTGAGTTGTCCAATATGTCTTTATAATGACAGAACAGACAAGGGAAGAAAATAGCAGAGTACACCTTTTGTCAGAAAAGTACTACTACTTAAAACTTTTGATTATATTTTCACATATATATTTATGTACGTGTACTGTACCTTAATGTAAAATAAGTTTTATTGTATGTAACAGTCCAAAAAGTTTGAAAATATTGCCTTAAAGGAAGATTGTCTGAGGAGAAATGGAGAACAAAGAAATCACCATCTTGGCCCTTGAGTGGCAAGAGCCAAGGTATGGGCAGAAGTGACGTAGAACATCATCCTGGTCCCCAACTGAAGCCAACTCCGACGAAGACCGTGGGCTGAGGTGGGGGAAAGGAGGGGGACCTCAGAGACAGGTAAGAAGCCAGGCCATCCTGCCCCAGCCAGAGCTGGGGGACACCTGGCTGAGCAATCTCCACTGGTAATAGCCCCACATATGTGCTGATACCTAAATGTCAGATGCGGCCATGGTCGTGCATAAGAAGCCACATCACCGCCCTTCTGCTCACCACCTGGTAAAGTCTACCAATCAGCGGGCAGGGTTACCACCCCCCAGTGGTCTGGGCGCCAGGCCCATCTTCTGGGACAGGTACCTCTCAGTGGCCCAAGATGCTTGTTGGTCCCCCGGGGCCTGGACACACACAGGGGTTACAGTTTTGAAGGGAGCACCCAACCAGCTGTCAATGTCCAGTAGCCAAAACAGATAGGCCACCTACCCTCCAATTCAATTATAAAGGTCATGGTACATTTGGGAAGCAGACAGAACGCTTGTTTTCATAACACTGATGACAACAGGGTCTTTGGGGCTGGTGGGATCATAGAGAAGACAAACTCTGAAGCAGGGGTGTTCCCTGAGGGTACACACCACAGTCTATAACATGGGAATGCCTTATGCTGGTCAAGGGACAGTTTAAAGAAAGGCTGAGAAATACTGGTCCATTTCCCAATGCATATCTAAGGCATCAAGGTCCAAATGCCCATTGACAGTTAAATGGATAAACAGAATGTGGGATATCCATACAATGGAGTATTATTGAGCATTAGAAAAGAAGACAATTCTGACACATGCTACCATTTGTATCAATGTTGAAAACATTATTCTAAAGGGAATAAGCCAGACACAAAAGGACAAATATTATATGATTCAATGTATATGAGGTACCTAGGATAGTCAGAGTCATACACACAGAAAGTGGAACAGCCGTTACCAGGGGGGCCGGAAGGAAGAATGCGGAGTTGTTATTCAGTGGGTATGCAGATTCAATTTGGGATAATAAAAAAAGTTCTGGAGATGAATAGTGGCGATGTTGCACAACAATATGAATGTGGTTAATACCACTGAATTGTACACTAAAAAACAGTTAAAGTGGTAAATATTGTGTCTATTTTACCATAATAAAAATAACTTTAAGGCATCAAGAAGTGAAGCAGCTCAAACATGTAGAGTGAGTTATTATCCCTAGTATGTGAGGGACATTGACTTTCGTGAGGGGAATGTTGGTAACAGAAGTGTACAGATATTTTTCCATGCCTGTTATGTGCCTGGTACAATACCGGGACCCGGATTAATTAAAGGGGTTGCAGATGCCACAGCCACCCTGCCCTCATATCCATGCTGGGAAAGCTGAAAATGCCGGGGAAGCTGAAAATGATACTTCCAAGGATGGCTCCACTGGATGCAAGACCTGGCAATCACATCCCTGCACAGTGCCCCTCCACACTGATCTGAGCCAGCCCTGTGGCTCACAGCAGGGCCAGCAGCTTCTACTTTCATGCTTTTGGGAGCCCTCAATGTCCGTGTAAGAAGCTCAGCGGCTCTGCTGAAGGGATTGTGCCAGAGGTCTTGGAGAAAGGAAAGGAAAGGAAAGGCCGTGAGGCTACATGGAGAGAAAGAGGCCCAGGAGTCCCCGCACTCCACTAGGAGGGTGGCGGGAGTAAAAACAGAGACAGTCCCAGGCTACACAAATCAAGCAGGGTCTCAAAGAGATATTTATACACCCATGTTCACAGCAGCATTATTCACAGTAGCTAAGCCATGTTCAGCAACCCAAGCGTCCATTGACAGATAAATGGGTAAGCAAAATGTGAGATGTACATACAATGGAATATTATTTGGCCTTAAAAAAAGAAGGAAATTCTGACACATGCTACAACATGGATGAACCTTAAGGACATTATACTAAGTGAAATAAGCCAGTCACCAGGGACTTGGGGAGGAGGGAATGGAGAGATTATTTAAGGGGTATAGAGTTTCAGTGTGAAAGGATGAAAGAGCTCTGGAGATGGATGGTAGTGATGGTTGCACAACAATATGAAGTACTTAATGCCACGGACCTGTACACTTAAAAATGGTTGAGATGGTAAATTTATATTACGTGCATTTTACCACAATTTCTTTAAAAGTCCAGGTGGGAGATGTGAGGACACAGGCTGTGGGGCTGGGTGTACGCCAGGGTGGGGAAGGGAGTAGGTGGAGCAGCAGAGGGCAACTCACATTCTGACAGGGGTGCATGGCCGGCTGGGGTGCCATTCGCCTAGAGAGGCAGCAGAGGGGGTGAGAGAAGACGGGGTGTTCGGGGACCTCCAGAGAGACGGGCTGTTTCTGCTCAGGGCAAAGGCAGCCTCGGCGCAGCCTCTCCGTTATTCCTCAAATACTTATTGAGGATTTCCTGGGCCCCGGGCACTCTCTGGACATTTCATTAGAATACCCATCAGACAAAGAAAGTGATGGAAACTCGGAAAATCATCAGACAACCAAAGGCAGAGGCAATTGAAAGGAGAAAAGACAGCCCTGGCTGCTGCTGAAGGAAAGCCTACTTTACATCTTGGAACAGATTCCCACCCCCAAAAAGGGTAGGCTTTTTTAAGCCTGGGCACCCCAAGAACTGGGCAGCTGTCATTTCCCGCCCTACCCAGCAGAAACCCTGTCCTCCTTTCCCGCAAGGACTCCCACCCCATCTCCAACTTTTTAAATCCTAACTGGAACCACACTTTCCAGGAAACAAACAGTCAACATACTGCCGGTGGCAGCCGGTCGATGCCGAGGTGCTGGAACCCACTGAGAGGGGTAATCTTGAAATCCAAAAGGCCAAGGAGAACTGGGGAAGATGTTTGGAACATCTATGAGAAAATTTTAACATTCTTAGTATATAAAGAGCACTTGTAACTAATTAAGAAAAAGATAAACACCCTGGATCCCCTCCAAATGGGTAACTTAAAAAGCAATTCGGTAAAAATAAATTCAAATAGGTAATAACTTTCAAATATCGCAAAGCACTATTTGAACTTAAGAAAACATTAAAGATTTGCATGAGAATGCTTTGTATTAGCATGATTATAAGAAAATAGGCCACCCCCCCTCCCCGCATTCCACTGATGGGAGGGTAAAGTCGGTACAGAGTTTCAGTTGAGCAATTGGGGAAATGGCAGCAAAGCCTGAAATACATAAACTCTGACACAGCAATGCCACTTCTAGGGTTTTTAAAAATATTTTATTTATTTAGTTAGTTATTTTTAAAGAGAGGGGAAGGGAGAGAGAAGGAAAGAAACATCAGTGTGGTTGCTTCTGGCATGCTCCTGACTGGGGATCTGGCCCACAACCCAGGCATGCGCCCTGACTGGGAATCGAACCGGCAACCCTTTGGTTCGAAGGCCGGCATTCAATTTACCCAAAGGAAATAATTAAATATGTAGGCAAAGATTCAGACATCAGGATAATTCTCACAGTGATAGTATAATTTATGCATTTACTATAAATATAAAAAGTTTGGTATAACCTAAATATTCATCAGTAAGAGTTGAATAACTGAGTTATAAATGGATAAGCACATTTTGCTTATTCATTTATCTGTGCATCCATATGTTAAAATACTATGCAGACATGTAAAAAAGTGTGGAGAAGAATATTTACTGACATTAAAAAATGCCCCTGGTTTATTGCTGCATGAAAATGTAAATTGACAAACACTGGAAAAAAGATACCTGGAATGCGGTTACTCTAGAAAAAAAGGCTAGAGGTCTGGAGGCGTCTGGTGGAAGGGTGGGACCATCAAAGCTCTCTGTCTCTTGACCTGGGTGATATACATGGATATGTCCTTCATAATTTATTCATTAAAGCAGAGTTTGTCACTATTGGCACTATTATCATTTATATACTTTGGCACTATTAATATTTAAGTCTGGCTATTTATTGCGGGTGAAGGAGGGTGTTGCTGTCCAGTGGACTGCAGGATGTTTAGCAGCATCCCTGGCCTCTGTCCACTGGGTGATAGTAGCAAGCGCAGGTGTATACCCACCCACACACCCAAACTGTCTCCAGACAATGCCAAATGTCCCCTAAGGAAGAAAATCACCCCCAATTAAGAATCTCTGCATTAAAGCATGCATTTCTATTTCATGTACTTTTTTTGAGTCTTAAATTTCACAACTAAAATTGCCTTTCATAAAAATGGAAAAAAAACAATATTCAAGGATATATGTCAAATTATTAATAAATTAAAGTGCCAGGATTTGGGGCCACTCATTACTTTTCCTCATGCCCCTCTATAATATATCCTTTTATACAGTGAGTACACACTATGTTCACAAAAAGAAATCAGAAGGCTATTTACAATGTTTTAAAGTCACTGCTAATGTTTAAAAAGCCAGATTCAGAGAATCCAGTGCCCTCTCCGGCCACCTTCCCTGCACAGGTGAGTCACGTCTGCCCCTCAGGTGGGTCTTAGTCTTCAGGCTGTTCTGAAGAGTAAGGTTCCCCTGGGCTCCTGCCCAAAGTCTAGAGACACCCCAGGAGATAGAAGGGAGGAGAAAGGGGGTGGGGTTAGCTGGGAAGACACTGGGAGGAATGCGGGAGAGGAAAGAGACAGTAATGATTCAGTTTTCTGCTTAGTGAGCCCAAGGGAGCCACTAGAAATTCTCCAAGTGGGGACACAGGAGAGCCAACCTTCAAAAAAAGTAAGGTTTGAGCTCTAAGGGAACACAGATCTGGTTTTGCTCTTAGATGTCTCCCCAGCACCTGGAACAGCACCCAGCCCATAGTAGGCACTCAATACATATGTGTTCAATGAGCTAAATGCATGAATGGAGGAACATAAATAATCACATAACAGGGCAGAAAATGGGCAGGGCAGAACAAAGGACAGCTCAATAAATGCTACAGGAAATGAAACTGTTCATTGGTGAAGATAGTCAAAAATATCTACCATAGCCCAGGTACGCATTAGTTTTAGTTAACTAATTAATTAACACAAGGACAAAGGAATGGTAAGAATTCATTCATCACCTCTACCCTGAAGCCCTGAGACAGGGAAACCAAAAAAGTGCCCTCAGTGTTGGGCCTTCCAGACTCATAGTCTATTTTGGGAGGCAGGTCTTGAAATTACATCCGAGGCTGGAATGCTGGGGGAACAACTGCATGAAAAGTGGGGCCGGCCAGCCCCATGCACTTGGGGCCACGTGTGGGAGCCAAGCACACAGTACAGGCTGGCTTCTCTGCAAGCAGGCCACAGTCCCACTGCCACAAGGGGGTTGGGCCCAGGGCTTCTCAACCCTGACAGCACAACCGACATATTTGGAGATTGTGTAGAAAAACCTGTATCTGGGCCCCTCCTCAAGAGATTTAGCTTCAAGAGAGGAGAGAACAAGCAGTAAATTTTTTTTTTAAAGTTCCCAACGTGACTCTGATGTGCAGCCAGGGTTGAATACCCCAGTCTAGATGATCTGTAAATTCTGTGTCCAATTCTAACAGCCCTTAGTCTCTCTAATCATCAGCTCAACTCTGAACTCCAGAGTCAATTACCCCTGGGAAGGAGAGGAGTATCAAGTTAATTTCACTTTTCACTGCATCTCACATCAATTTCTCTCAAGATGTGTTTCTAAAATGGAACCACCTGCAACAAGCAGGTGCTCAGTGCTGATCTTCTGGTCATTTAGACCTGCTGCTTCAGAACCTCTATGGATGGTACCCAGGTATCTGTCTTTCAAGCACACTCTCCAGAGGATTCTCAGGCACAGGAAAGCGTGAAGACCACTACCCCAGACTGCATGATGGCTAAAAGTTGGACCAGAAAAGGCACAAACACTTCAGAGCATCCTGATGCCCAGTGCTGAGGACAGGCTGCTGCTCTCAAGGAGCCACAGGGTCCTAGGTGTGGAGCTGAGTACTGAGCATAGACAGGCTGTAGTGCTTGGTGCTCTGCTGCATTCAGAGAGGAGAGACTACTGATAGCCAGGGATGTCTTAGGTGCCTCACTGGAGGTGGTATAGCAGTGGGGCTTTGAAAGGTGAATGCACTTTGAACAACTGGATATGTTACATGCTATTATATTTCAGTTTTGCAAGGGGCTTGTCAATGGCTCAATAGTAAGGCATCATAAAAAGTGGGTGGGGCATGCAAAGATTGGGGGAGGGCAACAGCTATGCACCCAGGGTACCTAGCCCAGAGCAAGAGCCAAGAGGGACCTCAGCAGATTACCTATTAAGTCACCTACCTGACTCAAGAGCATTGCCCGCTCCAAGCACTGGTAGTTCCCTGTCACGACCACTGACCTGGACACACCATTTAACTTCCCCAGGTTTCCACATCCTTAACTGTAGAATGAGATTAGTAGCTACCAGAAGACTGTTACAGAACAAGAGAAAGAGAACTGTAAACAGACCCAAAAGGGCTCCAAAGCATCTGACAGAACTAGGCTGATGTAGGCCCCCGGGTTCAGGGTCCTTTGGGAGCTTCATTTCCAATCAGTGGTGGTCTCACAATTTCTGTGCAGGAACGGCTTAGGCAGAGTCTGATGGACACAGGAAAGCTAGGAACCTTGTCCTGAAGTTCCATTGCATAGTGAGAACCCAGGAGTATCACCAATGAATGAAAATAGCAGTTTTCTAAAAATCCTTCAACTCACACTTCTCAAAAAAGACATACAATGCAAATTATCCCATAGCAAACAATTAAAGCTGCACATAGGTCTCACTTTGCCAAACTGTGTCTTTCATCTATCGTTATGAGTATTGAGTACTTGGGGTTGTTTGGGGACCAGATGGAGATCATGAGTCAGAGCGAAAAGTGCCCCCAGTGATTTCAAGCCTCTTGAAAACATCAGCCGCTTCCTCCTCTAGATGTGACCATCTCTTGTGGTACACATATTATTTTAATTCCACAAAACCACAGGATATGCATCCTGGTAAGAGGAAAACTCTCTCTGTTCTCCTTATTTATCTTTCTTTGCAGGACTGGGGTCCTGACTCACAGCCATTGTTCCTTCTCTTAATTTTAACAGATCTTTCCTCTTCCCTTTCCCCTCCTAAGAAACCTCTTCCCATGGGAATAACTGCCTTAAAGTAAGGGGTTAAAGGTGCCTGGTAAAAAGGGGGTTGGAAGTCCTTTGTTGCCCCAAAAAACACAGAGGGGAGGAACTCTCTTCTCAAAGCACCACAGGTAAGCACTTAAGCTCTTTGAATTTTACAGACTATCCTTGATACCCCTCAAAATCCTTTGTCAAGGCCATAACCAGCCTATTCTGTTCCTTTTATTCCCAAAAGAGACCTGGTGGATTAAATATGGCCAGTGTTCAATAAAGATGGGCAAATGAATGGATGGATGAATGAAGTAAAGATTTCAAAGCACACCATCTACACACTCAGATTTCTCTCTCTATTCTGCACCCTTCTGCTTAGTAAAGGCTCGCATTTGATTTCTTCTGAGTATCAGTCTTAGAAAAGTGGTTAACTGTTGATATATTACAGCACATTCACTTTTCCAAAATTTCAAAGCACGATAGCATTTATTGTTATGATAATCTTCTTCAGCCCTCTACAGAAGAGGTCTGAGACTCCTGGCCCTGCCCGCAGAGGAAGAAAATTGTGGCTTGGACTAGTGTTAGTGCTGGAGCCGGGGTCTCAGACGCCGCGGTGTGTGCTGAGTCGGGTGGCGCGGACGCACGGCCGCGGTGGCCAAGGGACTCTCACCTCGGAAAGTCAAGCTGGCGACCGGATCGCTCCGCTGGTCCTTCTTCGCACCAGGGAGGTTGCTGGCCCTCACAAGCAGGCAGCACAGCATGGTTCAGGCAGGCGCCGGGGGAGGGCAGAGGCGCGCGGGCGGGACGGGAGCGGGAGCACCGAGCCCAGACACACACACAGAGGAGCTGCAGTCTCCACGGCGCCTCCTCGAAGAAGTCCGAACGCCTGGGAGAGGCCTCAGGGAGGATACCAGACTCGCACTGGGCGGACCCTCCCCACAGCGGGCGGGGCGGGGCAGGGGTCAGAAGCGCGCCTGTGGGAGTGCTGGTCTTCCCCTCCGCGGGTCCCCGCCCGTGTCCGGAATGACAGCGCCACTGACGCGGGGAGCACAACTCGGCCAGGCATCATGGATCCGGCGCACGCTGGCCCAGCTCGCGGGAGCCCCCAGCGTCCAGGGCTCCCCGCCCAGCGAGCGCTCCAGGGACCGGTAAGCTTCTGTGCGACTTCCCGGCTGCTGCGCAAAAGCCGCTCTCCTCCCCGCTGCGCGCGGGCCGACCAGCGTGCCGAGGGCGCTTGGCGAATAGCGGCGAAGGAGAAAGGAGCGAAGGCGCGGGGAGGGGGAGAGCCAGCTTCAGGGACAAAAATGTGTCTGCAAGAAACTACAACTTGGCGCAAGCGCTCGAGGAGTGCATGGAGTGTGCGGAGCGACGGAGCTCGCCCTTTGCCGGGAGCCACCAGCCTCCGTGCCGCCCGTCCGACCCCGCCAGCTCCATTCTCGCTCTTGGAGCTGAAGCAGCGGGTCTGGCTGCTGAGAGCCCCGCTCTCAGACTCCAAGGCTCGAGCCCCCGCGAACCCGCCTCTGCGCCTTCCTAAGAGCAGTCTGGAGTCGCTCATCTCATGAGGCAGAAGTCTGTCTCCAAATTATATTGCGATCCTGGAGCACAAGTGTCCATCCGCTGCCTGTTTGGTCCCTGGCGTCATCCCCTACAGCAATCTCTAGTCTTCCTCGCCCCATCGTGGGGGAAACCGATTGTAGCGTAGCCTTGAGTAGTGACAGCCCTTGGCACGCTTTCCCGCATTTTGTTTGTTTCTCTTCCGGTTGATTAACTTCTCGACCACAGGGGCCCTTGCTTCTCTCTCGCCTCTATACCCCTACTCCAGCACCTCGCACCGAACAGTTCCCTCTCCCACCTTCCAAGTCCTCGCGGAGCTCCCTTCTCAGCCTAAGGTCGGTGATTAGTAATCATCATTTTACTGGAAAAACACCTGCAACACCCTTTCTTTCTTATTTTGAGGATCCAGCATTTTCATGTGTCGAAACCATAACCTGGTGAAATCCACTTCTGCCTTGTCCACGCCTGCACCCTAACTGCTAAAGGTGTTGGAGAATAACACAGATAACCTGGCCCCTGTCACTTGATCTCTGTGACCCCCTGACTCAGGTGGACCCTCACTGCTGCCTGGCAATCATACTGTACTTCCAGTCTCTTCAGCCTTCCTCTCTCCTAGTCTACAGTTTCATACTTTTCTCTACCCATTCCTACAACACCCCACCGCCATCCTCACTCTGATTGCTTCCTGTTTACAGAGTAGAGAACTTCCTCAGGCTCCCAGCCTGCTGGCCCCCATGAGTCTGCACGCTGTCATTAGGAATGAATCATCTGTGCTCCTACGGGGCACTGGGGTGCTAGATCCCGGTCTCCCACTCAATGGCAAGTCCAAGGCTGTCCTCTCCTTGGCCTTAAAGTCTGTGACTTCTCTAGCTGCCTCAGGCCCTCTTTCTCCTGCCTCTACCACTCTGCCTGGGGGACCCTGCCCACCTTCATAATGAGATGGAGATCTTTGCTCCATTATCCACACAGGGGCCCCGTGATCTTAAAACAAAAACGATCAGGTCACTACCCTGCTGAAAATCCCTCAAAGGCCCTCCAATGTCTTGGGATAAAGCCCAAGTCCCTTATTTCCACCCACTCTGAGTGAGGGATAGGCCACTCAGCCCCTCACTCTGAGTTCCAGCTCCAGTGGCTTCTGTTTCTGGAACGCGTTGAGCTCCCTCCCAACTTGGAGCTCTGCTGCCCCCTCTGCCTGCAACTCCCTCCCCCCACCCCCGCCATCTCTAATTGTTTCTTAAAATATAGTTGGCATACAATATTATAGTAGTTTTGGGTGTACGACATAGTCATTCGACATCTATATACCTTACGATATGCTCACCATGAAAAGCCTCATAAGCATCTGTTGCCATGCAACTTCCCCACTCTGTAAAGGGCCACCCTCATTCATCCTCTCGGTCAGGTTGCACAGCAGCACTTTTCCTTCAGCACCGTCACAATGATAAGGAATAACTATTAGTGTAATTATTTGTTTGCCATCTAGTTAGACTGTGGAGTCAGTCAAGGCCGTCTCAGTCAGCCAGGCATTCCAGTGCACAGTAAGGGCCCCCTAGGGTTGGTGTTAGTGGACCTTGTACTAGGCTTCCCAGTGTTCCTTCCGCCCCAAGATGAGGCTAAGCCAGTCGTTTTCAAAGAGGATAGTACCGCCCCCTGGGGGCAGTTTCAGACATGATGATTTGGGGAATTATTTTTTTACTGTCACAGTGATTCCTGGCTTTGCTCCTCTCTCCTACCACACCACACCCTGCCCCCTGTTTCTGCATTAATCTGTCAGCCAGCACAGGAAATCTGTAGGGGGCCTATCAAACATTTCCAGGGAATCTTCCAAGGGACTTTTACAAACACTTGGCTTGTGTCCAAGGAACAGGGGCTCCACACACCTGTTCTGTAACCCAGAAACACGGCAGCTGGTGTCCTGGTTCCTGGACACTTCCTGAGGCCTCTTTTCCATCCCAACCTCCAACTTCCTGCCCTGGCTGCTGTTCATTGCCCAGGACTCCTCCCTGGTCAGAGGGCTGACTCTTCCCTTGCGGACATCATACTGGGACCTAGTACTCGAGGGGGCTTCCCCCTAGGGGACTTGTATCAGGAATGCAGCTTTCATGGAGAGTGTGTGTGAGACCTCCACTTGCCCTCCTCCCATATGTTCTCTCCTTCTTCCATAGAAATTTTCCATAGAGTTTTATCTGGACACATGGCCACCCAAATAGAAAGACTAAATTCCCCAGCCTTTCTCACAGCTAGATGTGACCATGAAAACAAGTGGTGATCAATAGGATGTGAGCAGAAAGGATGTATGTAACTTCCAGGTTGTGCCCTTAAAGGGAAGGGGCATGCCTGCCCTTGCTACAATATAGATTGTCCTGGTGAACCATCACCAACCATGTTGTCAGCATGGGGACAGCAGAGCAGGAAGACAGAAGGACCTGGAGCTCTTGACAGCCCGTAGGTCAGAACTGCCTACACAACCACTATTGCGTGAATGAGAGAGACTATCACGTTCACACCATCGTTAGTTAGGGCTTGCTAACAAACAGCCAGGTGTGTGTCCCACCTAAAGCCACAGGTAAAGGCAGATCCCCAGCACCCCTGACAACTCCAGCCCCATTACGGACATGATAGAGCTAGCTTAGGAGCCACGTTGTGAAGCAAGGGGGTGAGGGGACCTGTTTTTATGTTGAGTTTGCACAGCAAGCCCAATTTTCACTTAAGATGCCATGTTAACTTCAATGACATTTCAGAGTCAATAGAAGTAAGGAGGAGGCAACTAAAGCTCTCCTCCAAGGCCCCAGCCCCATCGATGTAGTCACAGATATGTGCTGACTGACAACCCCAAGGGAAAGAAGACTAGCTGCCCATTTTCCAGAGAACCTAGGACCAAGGTCTCCAAGATTCAATGAAACACTGAATTTCAGATCCTGTCACTGGTGACCCCCAGGGACACATCAGTTTATAGACCTGTTGTCTTCGACTAACACAATGTTTTATAACAATATTGCACCTTGGTTAAACATCAGGAGATTTTCGTACAGATCTTGATTTTAGCTTCTCTTGAAAAATCAGAGAAGCTGGCACATGGGCCCAAATTCTCTGCCTGACACTGATCACCTGGCACCTGTGGATGAAGCATGCCCTCCCGAGTCACCCCACTAGCCACCACTCACCCGATATGCATGTGCTTTTCCCTCTGGCCTTATCTTAGTTATGCCACCTGCCAGGCTCCCATAGACATGAGAGTTTGTGGCCCTTATGCTCTTCCGTCACTTATTTGGGGCTCTACCTCCCTCACAGTCCAGGAAGAGGTACTTTAACAGGGCCCCATTTTGCTGTTGGAGTTGGGCCAGGTGGCCTGCTCTGGCTCAGGTGCCTGTTTTTTCCCCAAGACCTGACATTAGATGTCCAAGAAGCAAACAAGCCTTGCCCTTCTGCTCAGTGTCATGAACCTTGAGGTGAACACTCGCATGTGAGTTTACAGGATTCCTTCAGGGCACATTTGTATAAGTCCAAAACCTTCTAGGAGTATGGATGATCCAGTGCAGCTTTCTGCCCTGTCCCCTCACATTCACTGAACAATATGTATCCTATGTATATCCCAGTCCAGCCAGCCAGCGGGATTGGAGGGCACCTGCATGTCCACCAACGGTGTAGAATGCACAGGAAGCAGTGATCCCCGCTACAGCCATGACTATGTGCCTGTCCAGGAAGAACCATCCCATAGTTCCCGGCTTCCATCCAGTCCACCCTTTCCTAGCTATGTGACCTGCGGCATGTGACTTGACCTTTCAGAGTCTGTTTCCCCTTCTGTGGAATCAATAGAATGATACTTTCACAGGGGTGTTGGGAGGATTAAACCAAACACCAGCACCTCCGGCACAGTGTGTTGTGCACAGTAGGTGTACAATAGATGTTAGAAATGTAGCTCTTCCTGCTAACATTTCATTCTAGGGAACCAACCTGTGGAGAGACTAGCATGCAGGTAGTAGAGAAAGAGAGGGGAGCCAGCCTGGGAAGAGGAACTGGGAAGGTTTATGGGTCCACTTGCTAGAGGGATATTTGTTCCGAGAAATACTTAGCACCATGAGGAGGGCCACAGCCAGCCAGCAAGCAGGCAGACAAATGCCTTCAGCTCAGAAGGGGCTGTTCCAGGAGAGGCAGCCAGAGGACACTGGACCAGAGGCCCACTCACTACTTAGCCATTGTGCCCAGTCTGGTAGGGTGAGTAGGTGGACAAGCAGAGCTGATATTCAGACTGACCAGGCAAAAAAAGATAGTGAAAGTCTTCTTGGTTGTGTGCAGTGATTTCTGGTATGTATACAATACATATTAACTATAAGAATGATCATAATAAATATATATAATAGTAATAATAGTTAACATGTGTTGAGTGCCAGGTACTATTTAAAATGCTTTATATGGAGTAACACTAATTCTTCAGAACCACTATGAAGCAGGTACTGTTATGATCAACACTTCACAAGCGAGGAAACTGAGACACAGTGTGGTTAAATAACTGGCCCAAAGACACACAGCTGGAAAGTAGCAGAGCTGGGATTCCAAATCCAAGATCCCAGGCAGTCTGGGTCCAGAGTCAATACTCTCAGCTACCATCTTCCTCTCCCCCTTGTTTAATGCTCTCGTCCCACTGAGATGTGACCAAGGCTGACAACTATCTCCTGAGCCCCTCCACCCACCTTCATACTGGACTGGCTAAGCGTGGGGCCCCAGGTTATACTGCTTCCCTCCTGGCAGCCCCAGGGTCCCTGGCACACCCACTGGAGGCTGCCACCTCAGTGTTCCATGCCCCATGATCCTGGTCTCAGCTTATCAGACCTCGAACGGCCACCATGGGCCTGCCAAAGGCCTGTGAGATGGCCTGGCATGAGGGAACCGCCTAGAGGGAGCATTCTGGGCCAACTGGTGACTGAATGGTCCCATAAGACCCAGAAAGGGTGATGCAGAAGGGCGGAGAGCCCTTTGAGGTCAGAAAGCATCTCCAGCCCAGAGAGCCAGAGTGCGGCTGTCTGAGCCTGGAGAGAGAGGGAGGGAGTGTGTGCAACACGGCAGGGGGTGAGCAGGTGACTGCCGACTCAGGCTGGGCTCCAGGGTGTGAGCCAGGCCTGGATTCGAATCCCACCCCCACCCCCCTTTTATAGCTCATCTCTTGTAAATCAAAGCTAAGACCAGATGGAGATGATAGAGCAGGTAAAGACAGTGCTCTGGAGCCAGAGCGTGTGGGCTGGCATCCCAACTCCACTACTTACCAGTGTATAACTTGACCTCTTTGTGCCTCAGTTTCTTCATCTGTAAATGGGGGGTGATGAGAGTTGCTACATATATGGTCCTAGGAGGACTGAGCATCTACACATAAGTACTTTGTACAAATTTAACTGTAACATGATATAGCTCAAAGTAAATGAATTATATTTCGAACAGCGCCTAGCACCCAGTAAGCACAGTATCAGTTAAATATGTCTCCCATAGGATTGCTGTGGGGGTTTAAAGAAACAGCATCTGAAAATGGTACATTGTTTATACTTAATGAATACCCATTCTCTCTCCTTGCGATGAGTACATTTTCAAAATCAGAATCCTCAGTCTTTTGGTCATTTGCCTTAAAACTGTGTTCTCTGCAACCTTACATGTCCCCCACACTGAGTACCCCAAGCTCAGCCCTTTTCTGTGCTGGCTGTGAGTTTGCCCAGGTGTGGGCAGCACATGGTGTGCCTTCCAAAGCACTCTCCAATTTGTGAGCCATGGATGCTGACAAGAACAAAGGGACTGATAGTGGAGGTGGGGTGGGAGGTGGGCACTTTAGCCACTGTGTGACCTTAACCAGGCCCTTGCACTTCTCTGGGACTATTTGCTCATCTGTAAAGAGGGATACTATCCCTGCCCTTTGAACTGTCAACAAAAGAATGCCCAGCCTTAAGAAAATTCTTATAAGAGTTTATTTGAGTCAGACTGTTAAGAATTGCAGGAGAGCAAAATCTCAATGGTCTGAGAAAATGCTCCAGAGAAGAGCAGTTTTACAGCTATTTTTTACATTAGAATCAAAGGAGGAGTCCTAAGGAGGGTCACCTGAAGTTCATTCGTAGTAGATTAGGGAGGCAGAAGAAAGCAAAGTGGGGCCGGGGGTCTCTAGGATTGGATAAAGAGCAACACAGAGAGCCCTGGCTGGGCAGCTAAATTGGTTAGAACATCTCCCCGATACAACAAGGTTGCAGGTTCGATCCCTGGCCAGGGCACATACAAGAAGCAACCAGTGAATGCATGGATGGGTAGAACAACAAAATTGATGTTTCTCCCCCACCCCCTGTCTCTCTCTAAAATCAATAAGTAAGTAAATAGCTTTTTAAAAGAGTAAAATGAAGAGACACATAGTTCTTTTACATGGGCACGTACAGGATAATTAACATTTACAGCACATAGAGATGGTATGTGGGCAACAAGATAACAATGAAGGATTCTGTGGTCTCTGGTCTTGTGCCCTGAGGGTCAGTGGAAAGGAGATCACTCTGACATTTCAAAGGTATGTTATCTTAGATGCAAAAGGACAATAGACAGGTTCACTTAAGGTAAACACTGACCTTTGTCAAGGAAGCTGCAGGCCTAGAACATGACAACCTGCCAGGACTCACTTGTAGTCAGAAATTTTTACATTCAGACCCTTCTGTGTGGTTACTTCCTGTTTGTAAGGCCACCATGCGGGCCTCCCCCGAGCTTGTCAGGTTTAGCATGTGGCCCCTTTTTGTCCACAGGCCTCACAAGGCTGCCGTGAGCAGAAAATGGATTTAGGCACCCACAGAGGAGCCAAGAGGTGTCACTGTGGGATATTATAATCAGGCAGCCGAAGGAGGGGCTTGATGGGCCCAAGCCTACAGGACCTGGGAAGGCCAGATCAGGTCCAGCTGGTGAGGAAGGCTTCCCAGAAGGGCGTTTCGCTCTGGGTAGTGTGTCCCTGAGACCAGAGCCTTCCCCGCAATCATTCACCAACCCGGCCCGGGCTGCGAGAAGGACAGTTAGCAGGCCTGAATGCCGCAGGGAGGCCAAATTTGGACATGGGCTAAGAGCTTGGCCACTGCAAGAGGTGGAATGTGGCCAGGGCGGTGGGGGCGGGGCGGGGACTGCATTCCCCATGACTGCCTGACGGTGCCTGCGATGACTGACGACTGCGAGGGCGAATGCGGGCTCCTGCCAGCCCCCTCCACGGGCTGGGGGCACTCATAGCGCGAAGAACTTCCTTTCTCCCCAGGGAAGGAGGCGCCCACCCCAAGGAGCCAAATAGCAGGAAAAGGGCAGGATCTCAGACTGACAGATGTTGGGGAGGGACATGTGTGGAGGATGGGGGAGACTGTGCCACAGACAGTCCTTGAGACTGAAATAACAAGAGAGAAGCCATACCAGCAATATTTCCTGTGTCTGAAGTACTTCTGGGGTTAGAAAGTGCTTCCCCATTCATTACACATTCTTTCCCCTGCTAGGGTTCTGAGCCTAGCCTGGGTAGGGGGACCATAAAGTATGAGCTAAGTGTGTGTGTATTGGGAGGGGGGATTGGGAGGTGGGGGTGTGATCAGGGAAGGTGAAGAGAAATCTGGACACTAAAGGAGACAAAACCCCTAAGAATAGAGGCAGGGGCTCTAAGGCGGTCCCTCTCAGGGTTCATTTGTACACTGGGCAGTTCTAGAGGGTGCTGTTCACAAAGCCTGCTCAGCCCTTGGGCTGGGAGATGGTGATGGGGGAGGGGTGCTGGAGGGAGAAGCAGCTGCTTAATGCGCAGGGCGCCTGTCCTCCCTCCACAGCGTGAGGGTATCCTCCCTCCCCCTCAGCCACAAGGACATTTTCAGTGTGAATGGTGCTCCCTGGAGTTGTACAATGTGGACCCCAGGGCCCTCAGCCAGGCTGCTACTTTGGGCCATGCAGGTGAACCACTGGCCTGGCCTGGCCAGAGCTGAGAAAACAGAGGAAGCATGGAGGCCACTCCCACCCCCCATTCATGCCCTGGTCCTTCCCCTGGAAACATCTTGCTAAAGCTTGTTTCCAGAGACAACTTTGGGAAACTGGTGGAGAACGGATCAAAGCTGAATGTTAGGGAAAAAACACAGCTGGAGTGTCACCTCTGATTCTCCCTCTGTCCCTCCTCTTGGTCTAGGCTGCTTTCCTGGCCACAGACCCATTCAGCAATTCCTGGAGAAGCCCCACTTCTGACATCCAGGAGTGTGTGTATGAGTGCACCTGTTACAACACTTCTGTGTGTGCTACTGTGAACACGTGTCTGCGTTCTCTGAGTGTCTACTCCTTGGCACATCACAGATGTCACAGCTCCCCCAGACGTGCACGTTTCTGGGAGCATAGGTGCACACAGGCCTCTGGGAGCAGGTAGATCCAGGAGCTTATGAATCTGAAAGCGAAGTTCTGCTGGATGACCAGGGACTAGCTCATGTTATGACTCCCAGGTCTCTAGGGAGAAGGGGGATGACAGTTACAAAGGCCGAGGGGAAGGCACAGGGTCGGAGGACATGCAGCTCTCACACTCTTGCCCCCTGGTCCTTCTCTCGCAGGATGTCTCCAGACCCAAAGACCCAGCTGTGCAGCCCCAGCTCTGGCTTGCCCCTGAGGGGGCCTAGGGGAAACAGACAGGGTCCAGCCTTCACCTCCTAAAGGAAAAGTCGTCATAAACATGTAGAGATCATGCTGTGGGAGATCCCAGTCTGGTAGGGGAGCAAGATCCCTGCTCCAGGAAGCCCCAATCTGATGATGGAGATACCACCACCCCTACCCCACGTCCCAATCTTGGGGTAGGAGGAGAAAGTTCTTAGAGGTTGGTACTGGTAACAGCTGTTCCAGCTGCTAGATTTCCCCCTTCTTGTGCCCAAAGCCAGGGCAGGGCCCCCGGACTGGTGCGCAGTGCCTCTGCCCCCCCTCCGCCCCCTCCCGCAGCGTGGCTCCCTGCCTGCCAGCCTAGCCCGTGACAGAGAGCAAAGGCTGAGCAGAGCGCCAAGCCCAGGCCCCGCGGGATCGGAGCTGGGTTATAAATAGGCCTGGGGCCCAGCCTTCCCGGGAGGACTGGGGAGACCGACAGCACCGCGCTTTGCAGCGCACAACGCGGAAAGACCTCAGTTACGAGATCCCTCTGTGAAAAGAGATGCTGGCCCCACCTTCCAGGCCCACCTTAGCCCCAAACCCGGCCAGCCTCCCGATTCCGAAAAGCGTCGCTCTGTCACCTCTCCTTCCTTGCCTCGGGTTTCCTTTGAGTCGGCCCTGCCCGAGGATGTCTGTCTTTGCAACCCTCAAAGTCAGCTTGGCCAGGGCTTTCAGTCCTGTCTCTCGAATCCCGGAGCTCTCCGAATGGAGAGCCGCACTATCCCCTAACCGATCCCCACTCTCCCGGCCCGGCGGGGATCGCAGGCCACTCCTACCTGCAAACACAGCGGAGCAGTAGGCATCGCTGATGTCGGTGTCTGGGGTGTGGACGTTTTCGGCATAGAGGATGAAGACCCTCAGCATGACTGGCGCGAGTCAGGGCTCCGCACGCCCAAGGGCGCGGAGAGGGCTGAGTAAGGTCGTGTCCAGCCGAGTTGCAGCTCGTGGGTCTCCTCAACGGAGAGGGGTGGCAGAGAGAGGCCGGTTCAGATCACTGGCTCCCTTCTCGCATCTGCTGCTCTTCAAGAAGAACTGGCCAGCCCCGGGCGGCTCCAGGGGGCTGCCTTCGGTCTCCGCCCCCGCGGCGCTTACCACGCGGGTCAGCGAGCCCTCGAAGGAGAACAGGGGTTTCTGCTCATCTTCCACCTTCGCCACCCTACCCAGGCTCAGCTGAGCTGTAATTCAATGCTCGAGCCGCAGACTCTCCCAATGACAAGGCATTTTGCACCTGGCCGTGGAACAGCGGACTGGGCGGCGGCCGTGATGGCCCGGGGCTAGACCAGAGCTCCGGGTGCCCCAAGCAATCCAGATCTCTCTCTGGGACTGGAAGGAGGCTCGGCCCCGCCCCTGACCTTCCACCTCCGGCCTTGCGAGGAGCTAGCTCGTCGCCTCCTCCCGCCGAGAAATTCCAGCACAATCCCGCGGAGCCAGCCGGACCGCCCTGGGTAGGAAGCGACATCCCGGGGACAGGCTGGGGAGCAAGCGCTGGGCTGGCGCCTTCCCCAAGAGAAGCGCCGGCTGAGGAATTTCATTGACTAGAAAGCGTCGGTCGCCTTTAAAGTTGTGTCCCCTCCTTTTCATGTTGTAAAAGCAGCCGCTGTTACTTTTGACACAAAAAGCTTAAAAGAAAGAAATATCTGAGTCTAGGGGAAAAAATAGCATTTGAATATTTACCAGATCAGGCTTTTTCCTGTGAATGTATGTATATATGCATGTTAATTACAGTATTTTACCATATATCTGAGGTCTTGTCCTGCTATTTCATGTAACATTTTCTTACATCATTAAAAATTTTCATAAACATTTTTTAATAACTACATAATTTTCTATCATATGAATGTACTAGATCCACAAAGCCTTCTCCAATTGTCACACATTTAGGCTCTTCCCAGTTTCTCACTATTACATTAGTGAGAAATAAGTTTTTGTATAAAAACTGGGATAGAAACCCATTTCAGTCCCCCTCTGCTAGTTCCTCAAATTGGATTCTGAACCTTGGAAAGGACGTGCCTTTTTTTAGGTCCTAGTACCTATTGCTACACTGCTTTCCCGGAGCTGTGTAGATGGGCCCTCCCAGCAGCAGGGTGACTCACCTCCTAAAGAGGGCAGCATGGGTGGGTTTGCAGCTGTCAGCACAAGCACCCAGGGCAGGAAGGGTCAACTGCTGACAGGGGGCTGGCTTGTCCCCATAAGGTGGTGCTAAGAGGGAGCAACACTCCCCCCAAGGGTCTGTACTTTTAAGATCAGGATAGCAAACATTTCCTGTGGTCACTTATGGTCTGCAGTTGCAATCAGTGTCTCCTTTATTTTTATTTATTTATTTATTTATTTATTTATTTATTTATTTTTGCCTCTAGCACAATATATGATGAGGAAGGGGGGAGTGTAGATTCAACCATTCATTTGACAGGTATATATCAAGTCCTACAACATGCCAGACATCAGCCTGGAGGGTGGAGACACAATGGTGGGTACAAACAGCATAGTCCCCATCATGGGCTGAATTGTGTCCTGCAAAAAATCCATAAGTTGGAGTCCTAATCCCCAGTTAGGAATGTGGCTCTATTTGAAGATAGGGCCTTTAAAGAGGTAAGTTAAAATAAGGCTGTTAGAGTGGGTTCTAATCCAATCTGATGGGTGTTCTCATAAGATGAGGAGATTTGGACACACAAAGAGACGCCAGGGATGTGCTCACAAGAGGAAAGACCATGTGGGGACACAGTGAGAAGACAGCTATCTGCAAGCCAAGAAGAGAAGCCTCAGGAGAAACCAAACCTAGCAACTAACAACTTGGTCTTGAATTTCCAGCCGCCAAAACAGTGAGAAAATAAATGTCTATTGTTTAAGTCACCCAGTCTGTGGTATTTTGTTATGACACTTTGACTTCAAGAAGTATCTACTTCAGTGGAAGAAACTGATACCTATGAAATAATCAAGCCAATCACAGGCCATTACAAATCTGTGGCCATAAATGGGTGGATGTGAAAGCAAGTAGCAGGGACCCAGGGGCAGTGACAGCTATTTTAGATGAGATCTGAAGGCCAATCAGGAGCTCATTGGATGAGACTGAGATTGGGGCAGAGGACAGGCGTGTTCTAGAGAGAAGGAAGAGAGCTCTCTGGGTCAAGGCCCTAGGAAGAATGAGAAAGAATATGACTAGAGTGCAGATTGGGAGGACCGAGGGTTGGAGGAGGTAAGGCTGTTGAGAACAAGCAAGGCCTGTGGGAGGCTACCGAAGGCCTGCCAAGTCCAGGGGAACAAGATCTGATTTACTTTTCAGAAAGCTCTCTCTGGCTGCTTTTTGGAGAATAAAGTGCAAGGGGCCAGAGTGGCGGCAAAGAGACCAGTTAGAAGTTACAGCAGAGGGTCATAAGACGTGATGGTGACTTGGCCCGCGGTGGCGAGAGTGGGGATGGAGCTAGTGAAGCTGGGGGAAGTAAGAGGGACAGTCTGCAGAGCAGGTGGAGTAGGTCAAATATCTTGCTGTCTCACTTGGTCATTACATGTTGCTGGAGGAAAAAACACCTTTGGCTTGGATGAAGTGATTGACTAAATTCATTCAGTCATTCACTTAAAACCAAGACTTATGGGGCGCTTTGTATGTGGCGGGAGTTTGTCTGATTCAAGTTTCAGAGAAGCATACCAAGTATGGGGTAAAATTTAATTTAGTGGAGAAGGGCAAGGCCCTGTTGATCTAAGGAAAGCCCCTATTATGATCTATTTTTGAAGAAGTACAGTTGGCTCTATTCAGATGCATAAAGTAACATGAACCTGCTCTAAGGCAGAACTAAAATTAGATCTAAGAAGCACCTAGCTGCTTGCAAATATGGTGTGACTAAAGCAGTTTGAAAAGAATCAGTTTTCTCTATAGGTTAAACATTCTCCTCGCAACTTCTCTACATCACTTATTCATGCAGTAGTTTCACTTCAGACTATTCATGCACAGAGCCCCTTCCGTACAGAAATAAGCCCTAGTGAGAATGCACCCTGACTGTATTCCTCTCTATGTAGGGCATGTTAGGGGTATTTTCTGTATTTAAAAGGACTATGTTCTCTGAGACCTCCCCTTGGTAACCAGGAAAGACATCTGACTCAAGCTGAACCAATCTGATGATCTCTCCCCAGAATCTGGGATTGAGACAGAGATGCTAGCCTCTGCATTTGGCTGGAGCCGGGATGAATAAAACTGGCAGCTCAGTAGGATCCACTGCATGGCCAAGTGGAGAAAGTTCTGCAGTCAGAGAAAAAGAGATCATAAGCAGGAGATTGGGTGGAAGGAACAGAGCAAGAAAGGTTGTACCTGGATCCAATTCCTCACAAGTCTCCCTGCCCATGAATTCTAAGAGATGGCCTTGGAGGTGGTTGTCATTAGGGGCTCTCAGTTTTCTATCTCTTCCTCGTCAAACACTTTCTCCCAACTCCTCACAAGTCGTCTTTGGAAGCAGAAGCCCGCGTCTCTCTCTCTCTGGAAACTTCAGAGAGCCAAGGCCCCTCTCTCCCCATCACTGTGCAGCATGGCCCAGATCCAGCCAGCTGGTCACTCTCCCAGGATTTGAAGCCCTTAAGGAGCTTCAGGAAGTAAGATGTGGCAGCTGCAGTGACAGCCAGTGACCAGTTTTTTCCTGCTGTAGGATGTAGAATTGCAGCTGTGGCTCCTGCTGCCCTGAGTCCTGTCCATTTCCTACATAAGGCTGCCAGCTTCCCCCCATTCTGTGAGCCTGCAGAGCTCTGTTGTGATCGTCTCTTGCCTCAGATGCAAGGCTTAGTTGCTGTTGCTTAACAGCCAAGAATCCAATGGACACACAGTGTTTTTCTAGTGAATCCTTCACATTTTGCTTAGGGTAACTTGAAGTATAGTTTTTTTGCTATAAAAGAACATCAGCCATGACATTCAAGATGTATTAAGCATCACCAGTGTCTTATATTTCTACCTACCTTCCCTCTTTTGGAGTTATGGTTGGGATCAGACTAGGAAAGAAGAGAAGGAGTGAAGAGTATGAGGAGTTAGAGCTTTGTTGTAACCCAGAAAACTCCTCAGAGGACAAGGTGGAATGTGTGTGTGTTACTGTCGGGGGAATTTTTATGAACCGGGGCGCACCTTCTACTTGGGGCATCATGAGAGAATAACTACCAGGGCCGCTATGTACTCATGTTTGGCTGCACAGGTAGTACACTGAACGCTGAGTGATACATGCTGACCCTCCTAGACGATAGCAGCGTCAAAGTCAGGATCTTGAGCTGGAGGCACTAAATAGGCAGGCAGTGAGCTTCAACTCAGGAAGGCCCTAAGGATGAATTCTATTCTGTAGATAGCCTAGCTGACATGCAGAAGATATATATCTTCAGGTAGCTGAATTTATTAGTCTTTTCCTTATGACTTCTACCTCTGTTGCCTTGATAAGTGTTCCGTGCCTCATCCTAAGGTTATATAAGGACTTACCTAAATTTATCTAGATTTGCTTAGATTTACCTATATTTACCAGTTGAGTTTGTTCAATTCTTAAAACTCTTGAGTTACAATTTGGTTTCTCCTCTGGGGAAGAAAAGAAATAAGTAGAGCACTTCCTATCTTTGGCAATTTACAGAAATATTTGAATCAAGGTCTTCTAGGCCCACGTGCCCTGTATCTGGGCAGAGGAATCTGGCGGGTCAGGATGTCCTGGGGGCAGGAAGTGGAGGTGGTAACTGTATTAAATCCCAGTTACCACATGCCCATTGGCAGCATCTCTGAGCCACGTTTTCTTCATTTGTAAGATGAATATAATCTGTTTGTGGTGAGGATAAAATGAAAATAAAATGTGTGCAAAGCTCTATTTAAAGGCCTTCCAAAATCAGGGGTGTCTTCTCAGGGCTAGATAAGGTTTTTGTTTGATCACAGCAGGTAAGAAATTATAGCACATCAGGATACAGAAGCCAGTCAATATATTTTATTCATCCTTTATTTCCTGTTAAATGCCAAAATGTCCACTCCTTTTCTGCCCTCTGCTAAAAGTGAGATTCTTTAATTCTCTGGATGGTCCAGGGCCATGGGAGTGGGCTTGTCTTGCTTGATCTTTGGGGCTGACAACACACAATACCTACTCCCCTTAGCCAAGTGTAGTAAGAAAAATCCCTCCACAAAGATACATTCACTTCCTAATCCCCAGAACCTGTGAATATTACTTTATATGGCCAAACACATGATGAAATAAAGGGCCTAGAGAGGAGGCATGTATCCTGGATTATCCCATTAGGCCCTAAATGCAATCACCTGCATCTTTACAAGAGCCAGGCAGAGGGAGGTTGAACAAGCAGAGAAGGCACTGTGAAGATGGAGGCAGAGACTGAAGCAATGGGGTCACAGGTCAAAGAATGACAGGCAATCACCAGAAACTAAAAGAAGCAAGGGATGGATTCTCCCACAAAGCCTCTGGTGGGAGCATGACCCTGCTGACACCTTGATCTTGGGACTTTTGGCTTCCAGAATTGCAAAAGAATAAATACATTTGTTGTTTTACTCACCACAGCTGTGACCATTGAGCAGCCATAGGAAACTAATACCCCGAGCCTCCTGGCAGTGGAACCAGGCCATTATTGAAAGGGCAGAAAAGGAAAGTCAGCTCTCCAACCTCACTGAGAAGCCAAGCGACAAGTTTCGACACTATTTTCCAATAGAAAATAGAAAGAAAGAAAAAAAAGCTGCAAAAGATTTTTAACAAAAGAGATCATCTGAACGCACGACATGATTTTACGTTGTCTGCACACAGATCTTTGTGAAGCTGGCTAAGAAACACAGTCCCTGGTCATACTCTGAGCATCTCTGCTTCCCCTGAGAAGAAAAAGTCAGGGTAGTGTCAGTTTCAATTTCCCAAGGAAGGGACCTTCCCGAGAATCTACCATAATAAACACAATAAACTTAATAAAATAGAAAAGTATTTATTTTTATCTGTTCAGGCCAGGCTGCTGATAGAGCAGAAAAGAGGGTACTCAGAATGAAGGGTTGGGGTCCTCTGGCCTGAAATTCCCCCTGAAAGCCCTCACCTTGAGCAGGGAGTGGAGAGCAGCCTGTCTGCTGAAAAGCACGGTGAAGTGCTCTGGTACTAAAGTGGGCAGGTCCTTCTGCTGCACAGTCCTCCTTTTGAATTAATTCCAGAGGGTGTGGAGTCTATACGCAAGATGATGAAAAGCAAGAATGCACGAGCGCAGCGTGGGAAGAACAGGAGGAAGAGCAAGCTTGTGCTTCTGAGGAAGCAGAAGGATCAAAACTAAGGTGATGGAGTGAAGGGCAGAATAGGAGTTAAACGTTTTATAAAGAGAGATTATCTCATCTTCTGAAAGAGGTCACAACATCCCAGGATGCACCAATCTTAGCAAATGTGAAGAAATCTGTTCCAGGTCCCAGCAGGGGAACAGTTGGGTCCTGGTGGTGGGTGGGTCCCTGCTAAGGTGCAGAATAAGAACATAGGCAGCGTTGATGCAAATGAGGGGGAACAGGTCTGAGGGGCCCCTGCTGTGATGCAGGGCAGAGGAGAGCCAGAGAACTTTCTGAAACTGTTGTACCAAAGGACTCCTGTCGATTTAGGAGGGGGCACCACCAGAAAAGGCCTAAGGGAATATTTACAGGAGTCAGGAGGGCAACAAACTGGTGCCATTTCCAGTCTTTCCTCCTTGGATGAAGGCTGGCACTTTGGAAATGAAAGGAAACCAAAAGAAGTGAACATTTGACATCAGTATTTCTTCAAGTGTGGCCTATTGAAAGGCCTCCTGCATCAGAATCTTCTGTAAAAAAGGAGACACCTAGGTTCCTTGCGCTCCTTGAACTACTGAATCAAAATCTCTGCAAATGGCTAGGAATCTGGCTTTTAAAAGCTCCCTAGTTATTTTTATGCAGACCAAAGACCAAGAACCACTGACCTAGGTATTGCCAAAGGACAGGCTCTAGCTCTCTAGATCATAGTCTAAAATGCCAGATGAATGCACTCTTGAATCCGGATGGAGTACATTTCAACGAGGACTGAGAACACTGTTTGTCTGAAAACTGACTCTAAGTGGAAAAAGACAGAGTTGAGAGGAGTGAGGAGAAGGTGAGGGAGATAAGATTCACCTAAAAACTGTAAAACCAGTAGGACAAGTAAAGAATAGTGGCAACAGTGTAAAAGGATGATTCTGGAGTTGGACAACTTGGACTCAATCCTTAGTTCTCTTTACCCACTAGCTGTATGGCTTTGGGCAACTCACCTTACCTTCTTGAGCCTCGGTCTTCTTATCTGTAAAATGGGGATGATGTGAATATCTTCCTCACAGAATAAGTGCTTTTGATGGTTAGCTCTATGTCAACTTGACTAAGCTAAGAGATGCCCAGAGAGCTGGTAAAATATTATTTCTGGGTGTGTCTGTGAGGGTGTTGCCAAGAGATTAGCACCTGAATTAGTAGACTGAATAAAAATCACCCTCACCAATGCAGGTAGGCATCATCCTATCTGTTGAGGACCTGAATAGGCTGAGTAGAACAAGGCCAGAGGAAGGGCGAATTTGCTTTTTGCTTGAGCAGGGACATCCCTCCTCTCCTGCCCTCAGACACTACTGGTGCTCCTGGTTCTTGGAACTTCAAACTTGGACCAGGACTTATACCATCAGCAACCTCTTCTCTGACTCCACCCCACGCCACTCTGGTTCTCAGGCCTTTGGGTTGGGACTGGGACTACATCACCAGCTTTTCTGGGTGTCTGGCTTGCATGTGGATCATGAGACTTCTCAGTTCCCATAATCATAAGAGCCAATCCCTCAATAATAAATGTATGTATTTATATATATCCTATTGGTTCTGTTTTGCTGGAGAAATCTCACTAATAGTGCTTTACATACATTATATGTGCCTGGTGCATAGTGAGCATTCAATAAATATTAGATATTACTAGTAATAAAATAGTTATTATGGAAATATGTAACAAGTATTTCATAGAATTAAGTTTGGAAATAAAGCCATAAATATTATATTCTCTGATATCTATAAAAATGTCGTAAACTTAGAACATTCAGGTTGCTAGAACAAAAGAACAGACTGTGTGGTTTATAAACAACAGAAATTTATTTCTCACGGTTCTGGAGGCTGGAAGTCTCAGATCAGGACGCCAGCATGGTAGAGTGAGGTCTCTCTTCCAGATTGCTGACCTCACATTGTATCCTCACATGGTAGAAGAGGGCCAGGACTATCTCTGGAGCCTTTTAAAAGGCACTAATCCCATTAATGAGGCTTTCAACCTCATGGCTTAAGCACCTCCCAAAGGCCCTACCTACTAACATTAACCTTTAGGGGTTGGGATTTCAACAAATGAATTTGAGGGTCCACAAACTTACAGACTATAGCAGAAGTATTTGAGGTTTTAACAGAAGGGGTATTTATACAAATCAAAAAAACTGACAAAAAATATTCCTTGTCCAAAGAAGCATAATGACCAGAAGGCCGGAGAGAGTCCTGCAGACCAAGAAAATATACCTCTGTGGGGAAATCCTCAAGACTTACACAAGAAAGACTCTAGGTGCATATTAGAGGATAGGAAAAAAATGGAGATGATGATTCTAGTGCAAGGGCCTGCTGAGGTGGTGAGGAGAGACTTCCACTCTCTGGATATTGGGGGAAGTTACACTAGCTCAAAGAAAAGCATCTGGTGATGTCTTGACTTATTTTAGGAACAATCTCATCTCTCAGAAGTAGAAGTGAGAAAGAAGGGACCTGCTACATGGAACCTAATCCTGACCAAGAACTGGTTGGAGAAGCAAGTGAAGAAGGGAAAAGCCTGGTAGAACCATCTTCAGGATGGATGCTGGCCATGGTGATGACCGGTTTTCAAGACCCAAACCCTGTGATTTCCACATGTTCTATTTACCAGACTTCCCCATGCCCAGAAAACCCACTTAATTCCTTCACCCTGGTAAATCCCCACCCTTCCCAAGAGCTTTCTTTCTATAGAACCAGGTAAGAGCAACTTCTTGAGAAAAACAAGACTAAGCCAAAGGTCTTACTGAGACAACAGGACAAAGCATGCTAGCATTTTCCTACCCAGAGTCACAGTACTTTACAAGTGCTCTTCTTTTGCCCCATCGATGCCCGATGTTTGATCCAGAAATCAGACTCTATTGACACCAACATTTAAGTACATTTTTCTCTCCAGGGTGATCCCCTTCAAACCTAGGCTCTGAGATCAACCTCTACTCATGTTCATCCAAGCCTCATATTCATTCAATTCTAAACAAGAAGTTTTAGAATTGGGTACTTGTCCAAGTATTTAGTTTGTTACACTTGGCATATAAAATAATGGGGCAAAAGATTAAAAAAATTATACCAAATGGCTGCTATAGTCCCAATATCTGAATCTGAAAACAAGACTTTTGTTGATAATCACAGCTGAATTTTCCTACTACTCATTCCATCTTCCTCTTCCTCTTTGCCAGCACAAAGCCTGGGCAGAAGAGTACTTGCTGATCTTGTCCTTATCAAATTCACACAGTTTTCCATTGACAAGGACTACTGGACAAAAGTTGTAAGGGGCACTCTCATGAATCTTCTGGGTTCCAAATACAGTCCTTCTCATCCCCACTGTGTAGCAGTAATCCAAGTTTTCCCTGGTAAACAAGACCAATCATGCATTGGATACAACAATCTCTTTTCTGTTGGTTCAGTGGCATGAGGGACCCCAAAAGGTGAGAGGGCAGTCTCAGATTCCAATTCATTAGAATTGTATACTGTTATTTCTCTTGGGCACTTGCACTTCCGAAAAGACTGAGGCCAAGGTCATAGATATGAGATGTAAAAATCTTTCAAGTGGGTCAGTCAGTGTAATAGTAAGAGGGAACACTCCTACCTCTACTCCTTGGCTCCTGAAACCATGAATTCTGACCATGGGGAATGGTACCACATACAGGCCTCTAAGGCATATAAAGCATCTATATAACACACACACTTCTCAAGATGTCTCCAATTTATGCCATAACTAGTCTTTGCAGGTCTTTCCACCTATCAAGCCAGCTGCTTCTCGGTGATGGAACACATGGTAAAATGTGTATCTCCTTGGTCAAAGTGATGTTGGGTGTTATCCCATGGTAATGGGTAAGTCCACAAATGGGAAGGCAAATCTATTGCAGAACATGCTTCCCTGTTGAGGACAAAGCACTGTACCCTCCATGTTGGGAGGGGTTCAATATAGTTGATTAGCTATCAAGTGGGATACACATATCTCACGAGAGTGTGTCAGTCAGGGGCTCCTCACCCTTACCTTGAAACTCCTTCAAAGTTGCCATTGAGGCCTCTGATTCTCCATGCTTGTTTTAATTGTATACTCTTAACTTTTATTTTCCTTAAATATGCTTACTGGAACAGTAAGAAACCAAATACTCTTTGTAATCACTATTGTTGTCATAGTGACTTAAGCGCCACAAATACTTGGTCTTCCAATTCCTGCCTTCTGCCTGCACTTCATTTCTTATGCCATTGGTGATAATTTGAATTGTGATAACATTGCATACCACAGATTGTGTCCTATTCACCTCTAGCAAGGAGGCTATCCATGTACTCATTGGCTGTATGACCAACACAACCCCAGAACCCAATGTTTAAAACTTCTTTTGAAATAATTATAGATTCACAGGAAATTACAAAGAAACATGCAGGAAAGTCCTATGCACCCTTCCCCCAATGTTAACATTTTAAACAACTATAGAACTATATCAAAACAAACAAATAGCACTGGAACTCATAAAGCTTTTTTTATTTCACCAGTTTTATGTGCACTCATTTTTGTCTATATAGCACTATGCGATTTTGTTACCTGTAGCCTTGCATAATCACCACCATGGTCAAGATACTCAACTGTACTATCTTAAGATTTCTCATGTTATCCCTTTTATAGCTACGCCCATCCTTTCTCCCATTCTTAATCCTCAATAATTTGTTCTCCATCTTTATAATTATGTTATGATTTCATAATCATGTGGTATATCCTTTTGAGATTGGCTTTTTTTCATTCAAAGTAATTTCCCTGAGGTTCACCCAAGTTGTGTATCAGTAGTTTGGTTTTTATTGTTGAAAACCAGTACGTATGGATGTACCACAGTTTAACAATTTACCCACTGAAGGATATTCAGTAGTCTCCAGTTTAGGACTATTGTAAGTAAAGCTGTTATGAATACCCATGTACAAGTTCTTGTGTAAAAACAGGTCTTCATTTCTCTGGAATAAATGCCTCCAAGTAAAAGTGCTGAGTCACATGTAAGTCCATTTTTAGTTTTGAAAGGTTCTGTCAAACAATTTCTGAGTGGTTGTGCTATTTTTACATTCCCATCAGCAATGTAGGAATAATTGTTTCTCCACATCCTTGCTGGCATTTAGTATCATTACTATTTTTCATTTTAGCCATGCTGACAGTTGTGTAGTCATATCCCTTTGTGATTTCAATTTGCACTTCTCTAATAACTAATAATGTTGCACATCTTTTCATGTTTGTGATTGACATGGCCTCTTTGGTGAAATATCATGTCTTTCACTGATTTCCTAATTGGATTTTTTTTAATTTCAAGTTTTGAGACTTTTTTATGTTTTAAGTAAAGGCCTTTGCTGACTCTGACTTGTAAATATTTTATGCTAGTTATAATTTGTCTTTCCATCTTTTTAACTAGGCCTTTAGCAAAATAAAAACTCTCCCTTTGATAAAATCCAATTTATCCATTTTTTTCCTTTTGTGCTTTTGGTGTCAAGTCTAAGAACTTGCCAAGTCCTAGATCCTGGAGATTTTTCATTATGCTCTTTTCTGAAAGTTTTACGTTTTGTATTTAATTAAATCCATGACCCATTTTGACTTTTTAATGAGGTATGAAAAGTTTAGGTCTAGGTTCTTTTTTGCTGATGGATGTCCAATTGCTCCAGCGCCATTTATTGAAAAGACAACTCCCCTTGCATTGAATTGCCTTTGGTTCTTTGTAAACAATTAACTGGGTATATTTCTGTTGATCTATATCCAGGTTTTCTATTCTATTCCATTGATTGAGGTGTCTTTCCGTTTGCCAACACCTGTATAGTAAGCCTTAACACTGGAAAGTGATTTCTCTACTTTATTTTTGTTGATTGTTTTGGCTATTTTAGGGCTTTTCCCTTTCCACATAAAACATTAGAATAAGCTTGTCTATGTCTACAAAAAACCTTGCTGGCATTTTGATAGAAATTGCATTAAACCTGCAGAACAATTTAGGAGAATATTAACATCTTTGTTATCTTAAATTTGTCAATCCATTAACACAACAAAATCTCATTTAGGGCTCCCTTAGTTTCTTTCAGGAGCATTTTATACTTTTCATTACACAGATTCTATGCCTGTTTTGGTACACTTATACCTAAGTAATTTTCTTTGGAGCAGTATAGTATTGCATTTTTAAAAATTTTGGTTTCCACTTGTTTGCTGTCAGTACATATATAGAAATACAATTGACTTTTGTGTTAACCTTGTACCTTACTGAATCCATTTGAGTTCTTGGGAGTTTTGTAGATTTGTTGGAGTTTTCTGTGTAGAGTTGTTACCTACCTGCAAATTGAGTTTTATTTCTTCTTTCCAATGTGTGTCGTCTTCTCCTTGCAATGGTTACTACTCACACTATTATGCTGAATAGCAGTGGTAAGTTGTTCATCTCAGAAGGAAAGCATTCAGTCTTTCAAAATTAAATACGATGCTAGCTGTAGATTATTTTTTGGTAGGTCCTCTTTATGGAGTAAGGAAGTTTCCGTTTACTTTTAGTGTACTGAAGAGGTTTTGTATTTTTTTAATCATGAGTAGGTGTTAAATGTTGTCAAAATGTCTTTTTTTCTGAATTAGTTTATCATACAGTACATTACCTTAAGTTTCCAATATTGAACCAGGCCTTGCAGATCTGGAATCAATCCCTCATAAAAGGAGTTGAAAGTAATCCCTCTCTTATTTTCTGGAAAAGAATTAATTACCTGAAGATTTTTAAAATTCTTCAGTGAAACCATTTATGTTTGGAAGTATCTTTTTTTCTGAGAATGTTTTAATTACAAATTCAATTTATTACTATTCGGGTTTATTCAGATTCTATACTGCATCTTGGCTTGGTTTCCGATTTTCAAGAAACTTGTCCATTTCTACTAAATTGTTGACTTTGAGCATAGTTGTTCATATTTATTCTTTTAACAGCTGCAGAACCTGTTGTAATATTGTTTCATTCCTGATATTAGTAGTTTGTCTTCTTTTTGTTGATCTTGCTACAGGTTTACCAATTTTATTAATGGACTAGTTTCCTATTTTATTCATTTTTCCATCTCATTTTCCTTTTTTCAATTTCATTGCTTTCTACCTTTTATCATTTCTTTCCTTCCTGTTGCTTAAGGTTTATTTCAGTTCTTTTTCCAGTTTCTTGAGCTATAAATTGACTGAGATTTCTTTTATAATGTAAGCATGCTTAGTGCTATAAATTTCCCTCCACATACTTTGAGACTTTTTGATTTATGTGTGCTGTTTAATTTCCATGCATTTGATTTTCCTAGTGCCATTCTTCTTATAATTAAAGAAAAATATTCTGTATGACTGCAATTCTTTAAACCTATCAAGGTTTGTTTTATGGCCCAGATTATGGTCTATGTTGATGCATGTTCCATGGACACTGGCAAAGAATGAGTACTTTACTGTTGCTGGGTGTTCTCAGTTAAATCCCGTTGATTTGATGGTATTCAATACTTTCACCTTTGCTGATTTTCTAGCAGTTCTATAAATTGGCACGAGGACGTTGAAGTCCCCAACTATATTTGGATTCGTCTATTTCTATTTTTAGCTCTATCAGTTTTTGCTTAATGTATTTTGAAGACTGGCATATCTTCTTGGTGGATTGGTCTTTTTATCTTCATGTCCCTCACTGTCTCTAGGGATACAGTTGCTTTGAGATCTAATTTATCTGATATTAATATAGCCAGATAAAAAAAAAATCAGTTATCAGCCCTGTTTTAAAGATCAGTTTTCCTAAAACCACTTGCAGTACCAATTATTCTATCAGTCTAGGTCCCAATAAGAAATATTGTAGATATCATACTGACATTAGAATTTGAGGAAGGTTTAATGAAGGGACTATTTATAAAGGTACAGAGGAGCTAAAGGGGAACCACAAGTCGTGTAGCACCCTAGGGCTAGTAACAATAGTTCCTAGTTATTGGAACCCAGAAGAGCATCCTATAAAAAATGCAACCTTGATGCAAACAGTCATCTTTGGATGAGGAACAAAGCCAGACTGAGGTGACCCCACAGCAGGACAAAGACCCTGGCTTCACTTCTTCGGTTGTCTCCTGCCCTGGCTCATTGTTCAAACCCAGTCAGAAGTAAGGAAGCAAGGGATGCAGTCCACATAGATGAGCCTCCTGAGGCAAAAAGTAGGATGGAAAATGGAGGATGGTGGGTCTGGCGGAGCAAATAAAACATATCTAACAGTTCCCAACCCAAAGGACCCTGAGCTGATAACTTTTCTTAGCTTACCTCTGGGTTTACAGGACATGAAATCTAAGGAGAGGGTTATAATATCTAAAAATGACACTGTCCACAGTGGGAACATCCAGGACCTAGAAACACTTTCAGTGGACAGCCAGTGGTGGGAATGCCATGTAGAATATTCAAGTATACGAGGACTGGCCTTGATGACATCCCAAGTTCCCCAGCAGGATGACTGCTGCTGAGAGAGCTGAAACGAAAGAGCCTAAAAGTACAGAAACTCTAGCCAGTGTAGAGGTCCTAACTACTGGCATTAGAAATCAAGTAGGATGCAGAAAAAGCAGATTGGGGTTATCTGTGGGACATGACAGAGGCATTGTGTGTGTGGATGTTTAGAGCAAGGTTCAGGAAATGATCATGAACAGGAGTGTACTGGGTATCAACCGCAAACAAGAAAAGCAGCAATACCACTTTAGGCAAAGGATAATCATTAAACTGTTCTCTTCCATCAGTACCAAAGCAGATGACATGTACAAGACACTGTGTAAATGTGATTTTCTTAAATATGAAATTTAATCTCAAAAGCTGCAAATTTTCTGTTGACAATGGGATAAATTTCAAATTCCTTAGCACAACATCCAAAGCTATATATGTTCGAGAGATGCTGACAAACTGATTTAAACATAAGAAAATGTATTAGCTCTCAGAACCGGGTATCTGGAGGTAAGGAGCCTTCCGTATCATTGATCCAACAGCAAAAAGATGTCACCCTGGGTCCGGGTATGTACTGTTTCTCTGTTTTGCTGGCCACAGCACACATTTCTTCCAAAGCCTAGAGAAGTTTGTGGATGAAGGATAACAGCCAGCACTTTACTGAAGTCATTTATTAGTTCTAGTCGTTTTTTGACAAGAGTCTTTAGGGTTGTCTGCACAAAGTATCATGTCATCTGCAAGTACTGAGAGTTTACTTATTCCTTTCCAATATGGATGCCTTTTTATTTCTTTGTCTTATCTGATTGCTATGGCTAGGACTTCTGAGGAAAAAACAATTTAAACTTTTTAATAGTTACACTGTTGGCTGTGGTCTCAGTACTATATTCTATGATATCCGTAAAATGAGATACAGCTAAGCAATTTGTGATAGTTTAATTCTATCATCCTGATGTTCTTGAGAGTTAGAATTCTTAATAAAGGACAAAGACGACCTAGAAATAAGACAGAAAAGGTAAATAAAAACCTTAGAGTCATAAATTTGAACCAGAAAAATCAGTATGATCATGGTGCATTTTATCTTAAAAAAAAAAAAGAACATAGTATTTCCAAGTTCTGTCCACTGAACGGCAATAACCACAACAGAGGCAATGGATATCCTAAGTAGTTTACTCTTCCTTAAAGAAATGGCTGACTTCAGGGCTGGGGCATGGAGTATATCTGGTGAACCTATAACATCTTCATATATAGATAGTAAGGAACCTATAAAAACTAGTGCCACATTAAAAGGAACAAGGAATCAAATCAAAAAGGCCAAAAATGAGACAATCTGAGCATCAGTAAGGTTAATACTGCAAAGATTTTCAGTATCAAATATGCTAAATAAAATTCATGAGTTGAAATACTCAAATAGTTTATCACAGTTGGTGGATGCCAATGAAAAAACTCATTTTGAAAAAATTGGTAAATAAAAGCATCAAATATTTATCATGACTTTCTTAAACTAAGTAACCAAATAGCAAATGATAGCAAGTTTCTCTTTTCAGAAAAGTATTCTAGCTTATACATGAAGGAATATAGAATTAAAATATCACTGTTTTGTGAGGTCTAATAAATGTAGCAAAACTTTCAGTATCAATTGTTACTAGTATTCCAAAGAAAGCAATCAGGTATCTTGTGCCTCCTGATCAGAAGTCCACATCACTCTGAATCAGTCTTTCCAAAAACAAAGAAAAAGAACCAATTTCTGATCAAGTTTCTATATTCAACTACTAATTTATAAGATATACAGAGGTCAGGGAAATATGTTAAAATTACACTTTAGAGTTGCAATCAACAAAATTCAGACCGTGGGAAATCTTTCAGCGGTTCTTTTCAAACTCTGTGACGGACCAGTTTATTTTTCCTTTTCTATTTCTTCTAATTTCCAATCCATCACAGACTTAGAACTTTGTAAAATACCAAGAAAGATTTATAAAATACAAAGAAAAAGGAAATAAAACACATAAAAAATACAAATCCCAATTATTATTAGACTTAACAGACAAAATCACTGTCAAACTATGATAAAGTTTGTGAACACTCTCAATTTCTGTACTTAAGCCATCACAAACTGGTACTAAACAGCTCATGGAATGGCATCAGATGCAAAGACCACCATTTGAGCAGCATGGCTTTGCAGAACTGAATAATCTCATTTCTTCATCAAACAGATTCCGAGAAGAGAGTATATATACTAAAAATAATTTAAAGACTTATCAAGCTAGTCACAATGTATGGACCTTATTTGGATCTTGATCCAAACACAGTAAAACAGAACAGAAATCATTTAAGACAGCAGAAAATCTGAACTACATTTTATTTAAATAAAAAATACTTTCAATGATATATTGGCTATGTTAAAAAGAATTCTTCTTCTAGAAATACTTAATGAAACATTTTTATGGGTTAAATGGCATGCTGAGATTTACTTTAAAATAATATAAAGTAACAGTATTAAAAATATATATATTTGAATTTGAGCTGATAATTGTTGAAATTAGGTATAGTATATAAGGGTAAATAATTCCTTTTATATGTGTGATTATCTTCCACAATAAAATTAAATATTAAATATTTAAAACTGTAGAACCTGACTCATAAATTTCTTTTTAGTATTCAAAAGAAGCTTTTTTTAGACAAGCAAACTTCCATAGCATTCTGTGCCAGAAAGGGTCATAAAATCTAAAAGCTTTTATAGAGATGGTAATTGAATATAATCTTTTCTTGTTTTGGGGTCTAAATAATGAAATGATAGAAACTTAAAAGTAAGCTGCAATTCATCTGTATCCCTCAACCAACTAGTGAGCAGAAACTACTATGTAAGTAACATTCAATACGTGAAGGGGTAGTAGTACAGGTTTTTCTGAAAAAACAAAACAAAACAAAACATCTGGAACAAAATAAAATTGTATGCAAAGAGCATGTTTATTTTTAGAAAAACAGAAATCTTTTGTATTTGGAGTCCTATGATAAAAATTCCCAGTCTTAAAAGAAGAAAGCAGCAGAGAGGGACATTATTTACTATTTAACCAACTCTCAATATCTACCACTAGGATGAACACAAAAATCACCTTTGCTACTTTTATGCTTTAGCGGTTCCTTTTATTCTAATTTAGAATTCCAATTTCTAGGAAACTAAATTGAAGAAAACAAAAGTTTCACACTTAAATTCTTAAGATTAAATTTCAAGTGTGATCCAGACAAGATTTAAGAGGCTTATAACGTCTCTGGTTTTAAAAGTCTCAGAAGCAGATCAGGAGGAGATTCTTTAAAAGCAAGTTTCTTTATTCTACTTTAGCTTGTTGGCACCTTATTCTCAACTTTTAACAGCTCTCCTCTCATTTATCATCTCATTTACCTATGGTTTTAATTAAAACAGACTCTTGGCATTCACAGTCTATCCCCATCCCCCTCCCATTCTTTAGTCTGTAGCATGAAAACTTTTCTCAGGCTGAGGCTAAGTCTGAACCGAGTATGCAGTGAATTTGGTGGGCAGCAACAGAAACGTGCTGCTTTCTGTTCTCTACTCCACTCTTGCTGACTGTCAGGTAACTCTTGTGGCTGTCATGAAAGAGACCTAAAAAAGTCCTGTTGTTTCCCTCCATTCACCCTCTACTAATCGGTGCATTCTAATCTTAGAAGAACTAAAAAAAATTAGATACTAAAGTAAGGCAAAGTCAGCTGACTTACGCCTGAAGCATGGCCTAATCTAAAATTTATAGTGCAGGGCTGTGCCCAGCATTTAACAATCTACTGTATTATTTTTTTGTACCCTTACAATTTCTTACAAACATATTAAATAATAATTCAAAAGTTTAAAAAGTGATTCTAGTGCTGCAGAGACGTAAAGGCTTCTTTGTCTTTGTACTTTCAGGCTAATACTAAATGACTTGCAAGGAGCTACCTTAAATGTGTCTGGCAGAAATTATAGATATATCTAGAAGCAGAAAAAAAAAAACCCTTCCCAACACATTAAAAAAAAAAAAATCAAGTAGAATTTTATTCAAACCTAGCTGGGCCACACATGCTGCAAATTAATTTTAGCCAGGAAAAAAAAAAGTTTTAAGAAATCTATGACTTATACATGGACAGCTGAAGAAAAGTAAAACACTGTCATGCTATTAATACATGAAGAATCCCCAAACATCCCAAACCATAGTTGTATGGTCATAAAGAAGAAGCCTGTTGGCAATTAGAGGCAAATAAGTCTTTAATAAATCAGCCACAAACACACAAGATGGTATTTTAAATATACAGTAGGAACATTTATTTGAACACTTCTAAAAGATATTTCTCCATGCCTGATGATTTGATATAAAAATCAAACCCATCATACTTTCCCCATCAGTCTCTACATCAAGGGCAATCAGAAATTTGTACAACATGAATATTTGCTTCTGAAACAAAAATTACAAATTAAGTGATAACAAAAATACACAAATCAACTGGACCCTAAACAAATTTCTAACAGTTTTTTCCCTTTCCCCCAATCACCTAGAACTTCTTTCTTCAACTTCATTCTGCTCCTTTTCTTTTCTTTGCTTGGCCATGAACTTCTGTTAAAATCAATTTGCAATACAAAATATTTATTAGATGTTGCTCTGCTGTGTATACAAACAAATCTAATATATTTCATTGTACTTACAAATTAAAAGAGCCTGAGCCTATAAAATAAAGATTAGAAACACAGTGCCTTATGTTAACACTCCTCCTTTCCATTCATCATTTCATCAGTCATCTAATATTAATGATATATACCAGGCATTAGGTTTGGTGCCTGGGGACTCACTCAGTGGTCAAAAGGATAGGTAAGGCCCTTTACCTCATGGGGCTTATGTTCTAGTGGGAGAAGAGAAACACAATTAAAAAAAAAAAAAAAAAAGATAATTTTGGGTACTGTGAAGTCCTATAAAGGAAAAATTAACAAAGTAATTAATTGAGGTTGGCTCTTTTTTTGTGGGGAGAGGTCTTTCTTAGGCAAAAGCCTTTCTGGGAAGTGGATATTTAAGTAGAAACCTGAAAGATGAGAAATGACCAGCTATGCAAGTGGGACTGGGAGAGGGCAAAGGAATAGAAACATAAAGGAGCAAAGACAGCGACAGGGCTTTTGTGTATGAAAAATAAATGGAGCTAGAAAAATTGAAGCATAGTAATTAAGAGCTTGAGTCTAGAATAAAACAGAGCTGGGTTCAAATCCTAGGTCTGTCATTAACTAGCTATGTGACTTTGGGATTAGATACTTGGCTTTAGATAATCTTTAAGCCTGTATCCTCATCTGTAAAATTGGAATGATAGAATCTACCTCATAAAGTTGATGGGGGGGGGGGGGGGGGGAGGTGCAATTAAGTAAGTTTCCAGAGAATAAGAGCTCAATAAAGTCAATATGGAAAATGTATAAAACAACTCTGTTTCTAACAGGAGGAATCAGAATCATAACTGATGACGATTCTCTAGAGTAGCACTCCCTGAAGATGTGGACAACATGAAAAAAGGGAGGGGGTTATGATTCAATCAGTTTAGGAAATGGGTTAGTTAAGTGGTTCTTACTGGCTAGACAATTCAGAAACCTGAATATGCTATGTTGCTCATGACTCTGCAAGAGCATATCAGAATACAGTTTCCCACAATTAATGAACTGCCACATGGGATTAGTGATCTGCAGAATCTACTCTGGCAAATACTGCCTCAGGAAAGAAAGACTAGAAGTTACCAGCAAGGTACAATGAAAGAGAGGAATAGGATTCTGAATTCAAGAGAAATCAACTGGCACAAACCTTCGAAAGTTCTCCCTAAGGGAAAGAATGTACATTTTGGGTGGACACTTAAGTAGTTCAAGTAAAATACCATCTCCTGAAGATTTTATGAGTTAAGAATTAAAAAAAAAAAAAAAAAATTACCTCTGTATTTTGCTTATGACGTGTACTCTTGCAGTGATTTGTCATTGCTTTTTCACCTGAGTAGAAGAGGGAACAAATTGGACAGAAGAATCCAGGCTTCGGTACAAGAAAGTCTAAATCTAGAGGACAGGAAGAGAGAGGGGAAAAAGAAAGAAGAAAAATGTATAATAATTTATCTATAGCCATGTTAATTTATCTAAACTAAGCACAATATGTATATTTACATACAAACATAATATACACTACTATGTATCTAAGGACCAGGAACAATTAAGCTTTTAAGCACAAAAATAAGGTCTTTATTTTATTTTTAAACAAATTCTATAATATTCCAGAGCCTCCAGGAATGCAGGGAATTCCTTCAAAACAGCAATTCATTGGAAAAGAAACTCCTAGGGATCCTTTGAAATTATCCTCTTTGGAATCTCCTATTAAAATAAAACAGGAAAGAGAAAGGATAATGGACAACTACCTGCTTGAGGAATATTCTGACAAATAAGGAACCCCTCAGATCATCTTAGCTAGCCACGTACAAAGTTTGTTAGCTAAGCTTTTCAGTGTGTTCTACTTAAATGAAATTTCTTCCTGATCAAGTGTTAATTTAATTCTTACCAGAGCAACAAAGAAAGTACCAGAAATAATAATAAAAAAGACATATCCCAGACTTCAAGAGTGCCATGAATGAAAATATCCTTGCTAGGTGAAAACACAGCCTATTAAACTTTACAGAAATGCCAATGTGTACAACTTGCTAATTTCCACTCTAAAATAATCACCTAAGCAAGGTTATTCAATTACTCATCTAATCAACAGAACCTTCATTATGGTAGTGAATTTTTATTTCATATGGATAAGGAAAAAAATGTCATTATTACTTTACCTTCAGAGACATCAGCTGCTGCTGATTTCCCTAAAGGAGAATCCTCAATCTTCTTGCGTTTCCGTTCCGGTTCTGAGTCCTTAAAGCCAGATTCTTCATCAACTAAAGTCATTAAATTTTTTAAGGAAGAAAAGGTTATTAAGAATAGATTTATAGATTTCGTAAAGCTAACCTTAGCTAATCCCTTCCTTCAGAGATTAATATATGACTCACCTATCTAAGTAAATTTTCCTTGGTTAACCTCACCTGACCACTACTCCAAGATTTATTTCTTTGATGTAAGAAATAAATGGGTAGATTTTTAACCTCATTAAGTAGATTTAAAGGAAAAGAACTAAAGCTAACAGATGATTTTATTAATAAGTTGTTCTAGAAAGAATTTAAAGGGTAATGAAAGTTATTCAATTATTACTGTCAAGAGTTAACTTTTGTATACAAAGTTTGGGTTGGGAAATGGGGGTTAAGGAGAAAAGGACATGAGCACAGAATGATTCTGATGCTCTGTACCAACCAAAACCAATCAACAAAACAAACAAAACCCAAAAACAACCAAAAACCCCAAAGGAGCCTAAACTGATGGACTAAAATCCTTGGTTAGAATGAAGAGAAGAACAGAGGCAGGAGAATTTCAGATATCCCATGCAGCAATATTTTCACCGATATACCCCCTAGGCCAAGGGATATAAGAGAGGAATAAACAAATGGGACTATATCCAATAAAAGCCTTCTGCACGGCTAAAGAAAACATCAACAAAATGAAAAGGGAACCAACCAAATGGGAAGACACATTTGCCAATAACTCAGACTAGGGTTTGATCTCCAAAATATATAAAGAACTCACATGACTCCACACCAGAAAGACAAACAATCCAATTAAAAAATGGGCAAAGGACCTGGACACTTTTCCAAGGAGGACATATAAAGGGCCCATCGACATAGGAAAGAATGCTTAACATCATTAGCCATTAGAGAAATGCAAATTAAAGCCACAATGAGATACCACTTCACACCAGCCAGAATGGTCATCATTAACAAATCAATAAACAAATGCTGGTGAGGTTGTGGAGAGAAGGGAACCCTAGTGCACTACTGACAGGAATGCTGACTGGTGCAGCCACTGTGGAAAATGGTATGGAATGTCCTCAAAAAACTAAAAATGGAGCTGGCTTTTGATCCAGGGAGTCTACTGCTGGGATTATACTCTAAAAATCCTGAAACACCAGTTCAAATAAACCTATGGACTCCCATGTTCATAGCAGCGTTATTTACAATAGCCAAGTACTGGAAACAGCCCAAGTGCTCATCAGTAAATGAGTGCATCAAAAAACTGTGGTACAGCCCTGGTCGGTGTGGCTCAGTGGATTGAGTGCCAGCCTGCAAACTGAAGGGTCAGTGGTTCAATTTCCACTCAGGACACATGCCTGGGTTGCAGGCTAGGATCCCAGTAGGGGGTATGCAAGAGGCAACGACATACTGATGTTTCTCTCCCCCACTTCCCCTCTCTAAAAAGTAAATAAACAAAGCCTTAAAACAAACAAACAATGATGCAGTTACACAGTGGAATACTATAGAGCAGAAAGAAAGAATTCCTACCCTTCACAACAGCATGGATGGAACTTAAGCTAAGTGAAATAAGCCAGGCAGTGAAAGATAAATACCACATGATCTCACCTGTAAGTGGAACCTAATCAACAAAACAAATGAGTAAGATGGAACCAGAGACGCGGAAATAAAGAACAAACTGACAGTGACCAGAGGGGAGGGGAGAGTGGAATAATGGAGGAAAGAAAGGGAAGGGGCAAGTCAAGGAACATGTATAAAGGACCCATCGGGCATGGACAATGGACTGAGGATTGACAGTAGGAGTGGGGGGTGGGCAGGGCAGGGGAGAGAAACAGGAAAAAGTGGAACAACTGTAATTAATAGTACAAATAAAAATAAAAGATATTACTGAAAAATAATAATGTCTAAAAAAAGAAAATACAAATTTTAAAGCCCAGCAGAATTAATAATATGTAAGAAGCACTCTCGACACTGCATAATATGATTGTGGGGGAAGACAAAAACAGAAACTGGTTCTAAGCAACCTTGGTTACTCCTCAGTAGCTGAAACACCTTACACTGTTGCATAGTACTTGACAAATCCCTTTCACATAAATGTGATTCATTTGGCATTTATCTCATGTGAGATAGACTACTGAAATCATTATCATCCCCATTTCTTCACAGACCAAGAAAACAAACCCAAGAGAGGAAGAAACTGATATGCCCAAGATTGCCTGGCCAGTAAATGAAAAAGGCTAGAACCAAGACTTGGGACTTCCAGTTCAATGTTCTCTCAAGGCAACTAGGCTACCTTTACCAATCTGAGGTTGCAAGGAATTATGATATCATTACTTATTCTTCTCCTATTCCTTGAATTTTACTGGTCATAAAGCCCTTAAGGGTCAATACAAAAAGGCTGTCTCCCTTTTCTTGACTTGATGGTTAGAATAGCCTCCAGTCTCTTCCTAAAAAAATTTTATCCCTTCCTCAAAGTAATAAACCTTTCCAAACACATCTGCTCCTGAAACTCTAACACAGGTATCTCATAATGGTTATCAATAATTATAGAATAATTTAAACAGAGCCCTGGCAGCATAGCTCAGTTGGCTGGCATTGTCCCCATACGCCAAGGTTGCAGTTTCGATCCCTGGTCAGGGCACATACAGAAGACAACCAATGAATGAATAGGTAAGTGAAACAACAAAATCAATGTTGCTCACTAGCTCTCTCTCCAATCAACAAAATAAATAAATACTAATTTATATAGATTAAAACAATTATTTTAAGTTTAAAAATGATCTTAAGCTAGAAAACACACTCAAAACATACTGTCTCCCCATTAATGAAAATAAATTGTTATTGAACCAGTGACCTTCTGCTTTGTGGGGCAATGTCCAACCAAGCCACATCAGTCAGGGCTCTATTCTTCATTCTTCAATTAAACCACTATGGCTTGGTATCTAAGAGAGGTTACAGAGAAGAGACAAAGAGGAGTACCCATTTGAGAGAGCTTCAAGAAAGAGGGCATGATCAATAGTAACAAATGATGCAGAGAAATCAAATAAAACTAAATTAGGAAGTAATAATCTTAAATTAAGTTTCACAACAACCCAATGGAGGCTCTCTATCAACACCAGTTCAGGAAGGTGGTTCAAAAGAAGACAATATAACCAGTTCAATGGGAGATGAAGAAGTAAAATTATTTAGAAGAAGGTGTTCTTTCTAAATAATTTGAGAAATGAGAAAAGATGGGGACTAGAAGGATCCCAAATTAAGGGCATGGTTTTTAAATGGAAAAGACTTGGGCATATTTTATGTGAAGAGTCTGTATAGGTAAAATACAAGCTGGCAGATTGGAGATCGTATATTTGCTCTTGTAAATATGAAATGAAAGCAAGGTTATCCAGGGAGCAATAGGCTAGGTGATGCAGAGAGGGGGAAAAAGACTTATATTACAGCCAGTTAGGAAATAGGAAAGGAAGGAGGTCTATAACAGACTGTGGAGCAGCACTGAGGATGCAACTATGATCAGATTCAATGAACGTGGACTAAATCACAGCTGGTATTTTTTCCTTAGAGAAGATAGAAAAGCAAGAGGGCAAGGAGGGTGCTGCAAAGAGAATGGTACAAGGGCTGTTTAAGTTATTTGGGTAGTTGATTTTTTGCTTTACCTCTCTGAATCAATAAACTTGAGATCTGGAACAGTGTGCTTTTTTTTTACCTACCCTTTTAAGCATTTTTCAAGGAATAGACACAACAAAAAAATACTTGCTGCATGAGTAGAGAACTCTCCTTCACTTAGACAATGTTTCCTATTTGTTTCAACATAATATTATTAATGTTATTAAGACACCTTAATTCATTGGCTGGCTGCTTGGCAGCATCCACAAAGCAACAGATCTGGTCTACAAGTAAGAGACAGTTGTTAAATGATCTTCACTTGATACTGCAACATGGTCAGAATAACCTTTCATCTTCTATTATAATCAGATTATCTATCATTCTGTTATTCCATTTTATTATGTTCTGCTCTCTAATTACAAAGATAAAAAATCTTGATACAGATCTAATCATGATTAAGGCTGCCTTCCCCCTCACCACTCTATTTCACTGGTTTTCTGCCCATCCCCTTCCCCCATCAATCCTGCTTTACCTTCACTAATTTGGTAGGCCTCTTCATCCTGTTCTGGTTCGGTCTCAACAGTTTTTTCCAATGGTGGTGTTTTCCCAATTCTAACTCTCTTGGTTGGCATTTTAGCTTTAAAAAGAAAGTCTAAGTTATTGCTACAGTAAGTATTTAAATTGCTTTTAACTCTGAATGACAATTTTAACACTTTTTTTGCAAACAAGATAATACCCAAATTTGGGAAGGAAACTTATTTTTGATATAAAAGAATTCTATTAAAAAAAATTCAGCATTGGTCTACACATTCTCCTTTTATTTTCTGATTTATCTTGTTCAAAACTATAACTTCCTACCTGCTTTCCCCAAGAAGCTTATGCATATTTTTCTGTTTTGTTCCACTAACTTGTGGGACGTTCCCTAATATTTTTTATTCTTAGTTTGGTTAACTTTTTCAAGATTTCCTTATTGGAAATTATTTTATCTCCCTCAAGTCCAGAAACTGAGCTGGCTTATTATTCTACACCCTCAAAATATTAAAAATGAAAATGGTACCTTCATGAAATTTTCTAAATCTTAAATCTAAGCAAAAAACTGGGAGGCAGTCTGATATAAACACATCCTTATCCTTAACCACAAACTGGTTTTCCTAATAATGTAAATGTACCATTTTCATTCCATTCTAATTTGGGTACTCTAGTTTGGTTTTTGGTTTTGTCATCTTTTGAGGCACAGTAACTTAGGTTAGGTCTATTCAGTAACTAAGAGAAATTCGTGAAAGTTGTATACACTTCTTTAGAAAATATCACTTGCTGTATCTATTTGTTAGCTTCTTGTATCAATATAGAGTGAAATTATTAGTAATGCTGCAACATATATTTAAACATTTTAAATGTAATATCCTCATAAAACATAAAAAAAATTACTTCTTATCTACCTGCTAAGTGTCTTTCAATCATGGTTTTCAGATCTTCTTCCAAAACATTCTCACTTATTGGACCCCCTTGGGACAACGCTTCAAATTTTGTCTTCCTTGTGTCCACAGCTCTCTTTTTCCTATCCCCTCTTTTATCTGTGGGATGGTCATATTTGCTTTGTGCTAACTCAACTTTTAAATCTTCTCCATCTTCCTCCTCTCCAACTTCATCTACAGTTACAAAATTGAGTTCTTCTTTAAGGTTGTTAAAATCTGCCAGAGAGTCTTCGTCCTCTTCAGTTACTTCATCCAAAGTCACTAAGTGCAGATCACTGCTGTCATCCTGTATTTCATCTACAGTAACTAAAGTAGAAGGGTCTTCAGGCATCTGAGAAGAAATAAATCCAATGGAATCCCTTCCAGGATTTCCCTCATTTCCTTTAGTATTTAAAGTGGCAAAACTGAAGTCTGCTGACTCATTTAAAGGTAACTCTTCTACTTCTCCAATTTCATCCACAGTTACCAAGCGTTCCTGTTTGAGAAGATCTTGCTCTTCAGCCACTGACAGTACAGTAACATCTTTCGGTTCTCCGTGGGAAATGCAATCATCTTGATCAATTAACTCATCTAATGTAAGAAGTGAATTTGAATTTTTTACCATTTCTTCCATATTTATTTCTTCTTCATCAATTACTTCGTCTACAGTGACTAGAGCTTGTGCGAGATGTGCAGCTGCATCTTCCTCTTCCCCAATCTCATCTAATGTTACAAAAGATAATTCCCCCTCAACAACATGAGGGACAGAAGTTTTCCCTTTCTTCTTCTTTAAATTAAGTTCAGAGGAAGGGATATTTTTGAAAGCTTCTTTCCTTTTTCCCTTTAGTGGATTCTGCTTGGCTTGCAAAGGATTCACTTCTTCTATAACCTCATCCACAGTAACAAATTCATCCAAATTAAATGGAAATAATGGTTCCTGTTGGAAAGGTATTTAAAAAAAATTACAGAATTGTGAATAATTACTGATTAAGTGGCTAGGTTTCAAATAGTCCAAGTAAATATGCATGAAGTATCATTTGTGAGAATATCGGTGCAGAGAAGTTTCCTGAAGGCTGAAATTAGTTATTTTTAAAAGCCCCCAAAAACGAATTAGCTAAAATTCACAAAGTAAACAATGCCAAGTGTAAAATCCTAGCAAAAACAATCTAATTCCACATTAATTTCAGTAAGACTAGAATTATTTCCTAAATGATGTACAAGTTTTAAAATTATGCACAAAAAACTACATTTATAGCATTTACCAAACAATTAATATACTGTAAAGAGCTTACTGTTCCACATGTTAAATATCTCAATGTAGCTAGAAGTAGATACCTAGACTGTTCTATTGACAAATTTATATATAATACATTTTTTAAGATATAAAGTTCATACATTAATAAAGTTATATGGAAAATTACTGACTTAATACCAAATATTACTACACTTCAAAAAAAAATAGTATCTGTAATTTGAAAAAGAATGCCAATACTAAAGAAAATAAATTCTCAGCAGGCTTCTTATATATTCAGTAGGCTAACAACGATCAATTGCTAGTACAAATGATAATGATACTTGAATATATACCCAGTATTTTGGTGGGGGAGAATCTGTAAGCAATTGTATTATCAACTTAATAAGTCAATGGAACTAACCATAGCCTTACTTTTGCTGCTTATATTAACATTTCCCCTTGCCCCAATAATATAGGCCCAAATTCCTCCCCTAAAAGAGGAAGTAATTAAAATGACTGAAAAAATTCTATGAATGGTGAAAATCTAAAATAGTAAACAACCAAATATAAAATGTAAAGTGGATGTTTGGCAGTGTAACTGAGTACCAGAAAAATAGATCTTAGCACCCATCCATTTATCAAAATGACCACATTTTTGGAACTGTTGCAAAATGAGGGGTAAGACTCCAGTCAAATGCCAGTGTCCTTCTCACATGATTTTATTCTGTTTATAACCTATTCTTGTCAATATGAGATTGCAGGTATTTTCCTATTGTAATTTTCTTTCTGTCCCTGGGTAACTTTTTGCCCCACACCAAGAATACAAAATGCCTAGTTCAAGACCAAAAACAAACTGGTGGTAGGGTCCAAAGAAAATAAAACATCTCGTTTCTATCCTTTGCTCTAAAGCAATCTAATTATTAAGAAAGACAAAAGTTATAAGGTAGACGAACTCTTCCATGAATGGATAAAACAGAATGGTTTGTGTTAATAAACTGTTTCTCACCTCTTTAGATTTGGAACTTCTACCAGTGGTGCTTTTAGGATTCTTAGTGTTTTGACCAACCAAAGTCTGAAATATCAAGTAAAAAATACAGAGAGAAAAAAATTTACAACTAGGTTATTAATGTTCTTACAAAAGAGAGAGAATTCGAGCCACATTATCCAAACACATTCAGTTATGCCAGCGATTTTCAACTGGTGTGCCACTGTACACTGGTGTGCCGCAAGAATTTTTAAAACATGCAATACCAGACTATTTAGTCAGGGGCACTGGCCTCTTTTCCTTTAGACTGTCTAAAAAAAAAAAAAAAAAAAAAGACAACAGCCAACACAACAATAGCCATTCAGTGTGAATGAATCAAAGTTACACCAATTTTCTTTTTGTCAGATCGGCAAAATACGTATTTTTTAGTGTGCTGCACAGAGAATTTTAATAATTAGTTTATGTGATATGTGCCTTAAGATGAAAAAGGTTGAAAATCGCTGAGTTATGCTAATATTTAACAGGTATACCAAACTAAGTCAACGGTTATTTAACAGTATTTAGAAGTTGTAGTTAAATTCAGTTTTACTGACCTTTCCCAACAATGTCTAAGGTGGCAATCAATAAGCTGATAAATGAAGCTTCAATTTAAAAGAGAAAATAGTTTCCCATTCAGAAGTAGAGTGCTGAATCACCTCAGAGACTCACTGCACACTTTATTTTTAAACCACAAAGTTATGTTTCTGACCACATTTTATCCAAATAATGATTTTAAAACCTGGTAATTATGAATTTGAGCTTATTATTCTAAATGTCTATTGGTTTAGATCAATGGAATCAGAAAGGGGAAAAAATGGGAGCTTGGGAGTGAAGTGGAGACAAAAGTATAAAACAAGATTACATCTCCTACTCCATAGCTGTAACAGGAGAGCTAATCACTTCAAAATACACTGAGCCATTCTTCCTACCCTCCTCACCTTATTGTTGCTGTCATCCCGTTTCATGATGGAAGATCTAGCCTCTGTTTCCTGAGACTGTTTTGTAATATCCCTGTAATCCAGTTTAGAATCCTTGTCTTGCAGGGCTGAGATCCTTCCACTGCCTCCTCTGGTAATACCGCTCTGAGTGGGTTTGAGTTTACTGATGCTTTCAGCCAACCTGGCACTTGTAGGTTTAAGACCTGATTCCTTGACTGAAAGTTTCTTTTCAGCATTTATTTGATCTCTGAGTACAGATTTTAGAAAACTTTTCTGGCTTTCAGATTTTGATGTTGTAGTTTTTGCCTTTGGAGAAGACACCATACCAGCCTTGTTGCTTGATTTGCTGCTAGGTGCACTTGATACAGCCAGCATACTAGTTTTACTAGTTTCATCAGGTTTATTGGCCTGACCCACTCCTTTATTTGGATATGCCTTGATCACAGTGTTTTCTGCAGGTTTTTCTTTAATTGCTACTACAACCTTTTCTAATTTCTCTGCAACAATCCTAGCATCATTCTTTTCAGGCTTCTCTGTTCCTATTTGCAGATCCATTTTGGTTTCCTTAGTATCAAATTCATTCTCCTCCTTTTCATCCACGTTGCTCTTTTCAGAAATTCCCTTTTTGCTCATTGTCTTCTCATCCCCAGTGGAAACTCCTGGTACCAAGGCCACAACACACGTAGATGGTACTATTTCTGCAACAGTTTCATGTTTGTCCACTTCAGCAATAGCTTCTATCATAGCCTGTGTAATCCCAGAAAAGAAGTCTTCTGCTTCAGATGGAGATTCTTCTAGAATTCCTTGGATGTTCCTTTCTTCTATAAATGTACTGTCAGATGCTGCTAACCCTGTTTCAGGATTAATCATTTCTGCCTCTTCCTTCCCAAAGTCACTGGTATACACCTGCTGATTTAAAACGGATTCCTCTACATTTTCAGTGAATAATTCAATAGTGGATGGAATGGATGCTACCAAAGGAATTTCCACTTTGACCTCCTCTCCTTGAGTCTCAACTTCCAACGTTTCAATAGCAAAGTCAGAGTCACATAGTGTTTTTTCAGGTTCTTCCTCACAAGACTCTTCCTGTTGTACAGGAGTTCCTGTTTGAACGCTGGTAATAATTTCTTCTTCAACCTCACTAGGTCTAACAGAGGGACTATCGGTTGTTGTTTGCACCTCACTTTCATCAACTGGATTGTTTTTCAAGTCAGGGCTAAAAGTATTTAAAAACAAACAAAAAAGAACACAAACAAAAACACAAACAAAAATCAAACTATGATGAGAATTCAACCATCATAAATAATCTTGTTGATGCCAATTGTTAAGACTTCCTGATGCATTAATAATAAGCACTGGGAAATCCAGCCAATCAGCATTAAAGTGGTTAAAATGTTTTGATGTAAATAATGTAAACAATATAAAAATTTTAAAGAGATCCTCCATTGCATTGAAGATTTCTTTTTAGTTCAAAGGAAATGGGAAAATTATAACCATTGTAGGATCCTTGCACTCATTTACAACCAATTTTTTTCCTTCTGTGTCAAGTTTGCATCTGACATCGAAAGGCTGAATGTGAACATTTCAAATTATTAATAGGTCCTATCTTTCCAACAGTGGTAAGTGAAATAATAAAATGTGTACAGTTCTATAATAAAGATAATCCATGCATTGAAATTTTAAATATTGTAAATCAACCTTACTTAAAAGGACATAAATAGAAACTGGTAGAAAGAAAAGGCCATACTATAAACCATGTCATTTCTTTATTTGTTTTCTTTTTTTCTGATAAGAAAGATTTGTTTTTAATTTCCCAAGAACTGTATTTCTAACTAATACTTAAAACTTTCATTGGAAGTATTTTTTAAATCCTCTCTCTTGGAGATTTAAAGTTAGAGGTGAAACTGATAGAATCACCCTAACACAAATATGTAGTTTTATTATAAAATATGTGCCTTTGGCTGTATTATGAGAAGGAATACTTCTCATAATATTTACAGAGAATAATTTAAAATTCCAATACATTACTTAAAAATGTTAAGTAAAATTATTCATAAGAAATTGAGAGAATGCAAATCAAATATATGTAATTGATCTTATTTCATCATGGTCTTCCCAAATCTAAAGTAAACAAAAGTATGATTCTGTGATTCAACTACTTTCACTGAGACAGACACATAATAAACTATATTAATCCTCCAAAGATCAGATACAATCTTGAAGAGTAACATGGAAAATTCAGGCTCCTAAAGACAGTGTCCAGCATGTTATCAACACAAATTGAAGTTCAACAAATACATTCACTTAATTACATCAGAAGCAACAGGTTAGAGGAAGATACCAGAAACCGATTATGCCACATCAGTACCTCATACTGACTTTTTTCCTTTTAAATAAAGGAGGAAATGAGACACTGGCTATGATATGTTTCTTAAGGGGTAGCCATATAACCTTTATGTAATACAAGATAATGTATATCTGTATCCTGAGATGTCAATAATATTTTAGAAGTTTGGAAAAAGCAAGTGCTACCATACAAGGGTCCTGAAATTGGAGCCAACAAACTGGTTCTCCCCCTAAAGTTGGTAAATTTAAACTTCCAAATAGATCAGAAAAACACATCTTGATGAAAAATGTAAAGGCAAAGAGGTTAACTAATTTAGGTTAAACAGCCAGTAACCATAGACCTTAATCAGTACATATTCTCTTCATTTGTATAAGCTACCCTTTGTACACTGAAAGGATTTAAAGGCTATTTGAAATAATTCACACCCCTTATATTAAAAAATACCAATGGCTGATTTGAGTGTTCCAAATTCTTAGCACTACTCAAAATAAAACTTGTGGCCAAGTACAAATATAACAAAGACAAGAAAAAGTTGTGACATTCAGTTATAGCAGTTATATATGTATTATTTTTCAAAATATGAGCTTTTGTTTTTAAATTACAAGATTCATGTCTAATAATAAAGATTAAATTCAAATTCCTGCCTCATTACACAACTGCACATTATCCCTAAAGCCTCTACAAATGAGAAACTACCAATCTATTGGGCTAGAAAAATAGCAATAAAGAATTTGATTCCTGGCTCCAGGATATATCAAGTCTTTGCCCCGCACCATATTTAAAGTTTGTCAATTAAAAAAAAAAAAAGCTATTATCTTTTCTATAAGATAAATCACTACACAGCAGTTCCAATTTCAAACTGAGAGCACAGACCTATTGGAAAAATGGCTCAATTCCATACTCATTCATGTGTGCTGATTTTTTAAAAATTACAGCACTTTCTTCACAGAATTCACTTAGCAAAAATTAATATCTAGTTTTCTGGCTAATATGAGTAAAAGTCTCAGTGTTCACCCAGTGAGCTTGGATCACCAGTTTGAAATTTTAAATAAATGAAATTTTTGACTCTAGAGTGAAACAACCAGTCCCTCAAAAGATGAAAAACAATCATATTCTTGGAAATGGCACAAAAAAGGGTTCCAGGAAAGCATTCAGGATACAGGTATTAATCTCCCACCCTTTGTCACATCCCCATCCCCTATAATACCAGTTTCAAAATCTTTAAAAAAGGCATACAATGAAAGTGGGACAAGAGAACAAATGTTAACACTATACCATACATTTGACAAGAAACTTTAGTCTGAGACTTAACAATACTGAAGATTAGTATTTATTTCATTGGCCCACTAATATTTCTGAACATTATTAATGAATTGGTGAAAATTTTATCTTGCATCCTTATTTGTAGGCTTAATCATACGGTAACGGTTATATGAAAGGGGAAAAGGGACAATGAGAACAAGCAAAATTTAGAACTATTATTAAATTATTAATATCTCCATGAGATTTCCTTGAAGTAAAAAGTATATTTAAATACTTTAATTGTAAAGAAAGGATCACATTCACTATGAATAAGTAACCCACAAGTACTTAATACAAAAAACTCTTTTCTCAGGATCAGTTTATTCCAATCAAATGTGAAATATTTGGGCTAAACCCCACATCTTTTTCTCTAATGTCACATAAGTCAGAAAAAAGTACAAGTGGGAATTAGAAAGTTATCAGTGCTAGAACTTTTAAAATTATTTTTTTAAGATTAGACAACTATCTCTAAATTCATTAAGAAATTTATTTTAAAAGGTAACTCAAAACAATAGAGGGGGGAAAATGACCAAAACACAGATGATACCTATTCTTGCATATCTGAAAGAACCTCTGTCAGATGAAATATATAAAGTAGATTTTTCAAAGAGCCTACTTACTTACCAGCCAGAGTTACTGTGGTCAAACTGTAGGTCTATCTTTACTACTACATATGGCATTGTTACTTATTAAGCCCTGTATAGGCTTTCATATTAAATATTGCTACTGGCATTACTTCTTAGGTATATTAATATAATTGGTATGATAATGTATAACTTTAAAAAGTATGTGCTGACACATACATCAAACCTATGGCTTAAAGTTACCAACATATTTCAAGGTACTCATAACCATCTTTATCATTTAAAAGTCTCATTTTATAAAAATGATTTACTGACAAGAAAAATTGTTAAGACATCCTGTTTTTCAGGCATCTTAAAATTAGTGCATAAATAGTTAAACTCTCCATATTTGAAACACTTCCAAAATGCTCTTTAATACTTACAAGCTCTTACTACATTGCTTCTTAACAAATAAGGGTAAATTACGTAGTATATAAAGAAGGGAAAAGAAGTCTAAATCAGTAAATTCCAGTGAAGAGTAGTAAAAGGGAAGTTATTCATTGGTGGGGCAAAGGTGGCAATATGAGTGGATTCATCAGGATGAGAAAGTGACTAAGAAGACAATGTGGTCAAAACAAAGTTGTGAGTCATTAGTTTGTGTAGACTCTGAAGAACAAGCTTTCATCCTCTGAAAATATAAAGCAGTGTACATATTACTGTGTTTTACAAATATCCCTTCCCCACTCTAGTTGTTTGTTAACAAAGTATCAAAATATACACAGAATAGCACTTTTTGGTGTCAAGTCAATAAAATTCTAAGATTATGTAAAAAGATTAAAATTTTACTATCTGTAACTATTTTGGAATAGAAATATCTAATGAGAAGAATATAATACTAATCACAGAACTGAGCTGTTCAAGAATCTTAAAACATTTCAGAAGTCATATTTATATATTTAATTCAAACCGTATTTATACAGTTTTTCTCAAAAAATCAGTAAGTATCGGGAGACAAAAACAAAAAAAACATCCTTTGGGCAAACAAAACCAAAAGAGAAAACCACAAAACACACACGCATGCATGCACGCGCGCGAACATGTAAAATATGAATTTCTTGCTACATGTGAACAAGTACTACAAAACACAAAAATGAAATGCACTAAATAACTAAATACCATACGAAAATGTTAGCAAACTTACCTTTCTTTTTCTAGTTCTTGGTCTTTCTCAGCTTGAGCCTGTAACACAATTCCATATTTTATCAGAGGCTATTCTGCAGGATTTTAAATATTTAACCCAAAAGTGCAATGATTTTAGCTCGTAACAATTTAAGCTAAAACAACAATCTACATCTTGAAAGTAAGTGTTCAGTGCCATATAACTATCAGGTCCTAGGATTTTTTTCTCATTAGATAAATTTAGGTTACAGAGAATAACTGATACATAGCAATTAATGAGAAAAGTGGTTCCTTGGTGTTAACACAAATAAAAAACATTTTTAACTTTAAAAGCCTGATACTCCACCCTTTGCTAAGAATAAAAAACATTCAACCTGAAAATATCAACATCTTCATTGTGCAATTATTACTTTAAAAAAACTTCTATTTATAAGGGAAACTAGTTTTAGAAGCTTTCTGCTCAAAACATCTAGAAGTGAACAAAATTTAAGAATAATCCTTTAAACAAATGTCTGAACCACTAAGAAAGCAATGTTTTGAGGCCCAAAATGGAAGCAGGAATTAAAATTCAGTGCTTATGTATCAAACGCTGGTCCAGGCACTTTGGACACATTGGTGAACAAAACAATACGCCCTTATTTTTGAAGCAAAAATATATGTCCTTTACAGCTTACACATGCTAGCTCCTTTTACTGTGGGAATTGTGTGTTACGAATTGAGAATTATCTTTCTCTAGATTTAGTCAAATTAAAAACTGAGAATTGTACTTCAAAAAAAATTGAATTATGTGCCCAGAGAGGATTCCCGTGTGGCCGCTGGAGTCCCAGAGTAAAGGCTTCCTTTACTGGAGTATTTGATGGGACTTTGAATCTATAGTGTAATGATTTATAACTAAAATTAAAGATGGCAGTTGATAAGGCCCATTCACAGTGTTTCTAAACAGTTTTTCCACTCGTGGGAAATGTTTTTAAGGGCAGAGGGAGAGTTTATATGATAGTAGAGGAAATCTATACCAGATATGTTTATTAGCTAACTTGCTTCTTTATTCACAAATGAATAAAAGAAAAAAAAAAACAACAAATGCACAAAAGTGAACAAGATATGCATACAAAAACAGCTGCAAGTACTGCAGAGAACACAAGAGTTTTGAAAACACCTCTAAAGAATTTTCTTAACGAAACACTCAACAGGATATAGCATCCACAGAATTGGTATAGGTGTTATTTCCAGAAAAACAGAATATTAAAATTGAAGAAAAGAAATAAAGAAATAATGAAGAAAACTCTCCTCAGGTACATTAACACACTAATCTTTAGATTTTACAAATTCCTTGAGCGTTGCTTTAAGCAGGATACAAATCCCAAACCAAGATAAACCTTGCTCACTGCAAGAGCTCAATAATCCTCCTTGAAGATTCTTGGGTCACCAAATGTCCTTAAGACCTTTGCTCTTCTAAAAACCTCAAGTCTTTGATATATTCATATAGCTATTAATAGCTCTGTTATTTCCTTCAGATCTCTCAAATAACTCCATCTCTGAGGGTCTATCCCTGACCACTCTAAAATATACATATCCCCATCCATCACTCTCTATCTTTTTCTCTTGATTTGTCTCCATAGAACTTTACAGCACTCTTTACCACATAACGTTACATGTATTATTTGTTTATAGTCCATCTCCTCCACTAAAAAATCTCCTTGAAGATTAAGATATTGATTGCTCTGTTCATCAATGTATTCCAATGTCTAAAATAGGGCTGGCATAGAAAAGGAATTAGATAAGTATTTATTTAATGAACAGATGCTAAAAGCTTTAAAAGAGAAAAAAATAGAATACATAAAGGTATGATTAAAACCAGCCTTCTCAACAGTCCTAGTTAGGAAAAACAATTAAAAAAAAAAGAAAAGATCTGAGCACAGATTTTTCCACCTAGACAAACCATCAATGAAATACATAAAGATAAAATAAAATCATTTTCAAACATGCAAGGATTAATATTTGAAAGTGTAACGCCCACACATACTTTCTGGGAAAAATTACTTAACAATGTACTTTAGCAAACAGAAAAGTAATCCAAGAGAGTGGGAAATACAGAATCCAAGAAGTAACAAAAACAACTCAGAACAGCAATAAAAAGGAAATCAAAGATGTATGGTTGCTTTACAAATGACAATAAATTTAGAACTGGGAGTCAAAAGAACAGCTCTAAGAAGAGAATGAATTCTATTAAACAAATAGTAAGTTATAGGCCCTGAATTACATGAAGACAGTCTTCTTTTTTCAACGACAACAAAAAACAATTCCTAAACTGTACAGGAAAGCCATAATCTAAATACTGAAGAAAACGAAAACATAGCATCATTTTGAGAAATGATAGGGAACATGAGAAAGTCACCTCCAAGTGTACAAATTATAGACATGTAATTTCCTTCTTTAAAAACCCACCTTCACCACTACTGAATTCTGCAGCTAAGACTTTCACAATAAGCCAAATGGGATCTCCAATTAATAAGTTGTAAGACTAAGACGCTGAGTAAGGATGAAGAAGTAAAGTATCAATTCAGGCAGAGGTTTTATACAATTTTCACTTCTTTCATTTTAACTCTAAGAATTTAGGACCATATTTCTAGAAAAAAAATTTCTGTATAGTCAGTATTTATTATAATTCTGAACTTAAGTGAATAAAGCAAAATCTTAAAAAAGAACCAGAAACAAAATTTTGAAAATACAACATTTTGTTGAGAAAAAAGGACTAAAAAAATCTTTTAAAATTTTTTCCTGAAATTAAACAACTCCCTCAATTTGTATTTGTATCAGTGGCAGTATATATCATGATGCATTTACTTACAAATGTTCTATTTAATTTGGTTTTAAAGTGAATTTTCATTTTCTTGAGCTAGCATAAGATTTTTGGCAGATTAACAAACAAAAAACATACATTTGCTAAATTTAAGCCCTATTGTTTACCTGCTGCTACTGAGATACAATGAAGCTATTAGAAAAATAAAACATGAGTGAATTTCATTCTTTCAAAGGTGGACTATTCATAGTTTTCATATATGTATTATTACTGTATAAGCCAAGAACCTGTAAAATCTTATTTCTTATACAAGAAGAGTTTATAATACATATAACTTAAACAAATAAAAGAATAAAGAATAAAGAAACTTCTTTTTGCCAGGACAGAACTGAAATAAACTCAAAGTAGTCTCCACATTCTGGAGATAATCATATTACATATAAGGAATCACTCAACACATTATGTCCAAAAGAAGTTTTAGACTACATTTTCCAAAATTACCTTAATTTATTCTCAAATTTATGCTCCTCCATAAAGCATAAAAAATGGAATAGTGATTACAAAACAAATCTTTAAATGAAAGAATCTAAACTCTAAATCAGTTTGATTAGTGCACAAGAATAATTCTTGAAATTACCTTCGCTGTATACCATATAGCTTTGAGAGAACAACCTTTATGCTTTCTTCATTTTCTAATAGCACAAAAGTTGATACAAAGAAATCTTACCTCCAATGAGTCTACCTTTGGAGATAACGTGCAGGTCAGTACATGGTCACCAATGTTCTGTGGATTTTGTTTCAGAAAGCTGTACATTGACTGAGCAGATTCAGGACTATCTAACTGAAGAATTGCCTTTGGGGAAGATAAAAAAAGTATGAATAGCTCCTAAAAAAATTAGAAATAGAATTACCCTATGATCCAGCAATTCCACTACTTGGTATATACCCAAAAGGATTGAAAGCAGGGAACTACACAGATATTTGTACATCCATGTTCATACCAGCAATATTCACGACTGCCAAAAGTTAACAGCAACTCGTGTCCATCCACAAAACATGGTATACAATGGAATATCATTCAGCCTTAAAAAGGAAATTTTGATATATGCTACAACACATGGTGAAAGACAATATGCTAGGTGAAATAAGCCAGTCACAAAAAAACAAAGACTGCATAATTCCACTATATGAAGTACCTAAAGTAGTCAAATTCACAGAGACAGAAAGTAGAATGGCAGAATGGCGGTTGCCAGGCCCAGGAAGAGGGAGAATGGGGAGTTACTGTTTAATAGACAGAGGGTTTCAGCTTTGGAAGATGAAAAAAGTTCTGAAGATGGATAGTGGCTGATGATTCCGTTAACAATGTGAATAATTTTACTTAATGGACTGACACTTAAAACATAGTTAAATGGTTAATTTTGTTACATACATTTTACAATAAAAACTGCCATCTCCCTTCCATCCTATACTACCATTTCTAAAGTACCAAACGTGTTCTATGCATGTTAGAAGCCTGTCAAAGAAATTAATAATTTGCTGTTGGTCAGTTATGTACTTTTTATAAACTTAAGTATTTCCAACATTCATATGAAACCCTATCTTTCTAGGTAATATAAGGTTGATCAAAATCTACTTTTAATGGACATACATATTTGACTTAAACATTAAACAGAGGACACAGCTAATGTAAAGAAGTTAATAATTTCTTTTAAGGAAAGAAGCCAAAGCACAGACGAATGATCATTTTATACTTCTTTCCCTGTAACTAAACAAAGTGGCCTAACTTTTTACGTGTTTTATAGCTAGAAGGGACTTTAGAAAGTAACTGCTAACACCTTTTCATTTTACAAATGAGAACTAAAAGTGTAAACCAACTTAGCCAAGGTACAAAGGTAGTTTTAAAGCCAGATGAATTCAATTTAAAACTTCCCCATAAGAGAATGCTCTTTGTACTATATCATCTTTCTCTTTTGTTCAAGTTTTATTTCCCCTTAAAACTAGCCGTTCTCAGGAGAGAGAAAGATCATCTTTTCCTTGTCACAGCCCAAAGAAAATACACTGGCCTATCATAATTCCACTAAGAGGTTGAATACTACTTATAGATGCTTCAGTTCAGAAGCTAAATTAAAAGCTGCTGACCATGTGAATACAGGGTCCAGTTTTATATTCTCTATGATCATACAGCTAAAATAGGGAGGGAGCTTGTTACCTTGTTTTTATTACTCAAGTATAGATGGTGATCGACTTTTCCAAACTGAAGTCCAACACAAAGTACACACTGAAGTCCATCTTCTGGTAAGTTATCAAGATGTACAAATCGATTGTATATTTTATCTGTATTTGCCTATAGTTTTTTTTAAAGAGAGCGCACAGAAAAAACACAGCTTAAGTATCAAATGTAAAACACAGATTAACAGTAATTTAATTTTTTAGAGGTCAAGCAATATCGTCTCTCAAGACTAAAAAAATGACCATATGGGTGAAGATAGCAAAGTCTTAGTTTTAGATTTGAGTAATCGATGACTCAATACACTAAAACAGGAAGTTATCATCTATTAAGATAGTATTTTCCCAAAACATCCTCAGACAGGTATTAATCTATTTGGCCACTTAATACAGCTCCAGTATCTGGAAAATATTTCACATCAGGGATTACCATCACCTTTGATTTCTTATTTTTACCAAGAGAAGAGCCATCTGAAACTCCATTGCCTCAGTATTTTAAAATCAGTACTAAGGTTTCCTTTAATTTCTAACAGGTGAACACATAAATAACCAATGTTTTTATCAATTAAGTAAGTGTAGGAAAGCACTACTTAATGTAAAACTTACCTCTGGATCATTTTCTTTAATCAAGGTTGTAAATATAGCTTCCTAGAAAAGCAAAATGGAACAAGGTTGAAGGTGTCAGCTCTTCCTCATTCATATATTAGTCAAGATTTATAATAAAATAATTTCTATGAATAATTAAGCACTGTTCCATAAAATGAAGAGTGAGCAAAAGGTCTGCTCCTTCCAAAATCTTTCCTTCTTCCTAAACTAGTTATGCAAGTCCCACCCTCCCATATGCCTTTATTTATTTATTCCCCTAAATATACTAAAGATTAATACAGTGGTACAATTTAGGGGAGGACACTCAAATTCACATACAAGAATAAGAGATTTAATTTAGCAGACAGAAAATTTAAATTATAAAATACAAAGTTAACTAAGCAAAGTAGGGAATAAGGAAGAACAAAGATCTAGGTCAGTAAAAAAGAGCAAAGGGTTATTAAATGTATATAGCATTTTGGTGCTGTTGAATTATAAAAGTGGCATGAAACAAGAATGTCAAAGCTAATGGAAGCTTTACGTGTACAAGAAAGAAACTTTATCTTATAGAGACTATAGTTTTTAAACTTTTTTTCTCTTCAATATTACTGACATGTATAAAACAATCCCAGCAACTGCATCACATTGATTCACAATAGAGGGCTTTTTTCAACCCTCTACCTTGCATTTCTACCTTGGGTGTCCGACCCATGGCCCATGGGCCACATGTAGCCCATGATGGATATGAATGCAGCTCAACACATCTTAAGTTTATTTAAAGCCTTTTTTTTTTTGCTCATCAGTTTTCATTAGTGTTTGTGTACTTAACGTTTGGCCTAGATCTAGGCCACACTGGCAGAAGAGGAGTTGTCTTGGGCCACACATTAAACACATGAATACTAAAGAAAACTGATGACCAAAAAAAAGTTTAGAGTAAATTTACGGTTTTGTGTTGGGCCACATTCATAGCCATTCTGGGCCACATGTGGACCGTGGGCTGGACACACCTGCTCTAGAGATTTTAATATCTGCCTCATGCCCCTTAGCAGATGACAGTATGCCATGTAGAAACAATGAAGGGTTTCTAAATCACTTAAATTTCAATAGATTTGAATTTTATGTCAGCTTCAGGATTTTATGGAAAAAAGTTTTCAGGGAGACAAAAATGAAGGTAGAGGATACGAAAACTACTTTCACAGGAGGCTTTAAGAGGTGAAACAAAGGTGAATGGGCTGAACAGGGAACAAATTCCAGAAATATTTAGAATTTAAAAGGAAAGACCTAGTGACAAACCATGAGAAATGAGAGGAAAAAAATTAAACATAACCTCTGGGATTCTAGTTTGCATGACAGATAATGGCAGAGAGATAAGAGTACAGACAGTAGAAACAGTACTCTACAGACTATAGTTAACTTCTGTTCCAATCGAACATACGTGCGGGATGAAATTCCCTCAGAATGGAAGTAATTCTAAAATGGTGGGATGGCAGATCATGGAAGGACAGAAAGAACCTTTCTCATGATCTGAGAGAAAATGTATTAAAATCACCACCACCACAACAGCAAAACACTAAAACTGAAAAATAGATTAAATAAAAATTTAATAAAAATGATAGTAGTATTTACCTCATCTTTTACACTCATGTTTTCAGGAGCCATACTTATTGACAGTTGATTTCCATCCACTGATATTGGGAAGCAGGTATAAAATTTTATCATAGAATCGGCAGATTTTCTATTTATTTCTAATATTGCCTTTTAAAACAAATTGCAAGAATGAAAGAAGTGTTGTTAGCTTTTCTCAAAAGAATTTAATACTTAGGTATCAAAGAAACTGAGTAACAGTAAATATTTTAAAATAAAAAATGTATTCCTCAGAAACACAAAGGCCAATAAATTTAGAATATTATAACCATAATCAAATATTAATGAATGGGTGAACTCATAAGGCAACACTAAAGAAAAAACAGAGAGAGGACATTCTAGTAAATGACATTAAAGAAAATCTTACTTATCATTGTATCCTTAGTACCTACTGCAGTATCTTGCATATAGCAGATATTTAATGAAAATTTGTTAATAAATTTAATGATCAATAAAATATAAAAAATATGGTAAGTGACAGAACCAAAGAAATGTGCAATGATTGGCTATGATTGGACTTATTTTTAATTTTGTTTTCATAAATATAAAGTGTAGCTTCATACATTTTGGTTTTAATTTTCATACCTGGGTAAGCAAAGAGGTTAATGAGATGAAAATCTTCCATATATAATATTTATTTATAGTTGTAACTTTTAAAAAATGAGTTGTCTTTATGCCATTTGCCTATTTATTGAAATTTTAAATATAAGGTCTAGCAGAAGTTAACACCTGCTTGAGTGTGCTTGGTAGGGTAATAATATGGATCTAATAATTTATAGTTTTAATCTGAACATTTCACCTAGAATGTCATATGGTGTACTTTTGAGTGTGATACTGTTATGTTACAGATTACATGCTTATGATTTTGTAATGAAAGATTTTGTAGTAAAAAGGGGCATTATTTGTGTGAGACACTATTTTTTATAGCATAATGTAGATATGAATCTCTTCCCATTTTACACAAATATTTCCATTTTTCTTTTATTATGTTAATTTTATAAATGTTTAAATAGTTATACAATTGTCTCCGAAAATATTTGGGAAAATATTAAATCGCCAAACAGTTAATAGTACTGCTCAAATCTAATCAGAACTGAACAGATTACAATCCAGACTTTCTATATTTTATACTTAATAATTTATCTACTTATATTTTAGTATATGATACAAAATATGAATTTGAATTCCTCATTCCCAGATTCCCACAATTTTCTCCAATTTCAATATATTGTCATAGAAAAAATTTTACATTAAAAAATGAATTCCTTTATATTCTTGTCTCTAAACATAATCTTTTTAATAAACAGCTTTAGTGAAATATAATATATATATATCATAAAGTCCACCTGTTTAAGTGTAAAACTCAATGGTTTTTAGTATATTTACAAGGTTGTGCAACCATAGAAATAATGTACTCTTAACGTGAAATGGCATATAACTCACTCATACTAATCCTCCTCTCCAGCTGTTTTCTTTTCTTAAGAACATTGGCTCCAATTTCCATCACACATACACCCTTCACTACTCTCAAAGATCCCTAATGATCTTCAGCTCTCTACTGTAAAAACACTAATGGTATCCCACCACTCTAATGGTATCATTTTCACTACTTAAAGTTTCCTGAAATCTATCTTCACCTTCTGTAAAATACCTTCCATTATTAGTTCATTATTAACAATAACTGTTTTTGTTTTAAAATTATAAAAGCAGTACATACTTATCAAAGAATACTTAAAATATACATAGGTTGTTCTAAGTACCGATAACATCTTTAGTCTGAGTAATAATACTCTTATTTGAGTATCATTGGTAAAATAGCAGAAATACTAGTAAAAAAGTGCTCTACAAAATTTTATAAATCATTTAAAAACCTGTATTAACATAATAAAAATGTAACATTTTCTATTAAACTACAATTTTGAGCCAACCTTTGACATATTAGTAAGCCATTCCTCCTTGTCATTAAAACATCTCATTACAATACAATAATGCAAAATAAGATATATCTGTTTCATATTTTTAAAATTCCTTAACTTAAAACAGCTTAAATATTTTTGAGGTACTGATATTAAACCTTTTTTTGTGAACCTAGTATTTTCAAAATGTGCCTGCAGAGAAGAACAGCTATTATCAACTCTTACCTTTTTATGAGATGATAAAATCAAAATATCCTTTGTATCACCGAATGGTTTTACTAGGTTGTAAACTTCTTCTATAGAATATCCTTTATTTGGCAAATTAGAAATAAGTACCACGCACATTTCCTCTGATTCCTTCAAACCAAATTTAAGAACTCATATTAATATTTCTTTAACTGCTTTTATATTTACGTAAGCTTACACTGCACACCATGTTATGTTAGTATTTAAATTGCATTAAATACCAAAATTGATCAATTTGGAAAGCTGGTCTGAACCTCAAACTAAAAACAAGACAAAATGCAAATTTCTTCTCTTCAAGTACATAGAGTAATTTCAGCCATATCACTCTCATCAAGTCAAGGCCTTTAATTCTCTTTTTCAACGATTTAAAAATGCAAGTTTTGCCTGTCTGTGACCGTAACTTCTTACTTTCAGTTACTGTTGCCATTTCTGTGTGTCTTGTAACATCCACAAGTTCCAAATCAGTATATATCCTTTTATCTTACTGAATAAAATAATCACTTTTAGGCAATATAAAAAAACTTACCTAGTCTCTTAGCATCCTTACCCCATAACCCAATCCCCACTACAAAGTAAACACTTTTTTTTTCCTGCATTCTCTTTCCTCAGATTGACTCTATTCTTCAAGATGACTCGTCAATTCCAATTTTTCCTTAGGTGGATATTGGGGATATCCCCAAAGGTATACAATAGTAAATTTGGCAACTTTTGACTTTTTTTTGGGGGGGGGGGAGGTTGGGGAAGGTAGGAAGTTATAACTATCATAAACCAATTGAGAATGATTTTAATTTAGTATGTCAACTGTGTTCATCAACAGTTCCTTCTGAACTACTTTAAAGTGAATCTAAAATACTCTATTAATATTTTAAAATATCCTTCCTAAAATGAAATAAGACATACTACTTACTACTTGAATGATCTACTAGTCAAAAGTAAATTTATGCTTAGCACCTTAAGATCTGATCCAATAAAACCTAAATTAATGAGGTTTTAATATATTCACAATGACAGATGTAACCATAGGAAAATAGTAAGGTGAACTTCATGCTCTTCAAATAAAACTGCAAACCCCATTTGCTCCTCTAAAAACACAAAAGACAACTGGTATTCTAAATATTAGCATATCTCTCACTTGCCTCTAGGGATGTCACAAAATTCCACTGGTTCTATTTTGGCAACCTGCTGCCTACCCAAAAAACAATTTTAACCTAGTGTTTTGTTCTCAGTGAAAAATAATCCTCATAAACATGTACATTTATTGATATTCTGTTTCTAAGTTTTTGGGACTTACTCTGCAGCTCAAGGTTTTTGCACTCAAACCATATTTTAAAAGTCAAAAACTGGGATTTTTTTACCATGCCAAATCCTGTACATTTTTTAAGTGGGTTTATAGTACCAAAAAAAAAAAAAAAAAAAAAAAGCATCAAAATTTCTTAGGCTTTAAAAAAAATAAGTAAAATATACAGACTAACCTTGTTAACTGTTTCATTTTCTGTGACCACCAACGGAGCTTCTTAAGATACAAAATAAGAATTTATGTATACATTTTATTTATCAAGATCTCACAATATATTAACACAGTAACCACATGAAAATGTACACAGCTGACAAAAGAGTAGAGAATTTAAGTAGGAAATAGCTGCAGAAGTAACAATGGCTTTTAAATACTTAGTTGTATTCGAAGAACAAAATTTCAGAATAATCAAGAAACAGGGTGAAGATCTGAATCGTAACAGTCTTAATTTCACTTAGGTATGATCCTGGTATTTAAAAATATACACACATACATACATACATATACACATGACACACAAAATTAATACTTTATTTTTCTTAAAATTTTAATTTCCTATCTTTCACATAAGAGAACAAAATAAAATTTCTATTGGCCTACCTGAAATAGTTTCTTTAGCACTATTTTCAGTGGCTTTGATTTCCACACTGGTCTTTATTTCAGAGTTTTCTGCATGAAATAGTCTGCTTTAATAGTCTAAAAAAACACACTAATTTAATTAAACTAACGCATCTAAACAGAAACTTACACTAGTTTATTTTGCCACTTCAACTCTCCTTAGGATAATCTGATTTAAGTCAAAGCTCATACAAGTTTCTCTTTGAATATAAAACAATCCCTCTGAAGATATTTAAGCAATAATTTCAAAATATCCTTGAATGTACACTAAGAGGATCTAAAGAAAAAAAAAAAGCATTAAATGACAGCATTTCAAGGTTACCTGGTACAGTCACAGGTTTAATGGCATCTTTGTTTTTGACACCGCCAGGCTTTTTGACTTCTAGAGACTTCTTTCCACTGGATTTTGCTGTTGAAAGTAAAATGGAACCATTGTTCTAAGGGTCTGTTTGATCACTTACTATGTTTCATACTAATACATCAGTAAATAATAATTCAACTTTATCATAAAAGCAGTTCTTTTCTATATATTTATGTCCATTCATTTTCAATATCCATTTACCAAAAAGATTAAAAACAAATTTAAACTGAGATACAATTTTTACTGATGGCCATTAATGAGCCACAAACTTAACCATTGTGACAGAGTACATTATAATCACACACACAAAAAAAATCACATTTTGTAATTTCTACAAAGGTATTTTAAAATTACATTAGTCTACCGGAAAAACACTAACACTAAACAGATCATGTTACATTTATATAAAATAGTGTCCCATTTCTTTATATATATAAAAAATTCTTATAAAAAGAAAAATCTTTACAGTAACAAACATCAGAACTGTACTGCTAGGGAAGGTACATGAAGTAACAGCTCTAAAAAAAATGAGGAAAACAAAAATTAAACCACTTGTAGGGGCAGAGCTGCCTGTGATTATACATGGTAGGGCAAAGTAGGTTTACAGTTATTCATATGGAAAATGATAATAATACAAGAATAACCTGTTTTGCATACTTACAACAGTAAACCTATTTTTGCTAATGTCAAAGGTCAAAGTACCAAAATTTCAAAGTCCTATATATTTTAGGTTTTAAATATCAAAGAAAAAGTATCTACTAAACTTTTCAAGATGTTATTAGGTACTACAAATTATATAAATTTAAAACTTGTTTTTGATAACATTTTATTATATTCTTTAAGGTAGATTAAGAATATACTTAAAGAAAACCTCTCCTTCCCGAAAGTCTTACCTGTTTTTATTGAAGCTTTATTACCTTTAGCAGCTACTGTTACCACAGATTTTACAGAACCCACTGATTTCCCTAAATCACAAAAGTTGTAGTCAAAATTGGTTTACTTAATTAGTATCAACAATCTCCAAAAAGCCTCACAAAGAAAGAATATAAGAGCTACAGGCTATATTTTATTCAAAACATGAAATGCTATCATCTTTGGGTGCACAGGTCTTTCTTAAAATGTAGCAACGATGATGTCTTTAGGAAGAAAACATCACTCAGGTAAGAATTAAACTCTCCATTGCAGTACATAAAAGCATTCAGGCAAGTTAAATTTCTGAATGTATGGATCAACTTATAGCAAAATTATTAAATTTAAGGATATAAAAATAGTCCCATGCAGTTTTTAATGGTTCCCAAAGCAATTACATATAAGGCCTCCTGGCCCATGCTTCCTTGGCTCCCAGTTAACTTAAGCATTAAAGAATGCCTACACCACAGTCAGGCGACATAAAGATGATCAGACTCATTCCTAGTGCGCTCTACCTAAAAAGGACTACTTAATATTTGCTCTGACCTTTCTTTTTATATATGCATCTATTACTGTTGCTAATTTTCCAAGATGAAGTTGTTTATAAGACTGTGATCATTGAAGTGTCGCAGAAAAAAATCAGTCAAAACTTTCCATTCAGAGAACACCAGTTCTGAAACTTAATTCTGAAAATAAGGAGTTATAACAACTAGCAAGGTAGTATGAGGAAAAAGCCCAGATCAGAAATTAGTAGATCCAAGTTGAATTCCAAGTTAAGTTGTGAAGACTTAGAGCATTAAACGATTCCTTTGCACATTTTCCCTTATAAATAAGGGTGAAATTGCCATAATTATCTAACAGGGCTTAGTGAGAATATGATCATGCTTAGAAAAATTATACAAAGAAAAATAATTACTGACATCCATGAAAATCAGCTGAAACAGTTTACAAACAAACCCACCCTTTATAACCAAAGACAGACCTAATCTTTGCTGAAAAAGAGCAATACCAATCCTTTTAAATTATTATTTAACCAGTCATTAAAATGTTTTGTCACAGTACAGTAACCTAAACCCTAAGAGCCCTCAAATTATTTCTTTCACTTATCTCTATGTTGCTACCTTCTTTTTACTACTTTAATTCACTTTACTACTTCTAAGGAGGACTAGAACAAAGGAGAAAATATCTAAAATTAATTTCCAACAGTTGAAAGGGTGGACAGTGGCTTTAGCACCCCATAAACCCAAATCTCCATCAGTAACTCCCAGAAACTTACCACCAAAATAGTATATCAACCTGTTTGCTAAATAAATGCATCCTCAAAATACGTTTTCCAGCCATTCCTGGCCCCCTCAGATATTGTATGAACATTTTGGCTCTGCCACTAACAATGATATTTGTCAGTTCAAGCCTGCTTCCTTTCCCTTTTACATTATAGGGAAAAACTTAACACAGTAGATCTCTATCTCCTTAATTAATTGGCATTTAACAGAAATTGAAGGAAAAATAGGAAGATAATGCTAAGGAAAGAGACAAAAATTAAAATTACTTTAATATCCACAATAACCCAATAAAAACTGCAAAGAGAACATAATTAGCAGTAAATTTATCTGGACTATTTTATAGAAGAAAGTAATTAGAGAAATAAAAGAGGAAGAGAAAAGTATCTCTGAGACACATCATGAGAAACAGTACCCCAGACAAATAATCTTTTGACAGTCACTGCAAGGAAACATTATCTTCTGAATATCCTTCCTCAAAATTTCTAGATGACTATGAATCTCAAAGATCAATATACACTCAGCACCTATTATGTCAAATTAAATCCAACACTACTGCTATATACTTAACTTAAAGGTAACTAATATGCCTAGAATCCTAATAAAAATCATACCTGAAGATTTATTCACTTTGGCTACAGATGTCTTGGTTTGTCCAGTTTTGGCTATAATAACAAGAAAAATATTTCAATAACACATTACAAATAACATCATTTAGAACTAAGAAAGAGCTAACCTGGCAATGATTGTGAAAAAAATACTGAAAGAAACATGCCTGTACTCGCCTTTGTATACACAGGGAACTGTAACCATAGGTAAATTCTTAGACATGGACTTGTTGACACAAAGGCATCGATTTAAATTTTAACAATTAACATTAAATTGTCCTCCAGAAAGACGGTACCAATTAATATTCCCATTAATAGTACATAAGAGTGGGGCTTCTCCATCTCCACACAAATACAGTATGTAAAAAAGTTATTAATTACTTCAATCTGAGGTAGAAACTGTTATGACAATTTTTGTTGCTTTAATTATGAGTAATGTTGTGTCAATGTTCATGTGTAATTCATCTCTCTCTGATTTGCCTATGTGTGCCAAGTTATCTTTTGGGTTGTGGAGGTTTTCCTTATTATTTATTAGAACTCTATATATTAGGAAAACTAGTTTATATCACACAAATAACTATTTAAAAAAGTTATACAAAGTACTTATTAAAAATACTTTTATGGCCCTAGCTGGTGTGGCTCAGTGGACTGAGCACCAGTCTTCGAACCAAAGGGTCACCCGTTCAATTCCCAGTGTTGGGCACATGCCTGGATTGTGGGCCAGGTCCCGAGTAGGGAGCACACGAGAGGCAACCACACATTAATGTTTCTCTCCCTCTTTCTCCCTCCCTTCTCCTCTCAATAAATAAACAAACAAACAAATAAAATTTTTAAAAAATAATTTTATGTAGTCAAATATCTTCCTGATAGAGGAAGGACTTCCTCCTCTGAAATTTAAAACAGAAAAAACCCCCACATTTTCTTTCAATACTTTAGCAGCTTATGTATAACATTAAATCTTCAATCCACCTGGAATTTATTTTGACATTTTAAGTTCCTACTTTTACGAAGTGGATAGTTAATATAATGAACAATGGATCTTTTCCCCACTAATTTGAAACATCACCATAATGATTTACTAACATTTCATGCTTGGGGAATATTTCTCCTGTCTTACTGGTCTTCTGCTTATTTATCCAACTTTATGAAACTACTTTGAATCTTTAACTTATAATGTATTTTAATATCTGGTAGTGCTAGTCCATCCTAATTACTCTTCCTATGAAGAATTTTCCTGGCTATTCTATATTAATTTTTAATGTATAAAATATCAGCTTATAATCAGCTTACATGTTTTTAAAAATCTTATTGGTATTTTACAAGGGTCATAATATTTGTTTTAATATGCAAAACAGGCATATTTTAATGGTGAGGTTTTCTATCCAAAAATGAACTGTTTTCTCACTTAATTTCTCTTTATTTGATGCCTCTTAGTAGTAAAGTTTTTTCATAGTTTTTATTTTTATTATTGTAAATGGAATATTTTAAAGTACATATAAGCAGTTATTCTTTTTATATAATAAAGCAATTGAAACCTTCTATTAATTTAGAGAAGATGGCTAATTATATTTAACAACATTTCAATATTCTTTTGGATTTTCCATATATGAGTTTTCCACCATACGTACATATTTGTGAATAATAACGTATCCTACTTCCCAATTTTTTATGTCAAGTAGTAAGTACACTAGCTAGTGACCATTACATTTAGAATAATATTTATGTAAACTCATAGAAGTGATAAATATTCCTTGTTTTGTTATCAATCTTAATGCAAATACTTGTACTGTTTCATTATTAAGCATTTGCTGGCTTTTGACTTGATATATGTATGTTTCTATGTATGAATAAAAGTATGGGTACACAAACACACTATCATATTCAGAAGGTAGCTGTCTAAGGATTTTTTTTTTAATGCTAGGAATGACTGTTAAACTTTACCAAGTATCTTTTGCAACACTTATCTTTCTCTAATACAGTAAACTGAATGAACAGATTGCCTAATTGTGAAACATCTTTGTATTTCTAGTATGATCCCCTCTTGGGCACAGTGTATTATTCCTTTAATGTGCTCCCAGTCACTATATGCTAATATTTTACTGAAATATGTAACATCAATATATTCATAAGTGAAATTTGTCTACAGTTTTAATTTCCTATGATAGCTTTATCAGGATTTACAAAACTTCTTTAAAACTTTTAGATTTCAGAAAATCATAAATTCACAAGGAATTTTAAGAAATAATTGGGAGAGATTCTACATACCCTTTACCCAGTTTCATTCTAATGATAATATTTTGCATAACTACAGTTTAATATCACAAACAAGAAACTGATATTAATACAATCTACCATTATTCAGATATCCCCAGGTTTATATGCACTAATTAATGTGTAGTTTTATAAATTTTTATACATCTAGATTACTGTGACCAGCAGTCAAAATACAGAACATTTCCATCAAAAGACTCTTTCCTATTATCCATTTATATCAATAGCCACCTTCCTTTCCCCGCCAACCCTTGACAGCCATTAATCTGTTCTCTAGTTCTAAAATTTTATCATTTCAAGAATGTTATATAAATGGAAACTTACAATATCAATGGGGTCAAATTAAAAAACTTCCTAGCATAAATCTTCAAAGGCCTTCTATAAAGTGATTCCTCAATTCTGTTAGCAGACTGAAGTATCTTCTGCCTCTATATATTTACATGCCTCTGTCTGTTTACATGTTCACATTTAAAACTTTAGTCAAAATTTACTGCCCTCCAGAAGCCATCTGTAGTCACCTTCACTAACTTCCAATAACTTCAGTATACTAAACATTATGAAAAATGATATTCTATAAAACCCAACTTTCTAGTCACCTGAATATTAGTTTTAGTATCGAAAACCCTTAATCTTTTCTGAATAGAAACCCAGAACAGACTATACAACTGCCTTTCCAAAAGAGAATATAAAAACACAATTTAACTTTCTGAATATATTTTATGTCTACGCCATTTTCCTTTTTCTATCTTGTCCTATCCTACCAAGGTGTTTAATCCTACTAGACTCTAGAGTGTTCTTTGTTTACATCTTTGCAATCCTAAAAGGAATAAGAAAAAATGTAACCCAGTTTTTAAAAATTGTATGAACAATTCATTTAGGCAGATTCATAATAAAGGCCTGAGTGCTTTCCTGTGTATAAAAAAACAACTCCCCATTTGAGTGCAACAGTGTCTACTTCTATTCAGTCTTATTTGTTTATTTTAGCTCTTTCAAAAACAAATGGGACGGAAAAGCAATCCTAACATACTTTATGTTTTGTCTTTTGGGTTTATTGGGAGGGGATGAAGGGAGGTATTGCAAAACTAATGGAAACAGCTATTAATTGTAGAACTACGATAGGTATTCCAGAAGCGGTCTTGTAACTACATAGTAGTGAACAGCTTATTACAAGGGCCAGTTTGGGTCCCTACTACTAAAGCATAATAAATAAAGTTTCCCCAGCATCATTTTGCAAGAAATTTCTAGTAAATTGACAAAACATCCTCATTTAGAGGAGTATTAAAAGCAGCAACTTACTGGCAGACGCTGAAGTCACAGTTTCAACAGCTTTGGAGGCATCTGTATCTTTTCTATTTAAAAGAAGAAAAATTTAGCAAATTCTAAGTTCTAAACCTTCTAAAGATGCAAAGCTTAAATCTAAAAAAGTTTAAAATAATTTGAATACTGTACCATTTAAACAGGAATCAGAGTGACAAAACAATAAAAATGCAGTTGTAAAAACAAAATTTTTAATTCATATGCGCATTCATTCTCACATATGAAATCATGGAATCACTTACTTTAAAGTAGATGCAGATGTTTTCTTTGAATCTGCTGTCTTTTTCTTCACCTCTTTGTTCTATGAAGAAAAAATATTTTGAAGAACAATTTAGCTTCTCCAGTTATAAAAAGCTTTAGAAAATACAGAAAAGCATAATACCAAAAGAAAAACCCATTTAAAATCTTCCTATCCTAAAGAATGCATATTACCCTTTTCTATTTACACACAGAATAAAAATATTTTCTTCAATCTGTGATCACATACGGCACAATTTCATCGCCTACCTTTTTACCACTCTACATTTTCTTAGCACTATCACATTTTCAGATGTCTAACTGCTATCGTGCTGATCCAATCTACCACTATCTTTTGCTTTACTACTGCAATAACCTTGTAACAGTATTTCTGCTTCCATCCTTGCCCTTTTACCCACGTCCACTCTATTCTCAGAATAGATCCTGCCATTTCTAAGACTCAAGACCTTTCATCACAGAGAAAAACCCAATACTTAAAATGGCCTATAAGAGTTTACACCACACGTTCCACCCACCCTCTAACCCAAATCAGCATATATCTTTTCCTATGTTTACCTACTTCCAACCCCAAGCATCCTTTATCCTCCTCAAACAAGCTACATGCTTGTGGATCCCATCTTTTGCAGTTGCTGTTCTTTCTGTCTGAAATGCTCTGAACCTGGAGAATGGCTTGCTCGCTCACTTCCTTCAGGTGTTTGCTCTTTCATAACTGCTTTACTGAAAGTTGCGTAGGGCCTCATTCCCCAAAAAGGGCACTTCTATTTCCCTTTTCTGTTATTTTTCTCCACAGAACTTGCTAACACACATAATATGTATACATTTTTAATTTCCTTGTGGTCTTTCGCTCCTCACCCTTTGAAGTGAAACTGGGTGAGAAGAGGAGCCTTGTTTTACTCACTACTATCTCCAGTGCCTAAAATCATGCTTGGCAATTAATGAACATTCAGTAAATATATGCTTAAATTGATCTGAACTTCATAGTAATTGTCATGTTATTCTACATTTTCTGTTTTTGGGCATCCTTGCCATTTCCTTTTGTGCTATATAGGATTTTATGTCAAATACCTCCCTAACCCCAATGAGTTAGAAGATATTCACACTCCTACCTCTTTGTTCTACTAGTGCTTGTTTTCAAAAAAAAAAAAAAGGTAATATTCATCTCCTCTGTATAAATGTAAAAATTCAGTCCTTACCCCTTGGCTACATACCAATTATTGATAATGTATTTGAGACAAAAGTTATTTTTTGTACTTTTAAGTAACATATTTTGCAATTTATTTTATAAAAATATAATTAGATTTTACTGTTTAAATGGTTCTCTTGCTCATTACCAATCATTTTCTATAACTTCTCTATTTCTTAATGATCTTCATTATTATAGTAATATTTTAGGAGAGACCTAAGTACTTTATGAGCCCATGCATGTCTGAAAATACTGTCCTAGCACACAGTTTAATATTTGACTTGACATAGATGTACTGAACTACAATGAATCAATTTTTTTCCCACTCAGCCTTGAAAATGTGTTGCTTTGCTATGCAGGGCTGGACTTTTCCTTTTTACAGTTACACTGTTTATGGCTGGACCACTATAGGTTGCCCCTCCATAACTATACAATTTATAATCTTCACCAGTATTTAAGCAGTGCCCTCCTTCTGTAATTCCAGTTAAACGTACTCTGGGTCTCCTAGGTGTATTCACTATGTCTTTCCTCTTCATTTTAGGATCTTTAACCTTCTACCATATTTTGCCATGTACAACGTGCACTTTTTTGCCCAAATTTTTGAGGGGAAAATAAGGATGCGCATTATACACGGGTAATGCCTGAAATATCTGGTATCTGTTCTTGTGTCTTATAATTATTTGTTACATAAAATTTATTGTACCATATGTTCAAAAATAAATGCTAAAATTCCTTTATAATACAAAAAACAAGTATCTTAATAAATAAATTGAATTAAAAAATTAAAATGAAAGATGCTTTTTCCTAAAAGTTTGGGCTAAAACACGGGTGTACAGTATACATGGGAGCGCATTATACACGGCAAAATACGGTTAAATAGATTAACCTCCAGGAAGGCTGAAAGCACATGTTTCATTCATCACTGCATCATCTGCAGACACCACAATGCCCAACACTTTAACAGATGTTTAAAAATAGTTTTTGAATTCAAATGAAATTAAACTCTCATCTGAATTCTGATTTGTTATCTTTTTGGTTTTATCTCCTTGTTACTCATTATATTTTCCATAATGCTCAAACCAGTGTGTACTGCTTCCCAGCATTGTTTTTCATTTCCATGAAATCTTGGGTCTTAGTTGACTGCTTATTCTAGGTTTGATTTAATGTCCCCATGAATCTTGGTGAATACACTGAATTGAAATTTTAAAAATCTTGGGGTTTTTGTTTGTTTTTGCAGAGGACTGAGCTGCAGCACTATTTCACAGCTGGGATGGTTTGTTTGTTGAAAACTTTGATCATTTTTTCCCCCTAGATCCAGGGTCCCTGCTTCTTTAAGGAAAATTTTGTGAGTATAGCCACATGTCCATTTCTCTGGAAAAAAGAACGCTTGCTCGCATCATATTACTGGTAGTGGCAGTAGAGTGAGTAGCTCAAAAAAAAAAAAAAAAAAAAGGAGGGTTGAGAATCATTGTTAGCAACTGGTGGTCTAGCCCAGACTGATGCAACTCTGTGGGTTGGGTGTCATCCTGCAAACTGCAAACCGAAATGCTGATAGTTCGATTCCTTGGTCAGGGCACACACCTGGGTTGCAGGCTGGGTCCTTGGCTGAGGGCATGCACAACCAGTCAATGTTTCTCTCTCTCTCTTTCTCCCTCCCTTCCCCCTCTCTCTAAAAATAAATAAAATCTTAAAAAAAAAAACCAAAAAACTGATGTCTAGGCTAGCTTATAATTAAAGAACAAGGTAACTGACTTTCTGTCAGAGTGAATAGACCATACTTTAATCCTTCGAGTTTAAATACAGGGATGTAGGAAATTTTTACCTTTTCTGTAACATTACTGATTCCAAGAAGTAGCAAAATGGAGAGAATGTGTGAATCATTGCCAAAGTCAAGTGCAGCTCTAACATGAAACATCAAATGTAGGCAGAAAAGGTTTTGTTGATTTTGACTACTTATGTAAAAATTATGATCTGGACCAAGAAAGCAATAGCACTGCCCCTCTTTTTCCTCGTTTGGGCTTCCAGCTTCTTTTGGACTTCCTCTAGCAGGCAAACTTGATGTTGCCCCTTACAGTGATAGGCTACAAAGACTGTCTCCATATACTTCCAACCTAAAGAATAACCAGAGTTCTGTTGGGGATCCCCTTTCAGTCAATCCCTAAACCTGATGCTCTGTCACAACAAGGAATCTTGAGTTAAGTCTTCTAAGGCTCCTTCAATTCAACACCATCCAAATCATATTTAGTTGAAGAACATCAGTATTTTTGAAAGGTGGGTGGCATATTTCTAAAGTCCAATGCTGAGAATTTCCACTATGTATTTTTATGAATATCAGGACAGTAAATATGGTTGGGCTCTTGGACTTACATTGCTATCATACCAACCTCATCAACAGGCCATCCAAGAAAATTATTTTAACCTATTTGAAATACTCTAACACACTAAATGTATCCGTATTCACCTATTTTCTCAGATTGAACTTTCCGGAATTAATGAAAACTGACCGTTTTTCTCAGTTCTCCAAATTTAATCAGCCAGATCTTGCTCAAGAGTCACTGGTATAATCTGTTCCTCCTTTCTATTCTCAAGGTTACTAATCTACTAAAAACTGTTCAGTTATCACAATAGGCTGATGACTATATTAGTGATCTGGACTTGAGTGATCTTTTCTCTTCTCCCCTTTAATCAATCAGCTAAATTTTCTTTGCCTTCAGTCATTTGCCCCCGCTAAAATTGTTCCAGATGAATCCTTCTAATCCATCCATTTCATTGTCATAATGCTATTCATATAAATGATATTTATATGTCTTCAGGATAAAGTTTAAGTTCTTAAATTACGCATTCAATTCGATTCTTGCTTATTTGAAATTCTTGTTTCAAATAACCTCCCCTGCAACTATGGGTGGCTACGTATCACAGTTTTGGTTAAGTCAAATGTGGATGAAAATCGCTCATCCTTCCCGGAAAAAAGGAAAAAAATCAAAACCCATTTTGCTCTTGATTTTTATTCCTTTCTTTCTGCTTAGAAGATAGAATTGATGCCAAAAGGCAGAGCAACAATCTTACAAGTGAGGATGAAAAGTACATGCTAAAGCGGATGGAACAGATAAAAAGGCTGGGTTTCTACAGATTATTATGGAACTGCAGTACAGGATATAAGCAACCTACCTGTAGATTTCCTGTTATGGGTTAAAAAAAAACAAACAACCCTCTTATTTGTTCAACACCAGTTGAAAATAAAAGAAACTCCAAATGACAAAATTGGTAATGACTAGGGTTACTATAGAACTCATTATTCAAATCAGGAAAATGGGACTAAATAACTGGCACGCAGCAAGTGTAAACTAGGATGAGTTAATCTAGCAGAAAAAGGAGAAATAAAATCCTTTCTCTAACAGCAATTGAAATATTGATGACACATACAAGTGAATATAAATAAATAAACTCAACGCTCCCTCCAAAAAGTATAAGAACGTTATGGAAAAAAAATAGAACACTAAATAAAATCTAAAAAAAAATAGAAAGATAGCCATGTTTTAGGACAGAAAGAGGGTATGATAAACAAATCAATACAAATGCAATTAGTATTGATTAAACTTCCAATAAAATTTTTCAGAGAACTTAAGCTAATTCTAAAACTAATATGCACAAGTGAATGTTCAGGATTAAACAAAATACATTTAAAGAAAGAACAAAGAAGAGGAATTCTACTAGAAAAATAGGCATGTATTATGAATTTTATAGTTTTAACAACTGAAATCACACAGCACTGGCACAAAAATAAACAGACTGATAGAAAAGTCTGAAACACATCTATATAATATAGGGTAATTTATAAACATAAAGATAGCTTTCAAATAAACAAGAAAAAGCAAATTAGGTATAAATGATGTTGGGCTAATTGGCTACACATTTTGGAAACAATATTGATCCCAATCACACATTATATCATATATTATAGATTTAAGAAGTAATGAAAGCATGCCTTCTTGGCAATGGTATAGAGATTTTCCAAAACAAGACAAAAGAGGAAAAAACCCAATAAACTTGAGTACACAGAAATTAAAAACCTTATACATGTATACATACAACCGAAAGACTAGGAGAAAATACTTCTACTAAAAAATACAAAATAATAAGTATCAAGAATTATGAATACCTTCAGATGAAATTTAAAAGAAAAAGACAACCTAATCAGAAAAATGGAAAAAAAATATACAACTCACTAGGAACAGTAACAGAAATAGCTAATAATTACATTAAAAGACACTGAAGTTCAATACAAATCTGGAAAATCCAAGAACAGATACAATTTTTTACATACTGTGTTTTAAAACTGAAAACATTAAGATACTACTGATAATATAGAAACATTCATAGCTTATCACTGTAAATTACTATAGCTACTCAACGGGCAACCTGGTATTACCTCTTACTATATATCCTATAACCCAGCAAATTCCACTATAGATAAGGCCCAAAAGAATATATACTTCACAACTGTATTAATATGACGTTCAAAACAGGCAAAACTCAACTATGGTATAAGAAATCAAGTTAGGAGCTACTTCTAGGCAGAAAGGTTGTAAGGATTTGGAAGAAGTATACAAGGGGCTTCCCGAATGTTGTAACCTAGGCAGACGTTTCTTTCACAGAGATTTCTTAATTTTGTCAAGTATTTTCTCCTAGTCTAATGTTTGCCATTTAATACTGTGTATTAAGCTATAGAGTCATGCACTGTATAATGACCAATGACAAACCATAAGAAGAATCCCTAGGAAATTCACAGTGAATGGTTTAGCAAAAGCTTTTGTAGACTTTGACAGGCTCCTTCAAAAGTTTGAAAACATGGACCCTAACACCGAAAGGTTTTCATGAACAAAGAGTCATGGTGCATTATCTGCTTATAGGCAAATCTATGATGGAAAAAAAAAAAAGAAAGAAAACCACCAAGCAAATCACCATAGACCTATCTCTGAAAAAGAGTGACACCTCCTTAAGGAGAGTGTCAGGCAGGTCCTTCCGGAGGTTATCCAGAAGAAGCTAAGTGTTATTACAAAAGAGTCAAGGTTTTAAAACATTTTAAAGTTTATAAAGTAAGAAAGTTACAAAAAGCTAATTTATTATTAAAGAAAAATATTTTTTCATAAATTAAGTACAGCTTGAGTATAGAGTATTTATAAAGTCTATAATGGTGAACAGTAGCTTTCACATTCACTCACCACTCACTCATCCTGAGCAACTTCTGGTCCTATAAGCTCCATTTTACAGTAAGTGCCCTATACAGATGTACCATTTTCTATATTTCACACTGTATTTTTACTGTGCCTGTTCCATGTTTAGATGTTTAAATACACAAATATTTACCACTGTGTTGTAACTGTCTACAGTACTCAGTATAATAACATGCTGTACAGATTTGTAGCCCAGAAGCAATAGGCTATTATCTATATAGCCTAGGTGTATAGTAGGCTCTATCATTTTGCATAAGTGCACTCTCTGATGTTCCTACAATGATGAAATCACCTGACACATTTCTCAGAAGATATCCCCACCATTTGGCAAAACATGACTGGATATGTACATATAAAGAAGTTGTTACCTTCAGTGTATTTGAATCTATACACATATACTCTGTTGTGTAAACATTTGTTTTATGCATTTTTCTGTATGTGCCACACTTAAGCAAAAAAACTCAAAACTAATCAACAATGGTGAAACAGTTTACCTGTGTTTTTTTCTTTCCTGGAACACATACTTTCACATTTTTCCCTTTTACTAAGAGAGGGGTTGTTTCAATGTACTTCATGACTGCATTAACTGCCTCCTTAAATTCCATTTTCAAGTAAGCCTAAAATAAAATGTATTATTAGTAAAAAACAAAACAAAATAAAAAAAACTAACTTAAAATTCTCTGCATTACTTAATACTATTTTGTGGAACATAAAATTATGAAATTATCTCAAGTCCCTGATTGTACCTTTTTGTTTTCATCTTTAGGATGTGTTTTGATTTTTAGGATGTAATTTGATCTTTAGGATGCTTTCATATATGACATGGACCTTTAACCTTACAGAATTTCTATACTAGTACCAAGATAAGAAGAAGGTAACAGGGATCTATGGCAGGCGCATGGAACAATAAGAAGTAAGAAGGCAGGACTCAATGAACAATCAGTGATAAGGCAGGATCTGGTATAGCTGCTGTAAGTCTGACATTTTTAGGGTTTTTCACAACAATACACTACCCACTATGTTCCCTTGTCTTATCTCACAACTTTATGTTCTGCTTAGTCTAGGGCTGTTCATAGTTTTGGTGAATTTTGTGAGTTACAGGAATACAACCCACAGGTAAAAAAATACCGTACTAACAAAATCATTTATTTTAGTGTGAGCTTGTTGGTATGTTAAAGCTGATAAATAACATACTAACAAAATCATTTGTTTTGGTATAAGCTTGCTTGGCAAATAAAGGCCTGCCACCTGTTTTTATAATTTTTTTAAATACAGTCATGCTCATTCATTTATATATTACCTGTAGCTGTTTTTGTACTACAATGGTAGAGGTGAGCAGTTGCGATCCTCTGGCATGCAAAGCCTAAAATGTTACTATTTGGTCCTTTACAGAAAAAGTCTGCCAAACCCTGTTCTAAAGGATATAAAACAGTACTTTGGAACCATGCTCATCTGAGTCCAAATATTTACAAAACTCTCCATTAACAATTTACGTATGTCCTGTATACAGTAAAAGTAACTAAAAGATCTAAAAATGGTTTTCATAAAGCAATAACTATGTATGCATTTTCAGAACAGACTGAACGACTCACCTCCTTTCTATATGGAACAATCAGGACATCATTAACTTTTCCAAATGGTTGAAATATTTTTATAATATCTTCTTCAGTATAGCCATCCTCTGGCAATTCAGATATAAGAAGAACTGAACCATAATACAAAGGCTGGTCTTTCCGAGGCTATTTCGGGAATGAAAGAAAGTTAAAAATAAACCAAATTAATGCATGAAGACATTAATAACTCCTCTCAATACAAATTCTTCAACCATTAATCTTAATTCTTTAAACAGTCTTTTCTAAATATTTTAACACAATTAAATATTTTTAAATGTTAAAGGAAAGTGGTAAGAAATACATCTTATAAAAATTTTACCACTCAAACCCATCAGTGGTAATGAGTTTAGAGGTAACCAATAACAGATGCTCTTTTCTGTTTAGAAGCATTATATAACAAACAAGACCTATGGAATGGTCCAAAACTATGAATATTTTTCTATGTGAATCTGCATGGTCCATCACTAATAAAGCTGAAATTATACCTTTGTTCACTGTTCTAATAACTGAAAATATCTTAATAGCTATAGTATTTTAAAAGGCTGATATATAATTCACACAACTTGAATAAACATATCCTATGGTAAAAAACTAACTTAAAAAGAAAACAAAAACTCCCACTGCCACCACCTAGAAAACTTGAAGCAAAATTAGAAGGAAAAAAAACATTACAGACTAAGTCAGCTTTTTGAAAATTTCCAACATTTCTTCCTAATGCTCTTTAAAATAATGTAATTACAGATTAATAATTTTAAGTTTACCCTTCCAAATATAAGGTCTTTGGGGCAGGTAACTGCAGTTGTTTAAAGTGTTTAGACATTGTTAGAGTAATGTGTACTTAAAAACTTTAAAACTTTTTATTATTACAATAAACATTTAACAATCTTGCCTATTATGAGTTATTCTGATCTCAAGGTGTTTTATACATTATTTACTGTAATGGTAATTTAATTAATAGACAATAAAATAGTACCTCAGTACTGTAACTAGCAGGTTGAAAATCACAAAACATTAAAAAGAAAAAACAATACCCAGAAAACAGACTACTCTACATTGAACAAGTATTTGACTTCTGAATGTGCTGCAGAATGTATAAAACAAGCTGAAAATGATTCTCAGAAGAGATTAACTTTTATAGCTTACTAACAAAGATTTTAAAAACTTATTAATGCTACTGATGATTACATTCACTTTACCAATCAGATAGCAAAACTCATCATGGTCTGCTTATGTGACTAATCAAAAACAGCAAACCACCAAAATGTCATTTTTGACAGATCAAATGCCAAACCGCTAGGATTTGTTAACAAGATTTTGAATTACAGTACTTTTATTATATTCATAAGAAAAACCAATAAAATATTCCATACCAACAGAATTTAACAAGTCATGATTTCAAACTTTTGGCAAAACAAAAATTAAAAAAACTCAGACAACTGCTTTCTCTTTGTCATAATAGCAAATGTATACACAGACTTGCATTAACAAATTAAAGAACTACTGACCTTACGCTGGAGAGAAACAGCTTTATCAGACACCTGTTTACCTTCTGACAAGGTGCCATCTTCAAGATTCTTTGATTTGTAGCGAGTAGAACATCCTCCTAAATTTGGATCATTCTTTGTGGAGCCTGTAGATTTAACTGATGGCTTTGATCCACTGCCAGCTTTAGGCTTTTGTGCTGGTAACTGACCTGCTTCAACCACTTCAAAATGCTTCTGTTTACTGAATTCTGACACATGTCCAGATCGTTGTGCTACATCTTCTAATGTTCTTTTTCTATCTAATAAAAAGAATATAAATACTACTTTAACTGAAAAGAACTTAAGGTAGGAACAATCTTATCACATTATTTTTCTTTTATCTTCACCAGAGAACATTTTCCCATTGTTTTTTAGAGAGAAAGGGAGAGAGCACAAGGGAAAGAGAGAAAAGCATCGACTGGCTGCCTCCCACACATGCCAGAACGGGGATCACACATGCCTAGACCTGGATCAAAGCCACAACCTAGGTTATGTGTCCTGACCAGGAATCGAACCTGCAAAGTTCTGTATATGAGCAATGCTCCAACCAACTGAATCACACTGGTCAGGGCTCATTATATTATTAAAATAATAAATAATAACAGCAAAAACAACAGTAACAATAATCCCTCAACTGCCCAAATATTTATCACAGAGAGCCACTGCCAAGCCAAACAGGAAGCATAAACACAAGACAAATTCATAGTCTTTAATTCTTCACTCAAAAGGCTTTTACATGAAATTCCTGTATTCAGGGAGCTTCTCTTAACACCAGTGGTCCTCAAATCTTTGGTTTCCATATCCCTCTACACTCTTAAAACTTGAGGACTCTACAAAGTTAGTTTGTGTTCTATTTATTGTGTTAAGAAACTAAAATAGTATTTTAAAAACATTTATTGACTTAATAATAAACTGTTAACATAAATAACATTTTTATTAAAAACCTGAATTCCCAAAGCAAAAAATATTAGAAGAGCTCTACCACTGTACATTTCCCCAAATACTTTAAAGGTGGGCTTAAGAGAGGATACCTAAATTCTCACATCTGCTTGTGCACGCATTCTGCTGGATATATTATTCAGGTTGAAATATATGAAGAAAATCCAGCTTCACTCAGACATGTAGTTAGTTAGAATAGGGAAGACCTCTCAGACTCTAGAAAGATCTCCAAGAACATATATAATATATAATAGAGCTATTTCTGGGAAGGTCATTAAGCCAATTAACACTCAGGTTGAAAATATAAATAATTCCAAAAAGCTTTAAATTAATTCACAGAAGACAAATCTATAATCAATTATTAAGGCAAACTACAATGTTGGTATATCCTTGATTTTTAAAATGAATGCTGGGTGGCTATATATAGTCTTGCACATTTCTTCTGATAGTTAATAAAGGGAAGAAAAATAAACTAGGTTGGGCTGTGGGTCAGATTTCATATAGCAATTCTAAGATATAAAATAGACTTTTGTTTCTTAAAAAGTTTAAAAAGAGGTGAGGTGAATAGCTCAAATGTCAACTTTTGTTAAATCTTGATAGTAGTAGATAAGTCACCATTTCAAGCTTATTAAAAATATACAAATATAAAAATTCAAACAAAATAACCTAAAAATTTAGTCAAAATAAGTAGATTTATTCACGACTGTAAGTGTACCTGATGATCTCACTGATCTCCTTGATATCCTTTCAGGGCTAACTGATCGATAGCATTTTGGGCTTCCTCTAAATGGATTTCTCATTCGATATGGTGAACGGGACCTGGATCTATATCTAGGAATGAAACGATGGCAAATTCTTGGACTTCGACTTCTTGGTCTATATATATAACGTGTTGGGCTTCGAGATCGACGAAATCGGTGACTTGAGCTTGATCTCCTAGAATGTCTAGGACTGGGGGAATGAGAACGTCTTCTTGGCGTTTCATTTTCTTTTCTATTGCCTTCATTTCTACAAAGTACAAAAGAGACACATGAGATTCAGCAATTTAGTATAAATTTAAGCTATTTAAATGACAGAAGTACCGTCTTAAAAGCAGACTATTAACAATTCCGAACTTTGATACCATGTATGTATTAAAAATAAATCTTTGTTTGTTGTGATGTAATTCAGCCTTGAGAGAAAGAAGAAATCATTAGAATAGATGATCAGCCCTTCTTAACTGCTTGGATCCCTGTTTTTCTAATTCACAGAAGAACATCATCATCAATTTCCTGTTTTTTTCCTCTGCCACTATTATAGCCAAATATGTTTTGAAAGTATTAAGTCATATAAAGAATTTATATGCTAAGTGAAATAAGCAAGGGGGCGAAAGACAAATACCATATGATCTTACGTATAAGCAGAACCTAACCAACAAACCAAAGATGTAAGGAATGTAAGATCAGCAACCCTGAAAGAAAAAAGAAACCAACAGAGAAAAGAGGGAAGGAGGGAAGGGTGGGTGGGAGAAAAGGAAGGGAAGGGGCAAGTCAAGGAACATATAGCAAGGACTCATGGACAAAGCTAAAGTGGGAAAAGACTGAAGCAGCAGGACAGGGGAAAGGGTGGGGGGGGCGCGGAGCCAAATGTATTTGAAAAAATAAATAAAAAAAATTTTAAAAAAAGAATTTATAAAATAATTTACCATATTTTGCTGTGTATAAAGTGCTCCCATGTATAATGCGCACCCACGTTTTCGGCTCAAATTTTCAGGAAAAAAAATCTTTCATTTTAATTTTTTAATTCAATTATTTACTTATTTATATTTACAAACAAAATCAATTATCATATCCCAGGGTATTATTTTGCATACAGATATCATTATTGCTTTCTAGAGTTATACTTTTAATGCATAAGCATAAATAAAAGAATTAAAAACATTTATATAGATACAGAATTATGATGTGTATCCTTATTTTTTCCTCAAAAATTTGGGCTAAAACGTACACATTACACATGGCAAAATACAGTATGTTAAAAATGCTTTTCAACATTTTTTTCCCTAAAAGAGTATGCCATCTACAAATATTTCTTTGACCTGATGTACTTGCATATAGGCATATTAAGTAGGAACCTCCTGAGGGATACAAAGCTTAATTAAACTATTCCCAGCCCTGGCTGGTGTGGCTTAGTTGGTTGGAGCATCAGCCCCTACACCAGGAGGTCGGGAGTTTGATTCCTGTTCAGGACACATGCCTGAGTTGCAGGTCCAATCCCCAGTCAGGGTGCATAGGGGAGGCAGCCAATCGATGTTTCTCACATTGATGTTTCTCTCTCTTTAAAAATCAGTAACATTAAAAAAAAAAATCCATTTCCAGCCTTCAAAGCATTTATAATCTAAGATTCCACAAGTATAAAATAATAAAAGTATATATTATTTTGAGGACAGACTAAAAAAGCAGAAGTTCACAGAGAACTATAATATTTAAGCTAGAGCAACTGAAGAAAACATTCATGGAGGTTTTGCATTTGCCCACTGTTTAAAAGTTTTCAAAACAGGACTCAATTCAAAACAATGTCTTTAAGAAAAATGTACCTCCTTACTTTTAAAAAGAAAATCGATTTTCAACACCTAAAAAAATAATTACCTTCTTGATGGGAGGATCTCAGGATTCCAATCAGGATATCTATTATGAGAATAAACAATATTAATTAACAGTTAAAAAAATGGCAACAGCCAACAAAACAACAGCCATCCAGTATAAATGAATTAAAATTATACCTAATTTTTTGTCAGGTTGGCAAAACTGTATTTTTTGGTATGCTGCCGAATTTTAGTAATTAGTTTATGTGTGCCATGAGATGAAAAAGGTTGAAAATCCTGGTCTAACTCAATAAAGTATTATGCTAGTAGGGATTTCAGGGAAAAGAAACAGATTCCCCATACTTGAAAGACTTCAAAATTTTTTAAGCAAAACAAAGAGTACACATAAAAGGTACAGAAGAGGTACAAGATACAAGCTCAGGTAGGGGTTAAAAGAGAGAAGATACTTCATGTATTTTGCAGAACTTCAGGGGACACTGTTCTACAGAATACAACACGAATGGTGCCCCTTATATTGTACCAGGTGGTCCTCAGAGAGATACATTTCATGGAAGGAATCAGGAGAGAATTCACAGAAAATTCTGCTTTTCAGGTGGCCCTTAAAAAGGTCTATTGATAGGCATGGATCAGACCACACAGAAAAGGACTGGAGGTAAAACATGTCTCCATGAAACCACTCTAGCTGAAGTATGAACATGATGAAAAGGAATTATGAGCGGGGGAAACCTGGAAAGGTATCTCAGAGACAAACTGTGAAGGTCCTTGAAATCAGGTAAAGAGGTTGCACATAAATAAAAGACAATGTGAGACAAATAGACTTCTGAAGAGATGATAGGAATGTTTTCAGAATAATCAGAAATATCTGGAATTAGGGGAAAAGATGAGTCTTGAGATATTTAGAAATCAGGCATGTAGAAGCCATAACTATAGTACTAAAAGTGAAAGACTAACACAAAATGGGAGTTTATAGAAAAAAAGAGAGCTGAGGATAGAATCTCAGGCACACCAACACTTAAGAGTACAACAGACAAATATAATCCAAAGAAAGATATTTAGGGGTCATCACAGAAAAGAATATAAGAGGAACAGTAACACTGTAGAAGCCGAAGGGAAAAAAAGGACATCTTCATCCTTAACTTTCCTAGACAATCTGGAATCTAATTGGAAATGATTATTAAATTAAACCATTAGAAACCACCGATATTCAGGAATTTTAGTAACCAAGAGAGCCAGGTAGAAAATGGAAGCAGGAGACTCTTTCAGCAGTCACTTTGCAGGAAAATAAAGTTAGGTCAAAACCTTAGTAAATACAAAGTGGTTTTTATTTATTGCTATTTGTCTCAGACACTGTTAGCAGGTTAACTTGACAGCAATTCTCAACTCCTTTTTCCCTTGCCTGCCTCTACTACAAAGGCTAACAAAACTAGGTATTTGCCTCGCCAGCCTCCTTAGAAGACAGTCAGTGATACATTCTAACCAATGAGATATAGATACAAAACCACTGTCAGACTTTTGAGAAAGCTTTTGCTCCCCTCTTCTTGCTTTGAGGTGACAAACTATGAAGACCAAACAAACAAAACAAATTAACTTTAATGCAATGTGCCTATCACCTAGCATCAACAATTGTCAAAACATGGACAATTTTTTTTCATCTACTCCTACACTTTTTAAAACTTTTGTTACTCTGTACCATCTAAGATGACCAATTTCTAATTTTATGGTTTTATGGTATAGTGTTTTAATGCAACACCTTAGGAATCAAATAAAGCTGGATCTAAGTGTAAGTCCTGCCATTTAATAGCTGTGTATCTGAAAGCCAGTTACTTAACATGAGTAAGCCTTGCTTTTTTGCATGTACAATCCTCAAAATATAGCTGGTTGTCAAGACATGCAAGTTACTGAATTTCCAGAGTTTTCCAGTTTATGTTTTCACAGGAGCTTGAGGGCTACTATTCAAGAGTTGGTAATAATGTTTGGCTCTTCATTAGGTTGACTTCCAGAATGCATGTTCTTGTCGCTGCCCAGAGCAGAAAGATAACGCATATATTCGATTCTGCAAGCTTGGACTGTCTATAAATTGTCTAACTCGTTTAAAATGTGTTTCAGAAGCATGATACTCCTTACATATGCTGCATAATATAATGGCTAAGAACAAGGACCTAAACAATTAATATTATCTGTGTCCCAACGTGATGCAACAAGCATATATATCACCTATAAAGTTGTGACAAAAATGTTCAACCTGAATCAGACAGAAATTGTACAGAACGTAATACATTCTACAAGACAATTTTATTGGATGTTTCAAAAGAAGTCAACATCATGAAAAAATATCCTCCTCAAAAATAAAGGCCATCGGGTGGACTGTTCTAGATTAAGAGGCTGGAATACTCAATTCTTGACTGAAACCTGGATTAGCAGTGTGGATGGGGAGAGGAGTAGGCTGGAGTTATAAGAGGCATTTGGGAAACAGGTGGAAGACACATTAAACTGAGGAGTGAATTATCACAATGTTTGCAATTTATTTCCAAATAGTTCAAAAATGTATATATAAAGATATAAAATATATGTGGCAAATACTAATAATTGGTGAGTATAGGCGAAGAATATATGTTTACTATCTTTTCAACTTTTTTGCACCTTAGAAATTTTTCAGAATAAAATGTTGGGGGGTGGGGGACGGGCAAAGATCCATGACATTAGTTGTGCAAATTACTTGTTGTGTGATAGTATGAAATCTGCCTTCTCTGTGCCTCAGTTTCCTCACTGGTAAAATCATAATCATTATACATATATCACACAGGGTTGCTTTGTAAATAAATTATATAAAGCACTTGGAATAATGCTCAGCACTCAATAAGCATACAGTTATTATTTATTATTTTTAATATTAAAACTTGGATATACTGTATCTTTTCTCAAGTTAACCAACAAGTCTTGTGTCCAGAAAGATCCAACAAAGAAAAAGAGAATAAAGAGGTAATAAACCTTAAGAAATGAAGAACCCAAATATACATTAATAGGAGAATGACTAAACAGATTAAAGGTATAAAAACACAATGGATCACAAAGCAGCTTAAAAAAACATAGAACAGGGACTGGCATGTACTGTTTGGCCATGGAAGGATCCTCACCTAATCGAATCTAGTTTACCTGCCAAATTTGCTCCCCTTCCCCCAGTGGAGAGAAAGCCATGAAGGAATTATTCAAAAACATACAACCTGAAAAAAGGTAGAACTGTAGGATAGAGTATTAAAAAGTGGCAGGCATGGGAAGCACACACTTTAAAATATGTGCATTAAAAAAATAGGCTTATCTAGTTCTACAGAAAAGGCTTTCACAGATATTCATGCCATTTGCTGTAGTAAGTTAATGACAGTTCCTGTAACTATAATCCTCTTACGAGTGCTAATGCCTACCTACAGCAAGTAACTCACTCCTACCTAAATCCCTAAGTAAATAACTCATTCCTCCCTAAATTTCTCAAATTTAAAAAAATCAGACACCCCACCGGGTATCTGTGGGAAAATTTGTGGCTTAGAGATTTTCCATTAACAGTGGCAGTAGGCCTATCCAATTTAGGTAACAATTTTCTCTATATGGTAACCTATGTTTCTCAGCACAGCATCTATATAAGGAAGCAACTCCAATCTCTATTCTTAGTCTATATGATTCAGGTAGGGCCTGAAGAGGTACATGACAACAAATGAGGTAGAATATCCTATTCCCACAATCATTATAATTGGTTTAGAGATGACAACTAACCCAAAAAGAGTCAAACCAAGGATTTCTGCAGCAGTTATGAGGAAAGAGGTGCTTGCTTCTTTTTCACTCCTGAAATGGCTACTATACAGATCATTTAAGTCCAGAACTACGGGTTCATTTTGCTCTGTGGAGAAAAGTGTGCCTGAGATCTCATGAGATCAAAAAGCAAAAGAGAATCAAAAAAACAAAATATTTCTCACACTGTGATTTTTGTTGAGCATCGAATTCAGCTGTTCTGAAACTAGAACCACTCTTTAAGCTTCCCAGTTAAATAAGCTAATAAATTCTCTTACCTTAAAAACTACTTTGAGTTAGGTTTATAACTTACAACAGTGTCCTACATAACTGCAAACAATTTTGGTGATATTTTCATAAGGAACAAAATAAAGCCCTGTCTGAGTAGCTCAATAGGTTAGAGCAATGACCTGATACACCAAGGCTGTGGGTTCGATCCCCAGTAAAGGCACGTAAAAGAATCAACCAATGAATGCATAAATAAGTGAAACAACAAATTGATGTTTCTCTCTTCCCCCACCTCCTTTTTTCTCTCCCTTCCTCTCTCTCTCTAAAAATCATTAAAAAAAACAAACAACAAAATAAATAAACCAAAACAGCTGTAACAGTTCCATTTGCCCAAGAACAGGATACTATAAACCTACTGACCAGGAACTTGACATCCAACTATATCAACATGTTTAAAATGATGCTAGGGTAAACACAATTTTGTGTTACTCCAAGGGACAAGAGAATACTGTTAAAATCATGCTTTTCACCTGCATAGGTACCCTGTCTTAAAGAAGGAAAAGGTGGAAGAATTAAAGAACCAATCTGAAGAACCAGCACATCTAGCTTGTACATCTACTATGTAAGGTTTATTCTGAAAATAGGTTCTAAGTCAAAGGAGAGCTTTAGACCTGAAATGAAATACTGGTGTTTGGGCTGGGTAGTTTTTAGTTATGTAGCATCTTTTTTTTGGGGGGGGGGGGGGAAGGCAGGGGAGGGCGTGAGACAGGAGAAGGTACTTTTTCTAAAGTGCCACACTGAAGATATTAAACACTGATACCTGAGTATGGACTATTTTATAAATTTTGCTACTTATAAAAATGAAAAAATTGTTCTTACTGTTGACGTAACTGTCGGCAGCTCTCAATATGAGTAGATGTATTTTGATGCTGAATCCAATCCTATTGTAAAAGGAGAAAAGTGATGAAGTTAGAATAGTTCTCATGTTGAATTAATGAATTATGAAATTAGGCTTTTTAAGTTGACATTTCCCCAAAATTAAAAAAACCTAGTCACAGATAGCATGTGGCTACTCAATAAAATTTTTTACAAACAAAAATAAAGGCCTCCAAACAAAGGCACTTAATACCATACCTCACTGATGCCATTTTAAATCACTTTAGCATAAAAAGCACTTAAGAAAACGATACCTTTGTATATTCATTTTGAAATCAAATACATATTTAAACTTGGAAAAAATAAAACCACGGATGAGAAATAACTCATCTCATATAAAAATAACACACCAGGGAACACCAAAAACTCTATAAATAAAATGGTATCTCAAATGGCATCTTTAAAGTTTAGGATTTCAGTGATTTTTACCTGTAAAATTCCAGCTAATAACATTAACAATAAAAAAAAAATCCTACCTCATAGGCCAGTGCCATTCCAAACTATATTGGCAAAGGATAAGATTAGTAAAAATAGGAAAAGCTGTTGATAAAATCTAATTTATTTTTAAGATTTAAGGGAAAGTAACACCATTTCCGAGACACTACATCCCTTCATATAGTGCTTTACAATGAACAAAATGCTGTCTTATACATTATTTCATATACAAATCTGTTCTAAAATTACACAATGTACCCATAAATAGTTCAAGGATATATCTGATTTAAAAAAAAAAAAAAAAAAGGCAAAACAGTTTTCAAAGATACAGTCCCCCAAGTGAAACAGTTGAAAGCAACCTGTATATTATTAGTCAGTGTTTTATTGTTTCTCCAGCATTTGGATAGGCAGAAAACTTACTAAACAGTTCTGTATTTTAAAACTTTCCTTGAGAAAAATACTACTCATTTCCATTTCAAAACGCTTTATCTTGTCATTGCTAAAGACGAACTAGAAATTTCCACTTAAAAGCACAGTTGACATTATGGAACCTGCCTTGTCAAAAACTATCTGAAAATAAGTGAAAGCTACTCGTAATACTCAGCAATGGGTTATGAAAAACTCTAACCAGGGGTGTCCAACCTTTTAGTGTCTCTGGGCCAACTGGAAGAGGTGTCTTGGGCCGTACGTTAAATACACAAACACTAATGAAAACTGATGAGGAAAAAAAAGGATTTAAGTAAATTTACAATTTTGTGTTCGGTCACATTCATAGCCATACTGGGCTGCATGCAGCCTGCAGGATGCTGGTTGGACACCCCTGCCAGCTAAACTATTTCATTAAGCCATGGAACCAATTATGGATTGCAAAAAAGAAGTGTTTGCTCAGCGATACAAACAGAAAGCTAGTAGAGATTGGCAATTATCAAGTCTCTAGTCCTCCTAAACCCAGTAACTGAACACTGTTTACATGAAACAGACACACTGACAGGTAGTGGATTGGGCATGATTTATTTGGACCATAAAGAGTTTTATTTAAGTTGCCAACATTTATAAATCCAGAGATTTTACCCCCAAATCCATATTTCCAGCTTTTCTTGAAAAACTATAAAGATGTAATTCTGGACATGTATTCTATATAGCAACTATCAGCTGATGCTGATAGCTGTGTTATCTAATTAAGGCATACCCTCTCCAGTTCTATACACACACACATATACACACAAGCCCACTCTCTGTCTTTTAATAGGTCTACTTCACTTGCTTTAAGCTCAGTAAATATATTTATGCCACCCCAGTTTTGAGACTCTCTAGAAACAGTATGAAAATTAAAAAGATCCCAAAGCAGTACTGCCTCTCCAGAGAAAAAGTGGTAATTACCTAACTAAGCAGATGATGCAAGGACTACAGAGTTGTCAGGGCCCAGAATCAAACTGTGAAAATATCTAACCATATCGGAGTTCACTCTTTATCCTCCAACTACCTCAAAAAATCTTATGTCAGTCAGTGCTTTTTCAAACTGAATTATTTCAGCCAGAAAGACAGCTTTTAAACCAAGCGCAGCCTTCTGAAACAAAGACATAAAACACATAACTTCTAAACCCAGGAGAGCTCCTCCTCTAACATCCAAATCCCGAATTAGAAATAAGAATACACTTTAATTCTATAGTTGCATTTTTCAGGCTACATTTTTAGACTCCAGAGGTGGGGATAATATTGTCAGATGTTACTTAGCAAGAAAAAAATTTGCAATTGGTAATTTACACTTATTTGCCAAATAGATATATGACCACTTAGAAGGCAACAAAATGTACCACAGACAAGAGAGGTAGTTTGTATCATGTAAGTCCATGTTCATAAATCCCTACCATTTAGTAATCTGGTAGCAAAGCACTCACTGGTTAGCTCTTGTGCTGTTCTCTTACAAGGTGTTTGTTTTAAATGGCAATCGATCTCTATGAACTCTAATGATCCCTTCTCATTCCCACTCACCCTGCACACGTCAACTACATCTATCTCCCTAAAATATACTTTTTACATGTTACATCACCTATCAAGACCTTTAATTAGCTTCCCAATGCTCCTTAAGTCTAAACTTCTTAGGCTAACTTTTAAAGGTCCTTTGTATTTGTATTTGTATTTGTAGCTCACATCTGAAATGTTAATTCCTCCTATTCCTGAGAATGCTGAGCCCATTCTCATCAGTCAATACCCACATTCAACCTACTCCATGAAGTCTTCACTCCCAAATCATTCAAGTCCAGAAAGACTTAGTGCAGTTAGTCACCATCACTCAATTAGTCTTACCTAACTAGACAAGTTTCTTGATGTCAGAGTATATTTATACTTCTTTTTAATTACATACTGCTAAATTCATAATAGGTGTTGGTAAACTGATAATGCTGGCCTGAATTAATATAACCCTAAAATGAAGGTAAATATATGAAATCTCTCTCTCCTACAGCATACCCAAATAAGTTAAATACAATCATCAAACCTTTGGTTGCTCTCTATTTTTTTAATTCCTTGGGTGTATAATTAGGAGACAATAAGACTCTCTAAACTGTTTAGGAACATCTAAATTTTGTATGTCCTTCATTTCTGCCCTAGGCACTTATAAAACTAGTAATCAGTAAATACCAATTGAATAAATGTATACTTTTTCTATTCTACAGAATAAAAATTAAAACTTTTAACTTCTGTATTTAAGGTATTTTTCTTGGATTTATTATGACTAACTGAAAGTTCAAAATAAATGAAATACATAAAGCTTAATACTAAATTCAGAACTTAGGCCAGGGCTACTTACAGATTATAGCTAAGAACTATAAATTACTCTGAGATTTTTCAACACTTTCATATCCCCTTTGACAGGGTAAGGCAACTATTATTTTATTAGAACTCAGTGAATCCGGCCAAAATGAGGTAATATACTGCTTTCTTTTGCTGGAGTTAACCTTAACACAAAAGCATCAGCATTAGGTATCAGATTCTTGTTGGCTGAAACCTGATGAGTGGGTAATAGAAAGACAATAAAAAGGGCAGCACTGGAAGGAGAAAAAACAAGAGAATTAATAGCTGCAAGTTTTGAAGCCTATTCAAAGTATACAACCAATGTTATGGCCTTGAATCAAAGCTTGTTCCCAGGAGAAGGACATTTCTTTCCGACCATTTATGATATAAATCTACAAATCACACCAGTAAATGGAAGAAAAATGGTTCCCAAACACATCTAAGTAAATAAAACATACTTGGAAATTCCTATGCAAATCCACCAATGATTACTATCAAACTATGTTCTACATTACTCCTCAGCACCTCTGTAAAATATTTCCTTTTAATTGTACTAACCATTAAGATACACAAGCCTTCTTTAATTTTCCTCTAAACTTCTATCATTTTACACTCTATTTGCTGAGCCCACAGGTGGTCCCCAAATAACTCTTTTGATTCGATTTTGCTATGATTAAGTTATTTTAGGAAACATCTTCCCATGAAACACTAAAAATCCTAGTCTGGACAGAGTGAGAAAATATTTAAATTGACATTAACTATCTTTAGCCCAATATAGGTAGATACATGCAAGGCTACAATATACTATCTCTTCAAAGTGTATAATACAATTATTTTATTCCAACTTTTTCTTTGTATTCTCTTATTTAAAGTGACTTATGTGACTTTGTCTTATAAGTATACAGTTTATATTATATATTTTATGTTGCATAAATTTCTGAGATAACTAATCAAAAGTTTAAAATAAATGGACGAACCATGTAGTGCGCCCAGTCACAGGAATACAGAAAGCCTAACACTCAATTCAGTACTTAGGTTGTAATCTAAGATTACAACTAAGCGTTGATGTTGCAATCAAAATTAACTTCTGCCATTTTCTTAATGCTTAGTTAACACCAGCATACACGAGAATTCAGAGGACACTTGGGCGCTGAGTATGATTATACAGTGATGTTGAAAAACACTCACCTTCAAATGACTACATTCTACGTTACACAGAGAACACAAATGTGGAAATATTCTTGGAGATGCTGCATAATAATCATTCATCATAGAAGGAGTTGGAAGTCTTTTCATCTTCTGGGCATCAGTATGTGAAAACTTTGGTAGCCAGGATGCTTTCACAATCCCAAAGGGAGACTGAATAGGAATGTCATCCTCTGGCTGGTAAGTCTTTTTACTTCCTCCTGATCCATGTACATTAGATGAATTAATCACAGGCTCACGTGGAATCCGCTCTTGATGGCTTACAGCTGACACTAGTTCCGATGAAAAAGGTTGCTGGCTCATTGATGGAGGAATCAGAGACCGACTCATTGTCTGGTTAACTGGTTGACTAATGGACTGGCTGACAGATTTTATAGGTTCAAGGACTGACTGTCTTCCTGAAATGTGTAAGCCTGACATCTTGGTGCCACTCTCAACTGAGAAAAAGGACTGATTACTGGAGGACTCACTTGGGAAGTCCATCTGTCGAAACACATCTTCAACAGGAAACATAGAATTACATATAACATTTGGTGCGGGAACAGACGCAGAAATGCTCTGCTGTGATCGAAATTCATTCTTGACCTCATCCGTTGGAATTTCAGGATCATAAATACGTACTTCAAGTGGATCTTCTGTGTAGCCGTATTTGCTTGCATGCCCATAATCAATCACATTACTTGAAACTGCCTCGCTAACAAGTGTTTCCTTATTTCTGCTCTGAGAAGGTAAATTAGGTAATCGGCGCCCCATTTTTCGCATTCTTATATCCCTCAAAATTAATGGCATATTTTCAGGAGTTAGCTGTTCGTCAGGATAGCGACTGAGTTCTTCTAAATCTTCATTAGATAATCCAAAGCTTGCTAAGATACTCGAGGCACTCTCTTTTGTATAGCGGCTCTGCACTTTAGGACTCTGCTCTGCAACCTGTGTTACAGAATTCTGTTTCACTCCCACTGATGCAGGCATCTGAGGCTCATCATCCCACCGGCTACCATGAGGCTTCCCCTTCTTTTGTTGTGCTTCATGAAAATCCAATTTTTCTTTGGTCAATCGTGGATCAGTTCGGTGTTGAGTTACCTGAACATTCATTCTCTGTGGTCCCATGTTCTGATAAGTTTCATGGCCAGCAAATCTGTGTGGAATTCCACGGGCTCTCCCTGCTGGGTAAAATCTTGGAAGACCCATAGGTCCAGGCCTCATAAATGGTCCTGGAGGCCTCATCCCAGAAGGGTTAGGTGCTCGTGGCCTCTGAAGTGGAAAGTTTCCTCGAGGATTAAACCTGGGTCTCGACATGGCTATTTTCAAGAAAGCCTGATTTAATAAAGTATAAGGTGGTGTTGAACTATGTGAGGCAACGGCATTCAGCTGCTGCAGCGCCAACTGAGTCTTAATCTGAGCAAAGTGCAAAGGAGATGGGCCCAAAAGAAGTGGGTTTGCAATGCCCAGGTTCAAGGAATTCACAAGTGGTGCGAAATTTTCCAAGAATAACACAAAGCTGAAAGTTAAAACACAAATATTAGATCATTTTAACTCAAACTACTTCATGAAGTGGGTTCTACAGCCAGTGTAAAACATTTTGAAACAAAGCCATGAAAACATTCTGCATTTCATACACTTAGAGTAAGTGCTTACAAGGATTTTAAACTTTCCCCAAAACTTCTTTTCTTTCCCGAATCCAGAACACAAACCCCAAACCTCAAGCCAGAGTTCATGTACACTGTGTTGCACTGGGTGCTGTCCTAGGTGCTGAGCAATATTTACAACTTCTAAATAATCTTGAAAAATTGGGGATTATTTCATGCTTTAATACTGGAAAAAAAGATGAAGGCATTAAAAATACTTAGAAATGCGCACACACTTAATATTTGTTATCAGATGTACAAGCAATGAAAGTAGGAACTGTAAGCCAAAAATTTTATGACACCCATTTCTCCAAGACACAGGTTCCTTGGAATTACATATAATAAATTCCATATAGTAATTCAACTATGCTTACGGGTCTGCTGTTAGACAATTGTTTCTTTTAAAATGAACATTTATCACCAATAGCTTGACTACAGAGTCTGACGAAAGAGTGTACAGTAGCATGGAATTGATTATAACATACAAAAAAAAAAAACAAACAAACCCAGTTACTATTCTCTTGGATTCCTTCCAAAGTAAGAGTATAGACAAAAACAGTGGTGGGCAAAAGTAGGTTTAGCGTTGTATGTGAAAGTTTGTTCTTTTACAATTATTAGTTATTGTATTATTTATTCATACTACAATGACAAACCTACTTTTGCCCACCTCTGTGTATATGGATAACAATAATTAACTTTATAGAGTGCTGAATATGTACTTTACCTAGATTGAGTCATTTCTCACAACAACCCCTAAGATATATACAGTTTTACAAGGAGGATACTAAGGCACAGAGAAGTAAAGTAACTTACATATACAATTAGTGACCAGGACTAGATTTTCACTTCAGTTAATTTGGCCCCATAATCCATGCTCTTAATTACTAACAGATGTGAGCAAAAATGTCTTGCAGTTCCCCAGCACTGTATTAGTTAAAACTGGCTGCTGCCCAGCCTGTCAGAATACAGCACAACTCGTTCCAACCCACTTCTCAGAGAAACAGTACTTTGGCTATCATTCAGGACCAAGGTCAGCAGTCACAGAACTTACCTTCCCTTAGTAAAACACACACACACACACACACACCCACCTACACCCACCCACACCCACCCACCACAGACCATGCCTATGCTTTCTATGAATTTCCTACTTTTGCATTCAATAGAAATGCAGGGTGGGAAACATGAGGTCTTCAGTCATTTATGCTTACTATGAAAACCCACACTATGAATCCTATTTGATGACAATCACTTTCTAGTTCAAACTACAATTTCATCTACAACTTTACTATACTTTCTTCTTTATATACAATGTTAATGAAATGGTGATTTTGCTGAGGAATGGGCTTTATCTGACAACACTCCCCTAACTATCTTGCAGGGTGCCATATTTAATCTTTATAGAAGGAAATTTTTGCCACATCACTCTCTGCTCAAAATTCAAAGAGAATCTCCTTTCCTTTACTTACTAGTATTATGTTTAATGTACAACTAATCTAGCCAACCTCTACCCTTTTAATTTCACCAAAGACTTATTCCAGCTAGGCCTTTGCTCCTATTTCTCTTTTCCTACCTCCTTTCATCTCTTCCAATCAAAACACATGAACAAAACTTTGCCCACAACCTGATTTGATTTTACTCATCCTTCAAGATCAGCCTCCATTAAAACTTTCTTGACCACCAAGGCCTAGAGTGAGTCTTCCAACAAACTGTCATGTTTATTGCTTATATCATTTTGGGAATTGTACCTTTTACTATCTTACTTTTCTGTTCATATGTGCAGTCTTTTTCAATAATCTAGCGTCAACTGAAAGCATATTCATTGTTGCTTTATCTCCCAAGGATACAACTCTACTCCTTACTCAAAATACCCTCAAATACTTGTTAAGCTATTTGAATGATCATATTCAAAGTCCTCATAATTGACAGAGATTATTAATTTTCAAATTAGAATAAAACACAAAAATACAATAAAAATTATACAGGCTTCTAATTCACCAGATACAAGCAGCAGACACAAGCTTACTGAACAATGATATCCAAATTCTCTGTAAATAATGTTCATTTATAACAAACTCCAGGTCCTTTCAAACGGTCATAAATCATGTGAAACTGTACCTACCTTCTACAAAATAAAAATACTTCCAAGAACAACGTTGTCTTTACACAGTCCTTAAAAACAATCACTGTTTACGCAAGCAGTTTGTCATCTACACTCTTTCTGCACTATTTTCCTTCATTGGTAAAGACTCCTCCCACAATTTCAAAAGCACAATCTCTTCCAAAGACTGTTTCTCCCCCATAATAAACCAAAAAGGAACAGATTTCAATCAGTCATCTAATTATCATTTGGAATTGTGAACAAGTATCATAGACGTATCTACATTTTAAGGCCTTTAAAGGCAAAAAACGCACGTCCTGGTGTGCCTAGCACTGTCTCACATGATGTAAGTACACATTTATACTTTGGAAGACAGCAGCCCTTCACATACTCTATTCTGCAGAAACTAAAATTTGAAATGCATTGATGTGCTACCCTCATTTTTTTATCTTCACCCAGAGACATGATTATTAATTACAGAGAAAGGGGAAAGGAGGAAGAAAGATGGAGAGAAACATCAACTGGGTGCCCGTCATACGCGTTCTGACCAGGGACCAAACCCACAACCTAGGCAACATGTCCTGAATTCGGGAATGGAACAACATTTCACTCCGCAGGACAATACCCAACAAAGCCACAGCAGCCAGGGTTCAGCTACCCTTCTTAGAGGGGCACAATTACTATTGCATACTAAAGGCTCTGAAGTGTCTTGTAGTTTAATAAAACCCTTTTTCATTTTGCACCTCCCAAGTTTGAGTTTTCCTTCATCTACATACCCAGGAGTGGTATTTGAAATATTTAGTGATTGTTAAGGCACAAGCAAGGAAAACCAACAGTAATTTGTGCTTGACAGTGTGTAAGCATGGTCCTGAACCCCTTCTTCCTCCTTTCCCCTTAAGTTTTTAGCTGCTGTGCACAAGAGCAGGGGAAGGAGAAGCCCATCTTTGGAGCAACAGGGCAAAATTATTTCAATATTTTAATACCTGGCATATCTATATCACTGAATAGCAGTCCTGAAAAGACACCAGTGTTTCACACAACAGCCTAAAATATAAATGAAGAGAAGAATTAAAAGGGCTTTCCCTAGCTAAAGAATTTCAACTGCTAATAAGCAGAGGTTTGGCTTGTTTGTATTTTGTAGGAGCCTTAAAAATAAAATCACACTCGACTTCCTACATCATTAGTCCACTGTGAAATCTAATATAATGAGGACAAAGTTAAGAGCCCTAGCTCTCCCAAGGAGATCTCTTTCCCCTCTCTCAGTAACACAAGTTAGAGGCCTGTTTAGCCATAGTTATTTATTAAGCATTCTGATTCCAGAACCTGCTAGCTAGAGATAAGGAAGTTTCTCTCTTAGCCAGCAAATCCTGGAAAATCCATCACTGAAAGTGACATTTGCTTATAATAGGTCTCCTCCACCAACCTCCTTTCTGAGAACAAGTTTCTTTATTCCTCCTGTGCTTTAAGCCAACACTTCTTCTAACCTTTATCCCAAGACTCCTTCCTCATTTCAGACTTTTAAGTCTGGCATATTTTATTTCCTTTTAGTTTGTATTTAGTAACATTTTCATAAATAACCCACTGATATAGAATCATCAAACACTTTATGCTACCATATCTTTTCTAATCCTGGTAGAAAAAGATTGACAATGTAGTTAGTGCATCAAAGCACCAATAAAAGAGAAGTTATGATAAGTTGCTTTACTATATATGCGTTCAGTTGCCTACATTTCTGTTCTCAGTACAATGATGTGAATTTTAAATTAGATGCACGAAACACAATGTTGGGCATTGGCAGGAACTGACAAATTCATTTTTGAAACTAATAAAAAGTCTGCCTACAATCTGTATCCCAAATAATGTACTTTCAATGGTTAAAAAATTTAAAAATCTTGTATTTTCTTTGTGAATGAAGTTTAAGTATAGTCATATTTCACTTGCATAATTTTTAAAGTGTAAGCACATTTTTAATCAATTAGGTCAGTTATTGTTTAATCTTCTCTTAGAGCTATCATTCATACTCACTCCAAATAAAATGTTTTAATTAAAGAGATGTTTGCATTTTTATTTCAAGCTTTCTTTTTATAAAGCATTATAAACTTCACTTTGCAATTATATAATTCTGAAGCCTAATCTCTTCAAATCCAATTTAAGGATGGGCAAGCCCCACACCATCAGCATCCTTTTGTCACTTTTTTCTTCCCTTTCTCATGTTTAAACTTCAGCCCTATGATGTTCCAGAGTAAAACTATGCAAATGCTAACACCTGACAGAACCACAAGAACTTAAGGCTTTCTCAATCAATCCATGGGAATAAAATTCCAAAATCAACTACCAGATCATTCAGGATATCTTTTAAAAATGAAAAAAAGAGAAAAAAAAAAAGAGAGAAACTGTCTTCTTAACAAGAAATATATCAGAGTAATTTAAAATCCAACTGTTAGTCATCCATTAAAAAACAACTGACATTGTTGTTCTAGGTTGAGAAATAGCAAGGTTAATAGGCCAGAACAAATCCCTTCCTTCACAGAGCTAACACTTCAGTTTTTAAGATGGGGCTAATATATCATGAGAACTAAAGAAACTAAAATGATAAAATACAGTTAAAAACCTGGGAGTTTCCCTTTTCACACCTCTGCAATGAAGGTTTGTGGAGACTGGCAACTGATTGAATAAACCATGGTATATTCATATTTTGCAGATGGGAAAAAAGGAATGTTATTATACATCCCTGTTAGGATAGACCCTCAGGATAAGAACTAGTGGGTTAAAGAACCCTTCAAGTTATTTTTCTTTTTCATATTAGCGTACGGACAAGAACTAAAATAAAATGCTGGGTAAAGACGAAATGCCCATACAATAGCATTACCTTTGTAGAGATGTAAACAGTATTACTTTACCTACATCTAAAGTCAAGTTGATTTCCAACTCCAAAATGGGAAATGTAAGAGTCCTAGGTATTCCAAATCTGCTATTAGCAGTAAAGAAACCCAAGGGGTTTTATACCAACAATGGCATTTACTAATCTGGCAATAATTTTAAAATACTGTTAATATCACAGAATTTATACAATCAAGGTTAACAAGTGATAGCCAGATACTCAGAACAAATGCTTGATACAGTAAATATAATCATTATTATCCAGAACGATTAAATATGCCATTTTCTGAATAACTGAGTATCCTAATAGCTATTTAAAAAAAAAAAATCAATCCTTTACACTTCAATTTAAATGTTCTTAAAACAAATTCTTCATAATAATGTGCTTCAACAAGGAATTTTGAGTTTTTCACTTTTCTTATTTTTCCAGCCAAGCAATATACAACTCCCACTGCCTTAGGGGAAAATATAGCTTAATTAAAAAAAAATCAACGGAGGTTCTAAACTTAAAAAAACAACTTTTTAAACACAGAGCGCAGTCCACAGTATTGACAGGCTTTTAATGGCTAGGGCTGGGAACCACACAGAAAATAGGAAAACTATTTCTAGGTTAGAAAGGAGCTTCAGAATTTGGAGACAGAAGACAAGTTGTAAATGCTGAAACCAGGATGGGGAACAATACTCCAGAAAACTGTTTTGTCTTGTTCGGGAGTGGGGAGTAAATTCAAACTGAGAGAATCTATCATCCTTTTTTTTAAAAGGTCTATAACCCCAAAAGATTAACAAGTCCTGTTTAGGGGTTTCAGAATCTAGGACTTCAAGGCCTAAATTTAGGTGGTTGTGACAACGTTTCCCTATGCACTTCTCTCCCCATATCCAATTTTTAGCCACAGGGTCTCCTACTCTGCCACATACCTGTCGCTTTTTGTTGCTACTATCACTTCTGTAAATCTCATCTTTGTTTTTTGTTGTGGTTTTGATTTTTTCAACAGAGAGGAGCATTCAAGAGGCAATTCAGTAGTTTAGAAAACACTGAAAATTTCTTTAGAAATGTTCAAATACTGCATGCTATTGGGGGATGGATGGGGTAAGGAGGATATATATTCACTTGCTATGGTCAGTAAGTTCTCAGGGGCTGTTTCTTTACCACCAAAGATTTCTTTCCCCTTCTTTTTCATTTTAATGGAAACAGATAAATGCAGAATCATTCACTCAATTTATTAAACATTTTTTGAGAGTTTAACTATAACACTCATGTTAGTCCCTGGAGTTTTAAAGCCAAATAAAACATGATTCCTAAAGCCAAAGTGCAAGCAACCTAACAAGAAAAACAAAGTAAACCAACTGCAGTACAGTATGTCAGTATTAGTACAAGGTTTAAGTATCAGGAAAGAACTTATTTCTGGAAGCGGTAATAAATGTTTTAGTTGAGTTTTGTAGGATGAATAACTTCCAGTTTTGAGGAAACTGGAAGAAGTGAGATTTCAGATAACAAAGTCTAACTAAACATGTATTTGTCAACTTTTAGAAAATTTAGAATAGCCTGGGTTAAAGCCCCTGAATTGAATACTGTAATGAGACAGCTGTGTGGGAGTGACTTTAAAAATTATAAACAAGTAAACGTTAACTGCATATTTCTGACAAAGCTACAAATTCTGGTCCAAGACAAAAAACAAAAAAACAACAACAAAAAAAAAACAAACAAAAACAAACACCAAACATAGCTTCAGTTAAAACACTAAAATATTTAATAACCTCAGGGAGTATTTAATAAAGTCATCTATGAACACAAAAAATATTTCATAAAAACCTGTATCTTATGCCAATTATTAGCTAGTTTGTACTGACTTTTTAATTTTCTCTATAAATTATCAAATTTCAAACTTCTGCTCTCTATACCAATTCCCTCGGTCAACAAGGTTCTAATAATTTTATTCTCCATTTCTAACTAATCATAAAATTGTATATATTCCTGTATATATCTCTAATATGCTCTTTTCTTTTCCAGCACCATGACCACCTTATGACAAGCCCTCATCATCACTCTACACCACAGCTAGCCTCCATCCCAATTCAGTCACTAGCTGATTAATACCCTATAAACGCTTTTTTAGTGCCACTCCCCTACATAAAAATCTTCACTATTTTACTGCTGCCTGTAAGATAGTATCCAAACTCATCCTGGCATTCAGGATTATAACCTGATCCCAATCTACCTTTTACACCTTGTTAGCTAGTAACACTTTAAACCTTCTGCTACAGCCAAATCGGTCTGTTTGCTATCTCCAGACCACTTCCAACACATTCTTGCTTCCATACTTCATTCGTACTCCACTAGCTAGAATACTGTTACCTCTCAGAATTAAAACCATTCAAGATTTTTTCTAAATATCACTCCAGAAGAATCTCTTTGATGACTTCCTAAGACACACATTAAGCTATTAATCTAACAGAGATCAATAAATGCAGTTAAGTAACAGATGCAAGGTTTCAAATTCATTTCTAAACTAGTAATGTTTACCAACTAAGAATGGTTTGAAACCTACCAGATTCACCATTTACTACCGAGATTTTGAACACGCTACTCCATCTCCTAAACATTAGTTTTCCCATCTGTAAAGTGGGGAAAATATCATTCTCTCTGGATTACTATTATTAAGAACTAAGTTAATATAAAATAACAGGTTTAATCTGAGGAGGGTAGTAAGAGAAGCAATCCAAAAAGCCAGATGCTTTTTATAAAACAGTGTTTTGAAGCATTAATTCCTAATAATGTAAAGGTTTTTAGAAAAAAAAAAAAAAGGCTCAAAATTCAAAGAGATCAGAAAAAAACAAGCTCCCCATACTGCACAATAGTATGCTCCAGTCTAAAGTTACCTTTTTCCCTTGGCTATTATAATCTGAAAACCTAGTTATCCATGCAGATTTGCTAAGAAGCTGGTGTAAAAAATCAAATGTTATAGACTCAAATACTTAACAAGTAAAATGATGAATTTGACCTTTTCTTTTAAATAATCTAGAAAAAAACGGTGTGTGTCTGAGTGGGGGATAGGGGGTAGCTGGTGGGTAAGAAAACTGAATGAAGCAGGACTGGCAAACATTTGCTGTGAAAACTGTGTGACAGTTTTCATAAGGATTTATTACCTTTCCTTTCTACTTTCTTTTTTAAATGTCTGAACATTTCCAAAATAAAAAGCTAAAGTGCTAAATATTCAGTATAATATTATTAATAGATAACAAAAAAAAAAGGGGAGTATAAAATCAACACAACTTCATACTTCTCAATCTAACATCACACCAACGTCTAAAAAAAAGCCAAAATCATCTAACTCGTTATGATTAACAAGCAAATGTATTTAAAAAAATGCAGATTTAAGTTGAAAATCTTATCTTAATTCATTATTCCCTACACCGGTCCTTCCCACCTCACTTAACTGATTTATCAGTTATTAAACACTTTCATATTCTACTTTTTCTGTTTCATTATACCTTTCTGGTGAACAAAACTAATTTGTGAAACAAAGTAAAATTAAGCAAAACAAGCAAAGCATTTTTGATAAGAAATCTCTGATTAAAAATTAGGTTATACCACACCCAAGAAAATAAACCTCTGTCTTTTGAGAATGATAGGGGTATAACCTAAAAACAATGTGATTAGAAAACAGAAACCAGTAAGACAAAGGTAAATTTGGCATTAACACCTGGAAAACAAATGGACAAATAAAGACCCATTCACTATAAAGCCTTTTTCATTTAACTCCAGAAGCTCTGGCCATAAAGAGGTTCATTTAGCTAGAGTAATTTATATGGATGGCCAATTTATGAAATCATTAAACTTGGAAAAATCTGAGTTGATATCTGAGTTCTTAACTATTACCTCCTTTGAATGTAATTAAATAGTATTAACCCTTTAAAATAAATTTTTATTTCCTGATGATATAAGTAACGTTTATTATAGAAAATAATAAAAAGTAGCAATTGAAATCCTTACCAATAAAGCCATCACTTTACAGTGAACAAATATTTTGGTATTTCTTCTAGTTTTGTGTACATGCATGCATGTATAGATGGTAAGGGAAGGAGGGTACAACAAACTTATTGTATGAAATTAAAACTATTTGCTTTTTCAATCAACATTATATTTTCCTGTATTTAATATTTTTCAAAAACAGGACATTTAATAGTCACAAGACACTGTGAACTCATGAAGAAAAGTTACGATTTTGACAAGTAACAGTTAAAAACTCTTTTATATATCCTTTTAATAACATACCACTCTGAAATAAGAACTATTCAATAAAATGTCAACCATAAAATTTTTTCCCAAAGCACCTAGTAGAAACTGAGTTGCTAAGGCAGACAAGAAATAAAAGGCTTGATGGACTAAAAAGATACCACCATTAGGTGCTAAGAGGTATTTCTGAGATACACAATCACAAACTGTCTGTTATTTTGATGCAGTTTTTCAGGGGAAAAAAAGGAAACTTTAATTTCTTTTGATATTGGAAAAGAAATCTGAAATCTAAAAGTGTCACCAGCCAGGTCATAATACCTCCATTAGATTCACAAAAAGAATTATATCAAACCCCGCACTTGAACTTTATAGCACTTAATGGTTTACAAAGCACTTTAATATTCATTATCTCCTTTGAGCCTCCCAAGCCTGTGAGCAAGGGAATTGCAGTTTACAAATTAATTAAGGCCTTGGAACCAAATGCTAAGATCACAACTAGAACCGTAACTCTCGGTGTTCTTTCCATGCTATATTCTAGATATATGAAATTTAAGTTTATTTTATGGTTTTGTTTTTCTAATTGTAAAAAAGTAATATATGTTCATGACCATCACCACCCCAAAAGAAAGAAACACCACCCTCATGGCAAACAGAAAAGAATAAAAACAGCTTTGTATAATCTAACCACAAAGGAAAAAACTACCTTTTAACATTACTTTTCTAGGTATATTCCCTCCTTTGGTACTGCCTTGTTAGTGACTGTCTCAAAATATGGAACTCAATGTTCACACCTAAAAACACAGGTATTACGCTAGCTGATTAATAATACAAGAGTGAATACATATCATTTGTACTTCCCTTAGTTTAACCGGCACTCAATATGCTAATTTCTTTCAGAATATGGGTAGATCCACTCAGCCATCTCTTTTCTACCATTAGTTTTATAACCTCAGATCTCACAAAAGGTATACAAGTCATAATTCTGAAGGTACCATAAGTGTGGATACAGAGTACTGCGCTTGTACGTTGAACTACCAAAGTGTGGTACCTCAAAGAAATTGTGAAACAATAAGCAGACAATTAGAAACATTAATTGGTAACATGAAGGATATTGCAAACTTCGATGCTATCTGGAAGGATTAATAAACATGGTTTCTGATTAGGAAAAAAAGGGAAGATCAGCTTGCTGACGACAGGAACAAATCACCATGAGAACCATGCATTAATAACCCCAGAGTAATGATTTAACAATTACTATTTCCAGGAAAACGATTTTATGATAAACAGGATATATGAGTATAATCAGAGGTGCTTTTTATACTTTAGGATCGTGTCTAACACATACACAGTGGTATTCATAGTAACATAACATTGTATTCATAGTAAACAGTGCCCCAGAGATGTGCACTGGTGGTCCTGCTTACTTGCTACCCTCAACAAGTATAATACGTTAGTCCAAGAGAAACCACCCTCAACAAATATAACTCATTAGTCCAAGAGAAACCACCTGATCCAATAAGGAAATTAAAGGAATCTTTCCTGGGATTTTTTTTTTTCAACCAGGAATGAGAAGATTGATGCTGATAAAACGCAAGCGTTGTTGACAGCATTGCTATTACTTTAGTGAGAAGGCACAAGCACTGAAAAAAAATATAGCCAACTTAAAAGAGGTAAGCAGGACCAAGAGGTAAATATAGTGTTTAAGACATTCACTACTCAGTTTTAATTGTGCCTAAGGCCTACCTGCATTCTTGCCCTCCCCAACATTTTTGGTCGTTCACTTCTTTCATGAAGCCCCTGAGTTAAAAAATGTTCCCATCTGCCTAAAATGGGTTTCCAAAATCATCAATTTAAGCATACCTAAACCATCTAACCAAATGCCTAAAATGCCAAATGCCTTAAAGTCTTTATGAGGTACAAAAGAACATATACAGTATCTTACATTTATGTGTAAGAAATGGAAATAAGTACATATCTGCTTATGGTTGTAAAAAAAAAAAAAAAAAAAACATACAAAGGATAACAGAAAACAATGAAGCTGGTTACCTGCAAGGGTGTCCAACCTTTTGGTGTCTCTGGGCCACACTAGAAGAAGAGCTGTCTTGGGCCACACATTAAATAAACAAATACTAATGAAAACAACAGCAACAAAAACCTCATAATGTTTAAAGTAAATTTATGATTTTGTGTCAGGCTGCATTCATAGCAATCCTGGGCAGCATGCAGCCAGCAGGTTGGACACCCCCACAAGAAGTAACTGGCTTAAAAGGAAATGGGAATGATATTTCATGAAGTACATCTCATTACATAGTTTTGACTTTTAGAAGCATGTTAACAATCTTCACTAAAAAAAAAACAAGGATGGGAAGGAGGGAAACATATAAAATATAAAAATATAAAATATAGCAAACTAATGCAATTATTTTTCAAATGTATACTGTAACCACTGAAGGCAAAACAGAAAACCAATGCAAGTTAGTTATGAACCCACTATTTGATTTATATACTCTCAGTTCTGGGGTCGCTAGGAGAAAAGGAAAAACTACAAACAATTTTTTTTAGTAGTTTCTTTTGGAGGGTTTGCTGTTTTTTTGCAGTGGTATGGGTAATAAAGCAAGAGCAAGTGTTTTGATAGTGCTAGAAGCCAGAGTTCTCACTGTGGAACACAAAATATACAAATAAAAAATGGAACTAAGAAAGAACTGGATAGAAACGAATTATAAACCACTGAAAAAACCAGGAGTCCATAACTCCATACCAGAAGAATAATGTAAATATAGAGGGACTGTTTAGTTGGAGAATCACCTGTGCGTGTTAAATGCTAAAATGACTCTCCACCGGCCAGTTAGTTCAAGGGGTGCTAGGGGGAATCGAACATTCTGACCAAATACGTGACCAAACATACCACCCACAACGGGTGGACATCATGCACCTCCAGATCTGATACAGTGGAGACATAGCATCACTTACATGATTTTTCTGGCCAAGGATGCATAATCTGAATCTAATTTAAGAAGAAACATCAGAAAAATCCACAATGAGATATGTTCTATTTATTTTTAAAGTAGATTGTAGCCTTCAAAAATGTCAATTTCACAAAGCTAGAGAAGGTTATGGAAATGTTCCAGGGTAAAGACTAAAGAAACATGACAACTAAATGCATTTATCTAATCCTAGACGGATCCTGTCTTTGGGAAAGGGGTGTGAACATAAACAGAAACTGCCATAAATAACATTATTGGGTCAAATGAAAAATCAGAATATGGTAAATTAAATAATTTTATCAATGTTAAATTTACTGAGATAACTATACTGTGACTATGAAAGAAAATATCCTATTCTTAGAAAATAAACTTGAAAGGAGTAGAAAGGAGTGTGAAATGTAGGCAACTTACTCTCTCAAGAGGTGGGGGTGGGGGAACAGTTGTGTGTAGATGTGCACAGGAGGACAAAGAAAAAGAGGGAGACAGGGAATTCCTGTCAGCCAGGGCTTCACTCATTCAAAAATAGTTAATGACTAAATGTCCAACATCAGAATATCCAACTTTTTAGTTATACATTATATACTAAGTCAAAAAAAGAACTGGACTATAAGCAAGAACGGCAATAGGCAGAAAACCTGCAATATGGTAAAAACATCAGCACTAAGCAAATACCTGGATTTGGTCCTTTTTCTGGATCATGCTCATTCTCTGACTACCGTTAGCCCATTATGCAATGCATAATAATATAATCTTTGGGGAAATTTCCACTGATCTGAAGACACCCACCCTGAAGGATGGGTGCCACTAAATGACTTCATGCAAAAGTGGTTAACTCCCATAAGTAATATTTAACACTAATGTAGCATAGTGTCTCTTAAAAATTTGACCCTAGATGCAGTGTTTTAATTCTGGCCCTGTTGCTTGCTAAAAATGTCACCCCCAAGCTAGCTAGTTAACCCCAGCCTCAGTTTGGTTGTGTGAAAAATGGAAATAAAAACAATACCCACTTAAGAGTGTTGATATGAAGAATAATTAAAATTGTTTATCTCCTGACATGCCATAGGTGCTCAAAAAATGTTACACAGAAAACAAATGTGTTCTTTAATAAAACAAATAGAACAATGTGTTATTTAAGAAGCAGGTAGGTATTTGCTCCTTTTATTAAGACTTGGATAATTTCTGAAATTTTCCATATGGTAGTAAAAACAGTATAATACATGTATACACACACGTGTGTGGTATACAAGATACACTGGGGAAATGTGACTACCAACTGAATACATAACATTAAGGAATTATTATTTTAGGTGTGTTAAGCATGTTTTTCTCCAAATATTTAGGAGAAAACTTTTGAACTATAAATTGATGAATGGTATGGGATCTGCTTTAAAAAAACAAACACAAGATTGACCATTAGTTGTGGTTGTTAAAGCAGGGTGATAGGTATATGGGTGGTGAATCACTGTATCATACTCTCTGCTTCTGTATATGTTTAAAAATAAATTGTTTATAGAAGTAAAGAAATTCAAAAGAAAATAAAGGTGGTAACATTCGCTCATTAGCAGGGACAATAGGAAATTAGTTTAAAATTTAATAAAATGAAGAGTGCAGAAGTATAAAACTTTAAAGAGACTGGAACAATAAAAACATTTTGGTATTTAAGGGATTCAAGAGTTGGAAAAAAACCCTAAAATATAGATGCTCCAATGTAAACACTAAGAAAACATCAAAATGGGTATACTTTTAAAACTTTTTCCAATACTTTTCAAACTTTTTAAAAACAAAACCTTTGTTACTCTTTAAAAAAAAATAAAATAAAATCCTCACCCAGGGAAGGTGAGAAAAAGGGACACAGTCAGAGAGAGAGAGGGTGGGGAGAAAGGAGAGAGAGAGACAGAAACAATTAGCCGCCTCCAGAACACGTCCCAATGGGGGAATCAAACCTGCAACCTAGGTATGTGCCCTGACCAGGGATGGAACCCACAACCTTTCGGGTACAGGAGGACGCTCCAACCAACTGGGCCACCTGGCCAGTGGAAGACCCTCACTGATCATTAGAGCTATGTGTTTTATATCTACACCTCACCTTTTCCTTATCTCCCTTCCTTTTCATTATTCTCTTTTTATCTTCCATCTATTTTCCTTTCATTTTAATTTTCAACCACAAATTTAGACTACAGTAAATAAAGTTGAAGCAATGAAATAATCAGTAAAGATGGATACAAAGGGGGCTTAATTAGCATTCCACAAAATATAATTAGTTTCAGTTTTGGAGGATATCTAAATCACATTTCAACACTCAATAGCTCCTGTTTTTACACAAAACAGCCCAAACTATGTTACTGGGTACTCATACTGGAAGCACTGTTTCCTAGCGTGTACAGTGTTTTATTAAGCATTTGGGAAGATTTATCCAAACCTTAACCAATAAATATTTAGTTACAGCAGAATTTGGACTCCAAATTCTGTGCTAATTGTGCAGTTACACCGGCTCTGACAACTACCAGCTGAGTTCATTCACTCTAACTGTGAGCATCTAACATATCAGGCACTGCGACAGATACAAGGGTGAACATAATCATATAAACAAATGGTTACAATATGTTTTGATAAGTGCTACAAAAGGGACATATATAAAGCTTATAGATGCACAAAATATTTTAATGAAAGATTAGATGGTCTTTCAGCTCCAAAATTTTATCAATTTAATCTAAATTACTTTAAGCCCCTTTTTATTATTTTTTTAAAAAGATTTTATTTATTTATTTTTAGAGAGAGGGGAAGGGGGGGGAGAAAGGAAAATGTCAATGTGTGGTTGCTTCTCGAGTACCCCTACTGGAGACCTGTCCCACAACCCAGGCATGTGCCCCGACTGGGAATCGAACCAGCAACCCTTTAGTTCACAGGCCGGCACTCAATCCACTGAGCCACACCAGCAAGGCTTAAGCCCCTTCTTTTTAATTAAAAGGGAGTATCCACAGGTTGCAATAAAAGTAACAGCTGATATTTGTTAAGCACCTAGTATGTGCCAAGGGAAAGGCGCTTTCCACATACTGTCTCTCTTAATCCTCACAACATTCCCAAGCAGGTATTATCACCATTTTACAGGTAAGGAAATAGAAGTTCAGAAAGACTGAAATAACTTACCCCAAACCTCACACATACAGTATAGAGGGAAAAACAAGAATTCAAGGCCAGATCCTCTGATTCCAAAGCTTATTCTCATTCCACTAAACTATTTCCCTCATTTTCTTTCACTACATGAAAACAAAATTTCCAGAAATCACCTTTTTAAAAGCACCCAAGAAAAAAATCTTTAAGACAGTCATGAAGTAGAAAGTAGTCACTATCCATAAGAAGCATTTTTTTAACCAAAGCATCTGCTATGTACACCCTCCATAATGAAAGATTACATGCAACAGATTACAAAAGTAAAATATAACCACCATTCAAGATAATAGACATGTTGTGACATGAATTAGTGAATAAAAATAAATGAGATTTTAATAAAATACAAAATAAAATGAAATGAGATTTTGTGATTTCTTGTTTTATCTTTACCCTTACTTGCTTTAACACAACCAAGAAGCGAATGGCCCATAGTTCAGTGTATTAACATGTTAAATCCACATAAGAATTTAAAAGTGCATATTACAGTGTATGTGAATACAAAATAAAGTGTAATGAAACGCTGTCAAATTTTTTTAAAAAGCCCAGTAAGTCTAGAATACCTAAACATCAACAAAATTCAAAGATATGTTGAAATAGTGTAACTTATGCATTTATTTTTCTGTATAAACTCCATTAAATTCATCTTTTTGGTAAATCTCTTTCCGGGTTATCAATTTTAACTGCAAATATGAACCAGCAAACATCCCTGGAAAAAAACTTTTTACATCAAATAAAGAAAACAAAGATAAATTTTTGTGCACAATTCCGAAGCTCATTAGCAAAAGAATCCGAACCAACATAAATCGCCGGATCCTGGTTAACAAGTTTTTCTTTAGAACTCCTTCAGATTAAAATAGTATTTTTCCCCAAATTTCGCCTAAAAGTAAAATTTAACAAAAATCAGCTTGAGGCATCCTTCATTATCTAGTTCTACTAAAGATTTTGTAGGACTATGTCTCCTTCATTTGCATTTACCTCAAACAACAAAGATCAGTGTCAAACGTCCTCCAGAATTCATGTATGTGGTATACATTCTCCCCCCACCTTTAACAGAACAGGGCCCAGGCGGGGAATCACACAAAAATACATCACTAACGATCCGTATTCAAGACTCCTCTGAGAGATTTGGAAATAAACATTAGAGCCATTTATGAGCCCTCCATGTCCCTCACTGAGGTGACAATTTCTTTGGTTTCGTACTCGCACAAGGTAGGTGGAAGAAACACCGATTAGCAAAAACCGCTGGGTCGTAGCCTTTCCCCCTTCATCCCGAGTCGCCCAGCCCCAAACACGCTCTTCTCTCCTCGTTTCTTGCAAAACGTCGCTAACCAAACGGCTCAGCTCAAGCTCCACCGCCTCTCTTCAAGGCCCAATGGGAATGGTTACTCCCTCTGCCGAACTCCCTCACCACCGCTGGCTCTGGCTGTCAGGCCCGGCGCGGTATTGGCAGGCCCAGCGCCTGTGGGGAAGGGGCCGCCTGAGCCTTTTGCCAAAGGGTTGTTTCTCGTTCCTCGGCCCAGTGCAAAGGCGTCAGGCGACTCTTTCTGAAGCACGGTCCTAGCACGGATGCCCGACCCGGCCCTCCAGGGCAGGGGGGTGAGCCGACGAGGTAGCAAGGAAGCTGGGCTTCCCTTCCCATCCCGGGGGTCCCCCAACCTCCTCCCGCCCCCGCCGTCTGCCCGCCGCCATTTTGTGCGCAGCCGCTGCGACACAGATACAATAGCCCGGATCTCGTACGAAAGGCTCAGGACCCCAACACTACGGGCTCCCGCCTTCCAGCCTCCTTCTCCCCACGAAGCCGCGGTCCTACCTATGCCTACCCGACTAACAGCCGGATCCCATTTGCGCCCCACACAGTTTAGCGCTCAGCCTCCAGTCTCGACACCGAAGAAGCTACCGCCTCCAGAAAGCTGTACGCATGCGCGCCTGTCGAGCCTTTGCGATTTCTCCTCAGCTCCCGGCGCCTGCGTACCACTGGCACCTCGCTCGCCCGGAGGTACGGAAAAAGGGGCCAGAGGAGCTTGGTTCCGGAAGGGGTCGCTCTCGCATCTCCTCGGGCATCTTGGAAAACTCATGCACCAGGCCTTATCAATACCTGCCCTTTCCAAATCACGCGCATCGCTAACCTGTATTGTCTTACCTCCTCTGCAAAGTCTCCCCTGATCATTCTGCCTTCACTAATACATTAAATTAGGTAATAGTTATCTCGCAGTTGATATCATAATGCTTTGCATGGTTAAGATTTTACCTACCTTACCTAGCCTCTCGCCTTGTATTTTTTCCAATCCCTACAGTAATCATGTAGGGGTATGTATATCTATCTATCTATCTATGATATGATATATGTGAGGAATATATGGCATATATTAAAACGTTGAGTTGGTCCTAGCCAGATACTCAGTTGGTTAGAGCATTGTTCCAGTAGGCCAAGGTTGCGGTTGGATGCCAGTCAAAACACAAAAAGTCAATCAATAAATGCATGAATAAGTGGAAAACAAAATCAATCAATCAATCAATCAATCACAAATCAATAAATAAAACAACCATAACGAGTTAAAAGCTTAACACTCTCAAAATCCTTTCATACTTCAAAATGAAAACGTGTGTAGTATATTTAACCCTCATTTTACTGATTAAAAACCTTGGTTTGAAAGATTACTTACTACAACAACATAAAACCTCAATCATTGGGAAAAAGCTGAGAAAGTTCACAAGTCCTGCTTTCCAGATACCAAAGAAACCATAACCACCTACCCTGAGTCTCTTGCATCAGTTCTACCTCACACCCAAGCTGATTTGTTTTATTCACATTAGAAAAGTCGGAAAGAAAATTCTTTTATAAAGTATATCTTACCAGATTTTCCTTTCAAACTAAAAATCTTACGTAAGGCAAAAAGCCAAACACCACCAAAAGTGTGACCAAAAAGCTCTCCCCAAACTCCAAATAACCACTGTAAAAGTTTAATGTGTTTCCATCCATACTTTTCTTTATTGTCATACAAATATACACAGACATGTTATCTATACGTATTGGGAAATATTCTCTATTCTTTTTTCCTAAAATTTACATATTTGTCTGTCATTCTCCCACACAAACTATATATAATCCTCTTTTTTTAAAAATTGTGGCATAATATTCATAGTATGACTCCATCATCAATTATTCAACCTGTTATTAAACACTGAAGTTGTTCTGAGTCTTTTTTATACTGCAAATATTGCTACATATGAACAGCCTTATGACCTGATACTTTTATTTCTTAAGGCTAGAATCCCAATAGTGAGACTGTTTGATGGAAGACATATATATGTATGTATATGTATGTAATTTTAATAGATATTGTTGGAATACTTTCCAAAGAGTTCATACTGTACAAATTCCCACTTCCATTAAATACATAGGAAAATGACCATTTCTCTACAACCTCACCTTTTTCCCTGAATTTTGAAATAACTTAAATATCATTGGACTTGTCAGTTCTTTAGTTCGGTAGAATTCATCTCTGAAATATCTCACCTGGTGCCTTTTCTAGGGGCTGCTCTTGAACAACTTTGTCTAGATATTTTATGATATCTAATTTGATTAGAATTTCTCTTTCTCCTCCACAATCATTTTTGCAATTTATATTCTTCTAAAAGAGCACCCACATCATCTAGGTTTTCAAAGTAATTTCCATAGAGTTAGGTACAGTAACCTCTTAAATTCCTTTATGTTGCCCCCTTACAAAGTTCTCTTTATTTCTATGCCACTTATCACCTTCTCACATGCCATGTAATTTATTTCTTATTGTTTCTTATCTATCTCTCTCCACTAGAACATGAGCTCTATGATGTTGGGGTATTTTTCTGTTTTCTTCACTGCTTTATCTCTAATACCTAGAATGCTACTCGGCACACAGTAAAAATTCAGCATTTATTTCATGAATGAATGAATGAGCCTGATAGGTAAAAAATTTTGTGTGTGTGCATGTGTGTGTGTGTGTGTGTATTGTTGAGCATCTTTCCACTCTTTTTTCTGAGCATTCTTTCAGATCTACTAGCCATGTGTATTTTCTTCTTAAAAAAAAACAACTTTTAATGTTCCTTGCTCATATTTTTAAGGAGCTGGTTATCTCTCTGTTTTTTAAATCAGGAAATAGTTCTTAGTATATAGGAATATTAACCTTTTGTCAAATATGTTCCTATTGGTTTCTCCCATTAATAGTTTGTCTTGGAGTGTCTTTTGCTATTATAAAACTTAAATGTAATCAAATGTAGTCAATTTTTTATGACTTCTGAGTGTTCTTTTTGGCTAAGAAGACTTATCCAATCCCCAGAAGCATATATACCCAGAAATTATACAAAAAATTCTCCTCAGCTTTTTAAATTTTTGTTTGTGACTTCACAATTTTCTTTTTATAGTTAGATGTTTAGTTAATCTAAAATTTATCATTTTTGTTCCCTGAAATAGGGATCTAACTTTGTCTTCTGAATGGATTCTGAAGTTAAGAGGCATATGGTAAACCCTAGAGCAACAACTAAGAAAGTAATTTTTAAAATAATATATGCGGAAAAATCATTAAAAGAATTAAGATGATACACTATGAAAGTATTCACAAAGCAAAAGAAAGCAATACAGGATGACTTGAGAGGAAAAGTCATGGGGTGAACATAAAATGAAAAGTAAAATGGCAGGCATATCAGTAACACTAAATGTGAATGGGTTAAATATCTAATCAAAAGGCAAAGATTGTCAGGTTCAAAAAAACATAAAAACATACATCCAACTATATGTTGTCCACAAGACACTCACTTTAGACTCGAAGATACAAATAAGTTAGAAGTAGAAGAATGTAAATACATATATCAAATGAATAGCAGTAATAAAAAACTGAATGACATATTTTATTCTATTCTTTGTTATAAATTTCTTGCGGTAAAAGGAGTTAAATTCATACCTCTGTAGAGAAGACTTTGGTCCTTCTTAGGCCTTACATATTTTTTTCTTGGGAGATGATATCTTCTAAACCATTAAGCAATAGCCTGGGCCAGAAAATTCCTCTCATCTTCTCTTCCAACTCTTTCTAAACTATACCTCTACAAGCAACAGCCATGTTCTTCTACCCTGCTTATACTTCCAAACACACATCTTGACTCAAAATACCTGAAGTAAATAAACTATTTAAAAAATAAATTTGGAGTAGCTATACCAATATTATACAAGACTGACTTCATATTAACTCAGTGTCAATAATATACACAAAAATCAAGAATAAGAGAGGAATCCCCAAAAAGCAGACATCTGCGTAAATATAATGTCCTATTCTTTTCCACTGTAGTTCCTTAAATATATTTGATGTAAGAGAGCAAAAATTGTCTTCTGGTAGTTATGACATACTTAGATGTAATATAAGAAAACGATAGCATATAGAGGAAAGAAAAATAGACCTATATGTGGAATGTTGCTACATTCCAGTTAAAGGAATAAAATACTAATTGTGCATAGACTCTGAACAGCTTAGTATGTGTTTTGTAATTCCTACAAAAACCATTATAAAAAGAGAAATAGAAAAACTCTATACAAAATGATATATTCAAAATCACAATAAAAAAATCAGAACAAAATACTAAAAACATTCAAATATTTCAAAAGAAGGCAAAAAAGTGAAACAAGATTTAAAAATAGAGGAAACATTAAAAAAATAATAAAATAATATTCCTAAATCTAAACATTTAATAATTACATTAAATGTAAATGGTCTAATCAAACTAACTAAAGGCACAGATTATCAAAATGGTTAAAACACAGTAGCTCTCCCTGCCCCCACTTATCCACAAGGAATATGTTCCAAGACCCCAGTGAATGTCTGAAACCACAGACAGTACTGAAACCCGTATATGCTGTTTTTTCCTGTACATACATACCTATGATAAACTATAATTTATAAATTAGGACCAATAAGAGATTAACAACAGTAACATAATAAAATAGAACAATTATAGCTATATGCTTATAATAAAAATTATGTGGAGATGGCCTTTCTCTCAAAATACCTTATTGTACTATACTTTCGTCTTACAATGATATGACATGATCAATATCTATGTGATGAGATAAAGTGAGGTAAAACATAGGCACTGTGACTAAGGTTAGGCTAGTATAAGGATTACTGAACACAAGCACTATGATTCCATGACTGTTGATTTGATTTCAGAGATAGCCACTAAGTGACTAACTAGGGAGAGCATATACAGCATGGGTGTATTGGACAAAGGAATGTTTCATGCCCCAAGAGGGACAGAGCAAGATAGCACAAGATTTTGTCACACTACTCAGAACTCTGCTCAATTTAAACCTTATTGTTTATTTCTGGAATTTTCCATTTAATAATTTTGGATCATGGTTGACTGCAGGTAACTGAAACTGTGGAAGGCAAAGCAACAGATAAGGAGGGTCTTACTATATATCTACAAAAGATTTATTTCAAATATAATGACATAGGTAAGTTAAGAATAAAAGAATAAAAAGATATACTTCATAAATGCTAATTTAAAAAGAAAGTGGCTGTACTAATATTGGACAAAGTAGACATCAAGCCAAAGAAAATGAGCGTGCAAAAAAGAAGGACATTTCATAATATTAAAAGGGTCTAGTTACCAAGAAGACATAAAAACCCTATATGTGTATGCATCTAAGAGAGCTTAAAAATACATGAAGCCTTACAGTTGGAGACTTCAAAACTCCTTTCTCAGCAAAAGTTAAAATTAGCAGACAGAAAATCAGCAAAAATAAAGAAGAACTGAATAACATTATTAACTAATTGGATCTAATTGTCATTTATAGAACATGATATACAACAACACAAAAATGTAGATGCTTTTCAGGTGCATGAAGGACATCTACAAGATAGGCCATATCCTCAATCATAAAACAAATTAACAAAGATAAAATAATTAAAATAGCACTACGAATGTTGTCAGATCATAATGGAATAAAACTAGAAATCAATAACAGAGGTAACAAAATCTCCACATACCCGGAAATTAAACCATATACTTCTAAGTAAACCACAAGTCTAAAGAAATGTTTCAAAAGAAATAAAATATACCTTGAACTGAATGAAAACAAAAAAATACATCCTATCAACATTCAGAGGGAAATTTTTAGCATTAAGAGCTTATATTAGAAGAAGAAAGGTATTAAATCAATAATATAATAAACTTCCTCCTTAAGAAACTAAAAAACGAAAAACAAAAAAACAAGAGCAAAACAAATCCAATTGGACACCCTTGTTTGGGTGTCCAATCTTTTGGCATCTCTGGGCCACACCGGAAGAAAAAAGTTGTCTTGAGCCACACATTAAATTAATTGCAACATGTAAACACAGGCGCGCGCGCGCACGCATGCGCGCACACACACAACATCTCAATGTTTTCAGTATATTTATGATTTGGGTTTTTTAAATATACTTTACTGATTATGCTATTACAGTTGTCCCATTTTTTTTCTCCCCTTTATTCCCTTCAGCCCTGCATCCCCCCTCCCACCAGCATTCCTCCCACCCTTAGTTCATGTCCATGGGTGGTACATATAAGTTCTTTGGCTTCTCCATTCCCTATACTATTCTTAACTTCCCCCTGCCTATTTTGTCCCTACTATTTATGCTGCTTATTCCCTGTACCTTCCCTCCCCACATCCTGTTCTCCCTCTCCCCCTTTCCTCTGATCTCCATTTCTGTGATTCTGTTCCTGTTCTAGTTGTTTGCTTAGTTTGTTTTTGTTTTTGTGTTTTTTAGGTTCAGTTGTTGATAGTTGCTGAGTTTGTTGTCATTTTACTGTTCATAGTTTTCGTTCTTCTTCTTCTTACATAAGTCCCTTTAACATTTCATATAAGGGCTTGGCGATGATGAACTCCTTTAACTTGACCTTATCTGGGAAGCACTTTATCTGCCCTTCCATTCTAAATTATAGTTTTGCTGGATAGAGTAATCTTGGATGTAAGTCCTTGTCTTTCATGACTTTGAATACTTCTTTCCAGCCTCTTCTTGCCTTCAGGGTTTCTTTTGAGAAATCAGCTGATAGTCTTATGGGCACTCCTTTCTAGGTATCTGTCTCCTTTTCTCTTGCTGCTTTTAAGATTCTCTCCTTATCTTTAATCGTGGGTAATGTAATCATGATGCGCCTTGGTGTGTGCTTCCTTGGGTTCAACTTCTTTGAACCCAAGGAACTCTCTGAGTTTGGGACTCTCTGAGCTTCCTGGATCTCCTGGAAATCTTATTTCCTTCACCAGATTGGGGAACTTCTCCTTTTTTCAAATAAGTTTTCAATGTCTTGCTCTTCCTCTTCTCCTTCTGGCATCCCTATGATTCAGATTTTGGAATGTTTAAAGTTGTCCCAGAGGTTCCTAAACTTCTCATTTTTTGAATTCTTGTTTCTTCCTTCTGCTTCAAATCGTTGATTTGAGTCCCGGTTTCCTTCCCTTTACTGTTGGTTCCCTGTATATTTTTCCTTATTTCACTTTGCATAGCCTTCAATGCTCAGCCATTTCTGAGAGCATCCTGAGCATCCTGATTACCGGTGTTTGGAACTCTGCATCTGATAGGTTGGCTATCTCTTTGTGGCTTAGTTCTATTTTTGGAGCCTTGACCTGTTCTTTCATTTGGCCATATTTCTTTGTCTCGGCATGCCTGTTACATTTGAAGGGGTGGAACCTTAGATATTCATCATGGTGGGGCAACCCAGGTCCTTGCAACTGTGAAGCTGTGTGTGAGGGAGGGGTCTGAGAGGAAACAATGCTGCTTATTTGGATCTCAGCCAGCTTTCAGTCACTTCCCCCACTATCCACAAGCAAATTGGGCCCTTCTAATGCTGATTCCCGGGTGGGTGGGTTTGTGTATGTTCTATCACACTGTGGGTCTCTCCGATGAACTCTCCTGTGAGGCTGGGTGTTTCACCCACTGCCGAATCGCCCACAGTTTTTTACAGCCAGATATTTGAGACTTTCTTTCCCCGCACTGGAACCCTGGATTGCGCAGTCTGTCTCGCTTCCCAGCTGTTCCTCCTGGTTTATCTGCACACAAATGTGGGACCACCTGGTCTGCCAGCTGCCACCTTGCCGCCTGTCCCCTTCCCTCCAGCAGCCCATCTTCACCCCATCTACCAGTCTAGATGAATGTTTCTTCATCAACTCCTTGGTTGTCGGACTTCCATATAGTTAGATTTTGGGGCAGTTTTGGTTATTTTTTGTTTTTAAATTTGTTGTTGTCCTTCTTTTGCTTGTGCGAGGAGACAAAGTATATCTGCCTGCGCCTACATCTTGGCCAGAAGTTCTATGATTTTGTGTTGGGCTACATTCATAGCCATCCTGAACCACATGCAGCCCACAGGCTGCAGGTTACACATCCCTAATAGTAGAAGGAGGGAAATGATAAAAATAAGACCAGAAAGCAATGGAATAGAAAATGAGAAAACAACAGAGCAGTCAGTGAAAATTAGTGGTTCTTTGAGAAGATCAATATAATTCATAAATCTCTAGTGAGACTGGTAAGAAAAGAATGAAATAAATGATCAGTATCAGATATGAAAGAGGTGACATGAGTACAAATATTGAAAGGAACAAATAAAAGAATATTATAAACAACTTTATGCCAATAAAGTCTATAATTTTCATGAAAGGGGCCAATTCTTTGAATACTTGAATTACCAAAACTAACCCAATATGAAATGGGTGACTTGTAACAGTTAAATATATTGAATTTGTAGTTAAAAACATTCTAAGAAAAAAATCTCCAGGCCCAGGTGGTTATAGAGGTAAAGTCTACCTACCATTAAAAAGAAAAAAATAACATTAATTTTACCCAATCTCTTCCAGAAAATAGAAGATGAAGGGACACCCTCAAATGAATCATAAATTTAAATGTAGGTCATAAAACTGTAAGTCTTTTAGAAGAAAATATAGTGGAAAATCTTAATGACCTGAGGCTAGATGAGTTCTTAGGCATGATAGCAAAACCATAATCTAAAATAAGAAAAAAATTGATTAATTTTGCCAAAATAAAGTTTTGCTCTTTAAGAACATAAAAACACAAGCTACTGATGAGGAGAAAATATGTGTAAATTGCATATTTGACAAAGGACTTGTACCAAGAATAGAAGAAGAACTCTTAAACCTGAAGAATAAGAAAAAAAAACCCAATTAAAATATGGGCAAAGGACTTGAACAGAAATTTCACTAAAAAGAACATGAAAAAATATTCAACATCATTAGCGATTAGGGAATACAAATTAAAACCACAGTGAGATACTATTACACACACTAGAATGACTAAAACTTGACAATACCAAGTGCTTACAGGAAACGGAGCATATGGTACCCACAATATTGCTGGTGGGAATGCGAGATAGAAGACTCTAGAAAATGGTTTGAAACTTTCTTATAACGTTAAACAAATATTGATTGTACATTATCTTCTCTTCTATGCAATTTAAATTTCCATGGTTTCAGTTATCCACAGTCAATTCAGATCCAACAATACTAAATAAAAAAAATCCAGAAATAAACGATTCATAAGTTTCATCCTGCAGGCCATTCTGAGTAACATGATGAAACCTCCTGCCATCCTGCACCGTTCTGCCTGGGATGTGAATCATCCTTTGTCCAGCGTGTCCATCTGTACATGCTACTGGCCGCCTGGTCACGTAGTCGCCATTGGTTACTCAATAGATTGTCATGGTATCACAGTGCTTGTGTCCCATTTACCATTATTTTACTTTATAATGGCCCCAAAGTGCAGGAATAGGGATGTTGGCAATTAGGATATGCCAAAGAGAAGCCATTATTTGATTTCTGTAAGTGAAAAGGTGAGTACAGTATAATAAGATATCTTGAGAGAAACGTCGACAAAATTCCTATAACTTTTAATACAGTATATTATTATAATTGTTTTATTTTATTAGTTATTATTGTTAATCTCTGCATTTTATTTGTAAATTAAACTTTATCATAGGTAGGTACATATAGGAAAAAACATAATATATACGAGGACCCAAAAAGCCCGCAATTTATTTATAAAAAATTATGTATTTATTCTTAAATGTTTAAACTTCAGTCACCTTCAAAGTACTCTACATTCGATGCAATACACCTATCAAGATTTTTTTTCACACTGCTCAAAACAGTTTTTGAACTCATTGATTTTGATGCCTTTTAGTGCTTCTGCCATTTTTTGTTTCACCTCTTCCACATCAGCAAAATATTACCCTTTGAGGACTTTTTCATCCAGGGAAACAAACAAAAAAAGTCGCTCAGGGAGCGATCAGGTGAATAGGGAGGGTGGGGCACAGGGGTTCCTGCCATTTTTGGTCAAAAACTGATAAAAACTCAGTGGGGTGTGGGCAGGTGGGCTCTTAAATCACCCATAATGAAATGGGCAAGCACATTGAAAGAGTCTTCCGAAAAATTCACTGAAGCTGAACACAGCCTCTCACAACAACATGAGTTGGTACACTGATACAGATGGGTTCCTAGAACACTCACCTAGCAGGGGAAGCCTGTACTACAAGGGGCCCGCCCTCCGGAAAATAATGTCATTTTGGGGGGGGGTCCTCCTTTTATAGGGTTTGGTACTCGCCATGGTTTCAGGCATCCACTGGGCAGTCTTTGAAAGTATCCCTTGGGAATAAGGGGAGGAGGACTACTCTCCCACTTCTGAGTATCTACCCTAGAGAAATAAAACATATTTACACAAACACCTGTACACAGATATCTATATCACATTTATATGTAATAGCCCCAAACTGGAAACCACCCAAATGTCCTTCAATGGGTGAACGGATAAATAAACTTTGGTACATCCATACAATGGAACACTACTCAGCAATAAAAAGGAACAAATTACTGATACATGCAACAATCTGGATGAACCTAAGAAATGCTCAGGGAAACTTAAGAAGTTACATAGTATATGACTCCATTTGTATGACATTCTTGAAAATACAAAACTGTAATAATTAAATGTACATCAGTAGCTACCAGAAGTTGTGGGTGGAGGGAGGATATAACTACACAGGATTAGCACAAGGGAGAATTTCTGGGTGATGAAACTGTACTTTGTTTATAGTGGTGATTATACAAACCTATACATGTGTTAATATGCAAAGAACTGCACACCAAAAGAAAAAAACAATTTTTCTGTACAATAATCTAAAAAATAAAAACTAACAAGCCTAGAATATTGTTATGGGCTAAATGTTTGTGTCCCACATCCCTCAAAAAACCCATAAATTGGAATCCTAATCCCTAATGTGATGATATAAGCAGGTGGGCCTTTGGGAGGTACTGTATTTTGCCATGTATAATGTGCACTCACTATTTTTGTGTGCATTATACACAGGATTATTTCACTCATGGTATGTAATCATTATATCCATGTCTACTGCCATCTTTATTTTTCCCCTCAAAAATTTGGGCAAAAATGTATGCATTATACATAGCAAAATATGGGGTGATTAAGTCATGAGGGTGTAACCCTCATGAATGGAATGAGTGCCCTTACATAAGAGACCCCAGAGCACTCTTTAGCCCTCTTTCTTCCATGTAAGGATACAAGAAGACATCACTCTGCAACCTGTAGGAGCATTCTCATCAGAATCTGACCATGCTGGCATCCTAATCTTAGACTTCCATCCTCCAGAACTGTGAAAAATAAATTCTGGTTTTTTTACAAGCCACCCAAAGCATGACACTCTGTTATAGCAGCTAAACTAAGATAGATATTAACAAGCAGGCAACAGAAGTATAAATGCAAATAGCCCCAAAAGAAAAGATACTTCAATTTATTAGTAATCAAAGGAATGTGAATTAAAATAGCAGCAGATATTGTTCACTTATCGGATTGGCAAAAATGAAAAAGACTGAGAGCATTCAATGGTGGTGAGGATGTGGAGAAGTATGCAGCCTCATATGCTGGTGAGTATGTTAACTAACAGAGCCTTTTTTAGAGGACATTCTGATGGCATCCTAAAGAATACGCAGGTATCCTTTAAACCACTTAGTATAATTCATTTATGCAGTTCCAATACACAGTACCTAGTATATAAGAAATCAGTACATGTGTACTAAAAGGATGAAAGAGGAAGGCATACAGAGTAGATACGTATTAGTGAAAGTTGATCTTTTCAGGCAAGGATTCCTGGAAGAGAGGAAAGTTTGAGATGAACTTTCAGGACATCTAAGGTTTGAGTCAGTGAAGAGAAAAAGAAAAGATAATTCTAGGACAAAGAAGAGCTGAGACATAATAGCTCAAGAGGTAATATGACAAACAGGCCTCAGCCAGGCTTCAATGAAAGAGGAGAGTAGGAAGTTGGAGAGCAAGAAATGAAAACTTCTTCACATGGTAAGGTCTACCTCCTCCTTTAGGGCCCAAATTAGATTTCATCTCACTTTAGAAACATTCCCTCTACACCAAGAATTAATTGCTAATTCAATTGCACTTCCATGGCCCCTGTAGGAAACCATTTTTCAGTGGTTCTCAAGCTTTATCCTCCATCAGAATCATCTGCTGGGTTTATTAAGACACCTGGCGGGCCCCATCCTCAGAGTTTCTGATTCAGTAAGTCTGGGGACCACGATTTGTGATTTACTATTCTAGTTAAACTGCCTCCTTTGAATTGTCAAAATTCTATTATAGTGAGCAGCTGTTATCTTGTCTTCCCAGCACTCATCTTCCCTCCTTCTAGTAACTAAACCCTTGTCCAGAGGGGAACCACTTGTAAGTAGTTTAGGTGTGGCTGATCCGTTTTTCCTGACCATGTTAGACACATGACCCAGACCTGACCAATCAAAATATTCCATTCTCCTGGCCACAGTAATTGATTCTAAATAGAATGTGGCCAAATAGGACCTTCCCTGAATTTTTTTCTGCCAGAGTTATCAGTGATGACGCTCTCTTCTACCAAAATCGCTAAGCTTGGTAAGATGTGAGTCTTGGGTTTCTGGTGGCGCTCGTGATCACAAAATGGAGAAAATCTGTTAGAGAGAAAAGGAGGATATGGAACACATCACTTGAGCCCTTATATCTAGCCAATCAAGCCATGTCCAAAGCCAGACTATTCCATAGCCTTTTCATTTCCATGTATCAATAAATTCCCATTTTCCTTAAGCCAGTTTGAGTTGGGTATTTGTCACTTGAGAACCAGAGTCCTGGATACTATGTAAATTGATAACAGAAAAAGGGTAAGGGGGCAATGATAGACTTTAATATATGTAATGTCATGAGGATCTCTGGGAAATAACAATCCTTATTCTGTGGTTACACAGGATCTGGTTAAACTGCTATAATTTGAAACAATGACTTTGTGCCTATCAAATCTAAAGCTTTAAAAGGCTCTTAGAAACATTTTAGAAGTGAACATATGCCCTAAGTTGGTCCAATCAGAGTAAGAGAAAAGATTTTCCATTTTAGTGGTGAGCCCCTTCCCTGCCTCTAAGACGTCACTAAGGAAGTCTCTGTCCTCTATAGTTACTGGCAGCTCCCTTGCCACCACAAGAAGCCAGGCTCAGGATAAAGCCTCTACTGAGAATAACAAAGAAAGAGAGGAATAAACCTGGGTCTATAATGACATAAAAGAGTCATTAATGATCTTACCAATTTGAGGCCTACCCTACTTCTGGACTCTTTTCGTAAGACAATAAATCTATTTGTTTGAATCTGTATTTCTATATTTGTAAATCTACATTTGTTTTAATTTGTGTTTTCTGTACCTCAAAGTCAAAAAATATCCAAAGTCATATAATTGGCTATTTCTGACATCTCATTCTTGCAAGAAAGAACAAACTTCAGTCAAATTGGTCCATCTAAAAGCAAATAGGAAACCATCGAGCCTTGCAAAGAGATAGCTTTATTGCCTACAGTTAGCAATCCCAAAATGGCTTTCTACAATAAGGTCAGGGAAGACTCAAAGAACCCAAACAGCCTGAAGAGCCAAGGTCCCTTCTGCCTCTTCCACCCACCTCAAAATATTCTAGTTGGGACAAAGGTAAATACCACAAGGATAAGAACCAGTCTCTGGAAAGCAGACTGGAGAGAAGGGGAAGATAAGCTGTGCTTCCCCATCCCAAAGATGCGGCAAGACAGAGGCCATGACAAGTAGTTAAATTGAGTAAAGGAGCTTAACAAAGAGGCTCATTCCCAAGGAATAGAAATGAGTATTCACATTCAATGTTGATGGGTTGGGATGTAATTTTTCTGGAAGGCAATTAGCTTAATAAAAACCTTTTAAATAAAATGTCTCTACCCTACGTGTAGAAATTCTATATTTAGGAATTAATCCTAAAGAGATGAAAACATACCTATAGATATGTTCATGTGGTATTTATAGTGGCCAATCATTGGAAACGACTTGAGTGTCCCCAAATTACTAGTTATGCCTTTCATTTCACGTATTTCTCCTACATAGCAGGCATTACACTAAGCATGAGAGATGCAACAGTACACATCAAGCTAAGTGCAAAAATGGAGTGTTCATAAATTTTTATATTAATTTGAGAGAAGTTTTATGTCTGTTAAAGCTAATAATACAAAGCTTTTATTTTGTACATCCTTGTTTTTAATTTCATTTTTACCAGTAATTTATTTTGATTGTGTTTTACAAAGATGCTGGTCTGTGACAGACTGGCAGTTTTTAAAAAGCTGGTCCTTCACCACGGGTACTTTGAGAAGCAATGATGTAGAGAATTTATAAGATGGGGGCCTGACTGGGTGCAGGAAACCAGCTGATCTGGCCAAAGATCATAGTATAGACTAAGATGTTGGCTTTGAAGACACTAAGAAATTAAAAGACTTGAGACACTTAAGAGAATAAAAATGGTATCATTTGGTAATATAGTACATATGATGAGGCGAAAAATATATCAGTGGTAATAATTCCTAAGTTTATGGCTTATTCAGTGGAACAAGATGACCTTGTCATTCTCTTAGACAGGGACTGCTGAAAAACTGCCAGATAAGGGGGAGGGGATTTAATTATTTCCGTCTAGGGTGGATATGTAGAGTTTGAGGTGTCTTTGACACAAGTAGAAATGCTAAGTAAGTACATGCCTAGGCCGGGACTCAAAAGAGGCTTATAAGTTGTAAATTTGGAAGTCACTAGCATGTATCTAATAAATGATGCTGCAAGCAATCAAAAAGATTACCTGGGGAGAGAATACTGAGTGAGAAGAGGAGATGGTCAAGGCCAAGTGCTGTGAATAGGTAATATTTAATGACTATAACAAAAGAATGAGCTCTTTAGTCTTGGCCACAGAAGTGAGATATTGCAGCGCAATAAGATGCGTACATTGTGCCACCAGTGTGGCTCCAAGGCCTACCACCCTCAGAAGTCCACCTGCAGTGCCAGGGCTGGTGTAGTTCAGTGGACTGAGCACCAGCCTGCAGGTTACCAGTTCAAGTCCCAGTCAGGGCAAATGCCTGGGATGCGGGCCAAGTCCGAAGTTGGGGACGTGTGAGAGGAAACCAATCGATGTTTCTCTTACACAAGGATGTTTATCTCCCTCTCTTTCTCCCTCCCTTCCCTCCCTCTAAATACAAATGAATAAAATCTTAAAAAAAGAAAAAAAGGGAGTCCATCTGCAGCAGGCATAGCTATCGCCAAGTGGAAGAAAAAGTACAACTGGAGTGCCAAGGCTAAATGACGAAACACCATCGGGCCTGTTCGCAAGAGGCACTTAAAAATTCCATAACCGCACATTCAGGCATGGATTCCATGAAGGAATAATACCTAAACCCACGAGGCCAGCTGTTGCAGCATCCAGTTCGTCTTAAGGATTTCAATGATTAGTCCCGCTATAAATGTTCTGGTTTTTAAAAATAACAATAAAAATGAAATAAAAGAATGAGCTCACAGAAATAACTGAGGACAAACCACACAATTATTTTATATCCATATAATAGAATATTATTCAACAAATAAATTTTTAAAATTTTAAGATTAACTGAAAAAGTTTAAAGTATCCATTGAAAAAAATAAATATATGTAGTTATATGTACAAAAGTATATTTGTATGTCACAAAAGCCTGATGTTAACAGTGAGAGAGATTGAGGGGTTTTCTTCCTGCTAAAAATAATAGAAATATTATTTTTATTTCTACTTTCTTATTTTTTTACAATGACCACAGTTTTTCCCTTGTGCCAAAGAAAACTTTTAAAAATTTATGTGTATGTAAGAAATCAGTTCTTAGGTTTAAAATTTTACCTGAAACACAGAATATATTGGGTTTGCCAAGAAGTCCATTACATTTTTTCCATACAATGGCTCTAGTAGTGCTTAGTTGTCTTTAACTTCACTCGAAACACTTTTGTTGGATTGTACATTGTGACAGCTGTCATATGTGTGTATTTAAAAAAACTTATCAAAATTGGTGAATTTTTGTGGAGCCATTTTAATATCGAAGATGGAAGAAGACATGCAATATTTTCAGTGTATTATGCTTTATTATTTCAAGAAAGGTGAAAACACAGCTGAAATGCAAAAAATAATTTATTGTATGAAGAAGGTTCTGTGACTGATTGAACGTGTCAAAAGTGGTTTGTGAAGTTTCTTGCACTATTGACCTATTGGCCAAATAATTCTTTGCTATGGGGCTGTCTTATGCATTGGAAGATGTTTAGTAGCACCACCGGCCTCTACCCACTAGAATCCAGTAATGGGAGATAGTTGACATACTCAAAATATCAAACTCAAAAAAAGTTATTGGTGAAAATTAAAAATGTGTCTTTTGTTTTATGGAAAAGACTAAACAGGCTTTTGGCCAACCCAATGTATCAAGTAAGAGTCCCCAAGTTTTGATTAAAGATTGCTAAAGTCACATAAGGATTCTTTGAAAATACAATCTCTCAGGCATACTAAATCTATGTATTTTTTTCTGGTTGGGAATCTATCACAACTACATACTAATATCATGGAAGGAAATAAGTTGCCAAAATTTTCACAAAATCAGAAAGTGTGAAAACATTATGAAAGAGGAAATGTACCTAGGAAAATATTTGAAATTCCTATTACAAAGGACTAGTTCCCCTATATAGCACCTATAAATCAGTAAGAAAAAAATAACTCTATAGTAAAATGGGCAAAGGATATGACAAAGAAAGACATACAAAAAGCATATGAAAACTTCACTTATAAGAAATTGTAAGTTGAAATTACATGGAGATACCATATTTCCTTTATCAGATTAGCATAGTTCAAAAAACATAACTATGTTGGTTAGAGTGTGAGTAATAAGCATGCCCATGTATTTCTATTTGGAGTGTAAATTGTTGTGATCTCTATGAAAGGCAATTTGGCAATATCTATCAAAATTTCAAAAGCACATGCTCTTTGAAACAGTATTTCCACTACTAGGAATTTACCTAGCAGATATACTAATAATTGTACAAATATACAAAACTATTCATTGAGCACTATTTATTGTTGAAAAACATTGAGAACATCCCAAATGTTCACCAATAAAAAATTAGTTAAACAAACTATGGTATATCCATCCAATAAAAATACTACAATGTTGTAGAAATGAGCAAGAAATCTATTTGTATAATGACCAGGAATGCTCATTGAGCTATATTTAGTGAAAACTAAAAGTTAAAAGGCAGAACACTGTGTACAGAGGGTGACTGGAGTATGCCCTCTGTTGAAGAGAGAATTTACAGAACCAACATGGCGTCACCTGTGCTAAAAGCCCATGATATCAATGCTAGACTTAATACCTCAACTAACTACATTTTTGATCTTCACCAAAAATGTAACGTTAATCAAACCACCTGGAATTTTCTGGTCAAGCATCAGTAAGGTAATCTATCATATGGGATCTCACCCACCCCTCTCCCCTCAAAGGAAGAAGAGGCAATCTGCAAAATTAAACTTCTGCTATTCCCTTTGCCTTAAAAGATGTCTTGGACTAAAAATAATCCTTTCTTTTCTTTTGCTAATAGCTACCTGCCCCAACTATCTTCCTATAATAACCTCCCATTTTCTACAATACCTCTGTTGCTAGATGGGATGCTGTCCAATTCATGAATAGCTTAATAAAGCCAGTTAGATCTTCAAGTTTCTCAGTTGACTATATACATTTTAAATTTGAACCATGTGAATATGTTGCCTATTCAAAATAACTTTTAACAAGAATATAATAAAAAAATAAGGTTCTCTCATATTTAAAGCTAAGGGAGGAGGGGAGATTAAATAAATAAGGCAATACTGTCAAAAGAGATAAAGATGTCCATTGCATTAGCTTCCTAGGCATGTAATAACAAACCGCAAATTATGTGGCTTAAAACAACAGAAATTTATTCTCACATTTCCGGAGGCCAGAAGTCCAAAAGCAAGGTGCTAGTAAAGTTGGTTCCTTCTGAAAGCTCTGACAGAGAAACTGTGACATGCCTCTCTCCTAATTTCCAGTGATTACTGACAATCCTTGGCATTCCTTGGCTTGTAGATACATCATAACAATTTATAACTCCATTTTCACATCGCCTTCTTCTCTTTGAGTCTGTGGTATCCTTTTCTACCTCTTCTCAAGACACTGTCATTGGATTTAGGTCCCACCCTAATCCTGTATGATCTCATCTTAATTCTTAGTTTCAAATGCAATGATCCAATTTCCATACAAGGTGAGATTCTAAGGTTCCAGGTAGAGATGAATTTTGAGGGACACTATTCAACATACTATACCCATTATTCCTGCTTTTTTTTGGCATTACATTAGAGGATCTAAATTAGGAAAGATGCGAAAATGGTATAAGGATTAAAAATAAACAGAATCATCACTCCTTGAAGATATGACTGTGTGTATAGTAAACTCCAAAGAATCAACAAATAGCTAGAATTAAAAAATAACTAAAATTAATTTATGTATCAAAGTAACAATATAATATCAAATTACAAAATCAACTGCATGCCTATACATCAACAAAAAAGTCAGAAACTGTAATTTAAAAATAACTGTTCATGGTAATAATAAAATTAAGGTACCAAGAATAAATCTTTAATTTTTTTAATTGATTGATTTGAGAGAGAGGTCGATTTGTTGTTCTACTTATTTATGCATTCATTGGTTGTTTGTGCCCTGACCAGAGATCAAATCCACAACCTTGGCATATCAGGATGATGTTCTAACCAAGTAAGCTACCTAGCCAGAGGCTACCAAAGAGTAAATCTTTTAAATGATATGGAAGATTCTGTGTGGAGAAAATTATAAAACTTTACTGAAAGATATTGAAGAATATCTAAGTAAATGTGAACTATATATCATGTTTATAGATAGTAACAGTTAATAACATATACATATATATATAGTACTTGTCCCCTAAATACATATAAATTCAACCGAACTTCAATCAGAACCTTAACTACAATTTTTTTAATATGATAAGCTAATTCTAAACTCTATGGAAGAATGATGGGTCAAGAATAGCTAAGACTTTGATATAGCTGAGAAATAAGAGAATAGCCCCACCATATATCAAAGGCATTGAAAGTTACAATACATAAGAAAGTGTGGCATTATGCAAAAATAAACAAACACTAATGGAACAAAAAAAGAGCTCAGAGAAAGACCTAAGCAATCTCACAGCATACTCCCAAATCCATTCCAAAAGATACATGAGAGTAAAAGGCAAAGCTTTAAAACTTTTACAAAAACATATAGATAAGTATTTTTATGACCTCAGGATAGGAATAAATTGCTTACACAATACTCAAACTGTAATGGGGCACAGCCAGGGCCCCCCTAAAGGGTATTTGTAATGGGGTCCAGAAATTGGGATGTCCAAGAAAAATATATTCTCCCCACCCCAAGACAGGCCACCATGGGGGATGGGAGACCTGGAGCAGGGCCAATGAGAGTTACTTTGCATGTCAATAACAGCAGGATAGCTTCATTCCTCATATGCAAAGATGGTTATTTTGCATCTCAACAGGCTAACCAGGAAGGTTTTAAAGACTTAAGACAGAATGTAACTGGAAGAGGAAGGAGGAGAGACAGGGGCCTGCAGGAGAGACAAAGGGACACAGACTCTGGGGAACAATGTGAAGACCACACGGGAAGAAAAGGGGAGAAAGGACTCTTGCTAGTGGGCCCTGAGAAGGTGCCACATAGTTTTGGATTAAGAACTCGCAATCATGGCGACACAGCCGGATGGTGCTGAAAACCGCGAGAGGCCTGCCTAGCCAAGCCCTGGACTTCTGTTCTTTTTCTTTGGAAGGACTGGCCTGACTGGCCTAAATGGGCAAAGGTGGGGAAGGCAGGAGGACTGTGTGTGTCAGTGGGTGCTTTAAATGGTGTGTGTTTTAAAGGGATTTTGAGATTTAAGAGCGACATTTAGCCATTAATCAAACCTGTATAACTTTTGACTTAATAGTTCCTTTCCTTTTTACCAAACTCTGCCATTGAGATCCATGATTCCAAGGGCGGTGGGCAAAGGACCTACAACCAAGGGACCCTGGGAAGGGGGGGAGGTCATTGTTTCAGTAACAGCATCCGGGCAACCCTCCCAAGGGTCCATTGTTCGGTAACAAAACTACACAAACTATAAAGGTAAATATTAATGAACTTCACTTAGAAGTAAAAATGTTTATCAGGGGGATCCAAGATCATGGTGGAGTAGGTGGAAGCTACACCCACTTCCTCCCAGGACTAAAATATATAGAGCAATAAACCTGAACACCCAACTAGCTGAAGAGAAATCTTATAACGAAGGATTTACAAAAGAAGCCACATTGATACAGGCAGGAAGTGCAGAGATGCAAAAAGAGCTAGCTCCATCTCCCACAGGTGGCGGCTGAGGTTCCGGAGGGATGCCTCAGCTGTGTTTGGTGGGGTGGCGGGGGTGGGGTTCACGCTGAAAAGTGTGGGATCTCAAGCCCAAGGCAGGCTCCCCAGCCCAGAGTACCTGAGCCTGAAGAGGTGCCACATGACATGTAGCCATAAAAAGCAGTAGAGTTTCTGTTCTTCAGGGAGAGACAGGAGTCCACTAGAAACTCAGACACATTATTTTTTTTAAGTGTTTTTAACTTTTAAATCATGTTTATTCTATTACAGTTGTCTCAATTTTTCCCCCCCACTTTGCCCTCCCCACTCTTCTCACTGGGCCTCCCCCTCCCACAGTCAGTTCCCACTCTGTTGTCCATGTCCATGGGCCATTCGTACCTGTCTTTGTTTAGTCCCTTCTCCTTCTTTCCACCATTGTCCTCCTTCCCCTTCCCCTCTGGTCACTTTTAGTCTGCTCCATGTTTCCTTGCCTGTGGTTTATTTTGTTAGTTTATTTTGTTGAATAGATTACACTTATAGGTGAGACACATTTTTAAAGGGCCAATGCACAAAAACTTTCCTGTAGCCACTCACCCTGGGCTCTGGCAGAGAGGGTGTGGAACAGACCAGAGTATGAGGAGAGGCTGGGGATTGTGGCTCTGGGAAGAGAGCTCAGGGCATAACTGCTGGGAACCCCTGTGCTGAGCCACTCTACCGCAGACACCACTTTCTTGGGTGCAGCATGCACCTTCATGAGACACCAGTCTGAGGCAAACCAATATCCCAATCCTCATGTCTCCCTGTCCACCCACCCTGCAGATCTTCTGGCTTGCTAAGGAGTCAGAGGCCTGGACCATGGTGTAGAGGTGGCACACTCAAGGGATGTCAGTGACTGACTTGTGTGGCTTAGGGGCAATGGTCATTCCCTCCACTTCCTGTGATCCTGACTGGCACCTCTCCCTCACAGTATATCCAATAGCCTCACTCTCCAAGCTCTTGATGGGCAGCCCTACCCACTTGGCTCTTGGTGGCTCCACACAGCCACGGTCTGCGCAGAGTATGGGACAGTCTGAGCTGTGTGACTCTGGGATGGGGCCACACCCTCCATCTTCCCCAAAGCCTGAACAGCACCTCCCCATCTCACAGTAGACCCTCTCTGCTGAGATCTGGCTCCTAGCAGAACCTAGGTCAGACTGAGTTTCATAACTCCAGAAACAGAGGAAATTTTTCTCCTGAATGCCCATAACAGGTGTAGAGCCCTCACTTCATACAGCTTAATCTTGGTCTCTTTAGGTCTGATAAACTCTTCTGGTCTTACCCTGATGACTCCCTGAGTCCCTCACCCCACCACAAAGGTGCAGGCACCCAACACACGGCAGCTAGATTTGGTATACCCTGGGACATATGCTGAGTGGCCTCAAACCTAGCACTGGCTCCAAGATTTGAACCCGTATAGATCTGAAGAACATCTCTTGCCCCTGCCTGGTGACTAAGAACCTATTGCATGCAACTTGAGCACCACCAGAGGCTCTTTCAGTGACTAAACAACAGGCAGCCACAGACAGAGGCAGGAAGAGGTTAACCTCAAGGTTCCTAGGGACATTTGCTGATGTGCCCCCTAGGTCGTGCTAGTAAAAAACAAGCCTATGTGCACAGCTGACCCTTCCTGCACACACTCAAGCCCAGAAGAGGCAGCCACAATCTGTGGGTTGCTTTGTAGATCCAAATAGGTTTCCCAAGGCCAGCCACAGGCACTGCATGACAGGGACCTGCATGAGAGTCCCTCCCAAGAGACCCCAAAACTAGCAAACCCAGTGGCCAGTTTCAAACAACATCAGAGCAGGATCTAACTAGCTTCACAAGTAACATATCTAAAGAGAGATCTCAGCAGAGAGCAGATCCTGCTGAGGCAAATTCTGCACCTGCACAGCAGCTCATACACTATTGTTGGGGTTGATCCCTACAGTTAGCCAGCCTGAGGGTTGACCCCACACACGAATAGGCCAATAGCAATCAAAACTAAATAACAACATAACCCATACAAAGGACATTCCTGGAGCACCCAGTGCAGGTGACCAAGGAGACTATGCCATAGGATTCCACACAACACCTACTGTATAAGGTCACCCTACCAAGCAGATCTACTTGACACATAGAAACAAACACAAAGTGGCAGCCAATATGGGGATACAACGAAACAAACCCTAAATGAAAGAACAGGAGAAATTTCCAGAAAAATGAAATAGAGGCAAACAATTTAACAGATATAGAGTCCAAAACAGTGGTTATAAAAATGCTCGAGGAACTTAGGGGAAGTTATGGATGAAATCAATGAGAACCTAACCAAAGAGATAGTAAATATACAAAAGGACAGAGAGCCCTGGTTGGGTGGCTCAGTTGGTTGGAGTGTCATCCTGTACACCAAAAAAGTTCAGGTTCAATCCCTGGTCAGGGTACAAACCTAGATTGCAGATTCAATCCCCAGTCGGGGCATATACAAAAAGCAACTGATTGATGTTTTTTAGTCTCTTTCTCCCTCTCTCTTTCTCTAAAATCAATAAAAAATATATCCTTAGGTGAGGATTAAAAAAAAGAAAGGACACAGAAACATAAAAAAAGAACCAGTCAGAAATGAAGAATACAATATCTGAAGTAAAGAATACACTAGAAGGAATAAACAGTAGGTTGGATAAAGCAGAAGATAAAATCAGCGTAGAAGAAAATACCCAATTAGAAGAGCAAAAATAAAAAAGAATTAAAAAAATAAAGATAGTTTAAGGGACCTTTGGGACTATATGAAGCATAACAACATCTGTATCATAGGGGTACCAGAAAGAGAAAAGAGATCAAAGGATAAAGAACCTATTACAAAAAGTAGTGACAGAAAACTTCCCCAACCTGGTGAAGGAAAAAGACATACAAGTCAAAGAAGCACAGAGAGCACAAAACAAGGTGAACTCAAAGAGGCCCACACCAAGACACATCATAATTAAAACTCCAAAGATAAAAGAGAATTAAAAGTAGCAAGAGAAAGACAGTTAATTACCTAAAAGACATCTACCATTAGATATTAGACTCTTAGTTAACTTCTCGAAAGAAACATTTCAGGCCAGAAGGGACTGGAATGAAATATTCAAACTGATGAAAACACAAGGACCTACAGCCAAGACTACTTTACCCAGCAAGACTATCATTTAAATTTGAAGGAGAAATAAAGAGCTTACCAGAAAAGAAAAAGCTAAAGGAGTTTGTTACCACCAAACCAGTATTACAAGAAATGTCAGAGTCTTCTTGAAAAAGAAGAAAAAGAAAGATGAGGAGGAGAAGGAGAAAAAGGAGAAAGAGGAGAGGAACCAGAACAATAACAACATAGTTATAACAAATAAAATGGCAATAAACATATACCTATCAATAATCACTTTAAATATAAATGGCATAAATGCTCCAATCAAAGACATAGGGCGCCTGAATGGTTAAGAAAATTAGACACATATATGCTGTCTACAAGAGACCCATCTCAGAAGGGAAGATGCACACAGACTAAAAGTAAAGGGATAAAAACAGATATTCATGCAAGTGGAAATGAAAAGAAGAGCTGGGGTAGCCATACTTACATCTGACAAAAAAGACTTCAAAAAAAGCCTACAGTAAAAGACAAAGAAAGACACTACATAATGATAAAGGGAACAATCAAACAAGAGTACATAACCCTTGTAAACATCTATGCACAAAACATAGGAGCACCTAAATATATAAGGCAAACCGTAATGGACATAAAGAGAGATTGACAGTAATACAGCCATAGCAGGGGATTTTTAACACCCCATTGACGTCAATGGATAGATCTTCCAGGCCGAAGATCAACAAGGAAATGGTGGCCTTAAACAACACACTAGATCAGATAGATTTAATTAATAACTTCAGAGCATTTCATCCCAAAGCAGCAGGATATACATTCTTTTCAAGTGCACATGGAATATTTTCTATGACAGACCACATGCTAGGACACAAAACAAGTCCCAATAAATTTCAGAATATTAAAATCATATCAGGCATCTTCTGTGACCATAATGGTTTGAAACTAAAAATTAATCACAAAGAAAAAAACTGAAAAATACACAAAGACATGGAGGCTAAATAACATGTTACTAAACAATGAAAGCATCAACAATGACATTCAAGAAGAAATCAAAAGATACCTTGAAACAAATGAAAATGAGAACATAACCTAAAATCTATGGGACACAGCAAAAGCAGTCCTAAGAGGGGAATTTATAGCATTACAAGCTGTCTCTAGAAACAAGAAAAATCTCAAATAAACAATCTATATTTACACTTAAAAAAATGACAAAAAGAACAACAAACAAAACCCAAAGTGAGTAGAAGGAAGGAAATAATAAGGGGACTAAATGGTAATGGAAAAAAATACAATGAAGATTAAATTTAAAAATAAAAATAAAAATAAAAACAATAAAGAATCAGAGCAGAAATAAACAAAATAGCTTTTCCGCCATCTTGAAGCCTGTGGAGCCTGCTGAGAATGGGACTTCTACAACGACAAGTATGTCTGGAAGGCTGTGGTCCAAGGCCATTTTTGCTGGCTATAAATGGAGTCTCCGGAACCAGAGGGAACACACAGCTCTTCTTAAAATTGAAGGTGTTTATGCTTGAGGTGAAACTGAATTCTATCTGGGCAAGAGATGTGCTTCTGTGTACAAAGCAAAGAACAGCACAGTGACACCTAGTGGTAAACCAAACAAAACCAGAGTCATCTGGGGAAAGGTAACTGGTGCTCATGGCAACAGTGGCATGATCCGCGCTAAATTCCGAAGCAACCTTCCTGCTAAGGCCATTGAACACAGAATCCGTGTAATGCCGTACCCCTTGAGGATTTAAACTTAACTGAAAAGCAAATAACAGCCCTGACTGGTGTGGCTCAGCTGGTTTGGGGTCCTCTGGCAACTGGAAGGATTCCCATTTGGGGCACATGGTTGGCTTGCAGGTTGATTTAGTTCCTGGTCAAGAAGTAAACGGGAGCCAACTGGTGAATGTTTCTATCACACGTCAATGGTTCTCATGTTCTTTTCCCCTCCCTTCCCTCTCTAAAATAAGTAAATAAAATCTATTTTTAAAAGTAAATAAAAAAAAAGAAATAAACAAAATAGAGTCTAAAAAACAATACGGAAGGTTGATGAAACCAAGACCTGGTTCTTTGAAAAGATAAACAAGATTAACAAACTTTTCACCAGACTCATAAAGAAATAAAGAGAGAGGACTCAAATAAATAAAATCAGAAATGAAAGAGAAGTAACAACTGACTCCACAGAAATGTAAAGGATTGTAGGAAAAGATTACAAACAACTATATGGCAACAAGTTTGACAATCTGAACAAAATGGATAAATTTCTAGAAAGATACAATCTTGCAAAACTGAATCAGGAAGAATCAGATTACAACTAGTAAAACTGAAGCCGTAGTCAAAAAACTCCCAACAAACAAAAGTCCTGTACTAGATGGCTTCACAAGTGAATTTTACCAAACATACTAAAAAGGACTAACACCTATGCTTCTTAAACTATTCCCAAAATAAATTCAAGAGGCAGGAAGCCTTCCAAACTCATTTTATGAGGCCAGAATTATCCTAATTCCAAAACCAAATAAAGACACTACAAAGGAAGAAAGGTATAGGTCAATACCTCCTGTGAACGTAGATGCTAAAATCCTCAACAAAATATTAGCAAGCCAGATCCATGTACATTAAAAAGATCATATATCACGAAAAGGTGGGATTTATTCCAGGCATGCAAGGTTGGTACAATATCTGCAAACCAATAAACATGATACACCACATAAACAAAATGAAGGTTAAAAGCCAACATGATCACATTAATAGATGCAGGAAAAGCATTTGAAAAATCCAGCACCCGTTCATGATAAAAAAAAAAACAACAACAACAAACAACCTCTCAGCAAAGTGGGACTAGAGGAAACATACCTCAACATAATAAAGCCCATATATGATAAACCCACAGCCAATATCATACTCAATAGGCAAAAACTGAAAGCTTTTTCCTTAAGATCAGGAACAAGAGAGGGATGTCTGCTTTCACCACTCTTATTCAACATAGTACTGGAAATCCTCTCCACAGCAATCAGGTAAGATGAAGAAATAAAAGGCATCTAAATGGGAAAGGAAGAAGTAAAACTGTCATTATTTACATAAGACATAATACTGTATGCAGAGGACCCTAAAGATTCCACCAAAAAACTACTAGAACTGATAAGTAAATTCAGTAAAGTAACAGGATACAGAATTAATATCCAGAAATCAGTTTCATTTCTAAACACCAATAATTAAATATAAGAAAGGGAAACTAAGAAAACAATCCCATTTATAATTGCATCAAAAAAATAAAATACTGTGGAATATTTTTAACCAAGGATGAAAAAGACCTGTATTTGGAAAATTATAAGACAGTGAAGAAACTGAAGAAGAAACAAATGAGTGGAAGCATATACCATGTTCATGGACTGGGAGAATTAACATCATTAAAATGTCCATACTGCCCAAAGCAATCTATAGATTCAATGCAATTCCTATCAAGATACCAATGGCATACATCAGAGAACTAGAACAAATATTCCAAAAATTTATATGAAATCACAAAAGACCCCAAATAGCCACAACAATCTTGGGAAAGAAGAACAAAGTTGTAAAAATCACACTACACTGGTATAAAAATATACTACGGGCTATAGTAATCAAAACAGCATGGTACTGGCACACAAATGGGTATATAGACCAATGGAACAGAATAGAGAGCCCAGAAATAAACCCACATCTTTATGGTCAATTAGTGTTTGACAAAGGAGGCAAGAAGAAACAATGGGGTAAAGATAGTCTATTAAATAAATGATATTGAAAGAACTGGACAGATATGTGCAAAAAATGAAACTAGACCACCTTCTTATACCATACACAAGAATAAACTCAAAATGGATTAAAGACTTAAATGTTAGACTCAAAAGCATAAACATTCTAGAAGAAATTATAGACAATAAAATCTTGGACATTTCTTGTAGCAATATTTTTTCTGATATATCTCCTCAGGCAAGGGAAACAAAAGAAAAATAAACAAATAGGATTACATCAAACTAGTTTTGCACAGCAAAGGAAACCATCAACAAAATAAAAAGGCAAAAGGCAACCCACTGAAAGAAAGAACATATTCACTGATATATCTGATAAGGTATCAATATATAAAATTTATAAAGAACTTATAAATCTTAAAATATGGAACGAAATGACAGCTGTCAGAGAGAAGGGGGTGGGGGAGCTGAAAGAAAACAAAGGAATTAGCCAAAGAACGTATATGCATAACTCACAGAAACAGACAACAGTGCGGTGATGGCCAGAGAGGATGGGGGACCGGGGAGGGCTGGGTGGAGGCAAGCAAGGGGATGGGGGACGGGGAATGGGGACATCTGCAATAGTGTCAACAATGAAAATAAAGGAACAAAAGCTTCACACCAAAAACCAAATAATCAAATTAAAAATAGGCAAAGAGCCTAAATACACACTTCTCCAAAGAGGCCAACAGATGTATGAAAAGATGCTTCAATGTCACTAATTTTCAGAAAAAAGCAAATTAAAACCACAATGGGATATCATCTCACACCTGTCAGAATGTCTATCATCAATAAATCAACAAACAACAAGTGCTGGCAAGGATGTAGAGAAAAGGGAACTCCAGTGCAGTTTGTGGGAATGCAGATTGGTGCAGTCACCGTGGAAACTCCACAGTATGGAGTTGCCTCAAAATATCAAAAATGGAATTGCTTTATGACCCAGTGACTCCACTTCTGGGAATTTATCCTAGGAAACCTTAAACACTAATTTGAAAGAATACTAATATATACACCCCTATATTCATTGCAGCGTTATTTCCAACAGCCAAGATTTGGAAGCAGCCCAAGTGCCCATCAGTAGATAAGCAAATAAAAAAGTTGTGGTATATTTACATAATGGAACACTACTCAGCTGTAAAAAAAGAAGGAAATCTTACTTTCTATGACAGCATGGGTGAATCTGGAGAATATTATGCTAAGCAAAATATGCTAGTCAGAGAAAGACGAATACCATATGATTTCACTTATATAAGAATCTAATGAACAAAGTAATTTGACAAACGATATAGACACAGATGCATATCTGTCAGAGTGGAGGAGGTAGCGAGGCTGGGTGAAAAAGGTGAAGAGATTAAGCAAAAAAAAACAAAACAAAACACCTCACAGACAGACAACAGTATGGTCATTACCAGAGGGAAATGGGGGTGGGGAGAAGTAGGAGAGGGCAAAGGGGGGATAAATGGTGACGTTATCCAAATAATGGATAAAAAAGAGACATGAGTTGGGATGGTGAACACACAATGCAATATACAGATCCTGTATTATGTAATTGCACACCTTAAACCTGTATAATTTTATTAACCCAATAAATTCAATAAAAATGTTTATCAAAAGACCAACATTAAAAAAGATTAAAAATTAAATCACAAAGTGGAATAATATTTATCACACAAGTAATTAAGAAAGGTTTATACCTGAATTTATAAAGAATTCCTGAATATCAGTTAATTACTAAACAACCTGATAGAAAAATTAACAAAAGATTTGACAAGGCAGTTCATAGGTCCCTACCTAGTCCACAGACATCTGCTCAATCTAATTGTTTAGAAAATGCAATTGAAACCTCTATGAGACTCATTCCTTTCAGTTGACAAAGATTTATTAAAGCATGCTATGTGCAAGGTACTGCTCTAAACTGCAGGGATGCAACAGTGAACAAGACATACAAAATCCCTGCCCTGGTGGAGTTTAGGTTCATTCCAGTAGGAAAAAGCAGTGGTATTAAGAGCACTGGAGAAAAATGAAGCAATGAAGGTGGATAGGCAGTGGACGAGGCACGTCCAATTTTAAAAGGGATGGACTGGGAATGCCTCAGAGGAGAACCTGACAATTGAGTAAAGGCCTGAGGAAGGTAAAAGAGCAAACCATGGGGATATCCGGGGCGGTAGGGGGATGGGGGGGTGGAGAACATTCCAGGCGGAGGAAAGAATAAGTGCAAAGGTCCTGAGTAACACTAAGGAGGCCTGACCATTTTGCACCTACCAGGCAAAACCTAAAGAGCCAAATGTCGGTGGGGATATGGAGTAACACTAACCCCTAACCCTTGTAATACTGCTGACAATAAGGCACATGGATAATAATCACCTTGGAAAACTAGTAGTTTCCAGTACTACTCTCCTAGACATGTAGCCTAAAAAATTTACTCATGAGCATGTGTACCAGGGCATAGGTACAAAATGTTCATAGCAGCAGATTTTTTAATAGCAAAATTAAAAGTCTTCTTGATTTTAATACCATTTTTCATTGACAGAAGGGAAAATAAATGATATATTCACATAGTGGTCCACTCTAGAGTAATAAAATAAATGAACTCCAGCTAAATATATCTACATGTATGAATGTAGAAATATGTTGACTTAAAAAAATCAAGTTGCAGAAGAATACCTATATCATGATTCTATTAATGTAAAGTTTTCAAACATGCAAATCTAAGCAAAATATTGTACACAAATATGTACATAAATGGGAAAATACCTTTTAATGTTAGAGATTGAGAAATCAAAAAGTCAGAATGGGAAGTTCAGGGAGTAGCATGGGATAAGTAGGAGTATAAGGGGCTTCAAAAGTATTATTTACATTCTCTGACTTCAACTGAGTGGGAAGTACATGGCATTAATGTCATACTTATTATTTTATTATACATGTATCATACAAATATACACAATATCTCTTGGATACTTGAAGTATTATATTAAATCTATAAAACTTCAATTATCTACTACTGTGTTATCACTATGTTTTACATTCTCTCCCCCTACCTTATTCATCTGATAGTTGAAAGTTTCTACCTGTTACCAACCTTTATTTATTTCCTCAACCCCTCAGTCCTGACAACTACTTTTCTACTCCGTTTCTATGGGTTTGAGGAGGGTTTTTTTTTTTTTTTTTAATTTCACACATAAGAGATACTGCAATATTGCTCTTTAACATGTACAAAATCCTTTGCCTAACCAGTAACTAAGCATTGCAAAAATTTGCCAAAGCAAGTGTTTTAATCATTCCATATGTTTTGAAATATAGACTTTCTTAAACTTTATTTTCCTTGTTTTACAAGGAAACACCTGCTCTCTCCCAGTCTAGATTTAAAAAAGACAAAAGGTATTTTAGAGTTCTTTTGCCATCTTGTGGTCTTTTATAGTATTGCTACTAAAAACTTGAAGTGCCTCTGGCCTGGGCTGCAGAATAAATTTCAACGCCAATTTTAGGGTTGATACTTTGCCTGCTTTTAAGTGATTTTGATCACCTTCTATGGACTGATGAATTTATCTATACCTTTTTTTTTAAGTGTGGTGACTAAAACTGGGCACAATCCAGTCTCTTACTGAAGTACTAAACCAAGGCTGGTCATACCTAAAATCTTTCTAAGGCAAGCTGTTCCACCAAGCCCCTGCTCAGAGGAAGTCTGTGTGACTTTTCACAGCTGGTACAGTCTGAAGACAGCTCTTTATGCCAAATTCATTCTGAGTTTCCGTAGTCTAACCAGTGACACACTGCACCAAATCAGAATTCTTTAGTTACTATCCTATTTTCCTTACCTCAGGGCTGGTCTCCCCTCTCAAAGGTATTTCTTCTTCCGCTCCTCTGGGAGGGAGGAAGAAAATGCTGGCACTGGAGACAAGGCCAGTGCAGGTCCCAGGCAAACACTTCAGGGTGTGGGTCAGAGGGGAAGACTGATGAGTCCTTTAGACACAAGTCCACTTCCTCGTGGCTCCCTGGTGTTGGGAACTGTGAGCCCAACTTAAATTCCAGATAGAACGTAAGTGCAACCACCTTGCCTGCCTCTATGCCTTGCTTATGCTCAAAATAATCTTTGTAAAGTCATTAAAGTCTGTACTCAAATACAGCATACACAGTTATGTTCAACCAATCCCAAAGACAAAGTTACCAGTTTCTCTAATTCTTCACTCGGCTTTCTCTGTGACTTTTTATTATTTCTTCTTTTTTTCTCTAGGGTCCTCAACTTGACACAGTTTCTTCTAACCCCTGTTCCACCCAGTAATGTTTGAAGATCTGTAGGAGTGATTCTTTGGTTGACCCAGTAATTCAGGGACAACTGGCATATAGTGGTTGAGGGCCAGATACACTAAAAAATCCTGCAATGTGTGAGACACTCTCTTAGAACATATAGTCCTGCACAGTTGGTAAGAAAACCACTACTGTTCACTTATCAGGCCTCCTGAATCACACATAACTCTTCTTTATAAATGGTCAATAAAACTCTTAAAACTATTCACACACTATATCCACAGATTGTTGTTATAGGATAGATTATATACTCACAAAGTGGGGAAAGGGATGGTGGTAGTCCCCTGCCCTTGTTTAATAATATATATATTTCCCTTCTTTTTACCTCCATGAATTAATTGATTTTTACTAACTTAAATGATTATTTTTGAAATTCCATTGTATCTATTCCTCTACCCAGTTTTTAAAATTTATTTTTCAATTACAGTTGACATATATTAGTTTCAACACAATGAGACATTTATACACCTTAAAAGGGATCACCCCAATGAGCCAATAAATCTAGTACCCATCTGACACCACACATAGTTATTACAATATTATTGACTATATTCCCAGTGCTGTACTTTACATGCCTGTGATTATTTTTAAAACTGGCAAGTGGTATATCTTAATCATTTTCACCTTTTTTCACTCATTCTCTCATATCCCCTCCTGTACCAATTTTTTCTTTTTTTTTCTCTCTGTTTTGGTTGGGGTTTTTTCTTAATTTATTTTCTCCTCTACCCATTTTAAATATGCAGTTTTGACTTATAAAACTTGTTTATTACTACTACTACTACTAATAATAATTCTTTGAGCTTACTCAGTACAAAAAAATCTATCTCATTTTTTTTAACTACTGTAGAATATTTGATTTCATAGAGATACCCTAGCATTTACTTAGCCAGTCTTTGCAGAAGAATTTTAAGTCAGGGTATCATACTCAGATATACATTTTGAAAGGGTCATTCTGGCTGATAATTGCCAGATACCATTCATTGTAGACAATGGCTTGAAGGTCTGCAATAGTTTATGGAGGATACCAGTGAGAGGATACTACCATAGTATTCCTGGTGAGCAATAATTTTATTGTTGATCTCTAATAATTCCCCAGCAGAGCTAAGTCTCAGAAGGAAAGGAGGAAGGGAGCAAGAAGAAAAAGAAGGAAAGGAGGGATAAATAGTGGGACGGAGGAAGGGGTACTCCTTGAAAAATATGACATATATACAGGGGAAAAAACAAAACAAAAATGTGTAACTCGGTAATTCATGAAAGAATAAATATTTGTATAACTCTCCCCTAAATCAAGAAATTAAACATTAAGAAGAACGTATTATGCCCCCTCTCAATAATGTCTCCTATTCCCCTCCCCTTCAAAAGTCCACTATTGTAGGCCTGTTATGATAATACTCCTTTTTCATTATAGTTTTACCATCAAATCTTGTATTACTAAACATTTTAGTTTCTGTTTTTGAACTTTATATAAACAGCTTGTATTTTCTTGAATATAGCTTCTTTTTACTCAATGTTATGTTTGTGAAATTCACCTATATGGATATATTTTCACTGTTCATTTTTATTGCTGTATAATATTCCATATTTGAACATACTATAATTTATCTGCTCTATTATCTAGGTTGTTTCCAACTTGGAGCTATTATAAATAATTATACTATGAACATTTTCATGTGCATTTCCTGCTGAACGTGTACATGTTTCTGAGTACACATGAGGACACCAAATGTCCCAGTTGGCCTAACACTCTCCCAGTTTTAGCACTCAAAGCCCCATGGCCATGGCTTCCTGTCCAGATGGCAGAGTTGGTAAAAGCAGGACTCACACCTCCCATGACCACATCAAAATTACAGCTAAACTGCCTAACATCCGTCACTGAGAACTGTCTGAAGTCTAGCCGTACAGAAGTCCTACAACTAAGGATAAATAGAAAAGGCCATGCCAAAACTGGAAGGAGAGGCAGAGATGCTGAATGGGCTGGTCCCACACCCACGTGTGGAGGTTAAAAATCAGGAGGGATAGGTATCCCAGTTGCACAGGTCCCACTTGAGGAGTGAGGAGTCTCAGCCCCATACCAGGCTTCTTAGCAAAGGGTTCCAGCACCAAGAAGTCCGCATAACTTCTGGCTGTGAAAACAAGTGGATATTGTGGTTAAATGAAATGGAGGGCTTCTGGAATCCCAGGCATTCCTCTTAAAGGGCTGAGACTGGGGAATTTGGCATTTATGCTGCCTGTCACTACCAGAACCAGTAAGTAGAGACAAGGATTGAATCTTTATGGAGGTTTATTGAGATGCAGGCAACATGAGAAGACGGCAGGTTATGTACCCTAAAAGCCATCTTAACATCTCATCTCAAGCCAACCTTTTTATAAGGGGAAGAAAAGAGTAGGTAAGGGTTTGGAAAAGGTTAATCATGACTCCTGATTAAGATAGAGGCATAGGTAAACGGCTTGCCTCCTCACACAACCACAGCAAAAACTGCAACTGAACTACAAGACAACTATTGCTCAGAACTGTCAGAAATTGAGCTATAGGGAAATCCAACAACCAAGGAACTAAAGAGGTCACATTCATTCAGATGGATAGGAGGGGTGGAGACATGAAGGCTCAGTGAAGCAAAGATGCGGAAATGGAAAAGCAAAGAGGCAGAACAGTCTAATCTTGTACCCATGTGTTGTAGATAGAAATTGAGAGGGATATCTCAGGAGTGAAGGATATCCCCAGCCCCTGCACCAGACCACCCAGCCCAGGGTTCCAGAAACAAGAAGATAAGTCCCCATAGCTTCTGGCTGTATAAACCAATAGGGGTTGGAGTGGCAGAAGAAACTGAAGGATTCTTCAGTGTCTCCTCCTAAAGGGTCCACAATAGACTTAGGACGTACTCAGACTCGCTCCCTCTGGGCTCCAAAAACGAAGCAGTGGTTTGAAGGGCACCAGTGGTATATGGGAGGGACTGAAGTGTCTGGCACCAGGGCACATGCTAGGGGAAAGCTTCTTCCCAGACAAAACTCTAGAAGCCAGGCAGCAGCCATAGTTCCTTTTCTGAGCCCGCCCCAATAGAGACACACAGTGTGGTGGCACCATTACCTGAGACTCCATCAAGCTGGTTCACACAAGTTGCCCCACCCTGGTGATTACCTAAGGCTCCATTCCACCAAACTAATGGGCCCAGTCAAGCAGTTAATAGTGGCTTTTCTACATTAGGCCATGCTACTGAAACAGGGAGTCAAAGCAGCTCTACCTAATACACAGAAACAAACAGGGAGGTTGCCAAAATGAGGAGACAAAGAAATATGGCCCAAATGAAAGAACAGAACAAACCTCCAGAAAAAGAACTAAACAAAATGGAGCTAAGCAATCTATCAGATGCAGAGTTCAAAACACTGGTTATTAGAGTGCTCAAGGAACTCACGAGGTACTTGAACAACATAAAAAAAGACCCAGGCAGAAATGAAGGTTACACTAAGTGAAAAAAAAAGAAAAAATTACAGCGAACCAACAGTCTAGTGGATGAAGCTGAGAATTAAATAACGATTTGGAACATAAGGAAGCAAAAAAAGCATTCAGTCAAAACAGCAAAAAGAAAAAAGTTTCCATAAAAAAAGGATAGGCTAAGGAGCCTTTGGGACAACTTCAAGCGTATCAACATTCGACACTATGATCAACAATCATAGGGGTTCCAGAAGGAGAAGAGAAAGAGCAAGAAGGAGAAGAAAAAGAGCAAGAAATTTTTTGAAAAAATTATGAAAGAAGACTTCTCTAATTTTGTAAAAGAAATAGACATACAAGTCCAGGAATCACAGACAGTCCCAAACAAGAGGGATCCAAAGAGGACCACACCAACACACATCATAATTAAAATACCAAATGTTAAAGATAAGGAGAGAATCTGAAGAGCAGCAAGAAAAAAAGCAGATAGTTACCTACAAAGGAGTTCCCATAAGACTGTCAGCTAATTTCTCAAAAGAAACTTTGCAGGAAAGAAGGGACTGGTAAGAGATATTCAAAGTGATGAAAACCAAGGAACTACAACTTAGATTACTGTATCCAGCAAAGGTATCATTAGAATGGAAGGGCAGATAAAATGTTCCCCAGACAAGGTAAAGCTAAAGGAGTTCATCATCACCAAGCCATTATTACATGAAATGTTAAAGTGACTTATTTAAGAAAAAGAAGATCAAAACTATGAACATTAAAGTGGCAATAAATTCACAATGATCAACAACTGAATCTAAAAAACAAACTAAGCAAACAAGCAACACAGAAACAGAATTATAGATATGGAGATCATTTGGATGGTTGCCAGTTGGGAAGGCAAACGGGGGGAATGGGGGCAAAGGTGCAGGGATTAATAAGTACAAATTGGCAAAACAGGCAGGAGGGTGTTAAGAACAATATAGAAAATGGCGTAGCAAAAGAACTTATATGCATGACCCATGGACATAAACTAAGGTTGGTGGGGGGGGATTGCCAGAGGGAATGGAGAATGCTGAGTGGAGGGTGGCAAAGTGGGAAAAATTGGGACAACCTTAATAGCATAATCAATAAAATATATTTAAAGAAAGGTTAATGCAATAAGAGTTGCAGTACAGTAGCAATTTTCCTAGTGTTTCTTTATCTACTGATCAACAATTCTCTCTCTGCATTACAGATGTTCCTGCCCTGGAACACAGTGGCTCAGATACCATCTGATCACTTGCAGACTTCCTGGACAACAAAGGCCGAATAGCTTGTTGACGTCCCGGAATCATGTAGGTCATGTATTCCAGTTCTGAGAACAACAGCCTTCCATATGCATTAATCACTTAAGCCTAGCAGCTATAACTAACGCTAAATCTTTAACTTGAGGACCCCTATCAAGGCCTGCAAATGGACGTACTTAGACTCACTTGCTCTGCACTCCAGAGCTGGGTAGCAGCTCAAAAGGCTCCAGGGATATACAGAAGAAATTGAACTGTCTGGTTTCAAGTTGAGATCTGGATGAGCAGCTTTCTCCCTCACAGAACTGCTGGCAGAGGCCATTGTTCCTTTGCTGTGTCCTCCCCCTGCAGATGCACACAGGCAACATATCTGAGTCTCCATCAACCTGGCTAATGCTGTTCACTTGCCCTGGTGATTCCTTGAGACTCTGCCCCACCCAACTTGCTGGCCTACCCAAGCTATTTCCAGTGGTTTTCCAAGAAATGGCCTGTCTTGACTCATCTGCAAACTTTTCTAAAATCTCTCAAACATCCACAAACCCCAAACAAACAGCATCTGGCCTCCACATGCTGGTTGTGCTTTACTAAGCAGCCCCTAGCCCAGCACTAGTGGTAGCCAGCCTTGGTTGCAGTGCAGCCTCCCCTGGAGACCCTCAAGCTCAGCGCAAGTAGCAACCATATGCATATTGCTTTGTAGCTTGTGCCAGGTTGGTTCCATTACCAGGATTCCCAGTTGATAGCTTCAGACCATACCAGAGCACAACTCCATGAGCAACACATTCAAGAGGATGACTTGGTCACCAGAGCATGGCAGTAGAAACTCTTGCTCCTCTGCTGTAATCTCAACCAGTCTTCACAGCCAATCCACCTGGAGATCAATCCCTCTTACTGATGTGTTAACAGCAATCAAGGCTCAACTACAAACAGTGCATACTTAGGTGACCAGGGATGCTGCCCAGTGGCCACCACAGAACACCTACATAAGGCAACTCTACCAAGACTGGGAGACGTAGCAGCTCTATCCTATACATAGAAACAAACAGAGAGGCAGCCAAAATGAGGAGACAAAGAAACATGTCCCAAATGAAAGAACAGGACAAAACTCCAGAAAATTAACTAAACAGAATGGAGCTAAGCAATCTATCAGATGCAGAGTTCAAAACACTGATTATAAGGATGCTAAATGAATTTAAGGGAAGAATAAATCAACTCAGTGAGAAATTCAACAAAGAGATGGAAACATAAAAGACAGAAAACATTAAAAAGAACCAGTTGGAAATAAAGAATACAATAACTGAAATGAAGAATACACTAGAAGGAATCAACAGTATATTAAATAAAGCAGAGGATCAAATCAGTGATTTGGAAGATAAGATAGCAGAAAACATCCAATCAGATAGCAAAAAGAAAAAATAATCAAAATAATCAAAATAAAAATGATGATATAACGGGCTTCTGGGACAACTTCAAGCATCCCAGTCAATCAAGTCAATCAAGTCAATCAAGTCAATCAAGATTGACTTTCACATCATGGGAGTGCTAGAAGGAAAAGAGAGAAGCAAGAAATATGAAACCTGTTTGAAAAAATGACAGAAAACTTCCCTAACTTGGCATGCGCGTGTGTGCCCGCACACACACACACACACACACATGCACGCACGCACGCACTCCCAGAAGTCCAGGAAACACAGAGAGTTCCAAACAAGATGAACCCAAAGAGACCCACACCAAGATGCGGCATTAATTAAAATGCGAAAGGTTAAAGACAGAGTTTTAAAATCAGCAACAGAAAATCAGTTAGTTATTCATAAGGGAGGTCCCACTGGATTGTTTGTGATTTCTGAACAGAAGCTTTGCAAACCATCAGGGATTGGCACAAAATATTCAAAGTGATGAAAAGCAAGGACCTACAACCAAGATTACTCTACCGAGCAAAGCTATCATTTAGAATGGAAGGACAGATAAAGAGCTTCCCAGACAAGAAAAAGCTAATGAGGTTCACCATCACCAAACCAGTGTTTAAAGAAATGTTAAAGGGTCTTCCTTAACAAAAAGAGGAGAAAAAAAGATATAAAATACAAACAGTAAAATGGTAAAAAATATACATCTATCAACAATTACTTTAAATGAAAATGGATTGAATGCTCCAATAAAAAAGACACAGGGTGACTTAATGGATAAGAAAATAAGACCCTTACATATGCTGTATACAAGAAACTCACTTCAGATTGAAAGACACATACAGGCTGAAAGTAAAGGGATGAAAAAAGGGATTTCATGAAAATGGAAACAAACAAGCTGAGGTAGCAATACTTATACCAGACAAAGTACACTTTAAAACAAAGGCTATAACAAGAAACAAAGACAGACCCAGCAATTCCATTTCTGAGTATTTATCCAAAGAAATTCAAAACAATAATTTGAAAAGACATATGAAACAATATGTTCATTGCAGCATTATTTACGATAGCCAAGATATGGAAGCAATCTAAGTTTCCATCAATAGACAAATGGATAAAGAAGAGTTGGTACATATACACAACAGAATATGACTTGGAGATAAAAAAGAGTGAAATCTTGCCACTTGCAACAATATTGATGGGCCTAGAGGGTATTGTGCTGAGTAAAATTAAGTCAGAGACAAATATCATATGATTGTAGTTATATGCAAAATCTAAAGAACAAAATACACAGAAACAGACTTATAGACACATTTTGATGGTTGCTAGAGGTGCAGAGCATTGAGGGAATGGGTGAAAACAGTGAAGGGATTAAGAAGCACAAATTGGTAGCTACAAAATAGTCACAGGACATAAAGCATAGCGTAGGAAATATAGTCAATAACATTGTAATAACTACATATAGTGCTAGATGAGTTCCAGATTTATCAGGATGATCACTTTGTAAGTTATATGAACCACTGGGTTGTACACCTGAAACTAATAAAATACTGTATGTCAATTGTTAAAAAAAGAAAAAAGAAAATCTCATGGTTTGGGGAAAACTGATAGTTAATTTCCCTAATATAAACTAAAGGAATAATAATGCTGGGTCATTGAGTATGAATATCTTTAACTTTGGCAGATAATGCCAAATCATTTTTTCAAAGTGCTTTCTACAGATTTACAGATGATGGTGTTCAGAACATGCTACCCCAAAATAAGGATCTTAAGCTGAAGAAGTTTGCGGTCACTCTGACCTACCCCTGCTCCCATCCTTGTTCCCTCAAAGCAAGAGATAAATTTCTCATGTGAAAGGTAACCTCCCCGTACCAGAATAAAGGGAGGCATTCTTATCACCAGAATCAGAGAATATAAGGGCCAAGAAGGCTACATAAACAAACCTTGTTATTTCTTCACCATTTACTACCCTTAGCCCAAACACCTCTGTCTTGTTAATTCTTCACAAATTTGTGGGGTTTTCTTTTTTTTGTCTTTTGCTTTTGTTTTTGTTTTTGTTTTGTCTAAAAGGTGTGAAGCTCCCTGCTCTGGTCACTTCTTTGAGACTCATAGTTTTGTGGGGCTCCTCTCTGCAGCTACGTGCATACATAACTAACATTGTTTGTTTTTCTCTTGTAATTCTGTCTTTTGTTACTGGGGGACTCAGTCAAGAACCTAGAAGGGTAGAGTGAAAATTATTTCCTTCCCCTACACACTCCACCAGTAGCTTAAGATAGTTCCTGTTTCTCCACATTCTTACCAACACTTGTTCTAAGTCTTCGATTGTAGCCACTCTAGTGAGTGTGTATTATCTCACTGAGGTTTTAATTTGCATTTCCCTATTTATTAGTTATTTGGCTAGCTTCTTTTGTGAAGTCCTGTGTAAGTCTCTTCCCTATTTTTCTTTCAGGTTATTTACCTTTTTCTTATTGACTTGTAAGCATTCTTTCTATATTCTATATACTAACTGTTGAGTATTATTCATTAGTTTTCCAAATATTAACATCTCCCTCACTGTGCCTTTTTTTTATACTGCTTTAATGGTGCATTTTGATGGACAGAATATTTTGACTTTAATGTAATCCAATTTATCTTTCTCTTTACAGTTAGTATTAGTTGGATCCCATTTTAAAAGTCTTTAACAATAAAAAGGTTATGAAGATATCTACTACAGTATCACCCACAAATTTTATTCTTTTGCTGTTCATATTTAAAACTACAATCAACCAGAAATTAATTTTATTTTATAGTGTGAGTTTGGGTCAAGTTTTAGGTTGTTTTTTTTTTTTTTTCTAATTTTGTATCTTTCTTTCTTTTTAAAATAATAATATCTGATTGTTTCAGCATCATTTACTGACAAAATTAGTCCTTTCCCCTCTCCTCTTCAGGGTCAATTTTATCAATATAAAGTTCATTTTTTTTTATAGCCTTAAAAAAAAAAAAGGAAAAAAAATCCAGTAGGCCCAAGGTGGACTTGTTTGTCCCAGGACAAGGACCAAGAAATAATTACAGTTTCAGTCCCTCTCAGGAATGTATTTAAACCAATCAATCTTGAATTTCCTGATCAACACTAGTGATGTAATCTGCCTGATAAGACCCCAAAGAAAGGTGCCCTTGCCTGAAAAAATTCTTTCTTTTTTTATCCTGAAATTTTAAAAATTTTATTGATACTTTTTTTTTCTTTTTTTTTTTTGCAAAGAGAGAGAAAAACATATGTATCCTGACCAGGGATCAAACCCACAACCATGGTGTATTGGGACAATGCTCTAACCAACTGAGCAACCCAACCAGGGCCTGTATGTTTAGGTCTTACATTTAGGTCCTTGATATATTATGAGTTAAATGTTGTAAATACTGTGAGGTAGAGATCCAGCTTCATCCTTTGCATTATGAATATCCAGTTTCCCCTGCACCATTTGTTGAAAAGACTGTCCTTTCCGTTTTGACAAGGTACCCTTACTGAAAATTATTTGACCATAGCCCTGGCCAGGTGGCTAAGTTGGTTGGAGCACGTTCCTGTACACTAAAAAAGGTTGTGAGTTCATTCCCTGGTTGGGGTGCATATAGGAGGCAACCAATGGATATTTCTTTCTCACATCAACGTTTCTCCCCCCGCCCCGTCAACCCATTCCTCTCTCTAAAACCAATAAAAACATATCCTTGGGTGAGGATTTTTAAAAAAGTCATTTGATCATATATGCAAATGTTTATTTCTCTATTCTATTCTATGGGTATACAGAATGCTCATCTTTATGTTGTCTATATGTTTGTCTTTATGCCAAAACCATACTTTTGATTACTGTAGCTTTGTAGTACATTTTGAAATTAGGAAGTATAAATCCTCCAGTTTTGTTTTTCATTTTCAAGACTATTTTGGCTCTTCAGGGTCCCTTGAGATTCCACATGAATTTTAAGATGTGTTTTTTCTATATCTGCAAAAAACGTCATTGACATCTTGAGAAAGACTGCATTGAATATGCAGATCATTTGGGGCAGTATTGACACTTTAACAATAGTAAGTCTTGCAAGCTATGAACATGAATATGTATTCATTTATTTATGTCTTCTTTAATTCCTTTCAGAAATGTTTTGTAGTCTTCATTATGTAAATTTTCACCTAATTCCTAAGTACTCTTTTCTTTTGGACGTTATTGTAAATGGAATTGTTCTTGTAATTTCCTTTTCATATATTCATTGTGTACAGAAAACTGATCTTTGTGTGTTGACTTTGTATCCTGATACTTTGTGGAATTCATTTGCAGAAATTTTGTAATTAAACTTTTCATAATTGTAGACTCATGTAGTTGTAAGAAAAAATAGTGAGAGGCCCCTTGTATCCTTTATCTATTTTTCCCTAATGGTAACATCTTTCAGAACTACAGTAAAATATCAAAACCAAGATACTGGCATTGATACAGTCTAGATACAGAGCATTTCCATTACCACGAGGATCCCTTGTGTTGCCCTTTTATACCCATACCTACTTCCCTCTTGTACTTCTTCCATAACTTGGGGCATTAATTTGTTCACCATGTCTATATTTTATCAGTTCAAGAATGTTATATATATGGAATCATCTGGTATGTAACTTTTTGGAATTGTTTTTTTTTCATTTTGCACAACGGTATGGAGATCCACCTAGGTTGTTGCATGTATCAATAATTCAGTTCTTTTCATTGCGGGATAGTCTTCCACAATATGGATGTACCATAGTTTAAATAACTGTTGAAGAACATTTAAGCTGCTTTAGGTGTGGCTATTATAAATACAGGTGCTAGGAACATTAGTGCATAAATTTTTGTGTAAACAAAGTTTTCATTTCTCTAGGATAAATAAATGCCAAAGTGCTATTGCTGGGTTGTATGGTAGTTGCATGGTTTGTCTGTCTGTTTTTTTTAACTGCCAAAATTGCCTTGAACAGTGTGGCTCAGTTGGCTGGGCATTGTCCTGCAAAGTAGAAGGTCACCAGTTCAATTCCCAGTCAGAGCACATTCCTGGGTCATGGGTTTGGTTCCTGGTTGGGGCATATATGACAGTCAACCAATTGATGTTTTGCTCCCTCTCTTTCTCATTCTCTTCCCCTCTCTCTAAAAATAAATAAAATCTTAAAAAAAGAAAAAGAAACTGCCAAAATGTTTTTCTGAGTGACTGTTCCATTTTACATTCCCATCAGCAAAGTATAAGTGATCCAGCTTCTTGGCATTGTTGCCAGTATTGGTATTTGTTACTATTTTTTATTTTAACCGTACCAATAGTTATATAATGATATCTCACTGTGGTTTTAGTTTGAGCTACCCTAATGGTTAATGATGTTGAACATCTTTTTCATATAATTACTTGCTATCTGTATATCCCTTTTGTTGAAATGTCTCCTCATGTCTTTTGTCCATTTTCTAGTTTCGGATTCTTTATATACTCTACATACTAGACCTGAGTCAGACATGTGGTTTGCAAATGTTTCCTCCTACTCTGTAGCATGTCATTTCTTCCTTTTAACAAGGTCTTTTGCAGAGCAGAAATTTTTAACTTTGATGAACTCTAATTAATCAATGTTTCCTTTTATGAATTGTGCTTTTGGTATTAATTTGAAGAACTTTTAGTCTAGCTCTAAACCCTAAACATTTCCTCCTGTTTTTTCTAAAAGTTTAATAGGCCCTGTGTGATGTGACTTAGTTGGTTGGCACATCATCTCATAACTGAAAGCTTGTGGGTTTGATTCCCATTCAGGGCACATACATAGGTTGTGGGTTTGATTCCAGGTCCAGGTGTGTATAGAAGGCAACCAATCTAGGCTTCTCTTTTGCATCGATGTTTTGCTCTCTCCCTTCCTCTCTCTCTAAAAGCAATGAAAAGATGTCTTCAGGTGAGGATAAAAAAATAAAAGTTTAGTAGTTTTACATTTTACATTAAAAGCTGTGATCCATTTTGAGTTAGTATTTGTATAAAATGTGAGATTTATTTGGGTCAAAGAATATTTTTTTGCCAGTGGGTATCCAACTGCTCTAGGACCATTTGTTGAAAAAAGTGAACATGTATAAAGGACCCATGGCCAAAGACAATGGGAGGGGGGAGGATTCAATGTGGGAGGTGGAGGGTGGATAGGGCAGGAGAGAAAAATGAGGGTGGGGGGAAGTGGGGACAACTGTAATTGAACAACAATAAAAAAAAAGAAAAACGTGTCTTTCCCGCCTGAACTGCTTTTGCATCTTTGTCAAGAATCAGTTGGGCAGCCCTGGATGGGTGGCTCAGTTGGTTGGAACACTGATCTGTACATTTAAAAGTTGAGGGGTCCATCCTGGGTTGGTGAGAAGGGGATACAACCAATCAACGTTTCTCTCTCATATCAAGGCTTCTCTCTCTCTCTCCCTTTCTCTCTCTCTAAAATTCAATAAGAAAAAAATATAGTCGGGTGAGGATTAAGAAAAAAAAGAAGAATCAGCTGGGCATATTTGTGTAGGTTTACCCAGATTCTCTATTCTGCCCCATTGATCTGTGTCTGTCTATATTTTCCCTAATACCAACAGTCTTGATTACTGTGTAGCTATATATAGTAAGTCTTGAAGTCAGGTAGCCAGAATTCTTCCATTTTAGTCTTCTTTTTCAAAATTTTTGTAGCTATTCTTGTCACTTTGCCTTTCCATATACTTTAGAATCATCTTGTCTATATCTACAAAAATTAGTGTTGAGATTTTAATACGAATTACATTAAATGTATATATCAATTTGGAGAGGATCAGCATCTTTGCTACACAGGGCCTTCTAATCTACAGTATTTTTCTCTAACAAAATACTTAGACCATCTTTGATTTCTTTCATCAGTATTGTATAGTTTTCAGCATATAAATTCTTTACATCTAAGTAGTTAGTTTTTAGAGTAATATAAATAGTATTGTATTTTTAATTATGGCATCCATATGTTCATTGCTAGCATTTAAAAATGCAATTGATTTTTATATAATTTTCTTGTATCCAGCAACCTTCTTGAACTCATAAATTAGTTTCAGGAGTTTTTCTGTTGATTCCTCAGGATTTTCTATGAAAACAATTATGTTATCTGCAAATGGGGACAGTTTTATTTATTCCTCTCTGATCTGAATGCCTTTTATTCTCTGTTATAACTTCCAGCACTGTTCTTGTTTCCGATCTTAAAGAGCAATCATTCAGTCTTTCACCATTATGGTTTTAGCTGTAGGTTTTTTGTAGCTGCTCTTTACCAAATTGAGAAAGTTCTCCTCTCTTCTTATTTTTGAGAGTTTTTATTAGGAATGAATGTTAAGGTTTTTTCAAATGCTTTTTCTATATCAATTAATATAACTATGTGGTTTTCTTCTTTACCCTGTTAATATGGTGATTATTAGTTAATTTTTGAGACATTAAAACAGCCTAATGTGCTCAGAATAAACCCCATATGTATAATTCTTGGTCATATGTATAATTCTTTTCATATCTAGCTGAATTCTATGTGCTAATATTTTGTTAAGAATTTTGCATATATATTCACAAAGGTTATCAGTCTGTACGTGTCTTTTTGGTATTCTTTGTCTAGTTTTAGTATCAAGATAATACTGCTTCATAAAATGAAATAAAGGGGAAAACACATGATCATCTTAATTGATACAAAAAAAGTACTTGACCAAATTCAACATCCTTTCACAATGAAAACACTAACTAATAAATGGATTGGAAGACTTAAAATTATTAAAATGTCAATAATTCCCAAAGTGATCTACATAATCAACCCATAGGCAACAAGAGGTAAAAAACATATAAATTGGACTTCATCAAAATTAAAAACTTTTGTACATCAAAGAATAGCACTGTTAATAGGACAAACCTGGTTCTTCTTGCCAATGCAGTAAAGAGGTACAGATCAGCACACCTATTAGCATGCAGGCAAAGTTTATTAGTGCTAAGTTCTAATGGGAGAGCAAAAGCAAGAGTGGCAAGAGCTAGGATGGCCAGAGGCCTGGTGACCAGCATCCTAGGGGCCAGAGAGAGAGAGAGTGGCCAGAGGCCGACTGGCCAGGAGCCCCTCATGTAGCAAGAGAGCCAAAAGAGCAAGTCCTTTGTTCTGAAGACTTACATAGTTGGTAGGCTGGGGGTGAAGAAGTTTACATATTGATAGACGGGAAAAGGTGGTGCTAGCTTTCCCTTGGGGTGATGTGACTACCCAAACGTAAGTATGCGTGGGAGTCTAGTTAACCCAAATCCTTACCTTGCTCCAGCCTCCATTTGTTTATTTTGTATACGTGACAGGAGGCAGGCAACTAACCAAAATTGTTCTATGCGCTTTTCTTTGGGCACTGTGGACTCCCTTCCCCTTCCCCCTTCCAGGCCTTGGAATGGATACACAGACTCAAGGTTTTCCTTTTCCCAGCTAGTGGAGAAAATACACACAGACTTTCAAGGGCACTATCATAGTTTTGCATGTGTTGTTCAGAATGCCTGGCAATCTTATTGAACTGGACTCAGGACTGCTGAGTCAACAGATAAGACAGTCTTCCTCCTCCTCCCTGCCTTGATTTACTATCTTTTCTACCTAAGTGATAAAATGTGTTGCCTGGCAACCAGGACCTGAGACACCGGCCAGCAACAGCAGCGCAGTCTCAGAGTTCTTCCTCTGTTCTCTCCTGCATCAGTATCAGCAAAGTAAAAAGGTAACCCACAGAATGGAACAAAACATTTGCAAATTGTATTATTGATAAAGTATTAATATTCCGAATAGATAAAGAACTACTACAACTCAAAAACAAAAAAACACTGTAAACAATCCACTTAAAATAATGGGCAAAGGCTTTGAATAAACATTTATCCAAAAATGATATACAGATAACCAATACGCAAGCATATGAATAGATGCTCAACATCACTAACCATTAGGAAAATGCAAACCAAAACAAGATACCACTTACACACACTAGGATGGCCATTATAAAAGAAAAACAGAAATAACATGGGTTGGTGAGGATGAGGAAAAATTGGAACCTTTGTGTAATGTTTTGCTGGTTGGAATGTAAAATAATACAGTAGCTGTGGAAAACAATATGGCTGTTCCTCAAAAAAAAATGTAGAATTACTACATGATCTAGCAATTCCACTTCTAGGTTTATACTCAAAAGAACTGAACGCAGGTATTTGAACAGATATTTGTATACCAATGTTTGTATCAGCATTATTTGCAGCAGCCAAAAGGTGGAAACAACCCAATGGTACTCACATGCTAACTGAACTTTGGTATACATTACTCTTGACAGTTCAGTGCCTACAAATTACGTAAGATTTAGAAAAACATTTGTTTTAGAAAAATGTCTTTTATTGTCCTCTTTTTCTCTGTTTTCCTTAGGCTAGAATTTGGGAACTTAACAAGTGAATTTTACTTAGTCTTTTAAAAGTATGAAATTCTGATACATGATACAAGTATGAAGCTTGAAGGCGCTATGCAAAGTGAAAAGCCAAACACAAAAGGACAAGAATTGCACTATTCCACTTTTATGAGGAATCTAGAATAGTCAAATTTATAGGGAAAGAAAGTAAAATAGTGGTTATGTGGGGCTACAGAGAGGCAGGAATGGGTAGATGTTGCTTAACAGGTACTGAATTTCAGTTTGGGACCACAGGAAAGTTCTGGAAATTATAATGCTGGTGGCTGCACAACACCATGAGTGTGCTTAATGACACTACACACTTCAAGATGGTTAAATTGGTAAATTTCATGTTATGCACATTTCACCACAATAAAACAAATTGAACACACTATTTCACATACAAAGCCATATACTCAGACTTTTTATTTTCCTCCAGTGGATTACTTACATTAAGATACCAAGATGAGAATAACTGCTCTTGGCCAAGTTTCAGAACTAGGTTTCCTTATAATCAATAGTTCCTGGGATGCCAGATCTAGCTAACTTCTGGAAGTGTCCAAGTCATCCCTATCTACCCATTACCTCAACAATTACTGGTTGTCATTTAAGGCAGTTAACTGACTGTAGCTACCACAAAGTCCCAACCCGCTGGGATAAAGGTCCACAGTTTACCACAATATATTCAATATATTTTGTCCTAGACTTCCAAAGCAATAAAAAGCAAGCAGGAAGGCACTAAAGGAGTTTGAAAACTTTTATAGGCTTTCATGTACAAATATGACATTAGGTAAAACTCAGGTTACATAGAGCAGTTGTCCTCAAAGTTTACATACATGAGAATCACCTAAAGTTTTGTTAAAACACATGTTGCTGCCCATCCTACTCCCCAAGAGTTTCTCCTTCTGAGGACTCCAAGAGATCCTCATTTCCAACGATTTCCCAGGCGATGCTGAGCACTGCTGGCACAGAGACCATACTTGAGAACCAAAGAAAAACATATTTAGAAACATGAGTCCCACTATACCTATCTGACCCCAAAGAAGGATCAAAAGGTAGCAAGGGGAAGTATGAAGAGTGAAGAGCTGCCATTTTACCCCTTGATATTATCGTTTCTTTAAATGAATACTCTTTTTCCTAAACATTAAGCAAAGTTAAAATTTAAACACCCAAACAGACACTGAACTTTGGTATATATTACCCTTACAATTCAGTGCCTATAAATTGTTTAAGGTTTAGAAAAATATTTGTTTTAAAAAAATGTTTTTCATTGTCCTCTTTTTCTCTGTTTTCCTTGGGCTACAGTTTGGGAAATTAAAAAAAAAAAAATTTCCTGTGGTCTAAAAGCTTTACTAGAGAGCCTCTAAGGCCTATAATTCTATGAGAACGCAACACACAGCAAGCAATTGAGAAGGCAGAGCCATAGCTGCATCCGAGCCAGGATGAGGATAGCACTGCCAGGGAGAGGGGAGCGCCAGGCGGCTTCTCACACACGGCAGACAGCTGTTCCCAAACCAAAGAATTTCAATGAGGCAACAACTGAAACTCAGGAGTTGTTATAGCACAGCTTCTGATTCCTCATGTGAACAGAAGAATTACATGCCTAAACAGAGTCTGGGTGGATCCTCTGATCCTATCAAATCTAATGGGTATTATTTTTTAATGGTTTGCCCTGAAACTTTCACAGGGAATTCTCATTAGAGATTCTACAGAAGGTGACTGAAGGGTGAAGGAAAAGAAATCTTATTACATGATAATGGGGCTGTCTAATAGGTACTCACAATGTTGAAATAAGCAAGAATTTTTATTTTTCATTTTCTAAAACTGCCACCATGAAACAGGACAACATGAATATATGTTCAGTGCCTAAGTTAATGAAAAAATGGTAACAACATAAAATTAATTAGGAAGATGTGACCAGAATAGGTTCCTAGGCATGTTCCCTAAGGATATAACTAAAAATTTACTTTTCACTTATGGCAAGAGTCACAAACTCAAATACCTATGGGGACAAGTTGGTAACATAAATAATTGAAAAGATCAAGATAAAAGAAAATTCAAATGTGAGAAATAAAATCAAAATATTTAATGAACTATGATTTAGACATACAACAAACAAGCATTTATGATATTAAAGAATATAAATTTGAAATTCAAAAAATACAAATTAGAAAACAGGAACACTTAATTATTAAATATTTCTTGTAGCTCATAACACCTTTGATCGAAAGCCAAAAACTTGACACTCTTTTCCTTGCACCAAAATGTCAAACAGTTGCCTGCAACATGAGATAGAGAATTCAGACCTGAATCCTCGAACAAAGAGCAGTAATTTTTAAATTGTTTCATAAGCGAAAACAACTCCTTTTATACACAGCCACTTAAAAAGATGAAATTTTTGCATAATGAGTTTTGAATTTAGGGTAATTCAAAGGTATTTGCAAAATCCTAGTGCTCTGATGTTATATTTAGTTTTTAATACTTTCACTTGTAGCTTTCCATTTCACATTATTGCCATTAACTGAGAAATGTTAGTACATTTTCATAAAGTATAAAATCAAAGAACATGCCTTGGAATTCAGTCTTAAACTCCATAATTTTGGGAACGAAGTTAAGGCCATTTTTTAAAAGATTTTATTTATTTTTAGAGAGAGGGGAAGAGAGGAAGAAAGAGAGGCAGAGAAACATCCATGCGTGATCACCTCTCGCAGATCCCCAACTGGGAACCCATCCCACAACCCAGGCATGTGCCCTGACTGGGAATCGAACTGGCAAGCCCCTGATTCACAGGCCAGCAACTCAATCCACTAAGTGACATCAGCCAGGACCAAGGCCATGATTTCAATTTCTGGAAACCAACTTCAGCATATGAAAGCCATCCAGATTATTCCTTATGAAAGTGGTCCACATTATTCCTTATCAAAAAAAAATCTTGTCAGAAAACATATATTTACTACAAATAGGAGAACTGAATCATATAAATATGACAGTACTTGTGAATGCCCCTGTAAAGAAATGCTGGCAGCATTTAGACAAGCTATAAATGTGAACTAAAAGAGACAAATCTTTGACACTCTTTACTGGTAAACTGAGTCAAAAAATTTCCCTTGAATGACAAGCAGAGATCGATTTAACAGTTAAAAAAGCATTTTCAGACTAAACTACATATAGAAGAATAGAGTTGTGTATACAATGAATCCTGCAAATCCTTGAGACAGCTGAAGTTAAAAAATCAGTATCCAGTTTATGGTGATAATTAATATTTTAAAGTTTTTGGCCTAAAATTATTACTAGTAAAATCTATAATAAACCAATTATTAAATCCATGTTTTATTCAACATGTCATCAATATCCAAGTTAGCCGCAACTTTTCACTATTTCAGGACCACTGTCTATAATCAAGCTGATATATTTGTACCCATTTTTATTAAATTTTGATACTTTTTAAACTATATTTTATTGATTATGCTATTACAGTTGTCCCAATTTTTTCCCCTTTGTCCCCCTCCACCCAGCACCCCCTCTCCCTCAGGCAGTCCCCACACCATTGTTCATGTCCATGAACCATGAGCATTAGTTCTTTGGCTGCTCCATTTCCTATACTGTACTTTACATCCCCATGGCTATTCTGTAACTACTATTTTGTACTTCTTAATCCCCCCACCTCTTTGCCCAGTCTCCCACACCCCCTCCCATCTGACAACCATCAAAATGCTCTCCATATCCATGATTCTGTCTCTGTTCTTCTTGTTTGCTTAGTTTGTTTTGTAATTTAATTGCTGATAGACATGTATTTTTTTGCCATTTTGTTCATAGCTTTTATCTTCTTCTTTCTCTTAAATAAGTTCCTTTAACATTTCATACAATAATGGTTTAGTGATGATGAACCCCTTTAGTTTGTTCTTGTCTGTGAAGCTCTTTATCTACCCTTCAATTCTAAATGATAGCTTTGCTGGGTAGAGCAATTTTGGCTGTAGATCCCTTCTTTTTATGCCTTTGAATATTTCTTGCCAATCCCTTCTAGCCTGCAAAGTTTCTTTGAGAAATCAGCTGACAGTCTTATGGGAACACTCTTGTAGGTAACGACCTGCTTTTCTCTTGCTGCTTTTAAGATTCTCTCTTTATCTTTAATCATTGGCATTTTAATTATGATGTGTCTTAGAGTGGGCCTCTTTGGGTCCATCTTGTTTGGCATTCTCTGTGCTTCCTGGACATGAATGTTTATTTCCTTCACCAAATTAGGGACATTTTTTTTCATTACTTTTTCAATAAGTCTTCAATTTCTTGCTCTCCTCTGGCATTTCTATGATGCGAATGTTGGTCAACTTGAAGTTGTCCCAGGGGCTGCTTATACTATCCTCAGTTTTTTGGATTCTTTTTTCTTCATGTTGTTCTCATTGGTTGTTTTTTGCTTCCTTATGTTCCAAATCATTAATTTGATTCTCGGCTTCATCCACTCTCCTGTTGTTTCCCTGTAAATTGTTATTTATTTCAATTAGAGTCTCCTCCATTTCTGACTGGATCTTTTTTATGCTGTTGAGGTCCCCTCTAATTTCCTTGAGCATCCTTTAATCGGTGTTTTGAACTCTGCATCAGATAGATTGCTTATCTCTGTTTCATTGAGCTCTTTTTCTGGAGTTTTGATCTGTTCTTTCATTTGGGCCATGTTTCTTTGTCTCCTCATTTTGGCAGCCTCCCTGTGTTTGTTTCTATGTATTAGGTAGAGCTGCTGTGACTTCATGTCTTGGTAGCACAGCCTAATGTAGTAGGTGTCCTGTAAGGCCCAGTGACACAGCCTCCCCTATCACCCAAGCTGAGTACTTGAGGTGCACCCTTTGTGTGGGCTGAGTACACCTTCCTCTTATAGTTGAGCCTTGATTACTGTTGGCCGGTCAATAGGAGGGATTTACCCAGGACAGTCGGCTACAAAGACTGGCTTTGGCCACTGACCACCGACTACCAGCCTCCGCCCTCCATGGAAGATGAGGCAGGGTGATGGTGCTCTGGCATGGTCTGTAATAATTTTAGGCCAATAATTTTAGCTGCCCACTGGGTGCACAGGCTTTGGGGTTTCCTGGGTGGTGCAGGCCAAAGTCAGCCCCCACCTGTGTTTTGCCTAGAGCCACCCCGCGTGAGCTACAAAGGAATCTGCAGATGGCTGCTTCTTGTGTTGGGCTTCGAGGTTCCCAGGTGAAGCCAAGCTGTGAACCTAGGCTGGCTGCTGCTTTTACCTGGTGTGGGGCCATTTAGCAATAGGTATAGGGGCTGGTAGCTCACTGATGTTTGTTTGAAAGGATTTAGGAAGATGTGAAGCTTGAGCCCAGACCAGCTTTCCATATGGAAAAGCCATTATTAACAGCTTAGGTGGGACGGAGCCTCAGAGAATAACCAGGGAGAGGCAAATAGTTAAGCCAGGTGGGTGGGGTCTCTGATATGGCAACCTGTCTGCCGGCTCTGTGGCTCCATAGTAGGAAGGTTCAAAACAGGAACAATGGCCTCTGCCTACCTTTCTTGCTTGGAGAAAACTGTCCCGCAGCTCCTCCCTTAATGCCAGACAACTCAGTTCCTCCCTGTATATCACTGGTGCCTTTCAAGCTGCTACCCTGGTGCTAGAGCTCAGAGGGAAGTCTAAGTCCATATTTGGGTCCTTTAGGGGAACTGCTTGGGAATCCAGAAGTTTCTTCAACCATCTCAATCCTCACTAGTTTTTGCAGCCAGAAATTATGGGAATTTATCTTTCTGATGCTAGAACCCTGGGCTGGGGCCCTGACGTGGGGCTGGGACCCTGAAGTGGGGCTGGGACCCCTTGCTCTGGAGATATCCCTCCCGAATTTTTATCTACCACACATGGGTGCAGGACCAGCCCGTTCTGTGTCTCTGCCTCTCTGCCTCTGCTACCAGTCTGGATGGATGTGGTTTCTTTGATTCTGCAGTGGTCAGACTTCCATTCAACTTGATTTCTGATGGTTCTGAGTGATGGTTGTTCTATAGTTTAGTTGTAATTTTGATGTGGTTGTGCGAGGAGGCAAGCCATGTTTACCCACACCTCCCTCTTCACTGGAAGTTCTTGGCAGATTTTTCTAACACACACAAATCAGTTGTTTGGTACTGGCCCTTTCATGGGCAATAAATCCAAAAGTTTTTCAACTCATTAGAATTTTCAGATTCCACAAATACGGCTGGCTGGGCGATATTCAATATATGTGTTTTCATGAGCTACAATTGAAAATGCCATAAATAATTTAAATTTGTAATGTGACCCACCTTTTAAGTTCTTAGATGTATCTTCAATATTCTATGAACCAGTCATTTCCAACTATATTAACATTCATTTACATATTTTTTTATGTTTAAGGTACATAATTTCTGCTTTAATCAAAAGGCACTGTTCAGAAATTTACCATACCAACTACATAAGATATTGATGCCTGGGAATTATTTTTTACCATAAATAACTACATATCATAGAAGCATGCCTTATTTAACTCCCATTCAAAAGCAAACCCTATTGTATCTTTTCTGTAGACTAGTTATGGTGCATACCATAAATGGTTGATTTTCAGAAGGCATCTCAATTTGCATTCTTTTGACCCAGATATACTTTGTATTCAAACATAGAAATGTTCTTTACTTCCACACATACACAAAATGCTTCCACACACAAAAATCTTTTTTCTTTAAAAAAAAGAAAAAGAGCCTGACCAGTGTGGCTTAGTTGGCTGGGCATCATTTTGCAAAGCAAAAGATTGCTGTTTGATTCCTGGTCAGGGCACATGCCTGGGTTGCGGGTTAGGTCCTGAGTCGGAGCATCTACAAGAGGCAACTGAGCAATGTTTCTCTCCCTTTCTTTCTCCCTGCCATTCTGAGAAGTATTTTTCTCAGTCTGTTGAGATCTTACTTCTAGGCATAGCCTGTTTGGCTCAAATAAATTTTTATAAAAATTTTCTACAAGTTTGGACATTCTTACATCAACATACCCAATGAAATATTAATTTCCTGGCCAGAATTCACTGCCCCTCTTCTGTGATTCTACATTGCACTATTCCCACTACACTGTGCAATGGTTGACTATATACAAAGCTGTGTCTCCAAACAGAACACATGACTGAGGCCTACTTATTTTGATGCTCTTCAAGTGCAAGACAGTGTTTTTTAAGCAAATATTATATCAGTACCATTATGAAAAGGGTCTCAGGAACCCCCTGAGACCACACTTTGTGAACCACTCATCTAGTTATTGGATAAGTGAACAGCAATGGTTTACTAACACAAAACGTTTGGATACCACCTTCCTCAGGCCAGTCTCCCACCCTGTTGCAGACAGGTAACTTTGTCAGCTCCACAGCAGGTTGAGAGTCTCTGGCTTCCAGGTTACTAGTAGAAGGCAAGGACAAGGCACAGGCAGAAGCTAAGGAGGTTAAGTGAAAGCCTATATATTAAACAGTGGGACCCTCAGTCCCTGTGCAGAAAAGAATTCACATAGCAGGCCTGAGACTCCTATCCTTTGAAAGGTCCACTTGCAAGGTTAGCTCTTGGGTGTTGCCTGTTAACTTTGATTTCAAGACACTTCCCACCATTCCCTAACTCACAAGAGTGGTGTAACATAGTTTGCATAAACAATGAGGATTGTGCTGAACACTTGCCTTCCTTGTGGGAATCTGGCACATGGTAAGCAGAGGGAGCCTATGTGATGTGAGCAGTTTACAAAAAAAACCTTGGGCACTGAATTTCTAATAACCTGCCTTGGCAGACAACATTTAATATATGTTGTCACAATTCAAAACTGGAGGAATTCAACGCATCCTATGTGACTACAGAAGACACTTGGAAACTTGTATCTGGTTTCCTTTGGACTTTGCCCCATGCTTATTTTCCTTCTGCTGATTTTGCTTTGTAGCATTTCACTGTAATAAATCATAGCTGTGTGTATGACTACATGCTGAGTCCTGTGAGTCCTCCTAGTAAATCACTCAACCTGGGGGTGGTCTTGGGGACTCTCAATATATTCAACTTCATTGGCTGTGCTCCCAGAATGTTGACACCCAGGATTACATCCCACACTGCAAAGAACTGGAGGCTTCTCCCTGAAGAAAGTGAAAAGCCAAAGAGAAAAGAGGACTGCAAAAGACAGAAACGACAAAAAAAACCAAAAGGAAATTCGAAAAACCTACAATTAATACTTTTAAAAATATAAGAACATACACTGCATTTATAAAATATGAGGATGCTATGAAAAGCAACAAGAGAACAAAAAAGAGCCCTATAAAATTAAGAATATGATAATCAAAATAAATTCAGAAGAGATGGGCTGGAACTGAGAGTTGAAACACTTGCACAGAGAAGTTGGGGAAAAAAGAGATAAAGAGATAAAAAACAGGAGAGAGAAGACACAAAAGTTAAAGGATCAATCCAGGAGATCCAAAATCCACCTAAAGAAAAAGAGAGAACAGAATAAATTGAAAGGAAGAAAATGTTAAAGTAAATTTCACCAAACTAGGGAAAAAAGAGGCCTCAGGCTGAAAGGGCTCACCAAGTGCAGACAGAGCACAAAAAATTTTTAAAAGAATCACATCAAGTTCATAAAATTACAAAATTGCAGAATACCATTGAGAAGATTCTAAATGCTTTGAAAAAGGAAAAACCACCCTATAAACAAAGGTATATGAAACTTAATAACACAACTTCCTTACAGTAATACTGACACAGACACACTAAAATTACATCTAAAATTCTGAGGAAAAACCTAGACTTCTATACTCAGGCAAACTACAATTCAAGTGTAAGGGTAGAATAAAGACATTTCTGAGACATACAGGAACTTAGAAATTTTATCTTTTCTTAGAAATTAATTGGACTAAGTGCTTCACCCAAATGACTGAGTAAACTGTCACCCAATGGCCCATGCCAATTCCTAATGCCAACAGGAATCCCCAATTTGGAGTGTGGTGAAGAAAACTATATTCCACCCAAAGAGCTCAATTGTGATACAGCACAACTGTGAGAACAGCACCGCTGTTAAGAGGCCCTGATTGGTCTGTCCTCATGCAAAGGAGGACACTAAATCCTCAAAGGTTGATTGGTCCAAAAAGCACTGTTCTGATTGGCCATAATGGAGCCATTATGATTGCTCTGTGAAGATGCTGATTGGGATATAGCTGCACAGCTCTACCTGAATGGGGAAAGCTGGTTTAAATACAATTCCAGGAACTGCTTTATAGGGCTCGTTTAGATGTCAGGAACCATGCAGACAAGCAGTTCAGTGTGGGAGGCAGGCTTCTCCTTGAAGTGTAGCTAGCATGAGAGGCCCCTCTTTAAAAATGGCTGCTAAGTTACACTTTTAAATTTGAGTCCAGTTAGCCACCAGGAACCCTTCTTGACAGTTATCTTCTTTCTCAGGGTACACAAAACCAAACCAGGATCTAGCTAATAGGATCCAAACCAAGAGTGAGTTGAAAGAAAGTCCTAGGAAAATAGCTATGCACAAAATTAGAGAACTTTAATTTCACAGAGGACTTTCTTCTACTAATTGTTTCTTCCCATAACATCCAATTCTTACTTATGGGTTTAATCTTTCTTTTTTTTTTTTTTATCTCATCAAAGATACTAATCTTTAGATCAGTGCAAATCTAGAACCAGAACAGATTAGAGTATGAAGAATGAGATCTACAGGAACAAAGTCTTAAGGGCAAAAAAGGAACTTGAAAGATTCATGCATTTGTTTGTGCACATAACAGGATTTGAACTCTGGGGAAAAAAATGAACCATATGCTGATAGAAAACTAGATAAATAAAAGAAACAAGTTTATTGTTTATCATTTGAGTTTATCATTTGACTCAAAGGGTAATAATATTTACCTAGTTATAATGATAAAAACCCTAACTACTGATTTAACTAAATATTGAGACAAAATCTCAATTGAAAATATGGAAGAAGTAGAAGAGAGAGAGGGAGTAAAAGAGTTCAATCTTGACCTTAATTTATCAATTGTCAATTTGTAAAAATAGGTCAGTAAATAATATCTAAGTCATTAAAGTCAAGAAGTAGTTATAAAGTTTACTTTTGGAAAGACAGAGGTAAATACTAGAAGAAAAAGTTAAAAGAGTTGAGAGTAGTTGCTTCCAAGGAGATAAACGAGGACTAAAGAGGGATGAACATGTCTTATATTTTTGGTAAATTTTTAAGAACTGCTTAATTTTTTCAATGATGTATATTACTATTTAGGTTTTAAAGTAAAATTTGAAGAAGATAATTTAATAACTAATTAAACCAGAAGGTTTTACAAGTCCTTACATTCTATTCAAGTACTCCAAGTCACTCCTCTTCACTCAGCAAGAGAGCCTTGTACTCAACAGTCAAACCATGAAGAAAACTTTTCGTTTAATTGTCTCTTCAGCGTTTTGACCAAGGTCTATCTTCTTTTTATATTCTCTTTCTGTGCTAATCACTTTTTAGGAAAAAAACCTTCTATTAAGGATGCTATCTATGAACTGGCATGAAAAAATCTCTATGATACACTGTCATGTGGAAAAAGCAATGAAAAAAACTGCAAATAACAGTCAAGTAGGGAAAAAATGTAAATCTGTTTTGGCTTAGGTATGCCTAAATTATCTCTAGAAGAATATGCAATAAACCAATAATAATGATTACCCAGGGCTAGCAGATCAGACCAACCTGAGGAGATGAGGAACAGGGGGAAGAGGAAGATTTTCCATTGTATACTTTTTTCCTTCTTGATCTTTAATGCTGCGAAATTATTGCCTACTCAAAAAAGATTTTTTTCTTTTAAGTCATTCTTCCTCATCTTAGTACAAAATTAAAATATTATTATTTCCAAAACTTTGAGAAATAATGAAAATAAATAACACCAAATCTCATCTCTGCAGAGGTAACTATTTTTTTTTATCCTCACCCAAGGATATATTTTCATTGCTTTCATAGAGAGAAGAAGAGAGAGACAGAGAAACAATAATGTGAGACAGAAACATCAATTGCCTTCCTTCTCATACAGGCCCTCACTGGGGATTGAACCCGCAACAGGAGTATGTGTTCTGACAGAGAATCGAATCTGCGACCCTTCAGTCTATGGGCTGACGCTCCAACCAACCAAGCCACACTGGCCAGAGCAAGATAGCTACTTTTAACATTTTGATGTACCTACAATGCAATCATATCACACATATTGAACTTGCACTCTTACATGTCAACTTGAGCACCTAGCTGCCAGTCTTTTAATACTCACAACAATAAATCTATTAACCTATATTAAGATTATAAAGGCTCAAATAAAATAGAAAGGAGTAAGCCTTGTGGATAAGCAGGGATGTTTGAAAACACTCCATTCATCTGCAGGAATTTGATGATAATTTCAAAAGCAGAATGGTTTCAATGCCTAGATATGTGAATATAGCTTTTCCTTTTTTTCTCCTTTCAATGTAGCTCAAGAGTTTTTGAACTTCATCATGCAGAAGGATTTCCCTCAAAGCTCCAAGGCTGAATATTAGATCAGGTATAATCTTTAGAATCTTTTTATGTATCTTTTAACCAAAGTAGAAAAATAGTCACACTTTTAAAGAATTTATTCTTTTTACCCTGACATCGTATTATGACCACCTTTTGATTTTTGTCAGTTTTTTTCTACAACATTATTGGTAAAGGCTGCATAAGTTTGCATTATAGTATCATATGAATTAACATATGAATATGATGAATTATTATAGTATATATTCTAGGATTTGATTTATTTGATCAATTTTATCATTTTTCTATTTAGGGACATTGTTTTCAAAGTTTCATCATCATAAATAACATTAAAGCAAACATCCCAGTAACCAACCCTATGCACATATCAATTATTATTTCCTTAGAATAAATTCCTAGAAATGGAATTGCTGGGTAAAAACATATCTAACCATTCAAGAATTTTAATGAGTATGGGCAAAATGCCCTCCAAAGACTTAATTAACTCTTAATGAGGAAGTAAATATAAAGAGCAGTACTTAGAGGATGCTTTACTGATTCAGTGTGAGTCTTCAGACACCCCAGTGAACCCCCAGTTCTCAACCTGCAAAATTTTGCACATGCAACATGTCAAAAAGTCAAAAAAGAGGGTAATGAACTTTGATATCAAAATGACAACTGCAAGAAAAACGCAGAGGTTTCAGAAAAAGAAGAAAAAGAGCTCTTTGAGCAATGACATGTCATGAGAGATGACAGACCCAAGTTCTCAAAGCCTTCTAACTTAATGTCATTAAAAATCACAGCATTTAATGTTACCATTTATAATAGTCAAAATAATTAAAGTGTTTTATCATCACATCATTTTCTTGGAGGAGGAAATCCCATAATAGTCTCTGCTGGTGCTGACATTTCAATGGAGAACACTAAAAATTTTAGTACAACCTATAAGTCCCCAACTCCCAGAAACTACATTCAGCGCACTAACACCATTCCAAATTTGGAATCTGAAAATGTAGTTGGGGGTACAAGCATGCCTAAGTATACTGGGGGAAAAACAATCTTTTAAAATTGATGATTCAAATAGTACACTTTTTTAAATTTTTCTTTATTTTTCAAAATTTCTTTAATAAAGATAGTTATTACCATGAAATAAGAAAGCTCAAACTGATTATTTAAGAAACAGAAGTGTCCATATTGCATTCAGAAACTATTTTTGGATCAGATACAGCACAGTATACAATTCTAGAAACCTTAATGAACAAAATGTAACATTTTACAAAAAAAGCAACCCCCCACAAATACTTTAAACTATTCTCATAGATAAGTACTAAATAAGTTTTCTTGGCCACCACAAAATGTCCCCAGAGGCAAAAGGAAAAAAATTACTACATTTTATAGCTTCTTTCTTAACCTCTCTCCATAAAACACACTTGAAATTCAAATAAGAAGTCACTAAGAATCCTGACAACCAAGGAGAGCAAAACACTACTGCAGTCCTCTAAGCTTATGCAAAAATATACTTACAGAAAAGATAAATTAAGGGTGTTTTTTGACTTTACAAGAGAATTCACAGCAGCATTTGCAATTTTAAAGGGTGCATTTAAGCTACTTACACTTTTCCTCATTACTGAATTAAAGAGGAGCATTTCTATTTTCCAACCCCCTAACAAGAATAATAATTACAATATTCTACAGTTTCCTATATGCCCTCATTTAAAAAAAAAAATCCATAATCTTCTGATCCTCGGAAGGCGGCACACTAAATTCCAGCACCTTTTTCTCAGGGCAGCAATCCCCTTTACTAATCTTTAATGGGGTAAGAAATAGGCACTCTTTTGAGAGAGAGAGAGAGAAACATCTGATCTGTTGTTCCACTTATTTATACATTCACTGGTTCCTTCTTGTGTGTGCCCTGACTGGGGATAGAATTCTCAGCCTTGGTATAACAGGACAATGCCCTAACCCACTGAACTACAGGGCCAGGGCCAAAGGCACTGCTTTTTGATTCAAGCTAACCAACAGAAACTTGGGAAAGGGCAAAGCTGGCCGAATCAATGTTACCAGAACTGGGACCTAGAAACCAGCACCAAGAAGCATGTAACACTAGAGCATTCCGTTCTGCAAACTGTCCGTCATTCTCGGGGACACACACACACACACACACACACACACACACACACATACACACCCCCCCCCCCATCAGCTCGGGGACACACACACTCCACTCCCATCAGTTCAGTCTCTTTCCCTCCCTCCCTCCCTCCCTCCCACCCTCCCTCCCTCCCTCCCTCCCTCCCTCCTTCCCTCCCTCCTTCCCTTCCTCCTTCCCTCCTTCCCTCTCTCTCCAGTACAACGCTGGCACTAGGTTGTCAGACCAATTCATTTCAACTCTAAACGTCTGTTCAGCCTGCTCCAACGAAAAGACTCAGGCCACATGGGTGAAAAGAGTTATTGCTACAACAAAGGGCCCGCCAGACTGAAACGTGAGCAGTGTCTTAAGTATGCAGCTCAGTTTCCTGGTGACTCTTGGAACACGCAAACCTCTGCAATGAACTTGGGACAGTCCCGAGACTGCAGGCCTAGCGAGGCTCCGTGGCTTGGCCGATTTTCCCTCCGCACTCCAGCCGGATGGGGGCGGGGACTCACTCGCTATTTACACCGTTCCAAAATCTGGAACGTGGGTATGCTGTTGTAAAAACAAGCCTAAGCAAAAAGGGGAGGAGGGTAGGGGATTCGTTCAAAATTGATGACTCAAGACACTATGTATGGCTTCTCTTATTTTTCTTGTACTTATTGTACTTTGAGAAATTCCTTTAATGAAAAATCTGTTACTCTTAAAATAAAAATGCTCAAAACTTGTTTAGGAAAAAAAAAGTGTCAATGTTGCAGTCAAAAGTGACTACTTCGACATCAAAAAGTATTTTTGGATGAGATACAGCATATTATGCAATTCTACAAGGGTTTTTTTTTTTCCTCTAAGAGCAATCTGGAAAGAGCTCGTGTTCGTCGTCAGCTATTTCACTGACTTAGAAGAGAACAGGAGGCCAATTGATGACCCTTTATCACCCCAACGCCACGCCCCAATTCCCCTGCAGTATAAATGATCGTTTACTTAATCGTATTTTCCCAGTTTCCGCCCGCACCCCGCCGCGTCCACCCTTCCTGTCCAGACTCGAACTGTTGCTAGCACTGCGAAGCCAAGCAACAAGTGCTCGTGAGGCGTTAAACTGCTATTCCCTGACCAGCAGGAGCTTTCGCACACACCACTTGCTCAGCGCCAAACACCGGGGAGTGACAATCACGAGTGGGGATGCGGAGTGATTTGGCCCTGAACCCCAAGCCGCGACGATGCCCGGGCGCCCACCCTACGGATCCACCCGCCCACCACCCAGCTTTCTGACCCACCGCCGATTGTCCCTGAGCACCAGCGAGGGCAAGAAGACCAGGAGGCAAAGGAAGCGCTTACCGTTTCAACAGGTCACTGGCCGGCGCCACCGGGGGCGTCCCGGAAACGGCGCTTGGCGCTGCGGCCGCGTCTGCCGCCCGGGTAGCGGCCCCGGCAGGAACGCGGTCCCGGGGCATCGCAGGCGGCGCGCACACAGCACCAGCGCAACTCCCAGCGCTCGGCGTAGGGCGCGTCTTGGGCCCCAAGGCGCCAGGCTTCGCTCGTCGGGCCCTGCCCACTCCCGCGGGCGGTCAATGCGCACGGAGCGCGGGAAACTGGAGGCGGGGCGGGAGCGGGTTCCGCGGACCAGCGACGCCGCTGGCTCGGCGGTCCTCCCCCGCCCCCGTGAGCAGCCCTGGGTGCCCCGTCGCCAGGCTTGAAAATCTGTTTAAGAGAGGTGAGAAGGGGGGGAGGGGAAGCACATTTTACAAACAAAAGATCTAGGAGAGTCTAAGACATTTGGGACACCTGATTTTTCTAGACCTCTCTTTCTTTTTAATACAAATAGTTCTCCATGGCTGATGAAAAAGTTATGTGGGCTCTTCCACATAAGGCACATTCCTATATCAAAAGTTATGTTTTGCAGCAGTGGTGGGGGGTGTAGGGAGGGGGGTAGATTTCAGCCAGGGGAGAACTAAAAGGCTTGTTACCCTGGAATTCTGGTTACCATGATTCACAGTAGAGAATATATTCTCTATTCAAAGAACTGGCTCTGACCAATGACCACCAACCTCTGCCCTGTGGGAGGATTAGCTGTGCAGGAGCAGGGTGATGGTGCTCTGATGTGGTTTTGTAGCTGTCCACAGGGTACACAGGCTCTGGGTTTCTTGGGTGGTGCAGGCCAAGGTCAGCCACTGCCTGTGTTTTGCTGGAGGCCACACTGCCTGAACTATAAAGCAATCTGAGATGGCTGCTTCTTGTGCTAGCCTTGGAAATTCCCAGAAGCCAAGCTGTGAGTCTAGCCTGGCTGCTGCTAGTGCTGGGCCTGGGCCTCACTGAGGCCTGCTGTTGTTTGTTTGAGAGGCTTTAGGAAGTTGTGAAGTATGAACCAAGACCAGCCATTCATATGGAAAAGTAGGTTGGGTAGGCCTGTAATTTGGGTAGCATGGTGTCTCTGGGGATCTCCAAGGCAGTCAAACAGAGGGGGGTCTCAGGTATGGCACCAGCTTGTTGGCTTTGTGGGGGTAGGGTTTAGAAAAGGGAAAATGACCTCTGCTCACCTTCATGCCAGACAGTTCATTTCCTCCCTGTATACCACTAGTGCCTTTCAAGCTGCTGCCCTGGTGCTGGAGCTCAGAGGGAGTGAGTCTGAGTAGGTGAGTCCATGTGTGGATTCTTTAAAAGTAACTGCTTGGGGCTTCAGAAGTTTCTTCCACCAACTCGATCCTCACTGGTTTTTGCAGCCAGAGGTTGTGGGACTTATCCTGGCACTGGAAACCTGGGCTGGGGGGGCACGGTGTGGGGCTGGGCCTCCTTTGTCCTGAGATAACCCTCCCAAATTTTTATCTACCATATGTGGGTGAGGGACCAGCCTGTTCTGGTTTGTGCCCCTCCTACCTGTCTGGGTGGATGTGGTTTCTTTAATTCCGTGGTTGTCAGACTTCCTTTCAACTGGATTTCTGACTGTTCTAAGTGATGGTTGTTCTATAGTTGGGATTTTGATGTGGTTGTGTGAAGAGGCAAGTCATGTCTGCCTACGCTGCTATCTTGACTGGAAATCTGGGGTCTCTTTTAAAGGGCACTAATTCCATTCATGAGGGCTCTGCCTTTATGACTTAATCACCTTCCAGAGGTCCCACCTCCAAATATGATCACATTGTGCATTAGGTTTCAACAGTGAATTTTAATCTGTAGCAGTTGGCAAGTGTTATGAACTGAATTGTGTCTCCCCAAATTCATATACTGAAGCCCTACCCCCAATGTGACTGTATTTGGAGACAGGACTTTTAGAGAGGAAATGAGGTAAAATGAGGTCATAGGGGCAGCACCTTAATCTAACTGGTGACCTTATAAAAAGTGACACCAGGGATATGCACACACATAGAAAAGTTATGTAAGGGCACAATGAGCATGTGACCATCTGCAAGCTAAGGAGAGTTACCTCAGGAGAAACCACACCTGCTGACATATTGAACTGGGACTTCCACCATTTAGAACTGTGAGAAAATAAGTTTCTGTTGTATAATTAACCACCCTGTCTGTTTTAGCAGTCCTAGCAAACCAATGCAGCAAGAATATGGAGAAAATAACCCTGGCATCTGGCTGGTGTGGCTCAGTAGTGGGAACATTGTCCCATAATGGAAAGCTTGCTGGTTCAATTCCCAGTCAGCCCACCTGCCCAGGTTGCAGGCTTGATCCCCAGTTGGGGCTTGTGCTGAGGAGGCAGCCAATCGATTGCTCTTTCTCTCTCACATTAATGTCTCTCTCCGCTCTCCTCTCCCCCTCTCAAATGAGAATGAAATAAATCTTTTTAAAGAAGAAGAAGAATATGGAGAAATTGAAACCCGCAAGCACTGCTGATGAGAATGTAAAAGTGCGTGGCCACTTTGGAAAACAGTCTGGTAGTTCTTCAAATAGTTAAACAGAGTTACCCTATGGCCCCAGCAATTCCACTCCTACATATATACCCCCAAGCATATGTCCACACAAAAACTTGTACATACATGTTTATAGCAATATTATTGATGATGGATAATAAGTGGAAACAACCCACATGTCTATCAACTGATGGGTAGATAATGAAATGTGATATATCCATAATAGAATATTATTTAGCAATAAAAAGGTATGAAGGACAAACATATGCTACAATGGATAGAACATTGAAAACATTATGCTAAGGAAAGAAGCCAGTCACTAAGGACCACATTGTATGGTTCTATTTATACAAAATGTCCAAAATAGTCAAATCCACAGAAACTCTAAAAGATTAGTGGTTGCCTAGGGGTGAGAGTAGGATGGAAGAATTGAGGAAGATAAAGGATGGGAGTACAGAGCTTCTTTTTGGGGTAATGAAATGTCCTTAAATGAATTGTGATGGTTGTAACAGCTCTGTGATTATACTAAAATGTATTGAATTGTACATTTTCAGTGGATGAATTGTATGGTATGAATTATATTTCAATAAAGGTATCAAAACAAAATTAGTATCCAGACTTAATTGGACAAGAGGTCAAAGTATATGACCAAATATTTCATATATGGAGAAACTCAGAAAAGTAAATCTTGGGAAAACGATTAGCCTTACTGCAAGGCTAATTAAAAATTACAAAGGAGACTACTGGCAGAGCTAAAAAAAATTGCTAACCCCGTAGGTTGATAAAATTATTTATTGGGACAACTTTTTATAATATTGAGGCAAAGCACAAGATCTATGAAATTATTTATGTTTGTCCCATAACCTTTATTTGGGAATATATTCCCTCAAAATAATCCAACTAAGAAAAATCAATTTTCAAAATCAATTTCAATGTTTATAGCAGCACTGTTCATAATGCAAAATGAAACAAATCCGGAAATAACTCAAACACCTGATAGCCTGGAGAGTGTTTGTTAAAGTAGCAAGCATGGACTGTATTAATAAATGGGAAAATACATACAAAATAATAAGAAAAGTAGAATTCAAATTAGTTTGTAAATCCTGATGCATGTACATCAATAAGTGTATAGTGTTGAGTATAATGAGGAGAAAATTTAGTATTAAATGGTACCAGGATTTCTCTTAGGGAAAAAAGAAAAAATTGCCGTTGTTTGGGAAAATCCCCTGATAAGCCGTTTCAGGTATGGGGTGAGACTCTGAAAACATGGGTATAAGCGGAATCTCTAGCAACACAAGAGAAGCTGCTCTGCATGAAAACGTGGGAGGGATTTCTGTCTGCTCCCGAGAGGCGAGAAGAGGTGGGCCGAGCAAGGAGCAGATGGGAGAGAGGAGTCAAGAGGAGGAGCTGCATAGAGTGAAGAGCTAGTGGGAAGTCTCAGGTGACAGGTTGGGAAAATGGACTTTTTAAAGAACAGGAGTGTCTAATAGATAAGTTTTCTGTTTTTTCCCCCTCAAATCTTAAAATCTCACTAACACTTTGAATGGGGTTTTGAAAAGCTGAGGAAGAGGCTGAATTTGAGGCCACTGGAACAGTGAAAAGAACACCCATGGATGCAGGGGCCCAGGGACAGAGAGGACAAAAGAAAATGAGTCCCCTGAAATTTTTGGTAATCTTGGGAAGGGCTCCAAACACCCAAATTGGATGTTCAGGACAATCTTACTTAGATTACAAAGGCAAGGGAGACAATAGCTGACATCTGCCTTACACAAAGATAAAAAGATAATAGGAAGTAAATGGGGGTGTTTTAAGTTTATGAGAGGCTTAAATGTATGAATTTTTCAAAATTCTCATTTGTTCTAACAATATTGATCCCCAACCACTGACTGAAGCAGGATGAATGGATCCTGGCTAAGCCCCTGCCATCACAAAATTCGGTGGAAGTGGTATTCAGGTATATACGCCCTGGATAATGGCTGGGGGGAATGGAATTGAATATGTAAGATGGGAAAATTTATATCTGTTCTCTCTCAGCAGCAGGGCTGGAAGGAATGTCCAAATAAGAAAAATTGTTCTAGCCCTGGCTGTCTCGTTCAATTGGTTGTAGTGTCATCCTGTACACCAAAAGATTGCAGGTTCGATTCCTGGTCAGGGCACATTCCTAGGTTGCAGGTTCAGTCCCCAGGCAGAGCATGTACAGGAGGCAACTGATTGATGTTTCTCTCTCTCTCTCTCTCTCTCTCTCTCTCTCTCTCTCTCTCAAATCAACAAACATATCCTTGGATAAGGATTAAGAAAGATGAAAGGAAGGGAGGGAGGGAGGAAGGGAGGGAGTGAGGAGAAAGGAAAGGGAGAGAGAAAGATTGTTTTATGTTGAAGTGTTGTTAGAGCAAAAATATGAAATGAAATGTTCAAGAAATCTGGTCTGTGAGAAAAGTTCAAAAGAATCAATGTGTAAATGATGCTCAGTGACCATGTTGAAGTTCCTAATTCCCCAGCTGCAGAATTCATGACTTCCACTGACTCAGCCAGAAGAGGGTTACTAACCGCACTAGTTTACAGGTGGCAGGTCTGTGGCACAAGGTCTAGAAGTGATTTTCCCAAGGTTATGGAACAAGCCAGAGGGTGAGCTGAAAATAGAACTGTACCTCACACTCCCATGCAGGCCATATGATAACTTGTGTACTGTCAGCAAAGAGTTGAGGAATGAATGTCCTGGAGAGATTAGCATAGTTTTATGGCTAAAGGAGTCTTGCTCAACCATTGCCAATGCTACTTGACAACAACAAATGACCTATCTAATCCTATAAACAGTAATACTCTGGGCACATAAGCAGAAGTTTCAGAAAAAAAAATTCCTCTTTGACAATTGCCATGCAGCCACCATTTCTGAAATGCTTCAGCCACAGAGATTGTCATCTTTGACTCTCCTTTCTAAAGATTGAATTTCCAATATCAGCAAGCTTACAGGATCTTGCAGAAGTATCTAAACATTTTCAAAATGTAGAATTTTCTGGAGACTTAGGCCTTCAGCAATAACTCTCTAAGTTTCCTTACTGAATTAAAGAACTAGAAAATAGAATGGGATAGTCAGGTGGTTAGAGCCCCAGGGTTTAGCTACTAAATTTACGTGTCTGTCTCTAAGTACCCTCACCATGGAGGGATTGCTCAGCTAGTTGCTGCTATATCTGAGCTGCTCTGTTCATATTTTTAGGAAAACAGCAAAAGCTAGTACCACTGTTAAGTGACCATTCTGTAGGATAGATTCTTACCTTGCACTGACCTTGTCAACAGAAAACTTTAAAAATGTATCTTTTCAGGAGTGTTGCTAATCCCATTCCCACTTTCAAGAAAGGGTATTTTGTGACAATTGCTGTGTAAAGTGAGTTAACACTTTCCTTCAGCCCTAACAGGGAATATCACAATCACGAACTGTGGACTTCTTGGTGCTGCTTTCCTCCCCTTCACGTAAGAGGCTGCACAATTACTGCTTCTGCGCACTTCCTCAGTCATGCCGTCTACAAGACTCTGACCAGAAACAGTAACTTAAAATGTGCAAAAAGTGATAGACCTAGTAGTTATTCCTCAGTAAGCCCTCACCTAATTGATAAGAATGGTGGAAGTCAGTCTCCTTTTCAGAATATAGCATCATATCTGAAAGTATCTTACAGAGGCCACATGAAAAGCAGGAACAATGGTATTACCTGGACAAAATGTATATCAAAAGTATCCACTGATGAAATCAGGGTTACTAGAAATGTTAACCTTTTACAGGCAATATTTTATTGCTATATTAATAACCCAATTATTGTGAAGTGAAGGAATTACCTGAAAATCCAAATTTGCATAAAAGTTTTGCTCCTTCAGATTCTTTTAGCATATATATTTTGGCTGCTGCCATTTTTTTTTTGTTTTAAGCAGCACGGTGACATAGATTAGGACTTTCTGGGTTAAATGCACATAAACATGTAAGCTAAATTACAGTGGGGATGGGAAATGCTTTTATTCAGAATGCCTTTTGAGTATTCTTGGCCATTATACTGTCTAAATTGTGGCAATACACAAGGTTCGTCTCTGCTTACCAAAACAGACAGGCTATGTTTCACACACGGGGAAAGGCAATTTGAAAAATTCCATAGGGTCAACAGTGTGTCTGGGGTTGCCCCTTGGCTCACTTCCACCCTTTCTTCTCATTTTGACTCGTGCACTGTTTTACAGTTCTGTTTTATTTTGAACTCTGGTTTAGCAATTTCTGTGTTCACAGTGCCAACATACGGACTATTTTAACTGATTCAGGTATTTGTCCACTCACCTATTCGCCAACACTTTTGCCATTATGAGGGACATAAGTAACCACTGCGCTTAATAAGGCTGCAGTAGAATAAAGGAGATAGTAACAGTGACAAAAACAGTGTGAAAATATATTAAGTGCTAGAGGTAAGCTTTGGGGTCACAAAGACTTGAGTTCACATCCAGCTCTGCCATCTACTGAGTGACTTTGGTCAAATTATTGAACCTCATTGAATTTCACTTTCACCATCTAGGAGAATGAGGGCAGCAGTTATCTTTCAGGATGGCCCTCAGAGATTCTGTATTCATGCCCTTGTATATAATCCTCTTGCCTTAAATGTGGGCTAGACCTAGTGACTTGCGTCTAACAACCTGCAAAAGTGATGGGATGTCACTTTCATGATCAAAAGACTGACTTACTGGATTTTCTCTGTTGCCTTCTTAGTTTACATGCTATAATGGCACCAGCTGCCACGTTAGGAAGCCCCATGTGGCAGAGAAGTGACGGAGGCCTTCAGCCAACAGCCAGTAAGGAACTGAATCCTGCCAACACCATGTGAGTCGGCTGGCAGCAGATCCCTTCCCAGGTGAGGTTTGCAATGACTATAGCCCCATCTGATACCTTGACGCAGTCTGTGAAGCAGGGAACCCAGCTAAGCTAGCACAGACTCCTGGGCCACAAAAATCATGAGATAATAAATGTAGTTTAAAGTTTTGGGAGGAATTTATTACATAGCAACAGATAAATAATACAATAAAATAACATATTCCTTGCAGAATTATTGTGGAGATCAGAAAGTATGTGAGGATTAGAACAGTGGTGAGGAGGAGGAGGAGGAGGAGGAGGAGGAGGAGGAGGCGGAGGAGGGCGCAGGTGACCGCAATGGGGGATCCCGGCTAAGCTGAAATTAAGTTTCAGAACCTGGGAGAAATGCTACTATTGTGAAGAAGACATTTTTAGTGTTTGAGCCCCTGAGGAGTTTAAGAGAGATGAAGGTATGGAGACTAGGGTGTTATTTCTCATTCAGGCCCAGACTCTGTCTGACTCTGATAGGAAGGGGTTTATGAACAAAACTAAAGTAGCAGACTTGTGAGAGTCAGTGAGCAACAAATAATGCCTGGAGGCCTTGGTGATAAAGTTTAGCAAACAACTGGAGAGAGGACCATTCTCCCACTTCTGCTCAAATTGGAGCATGACAACCGCTATAAAATGAGAACTGAAGGGATAGTACAGTGGTTCAACTCAAGGATTTCCTGCCTTGGGAATGCAGAGAGCAACACCCTTGGCAGGGAGGAAGGGTTCATGAACCACACTGGCCACAATGTAGGTGACAAGGCCCTGCCGTTTCTGCTGAGATTGGCACATACCTATTTCTGTGTTTGTGGTTGATGAATAAAAAAAGATTATGGGAAGGAACAATAAGTTCACTTGGTTCCAGGCAGCTTCTGAGAAGGGTAACTGAGGATCTACCCCACCATCAGCCAATGACAGTTTGCTTACAGGTGTCTTAAAGGATGTGCAGAGTTCTGGCAGGAAAGAAAGATAAATGGGCATTAAACTGAGTGAACAGCGCAAGCAAAGACTCAGAACTATGAACGTAAAAGGGAAACTTTTAGAGAAAAGCAGGTAGTGTTATGTGACTAGAGAAAGGAGTGCAAACTAGTTAACGTTTTTCAATTCTGATTCTAATTTAGTCCCTAGAGCAGTGATTCTCAGACTCTCTGGTGTCAGTTTCCCTTTACAGTCTTTTTTTTTTTTTAAGATTTTATTTATTTATTTTTAGAGAGAAGGGAAAGGAGGGAGAAAGAGAGGAAGAGAAACATCAATGTGTCGTTGCCTTTCATGTGCCCCCTACTGGGGACCTGGCCCACAACCCAGGCATGTGCCTGACTGGGAATTGAACCAGTGACCCTTTGGTTTGCAGGCCGGCACTCAATCCACTGAGCCACACCAGCCAGGGCCCCTTTACATTATTAAAATTTGGGTGACTTCAAGAGCTTTTGTTGATAATGTCTCTTGAATATTTGCACCATTAGAAATTCAAATGGATAAAATGTAAAAATACTTAGCTTGAAATCATCCAAAATAATAAATATGTTAACATAAATAGCACATTTTTATGAAAATTAACTGTATTTTCCAAAACACCAAAAATAAATAGCATTCTCTTACATTTTTGAAAATCTTTTTTCTAATGTCTGGCTTAATAGAAGACAATAGGATTTTTATGTATGTTTCTGCATCAATCTGTTGCAATATCACATATCACATTGCCTCTGAAAACTGCACTATATGCTTGTAAGAGAATGAGAGTGAAAAAGGGAAATCATGTCTTCATATTATGAAAATAGTTTTGATCTTCCAGACCCCCTGAAAGAGTTTCAGAGACCCATAGAGTTCCCTGAATCACACTTCAAAAATCACTGCCCTAGAGCAAAGGTAGTAGATATCACCAAGAGGAAAAGCCAGAATTTACAAATGTACTAATGATGATGATAATAGTAATAATAACACTGATAGCTGACATTTATTGCATGCTTATTATGTGCTATTCTAAGCACTCACAAAAACCTAAGAAGTTGTTACAATTATAATTTCCAGATGAGGACACTAAGGACAAAGAAGTTAAGTAATTTGCCCAAGTTTGCATAGGTAGTAAGTGGTGGGGAAGCTGGGCTACAAACTCAGGCAGCCTCTCTCCAGAGCCTGTACTAACCGCTGTGCGTCCTGCCTCTCTCTGGGACAAAGGCCTGCAGTGTAAATGACAAAGGGTTGAGTCATCCCACTCACGCACCCCTTCTCTCTCCTCTCCCTGCCATTTTAGATTTCAATGCTCTTTTCTCTTTCCCTGCCTGTTTAAAGAACTCATGTTTCTTTTCATTCTGCAGTAAGTCCTTGTCCATTACCCGTTGTTCATTATTCCTACCACTCCACAGAAACTGCTCTCTCCAAAGGCACCAACAACCTTATAAATTTCAGATATGGTGGCCACTTTTCAGTCCTCATCCTCCTTGCTCTTTGGGATATGGCATATTATTGACCTTTTTTAAAAATTAAGATTCTCTCCTCTATTGGTTATTTTGATACAAGACACTTCTATTTTTTTATTTAAAATTTACCATTTTAATAATTTTTCATGTACAATTCAGCAGCCTTAAGTATATTTGCATTGTTGTGCTATTTTTTTTTTTTTACCACTTATTCAATCATTTCTTTTCAGAAAATCCTTTATGAGGTCCCCTTCCTTGGTTTGTCCCTTAAACATCTTTATTCCCCAGTGTTCAGTCCTGGTCCTTCTTCCTCTTCATTCTGTAACTTCTCCAGCTGCCACATCACTCTCCTTCATTGCTTTAAATACTAGCTATATATACTCTTGACACCAAAGACATTATGTACACCCCAGCCTCCTGTCGTACCACCACCCTCTATGAGCCAGACACTTGCAAGCCATTCCAGACTTCTACCTCACCCAATGATCAGCTTCGTGGTTCTGCTGGATCTACCTCTGAAACATTTCTGAAACGTTCCTGACCCTAGCTCAGACCCCCCTCTTCTCCCACCTGGATTATTATACTAGCCTCATTAGAAGTTTGCCTCTTTTAGTTCTGGCTGCTGAGAGTTCATCCACAGCAGCTGGAGTTGCTACTCTCCACTTTGCATGACTTTAGGTGCATCATTACATTGCGTCCTATACAAGGAGGGGCAATAGTAGGTTTTTGAGTATCCAAAACACAGAGTTTATTCTTGTATTACTATTTATTAATTATTGTATTATGTTCCATACAAGCGACAGTAAATCCAGTTCTGCCACACCCTATATTATTGGTGCCTCCTGGAGTTGTGTAGCACTGAGGCTTTGTATTTTATACATTAGCGTTGGAACATGCCTTCTAAGTCCCATGTGGGACTAGGTTACTCTATAGTCTGAAACCACTTCCACGATTCCCAGTTGCCTTCAGGATAAAGCCCAAACCCAGACACAGTGTTCTAGTTGTTATGGCTGTGGAGTAACTACTCTACTCACAAACTACTTTAAAGTTGGTGGTGTAAAACAATAACCACTTTTTTAGACTTACGGATTCTGTGGGTCAGAGATTTGGAAAGGGCATAGGGGGAACAGTTTGTCTCGGCTACTGGAGGTCTAAGGTTCTACCTGCAGGCTTCTCCATTGATGGTGACTGGGATCATCTAAGGCTCATTCACTCACATGTCTGGTACTTGGGCTGGGTGGAGAAGATGAGGACTGCTGACTAGGGCATGCCTGTGCATCCTCTCCTTGTGGCTTGATTTCCGCATAAGCTCAGTGGCCTCAGGGTAGAAAGATTTTTTTATATAGTATTTCAGAGTTTCAAGTGCAAGCACTGTAGGTGGAAGCTACATATTCATTTGTGACAGCCTCTGAATTGACACTGTCACTTCTTCCATATTCTGTTGGTTAGAAGAAAATTTGTCCAGGTTCAAAGGGAGGAGACATAGACTTCACTTCTCAACTTGAAGCATATTAGTGCACATTGTAGATGAGCATGTGAGATAGGAGGCATTGTGGCCACTGATGAAGAATACCATCTGACACACAAACTATAGCAAACCCTGCCTGCAAGCCCAGCCTCCCCACCTGCCATCTCTCCTTGACCTCTGTGCTCCAGTCACACAAACTTCTGGCTGCTCCCTTCTGTGCTTACCACTTCCTCTGCCTGCACACTTTTACACTTCTTTTAACAGTAAGCTTTTAAGCAGGGGGAAAAAAAACCCCAAGTTTAACCCTTTAAGGAGTTAAAAGACATTTCAGAAGTGGCAAAAGAACAGAGAAGGATCACTTAAATAAAGTAGAGCACAAAAGTAGACACAAGGATATACTGGAATTTAATATTTGATATATGGGTGACTTTTCAAATAAAAGAGGGAAAGAAAGATGTATGCCCAAACACCCATCTAAGAATCAGCTTCATCTGGTAGATATTGAAAAAGAAGTGTTTTCAAACTTCTTATTTCCCTCCAGGTTACCTGCTACCTGCTCCCTCCTTCTCTGTCTGGGGCTCCTTGTCACATCCCTCCCATAGATTCTGCTCCTGCAGCATCTATACCATCACCCTAAAAGGCTGTCTAAGTGTATTACACTCTACTGAAGGCTGGGAAAATGAAAGGAATTACAACGTAGGAAGGGAGAGCTTAAGAGCTGAGTGCAAAATATGGTTTTTCCCACAAAACATCTATGATGTTTATTTAACATGTGAACAGTGTTCATTTAACATGTGTTTATTGAATATCCTAGGCACAGTTATAGGTGCTGAGGATAGAATGATGTAGCAGGTGGTGTTGTGACTCCACCCTTATACCCTTGGACCTTACAGCACCTACCACCCTACATCTAATTAGCAGAATCTGCATCTGTTTGCCTATTGACTCTCTTCAGCAGCCAGAATACAGTATGGCCATGGGCAAGTGAGCTCATTAGGCCAGAAGTGCAAAAGAATTAATACACCCTAGAAACAGCCTTTATTTGGTGACGATTAGTATATTAATATCTCAGCAACTACATCCATCAGGGTATAATCTTTGAGGCCCACAGTTCTCCTGCACAATTAAGCTCCAGTTAACCACAGTGGTAATTTGCTTGATAATGCATCTTTAATTGACTGCCTTGCCACATCTACCTCACTTCTCTACACTCCTACTGGTATTTCCAGAGATTATATCTGGTAAAAACAATTACACTCAATTCTTGTCTCAGGTCAGCTTCTGGGGAAACCCAAACTAAGATAGATGATATTAAAAAGTAGATTTAAAAAGGCAAAATCCTGACCTCACAAAGAAGATAAACAATAAATAAACAAATATATGATTGTAGTAAATGAGAAATGCTACACAAGAAAACAAAGCAGGTAAGGGATAGATAGAGTGACTGATGGGTGTACATGGAAGGTATACTGTTTACATAGGGTGAGCTAGGAAAGTGCCTCTAAGGAGGTGGTACTTAAGAGTCTCAAATGAAGTGACGGAGGGATCTTTGCAAATGTCTAGTGAAAGAACATTCATGGCAAAGGAACTGAGGCAAGAATGAGCTCCAGCAAGAAGGCCCTTTCCTCTTCTTCATCTACACTCACTCTTTTGGTGGTGTCAACCAATTCCATGGGTTTGAATTCCACCTATATACTTTCAACTCCCATAGTCATATCACCAGCTGGATATTTTTTTCCTAGAATCCAGACTCACAAATCTAACTACCTACCTATTTCCGTCTGTATGTCTAAGAGATATCTCCAACTTATGTCCAAAACCAAAATCCTGATCTTCTCCCCAAACTTTCTCTCCTACTGAGATGTCTTTCCCCCAACTCAGTAAGTTGGCAACTTCATTCTTCCAGTCTTCCAGGGCAAAATTATTGCAGTCACCTTTAAACAAGTTTCTTGGTCCTCCTACAATTTATTCCCATCCAGTAACTGAAGAAATCATTTTAAAATGAAGTCAAGTCACGTCACTCAGGGTAAAAACAAAAGTTTCTACAATGACTTAACAGATTCTACACTATCTACATGCCCACTTACTGTTCTTACCTCATTGCTTACCACTCTTCCTCTTGTGACCTGACAATCATGTGAACCTTTTTGCTTTTCCTCAACTATGCCAGGCATATTTCTATCTCAAGACCTTTCTACTTGCTCTTCTCTGTACTTAGAATGCTTTTCCTTCCATTACTCTTCACCTCCTTCAGACATTTGCTAAAATGTCACCTTCCAAGTGATATATTCCCTGCCCAGGGCCACTGCATATAGGTGGGCACCTGGACAAAAGGACAAATGGTGCCTGAAATCCAGCCTTAATACAGGACACACTATAAGTACTCAATAAATATTTGTTGAATAAATTAACAAAAGAATGTATTAAATCAGATATATGTTACTCCTAATGCAGTATAATAAATCCTTAAAGAGGAAAGGACATTTTTTGACTTCTTCATCTACAGCATCCTCACACTGGTGTCAAAAGCTTACATTATTTTGTGGAACACTATTAATTTCTCTCCGCTTCCTTATTTTACAGGTTGTGCCCATCTGGCTTGCTGACAAAAGGAAGCTTGGTGGCTCATTATGGTCCTACTTCACACAAGGCTTGGCTACAGCTATGGCGGTAATGCTCCTAATGTCTAGATTACATTCTCAACTCAGAACAAACATCTTCCTTGTAGAAACAAAGGGGCAGGAAAAGGGGTTGTATTATCCTTACTAAGAAACAGACTATTCTAAATCATGCTACTGGGGCAACTGGGTAGCCATCTGAGAAAAAGAATTAGTTAGATTTCCTATCTCAATCCCTAAATAAAATGGATAAATTCCAGATAATTTTGTACTTAAATGTAAAAAAATTGAAACTGGTACTAAGAAAATATAGTGAATATATAGATAAGAGAGACCTTTCTAAGTATAAAATAAAAGTCATAAGTCATAAAGAATAGATGAGTTTAAACTTCAGAAGAATTTAAGGAGGGGCCAAGATGGAAGCAGAGTAGATGGAAGCTACACTCATCACCTCCCAGGACCAAACTGGAATTACAGCCAAAATATAGAGCAATCAACCTGAATAACCAACTGAAGACTAGCTGAAGAGAAGTCTTATAACCAAGGATTTACAGGAGAAGCCACATCGAGACTGGTAGGAAGTGTGGAGACACAAAAGGGGCTGACCCCGTTCCTACGGATCACGGTTGAGATCCAGGAAGGGATATCTCAGCTGTAAACTTTCCTTCTGAGGAGAGTGGGGTTTTAACCTCATACCAGGCTCCCCGCCCCAGAGCACCAGAGCAGGAAAGAGGCACCATATAACATTTGGCTGTGAAAATCAGTGGGAATTCTGTTTGCCAGGGAGAGACAGGAATCTGCTAGAGACACAGCATCCTTTTAAAGGGTCAGCACACAAAGTCTTGTTCCCATTGACTCACCCTGGGCTCCAGCAAAGAGAGGGCAGAGCTATCCTTCCTCCAAGCCTGACTGGTATATCCCCCTCTCCTGATTCCCAGTGGCCCGACTCAGCTAAGATCAGTCTAGTCTCCTGGCAGTCTTTTGGACAGACTGATTCGTTTGACTCTAGGACAGGAGAAATCTTTCCTTCACATGCCCAACCAGTGCAGAGCCTTCCCTTCACATAGCCAAATATCGGTCTGTTAGGGCCTGATAAACTCTGCTGATTTCACCCTGATGAATCCCAGAGACCCTGTCCCACCACAAAGGTATGCAAACACTCAACAGGTGGCAGCTAAACATGGTATATATACCCTGGGACGTTTGCTGAGTGGCCTCAGACCCAGCACTGACACCAAGTTTGAACCTGTATCAATCTGGTGAACATCATTTGTGCCTTCCTGATGACTCACTGAGAACCTATCTCATGCAACTGAAGCACCACCAGAGGCCCTTTCAGTGACTGAGCCTAATAGGCAGCTGGTAGATGGAGGCAGGCAGAGGCAGATCTCAGGAGGCCTTGAGACATTTGCCAACCTGCCCCCTGGCTGGGGCTGGTAAAAAAGCTGGTGCACAACTTTGTCTTTCCCATGTACACCCAGGCCCAGAAGAGTCACCCACAAACTGTGGATCACTTTGTAGCTCCAAATAGGTTGCCCTGGGCCAATTACAGGCAATGCCTGACATTAGTCTAAACCAAAATTCCTCCCATGGGGCCCCAGAACTAACAAACCCAGTAGCCAGCTTCAGAAAACATCAGAGTAGGATTCAGTTAGCTTCATAAGTGGCATATCCAAAGGGAGATCTTGGAATACACCAGACCCTACTGCAGTGAATTCTGCTCTGTCTGGTCAGCATCTGCACAGCAGCTTTGTGGTCAGGACTGATTCTCACAGCCAATCAGCCTGAGGATTGACACCATGCATGAATGGGCCAGTAGCAACCAAGACTCAATTACAACAGGAGGGCACACACAACCACACTAGGGTCATTCCTGGAATACCCAGTACAGGTGATTAAGGAGACTGCACCACAGGGTCCCACAGGACACCTACTATATAAGGTTACTCTATTAAGTCAAGGAGACATAGCAGATCTACCTAACATGTAGAAACAAACACAAAGAGTCAGTCAAAATGAGGAGACAAAGAAATACCTCAAATGAGAGAACAGGATGAATCTCCAGAAAAAGAGCTAAATGAAATGGAGGCAAGCAATTTACCAGATACAGTGTTCAAAAGAATGTTAATAAGGATGTGCAAGGAACTTAGCGAGAACTATAAGGAACTTAATGAGAACAACAACAACATGAAAAAGGATATAGAAACCATAAAAAAAATCAGAAATGAAGAATACAATGTCTGAGATGAATACAATATCTGAAATGAAGAAAACACTAGGAGGAATAAACAGTAGGTTGGATGAAGCAGAGGATCTAATTAGCAATTTGGAAAACAAAGTAGCAGAACACACCGAATCACAGCAGCAAAAAGAAAACAAGAATTTTTTTTAAATGAGGATAGGTTAAGGGTCCTTTGGGACAACACCAAGCAAACCAACATCCACATCACAAAGGTATCAGAAGGAGAAAAGAGAGAGCAAGGGATCAAGAACTGATTTGAAGAAATAATGACTGAAAACGTCCCTAACCTGATGAAGGAAAACAACACACAAATCCAGAAAGCTCAGAGAGTCCTAAACGAGATAAACCCAAAGAGACCCACACCAATACACATAATTAAAATGGCAAAGGTTAAAGACAGAGAGAGAATCTTAAACACAGCAAGAGAAAGACAGTTACCTACAAGGCAGCTCTCATAACACTGTCAACTGATTTCTCAGCAGAAACATTTAAAACCAGAAGGGATTGGCATGAAATGTTCAAAGTGATGAAAAGCAAGGACCTACATCCAAGACCGCTTTACCCAGCAAGTCTATCATTTAAAATTGAAGAAATAAAGAGCTTCCCAGACAAGGAAAAGCTAAAAGAGTTCGTTACCACCAAACCAGTATTACAAGAAATGTTAAAGATCCTGTGTTAAGAAGAAGAAGAAAGGTAGGGGGAAATAATTTAAGAAGCTTCTATGTGCTTATTTAGGAATACATACAGATGGAATAAATTAAAAATAAAAACAAGAATGATTAGCACATTTCTATATGATGGTTACCTTTGGGGAGAAAGTTACCCAGCAATTTTAGTCCTATAACTTATCCTATGGAATGAATAATACTGATTTCCAAAGATATATTTGCAAGAATGTTAATACCAGTATTTTTATAATGGAAATAACACAAAGGTCTATTAAAGAAAACTGATTAAATTAACTATGACATACATGCAAAATATGGAATTATTCTCATACATTAAAAATGATGTTAATCTAGATATACATGAAAAGATGCTCACAATATTTTTTTAAATAAAATAGATTAGAGAACATCGTGTGTACAATGGTCTGTATGTGTGTGTGTGTGTGTGTGTGTGTAGGTGAGGTTAGACAAAAATGAGGTATGTGGAAGGAACTATTAACAGAGGTTATCTCTAGATAATGGTATTGCCTTCCTTTTCATATTTTTCTGAGTCATGACATTTACTAATACAACATGTTTTTGCCAATAAAGTTTTTAAAATATTAAAATAATTTTTCATTAACTTTACATAGTAAATCTCAGATTAGAGCTGTTTCATAAAATAGTTTCTGAATTTCTCCAGCAGTTTCTTAGGCCTCTCCTGATTTCAATAACCTAAATATTCATTTGCAAATTAATCTATTTTAAGAACATTGGCAGTAATGATTTTTTATTCTTGAGTGCTTATATCTGTTATGTGAGCCTTATCATATTTCTTGTCTAACATTTTAAATTATGTCATGACTGTTTGATTTATTCCTCAGTAAAATTGTCACCTCTAAAAGGGTTATGTTTTGAATTCTTGATTTCTCTACCCCACATGCAGATACCCAACAAATATTTATTTATGTATGAACTTCAAAGATTCATGCTGTGAAGACGTTTGCTGTGCCCATAAACTTTACTACCACTACCCAATTTATCTTTTGCAAAACATTATTTTTATTGTGGTAGCTCACATCTGAAAGCAAAGCTCCTCCACATTTCCAGTGTTCAAAAGGGTCCCACTATAGTCTGGGAACCATAATTCCAAGGATTCCTCCAGGTTCCAAATTTATTCCTCCTGTAATGGAAAATCCAGTGCTGACCTCTCCTGCTGAGGTGGTAGTTTCTGATTGCACAATATTGTGTTCCTGTCCCAGGGCTGCAGGAGCCCAAATAGTCTTTTAAGAACCTCTCTCCTCACTAGAAACACAGACTGTTCATTTAGCAATTAGAGCTGTCAGCACAGCAAACTGGCAAGAAAAACAGCAGCTGCTGTCCCCAGGCAGTGAGCTGTTGGCAAAGATAAGACCTCAGGGCCTAGGGAAACAGGTAGACAGTGATTCTTAATTTGTGACTTCCCCATCACTTACATATTTGCATCTTGTATCCTGGCAAATGACATATGTAATAATTGCACCTGTATGATAGAGAGGAAGGTTAGACTGGAAGTGTAGGAAACAAGTTAAGAACAGGAATGGACTGTGTGTCTCCAAGGGTTCAGATCTAGGTGATGCTATTCTATCCACTCATCCCTCCATTCAACACCCACCTGTCGACCATCTATTCTATATCAGCTGCTGATCTTGGTATCACAAACTTGTGAATGTGGGGTGGTTCTTGTCTTTGAGGGACAGATAGTGAGTGGAAAAGACCAAAATGTAATTAAGAGCAACAACAGGTTTTTAAGTTTATGGGACATAGAGAGGACATTTGTATAGGAATGGAATAAATTGTGGGTCTCTACAATTTCCACCTTCCCCTTTGTCCTAAGGAGCCAAATTTACTAATCATTTCAGCTTGCTTCCTCTGAGGTTTTCCATCATCTGACCAACGTACCCTGAAATTCCTCAAATTTTTTAGTACATGCTGTTTGTGCATTTTATTTTGACTTGTGAAGTGTGTTGGCCTATGTTAGCTAATTATATAATAGCTATTCACTATACATTTTGAGTTGAATAGTTACTGAATTATTAGAAGGCCCCTCATCTCTCTTTCTATTCCATACAAAAAATGAAGAGAATTACCTTGCTCTCCATACCCCTTCCTAGAATTGATGATCAAGGCCTCTGAAGAATGATATATATTGTCTAGATAAGGGTGAATGATTAGTGTTCATCCCTTCCCAGAATTCAAGATACAGACATCAGGGAAGGATCGATGGTAGTGCCTTTTGCTAGTCAAGACTCCTTAAATGCAACTGATAGAAACTTGACTCCAAATTCCCTTAAGCAAACAGGGAATTCGTTGGTTTGTTTTACTGCAAAATCTCTTTATGTTAAAGACCTTTGGCCAAATGTTTCTGGTCAGCTTTGATAACTGATAACATTTTACCCACAGAGCCTTGATTTCTTATTAGTATAATCATTTATTACACGGGGAGGGGGTGGTGTGTGTGTGTGTGTGTGTGTGTGTGTGTGTGTGTGTGTGTGTGTTTAATCACTCCCTTCCTAGTACAACTGTCCGGTTGAACAGGTGCCCAGCCTGAGATCTTGCCAAGCAGCTGCATTCCCTCTTCTAGTCTGAAGTTGAAGCTCTTCTCACAAACGGTAACACCAGTTCCCCAGTAAGACCCCAGCAACCTTTGTAAAGAACTCCTGCCAGGACTACTAAGGCCTCAATATAGCTTATCACCATATCTGGCAGTGTTGGAAATTACTAATGCTCATTCACCCCTTTCCTACTTTGAAAGCACCACAGTAGAGCAACCTGGTAGTTGCTCTATAATCCAGAGGCTTCAGGCTTTGTATCTCTCAGCCCTGACCTTATCTGAGCCAATCTGTCATTTTATAGTCTTCTAGAATTTTAGTTTGTAGTAAAGTTGTGGGGGTAACTGTATCTCAAAGGAACATCAAGTCTAGTAACTTCAACCCTGTACCAATTTGTCATGGAAGATGATGCCAACTGAGGTCAAATATTATCCCAGGAAATGAGGATTCCAGCCTAAAATCCTCTTTTAGTCACTGTTTCCTAAGGGCTCTGCATCTGTGGCTAGGGCACATATTCCCATCACAGCCTGCAGCAGCTGCCACATGCAGGGAAGTTCCGTTCACATCAGGCAGGCCACCTCTTTCTAGTGTTCTGAGTTTTCGATCTCATCACTCTAGACAGACAAAACAGCCAGGTGGACACTCTCTAAAGCTCAGGGGGCATGTGCTCAGGGTGATGCTCTGTCACATAATTCTTGAGTAGATTTAACTAGCCCTAAATATGTCCTACAAAGTATAGAATCAAACACAACATCCTTCACATTACTACTATGTGAGACTTCCAAGCTGGCGCCAAAAAATACGTGGGAAGCCTGAGGATTTAATGTATCCTCTTCAATTCCCAGTGCTTCCTTGCATGTTTCTGATCCAACCTCCTATCCTGGACATTTTTCATTATAACCCCTACCTGCACCTCCTCAGCTAATCTGTTCATCAGTGAGGTTGTCTTCCTCCACAGTCATTTAATTTCTGACCTAGCCTGTGGTGTGCCTTCAAGTTTAGAAGGGTACATCCTTGTCCACCTGAACACTGCCCAACATCCAGTAATGACCAAATAGCACATCTCATCCAAAGACTCAAAGGGAACCTATCAACATCACTTGGCGGAGTGCCTCATTTGTGCAGGGTTTGTACTTAATAGTTTGCTCCCTATCTAATCATAGTGCCCCCACCATGTTCCTACAGACCCCTACACTACCAACCTGAAACTCCACAGGCTCTATAACAATGATGCTTCAGCCAACTTCATGTCCACTTGACCTCGCTTGAGTCTTCAAACCTACCAGAACAGCCTGTGGATCACAACTGAGAGAATAACAAAGACAAGTTTTGCTCACTTTAAATCAATCCCTTCCCTAGGAATCAACTAGAATCCTCTAAATTTTACTTCCAATCTGTTCTTATCCCAATTCAGCTCTTCTCAGCTCTTGACTCTTGACTTTACCATCCTTTCAGGCTTTGTTCCTGCCCCTTTTTATTCACTGAATGAACTTGGTTTTCTGGGTTTGACCCATCAAGTTCTCAAAGATCCTGCCTTGTATTTACTGCTCTGATACATCAATCATGATGGGTTAAGTCAGGCTCTGGTTGTAAACAATCCCAAGAGTCTTTTATATACCAATTTGTTACTGATTCTGTAAGTCCAATGTGAGTCAGCAGGGGTCTCTGCTCATTGTAATTACTAAGAGACACAAATTGATGGAGGCTCCATCTAAATACTTGCTATGTAGAGACATGGAGACATGGAATGGGCAGTACCACACCCACATGTGGTGGATAAAAATCAGGAGGGATGCTTTACCTGGGAACAAGGGATCCCAGCCACACATCAGACCACCCTGCCCAGGGTTCCATTGCCAGGATGTAAGTCCCCATAACTTCCGGCTCTAAAAATCAGTAGGGGTTGGAGTAGTGGAAGAAGCTGTGGGATTTGCAAGGGTCTTCTCTTAAAGGTCCTGCAACAGACTTAGGACTTACACAGACTCACTGCTTCTGGGCTTTAGCCCCAGGGCAGCAGCTGGAAGGATACCAGTGGCATATGGGGAGACATTGAAGTGTCCAGTATCAGGGCAAGTTCTGGGGGAGAGATTTCTCCTGGACAAAACTCCAGAAGACAAGGAGCAGCATTGCTCTCTTTCTGAGCCCTTCCCCACAGAGAGCCACAGAGTAGTGATACCATATCAGAGATTCCATCAACCTGGTTCACATGGATTGCCCCATCCTGGTGATTACTGAAGGCTGCATCCCTCCAATTTATTGGTGCGCTTTTCTACATTAGGCCACACTACTAAGACAGGGAGTCAGAGCAGCTCTACCTAATACATAGATACAAACACAGGGAGGCTGCCAAAATGAGGAGACAAAGAAACATGGCCCAAATGAAAGAGCAGAAAAAAACTCCAGAAAAAGAACTAAACAAAATGGAAATAAACTATCAGATGCAGAGTTCAAAACACTGGTTATTAGGGTGCTCAACGAATTCACTGGGGTACTTCAGCAGCATAAAAAAGACCCAGGCAGAAATGAAGGTCATACTAAGTGAAATAAAAAAAAATACAGGGAACCAACAGCTGAGTGGATGAAGCTGAGAATCATATCAATGATTTTGGACATAAGGAAGAAAAAAAAACATTCAATCAAAATAGCAAAAAGAAAAAAGATTCCAAAAAACAAGGATAGGCTAAGGAGCCTCTTCAAACATACCAACATCCGAATCATAGGGGTGCTAGAAAGAGAAAAGAAAGAGCAAGAAATTGAAAACTTACTTGAAAAAAAAATGAAAGAAAACTTCCCTAACTTGGTGAAGGAGATAGATATATAAGTCCAGGAATCACAGACGGTCCCAAACAAGATAGACCCAAAGAGGACCACACCAAGACACATGATAATTAAAATACCAACGGTTAAAGAAAGAATCTTAAAAGCAGCAAGAGAAAAGCAGAGAGCTACCTACAAAGGAGTTCCCATATGATTATCAGCTGATTTCTCAAAAGAAACTTTGCAGGCAAGAAAAAACTGTCAAGAAATATTCAAAGTGATGAAATCAAGGACCTACAACCTAGATTACTGTATTCTATCCAGCAAAGATATCATTTAGAATGGAAGAGCAAGTAAAATGCTTCTCAGACAAGGTAAACTAAAAGAGTTCATCATCACCAATCCATTATTATATGAAATGTTAAAGGGACTTATGAAAAAGATCAAAATTATGAACACTAAAATGGCAATAAATTCACAACTATCAACAACTCAATGTAAAAAACAAACTAAGCAAACAAGCAGAACAGGAATAGAATCATAGATACGGAGATCATTTGAAGGGGTATCAGCTGTGAGGGGGAAAGGGGAGAAGGGGGAAAAGGTGCCGAGATAAGATGTACAAATTGGTAGGTACAGAATAGACAGGGGGATGTAAAGAACAGTATAGGAAATGGGGTAACCAAAGAACTTATATGCATGACCCATGGACATGAACTTGGCAGGGGGAGGATTGCCAGAGAGAATGGAGGGTACCATGTTGGGGTGGGGGGACAAAGGAGGAAAAACTGGGACAACTATAATGGCACAGTCAATAAAATATATTTTTAAAAACATAAATAAATACAGTTTAAAAAATAAATAAACACATGCTACATCATCACTGTGGTAGAAAGAAGATGTGGCATCTAGTGTTCTGGCTCTTAGAACACTTGTCTGGAAAAAACACACATTGCATCCATTCACATTTCATTAGCCAAAGCAAATCACATAAAGGGCAGTATACCATGAGTCCAGAAAAAATACTGGGGTATTTGGTACTGATTCTAATGACATGTGCAAGACTCACTTACTATGGCTCATTTGCTTGTCACTCCTAGTGCCCCAGTCCCTTCTGTCACTCCTTGTTCTTGGAAGAAACTTTCATTCCTCTATCCATATTCACTCATCCCGCATTAGCTTTACAACCTGGTCCTGCTCCCTGCATTGCCCCTAAAGATGAATTCCCTCATGTATGATCTCTCCTTTTGCCTATAATTCTGGTCTCTGCCTTTTGGCTTTGGGCCCCATTAACATGGGAAAGAGGTGCATTGCCCATATGCTATGCCTGGAAACCACCAAAACCAGATTAGTCCTTGTCTGCCCCTCTTCTGGCAGGGGAAGTTTAGACACTCGAGTCCCAGACTTGCAACTGGAGGACAAATACCAAAGCTGTGTCCAAGGAAGAGTGCCAAGGCTAAGAAACTCAGCCAAATCTAGTCATCATGAAAGGAGCCAGAGGCAAGTAACAAGATCCTGAGACAAGGTCAGTGAGCTGGGAAACATGAGAGTAAAGACCAGCAGGGAGGATATTGCAAATAGAAACTCCATAAACATGGTCCCCTATTCACACCTTAGGGTTTTCTAATTAAAAGTCTTGAATCAAAGTAATGCACACCCATGTTTCATAAAACCAATTGGTTTACCAGACTTTCCTCATATATTAATTATTTGGTTATATAGTCATTGATTTTTTTTAAAGTTTTAGATTATCTATTTAGTCTATCACCTTTCTGCTATGCAATATGGAGAAATTAGCTCTCTTATGCTGCTCACTACATACTTTCCTTCTCCTTCTCTTCCCAGGGAAGTTATATCCCAAATTTTATTAAATCTACATTGAGTGTTAAAATGATTATGACTACATAAATATTTTCATAGGAGCAACAGAGTATAGTGAATACGAGTAAGAATTCTGGAGATAGATTTGAATCCTGCCTCCACACCTAGCTGTGTGTGATAGGCTAAATAATGTCTCCTCAAAGATGCCTATGCCCTAATTTCCAAATCCTATGGTTATGCTACTTCACTTGGTATAAAGGGACTTTGTAGATGTGATTAAGGTAAGGATTTTGAGATGGAGATATTATCTTGTATTACCAGGTGGGCCTAATGTAATCACCAGGGTCCCATTAAAAGAAAGGCAGAAGAATCAGAATCAGAGAGAGAAGATGTAAGGTTGGAAGCAGATGCCAGAGGGAAAGAAAATCCTATGCTGCTGACTTCGAAGATGGAGTAAGGGGCCAGTAGCCAAGAAATGTAGGTGCCTCTAGAAGACAGAAAAGGCAAGGAAATGGATTCTTCCCCAAAGTCTCTAGCTAGAATGCAGGTGTACAGACACCTTGATTTTAGATCATTGAAAATTATGTTGGATTTCTGCCCTCCAGAAGTACAAGATAATAAATTTGTGTTGTTTCAAGCAATTAAGTGGATGGTAATTTGTTACAGTAGCAGGGGAAAGCTAATACACTGTGTGACCTTCAGTAAGTTACTTCTTTGCCAAATATTTATCTACAGAATGAGTTACTGTGAGTATTAAAGGAGTTAATAAATGTAAAACATTTAGAACAATGCCTAGCACATAGTAAGTATGATATGTATATTTGCTGTTATTGTTTGCAGCTAAGCCACCAAGAGTAGTATGATTATGTGCCTTTTCTTTTGTCTTTTCTTGACACTTAAAATTTCCTTTTAATCTTCTATGCATTTATTGATAATTCATCCCCAGCCATTGATAATAAAATTGCCTGTCAATATGACCATACATATATGTAACATATCCATTCCATTTTTTCTGAGAGACATCACTCCTAAAACCTCACGCTCTCCTTGCCCTGTAATCAGGTTGCCTGCCACAGAGACTGTTGGCCTTTCATTGTTATACTAGGGATTCCCTTCAGTCTCTTCTGTTAGGCCTGCTTTCCTTGATTCTGCCTTCCCTTCTTTTTCTTTTTATTTTTTTTCCTCCAGCTTTATTAGGATACAATTGTTTCTTCCTCTTCCTTGATTTACTTTGTAATTTTGATGGTACACATACCGCAGTAGCTTCTGATGAAAGGTACCTGAGAGGAAAATTTGTTGAGAACATGATTGTCTGAAAATGTTTTTATTCTACCCTCACACTTAATTGATAGAATAGCTGGGTATAATTTCTAGTTCCATAGAATGAATGCTTGTGTCCTCCCAAAATTTGTATATTGAATCTTAATTCCCAGTGTGATGGTATTTTGTTCTTTAGTTTATTTTGCTGAAGAGATTCCACTTCTAGGTGAGATCATATGGTATTTGTCTTTCACCAACTGGCTTATTTCCCTCAGCATAATATTCTCCAGTTCCATCCACGTTGTCGCAATAGGTAGGAGTTTCTTCCTTTCTTTCTTTTTTCTTTCTTTCTTTCTTTCTTTCTTTCTTTCTTTCTTTCTTTCTTTCTTTCTTTCTTTCTCCTTCTTAATTTCTTTCTTTCTTTTTGAAATGCAGACTGATTTTATTTATTTTTTTAAATGTCAAAGTCATTTATAAAATATTAAAACATTTAAAACCATTATAAAGTCTCTGCAATTAAAACAGCATGACACCAGCACAGAAATAATCAAGTAGATCAATGAAATATAATGAGCATTCTAGAAACTAACATATATATCTGTCTAACAATGTAATATATGATTAAATTGATATTTCAAATCCATGGGTAAAATAAGGCTTATTCAACAGATAAAGTGCATGGACCACTATTACTTGAAATAAAACAAATATAGAGCACTGTTTTACATGTTATACAAGAAATATTCATGTGAATTAAAAATCAATATGTAGAATGTAAGGAGTTTTAGGAGAAAATACAAACTAATATTTTTCTTACCCTGAAGTAAAATATTCAAACCCAAAAGCTATAGTGTAAAATATTGACAATATAACTATATTAAACATTTAAGACAATATAGTAATATACATATCAAAAAATTAAAGGACAAGTAATGGAATGAGAAGGTATTTGCCACACATCTAAAAAAGGGTTAATAGTTGTTGGGGTTTTTTTAGGGGAAAAAATTCTACAAACCTTTAATCAATAAATGGATAAAGAATACCAAAAGTCATTTAAAGCTTTTTTAAAAATAATAGAAATAGGCAAGAAATATGCAAAAACAGAGTTAGTTTCAAAATATAGTAAAGGAACAATTAAAATAACACATCATTGTCACAATCAGGTTAATACGTATTAAAAATATTGGTAATACCAAGTATTGGCACCTGTGAAAGGAACTGGGTATTCATACACCCTTTTTCTTCATCTTCTTAAAGCAGTCCCTTTAGCATATCTTGCAGTGCTGGTTTGGTGGAGGTGTATTCTTTTAACCTTCTTTTGTCTGGGAAACTCCTTATTTTGCCTTCCATTTTAATTGAGAGCCTTGCTGGGTAGAGCAGTCTTGGTTGCAGGCCTTTGCTTTTCATGACTTGGAATATTTCTTGCCACTCCCTTCTGTCTTGCAGTGTTTGTGTTGAGAAGTCAGCTGCTAGCCATATCTGCGCTCCATTATATTTTACTATCTCTTTCTCCGTTGCTGCCTTTAGGATTCTCTGTTTGTCTTTGATATTTGCCATTTTAGTGATGATGTGTCTTGGAGTGGGCCTCATTGGGTTCCTCTTGAATGGGACCCTCTGTGCTCCCTGGACTTGTGTGACTTTTTCTCTCCTCATCAATGAGGGGAGGGAAGTTTTCCATCATTACTTTTTTCATCCCTTCCTTATCCTCTTCTCCTTCTGGTATCCCTATTATATGGATTTATTACATTTCAGGTTGTCCTGCATTTCCCTAAATGCCTCTTCGTGCTTTTTGAGTCTTTTTTCATTTTCTTGCTCTTTCTGGGAGCTTTTTCTACCTTATCCTCCAGCTCACTTATTCGATCCTCTGTTTCATCGATCCTGCTTTTGACTCCTCCTACTGTGTTATTCAATTCAGAAACTGTATTCTTCATTTCCTCTTGTCTCTTAGCGATAGTTTCTATGTCTTTTTTCATGTTGGTATAGTTTGCAGTAAGTTCCTCGTAGTTTCCCTGTAGTTTTTTGCAATTCTCTCTGACCTCACTGAGCTCATTGAGCTTCCTTAGAACCATTGTTTGGAACTCAGTATCTGGTAGTTTACTTGCCTCTATTTCATTTAGTTCTCTTTCTGGGGATTCCTCCTTTCCCTTCAGTGAGGGGTATTTTTTTTTTTTTTTTTGTCTTCCCATTATTTGTGAGATTCTTCTTTTTGGCTTCTGCTTCTTAAATCGATCTGCATTGATTTCCTGACTTTGTGGTATGAACTTCTATGGTAGGAAACCATTGTTTCTTCTTTCTGGATCTGCCTCTCATAATGTCAGATGTTGTCCCTGTCTGATCTTAGGCAGTCTGTTCGAGACTTCCAGGAATCTACTGTCTGTGGCTATCTCCTTCACCTGTTAATCTAGTCACTCTGCACTCAGCAGGCGGCTTAGACAGCACAAGGCGGGGTGGAATCCCACCTGCGGGTGGGGCTATTGGGTCCTCTGCCACTCCTGCCGCTCAGGGGGAGTGGTCTCTGTCTTGACCAAAATGGATGATGCCGCATGGGGGATAAGTCAGCCCCAAGATCCCGCTGGGTACTCTCTCAGTTCTCTGAGCCTTCCCAAAACCTTCCCAAAGCCTTCTTCCCCTGTGTCTCCTCAGCAGTCTCTAGCCTACTCTGTCTCTGCCTTTGCCAGAGACCAGGGTAAGTGGCTACAAATAAAAGTTTATGTGTTGGCCCTTTAAATAGCTCTTTGCATCTCCAGCCACCTGTCTCTGGCAGAGAGCAACCCTGCCATTTTCACAGCTGGCTGTTTTCTGTGTACTTTCTGGGCTCTGGTGCTGTAGGTTGGAGATCCTCACTTTTGGTTTAGACCCCACTCTTCTCAGGGGGATCCAACTGGCCCTTTCAGTATCCTGGTGCTGCCACCCATGGGTGCCCCACCCTCCTTCTTGAGTCTCTATCACACTTCTTACCAGTTAGATTGCACTAAAGCTGATTCTTCTGTCTCCAAGGTTGTAAGGCTCCTCTCTCGCTATTGTTCAGTTGTTCCAGGTGATTTCTCCACAATTTATTTGTAATTCCAGGTTGGTCCTGGGAGGAGGTCAGTGTGACTTCCACTCACTCCTCCGCCATCTTGATTCCTCCTAATTTTTGTTTTTAAATTTGTTGTTCTTTTGGTTGTGCGAGGAGGCAAAGTGTCCTTACCTACACCTCCATTTTGGCTGGAAGTCCTGGCGTCTTCACTATTGACATTCAAATCCATTCATCATCTGAAGACTGACTACAACACAGCTCCACTCTTTATTATCTGAATGATCTTTAGTAAATTACATAACATTTTTCCACCTCAGCTTCCCATTTGTAAAATGAGGAAAATAACAGCACTCATGCTATTGTTTTAAAGATTAAATGGGTTAATACATGTTAAGTGCTTAAGGCAATACTTGACACATAGCAAAAATTCAACAAGTATTAGTTACTATTGGTGTAAACTGAACCATTTTTATTCAAAGTTCCAAGCATTTGAGTTCTTTCCATTAAAGGCCTGAGGTTAATTCAATTATGAGACACATTTTTGGTATTTAATTTATAGCCTTCACTCTATTCTCTACTTCTAGAACATTTCTCACACTTTATCTCCTATTTTCCATCAAAGTATCTTTTTATTTTGCTTTATGGGACATTTTCTCAACTTTCTTCCAGCCCTTTTGTGTCCTTTATATCCTTTGTCTTTTTAATTAATAGTAGAATCCCTGTGTTATTTTTTAAAGATTTTATTTATTTATTTACTTACTTAGAGAGAAGAGAAGGGAGGGAAAAAGAGAGGGAGCGAAGCATTGATTGGTTGCCTCTAACATGCACCCTGACCAGGGACTGAACCTGCAACCCAGGCATGTGCCCTGACTGGGAATCAAACTGGTGACCTTTTGCTTTGCAGGCCCAACCAACCAAGCCAACTGGTCAGGGTGAATCTCTGTTTTTTGAGGGTTTTTTTTTAGGAAGATAATGATTTTATTTTTCTTAATTATACTTTATTAATTATGCTTTTACAGTTGTCTCAAATTTTCTCCTTTTGCCCCCCTCTACCCAGCACCCCACACTCCCTCAGGCAACCCCCACAATATTGTTCATGTCAATGGGTCATGCATAGGTTCTTTGGCTACTCCATCTCCTATACTGTATATTACATCACCATGGCTAATTTGTAACTACCTCTTTGCCCTTAATCCCCTCACATCTTCACCCCTTCCTCCATATTGCGTTCCCAACTGGCAATCATCAAAACACTCCCTGTATCCGTGTTTCTCTCTCTGTTCTTCTTGTTTACTTAGTTTGTTTTTTAATTCAATTGTTGGTAGATATGTATTAATTGTCATTTAATTGTTCGTGGTTTTTATCTTCTTTCTTTTAAGTAAGTCTCTTTAACATTTCACATAATAATGATTTGGTGGTGATGAACTCCTTAAGCTTTTTTCTTGTCTGCGAAGCTCTTTATCTGCCCTTCAATTCTAAATGATAGTTTCTCTGGGTAGAGCAACCTTGGCTATAGGTCCCTGCTTTTCATGACTTTGAATATTTCTTGCCAATCCCTTCTAGCCTGTGAAATTTCTTTTGAGAAATCAGCTGACAGTCTCATGGGAACACCCTGTAGGTAACTAACTGCTTTTCTCTTGCTGCTTTTAAGATTCTCTCTTTATCTTTAACCTTTGGCATTTTAATTCTGATGTGTCTTAGAGTGAGCCTCTTTGGGTCCCTCTTGTTTGGGACTGTCTGTGCTTCCTGGACTTGCATGTCTATTTCCTTCAGCAAATTAGGGAAGTTTCATTATTTTTCAAATAGATTTCCAATTTATTGCTCTTTCTCTTCTCTTTCTGGCACCCCCCTAGGATGCAAATATTGGTCCACTTCAAGTTGTCCCAAAGGCTGCTTACACTGTCCTTGGTTTTCTGGATTCTTTTTTCTTCTTGTTTTTCTGATTGAATGCTTTTTTACTTCCTTATGTTCCAAATCATTGATTTCATTCTGGGCTCCATCCACTCTTCTCTTGTTTCCCTGTAAATTCTTCTTTATTTCAATTAGTGTATCCTTTGTTTTTGACTGGATCTATTTTATGCTGTTGAGGACCTCACTATGTTCATTGAGCATCCTTATATCCAGTGTTTTGATCTCTGTATCTGATAGATTACTTATCTCCATTTAGTTTAGTTTTCTTTTTTTTCTGGAGTTTTGATCTATTCTTTCATTTGGGCCATGTTTCTTTGTCTCCTCATTTTGGCAGCCTCCCTGTGTTTGTTTCTATGTATTAGGTAGAGCTGCTGTGACTCCCAGCCTTAGTAGTGTGGCCTATTGTAGTAGATGTCCTGTAGTGTAGTTGCACAGCCTCCCCTATCACCCAAGCTGGGTACTAGAGGAGTGCCCTTTGTATGGGTTGAGTACACCCTCCTCTTGTAGTTGAGCCTTGATTGCTATCAGTAGGTCAATGGGAGGGACTTATCCAGGACAGTCAGCCTCAGGGACTGGATGTGAACGCTGACCACAAACCTCTGTCCTCCAAGGAGGATCAGCTGTGCAGTGGCTGGGTGGTGGTGCTCTGACATGGTCTGCAGCTGTCCACTTATTGTGCAGGCTCTTGGATTTCCCGGTTGATGCAGGCCAAGGTCCTCCCCAACCTGTGTTTTTCTCAGGGCCACACTGCCAGAGCTCTAAAGCAATCTGAAATGGCTGCTAGTTTTGCTGGACTTGGAGATTGCCAGATGAAGCCAAACTGTGAATCTATGCTGGCTGCTGCTAGTGCTAGGACTGGATCACTTAGCAAGAGGTATGGGTCTGGGGTCTCACTGAGACAAGCTATTGCTTGTTTGAGAGGATTTAGGAAGTTATGAAGCATAAGCCAAGACCAGTCATTCATATGGAAAAGTCACAGTTTATAGTGTGTAGGCCCATAAATTGGGTGGGACAGAGTCTCAGTGATCTCCATGGTGGGGCAACAGTTTTAGCCAGGTCGATGGGGTCTCAGATATGGCACCCACCCGCTGGTTCTGTGGCTTTGTTGGGGAAGGGCTCAGCAAAGGGACTATGGCCCCTGTCTGCCTTTCTGTCTGGGAGAAAACTGTCCCTAAGGTTCTGCCTTGATGCCAGACACTTCAGTTCCCCCTGTGTGCCATTGGTAACTTTCAAGCTGTTATCCTGGTGCTGGAGCTAAGAGGGAGTGAGTCTGAGTACATCTGTGTGTGGATTCTTTAAGGGGAATGACTTGAGACTCCAGAAGTTTCTTCCACCAGCTAAATCCCCACAGGTTTTTGCAGCCAGAAGTTATGCAGACTTACCTTCGTAGCACTGGAACCCTGGACTGGGGGGCCTGGTGTGGGGCTTTGACTATTTACTCCCAAGACAGCCCTCCCAATTTTTATCCATCACACGTGGATGTGGGACCAGCCTGTTCTGTGTCTCTGCCCACTCTGACCAGTCTGGATGGACGTGATTCCTTTAATTCCATAGTTGTCAGACTTCCATTCAACTTGATTTCTGACTGATGGTAGTTCTATATTTTAGCTGTAATTTTGATGTGGTTGTGCAAGGAGGCTAGCCATGTTTACCTAATTTGCCATCTTTACCAGAAACCTTTAACTACCAATTTTCAAATCCCTGTTTTTTAATTAGCCATTTGGTCATCCAGAACTTGCACAATCATAAATACTCTTTGAGTATCAAAAATGGATGAAATATTTGTAAATAATACATCTGACTAAGGATTAATATCCAGAATATACACAGAACTCTTAAAACTAAAAAAAAACAAACCCAAAAAAACCCAAAAAACAACCTGATTTAAAAATGTGCAAAGGACTGTATAGGCATTTCTTTGAAGAATATGTACAAATGTGTGTTAGGCACATGAAAAGACACTCAACATCACTAGTAACTAGGACAATGCAAACTAAAACCACAATGAGATAACCACTTCACACCCAAGAATAGCTTTTAATAAAAAAAAAAAAAAAAAAGGAAAATAACAAGAGTTGGTGAAGATGTGAAAAAATTGGGAACACTTCTGTACTTTTGACAGGAATGTAAAATGTACAGCTGCTGTGTAAAAGAGTATGGCAGATCCCCAAAACGTTAAACATGGAATTACCACATGATACAGCAATTCTGCTTTTGGATACATACCTAGAAGAACTAAAAGCAGGGACTGAGCCCTGGCCAGGTGGCTTGGTTGGCTGGGGTGTCATCCTGTACACCAAAAGATGTGGGTTTGATCCCCTCCATTGGGGCATGCAAGGTATGTGCCCCAGTTCAGGGCATATACTTAGGTTTTGGGTTCGAACACCAGCTGGGGCGTATACAGGAGGCAACCAGTAGATGTTTCTTTTCTCTCACATCGATGTTTTTTTCTCTCTCTCTCTCAAACCAATAAAAATATCCTTGGGTGAAGATTAAAAAATAATAATAAAAAAATAAAAGCAGGGACTTGAACAGATATTTGTATGCCAATGTTCATAGCATCATTAATTTCAATAGTTAAATTCCATGGACAGATGAATGGTTAAACAAAAGGTGGTATATACATATGTATACACTATTCAGTATACATAAATAGTATGGAAAATTATTCAGCTTTAAAAGAAAATGAAATTATGATACATGCTACAACATGGACAAATCTTAAAGACATCATATCTAGTGAAATAAACCAGACACAAAAGACAAATGTTATATAATTCTGCTATGAGGAACCTATAGTAGTCAAATTCATAGAGACAGAAAGTAAAATAGTGATTTCCAAATAATAGGGTAAAAGGGTATAGAGAGTTATCATTTAATGAGTACAGAATTTTAATTTGGGGTGATACAAATGCTCTGGAGATGGGTATAGTGATGGTTGCATAACAATGTGAATGTCCTTATGTACTATAATGAACTGCATACCTAAAACTGGTAAAAGTAGTAAAATATATACTATGTGTATTTTACAACAATAAAAATTGAAAAGATACTCTTCAAGGATGAAGATTTATCATCATGACAGCAATAGGATGTGGGGAAGGGTTGGTGAACTCCTTTTGTCTCCCTCTCCCCAGCTAATACTATCCCCTATAACTTCAAGATGATTGTTGTTTCCTATTTGTCCCTTTGGACTCTTATTTATTCTGAATACTGCTACTAAATATCCACATGGCTACTTCTGTCTTTTTTTTTTTTGCTTCCATAGTTCCTAAAAAGAAGTCTGCTGTATTTCTTACCATTCTCTCCCCCCCCCCCCCCCCCCGCGCCATGTACTGTACCTTTGCTCTCACTCTACTTTTAAGGTTTTCTCTTTATCATCGGTTATATCTAGTAATGAATTTATGAGAGACAGCATCAGTAGTAAAGAGGAAAGCAACAGGAGCTGACCAACATCTCATTGCTATCCTGGTAATAAATCATCCTTGAAGAGTATTTCTGGTTGTGCAAGGATACTATATGGACCAGAAGACCCCGTTTTTCAAAACTATGAGATAATGTAAGCTTCTATCACACCATACACATGAGGACCACCCTAGGAAAAGAAGTAGTGGAGGGTATGGGGAAGTTACCTTGGAGACAGATTTTGTTTTTCCCAAAAGAGATGTGTTTCTTGTAGGACCCATTTAAATTATTTAACCAGAGAAAGCTTAAAACAATAGTAGTCAATCCTGAGAGGACCTATACCTAAAAATACAAGTTGGAAATATAGTGATCCTGGTGTTGTGCAATGTACTGGCCCTGCCTACCAACCTCCTTCCCACTCTTCAATTCCCATTATTCATGTCTCTGTTCAGGGCTCCTTCCTCAAACAGTTTTTAAAGTAATCGTTCTACCCGAAACAGCCATTTCCTCAAACATTCCTTAACCTTGCTTTATTTTTCTTTGTAGCATTTAATCACACAACATTTTACTATTTATTGGTTACTTGTTGTCAGTCCCTCTACTAAAGAATATGCACCATGAGCGCATCTTCATTGTCTTGTTCATATCATATACTCAGAGCATAAATTCAGGGCATACACTCAGTAATATTTGTTGAATGAATGAATTTATCTAATGATTTATGTATTTAATTATATAAAGTGTATATTTAATGTTTATTTCACTGTTATTTAATCTGACATTAACTGTCGTTTTCATTTGTATCATTTATCCACTCATTGTGCAATCACTTTCTAAGCCTCTACTTTGTGTTACGTATATAGTTAGCATGAGAAGTGTATAAAGAAAGACTTCCATGAAGAAGTCCTCACTTCCTGAGGAATAAATTCGAAGTTCTTAGCGGGCAAAGATTATACATCCTAAATCCAAGGGGAAAATAAATGTTTATGTTTTTAAACACACTTGAGAAGTTAGATTTGTTTCTGGAACCGTGTAATAGTCGCTCTGCTTCCTTCCAGCCCCTACAAGGAGCCCAACTCCAATTTCACCAGTGTCCTTGCCAGCCTTGCTCAAAGCTCTTCCCTTGGTTAACTGATAGGTGGGGGAAATCCCACTAAACAAACAGCCCCCCCACCCCCACCTCTACACACACACCTCTCTCCTTGTTCTACTGAGTGGCGCGACCCGTGGGAGGGGCTGCTGGATCAACCAATGGAATGAAGCGGGAATAAGAACCTGTGTAAACAAACGCAGAGGTGCTGTGCCTTGGGCTCCTCCTATCCAGACGCCCAACGCCTTGGCCCACTGCCTGTCCAGGACTAGCATAGCGTCCTTTCAGCCAATAAGAGCCAGATCTCCCGCAAGGAGGCGCCCCCACCTGGAGGGAAAGAACGAAGGGAGAGAAGAGACAGATGTTAATACCAATCAGAAGCTGGGACTTGTGAAGGAGTGGGCGGTAACTAGTTCACATTTAAGCCAATAAGCACCACCCGTGCCCTTATAGGTGACTGAGCGGCATCCTCTTCAGTCCAATAGACGAATAGGGCGGTGCCCAGCAACCAATGGCTTGGGTTCGGGGGTGGGGTGAGGAGTCAGTGAGCTGAAAGAGGCAACCTGGCGAGTGCTTCTCCGCGCTGAGGCTCACGCTTTGGTACTGGAGGCCGAGACTGTTCTGGCGACGACGACCTGTACGGAGACAGCTGAGGCTCTCAAAAGAGCGGCGGGGTAGGGTCTGAAGGAGAGGCTTCAAGTCAGCCCAGGTGGGCGAAGGCGCCCCGGTCGCGGGGAAGGGACCCGCGGGAAGCGCCGCTCCCCGGGTTTAGGGGTAGCCCCGCGCCTCCCTTTCCGCCACCTTCGGGGCTATGAGGGGCGGTGCGCGCCCGCACGAGCTCCAGTGGGGAGGGTAAGCCGGCGGGTCCCACGTCGCGCCAGCTGAGGTTCCCCTTTCGCCCTTGGAAGCGCGGGGCTTTAGTCTTTTTCTTCCCTCAAAGGCGCGCTATTCATCTCCCACCTCCCAAATTCCCTAGCTCCCTTTCGACCCCCAACCCCCTTCTAACAGTCGGACTGAAATCTCTGGCATGGAAGTCCCTTTACTCCCTCAGTGCAACACTGCTAGGCAAATTAACCAGCGCTGCATCTCCCGATCCCCTTTCCCGCGGTTGCGCATTTTTGCCCCTCCCCCATTCCCGACCATCCCCTCCTTCCTGTGCGGTTTTTTTGCGTTTCTTCTGTTCCTTCCTCCACTCTCTTTACTCCAGCCCTCATTCTTGATACCTAATTTGAGTTAGGGACCTTGGCCATGTCTCTTCTTCCTTCCCTAACGCGAGTGAGTCCTTTACCCTCCTCCCACCCCCAACATTTCATGCTCATCCCTCATGGAAACTAACATTTTCCGCTTGCCCCTTCCAGGCAGCTGGAAGGTGAACACCAGAGAGGCAGACTACACTGCACAAGGAGCTTTACAAGGTTGGAAACTTTAATAGGTTTTGTAAATGGCAAACCATTCTTGTCTTCCTTAAAATGGCATTGGGTCATTACTTTGTCTCAGTACAGTTGTTTTGGTGATAATTTCTGAAAATGCAGTTGAGAAGGATTTACCGGCAGCAAGAAATTTAACATGCATTATTATTTTTAAGTAGGTAGAATTGAATGACATTTTAAACAGCTTAACTGGAGTGTCAGAGAATTTGCAGTGTGAGGGCCTGACCACTCTAGTTTGTCATAAAGTATAGAACATACTTTATCTGTATGGCACAATGTGATTTGATCACACCCAGCCTATGGATAATATAGTACTGAAACTGTTTTAAAATGACATTCTCTATTCCTCTTTCACAGAGAATTTGTATTCACCTTCATAGTTATATCAGTCTGGATTTCAATAGTGTTGATTTTAGCCATATGTTCTAGATAATAGTGCAAACTACGTTGTGCCTAAATAAAATTATACCAAGAATTTGATGGGGAAAAAGTAATTTGCCATACTAAGATTTGATTGAGACTTTAGAGACTTTTAAAAATATCAACCTACGTGTTGGAAGGTTTTGTTAACTGAGGGCTTTGTTTTTGGGGAATGGGGGAAATTGAAGGATTGGGATAAGCCTGATGGGCCCATTAGGCTGCGTGTATATGAGAGTGCACGTAGAAGAGAGAAAATACATGTATTACAGTGCTTAGTTTCATGATTTAACATAAATTGGAATTGTTTTTCCTAGTTCTGAGTGGTGAATTGTAAGCAGTGAATTTAATATCATGTGCATGCTATTTTGGCCAGAATTTTGCAAGCTTCTGTGAAAAAATTGGTACTGTTTTTCTTACTCTATTTGTAAATATATATCAATATGCTTCCCTGTATGGTAAGACTGTATCTTGTATATTGAGTAGTAAGTCTAGTAGAGTGAATTAAAAGGAATCTTTGCTATGAGTAGGCAACATTGTCTAATGGACCATATGCTTGAGCTCTATTAATAAATCATACTAAAAAGAGGAAGATCTTAAAGTTCCAATAAATGCCCAGGTGTTTAGAACAGTAAAAAGAATTTATGACAGAATTATTAGCAGTCAAAAAGAAAAGTCCTGGACAAATAGCAAATCTGTGAGTGCGTCACTGTTGTGAGTTGGTATAAGGCTGCAGTTGGAATCCAAAGTTATTTTTGTATGTTCTTTTCATGTGGATTTGTACTTTTAATTACTTGTTTGCAAATTTAAAGGACTATAGTTTTGATTTCTTCCTAGAGATCTTGCCTTTAAGGAGCCCACAGTTTAATGGAAAGAAGATCTGTAAACAAAGAATTAAATTGCAGGTGGAGAGGTTCTGACGTTCAGGATGTGAACAGGGCCCAGAGAAGCTGTGTGACCTCCTGTCAGAACCCTGCCACATCTCCTACTGTTTTAGACTTTCTGAAGGGCCATTTCCCTGAACCTACCTATTTATTTCACACACTTTGGCTTCCCTCCATAGGTGTTGTTCTCTTCCACAGCATGTGTGCCCGGTGAGGTCCCATTTCAAAGTCTTGAAGCTTGCTACTGGACTCCACTTTATCCAGATAATTAATTCTTTTCTATATATTTCTGTTATTTTGTTATAAATAATTACATTTGATTCTCATTATTCGCAGTAATTATGCTCTATAAAGTCACCTAGACCACCAAATTAGCAAATACAGAGCCATCACTCGCAGGGAACATATGTTCATATACATATGCATGCGTCACATAGATTATCACTTAAATACTAAATACAACTCATCTTAGTAGATTCTGGTTTTTTTATTTTTACAAAAGAGAAAATGAGGTTCAGAAGTGTTAAGTGACTTGTATGAGGCTGCCGCCTAATAGGTGTGGGAGTTAGGATTCAAACCCTTTCTTACTGGCTCCAGTGGCAAAGCTTCTTGCACTACACTGCACTGCCCCCTACCGTTTGTGTCCTTTAGTCATCTCTGTATGAGAGCCGAAAGAAAGCAGAGAACAACTGCTTTGTTCTACTTTAGCTGGAAATGTGAGGGGTGACTCAAAATTTTTGCTGTTCTGTGCATGTCTGCGAATGACTGCACAAGTACCATGAGTATTGATTTTAGGATTGCAAATAAATTTTAACAAGTAGGCAAATTCTTAAATACAGAATCCACAAATAATAATGATCAACTGTACTTGTAAATGATCCCTGGAGTCTATATTCTGGTACTCCCTCCACCCCTTCATCCACTGTGGATTCTTTAGCTTCTTTTAGAGTTCATTCAGTTACTCATTTATTCAACAGTTTTATAATTAAGCACTTACTATAAGTCAGGGTCAGTTCCAGACTGTGGCGAACAAATTAGAGATTAAGCTCCTGCCCTTATAGATGTTATATTCAAGTAAGAAGGACAGATAACTAACAATCTAGAGCTCATTGGAGAGATCCAGTTTGGAATTATAGCGTAACTTGACCAAGGTGAAACCTAGTGTGCCCCCTCCCACTTTACATCCTCTACAATACTGACTTCCAGAAAATTTCTGTTCTGCTCTGTGCATGAACACTTCCTTTTGAGCCAAGCTGTGTCCTAAATGATCTCCTTCAAATTCAGCCTATCCTTAGATTGGGTTCTGACTCCTGGTCCAGTCTTTTGTGGCCAAAAAAGTAGGATTGGTTTCAAGCATTATCTGTCCCACAGACTATAGTATATACAAAAGGAACCCCTTGGATATAGTTTCTTCAGAATACAATTGAGACTACATCTATCCTTAGAGTTTCCTGAACGTCTGTTCTATTCAAATACTTACCACACAGTCATAGATAATGTTCACTAAAGCACCTAACAAAGTAATTGACACATGTCACAATATTGCATAAATCTTTCTTTTGGTATGGCATTTAATATTATTGTGTGGTTATTTTGTTCGTATGGCTGTCTTCCTTCCTAGACTAAGCTCCATGAGGCAGGATCCATATATTCGTTCTTCTGTCCTTGGCACTTAGTACAGTGCCTGTTATATGTTAATAGATGCACAAATATATGACTTGAGGAATTCCTAACTCTTCCTGAAAGGATGGGAAGATATGAAGTCTTCCCAGAGGAGGTTTTGTTTAAGCTGGTTCTTAAAGGGTAAGTCGGAATGTCTTCCCAGTGAATAAAATTTTGAGACAGCATGCTAAGCAGGGACCAGCAGGTGCAAAGGCACAGAGAGATAAAAAGATAATGAAGGGTACTGAACACTCCCCGTAGATTTTTTTTTTTAAACAAACAAACACTAAGAAAAAACTATGTGTGGACTTGGCCAGAGAGCATATCGCAACAGAACTGAGTTAACTATGACCACAGCTACTCAGTTGTGAATGTAAATTTTCAGGAGAAACTTTCTCCAGTTGTTGGCAGGGTATCAGTAATAGTTTAGAAATACAAGCGTTGAACTCGTGGAATTGTTATGCTGCAATGAAATTATTTACTTCATCATGTAGCTCATGTGTGTCCTATACTGTTCAAGGTGTTCAAAATATAATCAAACTTTATCCTCACAGAGCTCACAGACTAGCAAGGAGACAGAGGGATGGACTGACTGATTTTTCATGTGATAAGTAAGGTAATGTTATAAGGAAAAGGGAGTAGTTAGTAATGTAAGAAGCACTGGGGAGAAATTTTCTTAAATGAGGTGATAATTGAACTAGAAGAAGGAGTTCATTGGACTGAAATTAGGGACTTGTTGAAGAATTCATATTTTGTGGTAGGAGATTTAAGAACTATCCATTTTTGCTGTATCTGTTGTGAGTTTTAATTAATAGTTATATTTATTCAAACAGTTGTTCTGAACACAAAATGTGAATAGTTATGTCATAGTAGAAGAATTTTGTGTCAAAATAAACTAGTTTAACCAAAGGTTTCTGTAATGCTAGACTTCTCTAGAGCCTTTATTATATTATTGTCCACTGTAAACTGTGGATCTCTAAAAGGGGTACATTGCATTTAACCCTGGCTTCTCCTCCTTCCCCCTCCCACCCCTGCCCCCACGCCCACAGCATACCTAAACATCTTTTGCAACAGAATTATATGAGACATAGTTTGAGGAAAGATGAATTAAAATATATTTTTACCAAACCTTGATTTATCAATGCTCTCTCCATGTACATTGTAAAATAATCTGTATAGCCTTATAGGAAAGAAGGAGAGACATTTGGAAAGAAAGAATATACTCTAACCAAGTTATTATCATCCTCTCCCATTGAAAAGTATGGCTTATTCATAATATGAAATTACAATTGGAGACCCCTGGGGTGTTGCAAAACCTGAACAGAAGTCAGTGCTGCGCGCAAAGGCAAAGGCTGTCTTGAAAGTGAGAATCTTCCAACTTGAGAGGATACTGCTTTTGTTATTTGTTCATATTAGGCCATATTGAACATATATTTTGCCAGTCAGGTATTTCATTAAAGAACATTCTGAAAATCCATGTCCTCTTCTGACTCTGCAGTTTTTGGAGTTGTATGCCAATGTTCTCCTTTCAGTATGATCTGGTTATATGAGCATGAGGGACTGAGGCCTTATACTATGTAATTTTAGTTCATCTGCCAATTCTGATTATTTAAGTAACTCCTGAGGAATTGTTGAAATTAAGGAAGAAATGATCGTATCTTTGATAGCTCACTGAATTTGGACTCAGAAGATGTTGGTTTGAAATATGTCTCTGCCAGTTTTCTATTTGAACAACCTTGGGCACAGCTACCTGATCATCTGTTGCCTCCGTTTCCTTTTTGATAAAATGAAGATACATAGGGTTAGTTTAAGAATTAAGTGGTATACATAAACATACTCTATAAACTCTGAAGTACTACAGAAATAAAAGACAGACTAAAGAAATGTATCCAGCTTAATTTGAATTAACATTTTAATTTTAATTTTTAATTTTATATTACAAAAATAATATATAAAATTCTAAAGCATTGATAGACAAAATGGGATGGGGGGGCTACAAAGCTCTCCATAGATCACCATACTGAGACAGTGGTTAACATTTTGATGGATATATTTTAGACTCTCTATGCATATTCTTGTCTGTGCATATATAGACATATACCATCAAACCTTGGTTCTCAGTTTATTCACAGTTCTCGACCAAGTTGTCCATGGAAAAGTCTCAGTTGTCAAACAAAACTTTGATTCTCCACCCATTAACCCTTTCATTCTGATACTTGTATGACGAGTCACGCATCTCTTAGGCTACAAGCAAAGGAGATTCAGTTTTTGAACAAGCTGCTTCTCAAACAGCCTTCTAGAATGAATTAAGTTCAAGAACTAAGGTTTCACTGTATGCATTTTTTGTATTAGAAATGGGTTCATCTTGGGTGTTTGTTTAGTCACCTTATTTTTATGACATATATCCCCTAAAAGCAGAAGTCCCCAACCTTTTTGGCACCAGGGGCCAGTTTTGTGGAAGATTTTTCCACAGATGGAAGTTGTGGGGATTTTTCCACAGATGGAAGTTGTGGGGAACTGGAGGCAGAGCTCAGGCAATAGAGTGAGCAGAAGCTTCACTAGCGCACCTACCACTTACCTCCTGCTATGCGGCTCGGTTCCTAAGAGCCCCTGGGGTTGAGGAGCCCTGCCTAAAAGCACAATTGCGTGGTTCAAGTAGTTATTAAGTCTTTTGCTACATGTTGCTAGTATAATGAGAACTAGAAAAGGTGCTATCTTCTCAGCCTGGTGAATGTGTGACTTTGGGATGATTTAATATCCTGAATCACTTCAGAAGCTTCATCAAAAGCACATTCAGAAATGAACTTGATATATGTACACAGTTATGCTTGACACTGTTTGTAATGGCATGATAGGAATGACTCTAGTGTTTTTTAACAAGGAACTGGTTAAATAAGCTTTGGTACATCCAAACCATGGAATACTGTATAGTTGTAAAAAAGAATGAGGAAGATCTATGTACTCATGTAAAAGTGCTTTAAGATATGTTTTGATTTTTACAAAGGAATAGGGTATGGAATAATATACTTCGTATACTTTTTGTGATGAGAAAAAAAGAAGGGTATAATAAAAATATACAGTCATATTTGCCTATAATTGCGAAGAGAAATTCTGAAGTGTTATATAAGAAGCAGAAATGGGCTTTTCTTTACATATATTCACATATACATATGAGATCTGTCCAGAAGGTATTCAGCCATGTAATATGAAAAATAAAGACATTTATTGAAGAAGATAGAGATACAAGAAACATTGTACACAGGACAGTGACGCCTCAGTCCCCTTCAAAGTAGGCACCTTGGGGGTCTCACACAGTTCTCTCAATCGCCATCAGCTGCCCCATCATATTTTCCTGAATCTCATTGATGGTCTGAAATTTTTTCCCTCTTAAAGGTGATTTTAGTTTTGGGAAAAGTCAGTAGTTGCAGGGCACCAAATCTGGGTTGTATGGGAGGTGAGTTACCTGGGTGATTTGATATTCTGCCAAAAAGTTCTGCAGGAGATGTGATGCGTGAGTGGGCACACTGTCCTCATAAAGCTGCTAATCACCAGTTGCCCATAGCTGTGGCCTCCTGAGTCATCCAAGTAGTTTATGTGGACGAAAGTTCAAGCTTAACGCAAAATTTGATACAGATTTGTCACTCTACTCAATAAATCGTTTTGAATGTGATGGCCACAAAACACACACGTTCACTCAACTGTGTCTACCCCCCCCCCCCATTTAGTAGTACAATGAAGTTGTCATTGTTCACACGTGCATATTCCAGTCAATTCTCCTTGGCTGCCAGGTTACATCGATGTTGCACAAACCATTCTCATTATATTAACAATGGCTGGGCTTTTTCTGGACAGACCTCGTATATATACATATATACATATATATGTATTTAATCATCACCTGAGGATATGTTTATTGATTTTAGAGAGAGGGGAAGAGAGAGTGAGAAAGAGAGAGAGAGAGACATCGATGTGAGAGAGAAGCATCAATCAGTTGACTCCTAGATGCACCCTGATTGGGGATTGAACCTGCAACCTAGGTATGTGCCCTGACTGAGGATCAGATCCTCAAGTTTTTGGTACACAGTGACGCTCTGACCAACTAAGCGACCCAGCTAGGGCTATTTATATATTTTTTGAAAATTTTTGGATCATGTATTTGTATTACCTTTTCATAAAATCAGTGAGTGAGTGAGTGAATGAATGAATGAATGAATTGACGTTATAAGATAGAAGGTGAAAGGATCAGAGGGGCTGCCCATCTTTTTGGTACCTACTAATATATAGAAGCAGTGGCAAAAATTGAAAGAGTAGCCTCAAGAAGTGGTTGGCAGCCTTTTTTTTCTTTTACTCATTTTTTTTCTTTTAAACATTTTGTATATTTAAAAAATAATTTGAGAACAATAAAACAATTTAAAATGTTCCCATATGGCAGTCCCCATTGCTTTAATAGCTGCTTACTTTTTCATATTCACTTGTAGTATTTTTCATATGCATACATATTATTTTCAGTTGTAATCATGCTTTTCATACTTTTAAACTTAATAACTTTTTTCCACAGGAGAACCTTTTTTAAAAAATAGTGGTAGGGAAGCTTTGTCTAGTATACATCCCAAAAGTGGGCTTAACTATGTCAAGAAACAGGTATCCAAGCCCTCTAATCTACATGAAACACACATGAGAAAGATTTAAATAAATATAAATGAAAGTAACATTTCTCCTGATTATAAAATAAACCATGTTTTTTGTAATTACTCAGGAAAAAATGATCTTTAATTTTGCCACTCAAAACATTACAGTTCTTTTACTTTTTGGACCATTTTTATGCATAAAAAAATTTTAAAAAGAATCATAATATATAGTCTTTTTTTCATTTACTATAGTTTGGGACTATTTCTATGGCAGCAAATACATTCTGGCATCCTTTTTAATAACTGGATATGTATTTTTAACTATTGCCACCCCTGTGGTGAAATTCCTTGTACATGCATTTTAGCAGACTTAAGCAAGTATTTTTGCGCTGAATTCCTAGAAGTAGAATTTCTTGAGGTTGATGGTACAAAACAGTTTTAATATAAATTTTCAAATTATCCTACAGAAAAACTGCTTACATTTATAGTCCCACACACAGTTGAGGAAACTCTAATTTCCTTCCAAATTTGTTATCTTTGCTGGTCTTTAGGCAGAAAAAAAATCTCACTTTTAATTTACATTTCTTTGATTTCTAATGACTTTTACTCATATGCTTATTGGCCATTTTAATTTTTTGAGTATTGCCTGTTTCCTCATTGTCTATTTTCTATTGAAGCATTTGTCTTAAAAGTATTTTTTTTAAGATTTCCTTATTACCTAAGGACATAAACATTTTAATTGTTTTGAGATTGCAAATACTTTCCCCCCAGAAAGTAATTTGCCACTTTATTTTTCTTACCTTCCTAAATGAAAGCATTGTTTTTTCCTGTAGTGTACTCACATGTTTTTTCTTTTGTGACTTTTCACTTCTATGGCTTATTAAGAAAGACTTTCACCCATGCCAAAGTTAAAAATATTTATTTAAATGCATTTTTTTAACATTTTAAATCTTAATCTATATGTAATTTATGTTTGTCTGAAGGTAGGCAGTTTGTGTTTTATTTGCTCTCCAACCCTCAGTTTTGAACAGCTGACTGATTGTCTCAATGATTATTCTTTCTCCACTATGTGAAATTCAACTTACAACAAAGACCAAATTCCTATTTCTGGGCTTTATATTCCATTGACATGTTTATTTCTATGCTCATTCTATGCTGTTTCAATTAATTTTATATTTCTCCTTATTTTTTTAAACATTTTGTTGAAATTCTTTTTTAAACACTGTTGAAATTCTTTTTGAAGGTTTTATCAGAATTTAACAAAAGCTTTAGATTAAGTTAGGAAGAATTAGTATTTTACAGTATGTCCATCCATTTATCCAAGTCATTTTTTAAAGATCTATTTATGTATGTATGTATGTTTAGAGAGGGGGGAGGGAGGGAGATAGAGAAGGAGAGAAACTTCAGTGTGTGAGAGACATATCAATTGGTTGGTTACCTCTTGAATGCCCCCAACCTGGCCAGCAACTCAGGCATGTGCCTCTCCTGGGAATCAAACCAGAGACCCTTCGGTTTTCAGGATGATGCCCAACCCACTGAGCCACACCAGTCAGGCATATTCAAGTCATTTGAAAATTCTTGCAATAAATTGCTTTTTGTTCTATACATTTATTAGGTTTATTCTGAAGAATTATAGATTTTGTGTGTGTGTATGTGTTATTTTAGTTTCAGTCTTTTTTTCTTTTTTTCTAACTGGTTGCTGGTTTATATAAAAGCTGTTTATTTTCTATGTTTATTTTGCAACCAGTCTTATTATCAAGTTCTCTTACTGTTACTGATAGTTTTCAAATGAATCTTAGACTTGCTGAAAAATGGAAATCATATTGGCAAAGAAGGATAATCTTGCCTCTTTCTTTGTGGTAGTTATCCCTCGTGTTCTTGACAGATTGCATTGGATGGTAACATTCAAAGTTACAAGTAGTCATTGTAGTGCATGTTCCTAATCTTTTTCTTATATTTAATGGGAATGCAAAAAAGTTTTGAGACAGAGAGATGCTTATGTAAATATATTGATTGCCTTAAAGAAACTTGGTTTTATTCCTTTTTTAAAAATTGCATTCCTTTCTAAAGTGATTTTTAAAAGATTTTATTTATTTATTTTTAGAGAGAGAGGAAGGGAGAGGGAGAGAGAGAGGGGGAAAGAAACATCAATATGAGAGAGAAACAAGGATTGGTTGCCTCTTGCACGCACCCTGACTAGGGACTGAACCAACAACCCAGGCATGTGCCCTGACGAAGAGTCAACCAGGTGACCTCTTGCTTTGTGGAATGACACCCAGACAACTGAGCCACACCAGTCAGGGCTCTAAAATGATTTTTTAAATGTATTTTTAAAGCACATTCTGGCAAATGTTGAGATGCTCATGTAGTTTTGTTTTTCCTTTTGCCTAACATGATAAAATATATTTTTATATTTCTCAATTTTAGACCATCTTGCATTTCTGGGCCGAACACTATTTGATCAAAGTGGTTTTGTTTTAAATAATTGCCTGATTTTATTTGCCCATGTTTTATTTGAACATATATGTTCGTAGCATAAAAATATGCCTATAGTTTTCTTTTGTGCTTATTTTGTTCTTTTTAATATATTGAGTTATCTATATAATAACCATTAGAGGACTCTTCATTTCTTTGTGCTCTGGAACACTTGCATAGGAATTACCTGCTTCTTGAAAGTAGGTGCTGTGTGGACTATAGACTGATCTTGCCCAACATTTAAAATGCCATTCCCTCAGTGATTTTAGTGTACCTAGGAGCAGAAAAGAGTGTAACTATCTAGTGAGAGCTAACTTTAGTTTGATAGTGGTGTCTTTGGTGTCTTTTTATTACCAAAGTTAGTACTGTGGTATTACACTCATTATCTGAGGGTTTACAGGACCTTTGTTTTAATGTTGAGCAGATGTAACTGTTCAGTTCTGCAGTCTCGAAGATATCCAGTGTGCTTACAGGGCTCTGCTTTATTCTCGCTGAAAGCAAGAAGTTATGCAGTAAAACTTTGCTGTGCTAGAAGCTTTTGAAGAATGGGTATTCTGGTTTAATTTTATTAACTTGGAAGTACCAAGGTAAAAAATATCCTAAATTTTAACTCCCTGTTGAATGCAGTTCTAAGATGGAACAAATAATTCCACTTTACTTCTCTAATAAGTTTGATATATTCAGACCTAGTTGATGTTTTATTATAGAATTCCTAAAGTGTCTGAGGCTTACATTATATGAAGATCCTTTTTTAAAACTTTAGATGTATGAAAATGTATTGTATGTATTCAGGCTGGATGGGTACTGATGCCTAAGTATACATTGTAAATGAAATCTCTCATTGCAACTTGTTTTCTTATTTAACTCATAAAAATAAAACATATTTGATTGAGGGTGGGAGTTGTTAGGAAATTGTGTTTTTAAATTGCATGTTTTTATTTCATATTAAGACTACTATGCAGTACCCCTGGCTTCGGACCCACAAAAAGAAACACATTTTTCTGCTTGCTGTATACTAGTGGTTCTCAAATTTAGATCACTTTGGAATCACCTGGAGGGCTTATTACTACACAGATTTCTGGGCCCCACCCAGAATTTCTGATTCAACAGGTCCAGGGTGGGACCTGAGAATTTGCATTTCTAACTCATTCCTCTCTAAGGTGGTACTGATGCTGCTGGGCCAGAGGCTTAATTTTGAGAACCACTGCTGTATACTAATTGTACATACGAGAAATCTAGTTCTGAAAGAGTTTAGTCTGGGAGTATTGTATAGGTTATGGAGCAAAGCATGAAAGATTCAACCGTCTGCTGCCAGCATAATGTTGTGTTCAGGTAATTAGTAACACACAGTGACACAACACAGTTCTTTTTTCATGATTGTAAGTCCTAGCCAAATATCAAGTGAGAAATTGTTTCGTTTGCAAGACATGGAGACTAGGGGAGTCTGATCAGATAGGATTTAGTGATTAATCTCATGAAAATAGGGGTAATTTATATGTTCCTTTTACCATTTAGCCTTGCTTTAGAAGGGTGCAGTAATTTTTTTAAAATGTCAAATAACTTTGAGTGCTTATTAAATTGAAAGTTCTGTGTGTTTTTAAAAGTATTCTTGAAATTTTTGAAAACAGTAGTTTAAGAGAGTAAGAAACTTTTTTTAAAAAAAGAAATCACTGGAATTATTTTATCTTATTGGAATGTTGGAAAATATAGTCTGCTGCATAAAACATCAGAAGTGTTATGAATTTTTAATTATCTAGTGATTTGTCATTGCATTGTTTGAGATAATACTAGTAATTCTTGTAATCCCTCTGCAGATGAAAAAGGAAAGCCAAAATCATAGACCTGGCATAGAAACTGGACACAGGAGACAGCTATGAAGGAATAGATAGATATATACACATATATACCTACACACACATATATACATGTATATGATACACATACATACACATATTTCTTAAATTATTTTTTATATAGACAAAGATAACTGTTCTAAACTTGGGCATCATATTGAAATTTCAAGTTGAAGAGAGAACAAACTCTGATAGCCACACCTTCTCGCAGAGATTTGCTTCAGCAAGTTTTTCTTGCTTGCCCGCTACCTAATTTCTGTTGTTCTACTGCTAACTGCCTCAGTTTTTCAAGTCCATCAACTAGTTTAGCATTGACTGTTGAAGGAATGAATAACTGGTATTGCAGGCAGTGGACTGGACAGTCCCCCTACTTGGAAACATTCCTGTTTTGTTCCCCTTTTCTTTCAGAAAAGACTGAGTAAGGAAAAGAAATGTACAGCTAGATCCTACAGACTAGACCAGTGCTTCTGAAGCTCGGCTGCACATTGTAAACAATTTCCAAAAGTGATTAGATCAGAGATACTCAATCTTTAGGATTTCACAGTCTAATAAATTTTCAAAAATATTTGTAGGACAACATACAATTACAATATTTTTAAAGTAAGGATTGTAAAAACATTCTTATTAATATCATTCTATAAAAGGATATTTTAACACCAAAAGACATATGAAGGCCTTAATTCAGTGCAAGAAAGTACTGAATTTAAGTTCTTTAAATTGAGTAAATTTAACTTTCTGAAAAATACTCATTTTTCTTGTTTTATCACAGGCTAGTGAATGTTCACTTGGGACCAGCACCTGTTTGGTCAGAGGCATAGAGCCCCGCTGACTACATAAAAATACTTCAGGAAGTTGTTGGAAGTACCCCCAAGGCTCCATCCTAGGAGATCATGATTCAGAATGTCTGGCGATTAAGACCCCAAATCTATATTGTGTTTTATTGATTTATTTTTAGACAGAGGGGAAGGGAGGTAGAAAGAGAGGGAGAGAAACATTAATGTGTGGTTGTCCCTCACATGCCCCCCTATTGGAGGCCTGGCCTGCAACCCAGGCATGTACCCTGACTGGGAATCGAACTGCGACCCTTTGGTTTGCAGGCCGGCGCTCAATCCACTGAGCCATACCAGCCCGGGACATATTGTGTTTTAAAAAGCATTCTAACAACTTTGAATGTTTTTGATAGAGAATATAATTGATTTTGACTTAACTCACTAGCATGTGGTGTGACCTTGTTTGTATTATCCTTCCAAAGACCTGGTCTTGCTGAATAGCATTTTTCTTCAGCATGCTTCCTCTATTCCCACTGGGAATATTTATAGATATTTAATAGAGTTTTATAGCATAGTCATTCTGGAACTAAAGTGGAAAGTGTGAGAGGGTAGGGTAGTAGCTGAGAGCATGGGCTTTGGGGACAGAAGGACCTAAATGTAAGCCCCAATTCTGGCACTTTCTAGTGTTGTACCTTAGGCAAGGTGTTAATCTCTGAATGGTGGAGAATTCATCTGAAAAACGAGGGTAATGAGAGCATTCCTCCTAGGATTGTGAAGATTAAAAGAGAGAATGTTAGTGAAGTACTTAGAAGTGCTGTTATTTTATTCTCATCTTTTCCCCTGTATTTGGGTAGATTACTTGTTTGTTCTTTGTAACCCGATTTTGCTATGGTACCCTCTCTTTTGGTTATAGGTCTGGGTAAACTTTTTTCAAATACTTTCTCAATAGATGACCTACTTTCCCAATTCAATTTCGCCCTTCCAGTTTAAACGTCAAATCCTGCTGCTTCAATGGTTTCCACACCAAAAAAATCCATAGGCCCTCCAGCTTTATATGGCCCTAGCACTTTTACTGGAAATTGAAGGTCTTTGGGTAGAGATCACATTATGCAGTGTGAGACCTTTCACTATCTGAAATTTACCCTTTTGACTAATTTCTTTTCTTTGCGTGTTCCAGCACTGTGCCCCCATTAGCCAGGGAAATGTTCCCCTTTCTCCAATTGAACAGTTCTGTTCTTACTCTCATCCCTCAAGGATTTTCCTTCTACCCCAAGTTCAATTTCAGGGAGTTTCTCCCACCTAAAATGATACCCTTTCTGAAAAGACTTCCAGTGAATACAGTTTTCTCTGCCCCGTTACACACGTATTTAGACTGCGTGGGTGCCCTCTCCCCGCTTTGCTGTGGCAAACAATCCTTTTTGCCAGGAAGATATAAAATAAATATGTGGTCCCTTGGGTGGTTTTTCTTGGGACCCATGGTATGAATGTTTTCTAGTTTAGGTAACTCTACTGTGGCAAGCTTTTATGCCTAACATGAAGCTCATGAGGAGAATATTAGTTAACTGTTGTTAGTAAATGCTAAAATAGTAAACAAGAGCATATAAAAATTTTTCCACAAATAGAAGTAGTAGGGGTTTTTCCCCCACTCAAGTAATTTAACCTGTCAAAAACAGATTTCTTAGTGATGGCATCACTGGCTGTGGAAAACAACTTAATACTCAATGAAAAGTGCTTAGCTGCAGATCCTAGCCACTATGGACATGAGCATTCTTCCTGGGAAATGAGATTTAGAATACAGCATTCTAGAAGTGGTTGTCAACAAATTACTTACTGGGGAATTGGTGAGTATACAAAAGCATCCTAAAAGCTGTGAAGGACTTGATTCTTACCCTCAGGAAACTTCTGCCCTGACTGGTGTGGCTCAGTTGGTTGGGCATTGTCCCACAAACTGAAAGGTTGCCGGTTTGATTCCTGGTCAGGGCACATGCCTGGGTAGCAGGTTCCATCTCCAGTTGAGGTGCACGTGAGAGGCAATTGATCAATGTTTCTCTTTTACATCGATGTGTCTCTCCCTCTCTTTCTCCCTCCCCTTCCCTCTCTCTAAAAATAAATAAAATCTTAAAAAAGAAACTTCTAAGGTTATAATAGGCTGTTCCCCAAACAAATGATGTTTATATGTATAATACATGCACTTGAATACATATATAATCAAAAGTGAAATAGGATTGGAGGTGGGGGACACCTTAGGCAGAGACTGTATTCAGGCTTCTATAGTGGCATGTCTGGTATTAAGCATTTTAAAAGACAAGTTAAACTATTATAAGGTCAGTTGAAGACATTTGAAGTCTTTGTTTTGTTATGGAGAAAAGTTACACATATTTTGTGTCTAATAATTTGCCCATTAGAATGTTTTTGACTAGTGTTATCTGCTAAAGGTTTCAGTTCTCAGAATTTCCCCTGTTAATAGCATGTATGTTTTTTTGGAGTTGGATATGGAGATGTCAAGGTCTCTGTGAAGCACAACCATTCGATGTTATCCTTGGAAGACAGTTGATGGCCTTTGCCTGACAGTGTGGAACTTGAGGGCAGGGCTGGGTACAAAGAGCTTGCCACTGACTGTAGGCAAGTCTGTTGATTCTACCTTTTGAAGTACCTTTAAATGCTTTGTGGAGTGCATTTTATGTCTGTTCTGTACATTTCCTATAGGATAATAGCAATGTCACAGAACATCCTTGAGGCATCGTGGTTTCTAAAAGTTTGTGCATTATTAGTAACTGTTAGATTTAAAATGTAATAAATAAATACTTCAGGCAAATACATAAGGAACTACTTGATAGTTGAACAGAACTTCTCAGAGCAATGAATTTACTTGTCCATGGATTTTTTTATTTTTTTATTTTTTTTCCTGAACAAGCATTCACAAGACCAGTGTTTTATAGAACACCAATTTGGGAACTACTCAATAGGAATTAGGACAGTTGAGATCTGGACTGTCCCACAGTAGGGTTTTCCACTGTGTTGGAAAAATTGTCCTTAGTCTTTAGTCTTTCTATGACCAGAATCACCTATAGCAGTTAATAAGCAAAAATACAAATGTTGGGCCGTGGCTTAGGCCTAACAAATCAGAATACCTGAAGGGTATGCTGTGGAAATCTTCCAGGTGACTCAGCTGCGTGCTATGGAGTCTGAGAACCACTGACTAGAAATAGGCCTTCTCAACACTTGCTAAATTCAGTCTTAATCCTATTTGACTCTGCTTCTATTTTATATTCTTAGTTCTAGTCTAGGGACTAGACTGTAGCAATTATGTTCAGTATTGTCATTCTTCCCAGAGTGTGTGTATCCAGATTTTCACAGTCTATTTCATCACGAGGGTAAATTTATAGGTCAGTATAGGACACAATAGAGATTGTGTTCCATTTATATTGTCTTTCTAATCTGGCAGACTTGAGTTTAAATTCTGTTTATAATTTATTTTTGTTTTTAATATATTTTCTGTCTGGGGACATAAATAATTTTTCCCCTTGATTTGTCAGGTAATAAGCTTTTGAGAATTTCTTGTCAGCTTCTAATTGCAGGTAAGTTCAATTTTCTGTGTGCTTAACAAGGGTATTGATAATCTATTAGCAAGCCTTTTTCTTGAATCAAATGGAAGATAACTAATGAAGCATTGTGTGTTGAGGGCAATATAGGAAAGCTTAGCAGGGTAGTTACTCCCTTATTTTCATTAAAGTCCATGCAGCTTCCCTGAGAACAAATGAAATTGAAATAGAGGCAGCAAGATCATTGTAATGAGAGATGGACCTGAAATTTTTAAAACCTCTATATGCATATCCTACCTTTCCTCCCCACCCCACCCTCCATGAAAGCTGAACTGCCTATCCTGCCTTCTTTCCACCTTGATCTTCCACCAAATGTTGGAGAAAGCTGATGGGTTTGTTTACTTTTTAAAACAGGGAGGCAGAAGTTATTTTAGTGCAGAGTATAACAGGCCATATAAAAATATAATCTACATAAATTTAAAAGGCTTTATAAAAATGTTTCTTGTATTGCTTATGAGGCTTTAAAATATGTATGTATGTATATATGTGTATGCATACATACACATATATATGACTGAAAAATCAGAAGATGAAACAAAGTCACAAAGTTGGAGTTTGGTAGGTTTCTATAGCAACTGTTCGGGCAGGGATACTTGCACTAGGTGAATATAAGCATTCCTGCCACCAGAGCAATGAAATCTGCCGTAGAGTTAGGATGTTTTACGTGGCTTTGTGATGGACCACATCTCTCCCAATCACATCTCTTTCCTGATTGCTCTCCTTTCCTCAGCTATGACTTTATGCTCACTATGTAACTCTCTATTACTGATTAAGAATTCCAGGCATTTAGATTTTGAATCATGGGAATGTATTAGCTATTCAAAAGATCAAACGAGTATCCCCTCCTACCTTCCCATGCCTGACACTATTATTCCTTCTTTCTCCTGTATTTGTAGCCTCCCCCTCCCCACTAGACCCTTTCTATGAACATTTAAGCATGCTCTAGACTCTCCACTCTTTAAAAAGTAAAGTTTCCAGGGACCTCTCATCCCTTCCAGGACAGCTTGTTTTCCTTGGCAGCTGGACTCCTTGAAAAAGTTACCTAATTCTTACCATCACCTGCAAGTCATACCTTCATTTGGCTTTTACCCTCATTTCTCTTCATGGAAACTGCTCTTATTAAGCTCATCAGAGACCTCCATGGTCCTAAATTCCATGGACACTCCTCAGCCTTCCTCTTGACCTTTCAGCTTCAACACACCCATCTACTGGGTGTATTAATTTCCTGTTGCTCCTGTAGCAAATTACAAACTGGTAGCTTAAACAAACTGGTAGCTTAAAACAACATAAACTTATTCTCTGGCAGTTCTGGAGGCCAAAAGTCAAAAATCAAAGGGTAGTCAGGCTGCACTTTCTCTGAAGGCTGTGGGAGAGGGAAAATCTGTTCTTTGCTGCTTCATCTGTTGTGGCCATAGACATTCCTTGACTTGGGGCCATTTACTCGAGTCTCTGCCTCCATGATCACATTTCCCCTCCTTTTTCCTCTGTCTCAAATCTCCCTCTTCTTTTCTCTTACAAGGACACTTATCATTGGATTCAGGGCCTACTGGGATAATCTGCAATGACTTATTTATCTCAAGATCCTTAATTTAGTTATACCTGCAAAGACCCATATTCTATGTAAGTACCCTTCACAGGTTCTAGGGGTTAGGGGAGGCAACCATTCAACTCACCATAGTAGGGTTATTTCTCCCCTTGATTTCAGTGATGACATGCTCTTCTGGTTTCTTTCTCAACTCTCTGGCTTCTTCTCAGTCTCCTTTTCTATGTTATCTTCCTCCTCTACCTGCCTTTTTAAAATGTGCACATGCCATTTGTAATAGTGTTGACAATAAAAAAAGTTTTCTTAAATAAAAAAGCAAGCAAAAAGGAAAATAAGTAAGTAAATTGGGCACACACATCAGGTCTGAGTTCTGGACCCTGTTCTCATCTCATTTTGTCCTTTGTCCCTAAGTAATATCTTCTAACCCCATGGCTTCTGTTACCAGGTTTTTACATTTACCCAGATCTCTCCAGTTCTTGATGCATATAGACAGCCTACTTAAAATCACCATTTGAGTGTCTCAGAGGCATTACAAATTTAACATGTCCAGAATAGAACTCATCACCCTTTTTACCCCCATTTCCCACCACCACCCAAGAAAAGTTTGCCCTTCCCACTGAATTCCTTTGCTCAATGAATGACATTACCATCCACCCAGTTCTTATGCCAAAGTTATCCTTGATATTTTTCTCATTCTGTCTCCCCACATAAGTTCATCACCACAGACAACCGAAAATAGTTTTGGAATCTGCCCACTCTCTTACTACCATTACTTGATCCAAGCAGCCATCATTTTTTCCATCGGGATTAGCACATTAGCTGCTTTACTGGTCTCCCATTATTCACTCTCAGTCTGTCCAGTCCGTTTTCTATATGGCAGCCTGAGTTATGTACAAATATAAATTGAATCATGTTGCTTTGCTATCCAGAACCCTTCTAATGGTTTTCATTGCTTTTAGGGTGAAAGGCAAAATCCTTCATGTAGCCTCTAATGTCCCGTAGGATCTGGCCCTGTCTGCCTCTGCATCCTCAGCACTCCTCCTTGCCACTCTCTCAGTGGTTCTCCTTTGACCCTCCAACTATATGCATGCCTACCTCCTTTTACTTCCGGAAAGTTCTTTCCTGCCTCTGAGTCTTTTTCCTCTTCTCCCTATTGCTAGCTTACTTACATTCTTTAGATATCAATGTGTTGCTTGCTCAGGGAAACCTTTCCTAACCATCCCCCACACCTGGACTTAATTGGATCCCTCTGTTGTTTTCTCATAGTCCCATTTATTTATTCTTTTGTAACAGGGATCGTAATTTTTAAAAATTATTTGCTTGTCTCTCTCCTGAGAAAATGTAAATAGTACCAGGGCAGGACCGTATAGTCTGTCAAAGCACCACAAGCACAGTTGGCTAAGGTGAACAGGCACTCAGATATCAATGAGTAAGTGTATCTATATAACCAAGAATGGACAAAACCTGAATCTAGTGGCAGTGTATTTGAAGTAAAATAAAAGTTAAAATTGTTATTCACAGTATTTAACTTTTAAAAAAATGGTATTAACCAGACTGAATGAAGTTAACAAAACTGTAGGAAACAGTAAAGACTAGTTTTTATATCCACTGCTCAATAAGTTTTCCAGGCAATTCAATCAAAAGTCCCAAATCTCTTTTAGACTTAAATGATAGCTAGATTTTGCTGTGAACATGTTGGATTTGAAACTTTGTGGGAGTTTAAAGTGTTACACTGATGAAGCACATATTCTAGAAATATCCTAGATACATTAAAAGCTCTAAAATTCTTTATGGCTGAGAATCAAAGTCCCTATTTCAGCCATTTTAGACATAAATCTTTGACCATAGTAAAATGCTAAATCAACTGCAGGCCTTAGCACCTCTCTTTTGAGTATGAACAGAGCTACATGTTTTTCCATCTTCAGCCAAAATGACAACTATTTTCCATTTTCAGCCTTTTGCTGTGTCTATCAGAGGGAAAGTGAGGTGGAGAGGGAATAAATTTCAAGTATTTCTTAGATTTCATGCTGTAATATAGACAGAGACCAGACATCAGCTCTTTTATCTACTGTTGGTATAATTCGAAAAACTCCTCAAGCAATGACCCACTTTAAACTGCACATTTGCCCTCTCAGTAGATAAGCAAAAGATGTGGCAACTGATCGTTTGTATGGTAGAGCTAGTTGTCATTGTTTATTGAATACCTGCATTAGTTGTTTGTTGCTGTGTAACAACTTACCCCAAAGCTTAGCAGGTTAAAACAACAAACATTTCTCATCTCACAGTGTCTGTGGTTCAGGAATCTGAGAGCAGCTTTGCTGCATGCCTCTATCTCAGACTCTCATCAAGTTACACTCGGGCTCTCACCTGGGAGGGCTGTCTTATCTGACGACTTGATTGGGGGAAGATGAACTACTAATTCACTCACGTGGTTGTTAACAGGATTCAATTCCTGGTCACGTGCACCTTTCCATAGCATAGCTGACAACATGGCAGCCTTCTGATTTATGATCCTCCTTACATAAACAGTACTTCCCCCATCTCTGGAAGCTTTGGAGGCACTTTTTTTTTTTTTTTGTCCCTGCTATATAAACTACAGCATCATAATGATATGCATTCATGTGGGTGAGGATCGAGTGAAATGAACATGAAAGGTCAAAGTAGGATGATGGTTAGAGAAACACTGTGCCCTTAGCAGGTAAGCATGGTGGATGGTGAGCTGGAGAGGAGCTGGGGACAGAAAGAGAATGTTACACTTAACTCTGGAAGCAGGAGGATCAGGGATGTTCCAGGCAATGATCCTATCTTCCCTGGTGCCTTTCCCAAGTTGGAAGGCATTTCTCAAATGCCATACCTCCTGGGAGTCTCTAGACTCCATCGAAATCTCCCAACTTCTACCCTGTACTAAAGTCGAGGGGCACATGAAGCACCAGTTCACAGTCACCCAGTAAGCCCACAAACCAATGTTTTTCTTGAACTAATCCAGCAACTCATAATGCTTAACCCCTGAATCTGGTACTTTCATTGTTATTACTATAGAAATGTCTGGATGGTTTTTGAAAGTGAGGCTGGACAGATTATGTACCTTAAGTCAGAGCATAGATATGAAAGTGCTTGTTAAGTTGTTAAACACTGTTCAAGTTAAGTTGTTGGATCACTGACATTTAGAGAAATCAAACTTTCCAATTGCATAGAAAACAGATACAGTGGTATAAAATACAAATTAACACTGTATAGACAACTGTAAGTAAACCACTTTCCTAATACCAGCTGTCCCAGTGTCTCAGTGTTTTCAGCTTTTCTAAAGTGTGTTAATTTGGGGAACATCACCATGTTGACATTATGGGAATTTTCTATTCCTTTTTTCATGAATGAGTGCATTCTGCAATTTGCTTTCTGTGTTCCACCTTCTTGAATTAGAAGGGTTATTCTGTTCTTTTTCCCTCTGCCTTCCCTTTTTTCTTATGTACTTATTTTTTGGGCAAAGACAGATGTTTTAGAAAACTGAACCCTTGAGTCTCTGTGAATGATTTTCATATTAATAAGGGCAAATTGTTGTGCTGGCTGTAAGCAACTGGCACATGAATCTTTGGAAATACTGTACAACCTGCTACCCAGCAAGGATCAGGATCTTTTTAAGAGTCACTGTGCTGAGAAATAACCCACTTACTTACACAGTTGTCCTAGCATGTAGAGCAGATTTGCTCCTATCATTGTTTTGCTGCAAATGGCAATGGTAAATATAAAAAAGTGGTTTTCTGTCTTCTGTAGTCTTAGGGAATTATTATGGAACTGGATTTGGAATATAAAAGCAACCTTTTCAATACAGAAACATTGGAAACACCCCAAACACAGTAGGGCAATATTCACATAGAAATGAGAAAAAGCAAATGATGGAGCATCATGCTATTGCTATTGATTTCTTTTGTCTCTATTTAAAATATGTTAAACTGATATATTTCATACAAAGTACCCTATTTATAACAACAGTGAATTAAATGGGTTTTGTCTTGAATGAAATACTTTTTAAACTATCAGTAGTTTTGTTTCACTCTATTTTTTACTCCTCACAGCTTTACCTAGTGTCCATAACGGGTTAGAAAATTGCAAAAAGTTAAAGGGGAATAAACAGTAATTTTTTAGTGTACTCAGAAGCAGAGAAGAACTTTTTCATGAGTGTTGCCAAGATGAAAATGAATGAGGAAATAATTTGTTAAAACGGGAAATGGGATAGAAGGGGAAAGTTGCCTAAGTACAATGATCCACAGATATTATAAAGTTCCTAACATTGAGGTGAATTACAGAATGTATAAACCTCCATCTTTTCAGGAATTGAGAATCTATTTAGAAAGAAAAATTTGTGCATATGAAACAAAACAGTAAAGTAATATTAATATTAACACCATGTCCACTAGGTACAAGAGTGTAGAAGAGAGAAAAGGTCGAGTAAAAACTCCAATAGTTTTTGAAGAATGGTTAAGATTTAAGTGAAGAACAGTTCCAGATTATAGCAAACATATCAAAATGGATTTGGAAGTCAAAATGTAAACAACTTCTTAAAATATTTATGTACTTTAAAAAGCCACGAACAGACAGACACTCACAAACTATAGACAAAAATCAAGGCCAGTAACACTGCCAACAAAAAATTCAGCAAATAAATAAAATATTTTAATTTATAAGTTATATAAGGAAAAATTTAAAAAGTTCTTCAAAAGATAAGGAAAAGATACATACTCTGCTAGAAAAATGGGAAAAGTACTTCAGCAGAAAAATTACAAAACAAGAAATATAAAGGGTATATCTCAAAATATTTGGCCTCAGTAAAAATCAAAGAAATGTAAATGTAAACAATAAATTGCAAGTTTTATCTTATAACATTGGCAGTGGTTTAAAAAATAACGGTACTCATAAATGAAGAGGAACAGTCACTTACATACTATTGATGAGAATTTAAATTCTTATGGCAGTGTGGCAATAAATCAAGAGCCTTAAAAGAAACATAATTTCCAGTATAGCAGTTCTATTCCTAGGAGTTATCCTAAAGCAATCATTAGAAAAAAATGAACACAAGAAGTTTATGGAACCTTTATAATACAGAAACATTAGAAATATCCCCAAAAGCAGTATGGCTATATTAACATAGAAATTAATGTTGAAATGGGTAAAAGCAAATGATGGCACATCATGCTGTTACTATAAGAATGGATACTTGGGGAATGTGTGTGTGTGTAAGTATCTGAATACAGTAGGGGTATCAGGGAGGTTATATGCACCACATTGTTAATCATTCTTTACTCTGGTTAGTTGGAACAACTGGTGACCTTAATTTTCTCCTTTTTGCTTATCAATACAGTGAACATCTGTTATTTTTGGAAATACATTCTAAAGAAAAACAAGGATCAGGATAAGAGACAGTTGCTTACAATGTTCATTAAGAATGCATTTTCTTGTTTAAATGTTAGGAAGCGGTGTGATATTAAGTTCTAGAACCTACAGAAGTTGCCTTGAAAAGATCCCCCCCTCCACTTGCCTAGAAAGGCTAAGTAACCCTAGACATGTTTTTTTTTCTTCCTCCGTCCCTCCCTTCCTCCCTCCCCCCTGCCTTCCTTCCTTTCTTCCTTTCTCTTTACAAGAGAACAAATCAATTCTTTTTATGTATTTAGTTTTTAGTGAGTTTAAATCCTTGACGGGTATAGCATTACACAGATTCTCTGTCCAATGGCCTTAGCAGGAAGGTTGCTTCAGAATTTAGCATGAACCATGCCACTGTTTCCCTGAGCATGAGTTACCTTTCCCCAGATGACTCTGTTTTTGTTCAGTTTGCCACCAGTAGTAACCATATCTCTTACCTAGACAGAATTCGGTTTCATCTCAAGCATAAACACCTATAATTTTGAGAAGAGCTGTGTGCTACCACTGGTTCCAGAGTCCTCACTTAGAGCCGGCAAAAATTGCCTCGGACCACAGCCTTCCAGACATATTTGTCAGTATAGAAGTCCTGTTCCCAGCAGGCCTCCCAGGCTCCAAGATGGCAGAAGGAGGACTTTTTTTTTTCCTTTAAACTTTTAGAGAATTGTGCACCTGTGTAGTTGATAACTACAGGATATGGTTAGTTTTGTAACAGGTACAGATTAGTAGTTTGTGTTCATCTATAGTTAATATCTTTGACTTAGATCTTCAGAAGCTTCTGAAAGAATCTGGATATTATAGTTTTCATTTCCTTGATCCTTGTAATGTTTTATTATTTCTTTTCCTTCTGTTTAGGTTCTGTCAAAATGAATGGATCCAGTGTGGTGAACACACCACCTAGCGTAAAATCCAAAGAGGACCAGGGGTTAAAAGGGCACGATGAGAAGGAAAACCCATTTGCAGAGTACATGTGGATGGAGAATGAAGAGGATTTTAACAGACAGGTAAAGAAATGAATGAAAGGACAACAATGTATGTAACTCAGCAGCTGTAGTATTTTATTGTCAGTCTGTTAAAAAAAGAACTGAGTCATTGGCTTTACAATAGCTTAAAAATACAGGGAGGCCAGGTCTGAGGGGACCAGGAAGCACCTTCAACTGGTAAGAGACCAGACAGTACTTTGGAGGAAGATCGTGATATTTTTCCACTACATTGATTAAAAGAGGACTAATGCCATGGTGATCTGGTGTAGACTTCTGGAAAACAGCAGTTTTGTGCAGACAGGCCAGCCTGGCATGCCCCAAATAGGAACTCAGGAACTGGCAGAATGTGAGCCTGAGATAGCTAAGAGTGTAGTAGGGTGGGGGACAGCTAGGCTCCTTCAACAAAGATTCAGCAGTAATTCATTGTCTTCTTATCTCTACAACACTAACAGCCTAAGGTAAGTCATTCCAGGTAGATAGGTGGACTACACAGTTCTTCCAAGGTGTTGCTTTTCCACCCCTGGGGCACTTATCAGGTGGGTAGCTGAAGGATAACTGGAAGTCTAGCCACTGGGAAAGGGAGAGAGCTGAAGGCCAAGACGAGGGATGTCCTTTTAACCGATGCAAAGTTCTCACATCCCTTCTGGGGACATTACATGATAAATAGTTACGTGGCCATATATAGCATGGGAGACGGGAATTATGCTATTAACTGAACAGCTTGATGCTGTGAGAAGAAGAAAACAGACTTTGGGGGTGCAGCTAGCAGTTTCCACTCCAAGTGCCTCACTGTGTCTTGATTTGTGTGAACAGCACATGTACCATGCTTCGGTCATAGCCCTGTGCCCAGGTAACCATTTTGTAGGGTTGTGTCTGTGGATAAGGATAGATTTAATAAGGGGAACACATGGTTATGCTTTAGTGGAGAGTCAGGGCAGATCTTTAGCATCATCATGTTAAATCTTGTGGCTTAGAAATATTTTATTGTTATTGTTATCTTAAGTACTTCATAACTTTCTAATTTACTTGAAATTTTTAAAAAGCGTTGCTAATTATTATTGTTGAAATACTGTTTTTTGAGTCTTACTGTCAGTAACATTTCCTTTGAATTCATGAGGTTAACTGTATTGGCTATTTTGGGTGATTATTTTTGCTTGACCCCCTCTGGTGGTGGCATGAGTGAGCTGTGAATTTGTCACCAGGCTGGCTATGGGAAATGGGATGGCCAAATATAAAACAAGAGGCCTGTTAAAATCACACAATCTTCAGAATGAACTCTTTTGTACGAGTTAACAATGACTGCAAACAGGTATAAAATACCCTCGATACATATTGCTTTAGTTTAGGGCAATCTTTAAGAAATTTGGAGTTGTTTGGATAGTCATATTATTTCTTATTTTGAAAGAATACTACATTGATGACATCATTTTCTATTGGTGTGGCAAAAATTCTTTTTAAGGTTCTGCAAGTATTTTTCTCCCTTAGGGGCCTCGTTACTAGAAATGTGGGCCAGAAGCTGAGTTTGTTTTGATGTAATGTCCACTTTTAGGTAGTAATAGAGTTACATAGTTCCTGTACCTTTTTCACAATTGTAAAATGAGAAATTTAGGAAGAGTTGCTTCTTAACAAAATTGAGAAAAGAATTTTAAGCTTTAAAAAATGACTTTCAGTAAGTGCCATATAAGTGGGAAATATCTGTGTCACATATTTAGAGACCTTAGAAGATCTCTGAAGAATTTTTGCTATTTTAAATAACTATTTCCTTAGTCCTGTTATTGATGGACTTTGGTTGAAAAAATTAAACATTATATCTTCTCCAGCTGGTCATTGGAAGTTTCTTAATTCTTAGTAGATCTCATTCAAGATCATTCTTAATCTTGGAGTAATAACTTCTGAAAGAAAGAGGTGGATTAAATAAAAAGGAAGGAAGGAAAGAACAGGAAAGGGAAAAGAAGTGGAGAAAAACTGAAAGGGATGAGTGCCCCTGGGGCGGTGAGTCTGAGCTCCTCACCTTTGCTTGCCAGGTGGAGGAGGAGCTGCAGGAGCAGGACTTTTTGGATCGGTGCTTCCAGGAGATGCTGGATGAAGAAGACCAAGACTGGTTTATTCCATCACGAGACCTGCCTCAGGTCATGGGACAGTTGCAACAACAGTTAAATGGACTGTCTCTCAGTGATGGTCATGATTCTGAAGATATTTTGGTAAGAGCCATAAGTAATTCCACATGGGACATAGTGAAAAGAATATGGGATTTGGAGTCACAAACTTTGTTTCTGGTCCTACAACCTTCAGCAAATCTCTGGAACCCTCTGAGCCGCTATTGCTTCACTCATCATGTGGGCATTAATAAGAATGTACATTGGCCCTGACCAGTGTGGCTCATTTGGTTGTGCGTCATCCATCAAAGCAAAAGGTCTCTGGATCGATTCCCGGTCAAGGCACATGCCTAGGTTGCAGGTTCGGTCCCTACTCAGGGCAAGTATGAGAGGCAACCAATAGATGTTTCTCTCCCACACTTCCTCCCTTCCCATTTCCCTAAAAAAAAAAAATAATACTAAAATAAATAGATAAATAAGCAGGTACATTGAAGATGCATTTTACCCGATAAAGCACTGTGAAAACATTAATGTTGCAGCATCACCAACTTTCATTTTCCCCAGTAGACTTTTCAAAGTAGAATTGGGATTAAGGATAAAAAATTGAATGTGGAAAAGGTCTCGTTTCAAATTATCATTTGCTGCCCGCCTTTTACTGCCCTTCAAATCTGTATTTATGTTTTTGAATGATGCTGTAAAAAAATTGTTCATTTTGGAATGAACATGCTCATAAGAGGCTATTTTTTACTTAAAATTAGAAAACCAGATAAACGAATCCCCTGCCTTCCAAGTTTACATACGGAATTCTGAGTGATTTAGTTCTCACACAGCCCATGTTTTGAATGATTGTGCCACACAGTTTGCTAAGGTATTGGTTATTCACAAGGAGCAGACAACCAAAGAGTACAGCAAGATGAAAAAAGATATATGTTTATAGGGACTGTGGTACCAAACTGGTTTGATGGAATTCTCTGATGTTCATTGAGTTAAGGTACTCAATGAATTGAGTTATTTTTGGAGTCAAACTTACAAGCTCCTAATGAAAGCATCATAAAGGGAGCAGGAGTCTGAAGCAGGCAGGAGAAAATGAGGTTGGTCAGAGCTTAGTATGTCAGGGGCCACTGAGAGCAGCCCAGCAGTAATAGCCTGAATTGCAAGGAATTTTTTTTTTTTCTCTCCTTGAAGCTGAGAGGAAAGTGCTGGTAATAGTGGAAGCAGGGAGAAAATATGTTTTAAAGTGAAGCTTGTCATGGGATTTATTATCTCTTGGTTCTTATTTCAGAGCAAAAGTAACCTGAACCCAGATGCCAAGGAATTTATTCCAGGAGTGAAGTACTGAGCTGACAGAAAAGCTTTGAGGAGGACTTGTATGTCCCCACATCTGGGGACAGTGCTGCATAAAAAGTCAGAGCTGAAGGGTGGGGGGAGGGGGGCCCAGGGTTGCACAGCCGGGAAGGGGATAGTGGTTTAACTTGACACTGTGACTGGAGTAGCTAATGTGCTCAGTCTTACTCCTCAAGCCTGAGTATTTCTCTTTTGTTCTACTGACTTTCATTTTGAGCAGTTTCCTGTTGTTATTATTATTGTTATTATTATTATTAGTTTTTGACCTTTTGAGTTAAGGAAATTGCAATCTTCTTTTTACCCTCTTCATCAGGAATGTTCTGCTATGTGTATTTAAACAAAATAAGCTGACCAAGAAAACCTGGGTGTTTACGAATGCCCTCTCACCCTACTGTATACTTGCAAAGGCAGTGCACACCTAGAAAACTACTATCAAGTCTGTTAAACTGGACGGGAAGAGGGATGAGTGGGAGAAGCAGGTGTTGTAAAAGAGTGTGCAACTCAGCTCTCCTGACCCCTGGGGGCTTCCTGCAATGAACTGGGATAACCAATGGCCTGTTGACCCCATGTCTTCCTGCCTCAAACCCTGTTCAAGAAAACACAGATTTAAAGTACTGGTTTATGGTAACTCTTGATGGTTGATGAAAGTTCTAAGTCAGAAGGGGAAAACTGCGATGGTTATTGTCGCTTGAGTCAAACAGTTACTGTTGGCCTATTCTTAAGCCTCTGTTTACAGCTGCTGTCAGACTCATCATTTCAAGGTACAAGAGCACTAAGTTAGATTTGCTTCGTTGTCTCTCATGGTATCTTGTCCCCTAGCCCTTTCCGCCCCCACCCTACTCTGATTTTAAGAAAAAATAGTGTTACCAAAGGTGTGTGAGAGGCATGCTCTTCTAGCCATAAGCTTCAGGCTGGAGAAGTCATCCTTGAATCCTGTTAGTTGTGTCTTAAGTTTGTTTTGACAATTTTTTTTTTCACCCCCACGAAGATTTGGTCCTTTTGGTGTCTTACTTCCCTTAGAAAGGTTTATGCACTTTTACAAGTAAATACATTTTTCAGGACACTAGCAAGCAGCTCAGTTCACAATTTTGATACTTTTCCCACTTTATAGAATTATGCAAAAGAACTAAAAAAAAAAAAAAAGCCTCGTAAAGTGAATTCCACTTGACCCAAGTGACTGTGTGACACCCCGGGATAGTTTCGGCAGTTATCACATTTTGCTGTTCCTACATGCCCAGCTTTGCAAGTTTTCTAGATTGGGCTCTCTGGGTTCATTCCTTTCATCTTTTCTGCCTGTAAGTTACAGGGGGGGTTTGTTGAAACTCATAAGGAACTAAATTGGGCACAGATACTGCCTTCGTGTGACAGAGATGTAGGTGGCAGAGTCAGGTCTAAAAGAGTGTGTCAAGTCCTAGCCATTCTCCCAGGATGAGGACTTGCAGAGGCCTGAGCACAGTGACTTCTGTGTGACTGCTGCTGTGTGTGAGAGAGACATATCAGGAAAAGATCATGTAACTTGAAATAAAGTCTGTGTGAATTCAGCATGTGGAAGTGGGACAGAGGTTGGAAGGAAAGGACTGGAAAGCTTGAGAATTTCTCCTTTTTCTTATGAGTTTTTTGTTGACTTTTGAACAGCCACAGCCTAAGGTCAGATTTAAAGTATGAACCCACATCTTCTCCTCATACGAATCTATTGGATGGCATTATTTGAAAACTGGCCTTTCCTTGTTAGGTCACATGTCATAGGAGAGTAGCTTAAGGAGCTTGCTTTGCCAAATGCGCACATTAATTCCCAAAGCCTCTACCTCGAGAGAATGGAACTTTGACTTGTTTTCAGGGAGGTCTGTGAATAAGAAAATTTCTTTATCCCAGCTTCAGCTCTCAGCTGGGGTTGTTGCCTAAAACAAGGATAGGGCCTTGGAAGTGCAGAAACAGAAATCTTTCTCTCTTCTGGGGCTGCTTTTTTCTTTAGTCTCCATTAGCTTGTCCAGGCTCAGAATTATAAAAGACTGTTGGAAATGTATTATGATTACAGAAAGAGCCGTTTTCTAGACCCTGGAGATCTCCATCACAAAGAGTACAATGGATTCTTGTGTGGCTCCCAGTCTAGAAAGTGCTACAGGGATCCAGATCTAGTCATTTCTTCATCCTGAAGAAGCCTTGCTCTTCTGATACCACGACAGGCTAAGGTGCTAGGTGCAGTCCACCTGGTGTGGGGTTCCATTTTGGATGTCAGTCTTCAGCATGGTTTCACAAGGCATATTTAGTTAGGACTAAGAAACCTTCCCGCCAAGTGAGCAGTGAACCTGAGGGCTGGACTTTCCAGTTCTGTTCAGACACATCGTATGCTAAGTCCAGGATCAGAAAGCAGCTAGCAGTGTAACCCCTTTCTTAATGTTTCAGCTGATGCTTCCAATGGTTCCTCTTATAGCCCAACTCTTTTCTCCATCTGTTTTGTTGCGAGGTGGGCGCAGAGCTGTCACCCAGATCCCAGGCTCAGCTACAGTTAGAGTTTGCCAGCTTCTTAGCAGAAAATGCATCTGGGCCTTGACTGGGGAAGGCCGGGAGCCTCTATCTCAGGCTTCTCATCATAGGAGAGGATCTGGATGTAAGCCGGGCTGGCACCTTTACCCTTTAAAGGTGAGGCTGGTATTTATGTGATCACTTTGATGTTGAATTTAAGTCATCATTCTGTTGAAACTTTTTTATTGGCAACTGGGAGTTTGAGAATTTTTGTAAAAACAGAAGATATATCTTCAACAGTTGACAATTCTGGCTGGTCCCAGTGATAGTTTATTAGTGGTTGATTTCTGATTTTTGTGATTATTGAACTCTGAAACTCCAAGATGAAAATTATTTTATCTCTTGCTCTTTAAGGAGAAAATCATGAAAATAAAGGAAATGTCTTTTCAGTTGCTCCAGGCTTAGAACTACAGCAGAAAACTTGATGGGTACAGCCTAGGCCTAAGTACCTGCAACTTTGGGTCTTTGGGCCAGTTTCTGAATGCAGAAGTTGACTTTTAGGATCATATAAGGTCAAACCAAAAAGATCATAAATAAAAGGCTGAACCTTTGTAGAACCTCTGTTTCCAAAGTCAGAATAGCTGGGAATCTTTTAAGGTCCGAATGCTAACTATGGCTTAAAAATATTTTTAGTGAAATACTAAACATTTTTCAAATTGTGTATTGGTACAGCGTCAAAGTTTTGTCTTAATTTTGGAGAATCTGTGAAGTAAGGTGATTCAGATACTCTGGCAATTACGTGTCAGAAAGGAAAGTCGTTTGAAGTAGCCAAAGAAAACAGCTTGACTCAATCTTCTTACATTAGTGCTGCTGCAAACACCACGTAGAAACAGTAGGAACCCAGGAATCTACCAACTGTGATTGGGAGGAGCAACTATTCTTTGATAAGGGTCCCAGCATCACAAGTTAATAATGTTTCTTGGTTTAGGTGATGTTGAGATATGGGAACAGATGGAAGAGACCTGACATTGACTAAGATTTGGAGATAGCCATCTTTTGGGAAAGACTGTATATCCTCCAGCCCCCTCCTTGAGGATTATGTAAACCTCATTAGTTTAGGAGGTGGGTCCAGAGAACAGGAGGGTTGACCCAGATCTGGTATGCATCAGGAATCCTCATCTCCTCCTACCTGTGCTCATGGTTCCTAAGTGAGTCATTTCTCCCTCATGGCCCACTGGGATCCTTAGTTCCTCTGGTCCCCACTGCCCTCTGTAGTGCACAAAGCACTTTCTGCAGCCACTGCTCTGCTGTCATGTGAATTTCATCCACAGACTTGGTTAGTCACAACTTTGAAAGGTATTTTTTCCCTTTGTTTTTAATCTTCTGTCTTTATTTGTCCCATCTTGCAGCTGTAATTGGTGACAAGGGACAGGGCAACAGGAGGCTGACCAAAGGCAACACTTGTTTTTTGCTTGCTATTTGATCTTCTGCCCACTCCCCTACTGCTGTCCCCAGTCACTTTCTTTTTTATGGGAGTCATACAAATAGGACAGCTGAGTACACTGATCTCCACAGAGTGTCAGCCAAGACTCATCCCAGGGGGAGAAGAGAAATCTGCGAAGGGGCAGGTGCACCACCTTTATTCCAAAAGAAAAAGCCCCCTTATATTTTGTTGTTACTAAGGATCTCATTTTTGAGACTACCTCCTTACTGGCTACCTTTTATTTTAAAATAATCAAGGAACATTCTAGGAAATTTACTATAAAATAGTACAATGTTTTCACTCTGTAACTCAACACTAAGTGATAATCCTGACCTGTTGATTGTGAACCTCAGGAATGTTTAGTGCTTGATGGATGGTTTGGGAGGCAGGGTCTTTTTAAAAAAAAAAAAAAAGAAAGAACTTTGAGGCATATTTCACATACAAAATTCACCCGTTTCAAATGTTAAATTCAGTGATTTGAGTAACTCTCCTCAGTGGTGCAGCCATAACCATAACTCAGTTTTAGAACATTTTCATCCCCTGCAATAAGATCCTTCGTTTATTATATGGTAATTCCTGTTCCCAGCTGTAAGCGACACCAATCTTTGTCTCTGTAAGTTTGTCTTTTCTGGACATGATATGAATGGAATCATACAAAATGTGGTCTCTTGCCTCTGACTTTTTTCACTTGGCATGTTTTGTGGTTCATCCATCATTAACTTGTTAGTTCCTTTTTATTGCTGCATAGTATTCCATTGAGACATGCCACAATTTGTCAGCAAGAAGTCTTTTAAACTTGGATTCCAACCTCTCGTGGTCTAAACTCTCAGAACATAGGACTCTAGGAGAAGGTGCTGTGCACATTAAAGGAACTGTTTATCAGAACCAGCTTTGTCATCAGAAGCTCCACATAAGGAGCCTGAACTGCTGCAGAAATTTTTATGATAATTTTGCAACTTCTTTTTTATAAGGAACTTTTTTGCTGTCTACATGTCAGGACATTTGAAGCATTTGGTAATTAATTTATTCTAAAGTATGAGCATGTGTTTGAGTGCACAAGAAAGTGAACCATCAATAATACTGTTGGAGATTTTATCCTCCGCAACTGGATGGGGAGTCTGAACTTCCTAAATACGGTATTGTCTCCATCACAAAGCGGAACCTCTGTTAAAGATCATGCTGCCTTTGTTGGACAGAATTTGGGGGAAGGAGGACCCCAGCAGAGGAGGGCCAGAGCAGAAATGGAGTGCAGCTTGTGAAACAAGAAGCCCCCAGAGGGTCCGTGCATGGCCCGCCTCCTGTTGGTACGGCTGGTGAAGCGCTGATGGTGTCCAGAGGCAGCTTCGCACTTCTAGCAGGCCCGGGTCTTGACTTTGGACCTTTATCCCTACTTCATAAGTGTTTAAAAGTGTTTCTGTTCCCCTTTTCCCCTAAATAAACATTACATGGTAATTATTACTTCTTTGGAAGGGGCAGGGCTTTAAAATTGAAAAAACTAATTTTCATAAAAATAGCAAAAATAGAAAAAAATTACTTTAAAAATTGCTATACAAACCAAATGGCAGCTGTTAAAAATATCAATAAAAATGAGAATAAAATGTATCTGCTGGCAGTGGAACCCTTTTTTCTCAGTTTGGGTCATTGTATATCATATCATACAGGTGGTATACATGTGGTAAGTGTTTGTGAGAGAATTTTTTTGTCTCAAGACTGATCATAGTTTCAGTTGCATAATTTTCCATTCTAAATGGTGTTAGCAGGAAGTATTAAGCATTGGCCTGGATGTTACAGACCAGAGTGAATTCCACCTCCACCACTTTCTTTGTGCTTTTGGTCTGAACCTCAGTTTGTTTGTAAAGCTGCACACCTCCTTTCTGGGGTTAATGTGACAATTGGACTGAATTTAATTTCAAAATACTGACTGGCACATAGTTGGCACTTCGTACATGGTGGCAATAATGTGTGCAGCTTTGAACGAAGGCATGGTAACAGGAAATCCTCAGGATTAAAGGGAAATTGGATACTCTTTTTCCTGTTTCTGGGCACAACTCTTATCTGGAATACAAGGAATCTGTATCTGCCTTTCAACTATTGAATGAGTTTGAGAGCTGGCGAGGTCCCAAGCACTGTCCTAGGTACCAGTGATAATGGGTGACAAGGAGATGTCCCTGCTGTTGTGGAGATTACTCAGTTTACTCCTAGCTTGAACCTCCCTGGTCATTCTGAGGGGCTTTATTCAATGGTAAAAAGATCATGGGACCAGACCATAGCCCATGGGTTCTGCTTTGAGTGCTGTCATTTCTTGGCCTCCTTCCTAGAACCAGGAGAAAAAAAAAATCTGAGCTGACTTGCCAATGTAGCTGAGCTGTTTGAGATGCGATAGTTAGGTATGTACAGGGACTGAACTATTCACATCCTTGAAGATGTGAATGGTGTATGTTCATGTTTAAATTTTCATTAAGCTTAATTCAAGTATGTTACAGAAAAGCACAGATATTGTAAAATTGCAGTTCCACAAATTTTCACCAGCTTTCAGTTGGCATAAATGTAAGGATGTACTTTTTAAATCCTTAGAGTACCCATCAATGAAGACATTTGATAAATGTCTGCTGAATGAATGGTACAGATGAGGCTGTGCTGTCCACAAGATCACACAGGTAGATTAAGACAGTGCTGGCTTCATCAGACTCCAGTTCTTGTTCTAGGCTCTCTTGCCTTGTCACAGGCATTATAGGCTCAGATGAGATGAAAATCACACACACACACACACCACACCCCCCATCACAACTCCTTTGGCCAAAGAAAGTTGGAACACGTCTGAGCTTGTGTACTTTAATAACTAACATTTCTTCAACTTATGTGCTGGCATTAAAAAAAAAAATCATGATGCGCTCCTTGTTCTGTTTCAAATCTTCCACTGTCCAGTTGGGATAGTAGAATCTGGACAACAGTAAGGAAGAGATTTTTATTTTAAAGTCTTCACCAATAGTTTTATTTAGATTCTAAATCCAAAATACTGCTTGATCCTGATCCTGACATCACTTAAAAAACCTCCAAAGCTCACCACTCATCAACAGTGTTTCTGGAACAAAGAGGTCTAGCAAAGGCACCTCCACTATGTCCCTATTCCCATTGTCAGCCTTTGACCAGATGATGTATTGGGGACTTGCTGAGAGCTGGACCCCAGTGATTTGGACCATAGCTAAATGCGAAGATGCGTGGCTGTCCCTTCAGAAAGGACTAGTCTAGAATTCCTATTGCTCAAAGCTTCGCCTTACTACCTTGGGCTAGAACTGATGGAATGAGAGCCGCTGCCATCACACTGGGATATAAGTATTATCTGATTTGGGAAACAAATATCCAAGACTCCTTCAAGGATATCCAAACTCAAGAACTGTAGGGTAGAGCTTCCTCAAGTGCAGATCCCATATCTCTGCAGCAGGAATTATACAAGGTATTTAGAATAAATGAAAATTCCCCATCTCATCGTTGATCTATTGAATCAAGGCATCTTACAGAGTGGGAAAGAAATGAGTTTAAAACAAGGTCTAGAATAAGTGATACATATAAGTTTGAGAACTGATGTCCAGAAAATAATCCATGCCTTCTAACAACTTACACTCTAAACATCTATGAGAGCTGCTATTAATCAAGACTCTGTTTTCGGTCTTCACTAAGCAGCATGGACAGAACAGTAAGCTTTGGGCTTGTCTTAACCAATCAGACTACAGTATCCAGAGGACAGGAATCATGTCTGCCCTTCACTGATGTTCATCTTTCCTAGTGCCACACAACAAATGCAGTGTCACACCGTAACAAGAGCCAGGCTAGTACTCCCAAGACAGGTAGTTAACCTAGTTTAGTTGTATCTAGTTGGCCTTGGATCTCAGCCATCCTCGTAACCTCTCAACTCATTCATGCAGAAAAACTGCAGTATGTGTAGCTTACCCATAAGTACCAAATCCAGTGAGGTAAAAATTCTCCCAGATGAGATTTGCACCCTGTCCCCTAAATCTTACTTGGGACTAACAGGAGAAGGTGTGGCATATCTAAGGTTATTCTTGGTGATGTTTAGCATGGAGAACATTTAGTTCCACTGCAAATGTTCTGGCAGGGATCATTACCCACTTTGATAGAAAATCGAGGTCACAGGTTAACTGCAGCAGCAGCGTAAGTATGTTAACAAGGGGGAGGGGTGGCACACAGATAAATTATATGTTCAATTGCAAGGCAAACGGACTGTAATCCACAGACTGAACGCCTAGGGGAGGGGCTTTAAACTCTGGCCTGAAACCATTCCTGCACCCTCTGGGGATATGTGCAGGCAGGGACACTGAGAATGTACACAGCAAGTGTGCTTCACAACACAATCCAAATGGGGAGTGGGTAAAGTGCATTTATTTTCTTCTATATGTGTTTTTCTTTTTTAAAAAACAGGAAACGGAAAAAAGGGCCCCTCTCTCCCAGCACCCAATGTCCATTGGGCATGGAGGGGGTGGAGCCTAGGGCCAGCCCCCTAGGAGAAGGTATGAGAGTAGAAGGCAACAGCATTGGCACTGTAGTCCATCGGGAGGAGGTGCCCGATGTGCCTGGCCCCCAGGCTGGCCCCACCCAGGGCGGAGGAGTGCCTCAGTTTCATCAGGGTGAAGCTGGAGAAGGAGTTCTGAGCCTGGATCTCTCTGCCCTGGGTCAGCGCCAGAAGGAAGCCTGAAGGGAAAGAATGCAGAGGACAGAGATTAAGAGAAGACCAGCAGCCTGTGATAGGGACCAGGGTAGGGACAAAGGGGTTGGGGGGGGGGGGGGGGGGGGAGGCGGGGAAGACTAGGCCCAGGCCCCGAGGGATTTCTGTGGTCCTGGAGGGGCCCACATGCCAAATCCCCAACAGGTGGTGCCCCAGGGTACGGGGGAGGCCAGTACTGGAACCAGCTGCCCACCCAGCACCTGATGCCTGGAACTCCAAGGTAGTAACAGGGGTCTGAGGGCTACTTCAGAATGTCTAATGGAAACCACAGTTGCCCAAAACAAGGCAGCAAGGGCAAAGGCGGCACATTTCCTTCCTCTGGCTAGGACTGTGTTGACTAAGGATGTCACCACATGCTGGTCAGAAGCTCTCACTTTAAGTTAGTTTTGTCTTTAATTTTTAAAAAGTGATGCTTATTCATTAAATCCTATGGAAAAGAGTATCTTTTTAAGAGTTCAAAGGAGCTGGATGGGACCTAGTAAAAGTGCTCCCTGGCAGACCGAAGGTTGAGGGCCTTGAGCTGAGGCATCAGTGGCCTGTCCAGGCCTCAGGTCCCACATCCTCCCTGGAGCAGGCAGCTTTCCTGAGCCACCTCTTTGCCAGCACCATCCCTCACCCTTGCCCCCACACCTTACTCACCTTCTTTCAGTAGCTCCCAGCTCTTCCACACAGACCCCACACACAGGATGGGGAGACCCATCTCCCCTTTGAATAAGACCTGGGCAGAGAGCAGAAGTGGATAGTGGGAGTGACCATGCCTCTCCAATGCTGAAGGGGTAGTTTCTTAAGACCAGCGCTCCCTATCCCACTTACACTCCCTCTAGTTGAGAACCAGAAGTGAACTCAAGGGGAAAAAAGGAAAGAAAATAGGGAAATACATCAAGACAAGGGAGAGGGGGGAAAGGAAAAGACATTGAACAATAGAGGAAGAAACAAGGAGAGGAAAATGGGCATAAACATGACTGAAAGGAGGAGCACATGTACCACATGTAAAACAATTGATGGGCAGTGTCACCCCTCATGGGAAAGGGCCAAAACTGGCCCAGCAGCTCCCAGTCTTCATTGCCCACCTCAACTCACCGGATCAATCTCAGGCAACACGGCCACAACGTGTCTGCCCAGCATCTCCCCCGCCTTCCTGAAGATATAACGGGAAAGGGGATCTCCTTGCTGAGCACCTGGCGTGGGGAAGAGGGAAGGGATTGGTGAGTTCCTAGGAAGCCACCAGTGCCCAGGTGTCCTCACTCTCTGGTGCACGGCAGCCAGAGAGAAGGTTGAGGGCCTTGAGCTGAGGCAAACAGCTAGGTCTCAATCAGGAATAGATGCCCACCTCAAAGCATGTGGGTAAAAGTAAGTCTCCACAGCTGCCACTCTACCCTTACCTCCCCCACCCCCACCAGGCACTTCTACCCTAGCAGGGGTGTCCTGTATGGAGGTGGCTTGTTCCATGCACTTGAGAAGGGAAACTCCCCCACCAGTGCAGCACACTGGCATCTATCTGGTTCATACACCAGCTTACACAGGGTTACTGAGTTCTGCCCTTGAGGGTCTAGGGACTCAGGGCCATACTTGAGCACCTAGCTGGTGTTCCTGTTGGGGACCCCTGTCCACCTTCAACAATCTGCTGTTGGTCAGCCCCTTCCCAGCTCTGCTCTGAAGGGGCCTCAGTCCAGGAGGACTTAAAAGGACCCTCCAATGCCCTGAGTCTGCAAGAATCCAAATGAAGGGAGTATGGGCCATACAGTGGAGAAAGAGTAGTGTGCAATCAAGCAAGCTTTTCCTGACACCCAACCAAATATGCCTAACCTCTCCAGGATCCCCTAGTTCTTTGGGTATTATTGGTTTAAAAAAAAAAAGTTAACAGATTTGCCCAAAGGACAACTGCTTCATAGGTTTATCAGACACAGACATATAGCCCGCACAAGCCACAAGAGCTGTCAAGAAGTGGAACATAGGTAGTATAAAACAACTGTCAATACAACCTGTGTGTCCTGCTTCCACCTCAAGGCCCACCAAAACCAAGGCCCATGGTAGTAGAGAACGGAGGTCACTTGGTCAAGGGGAGATTGACCTGGCTTCCAGTCCCCTCCCTATCTGAACCTTACTCTACTACGCCACCCCCTTCCCATCTGGGAGGTCTTCGGGGAAGAAAGCCAGATAAAACCCTGCCCCACCTCCAGTACCTTCTGCAATTTTCCGGCAAAACCCAGCAAACCTGCATTTATCAAAGTCCCTATACAGATGTACAAGGAGTCCTAGCCGATCTGGCACCTGGGAGGCAGAGAAAGGCACAAGACAGTCACCAGGAGCAAAGGAAAATTGCCAGTCAGTCCACCCAAGCTGGCCTTCCTGATGTCTCTACTGTTCGAAAAGCTTGGATAATGTTTGGTGTTTTTTTTTTTTCAGCTCTAGAGAGTACAAGGATTTGCAATTTCCCATTTGAGAAAAGTTGTTTCCCCCAACAAGAACTCCATTGCTCCTTACAGGTTAGTTTGGACAGAGCACAGATCTCTGCTCACCAAAGTGTGTTCTGTAGTTCCTTGAGGTTCTCTTGAAAAGGTTTCTTTGGTCAAAGGAATATAAGGACTATTGCACATTATACCTCTCCTTAAAGATTCACAATGCACATGTGCAAGCTAAAGACTCCAAGAAGCCCTGAACCAAGAAATCTTTATGTTTCCCCTAAATTTACTTGACCACAGAAGGTCCTTCCTCCATCCCAACAAACTTACACACTAGTAACACCTGTGAAGGTCCTGAGGAACCAGTGATTCATTTCCCAGATCCATTACTAAGGTGGAAGAAGGGGGTGGCTAACTTTGAGCACCTATAGCAATGTAATAATAAGCATGTTATACAGACTATCTCATTTACTCTTTGTAATGACCTTATAATAATGACCAAAGGATAAGAGAGGGAATGTTGGACATATCACTGTGGGTTAGAACCAATTTGCTGAGTCAGGATACCTTAACTCCCCTTCCTACAGCAGCTGCTAGAGGAGGTGATTTCTCTCCCTGTTCCTCAGCTTGGCCCAGGCCAGTTGACTATAATCATCAAGCCCTGAGTCTTGAGAATACAGGTCCTACTTCCTAACATTTCTAATCTCCTTCCCTGGCCCCAGCCCCAACTCACCTAAGTAACCCTCATTCAGAGAGATGTCCATCACATAAACATTCACTTCCTTCTCCCCTTCCCACCTTTTACTTCTGGCTCATATCAGAAAGCTGTTTCCAAACCCACTACAAATAATCATGGCTCAGAGAAGAGAGAAAGTCAATCCCCTATACCCTGGGTAGGAGGCTGCACCTCCCTAAGAACTCTCCCCGTCCACCTCCTAGTTGGCTCTCCTCCCTGACCGTTACAGGCCAGAAGCAGCTAACTGCCTAACACATCTGTTCAGACTTTGGCTGCTGTCTCTGTGTCTATGAGCACTGCTTCCTGATTTTACTCTGCAATTTTCACTCCAGCTTAGAATGTCATCTGCCTTCACCTCCCAGCAGGGTCCAGCTGCCCAAGAATAAAATCTGGCTAACCATTTGTCCCCAGCCTGCCTCGCCCTCATCCCTGATACCCTCCTGGCATGCACCACCTGTATCATTCTGAATCTTGTCCTCACCTGACTTCTCCAGCCTCCAGCTCTGACCCATGACTCACCCCAACTTTCCTTTAGCTCACCCGGTCTCTCCCCTGCATTCATGGCTGCTCAGTCTCCCACCGCCCTATCCCAGGTGTGCATGTTTATTGGGGGCAGGAGGGAAATACCTGGAAATAGCTGAACATGGCCTGTTTGACATAGCCAATGTCATGAGGAGCTGCCTCTAGGTTGTCGATGGAATCAAACACTATTTTCACTGCTTGGTGTGCAATCCAGTAGGCTGTGGAGAGGAGAGAAAGCTAGGAGATGGGGCAATTTCCCTGAGCTCACATGGAAGAAAACTCAGACCTAGACAGGGTTAGTGATCACCTTGTATATTACAGCAAATTAGGTGTCCCAATTCCCAGCCTGCAGGCCTCGAATTAAACTGTATCTGACTGATCCACATAAGGGAAAGCTGGAGGGGGAAGACAGAACAGGTGACGCTATGTCACACCGGCTGCTACCCAAAACTAAAGACAAGGTCAGTCAGTTGTCACACAAATCACTGGATCACTGATGAACTGGACCCCAAGGACTCCTATGAAAACGTACATGTGCTGCCTATAGAGGTGACAACAGGAAAAGCTTCTATACCCCTTTCCCACCAGCAGACTCGTGCAGCATCTCCTGGCTTCTACTGCCTTAACCTTCAGAGTGTCAGTTCCTCCCCAGGGCCCCAGAAGTCAACTCAGGTGGTCAGCAGGTATTATGCTGAGGCATGAACCTGAATCCTGGGTGCAAATCACTGCTGAAGAGCAAGGCCAGCCACTTGTCCAGCATTTGCATCTCTATGATCTCTCAGTCATTATTTTGTACTCAGGACCATCAGATTCAGGAACTGTCCCCAGAAATTTCCAAGAAGTCAGCAGGCTGAGGGCAAGGGAGAGAAGATGGAGAGCTGCAGAAAGGGAAGGGTCCAGGACCCTGAGCCAGGCCCTGTCGGCATGAGCTCACCTGAGCCCTCGTCCCCCATCATGTGGCCCCAGCCGCCGCAGCCACTCTCAGAGCCATCGGGGTTGATGAGCCTGCAGTTGGAGCCTGTCCCAGAGATGAGCACGATCCCACCTGGGGAAAGGGCACAGGAGGCTCAGTGTGCCCTGCACAGGTGAGCACACAGCTTCCGAGGACAGGACAGAAACCCACCCCGGATCAAGGAATCACCACCCAGCCTCGCAGAGAAAATTGAGCTAGCTAGTGTCCTGCTGAAGGTAGGGGGTCTGGCTCTCAGAGAAACTCCGATCACATACACCCCGCCTCTGGGGGAAAGAGAGGAATATGAGCCTACGTCTCCTTGCCCAGTCAGCCTTCAAGTGACTGCCTGCTTTACTGGATACCCAGTAGGTGCCATGGATGGTACTAGGCCCTATTCAGTGATACTCAATACTCTAAACCACCTTATCAATACAATTACCCCCATTTCATAGATAAGGAAATTGAAACTGAGAGTTCTGTAACTTCTCCAAGACGATGCAGCTGGGAAAACAGGAACTGATATTCAAATGCCAATCTTGTGATACCAATGCTTTGTACACTCCAATCAGTGCTCCTCCCACTTGCTTCTCAGCACTTAATGCCTTCCTCAGTCAGCCTCAAGACCTCCTTCCTTTGGGATGGAACCTTAAGTCTGACTCCACTCCTTGCTTCTCACTAAGATGCCCCCTTGCCCTCCCTACTGTCCAGTCCTTACTCTGGCAGGGACTTAAGCTAACTAAAAAGGGTGGGGGGGCGGGGTTGATGGAGGTTGACTTCCAGATATTTGCAAGACAAGTTCTGCAAGGTACATCTAAGGAGCTTTCCCAAGAAAAACAGTTCTCAACCTCACCCCTCCCTCCACCTCCTCACCATCCGGGGTGGCTGTGGCGATGGAGCCAGCGGCGTCGGTGGTGATTAAGTAGCTTTCACTCAGGTAGGGAAATTGGTCCCTCAGCTCCTCCATCAGGATCCTCACCGCGTCCTCCTGCTCCCCACCGCTCAGGGATAGGCCCTAAGCCAGCGGGGAGGTGAGCAAGCGAGCAGGGCCTCAGACCCAGCTCCTTTCTCCACCCCCGCCCCTCCTGCTGTCTGCCCCCTGCTCTCTACATCTGGGCCCTGCTTATCCAGCCCCAGTCCTCCTTTTACCCCACGTGATGACCCTCGGAAGGCTGTGGCTGTAAAAAGCTGGGCTGGAAACTGACAGAGTTTCAACAATGCCAAGTTTCGGACTTAGGACACCAACAGTGCCATTATCAGAAAAATTAGGCAGAGGAGCACATTGAAGAGAGAGAAGCTTGGCCTGGAATAAACGGGGTTTGGCTGTGCCTGCAGAACATCTCACTGAGGCCATGTCCAGGGAGTAGCCAGAGCTACAACAACGTGGAAGAAAGGCCTGAGCTGGGAGTAACAGTGAGCATTTTAATGAGTGCTTATGGGTCAGGGTCTCTGCTAATCACTTCAGGATGTGAAATGTCATTTTACTGTGCCAGCAACTCTGAGGTAGCTACTGTTATCTGCACTTTCCAAAGGAGGAAACTGAGGTTTAGAAAAGGTATGTAATCTGCTTAGGGTCACACAGATATTGACTGACAAACCAAGATTTAAGTGACTTTCCAAAGCTCTGTGCTTTTCCAATTGCTGTGACCCGCAGGTGACAATTGAAGCCACAAGGATAGACAGATCATGTAAGTTTCTAGACCAGAGACCATGCCCCCAAGGTCTTTCCCTCTGCAGTGAAAGTCTTCAGACTCATTTAGTTCAAACTTGCTTTTTCCATGTTGCTGTAACTTAATTCCCAGCCTCTACCCCAGACTCACCAAGCTTCGTAGAGGTACCAGAGGATCGACCCCTGCTTTCCGTTTGGCCCTGTTCACCATCTCGTTGATCCTCTCCACACACTTGTCTGTCCCGATCAGCTAGCCCAATCAAGGGAATGAGGAGTTACAAAGGCCTGCACCACCTTTGCTACCCCTACAGACTGCTATATGAGCCCCAAGCCACCACCTCAACAGGATCACAGCATATAAAACCACAACCAAGCCCCCTGGTCCCCTCATTGTGGCCTTTACCCAGTGGTTTGTGCTGAGTCCATCCGCTTCTGCCAGGATCTGCCCATCCTCTGAGAGTAAAAGGACCTTGGACCGTGTTCCTCCCCTACAGAACACAAGGGGGCACTCAGTCTTGCTCAGAAAAACCTGAAGGAGAGCTAAGCTTGTGCAATCCTTGTCACAGAGCCCAGTGTGGCAGAGCCTGTTTCAGCAAACCCAGTCGCCATTCCCAAACCCACCTCTGTGGTTCAGTGTTTGCTGTGCTGGTGGACAGCTTCCCTTAGGGATGTCCTACTTATCCTGCAAGGCCCTACGTATACATCAGCTAGTCCCTGAAACCTCTGATGTGTGGTCCACCCACATAGCAGCATTAGTTAACCCTCAGTGCCCCAAAAACTTTTAAGGATTCCTCTCTATTAAGAGTGTATTTAGTTGTTTTCCTGTCTACAAGCTCCAGATTATTTATCCATCTCAGGAGTAGCACAGGCTACACTCAGTAAATGTGATTAAAGAGAATGGCGTCTCTCTCTGCTTCTCACAAAAGCGAAAGGCTGCCTTTCAAGATCCAGTTCCAGCTGCCAAGGTCTCCAAGACACTCTTGTGAGAAACACTGACCAGATGGCAGGGAGACTTTATATCCACTTAAGCAACTAAACAGTCAAATGCTTACTACTGGGGAAACCGGTAGTTTGGAGGGAGGTCTGTGGTGGTGTGATGAATGTTTCTTTACTGATCAGTACTTTTAGTAATAATCAGAAGAGGGCACTGAAAACCTGATGACCAAACTGAAAAATGGCAAGTTTCAAGGGTTAGTTAATGCATGAGATTCAACACCACAGACCTACATACATATAACAGGGATGAATGCAGACTCCTGTACTTAATTGTTTTTTTTAAAGGGCAATAGTTACAAGATGGGGAGATGAACCTTAACAATGCATGTGAAAAAAAGACGGTGGGGTCCGTGAGTCAGCAGTGAGATGTGGCTGCCATAGAAGTAATCCAATCTCAGTTTCAAAAGTGCCCTGGCTGAGGCAGCAGCAACCTCTAATATGCCCTGATTTGACAAACCCAGATTCATAGACCGTTGTCACTGGCAGGGGACTTGGTAATCATCTTCATCTCTCCTCTCACTTTATACACATGTGGTAACCGAAGCCTATGCGCCGAGCAAAAGTCTTGCCGTATTCATACCGAGGGGAAGAGCTACTACAAAAAGTCCAGTAGACAAGCTCTTCGCAGGGAAAATGAAAGAATGACTGGGTTCTACCTAGGGTGAGAAGCCTGGAGTGCTGACAAGAATGAAAGGGTTTCAGGGATCGGGACGGGCTCGAAGCTGCTCCAGCTCCCAGATACCCTCCAGCAAAGACCTTTGTCCCGGCTTCCACCACACTCCCTTTCCCCACCCTCCAGTCCAGCAACTTCACACCTGACACCTGTTCTACAAAACTCTCTGGGGTCAGGAATGGAGAAAAGGAGCATCTCCAGCGGGGAACAGAGGAGCGGGTCGTTCTTGGGGAAAAGGGGCGTGGTTCCGCTGTGAAACACAAAGGACCCCCCTGGGGTGTGGCCGTGGCGCACACAGAGCCCCTGCAAGGCACACATCCGCGCGCGCAGAGGCACCGTGCGCGTGCACAGAACCCTGCTCCGTAAGGCCCCGCAGCCCAAAAGCCCGAAGTGACCGGACTCGGAGGCAGGAGGCCACCAGCCTGCCCACGACCTTCTTTCTACCCGCCCTCGGACAGGGGTAGGCCCAAGCCGCTTCCAGGACGCCCCTCCCGGACTCCCTCAGTCGGGCCGGACTCACCCCTCTACACCCCCGTAGAGCGCGGCCATTCTGATGCTACCGCTGCCGCTGATGCCGCCGCAAGGTTCCCTCCCGCTGGTGCTACCCTCCCTCCCGCCCTACCACTCGGCACCGCCCCGCGTCACGTGAACGGCGGCGCGGACCAGCTGACTCCGAGTGCGCGCGCGCGGGGGGCGTGGCATGGCTCAGCGAGCAGCTGCTTGCCCCAGGCTGTTAGAGCTGGGGCGGTCTCCAGGACTGGATGACTGCTCCCGTCAGCGGCCACTCGGAGCTCCGCCAGTCCTTCCCCACCTCCTGGCCCCTGTTTCCGGAGGTAGACACCAGATCCGGAGCGGAGGTGCCAGAAACGGGTGTCTGTCACAGACCTGCTGAACACGTTCCCCGTGCTGCCCGCCCCTCAGCACCCGGAAGTTGCTGGTAGCCTGGCCTAGCGCGTGCGCACTGCTTTTGAGCCACGTAGACTGTTAAAAGAGATATGCAAACACCCCTCTCGAGGTTTTGGGGTGGGGTGCGTACATAAGCCAGGGGCGTCGCAGAACCTCAAAAAATTGTTGTAACGTTCAACCCAGTACCTACCTGGCTATGGGAAAAGTCACACGTGCACGCAAATGCCCACGCAGACTTTCTTTACGCCGCACTATGGCCAGGAGTGTAGAGAAGCGGGCTGGGGAAGGAGAAAAGCCCTGGGGACTGCCCTTGTCCTTGGCCCAGAGAAGGGGTGTTTAGCTTTTTTTACCCACTCAGTTTAGTTTGGTGGGGGGGAGGTTTGAGGAAAAGAGTGAAGACAGAGAATATGTAAACGAGTCATTTTAACCAAGCTGTATAATTATTAATATTACGAAGGTTGAGGCATAAGAAAAGAGTTCGTTCTTATTCTAACTGCCCTGGGAACTGAAACTTTTTTGAATTTTGGAGTCCTGTATTAATGCCTGGATATACATCTGGACTCTCAGGTAACCGTCTAATGACCTCCTGAAGAACTCGCATGCATATCCACCCGACTTCGATTATCCAGACCAATGGGTGTGACCAGACCTCCTGACACTCATTTTCTACGCCACCTGGCATCCAGCATCCTGACTGCCTGACATCTGTCTGATAACCGTCCTGGACCAATCCTAGGGCTAAGAATGCAGGACTGATAATTTTCAAGAATATATTTTTTACTGTAAGAACTTTTGACTTTTCTTCTTTGGAACGCTTCTGGGCTTTTGCCCACGTTCCAGGTTTGCAAACTCCAAGACCCTTGAATAAATCTCTATAATTTATTTCTAGCAAAGCCTCCAGGCTCTTTTTGAGTTGATTTGACAAGGTATTTGTGGAAACTAGACTACCAGGCAAGCTAGCATATACAACTTTACAAGCCTTTTTAATTGCCCTCTGGCCACCACCCTGCCTAGGAGAAAACAACTAGCCAGGTCTGGAAGTCAAGCTGGGGCTTCTGCTGGTGGTTCTGGGTTAGTGATGGGGCAGCTTCACTGGTCAGGAAGATAGTCAGCTGCCCTTGGCCTCTCTTTGGAAACATTAGCCTAGGGACTAGTCCTTCACAGGGCAGTTCTCAAGATGGCCTGTTCCCTGTTCTGTCCACCACCCCATACCCCTATGTGTCTGCTATCTTCTTATAGAGAAATCCTGCCCTAGGAACCTCTTTTCCTGATAGCCATCTGGGTCTGGTTATGCTTTGGTGTAAACATTTGGCATGTATATGTTTTTTAAACTAGAAGAGAGGAGTCTTTGCTTCATTTCTCATTTATTTGGAATGCTGAAACACTTCAATGTCACCCCAAAGAGTAATTAAAAAGTTAAGTCACTACATCATAGAACATATCAGAGAAAGAAGTAAGATTTTTTTAACACCCACTTACATCATTTACATCCATAGCACATCAGAGCTGAGGGTGCTTGATCCAGCACACATACATTTTTAGAATAATGGTGCCAACAGATTATGGGGGCATTAAACTGACCATGATCTTTTAAGGCAAGAGATTGTAGGTGGATTTTGAAAGAACCGTGCCTTTATATGCACTAGTGCAACGAGTCTTGAGACATGTATGGATGGTAACATTCAAGTTTCCTTTTCTGTTGCTTGTTTAGAAAAGGAAGCAAAAGAGGAAGTGTCAGCCTTGAACACAAGGATTGAGTTCACCATTTACTAGCTGATAACTTAAGGCAAATTATACATAATTGCTGCTACTTCTGCTCATCTCCAAAATGGACATGGTAAATATCTGCCTAGTCAGCCCAAGATGGGATTTAAATATCAAGAGTTTTGGAAACTATTAAGCACTACAAAGATCTTTAATTTTTACATACTTTCTTAATTAGCGTGTGCTGTCCAGCACAGCAGCCATGTGTGCCTACGAAAGCACTTGAAACTTGGCTAGTCCAAATGAGATGTGCTGTACATGTAAAATACAGGATTTCAAAGATGTGGTGCCAACAGAGACTGTAAAAACAGCAGCAATAATTTTATATGAATTACATATTGAAATGATAATACTCTAGAGATAGTGGGTTAAAATTGTATATTATTAAAATTAATTTTGCCAGGCCGATCTTATCTCTTTTAAGTATACTACTAGAAAATTTTAGATTATACATGTGATGCATATTTGTGGTTCACACATTTCTATTGTACAGTGGTGCTCTATGCCTTGTCTCCTATCCATCCAGACCAGAATATTTTAGAGTCACTGAGTGCCTGTTTATAACATAGGTAATGGCATAGGACAGATTTAACAAAGAAATGTCACTAAAAGATCAATAATAATACTGTGATATACACTATAATCCTCTTTTATATACTTATATCTCATTTGATTGTTCTAACAACACTATGAGTATAACAGAGATTTCTAACTACATATTACAAGTGAGGAAACAAAGGCTCTGACATCAAAGTAATTAGCCAAGGCTCACACAGGTAATAGTTGTTGCTGGTTACGGGTTTGAGTAGTTACTTAATGGGAAAAAAATAAACCTGTTGCCATGCAGACTAGTGTTAACCTCTATATAGCCTTGTAAGAGTTTAATGCCCCCTTTGCACCTGGCGTGCAGCATCCCAGCAGCTGCTCCTGTGTTGCTCACGAAGTTAGGAAAGTCCTTTAAGAGTCTAGAAGTGAAAGTCATGTTCTCTGTCTTCTCTACTTTGTCCTCATGGCGCCAGGGAGGCCATCTTTCCATGGTGGGTAGGGGAACGGGTAAGAGGCACAATGGAAAAACACTTCCCTTCCAAATCTGCTTATGGTTTTGGAGCCGAGGACTTCAGCGGGATATGTGGACTTGGTTCATGAGAGCACGACCACATCTGTTTTTACTCATCATTGTATTTCCAGGGCTAACTTCAGTATGGGGCATATGACAGAAGGTCCACAAATAATTTTGAGAGTGCTTATAAACTATAAAGCACTGTACCACAAACACAAGAGGTAGTAAATGCCCCACTGTGAACTAAAGAAGATAGCTAGCAGACTTTGTATCAGAAATGATTTGCTGCCCAGACCAGGGAGCGAAAGATGTTTGAAGAAAACAGAATTGAAAAATTAAACTGGGGAAGCAGGATTTGGAAAAGTGGTTAGTTTACCTCAAACGGATCTAGCCGTAGTCTGACCTGCGTGGGGAAGTTGCCAGTACATGTACGACCTCAGTGCTGTGCTTTAGGATAATTAATCTGGCAGGTTTATTATAGCAAGACAAATGGGAGGAAAGTGCCTGGAACAGGGAGACATTTAGAAAGCTGGGGCAAGGGCCCAGGCAAGAAATAAACAAGGAAGTAATAAGGGACAGGGAAGAGCAGGAGTCATGGGAAGGGAGCCAAGTGGAGAGTCACGTTGACCTCTTGCTCTGTTGATCTGGGATGAGGGCAGAGACCGGCTGGAGTTGGCTTCCCCACAATTAAAGAGGCAGGAGTGAGGGGCTGTCTTACTAAGTTAAAGGGTAGAGTGGGTTTCTGGGGCTGGTGATTGGCAAGGGAAGGGCTTTCCCAGACCTGCAGGACTGCCCAGAGTAACCCAGAAAGGGCAGGAGTTGCATGGGGGCCCCAGAGTCTAGAAGCAGCTATAGATCATTGACTGTAAACAGTCTGCCCTTCAAGTCTCCTCTGCCTTGAGCCAAAGTGGTTCTGAAAGGTGTGCAGCCTTATGCAAGCAACCCCAGAAAATCAGGTTGGTTTATTTCCTCTTCCTGAGCGTGTAGGTGTCTGTGTGTGCATTTATCGATATATGCATGTTTTGGCTTGCATCGATTTACATGTAGATGTACATGTGTTTATACATTTGAACTTGTCTTTGTACATTTCTAAGTAATTAAATGTGTCTACAAGTGTATGTATTTGAAATAATATTTTTGCGCATCTTTCTGTACTAGTGTATGTACAGAATTAGAATTTAGAATTTCAATTCTGGGCACACTTGAGCAGATGCACAGATGTATAAATGTAACTTTGCGGCATTGTGCCAGAGCTGGCTTACATTAGCTCACCTTTGTCAGCATCTTTCTAACATCCATTCAGAGATGTCAGGTTGGTAGCTCAAAACTGCCATGGTGGGAGTATTTACAACACAGAAATCATCAACTGCTACAAATCAGGTTGTTGACTGTTTTTGCAGAAAGCTGACTGTTAAACATGTACCAGCACACACTGGGCAGATGTTGTACGGATGTGAGAAGGGCCATGGTTGTGTCTATCCGTGTAGAAGTACAATATGAAAGTGAATACCTGTGTAGCAAGTCCAATTTTTTATAGACCACAAACTCAGGGTGCAAAAAGGCAATGATTTTCTTACAACTAAACTGAATTCCTGTCTCAATCCCCCACTCCTGGTCTAATCACTTATAGATGAATTCAGTCATTTCAGGTTCCAACTTAGATTGAACACACCCTCCTCTTGCCTCCCAGGTTTGCGTCTGAGGGCGAAGGTTAAACAGCCCTGCAGCACTGGGGAGGGGCGGCTCCAGGCAATTGCTGAGACGGGCAGTTTTCCCATCAGGGCCTTCACTCATCTGCTTCCAGGCTCCTGACATCTCTTGAGAGTCCCTAGGGCCCATAAAACCTCCAGTGGCTCAGTCCACACTGCCATTTGGGGAACCTGTGCCCTTCTCAAGTATTGGGGAAAGGCAATTATGTTTCCTTCCTTCCAGGCTCCTGGACTCACCCTCCAGGCTGTTGTCTCCAGGAATCTGAAAAAAAGGATAAGGAGCATCACATAACCAATTACATAACACCGTATAGACAAACTGTATACTGATTTTATAAAAGCCAAAATTCCCAGAGTTCAGAGGCCTCAGAGAGGACCAAGCTGGGGTTTGAATCCAGTTCTCCTTGACTCTAAAACCTTTCCACCCTTTCAGAACACACCAAGTCTCTGTGGATTACAGGCACTTGGCACATGCTTTTGGTAATGATGGGTTAGACCACTGGTGCTCAGATAATCAGAGAATTCCCAATTCTACCACCTGTCACCTCTGCCAACACTGTGGTACAGCAAGAAACCCAGAAATGAGTGCATGAAGGGAGGGCAGTGAGGCTGAGCCTCCTCTAAGAAGTCTGTGACACATAAAGCCAGCAGGATACATTTCACGGACTTCCACTGCCAAGTGTGTCCCATTTTATATCACAGTTTGTTCTTTGGTGCCTAGCTAGAGCCGAGGACAGATTACTTCCTGAGCGACCAACATTCTATATCTCAGGAGAGAGGGGCAAAGGACTCAGGGTAGGGTGGGTTCTGCAGACCAGACCCAAGTTCAGCGGCTTCCAGAACAGGCTTCCTCTGAAAGTGGCCCTGAGAAGTCCCCCATAAGTGTGGGGTGGGGAGCTGGGGTGGGGGTGAGATGGGGGTGAGGGGACAGAGGTGTAGAGAGGGAGCCTCATCTCTCCCAGACTCCTGTCTTTCCCATTAGCAAATTTGGGAAACCCAGAGTCCCCCTTTCATAAAATTACATTCCTTTTTTAAAAATAAGTAATTGTAGTTTTTATTGAGACAGTTGCAGATTCACGTGAAGTTGTAAGAAATACTGTAGAGAGACGTGGCTGCTGTGGCTCAGTGGATTGAGCACCGGCCTGTGAACCAAAAAGTCACCAGTTGGATTCCCAGTCAGGGCACAGGCCTAGGTTGTGAGCCAGGTCCCCAGTAGGGAACATGCGAGAGGCAACCATGCATTAATGTTTCTCTCTCTTTCTCCCTGCCTTCCACTCTGTCTAAAAATAAATAAATAAAATCTTAAGGAAAGAAAGGAAATATTGCAGAGAGATCACATTTTCCTCCAATATCACAACTCAGATATTGACATAGACACAATCCATCAATCTTTCCAATTTCCCCCTGTTTTACCTGTACCCATTTTCACAAGTGTGTGCGTTTGTGTGTGTGTGTGCATGTGCGCATGTGTGTATAGTCCTGTACAGTTTTATTATATGTGTAGGTCTGGGTATCCACCACCTCAGTCATGATACAGAACAGTCACATATCCACACGGATCCCTCAAGTTGCCCTTGTAAACCCACACTCCCTCCCTCTCCCCACCCCACCCCTGACCCCTGGCAACCACTAATTTGTTCTCCATTCACAAAATTTTGTCATTTCAAGAATGCGATGCAAATGGAACTACATAGCATGCACCCTTTTTTCAGCAGCATAATTCCCTGGAGTTTCATCAAAGTTGTGGCATGTCTTAAAGTCACTTTTCATTTCTGAGTAGTATTCCATGATGTGAATATAGTGTATTTCTTTCTAGTAAAATATTTCACACTACAAAAATCTATGTAATGTACATAAAGGTTATAATGTTGTGGCTTCTTCTCTCCGAACGCTGGAGCCTCACAGAAAAACCTGAGAAATAAGAAGAAACTTGGGCCCGGGTCAGGTTGCTCAGTTGGTTGGAGTGTCCTGTGCACCAAAAGGTTTTGGGTTCGATCCCTGGTTGGAGCACACATGGGAGGCAACCGATAGATGTTTCTCTCTCTCTCTCTCTCCCCCCCCCTTCCTCCCTAATTCCTCTCTCTCTCTCTAAAATCAATAAAGCTATCCTTGGTGAGGATTTTAAAAGAGGAAGAAACTCCATGGCACCAACCTTCGAGTCCTTGCAGATAAGTATCCTTCCACAGGCCTGGAGGGACTATCCACTGGGAAAGGGGCCGATGAGAATCCAGCATCCTGGGCCTGCGGGGTGGGGACCCTAAGGAGAGAGGAGGTACATCATGCCTTAGATCAGACAAGTGCCTGCCTAGGCTAGGGCCTCACTTTTATGCTCAGACCTCTGGTGGGGAGGAGCTGGAGCAGATGGCTGCTACTAGGGGCTGGGCAGGGACTCCTCTCAGAGCAGGTCACCACCTGCTCCAGCACCAGCTGCTACCCAGGGAAGGGACAAGTACAAGGGCAGTTCCAGAATCACATAGGTCTCTTCCAGGAGGACTCCTGGAAAAGGTGGGAATCCAGGACAGACACCTCTGGGGCTTTCTCTCCTGGAGCTGAGGCTGCTTAGGACCCCCTCAGCAAGCATTACATGTCTGCCTTTAGGCATATGGTAAGCAGCCCAAGCCTTGGATTGGGTCGGGGCCTCTGGGAGAGGCCGTTCTAAAAGAAGGGACAGTCCCTGGAGCCTGGGGAAGGGAGGGGAGAAAGGGAAGCAGAAGCTGGGAAATTTGCTCCAGGGCAGGCAGCTGTCCCCCGAGGCACTGCCACTTTGTACCAAGTACCTAAAAGACACCCCTACCTCCTGAGCTCTCTCCTCCTACAGTGTTGAGGGTTTGTGGCCCAACTTATCCATTCCAGCAGCCTCAGCTGCATTTTTGTGTGAGAGAGGACCTGCCACCGCTGGGCCTGACTCTCTCAGGACCCTCCTAAGGCTGAGCCCTCACTGAAACCCAGGAGTGGGGAGGTGGGAGAGAGGGGCTGGGAGCAGCACCCAGTGCACCAGCCTCTGAGCATCTCCACATGGGGCTTGACCAGGCTGGGGTGGGCACACAGGGGTCTCACTGCCTGGCTGGGAGGCAAGGTGTTAGCTCCGGGCAAGTTCACTAAGACGCCCAGAAGTCATGAGGAGGCAGAAAATGAGTACAATGAGGACAGGACTCTGGGCACGAACAGAAGACCAGGGAAGACAGGGGTTAGAATGGGCTGGAGCACTCAGGTAGGCTCCCTGGAGGAGAGGTGTTCAGTGGGTCTTGAAAGACTGGTAGGAACTGGATGAGCAGAAAGGAGGGGCAGGAAGGGCCTGTGAGCGAGGCCAGGGTTGGGGGAGGGGTGTGTGTGCAGGGCAGGGGGCCAGATGAACAGGGTTCTTTAAGGTTCCAGAGCCATAACTCAGAGCGTCTTGCATGGGCGTGGGAGACTGGGCCACACAGCTTTCCTTCCATTCTCTACCTGCTTAGGAAACCTGGCTCCTGCTGGGCAGGAGATAGGGCAGAAGGGAGAGGCAGGGCTGGCCAGGAGCTTAATCAGTTAAAGCAGCGCCCCCCACCATAGGGTGCCCCATAGGTCTTAAGGGCTCCTTGGGCTCCTTGGAGCCCATCCCTGCTGTTTCAGTCCCTGCTAGGAAATAGCAAAACCAGTGTCCTGGTTCGTTCAGGACTGAGGGAGTTCCTGGCATCCAGGATTTTTGGTTGTAAAAATGGATTGAGTTTGTCACCCTATGGAAAACTCACTTCTAGAGAAGGGTCCTAGAGCACATATGAGGAAGTCATCGAAATGATCCGTGACAAATAATATAACATAAATGTCCTCAGGAGAAGAGATGTACAGTTTTCAGTTCTATGAAATTGTCTTCCAGTAATTCAAGAGAGCAGGATTTATATGTGATGGCAAAGGACAGAACAAAGTATTGCTCTACAGGTCGATGCAGCAGTGTTTTTTATGGGGTGTTCCCTCAGGAGATGTTAATCGGCACTTCCAGAACAAAGGGACCCTTGGGAACACCGAGTCCTCTCCAACCCACCCCCGTCCCACCCTAGTCTCGGAAGTCCTGCTGCCTGCCAGCACACTCAGCCTCACAAAAGCCCCAAAGGGGAGAAACCTGTTTTGTCCTGTTGACTGGCACCATAAACAAGGTTATTTGCACAGAGAGAGTCTATCTCTCAAGAAATATTAAGTCCCAAATAGACCTCCCCACCAACCTGTGCCCCACTCACCTGTGCCCCCCACCCTCTCCCCCTCCACCCAGCACACACACTCAACAAATTTTCTCTAAAATCCAGTTTGGAAAACTCTGAAAGAGAATATAGATCTGCAGGGTCACCCACCTTATTGTCCTAAAGACCCTATACTAACTCAATAATCCCAAGGGCAGACTCTAAGAATGACCCAGCTGGAAGTGTAATTTTTACACTTGCTCAATTTCTCTCTCTCTCTTTTTTTTTCTTTCTTTTTTAAATAATCCACTGGCTTTTAAGTGCTGGACTTCCCAACATTCCAAGATACCTCACCCTAGGGCCTCAGGCCCGGTCTTGGTTTCCCTCTGGGTTGGAACCACCAGCAGCCTTGGACCATTCTGTGCACCCTGCTCATTTCTGCTGGAGGCTCAAGCCTGGGAAAGGTGGACAAAGCCCGTGCCTCACAGAGAGGAAGGGGGGGCTGGCCCTCTGCCCCTCCTTCTCCCCCCTCCCTCCTTTCCTGGAGCAGCCAGAGGCAGCCTTTTCTGGCCTCCAAGGAGGAAGAACAAGGTGGCTTTCAGCTCTCCAGACCCATAGCAGGTGCCAGACCAGGCCAGGGGATGTTTCCCAGAGCCTCTCTGGGCCTTCCCCAGCATCCTGCCTCCCTCTGAAGGGTGGAACATATCAAAGGAGGCTAGGGGAGTGGTTGAGCAGATGGATGTTTTGTAGTCATGCACCCCCCCGCTGGGCCACTGGGGGAAGAAGGGCGGGGGAGACATGCTGCGCCCAAATCTGCCCTGACCTCTGCGGTACCCTGAATGGGGCAGTTGGGACAAGAATGCAGCCATGGGTTGTGAGAACAGGCCAGAGCAGCAGTGGGGGAGCCTCCTGGAGGAGGCAGGATTTGAGGGTGGCTTGGAGAGTGGGAAATATTCCAGTCCCATACTGCGGAGAGGCTTGGGCCCTGGCAGAACTGTGAAGGGGTACAGGTTAGGCTCTGGAGGCATGAAAAGTGAGAGCAAGGGAGGCAACCCCCTACAGGAAGCCAGGGCTTGAGCTTTCCTGTGGCCCAGGCACTGCCCCACTCTCTACCCTCAAGCCGCACTGGAAAAAAAGTCAGATAAACCAGCACCCACTGAGGATCCCACTTGGCTGAGGAAAAGCCACTTAACCTTCCCCAGAACACTAATATCTCAGATATGAGTGTGTGGTGGCAACCAGCTGGGGGAGCTGCCTCAACTCTGAGAGCAATCTGCTGAAACTGCCTGGAAATGGGGCATTGAGGGCATGACAACATTACGCTTAGAGCCCTGGCCAATAGTGTAAGCAAGGATTGATTGTAATATTCCAGTAGGTGGTGTTTCCTCTTCCCACCCTTCAGGACCTCCTCACCCCCAAATTACGAGATGTGCACTTTAAGAGAAACCCTGAATGAGCAAGGGTTGACCTAGAGGACTCTCCTTCTAATAGTGGCATTTCAGGCACTGTAACGGGTATGTCTGGGCGAGGGGCCTTCTTCATACCCTGGTTATCACACCGTATCTCTTGGGTAAATGCCCACCCCAGGGCCAGCCCTGTTTCCTGAGCTATCTCTGCTTTCTCCCGAGAGTGAGTGGGGCAGGGACCACCATCAGAGGGGTTCGCTGGTACGCTCCGTCCCGTGTGGCCAGGCATGTGTGGTTCAGTGGCCAGCTGAGGCCTAAGCAGAGAGGACAGCAGAGCCTTTCCTGAGACAAGTGGGAAGAAGGTATCAGCCATGGCTGACCGAGCGGTGACCCATGGCCCAACACAGAGCCAATTAGCAGCCACCACAATGGTGGTGGGCTTGCTGCAGCTTCCACAGGAAGCCCCATGTGCAGCCAGCGTGTCAGGCCGAGTTAGCACCAGGAGGGCTGAGTGGAGTCCAGCTGGAGGCTTCCTGGGTGGGAGAACATGGGTGCTAAATCTTCCCCCTGGGCTCTGGGGAGCTGGGCCAAGTGAGACACGTGAGCATATGTATCTCTGCCTGCAAGCTTGTGTGTGTGTGTGTACATATATGGGGGGCATGTGTTCACGCACATGTTCATCATTTAGGACTCACGTGTCATATGCATGTGCATGCCTACCCAGGTTTATTCAGCATGTTTAGTGCATACTTTGTATCTACTTTATGCCTATTTTGTATGTGCTAGGCATTCTGGGATCAAATAAGCCAAAGTCCCTGCCCTCATGGGGCTCTAATTCTAGTGGGAGAGAAAAAAAAAAGAAACAAATAAAGATCTACATTGACACATAGTGGGAAGTACAATGAGGAAAGGTAAAACAGGAAATGGGGTGGGGTTGCTATTTTAGAATGTGATCAGGGAGGGCCCCTCTGAGGAGGTGACCTTGACCTAAACAATGAGAAGGCAACCTGTTGAATACCAGGAGGAGAAGGGCTATAGACTGAGGGCAAGGAGTGGAGCGGGAGTGAGAGGAGCTGGAATTCTACTGTGCTGCTCGTGTGTGTGTGTGTGTGTGTGTGTGTGTGTGTGCGTGCGTGCGCGTGGTGTGGATAGGAGGAAAAGGGAGACGCCACAGCCGGAGTGACATCGGTGACCCGGACAGCAGGACGGCCCTCAGTAAGAATCCAGCCGCTCAGCTCAGCTCTGAGGGACGGCTTGACCCCTTCCCAGATCCAATCCCCCAGTCCAGCACTCAGAGGCCTGCCCTGCTAGTGCAGGGCCTGGCACCACCCCCGGGTGGGCGCCTCAGCTCCACCAGTCCAGCTGTGTCCACAAAGCATCCGGCAGCTAGAGAGGCCTCTGGGAGAGAGAACAGTGCTCTGGCAGCCAGGCTTGACCATGGAAACAGTGCCTGAGACTGGCCCTGACGCTGCATCCTAGTGGCCAGAGGCAAGGCTCCCTGCGGACGCCCTGACGTGTGGGACCTGCTGGCAGATGCTGTTGATGGGACTGCTGAGAGATGAGAGGGACAGAAGAGACCCAGGATTAGACTCCCTCTGGACTTTCCTGTGGGAGGCCTGGCATGGTGCAGCAAGCAGGGCAGGGCCTCGGGACAGCTGCGGCCCTCGACGGCCCTCGACGGCCCTCGATGCCCTGTCCGTCTCCTCTCCATCGAAGGGGCAGGCTGCAGAACCCAGTGGAAGTGCTGAAAGCCAGCTTTAGGCTTTGCCTTCCGTTTCCCAAACCACACAGCCCTGGAACAGAGAGGTTTTTAGGCTCAGGAGGGGAAGCTGAGCTGACCAGCCTCAGGAAGCCTCCAGGAGAAAGTGGGTGGATGAAAGGGATGAGTGGAAAAAACTATTGTCACCATGTCAAACCACTCAAAGTCTTCCTTCGAGTGGGAAAGATTGATCTGGGTGTTTCGGGATGAGGTCAGGGGTGACGCCTGTGTCTGGTGTCTTAGGGACCCTGGGTCTGGGGGTCTGCTTGTGCATGTGTATATTTGGTGTCTAGGTCAATCGGGCAGCTTCTCATTGCTCACGGGCCGGTGAGTGCGCCCATGTGCCTCTGTGCCTGTGTCTGTCTGCCTGTGGGCCCCTCTGTGGCCCTGCACTTGCGGGCTGTGTGGGGCCTCTCTGTGTACGTGCCTTTCTGGGTGTAAGTGCGCAGACAGCCTGAGGTTGGCCGCCTGTCAGCCTCTGAAGTCTGTAACACCCTGTCCCAGAGCCTGACCCTGAGGCTCTCGGGGGAGAAGCTGCCTATTTCACTCTCATCAAAGCTGCAGATGGAATGGAGTTGGTGAGGAGATGCTGCTGCTCTTGATCTGCACTTAGCTTTGCCTTCTCTTCACTATCCACCCCCACGCCCGCCCCCGCTGCGGTACAGCATGTCCGACTGGCCGGGAAACCAGTCCCATGCTGCTTCTGGCCTCTTATTGACCTCTGGCTGTGGTTTCAGACTCTCATTGCTGCCGCTGCCCACCCTGAAGCGGCATGGAAGGAGGTGGTGCAGAAAGGCATAGAGGTTGACTGGAACAGGCAGTATGAGGGGGCAGGCAGTTCATTTGGTGTGTTGGGCTCAGAGGTTTCAGCTTTGCGAGGAAATTAAGAAATAATCTAGTCCCCTTCCCCAATTTATTCATTCCAGCGGCCATGGCTGCAACTTTGTGTGTGTGAGAGAGAGTGCCTTCTCCATGTAACATGACTCTCTCGGGACCCTCCTAAGGCTGAGCCCTCACTGAAACCCAGGAGTGGGGAGGTGGGAGAGAGGGGCTGGGAGCAGCACCCAGTGCACCAGCCTCTGAGCATCTCCACATGGGGCTTGACCAGGCTGGGGTGGGCACACAGGGGTCTCACTGCCTGGCTGGGAGGCAAGGTGTTAGCTCCGGGCAAGTTCACTAAGACGCCCAGAAGTCATGAGGAGGCAGAAAATGAGTACAATGAGGACAGGACTCTGGGCGCAAACAGAAGACCAGGGAAGACAGGGGTTAGAATGGGCTGGAGCACTCAGGTAGGCTCCCTGGAGGAGAGGTGTTCAGTGGGTCTTGAAAGACTGGTAGGAACTGGATGAGCAGAAAGGAGGGGCAGGAAGGGCCTGTGAGCGAGGCCAGGGTTGGGGGAGGAGGGTGTGTGCAGGGCAGGGGGCCAGATGAACAGGGTTCTTCAGGGTTCCAGAGCCATAACTCAGAGTGTCTTTCATGAGGATAGAGCCGGGAAAGCTCCAGGGAGTTGCCCTTGGCTGGATAGGGGCTGGAAGGGAGGGGAGAAAGAAGGGCAGGCTGGGCAGGGATGACCACACATGCAGGCCTCTCTCTGCCAATGTCTCTGCAGCTCTACCTGATGGGGGCAAGTGGCAGTGGGTACTCAGGACTCTACTGGCTCCACGTTCTCCTGTGCTCTTCTTTCCTATAGGACAGTGGGCCCGTGCTGGCTGCCCTGTGGAAACGCTGTGCTAACAGGGGGCTGTCCTGTGCAAATGGGGCACTTGAAAAACTGTTGCTGTCTCAGTCCCAGCCCAGAGAGTCTAATTGCATCAGTCTGAGGTCATTACATCGTACAGCTAGATCGGACTCTGGGTAGGGAGCCCATGCTGCCAGCAGTGGGATGGGGCGGGGCGGGGGAGGGGGCTTGCACTTCAGGTCTGCTTGTTGAGCCCTGGGGACCTTCCCTGGGGCACTTAGGACTCTTGAGTTCCAAGAGACAGAAACTCAGTGATGCCTTGTTGAAATCAAGGGTGGGGAGGGAGCTGGGACAGGAAGGGCCTGAACTGGGATTCGAAAGGCCTAGGTCACACCCCACTCGCACACACTCAGAAGCACACCCTCTCCTCACTGCTACATATGCCCCCAGCATGGTCCTCTCAGGCCTAACAGCTTAGCTGAAGGCAATGCTGAGGCAATTGATAGAGCCATCTCAGGACTTGTCACTAGAAAGCTCTTTAACTCAGCCACCTGAGTTGGGGCCCCAAGGCATGTGAACCCTACTCTCACATCAGCCCCGGGCCTCTGTTGTCATCCACATGCTGGGCTCACAGGTTGACATCGTAATGGCTAAGTGTCACATACAAGTACTTCGTACAAGCTCATCCATCTCTTTCTCTGACTATCTTTCCAGTTCTGGGAAAGAGAATCAGTTTGACCGGTTGGGGTCAAGGACCCAACCCCCGCCAAGGGGTAGAGTATGACCTAGCAGAAATATGGCTGTAGGGGTCGGTCTTGTAGAGGTCCGTCTTATAGATAGTTCTTGCATGCCAAGCCCTGTGCTGGGCACTGGGTACACAGAAATGAGCAAACTTCCATGGCCTTGAAGAATAGGTAGGGCTTTGCTGGGTGGAATGGTGGGGCAGGGTGCAATGGGCGAGGCTGCAGAGTCGGAGCCTGAGGCAAGAATTCCAAGGAAAGAGAGAGAACTGGCCAACGCTCTGTCTCTGTGTAAACAGAGAAGGAGAATGCCAAGGCAAGAGGGATCCCAATAGGGCAAAGGGCTAAAGTGTTTTCTGCATTTGATATTTATCTTGTTTCTTCCTCTTACTGCCACCACCCACCCCTCCAATGATCAGGCTGTGGCTGATGACAGACTTTTGTTTTGTTTTTGAAAAGCAGGGCCCACTACTGTTCTAAACAAAGCAGAGGTTCTGCTGGGAAGGAAAAAGGATAAGAGGAGGTTCGGCAGCAGCCCCACAACCCACACCTGTTCGTTCTGCTTTATTGTAAGCACCTGACTCCACCACCACAGGTGCACAGGGGAGCAGGTGACAGATATGCTGCCCGTGAAGTCTGCAAAAGTGGAAGGCAACAGGCAAAAGGACTGCACAGTGTTCTATGTGAGAAATGGCTGCAAGGAGAGGACTTGCGGGGGTGGGGGGAGAGAGAGAATGTGTGTGTGTGTGTGTGTGTGTGTGTGTGTGTGAGAGAGAGAGAAAGAGAGAGAGAGAGAGAGACTGGAGAGAGAATGTGAGCGCACGCTGTGCAAGTGTTTCATGTGATGCAAGCAAAGTCCCAGGCTGCCTCCTTTCCCCCACCTTGTTCTTTCCTGTCATTCCCCAGCCTCCCCCCTCTCCTCACCCCTACTGCCCACCCTCTCACATGGTCCTTTCAGGCCTAGCAGCTTAGCTGAAGACAATGCTGAGGCAATTAATAGATCCCTTTGAGGACTTGTCACTAGAAAGCTCTTTAACTCAGCCACCTGAGTTGGGGCCCCAGGCATGTGACCGGGATAGGGGAGGGGAGCCAGGAACACCAAGGCAGCTGCTTGGGTGGGGAGCAGGGCAGAGCAGAGAAACAGACAGGGTCGCGAGGCCTAGATTAAGAGGACAAATAGAGCCCTGGCTGGCGTGGCTCAGCAGACTGAGCACCGACCTGAGAAACAAAGGGTCATTGGTTTGACTCCCAGTCAAGGCACATGCCTGGGTTGCAGGCCAGGTCCCCAGTATGGGGCATGCAAGAGGCAACCACACATTGATGTTTCTCTCCCTCTCTTTCTCACTCCCTTCCCCTCTCTCTAAAAATAAATAATTTTTTTTTTAAAAAAGGGGGGACAAAAAAATAGATTATGTGGACATTGCAGTGGTCATTGTTTTCATTGTTTGTGGTTTGTCTCTTACTAGAACTTCGCTGTGGCTAATTTTCTGCAGAACTGAGACCTGAGAGGCAAGATACCAAACAGTAAACCGGCTGACTACCATAGACTATCACAGGAAAAATTCCCCCCTAGAATGTGGGCACCTTAGAGAAGGGATACCACGTGGTAACACTGTATGTGTTAGGGGTGGAATGGAGTGGGAGGTAACATGTCCTTAAATCTTCCTACCCCAACAGTGTGCTTCTTCTGGGCTTGCGGAGCGGGCAGGGAAAGAGCTACACGGGGGAGAAGAGGATAAGGAGAAAAGAGTCTCCAGGCTTGTCTCTGCCTGTCTCTGACTTCATTGTGTCTCACACAACAACCATTGTTTGTCGCCAGGCCAGGCAGGCAGCAGAGGCCCAGATGCTGATTTGGACCCTGTCTCCAGCTGTATGTGATGTATGTTTGTGTGCCCTTGGGGGTCTGCCCTTCTGGCCCTCACTCTAAGACTGGCAGTGGGATCCGCAATTGTCTCTCAAAATTCTTATAGGCTCTGAACCCTGCCAGGCTCGGATTCTCTCCAGCTCCTCTGGCCACCGCTAGAGGGCGGCAGCCCACACAGCCAGGCCCAGAGAACTTCAGCGGTCCTCTCGGGCTTGCTCCACCCTTTTCATGCATACACCTGTGATCTTCCCAGCCCCTACGGATGCACAGGCCCCAGCCACGTGGGCCACTGGGACCACAGAACCAACTAAATGTCATCCCTGGCCTTGGGCACAGTGAAGGTATAAGTCTATGATCACAGAATGTGAGAAGGTGACCAGGGGTGGCCAAAGCCAGAATGCTGAGGTACACTCATTAGTCCCTGTAAGGATAAAGGCATGAAGAAGAAGAGCCAGGGAACAAGCAGGCTGTAGGGAGATAAAGCAGAACTGGTCAAATGGCACATGATGACTAGGCAGACAGAATTACTCTGTCAGCAAACGCAGTGGCTTTAAGAGACCAGAGGAAACCATGTGGCTCTGGAGTTAGACTTCCTAGATTCAAATCCTGGCTCCTCCAAGTACTAGTTGTGTGACCTCAGGCAAGCCTGGGTTGTGGGTTTGATTCCTGGTCGGGGAAGTTATGAGAGGCACCCAATCGATGTTTCTCTCTCACATTGCTTCTTCTCTCCCCCTCTCCCTTCCTTCCCTTCTCTCTAAATAAGTTAATTAAATAAAATAAAGGAAAAAATTAAAAAAAATAAGTGTATGTAGTTACTGAAGGCTATCAATATCCAAATCAACAAAACTTTGACTCTATAAGCCCTTTTAATCTTGAATTCCTTGAACTGAGCTTGGGAGCCCTCCTGTTCCCTCTGATCTCTCCTTCAAGGGAGGCTGGATTTGTCCCCTCTTCTGACCTCCTGCCTAAGTGTGGGTCCCAAAGAGCCTCCCTGACCCTGCCTTCCCTATATGGTACATGGAGCAGATAAGAGCCAGTAACCCTTAGTTACTTCTCAGGGCTCTCAGTAAATCATGGCTTCTCCTTTCCTGCGCTCAGAGGAAATGTGAGTTCTCAACATTGGTTCCCTAGGCCAGTCTTGGCTCTGAGACTATGGGGAAGTGGAAGTGAAAGTGCCCCGCCCTGGAGTAACAATCCAGACTCAGTCATAGGTGAATGCACGTAACTAACTTTTTGGGCCTCAAGTCTCCCTTACCTATAACTCTGGGGAGGAATGGGGGAATACTCTATATTTTCCTTCCTCTCTGGGAGGATAATGTTTAAGAAAAAGTGAGGCCAACTAAGATCTTAGTGTCCCTCCATTTACTTATGCTTTTGTGTCCCAAACACAAATTTCCCAGTAGAAAAGACCAGAGCATGAATCTCTCCTATTGGGCTAAACAGATGATAACCAGGTCACGTGATCCGAGGTTAGCAAATTTATCTGTGGGATACCACACAGTGGCTTTTCTCACGAAGGGACTAAGTACCTGCAGGAAATCTGAGGCATCCTGGCTGGTCCAGCATACCTCAAACCTTTTAACTTTAAACTTAATTTATAAGTAGGTAATACATTCACATATACTTACATAGTTTAATGTTTTATGGATATAAAAAGAAATACAGTGGAGATGTTCTCTCTCATTCTTGAACTCCACCTCTTCTCTTCCTAGGAAGCAAGCAAAATTACCATTTTCTAATGGGTCCTTCCAGAGATACCCTATATAAAGAAATACTTATGTATCTTCTTTCTCCTCATGCTTTTGCTTTTCTCAAGAGAAGATTCTCCCATATGGGTATATAAAGAATATCCTCAATTGTTTTTATGGCTCTGCTTTATAATGTACCAACATGTACTTATCCAGTTTCCCTTTAATGGACATTTAGATTGTTTTCAGTTTGTCCTAGTGCTATAATGAAGATTCCATAAATCAGTACACAGTTATTTAAAGCACCACTGCTCCTTATATATGTCCCTCAGGGACTCTAACCCAAAGCCTTGGGACCCCTTAGAAATCAGAAGATACAGAATTCAGGGATACAAACTCAAGGACTCCAGCAAGTTGGAAGGGAAAAGTCTTCCATGTTTATTTGCACTAATCTCTAAGTGAAATTTGACATTTCCTTCCATTATGAATGCAATGATTTCACAGTAGTTAGCAGTATGTGACTTTCCCATCTAATGATAGAAGATATTTTGAAATATTTACATTCACCCCTACTTTGTCATTGTGGTAGTAAAGGAAAACTGTTTCTTTACTCACAACATTTCTGACCCCAAATGTGTGCTTATCCCCCCATATCAACCCATTTTCCAACTTTCTGGACACCAACTGGGAGTCCTATAATTATATTCAATTTTGACAATAATTCCCTGGAGTTAGCATCAGATCCCACAGATTTAAAGGCTCAGTCCCACAAGACTGCCTTCACTCTACATTCCAGTCACAGTCCTGGGTCCCGGAGGTACCCACATTTCTGTCTGACTTGACTACAAATTGGAGGTTCCCACACACCCCCTCAAGTTCAATAGTTTGCTAGAATGGCTCACAGAGCTCAGAAATTCTTGCTGACATTTACCAATTTATTAAAGGAGATGAGAAAGGATAAAGCTGAATGGCCAGATGAAGAGATACGTGGGGTGAGGTAGGGAAGAATCCCGAGCACAGGAGCTTCTATCTCGGTGGAGCTGGGGTGTGCCACACTCCCAGCATGTATATGCACTCCCCAACCAAGGTCTCTTAACCTCAGAGTTTAGGGATTTATCTGGAGGCTACATCACACAGGCATGACTGATTATTGACTAAGTCAGTATCCAGCCCCTTGTCTCTCCCTGGAGGATAGGAGATGGGATTGAAAGTTTTAAGTTTCTAATCAAGGCTTGGTCATTCTGGTGACCAGATCCCATCCTGAAGCTATCCAGGAGCCCACTAAGAGTCACTTCATTAGAACAATACATGCTCCTATCATCCAGGAAATTCCAAGGGCTTTAGGAGTGCTGCATAAGACACTCCTCTCACCTCCATCACTGAGGGAATTACAAGGGTTTTAGAAGCTCTGTGTGAGGAACTATGGGCAGAGACCAACTATATATATTTCTTATTCTGTCAGAGGTAGATAATTATTAGATTTTCCATTAGATATGGTTTATGTTATGCATTAATAGAGAAGAACATAAATTATTATATTACACGTTTAGTTTTCTAAAAAACATTTTGACATCTGTATATCAATGTAATTGCTTTGTCTTATGTATTTCTTAATCATACATAAAATTACCATTTAACATGTTAAGTGTACAGTTTAGTGGCATCAAGTATATTCACGCTGTTGCGCAACTGTAACTACCATCTATCCACAGAACCTTTCATCTCCCCAAGGTGAAACTCTGGACCTATTAAACACTAACTTCTCATAGCTCTCTCCCCTAACCCTAACCACCATTTTACTTTCTGTCTTTATTTGATCACTCTAGATACCTCAAATGAGTGGAATCGTACAATATTTTTGTGTCTGGCTTATTTCACTTAGCATAATGTCTTCAAGGTTCATCCATGTTGTAACAGGTGTCAGAATTTCATGTCTTTTTAAGGCTGAATAATATTCCACTAAATGTACTCACCACGTTTTGCTTATCTCTTTATTTGTTAATAGACATTTGAAGTTCCACCTTTTGACTCCTGTGAGTAATGCTATTATGAGCATTGGTGTGCAAATATCTCTTTGAGTCCCTGCTTCCCTGCTTACAATACTTGTTGGTATATACCCAGGAGGGGAATTGCTGGATCATATGGTAATACTGTTTAATTCTTTGAGGAATATATATTTATTGTTGTGAATAAAAAATATTATTCTGAAAAAAAAGAAAAATATTATTCTGAGATGAGAAGCATACCAGACTCCGTTATACATACTCTATTTTTGCATGCCTGTCTCGGCCACTAGATGGGGGACTCTTGATCAAGGGTTCTGGGCTCCTTGCGCCTTCTTGTCCCACAGGTGTAGTAAATGTATTCGGCGCCTAGTGGGCGCTTGTGTGCCCTGCACTAGGCGAGTCGTAGGCGATACGAAGGTGCAGATTGTACCCCAAAGGAACTCAACCAGAGGGAGATTTAGGCTTGAGGATGGCTGATCAAAGGCGCCCCAACTCCTGTCTGTGCCCCTTTCCAGATGTATAACTTGAGCTACGGTAACCTTTCTTGGCCCCAGCTTCCCCATCCGTGCAATGGTCTGCATCATCGAATCAATATCCATCAAGAGCATACCGCGTAGCCTTTAGCACAGTGCCTGGTACATGTTAGACACTCAACAGTTCTGTCCCTGTTATCTGCAGGGCAAGAGAAAGCCCAATAGAAAACCTGCTTGGAGGCTTCTGGCCCAATGTTGCTGCGGGGAGGTCCGGAGGCCCTCCTCTGCCCTACACATCTCTCCAGGTTGGCGGAGGAGTGCACAGCGAAGGGTCCCTGTACTGGCGCCGCATCTTCGCCGCTCTGGTCCGCTTTGCCTCCCCCGGGATGCCTCGCCGACCATTCCCTTGGTGCAGCCCCGGGGAAGCCTGACGATCCGCGAGCGCGCGCCTCACAGGACAGCAGCGGTTTTCCCTCCCAGCCGGCAGGCGGCGCCAGTCTAGACCCGACCGGGGCGGCGCTCGGGCCCGGCTCCTCTCAGCGGCGGCGCACGGCGGTCCGGCCGTCGGCGGGGCGGGGACGCGGCAGCGGTGGCGGCGGCTCCGTGTCGCCGGAGCCCGAGCGCGCAGGCCCGGCCCGGCGGTCGGCGGCTGGGCGGGGCGGGGGCGCCATGTGGTTCATGTACCTGCTGAGCTGGCTGTCGCTCTTCGTCCAGGTGTCCTTCATCACGCTGACCGTCGGTGAGAGTGCGCGACCTGGGCCCTCGCGGGCTTCCACTGCGGCATCTTTGCTCGCTGGGGGTCACACTATGCGGGCGCCGGAGCGACCCGGAGACCCGTGTCCGGTACTCCCGGCCTTCGCATCCCCCCTCCTGCTGAGCCCAGCAGCTCAGCCTGACTGCGGGTCCTTCCAGGTGTCACAAAGTACTTCCCAGCAGTGCCGGAGAGTGGCTCTCAAGTTCCCTGCGCCGGCGCGCCGCCTAGGACTGCCGCGCCCACCCTCGGGGACTGGCAGCGCCGAACTTTTACCCGACAACTATCGCCGCCCTTTGGCCTGCGGCCCTTCCAACTTCTTACTCTGACTTGGACGTTCTTCCCCTTCCCGGCTAGTTCCTACTGTGGATCTCAGCTAAGATCTCACCTTCTCCGGCAAACCCTACTGTGGAGTTTGGTGGTCCAGCAGTGCCCCTACTTTCCCTAAAATAACACTTATCACGCTGGAATCATCTGATTCCACTTCCTCCGCTCTCCCTTACCTCATCCCCCCCACCCCCACCTGGGTAAGAGAAGGGGCATTGTCTGTCTTTAGTGTATTCTCAGCACTCAGCCCAGCACCTGGCCCATTTTAAGTGCCCAGCAGATATTTATTCAGTGAGTGAATGAAATTGCCATTTACGGGGGTGGGGGAGGGGCGGGGTGACAGAGATAATCAGAGTGCTGAGGTGCCAGATGCAGGTTTTCACTTTTATGAAATCTCTGCTTAGTTGCTCTGATAAAGTTTTGCTTTCAGACACATGGGTTGTTTGGTTTGTTCCTTATCTTCAGGAGTCCATGAGGGGTGATGGGGACCCAGTTGCAGAGAAAGGGGTGATCATGATTGTGGGAGTGACCCCGGTTAATATTCTCTGCTTGCTCTTATTGTGCCCCCAGCGGCGGGACTCTATTATCTGGCAGAACTGATAGAAGAATACACAGTGGCCACCAGCAGGATCATAAAATACATGATCTGGGTAAGTGGCTGCTTCCCACAGGGTTTACCCTTTTTTGTCCCACCTCAAAAGAAAGAAGTGGGGAGAGTGTGGCATGGATGATGAGACCTCTGTCCCTGCTGTTTCCAGAGGGTACCACCCCTACCTCCCTACCCTGTACCTTGTTCTCTAGGTCTGCTCTCCTGGGCCCTGGTCTTTGCCTCCTTCCCTAAGTGGCAGTGCTTCACTGCAGACCCCATTCTCAGTTCCATAAGGTGACAGCTGAAGGCACATTCTCTGTTGACAGGACCATGGCTTGCCTTTGCTTGGCTGTCTTCCACTGTCTCTAGCCCCTTGCTCTGCTTGCAGCATTTAGAAGTGAGAGGAACCTTAAGGACAGTTCTGAGTACTTATCCATTACCCTCTTTCTCATTGGATCAAGTGATTCGTCCTAAGAAGGTGACACCTTCCCTGGCCCAGGCCCGGCCCCGCCCCTCCCCCCCCCCCCCAGTCTCATGGAAGGCTTCTCTTTCTGAAGACACAATCCTTGCCATGATGTCAAACCCACAGGAGTGCCTGCTGGTGGATAGATTGCTGCCGGCTGCAGGAAAGGCTGGGGGTCGGGGTGGGAGCGCATTTGCACAGGAGCCCAGTGCCTCTCAGGTCACCCGGGTGTCAGCAGGCACTTCCATTCTGGGCTTTGCCTGAGGTAGGGAGTTAGTGGTAGAGACCAGTGGTGGCTCTCAGCTTTGGGTGCAGAGGTTCAGTTAATGAGTCTTGGTACAGGAATTTGACCTTCATTTAAACAATTGTTGTCTGTTAAGCACTGACAACTGTAAGTCTTTCAGAACAGCATTTTCAGGTTTCAGGTATGATTCATTATTGGGTTGTTATCAGCTCATTAGCTCATGATCAACATAAAAAAATGGAATAGAAAAGACAAGAATTGAAATTTGAACTAGATCATATATATGTATGTGTGTGTGTTGGGGTCACAGTGTAAATTTTTTATTACTGTGGGTTGCTGTCAAACATTTTGAGAACGGCATTTAAGGATGCTACACTTTGGGAGCTGAGAGATCTAGTTGGGGAGATTAGATCTGTGACTGAAATGCATAAGATTGAAGCGTGAACCTAGTGTTGCCCTAAGTAGGTTGGGGGTAAATGAGTCCAGGAAGACTGCTTGGAAGAGGTTCCCTGCACTGTGTGCCTCTGGTTGTTTCAGTTCTCCACAGCTGTGCTGATTGGCCTCTACGTTTTTGAGCGCTTCCCTACCTGCATGATTGGCGTGGGCCTCTTCACCAACCTCGTCTACTTTGGCCTCCTCCAGACCTTCCCCTTCATCATGCTGACCTCGCCTAACTTCATCCTGTCGTGCGGTGAGAGGGGGCAGAGTTGAGGAGGCAGCTGAGGTGGTTGGGTGTGCCCAGCTCAGCCCATGGCACTGAAGGGTTATAGAGAAAAGAGGTAAACCGCTGAGGTCCTCCAGGAGGCCAGGCTGATTGGGAAGATGGGGTTCTCACATATGAGGAGACTAGAGCCCACTGTGCCTCAAGTGACTAGAATTTGGTGGGAGTGGCGGTTGGGGGCGGGATACTCAGACAGGGAGAGCTTTCACAGAGAGGTAAGTTCGAAGGTTTGGGGAGAGAGAAGAGGTGGGCAGGCTGAGTAGTTAGAGCTGGTAAGAAACATCTTGTCCAGAAAAAGCCCAAAGCCCTTCTCCGACCGGCAGCCAGGCAGGTCCCCATCAAGTCCTCTAGCCCAAAGTCATGATTATCACTAGAGTCTCATGGGACTGTGGGCTCCCTGCAGACAGCTGCCTTGGGGTTTACGAATGTTTGGAGGACCCTGGCCTCCCTGCCTTTGCCCTGCCACCATTGTCTGACCCCAGGTAGTCATTTCCCCTGTCTCGGTCTCGGCCTGTCCATCTCTTCAAAGATGTTTAGGAGACTCCGTTGGCACATTGTGTGTACTCAGAGATATTTATAGATAATTGCAGAAAAGTCTGGAAAATATTTGGTTACAAGGATTGCCTTTTCTTCCATTAATCATTACTAGTCATCCTAGCCTTTGTTCAGGATAGGATTGGGGGTGTTCAGAGCTACTTTTCTATTTCTATGGGAAAACCTGGGAACAATGTTATCCACAAGGATGGTGCAGAGTTAAAGCTAGACCCGGGCTCCTCTTTGCGAGCCTCAGTGTGGTTTTGCCAAAGGATTTGTTCACCCAGGTTTGGTGTGAGGAGCCCTTCCCTGGATACCAGGCTCCTTATGCATCTTTTTAGGGAAGAGAGCACTGCACCCCAATCCCCCCAGCAGCAGGCTTCCCTCACCTGCCCTTTAGATGCCTGAGAGAGTTTTTCTGAAAGATTTTGTCGGCATGAGGCACCATCCTATCCTCTAGTGCCAGAGTGTGCTCGGGCATGGTAGAGCTGTGCTCTCTGCTTTAGAAGGGAGAGACAAGAGAGGAGAAAGAGATGTGGCAGTTGGTTGTGAGGTGTGTGTGATGGGTGTTCATTTTGAGGGATGCTTTGTTCTGGTGCCTGCCCTTCATCTCCCTATGGGATCAGGCAGGGTGCCCATCTCTGAGCAGCCCCAGAATCTGCTCGCTTGCTCTCTCCCATAAATTCGATTGCACACTAAGGAAATGTGTGAGGTCCAGAACATACCAGTTCAGACCAGTGGGTCTTACACTGGGGCAGGGCAAGACCCTCTCCCCCCAAATTTTAAGGAACCCTAAGGCTGTGCCCCCAAAGTGTCTAGCAAACGGTGCCCTTTTATTCTTCAGGAGTGCTCTTCAGCTGAGTCATCCTTCTCTCTGCTGCCCAGTTGGAGGGGAACCTCTTGGGCTTATGTGACCTGCACACCCGTGACTTCTCCGCCCACTCCCCGTGGGAGAGCTCTCCTCAGGGTGTACTTCCACTCAAAACCCCGGTAGTGATGGTGCTTTGGAGAACATAACACCGAAGTCTCTTTTTTATAACATTCCAAGAGCTTTCTGACCTGCCTTCTAATTTCACTCATAAATGCCCTCTGCAGCCGGCAGGTTGGGGCTAACTCTCCCGTTTTAACATGTAGGAAACAGTCCTGGAGAGTGGTGAGCTTGGCTCAAAGCCATACTCTGAGTCGGGTATCAAGTTAGGACGAAAACTCAGGGCTCCCTACTCCCAGGGGCCTTTTGAAAGTTAAAAGTCCAGCTTTATGTTATTCTCCGTAAACTCACTGAAACTCTTCTTTCCTTCAACAGGACTAGTGGTGGTGAATCATTACCTAGCATTTCAGTTTTTTGCAGAGGAATATTATCCCTTCTCAGAGGTAAGAGGTGTTTAGTACATCAAACTATCAACAGGGACAGAAGGGACAAAGGGGACTTGCAGGATTTGTTTTGTGAACCTAGCTATGATTTGAAACTAAGCCCATATAGGGATAACACATTTTTTAATTTAAAACAGTATAGATGCTTTTAGAGAGCAGCGTGGCTGAGGAGGGGAGGCTCTCCACGCTGGGGCTTGAGGTGGGGAGGACGCTGCTGCCCCCTAGTGAGCCCTTTGTGTCTCCTAGGACCCAGCCTAACACCCTGCGATCAGGAAGGGTCCTTGGAGGGGCCTTGTCTGATGCAGGCTTTGCAGGGCTGGGGCAGGCTGCAGCCCTGAGCCCGGCTCTTCCCAGCAGCCTGCCAAGCTGCCTCCTCTCAGGATTTCACCATACCCTGCCACTCCAGTCTGGACCCCTAGGAAAGAAGAAGGTTCCTTCTTTGGGGAATGTGGGTCAGGCATGGTTTTGCCCTCCATCTGTCTCCTTCTGTTCAGACGAGTTGCTTGTCCTAGCGACCAAGATTTCGGGACTGTGGCCCCAGTCATCTGCGGCCTCCACCTTTCCCCACTATACTGTCTCCATGTCTGAGGGTGTCCGGTCTCTGCTTCCCAGGCCCTGGCCGCCTTCAGAGATCAGGTGCCGGGTCTTCTGTGCACTCTTGACCACCTCTCTAAGATACAAGGTGACCATGCCTAGCTTACTCTTGGCACCTCCAGGGGCACCCTCTTCTCAGTGTCTCTTGTTGCCAGGTCCTGGCCTATTTCACTTTCTGTCTATGGATAATCCCGTTTGCGTTCTTTGTGTCACTGTCGGCTGGGGAGAACGTCCTGCCCTCTACCATGCAGCCAGGAGGTGAGAAGGGGCTTATGGGGGGTCACGGTGGGGGGTGCCAGGAAAGCCTGAGTTGGCTGGGTGAGCTGTAGCCCAGCCCGGTGATGTAGGCCCTTGGGCTTCAGGTGGGGAGAGCCGTGCTCACTTTCGGGGACACACACATACACACACACACACTCATTTCCCTGCCTCTGTCTCCACAGATGACGTGGTCTCCAATTACTTCACCAAAGGCAAGCGGGGCAAACGCTTAGGGATCCTGGTTGTCTTCTCCTTCATCAAAGAGGCCATTCTACCCAGTCGTCAGAAGATATACTGACCCCCTTGGGGAGGGGATGTGGGGGCAGGATCAGGAGAGTCAGGCCCCTGGGCGTCTGTACTAGGTAGGGGCTGTGACCCTGGAAGGTACCTTCCCCCAGCCCTGGCCTGACTTCCTTCAGCTCTCCCTGAAGTCCCCGTCCCCACCTTCCTTGGGATGCTCAGCTTGGCTCAGATCTGACGCTGCTAGAGGCTGTGGCCTCAGAGGGCACCATGGAGGGTGGTCGACCTGGCTGTGTAGAAGCTGAGCTCCCCGTGGCCCTCCCCACCCACTTCCATGCTGGGTCAGGAGGTTCTGGCTCAGTTGGGGCAGGCAGGCCAGGGGCCAAGAAGCTGGAGAGCAGACAGTGATAAGTTCTTTGGGCAGGTGGCCATGGCTTGGCTCCAAGAGAAATCATTTTTGCTGTTGAACTGTGATTTCTGTCCAAGTCTGATTCTTGTTTGAATAAAGATTCTAGGTGGCACTGTTGCCTTAATACCCTGATAATTCATCTTCCTTTCTTCCTGCTGCCCTTCTGCCCTGGACTGGATGGGCTTCTCTGGGCCTTTTCTGGGGTTAGGTCTTGCCTTTCCGAAGGGGGTCTGTTCTTACGGCCCTCAGCCGGAAGGGGGCGGAAGAGGAGCTGAGCCTGATCAGGGCATGGGGAGTGGCAGGTGTAGGCAGCCTTTCTTGTGCCCCTCTCTTTTCTTCTCTTCTTTCCCCAAGGCTCCATGACTGTCAAGGTGGGGACAGAAAGGGGACAGTTTGGGACTGGGATTTTCAGAGCAACATCTACAATACCCTATTTAAAAGTCTTCCCCTGGAGAAAAGGGGTGGTTTCTGACAGAATTCTATGTCAGGATCAAGGAGAAAAAAAGTAAAACTTGGCTTCCAGGCAACCTGGACTATATAGCCTATTTTTAAGAAATGGGGCTGTTGGGAGAAGCCATTTGTCACCCTTAAGAGCACACAGGGCTGGCCTTTTCTCTGTGCTCACCTCCTGGGGAGGTGACCTCAGGCTTCTAAGAATGCAGGTCAGGTCCCAGGCACAGACCAGCATTTGTTAACCTTGCACTCCAACTGCAGTGCCTTGCAAATACTCAGCAGTACATATCGGAATGAAGTCCCCATGAGCGCCATTACTGGCCATGTCTTATACCTCAAGGTGAGGGGAGCAGGTGCAGAGATGGACCGCACACATGTAGTACCTTTAAGCCTCTGGGAAGACCCCTGTGCTTGAAAATCCTTCGTCCACATCCTGTCTCAGGTCTCATTGTAGTCCTTCATTTCCTTGGCTTTAGCATTTCCTGTCTCATAACAATACCAGCCTTCCTCTTTTCCTGGGAGGAGCAGCACATTTTGGTCATCTCTCAGCGGGAGTGAGATTGCCAGGCCCTTTTATCCTATGCAGACAAGGGGGGCGACATAGAGGACACTGGGCGCCAACATCATCCTCACTCTTGGGCTAGCAGCTGACCCTGCTCTCCCTTGCTGTCCGCTTGTTTGTTCCTCACCCGATGACGTGGCTTTGCCTCCTGCATCCACTCCACTGCCTGTGCTCTTCTGGGGGTTGCTAGTGGCCTTTTTGTGCTAAATACAGTGAACCCTTTTTATATCTTACTGGGGCTCTGCAGCATCTGACAGGGCTGACCACCCCCGGCTTCTGGAGTCGCGCTTCTGCGGCTCGTTCTCTTCCTACCTCTGTGGCTTCTCCTTCTGGTGTCTTATGCAGGCTTCTCCCCTCGCCCCATGCACAGTGGGGTTTCTCAGGGTCCTGTCGTGGGCTCTCAAGAGGAGCCCATCCATGCTGATGGCTTCAACTCTTTGCCAAGGAAGTGACAGTTGACCTCCAGCCCCAACATCCCTCCTGGGCTTCTGAACCACAGTTCTGCCTGCCGCCTTGGGGTGCACAAATAACTGTCATGGCCCCGGTGGCACTTGTTGCTGTCCTCTGCCTACCTGCCTCTTTTGGGTACCTGCTGTGGCCCTCAGACCTCTCAGAGGAGCCAGACCAGAAATAGGCTTTCTATCCCTGCTTTCTCTTTTTGGCACCCTGCCCCCGCCCCCGCCCCACATCCAGTCTCTACAAACGGTCAGGTTTGCCTTCTTAACATCTCTTGGTTAGAATAGAGCCACTCCCACTGTCATCAGCTTTCATGGGGTTATTGTGACAGCCTCCTCCTGCTGCTCTGTCCCACAGCCAGAGTTGTCTTTCTAAAATGCATAGTTGATCAAGTCACTTTCTGGCCTACAACCTTCCGTGCTCCCCACTACCTTCAGGACAAAATCCAGACCCCTTAGCATGGTTTTGAGACTCGTGCTGTCCTGCTTCCTGCTCGCCTGTCTGGCCTCATCACTTGCCACCTTGCACTCTGGGTCCCAGCCTCCTATATCCAGAGATGCCACTTTGATTCCTCTTTCTTCTGTTCACCTGGGCATCTTATACGTTAGTTCTCAACCCAAGATTTCCCTTCATCCAAGGAGCTTTGAGTGTGCCCCCGCCCCACTCCAGCATACCACACAGATCACTCTGGGCTTCCTTGCCCGTGGACAGGTCTGTCTCCTCACTAGACTGTAAGCTCCTTGAGGGCAGGGACTGCCCTTCAATTTTTGTATCAACCGTGCTTGGCTTGGTGCCTGGCACATAGAAAGCATTCAATAAATGTTTGTTTAATGAGTGATGTGTAGTGATTTGTACAGTAGATAGCAGGGGATGCAGGCTAGCTTCCTGGAGGAAGTTAAGTGCTTTCATAGCCTCCAGTTGAAGCCATAGGTCTTCCCTGCCAACCCCCAGATGTGCCACCTGTGCCTCCCTGACCTGCAGAAAGCACAGTGGCATCCCACAGTGGCAGGGAAGCCCGCGGCAGGGCGATGCATTAGCTGTGTCCCCCCACCCCTTCCTGTTGTGGACCTGGAGAATGAAGCATGAGGCTTAGAGCCTGCAGTAGGGCTTACTCTGAACAAGGGGCAGGATTTCCCAGTGGTTCCTCATCCTGAAAACCTGTCCCTGTTGGGTCGTTTGGGGTGAGGGGGAACAAAGGGGACACCAAATGTTACTTTCACAATGCTAGGACCTGGGATAGAGACTATCCCCCCACTCTGAGCTTTGGGCTCCTGTCCTAATTTGAACCTCTTGGAGGGTGTCCAAGGGATTTCTTTGAGGAGAGAAGGGAGACCTAGGATCTGGGCTCTCATTGGGGGGCAGGGGCTTTGATCTTGGGAATGGGAAAACTGTGGGCGCTCCTCCCCTTGTTCCCTGCCCGCAACATGAATGGCCACACCTCAGCCTTCACTGGCCTGCCTCAGGCGGAGAGGCTGCCAAAATAAGTTTATGAGGGAGGTTCGGGGGAGGGCAGAATGGGGAGTCCTTGATGAGCTCGCACTGCTGCCAGGAAGTCTTCGTCAAATGTCTCACGCAGGTTCATGGCCAGAGTGTCGGTCCAGAAGGTGTTGTCACCCAAGTAGCGCTTCCGGGCCACATCCCTCATGCTGACAGAATGGAAGCCCTGGGGCACCTTCATCCTGCACGGCCGCACCTGAGGGTACAGCTCGCGGACTATCACCTCTAAAGGCAGCCGAGGCACAGGTGCCACCTGCTTGCCAGCCACCGTGTGCAACTGCGCACCACCATGCCCATCAGACCTGACCTCGAGGAATCTGCCGAAGTCATGCTCGGGGCTGGGGTCTGGGTGCACACCCAGGCAGATGCCCTGCGGGTAGCCGATCTGGGTTCTGGGGGACCTGACAGGGTTGTTGCTAAGATTCCACAGCTTGGGCCGTCTGACTGTGGGCTGCTTGTAGATGGGTGTGGGTGTCACCAAGGGCTTCAGCTTGGGCTGTGGTATCTGTTGCAGGCACACCTCTGGAGAGGGGTGGAAACTCTTGTGAGGTTTGGGGGTCTTAGAGAGGGGGATGGTCCAGGGTGGAGCTTGCGGCTCTTGCTCAGTGTTGTGGATCAGAAATTTGCCTTGGGGCAGTAGTTTGCGTTGGAGCCACTTCTTGAAATCAGCTTCTCTCAGAGTTTGGTGTTCTTTCTGCAACATCAGAGGGCACAATGCAGGTGAGAAGGGCTGCTCCCCCTGGGCTTCTGTGCAAGGAGACCCTGTGACTGTAGCCCTCATAAATCTCAGGCGTGATTGGCCAGGTACCATCCCACCCCAGGAGAGCCCTGAATCTGATGGGAGAATCCACTGCCTTAAGAGAACGCTCATTCTGATGGGGAGACAACTATTGCTGGACAGGGGCCAGCCTGGGCTGATGGGGCAGACAGAGCCTCTCCCAGAGGGAACCTCCAATTTTATGGATACCCAGCCTCCACTCTAGGTGAAGTCTTCAACTTGAGGAGGGAGACATAGTCTCTGCCCTACAGAGAAACTTGAGTCTTTAGGGGGGGACCCGTTTTGATCGTGGAGACATATCCTGCCTCAAGAGGGTCTCTGGTTTGATGGGAGGGAGAGGCAACCAAGAAGCGTATGCTGCATCCGTGACCCTGGGAGAAGAAAGGAGAAAGTTTTGGGAGGCCTGGAGCTGGGTGGAGCTAATCTGGGCAGGCTTCTTGGAAGGGGTTGGCCTTGAGCAGTCATGCAGGGAGAGACAGCGGCTAGCTCTCCAGGCTGGGTGGTGAGAACTTGGTCTAGCTGTCTGCTCTTGCCTCTACTACAGTTATCCTTCAACATGTCACAGAACTGTCCCCCTCCTTACCCTGTGTCTCTGTCTCACTTCCCAGGCTGTTGCTAAGCCATCAGGTGGTTTGGAGATTGACCCAGCTCTGGTGGTAGGTTCTGATTAGGCTAAGCCTCTCATAATAATTCCATCAGCCTTGCCGCAGACCTAGGTTAATCAGTACATGGCTTTCCTTCAGCTCTAGGAATTGGAACAAGACTGGACATAGGACCTGAGGCCAATTAGAGATGAGGGGAGATCTGCAAGGGGCTTCTGGGAAAGTTTAGAGCCACAGGGACAGATGGGTTTTACCTTCTCTGGACAAATACAGGGTGGCGCAAAAGTAGGTTTACAGTTGTACGTGCGCAAAGCAGTTTATTCTTGTATTATTATTGAATTGTATTTTCCATACAAACAACTGCAAGCCTACTTTTGCCCTGCCCTGTATGTACCTGAGGACTGGGTGGCACTGACAGCAGACAAGCTCAGGGCTGAGAAAACTGGAGAAAAGTGCAGCTGGAACAGAGCTGGAGTCCTAGATTTGCCAGCCCCAAAGCCCTGCCCACTTCTGGATCCCCTTAGGATTCCCAGCGTCTTCTTTCTGGATTTTCTGGTTCTTGCATCCTATGTAATTACACCTGCTTAAAATCCTTTAGTAACTCCCTTCTTGCCCAGCCAAAGTTATCATTGATCCGGGCCCCTGCCAGATCTCTAGCATGTCAAACTCCAACTCACATCGGACACCCTGGCCGTACTGAATGTGTACTTCTCGGCCTGCACCATGCGTCCATGTTCCTCTGTGCCTCGCCACTGGGCTGTCTGTTCCTGCTGGCTGGTCAGCCCTTCCCTACTTTATATGGCCAACTCCTGCCCATCTTTAAAGATTCCTCTTAAGCACCGTGGTGTGGCTCAGTGGATTGAGTGCCAGCCTGAGAACCAAAGGGTCAACAGTTCAGTTCCCAGTCAGGGCACGTGCCTGGGTTGCAGGTCAGGTCCCAAGTTGGGTGCATGAGAGGCAACCACACATTGATGTTTCTCTCCTTCTCTTTCTCCTTCCCTTCCCCTCTCTCTAAAAATAAATAAAATCTTTTAATTAAAAAAAAAAAAAATTCCTGCCCTGGCTGGTGTGGCGCAGTGGATTGAGCAGCGGCCTGAGAACCAAAGGGTCGCCAGTTGGATTCCCAGTCAAGGCACATGCCTGGGTTGCGGGCCAGGTCCTCAGTAGGGGGCATGCAAGAGGCAACCACACAGTGATGTTTCACTCCCTTTTTCCTCCCTTCCTCTGTCTAAAAATAAATACATCTTTAAAAAAAATGGACTCCTTTTAAGCATTATCCGTCTGTCTGCCCCTGGGCCACCTTTTCTCTGGGAATATGATCTATCTCCCCTACTAAACTCTAAGCTCCTTGAGTGAGAAGACCACCTCTCATTGGTCTTTGGAGCCTCAGGGTCTAGCAGGTGCCTAGCAGAGTGTGTGTGCTCAGTGTCTGTTGGAAGGTTGGGTCTTTTCAACCAGTGTACTTCCCAATAAGGCAGGACCTGGGTCTCATTAGATTCTCCTCACTAGAAGGAGGGACCGCACTAGGAGGGGCTTCATAAATACTCGCTAAAGTAAGCTGCATTTGTGTCCTAAGAAAAGACTTTTGACCCAAAGAGTGGCTTCTAAGGGTAGAATTTTGTTAGAGGAGAGGAAGAGGGCGGCTCTTTCTGGATGGAACTACTGTCCACTCTCTGACCACACACGTGAGTCTGCTCACATGCCTGGAGACGCAGCTGATGCCCGGTGCCCCGGCAGCCCTACCCCTTACTTGCTGCTCAGTCAGGTAGTCTTGTTCCATGAGGGCCAGCTGGCCTTTGAGCTTCTTCAGTTTTCCCATCTCACAGGCGAAGTCCTTCTTGTCCCGTTTCCACATGGCATCCTTCAAGAACCTGGTGCCAGGGTGAGCATGTGTCATCCCCCAGTGACTGGGCTTCAACCTGGGAAGACTGGCTGCTGCTGAGCGCCTGGGTGGGGGCGGGAGGGGCTGCCAGAGATGAGGTGAGAAAGGTGACCCGCCCCCAACTTCCCAAGGCCCCTCTGGCTAACTGTTTCTGGTGAGGTGAGAGAGGAAAGTGTCTGATGTCTGATCGCTACCCTCCTGATGGGGAGCCAGGGGCAGGAGGGCAGTGCTAAACCCAAAGAGGTGAGACCTGTGGAAAACCCTTGGGAACGACATCCTGGGCAGGGGCCAACTCTGTGGCTAGGCACTGGCTTCCCAGACCCTCCTCTTAAGGGTTCCGCTTTGGGGAGGGCCCTAGTGGCAGGGCGGGGAGAGGGAAGGGGTGGCAGGCTGGAGGTGGTTCTCACACCCTCACCGAGCACAGACACGGTGGTTCCGTATTCTGCAATAGTCGATGGGTTTGCACCCCTTGGCATCTCGGGCGTGGACATTGGCACCGTTCTTCACCAGGACCTTCACACAGCTCAGCAGGCCCTCCCGGGCTGCCAGGTGCAGGGCTGTGGAGCCGTCGGACCTCTGACTGCGGAGGTCCTCCAGGGGACGAGGGCAGTAAGGAAAGACAAAAGGCAGCCACCGATCAGACAGGTGGGCAAACCAGCTTCCAGGCCTGCTCTGCCACCAGCCCCCAGGGCGACCCTGGCATGTTCCTTCTCTGTCCCTCAGTTTCCTCAACCGCAGAAGGGGAGTTAGGACTAAATGAGCAGTCGAAGTCTGGTTATGGGGGTGTGGGCCAGTTAAGAACTGCTGGAAGGAGGGTTGGTTGGCGGGAGCTCAGAGACGACTAACCTCATCCTCTTAAATCAGCCCTCCTGCCCCTTCCCCAAGCCTGGTCATGGCCCATAAGCCCTGGGCCCTACCTCATCCTCTGACCTTGCCCCAGTCTTTCCCAACGCATGGCCTTTGCACACGATGTTCTTTCCTCTGCCTGGGACACTTTCTTCTGGCTCTTTGCATGGCTGGCTAACCCTCTTCAAGTTGTATTTTAAATGTCACCACCTTAGAGGCAACTGCCCACTCCAAAATAGATTGTCTCCCTTCCCCCGTACTCCCCATCCTACCACCCTGTTTATTCCAGTCATAACCATTTACCACACTGTCATTTTGTTCATTTACTGAGCTAATTGACTATCTGCTTCTGAGCTAGGACATCAGCTTCATGAGGGCAGGGACCGTTTCTGTGTGTTCACTGCTGTATCCCTCACCTCCGGCATAATGCTTAGCACGTAGTACATGCTAGACAAACATTTTGGGTGAATGCAGCCTCCTATAGGCCACCCATGTCCTCCCCACGCACTTTCTCAATTATCACAATGGTCTCATGTTAGGCATTGTCATCCTCCCAAATTTCAGTTGAAAACACTGAGGCAGTTAAGTGGTTCCCAACCTCTGCTGCAAATCAGAAACACCTGTGGATCTTTTACGACTTCCAAAGCCCAGGCCACACCCTAGACTGGTTAAGTTACGACCTCTGCATTGGGCTTTTTGAAGCCCCCCAAGGGATTCAAAATGTACTGAAGGGCACCGAGGCTTACAACTGAGGGACCCGCCTGAGGTCTCCACGTGTGCTAGCAGATGGCAAAGCTGGGACATGAACTAGGTCTGCCCGTTCCCAGAGCCCAGTTTATTAATTAGGACACCATGTGGGCTATCTGTTTTATGTGGGACCCAATTCTTGTCACCCCACAGCCCTTCGGCCTGTCCTGGAAGTGGGTTCCTATCTGCCCAGCCTCCAAGCCACTCTCCTGGAGCAGGCAGGACTCACGTGTCGAGCGCCGCCCCCTTCTTAAGCAGGTAGTGGAGGCAGGGGAGGGCCATGGTCCTGTTTCCCCTGTGGATGGCGAGGTGCAGTGGTGTCTGGCCATTGTTGGTGGGCAGGTCCACAGGAAACTTGAACTCCTCTACCAAGACCTGCAGGCATTCAAGCCGGCCGCTTTGGGCTGCAAAGTGGATGGCAGCGAAACCCTGCGGTGGCCAGAGGAGGGCAGGAGGAGGCTGAGCAGGAAGGGGGCCCCAGGTCCAAAACTAACCTAGGCAGCCATTCCTTAGGGCTCCCCTTCCCTTTGACCCCCCTCAGGAGTCCTCACACCCCTTTCCCACTCCTATGTGTGCTCACTCTTCCTTCATGCCCCCGAATGACCCTTCCATGATGGGGAGGTGAATTACGACGATCTACTCAGAAAAGGACATTTCTGGATGCTCTTTGCCAGGTGAGCAGGAGGCGAGGAGCTCTTGGTGGACGGGGAGGGCCTTGGCATTTGGCCCTGCACGCCAGGGCCTTTACCTTGTAATCTGTGGGGATTTCCCTACGGTCTGGATTCAGGCAGAACCGCAGCCATTCCAGGTTGCCCAAGGCAGCTGCGAACAGCTCGTAACATCTCCCGATCTCTCTCTGGTCCCACTCACCGACAAGGCTAGAGTCAGCGCGGGGGTGGGGGGAGAAGGGAGGAGTGATTGGAGGACGCCGTGGCAGGGCCCAGCCCCGCGTGGGCGAGGCCGTCACTTTAGCACGAAGCATTTCTGCAGGTTGGGCCAGCGCTGGCTGGCGGCAGGGCAAGGAGGAAGCGGCCGTCCCTGAGCGTCCCCGAGGGCCCCAAACGCCTCTCCGGAGGTCAGCCGGAACCCCAGCAAAGCTTTCCTGGTTCCTCAGCAGCCCCGACCCAGCCGCTCCGGGCCCCGCCCTTCCAGAGAGGCGCTGGGCGGGTTCCCACGCTGCAGCCGGGCCACCTATTCCCCGGCTCACCTGGGCCGTTCGGACGCAGAGTTACTCCAGGTGAACTGCGAGGAGACCTTCTCAGGCGGCTTCAAAGAGGCACGTGCTGTTGCTGCGCCTACCGAGAGGCACCGCGATGTCCCCAGGCTCTGGCTCGCCAGTTTGAACTCGTGTAGGGGGCGGGGAGGGGGGCGGGGCTGACACCTCTCCGGCCGCCCTGAGCCAGTCCAGGGACCGAGCCCGGGCGCCTGTGAGGGACCTGGCCTCTGCCAACCCTGCCACCCCAACTGCCCGGGCCCAGTCTGCTGGAAACTCAGCATCAAACGCACACACAGCAGACTGAAAGAGCTTAGCTCTTGTTTCTGATTATAAAATTAATGTTCTGATTGTAAAAAACAGAAAAGGACAATGAAGAAAGCAAAAACCACAATCCCACCAGCCAAGAAATCATGGTCTATATGTTATATATCACAGAGACAATTTGTACCTCTTTTAACTAAGTAAGCATTGTATCATGTGATAACTTCCACCGACCTTCCACAAACCAAACGCACATTGTGACGCAACCTACCCAACATCAGAATAGATGCGCTGTCATTTCACACGTGCTGCAGAAAGCAAACGGGCTCCTCTCTGGTTGTTTTCTTAGCACGGATTCCTGGGAGTAGAATTACTAAGTGGAAGGGAATGAACTTTTTTTTAGATGTTAATGTTTCTAAACTGCCCTCCAGCAGGGTTTCATATTCATTTACACATCCACCTGCAGCGAAGCAGGCGCTGCACATCCGCGGTGTGACAAGTTACTTGACCTCTGTCTCAGTCTCTGCATCAGCAAAATGGGGATAATTGTACCTACTTCGCAAGGAGAGAAGGGGCGTGGACAATGGGATGAGGCTATTATTAAAAGGCACTGCTCCAACCATCACTAGTACCGGGTAGTATGATTTTAAATAAACGTTTGCTAATTTGGTAGCAGCAATGGCGCTCTAATTTGCCCTGATTACCAGCAAAGGTTACACACTTGTTTATCAGTGTTTTTCTCTTCTGGGAGTTATCTGTTTATTCACATTGTTATTTGAGGGTCTTAATGTGTTTCTTATTGATTCATAAAACTTATTAACATAGTAATCATTTATATATTCTTGTTGTCAGCATTTTCTTCAGTTTGCCTTTTTTTACAATATATTAGTCAAACAATCAGTGTTGCTTGAATCAGTGTTGTTACTGAACAATTTCTGTTCTTGCCCCTTCTCAATTAAAAATGGGCAAAGAACCTGTATACACTTCTCCAAAGAAGATGTATAAATGGCCAATAAACACATGAAAAAAAGCTCAACGTTGATCATAAGGGAAATGAAAACCAAAATCACAGTGAGATATTACTTTATACCCACTAGGATGGCTATAATAAAAACACAGATAAGTGTTGTTGAGGACGTGGAGGAATTGGAACCCTTGTACACTACTGGTGGGAACGTGAAATGGTGTAGCCACTTTGGAAGTGGATTTGCAGTCTGGCAGTCCCTCAAAATGTTACACTTGAAGTCACCATCTGATACCCAGACATTTCACTACTAGGTGTATACGCAAGAGAAATGGAAACATGTCCACACAAAAACTTGTATTTGAGTGTTCATAGCATTATTTGTGATAGCCAAAAGTGGAAACAACTACATGTCCAGGAAACAGCAATGGATAAACAGAAAGTGGTACATCCATGCTGTGGAATACTATTTGGCAATAAAAAGAAATGAAGTACTGATACATGCTACAATGTGGATGAACCTTGAAAATATGGTAAGTGAACGAAGCCAGTCACAAAAGGCCACATATCATTTGATCCTAGAGTCACTTAAGCAGGAGTTGATGCAGGTTGGGCCAGCGCTGGCTGGCGGCAGGGCAAGGAGGCAGCGGCCACCCCTGAGCGTCCCCGAGGGCCCCAGGCCCCTCTCCGGAGGTCGGCCGGAACCCCAGCAAAGCTCTCCGGGTTCCTCGGCAGCCCTCACCCCGTCTGAGTAACATGCTATTGTATGTGAAATGTTCAGGGTAGGCAAAGCCTAGGGCCGGGGAAGGGACATAAGAGGAGTTTGAGGGGTGATGGCTAGCAGTGCAGGGCTTCTTTTTGAGACAATGAAAACGTTCTAAAATTGTGGTGATGGCTGCACAACTCTGTGAGTGTATCATACTAAAAGTTGTTGAATTGTACAATTATAAATGCATAAGTCATAGGGTATGTAAATTATATCTCAATAAAACTGTTATGAAATAAAAACAACCCTATGCCATGTGGACAGCCACATACTTTCCCCAGATGGCTGTGAATTGGCATGGGGATGGGACTTTTATTATCAGGTCCTTCTCAGGGGTCAGTTCTTGATCCGAGAATTCTGGCTGGTTCTACAACACATTGATCCAGAAGTGGAACTCAGCCCTTTGCTGAAGTTCCATCCTTCAACCTTCCCTGCCTCTTAGGAAGCATTCATGACTTCATTATAGATGGGGCAGAGGAGACAAGAGGGGTGATATTACAGAAGAGCGGATAGCTTTCAAAGCAACACCCAGTGTCCTGGGTTGTTTTAGAATGCTCTTCACCCATTTTTAATTGGGGGCCTCTCCTCTGCCTTTCACTCCACCCATGTCCCTCAGGCTCTCCAGTAACTCCCCTCCCTCTCTTCTTGTCTGGAACACACTAAATTCCTCCCTAGCATTTCTCAGACAGAGCTGGTTAGGGTCAGACAAACTTTTGTGGCCTAGATTGTTCTTTACATGGCCCCTGAATTCATCTTCCACCCAGGAATGTACCAGGGTATTTTCTAACAATGATAAATAACTCCCAAAAAGAAATTCTATTGTCAGCTGTTAAGACACTATTGTGCCTTTTTTTTTAAGTAGAGAGAATAGTTTAACGAACACCATGTACCCATCACCCCCACTTTAACAATCACCAATGTTTTGCCAATCTTATTTTCACATAAGATAAACTCTTCATCTCAATTACTTCTTAGCTGGGGGGCTTTTAAAATACTAATACAAATGCTCCTATCAGAACAAGACATAGAATACAGGTTTGGCAATCTGTTTTTTCCCAGTGCCAGGAAGCCAGAGAGGGATGGAGTGTGCATGCAGCCCCACCCCAGCTGGCGGGGGGCTGACGGTGGGCACAGAAGAGGGTGGCTCAGGGGCTCAGGTGCACGGAACCATGGAGGATGGGGAGGGGTGCGAGGACACTGTGCGGAAGGCAGGGGTCCCAGAGCCGGTCCGGGGCCTATTGCGGAAGGGACTAGAATGCAGTGTCGGTTGTGGTGTCCTGCGGCGCCCCCTCTCGGGAGTAGAACTCATCGATCACACTCTGTGGGATGCGCTTCAGCATCTCCTTGGGGAAGATGCGCAACAGCTTCCAGCCCAGGTCCAGAGACTCGAACACTGAGCGGTTCTCATAGGGGCCTAGGGACAGAGGACGAGTGTCAGGTGTACATGTGTAGGTAAGAGGATTACTGTCTGACCACCCCCTACGCCCCTCACCCTGGTTGATGAAATTCTTCTCGAACTTCTGCAGGAATTCCAGGTAAAGCAGGTCCTCTGAAGTAAGCGCCTCTTCCCCCACCACTGCCTTCATGGCCTGCACGTCCTTCCCGATGGCGTAGCAGGCGTACTGGGGGAGGGGGCAGAGTGGGCAGGCGGTCACCGCAGGATTATCACCTGAGCCCCATGGCTCCCAGTATGGCTGTGATGGGTGGGAAATGGGGTGGTGGTGGGGGGGACAGCTTTTGGGGGAGGGATTTTGCCAGGAGAAAAGCTCATGGTCTAGATAGGTCTCAGGCCTTCAGCATCTGAAACCAGCATCTACACTAGTCCCTGGGTCTGCTCCTTCTTACCAGCTGGTTAGAGACATCTCCGTGGTCCCTTCTTGTCATGCCCTCACCAATGGCTGACTTCATCAATCGCGACAGGGAAGGGAGCACGTTGATGGGGGGGTAGATCTAGGAGAGCAGAAGATGAGGCAGAAGGCATGGTCCAGACTCCCATTTCCTCCCCACCCTGCTTGTCTCCCCACCCCCCCTCCACCCTGGAGGTGTCAAGGGTCTAGTCCTCATTCATCCTATACAGAGGTGGCCCACAAGCGCCCTCCCCTATCTCTCAAAAATCCTAGGGCTTGGATGTGTAGGTGTCTACATGTGTAGCGGGGAGATGGCATGACACCAGTTAATGAAAGACTCACTATTTCAAAACTTTTGATTGTTTGGACAAAACCAGGTTGATGCTCAAGGTAATAGCTACAAAGAAAGAACTTTCCAAACAAAGAGGAAAAAGTCATAAGGTTTGCCTTTAGCTTCAGGTGGGACAGACGTTTTCTAACCCACCGACACATTATTCACCATCTACTTGTGTCGGCTACCCATTGTTTTCAGTTCACCAGAGCAAGTTATTGGAAAGGGAAGAGAGATAGTATTTATTTAGTATCTAGTATCTTCTGGATGCTTTCTGTATGCCAACTTATTTTATCCTCCAAAATACAACTGAGTGATGAAGTATTTTTATTCCCATTTTAGAGAAGAGGAAACCTAGAATCAGAGAGATGACCTTATTTTCTCAAGTTCCCATAGCCAGGTAGGCTGGATTCTTCCCAGACCTGTCTTCTGCCTGTGAACCAGTCTCCCCGGGGCATTGTCTCCTGTTTGGTGCTGGCCTTCCTGGCGGTCATTCTTAATTCACGGAGAGATGAAGCACACGGGGGGTGCAGAGAACAGAGAGTGGGTGGGGAGGGGACAGTACCTGTCTGTTATGAAGCTGTCTGTCCACATAGATCTGTCCCTCTGTGATAAAGCCTGTCAGGTCTGGGATCGGGTGGGTGATATCTACAAGGAAATTCGCTGGCCTCAGTGTGGATGGGGACCAGGGTCTCCACCCACTCAAGGCCACCTGGGTTCTTTTACCACTATGGGAGCAATAGGAGTGGGTGGGGGCAAGGACAGGACAGTGTCTACCCTGATGGAGGAACAGAGCGACTACATATCTGGGCAAAGAAGCAGGGGCCCCAAAGTGTCGGGGTGGGCAGGGAGGGCGGGGGGCTGCAGAGGGCAGGGGGCAGGGAGCAGGCTCACCGTCATTGGGCATGGTGAGGATGGGGATCTGAGTAATGGATCCGCCGCGGCCCATTACACGGCCTGCCCGCTCGTAGATGGTGGCCAGGTCCGTGTACATGTATCCAGGGAAGCCTCGGCGCCCGGGCACCTCCTCTCTGGCAGCTGAGACCTGCAGCATCCATGGGCATTGGAGTAAGAAGGGCGGTGAGAGGCTGAGACAAGGAATGGTGAATGGAGGGCTCAGTGACTGTGAGAAATGGAGCAGGGGCAGGCCTGGGTGGGCGAGTTCCGGGGCGCAGGGGCTGGAATGAACCTGTCACCCCTCCACCAGACGCCTCACCTCCCGCAAGGCCTCTGCGTAGGAACTCATGTCAGTCAGTATGACCAGCACGTGCTTCTCACACTGGTAGGCGAGGAATTCAGCAGCGGTCAGTGCCAGGCGAGGGGTGATAATCCTCTCGATCCTGGAGACACGGTCAATGGTTAGAGTGCCTGGGCTCTGCTGAGCTCCAGTACCGAGTGAAAAGTGAACTGGGAAGCTGGGACTGTGCATAGCAGCAGAGGAGTGGGCACGGTGAGCCCCTGCTCCCAGCCCCCCAGGCCAGGGCTGTGGTTCCTGGGAGTGGGTAACTCCACCAGGTCCCACATTCTCGTCCTGTGGTTCAAGGGAGGAAAGAAACAGAGGCTGGGGCAGGCGAGAGGCTGTGTGAGAGTGGAACAGGCAGGACTAGGAGTGGCCGACGAGGATGACGGCACGCCGTTTCTGTGGCCTGAAGGTGAGGGACTCTGGCATATCAGAGGGAGGCAGGTCGGGGCCTCTGCTTTAGCTCCCTCCCCGCCGGGTGTCCACCCTGGGCCAGCCGGAGCGCCCCTGCTCTCCGCGTCATCCTCAGGACTCTTTCCGGGCTGGTCCTCTCGCTGTTCCCGAGCTCACCGAGCGTGCCCTGTCCTGCTCCGGCCGCCCCCTTCCATCTGAGCGTTCCTGAGTCCCCGGGCTCTGTGCCTGTGGGCTTCTCCTTTGGGGATGTCATCACAGACTCCAGAATCCTGGTACTTGGTTTTTGGAGTACACACAGTACTCAAGATAGTCTATGGAATTGCTTTTTCCATCCACTGGACCCCTAGACTTAAGCTCACATTTTCTTAAGTTTTAAAATAGCAGTTTTCCCAAACAAATTGTTTAGGGAAATATCTCTTTAGTGATGACTTTGTGGAAGTGATTCGAGGACGAGGAGCCCCGACTTGGGACAGTGGTGGAACGCAGGTTGCGGGAAGAGCAGAGTGACTGCCGGCAGCAGGCAGGCTGGCGGTCCTGCTCCCTCTGTCCCTCCGTGGGCGGTTCCTACCCCTTATCAGCCTGTTTCTCCAGCGCTAGCCCATGGCTTTAGCCCTGGGAAATCCATGCGTCCCAGTATCTGGGTCTTGGAGGGGCACAAGACCTGCTGCCTGAGGACCGTCTGGGCACCAGGAGAGGACTCACGTGGGGTCATTGGCCAAGTTCAGGAAGAGGCAGACGTTACCCATGGTACCATTCTGCTCAAAGTCGGACTTGAAGAACCTGGCTGTCTCCATGTTCACCTGGACACACAACAGGGAGGGCTGGAGGCGGGGCCCCAAGGCCTGAGGGCAGGGGTCCAGGCCCCCTCATCACTTCTCAATAAAGCCTATGGGCTGACCAACAGTCACAGGGCTGATGGTGCCACAGTTGCTAGGGTGACCCTGGGGCTCGAGAGGGCAGGGCCGATTTGCTGCCCGGTCCTGGGTAGGGCCTCATCAGACCCTTGAAGAGAGATCCAGGCTTCTCCAGGCTGAGCTCTGCTCAGGGCCATCCTGTCCCTTCCTGGGCCAGTTGCTTCCCATTAACTTCCTGCCCAACCCCTCTACCTTGAGCCTTTGTATTTGCCTCCCAAAGCTGTCTTGTCTCTTCAAATTGCCTAGTTTCCCCTCCTTCAGGCTACCCTGGGCTCATCTTATAGCTGCCATGGCCTCTAGGCTGCCTTGAGGGACACCCTGCCCTGGTCACTGAGCCCACCACGCCCCTTCAGTCATGCTCTTGCCTCTCCCGCCAGACTGGCCAAGACTCTGACAGCTTCTCGAGGGAAGGATTGTGCCTCTGCCATCGGATCGGGCCATAGCAGGGGCCAAGGGAGACAAGGCCACCCACCCGCAGTGTCCAGAACTTGCCAAACTGGTCCAGCCCCTCTTACCCCCATGGCTGCAAAGACAATGGCAAAGTTGTCGTCGTGATAATCCATCACAGCCTTGGACTTCTTCACTAGCCCGGCCTGGCGGCAGATCTGGGCAGCAATCTGGGATGGACGGGGTAGGAGGAAGGACGTCAGAGCCCTCCACACAGAGCGCCATTGAGGAGGATGAGGGGCAATTTCCAGTCTGCCCTCCCGCCGGGGCCTTCAGTGAGAGGGATCCGCAAAGGTGAAAGGGCTACCCCAGGTCCTACAGCTTTTCTCATGGGAGAGGCTGCCCTGTTCTGTGGCTACTAAAAGGCTGAGGGTGCCTGTCAGGGGGAGCAGGCGGAGTGACAGATCCAAAGAGGAAGGGCCTCCACACAGGTTTGGGGCAGCCTGGCCCTTCAGAACCCCGTGCCTCCCGGCCGCCGGCTGTATTTCTCTGGGCGCAGAGCTGCCCCAGGCCTGCGGCGTGTGGAGCCGGAAGTCGCATAGGTCAGGGTGCGTGTGCACATGGAGGGTGGAGGACGGGGACGCTTATGTCCTCTCAACACTCAGACTATTACGAGGATGAGCTGGGGCACATCTGGGAGTGCCCGGGTGGGGGTGGTTTGGGGACGAGCATCTAGAAACCTTGTCACCCCAGCTGCTCTGAGAGGAACGGGGCTCTGCATACTTGGTGGCAAGGGTAGGGAGGCTTCAGGTGGCCGTGGGGCTGGCATGAGAGCGGTTCACTTGGTGCAGGGAGTAATGCCCACAACAAGGACCAGCGGGCAGAGCTGAGCAGGACCGTCAGCACTGGGGTTACCCATGGGCTCTCCTGTGAGCCGCTGAGTGCCCCCCTCATTTGGGCAGAGACTCGAAGACCTGCTTGGGAACAATGAGGAGGTCCTGTGCAGCCCTGTGTCCCTGAGTTGCCAAAGGACACTGCCAGTCTTGATGTGGACGACCCCAGCTCAGCCCACTCCTGTGTACTTAGCGTAGGAAGCCCTCTTTGCTCACCCTTCCGCCCCGGCCTCTGCTCTGTCCCTTGCCCTTGCTTGTGCCTGCAGCCTCCCACAGGCCTCACCTCGTTGTGGGGGAGCCCCGCCGCTGAGAAGATGGGAATCTTCTGCCCACGGGCAATGCTGTTCATGACATCAATGGGAGAGATGCCCGTCTGGATCATTTCCTCAGGGTAGATGCGGTCGTAGGGGTTGATGGGCTGGCCTGCAGACAGAAATCATAAACCTATACTCAAGGGTTCAAGTCCTTCCCTGCCCTCCCCCACCCCAACCTCGGACTCCAGAGCAGCATGGTTAACAGAATTCTCTGCCAGGATGGAAATGGGCTCTACCTGCACTGCCTAATACAGTAGCCAGCCACATGTGGCTGTCGAATACATGAAATATGGTTTTGAAATGACATCTTATTTCATTTGAATGAATTTGTATTTAAGTAGCCACATGTCCAGTTCCCCCTTGGACAGCGCTGCCATGGGGCATTAAAGGGTGGGTGGGAGCTTAGGCTGAGGTTCTTGCAGTCAGAGCCGGCGCCCTCCTCAGTCATTCACGGGTGCTATGCAGGGTGAGGACAACTGAGTGTGGCTCAGAGACCTCCCGTTTGAGGAGGTATGTGTTCTGTGTCCTGCCTCCGACTTGCTGTGTGGCTTTGAGCCAGCCAAGGACCTCCATGGGCCTCCATCACATCCTCAGCAAACCTAAGTAATCGAAGTAATCGAATTGGAGCGCTCGGGACAGCTTCTGTTTGAGTGGGCGGAGCCTGGGAGGGGCTGTGCCTGCTTGCGCCAGCCACCCAAGCCCGCTCTCGGGGGTGAGGACAGGGAACTGGAAGGCAGGAGAGTATTGGTCTTGGGGCACATGTGGAACCCTGCACAACGGGGATGACATTTTATTGGAACTGGACATGGATTGCTGATGGCAGTATTTCAGGCTCTGTCATTTTCTGGGGACAGAGAGGCCTTTGCTGCTATCGTGTCACATGTGATCAGCTGTCAGTCTGATCAGCCCTGGAGGTGAGCCTTGGCCTGCCGCCCAGGCCTGTGTCTGGTGGTGGAGGTGATGCCTGGGGGTGGGAAGGTGGTTGAGGGCTGGATCCTGAGAGCCATCCAGAGCCTCTGGCCACTCACCGTTGATGTCCAGAAAGTCCTCCGCCATGACCATTGGTCCCTTGTCAATGGGTTTGCCGGAACCATTGAAAACCCGACCTGGGAGTGGCACGGTGAGAATGCTCAGGCCAGCCCTGGGTCTCTCACTGCTGCTCCCCGCCCACACCACCGCCAGCTCCCACCTGGCCCCGCACATCCCAGGTGCCCTGTGTTCGCTTCCCCCTCAACCCCCAGTTACCCCCAGAGAGCTGGCTACGGCGACTGTCTCCTTGGGAGTCTTCCTTTTTTTCCTGGAAACCTCTATAGGCAGGGCTGTGACCCAGACCAACTGCACTAACGGGGTGATTTGGGGGTTGGAAAGCAGAGAGGGCCAGGAGAGCAGATCGTGGGAGAAAATTAGGGGATGTGCTGTCCATTTCAGGCTGAGCCCAGAGAGATGGCTACCTACTGTGCCTCTAGTTTACTGAAGGTGCCTTCCCTCAGTTCTTGAACGCCTGCTGTATGTCAGGCCCTGAGCGAGGGGTGAGGGTTGAAGAGAGAAGACACAACTCCTGACGTCAAAGAGCTCACAGGTGAAGTGGACATGTCAACAGGTGATGACAATGCAGTGTGCTAAACGCTTGATCGAGAAGTTGAATGGCAAGACGGAGGGGCCCACCCCCCCTTGTCACACCCCCGCCCCTCACCCAGCATGTCCTCTGACACCGGAGACCGTAGGATGTCCCCTGTGAATTCACAGGTGGTCTTCTGAGCATCAATCCCAGAGGTACCTTCAAATACCTATGGGACAAGAGGTTGGTAACCCTAATAAGCGGCTTGCCAGAGAGAATGGGGCGTCCACTCTCCCATTTATGACCAGCTCTGGGCAAGGTGCTCTCAGGGAAAGAGGACATTTGCTGTCTTGGGAGCTTATAAGATAGCATGGGAAGTTTGTGAGTTTATTCATTTATTCAACCAGTCAACATCTCATTGGCACCACTTACCTGAACGATTGCCTTGGTCCCAGACACCTCAAGTACTTGCCCGCTCCTCTGAGTGCCGTCAGAGAGGGTGAAGTTGACGATCTCAGCATACTGGGCGAACTGGCAGGGGAGGAGGACAGCCCAGGACAACACTGAGACCAGCGGTGAAGCTCCTGTCCCCTCCCCGCCCCTCCTTGATCCAGTCCCAAGCTTCTGTCTCCCCCTTGTGCTCAGGCACTCTTGGAAACTAACTCGAGGGACTAGGAAGGGACAAGTTTGAATTCCTTTCGGGAAGCAGTATACCTGAATGAGTAGAAGAACCAACTCAAGAGTTGGAATATCAGAGTTGGAACTGAGCTCTGATGCTTAGAAGCTATGTGACCCTTGGAAGTTATATAATGTCTCTGAGCCTTAGTTTTCTCATCTTTAACATGGGGGTAATAATCATATTAAAAATACCTACTTCATAGTGCTGCTTTGGGGAGGAAAAGAGATAATATATGTGAAGTTATTAATTGGTGCCCTGAACCTTATAACTGCCTAATGAAAACTGCCTCATTGAAAAGCCTAATAAAATAGATTTCTGGCAACATTGATTTTTAAAAAAGAGAAAAGGCATCCATAAATAATTGTTGGAATGCAAAAGTCAAAAGTAGCTATACTAATAATACTAAAAAGATAATGAAAGGATTATGAACTACTTTATGCAATATAAACTTAGATTAAATGAATAAAGTCCTAACAAAATTCAACTCAAACCGAAACCAATTAAAAACAAAATGGAAAGTCAGAAAATTCCTATAACCTTTAAGATAGTAAACAAATAGTTTAAAATCTTTCCATGAAGAAAACACTAGTGCCAGGTCATTTTACCAATGAGTTCTCACAATTAGGAACAAATGGTTTGAAACTTATTTAAGCTTTTCAAAAGACTTGGGGAAAAAGTATGGCCTTTAAATAATTTTATGAGGCATGTATAACATTAGTGCTCAACTAAGAATTGTGAGAAAGTTATAGCTAATCTCACTCATGAATATAGATGCAGAAATCCTAAACAAAATTTTAGCAAACCAAGTTCAGCAAGCTACAAACAAACCAACTAACAAAAGAAAAAAATCTAAAAAAAAAAAAAACCAAAACACAAAAAATAAAGACAAACACACGCAAATAAAAATAATAAAAACCGAGTTGGGATTATTCCAGGAATTCAAGGTTAGTCTAATATTGGAAAGTCTATTCATGCAACTTTCCTATTAGTTGATAAAAGGATTTTAAAAACCTGTGATCATCTAAAAAAGTTTTAGAAAAAGTTACAGAAGAAACTCTCCATGATTAAACACAAAAGAACAGGGACTGGGGAGGTTGAAGAGGGTAAAGGGGGTCAAATATACGGTGATGACAAGAAATTAGACTTTGGGCCGTGAGCACACATTGCAATATACTGATGATGTTTTAAAGAATTGTATACTTGAAATTTATACAATATCATTAACCAATGTCACCCCAATAAATTTAATTTTAAAAAAACAAGCACAAAACTATGATAGCAGAGAATAAAAGGGAAATTCCTTAACCCTCCAAAATATCCCCAAAATCTACTGAAAATATAATATATTGTATAAAACATTCCCTTTAAAATTAGGAGCAAGCCAACAATGCCTGCTTTCGTCATTCTGTTCAGCATGCACTGGAGGAGCTAGACAAAGTAATAGCATAAAAAGAAAATAAAGATTAGAAGGAGACAAAACTACAAAATGAAAAACTCCCCAAATCCTAAACCAATAAAGAGCATAGCTCACAAAAAACTATAGACCAATTTCTTATATAGATACAGAAATTTTAAGTCATTTCTCAGTGACTCAATCAGTGTATTAAATAAATAACAAGTATGACCAAGCAGGGTTTCTTCCAAGAATGCAAGCCTAAGTCAATCAACATTAGGGAATTTGTTAACAACTGACAACATAATAATAGGGAGTCTGTCAACATAAATAAAAAGAAAAACTCCATAGGATTATGTAAATAAGCTCAAAAGTTGTTTGATAAAGCTTGGCAGCTGTTTCTAATACAATTTTATGTAAAACAAGAGTGGAAAGCAAGTCCTTGAACACTAGACTATTCTCTAAAACCAACATCAACAACCTGGTAAATGGGGAAATTCTAACCCCATTTTCATTTCCAATAAATCAGTCACACAGAGATGCCTGTATCACCATTGTTACTTAATTTTGTTTTGGAAATGTTGGTTTATACCGTAAGACCAAAAAAAAAAAAAAAAAAGAAAGAAAGAAAGAAAGAAAGAAAGAAAGAAAGAAAGAAAGAAAAGGAAAAGGAAAAAGTGTACCAAAAACATAAATGGAGAATGTTTTATTTTTTGTTTTTAAAGTGGTGAGGAGAGGAGACTGTATTCTTCAAAAATGTCAAAGGAAGTCTCTTTGGAAATGTTCTGGATTATAGGAGTTTAAACAAACATAATGATCAAATAAAATACCAATAGAAAGAGACATAATTCCCTTTACTTTCACATGAAATGAAGAAAAACATTCCATCCCACAATAAGGCCAAAACCCATAAAATATTAGAAATAAATCTAACAAGAAAGGTACAAGAAAATAATAAAATCTTACAGAAGGACACAAAACTATCCTTAAACAAATGGAGAACACTGTTTTTCAAGACAGAATGACTATCTTAAAAATGTAAATCCTTTCAAGAGTATGTAAATTAAGTGCACTCACAATGGATTATTGTTTCTCCTGGAACTTAAATTGATCTTAGCATTCACATAAATGTCTGAGAATATCCAAAAACAGTTATAGAAAAGATCAGGGTTGGAGGACTTGCCTTATCAGATACTAAAATGTGCTTTGAGGGTACTGAAGGCAAGTGGGAAGGGTTGGCATGGGCAGACCAACAGATAAGCAGGACAGACTACAGAGCCCAGGGACAGGAGCCAGCTTATAGGGTACTGTTATAGGACAAATATTAGTTCACAGGGAAAAAAGAATTTATTGCACAAATGGTGCTAACATAATTGGGTATCTACTTAGAAGATGCCCACATCAGAAACACAAATATATTCCAGGCATATAAAAGCTAAAATATAAATATAAAGCTAAAACAAAGAAAAATCCTAGAAGAGGAGCTTTTCTTCCTTATTTTCTTTCTGAGTAATCCAGTTAAAAGGAGGATAAAAGAGATGTCTTTAAGATGAGAAATCCAGAAGCCATAAATGAAAAAAATGAAATATTTGATTATATAAGCATTTGAAATTTCTGTATGGTAAAGCTACCATACACAATAAACAAAGAATTCCCGCAGCTCAAGCTGTACAACTCATAGAGGAGGGAGTGAAATCTGAACAAGTAAGATGCTCAGCTCCCCTAGTCATCAGGGAAAAGCAAGAGTACTAATGGCCATCTATTTGACAGACAAAATTGAAAATTGACAGCCATATAAAAGGCTGGCAAGGGTGTTGAGGAGTGAGTCCTCTCTTACAGGTTTGGTAGGAATGTGTGAGTTAACCCAAGTTTGCTGGGATAAGCCCCACACTGTCAATGTCTATTTAAAAATAAATAAATACTTTGAATCAGCAGTTTATGTCAGGGATCTATCCTATAGCAATAAAGACATCAGTGTGAAAGGGATATATGTTGCTGTACTATTTGTAACAGCAAAATCTGGAAACATGCTGAATGTCCATTAATAGTGGAACTATTATTCCATAAGACACAAGACATCCATACTACTGCCTACTGTGCTATCAAGAATGAGTTAAATGTGTATCTCATTTTACATTTTACAAAATGAGGGGGGAGGGGGCAGGGGAAAGTGGTTGGGAGAAGGCAGAGACAAATGTGTTTGGAAAAATAAATCAATTAATTAAAAAATGTGTATCTACTTGATACCTTTTAAAAGACTGCCATTAATGTAAACCTCTGATATGCATAGGGTCTTCACATCGGTTATTTCAATAGGTTAGGGGCAGATAGTTAACTTTATGTGTTTTTTCTTTGTTTCACTAATTCAAAGGAGAGTTTTTTAAAAAATTAAAATGTAATAAAAATTTGGAACATGTTCACGTGGTTATTCGCCATCATTACCATCATTATATCCCCTGGTCTCCACAAACTAGTGACCTTAACGGCGCGTAAGGCGGGGCAAATGGCTCAATTTCCCAACTGGGTGTGACCTGCGTGGGGTCCTCTCCTCCAGGGCACCCCTGCTGGGGTCGAACCTAAGACAGGAGGTTTTGCAACTCTGATCGCTACTGAGGGAAGCTCTGGCTTGGGTCCCTCCTCATCCTGTGAAGAGGATGACTGGAAGGCCACCTGATTGTTCTCCAAACTACCCCTCAGACCCTTTGGTGTGGGAGTCCTGGGGGAGGGATTCGGCCCACGCGGAAGGCTCGGAGGTGGGCTGAGCCGCTAGGCTCAGCTGTCATTGGCTTCTGAGTCACAAGAGGGAGCCCGAGCGCAAGGACTGCGTGGCCTGGGAAGTTCAATTAAGAGTGGCGGGCGACTCTGTTGCCGCTCTGCTTGGGCCTCCGTTTCTGAACCTGCCACCGGCCTCAACTGTCTGTGGAGCTGATGGTGGGCTGCTAACCTCGGGAGGAAAGTCGTTGGACAGAGCACAGGCCAGAGTGGTCCCCAAAGAGATCAACCAACGGGCCCAGTAGGAACCAGGCAGCAGGGTGATACAAAGCCATCCTTTTAATGTGGGTTTATGTGGGTGAGGGAGGATGGGAGGAAAGGAGAGTGGACAGGAAGTGGCACACTGTGTATCCCTGAAAAATGAATTCAGAGAAAACAAACTTTATACAACAGAGAGATTACAGTCAGACAGTAGGAAGAACTGTCAGAGCCATCACACACAGGCATGGAAAGTGTGGTCTGGAATCCTTTATTAAGAGAATGCCAGACTCCTTGTGTTTCTGTGTTGGGTATTCGTTTGTAGGGAGGGGTGGTCGTAGCCACTTAGAACAGTGAATTTGGGCGAGAATCCCAGTGCGCAACAATGAGCTTTTACCCAAAGAAGCCCCTTTTCCAGCCACACACACTGAGCAAGCCTGCTTCCTCTCAATGAGCCTCACTGTTGGTTACCAAGAGCATTGCAGGGAGTGGGGATGGTACAGTGCAACCCATCTCCTCTGCTGGAGATTCAACTGAGTTTCCAACCACCCTTAATGAAGCACAGTGGAGCTGCTGGGCACACATTCAGAGGACTCAGAAGTTCCTGGGAACACTGGCAGGAACTTGCACCTTGGAAAATCAGATGAAACTGTGGAAACTACCTCCAAAGTGCACAGGCACATGAATGCGTACCTTCAAATGTTTGCATACAGTTTCAAGGCCCTTATTGCGTGGGCTAAGAACCTGTGATGTACACAAAATTATTCCCCCAATACTTTTCCGTTTGATGATGGAAGTTAATTACCTGTGTGATTCAATGTGGACAGGAGGTGGCGCCATAGAGGAGGAATTGTGGCATTTTGCCCAAGAAACCAAAGAACAGGGAAAGGGGTGTGAGACCGTGAAAAGGGAGGCATCATAAAGATGCCTTCTGAACTTATGAGACTAAAACTGTTATTTTCCTCCCCCTTTCAAGCCCAGGGTTCTCTGGGTGTCTCCATCTTCCAGTTATCCCATCCTGCAAGAGCACCAGATGCATGTCATAGGTCCAGGGATCCATTTTCAGTTTCTTAGTCAAGCCTCATGTTACAGTTTAGAAAATGGGTGTCTGCATAGGTACTAACTCCCCGTGTGGCACTGTGTCCCATAGACTGACAGGTACAGTAGGGAGGGTGATGGAGATGGGCGAGTGGGCGGGAGACGGCAATCTGGGATGGAGCCCAAGAATTTGTATTTCTAACAAGTTCCCAGAAGGTGCTGATGCTGCTGATCCAGAACTGACAGGGAGCTAGCAGAGAGGGTGAGATGGAGCTGGGATTAAAAGTCAAGAAGCCTGAGTCAGGCTGTCTGACCCCAGTGCCCACATGCGTAACTACCCCACCACACTTCCTCCCAGGGTGTCGCCAACATTAGTGGTCAAACAGTAATGTCCATTGAGTGTGGAATCTGTTTTCCAGAAATGAGCGGGTCTGATTTCTTTAATGTAGTTGGCTTAGGTTTTGCCGGGTCCGTATTTAGTCATTTAGCTAACACTTATTTACTCATCCATCTCATTCACTTACTTACCCTTCCTTTGAACAAGCCAAACACCTATGAGGGGCTGGGTGTTCGGTGAAAGTGTGGTGTGGGGCCCCAGGAGCTCAGGATTAATAAAACACCAGCCATGCCCAACAGGAGGGCACAGTGTGGGGGGAGGGGCAGGCAGGAGACATGCGGCCAGGTGGTGACCAACTGCCTCGATGACGGGATGCTGACCACAAGGCAGTACACACAGCTGAGAGGAGGGGCAGGCTCACTGCCACAGGGGCTGGGAGAGGCTCCCGGAGAAGGTGAGCTCTTGGCTGGCTCTGAGGGTGAGTCAGATGGAGGCCATGGGGGAAAGGAGGTCAAGGAAGCAGCGGGGAGAGCAGGGGGAGGAGGCAAAAGGCTGGAGGCATTAAACGGGAGCTACAGAGACAGTGTGGGTTTCTAAGTGGAGAAGGGAGAGTGATGAGACACGAGAGTGGAAAGGTATGCGGGATGAAGGCAGCAGGGAGCCCTGAGTGAGGCTGAGGCAGGGAGTGAAGGGTCAGGCTGCACGGCTGCAGGTGGAGGGGCTGCAGGTGGAGGACGGCAGGTGGCCAGGCTGGGGGCCCGAGACCCGGCCATAATAAGGTATGGGTGAGGTGGGACGGCGCTGCAGAGCAGGTGCCCCGGCAGAGCAGGGAGGGAGGAAGGAGGCGTCAAGGCTGTCCCTCAGGTCTCCAGTTTGCTCACCTAGGGGACGAGGTTGGGGGGCGGTGCAGCTGGGAGGTACAGGGCCCATACCATTGCAGGGCTCCTTATGCCTCGGGAATGCCCCTCCACGGGACTCAAAATACTGCCAGGATCTGCCATGGTCCTGCTGTTCCCCGGGGGACCAAAGTCACCCACGTCCCCTCTCCTTCTGTGAGGCCCACTTCACTTCCCACTCACACTGCTGGTTCCCAGGCCGAGATTTTCCCAAGGCCTTTGAAAGCCTGAAACTCTGGAGAAAAGTTAGCTGGCGGTGATCTGCCGCCGCCGCCTCCTCTTCCCTTTAAAGAAGAGCCATGAGAATGGCAGGTGGGAGAGTCCAGCCTCACGAGGAAGTTAGACACAGCCATTCTACTGACGAGGGAAGAGACACAATAGCCTGGATCCCCCAGCTCATTGGTGCTCGCGCTCCCCAAGGCCCAGACTGGGGCCCCCACTAAACAGGCAGGAAGGGAGAACCTCGAGTGCCTGGGAGACAGCTGGGGAGGATGATGTGAAGGTAGGTGACAGGGGGTCAGAAAGAACAGGGCAGGGCAGACCCTTGGAGGCCATCTAGGGACAGGACAATTTAGGAGAAATTTCTGTAAACCCTGCATCTATGGGGCTAGGGAGTCCTAGGATTTGGCTCTGGAGCCTGGGAAGAGGTAAAAGTCTTACCTTGACCTGGTCCAGCACCACCAGCGGCCCATTGACGCTGCACACAGTCCTGTAGGCTGGGGGAGGGGTGGGTGGGTGAGGGTCATACACCGCCCCCCTCTGCAGGCCTTCCCTTCCCGCCCTCCAAGCACCAGCCCCGTCCCCTCCTCAGCCCAGGCCATCAGAGTCATTAGCTGTGACAGAGCCAGCCACCATTGCTGTAAGGGTCGTGCCCCTGCCCGCAGGGCCCCCGCTGCCTCGGACACCTGCAGGAGGCTGGGGGAGGGCCAGGGTGAGGGCAAAGGCCCCTCAGAGTCCTCTCCTCCTGGGCCCTACAGAGGCCTTCCTCCTCCCTGAGGCTGCTTTCCCGCTGGCCTCAGCCCCCCTCACCCACCTCTTCCTCTCTGACCCAGTGTTTTCCAGAAGCGTCTGGCCCCCCCGCCCCCCAGCTGTGGGGAGAACTGCCCTCCCCTGGCCCTCGCCAGGACCACACTTCCCTCGTCACCCCACACTGCCTGGACGCTGAACGTGTGGGAGTGCGGCACCAGTGAGAAACACCAGTCAGCACCCCTGCTCTGCCCCAGGCCCTGCCAGGGAGGCTCCCCGGGCCCATTGGGTGTCTGTGGGTGAGGGGAGGAAGCGGCAAAAAAGGGGGAAGGTGCAGAAGGTCCCAGTCCTAGTGGCTACAGAGATCCACAAATGGGGAAATGAGCTCTGCTTACAGGGAGCGATTGCGTTACACACCAGGGAACACTTCCTGGCTCCAGTGTCGGGGCCCTGTAGCCGCACGTTGGCAGGCAGGGAGCCAACTATGGTCCCTCTAGGGGATGGCTGGGGGGCCCTGGGATCCGCCCTCACCCATATCCCTGGGACACCATAGCCCTTCGCTGGGGTCCTCGTAAAGCACCAGCGCAATAACTGAGATGACAGAAGTTGGCAGGGGCAGGATGGGTGGGGTGTCTGTGAAGTCGCTGAGTCACTCACAGGCTGGGAGGACATCCCAGGGGAGAATGGTCCAACCACCTTCTAACAGGCGGGGAGCAGAGGGCCCAGAAGGATGAGAAGCCTGGCCCAGGGTCACACAGCATACTTGTGGCAGGGGAGGGGCTGGGACCCTCTCTTTCTCTTTCCCATCAGACCGCATTGGCTCCCAGCCACTTGCTCTCTGCTTGTAGGCCAGCCTGGTGCCAAGCCACCACCCGCCAAGGGAAACACCAGGCTCCTTATTTTTGTTGGATCTAAGTTCCTTTGACTAGGCCTTGGGCTAGGAAGAGAGGCCGGGCAAGGGTATTTTGCACAGATAACTACAAGGCTTTTCCAAGCTTAAAGATGGTGAGGGAAACTTAGGAACAGGAAGAGGGCACCAGGAAATAAGTTCTCTTTGGGTCTGGGCCCAGGGCAGGGCATTCCCTCATTCCCCTGCCCTCAAACTAGCAATCTACTGAGCCACTCTCTCTTCTTCCTCCATCGAGGACGTGTCCCAACTTCCACCTGAGGTCAAATGCTAGAGGTGACTGCTCCTTGGAGCAAAGGGCCAGCGCCTCCCTGTCTGTGGTCTCTCCATCCAGTCAGTTCTGGCATCTCGCATCTTAAAATCTCTCCCCTCTCTAGCGGCTGCCTTCACAGCCCAGCTTCTCATGGGCAAGACCCCCGCCCCCGCCCCCACCCCACTCCGTGCTCTCTTCCCTCCCACCACCCACCCAACGCTCGCCCTCTCCAGTCTGCCTGCTCTCTAGGCCACCTCTGGCTTGTGGATTGCTAAATCCAAAGGGGTCCTGCATGCACTGTCCCCTACAGCTCCTGGGAGGCCCTGCCCCTCCCCTGCCCTGACTGCTCCTCAACCTATTTGGGGGACCTTTGGATGTTTCAGGGCCTCAAGGTGGGGACCTGGCTCTGGACTTCTCACCGTCCTTCCCCTGGATGACCTGCTTTCCCTCCTCTCTTCCCTTCCTTTCTTCAAGCCTGGCTATCAGGTGCCCTGGGGGTACTAGGCTAGGTAAACACAAGTGGCAAATAAAACAATGAGCCTACAATTAAAAAGAGGAGCTGAAGGTAAAGCAATTTAACTACAAACTGAGGTAGGTGCTCCGAAGGGAAGGAACAGGGTGGGTAGGTGGGAAGCCTGGGTGCTCAAGAGGAAGCAAGCGCCTTTCAGGAAGGGCCATTTGAGCTCAGGCTTCTGGGTCAGGGGGAATCATCAGCAGCCCCCAGAGAGCTGGGCAAAGGGCACATCTGGCAGAGGTGAGGAGGCCCAGAGGAGAGAAAGAACTCGCTGCCTTTGGGGAACAGAGAGCAGGGCAGTGTGGCTGGCTTGCACAGGCTCCCTTCTGGGGTGCCGGAGGACGTAGTCCCATGAGACATGAGAGCAGGGATATCTGCAGTGGTCCCTGCTGAGTCCCCACGTCTTAGGAGAGTGTGGGCATATGGTAGACACTCGGTAAATATCCACTGGATGAATTACGGAAGGTGTTGCCTGGACCCGCCAGCTCATCCCCATATTTCCCACATGAAAACCCATGTGTGCCCCCATCAGCACTTCCCCAGCCCCAAACCAGATGAGGGTCCTGTCACACAGTCTAAGAGCTTGCTCCCCCGGCCCCTGCCACTCCTGTGAAGACAGAGGGTGGAGGGGATGAGAGAGGATGCGCAGGGCTAAGGGGGGGCACAGGAAGACCCCGATGAGGGGGCAGGGCAGAGGCTGCGGCATCACCCTCCCCACCAAGAAGGAAATGTGCCAGGCAGACAGGCAGTGCCCCTCTGGCCCGCCTGGCATTTTGATAAAGTTCCCTGGATTGCCAGAGCTGTGGGAAGCGGAATGGAGCAGGCAAGCCCCGCAGAGGGAGGATGGCGCAGAGGAAGGATGGCGAAGCAGGGAGGAGGAAAGGGATTGTGAAAATGCCAGAAAAAGCACAAAGGTGGGGAGAGTGTCGCATTTCAAAACACCCCAGAAGAGCTGGCATCGCATCTTGCTGCTGGCCCCATAGGGAAAATACCAGACAAAAGGACTGAGATGGCAGAAGGAAGAGGCAGGGTGGGTGGGCCTTATAGGACGGTGGGGTGAGAGAGGGGGAAAGGCCTGCCGTCCAGAAAGCCCCAGGGAACCAATTCCAGTTCTGCCAGGGAGGCAAGCCTTTCAGCTTCCTCCCCGTGTGCTCCCCACACTTCCCAGCTTCTGTCACGTGAAATCCTCATCAACTTTGACGTCCAACACCTCTACCTTGGTAGTGGATCCTCCAGGGAGGGACAAATGGTGATGGTAATGGGCACAAAGAGGGGGCTGGATCTGCTGCTCCACCCCCAGCCCCCTAGGAGGAGGGGCTCCTTTGGGGTGAGCCTAGGGGCTGGGGCAAGCGCCTGGCTGCAGCAGAGCCAGGCCCTGGAGCTGCCAGCTTCGCGGTTCCATGCCTCCCCCGGCCCAGGCCACACGGGGGACCAGCATGTAGTCTCTAAGACCCTCATCTGTTCACTGCAACAGCCTGCTCTGTGAGCTGTCTTCCCAGGCTTCCGGCAGCCATGGTGCCTGGCTCCAGGCAGGCCTCTTAAATAGTTGCTGGATGAAATGGCTCTGTAGCCTGGCCCTTCACTGCAGATATTCAGTTCTGTGGCTGTTTCTGTTCAGCATCTGGCTATTCACACGCTTTAAGGCTTTACCCTTGAATGCAGCCAACTGGGTCCTCTTCCTTTTGAAGTTCCAGTGCTCCAGGCTGGCACCCTACGGGGTATCCTGTTTTCCAGCTTGTCTGTTCCTTGACAAGACAGTCTCTCCCCTCAGGCTAGGGTGTCCCACTGTCAGACTAGTCTATATCTCTTCTTAGAGGCTGTCTGGTTTGGACACAGCCAAGGTGTGGCTGAGCAATAGTGGTGTCCTTGACTGAAAGCCAGGCCTTTGGTTCGTACCCACCCCCAGCTCTGCGCATCGTGTCCATAGCAAAGGACTGAGGCCCGGAAAGTCGGCTGGTTTCCTGGGACGCACCACAAATCAGGACAGTATCCTATGGCACCCATGGAAATGGCCACTAGCCCAGCCCTGGGACACACCCTCGGCCCTGGAGAGGTGAAGGCTGGGGGTAGTACTCAGGCCGAGCGCTGAACCAGAAGACCTTGGAGGGGCACTTCCTCAACAGGCCTTCCTGAGACTTTGTAGACTCTCCCTCCAGCTGCTCTGCCCACCCACCCCCTCTCCATTGTCCTGGCTGACACTTCGGGTTGCACTTTGGGCTGCAGGCTGGTGGAGCCCCTCCCCGACCCGGTCTCTCCACCGCCTTCCCTGTCAAAGGCTCAGCAGGAGGCTCTGGCAGCCCACTAATTAGGAAGGCCCAGCCACACACCTGCAGCGTCCTGGGAGAGGGCTGAGGCGGCGCCCATGCGTGAGGCCGGGGTGGGGGCAAGCCTGGGGCAGCAGGTCCTTCACCCCCTCCCTGATCCCGCTGGAAGAATTAAGGAAGGGGGGCGGCAGAGGCTGCAGTCTGGTGGTTCTTAGAATTAGCCTAAGACCCTTGTGGGGTGGAATTCTCTCAGTGTAACCTCCCTGGCCTTCCAGTTAAGGAAACTGAGGCAGCCGGTGGTGGGCACTCAAGCCCCCGGGCGACTAGACCTGGCTCCATCCCTCCAGCCAGGCTGCCAGCCCGTCCATCATAACTTTTGCTCATGCTGTGCCCCTCACCCTATCAGCCTAGTAACTTCTGCCCTACAAGACCAGACAAAGCCATGTGACCGCCTTTCCTTGGGGAACAGCTCTAGCTCTGAGGGTGGCAAAGAGGTCCCTTAGTTCCTGGAGTGGATATTGCTGGGGTTCACTCTCCATTCAAATTCCACCCCTCCCCCTCCTTTCTGGCCCACTTCTCCCCCAGCCGTTGCGGTGCCTCAGGCCACCTCCTCTGCCAAGAAGCCTCTTGCACTCAACCCACCCATAAGCCCAGTGAGCCCTGGGGCTGGGAGCCAGCTGCCTCCTTCTAGGCTCTTTCTGTCTCTACACAAGAAGTTCTGTCTGCCCTCAGTGGGTTGGAGCATCATTCCATACACCAAAAGGTTTTGCATTCAATCCCTGGTCGGGGAGGCAACCGGCAACAGATAGATGGTTCTCTCTCACAGATGTGTCTTTCTCTTCCCCAAATCAATAAACATTTCCTGAGGTGAGGATTAAGTTTTTTTAAAAGTTCTGCCTGGAAGTGCTTAGAGGCTGCCTGCAGAAGGCCAGGCTCCTGGAGGAAGCAGGACTCCTGTGTCCTGCCTCCAGCCTCTGAGGGAGCAGCTCCAGGGGAAGGAAGCTGGCGGGGGGCGGGGGGGGGGCGCACTGGGGAGGGCTGCAGGTGTCCGGCCTGCCCTGGGCGTGGCTGGGTGTCAAGGCTGGGCTGGGGCTGTTTTCTGGGTGTATCCTGCGAGGACACTGGTGTGCAGCCAAAGCAAAAGTGGTGGCCTCTGTCACTGCAGTAGCATCTTTAACACAGTTGTGGAGACTGAAGGGGCTTCCCCGGCACAAACCTCACCTCTGGGTCAGCTGCTGTGTTAAACACGTTTGTCTGGGTGGGGGCCACATGGAGCAGTACACTTGCAAACCTGGTGGCAGGGGAGGTTTGGTGCTGCCCTTGGGTTCCAGCCTGGGTCAAACTTGACCTGAGGCTTGTTGACTATAAATAAGGAAATGGCTGGGAGGGAACTGGCTGGGGGAGTAGGGGATGCAACCTGCAGGGTTCCCGGGAGGACAGGACCCATGGAGAAGGGGAGCAACGCATGCAGGCCCAGACTCCAGACCCCTCGCCCGCTCAGGACTCTGGCGGCTCTCCTGTCCCACAGGGAGGAGGGATGACAGGGAGGGGCCTGCAGGGGTGGGCCGACACAAGGCATGGCCCGAGTCAGCCAGCTCCTCTCAGGGCTCCAGGCCTGGGCTCTGGACCCAAGAGGGAGGCCAGCCACTGCATATTTCTGGGCCTTGGCGACCCCCGCTTTGCGCCAGGGGAGAATCTGGGCCTCCATCCTCCCTGCACCTCCAGCGGGTAGGGCTGGCAGGGCCGCTCCTCTCAGCTTCTCCACAGCCCGAGTTCGCTGAGCCCCTCAGGGCCGGCTTGGGCCTGAGGGGGTGCCTCACGGCCCTTGCGCTCCTCTTGGGGCCCCACTCCCACGTGCAAGCTAAGCTCTCAGCTGCCCTCTCAGGCCACTCCCCCCTCCCCTTACACACTGGGCTGGGTAAGTGGAGAGGGCGGGAGGTGGCTGTGCTAAGCCACCTCTCCCCATACACACCCTATTAGCAGCCTCTGGCTCCGCTTAGCTAGTGCTGGTCAAGCCGGTTTACTCCAGTGAGCTGGGCTGTCTGAGGATTCTAGAATTAGCTAGGCTGGGGAGAGTGACCTTGGACTAGGAGAGATGGCAGGGGCAGAGGGCTCCCTTTGTTCCTGGGGGGGCCTTACCACGTTCTCTGTCCCATACGTCTGGACTTGGCCCACCCCTGCAGGTCACCCCAGAGACACTCCCCCTGAAGCCTACACAGGTGCGCTCCCGCACACACATCTGCACACCTGGATGCCAGGCATACACATACGGACATGTGACATCACCTGACTGCACACTCACGTGTTCTCCCCGTGAGCACGTATGCGGGAGTACACACATACACACATACACACACACCTACCCTGAGTGTGCAAGCATGTGCAGTTTCCCCCTTTTCTCCTTTGTTCAATATGACATATATACCCACATTTCCTCACCCTGATCACATACACTCACTCAAGCTATCACACACACCACACATACCCTCACCCAAGCGAAGATGGGAACACACACACCCAGGCACATGCTTCCCCTGATTATTTATATGCACAGGCACCCTCCCGCAGAATGCAAACACTGCACGCACGCATTGATAGGGCACACGCAGCATCACGTATTTCCCCGTCCTGAGAATGCACACAAACTCTGCATTGCTACACATGCCCCAAGAACACTTGGTGATGCATTTCCTCATGCTGAGTGTCCTGGTGTACACATGTACACACCCCAAGCACATACATATGCACATACACATGCACGCAGACACACGTACACTCTCAGGGGCAGTTAGGAACTCTCTCTCTCTCTGCACTTGGGGTCTCCACACAAGATCAGAGTGATGACAGGGAAGTTCCTGCAACTGCTCTCCTGTCCTCTCCTCTGGGGTAGCCTGGACTGGGGACCCCCATCTCTCCACCTGCAGAGGTGGTCCCTTGCCCAGGTAACCTATGGAATCACTCTGCTGGACCAAAAGCCCCCTAGGTCTCCCCAGTTTTCCGGTCGTCCTCTTTCCCTGAGGCTAAAAAGGAGTGCAACCCACCTGGCAACCCACCCTAACCTCACCCACCGGGGGTCATACTCACTGACACGGGGGTGGGTGATGTAGTTTCGGGTGACCGCCTGCATGTGCTCGAGAGCTGCGCCAAGGTTGCAATCACTGCTGGGGAGCCCCCCAGGCCTACTGTCTACCTCCGTGGCCATGGCGAGCTGGGAGCAGAGTGCCTGAGCCTGCTGAGGGAGGTCTGGTGCTCCAGGCCCAGCTGGAGCTGGAGAGAGCTGACCAGCCTGCCCCGGCAGTTACCCCTCCCCTCTCCCCTCCTCCCCTCCGCAGGTCAACAGTAAACAGGGAAACTTGGTTTCCTGGAGCAATTCCAGACAAGGGACGTGCCCTAAGCCACCTGAAGTAGGAAGATGGGGGAGGGGGACAGAGGGGTCCGGCTGGCTTCTCTTGCCCCCGTCCTTGGCTGTTCCTCCACCTCCAAACGAGTGTGAGTTCATTTCCTGGAACTTCAGGTGCTTTCACAGCCCCCGGCCCCTCACCGCATCTCTTCCTGGCCTCCCCACTCAGATCTTCTCATGTACAGCCTGCTCTCACCCTGCACCCTTGGCTCTCACCATACCGGGGTACTTCTCCCTTGCACAATTCCTTTATCACTTTCTTCTGCACGCCTATGGAGGATCATTCTTGTGTCAGCTGCAGTGCCATCTCCTACAGGAAGCCTTCCCTGATCCTTCAGCTCCCTGGACTTGTAACAGAGCACAGGCATGGCCGTCCCAAAGGGAATTTGTAATGGGGTCCAGAACTTGGGGTGCCCAAGAAGACTATTAGATATTCTCCCACCCCCTGCCCACCGTGGGCCGCCATGGGGGATGGGAGACAGGGAGCAGGGCCACTGAAAGTCATTTTGACTGTCAATAACGGCAGGATAGCTTCATACCTCATATGCAAAGACGGCTATTTTGCATCTCAACAAGGCTAACCAGGAAGGTTTGCATAACTTTAACCCAAGATGTAACTAGGAAGGAGTTACAGGGCCTGCGAGAGAGACAGTGGGACATAGACACGGGGAAACAATGTGAAGACCATGCGGGAAGGAAAGGGGAGAAAGGGCTCTTGCTAGTGGGCCCTGAGAAGGCGCCACGTGGTTTTGGATTAAGAACTGGAGATCACGGCAACACAGTTAATGGTGCTGGGAACCACAAGAGGCCTGTGTAGCTGAGCTCCGGACTTCTGTTCTTTTTCTTTTGAAGGACGGTACCCCTGACTGGCCTGACTGGCCTAACCGGGCAAGGGGGGAAGGCAGGACTGTGTGTGTTGGTGGTTGTTTTAAAGGAATTTTGAGATTTTAACAGCGACATTTAGCCATTATTCAAAACCTATAAACTTTTGAATATAGTTCATTTTCTTTTCGTCAAGCTGCCACTGAGAGCCATAATTTCAAGGGCGGTGGACAATGAACCTAGAACAGAAGGATCCTGCGGTAGGAGGGGCATTGTTTTGGTAATAGTATCTGCCCCCGCCCCCAGCAACAGGCCTATTCAGTAACAGGCTCACCACATGTTTGGTCTCTTTCTCATGCTCTTCAAGGGGACCAAAGTTCTACCACCTTAAAGCTGCCTTTCAGAATATTGATTTTAAGCTGGTTATTAAGAAACAAAAGACTCAGAAAGAAACTTTGACCCTCTCCACTTTCCTGCCTAAGAGATGGGATGGAAAAATCTGCTTCAGGAAGGGAACCTTAGCTCAATCACCTTAGACAGGTTAGATCACCTTAAATCAGCATAGGCAAGAAGGCTCCTAGCAGAGCCAGTGGATTAGATTCCCCCACACCCCCTCCCATCCCATTGTTTTCTGGGCTGCCTAACAAAAATTTACCTGCTCTGTGTGTTCTGCTCTTTCCCAATTGGCTGCAAATTGCCCATTTCTACTTTTAAAATCTAAGACCCTATTCCCTGCTTTCTCCTTTGTCCAAAATGACATATATACCCAATTTTGCCTTACTGTCTTTGGAATATTCACGCTTATATGAATTCCCCTTGTGCATGTATTAAATTCTATTTTCTCCTGTTAATCTTCGTTAATTTGATTATTGGCCCAGCTAGAACTTACAAGATGGGAGGGAAAGTATTATTATTCTGTTTTTAGCCCCCACACCCTATTGGTTAGTTCTCTAGCTGCCATCACTGGTCTCAGCCCCCAGAGTTGAGCCCATGACCCCTCCATCAGACTTGGGTTCCTTGAGCCTTTCTGTCTCGTAACATGACGGCTCCCTGAGAACCAGGGCAGGTCTCTCTCCATGCAATCATAGATCCCTGTCTCATCTTCTTATATTTTGCCTCCACGGTCCCATGCAGGCAGCCTCCCCAGATATTTTTAGCCTGTGGTGGAAAGTACAAGTGGAGGAACAATTTTTTGTGCCAGGTGGCTAAAGGAGCTATGCTTTCCCCTGGGCCAGCAGAGAGCGACACAGGTCTGCTGGGCAAGGCGAGGTGGACACTGGGTGGTGGCTGGATGCTCCCAACTCAGGCTCTGCCCGGGTCACTCACATGTCTCATTTCAGACTCAGGATTCCCCGCGCCCCCCCCCTGCACCTAATTCTGGGTGACTCAGGGCAGCCAATTTGAAACTAAATACGTGTTTCCCAGAACAGCCTGGCACAGGCTGTTTCTCCCGAGTCCAACTCTTACCCCACACCCTCCGGCCTAAGGACCCATTTCAGGCCTTGGTTCCTCTCTCACAGTTTGCATTCTTTCAAGGAACCCGCTTGGGTGTGACTACGAAGGGCGAACCCCGGGAGATGGTGTGATGATGGACAGTTCTGACTCTCGATCGCTTTGCTTGTCCATGAATCTCACAAAGCGATGAAATGACATGGACCTACGCCCACTCCGTGCCGACGCCAGCTTTCTGGTTTTGATGTGATGCCACCGTTACAGAAGATGTGACCATTGGGGGAAACTGAGTGAAGAGTACAAGAAATTAGCTTGACTATCTGCAACTTCTTATAAATCTACAGTTATTGCAAAATAATAAGTTAAATGTTTCTTATTTGAGCAAAAAAAAAAAAAATTTAAGTGCCTCCTATTGTTGGGTCTGTGATGGTTGGGCCTTCTAAAGCAGGTGGGTCTCACCCGGGTGTCTCTTTCCTGCCCTCTCTCAGGCTCTCTGGATCCGCCCTCTCAAAGGACTTAATATCTCCCCTCTCAAAAATTTTAATATTTGAAAAGGGAGCTTGCAGAGGACAACGCTTAACCCACAAAAGCGTGATAGTGCTGTCATGGGTCTGCGACGTCCGCGTGGAAGTTCTCATGGGGGGGGCCAGGCACCCCCCTCCCCCCTGTGAACACTGCCCCAGTTCCTGCCCCTCCCATGAGACCTGCCCCTCACCTTAGCCCATGCTCCTTCCCCGGGAGGAGAGGGATAGAGGGTGTGGAGGGGTAGTGGTGGGGCTGTGGGGACTCCGTTTCCCTTCATCATTGTTTTCCTTTTATTTCAGTGACGGGCACACTCACACACCACACTCACACACGAACTGCGGGACCAAGGCCGACTGGTCCTGGTCCAGAGTCTCTGAGCTGCGGGGGGCGGATGGGAGGGGCAGCTGGGTCAGGGCATGTGGCCGCCCACCTCCACCACTAGGTCTGGCTGGGAGGCAGGGGTGGTGCAGTGCTAGGGGACAAAGTGTCACTCGGGGGTGCAGGCTTAAGCGTTAGCTTTCTTGGCGCCGCCAGGGCTGCCCACTCTCCGTCCTAGCCGGCTGCAGCTCCGGCTGTAGGGCTCGAAGGCCGAAGAGCCCAGTTCATAGCCGGCGGGCAGGTCCAGGAGGGGCGCAGTGGAGAAGCAGAGCCCTGGCGGAGGGGGCGGCAGCGGAGGGGACGCGGAGGCCGAGGTCAGCGGGGCGATGCGCGGGGAGGAGTTCCTGGGGTCACCCAAGGAGGTGCCCCGGTGGCCAGAAGGCAGGCCCGAGAGGCCGGGCGTCAGTGCCAGGAAGCTGGGGGCCCTGGGCGCGGACAGCAGCCGGCCCTGCTCCAGCAGCCGAAGGATGTTGGAAGTGGCGAAGGCTTCGGACGCGGAGGAGGACGCCCGCTTCTCCAGGTCTCTGCTCTGGTCTTTCTTCTGTTTGGTGCGGCGGTTCTGGAACCAGACCTTCACCTTGATGTAGTGGGGACAAGGGTGTCAGGAAGGAAGAGGGGACAGGCAAAGTAAAGGGGGCAGGTGGGAGGAGAAAAGGAGCGAAGGGGCATGGGGGTGCAGGGTACAGGGAGCGAGGGGGCAAAGGTGGAGTGAGAAGGGAAAGAAGAGCATTCAGATTGTCATTAAGGTCTCCCCCAACCAGCCTGCTCTGGGTAAACTGATAAGGGACGCTGGCCCCCCAAATCATGGACCCCCCCCCCCCCCCCGCTTCCCTGCTGACTCTGACTTAGAATGATTGGCAGACGGAAGGTGGAGTTGGGAGGAGGCAAAGGAAGTTCCCTTCTTGGCTCAACATACCTTCCACTCTTAGCCAAGTTCAGGGTTTCAGCCACCATTTAGGTGCTGGGGATTCCCAGCTGGAAATCCAGGCCACTATCCAACTGCCTGTTAAACACCACGCGCACAGGCCCGGCTCAGATTCACTCCCCCACTCAGGGGCCTCTCCCCACCGTCCTTCTTCCACCAGGGGCACCTCCATCTGCCCAAGCAGAAGCCTGCAGAGAGCTCCCAAGGTCCCCTCCCCACTCCCCCGCGCAGGCCCTCCTGGCTCCCCTGGCCCTCTCCCCTGGAGAGACTGTGCCAGTGTCTCTGCAGCTGTGCCTCTCAACTGGGCCCACCCAGGAGAGCCGCCCGGGGGGCCTCACTCACTCCTAACCTCAGACCAGTCCAATCAGAGTGGGGGTGGCTGGGACCCTGACACCAGGGGCTTTAAAGCTCACCAGGTGATCCCAAGGTGAGAGAACCACTGTTTAAGGCTCTCTGTGCCTCGCCTCCAGACCTGAACATTTGCAGGGCTGGGAGCCAGAGGAAACTGGAAGGCTCTGCCCCACCCGGACCTGCTCCATTCAGATGCACTCTCTGAGAGGGCCCAGGTCCTATCCTGAAGCACAGTGCACTCCTGGGGGTGTGGCCTTCCCCTTATCTTCTAGGAGTCTGCTGTGGTCTCCCTGGGGGCTGCCACCTTGCTTCCTCCCTCTCCCGGTTCATCCGGAGCTCAGTGAATGCCTGGTAAGTTCACCCTTGATCCCTGTGGGACGACACTGACTCAGGGCTGCACACCGGGGAGGGGTGTGGTTTCCATCTGGCTGCCAAGACTGGGGAAGCATTTTCTGGAATATCATCCATCACCTTCTTCAGGCTCGTGCATGGTCATTGTTAAATTCCAAGACTCCACTCTGGCTGGTGTGGCTCAGTGGATTGAGCACCGGCCTGCGAACCAGAGTCGCTGGTTTGATTCCCAGTCAGAGCACATGCCTGGGTTGTGGGCCAGGTCCCCATTGTGGGGCGTGTGAGAGGCAACCACACACTGGTGTTTCTCTCCCTTTCTCCCTCCCTTCTCCTCTCTCTAAAAATAAATAAATAAAATCTTCAAAAAAAAAAATCCCAAGACTCATTGTTGATTTGGAAATAACATTAATATTTAAGAGACTGCTTCCTGTGACTGTGAGTTCATACTTAATCTGAGATAAATGGTACCTGTATATCTGGGTGGCCATGGTTTTTGTAACCTGGACCAGGAAAGTACCACCTATTCTGCTGTTCTGGAAGAAGCCATCTGGAACAGAGATGATGGTCACAGGGATGAGGACAATTGCTGGAGGGCCAGAGCTGCTCTTATCCAAACTGACATGGTGATCATGTCAGTACTGGGACTTGGCAGTTTGTCCTTAGTCTGGCGCCCGGTCCCTGGTCCTGAAAAAGTCCCTTGGGCCAGCCGAGTGAGGGGAATCCTGAAGCAGGATTTTCTCCACAGCCACATCTTTTCTTGTTTCCTGCTCCGACCCTGGCACTCTGGTCCCTCATTCACACAACACATGAAGAGCAAGCATCTAATACGTGCCAGCATTGGCGGGGGCCAAGACAACAGGAATAAGTAAAACTCCTCTCTACCCACTTGGGTCTCAGACACCAGTAGTGGGGGAGAGGGACAGGCCAGCAAGTGCTGTGAGGTGGTATTTTGGTAAAGTAGCAAAGGATCGAGTGAAGGAGACCCTGAGGGCGGACAGTCTGGATTCAATTTCGGTTCTTCTCTTAACTAGTTAGGTGACATGGGGCAAGTCATTTAATCTCTGTGTGCCTTGATTTCCCCATTTGTAAAATGGGGATCATCATAATGCCTTCTCATCAGTTTGTTGTGATGACTCGCTGAACTAACAATATGGACTCAGTAGAATGCTGGCAGACACTGAAGGCTTTTAAGCAGCATGGTGACTGCATCAACTGAAAAATATGTAAGGTGTCAGGCCTCCCTTAGACATTCTGACTTGAAACCTGTGTGCTGAGTGTGGAATCTGAGCCAGGAATCTATGTTTTAATGGGACCCCAGGGGGTCCTACATATAGGTGGTTTGCAGCCCATACCTTCAGAAACACTGCTTTAATCAAACACCAAACATTCTCCTTGAAACAAAGCATGGTGACAAAACCTATTGGGGGTTTCTAAAAACAAGAGGAACTGGACTAAGTGGGCAGGAGAAGTGCTTTCAGCACATGCACCCGGGAGAAGAGGGGCTGGTGAGGGTGGAGAGTTCCTCTGATGGCTCCAAGAGAGATCCCTGTGAGACCGCCTCCTGCTCTTCGGGGCCTTCCTTCACTGCACAACCTCGGGTTCTGGGAAAGGCCAAGGGTGGAAATCAGCCGTGCTCTGTCGTGTTCACTGCTCCCACATCAGAAGGACCCCTCACCGTGCAGAACTCTGTGGGTGGTGGGGAGAGGAGGAAAGGGCTTCACGGTTCTGTCCACCCTGTCCTGTGCATAGGTTTCTCATCTAAATGTTCACATAACTCAACTTAATTGGGCACAGAGAAGTTAAGGAAGAGACTAGAAATGTGAATGAATCCTGATAAAGCCCTATGTTTTTTCTGCTTGAATTAGGACCAATCCTCGGCCCTCCAGGTATCCAGGGAAGAGGGTCAAGATTTGGGTTGGCAGCAGAAAGAGGAGAGAAGCAAACAGGTACAGAGAGAAGCAGGCACTTGGAGGGCAATTGGGCCGTGTGTTCAGTGGAGCACCAGAGAGGAGGTCTGTGAGCGCCTGGAGCTGACGTCTTGGGTCCACAGCGATCTTTGGCTTCCAGTCTCCACCAGACCTGGTTATACCATGGTTCTTGTTCATGGGTTTCCACATGGCTGTGCCTCCTGTTTTATCCCTTGGAAGTCCACCCATTATCTGAGCACACTTGAAGAAATCTCTCATCTTTTCTCCCATAGAGCCCTGGCCAAGACCCCCTCAGATAAATCAGAGGAAAACCAGCCAGGCCTAAGAGAAAAAGCTGGCATACTTTCCACACAGCTCCACTTGGATCTCAAACTTAACTGATCTAAAACAAAACTCTAGATTCCTCTCCCACTACCCTGTTTCCTTCTAACTTTCTCAACTCATTAAGTAGCATCATTGACCATTTCTCAGCATTCATCCCGTTATTCAAGTCCAAACCATTTCCCTTTCCCTTGTCCTGTGCGCAGAATCCATGAGCAAGTTCTAGCAGATCCTATCTCCAAATGAGAGTCCATTTCAGAGCAGTTCACTTCTCCCCTCTACCACCACTCTGTTCCAGACAACATACAGTAGCTCCTAACTGGTCCACTCTGTTCCCATTCTCCAGATGGCAGCCAGAGTGACCTCTGAAACTGCCAATCATCTCATGCCACTCTTCATTCAACACCTTACCAGCTCTAAGCACAGCATGATCTGTCCCGCCTACTCTACTACCCTGCAACTCTATCCACACTGGCCTTCAGACACTTCTAGAACATTCTATGCCAGCTCCCACCATCAGATCTTCAGTTACCCTGTGTCTTGACTTCTCTTCTTCTGGCTCCTCATTTAACTGTCTGTCTCTTCCCTCTCAGTCACATCTCAGCTCAATGTCATTTCCTTAAGAAACTTTTCCTGACCACCCCAATAAAGGATTTCCTTCTAGTCTCTATCATGTCGTTTTTTATCTCTCTCATAGTACTGTTAAAAAAGAGACAACAGGCCCAAAATAGAGTCACTTGTACTAAGCCCACATCACCAGATTGAGACTGAATACCTAACCTAACTACAATTTCATTCTCTCCCAGGAGTATAATCTTAGTCAGTCTGGAATTTCCTGGTTAGCACTAACAATATACACTTGACAGCCTCCTTCTGTCCTCCATGGGTAGGTTACCTAAGCCTGAAGCAATCCCTTCCTGCCTATGAACACCTTTCATTTTGCACAGCTCCTGAAAGCTCCTTCTACTTGCCAGATGGGATGCTGCCCAATTCATGAATCATGCACTAAAGCTAACAAGACCTTTAAATTTTATTCAGTTTAATTTTTGTTTATTTAACAGCACTCATCACTTTTAAATACTGTTTGTCTTTCTCATGCAGAATATAAACTGTGTGAAGGCAGGTCCTGGTCTGTTTTGTTCTCTGCTATATCCCCAGTGCCTAGAACAGTACCTATTACATAGCCAATAATATTTATGTAGGTATGTATGTATTTATAGTAATCCTCACCTGAGGATGTTTTATTGATTTGGGCGGGGGGGAGGAGGGAGAAAACATTGATGTGAGAAACATCGATCGGCTGCCTCCCATGCGTCCCCCTACGGGGGATCAAACCTGCAAGCTAGGCATGTGCCCTGACCGGGAATTGAACCCACAACCTTTTGTGTACGGAACGATGCTCCAACCAACTCAGCAACCTGGCTAGGGCTTCAATAATATTTTTTAACAAAAATATGGGTGAATATACTGAGAATTCCACAGAATCCGAGCTATATAACCTTGGGTAAGTTAACCTCCTGAGGCTCAGTGTTCTGAAATAGGAATAATATAATCCATAAGGCCTTTTTTAATAAAAAATAGATGAGCTAATAAACGTACTTACATTTAATTTCTTTGTATCTCAGTTTCCTTCTCTTTAAAGAAGGCCCCCGGGACTTGTGACTGGCATCTGATGTCCTGTAAGACTGAGCCCTTAACCTGTAGGGTCTGTGCTAACTCTGAAGGTTAGGAGCGGAATTAAATTGAATTGAACTGTTGGACACCCAGTTGGGGTTGGAGAATAGGTGGCTGTTGGTGTTGGGAAATGCCACACATTAATATCAGAAGTAGTGTCAGAAGAGAAACTTCACGCCAACCCTGCAAGTTTGTGGTGAAGACTAAAGGGGTTAGAATATGTCAGGCATTCAGAACAGTGCCTGGTGTACCGTAAGCTCTCAATAAATGTTAGCTATTCATTATATTACCTGCAAAATTCCAGGATTGGGGAAAGAGAAAAGGAGGGTGGTAAGCAATAATCAGTAAGTTAAGGATTCTTTGAGAGATCACTATGTGCCCAGCTCTGTGCTGGGCTCTTCAAGGAGGTCTGAGGAGACATGGCCTCCAAGCACGTTCTTGACCTTGGGAAGTGTGTACTGGTTGGTGCCCACCACACCACACATACACACACTTTACCATTCAAGGCATGTGGAAAAAGTTGCTTGGGAGGAGGGAAGACTTCCCAGAAGAGGGGGTGCTTGGCTTTGACTTTCAAAAGCAGGTGAATGTAGGTGTATGGGGGGCAGGGCAGGGAGAGGATGAGGACTGAGAAGGGGCCGCTGGCCTGGGCATCTGAGGTGCTGTTGGAGAGCAAAGTTTCAGGGGAGAGTTTGGGGCAAAATTAGGCGAGGCAGAGGGTAGTTAGGACATAGAAGGTAGGCAGGTATTGAGCGTTTACTCTGCCCAGACTTCAGGATTTGCAGATGTCTCCCTGATGTCCCCCAGGAGCACTGGCCTGTCCCAGGCACTACGCTTCCTCTGTGAGCACAGCCTGGCTTCCTAGCCCCAGGCTGAGCCCAGCTGGAGGGAGAGCCCAGCTGCCGTGGGCCCTCTGCTGGGTTGTTTGGGACTCTACGGAGGCGTCTGGCGTCTGGCGGAAAACAGGTCCAGGTGGGGAGGACCAACCTGGGCCTGCAGGACATCAGCCCTTGTCTAGCAGGTCCCACCCTCCCTGCCTTTCCCTCCTCCTTCTCCCGCCCCTTCCCACTGCTCTCTCTGCCCCACTTGGTATTTACCCCAGGAGGGTGAGGAAGCCCAGGCACCTCTGGCTGCCCCATCAGGAGGCGTGGACTGGACAGCCTTCTGTCAGTGTGACTGGAAGAGCTGGAGGAATCCCGACGAGGGAGGGGGTGCGATCCTGCCTTGACTGCAGCACGTGGGGCGCCGGGGAAGCACAGCAGCTGACAGTCCAGGGAGAAGCCTCCCGCATCCTCCTACATCCTTCCCCAGGAAGCGCACCCTCCCAGCCTACCGGCTCCCTTACTCCTCTCTTTCCTCTCTTCTCTTTATAAATCCTGTTTGGGCCTTGCTTACGATACATCTGTTGACAGATCTCCCTCATATATGAGGTTAAACTACTAGAGCTGTAGCTAATGAAGGGTCTCTGAGTCACTCTTTGACAAGCTCCAGATTGACGGCCTAGTTTACAGGCAGCGTAAAAAATGCCGGACTGCTTCTCTAAATCCCGTCTCTGGAACTTATTGGTTCTATGACTCTGGGTGTTATCTTTCCTCATTTGTAAAATGGGATAATACTGGTAGCTACATCAGAGGGTTGTTGGAAGGAATTAGTCTCTGACATATCCAGAATTGTAACTGAGCAGACGCTTTATTTTCTTTAATTTGGCCTTTTATTTTGATTCTTTTGACTCAACCTGGCCTCACCTAGCACCCTGACTCACCCACCTCCCTCTCCCTTGTTTAATCATTAAGCTTTCAGGCCAGCGAGGTTCCGGTCAATAACCAGCAGCCTTAAGAACAAGGTCCTGGGGCTACGGACTACCGAGGCAGAGCTTTCAATTAAGCTAAATATAAAATCTTGGCCTTAGTTTTGTTTTAGCTCTGGACCCAAGAAAGTGAATTGATCGAACAGAACAATTCCTTGTGAAATTGGACAGAACAACTCCACAGCAGTCATCGGGGCCAGATGCAGTGATCCATTACCCCTACCCTAGCACCGCCCAGCCCCTAGGGACCACAACCCTAACTCCATTAGTCACCGTGACTAAGGATTTTTCCCTTCATAGTCCACCCCCTGGAAGCCATTGGAGAGCCAGGTCTCTGAGCATGAGCTACTTGTGACTGTGGGTGTGGTGCCATCTCCTTAATAAATCCTTACTTTCTTGATGGGGAAAAAAAAAAAATCCCAACAACAACAAAAGTCGTTGGCACAAGTTAAGTACCAAGTAAGTATTTTTATTGTTGTTCTTGATGTTATCATGACATAGCTCTACTGCCAGCTTGAAATGACTCCATTCACAGTGTACATACTCAGTTTCTGAAAGATTTCCCTTCGGGTTAAGCATACTGTTGCTAAAATGCTAAGCCCTTCTTGGGTGAAGGGGGGATTCAGACCCCTTCTCTCTAACAAGAGGTTTTGAGCCACAGTGGGAGGATGGGAGGGTGACGGAGGGTGGGGAAAGGTGAGAATGGGAAAATAAGGTCTCCGTCGTGTAAAACCTCGCCTCCCCCCTAGTCCAGCCTCGCACCATCCCTTTCTGCCAGCTTCTCTAACAAGCCAACAGCCCCCTGAAGCCACTGCTTCCATTGTGAGTGTCCCTGCCTCCAGGTCTCTCTGGCTTTCCCCCCATTCCATCCAAATTGCCTGATGCATCCCAAAGTCGGCAGGCACCAACTCTCTTGTCAGCACTGTATTTATTTTATCTGGTTTACCTGTAAATTTATGCCTGTCCTAATGCATGTCTGAACTCCTCCAAAGTTGGTTCTCACATCCAACGAATTCCCAGCCTGCCAGGGCAGGGGTGGAGTGGCCCAGATGTCCCCTTACCTGGGTCTCTGAGAGGTTCAGCTGGCGGGCCAGCTCAGTGCGCTCCCGGCCCACCACGTACTGGCAGCGCTGGAACTCCATCTCCAGGCGGTACAGCTGCTCGGCCGTGAAGGATGTGCGAGTCCGCTTGGGCCGGTCCAGGTCCAGGCCCTTCGGAAGGACAATTTCCCGGATGGTCCCTTTGGCATCTGCAGGGGCCATGGAAGGAGGCTGGTTATTTCCCTAGTTAAGGAGTTAGGCCACCAACGAGCGTCTTAATTAACATGGGAAGTCCTTGAATGTGGGCCTGACTGTGTGACCTCTGACAAGGTGCTTACCCTCTCTGGACCTAGCTTCCTTAATCACTCCGTGCAATATGTTGCATCTAATGGGTGTATGTATGTGAGTGGGCCTCAGTACAAATGTCAGGTCTACTGTCATAGCCTGGGCAGAAGGGACTCAACTCTGGCTCAGCCAGGGCTCTGTTCTCTCAGCAGAGTAAGGAACACATGGAAAGAGACATACCAAGTGTTCAAGTGCAGAGGAAAAGATGGGTTAGCACTGGGTTTGGTCAGTTAGGTAAGGTTCGCTGGAGATGTCCCGAGCCAGGTCCTAAGCCCTGTGTGTGTGTGCACATGGGTGAGCACTCTGCACAGACGCTCCTGGGGTCCCTGAAGAGGCCAGCTGGTGTGAGGTAGAGGACAGCGTGGGGACTGGGGGTGCCCGGGGGGAGCCCAAGGACGCTTGCCACTGCATCAGGCTGGGGTGCCTTCCAGAGAAGGGCTGCTGCCAGCCCCCATTTACCTAGTTCTGAATAGCAGGGCCACCCCCCTGGGCCCTTCATGCACGGGGTCTCCAATATTCTGGAGCCTACTTGAGAGAGGTCGAAAACCCTGCACCCCACATTCACCAGATGGTCCCTCCTAAAGAACTCAGGAACAGCAACAGCGTGTTCAGCACAAGTCAAATGTTGGGGCTGGGGGTTGTTATTTACATATATATCAGCTTTAACAATAGTGACAAAAATGATCCATATTTGAACCATACATGTGGATGGCCTGAAATCCAGTTATTAGAAAATTTTATGTCAAAAGTTAGAGTGTGGAAATATGCAACACTGTATTCTGTAGAATTTACTGAACTACTCCCAACACAAGATGTTGATAATAATAAAGCTTAACGAACAGAAATTTACCGTTACTTAGGAAGATTGGCATCAATGGGAAAACTCAACGAACTCAAGGCAGTCCTGATCAAGACGCTCTCCACGGTTGCAGGAACCCCAACCCTCGGTAGGGGGCGTGGCAGCCCCCATTTATGTTTTAAATAGCTGACCCCTCTGCAATGCTTGATCTGAGGCAGGCACTGTTTTAAGCACTTGAACCCTTCCAGTGTATCACGGAAGTTGGACGTATTATTATCCCCATTTTACAGACAGGGAAATACATTTTAAGTAACTTACCAGAGGTCGCACTGACATTGTTCAGTAAATTCTAGAAGCACCCTCATTTTACTTTATGAGACCCCTTTTTTAATAAGCCTTAATGATTCCATTGATAGGTTAAAATGAAGACGACTTTGGTTATGGAGTAAAATGGAACGTTCCAGGCGGGTTCATCATTGCCCTGGAAGGCATGGGGAAGGACCTGCGTGTGGGGATATGTGCCTGTCAGAAGGTTCCTTGTGAGCCACAGGACTGTAGAACCCACCTTGAGAAGCCCTGATGGAGAAGGTGAACCTGAGACCTCTCCTTCCCAATTCCCCACCGTAGCATCTGAGACTGGTCCTTTCTGGCTCCTGCCAGGGCACATCTCTCCCCCAGGGGGCGCTTCAGCTGGTACATGGGCTCTGGCTCGCAGGTCTTGCCCCCAGGTCTCAGAGGTTCTCAAACACCTTCGTGTTCACAGTCAGCTCTGGGGGAGAAGGTGAGTCTGGGTGGGAGGACACAGCTACTGCCCAGAGGTGGCCCTCCCCCACCAGTGCGCAGGTCTCTCGCAGGGGTGCTGGGCATAGCGCAACAAATGGACATGGCCCGTGCTCCTGGAGTGTTGATGGGAACCGCAGGTGTCTTAGGACAACTGAAGCTTTCCCGTCCAATTCTTTCTATGTTCCAGAAAGGTGGAGTAATGTTTGTGATCCTGTTGTGACTGGGTCCTCTTTGCTCAGATCCCACTATTTCCAATTGTGAACCCAGTCTGAGAATGTCCTTAAAGCCCCGAAGTCACTCCATCTCCAAAGGCACTGATTTTTATTAAAGTTGTCTAGGGGGTGTGGTGCTGAAAGCCCAGTAAGCCCCCAAGGGCTTACCTGACGCTCCCAGCCCGTGCTCCGAGGTCAGACCATCCACCGTCACCACCACCCTTTCTTCCTGGCGGAAGAGCTAAGAGCGTTCCCACCCCAGGGAGCAGCCAAGGTTAGCTGTTCCTCCCATGTCAGGGGAGACAGGGACCATGTAAGAAAGGCAACCTCAGACCTGCCCACCAGATATCAAAACATGTCATACAGATAAGCACATGAAAAGATGCTCAACATTTCCACCCATTTGAAACGCCAAATCAAAACCATGCAAATCATATTAGAATAGCTAGAATAAAGAACGCCGAGAGTGCCAAATGCTGGTGATGATGTGGGGAAACTGGCTCTCTCAGGCATTGCGGGTTGGAATGTAAGTGGTTCAGCCACTCTGGAAACTGACCTGGCAGGTTCTTAAAGAGTTAAACATATACTTCCCATAGAACGCCGCAATCACACCGCTGGACATTTATCCTAGAGGAACAAGATCGTAGGTTCACATCAAAACCTGCACCCACAATTAAAAACAAACAAACAAATCTCCACATGAATGTTCATGGCAGCTTTAGTTGTAATAGCCCCCAAATGGGAAAAAACCCCAGATGTCCTTCAATAGGTGAATGCGTAAACAAACTGTGGTGTAGCTACTGCCCAGCAAACAAAAAGAATGACTATTGAGAGACATGACAACTGGGACAAATCTCTGGGTCATTATGCTAAGTGAAAAAAAGTCACTCTCCAAGATTCTGCGCTGTATGATTGATTTCATTTACATAACATTATCAAATGACAAAGTTATTGACGTGGGGCCCAGATCCGAGGGTGCCAGGGACTAGGGAGGGAGGGTGTGACTATAAAGGAGTAGTGTGAGCAAGTCCCTTGATAGTGACAGAACGGTTCTGTATCTTGATTGTAGTGTTTGTTACATGGACCTACAAATGTGATAAAATGTCATAGGGCTATATACAAAAACGAAATATAAGTGCATCCAAAATAAATAAAGGCTGTAGGTCGGTAGACCAGTCAATTATATTGTGCCAGTGCCACTTTCCTGAATTTGATAGTGTGTTATGTAAGATGTCACCGTTGGGAGAAGACCATCTTGTGAGTCTGAAATTATTTCAAAATAAGACATTAACAACAACAAAACATGCCATGAAGCTAGAATGATGTTCTGTCACAGAAATGGACAAATCCATTGGTGGAAAGGATGCAATAGTGTTTCCCCAAAGTTACTCTGCATTCCACTTGTGGTTTGTAAGATGATTTAAAATGCCAATGCCATTTCATTTCAATGGTTAAGCACTTACTTTAATGTTTACTAGAAAAAAAGGTAAAGCTATGATTTTATGTGCTTAGGATGAAGCTAAAGTAGGTATTTAACTTTAAAATGCATTATGCTACAATATTAAATAAATGGAATAAAAATCTAACAGAAATGATGAAGATAGCATTCAAATGACTAGATACTGGGAAACAATGGGATCAAGAGTGTACAATTAGATCCATGTACATATAACGATAAAGTTCATGATCAAAAGAGAACTCTAAATGCGGAAATTTGATCTAGTCAAGAAGTGGAGTTAAGTAGATTAATGTCTATAAATTATCTGTTTGGAATAAAATTCAATTATATTCCTATCTCATACCATAAATAACAATACGTTTCAAATAAATTAGAGCGCAAATCATAGACTATGAAATGATAAAGGCACCAAAAGAAATGTAGGGGAGTATTTTTATAATCCTAAGCATGGGAAGAGCTTTCTCAGCAAGATACAAAACTGGAGCTGAAAAGGGAAAATGAAGGATGTAGTTGAATAAATTAAAGCTAAAAACTTTGGTATGGCAAAAGCACCAAAACCAAGGTAAAAATACAAACAAAACAAAACAAACAAACCAGAATTGAAGAAAGTAGTTTTTAAAAAGACAATGAAATAATATTCAGAATATATAAAATGCAATTACAAATAAGTGTTTTTTTTTTAAAAGGGAAATAGTCTAGTAGAACAAAAATGCTCAAGTCATTTATCTTGTCCACAGAAAAAGATGCCAAATGGCCAATAAACATATTGCCAAGAAAAACAAGCACAGCTTCAAAGAAATCAGGTAACGCAAGTTCAAGCAACAATGGGAAAATCATTTATCTCCTGTAAGATTGGAAAGACATTAAAAAATGATTAATAAAGCAGTGATGCATCATAAGAAAATCTATCCTCCAATTAACTGTTGGTAGCACCATAAATTATCATGACTTTTAGGTCTGCATTTGTCAAGCTTAAAGATGCACATAACTTTTGCCTTGACAATTTTATTTTAGTAGGTTCTTATTGAGAAAATCACAGGTTCATGTCCTCCAAGGTATATATAAGGATGTCTGCTACAGCATCATTCAAAATATTAAAACTTTGAAAGTATCCTCAATCTTCCCCACAAGGCATATGGCTGAACAAATTGTGGTAATTCATACTATAAAATACCATGTAATTAAAAAGAATGAGGCAATCTATGTATGAACTGACATTAAGTGAAAGTTATTAAATAATATTTGTAGTACTATACCACTTACAAGTATATATATTCAACCATTCAACATATATTTCATAAGTAACTGCTACGTGCCAAATACTATTATAGGGTCTGAGGATATAGAAATGAGCCAAATAAACAAGGTCTGTGTTTTATCAAATAACAAACTGAAAGGTCATCAGTTCGATTCCAGGTCAGGGCCCATGTGTGGGTTGTGGGTTCGGTCCCTGGTGCATGCAAGAGGCAATCAATCGATATTTTCCTCTTACATCGATGATTCTCTCTCTCTCTTTCTCCCTTCCTTCCCCTCTCTCTAGAATCAATAAATGGAAAAAAAAATTGTTTTTATCATGCCACACTCCTTCCCCTACTGTGATGGTCCTGGAAGCAGGAGCCCGATGGAGCTTCCTCAGCCTGGGTTGCTGCGTACCAAGATGGGCCCTTGGCTCACGTGTGAGGGACTTACCATAGGAGTGATAAGTTGTGTTTTATTAAACCTCTGAGACTTTGGGTTGCCTCTGCAGCAAAATGTAGCCCATTCTTAGTGACAGAGACTCCTTCCCAGAATCATTCCTTTCCTGGGTAGAGTGTCGGGGGAAGCACCAGGAAGTAGGAACAGCTTTAATTCCAGGGCCTCTTTGCAGTTAGGCTTGTTAGAGTGAAACGCATGAGTCTAAATGGAATGAGTCCTGAGATTTGCTGACCTTCAGTTCTCCCCAAAGAGGCGTGAGCCCTAGGGGTACTGGGGAGAGTGAATCTGTCCAAGGAGATTTTGCCCTGGGAGAGGGGGTGACGCCTACCTCATAACAGTAATGCTCCTGACTTCCATGATCAAAATAATACTCCCATCTGGAATCTCTCCCAAGAGATCCCCTCAAAACCCCACCTGACTTCCTTCATCCCCTAGAGCCCAGGAAGTTCCTTCACATGACAGGCTGTTAATGTGCTGATTTTTGACAAGGTCCTTCCAGCCTTAATCTGAAAATATAATATGATTACTATGAATATGCCTTATGAAAAACTCATTCCCAAATTTATTGGGAAAATTGAAAATGAAAGATACTTAAGAGAAAATGTTAAAGAATAAAGAGGAAAAACATGCTTATCACATAGCAAAATATATGACAAATCCAAAGCAACTAAAATGGTATGATGCTGATACAAGAGTTATGAACCAAATCCATGCATAAATAGGGATTTGTTATGTTATAAAGATGACATTTCAAATTAGTTGGAAGGAAGGCAGAAGTAAAGATGTGGCTTTTGGACAATTAGCTCATTATTTGAAATAAAGTAACTTGTCTCACACTGCATACAAAAATAAATAAACATAAGATGGACTAAAATTTTTAATGTAAAATATAAAGCTCTAAAAATGGAAAAATATCTTAAAATAATTTTTAAAAAGGAAAGCCAATAACAGTTTTGTATACCTAGAAATAAAAGCTTCTGCAGGATGAGAGCCAGTTAAAAGACAAATAACAATTTGGGATAAAATATTCATAATAAATGTGTAACAGAATCTTAATTTCTAGTGCACATACAGTCTCTAAAGACCATTGAGTAAAACCAAGCAGTCCAGTGGAAAACTGAGGAAATTATATGATAGGTTATTCAGAGAATAAAAATGCAAGCAGCTAATAAATATAAAAAAATCAAGCTCAAAGGGAGTCAGAGAAAATGAAAGATGAGCAATGAAATACAATTTATATGTAGGTGCCATATTTCATCTCTCAGGCTGGGAAAATTGTGCTGGCAAAGGAGAGTGAGGGAAAATGTAGATTCTCTCAAGTTCTGTCAGTAAGAATACAATTTAATACAATATGAGGTTCTTTGGGAGGGCAATTTCATAATGCCTAGCTCAATTACAACACATAAAATCTTTGTCCTAGAAATTTTACAGAGGTTTTTACCTCAGGAAAGTATTAGTAAACTTTGATAAAGATAGATCCACTGTTTGTAGAATAATTTGTAAGAGAGTAAAAAGGAAAAAGCTAAATGTTTATCAGTAGGAATATGCTGATGAAATCACAGTATCATCGGTTATTATGTAAACATTAACTAGAAAGAGGTACATCTCCATATCCAGACCTGAATGGGTGTTTGTTATATACTGCTACATGAAAACAGCAAGTATGTATAAACCAATTTTTACAAAGAGCAAAGAGGAAAACTAATCTGTGTGTGTGTGTGTGTGTGTGTGTGTGTGCGTGTGTGTGTGTGCGCGCGCGCGCGCGCATACCTACTTAGGATCTAGCCTGGCAGAAGTAACACTTCTCTCTTTTGTTTTTTCTGCAGAGTGGAAGCTAGTCAGAGAGGAGAGATTTCTCCATTCTTTGTGTATTTCTTTATTATTTGGTTTGTTGCAAAGACTAATAAAATAATTCTGCAACACAAATTTTAAGATCTCTCTATATAATATATATTATGTATTTACAAGATATTTATCTTTGGTTGGAGAAGAACTTTCTAATTAAGAACTAAAAAGGAAATTACCATTAGATATGATTACAGTTTAAATTTTAATTCAGAAAAAAATTCATAGTAAAGTTTTAAAAAAGAGAGAGCGGCAAAACATCACAGTAAAAGGGATAATTTCCTTAGTATACAAACCGTATTTACAACTGTAAGAAACAAAACTAGCAAACCAATACAGAAATGGCTAAGTTGATGAATAAAAAGTTCATAGAGTAGAAAATAAAAATGAAAAATAACTATATGAAAATACACTTAACTTCACTAGTAATTTCTAATGCTAATAAAAACAATAATTATTTTCACTTGAAAGACTTTAAAAGACTGAGTATATCCTGGGATGGGAGGATGTGGAAAAATAGCACATTTATACACAATTGCTGGGGTATAAATTAGTATATTTTTAGCATATATACTTGGATTTCAAATTTTCACTTTTAGAAATTTATCTTGTAATTATACTCATACCAGATATATGTAAAATGATGTTTAGGCAAAACATTTTATTTTGAGAAATTTTAAACATATAAAACATTAGAGAGAACTGTATAATGAGCCCTGATATACCTATGTCCTGACTTCAACAACTATAAACTCAGGGACAATCCTATTTCTTCTATATCCCATAATTTTAGGCAAATCCCAAAGAGTATACCATGTCATCTGGAAAACTTCTGTATGTATCTCTTAAAAATAAGGTTCCCAAGGAAAAAAAAGAATCCCAGTACTACTATCGCAAGCCCCAACTTAACAGTAATTCCTTAATATAAAATGTCACACCTGTTCCCACATTTTTCAGATTGTCTCATAAATGAGACTTTTAACAGCCATCTGTTCAAACTGAGATACAAAGATGTTCACTGAAACATTGTTTGTAATGGTGAAAGAGTAGAACCAAGTGAAATATCTATCAACAGGGAACTGTTTAAATAAATTATATTATATCTGTATAATGGAATACTGTGCAGGTGTTTTTTTAAAAAAAGAGGCAGTTTTATGTAGAAATATTTCCACAAATGTTTATTAAGTAAGAAAAAAACACTTTGCAAAAAAAATTCCACTTTTGTGACACATAACTTTCATATTTAGTTTTTTCACTTACTAGAGAAAGGTGGGGAGGTTATGTCTTGGGAATGGAAGTGTATTGTATGGGGAAAATAAAGAACTTTCAACTTTTACATGATATAGCAAAACAGCATGGATTGACTTTGTAATTAGAAAGTTACTTTATCCTCCAGAAAACAAAAGACATGAGAAAAAATTTAAAGACAAATTATAAATTCAAATTTCAACACATATTGAAAGCAATGAGCTACTATCCATAATACAGAGTTTCTACAAATCAGAAAAGAAAGAGATATTTGAAAATTAAAAGTGATAAAAGGAAATGAATTACTAGATAACAGCATAAGAAATACAATTGGCCACTAAAAATGAAAAGAAAATAAAGAAGAAAAATTGGGACACCTGTAATAGCATAAACAATAAAATATAATTTAAAAACAAATAAAATTAAAAATTTCATTAACAATCAAAGAAATAAAACCTAAAATGTTAGCAGGTTACTACTTATCACCTGTAAGATTGACAAAGTTTATACATATGTCTAATGCGGGGAGATGACAAAGGTGGGGGTATAAATTGCTAAATATATTTTTTGAAGAACAATTTGACAATAGCTGTCAAGGTGTAAATTGTAACCTGTGATGGCCAGATTTGGAGATACCAGCACTGCTTGGGGGGGGGGATGTACCCTCTAAGGAGGGCAATTTGGCATTTTCTTTCAAATTACAAATATACTCTTTGACCTGGATACTTTTAGGAACTTCTCTGACAGATTGACCTATACAAGTGGAAATGACTAAGGAACAAATTTATTTATTGCAATGTTGTATTTAATAGCAACAGATCAGAACAAAGCTACAGGTCTACCAATAGGACATCAGTTCTGTAACATACAGCATGGTCCATCCAATCCATATAAATGTAATACTATGCATCTGTGAAAAAATGATCAAGAAATTATTTAGATCCCAAGATATACTGGTAAGTGAAAATAGTAAGGTGCAGAAAAATAGAGCTGTTTCCATATGAGTTAAAAATAAAAGCAAGAGAAAAGACTAAAGCTGCACTGACTTGCGTAAGCATAGTAAGTATTTGGAAGGACTTATCAGAAAGCATGAAAAACAAAAAAAAGTCTGTCTTTGAGCCCGGGAACCTAAGGATGGGGGACAGGGCTGGGAGAGAGATTTTCCACTGTGTACTTAACAACAACTTGTTAATGTTTGAATTATATGACTTACTATTGTAAAATTAAAGCAAACACGGTTTTTAATTTAAAAAAAAATTAGTGTAAACGTTTTCAAACAGCAATTCCATTGCCAGTAATTATTCCTTGGAAATACTCACAGGAGTGCGCAAAGACCTGTGCCTTGCGAATTTATTTTACAGCATTTACATTTGGGAAGACAGCTGGAACGTCCATGAGAGGTAAGGGGAGTTTGGCTTTCCTTAGCCACAAACTAGTGTGGAGGGTTGAGCCCGAAAATGTGACCCCTGCAGATTACATTTTTTAAAGGTAAGCTCCAAAACAGGTTATGTAAAGTGATTCCGCTTTTGCAATTGTCTGTATATTAAAAAGAGAAATTCCTGGAAGAACACACCTGAAACTTGCGAAGGGGAGGGTGGAGTATGTTATTTTTAGGAGCCTTCTTCCGCTCGGTAGCGCTTCGAGTTTTACTTTTTGTTTCTCCTTTTTTTTTTTTTTTAATCCTCACCGGAGGATATGTTTACTGATTTGAGAGAGCGAGAAGAAAGAGAAAGCGAGAGAGACAGAGACAGAAACATCCATGGGGTCGTCTGCCGTACACAACGAGACTAGGGCTAGAACCCGCAACATTTCGCTGCGAAGTCCACGCCGCAACCAAGTGAGCACCCCGAGCTAGGGCTACTTTTTGTTTTCAAATCCTCTTTCTACCTGTAAGTGTGGCCCCGCGGGAGGGTGGGTCCTTCAAAGTGTCCACCATCCGCCCCCCCCGCCCCCCTCCCGCCTTGGATCCCCGCAGCTCCAGCTTGGACGCGGTGGGCGGCGGGAGCAGCAAAATTCAGAACAGACCCTGGCTTTAGTTTACCCGGTAACTTCAAATTCCAGCCAAGGACTGGAGGCGTGTGAATTCCGCAGGGCGGAGGGACGCGGATTATGTGGCTATTTCTCTCACCGCACTGGCCGGCTTTGCGGATGGAACCGCACACCAAGTGGCCACAGAGAGCCGGGAGACTCACTGCAGACCTTGTCGCCCTGTGCCTCCCAGGACCCTCTGCTCCAGGCGGCCTCTCTAGCCCTGGGGATTCAGCTACGAGCAAAAGAACAATGTCTGAGGTTTTTCGGATTTTATGTTTCAGTGGTTTCCAAAGCTAGAATTGCAGAAAATTCCAAAAATATGGCGTTATAAACGTCATAGTTTAACTATTATTCTGGGTTCTGGCATTATCACCATTTCAGATTAGGAACATTTTTATGTCAAAAATAAGGAGGTCATCTTCGAACAGACGTTCCTCCCGGGGAAGGGCGTTGCAGCCTTCTACTTAGTAAAAGGCGCTCTGTTACGGGCTGTATCCTTTCATTCAGTCCACAAACATTTACTGAGCGCCTCCTGTGTGCTAGGAACGCACCTGATAGATCGCACAGATTTGGCGGGTGCGGTCAAAACCTCCTGCTTGGTGCCCGTGCGACATCATTGGTTCCCGGTTCCAGGCACCGGCCTCCCTTGAACTTTGTGCCAAGAGGGCGCCCTGGTGACTCGGCTCCGGCCGCAGGGCCTGGTCAGGAACCCCGCAGGTCTCTAAATGCGAGCCAGTCTTTGGTTTGGTGAGCCGAGCGCCAGCATCCCCAGCCGGTTCCGTCTGGCACACAGTACGTACCCCCTAATGTTTGTGGAATGAATCAAAGAGCAAGCGAGCAAACGAAAGGCAAGGTGATGAGGACGGGGGAGAACGTGGGAGAGAGGATCAGAGGGGCTTTGTGCGCCCCAGTGTGCACCTTATAGCCGACCTCAGCCCCAGCTGCACTTCCCTACCCCCGCGCCACGGCTGCGCTTGCAAACCCTCGGCCTGCCGCTGTGCTGGGTCGGCCCACCCCTCGGCTTTGTAGGCCAGATCCTTTCCTGACGCTGCCATCTTTTTCAGCCGCGTAGGATGCCACCCTGGTACCCCATTTGAGACCCACCAACCTCCTTCCCGGATTGGGGTGAGGAGGGCAAACCTGAGCCCCAAGGATTCCTGGACAGGCCCACTCCCGCCTGGGTATCCTCTCTGAGGTTTTCAAACTGGAGTATAAACCTGCCTGACAAACTGACAAGTAGCCCTCCTACAGGCTTTCTGAGGAGAGCCAGGCCGATCTTTATTTTATGTTAAGCAAACAGGAAATTAAAGGCAAAATTCATGTTTCCTATGCTCCCACTTATTTAAAATACAAATTAGGAAAACTTGGCAAACAGGGTGGAGCTTAGGGTTGCTAAGGCCCCAGGCTTGAGGAAAGCGCAACTGAAGAAATGGTGTCCAGCCATTGAAACCCTTAGAGCCGCCTCTCCCTACAGGTGCCAAGTAGTGGGTGAAGACTCATTTGTTTGTCAGTTTAGGCACAGACACGTGTCGCCCACTGTCCGCCCAGTCCCAAGTACTCACTGTCTCAACAATCGAGAGACTCAGGCTCTCAGCCTGCCAGGTCACCTGTGGACCTATAAACTCCAATCCCACAGGCGAGAGAGAGAGAGAGAGAGAGAGAGAGAGAGAGAGAGAGAGAGAGAGAGAGAGAGAGAGAGATTGGGCAGTGAGAGAGAGAGAGAGAGATTGGGCAGTGGTTGTGAGGGGTGGGGAAGGAGGACATGTATGTAAAAGGGAAAATAAAGACCAAAATGATAGGGCCCAGCATAGACCAGCGATGAGGATGTGTGCCCTTCTGTCAAAAGCAAGCAAAACAAAAGGGAAAACATAACATGGAACAAAACAATTCCAGGAAAATAAAAAAGAAGCCAAATCCTCTCACAAACCCCCAACACTAAAAACTGAAATAAAATTTAAAAATCTCAAAGTGCAGTCCCCTGCATGAACCATTTAAATTTTTTCCACTGCTGCCTGGGGCGCTGGTCCTGGATTACTGCTTCTGTTAACAAACTCAGAGAGTGAAGCTATGACCCTACCGTCCATCGGCGGAGGACAGAGCTCTCAATCCAGTGCTCACTCCTATACAGCATTGCCTGCCTTCTCTGTTACCAAAATGCCCGCCTGTGTGCCCTCGTTAGGGCTGCTGCAACCTGCGGGAAGAGGCCTGCAAAATCGGGGAAGAGTCCTCTCCTAGGTCCAGCGGCTGCTCTAAGTCCAAGCAGAAAGCAAGGGGATGCAAGGCAAGCTTAGTACAGACTACACTGCTGGAGAGGGGAGTCTGTTTCTGCAGGCCACTCCCCTGAAGCGGTGGCACCTTGCCAGGAGTCCTCAGAGGCATTTGTGGCAGCCAGGACCCTGCTGGGCGCCCACTATCCTCCTCTCTGTAAATGTTCCAATGTGTGTGTCTCTGCAGCGGAGGTCCAGTGCGGCCCCTGGGTTCTGAGGGGAGCCAGGTCCCTTTCCCCACACTCACATCCACAGAGGAAATTGTCCAGCCAAAGCCAGAGGCCCTGGCCTTCCTCTGTCCTCGCATGTCCCCAGCCACGGCTCCCAGGTGAAAGCGGTTGAGCTAGTGGGTGGTGGTGTTGGGAGGGGATCCCAACATTCACTCATTCAAAGGATCCAGCAGTTTTCCTGCGCTCCTGCTCCCAGACGCGGTGCTGGGCAGGCGGGGAGAGCCACAGTTCTTATGCGGAGGGAGCGCTCTGAGAGCAGCCTCTGAGTCCTACCCAATCCCGGCCGAGGAGGCAGCACTGAGTTGGGGGCAGCCCGAATGGGTTTTTGAGGCCCGCGGGCCCAAGGGACCGCTTCAGCTAAGTAGGGACAGGCACCACGCTCGTTGTTTGTTTTTTGCTGGCGGACGGCCATTCCAGGCTCTATTCAGACGTGTTGTTGAATTGAGTTGGGATTGATCTGGGAATCACACGGGAGCATCTGAGTGTGCTGGTGCTAGAGTAGACTGAGAGGTTGCAGGGAGTTCTGGGTGTGAGTTGCCCCACCTCTTGTGACTACGGGATTCCAGGTCCACCAAAAAGGCCTTTGCGCCGCCACTGCCCCTCCCCCACCCCAACCAGTGCACTTACAGCCATGGCAAGGAGGCGGCCTGTTCCTTCCAGCTGCCTCCTGACCCTGGCTGGCAGCTCTTAACAAATATAAAACAAAAGGATCCCCCACTCTACCCCTCACCAGCCGGAGGGCCCTGCACTGAGGTGTGGGGAGGCTTGCCGGGCTACGTGGTCTCTGGGGAAGCCTAGCTGTGTGCGCGGTGGGATGTGCGGTGTTTCTGTTGTGTGCATACGCCTGTTCTCCCAGCAGCCTTGTTTGTGCAGTGTGTGGCAGAAAGCAGCCTCCTTTTTAAGGTGGGGGAAGCGGCAAGGTCCGTCTCCTTGGTTCCCTGACCCGCGCATTTCCGCAAAGGCAGTCAGAAACTTGAGGGATTGATTGAGGGAGGGTTCCTGAAGAGGGCTGGGGGAGCTACACGTTTGGTCTGCGAGGTGTCCGGAATCCTCTTTTCATCAGCCAGTTCTTGACCTCTTGGCTGCTCACCTCCAAACAGGGCGGTGAGTTGGGGAAGGCCCCTGAGAAAGGAGGCCCACTCCTTAGAAGTGGTTTGTGGGTCACCTCAGAGCTCCCCCTTTTTCAGTAAATGGAGTATTTACCAAGATTCTCCTGGGTGTTTGCAGTTTTATAAACATCACTTCTGACCCTTAGCACAGTCCTTCAAGGGAAGAGCTATGGGTTTCTTTGTACAGATGAGGATACTGAGGCTCAGAGGGGCAAAACACAAAAAACAGACAAAAACTAAAAACTAGTTCAAAGTCAAATGGCTGTAAGGCCAGTATTCCAAACCAACTTCACTTAATTCCAGCGCCCAGGCATTCCTCTTCCTCCTCTGTGCCATGGGTCTCTCCAAAAGGTGTGCTACCTTGGGATGGAGCCCTCAGGGGAGCAAGTGTGGTGTGAAAAAGAAGCAGAAATAAGGGTAAAGACACAGTGGGACTGGGTCTCTTTCTCAGAATCCTCTTTACCAGCATCCTGAAGGCTACAATGGCAAATGCCTTTGTTCCACCTTTTCAAGTTTCCTCCAAAGATACTTAAGATGTGTTCTCAGAAGTCAAGGGCTAAATGCACTCTCTGCTCAGATCACACTGGAGGAACATTCCTCTTGGGGCTAAGGCACTGCTGACTTGTCTTCATCAATTCTGGGGCTTTCCTTTGTCAGAGCCCTGGGCCCTGGTGGGGCCTGGAGTGAGCGGGTGACCCTGGCTAGGAGGGATTAGCGGTAAATAACATCCCAAGTATCGCAGGCCTATAATAACCTCTTTGTTATTAAATAGGGAAAGACAAAGGGATTTATGAGGGCCCTGTTTACCTTTTAATTCTTTTAGGTGCATAAATATACCTTCTATGCTATATTTTCATTATATTGTACAAATGTGATGGCATCACTTGTATGTGCATTTACAAAAATACACCTTCTGACAATGCACACATGTCTCTCTCTGCCTGGCTGTGGACTGTTCCTAGCATAGGTGTCTTGCACCCCGTAGAACTCACAATTCTCCAGGAGAAGAAAATGCCCACCCATAGGTGGGGTGTGAGGTGCTGAGAGTCACAGGCACTTCAGGGCCTTAATCTAGTAGTATGGGTTTAGCAGACTGATTTCTCCATTTCTGTAAGCCCTGCAGATTTCCTTAATGGAACTCCAAGGTGGCTGCTATCCCCTCGCAATTATGAGATGGCATCTAATTTAATCCTAGGTACCCACAAGGTCCGCACACCTGCTGGAATCCCTGCTGGGCGGGGACTACCCTCTCCCATGCCCTCCCAAGCCTGCTCCCAGAGCAGCAGTGGGCACCCCCACCTCTAGGTGACCACATCTGATACCGGGAGTGTCTCCCAAGACCAGTTTCCCTGAGTCTATGTCCAAGACAGTCATCAGTCAGCTTCACACTGAGCAGCCTCCATGCTCTACTCCGGCCCTGTCCCCCATTTCCAGAGCCTCCCAAACCCAGCAGCTGAGAGGAGGCTGTGTTGAACTAGGACAAGGTGTCCCAGTCTCTGTGTGAGCAACCCAGCTGAAATCAAACAAACTCGGGATCCTGCCGGTTGGAGGGAGCTCCAGTGAGGCTGGCTCCCCCTCCCCAGGCGGTGGGGCCAGGAAACTGCAGAGGACCGCGGCAGGCAGGACGAGCATTTAAGAAGGAAGAGACTAGAAAAAAGCAACAGGAGAAAGCTGGGCGAGGGAGTTGGAGAAGGCTAAGGGAACCCTTACCCACGAGTGGCTCTTCCGCGCTATGGGTCTCCCGGTCCGGGGCTCTGGGATGCTTTGGCCGTGGCCTAGAAAAGGGCTTAGAGCAAGACGCCAGAATTCCTTTTCTCTTAGGGCGAGACGCGATCCGGCGAAGGCTGAATCAAGAGCTTCGTTTGAGGCTGTCTGGGTGGGGGGTGGGGTCGGGTGGGGGTGCGGTGGTCAGAACAGCCCCATTCTCGCGGGGAGAGGGCCAGGGAGAGCTGGGTGCTCGGGCGCAGTCCAGAGGCGCTTGCCGAAGAGAGAGAGCTGAGAAGGCGAGCTTGGCGGAGAGAAATGGCCCGGAACGAAGAGAGGTGGGAGAAGTGAGGAGACGCCAGAGGGCAGGCAGAAAGAAGGCCTCACCGACAACCGGCTGGGCCCAGACCCCGCGAGAAAGTTGGAACCAAGAGCGAAGCACAGGCGGGCGAGCGCCGCGGAAGCCATCCCCGGCGTCTCGGTGCCTCTCCTGAGAACAACCCAGCGGTGCGGTGCGTCGCTGGGAATGGGAAACGAGGCTGGGCCGGAGGCGGAGAATCTCCCCGGCCGCAGAGCAGAGCCCGGGCCTTCTCTCCGCCCCGCGGTTCCTGGCTCTGGTGCCTCCTCGGCCTGACCCCACGGAGCGCCCGTGAAGCTTCTCTCCGCACCCGCCGCGAGGCACGCGGAGTGGGGACCCGTACTCCCACCTCTGCCCGCGCCTCAGTAACCAGCCGGGACGAGCCTGCGGTGAGGCGCCTGCCCGAGAGGCTGAGAATTGTACGACAGTGAAACGGGGATCTCTTTGGTCCCATTCGCGGCTTTGTCCTTTGCACTCCTGTCAATGTCCAGCAGACAATAGTCACTGAAAATAGTATTTACGGAATGAATGACTGAATGATTACTAACGGAATGAATATATTAATTGGGAGGTGGAGCCTGCGGGAAGGTCGGAGACCTCAGTTAGGGTAGGGTCGGGGGTCCAGTAGCTCAGGGAAGCGAGCTGTCCTCTTACCTCGTACCAGGATGCGGCGGCAGTGGTCCGTCTCTCCGAGCCCGGGCTGCCCGTCGCTGTCGGCGCCGCTCTCCCTGGAGCCCGCGGGGCTGGAGGCGGAGGTCCTGGCAATCTCCCCTGGGCTGTGGCCGCCGGCCTCAGCTCTCGAATCTTCCGCTGCGCCGCGGTCCCCGCCGCGCCCTCCGCGAGACTCCCGGCGTGCGGGGCCACGGTCGCGTTCCGCGCCCCCATCACCCATGCCGGCAGCCGCCGCCGGTTCTGCCACTGCCCGGCCAGCCTGGGCAGGCCCAGCCGGCGGCTCCCCGCCCCTCGCGCCCCTCTTCTGACTGGGACCCTCCTCTTGCCCCGCCCCCGCTGGCTGCTCCACCTCTTTCTGCTGATTGGGCCTGTTTCGTAGCTCTCCTACTCCCAGGGGCGTGATGAGGGGCCGCGCCGGCGGGAGGGCGGGGCTGAGGGGGCGCGAGGGCCTCACTTCTCCACCCCGCGTCTAGCCCCCCTCCCAGCCCGCAAGGGGAGGCTGCGGCGGCCTTAGGGTAGTGTGGGACGCCCTACATCTTCTCCTCTAGTTATCAACTCCCTCCCCCAACCGCCAGCCTACACCCCTCCCCACTCCCCTGGTCCCCAGGGAAGCACACGGCCTTAGAGCTCCGGCTTTTCAGCTGGATTTATAACCAAAATGCTCCAGGAAGGTGGCTCTGGGGAAACGTAGCAGAAAACTGGAGGTCGGCCTTGTTCCGGTGCTTGGCGGGTTGGGTGGCTGTAGGCGGGGACTCAGGCCTGGAGTTCAGCGCTCCACCCCCGCCCCCAGATTCAGACCTCCAGCCACACTCTTGAGCCCAGACAGAAGGCCCCTCCTGGCATTCCAGGGGGAGCAGGGCTGAGAATGTAGTAAAGGAGCCAGAGAGAGTGAGGCATGGGGACTGTTGGAATGACCCGGACTGGCCACGGGAAAGAAAACGGACGGGCAGACAGATAACCGGATCCAGGAGCCGAGAGGGTCGACTGAGGACGAGATTGATAGGCAGTAAATGCTCGGTTCCCCTCCGGCTCTGAGGTCTTTACACAGGGAGCCCTACCCTCAGACAGGGATAGAAGGTGGACATGTCCTCGTGTCACGCCCCCACCCACTGAACCCCTTCCCCACCGCCCCTCAGTCCTGGATCCCAGACCTCGCCATCGCTGGGCTGGAGAAAGACAAGGGCCAACGTGAGCGCGGCTGGAGGTCCGCTGGGCTGTGAAGCTGAGCAGTGGGTGACCCTAGGCATTGCTCGGCCGTCAGAGGCGCGTCCAGGTCCCCAGCACTTTCTGAGGATCCCGTGCTCACCCGAGTTTAGCTTCTCCTTTGATAGCGCCAGGAGGGGCCAGGTCCGGATTTTTGCTCCTTTAACTGAGAAAGGAGCTCAGAAGATTGAAAGAGGCCAGAAAAGCCGCGTGTGCGCAGGAGGGCCCATGACACTTTTCTCTAAAGCGCTCTCACAGCAGACGTTGCTTTTCCGTTTTTGGCCCTTATGCTAGGGTGAATGAAGATGCTTCAGTCCGAGGATCTGGGGCGGGGGCCGTGGATGTGCGGGTGTAAATGGCCGTGGCATGACTGAGTGCATTACTGGTGCAACCTCCATGACTCTGATGAGCACATGTGCAGGTACATGAATGTGTGTGTCAGTGTCTTAGTGTGCATCCAGTGTGTATGTAAGCAGCTGAGTGTGTGTATGTGTTCTATCTCAAACATCCCCAGCCTAAGGCAGGTGGGAGGGGGCAAACCTATTATTTAATTGAATAATTAAATTTCTGTGCCTCAGTGCTGGGTTTGGAATCCTGGGAAGGGGGAGAATTTGGGGGCCAGAAAGGAGGCCTGCTGCTTTGTACCAATGAGAGGGAAGGAAGGCAGGAAGAAAGGAAGGCAGGAAGGAAGGAAGGCAGGAAGGAAGGAAGGGAACTTGCCCACAAGGTAATTTGGGTGTGGGAGAGGAAGTGGCACCGTTTGCTCTGGGCGTGGGGCAGAGTGCGCAGAGGGAGGGCAGTGTGGGCCAGCTGCTGATGCTGAGAGTTCACAGGGCCCGGGGGCCTGGGAGAAAGAGGTTTATAGTTACTGGGGGGCTCTTAACACCCCTGGAGAGTGTGACTCTGAGGGACCCAGCTTTGCTGGAAGGACCCATGCTGCGCGTGTGCAGTGGGCCCTCAGAGCCTTGGAGCCTGGCCCCTGGAGGAGCAATAGCTCTCCTCTGCCACCCCCACATGAGACAGGGTGCCCCCACCCTGGCCCAGTCTCCTGATCTAGCCTGTCATCATGTCCCACTCCAATCCTTCTCCTCTCTGGCTCTCTCAGTTTTACTTTTATTATTTGAGCAAGACATGTCTAGTATAGAAGAATTCTAAGCAGAAAGCAGACACTCCACTCGAGGCTTTGCAGCCCCCAAGCCTGTTTCTCTTGTCACACAAAAGGCCCAGGCTTCTATTCAAAGAAAAATGAAGGGAACAGCACGTGAACCTTGCTGGGTTTTGTTTGTTTTCTCCTTTTTAAGTGTTCATTTCACAAATGACATCATTCTGTGGGGGAAGCTCAGGTCTGCGTTTTGGTGTCCTCTCCTAAGGTCCACGATGGGCTTCCTGGCGCATGCACGCTCGCTGTGAACGGGTCTTTCTTCCGAGAGAAGCGCGTGGTCTCCCGCAGAGCTGCGTGGAGCCAGGACCGGGAGGTGGGTCGCCTCCCCTTCTCTGGCTGCTTTCTGGGGGAGCCCAGCAAGGAACACCCGAGGGGGCTGCAGGACAGCCCCGGGTAACTCTGGGAAGTTCGCGGTTGTCCCCTTTCTCCCGTGCCTCTTTTTGTTTCCTCACATTCTTTCTGGGCTGTATGGGAGTGGGCGGCCCGCAGGAGTGCGGGCTCTGGCTCTCTCTTTGCTGCAGGACTTCGAAGTGAGCCCCGGCCTCCGTGACAGTACGCGGGATTCAGTGAGGAACTCAAGGCTCTTGCGCAGTGAGGCGGAGAATGGTTTGTGTGTATGTGGGGGTGGGGGGTGGGGTTGTTTGATATCTGCACCAAGTCTGGGCCCTGGCCGGGTCGAGATCTGAGGTAGGCAGCTCCGGATCCTGGACGGCCGCCCGAATCCAGGCTCTCCAAACCTAGGCCCCCTCGCGCCCCTCCGTTCTTCCTGGGGCACATTGCCAGAGCCGTCTAGCGCTCCCCTCCCCAGGAGGGGGTTGTGCGGAACGACTGGGTTCCCACCCACGTGCTTCCAGGCTACCTCCTGCGCGTGCTGGATGAAGAATGGGTGCACCTGTAGCCAATACGGCCACGTGGCAGGGATGTGTAAGGGGGGCCTTGCTGGATGTGCGTGTGTGCAGGCTTGTTGGGACGCCGTTTTGCTCTAGGGGATCCTCTCGCCCGTAGTAATCTAGACGCAGAGCTCCAGATATTTTGAGTTTGCCTGACAAGAGTTCGCTAGGATCTGGGATTCCTCGACAGGCAGCGGGTGGGGGAGGCCAGAGTCACAGGCCTGCTGCCCTTGCTCCCACTGCCGTCTGCACTGGCGGTCTCACTGTCCTCTCAACCCAGCCAAGATCCTGGGGACCTGGAGAAAGTCCTCTGCTTCTCTCTGTCCCCTCCGTTTTTGTAAAGCGATTCAGGAACTTTATCCTGAGAGATGGGGCTGTGTGTGTGGCGGGGGTGGTCCCAGGCTATAGGAGGGAGTGGGCACTCTAAATTGCTTTCTTAGTGGCTCTTGCCAGCTGCAGCTCCCGTGTAGACAGATCCTAGTATTTTCTGGCTCTTTCTGGGTCCAGCAGGGCCACTGCACCCTGAGGCTCAGCTGAGATCTCCACTCTGTCTCCTCCGTGGCCTCTGAAGGCCCCCAGGAACTAGTGAGCTTCAATTTTGCCCAATTAGCAGTCTGAACACAGGGAGCGATTTTGTCCTGGGCTAGAGTTGGCTGACACGCTGACACATGGTGGTCTAGTCCTCCGTTCACAGCAGGAATGGGTTGAGGACAGGTCAGGAAGGGGTACCACCAACCTGAGCTCCACTCAGGTGCTCTCTAGGACGAGGCCTCCTGAGGGTTCCCACAAGGATCAGCCTGCGCTGGGGAAAGAGCCCCTTCCCCCTTTGGCTTTGCCTTGTTCTCAGCCCTGTTTGCCACCCTCCAATTCCTACTGTTTCCTCAGGGCGTGGGCCTGATCCAGTCTTCCTCCAGGATCATCCAGTTTCTCCCCACTCACCTTCTTCATGCCTTTTGACCAACTTCCTGACCCTTGGTGCTGCTGAGGGTTCGGTCCCAGCAGGTTTGGGTACATAAGCCATGACCCGCCCCCACCCAACCCAAAGGGGGCCTTCTAGGGTGGGAACTGTGGCCTGTCCTGGGTTCTTGGGGAGTCATGGCGTGTATATGGTTGGGTGGGAGTTAGAGCCTGGATTCACCCAGATGCTGCTTGTACCTCAGTAGAACCCTCCAGTCCTCCACTGGAACCGAAGCCCCGGATGGAGCCTTCAGAGTCCCCTTCAGGTGCTCAGAACCTGGAATGTAGGAGGCCCAGTCCTGTGTCTGGCTGTTCTTCCTTCCATATTTCTTGGGTGCTCTGGTAGGCACATCAGGCCAGTTCTCCTGGCCCGGCCCCCTGGCCCCGGCCCAGCCCTGCTCTTTCTGGTGCCACTTCCCTCTGCTGAGTCTGGGGCCAGGCCTCTCTCCTGGGCCACTGGGTGCCTGGGTGGAGCTTCTTAGTTGCTCCTAGTGTTGTGCCCTCTGCCCCTCCCCAGGCTTCCCTTTCCTTCACTTCCTGTCCTTCCCCTTGGCCTCTCAGTCTCCACCACCTTGGTCCCCTCTCTTAGTCTGTGCGCATCCCAGCCAATTCCCTAGCGCCAAGGCTCAGAAGTCTGGGTTCCCCTGACTGCCTGACCCTCTTTTTGTCTGCGATTCTTGTCCGTCTTTCTTCTCTTTGGTTCTGGGGCCCCACTCATGGACCCCTGGGAGATCCTGGGTGGCACGCACCAGGCCCCCAGCCGTCACTACTGGGGGGGGTTCCCCTGCAGTTGAAAGGCCCTGGGAGTTTGGGGTGAACAGGGAAGGACACTCTTCAAAGACTATGCTGGGGAGCACAAAACCCAGCTGGAAAAAACAATCCAATCACCACTCCCTTCCCTGGCCTACCTGTGCTCCCTGTCCCCATGTGCATGGGAGCCAGACCTCTGCACTGGAACATTGGGGGGGGGGCTCACTGTCCCTCCCTCCGGTAGGGAGGGATTGAAATTTTAAAAGGAGATAGAAGGCTGTTGTTTTTGTTTTTTTTACAATGAGCACTATCATTTCTGTAAAGCACAGTAAAATGTATTTCTGAAAAGACTAGCTGTGCAGCTCTAACGGTGAGACAGGTGGTTTTTTGGGAGGGCAGGAGAGGTGCTGGGGGTGGAATGAAGCTCCTCAAATTCAGTGTTTGGGCCCTTCCTAAATTACTAGCTTGGTCACCTTAGTTAGTCACTGGTTTAATTCAGGCCTGTCTGCTGGATGTCTGTATCTGAGGATGCCGAGGGGAACAGGACCCTCTGGGCTCTAGGGTGCCCATGATGAAGGTGGAGGTCATCCCTGGGTGGTGGGGCTGGGAACCCAAGGCGGCAGGGCTGGGGTGGCCAGCCCAGGAGATGGGGATGCTGCCAGTCCTACCAGCTGGCATTTGCCCTCTCTGGCGTCCAGTTGCCTACAGTTTGCCTTTTGCGTCTGGGCTCAGAGCAGGTAGTCTCAGTGGCTGCTGAATCCTTCCCCCCATACTCACCGGGGCTCACTGCAGGGTCTCCTGGTATGAGCCTGGACTCCTGAAGCTGCCTCCCAGGTGCAGCCTGGACTCCTCCTCCCCCAGGCAGCGCTCCCCTGTTTGCTTTGTCCCTGATCCCCTTGGGCAGGGATCCTAGCCAGGCAGTGGAGCTCCAGGGCCATCAAGATCTGTCCCTAGTGCCTGGACTGGTACAACCTGCTGGTGTCTTCTTGAGCCCGTGAGCCTTGGGGGGCCAAATGAGGGATGTCCAAGGGAGTCTGTGGGTCTTAGAGCTTCACTGTAAAGAGGGCCACACGTAAGTGACTGTCGCCAGCTAGCCAGGTCTGATGATATCTTCCAGGTACCTACCACCCAGCTGGTACTAGAAGGAAGCTCTCACCTTGACTTTGGCCTTGGACCAGGACCCAAAATGCTTAGAGGAGGAGGCAAAGAAGTTCTCTATACCTGCTACATTTTAAATCACCCAGGGAACTTAGAAGAGGTTCCTTAGTGCTCAGCAGCAGACCAGATGGCTTCAAATCTGGTCCCAGTGGGCTCCCTATATTTATCAGCCTTTCAGGAAACCACTAAATTGGGCTGAGAGTAGGGAAAGCAGGCATTGCCAGATAAGAGAGAGGCAGGAGCAAAGGTTCTGGAAGTGGTCAGTAAGTGGTGGGTGATTCAGGGAATGAGAAATGGTAGTTTCAGCCAGGACTTTGGGGGTAGAGCGAGGGAGGGGGAAGGCAGCACTGGTGGGGTCTGGAAGGTGGGGGAAATTTAGAGGTAGGAGGTCAGAGAAGATAATAAACAGGGCTGGTCAGGACACAGCTGGACTCAACCTGCAGGTGTCCAACCTGATCTGAAAAGCTCCCCACCCCCACCCATAGGACTCAGGATTCTCCTGGGGACAGGGTGCCCAGGGCTGAGGGAGAAGGCACCTGGTGAAGCCTGGTCAGAGGTCAAGTCAACAGCCAGCTCAGCTCATGGGTGAGTGTCCCCAGCCTCTAGGACAGAGCTAGGGACTCCCAATTTGGTGATGTTCCCTTCTCACCTGCTTTCCTCCGCAGCCCCTTGAAGCTTTCTACTCCTTTTCCAGGTTGTCCTCTGTGAATCTTCCTTCCTCCCTTTCCTCAGATGATTTTCAGCCTTGTTGTTCTCCATTTGCCTCCCTTCTCCTTCTTCCTCTTGGCCGCACCTTCCCTGCGCTGTCTGCCTTACCTGGCCCCTAACACCTCCGTGGAAGTGTCCCTCCATCCCCTCTCCCCATCTCCTCCTCTCTTTCGTCCCCTGCCCTCACTCACAGCCTGTCTCCCCTCTTCTGGCAGCCCCTCTCCCATGGGGCAGGTGCGCTCTTTTCCCTGTCTGCAGAAATTACCATCCAATCCGAGTGTGCTGTTTAAATGACGGAAGGGATGCCAAGATGCAATAGAATCATCTAAAAAATTCCTTCTTTCTCAACAAAATTTATTCACTCCTACTTCATTCTGATTTTATCTAGACCATCCCCTAAATTGATTTGTTTTCTAGCAAGGGATATGTGGTTAACTGCCCGAAGCCGTGCTGGACTGACACTATCATGAAATAGTCACACCAATTCTTGGGACAGGGCTCGTTTGCCCTGTTTTGCAGAGGAAAAAAGAGATCTAAGACACACCTCTAGTTCGAGTGGAAAATCGAAGCACAGATCCTGGGGCCCTCCCAAGACAAAAACCTCCTCTGCCCCCTTCAGTCTTAGAACTGGGCTCCCTCCCAAATCACAGAGTGGACGCCCTGGCCCGGAGCTGTGTGGCAGTTCCTGTGTGGCAGCTCCCGGCACAGCAGCCTGGGCAGGGCATTTGCACTGAGTGACACCTGCCCTTGCAGGGAGCTGTGGCCTTTACAGAGAACGAAGGAAGTTGGTCTGTGAAGTTTCAGTGCAGGTCCTGCTCTGTGAGCGCTTGGGCAATGACCTTGCCTCCTACAATTAAGTATGTCTTGTTTGGTGGTTGCTGTTTTGATAATAGCTTTACTGAAGTGTAATTCATATATCATGCAACTCACTTATTTACGGTGTACAAGTCAACGGTTTTTAAATATACTTCTAAGTGCACTAAAATACATAGCAAGTGTACAGATACATTATAACCATCACCATAGTAAATATTAGAACATATTCATCACTTTACAAAGTAACCTGTATCTTTTAACTATCACCCCCAAGCTCCAATTCCTAGTCAGTCCTAAGCAACCACCAATCCACTATTTGTTTCTATGGATTTACCTATTCTGGATATTTTACATAAATGGAACCATACGATATGCTTCTTTCACTGGGCATAGTGTTTCAAGGTTTATTCATGTAGCATATCTCAGTACTTCGTTCCTTTCTATGGCAAAATAACATCCGATTGTTCGGTTATACCACATTTATTTATCCACTGAGTATCGATCAACATCTAGATTGTTTCCATTTTGCTTGTTGGGACTGTAAGTGTGCCTCTCGTTCAGGGTGCCTGGTGGGCAGCTCAGCCAGAAGAGGGAGTTTTCTGGGAGCAGCTGGAGGAGCCTGGTGTGGCTCTGGAAAGGACAATCCACTGGGCGTGCCCCCAGCTAACCTTTCACCTCTCAGAAGCCTCCTTTCTGCTTTTGTCTAATGAAGAGGGGCGCACTGGACTGGAGGTCCTTTAGGAATTACTGGCTCCTGAGTAAAGATTCAAAGTTTTTAACTCTCAGCTAGGTTGGGTTAGAATCTGCTCACTAGTAGCTAACAGGTTGCTTAACCTCGCTGGGACTCAGTGTCTTCATCCATTAAATGGGGATATTATTGGTGCCAAACGTTTAGCATTGCTTTGAGGAATAAGTTAATCTGTTTAGAGCACTTTATCTAGTATCTAGCACTTGGTGCATGCTGAGAAAAGAAAATTTAAGTTTGTATTATTTGACTTAAAACTAAGAGTGCACAAGTAGTACTATTGATAGTTCGTTAGATCAGAGACCCCAAGAGAACAGGGGGTGGTTGTCTGGCCTGCAGGTTGCAAGCCAGGATTCTGGGCCCACCACCTCAGGTGCCTGGTTGGAGCCGGGGTAGGGGTCTGAGGAAACAGGACTCACTCACAGCTAAAGGACAGCCAATCTGCTGGTTTCCCCAACCTCCAGTTTCTGAAAAGCGCTGGGCATTGAGCTCAGAGAAGACACTGAGCTGTGAGGCCCAGGGTCCAACGCTGCTTTCAGCCATCCGATGCGGGCCCTTGTGCGGACATTGCGGAGCTTTCCTGTTTACCGTGCCTCCTGTGCCTTTGCCCCTGAGCCAGGTTCTCCCCCTCCCTGTTCTGGAACCCCACACGCAGGAGGCCTTTCGGGTGGTCCAGGGAAGAACGACTCAGGGATGTGGCCAGGCAGGGATAGCAACGTGAGCCCAAGGAGTATTCATCCAGGTTCCTGCAGCTGGGATTCTGGCTGACAGTGTCCTGGACCCCAACGCTTCCCACGGGGCGCCCTGGGAGAGAGCAGAAGCTCCTCTCTCCCCACTCCCCATGTGGAGCAGCCTAGAGGCTAGCACCCCCACCTTGTATATGTTTTGATACCATTTAAATTTGTGAGGTGTGGCAATTCAAATGAATCTAGTAAAATAACTTTTTAAATGTTGTTAGAATATGTTTGAAGAGGCATTTTGTTTCCATGCTTCCAGCAAGGGCTACTGCTTGACTTCCCTCCCAGATCCTGGGCCTGGAAAGCTTCCCTGGAGAGACTTCATGTGTACTTGGCTGCTTTTCGTCTTTGTGGGATGTGCTAGGACACTGCACAGTCAAGTTCACCCAACCACCCCGTTTTGGGTTGGTTGCCCCAAGAAGGGACCATTTGAGATAAGCATCACCTGAAGGCAGGTGCTAGGCTGAGCTTCCCAAGGGGAGCTAACGGAGCAGGGAGTGTAGTGACTGGCACCACTTCCTCTGTCACCTGGCCTGTGGGGTGTCCCCTGCCTCACTGGCTGAGGCTTCTTTGCTCTCTGGGTCAGGTCGGTCCGGATTCCAGTATCTGAGGCCTCTCCATGGCGTGGCCCTGGGCCAGCTGAGAGAGACAGGTGGTCACCCAGAAGTGAGGGCGCAGGGAGCGTGGAGGAATTCTCCATCTCTTGACTCTGGCTGGGAAAGGATTCTGAAATTCAGGGGCGAGGAACTGCAAGGCAGCCCTGTTGGGACTCTATTGTAATCCTGGAAATGGCTCTGACCACTTGCCAAGGCACCCTCAAGACCTTGCTTACGGAGCAAGCCTATCCCCTTTACCCCAGATGTAGCCAGAAATTTGTATCTACTGGGAGTGATTCTCCAGGAGCTACTGCACACATTTGGGAATATTCCTCACCCAATAAATAGTTATTGAGCTACTACTCTATGTTGGACACGGTGCCAGCTCTGGGGGAGAGTTGTAAACCAAATAAACCTAAATCCCTTCAATGGCGAAGCCTACATCACAGGGACTCCTAACCTTCCCTTGGAAAATAAACCCTGATGTGAGGTCCAGGCGGGGGACCTCTGCGGTTGCTCTCTTGGACCACTCTACCTTGTGGCTCACCAAGATGCACTTGTTAGCTGGTGACTAAGTGCAGATTTGCTTTTCCGACTAGAAAACAGCCTCTGAAAATAACTTCCCTAAAAGTGGTGCTTTTGCACAGCCTCAGGGTCCTTGTAATAAGCAAAAGGCCAAGAAGGGTAACCACAGTGCCTTCTGTTCAGTTGGCTGACAAAACAAAACAAAAATACAAACAAGCCCGGGCTGGGGAGGCTCAGTTGGATGGGCATCCTCTGGCAGAGTGAGAGGTCTCCAGATGGTTCCAGGTCAGGGCACCTGCCTGGGTTGCTGGTTCCAAGCCCGGAAAGGACCCAACCAAAGGACAACCATGGATGTTTCTGTCCCTCTCTTTCTCCCTCCCTTTCCCTCTCTCTAAAAAGAAATAATTAAATACATAGATACGTACAAAAACCCTAAACGCACATGTGAATCTGTGCGTTGGGGGGGCGGGGAGCTATAATTTGGAAGTGCTTATGGTGTGCGCTAATTTCCATTTACTTTTTAAACAATTTAATTTTTTTTAAAGGAAAACACTGGGGGGAAAATTCTAAACAGCACAAAAGATTATGAAGTGACAAATAGGTGTCTCTTCAGACTCTCAGTCCCATCCATAAAAGCCCAAGTTACGCCCCACCCCGACATATATTTACACCCGCCTCCGGTCTAAAAATAGGAATGAAGTCACACTGTCCTACGTTCCCCGTCCCACCCTTTCGCCTTCGCGGGCGCCTAGGTCTTTGGCTCACCCCCTTCCGTGCCCTCACTGCCGGCTTCCACACAGCGTCGCCAGGTTACTACGCGTTACCCAAGAGTTTGTTCTTTGTAAGCGAAAACAAGAGAAAGCAAGAAAGGAAAGAATGTTTGCAACGCCGGGCTGTTTGTTTAGCTCCCAGGGCGTGGGAGCCCGGGTTCGGGCTTTGCCCGGCGGTCCAGGCCTGAGCTCCCACCGGGTCGCCAGGCGCTGAGGCCCGAAGCCCTGTCCTTCAGAGCCGGGCGGGCAGAGAGCGGCGGCGGCGGGGCAGCAGGGTCCTCGGGAATTGGCACGTCGGAGCCTGGCGAGGGATCGCCGCGGGCGAGGGTATGAGACAGGATTAGTGGGTTCAAAAGCGGTCAGGGAGGCCTAAGCCTGGAGACAAGGCCCGCGGGCGAGGTCAAGGTCCGCGGAGCCGGCGGGCTCCGGGAAACCGCAGCTGGGGGGCTGCGATCGCAGGGAGGCTACCCCGGGAGGCCGAGCTGCGAGCGCGCGGAGGGCTTCGCTGGGCGCTCGCGAGAAGGCCGCGTCCTCTGGCCGGCGGGCGGGGACACGCCCGATCTGGGCCGCGGCCGCGGAGCAGGAGGGGGCGGCGACGTGAGGAGCCCGGAACCATTTCAATGAATGAAGAGCAAATGTGTTCGCACGCCCGACGCGCGCTTGTATCTGCGGAACAGAGTTTACCTACTTTTCTTTTAGATTTTAATCCCGCTTAGTTTTCTTAAATACACATTTTCTCTCTTGAAGCGAGGCAAACATTTCTTCGAAGAGTTCCACAAACCGCACCGAGCAGTGCCCAGGAGTTTCTTGCCGGGAGCCCCTCTTCCCGCGGCCGACACCCGCGGCCTCCGCTGAGCAACAGTCGCGGAGCGTCACGCCGTTTGGGTAAAAATAATCACGGCCCGCAGTCCGCGCTCCGCGCTTCCGAGGTCTGCACGCGCGGGGAGGGAGAGCTGGGCGGGTGCTGAGCGAGCCCGCTCTTCCCTGAAAGGAGTCAGTTGGCGGAGTGTGTCATTCTGTGAGCCCCCGACTTTATGTTTTCTTTTTAAAAAAAAAAAAATAAGAATGCAGTCACGTATTATTGAGCAGTCTTTCTCCCTCGCCCCGCCCCCGTTTATGGAGAACAAACTTGGGCATAATGTGAAACGCGAGGCGGGCGCTCCGCTCTGACATCCTGGCCTCGGCGGGCGACCCCCAAAGCCCAATATAAACAGGCTGGTGGGGCGAGGACAGACAGGGCTCAGCGTCTCTGGGTGGAGGTGGCCCCGACCTGGTTGCTGTCTCCAGAGTCCCCCACCTCGGTTATTCCTGCCCCAGGGACCTGCGTCGCCCTTCCCAGCCGCGGCCCCTCGCCGGCCCTTCCCGGTGGGCGAGGGTGGAGACGCTGGAGAGATGGAGCCGGGATGCCAGGCTTGTGTCTTCACCTCCACGGAGGCGGGCCCCTCCGCAGGGGGTCCTGCTGATTTTCCGCGGCGAGTCCCCTGGAAGAGTCCGCTCCTTGGGGGCAAAGTCTACAAATCCTCGGGGTGATGGTGGCGGTGAAGGCTGTGCCGGACGCCGCGGGGCCGCGAGGCCGGGAAGGGGGTGCGCAGCGTGCGCGCAGATGGCAGAAAGCGGAAGGGAGCGAGCGGGGAGCAGGAGGCCGGCGAAGGGGGAAAAGCCGCGAAAGCTGGGTCCCGGCGGCCACGGGGCGAGAGCGGGGGTCGGGCGGGGGCGGGGAGGTGGCGAGCGGGGAGGGGCGGGGCCGGAAACCGGGCGGGGGGTGGCGCGCGTGACCCGAACAAAGCGCAGCCGGGTCTCCGCAGGGCGTGATCTGCCATTTCCCCAATTTCTCTCGAATTCTCTGGTTTAGTCAGAGGGCCGGTTGGTCTAGGCGGGGACTTGAAGAAGGTTGCTAATGGGAAAGCCGGCGTCAAGGGACCGGCTGCTGGAGAATCCCATTCGCCCGACCGACAGCGTCCGGCCCCTCCCCGCCGCGCTGGGGTGGCGGGGCCCAGGCGGAGAGTCGGGCGCGAAGGGCCCCTCCGGCCGGTGGGTCCGGGCGCAACGGGCAGCGGCAGCTTTGCTCTGAAAGACCGGGGGCATCTCATTCCGCACCCCTGTCCCCACTGGCCGGACAAGGTGCCGCAGTCCCTTCACTAGAAGTTCATTCCTCTGGTGGCGAATGCTTCTCTCAATTTCTCTCATCTTTTAAGTCGCATAAGCAACGTTGAGATGCTTCTTAACGCCACTTGCAGCCTCTGCACACTGTTCACACAACGACGACAGAAGTGAAAGAAAAACGAAGCAAAACAAACCCACCAGTACCCAAACCTAAATTCATGCCTCTCTTTCCTTAAAAAAAGACAATTAGTCGTTAGATATTCCGACGTGTTGCGTTTTTTCGCATTCAAGTAATGCTCAAAACACAAGGGTCACATACAGAGCTCTTTTGGGGAGGGTTATTTCTTCAGGGCCCTTACTGAACCGATGGGGTAGAGACATTTCCATTGCTCTTAATGTACAGGGGTGGGCAAAAGTAGGTTTACAGTTGTGAGACTGCGGAACACAGACTTTATTCTTGTATTATTATTTATTCATTATCATGTTACTTATTATTATTAACCTACTTTTGCCCACCTCTGTAATGCTGAACTGCTTTACAAAGCAGTTTGTGCAGGCATTGATTTTCGGGCCGTTAGGGGCTGGGCTTGGTCTGCCTCTCGGTGGTTAAGTTTCCTCTCCCCCCGCCCCCCCCCCCCCCGGCCCCGGGCCGCCGCTGAGACGGGCTCGGGAGCGAGACGCGCTGCGCGGTGTCCCGCCGTCTAGGGAAGGGGAAAGGGAAGGCCTGGTGTCCGAACCAGAGGGTGGGGGAAGGCCCGGGCGCCGGGCGCGGCGGCGGGGCGGGAGCGGGGGGGGGGGGTCCTTACAGCGGCCGCCAGGGAAAGGCGGGAGAGGCTTCACGGTGGACGTGAGGACAGGCAGTCTTAGGCGGGGGTCGCGAGGTGGAAGCTGAGGGAGGGACACAGGCAACTTCACGTGCTCAGGCTGGTGCGCTGAGAACTTCGTGGGCTTGGAGAGGCACTAGTGGCTTGTACTTGGCGGGACTGTCCCGTCTGGGTAGGAAAGTCCAGGAATGTGAGATCTCACACCCCTTACAGGAGATTGGAAGCGGACAACCTCACCTCTGGGCTTTAGCACAATATTCGTTGTTGCTATATTAATAGAGGCATTGTTACATAATCATTATTGTTTACAATTGTGTTTTGTTAAGCTTACATTTTCTTATTTAAAAATATCAATTGTTCTTGAAGAAACAATTCTCTTAGCCACAGTAATATGTATCTTAAATAATAAAAGCAATACATATATTATTTTATTTTTTCCATAATGAGATTGTATTCAGCATTATATGGTTAATGAAAAATTATAGGTTATAAGTTAACAAATTCATTGCAAAATAATCAGATTAAAGTGTATACAAGTTCATCTTAATCCTTCCTTCAGAAGTAGCATGGCTAATAGTTACAATATTGCATATGTGAACTCTTTATATGTCTTTTGCAACAATTATTCATACTATCCCTGATATTCTGCAAATTGCTATTAAAAACACTTAATAGGCTATGGTATTCTCATATGTCAGTGGATGTAGCTCTATCTAATTTTAAATAGCTGTGTAGGTAACACCATAGGGATGTTCCACTATTTCCCTCTATTTTAAAAATTATGTAAATAGTCCATGAATGTATTTTATTTATATAATGAAACAGTTCAAACAATGTCAAAATAAAAGATAAACCAGGAAACGGTGTGAGTTTATCTGAGGCCCCCCTCTCCACGTTTGCCTCCACTCCTATCGCATCCCATTCCTCGCATGTGCAAGGTGAGAAATTTGGTGGTTGTTCCTCTCGCCTGCTCTCCAGGCTTTCAACAAATTGTTTTATTTATTCTCTTTAGCCCACACTCTCCCATTCTTCTTCCCCAACCCAAGTAAAAACGACTGGTTTATGTTCACAGTGTATATCTTTGCTGTTATATGCTCTCACAAAATATGCATCGTTTTTTCTGTGTTATTTATTCATGTACATTGGGTTTTATATTTCATTTGTTTTTTACATTATTTTTTAAAAATTTATTTTAAAATTATTTCAAATTTATTGAAAGTTTGCAAGAATAGCCCAAACAGCTTCAGTATATCCATTTAAAGCTACATTCGTTTCATCATTCTCTCCCCCTATGTATTTATAAAACTGTTCCTGAAGCGCCGTGAACTGGTGGGAGACACCGTCACATGCATGACCACAGCGCCGTGATCAAAATCAGGAAATTTAACATTGATACAGTGGTATCGTTCAGTCTTCAGGTCTTATTTAAAACTTGCGAGTTGTACCAATTATGTTCTTTATAGTTCCTGGTCTAGGGTCTGATCCAGTGACTTTCAACATTTTTAATCTCATGGCACACATAAATTAATAATTAAAATTCTTCAGCACTTCAAAAATACATTTTTTGCTGATCTGATAAAAATATAAGTATAATTTTGATTCCTTCACACTAGATGGCTGTTGTTGTTTTGTCTGTTATCATTTTTAAAAATTCGACAGTGTGAGGGGAAAGAGGTCAGTGCCCTTGACTAAATAAGGTATGTATGTTTTAAACATTCTCGTGGCACACTGGTTGAAATTGCTGATCTAATCCTATACCATTCATTGCATTTAGTTTTCAAGCTCTTATTAATCTTCTTTAGCTAGAAACAGTTCATCAACTTTTCTTTGCCTTTAGTAACACAGACACTTTTGAAGAATATGGGCCAGTTATTTTATATATATTATAGTTTCTTGTTTTATATTACAGAAAAGTTGTCAAATATAAAGAACTCACCCTGCTGCAAACCCATTTGAACCTAATTTACTGACATCATTCCATTGTTTTGTATTCCCAACAAAAAGGAACATTCTCCCTCATGATCACAGTATAGTTATCAAAATCATAAAATTAACATTATTGCCATCAACTTCTTAGATGCCATAAAATTTTATCAGTTGTCCAGACACTATCCCTGTAGCAAACAGCTCAGCTGAGATTATTTGTTGTCATAGTCTCTGAAGTCTCCTTCAATATGGAACAATTCTAGCTTGTTTTGACTTCCATGGCCAATTATTACAAAGTGTCCACCAGTGTGGGTATGTCTGATGTTTCCTCACAATTCAATTCAGATTATGCATCTTTGACAGGAATATCACTGACATGATGCTGAATTCTCATCGTGGGGTATGATTCCAATTCCGTTACTGGGATGTGACCTTTAATCATTTCAGCAAGATGATGTCTGCTAAGTTTCTCCCTGTCAAGTTGTTATTTTTCCCTTTGTTATTAATAAGTATCTTGGGAAGGAACTTCAAGACTATGTGCATATCCTGCTACTAATCAAATTCTCTATGCATTGTTTATATCAATACATGCAATAGATTCCTTTTGTATTCAATAGGTTGCTTGTCACTATCATTATTTACTTCATTGGCAGTTTGTCTCAAATGTAGTCAGTGGGAGTCCCTTCAAGCTGGCCTTTATGTCATTTTATTTTTTTGTTAACAGCTTGATTGACATATAATTCACATACCATACAATTCAATTATTGAAAATATACAATTCAATAGTTTTTAGTATATTCACAGAGTTGTGCGGACAACCTTACAATCAATTTTAGAACATTTTCATCCTTCTGTAAAGAAACCTCATAACCTTTATGTGCCTACTTCCAATCCGTCCATGCTGCCAGGCCCTAGGCAACTATTAATCTACTTTTTATCTCTATAGCTTTGCCTATTTTGGGCATTTTGTATAAATAGAATTGTATAAATATGTATAGTCTTTTGTGACTGGCTTTTTTTTTTCATTTCATTTAGCAGTGTTTTCAAAGTTTATCCATGTTGTAGTGTGTAGCAATACTTCATTCCTCTTAATGTTGAATAATATTCCATTGTATAAACATACCACGTCCATTCATCAGTTGATGTATATAGTGGTTGCTTCTGCTTTTTGACTATTATGAATAAAGTTGTTATACATGTTGTTGTAAAAGTTTTTCTGTAGGTGTATGTTTCAATTTCTTTTGGGTATGTAGTTAGGAGTGAAATTGCTGGGTCATACAGTTAATTCTAAGTTTAACTCCTGAGAAACTGCCACACTGTTTCCCAAGGTGGCTGCACTATTTTACATCACCACTTCTAGTGTATCAAGGTTCCAATTGCTCCACATCCTTGCCAACATTTATTATCTGTCCTTTTTATTATAGCTATCCTACTGGGTGTGTAATGGTATTTCATTGTGGTTTTGATTTGCCTTTCCCTGATCACTAATAATGCTGACTGTCTTTTCATGTGTTTATTGACCATTTGATAGTTTTGAAGAAATGTCTATTTGTATACTTTGCCTAGTTTTAGGTTGGGTTATTTGTCTTTATATTATTAAGTTGTAAGAGTTGTTTGTACATTCTAGATATAAGTGCCTTATCAGATATGTGATTTGCAAATATTTTCTTTCTTCTTGGCACTGTCTTTCTCTTTCCTGATAATGTCTTTTAAAGCACAAAAGAGTTTATTTTTGGTGAAGTCTGTTTTACCCATTTTTTCTTTTGTTGCTTATACTTCTGCTATTATATCTAGAAACCATTGTTAAATCAAACGTCATAAATATTTAGACTCATTTTCCTCTAAGAGGTTGATAATTTTTGTTTTTTCTTTTTTAATAAGTTTGGGCATCTTTTTTTACAGGTCATTTATTTATTTATTTATTTTTACAGACGGGAAAAGAGGGAGAAAGAGAGGGAGAGAAACATCAATGTGTGGTTGCCTCTTGTGTGCCCACTACTGGGGGAGTGGCTTACAACCCAGGCATGTGCCCTGTCTGGGAATCAAACCAGCGACCATCTGGTTCACAGGCCAGCGTTCAATCCACTGAGCCATACCAGCCAGGGCTATAATTTCAATTCCTACATTTACTTCTTTGATTCATTTTGAGTTAATTTTTGTATGATGTGAGGGAAAGGTCTGACTGTATTATGTTGCTGTGGATGTCCAGTTATTCCAACACCTTTTGTTAAAAAGACTACTCCCATTGAATTGCCTTGGCACCCTTGACAAAAATTTTTGTTTCTTTATGACATTCCCCTATTGTTCTTTGAGCATTTTTTTACTTTCCAGTACAAGATGCTTCAATTTCACTTTGTACTTTTCCATGCTCTACCTTTTGAATCAGCCATTTTTCCTAAGGGTCCCTTTCTCCCTCCCTCCCTCCCTTCCTTCCTTCCTTCCTTCCTTCCTTCCTTCCTTCCTTCCTTCCTCCCTCCCTCCCTCTTTCTCTCTCTCTCTCTCTCTCTCTCTTTCTTTCTTTTGAAGCCAAGATCTAGGTGCTAGCTATGGCTATGGTTATTGGGGGGTCCCAGCTACAAGACCCTCAGTAAACAGAACCAGGGAATATATGTATGTTCCTGTCACATTTATATTTACATTTATTTACATCCATAAATTCATACCAGTATCTCCAATTCCATCTTAACCTCACAGGGCTCTTTCAAGTTTTCTTTGTTTTCTGTGTGTGTAACTCCCATCTCTGACAGTAGGAACCCTGGCTCCTATCATCCTCAGTCTGCTTATTTGATCAATCCCCCCTACATAAAAAGTTTTCTCTTGCTGCCTTGCCTTTCCCGCCCCCTGGCTCAACTGTGGGGGCTCTGCTCACCTTGTGGTACCTAGTGCTGAGACAGTGGGTTTCCCTGCCTGGACACCAACACCCACACAGGGTCACCGTGGCAGGGTAGCACACACCTTCCCTTGTGTGGATGCTTTCCTGGCTGGGCCCTACCTAATAGGTTTTGGGTGGAGTTTTCAAGAAGGAAGAGCCACATTATGTCTTTAAGATCTATTCCTGTTGTTCTGTGCACACCGAATCTGTATGCTTCAGACTGCTTACAACACCCCACGGTATGTGACTATCTGTTTTGTTTGCTTTTCCAGTGAAAGACAGCCAGGTGGCCCCAACTCCCCTGCTGCCTTGAATAATACCACAGTGAACATTCTTGTACAGGTTTCCTTAAGCACCTATAAGAATATCTTTGGGAGCTATCCACATGAGTGAAATTTCTGGGTCACATGGGATGACAATGTCCAACTTGCCTGAACACTCCAGTTTGCTTCCAGAATGACTGCTCCAAGCAACACTCACCAGCAGTGCACACAAGTTTCTGTACCCACACATCCCTTCTGCTGCCAACTTTGAGTCTCCCACTCTCTAGTTTTAGCTAGTTACTAAGTGTCAAAGGACATAAGGATATTTTGTTTTATTTCTCTTACCTCTGACTACCAATTAGCTTTACTAACTCCCTAGGTGCTTGTTGGCCTTTAGGTCTGTTTTTCTGCATTCCACTGTATGTTAGTACTATATTTTCTTAAAACCTAAGATGGATCTGATTGTTCATATTGTTGTCTAACTCCCTTCCCCCCGCCCCCATAGAAAATGTACTGAATCATTTTTTTCCCATCAGGCTGCCAGGGTAGAGCAAAGCCATTGGACTCTATGGGACTGGAGTCTGTGAGTCTGAGTAGCTGATTTGCCCTGAGGTCTGAGCAGAGACTCTCATAGGGCCCAGGTGGAACCCCCACAACCTCATCTCATCTCGGCTCAATGGAGTCTCATGCACTCTCTGAAGAGTTCTTATTATTGGGGCTGGTGCTGGGCACCGGTAGGCTCAAGTCAGCCTACCCTTTATCTACACAAGGAGCTCCTGTAGCAGGTCGGGGTGGGAAGGGAAGGAAAGAGATATGGGGACAGGAAATTATGGTGCAATAAGAGAAGTGCTGATAAGGCTTAACATTTATTAAGCACTTACACTTGTGTTCTTGTGAGCTCCATAGTGACCCAATGAGGAGAACTCTACTACCCTCATTTAATAGGTGGGGAAGCCAAGTCTCAGGCAGGTTCAATAACTTGCCCAAAGTCACACACAGTAAACGGTGAGACTGAAATTCTTTGTTTCCCTGACACCTGCACCCCACTGCCCCTTCCCATTCAGTACTTACAGTGGAGCAAGCATATAACTACCCTGTCCTTGTCCTGGTGTCAGGGACCATGAAAAGTGCAACAGGCATGCGCATTAATGCTAATTAATCCCTGTCTTTCCGCTAATTTCAACACTATCCTGGGTCTCCTTTCTCTCCTAGTCCAGGAGCTTTCCTACGGGTGCCACCCTGCCCTCCTGCAGGGACGCTTTCACTAAAGCGGCCTCGTGCTGCCCCCTACTGGTCGTGATCTTACAGAACCGACTGGGCTGGGCACAGCGCCGACCTCCCTGCGCATGCGCCGTGGGCGAAGATTCTGGGCCCTCTAGGATCCGCCCCCCCCCCCGCCCCCCGCCCGCCCCCGGCCTCTCTGCTCCCCGCCCAGGATGAAGGGTAGGGTTGTGGTTGGGATGGTAGGATATCAACAACAGAGTAAAGGCCGGAGAAGCTGGTTACGTGTCTCATTTTTCTGGTTTACTCCTCTGCACGTATCTCAGGACGGGGTGAGATGGGTGCGGGATTAGGGCCGTTTAGGGCTGAGTCCAGACCCACGGGGAAGTCCTAACTTCGTTCCTGAAGTACGTTCTGAGTATGCACTGAGGATACAAGAATGATGGACACACCCACCCTGATGTGACTTCACCACCCTCCTTTTAGTGACTAGAGGGCATTTTGAATGTCTGATAGGGGAGAGATGTAGAAGCAAATGACACAAGATACACAGGAGAATAACAGTGGGTATAAAGTACGAGCCTGGTAGCAGAAGGGCCAGAGGTCACCAAGAGGGTGCACCTGAGCGAGGCTTGGTGGGATATATTGGAGCTTACCAGGGGGACCTTTCCTACGGATAAAGGCCCTTGGGAAAGTGATGTAAGGGGTGGTTCTCCTGTGTGCATCTTTGCTCTGTTCCAGGCCTCTCCTGTCTCTGTCCTCACCTTTCCATGTTTCCTCCTGGTAGCCTGTGGTTGATTAGGTCCTTTGAGATCATAGAGTGACAGTTACAGTGTTTGCCAACTTAAGAAGACAGGCATTACTTCTAACTACATAGATAAAACATGGCGAAAGGCATACCAGCTATGTCAAGGGAAGGTGGGTCCTCCTAATGCTCAGGAGGGTGACAGGCCTCTCCCAGTCCCCTGATGTTCACTGGGATGGAGGACATCCTTGGCTGAGGACTGGTCTCCACTGCTGTCCAGGAGAACAGTCACAGAGGGGAGTCAGAGCCTGCTGCTTTCATCCCAAAATCTGACCACTTTGTACTTGTTGGTTTCTGTGTCTCAGTTTTGTTGAATGTGCAAAATTGGAGAAAGTGGCCCATGGCCATTAATTCATTTGTTTCTCTGAACGTGGGATGCTGGTGCTCCTCGGGTTACTGGCCCAGGATATGGTGGCCCGCTGACCAGGAAAATACCTACCAGGAGACATTCATAAGGACAAATACGTGGCTGTGCGCGTATCACCTAAGGTAATACACTGTGATCTGTGTGTGTGTTCAAGATATTTATTAGCTCTAAAAAATCATGTGGTCTAAAAATCAAGAGTTACAAAGGAACATAAATCTTAAATTTCCTACTCCTGTCCCTAAACACTCAAATAAGCTCTTCAGAGGCATTCAACAGTGTTAGTTTCTTGTGTAACTTTGCAGGTGTGTCCTGTACATATGCAAACACATACACACACACTCACACTTGCCAGGCTCTTTATACAAACAGCAGCACAGTGCAGTATTTTGTACCCTGCCTGTTCACTTACCATATGTTGAAGATGGTTTCTTATCCGTATGTGAAGAGCTTCCGTGAGCTTACTGGCGGAAAACTGGAAGCATTCCCACTGAAGCAAAGAAAAGGACCCTGTGAATTTTGAAACATACCTGTAATTACCTCCAACAATTCTGACATTAAAATGCAGTGAAGAGGGAGATGTCAGTTTAACTTTGAGAAGATTATTATTTTAATTTTGATTTGCCCTGCCTCACCCCATTGCTTTGGCACAACCATTGTGTGCACCTTCAGTCTGAAAATGGCCCTTAAGGCTCGGGCAGGTGTCCACGGGGCACTATTAAGGCAGAACATAGGTCTTACTGGGGTAATTGGGGAAAATCATTGGGAACAGACTGGCCTCATGCATTTATCATTTACTTCTCCTACACATTCCCAAGGCTGGTGAGTCACAATGGAGAGAGACCACCTCTGCCCGATGCTGCTTCACATTGAAGCCTTGATTTGAGAAGCTGTCTGGTGGGTGATAGCAAACAGGTCTGATTACAGGCAGTTCTGGTGCTCATACTTATGGCTCATTCCCTTCCTTTTTGTGCTCGCAGGGCTGATGTGGATTAGCCTCTGATCTTTAGTCTTTCTCCCCAAACTCCCAAATTCACTATCAGGTGGGGTGTTAGAAGGGAATATGAACTCAGAGGCCAAAATAACTGGACACTTGAGACCATATATATCTTCTGAAAGAATACATGGGTCAGTGGTTTAAAGTAAGATTGATAAATTACACTTAAGGAGACAAGGGAAGCTATTGGTAATATGAAGAATAAAAAATTGTAAAAAACAATAATATTAAATGTGAATGTAATGGTTGAAATAAAGAACACAAGAGAAGGGATAAATAGTAGAATAAGCGCAGTTGATAAAAAATTAGTGAGCTGAGCCCTTGCTGGTGTGGCTGAGTGGATTGAGCGCCTCCCTGTGATCCAAAGGGTCTCCTCTGGTTCAATTCCCAGTGTAGGGCGCATGCCTGGATTGCAGGCCAGGTCCCCAGCAGGGGGCGCACGAAATGCGACCACACATTGATGTTTCTCTCTCTTTCTCCCCCTCCCTCTTCCCCTCTGTAAAAAAAACAAATAAATAAAAAAAAAAATGAGTTGGAAGATCGAATTAAAGAAGTCTCCTAGATGGAAACAGTGAAGGATAAGTGAGTAGGACACTTAGAATAAAACTTATGAGACATGGCGGTAGAAATTTAAGTGTCAGGATCTAGGAAAGAGGAATCATGAAAGAGAGCAGATTAGAAATGTAGAAGCCCTAACTGGTGTGGCTCAGCAGATTGAGCAACGGCCTGCAAACCAAAGGGTCGCCGGTTCAATTCCCAGTGTAGGGCACATGCCTGGGTTGCAGGCCACGTCCCAAGCAGGGGTGCACGAAATGCAACCACACATTGATATTTCCCTCTCTTTTTCCCTCCCTTACCCTCTCTAAAATAAGTACAATGTAGAAGAGGAAATCTTTGAAGAAATAATAAAGTTTCTTGATAGAAATGTGAACAACCTCAAACTGAAAGGATTTACAGAGTAGCAAACATGAGAGATAGGGAAAAACTCACCCCTAGAAATGTTATAATAAAAATTAAGGGTGTTAAAGACAAAGAGAAAATTCTAAAAGCTTTCAAAGAGTAAAAGCAGATCACCTCCAAACAAAGAAGTCAGCTTAACATCAGATTTCTCAATTGTAACACTGGATGCAAGTAACAAGCTGTACTTCTAAAGTACTGAAGAGAAAGAATTTTGAAAGTAGAATTTTATATCCAGGCAGATTGTTGTTCAGAAGGAGGACATAATAAAGATATTTGTGAATATACATTGTAGAGTAACCTGTACTGAAGGCATTTTTGGAGAAAGAACTAAAGATAAGAAACGAACCTAGCTGTGTGTTGTTTAAAACAGAAACACCTAAAGAATAAAGATACAGACAAGTTGGAAGTAATAGGATGGAAAACCATATATCAGGCAAATACCAAATGAATAGCTGGCATGGCCATATTAATATCTTACAAAAGGGACTTTAAGACAAAAAGCATCATTAGGGGCCCTGGTCAGGTGGCTCAGTTGGTGGAAGCATTGTCCCAGAAACCAAAAGGTTCAGGTTCAACCCCCAGTCAGGGCACATGCCCAGGTTGTGGGTTTGATCCTTGGCTGGGCCCTAACAGGAGGCAACTGATCAATGTTTCTCACATCTCTTTCTTTCTTTACCTTCCTCTCTCTAAAATCAATAATCAAGGCCTGGCCAGTGTGGCTCAGTTGGTTGGAGAATCATCTCATAGACCAAAACGTCATGGGTTCAATTCCTGATTAGGGCACATACCTAAGTTGTAGCTTCAATCCCCAGGCAGGGAGTGTACAAGAGGCAACCAATTGATGTTTTTCTTTCCCATAGATATTTTTCTCTTTTTCTCTCTCCCTTCCTCTCTCTCTAAAAGCAATGAGAAAAATGTCCTTGGGTGAGGATAAAAAAATTAAAAATAAAGTAAAAAGTAAAATATCCTTGGGTCAGTAGTTAAAAAAGAAAAAGCATCATTAGGGAAGGAGAAAGGCATAGATAATGACAAAACATTCACCAAGAAGATCTATAACAGTTCTAAACATGTATGCACTTAACAACATATCTTCTAGTGATAAACGTAAAACTGATGGGATTACAGGGAGAAATGTACAAATTTATAATTCCTAGTTGGGGATTTCAGCACACTTCTAGATTATTGATAGGCCAAACAGAAAAAAAAAATCTTCATAGCAGATCTGAAATCTCAATCAGATCCCAAAGTTTATGCGAGTCAGGAAATGTAGTTTCTAGCCTTCCATCCCCTGTGATAGAGGGGAGAACATAGTAGGAATGGAAATGGATGCTGAAAACCAATCAATAACATTTGGCGCATGAATTCAGTATTTATATTAGTATGAATATGTAAACATTATTCATAGCTGGGTGACAAAGTATATTTTTCTTTCCTACTTTTTATGAATAATTGTTCCCTCTTTCTCATTTTTTTTAGCTTTCTATGTACTTAAATCTATTTTAACCTCAAACTCTTGCCAACTCTCTAAAACATCCCTTAATGCCTTCAAGACAATCAACCAGCTTTATTGCCTTGAAGATATTTCTCCTGGGTGGATCAGATTCTCCAGAGAAGTTTCTCTCAGTCTCCTGCTTGGACTGAAAAGCCAGGTTGCCAGCGGTCTGGGGGTCCCTAGGAGAAGAGGGATGGGCATGGGAGGGTGTGTGCGGCCTTCACATTTGGTAGGCAAACTCAACTTCCCTTGGTTTCTTTAACCACATCGGAAGGTAGCTGGAGTTGGCATAGAAGAACTTTACCAAAGATTGAGGGACAACAACAACAATAACGACTCTCCCCCTCCAAAAAAAAAAAAAAAAAAAGAAAAGAAAAAAAAAAGGAAGGAAAAAGAAAAGAAAAAGAAAAATGAATTCTATAAAAATAGCCAGGTTGTAAGTGTTAGGCTTCTGATCTTGCTAGAGCTGACTCATCTTTAAGGCCCCTTGGTACTTTCCTGGTTCACAGCCTCCTTTCGGTCATTACCATACACCAGCCCAGAGTTGAGCAAAGAATGCTGATACCTAATCTCAGCTCTGATTGGTTGACTGGGCCTGCCTGGCGATCTGTGCTGGGGGCTCTTATTTTTATAAAGCCTTTTATTTTGCATTTTAAAGCAATTAGAAAAGTGGAGAGACTAGTATTATCTCATATGTGATGTTTTGTAGGTGGATTGTTTCAATCAGCTTCCAAACAAACCACACATTGTATTTGTTTGTTATATCTTTATGACTTTAAAAATTTATTACTGTTTTCTCTTCCTTTCTCTAAGGTTGTGACGTAAGGAGAAGAATTTGACCTGTTCTAAAACAATTAGTCTGACTGCTGTGTGGGGAATGGATAGAAGACAAGGCTGGAGGCCTAGATACCTAGACCAGGTGCCAGGACCCAGGACCCAGGTGGTCTTATCGTGTGGATGGAGAGATTTGAGAGGTTCCAATGTGTTAAGCAGGTAGAACCGGCCAAGGTGGGCAGAAGTGGAGGAGTTGGAATGAATTGAATAATCTCCCTTCTAAATACATGTCCATCTAGAATCTCAGAATGTGACTTTCTTTGGAAATAGAGTCTTTGCAGACATAATTAAGGTAACAATCAAGAGGAGATCATTCAGGATTTAGGGTGGGCACTAAATCCAATGAGAACATGTATAAGAGAAAACAACACACAGAGGCACAGAGAAAGAAGCCATGAGAAGACAGGGGCAGAGATTGAAGTTACGCTGCCACTAGCCAAGGAAAACCCGAAGCCACACAAAGCTGGTAAAGGTAAGGAAGGGTCCTCCTCTAGATCCTTTGGAGAGAGAGGCCCTGCCAACTCCTTGATTTCAGACTTCTGGCCTCTAGGACCATGAGAGGAAAAAATTCTGTTGATTTAAGCCACCCAGTTTGTGTTACTTATTAGGAAACTAAAATGGGAGTCAAGGATGATACACAAGTTCCTGGCTTAGGTAACCCTGGATATAGGGCCAGGGACAGACTGGTGGCCTGAGTGGAGACAGGAACGGTGGTGGACACATGCTGGGGTTTGCTTCAGGTTTGAACACCCTGCCTTTGAAGGGCCTCTGTGTTGAGACAGTGAAGGGGGTTGTGGCAGCTGGATTCGTGACACTGGCTGGCTGGTTTAGAGTTAAAGGGAACTGGGGAGAGGGGAGGGCGATCACCCAGGGTGAGTTTGTGTGGAGAGCAGGGGAGAGCGTCAGGAATAGACCTGCAGGGAAGACCACCGCCAGAGGAAGGGTGGAGAGAGAGGGCCTCAGGAAGGTTTCTGAGGGGGAGCAGCAGGGACAGGAGGGAACCAGGAGCTCGTGGGGCCACGGACATGGGGAGTTGCAAGGGGTGGGGATGGGAAGGGATGTATAAAAAGGCGAAAACAAAAACAAAAACAAGGAAGGAAAGTGCCTGTTGAATGTGGAGACTGTCTTAGTTTGGGCTGCTGTAACAGAATACCACAACAAATGTTTCTTTCTCTCACTTCTGAGGGCTGGAAGTGGGAGGTCAGGGAACCGGCAGGGTCGGGCCCTGGCAAAGGCCCTCTTCCTGGTTGAGGGAAAGCCATCCTTTTTGTGTCCTCACATCTCTCCTGACTTTCTTCTTATAAGAATGCTGATCTCATGCATGGGGACTCCACCCTCATGACCTAAACACCTCCTAAAGGCCCTGTCCCCTAATACCATCCCATAGGATTTCAACATATTAATTTGGGGGGCAGAAACATTCAGACCATAACGAAAATAAAAGGTTCATTTCACCACGACCTTGGAAAGAACAGCCATGGTGGAGGGGGACACGTGGAGCCCCACTACTGCCTGACTCCAGTTTTTGGGGTCTCATAACAGGGAACCCTGGCACTTCCACAGCTTATAGACTCTTGGGACTGAACTTGTCAGGGTTCGGTGTGTTTAACAGTCACCAGCTGGTGGGAGAGAGGCCACCTCCACTCTGCCTGGATCCTGAAAACAAAGACTGACCATCTGTGTCAGCTCCTTGGGGACAAGGCCCCCAGTTGTCTGCCTTTCATAAGTCATCACCTGTCCCCATTCAGAGAAACTGACAACTTTATACATTTACTGAAATCTCACGAGCCCAGGGAGTGAGGGGCAGGGATGAGATCACCAGGATTACTAGCTCCCCTTATTGAGGGGGTCAGACTCCCTGCAAGACATTCTAACTACATTCCAAGGACCAGACTCACATAGTAAAACACATTACTCATGGAAGGCCCCCTGTGCCCAGCCAGAGGAAACAGTGCCATCTATGGGCCACTGAAGGAGAGAGCATGGGCGTCACTGTGGTAACAGCAGTGGCAGGACATTCAGGAATGGGTTCCACACTCTTCCTGGTGATTAATGAGAAGTGAACTTGAACTTGACCTTTGTTTAAGGACCAGATGTTTGAAAGTAACACAAGAGATGGATGGGCCAATGTGTGAGCCTGGTTGTGAACTAGGGAGGGGGGAAGAGCAAGCTCGCAGATGCCTGTGTCCTGCAGAAGCCGTGCTAAAGGCTTCCTTTCCAGGATAGGACACAAAGAATGCAGGGGGTGGATCACAGGTTGGGGGCAAGTTTAGGGCTGCATGCAATTAAATGTAGCTTGAGAACTCAAGTCTTTGTCTTTATATATTAATTTAATAAGTACATAAATTTTATTTATTAATACCAAACACTGGCTTACCAGGTGCCAGACATTCTCCTAAGCATTTCAGAACACTCATTAATCCTGGCAATCCTGTGAGGTAGAGACTATCTTAGCCCCCACTTTGTATGTAAGGGAACTGAGGCACAGAGAGGTTAGGTAACCTGCCCAAGGCCACACAGCATGAGGAAACCCCGACTACAGCTTTGCAGTCTGGCTCCAGAGCCCAGATCTGAGCCACTGCACTGTCCTGCTTCTCTGACATCTGGTACCACTGTCCCCGCATCCTTCTAAGGTGCATTACATGTTCCCTGCCTTTTAAAATGGAGCATGAGGAACAAAACAAGCATTTATTGATTTCGATGCAAGTGGTCATCTCCCCCAACCGCACTATCACAGCGCTAGGTTCAGGGTTGCTGAGAGGCAGCGCTCTGGGGCCAGGCAGGGCTCGAGTCTGCTTTTATACACTTTTCCCCACAGGGGGTGGAAAGTTCTGGAAACATTTTAAGCAGGGAAGAGACATGGTCCGATTAAGGTTTTAGAGACTGATTTCGGTCTCCTCCAAGGGTAATGGACGTGGAGACAATGCCCGTGAAGCCAGAGCCCCCACAGCTGTGGGCTCCTGGCCTGGCTCCTCGGGACTGGGTCACGGGGATTTGGAAGTGGGGAGGAGAGGGGCTTGGCAGACCCAGGGAGGCTGGGGTCAGATACCCTGTTCTCTGCCCCCAGTGCCTCCCCAGGTGACTGTGTCTTGCCATGGTGCTCCAGAGGACAGTACACATGTCCTGCCTGGCCACTGGCCTTTGCTCCACTTTGCTTCACCAGAAGAAGGGATGAGTACTGGTGAGTGGAAATGGGTAACTCCGGTGACATCCTATCCAATGGAGACACCACATTCCACCTGTGTTGCTCTGCCACTGCTGACTGGAGATGTGGGCGGGGCTGTGCCTGCCTGGGGGCCACATCCAGTTGATCAGGGCTGTGTACCCTGGAGGGTGCCTTACCCCTTAGTCCTTCAGGTGCTCCATCCAGGCCTTTTACGGAGCACAGAGTCCCAGGAAGATAGTCCTGCTGGTTTCTCCAGCAGTCTTGGGATGGGAACTCTGATGCGGGACTCCGCAGAGCAGGCCAGGCCAAGGCCCAGGGGGCCACACTCAGGAGGGGAGTCTGGGCAGGCGCTGCCTCTTTCCCTTCCTTCCTCAAAGCGCTCTCAAGGCATGGTCCTCCCTCGGGGTGCCTTCTGGACACAGGTCTCCCTTCTCAGCCCCCTTCTGCTTTGGCAGTTGTCTTTCCTTTCGCAGCTCTAGGAAGGCCACTGGGGGAGGATTTGGACTTTGTGCTTAAGCATCTTAGCAGCTGCCATTCTAGCACTGAGTTCAGCTGGGGATGTGGAAGAAGAGGAAGGCAGGCGTTTGAAGGAGTGCAGGGAGGGGAAGGTTGTGAGAAGGGAGATGTTGACCTCAAGGATCTAGCAGCAGCTGCAGGTAAATTTGGAGGAAAGGATCTTTCACAGGTTTTGTTGAGAGGTCAGTCCTTCTCCTTGTCCTGGGTACCGAGCCCTTGTTGGGGGTTGGGTGGGAGCAGTCTGGCGGGGAGGCTTGAGCTCCATCGACAAGTGCAGTGGTCTTTTGGGAGATGTATCATTCCCACTCAGAGAGAGGTCTGCTTTGCCTCCTCCCCCAAAATCCCTTGTAACCATAGAAGCAGCTTGCTGGCCCGGACCAACAAAGGCTGGCACAGGCAGAGGGCTAGTTGAGACGAACTCTAGGTCCTTTCTGGAATGGCCATCTTCTTCTCTTTCTCATTTTGCTGTGTGCAGCATGAATCTGAAACAAGTGAGGCCTTCAAGAGCGAGGAGGATGTGCCCTGATTTGGCAGAAAGATTTGAGGCGCCAGCTTGGTAAGAAGCTCATAGCGACTTTCAGAGAAATTTCACAGCCTGCGAGGACCCTCTTACTTACTCTCTTCCTGCTCCACTCTTTGCTAGATCCTCCCTGTGGCAATTATGAAAATGCGCCCATCAGATCTCCAGCCCCAGGCAGTGTAGTTGGTGGAGGTCTTCACCTGCTCCCTCTGAAACCCCGTCGCCTCCTTGGTGCCGAGGCCACACTTCCCACAACTGCTCCCAGGCAAAGGCAGGCGGGGTTACTAAGGCAGGATACCATGGGGATGCCTGGGAGGTGTGAGATTCCTTTGGTGGGTGACTGACTTTAGGACTTCTCATTGGTCTTGCGCAGCACTTAGATGACCAGCAACCTGGGATGCTTTCACCCCACCCCTTCTCCTCTGTCCTTCGCTGGGGTCAGACTTACATCACAGTCTGATGGTTCCCCAGCCACTTCCAGCTTCCTCCAGATTTTCCCCATAGACAACTCCCCTGATAAATGTACTGCCCACTTCATTCTGTGTTGGCACCTGTTTCTTGGAGGATTTGAACTAACACACTCCCTTCATTCTAGAATGAGAGCCCCATTTGGGGCTCTTCCTCCCCTGGGTGCTCATGCAGATCCGCACCTTTGCAGAGCCGCAGGGAGTGAGGGGTGATGGGGAGCAGCGGAAGTGCTTGGTGCCCCCAGCAGAGGCTTGCCCTCCGCTCCCCATCACCAGGACCTCTGCAGCCAGAAGCTCCTTTGTTCAATGAGGCGGCTGTTACGTTGTGGCCACAGCGGTGGATGGGGGACCTTGGTGTCCTTCTGAACCTGTAGTCTGTCTTCCTCCTTCATTCACTGCTCCTTGACTTCAGTCATTCTCCCAAACTACCTCATCTTGGGTGATGGGTGACAGGATGGGGAGGAGCCTCTAACGGTGTCTGCATCCCTTCCCCAGACCCCTCCTTCTCCACAGTCAGCCTGCTTTTGGTGGCCTAACAGAAAATGATAGGCCTCTGTAGCTTCGAATTCAGAAAAGCAAAACACTGGAAAAGCAAAAAATTCTCCCACAAGAATAAAGCCAAGTGTCCAGGGACCTTTCACCAGGTTCCTTTACTTATTTAATTTTTTAAATATTTATTGAATGTTTATGGAGCTAGACACTGCTAGTCATTTTTGTCCGTCTTCACAGTCAATCTTCACAACTCTGGGAGGTAGATACTATTAATTACTAACCCCGTTTGGCTGAGATGACTTGCTCTGAGGTTATAAGTGAGGGAACGGTGGAACTGACATCTGAACTAAAGTTGTTTGACTTCAGAACTGCTTATTCAATCAGCAGATATTTATTCTAATGCCTAACATTGTTCTGAGCACTTGGGATGCAACAGAGAGCAAAAAACAGATGAAGATTCTTGACCTTGCAGAGCTTATCGTCCAGGGCTTATTATGCTTCACCAACTAGCATAGTAAGCCAGCTTCAGAGCCAGGCTGGGTTTCAGCCCTTGCTCTGTCACTCATTGTCTGGGATCCGGGGCTAGCCACTGTGGCTCTCATTTTCCCATCTTCTCACCTGTTCAAGGGGGCTAAGTGGGTCCAACTCAGAGAGGCTGATTTGGGTGGGATGGGAAGGTGACTTTTCATGATAAAGTGCAACTGGGCCACAGGCTTGGCAGTGGAAGGGGGCTCCTGCCAGGCCGTGGCAGCAGTGGTAGCCTCAGCCATGCCAGGGCCCAGGCTGACGGCCACTGCCACCTGGGGGCAGTCTCGCTGGTGTCTCCATAGATGCCAGAATTGTCTCTTTCACTCCTACCCAAGGCTTCCTGGGATGTCCTGATAAGCATCTTGAATGAGTCTTCACTTTCTAGCTTGGTTAAGATGTATTTAAGGTCTTTGATAATGACCCCTCATGTTAATTTGAGCAATTTGACTATGACGTGTCTTGGTGTAGTTTTCTTCATGTCTCTTGTGCTTGGGTTTTGTCAGACTTCATGAATCTGTGGGTTATAGTTTTGTTTAAGTCTGGAAAATTTTCAGCTATTTTTCTTCCAAAATTTTTCTGTTTTCTCTCCTTAGGCAATCCACTTGGCTGCTTAAAGTTGTCCAACAGCTACTGATGCTCTCTTTTCATTTCTTAAATTCTTTTTTCTCTGTTTTTTAGCTGAGACAGTTTTTATTGCTATGTCTTCAAATTTACTAATCTTTTCTTTTTCAAGGTTTAATCTGCTGTTAATCCCATCCTGTGTTTTGTTTTTTAAATCTAGACATTATAGTTTTCATCTATAGAAGTTTTAAAACATCACTTTATTGATTTGAGAGAGAGAGAGATCAATTCATTGTTCCACTTTTTTACACATTCATTGGTTGATTCTTGTATGTACCCTGAGCAGGAATCAAACCTGCAACCTTGACATTTCAGGATGATGCTCTAACAAACTTCTATATCTGGGGCTTCAATAGGATTTTTATTTGGGTCTTTTTAAAAAAAAAAGATATTATTTATTTATTTTTAGAGAGAGGGAAAGGGAGGGGGAAAGAGAGGGAGAGGAACATCAATGTGTGGCTGCCTCTTACATGCCTCCCCTACCCTGCCACTGGGGACATGGCCCCCAACCCAGGCATGTGCCCTGACTGGGAATCGAACCGATGACTCTTTGGTTCACAGGCTGGTGCTCAGTCTACTGAGCTACACCAGCCAGGGCCTATTTGGGTCTTTTTAAAATCTTCCATGCTTTTACTTTAATTTTTGAACACATGGAATGTAGGTGTAATGTCTATTTTAATTTCCTTTGCAAATTCTAATGTGCATGTCAATTCTGAGTTAATTTTCAGTGGGTTGATAATTCTGTTCATTATGGGTCTTGTTTTTTTGCTTCTTTGCATACTTGATTACCACTGATGCTAGACATTATACATTTTTTCCTTGTGGGACTCTGTGTATTTTGTATATTTGTGAGTCTTTTTTACTTTATTCTGAGGCACAATGAAGTTCCTGGGTCACAGGTCCTTTCGGATCTAGCTGTTGGGTTTGTGAGGCAGGCCCACAGAAGTGCTCAGTTTAGGGCTAATTGTCCTCCACAGTTGAGGTAATACCTCCCTGAGAACCCTACCCAGTGCCCTGTGAATTATGAATTTTTCCAGTCTGGCCAGCAGGAACAGGCCCCATTCTCAGTTTGGTATAAGCACCAGCCACTGTTCCTCTTCATCCTTTAACGTCCTCTTCCCAGTCTCACGTGCTTTCCTCACTCATGTACCATCAGTACTCTGCTGGGTCCTTGAGGGGCTCCTCTGCAGATCTCTGGAGTTCTGTATTTGGGCAGATTTCTCCTCTGGGCTGGGGCTCTATCCTACTCCTTCTATTGGCTTCAGTCTCCCTGGACTCTCACTTCTGTTTCCTCAACTCAGGCAGTCTTTCTGGGTTGCCTGTTCTTCCTCCCTTTTCAGTAAAAACTCTCAAGGTAGTAAGCTGGGGAAGTGGTAGGCCTCACTTTACTTGTTTCCTTGATTTTGGGGATCATGCCCTACAGTGCCTGATATCTAGTGTCTTAAAGACCATTATTTATAGATATCTATTATTAAGATGGTGGCATAGGTAGGCAGACATTGCTCACCTCTTCACACAACCACATCAAAATTACAACTAAAATATATAACAACCATCAGTTATAATCAGCAGAAATCGAGTTGAATGGAAGTCGGATTAACTATGGATTTAAAGAAACACATCCATCCATCCAGGAGGGGCAGAGAGGCAGAATGGGCTGATCCCACACCCATGTGTGGTGGATAAAATTTCAGGGGGGATATCTTGGGAGTGAGGAGTCCCAGCCCCACTCCATGCCCCCCAACCCAGGGTTCCCAGTGCCAGGAAGATAAGTCCCTACAACTTTTGGCTGCAAAATCCAACAGGTGTTGAGTTGGTGGAAGAAACTTCTGGAGTCCAAATCAGATCCTCTTAGAGAACCAACACAAGGTCTCACCTACTAAGACTCTCTCCCTTTGAGCTCCAACACTGGGGAAGCAGCTTGAAAGGCATCAGTGACATACAGGGAGGAACTGATGTGTCTGTCATGAAGGCAAGCAGAGGCCATTGTCCCTTTTCTAAACCCTATCCCCACAGAGCCACAGCGCCGGCAAGCTGGTGCCATATCTGAGACTCGGTCAACCTGGCTACCATTCTTTGACCTGCTTTGGAGATCCTCAGAGACTCAGTTCCACCCAACTTACAGGCCCACCCAAGCTGCTTTTCCATATGAATGGCTGGTCCTGGCTCATGCTGCGCAACTTCCTAAATCCTCTCAAACAAGCTACAGCTGGCTTAATGAGCCCCAGGCCTGGCACTAGCAGCAGCCAGCCTAGATTCAAAGCTTGGCTTTGCCTGGGAATCTCCAAGCCCAATCCAGATGCTATTACTAAAACAGCACCTCCCACCCTTCCCCAGAGTCCCTTGGTTCTAGATCCTTTGCCCACTGCCCTTAAAAATTATGCTCTCAATGGCAGAGTTTGGTGAAAAGGGAAAGAACTATTTATTCAAAAGTTATACAAGTTTTGAATAATGGCTAAATGCCGCTGTTAAAATCTCAAAATCCCTTTAAAACAACCACCAACACACACAGTCCTGCCTTTCCCCCGACCCATGGCCCAGTCAGGCCAGTCACGGGGACCGTCCTTCAGAAGAAAAAGAACAGAAGTCTGGGGCTCGGCTGGGCAGGCCTCTCACGGTTCCCAGCATCACCAGTAGTGTCGCACGATCTCCAGTTCTTAATCCAAAACCACGTGGCACCTTCTCTTGGCCCGCTAGCAAGAGTCCTTTCTCCCCTTTCCTTTCCGCATGGTCTTCACATTGTTCCCCAGAGTCTGTGTCCTGTTCTCTCTCTCACAGGCCTTGTCTCTCCTTCCCAGTTACATCCTTCTTTCTAAGCCACGTGGTCAAAAAGCCTCTAGCATAGCTGCCATGCCTGGGTTTTAAACCTTTGCGCAAATCCTCCCCTGCAACCCCATCTCTGACTCCTCCGGCAGGCAGGCAGGTGCTATAGCCAGGGAAGCTGCTTCTCAGTTCCCTCCCGGGTTAAAGTTATGCAAACCTTCCTGGTTAGCCTTGTTGATATGCAAAATAACCATCTTTGTATATGAAGTATGAAACTATCCTCATGTTATTGACATGCAAAATGACTCTCAATGTCCCTGCTCCCTGTCTCCTATCCTTCGTGGCAGCCCACGAAGGATAGGAGGTGAGAATATCCTATATTTTTCTTGGACACTTCAATTTCTGGACTTCATTACAAATCCCCTTTGCCGGGGGTGGGAGGCGCCCTGGCTGTGCCCTGTTACAAATGCAGCTCTACCTAATACATAGAAACAAACACAGGGAGGCTGCCAAAACAAGGAGACAAAGACACATGGCCCAAATGGAAGAACAGATCAAAACTCCAGAAAAAGACAAAAAGAAATGGAGATAAGCAATCTATCCAATACAGAGTTCCAGACACTGGTTAGAAGGATGCTCAAAGAACTTAGTGAGGACCTCAGAGCATAAAAAACATCCAGTCAGAAACAAAGGATATGCTATTTGAAATAAAGAACAATTTATAGGGAAACAACAGTAGAGTGGATAAAGCTAGAATGAAATCAATGATTTGGAACACAAGGAAGCAAAAAAACAATCAATCAGAACAAGAAGAAAAGAGAATCCAAAAAACGAGGATAGTGTAAACAGCCTGTGGGACACCTTTAAGCAGTCCAGGATTCACTTCAGAGGGGTGCCAGAAGGAGAAGAGAAAGAGCAAGAAATTGGAAATCAATTTGAAAAAATAATGAAAGAAAACTTCCTTAATTTGGTGAATGAAATAGATAGGCAACACCAGGAAGCACAGAGAGTCCCAAACAAGATGAATGCAAAGAGGCCCCCTCCAAGACACATCATTGAAATGCCAAAGGTTAAAGGTGAAGGGAGAATCTTAAAAGCAGCAAGAGAAAAGTTAATTATCTACAGGGGTGTTCCTGTAAGACTGTCAGCTGATTTCTCAAAAGAAGCTTTGCAGGCTAGAAGAGATTGGCAAGAAATACTCAAAGTCATGAAAAACAGGGATCTACAGCCAAGATTGCCCTACCCAGCAAAGATATCATTTAAAATCAAAGGGCAGATGAAGAGCTTCCCAGGCAAGAAAAAACTAAAGCAATTGCCAAACTATTAATATATGAAATGGGACTTATTTAAGAAAAAAGATCAAAACTAGGAACAATAAAATGGCAATAAATACATATCTATCAACAATTAAATCTAAAAGACAAAATAAGCAAACAAGAATAACAGAGATAGAATCATGGATGTAGAGAGCATTTTGATGGTTGCTAGATGGGAGGGTGTTGCAGGGGAATCAGTGAAGAGGTGAGGGGATTAATAAGTACAAATAGGTAGTTACAGAATAGCCATGGGGATGTAAAGTACAGTATAAGAAATGGAGGAGCCAAAGAACTTATATGCGTGACCCGGGGGCATGAACAATGGTGGAGGGATTGCCTGAGGGGCTGGGTGATGTTGGGTGGAGAGGGGCAAAGGGGAAAAATCAGAATAACTATAATAGAATAATCAATAAAAAACTTAAACAAGTAATAAGACTATTGTTTCCAGAATGTTGTCTGTGTTCCCTCTGTGTAAGGGAGTAAATGTGGTTTCTGTTACTGTATCTTGGCCAGAAGGAGAAGTCTTCTCTTGACCACTTTAGTTTTAAATTACTAGGCCAAGCCAAATTCAATACATCTTTTGGGGGGGTGTGTGTATGTGTTTTTGGAGACACCACTAGGAGTCCCAGTGCATCTCAGTGGATTGGGACGTTGTACCTGTTCTCAGGGTTCACATAGCAAAGACATCGTTCGTCCTCATACCAGCTGTGTGTGGTTGGTATTACAGGTGTGTGACATGTCTTGTTTTGTGGTCCCGTAGTGGAGTCCTCAGGAATGTATTTCCAACACTGGCAGGAAATAGTCTCTCTGCCTAGTGGGGCATCTTTTGGCCTTGCTCAGGAGTCCCTGGGATGAGTTACTTCCTAGTTTTCCATCAAGACATGCTTGCCCCAAGGGTTCAAGTATCACTGTCAAAAGGCAACAAACACTTGGTCCAGGAGCATCAGAGGCCTCGCTGGCCCAAAAGTTCTTTATTATGGTTCCAACTGCCAAGGGCTTAGGACCTGCACTGCGTCAGGACTGTGGGGCCCATGGGACAGCTGGGTCACGGTTGGTACCTACCTGCTGGGTCCCAGCTCAATCACCACTCCACACCCAGACCACGAGGGGCTGTCAAGGTGTAGTAACAGTATTTTTTAAACAGAAAACCATAATTTGAGTCTAATTCTGAGGAGACAATCAGACAAATCCAGAACTGGGAACATTTGACAAACAGCTGGCCTGGACTCTCTAAAATATCACTGGCATGAAAGATAAAAATAGATGTGCGCGTGAGCGGTGGTAGAGGAAGTAAGGCTGTTCTAGGTTATAGGACACTATGGAGTCATGACAATCAAATGAAATATTAATTTGATCCTAGAGTCACAAACCCATCTCCCAACCACCCAGGTATAAGGAATTTTTAAAAGACATTTATGTACACTTTAGATATTGTATCCACTTTAAATTTCTTGGGTGCAGCAATAGAAGAGAATGTCCTTGCTTTTAGAAGATAAGTGCTGAAATATCAACCTACTATGCTATGGTTTACTTTCAATTGGTATTGAAAAGGGTTTTGTTCCTTGTAGACACGTTGCTCTTTCCCCCACCTATCTCTCTGATGGTCAAACATGAGGTCTTTGTGGTCCTGGTGGTTCTTGCTCCAGGGAAAGTACCAGAAACCAGAGTATTTCCCTATCAGGTCATCAACTCCTGAGAAGGTGACCATAGGCCACACCCAGGGAAGGGAGCCTTGCCTACGTCATGGAGCTGAGGCTGTTGGGCGGGGCAGGCAGACCTCTTGTGGCCAGGGAAGAGGAACTTAAAGCAAACAATAGCACGTTGCTGGTGAAAATAGACAGCTAAGTTATCAGAATGAAGAACCTCCAGGGCAGCTGGGGGCTATTTCATGCCATTTTGTACTGGTCTTTTCATCATCCCTGACCTGGGTCCCCTGATAGCATTTAACAGTACCTGTCTCCATCCCAAGTCTTCTTCTTTCCTTCCTGCAGTGCAAGGCTGGAGAAAAACCACACAATTGGATAGATTGGGGCCATAGCAGAAAAACATTATTTTCCCCTCAGTGGTGGGCTGACATTGGCCCTTTCAGGCTCTCAAGAGCCTATCGAGTGCATTTTTTCTCAATTCGGCATCTGGTGACCTCATGTTGGTAACTTGATGGCCATGATGGGAATATTTACACAAAGTTAATTGGCAGATATTACAAACCAAGGTTTCCTCTCTAGAACTCTAGGACCAGTTGTTAAACATCCTTGAACATACTACTGGACATTCCATTTGTTTAAAATTTTTTCCTCCCCTTTTTCCTCATATTGAATTTTCTCAGGACTTTTCTCCCAGACTAATGGACTTAGCCTTGAGAACAAGCTTAAACCTTGAGCACGGTGCTCATAAAAAGGATCTTAGAAACATAAGGAGAAAATATTTCCTCCCACCAAACTATAGAAAGAAGACCTATTCAATTAAAGTTAGTTCTGATGAAGAGTTGCATGAGGAATACTTACAAAAAACTTTTTACTCTCCTGCCCAGTAGGAAGACTTCTTGAAAGCGTATAATCTTGTTCTGTTTTCTTACCTTTTACTGTAGCTTGGCCAGAAGTGGAAGTCTTCATTTGACCACCTTAAGTTCAAGCTAAATTCAATAAATTTTGTGTGTGTGTGTGTGTGTGTGTGTGTGTGTGTGTGTGTGTGTGTGTGTGTGTTTTGTTTGTGTATTTCCCCCTGGGAGGGGATAACTCGCAAAGTTTTAATTTAGTCCAGAAAAGAAGCTTTGGAATTTCCCTTGCCTACTTCCATGGGCGCTTATTCAAAGGGTCTGTTAGCCTTTGAAATGTGCAGGACCGCTCTGAATTAAAGGTTCATTATATGGTCTGGGAGGTACCTGTCCATTTCTTTGTCTTTGGTGAGTTCTCTCTTTCCTTTTCCTCTACACTATTCCAAAACTTGACTCTTTTTTTTTCCAGGTCCCTGTGCAATTCCAGCAGATGATCTTTCCTCTTATTTCATCAAACAACCAGAAAAGAAAGAGGGGGAAATAGTGAAAGAGAACCTTACAGGCAGATTTCTGGGCATAATGGTGAGGTAGGAGGTAACTAGCTAACCCAAACTAGTCCCGCCCAGCTGAGATGAAAAGAACAAATGAATCAAAGTAGCAAAGACCACACCAGCAGTGCTAAAATTAAGAATGTTAAGAACTTTGAAAATTGTCATCAAGAGGCAAAAATTTGGATTTTAAAATGGAAAGAAGATTGTATAATCCAACATGGTTCTTCTGGATAGTGGGGCAGAAGGAGGGCACACAAAATTCTGGAAGATTTAATTGATGATACCACCCCAACATGCTGTCAAGGGTGTCCAGCATGTGGCCTGTGGGATGCATGCAGCCCAGGATATCTGTGAATGTGGCTTGACAAAAAATCATAAATTTGCTTAAAACATTATGAGATCTTTTGTAATTATGTGTCACATTGTATTTAATGTGTGGCCCAAGACTACTCTTCTTCCAATGAAGTACAGAGACACCAAAAGGTTGGACACCCCACCAAACCCATTACCAAGTCCCATTAATTCTGTGCTTAAAAATATCTGGGATCCTCCCAATTTCTCTGCATATCCATATTTTTAATGAGTTATTTTTCATATACAAGGAAGTTATTTATGTGGGTTCTTTTGTCTGTATGATTATTGAACTCATCAATCTAAATAACCCTTCCAGATTTTTTTCAGATTCCAGAGGTAAAAATTAATATCTATAACAATAACTTTGCCTTCTTTCCTTAAAAAAAAGGTTGGGACTTACATGAAGAAAACTAAAAAATATTAGTTTCTGACAGATATAAAAGAAATACAGAGAACATCAGGTGCATGTAGGTATAAAGACTATTTTGAGGATATCAAACCTTCCTAAATTATTTTACAGCTTTACCAAAACTACTAAATTTACTAAAATTAAACTTTACTTAAAATCTCAATAGAACTTTGTTTCTGTAACTTGTCAAAAGGTAATTTGAAAGAACAAGTTAAGAATGGCTAAGAAAATTTTAGTTGAAAAAATGGTTAAAAAGGGAAACTGACATATTTTAAGATGTTTTGTAAGCAATTGTTTGTTTTGTAATATTAAAAGAATTCCAAGATCAATGAAACAGAATAGAGAGACTCTTAGACCCCAGAATAAACACTTTATGAATGTCAAGAGAAGTATTTGAAATTAATGGGGAAGGTACAGATTACGCAACAGAATGGCAAGGATATTCCGTGGGTAGAATGGACACTTTTGAAGGTGACGATTCTTTGTGTGATTCAGCTGGGGAAGTGGCAAGACATCATAGAGTAAACGGGAGCTTGGAGGGAACTGCAGTCTTTCTTTGGGTTTTCCCGGCTTCAGTTCCAGTGTTGTTCAGTGTAAGAAGTGTCATCTATTGAGTAAGTATAGAAGACAAATGGTAATGGAAACTCTGGTATAAACTGTTAAACAACAGATCTTTCATAACAAAGGGCTTCTTAGAATCTTTAATATGGCTACAGTTACCATGAATCTCTAAAAAAAAAAAGTATATGACACAGAATATTTACCAAATTTACTTAATCTTGGAACCTATTTTGGGTAAAGAGTATTTCTGGGCTAGGGTTCCATTAAACACTCTTTGGGAAAACTTTATCAGTCTAAATAGGAAATGAGATACTTTAATGGGTATATCACTCAGGGTTCTTGATTGGAAACAAGCCATGTCTGCATAATTTAAGCATCAAAGGAACTTACTGGGAAGGTAATTACTTGCTCTCAGACTCAATGAGAAGGTTTAGAAAATGGGGCAAGACCAGGGGAGGGTGGGCAACAAGATGACTCCTAAGTTGTCCGTTGAAGAATCTCAGGTATCTCTGAGACAGTGTATTCTTATCTGAGTCACACAGGTGGTAGCATCTGATTGCCTGAGCCTGGGTAACGTGCCTGAGCGTCACCTGCCAGGGAGTTGGGAGGAAGAAATGTCTGACCTGCTTTGTCTTTTGATTCAGACTTGGGGTTCTGTCTACCACTGATTTTGAGATTTCTTTTTATAAAGAAGGATGTTCATATCCTAGGCAGCCAAAAAACACAACTAGTTCTACAGTCCAAACCCATGTATTCCCTTTTCCTCATTCTGACACTTCCTCAAGCTGTGACATTGCCAAACCTATGATGCACATGAGTATATATTTAAAAACCTGTTTCCCAGCGGCACGAGATGTTTGAAATAGCCTGGTAGTAATCTTAGCTCCTAATTTAGGGGAATCGTTGTGTTTTCTGCTTTTGTACCGAGATCTGTGGGTTTTTAAAAAAATATAATTTATTTTATTAATGAAATAAAAGAAGAGGAAAACAAATGAGTCCAACAAAATAAGCAGAGAGCTTCCACAATAAATGGCTGAGATAAAACAGGAAAAGAACGGTAAAGATTTTCTAAAGTTAAAAGTACAGGAGTAAATAGCATTAGCTGGTACAACAAATAAGGCAGAAGAAACAGTAAGACAATGTAATTAAAAAGTGTTAGTCTCGATGGGCAGGACAGCAAGGGCCAGGTGAGCTCTGCATGGGCTCCCATCACCCACTCCCTCTTCCAGGGGCCAGTAGCTGGCATCTCCACTCAGCAGAGCACCATAGGAAGGCCTCGCCGCTGGCCAGGCTCCCTGAAACCTGGTATTGGGTACCCAACCACACAAGGTAATGCCTCAAGACAGCTCTAATCAGACAGGAAAGGGACTGCCCAGAATCTCCAATAGTAGTGATCACAACAGCTAGAACTTACCCCTCTCTCTGGTCATTACTCCCTGATTCAGCACCTTCTCTGTGCCAGGCATCAGGGAGGGGGCAATCCACTTTTACCTGCATGGAATCCCCCTCCTAGCAGCGTAACAGGCATGTGCCGAGTACAGGAGCCGAGCGGGCAGAAGAGAAGCAGCTGCAGTGATGAGAGGCTGATAGCACTCTGCTGGGTGACCTTGGACAATTGTCCTAACTTCTCTGAGCCTCAGTTTTCTTATCTGTCACATGAAGATGACAAAAACTGTGCACCCCAGAAGGTTGTTGAGATAATTAAGATCAGAGATGAGGCACTGAGACTATTGCCTCATGAATAATAAGTGCATGACAAGTGTTATGGGCTGAATTGTGTCCCCCCTACATTCAGATGTTGAAATTTTAACCTCCCAGTACCTCAAAAATGTGACTGTGTTTGGAGATAGGGCCTTTAAAAAGATGGTGAATTTAAAATGAGGTCATTGGTATGGGCACTAATCCAGTATGACTGGAGTCCTTATAAGAAGAGGAGATTAGAACACAGATACCCACAAAAGAAAGACCATATGAAGACACAGAAAGAAGTCATTTACAAGCCAAGGAGCGGTGCCTCAGGAGAAACCACCTCTGCCAACACCTTGATCTTGGTCTTCCAGCCTCCAGGCCTGTGAAGAAAGAGATTTCTGCTGTTTAAGACTTCAGTCTGGTGCCTTGTTATGGCAGCCCTGGTGAAGTAATGCAAGTGTTAACTATCATTATCTCCATGTCCCCACACTCAGCCCAAGGGTGCACAGCAGGCAGCGGGGAATTCGCAGGTGGAAACCTCAGGAGTAGATGTCTGCAGCAATAGTGACCAGTGCCCCTGCCAGAGAGCCAAGGGCCTCTGCGTTAAGGGAGTAGCAAGCTCCCAGGGGCATGGCCCTGGAGCTGGACCATGGAGGAGGAGAAAGAGAAGGAGAGGAAGGGAAGGAAGGGGAAGAAGAGGAGGAGGGAGAAGAATGTGCTTCTGTTATTAGTGTCTGTTAATGGCATCACACGTCTACAGCTCTGCCACTGACCTCCCTCACAGGACAGCATGAGTGGAGGCCCATGCTAGTGGTCCGCAGAAATTCCCTCTAAGTGTGAGCAGCTTATTCGGCTAGTCTGCTGTTGTTCCTGATATTTTGCTATTATATGCCACTGAGGGGAGCGATCTTTTATAGGTCCCCTTGGGCAGATATACAAGGTTTGTCCCACCAAGGTAGATATGAAAAATTGTTGGCTTGTGGTGCATGAAATTGGTAATTTTAACTTTAATAGATTTTTCTTTTAGACTCATTTGTTTAATGACACACTAAAACTCAGAGTGGTGGGCCAGCAGATGTTCGGGTCCCAACAGCTTGGTGGAGGAAGGGCCTTGATATCTGCCCCTTCCCCATTTCTTCATCCAGAATAGGGGAGAGCCCAAGGGTAACGGCGGCAGGAGACCATCCCTCCCAGCATATTGATAGAGGAGGTTAGGAGGGTGTTAGGTACTGAGGGAAAGAAACTGCACTGGCAGCCCCACCTATAATCTGTAGCTGGGGCCTTAGGTGGGGAGGCCCCGTGTTCAAGCCGCCACCTCCTCTCCCTTATAGCTGGGACCTCATTGGTAATCATCACCCTGGGTGAAAAGCCACCCAGGACAGGGCCTAGTAACTGCTTTCCTCAATGCTCAGCATATATTAGATATGGATCCTCTCAAACTTGACCCCACTGGGGGTCTGGCTCTCCACCTCTTCCCTGTCCATTCTGGGGAGGCCACAGTGGGCCTGCCTCAGGTGCTCCTTGCCCTCCGGAAGGAATTAGGGTTCCAAATGACTCCAAGTAGACTTAATGGGCCAGCCTTCCCTGCTTTATACACCCCAGGAGCTTGAGAGAGGACCTATTTCCCAAGGCCAGGCAATGCCAGCCTCATTTGGAGGAGTGACATGTGCTTGCTGGTGGTCTGTTTGTCCATTGTGAAGCACGGAGTAGGGGGTGGCCTGCAGGTCTCGAGGCCCACGTAAGGGCAGAGGGAGTCAGGGAGGGGCAGGAGCAGGGTGGGCTCTCAGGCTGCTGCATTGTGCATTGGGAGCTGGAGGTGAGAGAATGGAGGCAGCAGCCTGCCCGAGTGGCCAGAGTGTGGCCAGGTGGTGGGACCAGTGGGGAGTGGTTTGAGGTGCCGTGTGAGGCAATCCCAGTGGGCCAGACTGGATGATGGCGCCTTCCTTGAGAAGCAGCACATGGGGCGATGGGAGTCCTGCTGGAGGAGAAGGCAGGAGGGCGATTGTCTCATGTGGTCTGATTCTTGTGACGATGTAGGGGCTCCAGCTTTGGTCTTAGAGACAGAATGAATGGCTGGAAGAAACTTTTCCTAGGTTCCCATAGGCTCTTCTCATCTATGTCTGTGCTGGAGCAGATGTTGCAAGGTGATGGGCTGTGAGTAGGACCAGCATCAGTGGGCAGTGGCGTTTGCTGAGGATCACACTGTCTCCTTGCGTCCTCCCTGCACAGCCCCCTTTGCCTGGTCTCAGGGTCTCAGGTCAGATGACATCCAGCAGAGCCTAGCAGAGCCACAGAAAGGAGGCCTGGACTCCAGCCAGAGGAGATGCTAGGCTGTGCCTGGAAGCAGGTGCAAGGAAGTGGGGGAGTGCGCCAAGGTCAGAGGCTCCAGTGCGAACCACCACATGGACAATTCACTCCCCTGTCCGTTCACAAACCAGCACCTGGCTAGCCCCAGAGAATGGGAGACTAGGTGTGGATTCATCACCAGGAATGGCTTGGAGTTTGGAGAAGCAGACAACTTTCTGCAGGAAGGCAAGAGGCTGGCTGCGGAGGGCTTCTGGCAGCAAGCACCAATTCTGGCAAGGGGTGGTGATGTGCAGAAAAGCAGCCAGGAGGAGGGCCCTGTGTGGGCACCAGGAGGAGGCCTGGACTACCTCCCAGTACTTTTCCAGTGTTCACACACTGAGTGTGTGACATCATCACCCTTTAAGTGTGTGTGTGTGTGTGTGCACACATGGATGGTTACAATACGTCAGGGCTCCCATATCCCTAGATGGAATGTCTAGGGACAGCTACCTCAGGTTCCCCTGCCCATGAGGGCTTATATAGGCTCTGCTCTGTCCTCTCTCCCTGAGGGGTCCTGAGCCTGAGGCGCTTGCTGCCCCTGGGCTGGACACTTCATGTTGACTATTCTCCCTTCCCTGGCATCCCCTACCTCAGCTCCTGCTCAGCCCGAGGGGCAGCCCAGGGGGTTTGCCTGCTGGGAGCACTTTGTCCAAGATAGACTGCTTTGCTAATTGACACAGTGGCCTTCACCATCCCTGCATATCCACCTGGATGGCATGAGGCCCATTTGTCAGATGGGGAAAGTAAGGCTCAGGAAAGTAAGGATTTTGGTGATGAGACAGGTAGAGCCCCAAACTCCCTGCCCTGCCTCACAACCCACATCTGAAAGGCCAAGGGAAAGTGGGCTGCAACCCTGGCCTTGAGAGGTAAGAACTGGGGAAAGACAGAGAAAGTCAGACCCCAAAGCACAGGCTGAGAAATGCTCCGGAGATATCAGGAGGCTCCGCCGGCAGCTTCTAGTGGGTCTGAGTTGTCCATCCCTGAGAGATGTTGATGGTGCTAATAAATTTAACTTAGAAGGTAAAGACCTGTATTTGGAAAATTATAAGGTAACTAAAGAAAGAAACTGAAAAAGATACAAATAAGTGGAAGCATTATAACATGTTCATGGAAAGGAAGAACTGACATCAGTAAAATGTCCATACTACCCAAAGCAATCTATAGATTCAGCGTAATTCCTCTCATAATACCAATGGTGTATTTCACAGAACTAGAATAAATAACCCCAAAATTTATATAAAATCATAAAATACATCAAATAGTCTCAGCAATCTTGAGAAACAAGAACACAGTTGGAAGTATCATGCTACCTGATATCAAATTACACTACAAGGCCATAGTAATCAAAACAGCATGGTACTGGCATAAAAACAGACATAAGGATCAATGAAACAGAATAAAGAGCCCAGAAGGGCATATTAAATTATAAATAAATTAGGTTCTTTAAAACTAGGATATTAAAAAGTAATAAATTTTGTTTGGGGCATAAATAAAATGTTGAAATGAATGGGGTTGTGGTATTTAATACACTTATCTATTTTTCATTATTTTTCAATTTTAAAAAAGTTATAATAAGTTAATAATACAATTGAGACAAAAAATGAATTGGGTGCTACTATTTTCCTTTGAGCTAAGCCTTGGGCTAAGATGTGGCACCACCAGAGAAAGGCAGATTTCAAATTTTTATCTTAACACATCACTGTGTGGTTATCTCCCACACACCCCCAACAGGGGACCCAGCCTGCAACCCAGACATGTGCCCTAATTGAGAATCAAACCAGTGAGTCCTTGGTTCACAGCCTGGCATTCAATCCACTGAGTCACATGAGCCAGGGCTTTAAAAATTTTTTAAACAAATTTATTTATTTTTAGAGATAGAGAAAGGGAGGGAGAAAGAGAGGGAGAGAAACATCAATGTATGAGAGAAACATCAATTGGTTGCCTCTCACACGCCCACCAACGAGGAACCTGGCCTGCATCCCAGGCATGTGCCCCCACTGGGAATTGAACCAGCGACCTTTTTGCTCAGTGGAGTGACGTTCAACCCACTGAGCCACACTCGTCAGGGCAAGTAGTCAATTCTTCTAAAAAATTTATAAAATCCTGTGAAAATCCAATAAAAATATCACCAAGCTCCCTGACTGGTGTGGCTTAGTGGGTTGGATGTTGTCCCTGCAAACCAAAATATCACCAACCTATTTTGTAGATATCAAAATATCATTCTGAACCTTGAGTAGTGTAGACAAGCCTATGGAAGAACAAGCTGAGGGAGTCTCACTTTCCCAATGCAAAATGAATTACAAGTCAACAATCATCAAGAGAGCACGGCATTGGAAAATCAACAGATGTATAGGTAAAGACAACACAATAGGGAGTCCACATACGGACTTAAGCAGATACAGACAGTTGCTCTTGGTCAAAGGCATAGAGGCACTTCACCCAGAAAAGAGTCATATATTCTTTAGTCATCATCAACAAATGGTGACGGTACAAACAGACAACCAAATGTAAATAAATGGCCAAAGACATACCCTGTACCTTATACATAAATGAACTCAAAATCATTCATCAACTGCAATACAAAATGCAAAACTATAAAAATGACAATTTTTACCATTCAGGACAATGTGGGAGAATGCCTACATGGAATATAATTTGACAATTAGTTTTCATATCTGACACAATAAGCATAACCCATGACAGAAAAAAAGTTGTGGATCTAATGAAAATTAAAATGTCCACTCTGTGAGTGACAATGTTCAAAGAATGAAATAAGAAGCTTCTGACTAGAAGAATATTTTTTGAAAATACATATCTGAAAAAAGACTTGCATTTGAATTATTCAGAAAACTAACGACACTCTACAATAAGAGACTCCTGTATCCTTTACTAAAATGCTATCCAAAATTTTTTGATGAATTTCTAATTAAATAAAAAATATTCATGGCATGTTGGAGAAAAATGGTAAGAAAAATATTAAGATTTTATTTTTTAATAATATGCACATGTAAGTTGCACAGAAGAATTAGAAAATGTGTTATAGGTTCACTGTATGAAATGCTCCTTGGATAAAAAAACTATGGTACCTTTATACAATGGAATACTACACAGCAGAAAGAAAGAAAGAGCTACTACCTTTGAGACAGCATGGATGGAACTAGAGAGCATTATGCTAAGCAAAGTAAACCAAGGGGTGAAAGACAAATACCATATGCTCTCACCTATATGTGGAACCTAATCAGCAAAACAAACAAGCAAAAAAAATATAACCAGCAACATTAAAAGAAAAAACAAACTGACAGTAATGAGAGGGAAGGAAAGAGCAGGGTAATGGGGAAAAGAAGGGGAAGGGGCAAATCAAGGAACCTGTATAAAGGAACCATGGACAAAGCCAAAGTGGGGAAGGATTGAGGGTTGGAGGTGGGGGTGGGTGGGGCAGGGGAAAGTGGTGGTGGGAAAATGGAGACAAATGTATTTGAACAATAAAAATAATAAAAAAAATGAAACACTCACTCTTCATGGTAATTGTGCTAAATGTGCCATAAGCCACACAAAGTAGGCACTATTAATATCTCCATTTTATAGATGAGGAGACTGAGTTTCAGGGTGGTCATGTAAACTTGCTTAAGTTCACACAGCTTGTCAACAGCCGAGCTGTGGTTTGAGTCCCCAGATGTAGACATTGTGCTCTTCTGTTTTGGGCACAGGACCAGGCATAAAAAATGTACTCAATGAGACAAATGTATTTAAAAATAAATAAATAAATAGAGGAAAAAAAACCATATTTAGATGTACACTAATTCCCATTAAGTCACTCTATGGTTAGTTGTTTTCTTTAAATTATGAGATTCTTGTGGGAAAAGAGGATATTCTGTGTATCATATTTTGGGTGGATTGTGTTGGCGGGGAGGTCACTTGGTAGATTAAAAGGGGCTGCATAAGGTGGGTGTTTTATGGCATTTAAATTTAACATTAACTATTAAAGCTAAACTATTGAAGTTTAACTTTATTATTAAAACTATTAAAAATAAACTATTTTTAAAACTATTAAAAATAAGACTATTAAAAATAAACTATTAAAGTTAGCTTTATTAAAAGTTTAAAGTTAACTTTAACTATTAAAGTTAAAATAAATTATTTAAATAAGAAAATGTACTCAATGAAAGTTTGTGGGAAGAAGGAGTGGAGACTGGAGAGCTGAGAAAAGGAAGAAAGAACTGCAACTCGTGTCTTCGAGTGTCGAGACTTGAGCACTGACAGTGGAAAGCTTCTGCCTCAGGATCTGCAACATCCAAGTCAGGAGGGGCCAATAAAGTAAATCCTTTGTCATATAACATGCTCATTAGTTTGTTAGTACTTATATTTAAATTTTATCTGTCTTCATCTTCTGTGGTTTTGGTTTTAAAGTGCATTTTAAGTGCAAGTAAATCATCCCAGATGTCCAAATTCAGATTAAAGCTCTAATACTCATTTTTGGAGATAACTGTGCAAAATCTAGACAATTTCAAACATTCATTCAATAGCATGTGTGTGGCTATTGCACTGGGAATATGTTTTCTTTTTTCCCTAAGCTGGAGAGGAATATAGATGTCTCAAATGAAGCTTTCTCAAAATTCTATAAATCTCTACATTGTACTATGATGTTTAGGAACCTAAAAAAAATGTGACTAAATACCCAAGCCAGTTTTACAAATGGTAAGTCTCCATGCCCTTTGTAATTTCTTCCTTCCAAATCAACCAATCAATCAATCCAATCTTGCTTCTGTCTCCCATGTTCAGTAACTGTCTTTTGCAAGGTTAGCAAATGCCTTCCATATTGACAATTCAATGGTCACATGCTATTTGACCAATAAATAGCATTAAGAACTGTTGACCTTTCCTCAGTATGTTAGACTCTTTTTTTTTTTGGTCCTCTAAGACCTGAGGCCTCTACCTCGTTGGATGCCCCTTTACTGGTCTTTTTTGTAGGAGTCTCAACCTCAACATGGTTTCCAATGGTTTTCATACTGTGGGCACAAGCCAAAGCCCTGCTTTCTTCCCTGCTATACTAGCTCCCTAGGGAATTGCATCTAACTCCATTGCTTGCCATGTTTATTTTATGCAAATTATCAAAAGTTTGTTCTGCACCTCAAAAATAAGCACCTCAGAAATAATGAGTCTAAATAAAAAATTTTATTTCTATCCCATGCTGAAGCCTCTTCCTACTTTAGTTTTCCCCACTTAGTAAATGTCACTGTAGTAGTGTCCTGTGACTGCTGTAACAGTCACCACACACTTGGAGGTTTAAAAGAATAGAAATGTATTCTCTCACAATTCTGGGGGCCATAGTCAGTTTCAATGAACCAAAATTCAAGACAGCTCAGTCCTGTGCTCTCTAGAGATTCTTGGGAAACGTCCGTTCCTTGCCCCTTCTAGCTTCTCGTGGCTACCAGCATTCTTCTGCTTCTGAACTCATCATTCCAGTGTCTGCCTCCCTAGTGTCATTGCCATCTCCTCTATTTCTGTGTTCAACCCCACCTTTTTCTAGCTCTTATAAGGATACATGTTGATTGCTTTTCAGGTCCACTTGGATAATCCAGGATAATCTCCCTAACTCAAGATCCTTAACCTAATCAGGTCTGCAAGGTTATTTATTTTCCATATAAGGTAGCATCCATTCTAGGTTCCAGGGCTTTGGACACTGATATTTTTTCCCCCCTCAATAACAATTTTAAAAATTGTGGTAAAATACACATAAGATATACCGTGTTAGCTATGTTAAGTATACAGTTCATTGGCATTGAGTACATTCACTTTCTTGTGCAACCACTATTACCAACCATATCCAGAAGTCTTTTTGTCTTACAAAACTGAAACTCTATACACATTAAACAATAAACTTCCCATTCTCCCCTCCTCCAACCCCCTGCTAACCACCATTATGCTTTCTATCTCTATGAATTTTACCATTCTACATCCCTCATATGTGTGGAATCATACAGTAACTGTCTTTTTGTGCTGACATATCACTTAAAATAATGTTCTCAAAATTTATCCATGCTGTAGTATGTGTCAAAATTTTCTTCATTTTTAAAGATGAATAATACACCATTGTATGTGTCACATTTTGCTTATTCATTCCTTCATTTAACACAGACTGCCCCTCTTGGACACAATTATTCAAGACTCTCCCACTTGCAAAATACACTCACTCCTGCCCTAGACACCTGATCAGAGCATCAAGTCACAGTTCCAGAATCTGGTATTCTGTTTCAGATATGGATATAGCTCCTTTTACCCTGAAGACCTATGGAACAAAGGAGAAGCTGTCTGTGCCCTCTTTTCCCTCCACCCCCAACCCTGCCACACACTCATCTCCAATATGTAGAGCAGGGACAGGATCACCCAATAAACATTCCCATTCAAAAGGAGAACAGGAGACCCCAAACAACCACTATTGCAATAAAAAGTGTAAAATACCTAGAAATAAACTTAACAAATATGTGAAAGACCTATACACTGAAAACTACAAGATATTGTTGAAGGGAACTGAAGAAGACACAAAGAAATGGAAAGAGAGTCAATGTTCATTGATTGGAGGAATCAACATAGTTAAATGGTCATATTACACAAAGCAATATACAGGTTTAATGTAATACCTTTTCTCTCCTTCCTCAGGTTAAGTTTAGTTTTAGAAGTATGAGATGGTGGAGGGAGTGAGCTTGACTTTTTGCCTCATTCCCCTCCCTTCTTTCCTTCTCAACCCTACCCTACACCCCCAAAACTGTACCTTGCTCCAGGTGACAAGAAAGTCTTCCTTGCTTGGAAGATTTGAAATCTGGTATTCATATCATCTAGGTGGAGCATATTCTTGGTGGAGCAAATTCATTTTCTTAGGTATGCTTTTTTTAATATAAAAAGATTTTATTTATTTTTAGATTGAGGGAAAGGGAGAGAGAGAGGGAAAGAAACATCAATGTGCAAGTGATACATTCATTGGTTGCCTCTTGTCACCTCCAACTGGGGACCTGACCTACAACCCAGGCATGTGCCCTGACCAGGAATTGAAGTGGCGGTCTTTAGGTTCTCAAGACAATGACACCTAACCCACTGAGCTACACCAGCCAGGGCTCCATGCTAATTTCTGATTGCAAGAATCCCTTTCCTTTGAGAAACCGCTCCTCCTTTTCAATGCCCATGTTTTTTGGTTCATAGCCAGCATCAACAGGTTAAGTTTTTATCACATCCTATCACTGACACTGAGTCTTCTGCTTCCATGTCAAGGATTGTTACATTGGGCCCACCCAGTTAACCCAGGATAATTTCCCTATCATAAAGTCAGCTGATTAGCAACCCTCATTCCACTTTGCTAAGTAACTCAATATATTTTCAGGTTCTGAGGATTAGAATGTGGACTTCCTGGTGGTCATCATCCTGCCTACCACCGTTCCTTACCATATTAAGTTTGGGTGGCCTCCTATAATGTCCTTGGTCTTTTTCAATCTTGAGAGAGCCTTCCCTTCTCCTCAGAATTAAAAAAAAGTGTTTCCCAACAAGAGGAACACTATTTCTGGAGCCAGGGTCTATGGTTGACTTTCTCCTTGCACCTGGGGCAAAGCCACCATTTTAGAGGAATGGATGGATGAATCATCCTACCAACCACTCCTTTCTTCTTAGCATCTCTGTCCTATTCGCTATTCCCAGGGCAAATATCCAGAGTATGGTATAGAATCTTTTAGTTATCTGAGCTCTGCTGATCAAATCCCCTATCACATTATATGCAAGAATCTTTTGTGAGACCTGTGGACAAGCCTGACCAGCTCTGATGGCTCCTTTCTCATTTCATAGTTATTCTTCCCTCTCCCCTCTGCTCCTCCCCCTCTTCCCCTTTCTCTGGTTTGCTGTCCACTCTAGTTGCTTCATCTCTTTTCCACTCCCATTGAATATGCCCATGGTTCACCTTGAAGCATTAGGTGGGTCCCAACTAGAGGAGGGAGAAAAGTGGTCCAACCGTTTCTTTCCTCCACCCTTATCCAGAGAAGGTCTCAGAACTGCAGGAGCATGGCCAGTGGGGAAACAGAGGAATGAGCATGGGCTTCCTTTTCTCTCAATACAGCAGTGATTTCTGGTCACTCTTGGTTTGACTGAAAGTTCCTTCTCTGTTTGGAAGACCTGGCATCTCCTGAGTGTCCAGGAGAACTGCTCACACTGCTGGCTGGAAAACATGACTGAGGCACTTGTCTCCTGCTTTGTCCTTTCTCCTTCCAGGCCGTCTAGCCAGGGGCCAGGTGGGGCATTCAGAGGGATGCACAGGAGAGAGACTTATGCTCAGTTAAATATCTGCAAGTGAACGTGGTCATAGGAAGCTAACATGTGACTCATTCTTTCCTTGCAAGTGAGAAATGAAACTCCATATGGGACTTTTATACCCACTGCCTCTAAAATCCCACAGGTCCCACAGCCCAGGATTCTGGTAACTTCACATTTAACTTCCTTGTGCTGGATCAACCTTTTGCCCAGTGATCAGGAGAATAGCTCTCTGAGGCCTCCATGTCCATCACTGGGATAAGTGTTTCCCAACCTCAGCCCCTTCTTCTGCAGTGGATGCCTGTGTGTTGAAGCTCCTGGATCCTTTCCTGGGACCACCGAGAGGGCATATGAGTGCTCCATTAATGGCTCATGCTACCAACCAGCATAAGTTTTGGAAAAGTCAACTTTTTGATAAGGAGGGAAGGGGCCAGGTGCTTCCAAGTTGTGTTGTGTGTCTCCTTCTCTCCTTCAGATGCCTCAGGAGTAGATCTGGATCCCAAAGTCACCTTCTACCAGGGTCTTGAGTAACGTGGATTCTTTTCCACCCCCCAGGCCCTGAACTATGACAGGTTGTGAAGATAGGGCCAGGAGCCGGAGCAGAAGGGCTGAGGTGACTCTGGAGTTAGACTGGGTACCAAGCGTGAGAGTCCAGGAGCAGAATGTTCTAACTGGGGGAACAGAGACTCAGGCACTAGACGAACAGCCTGAAGAAAATGGGTACAGTTATAAGTGTTCAGAGATAGGCAGTGAGTTAGCATGAGTTTGTGTGATTACCTAATGTCAAAGGGTTGGACAGGTAGCAGCCCTGGAAGCTAGAGACTGAATTCAGGTAGGGAGGAGATGAGATAGTATGAATGGGACACTGTCCTTGTGGTCCAGCTTCCTTCTCAGCACTTGGAAAGTATGATGTGGAGTTCCCTCATCCAGTCAGAGAAGCAGCTCCAGCCTGAGGCCTGGGCAGCCAGAGAGAGCAGCACGGGGCCTGTAAGAACGATGCGCTGGACAGACAGGGCTGGGCTGAGCAGGAAGGTAGGATCCTCTCAAATATCCTTTGAAAATGTAGGCAGCTCTTTCCATGGCCCTGCTCACTTCTGACCTTCATCCCTGACACTTTTCCGTCATCCAGTTCCACCCACTCAGCCTCAGCAAAGCTGGGCTAGCTTTCTAGTCCTGTGGCCAGAGTTTTTCTTGCATTTTGGGCAAGGCATCAATCACATTTCCCTCATGCCTTTGCTATGGAAATGAATGAAAATTTCTGGAGGCAGTGGGAAGAAGCAGTAGCTTCTGGAATACAGATCCCAGTCCGCAGACTATAGGTTTCAGACTTGAGGAATCAGCCCCCAATTCTTCCATTCACTTATCTTTCATGTATACATCTATTGATTGGAACATAATCAATGAATAGGTACATCCATCCACCCACCCATTCATCTACCCACCCAGTCATTCATCCATCCATTCATCTCTCCACTCATCCATCCAACCCTTGATCATCCATTCATCATCTATCTATTCATTAGACTTCCACCCATCCATCCATCTATCTATCCAGTTATCTGGACTGACTTCCTTTTCTTTTTCCTTCCCTCTTTCCCTTCCTCTCTTCCTTCGTCTGTTTGCTACCTCCCAAGAAATATTTGTTTAGAATCTGTTATATACAATGTTTCTCAGATTTGGGAGACCTCAAAACGTGAAAAGTTGCCCAGGAGAAATCAGCCTTAGTCCTTCATTGAGCCCCAAATCAGCTCCTCTCTGTGCTGTGGAACTCCTACACATGAATGAGCAGTTTCTGGTCTGATGTTGCCGAGCCTCCCCAGTTTAAGAAGCTCACAAGCACAGGAACCAAGGAAGAGAATCCAAGTCTTACATTGAAATTTTGCATGTCCAAGCCCCATTTTATAAAGGGGTATGTATCATTTAAGATGCCTTAATAACAAACTAGGAATTATTGCAGTGGTTTCCTTACTGGTCTCCCTGATTCCATGCTTTCCATAACCTAATCTATGCTTCTCAGCATGATCAGAGTGATCTTTCTATAATGTCCTGTCCTTGTCTCTCTCCATCCTGAAGTCCTTCATTGGCTCCTTACCACCCATAATCCAGAGTTCAAGTTTGTTAACACGATCTAAAAGGATCTGACCTCAGGTGGCTCTTTAGCCCCACGTCCTTCCAACTCCTGTAATAGGCTTCATACTCCAACACCACCAAACTACTTACAGTTTGCCAAGCACTCCATGCTGTATTATGCTCCTATATTTTTAAATATGCTAATTGCTCTACCTGGACCTTTTTTTATCATTACTCCATTCTCTGCACTTCCTTTCAACTGTGCATATTCTTATATTGTTATAATCATCACCTTGTATTTTAATTTATTTGCTCAGGTCTGTCTGTCCTTTCAGACTGTGAGGTGCTTGAGTGCATAGACTGTGATTTATTCCCCTTTGTGACCCAGTGCCAGTGCAGTGCCTGGTATTTGGAAGGCAGTCAGTATGTATTTGTGGAATAAATGGATGGGAGGGTGGATGAGGGATGAGGGAATTAAAGAAGTAGGATAGCCTTGGGACAAGATGGTTAAAGTGTTCATGTCACAGACCCTCCAAAGAGAGCATCTCTAAAGAAGGAGACAAGTGGACTCTTCCGGAAAGCTCAGACATTTGAGGAGAGCATGGAGCTGTGGCTTAGAACACGCATGGTGTCTAAGTCAGAAACGTGGAACTTGGGGATTACATGATGACTTTTTGTGGGACTCACTTCCCTTTTCTTCTAGATAAAAGTTCCTTGGGGAGGCAGCCAGCCAGAAGCACCTGTGCTGTCCGGGTGAGTGCGCAGGATGAAGGCTGCGGAGAGCGAGGTCCCAGATGCGCACTTCACCGTAGATAAACAGAACATCTCCCTCTGGCCCCGAGGCAAGCACCAGTCCCTGCTCAGAGCCTGCTCAGTGCTCTGTGCCCAAACCCTCCATGTGCTGGTGCTTCAACAAATATTCTCTGCTTCTTCCAACAGATCCTCCTCCCAAGATGGGTTCGTCTCTGGTTCCGAGGAAGCCTTGCACAGTCCGCGCTGCGGTCATTATCCTGACGCTGGTCCTGCTGGCCTCCGTTCTGCTGCAGGCCAGTCTCTGTGAGTCCTCTGGCTTATCGTCTGAGCCGGGACTTTCTCCAGAGCCAGCCAGCTCCCTCAGCATCCACACCCTCTCTTTCCTGCTTTCCAGCAGTCTCTCCCGCCAGGGGCTTTCTCATTTGCCTCGTTTCATTTGCCTCTTCCCTCGTGCAGTCACAGGGTCTCCGTCCTTGGTAAAATGAGCTGCTGCTCTGTCTTTCCCAGCTCTGGGGAGGTTTTTCTGAATGAGATCAGCACTTGCATGCTTGCGCTCTAAGATGCATTCTTTTGTTCCCAGGAAACATTTGCCTATTTCTTTATCCTGTGTCATTTTTCTCCTCCCTCTCTGAGCTCTGCATCCCTTTGATCCAGAGCCTTGTGGGCAGCCCCTAACAGTGAGTGAGATGTTTCCCGGCCTCACAAGGGATGGAGTCCCAACTCTACCTTCAGCTCCAACTGACTAATGGAGAACTTGGCCAAGAAGCCAACAAGTCTCCATGGTTCCTCCCCTCACCGAGGCCCTCCGTGCTCTCTTCATTCTCCTGTTCCCGTGAAGATCAAGTCAAGGGAGTCTTCCTACTTCTTTGCTGGACTTGTGACTACATTTCTCCTTCTCCCAGGCTTGCTGAGGCCCGTGGCCTCTGGTGCCGGCAGGGCCTTCATCTTCCAGCAGCTCTGCAGAAGGCTCCTCCCTTCCTGGCTTTGGAACATATTTGATCTCAGACTTGGAGACTTCTCTGAGCAGGGTCTCTTCTGCTTGGAACCTCCTTGGTTTAATTTTGGTCTCCTCTCTGATGCCAAACTTGTGTCCTGATCAGAGTGTGACAGTGGTAGGGACAAGGGAAAAGGAGAAATGGTTTCGTAATTCTCCTTTTCTGTGTTCTCTGGAGAAGCCACTTCCAGATTAGAAGTCTGCGTGGTTGGCTCCCCCGCGGTCACATGCAGCTTGTGGTGCGGCCCTCACGGACTGTCACTGCAGGGGGCTCTGAAAGGAGAAGGCTGGGAATCAAGTGACAGGACCAGACGGATGTGGGGAGGGTGCCAAAGAGGTGATTGAGGGCACCCCTTTACCAAATGGGCCCTGAACAGGCAAAGAAAATTTAGGACTGGGTTCTAACCCCTGCTTCTGTTTGCCTATGAGGTCCTCTAATAGAGAGCCTGTGTTTCTCAATCTTTGCATTACCTGCATCTATCAGAGTTCCTGGTACATGGTAGGTGCCATCACATGTTGAATAATTACATAGATTATGAATGAATGTGGGGTAGGCAACAGTGGGTTGGGTCTTTGGGAAGCTTGAGCCTGTCCCCTCCCCTTCCCTAGCTTTTATCACTCTAATAACACCCCTACTTCCATCCCTAGGGATCCCCTTGACTGACTTCTTTACTTTCTCAAATCCAGATCCCTGGTTTATGGGCACAGTGTCAGATGTACAGGCCAATGCCCAGTTGCTGAAAGGTCGTGTGGACAACATCAGCAGCCTGAGTTCTGAAATTAAGAGGAATAGAGGCAGCGTGAAGGCAGCTGGCATTCAGGTCCAGATGGTGAATGCCAGCCTGGAGCATGTGCATTCTCAGATCCAGAAGTTGGAAACTGGTGTGAAGGAAGCCAATGCACAGATCCAGATATTAACAAGAAGTTGGGAGGACGTCTATAATTTAAACGCTCAAATCCCAGAGTTAAAAAGAGATTTGGATAAAGCCAGTGCTTTAAACACAAAGGTCCGTGGACTCCAGAGCAGTTTGGAGAATATCAACAAGTTGCTCACACAGCAAAGTAAGTGACTCAGAAAAGGATGTTGCAAGCGGCTCACGGGACCTTGCCGGTCTCAGGCATGAGGCCACCGTCTGGTGTGTGCGGAGGGAGGTGGAAGAGGAGCAGGGCAGGCATGGCTGGAAAGCTGGAAAGAGAGGGCTCAGCATCGGGGTTGGGGAGGACCTAGGGGCTTTTCAGGAGAAAAAGGACCAGGAACCAGCTTTGGCTCACACACAAAGGCACAGAATATAAAAGCACTAGGGAGTCTGTGTCCTGGCCCAAACCCAGCCATTTTTCATTAAGTTTCTTACCCAGAGCCCAGGGTCTCAGCCACTTGTGATCGCCAGTGAAGAGTTGCTTCTTTCTCATAAGAGACAGACTCCTGATCCATCTCACTCTCTCCTCTCTGAGCCAACGGACTCTACTAATCTCACTCAGACTTTCAGGATCTGAGAGAGTGTCCCTAAGGGCCCCAGAGCCCAGCCCCGTCCCCTGCTGCCTCTGGGGTCCCACTCAAGTGCTCCCGCCCAGTCGGTGCTCAGAGGACACAGGAGCAGCAGTGCTCACCTTTCCCCTTGTTCCCCAGATGACATCCTGCAGGTGGTTTCACAAGGCTGGAAGTACTTCAGGGGGAACTTCTATTACTTTTCCCGTGTCCCAAAGACCTGGTACAGCGCCCAACAGTTCTGCACGTCCAGGAATTCACAGCTGACCTCAGTGACCTCAGAGAGCGAACAGGTGAGTGCTGTTTCTACGGGCTCTAGGAAGGAGCTATATAATAGCTGTATTAGGTAGGATGGGCAGTGACAAAAATTCCCAAATATCAATGACCTAACAATGAAGGATTACTTCTCACTTATACTATGTATTTAACAAGGAATAATAAAGGGTTTTGCTCATCGTGGTTACTCAAGGATATAGGCCTAAGGAGACTTTGTTTCATGTATGTCTCCATAATTGCTAAGGCAGAAAAAGGAAACATGACCAATTGTGCGTTGTCTCTGCCTGGAAATAACAGATATCTCCTCTACTCACATTTCATTTGTGAAGCAAATGACACATACTCCCAGCTTCGAAGAGAGCAGGGAGGTACCATCTTCCTGGGTGCCCAGAAAACAGAAATAATTGTAAACAGCATTAATAACACTACACAACCCAAAAGGTTTCCTACCTGGTGAGGCAGCGCCCTGAACAAGCCCCTTCTACCTGGGAGGTGTGCTAGCAGGGCAGGTAAGAGCATGGGCTCTGGGGGCAGAGCCAAGCCCCAACCCTGCCTCTAGCTAGTCCCAGCGGAAACACAAGTAGCGATAGAATCTGCCTCAAAAAAAAAAAAGTAAGGGAGGTATAAATGTATAGTTTCTTGTACATATTAAGTGCTCACTAAATTTACATATTATTATTTGGGCCATTCTCTTGGGCTTCCTGCTCTGGGTTTAGCTAATTTTTTCTTATGCTCCAGCACCTGCTTCCTGACGGTAGAGAGGCCTGAGTCCTGAGTCTGTTAGTTGCAGGGCAGAGACAAATCAGAATTTGGAAGGTGGGCTCTGGGCTCTGGGCAGGGACAGAAAGAAGCTTGAGAAAGGTCAGCGTGCATAGTGTGTCTGTGGGTTCAGAGGCTGTCACTGAGGACAGGCAAAGGACACCCAGAGTGACAGATGCTCCAACTGAGTGATGGCATTGTCTGCTCATTCTGTCTTCCCTGCAGGAGTTTCTGTACCGGACAGCAGGGGAAATCTTCCACTGGATCGGCCTGACCAAAGCAGGGAGCGAGGGGGACTGGTACTGGGTGGATGACACTCCATTTGACAAGGTCCAGAGTATGAAGTAAGCTCCCCAGAGCCCCTCTTCCCAGCCTGACCGACGTGTCTGGGTCAGGTGCAGAGCAGAAGGGCGCGGTGACATTTCCCCCAGACCACAGAATTTGTGATTCTTCCCTGATCATGGGTGGCAGGAAACTGAACCAAAATCCAGCTCACCTCTTCCACTAATTGGCTGTGGGGTTGGGGACAAATCTGTGGCCTCTCTGGAACCTCTGGGGTTTAGCAGCATGGCTGCCTAGCCAGCTTAGGCGGGAGGCTTGGCCTGAGTCTAGGTGTCAGCACTGTGCGTTTGCGTAGAGCCTTGAGAGAGATGGGCCGGCAACATCTTGGGGTTTTGCAAAGGTCTGGGTGCCACTGCTATTGGGCTGTTGCTGCTTCTTCTTGGCTGAGCTAAGTAATGCATGTGTGCATACCTAATTTGGGAATGACTGCAGGCTTAGAGGCTGACAGTTTACCAATTCCCTTTCTCTCAGGCCTGGGTTCAAAAACTTGTGACATTACCACCTAGGACCAAAACTGGGATTGAAGTTACTCATTTCTTCATTGGAAATAAGTTTTTCTCTACCCCTCCTCCCCTTTGGTAGGTTCTGGATTCCAGGTGAGCCCAACAATACTGGGAACAATGAGCACTGTGTCAATATAAAGACGTCCTCACTTCAGTCATGGAATGATGCTTCCTGTGACAATAAGTTCCTTTTCATCTGTAAACGTCCCTACATCCCATCACAACCATGACAGGACTGGCCCCGTACTTGGCACTTTGAGCTTCAGTGTGTGTCAAAGTCAAGGAAGTGCCACCTCATCCTCTATACTCCAAGGAGACTTCGCACCTTAATTTCCCTTGCTTCAAAATTGTCTCAAAGGCATCTGGCATCTGCCTGCCTTAGCTGGAAGTTCTGCAGTCTCACGGAGGCAGCTGGAATGGAAAGAAGACCGTAGGTTAAAATGGGAGGGGATGGTGGAGAGGATCAAACTGCCTTATTAAGATGGATCAGGACCCATAATCTGGGGCAACACCCTGGGGTTTTGCCAAATCTGGGTGCCATTGCTACTGGGGTGCTGTTGCTTCCCCTTGGCTGAGCTAGGTAATGTATGTGTGCATACCAAATTGTTTTTTAGGGAGGCATTATGCCTACAATATGGTGACTGGACTTCAGGGAGGTAAGCCTAGAGGCAAGGAGAACCATTAGAAGAATAATTGAGTCCCTTCACAGAAGCCTCAGTTTTATCACATGAAAGTTGCTCAGACACTCAAGCAACTCTCCTGATACTGATACTCAGCACTTTTCCTGCTGATCCCCCAAATTCCTAGTCGCCTGCTTAGATGGTCATGTTCTCTGGGAAGAGGTCTGCTCTTGGAGATCCTGTCCATACCAAGTGCCCATCATCCTCTTCATCCACATCGTCTGAGTTCTGAACCCCTTCTTTCCTGGGACAGGCTCAGCTCGTTCAGATCAGGGGCTGACCTGGAAACTGTTCCTTTTAGAGCTGGACCAGCATCTGCTCGGTAAACTCTGAGGCCCAGCCCCTCTGCCTCATCGCCCTGCACCTCCCCTTTCTCCTGCATTCCCTCCCTTCCCTTGCCTTGAGCAGAGGAAGTGGCCCTCAGTACCTGTGAGTTCATGCCAACCTTCCTTAGAATAAAATGCTGCCTGGGTGAAGTCCCCCTCTGTGTGCACGTTTTGTTCCTGGGGGTAGAGAGGAATGTGCAGGAAAGGCCATCTGCTTTGCTAGACGTGAAATTTTGGACTATCCTCAGGGGAATTCTAGCTCTGGAAATGCCACAGAGTAAGAGCAGTGTCTATCTCTGGTTTTACCAAAGTGAAGGAGAATGAGGTCTAAAGTGCCATGACTTTCTCGGCGGTCTTTCCTCTCAGGTGTTCACGGGGCCGTCTTCTGTTCTCTGGCTTTACTCTCAAGGTGGAGACGCCTCAGGTTTCCCACTCTCCCCAGAGACCCTGTTCACAGGGATTGGGTTCAAATCCCAGCCCAGTGGCTGAGGCAGGAATCCAGGCAGCGCCAGACAGGAAGTGGGCAGAGTGGAAGCACAGAGGTGGGCTCAGCAGAGTGGCCCACTGCTCCATAGGGTTGTACAGAGGGGACATTTTTCTTTGATGCAGTGGGCTGTCTTCCAGGATGTAGGCTTCCTGTTGTGTCCTCACATGGTGGAAGGGGCAAGCAAGTTCTCTGGGGCCCTCTTTATGAAGGCACGAACCCCTTTCATGAGATGCCATCCTCGTGACCTCATCACCTCCCCTAGGCCCCATTTCCTATACTATCATATTGAGGGCTAGGATTTCAGCATATACATTTGGAGGGGGACGCAGACCTTCACACCATAGCAGTCACTGTGTCCTGCCCACCCTTAAGGAGTAAAAGTTGCGCTCTACTTTTTTAAGGATGAGGCATCTACAGAAATTATTTGGAATTTTTCTGCATGGGAGATTTATTTATTTACTTATTATGTATGTATTTATATTAGTATAAATTCACAGATTGTATACTTTGGGTTATAATCCTATAATGCTATTTATATTTTATTGATCAAGTTCTTCCAGCTTTGGCCATTGAGATCTATTTCATTTGGTTCCTGTGTCCTTTTGACATATTTTCATCATTTTTTTAAAGCACCTCTTTACTTTTTGAAAGGACAAGATACTCCAGGCACTTTTGTAGATTTTGTAGATTTTCTGTCCCAGTCCTAGAATCAGGCACTTCTCCAATAAAGCCTGTTTTGTTTTTTATTTGGTTTTTTGAGAATGGTATTAGAAACCGAGATGTGGTTGCCACCGACATTGGGTGGTGTTGCTTCTTCTTGGCTGAGAGACGTAGGTAATATAATGTGTGCCTGCCTAACTGGTTTTTGAGAAAGACCATTATGCCTGCAATATGGTGACAGGACTTGAGGGAGGCAAGACCACAGGCAGGGAGAACCATTAGAAGACTAACTGCTGGACCTGGCCACTGTCTGGAAGACAGCTGTCCACTCTGTGTTGTTAGAGGTTTATATGGATGATTGAAAATCTTCTGGGGTGCCTGAAGCTAGGGGTCTGCATGTCCAGGAGCATGGCCCTGTACCCTTTAGTAAGGACAGGAAAAAAAAAAACCCAAGGCATAAGAGGCCCTGGCTGATGACAGGCTCTGATATTAATGTATAAAATGTCCATTTGATTTTTTTCTGGCCAGAGAACAGAGACACCCCTCGTCAAAGATGTAGCAGCCTCCTGACATTTCTTTCCTGCTGGCAGGTGGGAGAAGTAGGAGCTGGGAGCCTGGAGCCGGGGGGAATGGGGCCAGGGAAGGAGGTGCTAGAGGAGTCCTGCTGATCACACCTCTGAGGCCACCATGTCTGGAGGACTGTGGCCTTCTCCTGGCCTAGACTCCACCCTTCCAGCTGAGCAAGGGATCCCCAAAGTTCTGCTCTGAGGCTCCCTCAGCTTCTCAGGTCCTAGGAGGAAGAAGCTTCTCAGTGGGCCTGGCCTGTGCCCGTCCCATGTGTGGGGAAATAGAAACCAAGACATGCTCTTTCTCTTCTTCCACCACCCCTGGACCTCTAATGAGCCTCTGGGGAGGTTCCTCCAGCAGCTCCCCGTCCAGGCAGAGGGAAAGGGGTGTGGCGGATGCTCTGGGGTCTCAGGCAGAGCTGTTGACTTCTCTAGCAACGGATGCCCTCACTTTCCTCCTGCGTCCTTTCCTCTCAGGTCTGCTTTCATGGCCAGGAGGTAAGAGGCCAACTGATGGTGGCTCTGCGTTACACACACACACACACACACACACACACACACACACACACACACACTCAAAGCCATAGCATCAGGAACTGGGCGTCCTCACCCTGCAGATCAGCTGTGTACTCAGCTAGTTGCTGGCCGAGCTGACAGTGGCCATCCGTGACACAGGCTTTGGGCTGCAGCTGCTCCCCTGGCCCGGCCTCAGGAGGAAGCGCTCTCAGTGTGGCTGACCCACCACTGGACTGGGCTGCAGGCTTCTCAGCGCTCAGGGCACCTATGGGAGGCTGACTCCAGGGATTTCAGGAAAAGCCATGGGAACAGGATGCAGAAACTGAAGGAGAAAATAGGAAAAAGCAGCACAATGAGTGCAGAACAAGCCATTTGCAAGGTTGTAACTGACATCTTGTAAATGGGTTGCTGACGAGATAGGGGGACAAATATGTAATTTGATATTTAAGGGTTAAAGAAAACATGACCTATTTTGATAAGATTATCTGATGTAATGGGGGATCGAGGAAGGAGAATCTGCTATTATCCTCAGAACTGACTTTGGGAGAGGTGCCTTGTCCAGCTTGTGGGAATATTGATTCTGTTTAGTCGGTCACTCCCCGCGGGGGAAGGGGACTTTGGGCTCACATAGCTCCAGTGGGACTCCTCACTTCCCTGTTTCTTAGTCTAAGTCCACAAACAGCAAGAACCCCCTGAAGCAGTATTCTTTCCTCCTGGAAGTTCTAAGCTTCATTTAAACCATTGGCTTATCCGTCAGTCCTTTTGAATTTGTTTCAACTTGATCAACTCAGGGGCTCATCAGCTAGAGATGAGATACTGAATCAAGGTGGGTCCTATTAGGTGTTTTCTGACATCACTTCTGACACTAATTGCCAGCCAATTCTCTGGCACCAGCGGTGTGTCCTACAATTCAGTTTAATTCTGACATTAACTCCAGGAGTTAGCACAGGCCCCACACGTTAAGGGTTCAGTCCCACAAGACCAATGCAATCTCAGACGCCAACTCCGTATGGGGTCTCTATGAAACTCACACTTCTGCCCAGCTGACTGAAAATCTGGGGGCTCCCGTGACCCCTCTCATGTTCAATAATTCACTAGAATGACTCACAGAACTCAGGAAAACACTATAGTTACTATTACAGGTTATGATAAAGGATACAAGCAGAGGAAGAGGCACGTAGAGTGTGGTCACAAGTGCCTCTGTCCCCGTGGAGCTGGGGTACAGGACACTCTTGGCATGTGGATGTGTTCACCAACAGGAAGCTGTTTGAAAGCTCCTCAAAACTCTCTCGTTGTTCATGAGCTTTTAGAACTAGATCTCCAGGCCCCCTCTCCTACCTGGAGGTCAGGGGATGGGGTAGGGCTGGAAAGGTGAGAGTTTGGTCTTTCTGGGACCAGCTCCCATCCTGAAGCTTTCTAGGGGTCCACCTTGAGTCACTTTATTAGCAGAAACTCAAGTGTAATCGACAGGGGCTTGTTATGAATAACAAAAAACACTCCTATTACTCAGGAAAATTTATGGGTTTTGGGAGCTCTGTCCCATGAACAGGAATCTGCTAGTATCCGCAGAATTGACTTTGGGAGAGGTGTTTTGACCAGCCTGTGGGAATATTGATGGTTTAGCTGGTCACTCCCCTAGAGGGATGGGGACTGCAGGCTCACACAGCCCCAGTGGGATGCCTCACGTCCCTGTCTTACTATTCTAGGTCCACAGCAACAGGCATAGTTTTTATTCTACCATAGACTTTTTCCTGCCATGCTAGTTGTGAGGTCCTGAGTGGGCAGTGAGACCCTGAGAGGGTGTGAGGCTAGGATTAGATCAGCCATGGGTCCCAGGATTTTCTTCTGCAAAGCTGAGAAGGAACCTCTGACCTCCTCCTGAGTTGCTGGTGAAAGCGTGTGTGATTTTGGGCCAAAGGCTAGTGTCTGGGGGCTCTGCTGGAGTGCAGACGTTGGGGTGATGGGCTGGGGACAGGGGAGGGCTGGGGCTGATGGGAAGAGGAAGAAGATAGGGCCTGGGCAGAACGGCGCCGGGGTGCCTGGGGGGAGGGACCTTACTGGAGTGCTTCTGCAGAGTCAGCAGGGGAGGGAGGCAGAGCTTACGTGTGGTCAGGACCTACTCAAGAGCATAAAAGTCCAGGGTACCTCAGCTTTCCTCCCACCACTACTGGCCCAGAGTGCAACCCTTCAGGGGCCAAGGCGAGGAGCAGCTTTGGAGAATGAAGGAAGTAGAAATGAAAGGCGACAAGGTCTACTTCTGCACAGACAACCAGGTTGTCTCCCTGCACCGCCACGGTGAGAAAACTGGGGGCCCAGCCCATCCTCAGTCAGGGACTGGCCTTCTTGTCTCCCAGCCCTCCACCATTTTTCTCAGGCCCTCCTTGGCAGGCCAGAGCTCCTGTAGCGTTGTCTCACCCTCCAGAACAATCAGGCAAAGGCAGAAGGTGGGTGGGGCGAGGACAGAGAGCCCGGGGCTTACCCCCAGTCTTTGCATGAAATCTCCCAAGACCCTTTGCTTGAGGATGGCAGGCTGGCAAGAGTAAGGGTGAACTTTGAATTCAGAGGGGCCTGATTTTGAATCCCATCTCTGCACACTGGACTGACTCCATGGGGTCTCAGGGGCTCCAGGTTGGTATGGCTCTACAGCCCCCAGACTCCCAGGCACAGACCTTCTTAGGACACCAACAGGGGGCTTTCTGACCCCAGCAGAGGGAGTCTCCAGGACTGACCCCTGTCAGTTTGTGGAGGAGGTAGCTGTCCCACAGGGCTGTGAGTCTTGCTCTGGTCAGGATACTTGAGCAAGACTGGCCCTGGGACTCAGAGGCCAGGGTTCCTGCTCCGTCCCTGCTTCTCTCCTTCCATCCTTCCCTTCCTCCCTCCTCTCTTCTTCAAACCACACCTCTGTTGTGGTTTGTCGTCCTTGCCTGGGCCAGGTTCTGTGTGCCTTGCACACTTTGTCCAGTCTTTGTGTTTCTACCACGTTTCCTGGTGAGCTCTGGTGAACTATTTAAAGGGATTCATTTTCCTTCTCCATGGTAAGTGTGGCAGGTGTTCTGGTCCCCATCAGACAGGCCAGGAGACTCAGCACAGGCTAGACTCTGTCTAGCCCGCACGCTCCTCCAGGACACTGGCATCTCCCCCACAGGCCCGGACTCCTCGGCAGCGACTCCTACTGCCCCCAAGAAACAAAGGCTTCTTCAAGCCACCCTGGCATTTTTGGTCGTGACCATTGTCATCTCTCTTATGGCTCTCTTTGTTGTGGGTAAGCTCCTAGGTAATCTGAATCTCACTGACTCCCCTTCTTTCCTGCATAAAGGCCACTGACCAAGGGGAGCCTCCCAAGAGCAGAGACCTATGAGGGAAACCCTGAGCGGTACCCGGTGTCAATCTCCCTCCTTCTGGAACCCTGATTTGGGGTGGGGCAGCCTGTTCCCCAGGCTCAATGCTGAGCGATTGTGTTGACCCAAGAATGGGGTGTCTCAGTCCTACAGAAACCAAGGCCTGCGCTGGCATCTTATGCCTACTCCCAAGAGTTTCCAGGAGACAACACTACTGGGCAGTTCCCCGTGGAACCTGAGGGTGAGTAGCCACAGTGGGGCAGGTGGGAGGGAGCTGGAGCATGCGGGTGCCCAGACCCTAGTATGAGCCTCTCCCCCAATACTCCCATGCCCTTGATTGAGTTTTACTATCCTCACAGAAAGGCACAATTTTTTTTTTAGAAAACTACTTTATTGAGGTATAATTGACATATAATAAAGTACACACTTAAAGTGTACACGCTAATATCTTTGACATAGGTACATACCTGTGAAAACATCACCACAATCAAGATGATGAACATATTCATCTTCCTCCCCCAAAAGTTTACTTGTGCCCTTTGTCTTCCTTCCCTTTCCCCTCTGCCCTTCATCCCTAGACAACCACCCATCTACTTGCTGTGATATAGATCACTTGGCTTTTTCTAGAGTTTTATATAAAAGGAATAATATAGTATGTACTTTTTTTTTGTCCTTTAGTAGTCATATGATTTGCAAATATTTTCTCTCAGCCCATGGCTTGTCTTTTCATTCTCTTAACAAGATGTAAATTTTGATGAAGTCTAACTTATCAATTTTTTTCTTTTATGGATTGTGTTTTTGGTCTCATATCTGAGGAATCTGTCTTTATTCTTAGGTCACAAACACATTCTCCTATGTTTCCTTCTGGAAATTTTATAATTTTGGGTTTTATATTTACATCTATGATTAATTTTAAGTTAAATTTTGTATACGAGATTTATTTTTTTTTCACATGTGGACATACAATTGTTTCAGCACCATTTAGTGAAAAGATTATTGTTTCTCTACAAATTGCTTTTGTATCTTCATTGACATCAATTGTTCATATATGTGTGGGTCTATTTCTGCCTTCCCTAATTTGTTCCATTGATCTATGTGTTTATCTTTACAAGGCAGAATGTTTGACTAGACTTCCTGCATCTTCAAAGCCACCTGGCCTGCCTGGCCTTACCTCAGCATAGAGGCCTCACACACCTACCTAGGGAGGGCATGAAGAATAAGGCAGGAATCTTTCAGAAAGAGTTCCTGCCTACTTGGATTTTTCTTTCTTTTTCTGAGAGAGGTTGGAATCAGTAGCTAAAAACCATAAATGTCTAAGATTAGGTCTTAGCTCAAGAGCAAAGGGGGCCAGTAAGACCAGAGGCAGCTGCAGGTGGGTTTGGTGGGGAAGATCATGGAGATAAAAGAGACTACAGAGTTTCCTTGAATGACCCTAGGGACCAAGTGACCTTTTGCTCAGGTGTCTCATATCCTCAAACTGTTCTATAGAGACCCTTGTCCTTCGTAACACTGAGTCTGTCAGCCCTTTGAAAGGCCATTTTAGCTCCAGGGTCTAGGATCACCTGGAGGGCCTCCACTAAGCCCTATGGAATGAACAGAGTGCTTCCTCTTCAAGTGCCATTTTTTGTTTGTTTGTTTGTTTCTGTTTCTTTTTCCCATGGAATTTGTGGTCAGAAAATTCCTTTATTTGTGGTCTATGTGTTTTTAGGAAGTAACAAGGGTGAGTCAAAGTGTTCATGCTTGGTAGAAATATAGCATAGGAATAAATATGGGCTTTATTCATACCAAGTTTCTTTTTTGTAATGACCATTCTCATAGTATTTTTATTTTTAAGTCATGTTTATTCTATTATAGTTGTCTCAGTTTTTCCCCCTTTGCCCCCTTCCACCCATCCCACTCCGCCCCCCCTCTCCCACAGTCAGTTCCCACTCTGCTGTCCATGTCCATGGGCCATTCATACATGTTCTTTGTCTAGTCCCTTCTCCTTCTTTCCATCATTGTCCTTCCCCATCCCCTCTGGTCACTTTCAGTCTGCTCCATGTTTCCATGCCTGTGGTTTATTTTGTTTGTTAGTTTATTTCGTTGAGTAGATTTCACTTATAGGTGAGATCATATGGTATTTGTCTTTCACCGACTGGCTTATTTCATTTAGCATAATATTCTCCAGTTCCATCCTTGATGTCACAAAAGGTAGGAGTTCCTTCTTTCTTTCTTCTTTTTGTTAATATGCAGATTGATTTTATTTATTTTTTAAATGTCAAGATCCATTACGAAATATTATAAAATTTAAATCCATTATAAAGTCTCAGCAACTAAAACAAATGTCACCAGCACAGAAATAATCAAGTAGATCAGTGAAATATAATGGGCATTCTAGAGACAAATGTATATATCTGTCTAACAATGTAATGTATGATTAAATTGATATTTCAAATCAATGGGGAAAATAAGGCTTATTCAACAAATAAGGTGCATGGACCACTATTACTTGAAATAAAACAAATATAGAGCTCTATTTCACACATTATATAAAAAATATTCAGGTGAGTTAAAAATCAATATGTAAAATCAAAGGAGTTTTCAGAGAAAATACAAAATAATATTTTTCTTACACTGAAGTAAAATATTCAAACCCAAAAGCTATAAAGTAAAATATTGACAATATGACTATATTAAACATTTAAGACTATATAGTAACATACATATGAAAAAGTTAAAGGACAAGTCTTAGAATAGGAAAGTATTTGCAACACATCTAAAAAAGGGTAAATAGGTTTTTTTGTTGTTGTTTTAGGGCAAAAATTCTACAAACATTTAATAAAAAAATGGCTAAAGAATACCAAAAAGTCATTTAAAGCTTTTTAAAAATAATAGAAATAGGCAAGAATTATACAAAAATAGGTTTAGTTTCAACAAATAATAAAGTAACAATTAAAATAACACATCATTGTCATAATCAGATTAATAAGTATTACAAATATTGGTAATATCAAGTATTGCTGACTATAAAAAGAACTGGGTACTCAGAGACTCTTTTACTTCATCTTAAAGCAGTCCCTTTAGCATATTTTGCAGTGCTGGTTTGGTGGAGATGTATTCTTTTAGCCTTCTTTTGTCAGGGAAACCCCTTATTTCACCTTCCATTTGAATTGAGAGTCTTGCTGAGTAGAGCAGTCTTGGTTGCAGGCCTTTGCTTTTCATGACTTGGAATATTTCTTGCCACTCCCTTCTGGCTTGCAGTGTTTCTGTTGAGAAGTCAGCTAGCCATACGGGGCTCCCTTATGTGTTACTACTTCTTTCTCTCTTGTTTCCTTTAGGATTCTCTGTTTGTCTTTGATATTTGCCATTTTAGTGATGATGTGTCTTGGACTGGACCTCATTGGGTTCCTCTTGAATGGGACCCTCTGTGCTTCCTGGACTTGTGTGGCTTTTTCTCTCCTCCAATTAGGGAAGTTTTCCAACATTACTTTTTCAAACAGGTTTTCTATCCCTTGTTCCTCTTCTTCTCCCTCTGGTATCTCTATTTTATGGATATGATTATGTTTCAGGTTGTCCCGCATTTCCCTAAATGCCTCTTGGTGTTTTTTGAGTCTTTTTTCATTTTCTCGCTTTTTCTGGAGCTTTTTCTACCTTTTCGTACAGCTGAGTGATCTTATCCTCAGCTTCATCAAGCCTGATTTTGATTCCTTCTACTGTGTTCCTCAATTCAGAAGTTGTATTCTTCATTTCCTCTTGTTTCTTATTGATAGTTTCTATGTCTTTTTTCATGCTGATATAGTTTGCAGTAAGTTCCTCATAGTTTCCCTGTAGTTTTTTGTAATTCTCTCTGAGCTCACTGAACTTCCTTAGAACTGTTGTTTGGAAATCAATATCTGATAGTTTACTTGCCTCTATTTTATTTAGTTCTCTTTCTGGGGATTCCTCCTTTCCCTTTGATGGGGGCAGGGGAAAGGGTGTTTCTTTGTCTTCCCATTATTTGTGAGACTCTTCTTTTTTGCTTCTGCTTCTTAAATTGATCTGTGTTGATTTCCTGACTTTGTGGTGTGAACTTCTATGGTAGGAGATCGCTGTTTTTTCTTTCTGGATCTGCCTCTGATGATGTCAGATGTTGACCCTGTCTGACCTTAGGCAGTCTCTTCAAGACTTTCAGGAATCTACTGTCTGGCTGTCTCCTTCAGCTGTTAATCTAGTCACTCTTTGTAATGACCATTTTAACTGTGCAATTTTAATGGAATCAAACGTCAACAGCTCTGAATGATATAATCAATTGCTCTCAAGTTCAATTACAATGACAAAACCATCCAAGGCTTACCAGCATGACTCTTGATGGCAGCTAGTTTACAGTAGGCAAGTATTTTAATCCTTCTGCCCCTCATTTCATGTAGGATAGCCCTTTATTTATTTCTTTTTTTGGCTCACATTCTCAGGTGGCCCATGCCCAGGGTCTCAGTGGCTATAGTGAGCAGCAGGCTGCTTGAGAAGCACTTAGGGCTGTGTCGTAGACATTCCCCCTGGAGATTTTAGAAACACTCTAGCTGGCTCATATAATTAATGCTACCCTACGTAATGGGCCTCTTTGGCTGCCTTCTTCATCTCCTCCCTCCAGATCTCTACCACCTTGGCAGGGTGGCAGAATTGCAAGAGGCCATCCAGATGTTTAAAGACCATGTGGAGAATTCCAGCACATGGAGCATGGAGATCCAGATGTTGATGTGCAGAGTGGATAATGTCAGTTCTCAGATCCAGATGCTCGGTGGTCATCTGAAAAATGCCAGTGCTGACATCCAGGTGGTAAAAGGCGCTCTAAAGGATGCCAGTACCTTGAGCATCCAGACCCAGATTTTAAAGAGTTCCTTAGAGGGGGCCAGTGCTGAGATCCAGAGACAGAAGGGAGATCTGGAAAAGGCAAATGCTTTAAATTCCCAGACCCAGAGTTTCCTAAAAACTAGTTTAGAAAACACCAGCCTTGAGCTCCACATGTTAAGCAGAGGCTTAGAAAATACCAACACTGAAATTCAGGCATTGAAGGCAGGACTGAAAGTGGCAAATGCCCAGGCCCAGTTGACAAACAGTAGTTTAAAAGGTGCTAATGCTCAGATACTTGTTTTAAGAGGCAATCTGGATAGTGTCAATGATTTAAGGGCCCAGAATCAGGTTTTAAGAAATAGTTTGAAAGGAACCAATGCTGAGATTCAGAAGCTAAAGGGAAGCCTGCAAAAAGCAAATGATCTAAACTCCCAGATGCAGACCCTTGTAAAAGGCAGTTTAGATAACACCACTGCTGAGATCCAGCTATTAAGAGGTCATTTGGAAAGAGCTGGTGATGAGATTCATCTGTTAAAAAGAGGTTTGGAAACGACCACTGCTCAGACCCAAATGGCAAACGGTCGCCTAGAGCAGACAAACGCTCAGATCCAAGGATTAAAAACAGAGCTGGAAAACACCAATGCCTTAAATTCCAATATTCAGGTGTTAAAGGATCATCTGAAAAATGACAGCAGAGAGATACAGAACCTAAAACGAGGAATGAAAGATGCTGTGGCCTTAAAATCCAAGACACAGGTGTTAGAGAGCAAGTTGCAGGGAGCCAATGCTGAGATTCAGGAGCTAAAGGGAAGCCTGCAAAAAGCAAATGATCTAAACTCCCAGACGCAGACCCTTATAAAAGGCAGTTTAGACAACACCACTGCTGAGATTCAGCTATTAAGAGGTCATTTGGAAAGAGCTGGTGATGAGATTCATCTGCTAAAAAGAGGTTTGGAAACGACCACTGCTCAGACCCAAATGGCAAACAGTCGTCTGGAACAGACAAACGCTCAGATCCAAGGATTAAAAACAGAGCTGGAAAACACCAATGCCTTAAATTCCAATATTCAGGTGTTAAAGGATCATCTGAAAAATGACAGCAGAGAGATACAAAACCTAAAACAAGGAATGAAAGGTGCTGTGGCCTTAATACCCAAGACCCGGACGTTAGAGAGCAAGCTGCAGGGAGCCAATGCTGAGATTCAGCAGTTAAAAAGGGATTTGGCGAACACTAAAACACTAGCTACGAAAATCCAGGAGGTGCAGAGTAGCCTGGAGACCCTCCGTGCAGCCTTCGCTTCGCAGGAGCAGCAACAGAATTCCCAAAGTAAGTGGGAGGGAAGGTGTTGGCCTGGGAAAGGTACAGTCTTTGGGAGGGTGGAGACTCCTGTTCCTTTAGCCTTTTGCTTACTTTACCATGTATCCCTCTGGGAAGGAGCATAGGTTCTGGAAAGGGGCCACATCCAACCAACTAGGTTCTATTTGCCCAGGCAGTGGTAGAGGTGGCACAAGCATCATGGTCCCTCCTCTGAGGTTGCCTATCACCGGCCAGAATGACAAAACAAACACATGGGAAATAAACTATGTATGGTTAAGGGTGTATAAAGACAGTGTGTACAAGTGGGGTCTGACAGTCTTCTATCTGACTTCCTGCTGTCACAAATCAAGTTGCTTACTTTCACTTTTCTCATCTGCAACGTGGGGACAATATTTGCTTCACAGGGAGGATCAAATGAGTTCACATGTATAAAGCATTTAATGTAGTACCCAACATCCATGCATTCATCTGAAAAGATTTTTTGAGGCCCTATTATATGTCAGGGGCATAAAGATGAATAAGGTGTGATGCCCACCCTTGAAGCTTATAGGCTGGTAGAGCAGCCTTACCTGAAAGGCATGTGTAGAGGCAGAGAGGAGAGGCTGTAAGAGTTATGTCAGGAGCAAGTCTAGGAACTGGGGGAGGGCGGGAGGGAAAGAAGAATTCTTCTGGGGGCCAGCGTCCTCTGAAGTAGAGAAGGGATCTTCCAAGGAGTGAGGGAGAAATCTTTTGGGGAGGAAAGATCAAAAGATGCTTTGTTGAGAGGATGGCCCTTGAAAGGAATCCTGGAAAACTAGTAGGTGTTTGCCAAGAAAATAGGGTAAAAGAGCGGCAGGTTCACAGGCACGGAGATGTGAAACCATGAGGTTTGGGAAACTTCAAGCAGTTCTGTGTGACTGGATAGTGACCGAGAGGGCAGTTGATGAGGAGCAAGCTGAAAGGCTAGCAGGCAGTGGGCAGAATGGTGGCTTCCAAACGACAGCATGAAATTCATTTTACATTGTGACCCAGTATAACTCTGTGTGTCATACACACACATGCATGTTTCAGAAAACAAAACTTTTACTGCGTGAATGCAATATGATATTTTATAATTTATTAAAAAAACAAAAACAAAAAATATCCTGACCCAACTCACTAATGGATTGATAATTGTAGTTTGAAAGATACTGTGCTAGAAAGGTAGGCATACGTGGAGACATAGCAGCTAGGTGAGGAAGGCCTCTGAGCTTGGGTTTCATCCTTCAGGAAACAAGTATCTATGGTAGGGCTTCAGGGAGGCTGACTAGATGGTTCTGCTGCTGAGATGGGGAAAAAACAGGCAGAAGAGCAGCAAGATTTGAACATGCTGAGTCGGAGATGCTGTAGGGACATTCGAGGGGATGTCAACCTGCAGGCTCTCTGGAGTGTAGGAGAGAGTTCCTGGCTGTAGATATAGATGTGGGAGCTTTGGGTATGTTGGTTCTGGTTGTGGTAATGGAAGTGAAGTTAGGGGGTTTGCATGAGATAAAATGCTTCATGAGAAGAAGACTGAGGATGGAAACAGGAAGTCAGCCTTCAGATGGGAAGGAGGGGAAGGAGTTTTTGCAGGAGACTGGAAAATGTAGTGTTAGAGGCAGGTGGAGAACCAGGAGATGTTTAGTTAGGGAAGCCAAGGAAGGACAAAATTTCAAGAAGGGAGTGGCTAGTCCTGGCAAATGCCTTAGAGAAGCCAGGTAAAATAACCAATAAACATCCATTGACTCTGGCCAATTAGTAAGTCGATGGAATGAAGTTTCAGTGGAGAGTTGTGTGTGGCCTGGAAGCCAGACCATGGTCAGTGGGGTGCGAATGAAAGATGAGGGGCACACGCCATTCAAGGAGCTTGGCTGAGAAGAGGAGAGAGATGAGGCTAAGGTGAGGGGGACGGCAGGGTAGAGGGAGAGATTAAAAAAACATGTATCATGAATATTTATATTATAAAACCTACCTATTAATTATAGACAATGTGGCAAATGTTGAAAAAAAGAAAGATGAGAAAATAACCATTTGGTGTTTCCATGAAAATGTTTACATTTTCTATATAAACCCTCTGCTAACATTTTTAATGGACTTCCTTGAGAGAGTTTTTCTAGATTAGGATAGGCTCATTCTGATGTGAGAGAAAGGAACCAGTGGCCTTTTGGGCATTCTGCTGTTCGCAGGGGGAAATCCCAAACTCCTACGCAAAGAAGTACGATCTGGTGCTGGTGAACCTGTCCACTTTGTCTCCTGTCCTTCATGTACTGACCACACCAAGTGCCATGCCGTGCTCTTTCACACCTTTGTGTTATTGCGTACACTCTTTCCCCTGCCTGGAATGTTCTCCTTGGCCCTGATCACATGGCAAACTCCTTCAGTCTTTGAAGACTCAGCTCAAGTGAACTCTTACCTAGGGTGTCATCCTTAAGCCTCACATCCAGCATAGGAGAAGTAGACCATGCCCTCATTCCTGCCTCTTTTGTAACATGTACACAGTTTTCAATCAATGTATCTCCAACACCTGTCTTATTGACTAGACTGTATGGTCCTTGAGGGCAAGAATCATGTCTTATTGATCTCTGTATAACAATCTCTACTTCATAGAAGTTAAGGGATGTTGAACAATGAATGTTGAACAAAAGAATAAATGGGTGAAGAAGGGAGCCTGCTGTGGCACCATCTCAAAGAGCTATGGTGTACATGATGTGAAGGAGCAGAGTGCCATGGCTGGGGCATGAAATAGATGAGAGAATCAGAGTTTGTGCTCAGGAGAGAAGCTAATTGAAACTGTGAGGTCAGGCAGGCCAGGTGATGACAAGGTCCTTGGTATGGTCCTAGGTGTGGGCAGCTGAAGTTCAGGGAGATGAAGTCAAGGAAATGAGTGATGTCATGGAGCGGCTATGAAATCTGCCCCAGGGAGATGGCAGGAACTGAGGTGCAGAGGACTTCCAGGAGATAGCAATGAGTAGGGAAACAGGACAGTAGAGCCAGAAAGCAGGACTCTGCAAAGCCCTGAGGATCCCTGGGGTGAGGGAGCCAGGTGTTCTGGGCAGCAGCTTCCTGGCCTATTGGATAGTAGGCTGGGGATGCAGCCTCCCAGGCCTTGCCCTTGAGGCACTTGGCGTCAAGCACTGCATGGGCTTGTGACTCCCCCTGGTCTGCCCCCTGGGGAGGTCAGGAAGGCCAGCTCTCAGACATCCACAGCCAGCCCCCGGTTCTCTCTCCTCCCCAACCTTTGCTCCAGATGAACTTCTCCAGTTTATCCTGCAAGGTTGGAAGGTCCATGGCAGGAACTTGTATTACTTTTCTTCTGCCAAGAAATCTTGGCAGGAGGCTGAGCAGTCCTGTGTGTCCCAAGGAGCCCACCTGGCCTCAGTGACCTCTGCAGAGGAGCAGGTGAGAACTTTGGGTTTGGGGTGGTGCCAATGGGGTGGGTGTGGGATAAGGGACTTTGACTTTGCCTCTCTCAGAGCAGGCGTGGCAGAAACTTTCATGTCACCTCTGTCAGTCAGGGAGCAAATATTTATTGAGTTCCAATGGCATCTTGAACCTGAGGTAGAAGCACTAACAGTAAGCCCCAATGTCCTCAATGAATGAGGGGGACACCCAGGGGCCCACAGATGTCAGCAATGAGGACAGGCAAAGGGAGGTCGCACCAGGTGACTGCTCTTAAAGTGTTGGGAACAAACTTACTTCTGCATCCCGTTGCTTAGCCCTTCAGCCTCCTTTCTGGTTGTCAATCTTGATTTTAATATCAGTTAATTCAATGACTGTAAAGGGCTCATGAGTTATAGACCCAGCCTTCTTGGTAAGGCCAGATACACACATAGGAGTTTGAGGACCACCAAATGCATTATAGTCTCTGGGTGGCCCATCTGCCAAAGGTACTTATCAGGATTTACTAAGGTTATTGACAAAGGACCACAGTAGGTTTGGCACAATTCAATTTACAGAACTTCCCATCCCTGTAATTCTCCCTGCAGTTCTCTTGTATGGCTGTCAAAGGACATGCTATTTTGTAAAATGAGTCTTAATGAACTGTGGCCAGGTCTTTTTGTTTCAGTAAAGCCACACTCCTCATTAAATCAACATGGGAGACACTGAACTTCCCTGGAGGGGACCTGGCTCCTGCTCTAGATCCTAGACGAACCATGGGAGGTGCACGGAGGGATGCAGCTTCTTCAGTGGAGTGGACTGCATGCCCCGGGACCAGGATGGGATGACCTTGACTCCTCTTCCGCAAGACTGGGAGAAGCAGCTCCTCACTCAGGGTCAAACAACGTGGCCTTTTATTTACAGGCATATCTGATCCAGTTCACAAGTACCTCCTACCATTGGATTGGCCTCAACGACAGGGACAGGGAGGGCTCTTGGCGCTGGACTGATGGGACACCATTCAGTTCTTCTAGGAGCAGAGGGTGAGTAGTCACAGTCTGGTGTTGTCCCAGGCACTATCTTGGGCAAGACTGGTTAGAGACTCCAAGTCCTGTGTGTATATACCTGCCTAGTAAGTATTAGTGTTGTGTGTGTGCTGTATGTGCGATGTGTTTGTGTATGTGTGATATATATGGTGTGTGTGCGCGCACACATGGGCATATTCGTGACCTTTGCCTCAACCCCTCCACAAGGCAGGTCCTAGGGTTGGCAGGCAGCCTATGAGTGGATCTTCCTGATTTGGGTTTTTTTTTGGCTAATCTATATACCCTATACAAGCCTACTCTCAAGAGGTGCTGTCCCCATCACTAGGTATCTGAATGTGAATTTGAAGGTGGGGGCTTACAGTTGCAGACACCCTTCTGTCCCTTGATCTTCAATAACTAAGGACAACCTCAGTAGAGCCACCCTCATGGCAACTCTGGACCTAGCTTTGTTCCCATCCTGGGGCCACCAGGGGATTAGGGACCCATGTCACTTCAGCTCCCTATACCACAGTGGGGGAAATGATGCCTCTTTCATCTAGCAGAATAAAGCCTTCTTCTTCCAGGTTTTGGTCAGATAAACAGCCAGACAACTGGATCAGCAATGGGCAGGATGAAGATTGTGTTCATATTCAGCAGAAGTGGAATGACATAAACTGCAACACCCTCTATCACTGGGTCTGCAAGAAGCCCATCAGTCAGGGTGTGGCCTGAAGTAGGCCAGAACTGAGAGGTCACCTCCACTGTCAGCTCTGGACCCTTCCCACCATGGTGTCTTGTGAGCCTCTGAACCCAACTTGTTCTCTGGAGCTTTCCATTTGGCCTTTTGTATTTACTGCTCTGTCCTTTTAATATTTAACTCTCAAACATGCTTATCTTGTATGACCCTATGACATCAACATTTCCTCCAGACAAGAATTGTGCTGTGCTTCTGTGTCCCCCTCAGCAACCAGCACTGGCCTGTCAGACAGCAAGTCTTCAATAAACACTTGATGAATGAACAAAATCTTTGTATTTGTCTCTGTGACAGCCACCATACTCTCTTCTCCTTGGGTTAGTTCTTTCTCAGTGTCCCTTCTGTTCTGAAACAACTATATCCTTATTTTAGGGCTTTATAGCTAGGAACATCTAGTTAGTTTGTTGGATAAAAAAAAACACACCACCACACAACAGCAGAGCTTTAACACAAATGACAGGAACACCGTACAGGGTTCAAGTTACCAGGAAGTCACAACCATCCTGGGTGCTTCCTGCACTTCCTTTGTTGCAGATGGGGCTGGAGCTGCATTCTTCCAGGCCTTTAAATCACTCCAAAAACACATTTCTCTCCTATGGCTGGCATTGTCTCATCTTCAGACTGTTAATTCTCAGAGCCTCTCCTTTGACCCCATTCACCCTTCTGGGGACTCAGCTTTCTGCCAACTCAGTTTAGAATAAGAATTTCTAGAACAGTTCTCTGTCCTGCCCTGTAGAGTCCTTCCTGTGCGTGCACAGGGAACCTTACAATTTCTGGAGCTCTTTCACTGCATAGCTCCCTCCGTTTCATTTTCCTCCCCAAATTCCAGCATTCTCTGTCTCCTCAAACTCCCATCTTTCTCTACCCAGCTTTGCTGAGGTTGTCATGCACCATGTGGGGCCCTCTTGCCTGCTCTGTGGTCTGAAGAGAGCCTCCAGGAAGAAACCCAGAGCAGTTTGTGGGCTCATCCAGGCTGCTTTCCTATCCAGGAACTCGAATCACAGTTTTGCTCTGCCTATTGTCCACTTTCTGAAAACAATTGTTTCATGTATTTTGTCCAGTTTTCTAGTTGCTTACAGCAAAAGGACATGTCCACTTACTCCATTATGATCAGAAATGGAAATCTGTTCTATCTTTTATGACATGTTTGGCTGAATAAGACTTTGATCTGCCTGTATTTGTATTTTCTTTTGGGGTTTTCCTTTGACCTTTTCTTTTATGGTTTCTTAGCTTTTTATTAATCTTAGAAACTCTTCCTCTGTCCTAGAATTGAAATAACATCTTGCCCAGCCTGGTCCTTTCTCCCAAGAAGGCGTCAGAAATGCAGAGGAATTAAGTTGTCTTCAGACTGAGTGGAGCCTTCTGAGGAAATAGAGTGTAGTTCTCAGTTGTCCTGGGGGGACATTTCTTCTAGTACTTTTATATAGCTTTATTTTTTACATTTACCATCCGGAATTTTCTCAAATATCATTAAATTTTAACATACTCTTTTCCACTCATTTGAAAAGCCAACTCTTTCAAATACTAAATTCTTGGGCTTGTTTCTGGATCCTTGATTGTGTTCCCATGAGTTCCCTTTTCCTTTATGGGAAGCATGATGTTTTAATTATTGTAATTTTGTAATATGTTTGGTTATCCAGCAGGGCAAGTCTCCCTTTAACCTTTTCAAAAATTTTTAGATCTTTGTGGGACAGGTTTGGTGATGGGTGGGTTCTACTGCAGGGCATGAAGTGGCTAGTTGGATTTTTCATTGGAGCCTCCCTGCATTTCTGATTTCAATTCATCCAAGGGTCACAGAAGACTCCTCAGAAAGGAATTCTTCAATATTTTCCCTGGAAAATAGAAGCTCAGCTGCCAGCAGTCTACAGGCCCCAGAGGGAAAAAGGGGCCGGGCAACTCACTGTTTGATATAGAGATAGTGCCTGATCCCCCGCTTCCTGTCTGCTGTGCAGACCTCTCTGGATATGAACTGCCCTTCTGTAGTGTAGGCAGCTGTGGGTGTTGCCTGGTTACAGAAGGTGGAAGAGGGGCTGAGTAAGCCATTCTTCTGTTTACAGTCTGTCCTGCACCCTTACCTTTAGTGGTAACAGGTACTTCTGAGCTCTGAGTTGACTGGGTTGCCCTGATTTTTATTCACTGCCCGTACTATTGCAGTAGAGTTCCATTTTCTCAGTTCTGCTGAGTCAGCTACCATTCATCCAACCACTGTCAGCCTCAAAATTTTGTTGAAATGTCTTGTCTGCCATTGATTCTTCTCCCATTCTCTTTGTCATCTTGAGTTTTTCTTATTTTCATTCCTCTAGTGTCATTATAGTAGATTTATTGGGAAACCAGACATGAATGTGTGCATTGAATCTACCTCTTTTAACTGGAAACAATATATTCTCTAATAAGATATTATGATATTAAGGATATCATATTGTATTTATTGTATATTAACTACTTTATTGAATACATACATAAGAACTCTGATTAGTTCTTACATATTTTTTTAGTTAATTGTACTGGGTTTTCTGGATAAAATTATTTGCAAGTAATGATAACTGGAATTTATACCTTATTTCTTTTTCTTTTGTTCTTAGATTGGTAAAACCTCTAGGACAATGTTGACTAGTGCCAGTGAGAGATGACATGCCTGTCTTGTTCCTGACATTAATGTGACTATTTCCAGTTTTATATTTTGTTACTTGTTGTTGATTTATGATAATTACCTTTCATTAAGTAAAGGAAATTTTCCTTCAATTCTAAATCACCAGACGTTATTTTCTAAATAGGAATGGGTCCTAATTTCTCAAGTAGATTTTCAGCATCTATCAAAATATTAATACAAATATTTATCTTTTTATCTATTAGTATAATAAATTACTTAATAACTTCCTAATGATGAAATATCTTTGTGTTTCTCAAATAGGAATCTATTTGGTCATGGTAGTCTTTTACTATATTGCTGGATTTGATTTCCTGATAGTTTATTCCATGATATTTTGAACCTATAACAATAATGATATGTAGAAATGTGTTTATTGTTTTGTTTGTATGCACTTCTATTTTTTTAGGGTTTTCCTGTCTCATACAAAAAAAGTAGGAGCCAGTGTTAAATAATATGTCCTACATTTTTGGAATTTACTCTGATTTTCTTTGTGGCCTACTATATGCTCACTTTTTATAAATGTTCCATAGGCATATTTCTTAGATTAGGCTTGTAATTTTTGTCATTCAGATATTCTATATCCTCATTTATAATTTGTCTGCTCAACCTATCAATTTAGCTAAGAGGATTTTTTAAAACACTCTTATGTTTAACATATGTCTATGTGTATCATTTTGTCACACTCTTGTATTTCCAATAGTTTTTGATGTATTTCTGTTGTTTTATGTCTAAGGATCCACAACCACTAAATCTACTTGAAGAATTTTGCTTTTTATCTCTATTCAGTCAAGGAATATTTATTGTGCCTCTACTATGCACCAAGCAGTCTGCTAGGTTTTGGGGACTCAGTAGTGAAACAGACAGATAAAAATCCCAGCCCTCATGAAGCTGGTATTCTAATGGGAAGCAGGGATAGTTAGGATGTCCAGCCCTTTCTCACAGCCACAGAAAGGAGTTCTGTGGAGCTCGACCCTGAGGGAGGTGACATTCTGGAGCAGCAGGCAGCTCTTCGTATCAGTCCAGCCAATGGTGGTCTGTGGTCTAGAGCTGGCAGATCAGGGACAAATGAACATGAAGGATTCTCTCCTGCTCACACTCCAGGGTCAATTCTCATGCCCAGCCTGGTCCTTTCTCCCAAGAAGGAGTCAGAAATGCAGAGGAATTGTCTTCAGACTGAGTGGAGCCTTCTGAGGAAACAGAGTGTAGTTCTCAGTTGTCCTGGGGGGGAAGTGGTCAGCTTGTCACCCTGGAGTGCCTGCCCCACCCTGCCCTGCTGCACTGTGGAAACTGTATATAGCTGCCCCTCTTGGTGACCGTGGATTGTGTTGGTGGCAGTAACAGGCTGTGACAGACAATTGTCACCACACAGGCCATGCTGTTTGCACCTCGATGCCCACAGCCTTTTTTCCCAGAGCCAATGGTTTCTAGACTTTCTGGCTATGAGGACCCAACCTGTAGAGACCAGTGTCTACACACTGCCATTTAGAGGAGAGCCTGACTCTAGCATAGGGAGAAGAAGGCATAGACTTCTTTTCTCAGGCCTGGTTTTCTAGGGGCAGGGAACAATTTCTCAGTCAGGAGAGAGAACACTTTGGAAGAAATTGTCACAGCATTTTGAAGATGATGAAAGTCACTAGCTTGGAGGAAAATGTACCCGTGCTTATAGTCAGCAGCTCCAAGTATCCCCTACTCATGCCCCAGCGTTCCATGCTCCTGAGTTCTTACAGCACTTGATCACACACACTGTACCTAGATTTGGGCCCGGGCCTTGGTCCAATGCCCCCAGTGTACCTGTACCATGCCTACCAGAAAAACGCTCTCCTTTCGTATTGTTCTCTCTTATAAGGACCCCTTATAAATGGTTCTACCTCTACCTGTGGCTAGCAATTCCCGCAGCTCAAAGCCAACAAACTCCAGGGACCCTCACTACCAATGAATGTCCCAGGCTCCAGGGAAAATCACAGAAGAGTAAGAAGGCCTGGGTTACTCTTGGGAAGGGTGATTTAGGATAGAAAATGCCATCTGGGCTTCAAGAAGGCTTCCTCCTACAGGACAAGGGCCCACGCAGCAGAGTAGTCACAGCACAGACGTGCCTCTTAGCTCCCCTTATCCTCCCCACGTCAGCTGCACCCCACTTCTTCTTCAATCTTCCCTAAGCCCTGCTTTTGTTGTAATTTACCCTTCAAGATGAATCCAACGAGTCTTTTTAAATATCTCCGCTACCAGGTCATGGGAACTGAGCCCTGTGCCTTGGTGTCCTCTCAATCATCTCTGATTGCAGCTTTTGCACTGTTGCTCAGAACACCCATCTGAACAGTGGAAGACCCATCAGAACAACCCTCTGAATGGGTCACTTGGGACCTGTCTGTACAATAGCCTAGTTTCTGGACATTTTATCTGGTTCACAAATTATCTCTGCTACTATAGACATTGCTTACAGTATAGTGGGAGTTATGTGAGACAGGAGGCTCTGTGGCCAGACTGTCTGGGTCCAATCCCAGTTTTGCCCCTTTGTAGCTGGAAAAACCAGTTACCTGACTTTTCATCTCATTTGTTCTTCTGTGAGAAAGTTAGAGTACCTCCCTCTTGAGGATGTTGTATAGATTAAGGAAATTATTGCCTATAACAAGTTTAGAATGGTGGGTGGCACACAGATCCCTCTGTACAGGCCTAATTGACTCCTCACTACAACTCTGCGGAAGGTTCTGCTATAATCTCCACTTTACAGATGGCAAGACGAGGCCTCGAGTTTGAATGCCTTGCCCAAAAGTCCTACGAAACCCTGCGCTACAGAAACTCTTCCCTGTGACCCACGACTAACCCTGGGGCCCTGTTTAAGCCTCAGCCCTTTTGTGATGCTGCACAGCCAACAGGGCTCTAAGCTTCCACCTGCCCCTTTGTGAGGCTGCCCAGGCATCTTTCTGCATCTTGTCAGAGCTCAGGGCTACTGACTGAAGCAGAAGCATGGCAGTGCAAACGAGGACCTCTGACGGTCCCTGTGAGGAAAGGACCTTGCACCAGCTTCCTGGGGACAGAGCCTGCAGGTCTGTTCCTCTTATCTTTGGGAAGAAACACTTTTGACTCACTGTTAACCCTGTTGGTGATGTGGCCAAGATTAACCCCAGCTCATACCCATTGGGGTGGGGGAGGAAGAGCCTCCAGGGAAACGAAGTGCGGAGCAAGGCAAGTGGAGCCTCGAGAAAGAAGCAGGGTCTGTGTGTCAGGGGACTTGGCCAACTGGAAGTGTGGGGCTGGGTTCAGTGACCTAGGGAGGAAGGCCACTCAGACCTTGAGGAAAAAGAATTACAATGGAGACAGCAAACCTAACTTCTAGGCTTGGCTTTGCCACTGACCAGCAGCATGACCTTGGCTAATCACTCCACTTCTCTGGCATCAATTTTCTCATCAGTACAATGGGAGTTAAGTCTAATTCCCAGGAATATAGTGAGATAAATTCATACATACTATGTAATAAATAATATGTAATAATAATACAAATTCATGTAAATATGAATAATAATATTGCCAAGTTAATTTGGATGGGAATTCAGACAGATGTGTCTGTCTGAAGGTTTTAATCCCTTTTTAAAATGTCATTCTTTGCATTCTCTTACTAAAGTTGTTTTTTAGCAGCTCTTTTGTGCATTGACTGAGCTAAGGAGATTAAAGGAGTTGTGTCCGAGCCTCACTCTGGTTGGTGTCATAGGATCTCCAGAGTGCACCCAGGATGGCAGATGCAGGAGAGGGTGCTTCTCTGCTGGGACATGAGATGCAGCAAGGAGCAATTTCTCTGTGTCTCAAGGTGGAAGATAATATGGATTGGCCTCTCAACCAACATCCTCTCTCCCTTTCTCCAGGGTTCCTTTCTGCATTGTAACAGCAAAGAAAGCCAAAGCTCTATTTTCCAGAACTCCTTGTACCCATGCTTCTCAATGCCAATCAAGGTGATTTAACTACAAACAGTTGTGTGAGATTGCTAGCAGAGATATGCGAGCATACCTCCCTGTCCTTTTGCCTGTTTCCTGTGGACAAGCCAGGAGGTAGGAACGTTCTTTGCAGCCGTGTTCCAGGGTCCCTTCCCGGCTTTGTGGGCTTGAGTGGGAGCGTGGCTCCTTGCTCCCTAGTCCATAGATTTGATGGTGTGTTTTTGAGCTCAGAGCTCCTCCTGTTCCTCCAGTGCCCCCGATACTTGTGTAAGCACCTAAGTCCCTGAAATAAATTACTTGGCATCTACTTGGTATACCTAGAAGAGTTTCTGAGCCTGCTCTGAACTTTGACTGGGGTGAATGGCCTGGGGCTTTGTTGCTATGGGGCTTGCTCCCTGTGGGGCACCAGCTCCATTTTTGGAAATGACACCCAGGAACAATGATGCAGGAGCATGATTTGGAAAGAATCTAGTTCTTACGTGATCATGAGAGGCAGAGACACATTGCTGACCTATGCCTTTCATGCTGTTAGAGGAAGAAGAAATAAGTCTTTATGCTCATTAGGCCACCTTATTGGGTGATGGCAAGGTTTCGGCACTAAGTCCCTAACAGGTGTAGCGACTTGGCTCAAACTGCTCTGCATCAGAACAGATGGTTCAGTGCAGACATCTAAGAGCCGAGAGGCCAAAAAGTTGTAGTTGGAGTTGATGGGGAGGAGCAAGTATGAAAGAATAAAGTCTGATCTTCTCTCACTGGGTTCTTGATGCACACCAGCTGGTCTACTGCAGGGTCTGGCAATAAAATAGAATAATGTCAATAATGTCCTTTTTGATCATCAAGGAAAGTTAAGGAAATGTGTAAACTATCTCCATTTTCAGCTTTGTTTCCATACATTTTGCTCTTGTTGCCTTCTATCTGCCTCCCAGCAGACAACACCAAATGAACTTAAAGCAAACAAAAATATGTCTTAAAATAAATAAAATATATATTTAAAATATATTTTAAAAAATTATAGAAGTGACCCACGCTTATAATGAAAAATGCAAGCAATATAGAAGATGGGATGCACAGATCATTCCTCTCGATTCCCAGGCCCACTGATCAGGGGATCCCCAGTGACATTTGGTGGGTCTTCTCTTCCCCTTGCCCTCCCCTTGGAGGCAATGCCATGGTGGGAGCTGAGGAGGAGGTGAGGCTGAGGAAATGGCTGTTGTTACTAGGAAATAGCTGATACATGAGAATTGAGCAAATAAGTAAATACACCAAGGATAACCAGAGTTGGGTTTCTCATTATTTGAGAGGAGAGTTACAAATAAGGAAAGGGGGAAACGAGGGAGAAACCAGAAATACTGGATTAGAATTGGAGGTATTAGTGTGAACTCATGCTTATAAATATATCTATTCATCTATATTCACAGAGAGCTAGACATAGCTGTATGTGTATGTATGCTTTTGTGTATATGCATGTGTATGTATATATATGTATATATATGTGTGTGTGTGTGTATATATATATATATATATATGTCTGTAAAAGGGCTTAGAAACAATGATATCCCAAAAGGAATGAACAATCAACATCTGTTCTTGGTTTTTAAATCCTATTTTTCACTAAATGGAGAAATGACTGATTCTGAGGCTGGGACTAGGAAAATTCAAGATGAGCCTGGAACATGTGTTGTTTTTGGGCACAAGTGAAAAAGTACTCAAAGAATGATGGGATCATGTCAAAAGGACAGAGGAGGCCAGCCTGAAGAGCTTCCCACAGGCCAAATCGGGGACATTTTGATATTAAAATAAATTATGATATGTATGGATGGATTACACTTTATTGAGTAATACAGAAATTCATGAGACCATGCTGATGAGTAAGGAATGAATAAATTAATGGGAAGAAGGGAAAGCTCTTCCCAACAGTAGGATGCTAACCTTTTGGCAATGATCAGAATGGTGCTTAATTTGGGAAGGAGTCAGCAATGGATGCTAAGGATGTCTCCTCACAAACTATTTATCATTAAAAGGAAAAATTAGCCAATTTATGGTGTCAGAACCTGGCAGGCACCATCTTGACTGGGGGATCAAGGTTAGCATCACCATGGGGGGGGGGGTAGGCCGCCATCATGGGTCCCCTGATGTGACGCACTGAGAAAAGCCCCGCATCTTTTCTATGGAGTCCTTGCCAAGGGGACACTGCCTGGATCTGGACATGAGGGAACTTTGGAAAGACCCAGGTTGGTGGACGTCTACAGAATGAAAGGCTTCTATTCTTTGAAACTGTCAAGGTCATTAAGACAGGGCAAGACAGAGAAAATACTCTAGAAAAAGAGTAACACAAATGGGAATATTCATAGAGAGAAGGAGGATGACGAAGCAAAGGTGAAAAAAGTTATCAAGTAGCGAATCTCGGTGAGGGGAGTACAGGACCTCTTTGTTACTGCTCTTGCAATGTTTATTTCAGAATGAATTTTAAACAAGTTTTGTGTGTATCCATCAGTTGTTTTCCTTGGTAAATGTATATATGTGCATATGTGTGTTTACCTACATGTGTATGCTTTTATCAGAAACTCATACTGGTTAAAACTGAATTTTGGGGATTGGTACCCAAGTACGTGTATTAAAACAGACATACATACAAAACTCCCCCGGTGATTCCAGTGGGCAGCCCAATTTGAAAACCAGTGCTGTTTGCAATGTGTTCACCATAATACCGGTGCAGCTTGTTAAAAAACACAATTCCTGGACCGACTTCCAGACAGTGGGACCCGGTTTTCAGTAAATGGGCAGGGGAATGGGAACAGGTGGTCCAGGCCCCGCCCCCGTGGCCTCGTGGGCCACGTGCAGCTCCAGGTGCCCCTGATGAAAGGCCTGGACAGCCCTGGGGCCCCGTGCGCCGCCATGGACGCCTTGCCGGGCTTCGTAGTCACCTCGCCGGCCGAGGTGCTGGAGGACGTGCTGCGGGAGCAGTTCGGGCCACTGCCCCAGCTGGCCGCTATCTGCCGGCTCAAGAGACTGCCCTCGGGCGGCTACTCGTCCACCGAGGACCTCCAGTTGGTGCTGGAGCGGCGGCGTGTGGCCAACGCCAAGGAGCGCGAGCGGGTGAGCGCCCTGCCCCGCGCGGGTCCCCGAGGCCATCTGGGCTCGTCCCCTCCACAACCCCGCACTGGGACAAGAATGACTTCCTTCCCTCTTCCCCATACCTGCTACCCATTTCCGAACACCTGGCCAGGTCCCGGTGAACCCACTCATCGCCCACCTGCGGGGTCCGGAGGCGACTTTGGCCTCCTGAGGGCCAGCTCGTGTCCTAGCTTGAGAGAAGGGGAGTGGCCTTGTTACCCTCCACCCTGGTCCAGCTGCCTGTTCGCTGCCACTGGGATGGGCACCTCACGTGCCAGCCCATCTGGACTTGGGCAGGAACTCGTCTGGGGGGAGCTGAGGAGGCCCCGGACCACTTCAAAAATGTCTCCCTGGGCGGGTGTTTTTAAGAAGCTTAGAGCACGGGAGTTGCGCTGGAACCTCACAACCGAGGGCGCTGGGTGGGTGCTTGGGGCTCGCAGAGCTCTCTCCACCCTTTTCCCTGTGCTCTGCGTCTCAGTCTCGAAGCTTAAATGGGGTGAGCACGACCTAATAGAAGTTACTCCTTACTTTAAACAAAAACCACGACGCCCCAGTGTACGCCTAGACTCCCAGTCGACCTGCTGCCCGGAGGGAAAAAGGGCCCAGGTGCCAGTCAGCCGGGGTTCGCGCTGAATCTCCAACCAGAACGGTCCTGTGGGTCGTAGTAGGAGCGGCATCTACTGGTAGCTTTTAGTATTTCTAACTTATCTTGGATCCCAGACTTGTCAGATCTTTGGGACCCCTTTGGTCCCTTTGCAATCTTTGGGTTGGGTTGAGGTAGAGGAGGGAGGGTCTCAGGGACAGAAGGGTGAGTGGAGGAAGAGGCAGCGGCGCGCATTTAGGCTGGGACTTGAGAAAGTTCTGCTGGGGCCTGTTCCTGCACACCCCTGCCCCTTAGAAATGTTGCCCCAGTGAATTAACTAGGACCTTTGCCTGGGAAAGGGTGTGCAGATGAAGGACCAAGGAAGAGTAGAAGACTTAGTGGAAAGATGGGAAAATTGCAAGAGTGGAGAAGCATGGTTTTACCAGGCACTAGACTTTGTGAAAATAACCTTGTGATCTGATGTGATGATGTGGCCTTCAAACAAGATTCTGATCCAATATTTTACATTTTATGTGGGCCTTCCCACCAGGAAGGAATCGCTTTCTGCAGGAATTGGCCCTATTTTAAAACTAATGACTTTTTTTTCTTTATAATGATACAATTAGCACACGTGGAAAATACAGAGATGACCAAATAGGGAACAGAAACACCCACAACACCAACATAATGACTATGAACTATTATTCTTGGGTATATGCTCCCAGTCTTTTTTCTAGCTCTCTGTGTGTGTGTGTGTGTGTGTGTGTATAATCTTACAAAATTGTGATCATCTAGTACATATCTTTATATCCTTTTCATTTAATATTATCAAAAACATTTCCTCATATTCCTAGGTATTCTTTCAAAGAACAGCTTTTGACTGCATAGACTGACCTAGAAATGGACCATAACTTCTCTAGTTTCGTATTGTGGAGCATGTATGCTTTTTTTTTTTTTTTTTTTTTTTTTTTTGCACCTTCTTACTGGTATTCAAATCTCTGTGCATCCCTGATCATTGCTTTAGAATAAAATATTAGATATGCAATTACTGGGATATATAGAATCCCAACTTTTGATACAAGTCACCCAATTGCTTTCTAGAAAAGTTAACCAATTTTAATCCCATTTTACAAGATCTAGGACTGTTCCCTTTTCCATCTTTAGTACAGGGCATGATTAACAAAATGAAACAAAAATGTTACTAGATTGGTACATGAAAAATGGCATCTAATTTCTGTTATGATTTGTAGTTTTTGATTATTAAAGTTCAGTATTTTTATGTTTCTTGGTCCATTGACCGCTTTGATATGGGGTGGGAGAGAGCTCACTAGGTAAGTGAGTATATTGATTGGCTTTATGGTGTGGTGGGAGCCAGGTGTTTCAGGGACTGTGTCACTTAGAGGGTGCTCACCAGTTTCGGGCTTTAGAGCCTAGGAATTAGATCCTGGAGACCAAAAAAAAAAAGGCATCTCATCCGACCTTTCAAGCCTCACCAACATACGGACCCTCTGGACTCTAACACTCTAAATCATCTACTCAGCAGGGCAAAAATTTCAAGAGCTACAAGATGGGTATTTTCACTTTGCAGATAATCAAACCAAGGGCTGGTGATACGAAGTATGCTACATACTCTTGTAAAGCTAAATGACAGAGCTGGGCTTTAAATCCTGCAGTGTCCACTCAGAGCTTTTAGCCACCCCCCCAGTGCCCCTACATGACAGCGCAGGGGATGTGTTCTTAGAGGACGAGGAGGGGATCAAGTATAGACACTCCTTCCAGCCTGTCTACCCACAGTGCTGAGTTTATGTCACTCCCTCTCCCCTTCCTTGCCAGGGACTGTTGTCCGTGGAATGGCAACTCTTTGGCATGTGCCTGCTTAGATTCCCACACAGACAAGAGAGCTGTGGAAATGAGCCTTCAAAACCCCCTTCTGTGGTTTGGGGAATGTCTGTACAAATTAGTTTCTATGTGTCTCACTGCCTTTTTGTTTTCCAGATAAAAAACCTAAACCGTGGTTTTGCCAAACTGAAGACACTGGTGCCATTTCTTCCTCAAAGCAGGAAGCCTAGCAAAGTTGATATCCTTAAAGGTGCAACTGAATACATACAAGTTCTCAGTGACGTTCTGGAAGGAGCCAAAGACTCTGAGGTAAAGATTGAAGAAGTTAAAACAATTATATCCATCATTTATTGAGCCCTTTGCGTGTGCCAGGCAGTTTATTTATATGTTCCAGTTAATCTACAACAGTTCTCTGAGTTTTTTATGGTCCTCATTTTGCAGAGGAAGAAAACAGAGTACAATTAATGTCCACACAGGTAAGAAATGCCAGGAGTGGGGACTGAGTCCAGGCCTATGTTAGATTTGGGGCCAAGTTCCTGACCTGAGCTATATACTGCCCTCCTGCCACAGTCCAGGGTCCTGAGTTCCTAATTGCTGAAGCTTTAATAGGACCTTGACAACTGGGCTAGGAGAGGAGGCTTCCATAAACCCACACTCTGGTGGGGGCTTTTCTTCAGCAGGAAGAACATCAAACAGGACACAGAAAGAAGAAGCATTTCTGTCCTGAAGGGGCCTTCCCTAAGGGTCTTGCTGGAGAGCGCAGCAATAGTCTGGTGATACCAGTCTTGTCGGATTTTCTGACTATTCAGTGGATTGACATAAATGAACCTTCTTTGCAAACTGCGAAGCACCATAGTGTCACCGCTGTTGCCAGAGTACACAGCTCAGAAGTATCTGTTAGGCAATTGAATGTGTGGGTTGGTTTTATAGGCTCATTCCATGGAGAGGCAAACCATCAAGGCCTGAAAATGGATTAGTCATCAGAAGAGGTAAAACATGAAGAGAGGAAAGGCCTTAGAAATGAGCCCTAAGTGACATCATTGACAGGAGGAAGGAGCAGCCATCAGAAAGAAGGTGACAAGGAGGAGTGGGAAGGCAAGATGGGTCCTAAAGTCAGGAATGGGGGAATTTTGAAAATCTGAGAGTGGGAAGGAGTGGAAGCTACAGAGAGGCCCAGAAATGCAGCCAGGCCCAGCATTTGAGCTGTGGAATAGGAATGGGCTGGAAGCCAGCTCATAGCGGATTGAGGGTGTATTTTTGCTAAAAATCGGGAGTCTATGCAGAGGGAAGGGGCAGACTTCAAGTCCATGCAACCTGGAAGTCTGAGACGAGAGAGAGAGCGAGAGAGCGAGAGAGCGAGAGAGTGAGAGAGAGCGCGCGCACTTGACTGTTAGAGTCAGTAAAGGTCTTTTCGAAGTAGCAAAGGGACCATGTTTAGGGACAGAAGAGAAAGACAGATACTAGTAGAGAAACACTCATTTGAGAAACTTAGGACAAAAATATCATGGTGTATAACTGTATTTTTTTGGTGTTTTTTGTTTCCTTGTCTACTAGTTCTACTTAGGTGACTTACTGGGAGGATACATTCTGCAGTGGTGGGAATGGATTGCCCTATTGGCCAAATGGGATAGTTCGGTTGTAACATGGTTGTAGTGTTTGCAAATGTGCAGGTGGCTGCCTTAGTTTTTTCTCGCATGTTTATTGTGTAACAGAAGTGCTTTGTTTTGTGCTGGATTCATTAAAATACAGGATCTGTTCTGTGGTATAATATTTTGAATGCAGTTGCCCATTACACAACATTTTAAGATTATAGAAGAACAAAATGCAATCTATTTGGCAATGATTTTTCTCTCCAAAAAAAACTTAAGCATTGCCCTTATCACGTTAATGAAATTTTATCCATTAAAACTTCAAAATATATTGATTTAAAATTTCAATATCTGACACTTGCACTGTTTGACAACTAAATTTGGTTTCTAGAAACAAGACTCAGATCATCAGAACTATATCAACAATACTTCTGAACCACATATGGCTAAAGAGCTATTGAGAAACAACGCCCAGCATGCGAGCCATGCTGTGGGCTCAAAGAACGAGGAAAAAGTTCCCTGGGCAGATGGTGGCAGCAGTGAGTCAGCATACGCTTGTTGCCAGTGCTTGATGTCTGCAACTGGAGTTACCTCCACGACCAGGAATCTGGTAAAGTATTTCTTTTTAAATTGCAATGTAGATGTCAAAAAAAGTCAAAATGCTTCTCTTGATGTATGGTTATTCTCCATGCTGAACCATGATTGAAACAAGATCATTTTGTGAAAGCACCTAGGTGGGAGGCAGAGTTTGCTAGTTTGGAAGATCTATTATGATGTCCCCAAATTAACTGGTAACACCTCAAGGGGATGGCAACTTTTCCAGAATCACCGAACATAGAATTAAGCTTATTTTTTATGACCCTAGTTAACGCATGAAAACGGTTTCTGGATTCTGAGGTCTGTAGAAAAAGAAATAAGTACTAGATTACCATATGTAAAGCTGCATGGTGATAACTTATGTAAACACACACACACACAAACACATGCACGCACACATTCACACACTCACCTACATGTGCACACACACACTTTTTAAAAAATTGGCCTTGTCAGAAGGCAGCATTTTCTAAGTAATAACAAAGAAGTTTATTGTAACAGCTCTTATTACTCTGCCAACCTAACAAAGCCACTCAAATTAGCAGCCTGCTTCTCCAAGTCTGCAAAGTGGACTTTTGGCTCTTGCTGTGTCTCACTATTACAAAAATGAGACCCCTTGCTCCAACCCACAACACGATTGCTACGGAAATAAGAAAGGCTTGTCAGACTCTGGAACTAAATGTACTGTAACAAGCAAGTTGCATATTCTGATGTGAGGGGCAGTGGGAACTATGGAGTCACACATGATGGTTGGTGGTGGGAGGCAGTTTCGAATAGCAGTTGAGTGCAGGCTTTGGAGACAGGATGTGGAGGTTCAAACCCTGGTTCTACCGCTTGCTAGCAGTGTGACCTTGGGTGAGCTACTTAATCTGAATCTCCCAGTCCTCAGTTCCCTCATCTATAAAATGGGAATGATAATCGTACCCGCCTTGTATATAAGATAACTGCGAGGTTCAAGTCAATGGCATCGGGTCAGTGAAGTGTCTAGCACAGTACCTGGCATGTCAATGTTCAATTGAATATACATTATTAAGCCTGCCTGACTCACCATGAACAATCAGTATCGATTGAGCAATCAACCATGAGCTGCAGGCACTTTAGCTCTGTTTGTAGCCAGTGTTCTGGGTTTTCTCACTTGGCTCTCACCAGTGCTTCACCCTTGTTTGAGGTCTTACAGGCTTCCTGCTGACTGGCTGGCCTTGGTTCCTATTTATGATTTGATTACTCTTCTAAGAATTCCATTTGTGCACATGCTCCATCTAGGTTTTCAAATTCTGGGCCATTTGAAATATAAACCTTCCCTTGCCAGTCAACCCTTAGGAGACAGAATTTCTGTTGCTACTACGTGAGCTGGCAGGAAATGACTAAGAGCAAAAGGAAAGAGTGCAGAGAGGTCCTGGACTGAAACTGGAACCTGGCTATTTAAGTTAATATAATAATGCTTCCACAAATGTAAGTTCTAATATGTACTAGATATTAAGGCAAGAATCTTACCTGCATTTAATCCCACTGATCCTTATCAGGTGAGCATTACCATGCCCTTCTCAGGGTGAGTTACCTGGCTGTTCATTTCTGCTGGTCCTGCTGAGCCGGGTATCACGGCAAGCCTACAGTGGCAATGCCAGCAGCAAGGATAGGAGAGCCATGTTTTCCAAGGACAGGTGATCCTGGAAATAGGCCATTACTAGTAAATTGATTTAAAGTGGAGTTTAACATTTTCCTTTAAGAAACAAAAGTTCTGATTGAAAATTTTTTAAAAAAGGGAACAAGACACTTAACTTCTAGTCTTTTGACTAAGTTTAAGTTGTTAATTGAAAGAGTGTGCTAATTCTTAGACTTAACAAAGAATTAATAAATTTGAGATTTTTAATATATGCATATAACTTCTGCCAAGTGTGCCTTCTAAGGCCTGAATTTTGTAAAGAGTGCAATTTTCTGCAAAAATGTGCTAGGGTTTCATTAGTTTTGTCAAGAGTTTCCCATTCTTTGACATTCAAATCATTTTAAAAATAAAAACATTTATTCTGGAATAATAACCCATTATAAAAAAGTTGCAAGTACAGTACAAAGAACTTTTTTTCCTGATGCACTTGAGAGTAAGTTGCTAACCTGATGCCCATTTACTCCTTCTTGCCCTTGAAGAGGACCTGGTGCTAGCAGAGATGGTCATATTTGGAGATTTGGGAACCCCAAATCTCCAAAACAGGCTGTGCAAGATCAGCAACATTCCCGAGAAGCAAAATCCCAAATGAAGTACTAAGAGTCTGCTGAGGGCAGAGGTGGAGGTTAACTTCTTGGGCAAGAGTAGGTTCACTAGGGGATTGAATCAGCAAATACACTTGTGTGTGCGGATGGAGAGGGCTGTGGGCCCTGTGAAGCCACAGCCTTTGACCTCGGCGGGGATAGAGATTAATGGCAAGGTCCAGGTGAGGCTCATTTACAACTGGACTTCCAGGTGTAAGGTTTTGCTGTTTTGGGATCGAGCATTGCCAGGGGGCAAGATGTTCAGTAACCCACCGTTGTTTACTCCTATTTGTCACCTGTGGCTACGACTTGGACATTTCACGTGTCTCAGGGCTCTGAATTTTGTTCAGAGTTGCCTGTGATCTTGTGGAGGCTGTGTCCCTGGATGAAGACCCTCCTCAGTGTTGGAGTGAGATGCCAATTGTGCTGGGTCAGAAAGGCACTGGAAAGAGATATAGGAATGAACATATTGTCTGTCATGAGCCCTGGATGTGTCGCCACCATACACTTCTAAATTTTGGCCTGTCGTGGCAGCATTCCTTGGAAAGAGCTTCTGGGAGAAGGAAGCCTGTGTGGGTGGTAGATTTCTACTGTCTCCTCTGCAGGTTGTGGGATTCTCTCTGTGAAATTAATCACGGGGGGGGGGGGGGGGCATTTCTTCTAATGGCATTTTAAGCTCTAAAATGAGATGGTCTGGGATGAATTTATAAACACTTAGGGAAAGCCCGGAAGCATCTATCTCCTGTCTTCCCTCTCATTTTCCCCAGGCAGTGGCTATGTTCTTTAGGAAAAATCTTACCACAGCAGTAGGGTGGGTCTAGGCTTTTCCTTGGGGAGCATTTTGTCTGCCCCAGTGTTTACCGATGGCCCAGGGGCCACATTCTGATAAGTTTAGCCGGCAGAGTATTTTAAACATTTGAACTTCTCTTTTGATGAGGTGGGTGTTCTCTGGCTTGTCAGTCCCCACCATGCCTTATTATCTTACCAGCATCGGCATTTAATTTTGCAGCCCTGGACCGAGGACACTGAGGCTCAGAGGGAAGGCTCTTGCAGTGGTTGCATTGGGATCTAGGATGTTATTGTGTCTTCTGTACTTTGGGGGTTTCGGGTTTGGTACTGTGATGGTACGGATGCTGGTCATTCTCTCTGGAACTTTGGAAGGGTGAGGTCTGGGGCAGGCAGGACTGGATCCATCTAACTCGGGAGTGATGCCACCTCCAAGGGAGGGTTCCCCAGGCTGCAGCTACTCAGGAAGAGGTTCAGAGAGCACCCAGAGAAGACTCTTAAGGCCAAATCTGATTAAGATTTTTTTTAAAAAGTTAGAAGAAAGACAAATTTCTATTTTGTACAAATAAGAGAGTTTGAATTCTTTTTTTGGCACTTTAATTTTCCTATGAGGACAAAATGTTGACTCAGTCATGAAGTGGGTTTTGGTGTGTTGTGTGTGCATCCATGTGTATGTGTGTGACATCTGGTGTGTTTGGTAAGATCTCTACCTGGTTTGTGCTCCTATCCCCGTCAGTGAGCATAATTTGAGAAAGCCAATAATTTCTTTTCTATTTCACTGACATATATGGGCCTGGTGGTTAAATTAATTGAAGTAAGTCCTCATCTATTCTAGTGGACTTCTTGAAGGGATATTTTTCAGTTTTATAAAAGGTTCCACATTTATATAGAGGAGCACGACAATAATTGGATAGAAGTTTCCCTCAGAGGTAGAGGCAGGACTTCTCTGATGTGCTGCTGACCTTCCTTGGACAGATGGCTCCTTGGGGTAGCAGAAAACCAAATGCTAGGACCACCTAAGGTAGCACCTGAGGGAGGTCTTGTGTACTTCCAATATCCACCGTCCACCTTTTCCTCTTATACTAATTCTGGGTTCTCCAGAACAGATCAGGGATAAGATGGCCTCCAAAGACACAGTATTAAAGGTACGTCTTCTAGTGGAAGGATAAAGGACTCAAATACAATTCAATTATTTTTAGTAACTAACTCTTCTGGTCCTCTTTGGTCACCCATCCTTTTTGGAAGACTTTTTCTTCCAGGAATGTGTCATTCTAACAACTTTGTTGTGGAAGACAAACTTGGGGCACCTGCCTCATTGGAGGTGCTCTGAGACAAGAGTAACCAAGTTCCCTTGAGTCATGCAGTTTGGACCAGGTCCCCAAGAGGAGAGAGAGGCCACATGAGGTTTGGTAGCCAAAACCCTGTTTCATTATAAAGGAGCTTAATTTACTGGAAGATTATCTTAATGGCTCTTTCTCCAGATATGAGACGGTGAGGCTGTGGCCACAATGCTGTGTTCTGATCTCTGGGTCCTGGCTGAACTTTCACACAGTGGAGTAGGATTGACAATTATGAACACCATTTAGATGGAAGAAATGTAACTTTACTTTCTACAATCTATTCCACTTGTTCATGAAAATCCAGTAAGGCCCTTAAGACTCAGTTGGTGGGAAAACTCTCTATCTTGTCCTATTAGGTCCATCGTCTTTGAGTAAATACAGGATCAGTTCAATGTTAAAAATCCCTATGGGGGCTCTTTGCTTCTTAAGCAATCTCCCCACTCCTCTTGCTCCTCTAGATACAGTGAGGAGTGTATGCATGCACTATGGAGACTGGAATGAAAATGCATATGTGTTTCCCCTCCTCTGACCCCAGCTAGTCCTCTGGCCCCCAGTCTTGGTGGTGTTGAGCTGACATCTGCTGTGAGTGTCCCTGCCCCCTCACCCACACTGTGGCTCTCTTCTCTAGGCCAGACTTGCTTGACCTTCTGCATTCAGAACCCAGGCCTCTTCTTGTGTCCCTCGCTTTGCCACTTTCAAATGGACTATGAGGCTGTCCTCAGGCCCATATACCTGGCGGTATCCCTCAGTCATGTGGTCACTAAACAACTCAGAGGCTACATCCCAAAAAGTGGGTGCAAATCTTTGCTTTCCTCAGATTCTACTTTAAATTTCTTGTGTTCTCTTACCTTATGTAACTCTTGCCCCTCCCTGGTCAAGGCCCAGGATGTCATGGTAAAGGGGCCCTTCTTAGGGATCAGGCAGCTTCTACACAGTAGTTTCATCCCATCTGAATAACTATGTCCTGCTCTTTCAATTTGCCTCTCCATTTCTTGCATCTTTTCTGCGCTGTGGGTGCCTGATGAGCAGACGTCTAAGTTCTGGCCCACCAGAACCCACACATTAATTCTCCCTTTCAGCAAAGTCAGCTTCTTTCAAATGAGAGCCTTGCTTTTCAGACTCTTGTTAAACTGGAAACTAAATTCCAAAGCTGAGTGAATGAGGACTTCTGGTTGATATCAATCCTGCTGCCCACCCTGCGTCCCTACCCACAACCTTCGATTCCATGGATGGAGAGAAAGATACATTGGATAATGTCAAATTATATAGCTACACAACTAACAACAGGTACACCTGCCTCATTACAGGAGTTGAGCAGGAAGTTGGGTTTCTATTCCTCACACCATACTCTTTTTGGTCCTTTAATTCTTTGACTTAGGTGAAGTCAGCAGGCATTTTTTAAAAAATAAACTATGAGAATAAGGCATTAATAAACTTTGTTTTCATATTCTGATACTTAAGTGTTACCTTCCTGGAACTTTCCAGGTAACTCTTAAGACAAAAACAAGACAATGATCTATAATATACTAGATGATCGGCTAAAAAAGATTAAATTATCCTTTAACCTTCAGGTAAACACACAAATACATGAACTTGTTTCTTAGGTTGAAAACATTCTAGATCTGTAAAAACTTTTAAAATAAAGCATCTAAAGCTAAATTTGAACTCAAGAAAAGAAAGCTTGATCACATGTATAGTGAAAAGGCTTGACCAAGGTCAGGAAACAAAAGTTATTAATACTTATGCCTGTTCCTGTCAGATTGTACCTATTAACCTATTAATTTTTTGTAACCAACCTGTGATGTATAAACAATGATATCCACTTTACATGTCCGGAAACTAAGGAACAGAAGTTTAAGTAACTTGCCCAATATTTAGTGACTCAATGGAATGTGGGTAATAGTGTTAAGTCCTTTAACTGCCTTTCATTCTAACAAGACTCGCCCTGGAAATGTGAATGAGGGTGGGCTGGGAAATAGATAAAAAATTTTAATCTAAATTAAAGCATTTGGTATTTTATTCTCCACAGTGATACACATCTGGGTTCCAATATATAAACAGTCTGACTATGATTTGAGTGACTTTATTTTTTAGTTAAGCATTTGTATTTTCTTCAAGTTGAGATTTCAGGAAATTGAGAAGATACAAAATGATGTTAGTAAAATCACTGATGGAAATACTCTAAAATACTTCCAAATATTTCCCCTATACAACTGAATTAAGAAATTATCACAGGGCAGATAACATTGTGTATCTGTTTTTCCTTTCTCTATCATGGGCAAGTGTAGAGGTTAATATATACCGATAGTCTTGATTACAAGTTTTAATGGACCATTAAATGGGACAGTTTTCTAATTGTCAGACATTTAAATTTTTTTTCAGGTTTTTGTTCTCATAAACATGGCAAATAACCTGATATATTTTGCTCTTTTTGTATTTTTTTTTTAAAGGATAGATTCCAGAAGTAGACCTCCTGAGTCATGGTAGGTACAATCTATGACTTGCTGCCTGATTCTAGTTTATAATACTCTAGCGACGTAAGATTGCTGATTTCCTCAATGGGATGTGCCTTGCCAAGAATGGGGTCTATTAAAATGATAGAATTTTAGTGGGTAAAAGAATGGTGTCTTTAAATTCAAACATCTTTGATTACTAATGACATTAACTCCTTTTTAGATATTTCTTTTGTGAACTGTCCTTATCTTTAGCCATTTACAATAAACTCTCTTCTGTGTTTCAGGCTCCCCCAAGTATGAAAAGTGAAAAGCTGGTCCAGGCCTATCTTCTAGAGGCAAATAAATACAGTTTTTAAAGTTTTGGAGTCTTGAAAAACATTTTTTGTGATAATTCAAAGTTTACAATTACCCTTTAAAGAGACTTGCTTGTTACAAATCTGCTCAACTCTATTTTCTCCTTAATTTCATGCTTTGAAGAAATAGGCCTCAGGGCCTTCGGCCTTCAGCCTTACCCCTCAGGCCCTCCAGAGGTTTCCGTCCTTGTCCTTGCAGGGCCTTCACCTAATACCTTTCATTCCATCTGTTTTCAGGAACAAGTGACTGTTACCCTTCCTGGGCAAATTAACCTTTAAAATGAATACAAATTAAAGCAAGAAGAATATGGAGTTATAACTACTAGCCAATGGGAGGGAGAATTTTCAGGGTTACCTCAACACCCAGCTAGGGCCATATAGCCCCTTTGTACAAATTAGACACCCAAACACCTTGAGCATAGAGACAGTCTTCATCTTTGTAACAGTTGCTCAAAACTACATAGCATTTAATATACGCTGGCTTCTCTTTTCCATATTTTACCTATGTTAACTTTCCTATAATTTTCCTACTAGCATGATTATCACTGTTTTACCAATGGGGAAAGTGAGGCACAAAGTGTGTATTAGTTGGCTTTGGCTGCCATAAAAATACCATAGACTGGGTGGCTTAAACAACAGAAATTTATTTCTCAAGGTTCTGGAGGCTGGGAAGTCCAAGATCAAGGAATGGAAGGTTTGGTTTTGGTGAGGATGGTCTTCCTGAATTGCAGCAGCTGCGCTTTTCTCCTTAGTTACACATAGTGCAAGCTAGTGCAAGTGAGCAAGCTCTGGTATCACTTCCTCTTTTTATGAGGACAGTGATTGTATTGGATTAAGGTCTAGCTTTTATAACCTCTCTTAACCTAAATGACCTCCTAAAAGCCTTATCTCCAAATAGTCACATTGTTGAGTAGGGCTTTTAACATAGGAATTTTGGGGAATCACAATTCAGTCTATAGCATTCTGCCCTTGACTTCCTCAAATTCATGTCCATGCCACATGTAAAATACATTGATTCCATTCCAACAGCCTCAGAAGTCTTACCTCTTTCCAGCATTAACTCTAAAGTCTGAGGTCCAAAGTCTCATCTAAGTATCTAAATCCCTATGGGTAATATATGGGTAAGAGTCTAGGTGTGATCCCTCCTGAGCCAAAATTCCTCTTCAGCTGTGAACCTATGAAACCAGACAAGTTATATGCTTCCAAAAGACAATGATGAATAGGCATAGGATAGACATTCCCATTCCAAAAGGGAAATAGGAAAGAATAAAGGATGATGGGTCTCAGGTAGGCCTCCAATCTAGCAAGGTTAGTTCCATTAGATCTTATGACTTCACAGAAGCCCTGGTTTAGCGGCATCATTCTCCATTCCTGACTTTCTCCTCCCACCACCTGCCACCACCCTGTCCCTATGCAGTGGTGGCCCTGCCCTCTGAAATCAGGACTTGCTTCCTGGGCTTGTGGTCAGAGCAGCAGCCCTGATGATCTCTCAGTTGCCTTTGGGGTCATGCTTTTTCTTCATAGAGTAGTGCATGTTTGCAACCTATGATTTGGTTCTGTAGAATCTGGGAAGTCCAACACCTGCCTTCAATCTGTCCTGTCCCTTTTGGTTCAAACTGGCAGTGTTGTTGCTGGTATAATCCCATCTCTATTCCTGGATTCTGTTGAGATGACTGATCAAGTCTAGGAGTTGTACCCATGATCTCTTTATCAAATGGTTGTTCAACTATACCCTTAGTGCTCTCTTCAGCACAAGCATTCTCACTTTCTATAATATAGGTAGGCTGAAAATTTCCCAAATCTCCAAGTTTTGCTTCCTTTTTGTTTAACAATTCTTTCTTCAATTCATCTTTCTCTTGCATTTTACTATGAGAACTAAGAAGGAACCAAGTTGCACCTTCAATATTTTGCTTAGAAATCTCCTCTGCTAAATATCCAATTGTGCCACTTGCAATTTCTACCTTCTTTAAAACACTTAGGACACAATTTAGCCAAGTTCTCTGCCATTTTATAACAAGAGTTGTCTTTCTTCTGGAGTCTGGGGCCTCTTCACCAACTGCATGTGGGAACTCACTGCCCTTCATAGTTCCTCCCTCGTGTGGCTGGTGTTACAGCTGCTGGTTGTCTCATTATAATCAGTAATTACAAATGAGATTGTAAATATTTTTTAATTCTCACCCTAGGAAATGTTTATTGTTAGAGAAACATCAATCAATTGCACCCTGACTGGTATGGCTCTACGGGATGGGCGTTGTCCCACAAATCAAAAGGTCACTGATTTGATTCTTGGTATGGGAATATGCCTGGGCTGTGGGGTTCCCAGTTGGGCAACTGATCAGTGTTTCTCTCACACGTTGATGTTTCTCTTTCTTTCTCCTTCCCTTCCCATCTCTCTAAAAATAAAATCTAAGAAAAAAAAAAAGTTGCCTCCCATACGTACTCCAACTGGGGATTGAACCTGCAACCTAGGTAGGTGCCCTAACTGAGAATTGAACCTGCCACTTTTTGGTGTACAGTACTGTTGGAAAACACCCTGTCTAGTTTCAGGAACTGTAACCCTGCCGATAGGTGGGCGGGAGGGGGAATGGCGGCGCCCAAGGCTGGAAATAATCAGGGAGGCCTTGGAGAAACAGACCCCTGAGGAGACATAACCTGTCCCCCCAGGCAGGGGTGTAGCTCCTGCCTCTCTGCTTTGCCCTGTAATGGTCGCTTGTTGGTGACCAATAAGTTTTCTCATGTAGTGATAACAACCTAAAGCCAGACATCGATTGGTATGGGAGGCAGACATGAAATTGGGGGACATGGAGAAAGGGCAAACAGGCCTGCACCCCTCAGCTCAGCTTAGACATGGCTGGAGTCCTCATTCTATCTGAAAAAAGTCTCCTTGTCTCTTGGCAGCTCCCTACCCCTGCCTCGCTCAGACCTGAAACAATACTGAGGTCAGTCCTAAACCAGATCTGGCGGTTCCCAAGGAAATCAGGCCTAAACGTAAATTCTTTAAAGTGTGCTTTGTTCTTCCCTGAGAAGCTATAGCCACCTCATGCTGGGAAAGAAATTTACATTATTCACAGACCCTAACACTTTACCCTTAGGCACTCTTATGTTTACTAAGCTCTCATCTTTAGTCTCTCTCATTTACTAGTCTCCTCTCCGACCCATGTAAATCAGTGTGTTCCTGCCATTTGTTTTCTTCAAAACATCACCTATTCTCTGTAAACATTAACATAATGATATAATGGGATAACCTGTGCATTCCTGCTTCCTAGCCCTACTGATAACCTTTTCAATAAAAGCCTTTGAACAAAGGGACTCTGGGGCCTTCCTCCCCTCTAGAGGAATGTTCCTTATCCCTTCTCCTGGCAAACAGAGAAGTGTTTGCTATAACTCCTGTTTATTCCCACCATCCATGACACCCTCGGGACCGGCTCTGCGGGATTCAGAGCCCCCGCTCCCATCTCAGCTGGCCCCGGACTGTGGACTGTAATCCTCAGATCCCGGCGCCACATGCCCCTCGACGCTCTCTGTCTCCCCGCGGCAGTTGCTGCCTGGACCCGGGACAAGCAGTGACCCATGACGGTACTCCCCTCACGCGCCCACTACGCAACAGGTGGCGTCCCCACACGCTACACAGGATGGTGCTCCAACTAACTGAGCCACCTGGCCAGGGCATAAGACTGTTACGTACTTTCATCTTGCCTGCGTGACAACCCTGGGTGGTAGGAGAGGCTGGGCTGCCACAACAAACTACCACAGACTGGATGGCTTGAACAACAAAAATGTATCTGAGATCAAGAGACCAAGGTGTCAGCAGGGTTGGTTTCTTCTGATGCCTTTCTCGGCTGTGGGTGGCCGTCTTCTCCCTGTGTCTTTACATGGTCTTCCCTCTGTGCCAGTCTGTGCCACATTTCCTCTTCTTATAAAGACACTAGGGCCCACTCATATGACTTTATTTTTTCAACTTCTTAATTATCTCTTTGAATACCCTGACTCCAAATAAAGTCACATTCTGAAGTACTAGGGGTTAGGACTTCAATATAGAGATGTTGGGGGGACACAATTCAGCCCATAACTGAGGGTAGTCACTGCTGCCCTCACTTTACAGCTGTGAAGTGAGACCTGGGGTCAGGGTCTTTCTTGAGGCCACACAGTCCCTGGGACGGAGACTACAGCCCCAACCTTGGACTCCCTGTTCTCCTTCCACAGCAGGCGTTGGCCACAGGATTGGCTGACCTTCTACTTGTTGAGAGAGTGGGGTCTGCAGGAGATCTAGACTTAAAATTTATCATTGGTCTTACTCTAAAAACATTGTCTTTCTTCCATCTACAGTCTTAAATTGGATTCCTCTACAAGTAGGCCATGATGTGTAGTTTACTTGAGGAAAGAAAACACCAATAGGGGAGTGGGAAAGTGATACAGGGAAGAAGGCAGCCTGCGAAAGACGCGTGACTGAGCAGGTTACTGCTGTGGGCAGCTGCGGCTCAGTCCTGCTGAGGCCCTCTGGGAGACTGCATACAACAGGCCACATAAGTGTCCTCCCAGCACCTGGAATGAGGGACCCAGGCTGTTTATCCACTAACTCCTGATGGTCATTGGTTGAGAGTTGCTCCCTGGAGTGTCAATTCCTCCGGCACTTGCAGCACACCCGGGGAAGGTCACCGGTAAGCATGCCTGGGCCTGGAGAGTGCTAAGGCACTCTATTAGTTATCTACTGCTGTGTAGCAAGTTACTACAAAGCTAGAAACTTAAAACAACATGTTTGTTATCTTACAGTTTCTATTGGGGAGGAGTTGAGCCCAAGCATGGCTTAGGTGGTCCTCAGCTTCAATGTCTCTCTCAAGGCAGGAGCCAAAGTGGTGGCCTGGGCTGTGGTCTCAGCTGACAGCTTGGCTGGGGAAGGATCTGGCCTGGTGTCACCCTCAATTCCTCAACATGTAGGTTTCCCTAACATGGTTATTTCCTTAATCAAAGCATTCAAGCCAAGAATGCAATCAAGAGAGTCGGCAAGCAAGATGAAGCAACATATAATTGCAGAACTGACACCCTGTCCCCTTTGCTGTATTCTGTTAGTTAAGAGCAAGTCGCAGATCCTGCCAGCACCCAAGGGAAGGGCATTACACAGGGCATGAACACCAAGAGATGGGGACATTGTGGGTGTCTGTTACACAGCCATCTGCTCTCTTTACAAGTTATTGCCAGCCAGAAACATTTTTTTCAAGAGATTTAGAGATTAGAAATAATTTTATTGCAAATCAATCAGAAAATCTAATTTTAAATTGGTCACTGGGGACTAGCCAAGTGTGATTTGATTTTCTGGGTCTGACACAGAGTCTCCTATGCTTCCCTGTCCCTAGTTAAGGGCCAGGCATCTTGGACTTTCTGCAGTGGGGCCTCTGAATTCTAGGGATCTTCCCAGCACAACCTGTGAAGCCAGCTACACTGACGGTTTCTTTCATTGGATTTCAACATGAATTTGGACTTGGATGAGAGAGAACTTTAGGAACTTCAACTAAAATTCCATGTAGGCTATGAATATGGAAGTTAATATAATAGTCTTGTCTTCTGTTTGGCATTTGAACAACTCCTAAAGCCACAGGATGGTGCTACTCTTCCCAGCACTCTTAATATTCAGGTGTCAGATTCAGAGGGCATCTGGGAGAAGGAGGGATTTTTTTTTTTTTTTTTTTTTTTTAGAGTCTAATGGCTAGGTGAACACAATAACTTTCTGGGGAAAGGAAAGTATATCAGCCATATCCCCTTTACCAGTGTCTTAAATTAATTCTGCTTTTTAAAGTCCACATTTTATCTCCTCTGAGAGGTCATGTGCGGGGTAGTGGTCAGGGCTCAAGCTCTGAAACCATAGTAGTTAACATAGTACTTAATCATAGGGCTCAGCCACACACTAGCTGTGCAACCTTGGGCAAGTTACCTATCCTCTCTGTGCTTCAGTCTCTTCATCTGTAAAATGGGGCAATGATAGTACCATCCTCACAGAGTTCTCTTGAAGACTAAATTAATAAAAATGCATGTGAAGCCCTCAGAACAGTGGCAGGAGCCAAGAAGAGTTTGCTATTATCAGTTTGAGAAAGCTAAATAATACACCAGGAATATAAATTTTTGAGTGATGGAAACGACTGAGGGAATTTATGAAACCTGCTCTTTCTGGACTGAACAAAAATTCTCTACTTCCTTTTTGAGTTCTATTTCAGAAAAGGCTCTTCCATACCTGTGATCTCAGGGCTCTGGAGAAGGCATCCCCAACTTCTCAGGTATAACCAGCGCATAATGATAATGCACAGCTACCTAAAGTGTATCAATAAACACTTCACTTCCTGGTTCTGGCCAGACAGACTTTGGGTCCTGGTGGTGGAGCTGCTTGTAATTCTAGCAGGTTTCGACATGAGAATGGGAAAAGTGCTTGTGTGACACAGTGACTCTGAAGATGAAATGAGAATGGGTGAGAGGCTCTGAGGGGGGAAGGAAGGTGCAGAGAATAGGGGATGAAGGGATTAGAGGAGCTAGAGCAGAAGGGAAATGTTTGCTCTGGCATCTGAATTGGAATGCCAGGTAGTTGTTCTAGGGTTGCTATACCAGGCATTTTTCTCTCTCCCTTAATTAAAAACAATTATTAATTTTTAGAGAGAGAGGAAGGGAGGGGGAAAGGGAAGAAGCAATTGGTTGCTTCTTGTTCACACCCCAATAGGGGAACTGAACCCACAACCCAGACATGTGTCCTGATCGGAATTGAACCAGTGACCTTTCACTTTGAAGAACTATGCTCAACCAACTGAGCCACACAGATCAGGGCATCTCTCTCGCTCTCTTCTCCCCTCCTTCCCCCAACCCCACATCAGTCGTAACTTGCATAGAGTAGAATTTCTTAAATGTCAGTGTGCAAAGGAATCACTAGGGATGCTTGTCACCAATACCAATTCCTAGGCTCATCTGCAGAGATTCTGGTTCTGTGGCAGCTCTGTGGTAGGGTCTGGTGGTTTTTATGGGGATGTCGAAGGGCTGTGGTGCCCCAGAACCTAGAAGGAGCAGAGGGGCCATAATCTTGTTAGGGACAGTAACCAGAGGATTTTCTGGAAGCTGTACTTGCCCTGAAGTCACATTTTTAGAAACACTTGGAGTGAATATTGATTTAGGGAATTTTGGGGGAGATGGTGGAGATTGATGAGGTCTGAAGTCTCAAGCTGCCACTTGATGTCCCCACTCTCTGAGAAACACTGTCAGAGAGTGTAAGGAATGGGAGGTGCCTTAGGTACTGTCATTTTACAGAGGAAGGCAATAAGGTGCCAAGAGGTTAAGCGACTTCATCAAAGGGCATATCTGAGACTGTGGCCAAGTATTCTGGTTCTTCACCCAGTTCCCCATTCACTAAATACCTGCTCCCTCAAGTCAGGGAGGGGAGAAGGGTGAGAAGAGGAGGTAGTGAGCAATGCAGGGAGCTGGACCCCTCCACTTGACAAACCATATTCCAGGTGTAAGACTTTTTTTCCTTCTTTTATTTATTTTATTATCCTAAATTCTCATTTTATTTTATTTTTTATTGGATGTGTTGGGGGTTACCCTCTAAGCGAGCTCACGTTTCAGATTTTCTTCCTAGTAACAAAATCCTCATATTGGCTCTTGGCTGTCCCGGCCGTTCGTGGTGCCGGTGTGGACGTGGGCAGAGGCCCGGGGCTGCGGGACTGCGGCAGCGCCGGCGGCGGGCACTGCGGGCGGGGGCACTGCAGCACCGTGGCCCCGGGCGGCCAGACAGCGGCCCTCTGGAGGGGGCGCTGTAGGCACCGCCAAGTGTCCTTTTGTCAGCGTGCACAGCCAGGAGAGCTTCTCATTTCCTCCCAGCCTCGTGCGGGAAATGGATTTAATTCTGACGGCAGGGCTGTAAGGGACGAGCGGGAACGAACATCTTTTGTCAAGGAGTGGCAGGCAGCCGCTGTTGTGTGTAATCATCAGTGACGCCAGAAGCTGCATTGCTGGTGGAATTCTAGGCACCTCCGACAAGTGCGGGGCTGCAGGATGGGGAGAAAACACTGCTTTGCAGATTAGCTGGGTGCATTTATTAAGCAGATCCAAAAAAAGAAGCAAAAAAAAAAAAAAAATCAACCGAGCAAAACAAAAACAACAGCCTACAGTGGAAGCCTAGAGATGGATAAAGAGCCGTGCAGAAGGTAAGCCCGTCTCCGGAATGGGCACCGTGAGCCCAATGGGCTTGCCTCGGTGTTGTTTATTTTAATGGAATTTGAGACCTTACAGCATCCTTCCACTGTGCCGGAGCTGGATGGTCCAGATCGGCAAGCATCTGTTAGTAAGTGCGTCTGCGATGCAGCCCTTCCCCGCGGCTGTTTTATGGCTAAAGGTTTCTGTTGATGATGTAACGTTGGAGGTTCTTTGGAGAGCCGGGCTGCTGAGCCCTGGCCTCGGCCTGGGGACGGCTGGACCCGCTCGCCCTGAGCGCAACGCTTGACAGGTGGAGCTTTCTTCAACGCTGGGCTAGCGGGTAGCAGCTTCGCTTTGCAGCGGCCCCTCCTTCCCCTTCCGGCTTGGCCGCCGCCCTCCGGGGCAGCGGTGCGGGCGCGCCTGGCTGGGCTGAGCGCGCTCCCCGGGCCTCTCCAGCTCCGGGTCACGGCGCTTCCCCGCAGCTGCCCCGAGAGCAGGTGGGGCGTTGGCAGCCGCCTGCATTTGGAACAGTGAAGCTGTGAAGTGAGCGGGTCCCGGTGGGCTTGGATTTTTTACGCGACTCCACTACTTTGGAGGGAAAAAGGCCACTGTCCCCTAGGAGGTCTTGACAATCTCTTCATGTCTTAGCTTCCATCTTCCCTCCCTTCTCTTCCCGTGCCTTTCCTCCTCTCCCGCACCCCTGGTGGAGGCCACCCTCGATAGTCCAGAGGCGGGAGGTGGAGGCCTACGTCTGCTTGTTTTGAAATCGCGACCACAGCCTACCTGCTGTGGGGGAGGGGTGGAAGGGGCAGGCTCCTTTAGGATGCTGAGCAGGCGCTCAGGGTCTAGCCTATTGTCTTCCCTTTACTCCCCCTTCTTTTTCTTCTCTAATCTCCACCCTTGCTTTCCACCCCCACCCCACCCCCAAAATAAAGGAGGGGGAGAGAAGGAAAAAAGCCCCAGCCCACACCCTATCAAATTCTTTTAAAAATTTGTCATTTATCTGTGGCACATGATTATTACCCGTCTGTTTCTTTACACCCACTCTTCCCTCCTCTGGCAGTTTGTCACCTAAAATTCAATGGACTCAAATGAGCCTTATAAATAACAGAAATAAAATCTCAGTTTCTGAAATGGACATTTAGTGTTTTGTGAGTAACCTTAAAGAAGGGGAGCAAATGATTGGAGAGAGTGGACTCCCCTCTTTTCATATCTAGTGTGTGGGTCCAGCTGCGATACATGAGATATTTAACTAGGGTAGTAAGAGATGGCCTCATGAATGGGATTTGAAAATGATGTTTCATTTTAAGGGAAAAATAGTTGGTCAACATTCGAAATGAAAGTGTTTTAAATGAATAAGATCAGAGAAGGTAACTAAAGTATCAGACTGCAAGCCGTCTGCCCACTAACATATGAATAATAAATGTTAGAGATTTTAAAAAGGGGGTTAGACCATTTGCTATGCTCACTTTGTACCTTCATTCTGTAACATGATCAGACATTTCTCAATGCCTGTGGACCAGGATCTTGCCCAAAGCACCACCCCCAATAGGGAACAGTGAAAGCAAACTTTTCAGTATTAGTATGCTGTCAATACATTTTGGAGCACCACTAACAATAAAACATTCTTTGATCCAAAATCCATAACATTTCTGTAGCAAGCCCTATATTCTTTCTTGCCCATCCAACTGCTTAGCCCCGTTAGAAATGTACTAGTCACATACATACTACACAACACTGCCTGAAATGACACAGCACATGTAGTTTCTAGGCGTGGACTGAATTTGCTTTCAATGTTATTATAGTGCTCAAATTAGTGAGCCTCAGCTATTCTTAAGAGTTTGCAGGTGATTAAATGTGTTTGTTGGCAGAGAATTTAATGTTAAGATTTTAAATATATACATGCGCACATGCGCGCGCACACACACACAAAAAGACTTTGATAAATATATTATCCCTTGTTTCACAAGGGATTTAAGACAGTTTACAGGAATTCATAAAATATAGCAAGGCAGACTAAGAAGTAGATGGGAAAGAAAAAAAGGAAACAAGGAGTAGAGACATAAATGGAATTAAGAATGAGACTAATACAAAAATATAAGCATAAGATCCCCTACACCTTTCATGAGGTGGAAACAAATCTAGCTCTCAACTTTCTAGTAGCTCATGCAAAAAGGGAGGTTGACCAGCCCATGGCACATATGTTTCATTTATTTGTTGACTCATTCACTCACTTGTTCAATCAACAAACATTCAGTGAGCACCTACTATGTGTCATTTTCTGTGAAACACAGACATGGTCTCTGCCCTGGTGGCATTTACAGACAAATGCAAGAAACAGACATTCATGAAGAAATATCTCCAATGAATATATAATTACAAATTGTGTTACGAGCTGTGCAGGAAAAGCACAAACACAAAACATCACATGTCCAGAACATAAAAACATAAAATAAAAATCTCTTAAGGAAAACACAATAATTCTTGACTCGTAACAGCAGCAAGGAATTTTTTTCAAATATGATACAGTGTTTGGAATGAAGTTTTCAATCATATCCTCGTCAGACACAAGGAGGGGTTGTCTTCAGTTGTTTTTTTATGGGATTCCTCCATGTGAACTCACATGGTCACAGGTCTCTCAGGTCCCTGAGGTTCTGAGGATATATGTCTTTTGTGAGATCTTTTGTGTCTTCTCTAATTACAATGATAACTTTAAATAATGAATAATAGAAATGTGTCTTGGGTCATCTTGATGGTCCCCTCCAAATCAATGCTGAGTCTAACCCTCTGTATCTTCCCTTGTGAGCCCAGGGTGGGCCTGCTGACTGGGTCACAGCATGGGTGAGGGAGGGGGATTGAAACAGGGTCATGTGGAGAGAGAGGTGGGTTCAAATAGGCACGGGTTTGCCAACCTCATAACAGCCCCTGGTGACCACTGCTGCTTTGGCAAAGAATACAGCTTTCCTGCCAGATCCACCTGCATATGGACTGAGTCCCAGCAATTTATTAGCAGCAGGTGTTGTAGTAAAAACTCAACGAAAAAGTTGCTCTTGCTGGTTTTAGCAGTAATTGGATTAGATCTGTATTTAAAGCAGAATTAGTAACCCTCCGATAACTACCTTATGTCCAAAGCAATGGCAGGTAATTTGGTGCAATGGCTAAGTGGAGCCAGACTGCCTGACTTCAGATCTACTTTTCTACTTAAGCAAGTTAGTCAACCTCTCTGTTTCTCAGTTTCCTCTTGTGATAATATGTGGTATTGATTTCACAGGTATATTGAAAGGATTAGAGGTATTACATGTGAAAGAATTGGAGCATATGGTAAGGTTCAATATATGTTAGAGATTATTACTATTCTTATTAGTATGAAATGCCACCTCATTTATGTAGGCACTCCTGGATGGTTTTGATAGTCGAACCTTAAACCAGACACATTTTTAATGTTAATATTGTTTTGAACAGCATGCTTTTTGCATTGTCTTCATTCAGATTGTTGAAGTCAAAATTCAGAAAATGAAACTGTGCAGTGACCAGACCCGAGGCGACATCTTTCTGTTGTTAAACCCAAAATGGTGTTTTAGTTCCAGTAAAACAGTATTATTAGTTGCAGTGAATTTATTTCATTAATTTGACATTTTAAAGTTTGATAGTTGTATTTGTTTGTTTTGGCAGTTTATCTATGTAAAAGCTATAAAGGACAAATGTTTAGAACTGGCCTTTATGAGTATAATATTTAAGTTACATTTTAATAGAAGTGACTTAGGTCAATCGTGGGCCCATGAGAAATTTTTTCTTTCAAAAGGGTTTTCTCTGCAGCGTATGCATTTTGAACTGTGTACAAGGACACACCCAAGATTCTTGGGATAGAATTATGAATCTCTAGAAAGAAACAGCCCCAGTAATTGATTCCATATACCTTGATTGACATAGTTTCAGCCTGAAAGAATTTTAAGGAAGTAATACCAAACACTGCCTCTGTCTTCAGCAAGATAAATGACACATGAAAGATGAGCCAATGTTATGAAATGAGGTAAAAAGAAAAGTCGGTTCTCTGTGGAGTACAATATTTAGCTGTATAGATGAAAACACATTTATTGACTATATTGTTAAGTCTATTTTAAAATTTTCTTTGTACCTACGTGACCTGTCAAAGATGACAAGAAATATGTTAGCCTCCCATTATAATCACGTTTTTGGTAGTTTTCCTTTTTACATATATGTATCATAGATATATACATATATATGTCATACACACACAGCTATATTTGAATCTGTGTCTCTAGGGCCTTGATTGCCCAGGACTGATGGGTTTCCTGGGATGAGGGATGTTCAATGCTAAAACCAGGACAGAGCCAAGCAAAGCAAGACCAAGAGAGATCCATTTTAGTTTTAGAGAACAGGGAGAGAACAATGGGCCCAGATTCTTTAAGGACTGTGGAAGATACGGTACAGATGGTGCCAACCAACATCAGCCATCCCATGATTAACAAGGGTCCCTCCTGGGAAGAAGCAAGGATGTTCTCGCAGATAAGTTCTAGGATATTCCTCAGGCTCACTGAACCAGGTCTGGATGGGTTGTGGTAGGTTGAGGTGGGCAGGGCGTGGGGATAGGCAGGGGAAGGGCTCTATGAACTCTAACAGCACCTTCCACCTTGAGTGTCTGGACCCCGAGTCTGGACATGTGCTGAGGGAACCCCCAGTGAAGTGGGGCTTTAACATAGCCAGCTTCAAGCCAGGTCAGTTCTGATCGCCCCAGCAGTTGCAGCTACAAATAAAGATGCATAAGTACATAAGTAAATGCCACGTGGCCCAGCGGTAAATATTTCTAATGTACTTGATGTGACACAGGACCTTACCCACAAGCAACCCATGCAGGACCTAGAAGCCAGGGAGTGTAGGATATGGTTGCCAGAAAACAAATTTCTGTGTTCCACATGGTATCTGGAATGATACCTAGGAAGTAGCTGGACTTATCAACACAAGCAGCAAATCCCTCTGACTTCTATGAGTGGCAGCTCTAAGGACCATTTGACATCTTCCACTGCATCCCCATACATATACACATAGCTGATTGAACCAGCCAGGGGACCTGTGAGGACATGAAATCTCAGTCTGGTGGCCATATTAGACCTAAAAGGGGAGAGGAACAGGGTGAGGAGACTAACCCCCTGCCCGCCCCACACAGACATGAGGGAAAACTTCCCCAGCCAATTTAGAGAAGAAGCCACTTGCTCCCCTGTGGTGGCCACAGTGATTCCATGAGGCCCCACTAGACTTTGGTCCCTACTTCACTGAAGTTGCACTCTATCCTGCCTGGACTAATTTGCTTGCATTTTGGTTTCACACAGCCACCTGCTCCTGGCTGGAACCCTGGATTACTCCAGAGGCTCCGCCTTCTTGTCAGACACTGAGCCTGACCTCCCTCCATCCATCCACAGTGATCCTTCGTAGGCAAACATCAAATCTCCTCATTCCTCTACCCTCAGGATAAAGCCCAAACTCCTCACCTACCTTTACTGCTCACATCACCTTTCTGTACACTCTCCCACTAGGTAGGCTGAACCACCGTCCTTCTGGACATTAACTTCCTGGACATACACCGCCCCTGCCTGCCCCCGCCCCCCGCCAGCTTCCACACACACCTTTCACAGCCTCTTTACTTCACCTTGTATATTCTCCCCTCACCTTTTTGTCCGGCAAGTTGGTTCTTTGAGAAAGCCAATGAAATAGACAACCTGCTAGGAAGCCTAATTAAGATTTTTAAAAATGTTATAATACTAGACATGATATGTGGAACAAAGGGGAGAAGAGATTTGAAATCATAAGAACAATTTGCATTATTGTACTCTTAACGTGTGAAAATCTTGGTGAAATGGACAATTTTTGCAGAAAACATGAACTACCAATATTTATTCCAGAAATCAAGTGTCAAGTTCCTGGGTGGGAAGAACTGATGTTGCAAAAATGTCGACTCCTCACAGACTCTGCCGTGCGGATGGCAGCCTCCCTGATAACTGGTCCTGGTGCAGATCTGATCCTGTTTTTATGTTCCTTTGGTCATTTCCTGTGGAACATGGAGAGGGGTAGTTAAATGCTTGTGCTGAATTCTGAGTCAGTTTATTGAGGGGAAAGTCAATACATGTGTATTTGAATGTCATTTGTAAATTGTTTTTCTTCAAGAACAAATTAAGTTATTAAACTTTGAAGTGCATGGGGCCTTACTGCAGACAGAATTTCATTTAACAATGGACACGATTTTCCACCCATATTATTTTACTGAGTATGAATTTCATCGTGTTTGCTTTCTTTGCTCAGCATGGAGCCCATATAAGAATCTCTTGACTTTTGCTTTTAAAAATCTGGGCTGAAAAGCCACCAGAAAAGTGAGGGCGGCTTCCGTTCTTTCCTCCTTTACTTGTGTCAGATGGCAGAGCATCCACACTGATTATCTCAGCATTCCTGTATTTAGAATTTATTCTCCTTCCCTCTTAGCACCATATTTCTCTTAGAGCCTTCCAACACCCTCATTTGTGTCCTAAATTAGCTACATCTGTTACCATAGTTATGCAGTATCCAGCTTAACCCATTCCATGCTGTTCCAACAGTGCTGTGAGATGTTCTTTCTCATATTTCATAAAATATTCCATTATTTTTATTTATTCTTCTCCTGTCCCCAGTCTTTATTATTTTAAAGGCAATACATGTGCATAGTTATTAAATCAAATAGTACTGAAGGGCTGCTAACAAAAGGCAACGTTCCTGCCCCACCCTAAATCCTCCATCCACAGAAAAACCACTTTTAGCCGTGTTTTCTACTCTGCTATAGTTCTCTCTGTATCTCAAAATAACATGCAGAAGCTACTGCTGTTTTGAATTTATCAACTTCAATCATCATCTAGTGACTTTCTTCCATGAAAGTCAAGGATGCAGCTCATTTACACCTCATGTCTCCTCACCACCTTCCATCCCCGCTACTCCAGACAATGCATTTATTAAAACCAGATATTTCATTCCATGGACTGTTGATTGGGTCATTTAACTCTCAGCTCTGTAAGATAAAGGTATTACCACCACCTCTCCTTTACTGCTTCTTCCTTCCCTCTAGCTGAACACTTGCGTTTGCATTATCAAAACTGATACAATATTCATTCTGTTCCCTAGCCATAGTTTTCCATGATTTGTCTATAAGGTAATTCTAAAAGCTGAAAACTCTTCAAGTGTTCATTATCTGACGGGGTTGATATTGTTTATTGCACAATAAGTAACACCCTAGGATTTCATATCTTTCTTAGGCGCTCCACTCTCTCATCCCTCGGGTCCCTAGTGAAAAATGCTCCCAGGGGGAAGTTCAGATAGATTCTGTTTCGCCGGGGGCGCCAGCACCACCACAGCTGTTCTTGTTCACCTTCACAGTGCGTGCAGCTTCTCCAAGAAGACCCACCCAGTGATCAAGCTGATAAGTTCAGAACCAGCAGTACATGCATGCTATTTTGAGATACAGATACAGAGGTAATGACAGCTGAGTGTTTGGCTATGGATCACTGTGGAGGTAGGAGAGGGAGAGGGAAAGGTCTACTGCTCCACAGACAGACCTGCAATTTGTGCCCCTATGTTCAGTCTCTTTACTTCCTGTCCTCCATCTAACCTCCGCTCTCAGAGGCTGGGACATCTTTCAGGCTCTGCCGGAGAGATCATCTGCCTCCTTGGCCCCAACATCCTCTGCCTGAAATCTAGGCTGAGGCTTCAAACAGCCACCAGCTCCTCATCTGCTTTTTTGTCCCCCAGAAACTTGTAATCTCTCCTCTGGTAATGAACTACTTTAATTTGTTATTGTGGGATTATATATTTGTATTCCCTTATGATCAATTTCATGGGGGACTAAGGAGAGATCAAACATAGGGATAGGTGGGTTAGGCCTGCCATTTTGAATTAGAAGCCAAGGACATTAATTTTCAGTCGAGCCCTGCAAGTAATGGCAAGACAGACTACTGGCATGGCTGTGATTTAAATTCAAACCCTTATGAAGTTAGCTTTTCTTTGTTCTGAAAATGCCTTCAACTCGATGCAGTAACTATCAACTCCAGTCCAACATCTTCTCCCAGCTACAGGAATCCGGAAACATTGAAACATTCTCCCTGCCACCCCCTCAAAGATGATGCGCTTGTAGTTTACATGCGAGGCTGACAAGTACTGTTGTTTTTCTTCAGAGACTCTGGAGAAGTGAAAGTGGCAAGTGAGACAGAAGAGTTTGGCTAATAGTCTAAAAGAGATGGGGATACAAATGAGGATTAAAGGAAGATGAAAACTGCTCCTAGGGCCCTGGGGCACAGTACTGCCCAAGTGGTACAGAAGATCATTGGTCAGAGTTGCCTATACTCGATTTAGACGTAGGAAGTAAGGACCTAAAAGAAAAAGTGAGTAAACTAACAGAGTGTATCCGCCCAGGGGAGGCGCTGCTGGCTTTCCTCACCTGGACGACGAGGAGGGATCTGAGGGTGCCCCAGGCTCTTTGTTCAGAAAGTAAATCTGCACAAGAAATTTCATTTGCCTCAACGTTTCCATCTAATTTCAAGATTATTGCTTCATTTTTCAGCCTTAGCAATCATCACCAAGACTGAAAAGTTTTGGTGTCCTGCTGTATATATCTTAATTCTGTTAAAGCCACAGGCTGTAAAACTGTTGTCAGCTTTAAAGTCTGTAACTGTTATTTTTAGTTCTGAACTGGAGGTATATCAAGATTAAGGATGTAAAAGGATTTTTTAAATCTCCTCCTACAAGTCTATTATGTTTATGGGTGAAATGGTATAATACCTAGATTTTGTCTCAAAACCACCTTTTTTTATTGGGAGATAAGTAGGGTTAGAGGTGAATTAAGATAAGGCCATCTGTTGATAATAATTATTGAGATTGGGTATTATCTGTCATCTAAACTGGCACTTTTTAGAGTGAAAGGAGGTGCAGTTAACAATTATATTGGGACAAGAGGCATAACCTGGACTCTCTTGGGCAAACTGCAGCCTATTCTGAAGCTAGGTGATGGGTACTTGGGGTACATTATAGTGCAATCTCTCATTTTGTATACTTTCAAATGATCCCATAATTAAAAAATGCCTTCTGTTTTATTCTGCTTATTGTTTTATTAAAATTGGAGCTTTTCATCTTAACCATGATGTTAAACATTAGTCAACTTCAAACCCCAATGAAAATAGCTAGGGGATATTATCAAAGGATAAATCTATTTGGTTGATTTATAATAATGGGACAAATAGTTGCTGCAACTGGGACACCCATGATCAATGCTTAATTAAGCCGACAATGTTTTAAAGCAGATCTATAGCTGTAGTTACTCAAAGAAACCTTGTTTTTATTATTGTGAATTAGGATCATCAGGATTTTACAAGTCAGCTGGGAAATGAGAAGCAGGCCAGGAGAGCAGGGCTTCTGTTTGCACAGCAAGTCCTCGGTGCTGATCCGAAACTAGCTTGGTGTCTCTCCTGTTTGAAGTTCCCCATTGCCTTTCACCTGCTAAAATGCTCAGTCAGTTAATCAGGTTTTGAGGAGAAGGTCTCCATTCCCATGCTGTCATTCCCATTGTCTGTCATCGCACAGTTTAGTGACGTTTTTCACTGCTGTACTGGGGCGGTGGTGTGGGTGGGGCTCTTAGACAAGGCAGACTTTCAGGATGTCAGTCATTTTGCTTCTGCCAATCAGAGGGCTCAGGAGGCTGCGGATTTGGAGTCTGATCCTTCGTACCCTGTTCAAGATCCTTTGTGCCCTATTCAAGGAGCAATGACCTCCCAGCTCCCAGATGGATGGTTGGAAATGGGTGACCGCCTAGCTCCCAGATGACAACTTGAGAGGAGCCTGGGATCACCAGGCAAGGTACTGTATCATACGCAGGGTCTTTCAAGGCTAAAATGCTACTGTAGGATCAGAAACCAGGTTTTAAAAAGTGATTTATTCTTATGCTGTTTGTGTTGCTGGTATTTACTATTTTGTTCCCCCAGTATTATATAGAAGGTCATTTTTTTTTTTTTTCTTGAACAGCCTTGTATAAAAACTATGCAGTGACTATAGTTGGAGCCTGGGTCCTCTGCACAGAGACTCTGGTGTGGGTCTAGAAGGTCATTTTAAAATTTATTTATTTGTGTTTTTTTAAGTCAAGCTTGAGATACAATATACATACAGAAAAATTCACCTTTCTTTGATGTACAGTTCTATGAATTTTGACAAATATATACAGTTGTGTAACCTCCATCACAATCAAGACAGAAGAGAGTTCCCCTCATGCCCTTTTGTAATGAATCTCCTCCGTCCACCCACAAGCCCTGAAAACTATCCTTCTCTTTTGGGTTTTGCTTTTTCTAGAATGTCATATGAATGGGATCATACAATGTAGTCTTCTGTATCTGACTTCTTTTACTTTGCGTAGTAGTTTTAGGATTCGTCCATGTTGTTATAATACTAATACTTTTGATGGCTGAATAATATTTCTTTGGATGGTTGTACCACAAGTTATTTAGCCATTCAACTATTAAAGGACATTTAGGTTAATTCCAGCTTTGACGACTATGAATAAAGGCACTATGTATATTGGCATGCAGGTTTTTGTGTAAACACAAGATTACAACTCTCTGCCCTGTGTTTGCTTGATTTTATAAGAAACTGAAAAATGGTTTCCAAAGTGACTGTACATACTATTTTGCATTCCCACCAGCCATGGGTGAGAGTTGTAATTGCTCTGCACTAGGTATTACTTTTTTTTTTTTTAAGTATTATGATAGATGTGGAGTATTATCTCATTGTGGTTTTAATTTGCATTTCCCCAGTGATCAATGACACTGAGCATCTTTTCATGTGCTTGAATGTCACAGTACCTCTTCTTTAGTTGTTTCTTGTCTTTTAAATGTCAGCAAGTCTCTGCCATTCTAAGGCAAACAGGGGAACCATGTTTTCTTAGTCTCAAAGGGGCAGCAAAAGCATAATAGAAGGTGGGGAGGGCGAGCAGAAGCAGGGGATGGAGGAGAGCTGCTCCAGAGGAAGGTGATGGCAGGTGGGGTAGAGTCACAAACACTAGCGTGTCTGATCCTTCCCTCCTGCACAGGCTGCTTCTGGAGTTGTTCTCTGGAGAAGTCTGTGGTTTGTGTTATGAGAGGCTGCTCCTTAGGGATGGAGGGAGGGAGGAAGGGAGGGAGGAAGACAGGAAGACAGCTGTAATATTGATTGTATTATTTTTTACTTGCTTACTCCAAGTTCTGGTCTTCATACTTTTAGTTCAGTTATCTCTTTCAAGTAGATAAATCGGCCCAGATAGAAATCCTACTGTTCATTTTTGGGGAGGGGGCAAAAAGGAGCTTACATAAAAGATGTTTAAGGAAATGTATATTTAAATTTGATTGATATAGGGACTCAAGGAGATATTTGCACACCTGTGTTAACAGCAGCACTATTCACAATAGTTAAAACATGGAAGCAACTCAAGTGTATTATGTACATACAGTGGAACATTATTCAGGGTTAAAAAGAAAGGAAGTTCTGACGGACTACAGACTAAATGAACCTTGAGGACATGCACTAAGTGAAATAAACCAGTCACAGAAAGACAAATACTGTATGATTCTACTTACATGAGGTACTTAGAGTAGTCAAATTCATAGAGATACAAAGTAGAGTGCTGGTGGCCAGGGACTGAGGTGGGGTGCACATGAAGCTATTGTTTAATGTGTCTAGAGTTTCAGTTTTACAAAATGAAGAGTTATGGAGATGGTTGCACAGCATTATGAATATATTTAATATCACTGAACTGTACACACCAAATAGGATTCAGATGACATTATGTGTATTTTACAGCAATAAAAAATTTCTTAAGTGTGATTGAGGTATTATAGCAATGATGAGTAGTTTATCACAGTGGTAGGTAAATTTGTAAGGTTTGACTATGCATTTCAGTGAATCAGTAAGTCAACAAGTGCTTACTGAACACCCCCTATGAGCACCTACTGTTCCAGGTGTTGGGGATGCTGTGGTGAACCAGGAGGTTACACTCTCGTAAGGAGAGAAATATGCTAAACATGCAAACACTCAAACAGTGCCAGGCACTAACACTTGTGCAGAAGGTAAATTCAGGTAATAAGAGAAAGGGTGACCAGAGGAGGCTGCTTTTGCCAGTGGCCAGGGAATTCTTCTCTGGGAAAGTGACATATAGGTGACACAGGAGGGTTAGTGGGACTGAGTCAGAAGATGAGGTGGTGCTGGCTGGTTTTAGGCGTTTTATTACACTACGTGAGACAACATCAGTGGCTGAGAGTGGGGGTGAGGAAGGTGTGGGAAAGATTTGAGGAGAGATGAGAAGGTGGGAACCTATCCTCTTGAAGAGTTTACACCAAGAAAGAACAGGTTGCCTAGTAATGGTAAGAAATCATTTGAAAGGTGTGCAGGGAATTTTCAGCTGAGTCCTTTCTGCGCAGTTGTGTGCAGGGGTCAGTGGCTCAGAGGCACACCTGGAGCAAGGTCATGCCGCACTTAACCAAAGGGGAGGCTCTGTGATGCAAAAACAGTGGAGGGGAGCGGGACAAAGGAGTCAAAGGCGTTTGCAAGGGAATGGTTACCCAGCGGGACTAGTTATTTTAAGCTAGGTAAGGAGGGATATTTGGGGGCAGGTGGTGAAAAAGCGAACAGAAAGTTCCAGAGGCATTGGCAATTTTCTAGAAGGGGTGTAGGTGGGCTGGAAGGGGATGGTCAAAGAGTAGGAGGTGAAATCCAGATGCTGGAGGCAGTGATCTTATTGGTGACATCAAGGTCTAGAGTATACGACCATGAGACTGGATGGCTGAGGGTGGGCTGAATGGGGGAGAGGATGGTGTTAGGAGGCCAGGAAATGGGAGGCTGGGTGTCAGGTGGATTCCTGTGTGGGTGTGTATTTGAAGTCATCAGGAATGAGAAAGGTAGTGATGGGGGAAGATGGTGGAGTCATCAGTGCATGAGGGGAGTGACTGGGAGAGTGGCAGAGGACGGCCACAAGGGGAGAGGGATGATGGGAAGTCTCGTCTATCTTGCAAAATGTGTGCTCCCAAGACAATGAGGTTTTGGAAGCAGTGGAAATAGATGGAGGTGGGAGGAGGGCACAAGGGGGCTGTCTACAGTGTACTCAGGCCCCGAGTATGTGGAATGTGTGTTATGAGAGAACAGAGAGCTCAGGGGAGAGCCAGGCTTCAGATATTTGACATTTGGATCACAGAAATGGGCTTTAAGTAGCTGGATTAGGGAATGCTACGAAGAATTATGTGATTATTCGATAACATTGGTTTCCAAGCTGGAAGGAAGGTAACCAAGGAAGCATTATTGACTGTGGGCTTGTTCAAAACTCACTTAAAGGCAATTAACAGTATGTGGTGTTGTGGTGTTCTTTACCAAGGTAGTAGTCTCATGAGAGACCCCCTAGCAGTTCTTGTGAATTGTCAGAAGAGAAGGAGAAACTTCCTCTCTTGAGACATCTTGTGTTTCCATGTTGTTAAAAGTTCTGCAACACCCCCAGCCATAAATCTCATGGAGGAGGTGAAGGGCTTCTGCCACCATCTTGCTGTGGCTCTGCGATGACCCTTTGGTCTAGCCTTGCTCTGCTGATGATGGCCTTTAACATCATAACTGCTTATAGGAATACTGAGGATTGATGGAGAAGATGCATTTTCTCATAATCTATAGTTCATGCATTAGAACAGGACATTTTTGGAGAACTGAAGCTTGTGATGGGAAAGTGTGGGGTTTCTCAAATGCATGTCCAAAAAAATCTCAAAAAAGCACCTTGTACTACCCAGCAATCCTGAGGCGTTTACTTTCCATTCTCCAAAATAACTAATTCAGTTCTTCTTTCTTTAAGTCTTCTCTCCCCACCCCCACCCACCTTGCTGCATGCCTTGGACTTCGCTGAGGAACAGAAGCAAGGAGCTGAGTGGCCCTTCTTCTATCAGGGCCTGTCCTTTGGGCTCCAGGCCCCCTTCCTTCTCTTCTTCTCAAAGCAGCACTCCAGCAATCGGTCTTTCTCGTTTTTCCATTGCCTGCCCCCTTCTTTGTTTTTCTCTTTACTTTGTCTCTTTCTCTGTCTTCCTTTCTTCCTTTCTCCACCCCCTCTCCCTCAACTGCAACATTCCCGTTGACATTCAGACATGTTCCAGTGTCTGCTACCTGAGCAGCTCAGACACGACCCCATTTCTCTCGTTATGCTCTCAGCAAAACTTGCAAGAGCTGCCTTTGCTCACTGTCTCACTTCCTCTTCCCCACTGTCTATACTTGGTCTTCTCTTCTCTCTGTGCTATTGAGGCTACTCTTGCCGAGGCCACTGATGACCTCATGTTGCCAAGTCATGGCCCCGTCTCTGTTCTTATCTTACTTAACCCATCAGCAGCATTTTACACAGTGGACCACTTCTTGAAACATTCTATTACCTGGCTTCTGGGACCCTTCACTACCCTTGTTTTTCCTTTGCTTCACTGGATGTTCCTCCTCTTCCTCTGTGGGGTTCCCTTGTCCTGTACCAGACCTCTAAGTGTGGGACACCCCACGACTCTGGCCCGGGTCCCCCAGTGTTCTTTACCCACTCTCTCTAGGAGAGCTCATCCAGGCCTTAGCTTTAACTTCATTTATATGCTGAGGAGTATAAAGTCCTTCTCTCCCCAGAACTCTAGCTTAGTTCTTCTCAAACTTTAACATGCATACAGATCATGTGGGGACCTTGTTAAAATGCAGATTCTGATTCCATTGGTCTGGGGTGGGGTCTAAGGTTCTACATTTCCAACAAGCTCCTAGGCGATGCTGCTGATGCTGCTGGTCTTGGGATCTTCCTCTGAGTGGTGTGGAGTGGTGGGGCTGGAGACTTGTATACCCAGCTGTCTCCTTGACATTTCCACATGGATGTCTCACAAGCATCTCAGACCACACCTAACATGACCCTATTAGATTCCTTGACTTTTTTTTTTTCCTTTGCTCACACCAAAAATCTTGGAATTGTCCTTAGTTTGTCTCTTTCCTTTTCTTTCCCATCCAATCCATCAGCAAATTCCGTTGGCTCAGTTCGCTCAAATATATCCCAAGTCTTTCTACTTGGCTCCATAATGATCACAGTACCTGACATTTACTGAGTACTTCCTACATGTCAGACTGTTAACAATTGCTGTAGATCGAATGCTTGTATCCCCCAAAAGCCTGTCCCCATTCTGACAGTGTTTGGAACTAGTGTCCATCTCAGAAACCCGAGAGAGCTCCCTTGCCTCTTCCCCACGTGAGGACACAGAGTTCGGCTGCCTGCAAAGCAGGCCCTTGCCAGGCACCAAAGCTGTCAGCTCCTTGATCTTGGATATTCAGCTGCCAGAACTGTGGGGAATGAATTTCTGTTGCTTATAAGCCAGGAATGGTATTTTGTTATAGAAACCTGAGCTGATTTAGACAATAATATACATTTGTATATTTATGTATTTAAAGTCTAAATATTATAACAACCCTATAAGACAGATGATGTTAATTTTTGGATTAGAAAAGTGGGCACATAATAGGCAATAAATAAATCTTTGTGGATTGAATAAACAAACTTATAGCTTTAACCCTACATAGTTTATATCTTTAAAAAATCCAATTCATTTTTTTGGTTTATTTTTCTCCTCTGTTTTAAATATAATAGTCAATCGTGCTATTGATATACATAGAGAATTAGTGAGACAGCATCCTATTTTAAGGTTTCTGTGTCCTTGCTCAGCACAAATTACTTGCAAATGTCCACAGGGTGTGCATGTTACAGAATTTATAGTCTCTTTGGCTTCCTCAAAGCACCTTTGACAAGAGTGATAAGTATTTAAAACATTAAAATTATTTATGTCTGACACAATATTATGATGTACCTCATAAACACATTGTGTCTAGCGTGTCCTTGTAAAAAGCAGGGATACTTTTATTTCTCATTACATCACTTCATTTTCTGTAACCTGTAGAATATATTGAGATAATGACATTTAAGCTCCAAGATGTATTCCTTTCCTCGGCTTTCCTTGTGTATGTCAGTTTTAAGAGTACTGGGCTCTGTGCTGGACATGTTGGACATCACACTAGTAAAGTATCATGAAGAGTGGCTGGGGTTCAGGAAGAAGCCACCTCCATGAGCAGGTAGACGGATGCTAGTTCATAAGAAGACGTCTGAAGGAAGTTGCATTGTTTAGGTTGGAGAAGAGCAGATTAAGCCACTAGTTTCCTATGTTATTCATTTTAAAGGAAATGCTTAGTAACCTTGTTTATAAAATAAAGACATCTTTTGTAATGTGAATGGTTGACTTAGCTTTATAAGTGTGAGTTTCTCTTAAGAGTGGGAAGGGGAGATGCACATTCATTGTTGTCCTTCCGATTTCCATACCGCCTTCTCTTTAGAATCAGTCATCTCTTCTAGAACTTTCAGTATGCCAAGGCAAACATTACACTAGACACAACACTGCGTTCCTTTCTCTAGTTCAGTTCAAAGAAATATCCTAGGAGGTGAAAGTTATATATATATGAGCTCACAAAGGCTCAAAAGGAGCCCTACACATTAGCAAGGGCCTTTCTGTCTTTATGTTTCTGAGTAACATGTCAGATGTCACATATGGGAAACATTCCCACTGGAATCTCAGCAGGTCAAAGAGAAAGAGACCATAGAGATCTTCCAGTCCAGCCTCTGAGTTGCCGACATCAGACAGATGAAGCTCAGAGAAGACAAAGCTCTGACCCAAGGCAAGGCAGGCGCATAATTACTGGCAAACACAGTTTCTGAAAAGTTGCTCTTCAGGGCATTTCTTTATAAATGTCAACTTCTTCATTTTTTAATGTCAGAGTTTTCAAGATGTCATTTGATTTCAAGAAAAAGAGACAGGAGGACTATATGTTCCTTACAAGAATCTAAACTATGATGGGAGAGACGCGTGGGGCTGAGGCAGGCCCTCCAGATGGTCAGGCCTCCGTGCTGACCCTTAATTTTCATCCCTGGATACAGGGGGACAGTTACAATGGAAACTTTGTTATAATTTTACAAAGTATAGTAGTTTCCTAGGGCTGCCTTCACAAAATACTACAAATGGAAATTTATTCTCTTAAATTTATGGAAATAAAAATTGATTCTTTCACAGTTCTGGAGGCTAGATGTCTGAAGTCAAGCGTCAGCAGGGCCATGCTTGCTCCAGAGGCTCTGGGAAAGGATACTTCTTGCCCCTTCCTGCCTTACAGTGGTTACCAGCCATTTTTGATGCTTTTTGGCTGGCAGCTGCCCCATTCCAGCCTCTGCCTCCATTGCCACATGGCCTTCTCCCCCATGTCTGTGTGTCCTATGTGCCTCTCTGTGTCCAAATCTCTTTCTTCTTGCAAAGTTATAACGCAAAGTTTGCAAAGTATGCAAAGTTACAATGATTTTATGTTTCAACTTTTGCCAAGAATTTATGCTTGCACATACTAGAGAGGCATGTTGTTTCCTGGGTCCAGGAGGAGGGGGGAGAGAAAATGAGAGAGAAGTGTTTCTCAAAGTATATCCGGTGTGACATTCTTGGATATAACATCAAAGTATATGATGTGACATTTCTTGAGATTAGTGTTCTGAGATAAGACCACTTATCTCAAGAAATAAAAGTTTCTATGGTCAAGAGAATTTGAGAGGCATTGTATCTAACCTCTCGAAGCATCATCAAGCATCTAGGATATAGAAGGTTGGGAATGGTCCTGTAACAAGCACCTGTGTTTATCCTACCAATTCCCAAGTTTATTGGACGGGGAACTCTTGCTTTGCTAACACTCTATATTGATTAAGGATTGCCTCCAGCTTCTTGAAACAGAAACCTAGACACAGTAGTGTAGTCCAATAAGAGTTTATTTCCCTCGCCTTGAAAGTCCAGGGGTCGGCAGTTTGGGGTTGGCACAGCAGCTCACGATGGCACCAACATGCCAGGCTCCTTCTGTCTCCCTGCTCTACCGTGCTTAGCAGGTCGTGTGCTTTCTCTTGAAAGGCCTGCTACTTCATTTCCAATCTCCCAACTACCTTCCGGAAAGAAAGAGGGAGGAGGATGTGGTGAGAGAAAAGGGATAGCATTGCTATCAGGAAATTAGACTTTCTCAGTAATTAAAAAAAGATTTCTGCTTACATATTACTGACCAGGGCTCTGTCACATGGTTTTTCCTCACTTCAGGGGAGGCTGAGAAATGCAGGGTTGCTTTGTTGTTGTTGTTGTTGTTGTTGTTGGGCACATGGTACCTTGGACAAAATTGCAGTCCTGTTTGGAAGAAGGGAAGGTGAATATTACCTAGGTTGTTGGCAGTGACTGCCACACACATAATTTCCCAAAGCATTAGTGACAAGGAAATCACCCTCATTAAAAATGTGCCCCCGTTGTCCTTCACAAGAGTGCTTTCTATAGAATTGCAGATTTTTAGGATCAACCTCCAAGTTTAAGCCTGCCAAACACTTTAGCTCAGTACAACTCAAGCAGTTTGAGTGTCCGTGCTTGCATGGCACCATGCTACACTAAGTGCCTTTTAAAATTATTTAACGGCCAACTGTAATTGCACAACAATAAAAAAAGGAAAAAAAAATTTAATGGCTTAATGTGTGTTTGCACTCCTAAGCTAATTTCATTTTCTTTAATGTGCTCTAATGGAATTTGGAGCTTCCCTCTCTACAACACCAATTCCTTAAATATAGAGTTGCTGTGTTTAAAGTGATGCACTCAATGCATTATAGAAGCACCCCTATTTCTTCTGGCCAACATTTAAAGTAATAAAAAGGCAGAGGCTCCTTTCTTCTCAGAGGCAATGGAGGCTACCTGTGGCTCAGGAGACCTCAGTGGTGGCGGCGGCAGGGGGTGGTCTTCGATGCTCACTGCTGGGGTCACACATCTAATCAGCAGGGGCGCCGAGACACGTGCCTCCATTCCCAAGTAGGCCCTGCAGTGAGGCTTCCTTCTAGTTTTCGGTCTCCCTCTTTTACTTTGGCTGGTCAGGGAGGCTAGATTTCAGAAAAGGTTTCCTCTTGATCTCTGCTTGAGTAGGTGACATTTCTAATCTTACTGCTGGAGATGGCTGAGGAAGGGGAGAGGGCCCACGTGATAAGGCCATGAGGTCATCAAACCTGAGGCCTGAGAACAGGAATGTTCTTCACAATTGAGGGTCTAGTGGCCTGGGTGGCAAGGGGGCGGCGGGAACAATGGTGGGGGGGACTGTGCCATTATCCATTCTCGGCTATGAATATAGGCTCTTTCCTCAGTTCCAGGTGGAAGTCACCCATCTAGGATGTCAAAACACATTTTTCCTATGGGCAAAAAATGTCAAGATTTTTTTTAAACCATCAAAATTTTATGCATTATTTTATGCATTATAAGTTTCTGAGGAAGCATAGGTCGCAACTGGCTTCACAGCCAAAGGCAGCATCTAAAAGGAGCAAACGTCCTTGTACGTTTTGATAGTTGACCTTCTCTACAAAGCAAAATTGAATTTTAAATTGTAATCAGTGCAAAGGAAATGACCTGTTTATCACTGAGTGACATTTCAGAAAGGCTAGCATGAAAATTGTAAGTGGTTCCCAACCCACTGATCCACAAAGAAACACTGCCCCTGGAATATGAAATGTGTGTGGAAAGTATAAGGAAAAGGATAATGTAACAAAAGACAAGGTGGTCTCTCTTGCCCGGGTGACTGTGCTGTGGCAGGATGGGAGAGCACATGGCCTGATGGGGCAGCTTGTGCCGGAGGGCTGTGGATTGTAACCTCCAGCATCTGCCTCCTTGTCTGAATCCTTTGTTGGACTCTTAGGTCCTAGAGTGCGGGGACCACTTGCTAAATCTTTGCTGTCTCTAAGCACATAGCCCAGTGCCCCATTCTGTCTTTAAATGCTATGAGATGAGTAAAGACATCGGGAAAACAATGATGCCCAAGTAAATCCATCCTAAAACATTTATCTCATCAAAAACGTCTGGCTCAAATGCTAATTCCGTAGACCCAGGATGTGTTCAGCGGTATGAAGCCCAGCCTGGGGACAGTTGCTGTCTTGCAGGTGATGGTGAATGAGACCTGGAACTCTGGGATTATAGGGAAATCCCAAAGGCCAGGGGGGGCTCAATGAATATCCTGGGGCTACAGCTAATAAGCTGCCAAACAAGTACTTGACCCCGGTATTTTGACTCCCAAGCTAGGGATTTCCCAGCTCATACCAGTCAGGGAGAGGGCAGAGCCAGAATGCCTGAATTAGAACCCTGATAGTCCCCACTTACTAGCAACACGCTGATGGTGTCATCTCTTTGTTGCTCTCGCTCAGTTTCTTCATCTTGGTGGCGCCTGCCTCTTTTAAGGTTAGGGTGAGGATGAAAGGGATGAGTTGCACGGAGTGCCTGCCTGGCCCCAGCACTTCTCCCCTAAGTGTTAGCAGCTGCCAACTCTATTACTACGATTTTCATATTTGCATCTTCTTTAGGGCCCCAGAATGAGAAGGAAGCTGAGCAGTGTGCGAGGTGCTGAAATTGCCAAGACTCACCAGACAGACCTACCATGATGAATAATTCCACTACCGCTGATGAGTGCCCTCAGGGCTCAGAGGACAGGCCTATTAATTCAGCTCGAGAGATCATAGGAAACGTCACAAAGGGCGTGACACTTGACCAGGGCTTAACAAAGCAACTTGGAATACTCCTGCTTGATTTGATTCCTTCTTGGAAGAATCCTTTAAAGCACAAAAGCTTTAAAAAAAAAAATTATCAGGGTGCTACTTTATAAGTGACCATCACAGTTGCAGGCTTACTGGCTCCTTATTATTTGATTTCTGCCAAGGAGATAGTTATTATTTACAACTTTTCCCTACCATTTACATAAACTGTAGGTTTTTAAAAATTTTGTTTCATGGTGAATTTAGATTTAAGTAGTCCTTATTTTAGCAGTAATCTACATGGAGAGATATTTTTATAATATATACAATCAGTCTTTTTCTCTATCAGCTGCAGGGGCTGGACTCAATTTATCTCCTCTCTGCAGGGTCTTTTGTTGTCCTTGGATACTCACCTCACATATGTCCCTGAGAATATGCAACTGATTAATCATAAAAATCATGACATTCCTTGGAGTAATTGGACGTTGTAGGAGAGCATCTGCTGTGTGTTCTCAAGAGGGGGAGCAGGCAATCTTCCAGTCAGCACAGGCAGCTGCTCTCCCTGGGGGGATGTGTTCTGAGGCCATAGTCTGCCTGCGGAAGCGGATCTGGCCCCTCCGCACAGGGCACTTCCCTGCTTCATGCTGGGACATTAGAATTCCGTGTTAACCTCGGAGGTGTGGCCTGTGCCCCAAGAGAAGACCAGCCCCCGTTGGTCTAGGCACCATTTCCGCACACCTAAAGCTTCCCCACAGTGTAAACTTGCTCCGTCTCTGGTTCTGTATTTTGAGCCATTGTCTGGAAGAGGGGTGTGGGCGTAAGGAACACAACAAAACCTGCACCTATAGCAAGGACTGGGTTAAATAATTCACCTTGAAATCTTAGGTTTAGTTCCATTAACTGACCCAGAGCTTGAAAGAAGACCAAAGGGCACTTTCAAGTCACCACCAAGTTCTATTTCATTTTTTTGTCTCCTCAACAGCCTCAAACCCATGCACTGCCTCCATCTCCCTCATGCCTTGAGTTCCAGCCCCATCGCCCCCATCTGGATATCTGAATTGGCCTCTAACTGGTATCCCCACACCCACTTGTGCCCCACCCCCTTGCTCTGTTGCTCAAGCTGCAGCCAATGTGGGCTTTCAAGATGCAAACTGGACCTAACTATCCTCCTTTTAAAAATGATAATTGTTTCCTGTTACTCTTAGAAAAGAAGCAAGAATCCTCCCTGCTTGACTCTTACAGCACTTGCTTCCTTGCCCACTCGGCTTCAGCCACACTGGGCCTCTTTCTGCTCCTTACACCCACCAAGTGCTCTCCAGCCCCAAGGCCCTTTCACTAGGTGTGCATATATATGAATGTGTGTATGCATATATTTGCATTCATTATATACATATGTAATATACATCTAACACACACATATGTAAGTTTTTATGAACCATTTGAGGGCAGACATAATGCTGCCCAATTACTCCTAAGTACTTCAGTGTGTGTTTCCTAAAAACAAAGAAGTTCCGTTACATGACCAGATACAATGATCATGACCAGGCAATTAAATTTGGTAAAATCCAATTACCTAATCTATTTTATTGAAATTTTGCCAGTTGTTCCACTAACAGTCTGTAAAGCAAAACAAAACATTTTTTTTCCTGCTCCAGTTCGCTTTATCCAGGATCATGTCTCTTTAGATTCCTTCAGCCTGAAACAGCTAATGTTCAGCCTTCCTTTATCTTTCATAAGCTTGACATTTTTTAAGGGTCTAGGCCAGTTATTTTGCTGCATGTTCTTCAGTTTGGATTTGTCAGATATGTTCTCGTGATTAAGGTCAGATTATGCCTTCTTGGCAGGAATACCAGAGAGGTGATGCCCTGTTCTTCCCCATGCATCCTCTGAGGTGGCGCATGTGGATTTGGCTTGGTTAAGGTGGTGTCTGTGAAGTCATTGTTTATCTCCTGTAATTACTAAGTGTCTTGTGGGGATACACTCTGAGACTGTTTAAACATCCTATTTCTCATCCTAGTTTCGCCCAATAGTTTTAACATCTAGTGATGTTTCTTGCTTGAAATAATTATTGCCATGTCTGTTGCCAAATGGTAAATACATCAATCTCTTTTTTATGCATTTGTTTAGAGTCTATTTTTCTATCTCTCCCAATATTTGTTATTGTAATAAAATACACATAGCATACCATCTTAACTATTTTTGAGTGTACAGTGTAGTGGTTGCCCTCTTTTAATTCTCTTCATTGCTCTTATGACTCTGAGTTTTAAAAAGTATGTTATTTATTATCCATCTAGGATATAAACCCCATGAAAACAGGACCCCTACCTATCCTGTTCACTGCTCTATTTCCTCTGGTGCCTAGAGCAATGTCTGACACATAGAAGACTCTTATGTTAGTAAATGTTGATTAGTGAACAGGTGAGTAAATGGCTGAGTGGGTGAATACGACCCGGCACTGCTTCGCTCGTACATGTTACCCCCCAGCCTCTCTAGGCCGCCCGGCTCCGCTCTGGCCACACTGGCCTTCCTGCGGTTCCCCATGCTCGCCAGGCTCTGATGCTCCCCTGGGCCTTTGTACGTGCCAGGGGCCCAGCCCGGAATACCTTCTCCTTGCTGCTTCATTGTTGTAATTTACTCTTATCTACAATGTCAGCTCAAATGTCATTCCCTCAAGAAAGGTTGCGTTTGACTCGCTCTCCCAAGAGGCCAAATTCTCCAGCCACAGGCATAAACTGTTTTATTGTGCTTTGCTTTACTACATTTTACAGATATTGCATTTTTTTACAAACTGAAGGCATGATTTTTCATCAGCAAAAGATTACAGCTCACTTTGTTGTGACACCCATTTTATTGCAGTGGTCTGGAACTGAACCCACAGGATCTCCGAGGTCTGCCTGAATAGGGGTTCCTGGCACAGCTGTGTCTCTCCTGCAGGGCAGTGATCACAGGTGCAGGTCCAGCAGTTTCTGGGATTACTGGTCAATTCCTGTTTCCTGTACCAAGCTGAAACTTTCATGCTTGCAGGGAGGTTGCCTGGTTTTGCTCACCATTCTACCTTCTATATAGTGTTTGCTGAATGCTTTTTTTCCCCTCAGTTGAACCACTGGCTACATCTAAAAACAGTGTTCACTTCTTTTCTCTGAGTGTTCAGTTTGGATGAAGTTGATTAAATGAGCAACTCAGCAATTTAAATCTTCAGTGTTTGGTAGGGATTTATTCTCAGTGTGCTTTTAGTTCTCCAAAAATGTTTAACAATGTTATTGAATTTTCTTTAGACTTTACTTCTCTCAGATACTTACTCAGAGTTTTTAAATAGTCAGATGTATTTTGTTTGGAATAGTAAATCCAAATGCCTTCATTTTCAATGTTGAATGATTTGTAAACAGATAATATCATAACCCTATATTGCCAAATTAAGCTCATTTTGATTTATTAAAAATATCAACTTGATATGCAAGCTAGGTGCTCATAGAATGTTTCAGAGGTATTTAGCTAAGTTTCTTATCAGAAAAATAAACTCTAATTTCCGGTTTCATTTTAAATACTTGTACCTGCACCTTGCTTTGGAACAACGGATGAGCTTTGTAATGAAAAACAAACATTCTGGAATTTACTCCCCAAAGTATTACCAGTAATTCTGAGAAGGGACTATTTAAAGACAACGTCTTGCCCTGGCCAGGTAGCTCAGTTGGTTGGAGTGTCATCCTGATAAACCGGGGTTTCGGGCTTGATCCCCGATCAGGGCACATGCAGGAATTAACCAACGAATGCATGATGAATGGAAAAGCAAATCGATGTTCTCTCTCTCTCTCTCTCTCTCTCAAATCAATAATAACAATTTAAAAAAAGACGATGTCTTAATTAGCTTGACAAATGAAAACTTTGGTTTGAAAGGCATTGTCCCGTTCTTATAGCTGTGCTTTCTTTGCCATGCACAGGGGCTTTAAATAAGATACAGCCATGGTTTCTGGGAGGCCTCTACTCCTGGGTTTTTAAAATCAGGTTAATTTAAAAATAAGACTGGGTTATTTGGGTTATTTGTAAATCAAAAATTGAGATTTTACATACTTATTGAGAAGAAAAACATACACCAGCATTTTTTGTTGTTGTTGTTGTTTTTTGTTTTGGTCCCTTTACACGTCCATTGAGTTTTAGGGGAAACCTGCTCTATGTCTTCCTTACTCAGAGGCTTAGGCTGATGGCATTGCCATCAACTGGAAATGGCTCATGGCTGCAGCAGGTGGACGAGTTCTCAAATGCCTTTTCCCGGATGGACTCCTGTTCACATTTCATTGATCACAAAGAAAATGCATTGCAAACCTGAACTGGAAGACAGTGGGCAATGATCGTCCCCTTCCACCCCCAAGAGTATAGAGCGAGCAGACACGGGTGAATGATGGCGTCCGTCAAACTTGAAAGCTTGCTCCCCAGAGGAGCTGCCCTCCTTATTAACACACTTGCCCTCACTAAACACTGTCCTTTCTCCTTTACTCTCCCAAAGCACCACTAGCACAAGGCTCCTCTGCATATCAGACTTTAATCAAAACATTAGGCCAACAGAAGGTATTTATAGTATAGTGCCAGAAACAACTTTTAAGTTCAGTGGCAGATGTCAGTGATTCTCAAAATGGATTGGCCAGTCTCCATCACTGGGAATTCCTCACTGGCTGTTCTTTTGGTCTCTGTTCTTTGCTGTTCTTGACCCAGTGCCCCCCCACCTGCCCCGCCCCACCTGTCCTTGCATCTCTCATCTTTCCCCATGGCTGTGGGTGCACCATTTAGGATTGTTTGTAACTTCCTCTGCAATGATGAGCAGTTTACCCCTTTGCTTCACCATCTTCCACATCAAGGCTGGTGCGGACTGGCAAGTAAAAGAAAAACATGTTTCATTTATTTTACTCATAATGTTTCTGACACAAATTTATGCATTATTTTCCACACTGACCAATTCTCTAACACCCTCCACCAGCTGGGCATTCTATAATTCGGTTCAATTCTGACACTATCTACCTGGAGTCTGCATCATATTCTGTAAATTAAGGGCTCAGGCCCACAAGACTGCCCCCGCCTCAGATACCACTTACAAGTCTGGGCTTCCCATACTTCTGACTGCCTGGCTATAAACTGGGGTTCCCACAGTCCCTTCCTTGGGTTCAGTAATTTGCTAGAACAGGTCACAGAGCTCAGGGAATCACTTACTCACATCCACTGATTTATTATATAATATATAACATGATGAAAAACACAGTGAACAGCCAGATGAAGAGGTGCACAGAGTGCGGTCCAGAAGAGTCTCAAGCACGGGGACTTCTGTCCCCTTGGAGTTGGGGTGGGATACCCTCCCTAAACCAACCTGGAAATTCTCCACACCCTGCACTTCAGGGATTTTTATGGAGACTTCATCGCATAGGACGTGATCCATTAACTCAATCTCCAGTTCTTCTCCCCTCCCTAGAAGATGAGGGTGGGGCAAAAAGTTCTAAGCTTCTATTTACAGCTTAGTCTTTCTGGTGAGCAGCCCTCATTAGGATCCCAAGAGTTACCTCATTAGAACAAAAGATGCTCCTATAACTCAGGAAACTCCAAGGGATTTAGGAGCTCTGTGTCAGGAGCCCAGGACAAAGACCAAATATTAGACAAATGACGTTCTTAGAACCCCTATTACTCAGATGATTACAAGGGTATTAGGAGTTCTGTGTCAGGAACTGGGCACAGAGACTAGTATATGTATTTTTATTCTGCAGCAAGGGAGGAAGGAACTGACACTTCATTTTTAAGGGGGCTGTTAAAAAATTTCTTGGACCAAAAAACAAAACAAAAAAACCTGTTATCCCCCTCAGGATAGATGATGCTTTTCCTAGAATGAAGAAATGTTTTGCTGAAGTGTTGTTTTTTTTTTTTAACTTGCATTTTATCCTACTATCGATGCTTGCAATGAAATTGCTTTCTATAATATAATTGTTTAATATGCATCTTGCTACCCAAATTTAGGCTTTCTGAATCTGTAATGTGAGAATGCAGACAGCCAGAGACACCTTCCCTTCTGATTAATCAACCTATTTAGGTTCTTTATATCCTCCTCCCTCACTTTTTTAACATCTTTAATTTATATGTATCGAGAGGCAAGTTAGTGTCATCCATTATCAGGATCCTGTTATTTTCACACCAATTTTCAATAATTGTTGCTTTATATATGCAGTCCAATACTATGTTACTTTTGCTCAATATATTTTCTTTGTGGTAATTGCTGTTTCCAAATATAAAAATAATTGAATCATGGAGAGGGTTTTATTTTGAATTTTATAGTTTTGATATAAACATTGCAACCCCACAGTTTGTTTACATTTATTTTCTCTTGGTGCATAGTTATCTGGCTAATTATTTTTGATTGTGTTGTATGGCTTCGTCTTAGAGATATCTTTCTGTAAGTGGCCGAGAGGTGGATTTTGTCTCACTCCCACACCCGTTCTATCACAGCAGCTTATTTGTGTCTTCCCCATTGGAACCCATGTCTGTCCCTGGCCGTGTTGCATGGCTGACACTTGTAATCCCAGTACTGATGTAGTATGAGAGATGCTCTCAGGGGTGATATGTGTGTGAAATGGCTCCAGTCACTCAAGGAGCAGCTTCCACATCATAGTGGGAAGGTTGCTAAATTTTCTGGAGCCAGAAGACAAGCAGAAGGGAGCTCTAAGGCCTTTCTTTTCAGCGGATGAGTGACAAGTAACATCAAATAACACTATTTGTGCCTCTCCTTTCAAGCCCATAAGTCTCGTGATAAGTGAATGTTTATTCATCATCCTGGCTCTGGTCTAATTGCCAGTTGTCATTCATGGAGCTCTTATGAGTTATGATCTAATTGTATCATAATTACATCATAAGTGGGGGCGTTGACATCGGTTTGTGGTGAAAAGTTGGGGGAGGGTGAGTTATAAATCGTTGACCAGACTTTATCCTAAACTAGAATTTCTTATAATATTTGTAATCATTTAAAAAATTCTAGTCATCCCTTACTGGATTTTGGTTTTCATTTATAAATAAGTCTTCCAAGGAGTATTTATCTTTTTTTAAAAAAATAAACAAGCTACAGAAACAACCGGAGGCCTCATAGTACACTGGACTTTGGAATCAGATAAACCCAGGTCCAGGGTTCAGTTCTGCCATTGATTGGCTGTGTGTTCCTGAGCAAGTTACTTAAACTCTCTGGGTCTCCGTTTCCGTCTCTCTAAAATGGGGATAATTTTCACTCGAAGGAGTAGAAATGAAGAGGCCTCTGTGGTATGTTTGCCAGTCTTGCTCCCTTTTGGTCTCAAATGGATGTGAGAAGCTGAATCACAATCTGAATTGTGAGAGAGGTGGAATCAAACGAGGGGAACTTGATGAATTGAATGTTTCAAAACAGTATCAAGCCTGAAGTATCCTTTTTATAATGAGTATGGCTTCCCTCTCTCCTTAATTGTGCTTTAATGAGCATCCTGGGTGGACTAATGATTCTGCTTCCCTCCAAGCTGATGTTATGTAAGTATCCAGTCAACCATTTTTTTTGTTGTTGTTTTTTTGTTAAAGCAGGAATGGGAAGGAAAAGATTCTCTTTGTGTCCAAAATAAGGAAAACATTAATAAGATTTTCTGAAGTAGGCAGCTTCTTGGAAGGCATGTGAAAAGCTCTATCAGTTATATAGTAAGCTAAATAACTGATCTCAGTACATAGCCCTTATTTGGCTATGAAACTTCAACTGGATGTGATGGCAGACTTCAGGGGACTGCCAGGCATATACCATGGCACTTAGAGGGGCAGTTTGCCAAAATACGTAAAAATTGTACCTCAGCACAGTCCTGTCTACTCAACAGAAGGAGAACCAGTTTAAACTCCATCGTAATGTGAGGAGTCATTTAGGGAAAACTGAGCTAACTGATGCTGTTTCCATGAAAACCTGGTTAACTGATACTTTATTTCTGCATAAACCGGAGTTAACCTGTGCCCGCGGTATTTTAACGCTGCCCCCCCCCCACCCTTTGATCCGGCTCTCCTCTGACCACGGCTGCCGCGACACTCCCCTTCAGCCCTTCCCGCCTGCCCCATTCTCCTCCCGACACAGCCTCCTTAGGTGATGAGACGGACGAAAGTCATTACCATCTGTGTCATTGTTCTCAGCCTTCCTGCTCCCCTGGCATTGGAAGAAGACTCTGGTTTTGTGTACACAGCTTCTCCCCTTGCCATGCTGTACCCTCCTGGGGAGGGGGGTGCGCGGGGCAGGGGAAGGACGAGGGCATGACCACCTCGTCAGGCCTGTTCTTTTGGCTTCTCTGATGAAAAGGGGGTGGGGAGGGTAGAGACAGGGCTGGGGAGGAGCGGTGGGCAGGGTGGGGTGAAGGAAGGACCAACTGAATGAACTTTAAAGTTGAGGCTTTCGGGGAAAGAGTGAGAGGAAGGGAGGGACAAAGGAAGTAGGAATAAGGCAAAGCTGGCTGGGGCAGAGGCTTTTTGTGGTTTTGGGGGGTTTTTTTGGAGGGGAGATTGAGGCTTGAGGAAGAGGCATGTGGTAGCTGTGTAGGTTGAGTGCAATGGCTCAGAAAGAAAAAGGAGGGTTTTTAAAAAGCACTGCCGGAGACTCTATTCTTCATAGTGCTTGAGAAATTCAAGTGAAGGATTTGAGCTGTTTTAAACTGTGTTGCTTGAGTTATGTCCCCGGGGTTGTGACATCCCTCCAGGACTGACCCAGGTGTGTGACAATGTTTTGTTGGGCTATTACACTGTCAGATTAAAGTCTGTCTAGTCCTACCGGCCAAGGGGTCGATTTCTCTCTCAGTTACTCATTACGTAAATCTCTCAGGGTTTAATTCAGAGGACACTCTTAATTCCCCCATTTTTCTGTCCAACTTCCCTTGCTGATAAGAATCAATAGCATCACTAATAATAATAATAATAATAATAATAACAATAACTGGGACAGTCAGATAAAGCACCACTAAAGGTGAAAATCCAACTCGTACTCTGAATTCTAGAGATCGAAATCTTAAAATTCTTTCTCAACATCAAAATGGTGAGTTCTTTTTGCAGATGATTTCACAGTGTCTAGAATAAGAATTCATTGGTTCATGGAAACTTGGCAGCCCCTCTTCTGTCCTGGTATGTGCAAGCTGTTCTGCCAGGGTTATGGCAGATTGAGAGATGAGTCTGAAATGGGTCCCCTGGGGCTCTTGGTTTAAAAGGACAGATGAAACAGGTAATTGAAAAGATATAATGCAAGGTCAAGGGTGCTCACCTTTGACAGGAATACTGGCAAAACGTGGGCTCAGGGAGTTCATAGGATCAAGGACATGGACTGTTTTGTTTGTTTGCTTGTTTTTGTTTTTTGGGTTTTTTGTTTTTACTTTGAGCGAGACTGCCCTTACCAGGCATCACCTCAGAGCTCTTTAATTTATTCCCCATGCTTGGTTTTCGCAGGGCATCATATCCCTGAAGATGCTGGTGTCTTCTCCACCCCCCCGCCACCCCGCCCGGCAGCTGGTTCACTCCTCTGCCTTCCCCTGTTTCCTTTCCATCTCAGATGATAGCAATATTGAGGCTCTCCCCTTCTCTCCTTCCAGATCTTGTCCTACCCTGACTCTCCAAATGCCCCCATCCCCCCAGAAGCATTTTACTCAGGCCCTTTATCCCAAAAGGCTTCCCTGTGGCCCACTCCCTGCCTCAGATAGAGCACCAGGTTTGAACCATTGGTGGATGTCGGTGGGCTGACTCTCCCGTTTGGAAAAACGCGAGGGTGGATGTTTTAGAGGGAAAAATGCTGGGCTGGCTTTGGGTGGTCAATCCTACTTCCCTAAGCCATTCCCGGTAACATGGGTCAATCACTTGCCACCTGGCACTTGTCCCAGGCCCTTACTAGTTGTCCTCTCCCCTTTCATGTGGATAGACTAAATTTTTTCCATGGATTTGTTTATGTGGCCTGTGCACCTGCCCACTGGGTGGTTTGGGCTGTCGACGGAGCCCCCGCTTCGCTGGCCAATGCGAGCAATTGTGTGAGCGCGTCCTCAGCATCCCTGGAAGGGGGAGATGGCAGGCCCCTTCGTGGAAGTGGGCCGAAGGCAGTGCTGAGGCCAGGCCCAGGCTTTCCAATTCTAGAGCTAAGAACAGACTGGTTTCCTTGACAACAGAAATGAAGTCTGCTCATCTGCTCCTGGGAGTGGGCTTTGTGTGTCTGGAAAGCACAGGGACTTGGGGACAAGAAAGGCAATCCTTTCTTTATCAGTGCAACAACCCATTTCTGAAAACTCACCCGCTCTTACCGTGTTATTAACAATATTAAACACTTCCCAGGTGGCACAATGACATCAGTTATGTAATCTGCACATTGAAAATCCAGATATAGAATCTTCCTTTCCTTTCCACTTGCATTGCCTCTGACCCTTGATGTATTTTACCTTGATGCAACACCTTTTTGATAACATGTTTTAAGACGTCAGTCAAATTCATACTCACCCCTAGCACTCTTGAAGGCCGGATGAAAAGTATTTCTTCCTTCTTCAGCTAGCAGTGAATTGTGTGGCCAGGCTGCTGGGAGGAAATGCTAATCGGCACTTGACAAGCTGACATTGGCTCAAACCTGCATTTGTCAGATGGCATCTTCAGAAAAGGCTTTGGGATCTAAACTCTTATTCTTAATGCAAACCAGGAGACTCAAGGCTTTTTAAAAGCTGGTCCATTTGCTGTGCCCAGCAGCCCTCGTTTCAAGGCCACCCGTCTGAGCAGTGGCTTGGTGGTTAATTCATGTACTGCCCTCTCCTTCCTATGCATTATTAAAGCCTCCTTAAAAAGCAGCCTACAGATCAGATCGGATCACAGGGGAAAAGACGTGCCAGCAGTGATTTCATGTCTCCTGCAAAAAAGCAACATCTGCTGCCGGAAAAACTCAGAAAAAAGATTCTGCAGAATTGTAGCCTATTGTATATCTATCTAATAAAGATGGCCCCTGAACCATGAGCTGATAAAAGCAGCTAATGTATTCAAAGGTATCTTATTTTGTGTGTGTCTATGTCAGTGCATGGAATTCTTGAACGGTAGGTAATACAGATGGGAAATTGTCAGTGGGACTCATGTGCCAAGAGTGACTGTGTTGAGATGGTAATTAATAAGCCAGTGAAAGCGGATGCAGACATATATGAACACACAGATGGAGCCCAGAGCCTGGTAAGTACCTTCTCCATGAGACGTTTCTGTGACTCTTTCCTCTTGTGAAGATCATGGCACTGTGGCTCAAATTTAGCTCCTGCGCGGTTCCTTCCTCCAGTAAACAGGGGAGGAGCTGTGGCATTCTAAAACCCTCCACAAGTTCCTTTGTTTCTTTTTCTTCCCCCGCAAAGCATACTGACTCCCCCAGGCTAATAGTGGGCTCCCTTAGAGGAGGCTTCCCAGGCTGAGTTCTTTGTTCAGAGGCAGCCTCCCTGCTCCCTTGGCCTTGGCCTTGACGCTCCAGACTCTGGATGCCATAGGATCCTCCTCTCCATCCCCACCTCCCACACCCTGAGGGCCATTTGAAGATGGCTGTGGAGGAGGTGAGGCCAGGGGCTGTGTGTCCCACATAGATCAGACAGAGATACCACTGGAGCTGTTCAAATCACTGACTCACAGTCAAAGAGCACCTCTGACCTGGAAGGAACTTCAGAGGCTGCCTGGCCCTGCCTGGATTTTACAGATGGGGGAATGGAAGCCCAGAGAGGGTAAGTGGCTTGCTGTTCATCACAGACTGAGTTAGCTGGAGATCCAGTGAGCAGGCATCTAGAGTCTGTCCAGTGCTCTTTCCATGACACACTCCTGAAATGCTCTCTTAGGGCCCTGATTTCTCAGTATGGTGTGTGGGTCAAATGCATATCTAGGGATCAGGAAAGTTTCCTGTCTCATACATATTGGATCTATTTTTAAAAATATATTTTATTGATTTTGCTATTACACTTGTCCCAGTTTCTCCCCTTAGTGCCCCTCTTCTCAGTACCCCAGTTCCCTCCAGCAGCCCCCTCCCCTTGGTTCATGCCCATGGGTCATGTGTATAAGTTTTTTGGCTACGCCATTTCTTATACTGTTCTTAAAATCCCCCTGTCTATTTTGTACCTACCAATTTGTACTTCTTAATCCCTGCACCTTTTCCCCCATTCTCTCCCTCCCCCTCCAAATGATCTCCATATCTATGATTCTGTTCCTGTTCTGCTTGTTTGCTTAGTTGTGCATTAGTTGCCATTTTAATGTTCATAGTTTTGATTTTCTTTTTCTTATATATTAAATGTTAAGAGTTCCCTTTAACATTTCATATAATAATGGCTTTGTGATGATGAAATCCTTTAGTTTTGCCTTGTCTGTTAAGCACTTTTTCTGCCCTTCAATTCTAAATGATAGCTTTGCTGGATAAAGTAATCTAGGTTGTAGGTCCTTGCTTTTCATCACTTTGAATACTTCTTGCCAGTCCCTTCTAACCTGCAAAGTATCTTTTGTCAAATCAGCTGACAGTCTTATGGGAACTCCCCTGTAGGTAACTAACTTATTTTCTCTTGCTGTTTTTAAGATTCTCTCTTTATCTTTAACCTTTGGCATTTTAATTATGATGAGTCTTGGTGTGTTCCTCTTTGGGTCCAACTTGTTTGGGATTCTCTGTGCTTCCTGGACTTGTATGTCTATATTCTTCATCAAATTAGGGATGTTTCTTTCATTATTTTGTCAAATAAGTTTTCAATTTCTTGCTCTTCTTCTCCTTCTGGCATCCCCATGATTTAAATGTGGGTACATTTGGATGTCCTGGTGGCTCCTTATTCTATTCTCATTTATTTGAATTCTTTTTTTCCTTTTGCTGTTCTGATTGAATGCTTTTTTAATTCCTTATATTCCTAATTGTTGATTTGAATCTCGGCTTCATCCCCTCCACTGTTGGTTCCCTGTGGATTTTTCTTTATTTCACTTAATGCAACCTTCATTTCGACCAGGGTAATTTTGATGCTGTTACAGTACCCATTGATTTCTGTGGGCATCCTAATAACCAGTGTTTTAACTCTGCTCCTGATAGGTTGCTTATCTCCATTTCATTTAGTTCTTTTCCTGGAGTTTTGATCTGTTCTTTCATTTTGGCCATGTTTCTTTGTCTCCTCAATTTGGTAGCCTCCCTTTGCCTGTTTCTGTATATTAGGTAGAGCTGCTTTGACTCCCTGTCTTAGTAGTGTGGCCTATTGTAGAAAAGCACCCATCTGGATGAATGTGGCTTCCTTAAATCCTTCGTTATTGGACTTCCATACAGCTCAATTTTTTGACAAATCTGGGTGATGTTTGTTTTGTAGTTTAGTTGTAATTTTTGCTGTAGTTGTGCTTTGAGGAAAAATGTGTTTACCTATGGCTCCATCTTGACCAGAATTCTCTTAATCTGCCTACAGCAAGCCAGGCGATCTGGGCGGTGGGCCCTCACACATGCTGTGCCACAGCACTACGTGTTGGATCTTGATTGTTCCTGATACACATGGCATTTAAATGTTTCTCCATTAGAAAGACATTAACTGAGGAATTACTGTGGGCCTAGCATTGTGCAAAGTACTTCTGTATGGAACTGGATTTTTGCAGATGGGATTTAGGTAGAAGTGTTGTTGGCTAAATTGAGCGCTGTTTTTCATTGGTTGACAAAATGGTTTTGCAAACTGTAAAGATCCAGAGGCCTCATACTACATATTTTTCAACTGCTTCTTGGTTTGGTTATAAAACTAAGTTTGTTCTTCTTTCTACAAAATCATGGTTAGATTCTCACCTGCTGTGTATGCCTCTTAATTCTCTGAACACAATGAAAAAGTAGGGGAAAATTGAAAATATGGTCATAAACACCATCTTGGGGCATTGGGTCCAACAGACTATCAGCTGTTTCATTTTGCCTGTGGTGCCTTGAAAATGAAGGGTGGAATATCTCCAAAGAATTCCCCTTCAGTGTCTTCTGGTGTGGAGCCTGCTGCCTGCTGAATGACAGGTTTGGTCGAGGGAAACTTAAGGTTGGAGGATGTAGCATCTACTTCCTGTAATGGGCATCATTGGAGACGATGTCTGGGCCGCCTGATGTGACATGTGGCCTGGATACTTACCAGATGCTGCCTAATGAAGGCAGTGACCCAAGGGAAGAGCAGAAAGCCAGCAGAGCTTAACATACATCTCTAGGGGTCTGCAGAGGGGTTTTCCTTTTCCCTAGAGGCCCATCCATAACTCCAGCAAGAGACTGTGTAGTCATGGATGTCACTGGGCCTCTGGAAATGACTCTATTAGAAGGGTTTGCAGTGTCATCTCGTTGCACTTTGGTCTGTACCCTCTCCTTCAATTCTCACTTCAATTCAATTTTTCAGGTTCTACTCTAGGTGCTAGAGATACAGTAATGAGCAAAATCGGACAAGACCTTTCCCTCTTAGAACTTCCGGTGTAATTTTTACAATTTTGAGAAAAATGTTTCCTCACAATAAGCTTTTCCCCAGTCATCGGCAGTCTTTCCTGTTATTTTTGGCTCCTGACTCCGTGTCAGCCTTTTATTCAGTCTCCTCCTTTGCCCACAAAGAAGAAACATCCTGAGGCTGTAGTGGTGTGCGTGGTGGGAGCCTGTCCACCCATGGTTGTCCTCAGCAGCACCCTGGGTAAGCAGATGTTCCCACCTCCCTCCCTCTTTGGTGCCCCATAAGCCTCTAAGTACCCCTTCCCTCCACGCCCAGGTGTCCAGGGTCCCCTGTTACAATAAAGTAAGGCAGCTTGCATCCTCACAGTGCATCTCCCTAAGTGCTCCATGTCCTCTTCGGTTCCCCAGCCTATCAGCCCCTGATGCCCGCAAAGCTCCAGGGGAAAAAGAGCTGTCTCATCAGGTCACACTGATGTAGGCAGGATTAACAAATATCTGATCAACTCTCCCAGGAATGCTGGCCTTTAAAAAGAGGAAACATGTTAGACAAATGAACCTCTAAACGACCAAACTCCAGGCGCAGAGGGGAGGGGTGAGTGTGTGTAGACGGCTTAGTGAGATTGGGGGCGGAGGAGCCCTAGCCCCTACTCTGCACGCGTGGCTTGGTTGGCCTTGCCTTTCGCACTTACACACACACAGGCCTCTTTGCCCTATTGACTGGCTTTTTCTTACAACTGCTGTGTGTGTATGTATGGATGCACATACGTCCCTGTCTTCTTGTTAGGTCACTGTTTAACTTACGTGCACCTGTGTGACTGATGTTGGCCCACTGGCCCTTCTGAAGTGCCTGATGTGGGGCTATGCTCACGTGTCCCCATCACCCAACCCCAGGGCAGTCACGTCCTTCCCCCACCACCGCATTCACTTAGGGTGGAAGGGCGAGATCCTGCACAGATATTATCCCAGGGTTGCAATTTGGGAAAGAAATAGGATTCATTTTCTTGACACCATCTTTCACCAGTTTCAAATTGTAACAGTCGCCTGTGGGACTCTTGAGAAATTATGAAGTGTTAATTAGCAGAAGCACTGTGTATTTAAAATATACGGCATATTTAAATAACTATTAAATTAAACCTACTTTGCAGAGTTGAGAAACCATCTGGTCCCAAAATCTGAGGAGTTGAATTTGCTGCATATATTAAGAAAAATGTTTAAATGCTTCTAGAAATGGTAATTTTGTGTCATTTTTATGTCTTCAGAAATGGAAACTGAGGCACAGAAGCAGATGGTGACCTGCTATGGTCACAGCCTGGGCTAGTCTATTTGATGTACCTCTGTCTCCCAGAGAGGTTTAAATTGCTCCTCATGTCCAGAGGGCGTGTTTGGGCTGTGGAAGGTCTGTCTTTCTATGACTGTGGTTGTTCCTTAGAAGTCATGTATTTCAAATTTGTTGATCCCAATGACTTGTGACTCTTTTGGCTTAAAACCGCAAAGCAAGCATTTCAGTCATTTTCTGCAGAGATGAGGAGGACAGAGCCAGGAAACCCAGTCTAGTCACTGGCAGCTAAATATCAGTGTGTCTTTTCTTTGGACAAATCACACACCCTCTTGGTTTCAGTTTTCTCATAGGTTTAATGAAGGGGGAAGGATGCGATTGGCTGTATATCAGTCAAGGACTAAGAAGGAAAATAGCAACTTACTCAGGTATCTCAACAGAGAGCTTTAATGCAGGACATTTGCACGGGTCGTGGAGGAGCTGGAACAGACTGGACATGCAGGGGCAGCCCAGAAATTAGGTCCAGTGGGAAGCCATTTCCACTTTGAGGCTGGAGGGAGAAGGGGTGGAGCTGATGCCATCCCAGCCCGGGGGCCAGCCAGGGTCACTGTGGAAGCTGGAACATGGTAGGTCTCTCCGGCAGGAGCTGGGGCAGTGGAGGAGATGCCACCTGAGGCAGAGAGTGAGGGACGAAATGCCCCATTTCGGGTCAGTGCGTCCTACTGTCCTCAGCCCATCAGGAAACCAGGGATGTGGATCCTGCAGGGGGCAGCAGGGAAGGCAAGGAATGGTTAGGCTGAGAGCAACTCAGACCAGGTTGCCTTTCAAGTAACCCGTGATCCTGACAGTCAACGAAAGCTAAAAGTTCAACGTTTCCTGGAGGGTTTGCCAATGGGAAAATCAGGCCAATAATACCAGAGTGGTCTTTCATGAGACTTCCCTACACCCACCATCAGAAACAAGCATTCCCAGGGTGCACCCACCTTTTTCTGCACTGGGCTTTCCTCTGGGCAGGGAAGACAGGCACGCCTGTAGAGATGGTGTTTGCGGGTGAGCGGGGAGGAAATGGTACAAGAAGGGGGACAATGAGAAAAAGGAGATGGGACAGGGTCATAACTGTGGGTGGAGGGCTAAACACAAAAGCAAAGAGGTGAGAGGGCTTCACCCATGACCAGAGGTAGTTACTGTCTGTGTAAGGATGCTTTTCATCATAAAATAATTCACAAGAAGGCAGTGTCCATAGCAGGCTTTCCTGGAATGTTGTGTTGTATTTTTACACAAAGCATCTTCAATCAATACCTGTCAAACTGGATTGGTGTGGGATCCACTCACCTAAGGTACCTCCTTCTGAAGAAGGGGACATGGTGTTAGCAGTCACACTCTGTCCTCAGCTCAGGACAGATTTCTCACACAGGCAGGCACAGCAGCCACAGTAGAATTCGAGGTGCTAATGGACCCTCCTTCTCTGGGCTTCAGGCTCTTTATCTGTAAAGTGAGAGTGTTGGGTGTGCTTCCACAGCCGTCCCAGCTCTGCCACATGAGGATCTGCCCCAGATCCAGGAAGACAGGTGCAAAAATGGTCCTTCAAGCTATGAAGAGAGTATGTCAGGTATAGGTGGCACACTTACAGGACCATATACCATGAGGTCCAGACTGAGCACAGGGCTTTGGCATCCAAGATGGACTTAAGTAACCAGAAGCTCTTTGTAATAACTCGAGGTCTTGCATTCCTTGACTGTGTGAATGGGAAGTATGTAAACCACAGCAAAGTTTCCTATAAATCCATTTTCTCTGCCTCCTGTTGCCCTCACACCTCACATAACTGCTCCTCTCTCAATACAAGGTTTTAAAAACCTACCAGCTTTCGTTTTTAATCCATACCTGAAATATATTTATTGGTTTTAGAAGGGGAGGGGAGAGAGCGAGAGAAACATCACTTGCCTTCCGTAGGTGTCCTGACCTGGTATCAAACCCATAACCCAGGCATGTGTTCTGACCAGGGATCAAACCCACAACCTTTTCTGAATGGGATGATGCTCCAACCAACTGAGCGACCTGGCCAGTGCCAACCAGCTTTCCTTGAGGATCCCATCCTCTTGTTCTCTCCCCATCTCCCTTTCCTGTCAATCCTGCATTATGAAGCCCTAAAGAGCCACTGTGACGAGGCAGTCTCTTCTTGGAATTCAGGGAAGCAAGAAGTCTCTGGGGAGGGGAAAAGCTGGGAACACTCATGCATTAGTCATTTTTGTCCTGACTCATATACAGAGATGCATAATAGCAGAAAAAGATGCCAGTCTGGTGACAATGAAGGGTACTGAGCCGAGAAGAGGGCGCGAGTTAAGACACTGGAGAATGGAAAGACCTTGACCAGGGGAACGGGAGAGGCCTGGCCTGAGCCAGGCCACGTGTGGCATTCAGGGCTGGCATAGGGTGGAAAGGGTGGTCCTGTCTGCGTTTCCGGGGTGGGTGTTTCACATAGAGGATGAGTGGGTGATGACGCCTCAGTGCTAGCTTGAGGAGCTTAAAAGCCAAGATGACTTTATCCTGTTGTATAGAAAGAGGTGGTGCCACTTCCCCTCCTTGAGCCCATGGGACACGCATTCTTTCTGCCTGAATGCAGAGGAGGACTCAAGCTCTCTGAAGGCAGTTCCAGCCATTCATTGGAGGTGGTACCTGATACAAAGCCTTGTGACCTTCTTGGCTACAGACAACAAGAAGTCATGGATGTCTTAGCTTTAGGATGTGATGGCTTTTGTGAAGCATTTCAGAGATTAAATATGTGTGCGGATTGAATTTGAGGAGGGGCACTGAGGAAAGAAATCAGTGGGAAAATGAATATAGTGAAAATTCAGGCTAAGGGGCATCTGCTGTATCTTCTTCTACCCATTCCTATATTGGATTTAGTGAACCAGATTTAAAAAAATTTTTAAACCCAGACTCTTTTAGGGGGTAAAGCTACCTCACTCCCACCCTCATTCTGGGGTACTTATGACAATGGCTTCTCCCCTCTTGTCTACCAAACTGAGCTTCACGGTACCCAGTCACGGAAGAGCACAGGCTACCTGACAGGCACATTCTTGTCTTCTCTTTGGACCAAGTGTTTCTCACTCCATTAAAACATTGATGCAAAGATGCGTGGATGGAGAGCAGGCTGACAGCTCCGAGCAGGGTGTGGGGCAGTGCAGGGGTCAAGCAAAAAAGAAAAAAGAGAAAGAAACTCCTGGAACAGACAACAGTGTGGTGATTGTGGGGGAGGGAGGCCAAGTGGGTGGAGGTCACAGAGGGTATGGGGGGATAAATGGTAATGGAAAAAATACAATAGTATAAAATAAGTAAATCAATTAATTAAAACAACATTGGGACAAAAATACTGATTTATAGGTCTCCATCCAGTTCATTGAAGTTAGGAAACTGGGATTCTGTCACCAAAGTTTTTATTCTCCCAGGAATTGTTCTGGGCCAGGGATGGAGAAATCTGTTTTTTTAATCCCCCTTCCTCTAAAAGGGTGAGACCATTTCCTGATTGACCCTGTTAGAGAGTGATGGACTAGAGCAGTCAGAATCCATTAGCACTGCCCCAGTGAGCTGCTGTTCAATTCAAAAGCATTGGCTGAGTGCGGAGAGACATGCCACCAGAGGTCAATGACTTGCATTCACCTTTATCCCATTGGCCCAATGTGGTGACTGATTAGATCTACAAATTTCAAATCTTTGTTCCAGGGGTCTCCTTTGTCTTCCTGGTGCTGCTGCTGACAATATGCTCTAAAAACTCTTGCTAACAGCAGCATCAGCATCACCCAGGAGTTTCTGAGAAAAGCAGACTCTCAGGCCCCACCTTGGACCTACTGAATGTAATTTGTTGGCCCATTAAGGTAGTAGAAGTCTGAGATCGTTCTGGAGGCCAGAAGTGTGAAATCAAGGTATCTTCAGGATTTGGGTCCCTCCAAAGGCTCTAGGGGAGAATCCTTTTCTGCCCCTTCCAGCTTCTGGTGGTTCCTGGAATTCCTTGAGATTCTTGAGATTCTTTACTTAATGACATTGGTCAAGATCCCTTTTCCAAATAAGGTCACATTTTCAGGTTCTGGGAGTTAAGACATGGACGACTTCTTCTTCTTCTTCTCCTTCTTCTCCTTCTTCTCCTTCTTCTTCTTCTTCTTCTTCTTCTTCTTCTTCTTCTTCTTCTTCTTCTTCTTCTTCTTCTTCTTCTTCTTCTTCTTCTTCTTCTTCTTCTTCTTCTTCTTTCTTCTTCTTCTTTCTTCTTCTTCTTCTTCTTCTTCTTCTTTCTTCTTCTTCTCCTTCTTCTTCTTCTTCTTCTTCTTCTTCTTCTTCTTCTTCTTCTTCTTCTTCTCCTTCTCCTTCTTCTTCTTCTTCTTCTTCTTCTTCTTCTTCCTTTTTTGTTTTTTTGAGGGGCCATTGTTCCATTGGCAGCAAAATGCCACCAAGTGTTAGGCCTTGGTTCAACAACCTTGGTACTTGCGTTCTGGCTAAGAAAGAATTCAGAGTCAAGACTCAAACTATAAGAGAAGTTTATTTAGAATGTCATAGAGGTAGCAGAAGTGAGTCATGTAAGAAATGGGCTCAGGAAATGAGTCACAGAGGCAAAAGAAAGGCTCTTGGAGCTGAGAAGAGGAGGCTATAGTCCTTGAGAAATGAAAGAGGGAGGAAAGACGTGGGAGGGAAAGAAAGAGAGAGAGTACATGCAGGGTCCCCGTCTTAAGGACTTTTATCTGGAGGTCCCAGGGGAAGATCTCAATAGAATATTCATCAGCTTTCCAGGTATGTCTCCTCCAGAGTGGGAGCCAAGGCAGGGGGTCCTTAGTCAGCACAGCTCATCCTGATGTCAGCCATGGCATCGCTTCATCTGATTTTTCTGCTTCTCTGGACTTGGAGCTGAAACACTGCTGAGGCCTAGATGTCATCTCTAGGGCTTAATGCTTAAGGGGGTGATCTGCAAGGGCTTGTAGTTTTGCCAAGTGCTGGGCACCCAGGCTCTCCACCCTGGTGACCTCTGCACCTGGCCTATTGTTCCTATTCTGCTCATGCCTATCTAACTACCTACTACAGTTCAACCCACTACATGCTCTCATGGAACAGCCCCAGACAATGCTGTTCTGAGACACTTGCCAGCATTCACCTTCCTTAGCTGGTGTAGCTTGGTGTTCTGATTTACCCAGACTGCTAAACTGCCCAATAATACCAGCTATTATTGATGCCTCCTCTAGGATAAACATCATTCTGTGTGTTTTACACAGATGAATCCATTGATGGCAACAGCCCTGTGGGGTTGCTACTACCTTCCTGATGAAGAAACTGAGGCCCAGGGTGGTTCAGTGACTCACCTAAGGTCTCAGCTAGTAGAGGTGAACCTGGTATACAAACCAGGCAGTCTGCACAAGGATCTGTGCTTTTTGCCATATGTAATAATGTTTCTGAAATTATTGAAGGTTCAAAAGGTGAAGATGGCACCAGGGCCCTTTATTCCAGTTTCCGGGGATGCTGGGCACAAAGAAGGCCAACGTGGGGTGCAGGTAGCTGTCCTGTCCCCACCCCACAGTGCAGGGGGGTTATTTTTTCCACCCCCAAACTTTTTCATTTAACACTGCATAAGAGCATGCTTCCATGAAACAGCTTGTCATAGCTAAAGGCTTTGCAGGGGCTTAATATCAAAGGAAATCTTTAGATGGATGTGTAGTATGGCTTACACACTTTCCGTCAGTATCACACCTTGGGTTAATACATTCCATTTGTTTACTAACTAATATGTAAAACCTCATTTAATTTGCTTTAAATGCCCTTCTTTTGAGTGATGAGAAGTGGAATCTCCCCTTGCATAAATGCTTCACAATTTTGGTTTCATTTTTTCCCAGACTAAAAATCTCACACCTTTCTCTTGAGTTCCAAGCTTGACTGCCAAGGACCAGAAGCCCTTGCCAAGGCACAAGTGTGTCAGATGCCTGGGCACAACCTTTCATTTCTGCACTAAATGACTAGGTCAGGGGGGTCAGGGAATTAGCTGGGAAAACCTGCAGTCCAGTCTAGGCATTTTCACTAGTGATGCAGGTACAACAGCATTGTGACCACTGGAAGCACCAAATTACCTGCTCTTGTGAAAAAAATGGAACCCACTCTTTAAAACTGCATTATCAGGCAAGAATCTACCTGTGTTTTTAATACAGAAATTCTACAGTAAACATAACCTGCCTAATTTTATTAAAGCCTGTTTTACGGATTCATTGACATTCCCTTAAGAACATTTGATGAGGTAGTAAGCCCATATGTATACTTGCTGGCAAGGTGGAATCCAGACTGTGATTTAAAAAATTCAATTGTTACAATGTCAATAGACCACATGAAGAATGATTTAATAGCAGCACCTAACATTTATTGAGCCCTTATTTATCAGGCCTGTGCCTTTGTATGTTATCTCATAATCCTCTGAGGAGATACTGTTTCTCTCTCCATTGTACAGATGAAGAAACTGAGGTCTAGAGAAATTAAATAACTTGCCCAAGATCACACAGTTAGAAAGATGCAGATCTGGGCCCTGGCTGGTGTGGCTCAGTGGATTGAGTGCTGGCCTGCAAACCAAAGGGTCCCTGGTTCGATTCCCAATCAGAGCACATGCCTGGGTTGCGGGCCAGGTCCCCAGCTGGACACATCAGTCTCACTTCATACATTTCAGGACACTGTACCTAGAAGAAGCAGGACTGACAGCCAACAAATCTGTCTGCCGATAAACCCTGAGTCAGGTGTCAGGGGGCTCTCCTAAAGCCCATGGCCTCGTTCTCCTGCCTCATCCCTCGGAGGATCTGCCGTCCTCCCTAGCCTATAGAGGAGAGTTCCAAAGTGGTTGATGCTAACTTCTAAGTCGAGTTCCCATACTTCATTCATTCTAAAGCACACATTTTCCCCCACTGTCAACATCTTTGGAAATGGGATGTGTCCTCCAATTAATGATGACTTAGAATTATGCAAGTACTTGCCTGTGAGTTTCCTTTCTTAGTGTTGACAGAAGAAATATCCAAACCTGTAGAGAATTTTTATGTTTATTTGAGATAAACTGACAACATATGCTAGGGAACAAGATCTCAAAGGAGAATAAATTTTGCAGCTTCTTTTACACATTTGAAATTAAGGAGGGGGCGTAAGGAAGATTGGAGAAAGCAAGGTGGGACTGGATTACAGGGTAGTTAACAAGATTATGTGCTCTCTTGAGGGTTAATACCCTCTTCAAGGGGGTGTCTGGTATTTCTGATATTTTACAGGTGTGTTAACCTAGATGCACAAGAACAATGGTCAGGGCTGACTTAAAACCTTTCACTAAAGAAGTTACAGGCTTGGGTGAGACTACCCACCATGACCTGCCCAATTAGGAATTTATGATCAGATCACCCTGTCAGGTTACTTTCCATAGAATCACTCCCTTTTTTTTTGGTCCCCATTAGTAATATTTAAAATAATGATGTCTTAATCAATGACATCTTCGATTTGAAGAAATATAGTGATGCCAATGTTTAGTTTATTTTTACCCCTCACTATCAATTCAGTACCTGGGCTGACAGTTCTCTGACTTCACCTCTGAGGCCTTTTTTACAGGGCTGCTTTTGCTTGCCTGTGTGACTAACCTCCCACATCGTTTCTTCAAGCAGGAGGTACCCTGGGAGCAAGGCTGACTGAGTCTCCAATATCTGATAGCCCTCAAATTATTACCATGATGTTTATCATGTTTATCTTTCATTCCCTTGTTCCTAAATCTTCTCAGTACCAGGAAGTAAAGAAGAGAGTCATATTTTCATATTTATGGGTTCATCTAATTATTTATTTCCTTGCATCTGATGTTCATAGACCAATTTCCTTACCTCCTAGAAATGAGTTTGATTGAACTTCATTAAGTTTTCTGTAAAAGGAGCACCTCTTTTTTTTAACCTGGCTGTGGGATGTCTGGTTTCCTTGAGGGTTGTCTTTAAAAATCTCTGATCTTAAATGGACTGATTATTAAGGTAATTAAGGTCAGTTTAGGGCCCATATTATGTGTGGACCATGTTTGATTTCCAAAAATCATGTTGTTTCCTGATCAGTTTTTGCTAGATGCAATTTTCCCTATAGGTTGTATATTAAGGGACTTGATTTTACCTTATTTGAGAATAAAGACAAAGGAAAACAATTTGAGGTCTCTTGAGAAAAGACACTTTATGGAGAGATAAATGACCTGAAAGACTCAAAAGAAGCACTTATCTGTTATAATAATCTGCTTTAAGAGCCAGAAGAAAAATGTCAGAAAACCATTTGGTATCCTTAATATAATAGTATAGCTTTAAAAAATAGGAGGGCAATCATAGGAAAGAATAGACTAAGATGGAAAGATCTGAGGTGAAAATGGAGATAAAATAAGGAAAGAACACAGAAAAGAAAATGTTCAGTATTATAATTAAAATCCACATTATTTTGATTAATTAAGTTCAGTGAGGTTGGAAATAACTAACAAAAGTCAGAACGCGCAAAAAAAAAAAAAAAGTCAATAATAAAACTAATGAGAGAACCAGAAACCAATATGGGTATAATATTATATGTTAACTGTAATAAAAAGAAAAACTAATGAGAGGAAAAATGAGAGAACAGGTTCAACATACAGCTAATTGGTGATCCTGAAGGAGACACTGGAATAAGTGTGATGGAAAAAACAACCATGGAGTTAATAGAAGACTATCTTGAGCTAAAGAAAAGGTGTGAATATGTTTTCAGGGCAGGCTACCCGCTGTAACAACACCTTCAGAGTCTGTGATCAGCTGACTGACTGCTTTCATTGACACCTGGCTCCTTCCATTTGGTAGCTGCATCATCCCAAGGGTCCTAGCATTTCCACTGAATCCTGTGCATCCAGCAGTGAGGCAAAAAGGAGAAAGTGTGGAGAAAGCACCTCTGCTCTTAATTACCTCAGCTTCAGATGATGCACATCATTTCTGCTTACATCGCATTGGCTTACATTCCACGTGGACCAACCCAGAGGGAAGGGGGCTGGGAGGTGTGGGTGCCCAGGAAGAACAGGAAGTGCATTGGGTGAGCACATGGCATTGTCTCTGACACATGGATATGCAAACACACATACTGATACGTATAGAGAACGGGTGAATAGTTCTTTCCTAAATAACTTCATGATAAGATCCAAACCATACAAGATCATAGGGAGGATCATAGAGAGGAAAGTAAAACAACATGCTTCCTATCTTTTCTATCTTGTTGCTGGTAATCTGTGATAGTCTGAGCCCCACTTGTCAGGCTTTTGGGGTGTCTCCATATACAAGGTCCAGAGGCCAGCAGAGTTCCCCATGTGAGCCCCTGCCCTTTCACATTTTTTCTCCAGTCCACCTTCCCCCTTTCCTGGGCCTACTGACTCACCTCCCTTCCCTCCCCTAAGACAACAAGTCCCAGGTCTGTTGCAGTTGTAAATACTTAGTGCTTTCTCAGTCTGCAGAGAGGAAGGATGGTGTCAGATCCTCCTCCAGTCCTAGATGCAAGGCGTCCTTCCAATTTTCTCTTATGCCCAATTAATAAGAAAAATCCCCCCAATAAACCAATAAAAAAAAGGAACAAAACAATTTTGATATCAAGTGCTACCTCTGTGGCCTAGGATATGGTTTATTCAGTTAGACATAGAAGCCCATGTCATACAATAGCTGTTTCCTGGCTTTCTTGGCTAGGGGTGGGGGTGAGGAAGGACATACAAGGGAAGACCCTCAAAACGTGGAATTACCATCTGGAGGGCAGGCCCCTTGGAGTACAGGCTTCCCCTGCCAGGTGAGTGTCCTAGGAACCCATCTGAATCAGTGTACCAGCTGGCATTGTGAGAGGCCGGGTTTGGCTTCAGTGGATTTTTGACAACTTTCAATGTGTATGCCTAAACCATACTGAGTGTTCAGCAGTTTTTGACCAAAAATGACCCCCATACCCCACCCTCCTTACCACCCAATCTTGCCCCAAGCGACTTTTTGTTTCCCTGATGAAAAAACTCCTCAAAGGGAAATGTTTTGCAAATGCAGAAGGGGTGAAACAAACAATGGCAGAAGCAATAAAAGGCATCAAAATCCTTGAGTTAAAAACTGTTCTGAGCAGTAGAAAAAAAGTCTAAATAGGTGTATTGCATCAAATGGCAAGTATTCTGAAGGTGACTGGAGTTTAAACAGGTAAGAAGAAATACATAATTTTTTATAAATAAATTCCAGGGGTTTTGGGTCCCCTTTTATGCTTACAGATTAGGTCAAAAAGCAGAACCAAATGTTGTATGTGTGAACTTGACCAAGGTGTAACTTTTCAAAATATAGCTCCATTGGTTTTAGGTGTAGTCTGCCTGGAGGCAAAAGACAGATTAGATAACCCCTTAAAAGTACCTGAGACTAGATTCTAGGACAGCCTGAGGTGTGGAGCAGTGAATCAGAGGATGTGTCAATTCAATTAGACAGCGTTTTCGATGAGTTTTTATCCACAGAGCATGCAAGTTTGGCTGACCTTTTCACTGAAGGGCATGAGTATTTGAAGGCTGAGCCCAGCCATTCTGCTAGTTTAGCTTTGTCTCCGCATCACCAGGGCTTCCTGAATCTTTTTCTTTCCCCTTCATTGAAGGCACAGAGTCTGCATGGTTTTGTGATTGGTGGCAGAGGTATCTGACAAGTGAGTTGAAACTCAGTGCTGGAACCTAAGGCTGAGATCTCCATGGAACCCGCCATTCATGAGCCTTTAGTGAAGCGCAATCTCCCCAGTATTGCAATGATCTCTCTATGAGATCCGTACCACCCCCCACCCCGCCCCAAGTCCCTCATGGGCCTTTGGAGAGCAGGGACTGTGAGGAAATCAGAATTATTGTTTAAGGTGCTAGCTAAATCCTTGGAGCTTCTTCCAGGAATATGGTGCCTGGGCCTTGGGCTCTGGCTACTTGCTGATTTCCATTCCCCATCTTCCTACCAGGGTCCTTGCTTCTGCTCACCTTCATTTGGACGAGGGAAGGAAAGTGTGCTGAAGTAAAAAGAGAGAACGGGTTCTGGTTCAGTCAAACCAGCCCTGCCCTTCACTAGTTCTATGGCCCCGATCAAATCACTCCATTTCCTGGGGCCTCAGTTTCCTCCCCTGGAAACCAGGATGATGGGCCCTTCCCTGCAGCACTGATGAGAAGGGCCCAGCGCAGCACCAACACGTGTTTGGGTTTAACAGCCCAAATTTCGTTGATTGAATAATGTCTTCATTAAGGGTCTAACTCAGAACTGTGGCCTTCATAAATGTGGACTCAAGGTTTCCAGTCTTCTGTTCTAAAAAACATTGAACGCTTTCATTTATTTTCAGTTTCCTGTATTGTGTTGACCTTAATAGTTAATTTTATATGCACACATATATAAAAATCTGAAAATGAATGTCAGAGGTGGTCTGAAATGAATGTTTTCAATGCTTGTTGGAAATACATATATATTTTCATGTTAACCCATTGTGGGCTTCTAGCAGGCTGGGGACAAATCTCCTTTCTTTTGGGAATCTTCCCTCTCATGTCCAATTACAGTTCTTACTCCTGGGTACCAGGAGATACTCAACAAATAATTGTGCTTGGCCAGTGAGAGGAAATGGAGCTGAAAGAATGCTGGGCCCGTTCTTCTCACAGCAGTGAAAATCCTAGATAACAGAAGAATGGAAAACATTGCCTACCAGCCATTAGGTTTTGATTCCTTTTGCTAGAAGGCCTTTAAAATTCACTGGACTGCACCAGGAAATCATGCATCCGAGGCACGCAGATATGAGTGCTGCTTAGGCCTGCAGCCGTCAGGGGGTCCAAGGATCCTTCCAGCCAAGGGGGTCTCCAGAGCTGGGCAGAGGCAGGCTTGACCATCTCTCTCTTTCCCTTAAACTATTTCTGTCCAAAATGGTTGCAGCAGTTAATACCCAACGTAGAACTTTGAAAAAGCCAGAAGTGTGAAGAAGCTGATGATAAGCGGTACCGCTAATTCCACCACCCATCAGTGCGAGCTTTCTCGTTATCTGAACAGACCAGGCAGGGTGTGGTCCACTCTCTTATTCAACAGTCTTCATTTACTCTGCTAAGTCACAGCGGCAAGGCTGAGACAGGCTCCTCCCTCGCGTTTGGAAGTGTCGTTTAGGGATCGGTGAGTTTGGGCTCTGACTTCGAGAGCGAAGCTTGGAGCAAATTCTGTGTGTCCTTGTCTGGAGCTGAGCCATGGGACAGGGGACCAGGAATTTCAAAGGCTGGCACCAGCACAGGAGTGTGGCCTTGCCTGGGGCGGTGGTGGGAGCAGCTGGGAAATGATACCTTGTAGCATCTTTTCCATTAGACTCAGGGTGCCAGGCCATACAGACTGTCTGTTCCTGTCTAGACACCTCCACCTGAAGTGGCAGGGGACAGGCAACTGCCTCTCCTTGGTGCTCACAGCTTAAACAGATTTTAAACAAAAAGTCAGACAACTTGTGCATCTGTTATCCCCCTTCTAGACCTTCTGTTTCTTTTATAGCTACAAGGAAGGACCCACAGAAATGCGATTTCATACTCCAGTGATTACATGTACCTGGTTTTCAGAGGGACAGGAAAGAAAACGACCTGTGACAGGGAGCGTCTTTCATGATTTGCCATCCTCTGCTGCTGTCCTCGGGTGCTCAATCCCACACAGAGTCCCTGCTGAGTAGGGTCAAAAGTGTGAGAATGCCAAGTGGAGGTGCTTAGAGGGAGCTCTAGGGCTCCCGCTAGCAAAGAGCGGAGGTGGGGGCAGGCGAGGCCTGCAGGCGGGAAGAGGTGAGACGAAGGGCAGGGCTGAGCTGTGGAGAGCCAAGGGAGTTGTGGCGCATCATGTACAGTATGTAACATTACCTTCTCTTGTCTTCTCATAATCAAAGTTATATTGTGGAGTGGGATTTGGTAGTTTGAGAGTGGTAATCAAGAAAAATGGCTGCCAGAAGGGCCCAGCATTTGGGTTATGTAACAAAAGAATGTTTTGTTTCAGACAGGTGATTTAGGCACTAGGGCACCTGCCACGCAACCTCCATTAACACGCAGCACCTTACCCTGAAGTGGGCTGTTTAGGGTCTGTCTCCCCACACTGTGCCTGGGGCTCCCCTTGGGCCTTACTTGGACTCCAGGCCTGGACAGTGCTGCTTTGCCGAACCAGCCTGACTCCTCCCAACTCACTGTTAGTTGAGTTTTAGTTCCAGCTTACATTTATTTAGGATCTACCTGGCCGCAGGTCCTAGGGCAACAGGGTGAATAGAGAAATGCTGAAGACACAGGCCCCGCCCACTAGGAGCTCCTGATAATAGACCGTTACTCTTGAACTGGAAGTGGAATGAAAGGGAGGAGTCGCAGTGACTTGAGAGCCTAAGGGACAGGGGTGGGGGGAAGGTTTCTGGGAGAGGACAATCCAAGCTGAAAGGACAAGGTCTAGAGGATCAGCATGAACCATCCACAAGGTGGGAACCAGCCTGATGCCTTCCAGGTCCCGGGAAGAGCACCAATGACAGGCATGGGGGGAGGTGGCCGGGGCAGACATGGAGAGGTCCGTGGGCATTGTGTGCCAGCTAAGAGCATGGGCCTCATTCCAAAGGGTAGCAGTTTCCAAGAGGAAGGGAGTGGCCAGAACAAGAGAGCCACAGCCCCCAGTCCCCTGGTCAGGACGGGTGGGTTTGCATTTTCAACATGGACCATGTGCTTGGTTTGAAAAAATGAATTCAGAATTAAAATTTTATATTTTATAAATGTTAAAGGAATACCTACCTGTCACTTCTATAATACAATGTGAATTTGACAAAATTTTGGCTAGAGGAGTAGGAATTAGGGGGAAAAAAGGTAAAGGAACATGGCCCGAGGTGATGGGAGCCTCTGATAAGCTTTTCATAGGGCAGTGACAGGCATGGGCCATGTTTGCATTTTTAGAGCAGCAACTCTGGCTACTGAGTGGATGCGGGTATAAGAGAGGAAAGACTGGGTAGAGACCATGAAAGGGATGAGAAATGTGGGCTTCATTCCGGGTATGGTACTCTGGATAAGGAGCTATTTAGGGCAGTGGGGTGCAGAGTGAGAAAGCAGGGAGTCAAGGCTGCCTTCGGGGACCCATAGAGGGTTGGCTGGCTGGGTGGGGGGCAGAGAGGAGAGGCTGGCTGGATAAGGGAGGCTCTGGAACAGGGTTGGCCACAGGTCGATTTCAAGGTGGCCATGGGACATCCAGGTGGGCAAAGGCCCCTAAGCACCTGTGACTTGTCCAGGTTTATGGTTTGCTGGATGGCCCACTAGGATTAGAATCCCATATCCTAATTCTCCCTCCTCCCAGCCCAGCCTGAGAGCATGCGGAGAGCAGGGAGCAGGCAGCCGGAGGAGCCTTGCCTTCCAGGAGATGTCGGGCACCCTGGGGGTTGATGCTGCTGTTCTCACTGTGCAGGGTGCCCTCCGCTTGCTTCTCAGCTCTGCCCCAGGCCTGGGTGGCTGGAAGCTGGGGCAAGCTAGGCTCTGGGATCACGTGCTGAGGAAACCAAAGGCTAAGTGGGTGGTGGCGCTGCCCTTGACACCATAGCAGGCCCAGGCTCAGAGTGGTGGCAGGCCAGAGTCCCCCGAGGCTCGCTGAGGCTGGCAGCCCTGCTTGAGGCGCTGGACTCTCTTGAGGGGCCCCGGAATCAGGCGTCTTTCTTTTCCGTTCCCCGCATTAAGCCGTGCCAATTCGGAGCCTGTGCTGCCACTGCTCGGCCTGGCTCTGCAGTCAGAGATTTGACAGTTCTGGTACCACGGGAGAATCTTTTACAAATAACACATTTGCTTACAATAACTCCCAGGTCTGTTTTCATTTAAATTGGGAGATAACCCCATAAGCCAAGGAATGAAGCTCTAATAGTGCAACTTCAACACCGGGGGAATTGGGGTGGGAATTATTGTATATAGTGTATACTTATCTGAGGGTCAGATGCCTGTCTTACATGAATGGTACAAGTCACTCTGCAGGCAGAGGATTAATTCTTTCAGTGGACATAAAAAATAGCTCAGACTCCGAAAATTCAAACGGTAGCCGGATAAGGGACCACCTCCCCCTTCTGTAGCAGGGGCCCCCAGGGAAGGGGGAAGCTGATGTTTCAGGGAAGGCAGCATACCTGGCTGCTGGGTTGGTCCTGAGGGAGGGTCAGTGGCCACCCATCCACAGAACAGCATCCGGAGGTATGTCAGCAAAGGCTGCCATGGAGCCAGCCTACCCTGGAAGGGAGGGCTCCCACGTTGGTGGGCATTGGACAGAAGCAGCATGAAATGGTGGCTGTGACCCTGTTATAGCTAAAAATAACACCAGTGAAAGGAGGGTCAAGGCTGGCCACTGACGTGCAGAGCATAGAGAATAGCTTTTGGAGGTCTCTCTCTAGAGTCCCTAACTAGAGGAGTGAGCATCAGGCCTGGGCCCAGGGGCCACCCAGGCACTGAAGTGCCGAGCCCTGGGTACCCTGGTGTCCTGGACTCCCTAAGACACGCCATACCTGCCAAGAGGAAGCCTCCTTGTCCCTCAGCGGTGAGACAAGTCTTCCGGGTGCTCTGCTTTTGGCAGCACCATGTCAGGCATGGAGCCGAGCTGGCTGGTGAGGAAGGCGAGGCAGGGCCTGGCTCCCACAGTTAACACTGCGGTGGGAGTCAGGGCAGGGATGCTGCCAGCCCAGGTGAGACAAGCATCTATGGTCTGACCAATAGTGTTCCAAGTGAAAATGGACAATGATCACTTGTCTTAAAATTTTTTTTTCGATGATCAACCCTTTGAAGACCTTGATCCCCAGGAATTTTGGAGTAGCAAGTTGACCTTGTTTGTAAGATATTAACAGTTTTTCATTCGTCCTTCAGTAGTACCTTATAACCTGTTATCCAGGTATTAGCTGGGGCCTTTCTTCCCCTTGCACTCTAGCTGAAATTGTCTTGAATCTGCCAATTCCTGGCCTGGGCGACACCAAAACCCTCCCACTTGCCTTGGGGTGTGATATTCTTTAGGCTTCTTCTGTCTCTTGGGTAGCATCCAAAAATCACTCAGGCAGCATTTGTGAGTTTAGTAGCTATTAGCGAAGTACTTGGGGGCCGGTGTGAGGAAGGTGTCAGATCCCTCTGGCCCAGCAGCTCTGGGTCCCTCTGGGCTCACCCTCCACTCCTGCCCCTCCCTCAGAGCACCTCCCTCCTCTGGGCCTCAGCTGGCCAACCCTCAGCAAAGGGATTTTGCATTTCTTCTCTTTGAAATGAAATTTGATCCCAATTATAAGGATAATGACACTTGCTTTACTTTTTTATATGCATAATTTGCTTTTAAAATAAAAATCCATTTCAAGTTCATTTTAAAGAATTTCCCAACAGTCCTTAAACTAAATCCCCACCGAATGGCGCTGTGAAACCTGGGTGCAGGAGTCACGGTGGTGCAGACCCGCCCCTGATTTTTGTTACCTTTGTGTTTTCCAGTTTCCACCCAGATGTTTGAGATCCTGTAGATGTGGATGGCGTCCCTGAGAGCAGAGCAGGGTGCACAGGCTGAACGCTGAGAAGAGACAGCCTGGGACAAGGCCGGTCCTGCCTCCAGGTAATAGTCGGTAGCATTTGGTGGTGATGAGGGTGGGGCGCACTTTTCAGTTGGGCCTGTCTCACCAGCATGAGCTTCCAGACACTCAGGTCATTGCACAGCTCCTCAGTCCTGCTCTCTCACGTGCTACCATGGAATCTGATGGACTTTAGACGTCATGAGTCCACCCCTCCAGCTGGAGCAGAAGCCCCTCTGTGGCTTCCATTGTCACTCCCAGGAGAGAGCTCCCCACCGAGGAGGCAGCCTGTCCTGTCCAGTCTTCCTGTTACTGAGCAGCTCCTGCTGGTGGAAAGTTCTCCCTTGCGCCCTTGGCTAGAATCTGCCTCCTGCCGCAACCACTGGCTTTTCTGGTTCTGGGTCCCGAGGCTCTAAGGAATCAGTGTAATCCTTCTTCCTCAGGACAACCCAACAGATATCTGGGGACAACTGGAGTGGAAGAGTGCCGCATCTGGAGCCTGAGGGAGCCCTGGTTGGAATCCGGGCGCCGCTGTTATTGCTGTGATCTTGGGCAAGTTAGTTAACCTCCCTGATTCAGTTTCTTTATCTGTAAAACTGGACAATAATGTCTGCCTCATAGAATGGTCCTGGGACTGAAAATAAATCATGTATAGAAGTTGCCTGCGGCTGTTCCATCACCAATTATCTGACACCCACTGGGTGTCCTACAGTTCAGCTCAGTTCTGGCACTACTCAGAGCCAAAGGGCACACAAGTTAAAGGGCAAGGTTGCCCACAAGATGGCCCCTGCTTCAGAGGCCAGCTACCGTGGGATCCCCAGGCGACCCATACTTCTGACCGACTAGGATGTAAATTTGGGGGTTTCCACATCCTCCCTTCAGTTTCTGCAATTCACTAGAACAATCACAGAATTCGCTGGAGGCACTGTAATTGTAATTACACTTTTATTATAAAGTATCCAACTAAGGAATAGCCAAATGGAGGCAATGCCTAGGGCAGGGTCTGGGGCTTGGGGGAGGGACACAGAGCTTCAGGCCCTATCCTTGTGGAATCTGGGGGTGTCACCGGCTCAGCCCAGCCTTGTGCTCACGAACCAGGAAGCCTCTGTGTCCAGACAGTTTTAGTGGGAGGGGGGAAGGGGTCACCACTAGGGAGCAGGACTTTGTTACTAGGCATATTTGCCACTAGCCCCTTCCTCTCCCTTCCTCTATGGTTGGCTGTGGGGCTGAAGCTGCAACCCTCTAATCAAATGCTTGGTTTTTCTGGGTGACCAGTCCCTCCATTGAAACTATCTAAGGACCCCGCATAAATCACTTCATGAGCATAAATTCAGGATTCATGGAAGGGCTCATTATGAATAACTGAAGACACCCCCATTGTCTTTTGCACATTTTACAAATCCCAAGGGTTTTTGAAGCTCTGTGCCAGAAACTGGGGACAAAGACTAGATATATTCTTTACAATGTTACACCTCTGCAACAAATGTGGGCCTCCTGATCTTCAGCATCCTGCTCGCTCTCTTTCCTGTGGTCCCAGGTTGACATGTTTCCCTTTATCTATTTGGTCAGAGAACCAGGCATCTCAGCAGTCTTTCCTACATGTGCTTCTTTTTGTTCCTGTAGCTCAAGATTGAATTTTTTTATTGTTGTTCAAGTACAGTTGTCTCCATTTTGAATTATTTTTAATTAAAACATGTAATTAGTTTAGTGTGCACCTGTTTACAATCAAATCATAAGCCTCTCCTCACTCGAGTTCTTAATGCCATGATGATTCTAGCCTCTAAATGACACATAATAAGAGCAAATGCTTAATAGCACTTGCTATGCATCAGACACTATTTCAAGTATGTACTTCATATACATTAACTAATCACAACAACATGAAGAGGGAGCTGAATAGTTGCAATCTCCATATTATATATGGAGAAAATGAAGCACATATAGGTTAGGTAACTTGCCCAAGATCACACAGCTAAGAACTAACAGAGCTGAAAGTTGAACTTATTGTCTTGCTCCAGAGTCCATGCTTTTAACCACTAAGCCACTCTGCACATAACTTGGATCACGTAAGAAACACTGGGGGAAGAGAAGGAAGGAGCATAAAAGGATGCCTCTGGCTCACAAAGTCAAAGGGCTTGAGCAGACCCTTATTGTCCTGGTGAGAGAGTTGGTGCTTCCATTTCCTACCCCTCATCCACGGGAGCACCTCCGGAGCAGCCCTCTGGGGCTGAGCTCTAAGAAGTAAAGGCAGGCCCAGAGGCATGGAGGTATCCATCAGGCCCAGGACTTCTTTGTTCCTGGTGCTTCAGGGAATGGAGAGCTAATTCAGAGCCTTTTCAGACCCATCCCTGGAAATGCAGCCACTGCAAAGGGAAGCTAAGAGACTCAGCCTTTTCCTGCCCCGGTGGAAAGGGTCCAGGCCAGGAAGCTCCAACACCAGGCTGTGTTGGTCAACATCTCAGGCCCAGAGAAGCAGAGAGTTCAGGTGGTTCTGGAGCTGGTGGGACCAGCAGTCATAAGGAACACAGGGGTCTCCAGTCTCACATCCAATGCACCCACTGTGTGTGCGTAGAGGAGAGTCACTTGTTGCTATTTTAAAAAGGATTTGAGACCCTGAAAGTGCTAAGGAGTATCAAAAGGCTGGGGGACAGTGAGCCTTGCCTCTGGAAGAATTTTGGTCTGCAGCGCGGTCTGTCCAGAAGAATTGGGTGGTGACTGCCTGTCTGCATTCCCATTTTCTTTGACCTTGCAATTTCTTCTTAATCCCTAAGTTCCAGGGATGAAGCTGGGTGGGAGCACAGTGGAGGTGAAGGATTCTTAACTCACCCCATCACGTAGAATTGACTTGAACCTACAAGGGCACTTCCAGTACCTCATTTTTGTTCTTTGCGGATATTTCTCTTTTGGCATTTGGCTTGAGGGAGAAGCATAGGGGTGAGGTTGGGGGGGGAGGGTTGCAGGAAGAAGGCCTCTTGTGCCAGGAAATCTGCATTCTCTATGCTTCCATCTTTTCTACATAAATCGATCTCTCTCCCTATAGTGTCACAGCTGGAAAGGGCCTGGGAGGTCATTCTGTCCATGTCATCATTTAGGGATGGACAAAGTGAGACCCAAAGAGAGAAATTACTTGCCTAAGTCCTTGCAGCTAGAGAATGACAGATTTGGGGCTAAATTGCAGACTCTGACTTCCAGTCCTTAGCTAATCCCACCAGAAACATCCTTAGTGAATTCAGTTACTCTGGCCTTATATGTTAGGAAGTACAACCTCAACCATTCTGGCAATCGGATAAATGTCTCAAAATATTTCTTTAGAGAATGTTTGTTTTTGGCCACCGCTCCTAGTCTCCTTCCTCCCTCCTCCACCCCATAGACATGACTGGTTAGGGTGGTACTGGTTGGGGGAGATCTGGTGAGGACTTTCATAAGAAGACTAATTAGTGAAAGAATTAAGATCAGAGATCATGGTTTGGTAAACTTGCAACAGTGGGTTTTAGTGGCATTTGGAGCACCCTTGCTGTCCCAGGTTGTGTATGGTGGCAGGTGGTGGTTGGAAGGGGAGGAGGAGAAAGTGACACCTGGCACTAGCGTTAGAAACATGAGGCTTTGTGCCATCTTTGGCAGGCTTGCTAGAGATGGCCAGTACCTGGAACGGACATTTTCATTACACGTTACAACCATTAGTATCAGTGGCATTCCAACCGTGGCTGCCTATTAGAATCACCCGGGGAACTTTTTAAAAAATCTTGACATCCAGATCATACTCCAGACTAATAACATCTAAATCTTTGATGTATTTTTTAAAAGTTCTCCAGGTGATTACAATGTGCACCCAAGGTAAGGAACCACTTATTCTAGGCCAAAGGTTCAGGCCATCAGCTGATTTTTAAGGGATATTTTCCATGTGTCTTCTCTTAAACTTGCTATATTCTCTTCCCCAAAAAAGAGAAAATGGAAAGAAGGACGGAAGGAAGGAAGGAAGGAAGGAAGGAAGGAAGGAAGGAAGGAAGGAAGGAAGGGGTCAACAAAGTGTTCTAGGCTGACAGGGTAGACCCCCACTCTCCCACTTGTCCTCTTACCTAGTGTATCAGCCTCACCCGCCCCACTCAGAGGAACTGTAAGGTGGGGGTAGAGTCATGACAGCTCATGGACAACTAGCTGTTATGAGCTGCTCACTGGAATGATGGCTGAGGCTTGGGCTAACAAGGTCACCAAGGGGGCAGAGGAGATCAGGGCCAGGGAGGCCAGGAGCGCTCTGAGAGAACAAGAGAGCGCTTCACCTCCTCATGGAAGGGGAGCCCTTGGAGGTAAACTGAGGGAGGGGCAGGTTAAGGATGAAAGCCAGGTGTGCTGCTCTTATGGAATTTCTTTTGTTAGTATCTCCTTATTGCTGTTTCAAGCCTAATTATTGTCCAATCAAGACACTTGCCTCCTTTGCTGAGAAGGGGATCACACACCAAGGAGAAGGCTAAAGCTCTGAAAGCCCCCCTGGGTGTGACCCAGATTTGAGGGCCCAGCAGTGCAGACAAAGGGGGACTGGCTGTGTGGCCAAAGCCCCATAGCCGGGAAGTGGAGATTGGGACTGCAACATGCTTCTCCTCATGGGCTCCAGTATGGTGGTAGGAGATACTCCTTCATCATTCGGGCATTTAAGAAGACACGCTTGAGTAGAAAAAATATCCCCCCCTCCCCGCCCAACTCTCCAAAGGCTGTCCTAGTCCTCAGTCCAGGGACCAGGTCCAGATAAATGGGACTCTGGGCAACCTGGCAACCTGGTGCCCTTCAAACAGGGTTTATCCTTTCATTATTTCTCAATGTTGATTTAACGTAATTTTGGAAAAACTAATTTTTCATTAATGGAAGTTGCAGACCTCTTTTAAACTTGGAATGAGGATCTAATTCTGCGTTGGGACATGTTTTATAGAAAGAGGTTCACTAATCACTCCTGTTAAGGGGCCAGAGCAAGTAAAAGTTGTGCAGAGAAGCATTGCACAAAGCCTCCCCACCTTTTAGTGTTCTTGCTCTCTTTTCAGTTTTCTTTGTGAATTTACCACCAAAAAGTTTTAGGAGCTTTCATAGAGGCTTGACGTTTTAGATGACATACTAAGTCCCAGTACGTCCCAGTAGCTTTACTCTGTGTAAGGCATGCATCACAGAAACCCTCAAAAAAGTCTGCAGGCCGTGCTGGCCCTGGGGGGACCGTCTACTTCAACCGGAGGGTGGCCCTTTCAGCCTGGCGGGGGAGTCAGAGAGGGGTGGCGGACGCCTGAGCCGGTGTCCTAGTTTCACTTTTCCGACGATGCATTAGCGTCCGCTGTAGATCGGCAGCTGCCGGCGCCCTGCCTCGAACCCGCAGCTCCGTTTACAACCTCCTGGAAATAGCTTCATCCCTCTGTGAATCCTACAAAATTCAACCCCTCTGCTGTGTACTGCGTCTGGGAGCTCCAACCGGCCCGCCCCCTCTTCCTTCCCCTGCAGGGTTCCAGGAGTGGACTGTAAACCCCCCAGGACAATGAGTGAGGAGACTGTCCCCGAGGCTGCTTCCCAGCCTCAGGGACAGCAGTACTTGGACCGCTTCTCTGAGGAGGACCCTGAGTACATGCGCCTTCGCAACCGTGCGGCAGACCTGCGGCAAGACTTCAACCTGATGGAGCAGAAGAAACGCGTCACCATGATCCTGCAGAGCCCAGTGAGTGGGGTCTGACCCAGGCCAGGCCGGGCAGGCGGGCGGGGATGAGCGGGGAAGGCGCTGATTCACCTGGGTGAGCCTGAAAGATCACTCCTCTTTCACTTGCTCAGAGTCCTAGCAGTTTTAAGCCCGCTGAGCTAGATAAGGGTGTTTGATTCTCTCTTTAGTCTCTGCTGGATGGCCAAACCTGGTTTACATGCAGGTGGTTTGGCTCGGTGGTGGGTGGAGGTGGGGCTGAGAGGCAAGAGCCCCACCTCAGTTACCAGTGCCCCTTCTGAGCCTTAGTTCCCATTCTTCTTCCCCTCTCACCAAAAGCTAACAATGAACAAATCTGTGTAAACCAGAGGCCAGCAGAGGGCGCCACGTGGAAGGTTTGGGACTCTCCTTTCTTGAACGCCAGAAAGAACTCACTGTTGAAACAATAAGGCTGACATGCAGGGGTGAAGAGGGCCTGGAAGCCCCAGGAGGTGGGGGAGGGGGGGAGGGGTTCAGTGTGTAATGGACAGGCGCCCAGAAAGAGAGAGCAACTCAGGATAACCCCACCAAGACTCCAGGCGAGGTCAGTTGGTGTCTGCTTGGCATGGACACAGAGCTCATCCTTGAGGCAAGGAGAGAATGTGGGTCTAATGGACCACAGACATAGGAAGGTGGCACATGCTCTGGGGCAGGGAGGAGGAAGAGCAGGGGGAGTCTGAGGGCGACAGAGCTGAGGGGTCCTCAGGAAATGGCGCATGATCCTAAGGGCTGGAAAACTCAGGGATGGAGCTGGTATCGCCAGGGGCTTGCCAGGATGGCTCTGCCTCAGCCCCCACTGTGCTTTGGGGAGCCAGGGCATTGTAGGGGCCATGTGTGACCCTAGCAGGGAGCACTCAGTGAATGCTCTGGCATCACAGAGGAGCACTGAGGGACGGGCCTGAGGTCTTGGTGACAGGTGACACTGTGTTGGGGAGCCTGAAGGAATATGGCAGGTGCTAAAAGCATTTGAGGTGATGGAAAAAACCCAGAGTATGACTAAGAGGGGTGGCAGGTGTGGGAGGAGAAGTGGCAGAGTTAGTACCGGCCCAAGTTCCAGGCCTGATTGGATGGGACTCTGTTCTCAGGCAAGTGATGGGGATGAGAGAAGAGCTCGGGCTGCTTCTCTCTTAGGGATTTACCAACACCTAAGCAGCTTGCTGTTTCCTCCTGAGTGTCCCCTACTGCCACCTTGTGGACAGGCATGCTTGATTCTTAGCCTCATGGTCTGAAAAGCCAGACTTCAGAGTAGAGGGACATCAGAAGTGGAGACCTCAAAGATCTTTGAATCCTTCTGAAACTGAGGAAACTGATGCCCAGAAAAGCCATAGACATGCCTAATGGACAGGGAAGATGGCATACTTTTTCATTCAGTTCTGCTTTTTAAAATGTCCTGATTACTAAAGTGAAGTCCTGTCGTGCCTAATGGGGGAGGGGCCTTGACTACCACTTTGACACAGGCAGGACCTGGAATCCAGAGCACAGCCCATGGCGGGCAATGGGAGCAGGATCCATTCCCAGCATCTCCTTGTTGCTCCCGCAGTAGCAGTTTGGGGAGGCTCCTAAAATCCTGGCGGAATTGCCTGACATCCTCTAGGGCCCAGGGATCCCAAGTGCAGCCCTGGCCTAGCTGTCCTGGGGCGAAGTGGGCACTTGGAAGAGGGGCCCTGGGTCTCTTGCATGAGATGCACTAAGGGGACCAGCGCCTCTGGACCTGCTTTTAGTCTTTCAGGGAGGAGCTGGAAGGCCTCATCCAGGAGCAGATGAAGAAGGGGAACAATTCCTCCAACATCTGGGCCCTCCGGCAGATCGCGGACTTCATGGCCAGCACCTCCCACGCAGTCTTCCCAACATCTTCCATGAGTACGTGGGGAGCTGGGGAGCTGCCAGGAGTGGAGGGTGGGGGAGGTGGGGTGGGGAAGAGAAGAAGGAGCAGCAAGAAGCAGCTTGGTTGCCTGGCTACGGGGTGAGTGCTGCAGTTGCATTAGTAGACCTGGGGGAGCTGAGCAGCCACCAGAGAGGTACCTGGCTCTGCTTCCAATGCTGCTGCCATTTAAAGACCCACAGGAGAATGATCCCTGATGCCCAGAAGTAGGAGAGGCAGGGGTTGTGGTGACTCAAGGGAGAACCCGGTTCTGGTTATGCTGGGGGAGGGGGCAGGATAACACAATGTCACTGCTCTGAGAGGCAGAGCAGCCTATATGGGAACCTCTCCCACCCCGCCTCATCGGTGGATTAGCATGAAGGGAAGAGCTTTGCAATTCAAGGTTCCTTACATGGCCTTTGCCCAGGAGTGGAGAATGCGGAGTGAGGATTCTGCTCCCGGATAACTTTAGCTATGGGTACGGAGCTGAAGAAAAATCTTTCTGTACAAGCTGCATCCCTGACTCAGGTTGCTCTTCCCTAGTCCTGTGGAGCCACTCCCTTGGAGAAGGAGTGAAGGGATGGAAGGTGGCCACTAAAGCCAATGTCTCCTGGGCCCAAAGCCAACCTGACTCTAGAGACCAGAGCGGACAGCAGCAGGGACTGGGCGTGAACCCACCTTCCTGGGTTCTGAAACAATGTTTACAATCTTTAAGGAACAAACATCAAAAAATACTTCCCCTCAACAAGATGAATACAGGGTTATAGTGGAAAGTTAGGAAAATATTCAAGAAAGGGAAATTGCTGTACTGTGTTCTTATAACCAAGAAACTGCTATTATCAATATTTTGATATATGTCCTTTCAGCCTTTTTTTCTTAACATATATAGATTATGTAAACAAAAATGGAATCACATTATTCATACACATTTAGTAACATGTCTAGACTAATATTTCCTTAAATTATGGTTTTATAATGTAATTTTGAGTGGATGTATGCTATGGCTAAATATGCCATATTTTAATCAATTTCCGATTTTTTGGACATTTAGATTGTTCCCAACTTCTTGCTCTTATGAGCTACACAAATGCAATTAACAACCTTGTAAATAAGTCTGGTTACATCTATGACTATTTCTTAAGATAAATTACTAGAAGTAGAATTGCTAGATCAAAGTATATGCATGTTTTATAGAGTTTAATGCAAAATGCCAAGTTACCCTGGAGAAAGATGGGACCAATTTACATTCCCACCAGCCATGCACTGGCGTGCCCATCTACCCCACCCTGACCCCGGTTATGTGTTCCATTTGTTTCATTCTCATGATTTGATAGGTGATGGAAAGTATTTGTGTTTTAATGGGCAGTTACTAATGAGGTTGGATATATTTTCATATACATATTGGACATGATTTTCTTTTTGTAGTAAATTGCCTCTCACATCCTTTGCCAAATTTTCCTACTTGTGTGTTCTTATAGATTTTCAGATCTTTATAAAGTAAGGCTAATTCTCTATTATCTGTCAAATATATTGTAATTTTTTCCCCAGTGTCTTGCGTGCCTTTTTATTTTGTTGATGATGTTTTTGTCTGGTTGAATGCTTTAATTTCCACAGAGTTGAATCCACTATTATTTTCTTTCACTTTCTACTTTCGATTGCCTGCTTAGAAACAACTTCCCTGTGATTTATCACCTTACAGAATACCCTTAATTATTCATTAGCAATTTTTTTTAACTATTTTGTACAAGTTGTTTCTTTAAAATAACTTTAGAAGTGTTTTGTCAAGTCTCCCCTTTAGCTCAAAAAATTCCTCTTGGGATTTTGACTGGGATTACATTAAGTGGATAGATTAAATTGGTGGAGAATTTTTAAATTTACAGTTTTATATTAGAATATAAGCTCCACAGGGGAAAAGGTATATTTGTATGTTTTGTTCCCTGCTATATCCTAGAATAATGTTCTGGACTTAGGAAAATGTCTGGAACATAGTAGGTGCTTAAAAAATATTTGCATCAATGAATTTTAATTTTTTTCAGAAATGATGTATGTCTTCTGTTTATTTAATTTTTCTTTAATGTCCATCAGGAAAGTTTAGGAGTTATTTTCATATAATCCCTACTAATTTCTTGTTATGTTTATCCTGAAAATTTTATGTAAATTTGTTATTTTAAATGATTCTTTCTCCATTTAAATTTCTTCCTGGTTTTTGCTGTAATTGGGGAAATCATTGGCTATATATGTTTAAACTAGCCCCTTACCAAACTTCTAGATTTTAATATCTTCTCATTGAATTCTTTTGGTTTTAGTATATAGAAAAATCACATAATTTGCAAATAATGGTCATTTTGCATCCCTCATTCCAACATCTTCTCTTTGGTTTGTATTTCCAGTTTTTTCATTGCATCTGTTAGAACTCTTAGAGCAATGTGTTAATAATAAGTTAGAGAGTAATCATCCTGATCTTGTTTCTGAGTTTAATGGAAATTCTGTTAGCATTAAGAGCTCAAATTAGTTGTTCTTTATCATTTTGAGGAAATAGCTTTTTATTTTAGCTTGATATGAGTTTTTCTCAGCAATGGATGTTGAATTGTATAAAATGCATTTTGGGCATTTATTGCATTTGCTTTCCTTGGACTATTGATGAGATGAATTATATTAATAGATTTCGGAATATTGAACTCTTTTTTCATTCCTGAAATAAATCATTCCTGGTCTTGATGCATTCTTTTAAAAATAATCTTCTGTGCCCTAATGGAGTTTAAATAAAGATAGGAAGCCTCTGTTCTTGAAAGTTTATCATTCACTTGGAAAGCCATCTTGATCTGCAATATTTTTGATAAACATTTTTTCTTAGTTTTATCTAGGATTTTTAAAAACTCTATTTTGCTGGCTCTATAATTTGCTGGTCATACATTTTGTATAAAATCGTCCACTTTTTGGAGCTTTTCAAAATTATTAGAGTGATTTACAATATTACAATATTTTTGTCATTTAAACTTTCTGCTCTGAGTGAGATGGCCTCCCAGTCTCGTTCCTGGTGCTGTGCATTCCCACTGTCTCTTTATTGGCCAGTCTGGGTGTGGGCTTATGCATAGAACTTCTCACATAAGCCAATTCTTGGATTTTGTATTGGCTCTACTAATTTTCTTGTTCCCAATTTATTGCTTTTGTTTTTATATTCATTAATTCTTTTCTTCTTTTTCATACCATTTTTTTTTTGCTTTATTTTGTTGTTTATATTTTTTCTGGAGAAGAATAAAATTGATGATTTCTTTTCATATTTAATTCAATAATAAAGATATTTAAGGCTATACATTTTTTTCCTTTGAGCATGTTTGGTCTTATCCCATGAATTTTGACACATTGTATTTCCTATATTTCTAATTTCTAAGTAGGCGATTGCTCTTTTAATTTTATTTTTATTCTGAGAGCTATCTGGGAATATATTTTCTCATTTTCAAATGGTTGAATTTGCATTCTTTTAAAGATTTGTTGACAATGTCTAATTTTAATGCCCTATGTTTAGAAAATGTGGCTTATCTAATGTCTGTTAGGGATTTATTGAGATTTTCTTTGTAGCCTAATAATATCATTTAAAAATGATATATGGGTATATACTCCATCTCTAGGGCATAGTGTTTAATTTACATCTTCATTTATTGTTTTTGTAATAAATGAAAGTTGTGTTAAGTCATTGTATTTGAATTTTGTTCATTTGTATTTGTTTTTCTGATAGCTTTTGATTTGGGTATCTTGATGAAATGCCATTGAAAGCATAAGTGTTTTTTATAACTGTAGCTTCATTTAGGACTAAACCTTTCCAGGGGTGTCCAGCGTTTGGAACAAGAAGAGCTGTTTGGGGCCACACATTAAATACATTGCAACATATAATCACAAAAAAAAATCTCATAGTGTTATAAGTAAATTTATGATTTTGTGGTGGGCCGCATTCATAGCCATCCTGAGCGCTCGTGGCCCGGGAGCCGCAGGTTGGACACCCCTGCATCCATGGAAAATAACCTACAAAATGGCTCTCTGTCCAAAAAAATGTTGTTTCCCTAAATTCTGCTTTGATAATAACATTATGACTTCTGTTTACTTTTTGTTTATATTTGCCTGACATATTTTTGAGGATTATTGCATTTCAACTAGTTTTATGTCACTTTATTTTAGTGTTTGTTTTTTGTAAACTTCCTATAGCATTGTCTCCCGGCATCTATTGCTATAGTAGAGAAACTGGAAACAACCTTTTTTTGTTCTTTTGTAGATAATCAAAATTATTTTCTAGATGTTTGTGGGGTTTTTCCTTGTCCTTGGATTTCAGAAATGTTGCCAGGAAGTGAATAATTGTAGGCTTCTTCTTTTCACGGACTCCCTGTCCCCCACACTCTGCAGAGTGCAGGAAATCTTTATAATTTATATACATAGATCTTTTTTCAGTCCAGAAGTTTTTTCTGTCAGATCAATACTGATTATCTATATGCTGGCTCTCTGGTATTTGTCTCCCATATTTATCATATTCTCTTTTATTGATTTCACGTCTCGATCTTTATACTCTTCCATTTGAGAGAGAAACAGGGCTGACCAGCATTCCCGTCGCCTCAGCCACCAGCATCGGTCAGGAAGGCAGCTGCATGACTGGAAGTCTGATTAGCGCACATCCAGGGTGTCTGAGCCAGGGAATGTACAGATGGGAAGTCAAAATGTCATGAGTTCAAGCCCAGAGAGTTCTTTGTCCCTCTCCATTAGCCTTGGAATTTATTTTTCAGTAGTGTGTTCTTTAGTCTTAACTTTCAGGGGGTTTGGTGGGTTTTTATCTTTTTCTGTGTTTTCTTAAGTAATTTGAATAAATGGCTCAGTTAGATCTGAGTCATAAACCTGGGGCTCAGCCATCCTAACTTGTGTGGGCTGGTCAGAATAGGCTTTCTTTTCATTAAGACCCTGAGAGCAGAGGATGGAGACTCCTCTGGAGCCCTTGGTTCCCTTCTCTGGCCCTCAGGCCTGTGGGCGGAGTAATCCTCACAGAGTGGTGGTGGGAGAGGGGGCTCTGATACAGGATGCAGGGGATGTGACAGGGTTTTTATACCTATTCTGACCTCCTGGGCATCACTGGGACTCCATAGTTACTTGTAAGAGAAGGACTCTAAGAACTCTGGTTCTGAAGACCCTCCCCGAAATGGCACCCACCTCCCCCTGCCTGGCTTTGTCTAGGGGCCTTATGATTTTGATATGCTTCCCTTCTTGGTGCCTGGGGTGAAGCACGTAAGTAATTTCTTGTCAGGATGATGCACGGAGAGGAGGAAGGGATCCCAGATTGGTCCCTTTGAATTAGAAATTGTTGAGTTTGGAGTTCTTTTATTGCTCTTCTTGCCCATTGAACTGGATCTTTGGATTGCTTCAGTCCTTGTCAGCTACATTTTCTGGAACATGCCCTGAAGGTGTGCCACCCTGGTAATGCACCTTTGGGTGCATTGTCCTGCCGTGGGTGTTTGAGGCTTGCTCTGCTTGCTTTATGTTGGGCCAACAGCACCCACTCCACCCTCGTCTTCACATCCATCTCATTATTTCAACTAATGGCAAACCTGGTTCAAGACATACATCACATTGTGTAGTAGTGAGGTTTATAGAGATGGCAGAAGTTCCTAAAGAACATTTTAATCCATTAAAGTTTTTGATAGGACGCTAGGAGAGGCAGCATCAGGAGGCTCCCAGCCAGACATCATTTTTAAGCCAGAGCACTTTCCTGTTTATTCTCTTACTGGTTCCCACACACTGACAAGTCAGAGTGCTGGGGCTCAGACGCCCTCTGCTGCCTTCTCAAGGCCTTCAGGCCACAGTCATCATGGTTAATGGGGCAGACTGGACGTAAACTCCTAAACCCTTTGGGTGCCCTGAGGACAGGACCATCAAACACTCTGTGTTCATTTCCAAACCCCTTCCACAGCCCCCAAAATTCTCGAAAAGAAACCATAAGGAACCAAGAGACTCACATCCAGAGGGGAGCAGATGAGGCCTGAAGCCCTTCAGCCAACCACAGCCACACTGGCTTCTGGAAGTTTATGACTTGTCAGAAAAGGTTGAAGAATTTACTTCCTGGCTGACTTGCCATTCTATCTGCCCTGTTTCCAAATCAGAGAAAAAGTTATATCACATGGTATAGTTACAACAGTTTGGTAATAGCAGGTCTAATGATTAGTAACTTCTTCATGAAAGCTAAATGATGAAATATACCACATTTGCACTCAGAAACGTATTCTTGCTTTTATTCAATGTCCATCTGTAGGATTTACGGTAAGCTTGGCCTTCTGAGAATGCTTCGTTCTGTGGCCTTAAGCCTTGTCATGATTTTTTGACCAAAAGCAATTCCATTCTTACCCATATAAGCAGAGGACTTTTGGATTTTCTCTGCCTGGGTTAAGATGGGAGAATGTTGAGTTTCCTGCCTGTGGAAGTCTCTCATGCAGTTGTAGTGCCAGTGAGAATTTGGAGAGGACTAGGGCAAGGAAGGGGTACAGATGGGAGCCCCTGATCTTGAGAGCTGCCCTGTCCCCACCCTGTCCCCCTGCAGACTTCTCCATGATGACACCCATCAATGACCTCCACACAGCCGACTCCTTGAACCTGGCCAAGGGGGAGCGGCTCATGCGGTGCAAGATCAGCAGTGTCTACCGACTCCTGGACCTCTACGGCTGGGCCCAGCTGAGCGACACCTACGTCACGGTGAGGAGAGCATGTTGGAGTGGGTGGGGCCCCCCAAAATCTGAAGGGAGGACTTCTGACTTTTGCCATGACCATGGCACTGCTGGTGGCCTTTGGCCAAGGTTTCTAACCACTATGGCATCCTGAAATAACCTGGCCAGTGGACATTCCTCTAGATGGGGAGCTGGAAACTCCTGGGCCCTGTTTCTATGGCTACCCTTCACCATCAAGAGATTCCTCTTGTAGCTCCATTTCCCTAGTTCCAAATAAAGGCCAAGTTCTCTTTATCTCTCATGGGTTGAGGTGGGTGTGAATGAGATAAAGGTTCTTAAGAGGAAGATTTGGGTGTAGTGGATTCAGGGGAAGAGGGAATTCAAGCAGAATGTCCTTGGAAATGACCCCCTCCCCTGCCACTGAGAGTGTGTGTCTTTCCTCCAGTTGAGAGTCAGCAAGGAGCAGGACCACTTCCTGATTAGCCCGAAGGGAGTTTCTTGCAGTGAAGTCACGGCATCCAGCCTGGTGAGTGCAGTCCTGTGTCTCACTGCTCATTCCTTATTGAAATGGCAGTACCCTCTGTGCTCCTACAGCGATGGTCATCTCCAAATTATCCGCTGCTGTCCTGTCCCTTGTGGAGCTTACAATCTGGTAGGACAAGAAGACACTTGGGCACCAAAACAAACTGAGGGCCCAGAGCATGATGCCACTACCAGACCAAATGTGAAGCACAGGCAGCAAGCCCCACAGAAAGGAGAGGAGATGGGCCTGGTCCTCTGAGCCTAGGATTATACCACAAAGACTGGGGGTGGGGAAGGCTGTTGGGATGGGAGATACATTAGAATGGCAGCCAGTGCTTTGTCCCAAAGCAACGCAAGACTTGTCTAGTGCTGGTGTCATCAGTGATAGCTTTTGGGACCCCTTTCAGTTCTCTTGCTCCTTCAGGTATGGTAGGGAGAAACTTTCAGAAGCTGGTTTCAATCCAGAAATATTCCTGGGTGTAAGGAGGAAGGCAGTAGAAAGGACTGTATTAGAAGCAGAACAGGCCCAATGTTTCTTCGATGCATGGGCAACAGCTCTTGTGCCAGCTATTGGACCTGGGAGAGAAGATGCCACCTTGGGGCCTCTACCAGGCTTGAAACACGCTCAGATGTTCAGTCCAGGACTCAGTTGAAAGGTCAGGCCACTTTACAGGCAGGAGAGTACACTGGTGCCGAGTGAGGGTAAGTGACTTGCCCAGAGCCACCCAAGGAGGTCATGGAAGAGCCAGACACAAAGATAGCACAGGCTCTGTCTCTAAGGCATTCATAGGAGGGTGGAGGGATGAGGGGAGGACATGAGTAATTAAACTCAAACTGTAGAGTGCTCTGACAGAGACGAAGGAAGCCTGGGGAACCTAGAGAGGGGCACGGGGCTCACTGGCTATTGTAGGAGGAGCAAAGGAGGAGCTTCTAGGTTGAAATGGTGAAGGAGTGGCGTCCTCAGGAGCTACTGTGGATAAGCAGACATAGACAAGGGCAGCAGGGAAAGACTGGGCCGAGGTGGCCATGTCCTCAGCAGGAGGGCAGCACGCACAAAGCCCGAATGCATGCCAGGGCCTGCTGCACCTGGGAGGACCTGCGAGGTGCCAAGTCTGGCTCCCATTGTCAGTGTCTCAAGGTGAGGCTGGGAAGGTGATAGGGACCAGATGATAAAGGGCACCGTGGGCCTATTATGGCACTTTATTCTGCTGGACACGCAGAACCTCTGAAGCACTGTCAGCAGGCAAGTGATGCCATCAGATTTCCATCGTGGAAAGTGCCCTCTGACAACTGTGTGGGGGCAAACTGACATCACGCCACCGGCTGGGGCTATTACAGTCAGCCAGGAAGGAAATTCTTGGCCAGCAGCCTTAGTGGGGCTGGTGACCACTGGGGTTGGGGGTGTGGGATTAAGTTTGAGGAATTGGTGGGATGTTCAGGAAGAGAGTCAGTTGGCATTTGGTTGCCCTAGGTTCAAAAGAGATATGACCTAGACATACAGGTTAGAGAGTCAAGGGCATGAGATGGTCAGGGTGTGTGCGCTTGTGCACTGCCCCAGAGAGCCTGGCTGGTGAGGGAGGTGGGGAGAGTGAAAACCAACCTGTGCGAAGTATGTTCCGGTTCTGGGCTTGTTTTTCAATTTTACTCAGTGGAAGCCTCTGTACACTAAGCCCTGTGCCCCTGGTGCTTTTCTCAAGAGGGGGCTGTTCTCACTTGGACAAAAAGTCACTATATGGGATAGCAGCGGCCCTATTAGGCCATAGAGATTCTTAAGTGACAACAGATCACACATTCATGGCTGAGGTGAGGATTGCATGAGATCGGAGAGAGGCCATCCCACGGAGAGAACTGTGTGCAGGCCACACATCTGAGAAAGTGGGGGAGCTGGGCTGAAGGGAAACCAGGGGTCAGCACTGGACACTCAGAAGGGGGAGTTGCTGCCGCTTCCAAGGGTCAGCCACTTCGAAGTCATGTTCACTCTGTAAAACTCACTTCAAAGAGAACTTTGTAAGATGGAATTTGATGCTTCTGCTTCAACAAGTGATGTCAATAGCACATCCCTTCCCTGGAGGAGTCTGTCCCTTCCTGTGGTACCATCTCGTCTTCTGGGCCTTCTGGAATGGGGGTGGTGGGCGGTCTGTGGCTCTGCCCAGTGTGCTGCATTCAGGCTGTCATGGTGGTACAGCTTTAAGGGCCAAAGCTGCTGTGATTTTTAGAAACTAAAATCTAGCTTGTTAGTAATGCTAGGGAACACCTGTCGTCAATGAGTTAGATTAAGTACCAGCTGCAGGGTGGTTGTACCCTGGAGACCAGGAGGCATGATCAGGAAGACCAGGGGGCATGTTAGGTGGGTGCTCATTTCAGCATTTGGGTTTGTGCTGGGTGATTTGGGGAGTGTTCTGAGAAGGTGGTGTTGCCTTGGCTAGTACACTGTCAGATGCTGGGGTGATTCTTAAGGTGGGGGAGGGGAGAGGTCAGTGAGGGGAATGGAGCAAGGCTGGAGCTGCTGTAAAGAAGCTCCAGGGTCTCCTGTTGGCCAGGAGCGACGTGTTGGTCATTTTTGTGCTTGTGCAGTGTTGTTTTTGTCTGTGCTTAGATATGATTAAGGAGCCAACTTTTGTCTTGCTGTGTCACAGTCAAAAGCGATCTTCTCTGATGGTGATATTGTGTGAGATTGTTGATGTTACATAGGGCACACCACAGCCTCACTGTGGGCCACGCCAGCCAGAGCCATCAGCAACTGTGCGTGCGTGCACATGTACCCACTCACACACACACTTTCACAGGAGCATGTGATTTTTTTAGCCATTACACCTATTGCCCTTAGAGTCAAAAGCATATTAAAAAACCAGTGACTACTTTCTACTTGTCCTTTAAAACCTAGCTTTTGGGTCACTGGTAAATAGGTGTTTTACCAGGATTAAGGACTCCTCCCATCTGCTTTTAAGGAATTTTGCAAATGACTCTATTCCAGCACCTTGCTACTCAGAGTGTGATCCGTGGACCAGCAGCCTGGGTGTCACTTGGGAACTTGTTAGAAATGCAGGCACTTGGGCCCCATTCTTGGCCTCCTGAATCGACACCAGCATTTGACAGATCTCCAGGCGGCTCCCTATGCACACTAAAGTTTGAGAAACTCTGCTGTAGCATTTTTCATGCTGAATTTAATCCCCTGTGTCCCACCTTAGCCTGAGCACTCACTGAGGCCAGGAGCTGGGTCTTTTTCTCCCCCAACACCAAGCACAGCCATTGCTGGGTGTGATGGATGAATGAATGCTGGTGGGTAGTCACGTGCGGGCCACCTGTGGGGAGGGAAGTTAGTGTCTATTCAGCAGCCATAAGTCTCTCCTTTTCTCTGGCGCAGATCAAGGTGAACATCCTGGGAGAGGTAGTGGAGAAGGGCAGCAGCTGCTTCCCAGTGGATACCACGGGCTTCTTTCTGCACTCGGCCATCTACGCAGCCAGACCTGACGTGCGCTGCGTCATCCACCTGCACACGCCGGCCACGGCAGCGGTGAGTGTCCTGCCTCGGCCAACCCTTCGCCCCTGAGGCCAGCAGCAACCCCACGTACTGCTTCTCTGAGAGTCCCCCTGGGCAAAGATGGAAGACCCCCAAGCTAATGACAATGTCATCATCTAAGCAGTTCTGGAAAGATTTCCTAAAACTCGTGCTACAGTGGGGAGAAGGAATGCCCAATGCGGCGACCCTAACTGTCTCCACTTTTCTAACCACGGAAGCCTTGGTTTGGGAAGAGAAGGTAGAGATGTGTAATGTCTGCCCCACCATGTCCCTCACCCTGCCACATACACAAACTGGCACCACTTACCCGGGTGATGGCCCCTCCTCAGTTTCTCTACCCAGGGAGGGCCTTCGGGCTGAGGGCTGATACCACGCCCTCTTCCACCAGCCCAGGCTCTGGTGAGGAGAGATCTAGATAGAAGATTTCGGGAACTTGGACTTGCCCACTTCTCATAGCCCAGGTGGGCTGAGATCTGGGGATGAGGGCAAGGAAATCTTGGAGAGAGTAGAATAAAGACCCACCCTCCCCAAGGAACAGGTTGTCCCCTCAGAGTCTCTGGTAATTTCTCTACGTATTTCCAAGACACTGCAATGTCAATTGGAAAGACAGCAGACAACCTGTTCTGGTTGTCTCCACCTTTACCCCACTGTACCCACCCCCCAGGCCACACACTTATAGGGGCAGGGCAGACTTGTCACTGGCCTGTGGTTTCTGCAGCAAAGCACATTCATTACGAGCACTGAGACCTTGCAGAATTTGGACCAAGAGTGGATGATGTCTTTGTGCCAAGTGTGCAGAGCCTGGGCTTACTCATGGGGCAAAATGAGTGAAGGAGGCCAAGAAGCTCTTCTAAACTTCTCCTTGCTTTTAATAAAAGGCAGAGCGTGGGCCATAGGGGTTACAACAGGTACCCTTATTGATTGCTTCGCTGCTGTTGAAATGAAGCTTCACAACAGGCCTTCCAGGTAGTGAGGAGTCACGGCTGTTTCTGCATTGACCTCAAGGCTGAGGGTCTCCACCAACCCACCCCAGGGGGCCCAGGCCTTGCTCTGCCCCAGCCTGGTGCCAACTCCACCACCTCAACCTATCCCCAGAGTCCTAGGACAAGAGCAAAGCAGGCAGCTGGCAGCAGCAATAGCTCTCTCCAGTGCATTCTTTGCAGCAATTTTACAAGGTGATATATTGACACAGCTGTTATGAAAACTGTGATGGAAGGACACTAGAGGAAGTAGCCAGAAAGCCAGACCCCAGCCTAGTGGAAGAGAGTCAAATGGTAGCGCTTTTCTCGTGTGCTTGGTCCCCACACCCATCCCCAGGGTAGAGCATGACCATGCCGCTCTGAGGAGAGGGCCTGGGAGCTCCAGGTGCTAACCATTCTGCCATCCCACTGAAGGTGTCAGCCATGAAGTGGGGCCTCCTGCCTGTCTCCCACAATGCCCTGCTGGTGGGGGACATGGCCTACTATGACTTCAACGGCGAGATGGAGCAGGAAGCGGATCGGATCAACCTGCAGAAGTGCCTTGGACCCACCTGCAAGGTTTGGCTCAGCTGTTCTGGGAAGATATTTCAGGGAGGGGTTGTCAAGAGCTGACATTACAAGTGACACATGTTCATTGGATGATGTTTAGAAATTGTAAATAAAAACAGTAACATAAAATTCTCTCTGTCATACTACCGTGAGATTCTGGTACACACCCCCAGATATAGTCACATGTATTTATAAAACTAGGATCATAAAATATATTCTCCTTTTCCCACTTAGCAACATACAGTAAACACCTTTGTATGTTATTAAATATTTTCTGCATCGCTATCTTAAATGATTAAATTTTATCTCATTGCCTGAATAGCTGTGCCACCATTTACCTGAACAGTCCTTTATGATTGGACATTGGAAGTGTTTTGTTCCCCAAATTACCTCTTGATATGAACAGCACTGCAAGGCAAATCCTTTCAGCTAAATCTTTGTATATGCTTGAGATGATTTCCTTAGGGTAAATTTCCATGGTTGCACATTTTTAAATTCTTATGTCATGTGGCCAAATTGTTCTCTCCACCCTGCAGCATCCAATATATGAGAAAGCTGTTTCTCTGTGGCCCCTCGAACTTGAGTGTTAGCAATTTTTTTTCCTAACTTGATAGAGAAAAACAGAACCTCATTACTGTTGGTTACAGTCTAAACACTATTTTATAACTGCATAGTTGGGGTGGTCAGCTTAGTATAGGAAGTTTAGAAGCCAGACCTGGGCTGATGGACGCCTGCTCCCGTCCTTGAAAGGTACTCGCTGTCGTTTCCATCTGGCTGTCTTCCCATTTCTGACACAGAGGAGAAACCCCTACCCTTCTCTCCTGACATTCTCTGAAGCCTCATGAGCAGTGCCCGGGAAGGAAGGAGATGTTCACCTCTGTGAACTGTTACAGGAATTTGAAATACGGAACATTTGTTCTCTGCAAAATCTCTTGTGGGCCAGAGCCACTGCCTCATTCCGCTTCTCTGGCACTTCAGAGGGAAAGCCTCCAGCTGTTTCTGGCGAGAGAGGATGTGATAATTAGGCCTCCGCCCAGGTCAGCGGGGAGAGGTGCGATACACAGATCTCTGTCCCAGCTCCCAGGTGGGCACCAGCTGGTTTCAGAGAGTTCTCAAGGATAAAACCAACCAAGAATTTTTGGCATCTGCACCTTGAGGAGTCAAGCCCTTGGGATAAAGCCTTTCTGGGTTTTCCCTCCTTTTATTTGCTTTCCCCTCTGGCTAAGTCAGAAATGTGGCACCAGCAGTGACACAACCTGGGTCCTAGTTCCCATCCTGCCCCTTCAGGTTTCTATTTCCTCTACTGTAAAACCAGTGAGTTAGATTGGAAGGTCACTGCGACGCCGTTCATTGAACTGTAGGATCTTACAGCGGCTGGGACCTCACTGAATGTATGGAGAGGAACGCCAACGTCCAGAGAGGTCACGGGACTTGCCACCAGGGACTCAGGCTCCTCACCTGTTTCTGCCGAGTCACCTCTTAGACAGCCACCCCATTGGGTTTTGAATCCCAAATTGACTAACTCACAGGGGCAAGAAATTTCTTTTGAGGTTAGATACTCATTTGAACATAAAATAATTTCATTTACTTTAACAAAAACACTAGTTTTTCAGACTTCTAAGATCTCCAAGGCCTAAAAACCCAGGCATTGCCCAAAGAAACCCACCAAACTATTTTGTCTCACTGTTTAAAAAAAACTTTCTATTTCTAGAGTTATTAAAATCACAAGTGGTTTTACATGTGGGGTACATGGGGGTATTTGTGTAAGGAGAAAGGACAAGCAGTTGGGGAGAGGCTGCTCCGGGACTGGATATGGGAAATCTTTCCCTCTTACCTAAAGTTTGGAGGCTCAAAGTTTTAATTGGCCATTTGCTCTCTACAGATCCTGGTGCTAAGAAACCATGGCGTGGTTGCGCTAGGTGACACTGTGGAGGAGGCATTTTATAAGATCTTCCACCTGCAGGCTGCATGTGAGGTACAGGTGAGCAGGTGCTCTGGGGAGTGGCTCTGACAGTGGCCTGTGGACAAAGGCCGCCCCCTCCCCACCCCATTAGCTGTGATTCAGGGAGACCTGTAAGCTGAGTGTCGAAACGCCTGGCCCTATTTCTCTCTCCTGGCAACACATTATTCATCAAACTTAGAAGCAGTTGTATAGTTTTAAAAATATATCACCATGTCTAACAACCAACACCCAGCTCTAGGCGGGGGTCAGTGCCTAGAGTGGGGAGCTGTCTGACCTCATCAGTCGGACAGCAGGAAAACCATAGTAGGGCAGATGAAAGTTCTCGCCATGTTCATATATTGCCTGGGGTGTACCTGTTGCATGTGGCTATGCCTATAGACACCACACATGTAGGCTTCCTTCCTTTCTTCCTTCCCTCTTTCCTTCCTGCCTTCCTTCCTTCTTTTGATGGGACTAGTTTGCAAAGACCACGAACATGGTCAAGTCCAGAGAAAGAATAGGAGTGTAGGCAAGGTGGAGGGTTGACATGGCAGGTAAACACCAGGGCACCCCCAAGGTGATGTGCAGGGAGCCCATCGTGAAATTCCCCTAACCAGTAAGAGGTGGGGAAGTGGTGGGTGGGAGTGTCCATGGTTATGGGACCCCCTAGAAGAGTTGGTGAAGAAGCAATAGGAAATTAAACACAAATCCTAGAGCTTCATCAGGTCAGTGGTGTTGGATAAGCCAAGGGCATGTTCCTTTCAGTGTGGTGAGGTGTGAGGGGTGAGGAGGGTCCTAGCACAGCTGACTGGGCTCCATCGTCCCCAGCTCTGGGCTGGGTGCCCTTGAGTCAGGGACTTTTCCTCTGTGAGCCTCAGTGTCCTCAGCTACAGATGTAGGGCCTGTAGAGTCCTTGTGAGGACAGACTTTTGTATAAAGGAGAGGTGTTGCTGATGGTATTTTGGGGATTCAGTGGACAGAGTAGGGTCTTGCTGCTCCAGTATGAGCCAGCTTCTGTCTGCCCTCCCCTGCCTGGTCTGGGCAGAGCAGCACCCCAAGAAGAAGGCCTTTCTCCAGGGAGTAACAGGGAAGGGGATTGTGTTCCAGAAGCATCACTAGTGAAGTCTCTACAAGTAGTTCCTTTCTTGATGGTTTTTAAAGGAATGTGTTAAGAAAACAGTTGTTAAGACAGTGGTATGAGACTGTCCTCCTATCTTACTCTTGGCGGGGGAAAATCCCAGCAGCTGTCAGAACAGGAGAAAGTGGAATAGGACCAAAGCAGTGCCTTCCTGACATGATGGGCACCCTGTCCCCTAAGCAGCGATGCTGGCCCTGAGTTCTGACCCCAGACTGGTGTCAGAACATGGCAGAGCCTCTGATATGCCCACTTTCCCTACCCCACATCTGAGCTCTTTAAGACCTTCCCATCTTTCTTCTGAAGAGGCTCCCATGAGAAATAGTTCTTATCTGTTTGCAAAGATAGCACAGCCCTAAGAATGAATGGAGAGAGGTACCCCTGTGACCCCCATGGCGAAGTGTATCTCTCCCAGGCCCCAGACCCTCAGAAGTGGGCAGTGTGCAATTCAGCCAGAGGCAGGGTGGCCACGTAACAAACACAGAGATGAAAGGGCAGAGCTGGCAGCTAGCCAGCTGCTTCTCTTGGCTCTGCCAGCTGTCACTTTCTTTTCAGTCAAGACTGGTTTGATGCGATCTGGTTACAACGCATCAGGCGACAAAGGCAGAAAACCCCAGAAAAACTCCAGTAGCTTCTTTGAGCTGGTGGAGCAGGGAGGCTTCTAGAGGGAGAAATAAAGCTGGAAGGTGAGGAAGGAAACCTGGCAAGGTTAGACCAGAGGTTTAAGGCATGGAAGACCCCACGTACTGGCAGTTTGCAGATGCTGTTGGGGTCCCAGCATCTGGCCAGGTCATTTCTGGTTGATGGCCAGCAGTGAAATTCTCTTTACAGTGTGGGCCTAGTTTTCTCCCTCAGTGACTCTGGTGAACAAGCAAACATGATTGTGGTTATTTTAGTGATTCAAGACTAAAAGCCTATTTTGTTCTCTTGGGACAGTGTTCTCTTTGCTCCCCATCAGTTTGGGGTTCCAGGAAACTGGGTCACCCCCAGCTGAGAGAGAGAGCTCTCTGCTCTGCTTACAGGCAGATGGGAAGAAGCTCAGGCAGTTCTCCATCTGCTACCCATCGCCATGGAAACCAACGTAGGAAGAGGGAGGTGGGAGGAGGCAGCTCTTGCAAGGATGTAGGCAGTTTCCTCCTCCTCCATGAATGACCAGTATCCAAAGGATATTGCTTCTCAGCCTTCCTTAAATAAATTATAAAATGGTAAAACCTTATAATTTATTTGCCATAAATATTTATACAGCACTCCACATGCACCAGGAAGTATTCTAAGTGCTTTACAAATATTATCTTCAGTAATCCCCATGAGGTAGGTAGTACTATTTTCATTTTGCAGATGAGAACACTGAGGCACAGACTGGGTCAATCACTGCCCAAAGTTACACAGTAAGTAATTGGCAGAGCCAGGATTCAAACCCAGGCAGCCTGGTGCCTCAGTCTGGGTTCTTAAACACTATATTGCATTGCACTGCCTCTCGGGACAGTAAGAGTTGGTAGGAAAGATCAGCTGACAGGCCAGGACTTCTCTTCAGAGAACTGGCACCTCAAGTTAGGGTTTCAGGTCGCAGGCTAAAGTTCTGCCTGGGCAAGCTGGGGATCCAGGTGAACTAGGTAAATTGATTGGCCAGGTGGAATTTACCACCTTTGAGGGTGCGTTCCAAGCACTCAGCCTCGGTGCTGGGTGTGAGGGACTTCAGGATTAGAAAACCTGGCAGCAGAGCACAGAACTGGGACCAGTAGATTTCAACTCAATGTAATCTATGTCCACTCACTGTGACCCTTGAACGCTTGGACAGCAGTACCGTAGGCTGCCTCCCCAGGCATGGAGCTGATCACCTCCTAGGGAAATCAGACAAGGACTCTTACTGTCGGTGGGAGGATGGAAAAAAATGACCCCTAAGGTTTCTATCTTTGCCAGCTCATGGTATCATCTTTTTCAATTAAAAATAGAGCCTTCCATTGGTCATATGTCTTGGATAAAAAGGATGTGGACAATTAGAGTTCCAGCTTCCTCCTCTTCACAGGGTGATGGGGTCACCTTGGGAAGGTGGCCTGGCCGAGCTCCAAGAAGTCTCATAGGAGCCATTCATTACCCTGGTGAATTTAACATACTCCAGGGCATGTCCAGGATCCTTATAGAATCATAGACTTGTGTTCATCAGCAAGCTAAAGCATTGTATCCTTTCATTTTCAGTAAAAAAGAAAAAAACTGTCATCAGAATGGAAACCCTGAAGGCTTATATAATAGGAGCTGTTCCCCTGTAATGAGCAGCCTTACACAGATTATCAGGTGCTAACTAGAATGCTTGGGTATTGATGCGCAGTGCAAAACTCCTGGCTCCATTACTTTCTGTAGCTGAACTTGCCCAGGATACCAGATCATGACCAATTATTTGAGTGGCAGATATGAGGAGCAAATAGAATGTACTATTAGATGAGCATGGAATTAAAAAATAAAGGAGTGATATTGCTGAATGTTTTTTAGGATCATTCTAAAATTGCCTGCTGTATACACACCCCTCTTACCCTGATACTCATCATCTGTTGCCTGTGACCACCTGTATCGTCCCCTCCCCGTGGAGACTTGACAACACAACAAATACTCTAAGTCCCTTGGTGAAAGCTGCCTCCCCGTGCACAGTGCCTGGCTGTGCACTATTGGCATTCTGCCTGCCTTCGTCTGGGTTTCCTTGATGGACTGATCCCATTGTGGAAGATGCGTTCTTCCTTTAGACCTCTTAATTCAGCCCATCGAGCTGCACTTATATTTCATTGGCCTAGAAGCCAGCCTATTTCTCTTAAGTGACTTCTTTTTAAGTAGAAGATGTTTCAAATGCATAGAAAAATGCAGAGAATAATATAATAAATACCTGCTACTCACCACTCAAATTTAACAATATTAACAGCCTTTTTGCTTCAGTTCTATTCCTCTTGAGAAATAAAATATTGCAGAAGAGACTTTAAATCCCTTTGGAGCCCTTTTCAATCCCATTCTCCCACCTTCCCCAGAAATAATCACAATCTGAAGTTGCCTGTAACCCAGGTAACTTTCAGTTCTCTATATTGTTTTATTCTTAAGGTTGAACACTTGCTTTGTCCTCTATCATCTCTAAGGAGTGACATTAAGAAAGAAACTGCTAATAGCTCTTTCTCTGGAATTGGTGCATGCCCAACACATTTGGGGTGGCTTTTCCTTTGGGAGGAAAAAGCTAAATACAGCTCGATTTTCCAGCCCATTTCTGTTTCCAATCTTCCCTTATCCCCACTCTCCGTCACACATGTGAGCTTAAGTGCACAGGTGTGTGTGTGTGACATGCGCGTAGGCACACCTGAGTTGAGGGCTCTCTGCTCTTTGCCTCAGGTGTCTGCTCTGTCCAGTGCTGGGGGAGTGGAGAACCTCATCCTCCTGGAGCAGGAGAAGCACCGGCCCCACGAGGTGGGCTCCGTGCAGTGGGCTGGGAGCACCTTTGGGCCCATGCAGAAGAGCCGGCTGGGGGAACACGAATTTGAGGCCCTCATGAGGATGCTGGACAACCTGGTGAGTCTCCTACCATTGTCCTTCGAGGCCAGTCTGTTGAGTCTTAGCCCCTGGACCAGTCAGTACGAGGCACTAAGTGGGCATCAGAATGGCTGACATCACAGTTACAACACGAAAGCCTTGTTGTGCTAGTCGGGGCACAAACAAGAGGCAAGCGATCGATGCTTCTCTCTGACATCGATGTTTTTCTTTCCTCTCTCTCCCTCCCTTCCCCTCTCTCTGGAAATCAATAAGCAAGTCTTCAGGTGAGGATAAAAAATTAAAACATAAAAAAAACTTGTACAGGTATTAAAAAATGAAGATTAACATTTCTGATGCTCTTGTGCTGGGGCAGACCTTGTCAAGCATGGCAGGAAAGCTGAAATCACGATAACAAATATTGACAAATGTGATATTAAAATTCAAAGCTGAAAGACAAACTGTGGTTATTTGCAACACCTGTGACAGTCAAGCATCTGTAAAGAGATATTACAAATCAATGTGAAAAACATCTCAGCAGAACAATGGACCGAGAACACAAACAATTTACAAAGGAATAGATTCAAGTGGCCATTAAATGTAATTTAAAACATCCAATTTTACCAGTTACCAAAAAAGAGCAAAACAGAGTTGGAGAAGACGGGGCAGGGCTAAGAATCACTCCATCAGCCGCCAAGATTCCCAAGTGTTCATTCTCAGCACCAGTCAGCTTCGCCTTTGCGGGACATGGTCTTGCTTAGGAGACAACAATGTTCTTGAGTCAGATTTCAGGGTTCTAGGAGGAAAATAGTTAAGCCTTGGAGTTGAGGAAGGGAAGGCTGACTGCTAGAATCAGCTAGGGAGCTTAAAAACCCTGTAGCTCAAACCATATCAGCTCCAATGAAATGGGCAGGACTCCAGGCATCAGGGTTTTTTTTTTATCCTCACTGGAGGACATGCGTTTTGATTTTAGAGAGAGGGGAAAGGAGAGAGAGAGGGAAAGAAACATCGATGTACAAGAGAAACTTTGATCGGTTGCCTCTCATATATGCCCCTACCAGGGCCTGATCCTGCAACCTAGGCATGTGCCCTGACCAGGAATTGAACCCACAACACTTTGGTTTACGGAATGATGCTCCAACCAACTGAGCCCCTCTGGCCAGGGTCAGGCATCAGCATTTTTAGAGCTCCCACGTGGTTCCAACATGCAGCCAGGGCTGAGAACCACTGTACCAGATGAAAAGTTGGAGCTTGGTTTAGATAAGGAGCTCTGTGGAGATCACAAGGTTCCAGGGATTTCCTCAGCCCTAATCAGAGGCTCGTTGGGGTGGAGGAAGGGAGGGGTTTGGACATCAAGAAAGGAACAATTCTGAAACACACCAGAGAAGCAGCAAGGTCTAGGTTGTATTGCAGAGATTAATGTTCAAACTGAGTCATTAGGTAGAAGGGGATGGAGTGCATGGCGGTGTGTGTAGGTGGGCATGCAGGTGCATACAGGTCATTTTCCCCACATTAAGTGGTTCTCTTTTTGTCCTTTGTAGGGCTACAGGACAGGCTACACATACCGCTACCCCTTTGTTCAAGAGAAAACCAAACACAAAAGTGAGGTGGAGATTCCAGCCACAGTCACAGCCTTTGTGTTCGAGGAGGACGGCACCCCAGTGCCCACCCTGAGGCAGCATGCCCAGAAGCAGCAAAAGGAGAAGACCCGCTGGCTAAACACACCCAACACCTATCTGCGGGTCAACGTGGCTGACGAGGTCCAGAGGAGCATGGGCACCCCCCGGCCCAAGACCACAGTAAGGCGGGCAGAGGGGGGTCTCCTGCTGGGGGAAACCAGGGTTGGTAGAGAGTGCTCAGTTATGTTTATGGGTTAAGCAGATGTAAAATAGGGTAGAACAAGTCTTCCCTGGGCATGTGTTAGTACGAATCTCCCCTTTAGGGCTTCCTGTCAGGCAAACAGGAGCAGCTGTTCATGCCCATGGAGTCTATGGTCACCTCTTTCTTACATGTCTGCACTGAGTTTTTGGGTCCAGAGGATGGCCGGACAAGGCCACCCCCAGCAGTCTAAAAGGGAGGAGCAATTGTTTTGGGCTTCTTGCTCCCACATCTAGAGGGGAATTCTGGCAAGTTCAAGGATGGGTATCCAACATTTGAACTGCACATCTGATGCAAACCCAGGAGGTGGGTGGGATATTCATTTCTACTACGCTGTCCTCCTCCCCAGGCACACAATCTGGCACTTAATTTGATTTTTCATTGCCATTAAAGTAGCTGGCAGCCAAATAGAATAGCTCTTCATTTAAAAAAGAATAAAAATGAAGCCCTACAAATCAATATGGAGTCATCTAATATGTAAGCTCAAGGGGCTGCCTCCCTGTCGATGCTGGTTACGAAGATTCTGGCCCCTAGTCTTAAGTGTTCTTTATGGCTGTTGACCTTGGGCCTTCTTTGGCAGCTGGGTCATTTGTTGCCCATCCTGCTCTGGGAGACAGACATCACAGACAGGAGAAAACATGTATGTATAGGCTTACTGACCTTCCATGTAGGCCGTTGGGCCCAGGTGGCATGGGGCGGACCACAAGGGAGGATGCGCGGGCCTTACCCTTTTGTCTTACCACCTGGCTCTGTGTGTGTTCAGTGGATGAAGGCTGATGAGGTGGAAAAATCCAGCAGTGGCATGCCAATACGAATTGAAAACCCAAACCAATTTGTGCCTCTCTATACCGACCCCCAAGAAGTGCTGGACATGCGGAACAAGGTATGGTGGTAGCTAGTTGTCTCACTATCTCTTCTCCCTCAGGAGTTGGGGGGAGGGTCAGTGTCAGGATGCGCTTGACTTACCAACACCCCTGATGCCTCTCACAGGAAAGAAAGCACTGTTTACTGGCCCTGTTCCCAGCACTGTGCTGAGTGCTGGACTTGTGTAGTCTGATGGGACCCTCTTTCATAGAGAGGTGCTTGCTTTAGGCGTTAAATGTGTCTAAGAGACCCAGCCACAGATTGAGTTTTTATGAATTTTATGTTTTTTATACTATTATCCTTTTGACCAAGATTTCAAAATCCTTTGTTTATTTTTCCACCTTTGCTTTACAGTTCACTTATATTTCTAACGTCACTTTAAAAACCCAGGCTGTAGCAGACCACCTCCAGTTGGTCAGATACAATCATAGAACTTTGCTTCAATATGTGGTCCAAGGCCCCTCTGCAGTCCTTGTTTAAAATGCAGATTCCTGGGCCATCTGCCCTCCCCCCGCCCCCCCCCCCCGGCCCCCAGCAAGAGATTCAGATTTAGTAGGTGTGGGGTGACCTCAGGAATCTGTATTATTTTAAACAAATCCCTCAGGGTCTTCACAGGAATATTAAAATTTGAGAATCTCCCTCAAGGGTCAATTATGCCTCCTTTTATTCTTCACCCCCTGCGGTTATCTTCTCTGAGTCAATGAGACTCTGGTGTTGTGCATAAACCGTGTCAGAGTGGATGCGCTGTGTTTGGAATAGAGGAGACAGACTCCTACAGCAGGGAGGACCTCTGTAGACCAAGGCACAGGCCACACTAGACAGCACTGTGCCCTGGGAATAACCCCTCCCAAACTCCGCAGCCTGACTCTGCACGCTGAGCTTACTCTCCCCCTCCCTTTCCACTTAGATTCGAGAACAAAACCGACAAGATGTGAAGTCAGCGGGGCCCCAGTCCCAGCTCCTGGCAAGCGTCATCGCTGAGAAGAGCCGAAGCCCGGTACAGCAGAGGCGGCCCCTGTCTGGAGGGGAAACAAGTTTGCTTTCCGGGTCTTCAGTGCCTGGGACTGGGCAGCAGGACCCCTGAGTCCTCATGCCCACCTCCCCTGTGATCTTGGGTGCTGGTGCTTTGCTGCAAAACGGATGTTGTGAAAGACCAGGGACAGTGTCTAATCACCCGCTTTGGGCACTGGATGGGGCAGCAGCTGCCCGGCCTGGCCCTGGGGATGACGCTGGCTTTCATGCTTCCTACATGGAACTCCACTCTGCCCTCTACCAATATCTTGCAAAGTGGGGATCACAGAAATGTGGCTGGCAGCTCCCAGCTGCTCCAGACCTGCTTGCCCTGAGCATTTCTGGCCTCTGTATGGATATGGCATCATGAGGTTGTAGCTTTGGGACAATGACCATGTGCTCTCAGAGGGAAGGCATATATATAAGGACCGGTGCTCCTACCGATGACAGGGCCAGGGAGTTGTCTACACAAACCCACATAGAGTTAGAAAGTATAGTCGTTGTCTCCAAGCTTGAGATAGAACAGTGTTTGTCTAGTGTTTAGCAAAAGGGGTGAAGGTCAGAATTCTTGCTCATGTTGGAAATAATTGCTGCTCATTGCAAACCAGCAGTGGTCATGGCATCTTCCTTAGCAGTAAGAAAGGGGGGAATATGGGAACCATTCCTTGCTGCTGAGCAAACTGAGGTAATGCCATGATTTCTAATCACACCCAGTTCCACCCCTACTTCAACTGTGCCACAGGGTCGAGAATAGAAATGCTGCATGATACTAGGGGGAGGTGAGAGTTCAATGGAATGAGCAAAATTGTAAAAACAATAACAAAAACAAAAAACCTCTGCCACTTATACCAAATGCTCTCTTTGGAGTCCCTCTTCTTCGAATCCTGATCTTGGACTCTGTTTTAAACCCCATGATTCCTTAAGATAGGCCCAGTGCTGCCCTCTTTTGGAAGGCGCCCATGGGAGAGATGGCCTGGAGTACATAGTACAGGCCAGCTGCTCTGGGCTCACCTCCCCTGAGCTTTACTTTCTGTGGCTCCTCCTCAGCTTCAGAGCACTGCATTCACAAACGTCAAGGTGAGGATGCTGGGTTAGGAGAAAGGACTGTGGAGTCTGAACTTTAGTCCCTTCCTTGAGCTACACAAGCTAACCCAGCTAGTGCGCTCCCCAGAGCAAGGGGCTCCACAGAGGTGGTGAAAGCATGATTTTGCCAATGTCCCCACGGGACCTGCAGTACAGACGGTTGAAGATCCAAGATTCAGGCCCCTGGTCCCTTTGTAATTTATGACCGTGTGCAAAACAGGACAAACAGTTTGGACTGAGAATGCTGAAGCCACTGTGTGTTTTACTGCTGTGTGCTATAGCTTGTGTTGCTTTGCGGGGTGGGGGGTGAGGCATGGCGGGGAACAGTTGGCACGAAGCTGGTTGAGCCAACCCTTTGCTTGCTGAATTTGGAGCTGACTGACTTTGGGCCGCTGACTGTATTTGCATAGTGATGGCTTGCAAGCGTCTACAGGAAGGATTGCAATAAAGCTGTATCTTCCTTTTGCTTGGGAGCATCCTTTGATTTTTATTTGCGGGGCAGAGGGTGGATCCTGTGCACTCATCTAGGCAGTTGCAAAGAATCTGGGTCTGAGGCTGAGGTAGCCATAGGGAGGCGTGAACAAGCCCTACCCCAAGGCCCTGTGCTGTTTCCAAGGAGCTGCATGTCACGCTATCCCTAGCAAGACCACTGGCAGCCACATGAGTGAAAGGAAGCTCGGGCCTGGGCCCCAACCCCGGCGTTCAGAGAGCAACACGCACTCTGTGGTTAACTTTCAGTCTACAGAGAGCCAGCTGATGGCCAAGGGTGACGCGGATACCAAGGATGAGTCAGAGGAGACGGTGCCCAACCCCTTCAGCCAACTCACTGACCAGGAGCTGGAGGAATACAAGAAAGAGGTGGAGAGGAAGAAACTAGAACTGGAAGGTAAAGAACCCAGTGCTTCTGGATCTTCCAGGGTAGAGGGGAGAGCTTGGGGAAACCCAGAGAGCAAGCAGAGCAACCAGCAGCCCTGGAACCCAAGCCTCCCCTGGCAGGGCCCTCCGGGCTCAGTCTAGCCTCTGTTTTCATTTTTAGTGCTTCTTGTCATATCCTCAATTTGACCTTCCTAGCCAATCACCAAATAATATTCTTAGCATAATACTATATTAACCACAATAATGACCCTCATTGTGACATGGTGTCTTCGGGATCTCGTCGACCCTCTCATCCGGGTATAAAGAGTTAAACGTTTTAGAGTGCTTAGAGAATTGCCTGTAAATATGGCATAGGCCAGGAAAACACCAGATAAATGTTAACTGTAATAGATAATTATAATAGTGGTAATTACTAATTATCTTTCAGATCTGGTATAAACTTTTTAGGCAGTCAAAGCTCTCCACTAGCTGACTTCTTTATGTCTTTTTCGCACTCCTTAATTTCAGAATCTTTAGTTAAGCCCATCTCTCCCTGTTGATTCCCAGATAGATATTGATAGTCACGATCATCCATATGTCTTTGTTCATGCCCTTGTCCCTGCCTGGCACGGCTTCCCTTCTCGGCCAGCATGATCCAGAGTTATCTATACTTCAGATTCCATCTCAAAGCCCCCCTCCTGCTGAGAAGCTCGCTTTGTCTCTCCCTACTCCCCCACATCAAGCTGTCCCTTCTTTGCTTCAGGAGCACTTGGAGCCTGAGACCCAGGACTCAACTCTTGGCTTTGTCCGCCAGGCTAGGCTTTCATTCCCTGGGGGCAGGGTCTTCCTCCACCATCCCCCTCCCCACTCAGAGTCAGATGTCTTCCTATCTACCAGCCGAGCAGGCACTAGAAAAACCTTACTGGCTTGCTCAGAGTTCTAATGTACCAGTTGAAAATGTAGGTAGAAAAATTGGTGCTTTTTATTCCTAGGCATTCTTTGCACTGAGCATATAAATCAGATCAATAAAAATGAGCTTCATGCCACCAAATTGTGCGTGGCAATGCTCCTGCAGTCTTGCTGTCTACATCAGGGGTGACATATTCCATGGTTGGATGTGCTTTGGTGGAGGAAACAGAATATGACTTGGACTCCTCCCATTGGCTTCCTCCAGGATGTAACAAATAACAAAAGGTTAGGGGAGCAGCTAACTCCAGCCAGGAGAAATGAAGATCAAGTAAAAGAAAACCATTTTTTATGCTCTCTCTTTCTGTCCATCTCTCCTCTGCTTGACCTCTATCCTGAGGTGGTTTTCTGTATTTTTCAGGAGAGAAAGAAACCACTGCAGAGGAGCCTGGCTCACCTGTAAAGTCAGCACCTGCTTCTCCTGCACAGAGTCCAGTGAAGTCGGAGACGAAGAGCCCTGTGGTCTCTCCCTCCAAGTCTGTAGATGGTGAGTCAAGCTGAAAGGCCAGGAGGGAGGGCGGTGCATCCACAGGCTGAGAAAGTGGTCTGCGTGGACGGTGGGGCAGGTGTGCACATGACAGGTACCTGCCTTTCAACAGGTGTTGCCCCCTACCCGAAAAGTTTTCCTCTGCCATTTCTAGGGAATCTGAAATAGAGTTCCCGGTTTAAGCTTGTTTAATTCACAACCTGTGACCATACACCTTAAAGTTTAAGAAATGATGAGTAAGTTCACGGCTAACTCAGCCTTCTCACCTCTAACTCAGACTGGGTTGGCTGATGGGCCTTTCTAGATGCACTAGCCCAGGGCTCAGACCTTCGTGTGCCTAGGGATCACCTAGGGATCTTGTTAAATTGAAGATTCTGGTGCAGCAAGTCCGGGGTGGGACCCGAGACTCTGCATTTCCAGTGAGTTCTCACATGAGGCTAAAGAGGTCATTTTCAACCTTGACTGCACTTGGGAATCACAGGGGTGAGGGCAGGGAGGAATGAGGCCTGGAGTTTTAAGACCACCCCCTGTAAGGTGAATCTAATGTGTAGCCCAGGTCAAGAACCGCTTTACTAGCTACTAGTTTAGAGAACTGATTTCTAGTTCCAACTCAACTGTGAACTAATAATAATTCAACTGCTAATTTTAGAAAATCAGGTAATCTCTGTGCCTCAGTCTCCTTGTCTGTCAAATGGGGCTACTATTTTCCCTTTTTAAGGTTCTTATATGTATAAGGGAAGTTGTGGATGAAAAATACCCCAAAAGAGTAAAAGTATGATTTAAATGTAAGATGTAATTATGGTTATGATTAATAATACACATGATGGATAATAATAGTATTACAGTCCCTACCACCTAGATCATAAAAGTGTCTTTAATGAGCTCCCGGAATCACTCCTGGGCATGCATACTCTTCCCTGGACCTCCAGAGCCCTCATGACAGAGGACTGTACCTCCACGAAGGGAGTGGCAGCAGGTGGCCTTTTGGACTCTTCCCCCTCCTGGCTAGAATGGCCACATTTGTGGAAGCTGCCAGCATCACCCAACCCCTTTGTGCCCTCTATAGGCAAATTGCTGCCTCGCATGCAGTGTTGCCAGAGGAAACCCATCTGCTTGAGGCCAGAGCCCCAAGCGGATGTCCCCCAACCGTTTGTGTTCATTGTGTCTCATCGAGGTGTTGTCAACCTGTCTCCACAATGTCTTCCTTTCTCTTCCCATTTGTGCCTTCATCAAAGGAGTTTCCTCCGATTGTGAATACTTGTCTCTGTAGTAAGTATAGAGAGGCTGCTTACTAACTCACTCCAACACTCGCAATGGGGGAGGGAAGACTTTTACAAAAGAAATATATTTCTCTCCATTTTTTTATTTTGCAACTCACAACTCTGCCTTCGGGAGGTTTCCTGGCTGTAAAATTCATCACCAATTCCGTATGTGCTATGCATGGACCAGACTTCCCTGAAGGATATACACACATAGGACACACCCATGCACCAACACACATCAATAGTCACGCAGAGCATGCCACCCAGAAGAAACAAGCCCCGACAGTGAATGGGCAGTGGAGCCAGCTGCTGGGCACTCCCTGTGGTAGAGTGCTTATGGCCCTTTGGAGCACATCTCCATCCCTTTCCTAATGCATGGGCACCTCTAAGGAACCCATGGCCTCTTCTAGGGCTGTTGGTCAGAGTCTGAATGACCTAGGGACCTTATACGGATGCATAGAGCACCTGGCTTGACTGCTGTCTTCAGCATCCCTCAGGCATGCATACCTACTGCACAAAGGAAATCCAGGCTGGAGAGGAGGCTCATGTCAGGAGTGGGACAAAGGCTGGCAATTTCATTTTAGCTGGTGGAGCAACCTCTGCTGCTTGGCGGGACACGGGACAGAGGGCAGGAGGAGGGCTGTGTGGTGGGTGGGATAACTGCTTACCCACCACCTGACATCGTCCCCACTGCAGCAGGATTTCTGCTTCTCTTCTGCACCCTACATGCCCCTGTGGAGAGAACACTGAAGTTGAGTTGTTAGAAAACTAAAGGTCTTCCCTGAAGACTCTTCCTATAATGTAGACATAGCTGGTGAGTGTGGGCCTCCTTGGAACAGATCCCACGTGCTGTGACCAGTGTGAAGTGGTGTCGGTGGCCCCGGCCAGCTGCCCAATGACTCACCCAGCTCCTCAGGGCTGACAGGGCTGACCCCTGAGCAGCATCTGCAGTTTCCCGTTTAGCTCACCCACTGGATCAGGGATGACTTTTTCACCGTGTGTCACCATTCTCTCAGGTCCTCTTGTGCTGAGTCACCTCAGTGTCACTCCTTATCAGTCTCCCTTCCTCCTCCCCAATCAGCCTCTCTGAACAAGAGTCTTTCAAATCCTCTTCCTTTAAATCTGGCCATCTCTTGTCATTGCTTTCTCTTTGACTAGTTCCTGCCTGGCCCTGCCCCTGCTGACTCCCTCCCTCAGTTACCCCTCAGGAGCATCAGCTATGCCTACAAATAGCCCTTCATTTAACATTATATGGTCAGCTCTGCCACTTATTAGTTTAGCCATACCAAATAACTCACTTCAAAACACTGCAGAATGGAGGAACAAGATAAATCCTTGCCCTTTCTAGCTTATAGCATTGTTATCAGGAAAAAAAATGAGCTAATGAATATAAGAGGACCTTATAATATGCTTAAATAAATGGGTTCTCATTGTGTATTATATTCTCGGGATTGTGAGAAGGAATATACCAGTTGCTGTTTTAAGCCACTCAGTTTTGGGGTTGTTTCTTATGCAGTAATAGGTAATTATTGAATCTTGGTGCATAATAAGAACTGGTTTTATAGAAGTTAGTTCTTCTGTGGGTTGACTGAGCTCAGCAGGATGGTTCTTCTGCTCCACGAGTGTCAGCTGGGGCTGCCGTCATCTGGGAGCTTGGCTCAACCGGAACTTCCAAGATGGTGCACTCACATGTCAGGTGCTATGGCCAGGGCAGCTGCAAGTCTGGGCTCAGCCAGAACACATGGGATGGTGTCTGTCTGTCTCTGTCTCTCTCCATGTGGTTGTAGGGCTTCTCCACTTGTGTTTTCATCAGGGTAGTTGGACTTTATACATGATGGTTCAGGGTTCCCCAAATTATAAAAGCAGAAGTTGCTAGGCTTTTTTAAGTCTTTGGCCTGAGGCTGGTCCAGTGGCACTTTCTCTGCATTCTGTTGGTTACTGGGAGCCACAGGACCAGCCCAGATTCAGTATGTGTAGTGGTGGTGGTGGTGGTGGGCACCACAGCCAAGTGTGGGCTCTTAAAAAAAGATAAATGACACATGCAAGTGTAGAATGAATATATTGGCAGTAGGTTTAGAGGAGGGCAAGATCATTGTCAAATGTTGAGGGAGACTTGAGCCAGACCTTGGGTTGACGTATACTTGGACTAGCAGACAGGAGTAGAGTGGGTGCTCCAGGGCTGGTGGCTAGGAAGCTGGGGGAGTGTACATAGTGGGAGAAATCCTGGAAGATGGAAGGGCAGTGAGTTGTTGGAAGCTGAGGTATGGTGATAAATCAAGTCTGAGAGATGGAATGTGTAAACAAGCTGGGAACCTCCCTATAGAAGCACCTCCCTGCCTCCTCCATCCTCTGCAAGACTTTCAGCCCTTTGTCTCCCCATTCACAGGGGTCTGGATTTTGACCCTGGCTGCCAAGTTTAGTCTTGTTCCAAATAACCCAGTTTCTGCATCTCACCACCCCCCGCCCCCACCTTCATCCTGGCCACCAACCATCCTTGGACAGAACCTCCAGTTTTCAGCCTCTGTTGTGCTCCACCCACCCCCACATCTCTCCCCTACTCTCAGGGCTTCAAGTACCCCTCCCAGGAGAGAGAGAGCCAGTGGTTGTTCTTAGGGGATGCTAGAAGGCAAACTCCCATCTGTCCCTAGCTCCTGGGGCTTTTCTCAGCCTGGTCTCCAATTTGCTGAAGACTATTTGAGAGCTGCATGTAGTTCCAGCCTTAACTCTCTTGAGATGTTAATAGAGAGGAGATCTAGGCTCTCAGGTCTGGTCCTTGATACTTTCTTGGAGCCCAATAAGTGCTTATCTCTGGAGCCCTGAGTGGTTACCCCTTCTCTCGGCCAACCAAACTTTCTAGCAGTCTCTGTCCCCTATAGCTGAGGGACAGGTGACCTTGGTTTGGAGCCTGGCTCCTCCAAGGCCCACTGTGCCTCTGTTAGTCCCACTTTAATTTATTGCTCCTTCCCCATACAATTGACAGTGTGGGAGCTGAGATCCTGGTGGTTATATTTGGTGCGGCCTCATTTTCTAGATAGTGAGAAGAGTTTTGAGCGCCGTACTCCTAAACCAAGACACAGGCCAGGGGCTGAGGCTGTAGATGTGGTTGACAGCAAGGTGGGTATGGGAGAAGGGCATGGATGAAGGGCTTTGTTGGAGTGAGGATACCCATCCACCAAGGCAGGAAAGGACACGTGGACAGAAAGCGCCTCTTTTCCATAGTTATGTTCATGGAGCAGGAAGACAAGTACCAAAATCATCTGAGAGGGTCAGCCTTGAGAAACGTGTCCTATGGGTCATCCAAAAGAGTGGACTGTGGTGAGAACCTAGACTGATGTTGCAGAACCATGGGAAGACATGAGCCCAAGAGGACGAATAGGGACAGAGGACTAGGTATAGGAGACAAAGGCCAGCACTCAAGGCTGCTGTTTGTGTACATCGCTGGGTCCAGATCAGCTTAGAAGGAGCAGGCTGGGACAGACAGAAAAGAATATGAGGTATGGTGTTGTCTTGGTTAGAACAAAACCATTTACACATTCGTTTGTTTGCTCATGCATTTGACCATTCATGGGTTCCACATTTTTTTAGTACCTTCTATGAGCTTGTTATTACATAGATAATTTAGACACAGTCATGCCCTAGTTTCAGTTTTGAGGGAGAGATAGACATATACAAGGAAGTGTGGTTGTTTACAGTGTCTATGATGGAAGTTTAGATAGTGAGAGCAGAAAGAAGGAAGTGATCAATTCTACCTGGAAGTAGGGAGGGGTCAGGAGAGACTTGAAGGAAGAGGTAACACTCAGGATGATTCATTGTATGTGGTGAAGGTCAGGAACACAGAGAGTGGAAAGAAGGGCCTTACAGACAGAGGGAAACAGGCTGGAGTGACAGGGAGGGTTAAGGGGCTAAATAGCAGATGAAGTAAGGAGAGTGGACAGGGTCTGCCAGTTTACTGCATTCAAGAGTACGGCTGGGTAAAAGCCGTGAGAATATAGGGAAGGAAGAGAGAAGTGGTGATAGGAGTCAAGAGCATTGGGGAACTTGGTTGTTAGAGAACAGAACGTGTACTGGACAGTAGGAATGGGGGCCAAGGTCTCTGGTAGTAAGAGACAGGCAGTCCTCAGAAGTCACCTGGGAAGGAACTTTGACTTGCCCAGCCAATTTCAGAAGTTACAAGATAGTTAAACCAGTTCATTCTAACTGTCCCCAGACTTACCCATCTCTGTCCCATCTTCCATGTAACTATACATTTCCTTAGTCTATACTCTGGTCAAGAACCCCAGCCTTTTCCTAAAGCCCATCCTCACTCACTGTCTCTATGATACCAGCCTCACCTGTCCCCATTATATTCCCGCACAGTGGGACATGCCGGGGCTCCTTCTGTCACATGCTGCTTCTCACACTACCACCCTCACCCTCACACTCTGACACACTCCTAAGCTTCCCGCAGTGAAAAGGACACTGAGCTGGATGACAGGATACTGCTGTCTCGTCCTCTTTTACTGTTTACTCAGTTTGCATATCTGTAACATGAGGAGGAGGTGAGCTAGATGATCTTGACATTCCTTTCTACTTTTCAAAGTCTTTGGTTTTTGTCATTTTCCCTCCTCCCTCCCCATTCGGGCATTTCACAGCTCAAGTGGAAGCAGGGTGGTATGAGAGTGGGAGGGGAAAGAAAGGGCCACAGGAGGGTTTTGTTTTGGGATCTGAGAAATTCTGGCCTTGGAGATGGTGCCAATCCTCACAGGTTCCCTCCAGGCAGGGTAAAGTCCTGGGGTGCAGAGTGGGGCGGTGGCTGCTAGAATGGGCGAAGGTATCTTCCCCTTTTGGTTAATCCTCATATGTTAGAAACACAGGGTCCACGTCGCTCAGGAATTCCATCCTCCTTCTGCTTTCTCCTCTTTGCCTATGGAGAATGTAACTCTCCATTTTTCTAAAAGTTTCTCACTGATGTAGGAAATGAAGTGGGTATGAAACATATAATTTTCGTACATTTACTGGTGAAATTGAACCAGTTACAATTCTTAGATGCCTCCACTGAGTTGTACATGGCACTGCTCCCCTCCCCCACCCTCCTACAGTCTCCATCCTCACCTTGTCTGTTTCCTTGTTCTGTGCCTAGAATGGTCCTAGCTGGGCCCCAGCTGGGCCCCCTGCCATGTTTGGACACCATCCCCTGTTTGCAGTTGTAGACAGAGCCCAGGGTCACTGTCCGGCCAAGGGCTGTTCTCGGGGCAGGCCACGTGGAAGGGTGCAGGTTTGAATGAGAGCCCTGCCTGCCCCGAGGCCCTGCACCGTCAGCCTGCTCTCTCTCCTGCTGCCCTAGACTTACTTTGTAGGACTGCCTAGAAGTGGTTCTGGTAACCCCAGGTGGAAGCTCCCACCTGAATGACATCTTATGGGTCACATCTTCTGATCTTTTTCCAGAAGGTACTAAGAAGACAGAAACGAGCAAAGCCGCCACGGAGCCCGAAACGACACAGCCAGAAGGGGTGGTGGTCAACGGGAGGGAGGACGAGCAGACCGCAGAGGAAGTTCTCAGCAAAGGCTTGAGCCAGATGACCACCAACGCCGACACAGATGTTGACACCTCTAAGGACAAAACCGAGTCGGTCACCAGCGGCCCCATGTCCCCAGAGGGCTCACCTTCCAAATCTCCCTCAAAGAAGAAAAAGAAATTCCGAACCCCATCCTTCCTGAAAAAGAGCAAAAAGAAGGAGAAAGTGGAGTCCTGATTCGTAGCACCCTGGGGCTCCCATCTGCATCCTCTCTCCCACCTTCCCTTCTCCCATGTCCATCCCGGGAAGCACAGGGCCAAGGAGGGATAGAGCAGGACCCAGGACCATACTCTGATGGGGAACACAGAGATCGCCCGACCAACCCCTCATTTGCAATTGCCCCAGAGAAATCAGGTGGCTTTGTCAAGATCACACAGCTCGTTAGTGGCAGAGCCTGCACTAGAATTCAGGTCTCCTGGCTCCCAGGCCAGTGCTCTTTCCACTACACAACACTGCCTAGTTGTGGGCTGCCTTTGTGAGGGTGCTGCCCACTGAGCTGAGCCCTGGGCAAGAGGGCCAGAGTGGGTCACAAGCTCTCGCTGGCTCAGACTAAATCAGGTCGAGGCTTCCCCTGAACAAGGTCCTTTTCCTCATGGGAACCCAGCCTCCTGCTGATGGAGCTATCACTATGTTTAGAAATCTCTCTTTTTCATAGGGTCCCTGCCTTGCTGCTCAAAGTAACCAGACAAATTGACCTGTCCCCTCCACCAGAAGTTAATCTCTGTTCCCGAGAGCTGATGGCTTAGCTTGTTCTTCCCCAGCCACTAACCCTGAGCTTTCTTCATGGAACCTCCTGAACTATGGTTGGAAAAGTTGAAAGAGTTGGCAGGCACAGAGCAAGCCAAGTCAGCCACAGGGTGGGAAATAACTGAAGCAATAGAAGGCGCCAGGGGCTTGACCCATTACAATTGTGCATCTCAGGAGCTTCAAAAGTAAAACCAAATTTAGCTTAGAAAACAGTTGTCTCATGCTCAGGGCAGAAATTTGGGGAAATTTGGATCCTCTGTTGGCTTTGAGTTATATGAGGATGTTCAAAACAACACAGGAAATGCTCTGCCTTTCTAGCTTTGCATGACACATGGAGCTCTACCTGTCTCACTCTTGTCCAGCAGTGAGGTGTCTCCTGACCTTTCCTCAAACCGAGGAGCACTGGTCCATAGACTAGAACTGGCATCTTACCTTTGGCACCCTCCTTGGCTCCTTTGGGTTCCAACTCAGTCACCTGGGGTCCAATAGAGGAGAATGAGATGAACCTATCAGGATTAATCAGAGACATGCTTAAGGGTCCCCAGTTCTGTCACTATCTGTCCATCCTGGGGCCTGATAAGAGCCACAGTTATTGTTTTAAATGCCAACACTATCTTTTTGTATTTGTCCATTGGGTATTAATTAATGAGCATTGTTGGCTTCTAAAAAATAGACAATCCATTCTCTTTAAAGCACAGTGTCTTCGAAGGATATTTTCCCTTTTTGTCCTGATTATTGTAAAAATATTTCTGAAAGTTCTTAATCCTAGTTCTCTATGTTTGAGCACTTACTATATATGTAGACACTGTGTGGGCTTTATATATATTACCTTTTAATGCTCACAATAATCCTGCAATGTGGGTAAGATTGGTCCATTTTATGGGTAAGGAAACTGAGCCCCCAGAAGGATAATTGATTTGTTCCAGGTGACTTGGCTAGAAAGCTACAGAGCTTGGATTTCCCTCCAAGTCAGCCTGAGTCCAGAGCCTTTGCTCTTAACAGCTATGGTGATCAGAAATCTTTAATCTCCAAGGGCAGTGGTTTTAGTCCAGCACCCATTTTTGTGTCTCCACTGCATAATGTCAGTACCTGAAATGAAGGTAGGAAATTAACTGTGTTCTCCCTCACCAGTATGTTATATTCTTGGTTAATGTAGACGGTGGCAAGGCCAGTGTGGACCTCTGACAAAGGAGATGCAAGGGTCTTCTGGTTGGGGCAGGAAATACCATCCATAGTTGGGCTATTTCTTGAGAAGGAAGGAAACTGACACATGACTAAGGAAAACCCAATGCTGTGTCTCTGTAGTGCAGATTCCCAAGTGCTATCCCAGCCCCCTCCCCTCCCCCCCACCTTTGTGCACCCCTCCCCTATTCTACTTTCTGATTGGGTCTTATGATGGACAATGCAATGATCAGGGGCACTGATGCCTCAGAAAAGTCTGTGATGTGGGAAATGCCTTTAAAAGCCAATCCTTTGATGCCTTCTTTAAAAAAGTAGATTCGCCATTCATTCATTCATTCCCTTCACGATATTTGTTACACACCCATTAAATGTCAGGCATAATGCTGACATTAAAGGAAAACAATCATTGTGACTAGAATAATCAGTGGCAAGCAATGTTAAGAAAAGGGTGGAATGGACAAGACTATTGATGCAGCTTTTTGTGTTTGAGTGGCTGCACTCAGAGATATGTTGATTGACTCTGCATTCAACAATTCTCTTTATATCCTTCACAGCAGTGAAGCCTCATTTAGATGAAGATGCCAGGGCTTGCTGGAATTTCAGCATTGCCCTTGGAATTTATGCCTTGTGTCCTTCTCATATCTATCCATTTGTTCATTCCTTGTAACATTCAAAAAACACATCTGAGCTTAGATCCTGGGCCAGGCCTGAGGGCAGGGCTTAGACCCTTCCCTCTGGAAGCTCCTAAGTAGAGAAGGCGAGTTATGAACAGGCAAGGGTGCAGAGGTGGCATTAACAAGCAATGATTTACCATCTTCGGGGCCAGAGAAACCTTCCTGAAAGGAGAAATGGTTGAGTTAGATTTTCAAAACAAAGAGGAATTTTCCATGAGGACAAAAGCTTTGGCACGGCATTCCGTGGGAAGAGCATGAGCAAAGGCACGGAAGTGTGAAACTCTATGATTCATGCATTGAGAAATTCAGTGTAGCCCAAGCCTAAGGTGTAGGGTGTGGGGTGAGGGGTAAGGATGGAGTGGTTCATTTCACAGGTGGTGGGCAGAGCTGGATCATAAAGGAACTTGTAGAAAGTATGAAGGGATTAGCCTCTATCCTGTAAGGGGTTTGGAGCCACTGAGGACTTACTATTGGGTAGAGTCATGATCAGCCCTAGATTTTAGAAGGCCTTTGGTGGCTGAGTGGAGAATGGACTAAAGAGGAGTGGGATGGAGGCATGGAAGATGTCTCATAATGAGGCCATTCTGAAATGTCCGTTCTAAACCACGTTTGGTGACCTGCCTTATGCTACATTTTCCCATATGGCAAAAAGTGAGCTTCTAGCACAGAATTCATTTCCATCAAATTATTTGGATAAAGCATTTTAAGAGAGATACACACACACACACACACACACACACACACACACTCACTCACAAAGGAAATATTCAAAGAGCTACTGTTTAGCACAGTTTCTAGTTCTCTGTTAGCTTGTGTAGTTGCTCTTCCCTTGCACATACTGGATGTGGCATGCTTAGCTCAGGCGTGAGGTCGTGCACGGGATGCTGTTGCAGCAGATGTATAGTCCAAACAGAACCACAGGCTTTTAGGATGACAGGAGGGGATATCGTTTTTGGTTCTGGTTAGAAGCTGGCTGAAAACTTGGGTCAGCATCTGTCCGGAGAAAATGTATATATGGGAAGTTCAGAATTGGTAGGCAGTAGTTCATTTTGAGCTTGGATATGCTACAGAAAAGGAACAAGAACGTGGAAGCAGGCTGCCGTGCTATGGCCAGCTGAACTGAAAAGAGGTTTCTGAGGTGGTTTCCTTGGGGAGATGGGCAGGAGCAGGGAGGCAGAGGGGCAGATGATTACAGGGAGGCAAGCGGAGTCTCAGTGGCTCTCCGTGCACTGGAGGCTGGTCCCCAGCAGTGGTATGGGGGAATATCCACACCGTGTGACCTTCTCAAACTGCAAAAAGTGCTGACAAGATACAACCCCCAGCCCAGATCTGGGTTCCCTAAGAGCCTGCTGGCCTGCAGGTGACCCAAGGAACTGTCCTACCTCGTCCAGGTTATACACAGATAAGAATAACCTTCCTCAATATTCCTGTAACAAAAATGGGATTCTTCCTCTGCAGACAGCGAAGTTCTTTTTCAAGGACTGGGTGTGTTTGGATAAACCCCACGGCACATTGCCCTTATACCACTCACTATGTATATGCTGAGCCTGAATCCTGCTCCGTGCGTCTAATATTCTGTCACTCGTTTTTGAATGTGGCCATGCAATCATTCAGATGTCATTCATCAGTGTCATAACAGAGGGCTACTGCTTTTGTCAGCATGGAGAGAACTGCTATAAAGCCACTTCTCTGACTGAATGGATTGGAAAGAACCATTTGCCCAAGAGCACAGTTCACTTCTGGAAGTCTGAAAGATGAGAAAGAAGTGTGGAGTTTTTCATGCAGGTATGCATAGGGATAGATGGACACAGCCCACCATCGGCCAGCCTGCCATCTTTTGCAGAAGTGTGTTTATGTTCTAGTTCCAGGCCAAAAGTGTTCAGATTGTGACTGTTGAACAAGTGAGAAAACAAACGGCACTTATTTCTTTCATGGAGGTCAGCAGAAGACCTTGATCTGGCTGGCACGGATGCAGTTGACTTTGAGCTCAGAGGAAATGGGTCTTCCATTTCTCACCGCTTGAGCCTAAGCACACTGTCTAAGATGATAAAACTCAGAGTCTGAGAAGAAATGAGAGAGGAGATAAATCTATGCCCTGCACTCCCCACAGAAAAGACAAGACACCTCACAAATCAAAACCCATTAGGGACATCTTATTGCCAATGTCCCACATCTATTCTGAAAGTGATAATGTAATATGATAAGTAAGAGGCCTTGAATGAAATATGCTGATTGGTTACCTATCTGCAGAGGTCCACTCACACTACAATACAAAAAGCATACAGAGGAGAGCGATTATTTCCAAATGTGCCATCTAACTAACCTGTGTCCCCTTGGATGGGGCACACACACAACCCTGTCACCAAAGCACACCCAACCCTGTAGCCTCTCCCAGTGAGAAGCCACCCTCGCCCAGGAATCAATGTGGGGATGTCGGGTGGGGAATCTTCAGTGGAGAAAGCTCCTTTCATCATTTTTATCTAGACAGGCTTCTCTCTTTAAGAACAACTAGACAGAACCCCTAGTTGGGGGTGTTCTTAAATATGTGTACGTAATGGTTTGCATTGGTTCATACTTAGGTGGTATTAGGTTTTGTCGAATTGATGTTTGGTGCCATTTTCCTTCAAGATGTCCCCAAGATGGGTCATGTCTTTGAGAAACTGGAGCCTGAAGGTGAGGGAGAAATGGTCACTATTACTGACACGGGAGCAGGGGGACACTCGGGTGTAGCCGGAGCCTCCGTGTGAGAACGTCCAGGTGGCTTTCCCAGGGCAGCTGCTCCTCAGCTCCTTGTTGCATCCCCTGTCCCAGGCAAGCAGGATGAGGCCAGCTGTCATGTTCAAGTCCCCTATCTCTAAGTTGTGTAAAGATGTTGCAAAGGTTTAAGTATTGGTGGGGTGGGAGAGACAATAGAAGAACGTAAACTCTTCTCCCCTCCAGCAAATCACCTTGTATAACTTTTAGAAGCTCAAAGGCCAGATCATCCCTTTCAAAGTGAATCAGAAGGCGGACAACAGTTGGACTAAGGATAGAGGGGCCACATTTAAATACATCAAAGCCCTTATATAATGGAAATATATTTTGGGGACCCCACCCTCACCTTTCAACTCCACCTCATTCCTCTTGGGCCTGCGTTTTGAGTGATGGATCTCAGTGGCTGACTCCACCTTTAAATTCCTGCAACGAGTGCTATGCCTGCTGAGCCCTGCTGGGCGTCCTCCCCCAGGAGGAGGGGCAGTGAGGGCCTGGGCTGGCCTGGCTGGGGTGCGGGGCCTAGAGAGAGTGTGTGGCGTTCTCTAAAGCTGTGGATGGTTTCAGTGACATGTCCGTGTCTGACAATCGTCTCCCTTGTACATACACGGTCTGTGTTTAGGTTGTCCTAGTATTGTAGAATTTCAAATAGGGGTTCCATGTAAATATTCTTCCTGCTACTGAAACGCCAGGCCCCGGATCACGCAGCAGCCCCACAGTTTTGCCTTTCCCTGTGCTAACACTTTTTGAGCCACTGATGCGCAGACTGAGGATTATTTCTTGGGCTTTTATTTTGCAATTTTATATATATATATATATATAAAAACACACATATAATATATATATATATATTTATGGGTTGGTTTTGTATAGTTTTCCGTTTGAATCTTTGAGCACCAAAGTTGCCCTTGGATTTTCAAGAGAATGTCCCAAAGCCACTTCCAGACCCTCACCTCCGCTTTGGTGTTTGTGGTGCCGAGTGGCGTCTGCCCGTGGATTTCTGTGTGTATGTGCTGTTATCTCACCTGCAGATATTACCCTAGTAAATCTACCGTGCTTGGCTTCCTGGTGTGTGACCCGTCTCTGTTGGCCACGAGTTCTGACAGCTCCCTGGGGAGAAGCCAGAGAAGGGCTCCATAAATGGAAACATCCGACCACACCTTTATCTTTGAAACCATTCCTTGCACATGGAAAGCTGAACATGTGAATCATTGAGCTCTGATTGGGGAGGGAGGCGATAAATTGCTCCAGTCCTCTGAGAAGTTCAGGCCACATGGATTTGCGAACACCTCTGTGGATTTATAAGAGGATGGATTTAGATGGTTGGGATGAGGGGAGAGGGTTACAAAAACATACATGCAGATGGTCCTGGAAGGGAAGCAGCAAGGCCAGACTGGGGGGTGGGGGGTTGGAGTTGAGAGGGGTGTCAAGCCAGAGTCAGAGGACCAGGGAGAGCTGAGCTGTCACCTCAAAGGGTGAAAGGGGAGTGGAGATACTGGGGAAGAGAAAGAAAAGGAAAGAGCCCTTTTTGCCCCTCTCAGCTCTTCCTTTCACAAATAAGAGCCCAGGACTCATGGCAGACCCACAACGTATAGGTCAGTATTAGTGTCTTACACATAGCACCTCATCCAATCCCCCCTAAACCCTTGAGGGTGGTCCTATCATTATTACTTATGTTACAGGTGGGAAAACAGGCTCTGACATAAGGAGTTTTCATGGGTCACAGGTTAATATGTGGTGAAACCCAAAGTCAAATCAAAATCTTCTAGGTAACCAAGCCCCTTGCTCTTTCCTCTACTTCCCACTCACCTGCCCACATGTGCTGAGCAAAGCCCCACAAACTCAGTCTCGATCATCATGCCCTGCTGCCATGTGACCTGTTCCCCAAAGCTGCCTCTTACATCCAGGTGCCCTGAAGCTCCCACAAGGAGCCCAGGCCCTGCCCTGCCCCAGAGCTGTCGGTCTTTCCTCCCCTGAAGTCCTGGAGCAAACTGCCTGCAAACAACTCCTCAGCTCTGTAATCTCGTAGCTGTGTGTGCTGACCAGGCCAAGGACCATAGTCAGTGTGCTGACCCCCTTCATAAAGCTGCGGGGAAGGTGGGGATGCAAACCTGCAAGTTGAACTCTTCCTTCTCATCCTCCTAAATTTCCTCTGCAGAGACTAAAGAGATACAGACATGGAAGCAGGGTGCCCTCTACCTGTCAGATATGCTGAAGAATTTCTTCAGACTATGTAGCGTAGTGGAGACCAGCTCCATTCAGGGCCAGCTGGTAGCAGGGCAGGAGGTGGGGTGAGGCAGGGACGCTGGCGAAATGTGGCGGGTGCCAAACCTGGCCTCAGGTGCAGTAAGGTAAGGAGCCAGGGTTCACACTGCAGGAATCCTGTTTGCAAGGTTGAAGGATTGAGGCAAGGAGGGGGGATCGCTGGGCACCAGGGTCCTGATAAGCATCAGAGAAGGGCGCCGTGTCCCCAGCGAACTTCTGCTCCCCTAATTAATATGAAAAAGGACACTTTCAGCCAAGTTATTGTAGATTCTGCTGCAGCCACACAGATAACTGGCTCTCTAATTTCACAAAATATTACCATTAGAAATAGAAATCCTCCCTTTTCTCTTCCTTTGGGCATTTTTGGACAGGGAACCACACATCTCTGATGGGAACCATCTCTAATCTGATAGAGATTTCACTCTGTAAAGAACAGGCATGGAGAAAAAATGTGGTAATGATTTAGCAGTCCAAAAGCAGGAGACCAACTAGAGAAATTAGAAGGCGTGCTCCTCAGTGAAGCTGAGTTATTGCAAAAAGCAAGAGGAAGGTTAAGAACATCTCTATTATTAATTTAGCAGGGAAGACCAGCCAGTAATGAAAAGGGCACACTTTAAATCACGAGAACATTTTTTGGTGATATACTTAAAATTGAGGCATAGGCATTCATTAGCAGGGTGAGTATTATTGATGAATGAGGAGAAGATAAAGATATGTTTAGACATGTGAAGATCCCAAATCCACCACTTGAAAACAAATTAACCAATCATGTATCAATACAAGTAAGTAACTTTAAAAATAGGAGAGACATGGGGTTAACAAATGTTAGCAGTTAAATAAAATAAATGTATAGCTAAGTTTAGTTTTTCATAGTTAATTTAACAAACTTAAAGCAATTGGAATACATGTGCACATTTGGAGCAGCAGAGAGGCAAAGTATGCTAAATTATCATTATCGCTGAAAAGGATATAATAGATTTTTTTAATTTTATAAATTGTTAGAGGAATACTGGTTCAATTACATATAAAGTTGTGAACTTAGATATGATTTATAAAATTTTAAAGAAAACTTCATTAAATGGCCAAATAATTTGCAAATCATTGAAAAACAACAATAAAAAAAATAAATCAATAGAAACCCAGCTAAGACAGAATAACAGAGACGGTGTTTACCATATCGCTTAAAATAACCCCCGAAATTGATAAAATATATGAAACAACGATGTTTTAAGACAGTTAAAAATGATCATCCACGCAGGAGGCGAGAACATTTGCCTATCTGTTTACCTACTCAGGCGGTCAGGCCACCTACTGCCACTACCAAAGAATTCCACCAAGAGGCGACATTGCTCTTCTCTTGTTTCCACTTCGCAGAAATAGTTCTTAAGCAGCAGTTGCCCTGTTTTTTGGCCCCCAGCAGCGCTCTCATGGACCTTAGTCTCTCTTTGTCACCACCAAAGGGATCAAGGATGAGCAGGGAGCCTCCTTACACATCCAAGACCTGGGAACTTTTCTGATTTCTGAGGAGCCCTTTCCGGCACTTTCTACCTGGCTTCCAGTGTCCCCTCTCCCAGCCAAGAGGCCACGCATGATAGTGAGCAGGTTCCAGAGCTCTGGGGCCATCCTGCTTGGACTGAATCCTGGCCCTGGGCTCATGAGCTCTGTGCCCTTGGGTGAGCCACTTAGCTTCTCTAAGCTACAGTTTCCTCAGATGTAAAATAAGGAAATAATCAATAAAGGAGAAAATATCAGAATTTGGGAATAATTTTTTATTTTTTAAGATAATTTTAATTTTGGGACGCCAAAATTTTCACTTCTTCAGACTTCAAAACTTAAGTCTGTACATACTGACTGGCCGCTGTACATACACACAAACACCCCCCCCCCCCCCACATCAGTATGTATATAACCATATATACCCACAGAAACTCACACAGTCACACTCATGCACACCCACACACATAACATATACACAACCACATACATCCAAAGACACACATACACGCAGTCATTCTAAATAAACTTAAAATTTATTATCCCCTTTTCCAGCATTTTATCTGTTCAAAAGATCCTGTCTTCAGAGCAAGCAGAGGAGTTCCTCTCTAGAGGCAGGCCTTCGCCTTGTGCAATCTCAGCATGCAACAAAGGTCGCCCCGGCCAGCATAACTTTCTAAACTCTTAGGGGTACAGGGCCAGAGTATAGCTGGAAGCTCACATACTATATATCTAAATACCAAAAAGTTTTAAATCAAGCTAAGTGTTTTAAGTTCAATATGCTCTATCCTCCTACCTTACAAATATACATTCATAATGGGGTAGAAGGCCAGGCTCAAATTTAGAATTCTCAGACTCATCAGAGTTCTGCAGAGGATAATGGCAGTGCAGGGAAAACTCATCCCCAGCCTCTAACTGCCAGCCGGAGGTCTATGACCCTTCTCTTCCTGATGTTGGATCCATCCCTGCCACATAAACCCATCCCTGCCACATCCCTGCCGTGTGTGCCCCTGTGTGGACACCCCGAACTCCGGCTCAGGTTCTGTCCACACCCCCAATGCAAACGGCTGCTCTTTGGCCACTCTGAGTCCTTGGGAATTTGAACTCTGCCAAGAATCTGTGCAGACACTAGAAGCAGGCAAGGGGCTGCTTGTGCAGGGAAGTCTGGGGTCCTGGATAGCCAGAGCATGGGGCAGCACCAACGGGGCATGTCCCCTTGGCCCTGCTGACTCCCCATCGAAGATGTGGCCAGAGAAAGGGTCAGAGAAGGACCCTCTGTGGGGCAGGGCCCAGGGCAGGAGACCCTGTTGTTGGTGTCTGTGGGCAGTATTGCCATAGGAAGTCCTAAGGAGGAGCAGGAAAGCAAGGGCTCCCCTCTGCGAAGTTCCTGAGAAGGAGGTACAATATCCTCCTTCTCAGTAACTAAGAAACAAAAGCTCACCATGGGTTTGGGTGGGACATGTTTTGTTATAACAAGGGAAGACTGACATTTAAGAAGATCTGGTCTTAGATGGCTGGTTGATTTGCCAAGTTGCCGGCGGCTGAACGAAACCAAAGTCTCCTTTTTCCTTCTCTGGGGTCCAAACTCTCTGTGGTCTCTTTTCAGTAAATACTGAATGTAGTGGGACAAGGAACCCACTTATTGTCTTAAAATCTCAATGGCAAACAATCTCTAGTCTCTCCCCCTCATTCTTGGCCAATAACATGATAAATACAGGCAGGAAACTGGCCTCTAGGTTAGTTCACCATCCACCTGGCCCTCCCTGATGCGGGGCCAGAGAACTGACTTTATCAGATCACCCGGGAGCGATCGGCTGAAGAGTACAGCTTATTTCCCACAGATTGCATTTTTAGGTGGCTACTTCCTGGTGACATGAAGGGAGGTGCCTTCATCTTATCCTTTAGCCATCTCCCAAACACTGAGGCCGCTCCTGGGAAAATATTCTAGGCCTCTAATGTCAGTCTCTGCATCGCAATTCTTCTTTGTGTTACTCCTGACAGTGGCATTTGCTGACCTGCCCTCTAGTTCTGGGCCTGTAGCCTTACTGTATTGCGTGTGAATATCACCCATGAGCCATTACTAAGCTTGGGGTACAGACGTGATCACATCTCTTATTTTCTCCCCATTGATTTTCAGTCTGTTTATGACCATGTTGGCAGGAAGGCCAGCATTCTGTTCTTAAGGCCTCTGCCAGCTGTCTCTAGACTTGTCCCAGCACCCAGGGTAGGACTAGGTCTGAATCTGGCATTCAAACATTAGGAAGACACACATGAATCCACTTCTGTCATTGTGACTTCCACTGAGGTTCAGTGTGGCTGTGAAACAAAGCCCACACGTCTGACGGACATTTGACTCCTGCTGCAGTGGCGTCTGACAACTGGCTGATCCCCACAGAGACTGAGGCCTCCCCAGGGTGGCTCAGCTCAGGTAATGGAGGGGCTCAGATATTTATCAAACTGTCTCAGAGCAGTAGACTACCGGAGCTGGAAGAAGTCCCTGAGATCACATAGCTTACTACCTCCCACCATTCTACAGATGAGGAAACTGAGGCACCGAGGAGAAGCAGCTTGCTCAAGGGCACATTGCTACTCAGTGATGGAGATCCAGAAGGTGCCAAGAATAAAGACTCTCTCCAGAAAAATGCACATATACACAAAACCTTACACATATATGCTCACAGGTAAAGAACACACCTGTATCTAGTGTGCGGTGCCCCTAAATTCTGGTCCGTTGTATGTGTCAAGTGATGAGCCTGCAGTCAAGTGACAGAGAGGGGCTCTGGAGCCAGACTGCTTGGGTACAAGTCCCAGCACATTCATTTACTAGCTGTGTGGTATTTAACATCCTCGCCTGTCAACTGGACATGATAATGGTGCCCACCTCATGGGCTGTTGCAAATATTAAGAGTTGATTTGTTGAAAGCTTCTAGGGCCCAGCAGAACATGTGGTAAGTACTACATAAGTGTTCACTGCTATCATTTTATCACCAAGTGAACCTCTGAGTGAAGAATGACAACATCAACAATTTTTTAAAAGGATTTTAAAATCCCATGAAGAATGTTTGGGTTCATCTATTCAAGTTTGCAATTTGAGACCCTTTCAGCAATCACAAAACAACTTACTTTTGAAGAAATCTTGCTTTGTGTCCTAAATTCTCACTAACTACATCAAATATTCACCAGATAGCAACTGCTTTTGCAGGAAGTTGGACAAAAATGTTAAAAGTAGCATGTGCTTCTGGGTCCCAGGTGAGTTGGTAGAGATCTGTCACCCAGGTCAGGGAAGTGGCCCACCCTTCTGGGGCTCGCTGCACTGCCCCACGGCCTCCCCAGGGCACCCTGCCACACGTGAATCCAGTCCATTCACACCCTTGTTTGAGATCCTTCAAGACTGACTGCCCATTCCCAATGGAGCACGCCACTTGTTTTATACAACTTACGAGGATGCCTTTTGGATCTGGCCCTAACAGAGTCACCAGCCTTCTCTGCTGGACTCCTGGGCACCACCCTGTATTCTTATGCCCACCTAGCCTGCCCTTCCCCTTGTCCTTCAATACTTGGAACAAGTGTTGGCTTCTATGGTTCACCACCCAAAGCAGTAGTCTCCCCAGATGCATTCCCTGTAACTGAAGCACAGTGTGCAGTGAACCTGAGTGGAGGGAGGAAGAACAGAGAACCCTAGGTGCTTAGAGGGGCTGCCTTTCCATTGCAGGGGTGTGATGGTCCCAGAGAGATTTCTCCTGGCTAGCTGTTCCCAGGCACTCAGCTAAGAAGTAGTGCTGTAGTGCTGTGGAATCTTGATGTCACCAATTTAAAGTGCACCATCATTAATTACACAATCAACAATCTTTTCAATAACAAAAGCAGAAAAAAACACTTTGTGTTCCACCTCTAATTTTTTTCCACTGTCAGATAATGTGCCTCAAGCTCTGGGAAGGGGTAGAACACAACACCCAGCATCAAAATATTTTTCTATTATCTTCCCACTTTGATGATTGCTTTTCCAGAATTGATTAATGCTGGAATGGGTTGGCTTTCCTACAATGAAAGGTTCAGAAGCCATTTGGAAGGTTTTGAAAGGAACAAAACATTTTAATCTAGGACTGTCTATGCTGTCTGTTCCTCCCACATCAGCCACTGGAAGTCTGACTAAATTTTACCCAAACACCAGCAGCAGGGCAACTGGACCCAGAGAACAACAGTCTGTGGTCTAGGATGGAAGACAGGATGGCAGCTGGGACAGAATAGTGGCCCTGAAACTCCCCCTTTTCTCCTGTGTGATGTGGGACTTCACCAAGCTCTTCTGTATACTATGTCTCATTAGATTTTCTTAGCCCATTAGGCCTGGCTCTCATAGAGCAGTGTCTCAGCTTTCTAGCCACGTCCATCATTCTCTCCAGGCCTTGGTTTTCTCTTCTGCACAATGGGCTCCATTGCAGTACTGGCCTCCTGAGGTATAATGCAGGCCTCTTGGACAAGGCAGTCCCTGTACAATACCTGGCACTGCAAGTGCTCTCTAAAAGTCACTATTTACTATTATTATTACTAGTCTATCATTTTTAACATAATAGAAACAAGACCGTGGTTCAGGAATTTGCCTAAATACCACTACTTTGACAGGACTGAAGCCATCTCTTGCTTCCAGCCATCCAGTGCCCTTTCCCAGAGAGTTGAGATGACGTTCCACGGTGACAACCACATGAGCCCTTCTCCATCCAAAGGGAGGAAGGCGTAATTAGTGCTTTCAAGACATTCCAGATGTTTCTGGATGATGAAGGGAAGCTCAGACATGTCATTACCCAGCATTCTTGTCTTATCGCTGCCTTTGAAGTTTGTTTTCTTGGAAGAACATGATGGTTTGCTTACGTCTGGCCCGTAGGGCCAGCCTGCTGGGCTCTGGGCTTGCCATGACTATTGCCAGACCCTGGAGGTCCCCTCCACACCCTCCTCTGGCGAGCAGATCAGGTTCCTGACATGAAGGCTCACTGTCTACGTCAGTTCTGAACAGAGTTTGTGGTGGGCTAACTGGAAGCTCTCCCACTCCCCCAAATCACCTTCTTTGTACAAAAGCTTTGTTCTCTTACGTCCCTCTCACTGCTGTGCCCTTTAATAGTGAAGAGACTCCTGGGAGGGGTGACACCAGTTAACACAAAGGCATAGGCTATTGCTTTTAGAAGGACCGGTACAACTTATGACACAGGGGGAGAAAGGGAGCGAGGAGCGGCAAGTAGAGGCCTCAAGACAAATTTCTCCTCCCTCACAATTATGGGGAAGGCTGAATCATTGAAGACATGAATCAGATTTATTCTTAAGGCATTTAAAATAAACACCAAAGGACCAGCATGACCTGACAGCCTGTTCTTACGCACAGAGGCCTGTGGTCTCAAAAAAAAGAAGAAGACAGCACATTCCAGCCCCAAAGATTACATAATTCTAAAAAGGCGAGTCCATCATTCTTGCCCTTCCATGGCAAAAGAGGAACATGTGACTCTTGGCTCCTGTTTCTGCGTCATTGTGGGCCTGGTTGGGTCATTGTGGCAACTGAAGGGGATCGGGACATTGGATGCAGGCCAGAGAGGTACAGTAGCCAAATGACAGGACAAAGGTGAGCATCATGGGAATGTTGTATTGCCACTTGGTTTCTCTGATCTCCCAGCCACAACTGGGGCCTTGAGGTTTGGAGGATACTGAGGTACAGAAAACACACTTATGCTCTTAGATGCAGATGAATGTTTCTATCCCCAAATACCCACCTTCTCACATCTGAGCTCATGAGTAGAGAGTAGAAACTCATGAAGTGTGATGGAGGGATATCAGGGGGGATGTATCTTTCACACTGCTCTTCACTGAATTTTAAAATCTGTCTCTCATTTATCACTTATTACATTTATTTAGCTCTCAAAGAAACCTTTGGTTTTTCAGAGTCTTCTTTAAAGTGCAAACTCACCTTTAAGTGGTAATATTAAAGTATTCTATCAGCAAGCTGGAAGAGCTGTCTTTATGGGGTGGAGGCACAATGGAGCTAGACTAAGCAGCCTAGACAGATAGGAAACCATGTGACCTAGTGTAAACCTGCCATTCCAGGGATAGAAAGTCTGTTTTCATGCTGTGATGGGTTGAATTGTGTCCACCCCCTGCTGCTCCAAAGGTATGTTCAAGTCTTCACCCTTTAACCTTAGAATATGACCTTATTTGGAAATAGGGTCATTGCAGAGGCAGTTAGTTAAAATCAAGTCATACTGGACTAGGGTGGGCCTTTGATCCAATATGATGGCTGGCCTCATAAAAAGAAGATGTGAAGATACAAGAGGAGAATGTTATGTGAAGACACGAAAACTCCCAGACACAGAGGGAGGACAGCCATGCAAAGGTGGAGGCAGAGATTAGAGTTAGGCTGTCACAAGCCAGAGAGATCCTAGAGCCACCAGAACCTGGAAGGGGTAAGGAAGGATCCTCCCCTAGAGCCTTTGGAGGGAGCCTGCAATGCCCACATCTTGATTTTGGACTTCCAACCTCCAGAACCATGAAAGAATAAATTTCTGTTGTTTAGTGCCACCCAGCTTGTGGCACTTTGTTACAGCAGCCCTAGGAAACTAATACACACACTTACTTCAGTGTCTAACTCACCAATTGACTTGAACAAATGTTGGCTCCTACCAGGGATTCTGAAAAATGAGGTATCTAGACTAAATAAACTAGGATCCTGCCGGCTTTGTTTAAAGATTGTTCTGAGGTTAGGAAGGCAGTACATTCACTCAACTAATTACCTTTGATTATTTTGTGCCAGGCCTGGGGAGGTGAGCAGAACACTGCTCTCAGGGAAGGCATGACCTTGTCTCTCTAGGAGAAGGTGAATATGTTAGAAAGGCCTGGATGTGGGCTAAAGCCAGGAGAAGCCTGGGCCTCTCGAAGTCCCCTAGAGCAGGTCCTCAGGAGCTGGGAGGCCATCAATAGACTGAGAGCTGGGCTTCCGCCCAGGAAGCACAAGTGGGGAAAGCTAAAAGGAAATTAACTACATGATAAATTAAGATTGATGTTTAGGAAGGTGTTTAACTTGTAATAAAGTGTTTTCTGCAAACAGAATAATTATAGTTATAATTTTCTTGCCTATGATCCCTCTCTTCATTCTCCATACATTTTATATAGGGCGTTGTTCTTTGAAATAATAGCACACTTTATGAAACATATAGAAAATAAGAGGTATTTTTTGGGTGTGTAGGTAGGTGGGACTGTTGTTTTTTCTTAGCTTTACCATTGGGCCAGGGAAGCCAGGAAAAGTACCCCAGCACAGAGAGGCAGCCACAAGACTTGTAAACAAAGGTGCTAGGAGAAATTAATCAGTTTTTAAATTTAATTTTTGTTTTGACAGTACACATAGTTTCAAACTTCAAATTGAACTAAAATATTTATAATAAAATATGATTCCCTGCTCTACTTCCCCGATTCCACGTTTCCCTCCCCAAAGGCTACTTCTGTCAACTGCTCTTTTCCTGGGTTTACTCATTTCCATGTTTCTAAATAACAAATATGTGTTATTACATTTTACTTTATCAATTTTAGATGCTGTCTACTGCCTCCTATTATTGTAGATGAGAATCTAGATCTCTTACACCACCTCCCCATCCCTGTTTCCGGTCTGTTCCACCTCCCCATGTAGTTATATTATAGTTCTTAGATCAATATTCACTGTTTACATAATATGCCTACACAAATATTATTCACAGCTGAGCATTGTAGTGCACTGAGATTATGTTTCCTTTCTTAATTTATGTTTTATCAGTAATTAATAATTGTGTTGCTTTTTTATTTACTTATTTTTTTTGTACTTAATTGTCCATTCAGCCCACAACTTCCAAAAGTGTCTCAGAACATTTTTCTACAAGGCCAACAACATCAAGAAATCTAATTATTCCTTTAAAAAAATTTTGCTCTCGGAACCATCCCTCATGAACACTTGCTTTCTCATTTCCGAGCTGGTTGCTCTATAGACCCACTGCAGAGCTATCTTCCTGGGGTTGACTGTCAAGAGTGACTCTCATTGTTAAAAAGGGTGCTTTGCCCCCAGCCAGTGTGGCGTAGTTGGTTGGGTGTCATCTTGCAAACTGAAAGGTCGCTGGTTCAATTCCCGGTTGGGGCACAGGCCTGGGTTGTGGGTTTGGTCCCACATTGGGGTGCATACAGAAGGCAACCAGTTGATATTTCTCTTTCACATCAATGTTTCTCTCCCTTTCTTCCTCCCTCCCTTTCCCTCTCTCTAAAATCAAGATTTAAAAAATAAATAAAAATGGTGCTTTGTTGGCTTTTTCTGAGAGCAGTGGCCATGGCACCCCCTCTCTGAAGATCCTGTCTCTAAACGAACACCCCTCCTCAAACGCCTGTTATGGCAGTCCTTTCATTTATCATATGAACTGGTGTTTTAGTTGTCTCTAAGTTTCTTTTTAAATGGAGTTTGTATTTTTGTTTCTCATTCTCCTTGTTGTTTTTGGATGAATGCCAGGAAGGAAGAGGGGGGGAAAGGTAACTTTGAGCAACCAGCTTCAAACCAGACCTTTTTTAGGCCTGTTGCACAACATATTTACTGAACTCTGGTTAGGTCTTCCATTTATATCTCATGTATTCCTCATTCTGATTTTTTTCTTTCCCTTTTCCCCCTTGTTGTTGCTGGTTTTTCCTCAAGAATGTGCACAAGAGGTAAACCTTCTATTAGTCTGGTTCCATTGAGAATAGATTTCAAGATAGGATTAAATGTACCTGCATAAGGAAAATTAGGGACGCAGTTGGGCAAGGCCAGGAGAACTATCAGATCATGGTGCAGTTTGAATCTTGAGTGATGGAGCGAGGGAGAGAAGGTTGGGTAGAAGTGTCCCCGACTGCCATTTAGTCAAAGGATAGGTCTGGCAGAGACATTCGTGAGTCCCCTGTCTCCCAGAAACTGATCTTAATATTTCTGCTATATTCAGTCATTAGCTGACAAATGTGTCAATAGATTTTAGGCACAAAAGTGGGGCCCGTGTCAATTATACTCCCCATAATCAGAGCTGTACCAGGTGTATTCTTGTGGCGGACATAATTTCTTTGCTTTCCATTTATGGAAATATTTCATTTCAGCCTGATTTTCAATGGATAATTTAGCAAGATGTAGAATTCTAGATTCAAAACCATTTTCTCTTAGAACTTTAAAGGAATTGGACCCATTGTCTTCTAGAATCCTGTTGTTGATGAGAAGTTTGAGGTCAATCTGATTTGGATTTTTAAAGAATGTTACTTTCTCAACTCTCCCTCTCCCCATTCTCTCTCCCCTTCTCCATTCCCCTTCCGTTTCTCCTCTCTCTGCTTTAGGATATGCCCTGTGCCCTACGTGCAGAAATTTGTTAGAGATGTGTGTGGCTGCCAGTACTATGTGAACTTCTTAAACCTGAAAACTATAGTTCTTTTGAGCCCTGGGAAAGTTTCTTATATTATTTGTTTGAGCCACTTTTCTCTGTTTTTTTCTCTCCAGAAATTTCTATTAGATAACTCACTTTCTGGATTGATCCTTTATGGCCTTTTATCATTTTTCCCAACTTTCCTTCTCTTTGACTTATGTTCTTGGAAATTCCTTTGGCTTTTTCTTCCAGTTATTCTATTAATTTTTTTCTAATTACTTTTCTGGTTGTTCCCTTACAACAGCATCCAGCTTTTGTTTTTATTCACACCTGCACAACATCTCAAAAACTCTGAGGACACTTATTAAAGACTTGTTTGTGTTTATGTTTTCTTCTCTTCACTGAGTTAGTTATCTGTTTGTTTGTTTGTTTGTTTGTTTTATTGATTTGTTCTGTTTGTATGTCTTTGTCATTTCATGCTCAGGTGTTTGTCTTCTTTCTGATGATTGTTAGTTCCTACTTAATAATGGGAAATGGGGTTGATTTCTCTCTGCAGCTGTTATGGGTTCCTTTGCTTATATAGAGGAGTGCCTATTTTTCTCCCTAGGTGTCTCCTAGGAATGAATATGCTGCTTGGCTGCTCTGTAGTGTTGGCAGGGCTCTGCTGCATGCACACTGAAGTAGCATGTAGATAGACAGATTTTAAGCTGAGACTCCCCTAATGCTTAAGTGAAGGGTTTTACTCACCAGTGGTGGGACCCACCCTGGAGTTCTAGTTGGCCCCTGGAAGTTCAATAACTTTAGAAAAAAAGGCCTATAGTTTGTTGTTGTTGTTGTTGTTGTTGTTGGCCTGAAGGAAAATGCTGGGCTTCCTAGAATCTATTTCTTGGCAATAGAGCTAAAAAGGGGAAGGGAGAACGGACCACTGTGAATTAACTCTTTCATTTTGCAGCTCTCCTTCTCACCACCGCTCTCCAGCATCCCTGCCAGCTGTGGCCTGTTCCTGGAGCCTCTGGGTTTTCTCATGGCCACTGGCCTTCTCCTTTGCTGCTGATCCCTCCTGCATATTCTGGGATGCTTTGTTTCACCCTATTTACATTTTCTTTTCATCTACAAGAAACTTATGAAACTTCTCACCTACCAGTGGTCCCCTTGCTACCTTCCTTTTATAAAAGGAGTTTATCCTTTCGCTGCCATTCTACTGTGGTCTAAGGTAACACAGAAAAAATTGTATGCTGAGCTTGGCAGTTGGAACTTTAACATCCCCACTCTGCCTGTTCCACAGTAAGGAAAGAATCAGAATGCTTCCTAATTCACATTGCAATGCTCATGCTCTCCTAAAAATCCGGAGTCCCCTTGCACTTTCTCAAGTGAGGGCAGTATTCTCTTACTACCTTGCACCTCTGAGCTTGGTGGGGCAATAGATGGCATCCTTGCTCTTCATTACTGATGTTAGACTGGACTTTCCTTTCCACTAATAACATGTCATCAGACTATGTCACCCACTACCCACCTTGTGCCAGTCATCTACCAACAGCTAGTCATCTCCCTTTATTCCTTGAAGGTTGTCGCTCCTGGCTCACTGTCACTCTAACACTACTCCTTTCGTAACTCATGATGCTGTAATAGCTCACACAGATGGTATTTCCAAAATGCCATGCCTCAGTTCCTTGTTTTTGTCTCTTTCAATGATCAGGTTCTCCAATGTGCTTGGGTAACTCACTTTGACCTTGTTACCACCAGTAACGTCAGTTTCAAGCATCTACTTTTTGACTACCATCTAAATATCCAGTTTACTTCTTCCAGTGCTCCAACTCCAATCATTCTTATCAGATCTTCCAGTCCATATCCTACTACCTTTTCACTGCTCTTCTTGCTCTTACTTCTCTTACCCAGTGTAAATGCCATGATCCAACCCTATAATCCCTTAAAACTCCCTTATCCTCTATCTCTTCACACTGTTCAGCCAGAAAAATCCCAAACCTAGTTAAATTCAATTCTTTGCTTACTTTAAACCCACACAAAAGATTTAGATGGGATATAAACAGAAAACCATGCTGACTTAGGTTACACTGATAATTTTGATTCTTTTACATTTGTTCCATAGTCCATATTGTAATATATCTTGATGAACATTCCCTGTCACTCAAAAAGAATGTGTATTTTGCTGTTGCAGGATAAAGTTTCCTATCAATGTCAATTAGACCAAGTTGGGTGTCTGTGTTGATCAAATCTTCTAGACTGTCACTGATTTTCTGTTTCTTTTTCCATCAGTTACTGAGAGTGGTGTATTAAAGTCTCCAACTATAATGTGGATTTGTCCATTTCTTCTTCAATGCTATCAGTATTCTTGTCCTTTCCCTTGAAATTCTGTTGCTAGGTGTGTACACATTGAGGATTGTTATGTCTTCATGTTAAATTGACCCTTTATCATTTTGAAATGTCTCTTTTTGTTGTCCTTACTAATATTCTTTGCTCTGAAGTCTTTAATAATAATATGGCCACTTAGGCTTTCTTTTCATTAGTATTTGCCTGATATATCTTTTTCCACCCTTTTACTTTTATCCCATCTATATGTTCATATTAAGAGTGGGTTTCTTGTAGATAGCATATAGTTGAGTCTTCTTAAATAAAATCTGACAATATCTGCTTTTTAATAGAGATGTTTAGACTATTAACTTCTAATCTAATTATCAGTATGGTTGAGTTTAATTCAAGGATCTTGATAGTTGTTTCCTGTTTGTCCTATCTGTTCTTTGTTCCTTTCCCACCTCTCTTCCTGTCTGTCTTGGGATTTTTTTTTAAAGGATTTAATTTTATCTTCACTATTGGTTTATGAGGTCTGTCTGGAAAATATCTACCCATTGTTAATGTAATGAGAATGGTTTCTACGACATCGATGTAACCTGGCGCCAAGGAGAGTGGACTGGAATGCACATATGTGAACAATGGCAACTTCATTTTACAAGTCAGTGAGGACAGTAGATGCCATCGAATGAACATGTATACTGTGTGGACGTTGCATTCAAAATGACTGAGCAAGTAGAGCAATGAAACTGCATCAAATGTTGCAGTAAGTTTGAACATTCCTCTGCAGGAACTATTCAGATGATTCAGAAGTCTGCATCTATGGGCAAATGGGGATTGGCAGCTTCATCACAGTAATAAGCCTGCTCACACATCGCATCTCACACATAGTTTTTTTTGGCAAAACATCAAATCACCCAGGTGACTCAGCTCCCCTACAGCCCAGATTTGGTGCCCTGAGGCTTCTGGCTTTTCCCAAACTAAAATCACCTTTGAAAGGAAAGAGATTTCAGACCATCCTGAGATTCAGGAAAGTATGACAGGGCAGCTGATGGTGACTGGGAGATCTGTGTGAGGTCTCAAGGTGCCTAGTTTGAAAGGGACTGAAGCATCATTGTCCAATGTTCAATGTTTCTTGTATCTTCTTCAATAAATGTCTCTATTGTTCATATCACATGGCTGCATACTTTCTAGTCAGACCTCATGTACTTCTTTTTCAAAAACACTTAATGGTTGCCCTAGAGTTTACAATGTATGTTTTTAATTTATTGCAACCTACCTCTAAGTAATATTATGCCACTGCACAAATGGTATAGGGCCTTACAACAGTGTACTTCCAATTCCTTCCTCTGATCCTTGTGCTATTTTTGTCTTAAATTTCACTCTTAAATATTTTATAAGTCCCTCAATACAGAGGTCAGCAAACTACAACTCTCAGGTCAGCCACACATTTTTGTAAACAACATTTTATTGGAACATGGCCATGTCCACTTGTTTACATACTGTCCATGGCTACTTTCATGCTACAGTGGCAGAGCTGAATAGTTGCAACAGAGACCAGATAGCCCACAAACTCAAAATATTTACCATTTGGCCCTTTAATAATGCGTTGGTTGAGCTTTGCTCTAGAAAATTATCTTTTAGAGCAATTAAGAATAACTTTAGCTTCCTTTTAGCATTTCTGGAGCTATTTATTTATTTATTTTGTGGATCTGAGTTTTTATCTGGTATCATATTCCTTCTGCTTGAAGAACTTCTAACTTTTCTACAGATCTGTTGGCAATGAATTCTCTCAGCTGTTGTTTTTCTGGAAAAAAAATTTTTTATTTTGCCTTTGTTTTTGAAAGACATTTTCACTGGTAGAATTCTGGATCAGCAGCATTTTTCTTTCAGCATTTTATTATTTATTTATTTATCTTTATTTCTCAAGACCACAACATTTACATTTTCTCCCAATTTTTAAGTTAAGTTTATTGGGGTTACAGGATTAATAACATTATGTAGGTTTCAAGTGTACAATTCTATGATGCATTGCCTGTATATTGTGTTGTGTGTTTACCACCAAAAGTCAAATCTTCCATTACCATATATTTGACCCTCTTTACCCTTTTTCTACCTCCCCTACCCATCTCCTTCCCTCTGGTAACCACCATATTGTTGCCTGTGTCTATTTTTGTTTGTTTTTCTTGCTTGTTTATTTGTTGCTTTCGGTCTTATATCCCACATGAGTGAAATCATATGGTTCTTGACTTTTTCTGTCTAACTTATTTTGCTTAGTACAATATACTCAAGATCCATTCATGTTGCCACAAATGGCAATATTTCATTTTTTCCTATGGTTGAGTAGTATTCCTTTATCCAATCATTTATTGAGGGACACTTCAGTTGTTTCCATGTCTTGGCCACCATGAAAGCTGCAATGAACATAGTGGTGCATATATCTTAGTGAATAGACATTTTCAAATTTGGGGGGTAGATATTCAGAAGAGAGGTTGCTTGGTCATATGGTAACTCTATTCTTAATTTTTTGAGAAATCTCCATACTGTTTTTCTATAATGGCTGTACTGAGCTATAATCCCACCATCTTTCAGTATTTTAAAGATGTTTCTCCACTGTCTTCTGTTTGCATAGTTTCTGATGAGATTCTATTGTAATTCTTCCTTTCATTCCTTTGAATATAATATGCCTTTTCCTTCCCTTCTTCCCCATCAGCTGCCTTCAAGTTTCTCTCTTTAACAGTGGTTTTCAGCAATGAGACTACAATGTGTTCAGGTGATTTTGTTATTGTTTGTTTGATGTTTATCCTTCTTGGTTCTCTGAGTTTTTGAATGTGCATTATTCATTTTCATTTGTGCAGTTTCATTTGTTTAATTATTTTATGGGGTTCTTGACCACTATCTCTCAAAATATTTCTTTTACCGTGTTCTTCACTCTTCCTGTCTTGTACAAAAGGGGATCTGGGGGCCTGTTCAGACACGGCCACAAGTTACCTTCTTACCTTACCTTACCTTACATATTTTATAAGCCCCTCAATACAGAGATGGGCATTTTTCAATCTCCTGCTTGTCTTTTCTCTTTCTCAGGAGCATCCAGTGGAAGCCTACGGGGAAAGCTTGTGAGTGAGTGTAGACTCCCCTTGGGTCTAGAGCACCCAGCTAATTTGGACTGACACAATAGCCCACACTTGGCCTTTGGCAGTTGGTTAAAATTTAAGCTTTTTTCTTCCTCCCCACTTTACCCGCACACCCCCCTTCCCGTGCTCTATCTCAGGTGACGCAGTCAGTGAGTCCTGTCTCTCCTCAGAAGACCTTATCTCTTTTTGGAATTGCAGTAATTTGTTCCTTGTGATCTCAGCTCTCTGACGGTTCCAAGAAAAGTTGTGACTGTGCAGCAGATTAGGGTGGGTGACCTTTGTAGCTTTCTATGTCCTAAGCAGAAATAACATCTCCACTGGTTGTATTTTAAATCCATACCCTTTACAATCTGGACAGTCTTACTCCATGTCCTTGGTGTAATCATTCTCTCATTCTCCTAGATGACTGTTTCAAACTCACCCCCCCACCCCGCCTCCTTGCAAAGTCATCCTGATGAATTTGCTTCCCAATTTACTGATAAAAACCAAAGATATCTTCCATTAATAATCACTATGACACCTACACACACACCTCCTTGTGTTTTCCTTTTACCTTCCCTCCTGTTATAGGATGAAGGGCCCATGATCCTAAAACCACCCTTATTTGTCCATCAGATCCTGTCAACTCAGGGACATCACTCCAGCATTTCTCCCTTCTCTCTCTCTTATCATCAGTGTTGCCCTGTTTGCTGGTTCAACAAACAAACATTTATAAATCCTTCAATTAAAAAATAAAGAGGTGGGGGGAAGGCAGAGACAAATGTATTTAAAAAGTAAATAAATTAATTAAAAAAAATACCTAATATTGTTTTCACATTTCCCTTTAGCTACTTCCCCCTTTTCTTCTCCCATTTACAGAAAATTTTCTCAAAAAAAAAAACAACAGCAACAAACAAACCCAAAAAACCCAAGTTTGCCTATATTCACATTCCTCTCATTTTCCTTTGAACTCAATCTTACTGGGCTAAATTCAACCTCCAGGTTCAAAAAAACTCTCTTAGAGAGATCACTAGTGGCCCCTGAGTTGCTAAATCTGGGTTCAATTCTTAATTCTCATTTTACTTAACTTCTCTGTAAGGTGACTATATACTTCAGTTTGCCCAGAACATCCCCTAGTTTATATACCTGTTGTCTTGGCCTAGTTATTAATAGCGCCCCCTTCTACTCTCAGAAGGACCCCAAATCATATGAGGAAATATATGGTCACCCTATTATCGGTAGCATTTGATACATTTGATTGCTCTCTTTCTTAACACACACTCATTTAACTTCTAGACACCATTCTTTTTTCATCTTCCCTCCATCATTGGCTTGTAAAATCTTACACAATCTGGCCCCTCATTACCTGTCTGATCCCATGCTACTACATTTAATTCTTTGTTACTTGATTAATCAACTTGTTAGCTATTGCCATAACGATGTTTACTGTGACTTACAGACAGTAATTTATATCTATACTCAGGTCTATAGAGTGGCTATGGTTTGGCATAGGTCGACTGGGCCAGCCTGGACTCCAGACTTCTGGTTGTTACATACGTGTCTTGCCCTCTGCTATAGTCAGACTGGCCTCCTTGCTCTTCCTTAACACGTCAAGAGCGCTTCCATCTGAAGGCCTTTGCATGTCTGTGCCTCCTGACTTGAGCATTTTTCTCTCAGGTGTCTGCCTGGCTCACTTCCTCGCCTTCTTTGACTCAGGTGAGCATGGGTTGATTCAGAGGTTCATGTGTGTGCATGTGAGTAAATGTTGGCTAACTTCGGTGCTTTATTATTCCTCTATTTGGTCCCAAGAATCATTAGCTACTTACTTATTGGATTTTGCATATGTTGACAATTTTACCTTCAATCTCATAAATTCTTTAGGTTGGTAGTATAGCAAAAAAAGTTTTTTAAGCCACCAAATTTGATTGGATGAAAATTAATGCTAGCAGAGTTTTTTACTCTGAAAAACCCAGGGTAGACATTTCTAATTGTTCAATGCCTTTAATTAAGATATATTTACCTGCCAAATAGAATGAGGAGGACATAAGTGCCCAATTAAGTACAACTGATCAATCTGCCATTGCTGGTGCTAGATCAACATCTCCTCCCTTCTAAATTTCTCCAGGTATACTACATAACAGAGACCTATGTTTGTATATTTCACTTTTTCATAATGGTTGGGCTTTATTGCCATTTATAAAGATGGAGGCAGGTCTAGTAAACTTCTTTTGAAATTTCTAATCCTCTCAAATTCTATCCCTCCTATAGGCAACAAATAACTAAAAATATTCCTTGATACCAGCAGAGGGCGCCTTCATTGTGCATCCCTCCAGGAAGTGCATTCCAGAGTCCAGGGGAACATTGAGAAACACTTGCCTGGGGTTTCTGGTTATCATATTTCCCCAACAGGCACCTGTTCAACTGGCATTTCCTGGCATGCTCCCCTCTTAGCATATTTCTTTGTTGGTTGAGTTTGGCTTGAAGGGAGGTTTCAGTTATTCATTACTTCACACCATCAAGTAAATTCAGATTTCCTTAGCTTGGAAACCAACCTAAGCAGAGTGATGAAAATAAACATGATCTTGAGTAACTCTACATGGTTATTGCTGTTATACTAATAGTGTTAATTAGTAAAGAGTGCTTAACTTTTTTACTGCCAGTTTAAACAAGCTGGCTTTATTTTTGGCAATCGGCCCCTACAATTGCATCTCAAAGTGATTTGCAAACATTAATTAAATACTTCAGTGCCCATCTAAGTAGTTGATATCATCAAGCCCTTTTCCAAGAGGTGGAAACAGATGCCTTAAGCCAGTCTATGACCTACCTAAGGTTAGCGCCCAGCTGAAGTTAGAATTCTGAGAAGGGCTCTAGATTCTGTGCACCTGTTTCCCCAGATCTCTCTAGCAAGTCATCCTCTCTAAGTGGACAAGGACACCTCTTCCTTTGTCAGCAACTGCAGCATCAGAATTTTCCAGGATGGTGCTGATGTCTTGAGCCCTGCCTACTTGTCCCTATTGATACATTATACCTTGTCAGATCCTGCCTGCTAATTTCTGTTTCAGAAAATGTGATCTTCAAGAGAGTGGTTCACAACATTTAATGTCCAGACTTAGCCTGGACATTTCACAGTAACTACTGCTCTGTAAGCACATTCCTTGCAGCCATCTAAGGTCCTCTTTGAAAATGGAGGCTTGGTCTTTTCATTATGGTGGGGCCCAGGTTCTGGCTCGTGGGGCTTGGTGGTTGAATGTGGGAAATGCTCAAGCTTTGTGAGAACTACAGGGTTTCTTTTCTGAGTTAGTCATTCTCGGAGAACAAATAGCAGAGGGGTCCCAAATCAAGGAGGTCCCCCATGCATTCTATGATAGTGTGCCCAAGGGAAAATGTTTACATTCTGCCTTGCCTGGGGTGCAGTGGCTGACAGACAGGCTTGGCCAGTTTCATAGAGAAGGGGGTGGAACCATCTCCCATGGCCAGAGACCAGCAAGTCTGGCTGCCGGGAATGAGCTCTGCAGAGTATCGGGCTCAGTATTTCTGTTCTGTCTACCTGGGCACGTGCTGCAGCTGCAAACCCAGAGGTTGAGACATGCCCTGGTCTTTACTGCCTGGTTTCCAGATGTGATGTCAGGCTGACCTATCCAGCTGTGACAGGCATCTGAGAGCAAGCTGATCATTCCCCTCTGCTGAGTCAGTAGAATATTCCCAGAAGAGGTTTCACGCCAGATGAATCACATGACTCATGGATGATGTGGTTAGCCAGGTAGAGCTCACACCTGGCTCTTCTCCCAGGAAAGTGCCCCATGAGGACCCCTCTACCTTTAATTACTGAAGCAAGGAAGAGTGTCGGGGAATCCTGACCTCCAGCCCAAGGCTCAGCAAGGGCTGCATAGTGGGGATAAGAGATTTTACCTTCTTGCAAAGCCATGTGCCTGCTGTCAACTTCCTTTCACCTGTTCTCATTGCTTTCCTTACTTGCCTAAAGCAGAGCACAACCCCATGAGTAATTAACCCTTCACAGCCTGCATCACCAGGCTTTGGCTAATATAGGATTAGAGCATTTAGCTGAAGAGCTCAGGTGTGTAAAAGGTTTTATGGATTGTGGAGCTTTTGGCTCCAATACCCTGTATGGATTCCGTGAGTCATCAGCAAAACATGTGGGTAGGTAAGAAATCGCTGGGGTTCTTCCCACCTCTGAGTACCTGAGTCTTGCTAGAGATGTGAAGTAGTTAGCACATTCTGTGAATGTCTATATGGACAGGGGCTGGGTTGGGGTGTACAGTATGAATGATTGAACTCATTGTGGAGGTCATTGGACACCAGCTCAATGGCCAGATACCTTCCTTTTACACAAATTGGGAGCAAGTTTTGCCGACGTCATGTCACTTGATTGACCCCCATAACTACTTCTGGAGCGAAGGGTTTTTTGAATGTTCATTACACAGAGGGTTGGAATGTGTACCATTCATTCTGCTACTGTACGTTGGGCCACAAGGAAGAAAGACGGAAGAGAAGGAAAAGTAGGAGAGGAAAAGAGAGTCTCCTAGAATTTGTTAAACAGAATATTGAAACCCTGCACTTGGCAGTCTCATGATGACAACAGATGGAAATAATGACAGATCTAGGGGTGGTCCCTAGGATATACCAAGCTGTATAAATAGTGTGTATTAATTTATAATCAGTTACTGTATAACAAAATGCACAATACAAATAACCATGAAATGCTGGATTAAAAATTTCAAATGCATCCTCTCAAGAAAGTTAAAAAAAAAAAGCAGCCTATAGAGGTCCCAGACAAACAGGAGCAGGAATCCAGAGAGGTGAGAAATAACATTATAGTGGCCCCAGGGGCTTATAACGATTTCCCATACCTGCAACTTCATTTGTATGGCCACATGTAGGACAGAATGTCCCCATGCTGGAACATGATTATAATGTTGGAGGCTCAAATAAAGTAGTGACTCCCAAGGGCTACACATTAGTTCCAGGAAGAACAAGATAAAATTTTGATTCCACAAAAAAGACAGTGCCCTGACTGGTGTGGCTCAGTTGGTTGGTTGTCATCCTGAAAAGCAAAAGGTCTCAGATTCAATTCCTGGTCAGGGCACATTCTTGGGTTGTGGATTTGGTCCCTGGTCAGGGCGTGTACAAGAGGCAACCAGTTGATGTTTCTCTCTCACATCAATGTTTCTCTTCCTCTCTTTCTCCCTCCCTTCCCTACTCTTTAAATAAATAAATAAATAAATAAGTGAATAAATAAAATCTTTAAAAAGAAGAAGAACACAGCAAGAACAAATGTATATCAGCCTTGGCTCTAAGTAGAGGGAAAAGAAAAAGATTTGAAGAAGAAGGGAGCGGGGGAGAAAAAAGAGAAGGAGAAGAAGAGGAGGAGGTCTCTTTCCCCTAAGAATATATAAATAAAAGTTGGCCTGAATACAGTTTGGAGCCAGAAATCATACTATGTCGATGGTTCAAAGATCCTCAAGCTTTCCCAAGTAATGATGCATAAGTACTTAGGGGGGAATTTACTGATGCCTGCAACTTACTTTGCAGTGTATCTAAAAAATAAGACAGATTGATGGGTGAATAGGGAGGTGCATAGATATGCATATACATAGATGTATAGATGCATAAAGCATGCACAAAGCATGTATAAATTAATAGTAGAATATAGGTGGGCATATAAACCTTTACAGTTTTGAGTTTTGTTTTTCATGATTTTTTATTTTTATTATATTTTTTCCTATTACCATTTGGTCTCCTTATATCCCTCTCCCTCCAGCAATCAACACACTGTTGTCCATGTCCATGATTCCTTTTCCTTTTTCGCTCAATCCCTCTACCCCCTAACCACCCCATCTACTAGCCATCATCTGTTCTCCATCTATGAGTCTGTCTCTGTTTTGCTTGTTAGTTCAGTTTTTTCATTAGATTCCACATATGAGTGAAATCATAATGGTATTTGTCTTTCTCTGACTGGCTAAATAAGCATAATGTCCTCTTAGCATAATGTCCTCCAGGTCCATCCACACTGTTGCAAAGAGTAAAATTTTCTTCTTTTTTTATGGCCAAGTAGAATCCCATTGTGTAAATGTCCCATAATTGTTTTACCCACTCATCTATTGATAGACACTTGGGCTGCTTCCATATCTTGGCAATTGTAAATAATACTGCGATGAACATAGGGGTGCTTATGTTCTTTTGAATTAGTGTTTTGGGTTCCTTTGGATAAATTCCAAGAAGCAGGATCACTGGGTCAAAAAGCAGATTCTTTTTTAATTTTTTGATGTATCTCCATACTGCTTTCCACAGTGGCTGCACCAGTCTGCATTCCCACCAAAAGTGCAAAAAGGTTCTACTTTCCCTACATCTTCATCAGCACTTGTTTGTTGATTTATTGATGATAGCCATTTTGGCAGATGATGGTATCTCATTGTAGTTTTTATTTGAATTTCTCTAATGATTAGTGACATTGAGCATCTTTTCATGTGTCTATCTGCCATCTGCATGTCCTCTTTGGAGAAGTGTCTATTCAAGTCCTTTGCCTATTTTTTTAATTGGGCTGTTTGCTTTTTTTTGGTGTTGAGTTTTGTTAAGTACTTTATAAATTTTGGATATTCACCCCTTATCAGATATATTGGTGAATTATGTTCTTCTATTCTGTGAGTTGCCTTTTTATTTTGTTGACAATTTCCTTTGCTGTGCAAAAAGTTTTTAGTTTGATCAAGTCCCATTTGTTTAATTTTCTTTTGTTTACCTTGCCTGGGAAGATATATCTGATAAATAATTTCTACAAGCAATGTTCAAGATTTTGCTGCCTGTGTTTTCTTCTAGGATTTTTATGGTTTTGAGTCTAACATTTAAATCTTTGATCCATTTTGAATTTATTCTTGTGTGAGGTGTAAGAAGGTGGTCTAGTTTCATTTTTCTCCATGTATCTGTCCAATTTTCCCAACACCGTTTATTGAATAAACTATCTTTAGCCCACTGTGTGTGCTTGCTTCCTCTGTTGAATATTAATTGACCATAAAGGTGTGGGTTTGTTCCTGGGCTCTCCACTCTGTCCCATTGATCTATGTGTTTGTCTTTATGCCAGTATCAGGCTGTTTCGATTACTCTGGGCTTGTAGTATTGTTTCATATGAGGTAGCATGATTCCTTCAGCTTCGTTTTTCTTTCTCAGGATCATTGTTGCTATGTGGGGCCTTTTTTGGTTCCATATAAATTTTTGAAATATTTGTTCTAGTTCTGTGAAATGTCATTGGAATCTTTATAGGAATCACATTGAATTTATATATTGCTTTGGGTAATATGGTCTTTTTAATGATGTTAATTCTTCCTATCCATGAATACAGTATGTTCTTCCACTTATTTGTATTTTCTTCAATTTCTTTCTTCAGTTCTTATAATTTTCTGAGTACAGGTCTTTTACATCCATGGTTAGGTTTATTCCTAGGTATTTTATTCTTTTGGAAGCAATTGTAAATGGGATTCTTTTCTTAATTTCCCTTTCTTTTTTCCTTTTCTTAATTTCCTTTTCTTAATTTCCCAATAATGAATTTTTAGTTCATTATTGGCATATAAAAATTCAACTGATTTCTGAATATTAATTTTGTATCCTGATACTTTGCTGAATTCATTTATCAGTCCTAGCAGTTTCTTGGTGGAATCTTTGTGGTTCTCTATGTACAGTATCATGTCATCTGCAAATAAAGATAGTTTTATGTCTTCCTTTCCAATTTGGATGCCTTTTCTTCCTTCTTGTCTGATTTCTGTGGCTAGGACTTCCAGTACTATGTTGAATAAGAGAGGTAAAAGGGGACATCCCTGTTGTCCCCAATCTTAAGGGGAACGCTTATAGTCTTTGCCCACTAAATATGATGCTGGCTGTGGGTTTGTCATATATGACTTTTATCATGTTTAGGTATGTTCCCTCTATTCCCACTTTGCTGAGAGTTTTTATCATAAATTTTATCAAAAACTTTTTCTGCATCTATTGATATAATCTTGTCGTTTTTATCTTTCATTTTGATTATCTTGTGAATCACATTTATAACTGTTGTACCATCCTCTCATTCCCAGAATAAATCCCACTTGATCATGGTGTATGATCTTTTTGATGCATTGCTATATTCAGTTTGTTAATATTTGGTTGAGAATTTTAGCATTTATGTTCATCAGTGATACTGTCCTATAATTTCCTTTCTTTGTAGTGTCTTTACCTGATTTTAGAATTAGGATAATGCTGGCATCATAAAATGAGTTTGGGAGTCTTCCTTCCACTTGAATTTTATGAAATCATTTGAGAGGTGTTAGATCTTCTCAGAATGTCTGGTAACATTCACCTGTGAAGCCATCTGGTCCAGGGCTTTTGTTTGTTAGGAGGTTTCTGATTACTGCTTCAATTTCTTTAGGTGTATTCTGTCTTGATAGATTCGCTGATTCTTCCTGTTTATTTTTGGAAGATTGTATGTTTCTAGGAATTTATTCATTTCATCCAAGATGTCCAGTTTGTTGGCATATAATCATTCATAACATTTTCTTACAATCCTTAGTATTTCTGTAGTGTCACTTGTTATTTCTCCTCTTTCATTTCTGACTTTATTTATTTGGGTCCTCTCCCTTTTTTTCTTGATGAATCTGCTTAAAGGTTTGTCGATTTTGTTTATCTTTTCAGAGAACCAGCTCCTGGATTTATTGGTCATTTGAATTGTTATTTTAGTCATTATCTCATTTTGTTCTTCTCTGATCTTGATTATTTCTTTCCTTCTACTTGCTCTGGGCTTTTTTTGTTATTGTTCCTCCAGTTCTTGTAGATGTAGGGTTAGGTTGCTTATTTGAAATCTTTCTATCTTTTTTAGGTAGGCCTGTATTGCTATGAACTTCCCTCTCAGGACTGCCTTCACTGAGTCCCATAGGGTTTAGATTGTTGTATATTCATTTTCATTTGTTTCCAGAAAGTTTTTGATTTGTTCCCTGATCTCATTATTAACCCATTTATTGTTTAATAGCATGCTATTCAGTCTCCATGAGTTTGAATATTTTTGTGTTTTTCCCCTGAGGTTAGTTTTTAGTTTCAAACCCTTGTTGTCCAAGAAAACACTTGATATGATTTCAATTTTCTTGAATTTTTTGAAGTTCGTTTTGTGTCTTATCATGTGATCTGTCTTTGAAAATGTTCTATGTACATTTGAAAAGAATGTGTATTTTGCTTCTTTTGGATGAAAGGTTCTGTATATATTAGTTAAGTCCATTTGATCTAATGTGTTGTTCAGTTCCACAATACGCTTGTTGATATTTTGTGTGGAAGATCTATCCATTTTTTACAGTGGGATGTTAAAATGCCCTACTATAATAGTGTTGCTCTCTATATCTTCCTTGAAGTCCTCCAAGATTTTTCTTATATTTTTGGGTGCTCCTATACTGGGTGCTTATAGGTTTACAATGTTTATGTCTTCTTGATAGAGTCTTCCTTTGAGTATTATGAAGTGTCTTTCTGTGCCTTTCTTTTATGGACTTTGTTTTAAAGTCTATTTTGTCTGATATAAGTATTGTTGCCCCAGCTTTCTTTTCCCCTGTCCATTTGCTCGGAGTATTTTTTCCCCCAACCCTTCATTTTCTGTCTGTGTAGGTCTTTTGTTTTGAGGTGGGTCTCTTCTAGGCAGTATATGGGCAGGTCATGTTTTCTTATCCATTCAGTTACCTTATGTCTTTTCATTAGGGCATTTAATCCACTTACATTTGAGCTTATTATTGATGGGTACTTATTCATTGCCATTTTATTCCCTTTGTACCTGTGTTCCTCTCTCTCTCACTCTTTTTCTTCATCTTCTTAAAGTACCCCTTTAGCATATCTTGCAATGCTGGTTTGGTGAAGGTGTATTCTTTTAGCCTTCTTTTGTCTGGAAAACTCCTTATTTTGTCTTCCATTTTAATTGAGAGCCTTGCTGGGTAGAGTTGTCTTGGTTGCAGGCCTTTGCTTTTCATTACTTGGAATATTTATTGCCATCCCCTTCTGGCTTGTAGTGTATCTGTTGATAAGTCAGCTGCTAGCCTTATGGGGCTCCCTTGTATATTACTTCCTGTTTCTCCCTTGCTGTCTTTAAGAGTCTCTCTTTGTCTTTGAATTTTGCCATTTTAATTATGATGTGTCTTGGAGTGGGTCTCTTTGGGTTCCTCTTGATTGGGATCCTCTGTGTTTTCTGGAATTGTGTGACTTTTTCTCCTATCAAATTAGGGAAGTTTTCCACTATTACTTTTTCAAACAAGTTTTCTATCTGTTGCTCCTCTTCTTCTTCTGATATCCACATTATACTGATATTATTATGTTTCATGTTGTCCTGCGGTTCCCTTAACTTCTCTTCATTCTTTTTTAGTCTTTTTTCCTTTTCTTGATCTTCTTGGGAGTTTTTCCCTACCTTGTCCTCAAGCTCATTGATTTGATCCTCTGCTTTATCTAGCTTGATTTTGATTCCTTCTACTGTGTTCTTCAATTCAGAGATTGTATTCTTCATTTCCTCTTGCCTCTTGTTAATAGTTTCTATGTCCTTTTTTATGCTGATATAGTTTGCAGTAAGTTCCTTGTAGTTTCTCTGGAGTTTTTTGGTAATTCTCATTGAGCTCATTGAGCTTCCTTATAACCATTGTTTTCAACTCAGTACCTTATAGTTGACTTGCCTCTATTTCATTTAGCACTCTTTCTGAGGTTTCCTCCTTTCCTTTAGATTAGGGGTTGTTTCTTTGTCTTCCCATTATTTGTGAGACTCTTCTTGTTTGCTTCTGCTTATTAAATTTATCTGTTTTGACTCTCTGACTTTGTGGTGTGATATTCTGTGTTAGGAGACTTGTGAGATTCAGTGGTGCAGTCTCTTTAATTTCCTGAACTTGATGCTCTAGGATGCCCTTATACCTTTATGTTGGCTTCCTGGATGTAATTGGGTTTTGACTATTGTTTGGTCACTCTTTGGTGGGTCCTTCCCTCCAGATGGTTGACTGAGGGCCATTCTGCCACCATGTCTTGTATGCTGTTCTGCAGGTGCTGCCAGAACAAACCCACAACTGCAAAAATTGCCCCCTCCCCTCTATCAATAGCAAATGAACCAGTATTAATAAGGGTGTAAAGAGATTAAGACTATTATAAGAAAGGAGAGTGAACATGAGATGACCTACTGAAATGAAAATGATTTTGAGAGGGTAGAGGGAGGAGCACTAATAAGAGTTGGGAGTCAGAGTAATGCAAAGACAGAAAGTAAATTTATATGAGTGAAAAAGGGAATGAAGAAGGTGGGATATGCACAAACTTCATGGACAAGAAATGAATATTAAAAAGCTATGCAGGTAAGAAAATTTTGCAAATCATGAAGAAGACCACAGTGGATTTTGTCTTGATAGCCTGTAATATTTATCACTGTTTTTTCTTTAGGGATCCACCTCTGGTGATGTTAGATGTTGACCTTGTCTGACCTTAGGCAGTCTGTTTCAGACTTCCAGGGATCGACTGTCTGTGGCTGTCTCCTTCAGTTGTTAATCTAGTCACTCTACACTCAGCAGTCAGGCTTAAGCCCCATAGGGTGGGGCAAAATTCCTTGTGGGGTTGGGGCTATTGTTTCCCCTCAGGCTGCTGCTGCTCCAAGGTGAGTGGTCTGCCTGAGTATGAGGGCTGCTGCCATATGGAGGATGACTCAACACCAGGATCCCGGTGTCTACTCTCTCAGTCCTCACCCCAAAGCCTCTGGATCCCCAGTATCTCCTAAAGCATCTATAGTCCACTCTGCTCCCACCTTTGCTGGAGCCCAGGGTAAGTGGCTGCAAATGGAAATTTGTGCATCAGCCCTTTAAGCAGCATTTTTTGTCTCCAGCCATCAGCCTCAGACAGAGAGCAGCCCTGACCCTTTTTGTTGCTGGTTGTTATCTCTGTAATTTTGGGGGCTCTGGTGCTCTAGGCTAGGAATCTCAGCTTAGGGTTTAGACCCCACTCTTCTCAGGGGGATCCAACTGGCCATTTCAATATCCCTCTGGCGCTGCTGCCAGTGCGTGCCCGGCCAGCCTTCTCAAGCCTCCACTGCATTCCTTACCAGTCAGGTTGTGCTAAAGATGATTCTTCTGTCTGTCCAAGGTTATAATACTTCTCTCTCACTATTGTTCAGTTGTTTGTTCTGGGTGATTGCTCCACAATTTACTTGTAATTCCAAATTGGTCCTAGGAGGAGGTTAGTGTGACTTCCATTCACTCCTCCATCATCTTGCCGAATCCCTGAAGTTAGATTGTTTATTTGAGCTTTTTCTTGTGTGTGTGTGTTGTTTTGTTTTGTTTTTGTTTTTGTTTTGAGATAGGCCAGTGTCCCACGGATTTTGGATCATTGTGTCCTCATTTTCATTTGTTTCAAGGTATCTTTTGATTTCTTCCTTAATCTTGTTGTTGACCTATTCATTGTTTAATAACGTGTTATTTAGCTTCCATGTCTTTGCATGTTTTTCAGTGTTCTTCTTGTGACTGATTTCAAGTTTCATAGCATTGTGATCAGAGAAGATGCTTGATATGATTTCAATCTTCTTAAATTTATTGAGACTTGTTTTGTGTCCTAGCATGTGGTCTATCCTAGAAAATGTTCCATGTGCACTTGAAAAATATGTATATTCTGCTGCTTTGGGGTGAAATGCTCTGGAGATATCAGTTGAACCCATTTAATCTAGTGTGTGGTTTAAAGCTGCTGCCTCCTTGTTGATTTTCTGCCTAGAAGATTTATCCATTGAAGTCAATGGGGTGTTAAAATCCCCAGCTATGAATGTATGTCTGTCAGTCTCTCCTTTTATGTCCATCAAGGTTTGCTTTATATATTTAGGTGCTCTTGTGTTGGGTGTATAAATGTTTACTAGGGTTATATCCTCTTGTTGGATTGTTCCCTTTATCATTATGTAGTGTCCTTCTTGTCTTTTACTATACCCTTGGTTTTAATGTCTATTTTGTCAGATATAAGTACTGCTACCCCAACTTTTTTTCTTTTCCATTTGCATGGAATAATTTTTTCCATCCCTTTATTTTTAGTCTCTCTGTATTTTTCAGTCCTGAGATGTGTCTCTTGGAGGCAGCATAAATATGAGTTTTGTTTTCTTATTCATTCAACTGCTTCGATGTCTTTTGGTTGGAGCATTTAAGCCATTTACATTTACGGTGATTATTGATGGATATGTATGTAGTGTCATATTATTGTTAGACTGTTTTCTATGGGTTTTTTTTTCTTTCTCTTTTCTTCTTTCTTTTCTTAAAGCAAGCCCTTTAACATTTGTTGCAGTACTGATTTGGTGTTAACAAACTCCTTTAGCTTTTCCTTGTCTGGGAAGCTCCATATTTCTCCTTTGATTCTTATCGATAGTCTTGCTGGGTAAAGTAGCCTTAGTTATAGGTCCTTGCTTTTCATCACCTTGAATATTTCACACCAGTTCTTTCTGGCCTGAAATGTTTCTGATGAATAATCAGATGACAATCTAATTGGTGCTCACCTGTAGGTAACTACCTGCTTTTCTCTTGTGGCTTTTAGGACTCTCTCCTTATCTTTAAGCCTTTCCATTTTAATTATGATGTATCTCAGTGTATGCCTCTTTGGGTCCATGTTGTTCGGGACTCTCTGAACTTGCTGGAGTTGTTTGACATTTTTCCCTCCACCAGATTAAGGAAGTTTTCGGTAATTATTTCTTCAAACAGGTGCTTGATCCCTTGCTCACTCTCTTCTTCTGGTATTTCCATGATAAGGATGTTGTTACACTTCATGTTGTCCAAGATGTTTCTTAAGCTCTCCACATTTTTTAAAATTCTTTTTTCTTTTTGCTGCTCTGCCCGATTGTTTTTTCTACCTTGTCTTCCAAAACACTGATTTGATCCTCTGCTTCATCTAACCTGTTTATTCCTTCCAGTGTATTATTATCTCAGATTTTGCATCTTTTATTTCTGACTGATCCTTTTTTTTATGGTTTCTATGTCTTTTTTCATGCTTTGATTATCCTTATAACCATTACTCTAAACTCTTTACCTACTTCTTCTGGAAAATTCTCTTGTTCTTTCATTTGGGGTCTGTTTCTCTGTCTTCCCATTTTGGCTGCTTCTTTGTATTTTCTGCCTTAGATCTTCAACTAATCAGATGCTAAACTGATTAGCTGTTAATCTAATTAATCTGTGATCAACAGTCAGGCTTAAGCACCACATGACAAGGCAGAGTAATTCCTGTGGGCAGGGTTATCGCTTCCCCGTGGGCTGATGTCATTCAGAGACAAGTGCTCTGCCTGAGAGAGATGGCTCCTGCACATGGGAAATGCCCAGTAGCTGTTCCCTCAGTTCTCTCTCCAGAGCCACCAATCCCAGACTCTGCTCAAGCATCTCTAGTCCACTATGCCCTCTCTTTGCCAGCACCCAAGGTAAGTGGCTGCAATAAAATTTTGTGCTTTATCCCTTTAAGAGTTTCTCTGCCTCTCCAGCCATCTCTCTTTGGCTTACAGAACTTCTGCTGCTTTTCACAGCTGGATGTTATCTGGGTTCCTTTCTGGCTCTGGTGCTGTAGGCTGGAGAGCTCAGCTTGGGATTTAGACCACACACTTCTCAGGGGGAACCCCCTGGCTGCTGAAATATCCCTCCACCACTTGAGCTGCTGCCCATGGGAGCCCAGTAAGCCCTCTCGCTTCTCTTCTGCAGTCTGTACCAGTCACATTGTGGTGTAGTGTTTTCTTCTCTGTCTGTCCCTGGATATAAGGCTCCTTTCCAGCTAGTGTTCAGTTGGTTATTCAAGATGATTTCCCTACAATTTAGTTGAAATTCCAGATTCATCCTGAGAGAAGGTTAGTGTAGCTTCCACTTACTCCTCTACCATATTGGACCTTGAGAATGCATGCATTTTATTATCCCATAGATCAAATATGATAAATTGGGATCTTACTGGTACAGAAAAATACTCATTTATCATTGACACCCAGGCTTTCTTTTTCTGCTGTTGTGTTTCAGGATTAAAGTCTGCTACCTGTGGTCCAGGGTTTTGAAATGCCACGCATCTTAACTGCTGCTCTATCTGTTGCTGAGTTGGTTATTAAGCCACTCTCTCAGTTCCAAATCCACCTGTTTGTTCTCTGCTGTGTCATGTTAGGACTTGTTCATGATGTTTTAAATCCTAATTTCTTTAAGTCTTCTTTATTATCTTTCTATAAAATTTAATAACTTTCTCCATAGATGTCTTACATATCTCTTTTGTTGGATTTATTCCTAGGGACTTAATATTTTTAAATGGTATTGTAAATGTACCACGAGGCTTCTCCAGAATATCTAGTTTTCCAAAATACCAGAAATTAATCTTTGAGGCTTTGAACTTTTTCCCATAGATTTTGTGGCAAATATGTTTTGTCTGTTTGAATATACCAATTTTAAAAATCCATTTTCCAACTAATTATCCCTTTTATAATTGTAACTGGCATGTCCCAGACCTCAGCCCACCAGGTATTTCTACTGATGCTCAAAATTAAATGGTCCTCTGTTCCCATAATGGTTTACTGCAGGAAGTCCAGGGTTTATTTGGTTGTGTTCCTCTCTGCAAACACTTCCAAGGCTCAAGCAGAGATGATTATATGTTGCACAGATCTCTCCTGGCACTGATTGCGGTGGGCCTGTGTTTCATTCCAGTCAGCTGATGCACAACAATCCTTCACCAGGACACTGCTCATAGGCTGGTAATTTCCCCAAATCTGTTCCTGCGCCTGCCTGAACCACATTTTGCCAAATGTGAGCATACGGCCATCTGTTGGAGTGGTGGCTAAGTCTGGAATGAAAGTTTCAGATATTGTAGGGGCAGACAATGTAAAGAATTGTGGACAACTGCCCCCAACTATGGCCCAGGCTCAGAATCACGCCTCTGTGTGACAGAGACAGCTTCTCTCCACCACAGTTCTACCCTTGAACCTTCTAGCTCAAACCAGCTCTCATAAGACCCAGAGAAAGGAATGGGTTCTTGAATCTCTTCTCTCTGAGCTCTGCCTCCCTATTACTGATTTCCTGTCCCAAGATGGTTGACAATGGAAAATTCTGCTCCCTTTAGGGAAAAACTCTATCTCATACCACAGGGTGTGGCCTTGTGTAGTGGGCCCTAAGCGGACAGTCATGTCAGAACATAATGGCACAATATAGGTATATGAGGTCTGTCCAGAAGATATCTAGCCATGTAATGTGAAAAAAAGAGGCATTTTTGAAGAGATAAGAAACACTGTACATGGGACAATGATGCCTTGGTCCCCTTCAAAGTAAGCACCTTGGAACCTCACACAGTTCTCCCAATCTCCATCAGCTGCCTCATCATCTTTTCCTGAATTTCATCAATGGCTGAAGTCTCTTCCCTTCCAAAAGTGATTTTAGTTTTGGGAAAAGGCAGACGTCATAGGGCACCAAATATGGGCTGTAGGGGGGCTGAGTCACCTGGGTGATTTGGTGTTTTGCTAAAAAACTCTGCACGAGATGTGATGCATAAGCAGGTTCATTGTCATGATGAAGCTGCCAACCACCAGTTGCCCATAGCTGCAGCCTTCTGAATCATCCAAATAGTTTCTGTGGAAGACTGTTCAAGCTTAACACAAAATTTGATGCAGATTCGTTGTTCTACTCACTCAGTCACTTTGAATGTGGTGGCCACACAGTACACATGCTCACTCAATAGCATCTACCACCCCCACTGAGTAGTACAGTGAAGTCATCACTGTTCATACATATGCACTCCAGTCCACTCTCTTTGGCTGCCAGGTTACATTGGTGTCATGCAAACTGTCCTTGTTATATTAATAATGGATGGACTTTTTCACGATAGACTTTATATTCTGGGTTATTCTGCCTTAATAATTCTTCATGAATATGATGGATATCATAGGTACTGAAGACTTGCTCACTGGGCAGTTCCAACCTGTTCCCTAGCAGTCTGTACTGTTCCATTTGCCTGGCCTTCAAAATGGTTGGGTCTAGGCACAAGTATCTCTGAAGGGAAGATGCTAAAACCCCAGGGAGAAGCTCATTGTGGCAGAGTCTAGAAACATGGATTGTAGTGATGCCAACTATGCTTGGACCATCTGTAAGGGATGATGCTGAGGACTGAGGCTGATGGGCTGACCTTATCAGGTGTGCATAGTGTCTACCACTGCTCTGGTAGTCAGAGTTCCCAGGGCCAAGGCAGCCCACCAGAGTCACTGCTCAGCCATGGCCTGAAATGAAGGGCCACAGAGCCAACTCTTAGAGCCACAGAGAGAGAGTCCAAACTCCCCTCTGGGCAGAGTGGGACTTCTCATGATCGGGGTGCATACACAGGTGGGCAGGAGAATGGAGACAGGATGCCTAAAGAAAGATTTCAGAGGTCAGAATGGCGAAGGTGAAATAGCCCAAGAGATCCTGTGTTTTCCAGAAGCTGGGAAGAGAATGTTAGTCATTCGTGTCCCGGTACTCAGCGTGGCTGATAAAGTGCTTCCCAGGTGTTGAACCTTTCATTCCCACAGTCCTGGAAGGAGGGCACTGCTTCATTCCAGGGTAAGGATGAATAAAGGCAGAGGGTGGCAGCCAGGCCATGGCCAAGCTCTAACTCTGAAGCCATTGCTCTTAATCCATGCTCTGTTCACTTAACTTGTTCATACAAACACACAAAAAATAAATAAAAATAAATGAAAAAAGAACACAGAAATGCTATTTTTAGCCATCGTATTTGCCCAAATTTTTAAAAAGAACATTTAGTGTGGAAAAGGAAGCCTCACATAATCATAAGCCCAAGCCCTCTAGAAATCCTTGCAACCCACACTTTGGGTCAGCAGTTATGTTTCTGTGATGAAAAACATTTAAAACCTCTGAAATTTACTGTTAAAAAAGAACACCCTGAAATGTGGACAAAGTATGACTACTTTATGTAATAGCTTTTCCTTTAATTCTCTTGGATATTCTAGCCACAAATAGGAATAAAATTTTTCTCTCCTCCTTTCAGATAGTTATGCCCATTTCCAGTTCATTGTTTTAGCACTTCCAGCCCCAAGTTACATGAGCATCACTGTTATCTGCATTCCTGCCTATTTCTCTGCCAACCTATTTAGAACCTAATTACTCCAGAATGGAGAAGCTGCTAGTTTGACTGGTCAAAACCCAGGAAATCTGTCCAGGTCTCATGTGTTAATGGGCAGGGTCATTGTCTATTAAAGGGGCAGGCAGGCACCTTCTATCTCCTTCACTTAATGCATCAGGATCTTAAGCTGCACCCTGCTGCACCCTCATTGAGTATTGGCCTGAGCATGCTGCTCATCACTTGGACGGACTTCCTATGTGTGAAACCAGAAAGGATAAGACCCCAAGACCAAGACTCAGGCTTAGGCAGTACCTAAGCTGCCTGCTCCAGTCTTGACTAAAAAGGTCTGCCCTGGAGGTTATTCGGCTCTTGTCCAGCTGCCAAATGACACTTAAGTGTCCACCTGCACTTTCTCCTTGTTTAACCAGCTCTTGGGAACCTCATGGGGAGAAGTGATTGATGAGATAGGACATGGGCATCCCCTGGATATTCTGGCCAGTACTATCAATTTCCACTAAACCCCACTTATTCTGCTCATTTTGGTCTTGCCTGCAGGATTTCATTTTCATCCCATGTGACAGGATCAGAGCTGAGTTAGAGTCCCCTCTGGCTTCAGTAATCTCTTCAGCTTTCTCCGAAGCGGGCACCATGTGGCAAAGTGGCTCAACTCCTGGAGCATCACGCCTTCTCTGCACATTTTCTCTGGCCCTCCTCTCTCATAATTGGTCCTGGGGCCATCGCCATGGCACATGCTTCACCATGGTGGGGCGGCATTGGGCACTGGGGGCAACCAGATCTTTTTGGCTCCTGCCCTCCCTCCCTCCCTCCCTCCTTTCTCTATTTTGGCAGGAATGGCCTGGATTTTCCTCCCTTGGCCAGGGAGGCAGGATTGGGGGACAATGGCTGCAGATTAAGTCACAGAAAATCAACCAAAGGACCACTCACCCCAACCATCAGACAGCATGTAGCAGCTGGGGATGGTAATACCCTTCTGCCCGCATGCTGAGTGGGAGGGGCAGGGAGAGGGACCTGGGTGGGGTTCCTCCCCAAAGAAGTCCTGCTCATTCCATTCCCTGGGATGTTCCTTGGGTTGTGGCTACAGCAGTGCCCTGGGCAGTGTTCTGAGAGCATCATCCAGGGTTTAGAGGTGGTTGCGGATGTCCATTCCAAGTGTCTCCCTTACTCAACCCCACCTCAAAGGAAGTACAAAGCTAGGGGAAAAAATAAAACTTAGGGGGGAAATCCTCAGAGGCTGTTTAAGTAGCTTCATGAGGCATGAATCACCATAAACATGTCTCTGAAAGAAAAGGGTTTAGGGAATCATAATGGCCCTGTTCATGCAAAGAATGATGGTACTATGGCCTGCTCATTGCTGGCCCACCAATCACAAACAGCTTGGAAGAAGCCAAAGCAACACTTAAATCTTCCAAAAATGTGGATCATTGATCACTAGGCAAATTAATTCCTTGGCAAACTTGGTCTACTTTGAAAAGCAGCTCAAGTCTCTAAAAATCTTAACAAACACCTATTTTGTCCTGATTTTAGCAGGAATGTCTAATCAGTTTTCCTCATATTTTTGCTATATTAAATACATTCTATATTTAGATTTTTAAAGCAGTTTAATTAGTAATTTGATTTTTAATAGAATTTCTAGTTAAAATTTCAGTTCTCCAAATCTATTAAAAGAAATTACTCTAGCATAAGGGTTTTCTTCCCCTATAATCAGAGCTTTATAAGTGAGCCTCTTGGGAGAAGTATAGGCATTTTGTATTTCACACACCACTTGCTTGCTATAAAAGTGACATGACATGATCCAAAAGAAAATAGTTCTGTTTCTGTTGTCTTTGGTATGTTTTCCAGGGACCAGAAATCCTAATAAAGACAATTTTTTTGACTCAGACCTAAGTCTTAATTACCTCTGATTTTGCAAGGGCAAATTTTTAATTTATTAATTGCTGTTACCTAGGAAAGTCAGATAATACTGTACACATCTGGAAGCTGTCTAATTAGCAGATTATAATTCTGACAAGTAACTCATTGAAATTCACCATGAAGGAAAATTAAAATTAATGTCAAATTTTCCTTTCAGCAGATTATGATATAGAGTTGAGAAATCCATTTTAACCACTCAGAGCAATAAAAGCAAATCAAAATTGTCCTGAAGTTCTAAAAGGAAGAGTTTTTCAATATTTGTCCCTTCTTCCTTGTTTGTTTCAATGTTTTCTACGTAGGAAATACTTCCAAATTCCTTTGTTCTCAATGACAGATTGATATCCTCTTTTTCAGCATATATTTGTGTGTCATCATCCTATGTTGTATGCTTGAAAATAATTATTACACCTCCTCTTCCCTGTCATTTATTACTAAGCATCTCACAATGCCCACTGCCAAGAGGACCTTCTCTCCTTCCATGAAAATCCAGCAGAAGCCCCTGGGAATGCCGGAGTCTTTGAGCCAGAATTAAGTATGCTAGAGTAGCATTATGTGTGAGCGAAATAACTGGGCACTCACCATCGAGCCATGAGGCCCAATAATCTGCCAATGTGTTTTATTTCTTTGGGAAGTTTTGTTCTCTTAGTCTTCTTTTTAAGATACATGGGCTTCTGTATACAACATATTATGCTTTGAGGCTTAGAATGAATTCCAAAGCCCAACCTTATATACCTTGAATCTGATCATGTCCTCTATGTTCTATTCTCTAAGGTTTGCTAGGATTCCAGGAATGCCAACCCTCCCAAGACTCTGACCAAGAAGTTCCCATCAATCTTGCCCTAAAGTTAGGTGATCAGTACTATACTTCCCGTCCCCCAAGCCGTGTTACCCACGGGCGATATTTTCCAGGACCCCCAGTGGATGCTTGAAAGCAAGGATAGTACTAAATCCTATACATACTATGTTTTATCCTATACATGCATACATTTTCACTTAAAGAAAGCACTTCACAGCTTCTCTTGGGCATATCCAAATTGCCGACAACACGATTCTTTTGCTTGGGGGTCATTATTTGGTAAAATAAAGGATACTTGAACAGGAGCACTGCAATGCCATGGACCTGCGTCTGATAACCCAGAGGGCTGCTAAGTGACTAATGGGCATGTAGTGTATATACAGTGGATATGCTGGACAAAGGGATGATTCATGCCTCGGGCAGCATGGAGCGGATGGCGTGAGATTTCATCATGCTGCTCAGAACAGTGTGCAACTTAAAACTTATGAACTGCTTATTTCTGGAATTTTCCATTTAGTATTTTCTGATCACAGGTAACCATGGGTAACAGAAACCACAGAAAGAAAAACCATGGATAAGTGGGACCAAATGTACATACGTTAACCCTATGCAACACTGCACCCTTTTCTTGAGCAACCGCTACTCCGCAGCATACTCTCTTCCCCTTCTGTGTGCGCAATTCTCTTTACAGTTCCATTTGCCAATGGAATTCATAATTGCAACTTATCTTGATGGTTTGAAAAGAATTTGTGATGTTGGAGTTGGAAACAAGTGATTTTTTTTTAAAATTAATTTATTTACTTTTTAAATACATTTGTCTCTGCCTTCCCCCCACCTCTTTCCCTTGCCCCCTCCCACCTTCCCTCCCTCAGCTCTTCCCCTTTGGTTTTGTCCATGAGTCCTTGCTATATGTTCCTTGACTTTCCCCTTCCCTTCCCTTTCCCTGCCCCCCCCCCTTCCCTCTTGTCTCTGTTGATTTCTTTTCCTTTCAGTGTTGCTGGTCATACCATATGATCTCACCTATAAGTGGAACCTAACCAACAATGCAAAGAAGCAAGGAAAATATGACCGGAAACAAGTGATCTTATTTAAAAAGATAAACTATCACTTAGAGACCACCTCATATCATAGACTAAAAACTTTGATGGTGGACGCCGAGAACAGACTGACAGCTGTCAAATGAAAGCAGGTTGGGGTCTGCATGAGAAAAGTGAAGGGACTAAGGAAATAAAAAAAAAAAAAAAACACTCATAGACACAGACAATAGTGATTGCCAGAGGGAAGAGGGGTGGGGAAGACAGAGAAGGTAAAGCAGGGCTAAATGGTAATGGAAGGAGACTTGACTTGGGGTGGTGAACACTCAATACAATATACAGATGATGTATTATAAAACTGTATACCTCAAACCTAAGCAATTTTGTAGCCAATGTCACCCTAAAATGCAATTTAAAACAACTTTGACCAACTTACTTCACTTATTTTACCTTAGAAACAAGTGTGCAAGGTGATTGATTTTTACTGAAGGAGAAAATTAAGTTCTAAACCTGCCCAAGTTTACCTGAATAATCAAGAACAAGATTTGTGCTCCAAAGTCCATGCTCTTTCCCTCACCAAGTTGGAAAAGGTTAGTCATGTGGATATAGGGCAAAAGTAGCCAAAATATCATAGAATCAAGCAGACTGCTTTGAAGTAAAACCCAGAAAACTATGGACAGTTATAATGATGTGAATTCTTGCAAGTAATAATAATTGTGAAAAAATAATGAAAAATTATTATGTGCTATGCCCTGTGTTAAGTATGGAATCATACCTTTACCATAAGGTGGGTGCCATTGTTTTTACAAATGACACTGAAAATAGGCAGGTTTAGATACCTCATTCAGGGTCTCTATTCTGGGTCTGTCTTTCCACCTGCAGAGCCTCATGCTCCCCACCATTCTGCTCTCTGGTGCGTGGCTGTATTAGAGACACTGCTGGGAACACCATGTGTGACCAGGTGTACCTACAACTCTGCTGATTTGCAGGTGGGATTACATATGGAGCAAAATTGTCATGGCTGGAATTTAAAGGGCTATTCAAATCATAGGACCTCTCCAGTTTTTATTAAGAAATAGCACATTCACATATGAACCTAACTACAGAACCCAAAAATACATGAAGTACAAACTGATGACACTGAAGGGAGAAATAGAGAATTCAGTAATAATACACAGAGACTTCGAACACCCACTTTTAATAATGGTGTAGTATAATAAGAGATATACTTGGTTTTGTCCCAGTTTTGGCACAAAGTTAATAAAATCCTTGGAATTTCCTGGGTGATAGTAGTTCCTTTTCTTATTCATAAGGAACCTCATTTAAGAACACCAACTTTCTGCTGATAAAGTTAGCTTGGGGCTCGGCCCATACATAGCTTCACTCAGGATGGCACTGGCCATCAGAAAGGCCAAGTTATTATAGGGTTGGAATTTTCACCCCACTCACAAACATCATGTAAGGGGGTAAATCCTAGAGATTAAGTTCTATAAAAACTCTTGAGCAACAGGATTTGGTGAGCTTCTGAGTTGGTGAATGCATCTATATGTCAGGAGAGTGGCACACCCCAGATCTATGGAGAATGAAACTCCTGCACTTGGGACCCTTCTAGACCTTTCCCCATGTACCTCTTCATCCAGTTCATCTACATTCTTTATAATAAATGTAAGTAAATGTTTCTCCATGTTCTCTGAGCCCCTCTAGCAAGTTAATCAAACCCAACAGAGATATGGGAACTTTGAATTTTTAGCTGGTTGGTCAGAAGCACAGGTAACAGTCTATACTTGTGATTGACATCTGAATGGGGAGTAGTGTTCCAGGACTGAGCCCTTAGCCTGTGGAATCTGACACTATCTCCAGATAGAGAGTGTGAGAGTTGAGTTAAATTTGTGAGATACCCAGTCAGTGTCCTCTGATAATTGAAGAATTGCTAGGTAGTGTTAGAAAATATTCCAGAAACAGATAGAACAACTAGATAGGAGATCATCAAGGACACAGAAGACTTGAACAATACTATTGATCAACTAGACTTAATAGACACCTGTAAAACACACTACCCAACAATAGCAGAATATAAATTCTTCTCAAATGCACATGTAACAGTCTCTAGGATGCACCATGTGTCAGGCCATAGAAAGCTTAATAAATTTAAAAGGATTAAAATTATACAAAGTATGTTCTCTGACCATAATATAACTAAGTTAGAAATCAGTAACAGAAGGGAACTTGTCTGTGAGATCTTGGGATCCTCTTGCTCCCCAGCTGTATCTGCTACTGAGATTCACTCTACCTCTTTGTCCAAGGGCAGGGCCTCTTTGGGTCTGCTGACCTTTTTGCACACCTGCACCACACTGGGCATGTACCTCTGTGAAACTGTCTTCAGGTCGAGCACCAAGATGCCTCACTCAGCCATGAACAGAGCACTTCCCAGGTATCATGTTGGAGGTAAGTCTTCCAACCTCCCAGGCTACACCTGGAAGTGTCAGGCCCCAGATTTCCCAGAGAGAGAGAGAGACACCTATTCAAGGCAGGATGTAGAAAGATTCTGTGAAAGAGTCTGAAGACATGGGGATATGGTGAGGTGATTTACAATGGATCTATCAATATATGCTAAGGGATTATTCCCACTATTGGAAAGGGTTGGGAAGGACATCATCTCTGGACAGCAGGATAAGGGAAGAGGTCAGAGTGGTGTGGGAGGGACAGGTATGAAAGTTTTCATTGGCAGAGGAGACTGGACCATGGCATGGCCAAGGCTGATATAGGAGCATCAAGGCTGTAGAAAGGTCTGAGTAGCAGAGGCCTGCCAAGGCACATGGGCCATGGCCTTGTCAGCAACATGAAGTCCTTGCTCAGGGTTACAAACAGATTGCAAGGGATGGTCGATCTGGTGTCCTAAAGAGATGCACCTGGAGACCATGTTTCAAGGAAACCAGCACCAAGCCCTGGGGATTGGGAAGCGAGGTTCAGTAGCTTTAAAGAGGTCCACTTCCTGAGAGAGTAAGCAACATTTCTGAAGGAAAACTTCCAACACATCATCCACTCATGGTTATTAATTGAAACTGGTTTTAGATCTCCATCTTTCAACTGTGGATGGAACAAGAGGTCCATGTGAAAAGCCAGCAAAGCCATTCCCATGTGCCGGGCTGTTGTGCAGCTTAATTAAAAGTAGTTCTATTCAGCATGTATGTCTCGAGCACTTCCTTATTCTCAGCGTGATGCTATCACTGCAGATTCAGCCAAGATAACTCATAACTGTGAATCCTTCCTTAAAAATTATTGATTAAATATGTAAATAAGTGGGTTTAGTTGTTATTCCTTTTACTCACACACATTTATAAATTAGAAAAAGGTCTTGATCAGACCATGTGTCCTGACTTTTGACTCAGAAAAAGCCAATACTTCAACACCCTGCTATATAAATGATGTATAAGGACTGAGGTCCAGTCTCCAGGATTTTACCCAGGTCAGGGCAATAACAAGAGTAAAAATGGGTGCTATCAGCAGTGAACACCTCAGTTCAAAGTCAGTGAGCTGCACCTAGTCTAAAAACCCATGAAAGTTAAAAACATCCCTCCCAGCCCCTAGGCCACTGGGAAAATACCCACTTGCCTTCTGAGGTCATTTGGTCTCAAGAGCAAAATTTTATGATGTCTAAATAGGCACCCTGAGCAGAAGAGAACACAAAGCGCATTAATTTATGGATTTCTTTGGATATAATGGGAGGAGTATTAATAGGCTTCCATGTCACAAAGCCTAGGTTTTTATCCCAGCCCCACCACTGGGATTTCACAGTGGAGCCCCAAGGTAAGCTCCTTAACCCACCTGATTCCCACTTTCCCATCTGTAAAAGGGGAATGGTCAGACCTGCTTTCCAGGTGTTATGAAGATTCAGGAAGGCCTATTCAAGAATGTGTCTATGGCACATTATTAAATAAATGCTATTCTTATTTCTTCTTTAGTGGAAAGAGGAGATAACCCTAGCCAATTTAGGACCAATGGAGGACTTTTTACACTGCCTGGGGACAGGCAGACCACCCTGGCTCCTTTAACTGGATTTATTTGGATGGCCATTATCAGGGCTTCATCTAAGTAGAATGTAGTTGCACAATGGAGGCTTCAGTTGGAAAATACACAATTTGCTTCCCTCTCCCTCTGCCATCTCTGCCTTTCTCAGCAAACTCCTGAATGATGCATGAACTCCTCAGAAGGCTGTCTTCACTGCTCCTCCAGCCTGAGCCATGCTCCCGCAGAAAGCAGGCCGTATATCTTCTCTCGTTAGAAACTGTCATGTCCTGGAACACAGCCTGCCTTTTCTGGGTCACTGCCTTTCACCTCCCAGGCTGACGTCAGTCCTTTTCTCTTTGGGGCTCTGCACAGGCTGAATAGGGGTTCTGCAGTGAGCCCCCACCCTGGGGTTTTCAATGGCCATCGTGTGGGGAGCAAGACTGCGGATGTGTCCATGGCACCAGCTGTCTCTGATTATGTGGTCTGAGAACTCTTGGGTCACCAAGCCATGTGCTGAGTTGGCACGAGTTCCTATAATCACAGAGTCCAGCCCCACGTGGCATAAAGAGGAGCATTGTGTTGGCAGCAGAAGAGATGATTGGATGAATAAGGCTGGTATTGGCACTGCTTATTATTACCTGACCTCAGCTGATTCTGTGCCCAAGCAGTGAAATATAGTCAATTCATGGGATTCTTTCTTTCTTCCTCTCTTTTTCTCTTGCCCTTTCTCTTTCTTTCCTTCTTTCTTTCTTTTTTCTTTCCTTCCTTCTGTCTGTCTCTCTTTCTTTTCCAGCACCAGCTATACAAGCATGCTTGCTACCAGTGGTATTTGCAAATGGATGTCTTACAGACCAAATTTCACATTTGTTCTGTGTTGAAAGAACAATGCTAAATGTCTCAATCATTTCTTTCTTTTGCCAAAAGTTTGTATCTGTCTTGGCCCACAAGTCACAAATTAAAATATGGCAGAGACTGACCTGTGAGTTCAGTTGGAAACCACCATAGCTTTTCACAGTGGGGCTCCCACTGAAGGTTCCATGCGTCCAACCTCAGCTGAGTCCTTAGAACAACTGATGACCTTTTATCTCATCCATGATTAGCAACTTCTCTCTTTCTAAGTCTTCAGCACTATCTCCAAGCTCCCTATTCAATCAACCCCCTAGGTGTTATGCCAGTAGAGGACCTATCGCCCACTTTATCAAGATAATTGAGGTAGACACCTATAAACTACTTCCCTTTCCTGTTTCCTACCTGTGAATTTATTCACATATGTCCCCATCATTATTCCCTTCCCTCCAGACTCAGAGAACCAGATGTCTGGATTTGGGCTCAATGCCAACCCTTCCTTTACATTCCTCATTTGTTGTTTGACTCTTGCATCTGGGAGCTCAGTCCACTAATCTACTCCTCTCTCTCCTGTCTACTCCAACTCCTCCTCTCTACTGGCTCTATCCCTTCATCTCATAAAAATGCTGAAGCCTTTCCTACCCTAAAAGAAATAAGCTGCTTTCCCAGCTTCCTCCTTCCCTATGAAGCCAAGCTTTGAGAAGCAAGCCTGTGCTTGTTCTTTCCACTCTCTCCCTTCCAACTTACTTCTCTGTGTTCAAGCTCCCACCTTGACACTATGCTGCAACTGCTCTGGTAAAGGCTACCAGGCTTCTGGAAGACGAAATCAAGAACCTACATAGTCCTCATCTCACTGTGGCCTTTTCTGCAGAATTTGACATACCAATCTCTTCTATCTTAAAAGTTTCCTTCTTGTTACCAAGAAGACAACCTTCCTCTCTTCCTGGCTCTAATTAATTGCTCCTTTTCAGGGTTCCCTTCTTGGCCCACTGCTCTTCCTCCTCTGTTCTTACCCATGTTATTTCTTTTTTTCATGATTTTACTGCAATGTGTGCTTAAGCCATTCAGACAAGTAGAACCATCCTTTGCCTTCCCGCTGTACTTCTTCATCCTAGTGTGTATAAGGGCTTGACAGGCACCTCCACTTGGATGATTATAGGCAACTCAAACACAATGTATCTAAAGACAATCTTCCTTCTCCTGTTTCATAGACCTGCTCTTCCTCCTAAATTCCCAGTCTCATAATATACCCACCACGTTAGAATCCTAAAGCCAAAAACCTCACAGTCTAGATTTTTTCCTTTCCTTCATTCACCACATTCAAATAATCACATAGTCTTGCCAATTTTATCTCCTAACTATCCCTAGATTTTTTCCTTTCTCTCCATCTATCTTACCACTATCTGTTTTCATCTCTGCCAATAACTTCTTAGTTTATTATGATTCCATTTGGGTCATCCTCATACCCACCTGCCACATACCTCAGAAGACAGTTTGCATTAAAAAAGTTTTATTGTTTGGCTTCCAAGTATGACAAGAAGAAAGCCTTTTTCAACAAAAATGCTGAAAAAGTTGGATATAAAACAAAATATAAAACCTCTATATAAATTTCACACCTTACACAAAATTAACTCAAAATTGGATCATGGACTTAAATATAAAATATAAAACTTTCACCAATACACACACACAAGAAAATCTTTGAGATTTAGACCCAGGCAGAGTTCTTAGACTTGACCCCAAAGCACAATTCACAAAAGAAAAAATTGATACATTTGACTTCATCAATATTAAAAATGTTTGCTCTGTAAAAGACCCTGTTAAATGGATAAAAAGACAAGCTACAGAGTAGGAGAAAACATTTTCAAACCACATATCTGACAAAGGACTAGTATCGAGGATATATTAAGAACTCTGAAAACTCAACAGTAAAAAAGCAAATAATCCAACTAGAAAATGGTCAAAAACAACAGTATGGTCATTACCAGAAGGGAAAGGGGGTTCGGGGAGGTTAAAGAAAGCAAAAGGTATCAAATATATGATGACAGAAGGGTGTTAAGCACACAATGTGATATGCAGATGATATTATAGAATTGAACACTTGAAACTTATATAATGCTACTAACCAATGCCATCCCAATTAATTTAATAAAAAAAAGAAAAAGGTTAAAAGACATGGAGAAACATTTTACTGAAGAGGATGTACAGATGGTAAATAAGCACATGAGAAGTTGTTCAAAATCACTAGCCATTAGGGAAATGCAAATTAAAACCACAATGAGATGTCACTATACACTTTTCAGAATGGCTACAATTTAAAAAAATTTAAAAAATAATAGTAACACCACAAAATGCTGACAAGGATGCAGAGGAACTGAATACATTGCTACTTTGGGAAAATGTTTGGCAGTTTCTTTAAAAATTAAACATGTAACTATCATCTGACCCAGCATGACCCAGCACTTATACTCATGGGTATGTATGCCAGAGAAATGATGACTTATGTTAACACAAAAACTTGTACACAGACATTTATAGCTGCTTTATTCGTAATAGCCAAAAACTGGAAACATCCCAGGTGTCTTTCAAAGGGTAAATGGTTAAACAAACTGTGGTACATCCTTACCATGAAATACTATTGCTCTTGTCTGAACATCTGGGTCCCCCCAAACCTTATGTTAAAATCCTAACCCCCAGAGGTGATGGGGATCAGTAGGTGGATCCTTCAGAGTGTACTGAAATAATGAGAGTGAAATGCCATAATTGAGATTAGTATCTTTAAAAAAAAAAAGAGAGACCCCTGAGAGATCCCTAGCTCTAGCCCCCTCCAGTATTTGAGGGCACAGGGCACTGGTATGAAGGAGGAAATGGGGCTTCACAGGAACACAATCATGCTGGCATCCTGGCCTTGGACTTCCAGCCTCCAGAACTGTGAGAAACAAATTTCTGTTGTTTATAAGCTATGCAGTCTATGGTATTTTGTTGAAGCAACACAAATGAACTAATTACTCAACAATATAAAAGGAATTATTAATACAGATACATGCACCAACCTGGGTGAATCCTCAGAGCATTATGCTAAGTGAAAAAAAAATCCAAAAAAGTTACACACTGTAGGATTCCATTTAATAGTCTTGAAATGGCACAATTATGGAAATGGAGAACAGATTAGCGGTTCCCAGAGGCTAAAGAGGGTGCTATGAAAAGGGAACATGAAAGATCCTTGTGGTGATGGAGATGTTCTGTATCTAGACTGTGTCAATGACAAATGTCATGGTTGTGAAAGTGTGCTCTAGTTTGGCAAGATTGGGGGAAGTGGGTAAAGGGGATCTTCCTGCATTGTGTCTTACAACTGCATGGGAATCTACTATTATTTCAAAATAAAAGGGTTAACTGAAAAAAAAAATTGCAGAATAAAAGTTGTCTCTTCTGCTGTGAGTCACTTTAGGGAAGATGGTTTTGATTTGTTGATCAGAGACGTGGTCGTGATGAAATGCTAAGGAAATGTAGTAACAGAACAGAGGGAGGGAGGGAAAGAAAAAGGCAGAAAAAGGGCTAAAAAGAGATGAAGAGGCAGAGAAAAGGCAGAAAAACTATAGATATTTAGATTTTGAGCACTTGCCATAAGGAATTGATGAGAAATCAAAGCTTGGGCACAAGAAGAATTGTGTGGAGAGGATTTTAGAGGTATTTTCATATGATATATTATGTAATCCTCTCTCTTGGGTCTAGGAGAAAACTTAGTCAAAACCTGAACTACTTATTTATTTATTTATTTTTGGGTGGGATTTGTATTTATTTGGGTGTGACATCATGACAATGGTGTGCAAGGTAGCCTGGAATGTTTAAGTCATATTTGGTGGTTTATCTGGGTTTTCACCCTTTAAGTAAGTTACCTCCCTAGAGCTGTGATGAGAATGAGCTTTCACGATGACCGTCCAGTTGTTATACTCATAGTGCAAGGGAGTGAAGGTTGGTCCATGAGGCTTTGTACAGTCCCTAGGAAGTCTCCTTTAAAAATAAAGAAATAGTGGAGACTATTCTGAAACCAGAAGCAGAACCACGGAGGAGTATGGGATTTTAGGGCCCAGATGTGTGAAATGGTAAACCACACTTATGTGGCTTTATGTAAACTAGGCTGAGAGAAACTAAGTGTATCAGAAGATACAGGCTTGGAATTAGTGTTAGCTATTGAATATATAAATATACAATTTCTGCAAATATTAGGATATTTCATGGATGAGGAGGTCAAGGGTAGACCTGACGGGACATGTTCGGAAGCCCTGTCTGGCTGCTGGGAAGCAGAAGGTCATGGAGGGACCAGTGATCAAGCAGACCACCTGCTAGCCCCCACGTGTTCAGTCTGTGGTCAGACACTCCTCCAAACAGGGCAGGGGTAGTGGACCTGGAGGCTGGAAGTAGAGGAGATTAAGAAGGTGTGCAAGGCCCAGCCCTAATAATTAGCTGTGGGCACAAAGCCACAGAGACCAGCGCTGTGGCAGAGTGCCCACCAGCCCTAGAAATGTTCCACAGCAGAGTGGAGACGTGCTGGAATTCAGAGCTCACGGTTGCCTGTCAAGGGGAAGGGAAGTTGGTAACTGGGTATGCGGTCAGCACCAAAGGACTTCTGCTGCGGTTCATTCCAGGGCACAGCTGAGTGCTGTTTGGAAAGGCAGAAACAGCTGGCTCAGTCAACGGAGGGACAATTAATGGTCAAGTTTAAGAGCTAACTTAAATTTCCCCAGGGAGCCTGATTTTTTGCTGTTGGGAAATCTAATTCAGAAGGTGAAAGAAAAGGCAGCTCCCCTCCGGGAACCTGGTTGGAGTTAACCACGGGGTTGGAGCCGGAAGCGGAAGTGGGATGCGGACCTGAGCCCAACGATGATGCACAGTGATGCACGTGTGACTCAGCCTGCTGAGGTCAAGTCCTGACAAGACAGGTTTGGTGGGTGGGGATGGCCGTGGCAGATTGCTTTAATAAGAAAACACAGGGAAGAAAAGGATTTAGGGGGTGGTGGAAGAGAGCAGGGCATTTGAGCAGCTGCTGGGAGGAGAACAAGATTCTAAGGAGAATTTTAAAAAGTATTGAAGTGTTTCGTGCTGTGTAACGATCATCCTCCTTCCTGTTCTCAATTAGCCACCAGAAAATGCTTATCAAATTAGTTTATTGAGAAGGCCCAGCTCACTGGGCTATAGACATGAGGGTTTTTATTTTTTCTAGTAACTGCTCTCAGCTGTGTCACACTCCCTTTTCCACAGCTTGTCAAGACTCCAGAACTTTTAAAAAATCACTTTAAATCATTGAAACGCTCTTACTCCAGTACTGAAAGTTGTGGCCCTAGCAGCTGGGAGCTGGGAAGTGAGCTGGGAGGCCTGGGGGATGGAGCCCATCTCCTAAGTACCTCCCAAACACGTCCCAAGCCTTCCCGCGCTCTGGGCCCAAGGCCTGAGGGGAGACAGGGAAGAAGTCCCTCTTGTGTTTCCTCCGTGGGTGTTGCTGCTTTTCTAGCTGATACTGATGGAGGGGAGGGGCACCAGGCACCAAATGGTTTCCTCTCTTGTGCCACTAAGGCCTTTCCAATGCAAATTCCCTGACCCAGATGGTTCTCTCCTAAGAAATGCAAAGGGGGTGCCCTCCCCAACACTGCTCAAGCCCAGCCACCTTCTCTGGTGTCTACTACCCTGTAGGAGATTTTTCTAAGACAAACCGTAGGGCTGCAGCTGTCCTGAGGGCATCCGTCTAGCAGGACTGCCATCTCTCCCTTGCCCCTTTCTCTTTCTCCAGGCTCCATCAGGATTAGAAGCTCTATGGGTCCAAAGACACAGTAGATCTCAGAGAGAAAGAGTCACTAGTCCCCACCCTGGTGGACGTGGGGATGACCCGAGTTCTCTCAGGTCACCCTCCTCTCTCAAGAGGTGATCTGGAGTCTCACCAGCCTCGTATGCTCTGGCTCTGCCCTGCAGTCCATGCCCTGCTAACAGCAAAGGGCTTTGATTTCCTGCACACTGTGGGGTTCCACATTTCTGGGTCTATGTGGCCTCCCCGCAACCGGACATCTGGAAAATCCTTCTCTTTCAAAATCAGGTCAGTCCCTAGTCCTCTCCTTCTTAGATAGGCTAAGTATCTATTTCCTCTGCTCCAATCCCACCCTGGGAACATACATATTTCTAGCATGTGTCTCATGATAGTAAAACAACACCTTTTAGTATCTAACTCTCCCACACCAGACTATACATTCCTTGAAGACAGAAACTGGCTTTTTGATTTTCATATGTAGTGCCTACAATAGCTTCTGATTCATGAAGACAGTCAGTAGTGCTTATTGATCAGACTGAAGAAAGAAGGAAAAAAGACTAGACTTCTCACCTTTCACACTGAGGGGTATGTACAATAGATACTTCAGTTTGGGATGCCAGCCTCTGACACCTTCCTAGGTACAGGGGGTGGGAGGTGAGGCCAGCCCTAGTTTAATGAAGTTAAAAAAGCCAAACACTCTCCTGCCAGACCCCTGGTGGGGAGAGCCCAGGTCAGTGGCCCAAGTTCAGCTACAAGGAAGACCTATCCAGGATTTAAACTAGAGTAAGGGAAGTCAAGATGGGGAGGCCTGTGCCTGGGGCTTGGTGGCAGCAGCAGGACACTAAACAGGCTGGTCCTGGGTGTGATCTGGGCCTTGGTTCCTGGTCTTCTTCCCCCTTTCACAGCCTCACTTGCCAGGGCTCCCACCAATTCTATAATCTACCAAATATCCTTCCAAAAAAATTAGCAGGGGGCTTCTGTTATCTACCAGCAAGAGTCCTGACTAGTACCCTTGTCAATAGATGCTGATTTATGCTTGACTTTGAAAAAGATATAGGTATGTGTATGTATACATGTATAGATATATATATTTAACTTAAAATTATATATTACCTAAATATATATTCCTTTATGAAGATTTAATTTAAAGATAATAGTAGAATAAAATGGGATCTAAAACTTACAAGTTACAAAACAAAAAAAAGAGCAAATAAGAGTCGATCGCTATACTAAAAGTTCAGAAGAGGAGAGCAGACACACAAGTTAGCATAGAATTAAAAAGTTAGAACAACAATATCTGTTACCATAGTAAATGTGATAGGACTGTACTCCCCATTTGAAACAGAAGGGCTCTCAGAATTCAAAAGGATACATCCAGCCCTGCCAGTGTGTGGTCAGTTCTTGGACTGGCTCTCCTAACTTCCATTCCATCCTCCTTCAATTTGGAGAGGTTGCAAAATTACATTTTTCGAAGGCCTTCAAAGCAAGGTGCTGCATGTAAATTAGGTTGGGCCAATCAGACATGCTTGAGGAAGATGCACTTGAGGAAGAGGGCTACTTTGGTCAGTGGAGGTGAGGTGGAGGCCACTTTCCTGCTGCCGGTTGATGGGAAACAAGTTTGAACAGACAAAACTATTGGCTGCAGCCAGAGCTGAGTTCTGTATCTGGTCACTAACTTGGAAAGGTGGGAGGTGGCTCCGCTGGCAGCAGGAGCACTAGCTTCCTGATCCCCACGCAGTAACTTGGAATCAGTATCCCAGTGAAGACCCCCGACCTCCACTCCTCCGCCACCCCTAACACTGCACTACGCACCAAATCCCCTGCGTTGAAGCCCTTTCCACTTGAAACACATAAGATGATTTCTATTTCTTCCACAAAAATCTGAGCAATGTATACTGTTTTCAAAAGGCAGGCCTAAAATAAAGTGACGCATAAAGCTCTTTTTCAAAAGGATGACAAAGACATAGTACATTAATAAAAGCAAGCAAAAACTAAAGTAGGGATGGTATTATTAATATCAAACAAAGAATTCAAGAAAAGAAACATTATATAGAATATCATTTCAACACAAGATGCAAATCACAAAGAAGATATAAGCTCACAGATGTTTATATTCTTCATAAAATATTCCCTAAATGTTAAAAATAAAAATCTTAGAAATCAAAAAGTAATTGAGAGAATTGTAATCTTACTGGTAACCTTTATCATCTCTTTCATGCACTTTGATGAATCAAGTAGACAAAGAAATTAAATAATATAATAAGCTTTTCAACATTTATAGTTCACAAGTACCTATTAATGTTCCTTTAAAATAGCCATAAGGCATTTATAAATTAAGTTAATATATTAGATCATAAAAGAAACTTCCATACATTCTTAGATGTAAACTCTCTTTGACCATAATCCAGCAAAACAAAGAATTAGTAAGAAAATATTAAATAGTAAAATCCAAAATCCAGGAAATTAAGCTACATTCTTCTAAATAACTCCTGGTAAGAAAGGAAATAAAACATGTAATTAAACAGTGTTCTGAATGTACCAGTAACAATACTAGGTTTCAAAACTTCTGGCATGTGACAAACCTATAAGGTCATATCCTAAAATCAGATTATTGTTATTTTTATAAAAGAATAGTGAAAATAAATGAGTTAAGTATCCATCTTAAGAAGGAAAGTTTCAAAAAATGTGTTTGTTTGTTTACTGTGTAATTAGAGAAGGTACTTTCACCTCTTTATTCACTGCTTCTATCCAACAGCCTTCATGGTTTGTATATTCTTTCTTCCAGCTTTATTGAGGTATAAGTGACAAATAAAAAATGTATGCATTTAAGTTGTAAATGTGATGTTTTGATATATATATGCATTGTAAAATAATCACCACAATCAAGCTAATGAACATGTCCATCAGTTTACATAGTTCCCATTTTCTGTGTGTATGGTAAGGACACTTAAGACCTACTCTCTTAGTACATTTCAAGTATACAATATAGCGTTATTAATTATAGTCACCGCGTTGTACATTAAATCTCCAGAACTCATCCATCCTGCACAACTGAAGCTTTGTATCCTTTGAGCATCCCCTCCTCAAACCCCTGCTCCCCAGCTCCTATTAGTCACCATTCTACTCTCTACCTCTACAAATTTGACTATTTTAGTCTCAGAAGAAATGCGGTGTTTTTAAAATGTAAAATAAGTCTAAAGCAAAGCTTTTAAAATTATTAATATAATGAAAGCAGAAATTAATTTACTGAAAAACAGAAATGTGTTGTTAATACTTCAATCCAATCTGGTTTCTGTAAAACAAACAACAACAATAAATTAAAGAACATTCCAACAGTCAAGTAAAAAAAAAAGAGAGAAAGGGAAAACAATTCTAGCCTACTTGAACATCCTGAAAAGGGATTTTTAAAGTTACCAAAAGAACTCATTCTAAGGAAGAAAACCTGATTACACTACTAATCCTTAAAGAAATTTTAAAAGTGTAGAAGAAAACATCCGGCCACAGCGTTGGGTGGTGGACTGAACTCCTCTTGGCCGTCACTTGGAATCCCCTGGCCTCAGGTCTTCCCTCTGCATAGGATGTCAGTTGGATCCTGCCTCTCAACCAGGGTAAGAAGTAGTTCATGTCTTTGGGGCAAGCCCCACTAAGGGTGTGGGGAGCCAGGGAGTACATGCTTCCTCATCCCCCACCCCTCTAGGAGCAAGGCCCTGAGCTGCATATTTTTTTTTATTGTTGTTCTGTTACAGTTGCCCCATTTTTCCCCCATTACTTCCCCTGCCCTACCCACCTCTCCTCCCACATTCCATCCTCTGTCCTCACCCCATTGTCTTTGTCCTTGGGTCCTTTATACATGTTCCTTAAAGCTTCTCAGATCATCTATTGGGGTTGAGCACACTGTAGTGATTGGTCAACTGGATAACACATCCTTGTTTGGACTCTCCTTTCCCCATTTCATTTTCATGTCCTTCCCTCATTTCTATCCCAACTCCTAGATCTACACTCCCAAATGAACAATCATACATGAGCCTTGGTCTTAGGCTCTCCTTTTTGTCCTCAGTTGGCTTTTGACTTTATTTTCAATCTGAAAATCTTAGTTTTTACATTGTAGTATTTAATTCACTTAGGTTTAATGCAACTACTAATACATTTGGAATTATATCAATTTTATATTTGTCCCACCTGTCTTTTTTTATTTTGAGTTTTTTAAATAATTAATTTTTAAAATAATTATTTTATGTTCACAGTAAAATTGAAGGGAAGGTACGGAGATTTCCCATATACCCCTTGCATATCTGGGATAAATCCTACTTGGTCATGGTTATAGTTCTCTAATGCATTGTTGGATTCAATTTGCTATTTTGTTGAAGATTTTTACATCTATGTCTATGAGAGATATTGTTCTGTAGTTCCCTTTCTTTGCAATGTCTTTGTCTGGATTTAGTGTTATAGTAATGCCAGCCACATAGAATGAGTTAGGAAGTATTCCCTATGCTCTTATCCTCAGAGAGATTGTAGAGAATACATATTATTTCATCTTTAAATATTTGGTATAATTTATCGGTGAATCTACCTGGGCCTCATGCTTTCTGTTTTGGGAAGTTATTAATTATTGATTCAATTTATTTACTAGATATAAAACTATTCATATCATCTATTTCTTCTTGTGTGAGTTTTGGAAGATTGCTATCTTTCAAGGAATTGGTCCATTTCATGTAGATTATCAATTTGTTGGCATGGAGTTGTCCATAGTATTTCTTTATTATCTTTCTAAATCCATGGGATCTGTAGTGATGTCCTCTCTTTTATTTCTGATATTGGTAATTTGTGTTCTTGCAATTTTTTTTAGTCAACCTGGTTAGGGGTTTATAGATTATATTGATTTTTTTCAAAGAAACAGCTTTTGGTTTTATTGATTTTCTTTATTGATTTTCTGTTTTCAATTTCATTGATTTCTGCTCTAATTTCTATTTTTTTCTTCTTTCTTTGGGTTTAATTTGCTCTTCTTTTTCTAGTTTCCTCAGCTAGAAAGTTAAATTATTGATTATAGGTCTTTTTTTCTTATCTAATATATGTTTTTAATGATAAAAATTTCATTATTGCCATGTAAGCACTACTTTGCTGCATCCCACAAATTTTGATAAACTGTTTTCATTTTCATTTAGTTCAAAATATTTTTTAATTTCTTTGAGATTTCTTCCTTGACCCATGTGTTATTTAGAAGTGTGTTGTTTAATCTCTTCATATTTTGGGACGTTCCAGTTATCTTTCTGTTATTGATTTCTAGTTTAATTTGATTGTGGCCTTAGAGCAGACATGGTATGATTTCTATACTTTTAAATGTATTAAGGTGTGTTTTATAGCCCATACTGTGGTATATCTTGGTGAACGATCCATGTGAGCTTGAGAAGAAAATGTATTCTTGTCGGATGAAGCAGTCTATAGATGTCAGTTATACCCAGTTGGTTGAAGATGTTGTTGAATTCAGTTATGTCCTTACTGATTTTCTGCCTGCTGGATCTGTCCGTTTTTGATAGAGGGGTGTTGAAGTCTCCAGCTATGATAATGCATTCATCTACTTCTCCTTTCAATTCTACGTTCTGATTTTAGGAGAACCCAAGCTAAGACAGTTGGCACTAGGAGTGGTCCTAGAAAGTGGGCCCTCTGGGACTGTAGATGGACCATTCACAGGTCATATGGCCATCAGATCCCCAGAGCTGGTTGTAAGTAGGGTGGTGCTGGAAGGCAAAAATGACAGTAAAAATTACAGACCAATTTTATCAACACAAGGACAAAGCTTCTAAGATGCATTGACATCACAATTACTAAGATTCTTGCCTGTGGTTGACTGGGATCAATACAGTGGAGGTGATGTGCTGGATTAGGAACAGGGATAGAGCTTGAACTTATTGTAGGCAATTGTAATTGTAAGTGTTTTGAAGTGGTCTAGCTTTTGTTAATTGCATTGAAAGTCTTAAAAAAAAGAATTATGAAATCAGGAAAGCCATCTCTTAAGATACAAAACATGCTGTGAAAGTCAGATTGCTTCTGTACAAGCATTTAGTGAGATCCCCTCATTTCCAGCAGCTATAGAATACGCTGTGTCAAAAATCAGGCTAGAATCTAATTGTAAAGATAACGAAACAGGAAAGGAGACAACATGTATACACAATAGGTGTCACATATTAGAATCAGCATCTTGTTACAGAATGAATCTGTGAGACACGGAATGGGGACATTTGGATGTATAACCCTAATCATTTTGAAACCCCAGAATTCCCCTGCATAGTTTTCACTAGGAGAAGCAGTCACCTCCTGCTTATCACAGGGAGCAATCTCCTATTGCCTGGAGACCTGGAAAGGCCTTACCCCAGGCTAATACCTTGCAATATGGACCCTCATTATAGTTATCTATAGGCTGACAACCATGATCATGTACCAGAGAGCCAGAGGATGGAAATGTGGCTACTACCCCAAGAGGAATTACAGGACCTGACTCATAGGTACAGGCAGGAGCCAGGGAGCACATCTGGGAGTAGAATTTGAAGATATTAGACCTGGGGATGCAAAAATCTAAGGATGCATAGGGAGAACACATTGATAAGGGAACTCACCAGTGACCTGGGGTATAATAGTCTGAAAGGACACAATCAAACAATTTACTGGAGACTTATTTCAAGCCTTTAAGAAAAAAATAATTAAGAAAAAAATTTTAACTGCTCCAGAGAATATAAACTGTAAAAGATTTCTTATGTATAAAATAAAACTCAATTTATAAAATAAAGCTAATACACCCTTGAAGGCAAAAATTTAACAATAAAAATTACAGACCAATTTATTTTATCAACACAAGGAAAAAATTCCTAAATAAAACAGTAGCAAATATTTTTGAATAGTATATATTTTTTAAAATATGCCATACCATGTCCAGATAAGGGTTTATCCCAGTCTCCAGTAGGACAGTCAGAAAAAAATGTCCAGAGGGAAGATCTATCCCTGTGTGATGGAATAACACTAAACCTCATCTTCAGAATTAATGTCATCTTTTGGAAAAAAATTATTTTTCTGCTCTCTGTGACAAGGATACTTGAACTAAAAAGAGAGTAGTTAGTTGTGATGTTCTAACACATATTATTTAAAAGTCCAGGGTTTTAATATATATAAGCAATAACTAGTTCAAAATATCTGATGGAAAAAAGGTTCCCAATGATAGTTACAGAAATTGTGACATGTCTAAGAATAAACTTCATATGAAATAAGCAGCTATTTGCCAAACTAGACAAAACCAGTTAAATAAAACATACAATTTTCAATAATCAGTCAAATGGCTAACCATTTAGGGGAAAAAAGAGGATACTTTGCACAATAAATCAACATCATCACCAGAAAAATATGTGACTGTAAAAAATGAAATTACAAAAACCCTTAAGGAAAATAAAGAAATAGTCCATATATATGAGTATTTATTTTGGACAGGGAAGTACTTTTTTTTTTTTTGCCTTCACTATTTTTTTTATTATATTTTACATTATTCTTGTGATCATTCTGGATATTAGTAACAATGTATCTCAGAAACACTAGTTTAAAAACTTAATAAAGTTAAAACTTTATTTACCATAATTTTAAAATAAAAATGCAATATCTATATTATGGATATCATGTTATCTATTCTACACATTTGATAATGGTATTTATACAAACTGTACTTGACATTAGGGAACACTTTTTTTGTTTCCCTCAGTAGGCTGCAGGTTTCCAAAGCAGAAGTCCTGAACCTCTTAAGTAGTAAAACAAAAATCTTTCTTTGAAGATATATACACATATTTTAAGAATCAAAATGTTTGCTTTGTTCTATTTATTTATTTTTGGTTGGGGGGGAGGGTTGGGGAGAGAACTAAAGAAGCTTCATTTTGCTTCAAAGAGCTTTCCCAAAGAGTGGTAACTCACTTCCATGGTACATCATCATAACAAACGCTGCTCTCTTGGCTTTCATAATAATGTGGATTCACAGTCATGTGTTTTCCTGAAATCCAGTGTATTCATTTGGACATATATGTGGGATCTCTTGTGTTCTTATTCTCATAAGAAAGGTATTAGCACTATGGCTTCAAGAACAAATTTTAAAAAATCATATATGCAACTTTTGTGTTTGATTGGGTCTGGGCTAATTTCTAAGGAACCATTCAGCTATAATGGTTTCAGATACTTAAATACCCTGTGAAGCTGCAATATTTAAGGTACTGCTGATTCTAAGAACTAGGCAACCAACAAGGGAATAAGGGTCTGAAGAGTATATGTTTGGATGCCAAGCTCTGAGCAAATAACAATGATCTCCTTTTCACTTCTGCAATATATATAAGTAGAGGGAGAGGATGGTAAGAATTACATGAATAATGTTAAATAAAAAATGCATACAGAACTGGGCCAATATTTTTTGTTGTTGTTGTTAAATCTGCCACTTATTCTAGTTTAATCAGATGCATGTAAGTCAGACTAATTATACAGTTGCTACTCAGAGCTTCTTGAGAGCAAAAAAAATGAATACCAATCAACTTCCCTGGTTTAAACTTAATTGTCTTAAAACATGTTATTTTTTTTTAACTTGCACATCTCTGATATGCCTCAAAAATTTAAAGCAGAAAGCAAAATCATATAGAAAGCCAGAAACTTCATCAATACATCTAGACAGACGTTTGCTTGTAGTTTTTGGTATCCAAAATCTTTTTTCCACATATTGCACAGATGCCCTTTTTGTAGGCACAGCCCTGGCAGTAATTAGAACCTGGTTGGTGCACAGAGCTTTTACAAATTCTGCAAGTGGAGAACTTATTCTTTCCATATGGATCAAATCTTGCTTTTTTTGAGGTCAAAGCTTTATTTTCATCCAGCTTTCTTCCACCACTTTCTGTGATATTCCTTGCACCATCTTTCCATGTATCTGGAGTGCTAACAGTACCAGCTTTCTTTTCACATTTTTCACACACCATCCTTCTGCGATGGTTCCCTTAGCAGCAGTCGGGAAGTACTTTCTAAGAATGATAGACAGAAATTATAGAAGAACTAGATCATTAAATTTTGACAATATAAAAAATGTATCATATAAAATAAGATTAACAGGCAAACAACAATTTAGGGGAAAATATTTGCAACTTATAAAGGGAGCAAAGATTTGATATCATTTATATATATATATATATATATATATATGCTCTTATAAATCAATAGGAGAAAGATAAATGATCCAACAGAAAAATGAACAAAGGACATGAGCATACAAGTCACAAAAGAAGAAATACAAACAGCGGTTTGAAAAAATAAATGGTCATGGTCCATAATAACCAGCAAAACACAAATTTCTAAAAAATGAGATGCTATTTACCAACTTGATCAATACAATTTAATAATCATAATAATAACTAGAAATAAAGAACATATTGGGAAATGAGTATGCTCATGACCTGTTGGTTTGAGTATAATAGGCAAAAACTCTTTGAAGAACAATTTGGAAATAAATATCAAAAAACCTGAATAATGTTTGTATATTTTTGAACCAGAAATTCTCTATCTAGAGCCCATGTCTAGGGCATTTATATTAAGAATATATACTTTGATTCAAAAAAATACTTTGGCCTCAAATATTATATTGTCAATGCAAAAACAATTAGAAGCAATCTAAAAGTACAACAGGGAATGGATTAAATATATTAAAATATATTGTATAATACAACCCTATGCAACCACTGAGAATAATGTTTTAGAAGCATACTTAGTAACCTGGAAGGACTGCATTATATTGTTAAATAGTAACTGGTTTAGTAAATAACATGTACCACATTTTTATTTTTGTAAAACAATATAACAAGATGCATGTTAATAGTGGTTATCACTGGCTTGTGGAATTCCCATTTAATTGATATTATCTTTCATTGCTTTTTGCCTTTTCTAATTTCTTACAGGCAACATAGCACTTTTATAATCTAAAAAACCCCATAAATGCTAAAAACAAACAAACAAACAAACAAACAAACATAAAAACACTAGTTCACATCCCAGAAGCGACTCAAATTCTCTGTGTTGGGTTTGTGTGATGCCTAGGACAAAAGTGGCAATAGGAAATTGAAATGAAGTTATTATTCTTGCATTAATTACTATTATTATGGAGACACAATTGCAGTCTGTCAGCTGCCCAGTTCCTGTTATTATGTGAGTGTAAGTCTTCAGGGAGTCTTTGCACCCTTCTGGCCTCTTTCATCAGCAAATCTCTGAGCATCAGACAAACATCCCCTTCCGGGTGGATTAGAAATGGGGCAAAGACCATCTGGCTTTCGGATGGACAAACACAGTTTTGGAGAGAAAGGGGGATTTCCCATCGCAACAGTGGAGTCCCTGGAGCTCAGGGCTGGAAATCATCTCAGGAAGCATCTGTCACCCAGCACAATGATGAATCCCTTGTACCCTGCCCTGGTAGAGCGCTGTGCTCTACCTCTTTCTTATTGGGCCTTTGTAACAGTCAGCAGGCCCCTCCTGATATCAAGGTAAAATCTGCCTCCCTGGGATTCCACTCACTGGCCTTGGTGAAAGGAACAGAATTTTCTGAGTTGTTCTGATGTAGCTCTGGTTCTGCTGAGTCACCAGTAATTGCCCATCCCACTAGACAAATAGGAGCTATCAATCACTCTTTGCATCTATAATAGTTCTTTGTGATCCGCCTTTTTATCTTCGTTTTTTTATTTAACAACTTTATTGTGTTAAAATTCACATACCATGTGTAATTCAATAATTTTTAGTAAATTTACAAAGTTGTACAACCATTATTACAATCTAATTTTAGAACAGTCCCATCACCGCCCCCCAAAAATACCCTGTACCCATTTGCAGTCACTGTCCACCCCTCCACTCTCCCCTTCCTACCTGGCCCCTCAGGTCTCTATTTTATACAGGGGTCTACAGCTAGGCTGTCTCTTGATCATCTTTGAGGCTAGCATCCGTCCATACTTTTCTTTAAAAACAAAACAAACAAAACAAAACAATTTACAAAATTGTTTCTGGTTCCTTCCAGCCCATTTCTAAGGAATCCAGACTAACAAAGGTTTAGGATTTGCAGAGTTGAAGGTTAAGGAGATAACACACCCTCTCTATGCCTGACAGCTACTGAGCAAGGTCAATCTGCACCCACACACTTTGAAAGCATCTTTTAAACAAGGTGGCCAATGTGCTCCTGAATGAACATTTGATGTGATTCGGTTCAATTTACCACGGATCATCAAAGCCTAGGAGAGAGCAGGACCCAGGATTGACCTTTGAACACTGCAGAAAGTTGGGTTTTTGTTTTGTTTTTTTTTAAAAAACAAGTAAGTAAGTAACTAAATAAATAAACAAGAAGAAGCCCTTGCTTCTCACTCACCTTGCTGTGATTCAAGAATAATGTCAGCCCCACATCACACTGAACTGTGAGAGGTGCTAAGTGTGGCAATTGAAGGCCAACAAAAGCTTTTCCAAGTCCCTGTGCAGGGCATTTGGGGAATGTGGTGGAGTCGGGGAGAATTTGTAAAGATGCAACAACTTGGTGGGTCCTAAAATGGAGATGTGTGACATAGCCAGTGCTTGCTTTTCCCCTAGAGTCTTTCGGGAAAGAGGCTTGCATCCTGTTGGCTGAATGCATAAAGTGAACCAGGAGGCACCAAAGGAAGGACTCTGTCCTGAGGAGTTACTTGTACCCTAACTCTCTAACCAGGGGCAGAAGTCTTATCCTGTGAAAATACATCTGTACCATACTACACTGGTCATATCTTTCTAATTAATTCTGCCACACCACACCCCAACTTTCATATTAATATCATCAAACTAATCCCTTAATCAGCTACCCACTTTAGCCCACCCCCGCAAATGATTTTTGGTTATGGTTTTTAATTCTTATTCCACAAATAAGCCTGAAGCCATTATGTTTAAACTAAACCAAGACATTTAAGGTCTCTTACCCTCCTAACTTGTTGAAAGATCTTACCCCCAAATTACCATTACCCAACCTATTTCTCAGAAAATGCTTCACTCCTCTCCAAATCTGAAATTACTATTTCTGGGAGTGGAGTGGAGGTAAGTGGCAAGGAAAGACTCCAAAATGTAGTAATAAAACCCAAGAACAGGTTTAAAATTCCTCTGAGGTTTACATCTGAACCGAGCGTCACCAGCCTCAAACCACCTTCTCTTCCTGTCTTCCTCTTTTTCTTTTCTTTCCTTTTCTTTTTTCTTCCCTCCCTCCCTCCCTTCCTCTTTCCTTCCTTCCTTCCTTCCTTCTTTCCTTCCTTCCTTCCTTCCCTCTCTCTCTCATCTTAGCTGCTTGATGACTTTTTTTTTACAAAAATAAAATAAAGAGGCTTCTAAAAGAATGGAAAAATAGGAAATGATAGATCTAAAACTCTCAGGAAAATGTGTGACACCAAACCTGAAGCTGATTTCCAAAGTGTGAATGCTCAGCCTCACTCTTCTCTGCTCCCCGCACTGCGCCCCCTGCCGCCACCTCTGCGCCCGCCGTGGGTTACCCCTTACAGGCATCTCTCCCAAAGTGGCAAGAAAACCACTGCACACTCCTAATGTGAAACCACAGATGCTGGTGTTTTAAAAACACTCAGAAAAGTAAAAATAAAGACATTTTTACTAGTCCGTTGAGGGATTTTTAAACTACTAGACTCTACTTAAAGTTCTTAGCCAGTAGGGCCTTTACTACTGGGTACTGGGTACTAGGTACTGGGCATACACGTGTGCATGCGACAGCACCTACCCACACCCCCATCTGCAGGTTTATGAGACTGAAGCGTGGGAAGTTTCAGTTTTTAGTTGTGCATGTAGGTAGCTTGGAAGTAGCCGCTGCATCCTAGCAGGTAAAAAGCTGAAGAGATGGGAAAATTAACAACTTTTCTTGGATCCACAAGGGAGGGGAGGACACAAGACAACCTGCAGCCCCCAAAATTAGAGAGACAAGTGATACAAGGCATCCCTGCTTCCTGAGCAGACTCCCAAGGAGAAACCTCCACAAGAACTAGTGTCAGGAGAGCCTGAACTGTTGTTGACAAATTGCTGGAGGCTCCAGGTGGACAGTTCTAAGAGTTAAAAACACCATGGGGGCCCAGCATGGAAGCGATGCACAGTTTTGGAAATGTACTTTCTCCAGGAGCTCAACCATGTTCCCAGAGTAAATATTGGCAAACAAACAAACAAACAAACAAAAAAAAACCAAAAAAAACACCCTCATGCTTCTGGCAGGGGAACATGACCATTTTTTTAAAATAGCCAGAGCTCTCTGTTCTTCTTAGCAAGACCTGTCATCAGGGGAAACAAGTTAACCGGCGGGGTATAATCAGAGCCTAACTAACCTGGGGGGATGGAAGTACTCAACTCCAGTCAGCTCTAGACATCCTCTCACACCTAAAGTAAGAGAAGAAAATTTAAAACACTTGTGAAGTTCACAGTCCAGAAGGACAGGCTCACTAAAACATTGACACTTAATCATAGGACCATAGAATGCCTCCTCTTCCCCCATACCTCACCACCATGTTATTAAAGGACTGTTTACAGTGGTTCCCTTTACCCAATGCATTATGCCCCACTACCAAAAAAAAAAAAAAAAAATTACAAGGCATAGTAAAAGGCAAAAGCACAATTCAAAAAGGCAGAGCAAGCATCAGAACCGGACATGGCAGCAATGTTGGAATTATCGGACTGAGAATTTAAAACAACAGAAGGGAACAAATGTTTTGCCATCCTGAATCTGTCTTTATGAGATACTGCCTTTAAGCTGTTTGTTAAGAAACAGAAGACTCAGAATGAACCTTTGACCCCCTCCCCTTTCCTGCTCAAGAGATTCAGACAGAGAAACCTGGTTCATAGACTTGCCTCATTCTCTTCATGACAGCATAGCCAACTTAAAAACATAAAATGACTTGTGATATCCCAGAATTTCCAATGTCAGGCTTAGGGCTAGTCTTTCCGAAGACATATCTAGAGATGCACATAAACTCAGGAAGTTTTAAAGAAGCTCTTGTTCTCTGTCTTCCAGCTGGGAATTTTCAGATTCTCCTCTTCACCAAGAACTCTACATCCAGCATTGCCAAATCAGCTTGATCACAGAAAGGGGGAATTATGAGTTTTATGCTTCCCATAGTACTACTGTGCTTGGGTGATGTTTGGAGATAAAACTATTTGCAAATTTTAAACATTGGCTTAAAGTTTGGCAGAAGACAATTTTATTATTTGTACATACACAGGCAGATATTACAATAAGCATGTATACATTTTTATAAATATATATACACACATACATATATCTGCTTTCTTCATTGGCAGAGAAGCAGAGATGGATAGTGGGAAAATTGTTTTCAAGCTGCACATTAAGATATATGTCAACTTTATGCAGCTGAATTAAATGGCATTATTTGGGAAACAACAGAATGCAGGGGCAGGGGACTATGGGCGAGGATTTATCACTGGACTTACAGGACTGAAGAGGTTTTTGGGGCCCCATTGATGTCTATCAGGGCATCTGTAAGCATCAGCTCCCAAAAGGAAAAGAGACTTTATGAATTTTACAGGTCAACTACTTTTTCTCCCTCTCAACACCAGTTAGTCAAATTGACAGTTTAACATGGAACTATTTCCCAAAGAGATTCTAATACTTCACTCTTCCTGCTGTGGTGTTCAAAGCAGGATTTTGTTGTTGTTCAACAACAACATTCAGTAGCCCCTTGTGTGCTAGCAAGCACACGGCCACTGACCTTTTAGAGAGCTTATAAAGAATGTGACCTTTCTCTGGGAACTCACTGATGGCATTACCTCAGTTGTAGCATCAGGGTGCCTGCAGTTGTGGCATCAGGGCACCTGCAGCTGAAATAGTTTTATGCTAGCAGTCACGCAAGCAGTAGTATCTATGACCCCAGCATGACTGTGGAGCTGATAGGAAACAGGGCGGTACTGTGTGAACTCTATGTGCTGGTGGAAGCCAGATTATTTTTACAACTATCCCAACTGAACAAACACAGCTACAACTCTAAAAGAGCTTGTGGGGTTTGTGATAGCTTGCTATTAGCTGTCTGGGAAATACTTAAGCTAGAGTGACAGCAATGGTGTGATTGGCATGTTCAAAAAGTTTTTTATTTCCCCCAGAAATCCTGAGTTTGGTAGCAGTTATAACCCCCTTCATCATCCAGCCCCACATTTACCTGTCCAAGTACATAGAAGACGTAAGAAGGAATGCAGGCAGTGAGATAGGTATTTGACTTCAGGCATTCGCTTTTGAAGCCTGCACAGAATTCTAAATGTCAAAACGTTGATAAGGATGAATAGTATCGCGCAGATACAGCTTGTCATGATGCCACATAGAGAAGGATAAGACCACGGATATCTAGGTTGGATTATACAAACCCAACAGATGGAGCCAATGCACCAGAAATGGAGGAGATTGAAAAAGCCTTCTTCATGTACTCCAGTTGGCCATTCAGGAGGAGGGGGTTGAAAAGTTAGCTTGTTTAAAACATCAGGACACACATAAGACTGTTGCCACCAGAAATGAAACAAAAGAGAGTACTAAAGGTGTATTCATAGACCAGTCAGAGCAGGACAGAACACATTGAAGATCTTACAAAGTAGACAAATTCATGTTCTACTAGAAATAAAACCAAGAGACCATGGATATCAAGAATTTTGGTCAAAAGTGACAGGGTAGTAAAGAAGACATAAGAACAGCCAATGAATATATTGAAGAAATAATCAACTTCATCAGTAAACAAAAAAAAATCAAATTAAAAGTTGACAAAGGTGAAAAAGAATGAAAAGATTACAGAGTGCTGGTGGGATTTAGAAATCAGTTACTCATAAGTTTCAGGTGACAGAACAACCTTCGTGGCTGCCAAATTGTCATTTGGGTCACCCTTAATCACAAGCTACAGCTGTGTTCAGAAAACCCTGGTATTACCCTTGGTACCCAAACCAGGTTTTGGAAGCCAGAGATGGCAAGACTGAGAACGGAGATACCCATAAGCATACCCATCATAACCACCACAGGCTGCTGGGGGTCCTCTAACCTTGATCTTGACCTTGACCTGCATGTTCTTTCTTAAAACAGAAAAAGTCTCAGAAAGGCACAGAAACAATTCTAGAATAGGTAAATAATATTAACTTCTTTTAGTTTGTTTATCTGATGGTCCCAGTGCTATCACAAAGGTCAATACCATCTATGGTGAATTCCCAGAATGCATTGATCTGGAGGATATTTTTCAGCTTCAGCTGCATCACTCTGACTTAACTCACTGATATCCTGTTACAAACTGGATCACGATGTATTTCTGTATCACATTTAAGTGTTGTATAGAGCGAGAGGGCAATTCCTATGGATACCGACGTTGACACAGGTGTGGTCTGAAGCATGGGTGGAGCTCCAGATGGGGGCAATCTGTTATTTACAGCTGTGATTGAAACTAAACCACTAGATCTAAAAACTTTAATTACAGCAGTGATCATTTATCTTTTCCTGCCTGTTTTCAGTATGAGTAGGATAAGATCCCAGCTAATGAAGCAGACCTTCTTATTTCATGAAGGTTCAATATTTATACCTACAGTTTAGGCTAGTATATTTAGCTGTCTGCATGACTTCATTGCTTAAACATCTATTCTTAAACTTAGCTTGTTCAAAACAGACCTCCTCCCTACCCCACAAAACACTTGTTCTAGTTCCTAAACAACTAGAACAATGCCTGGTACGTAATTGTCACTGTTTTCCCCGTGTCAGTAAGTGGCATTTTCAAACTCTCGATTTGCTCAGGCCAAAAATCTTTCTCAGGCACTCATCAACTGATCTCTATCATCAAAACTTCTCCAAAATTCAAGCCCTTCTCACCAGCTCCACAAGATCATCCTATTCCAAGTAACCATTTTCTCCTGCAGACACCATTGCAAGAGCTTTCTGCCTGATTTCCTGGTGTATACTTTTGCATCCTACATTTTGTTCACAACACTGCAGCCTGAGTGAACTTTTACAAATATAAATCAGCCATGTCACTCCTTTGCGTAAAATCGTCAATGGTTCCCATCATCTCACTCAAATAATGGGCAAAGTCCTGTACAATGGCCTATAGAGCCCTTTACAGCCTCCTCCCTCCCCATTACATCTCCACTACTCCCATTGCTTCTCCTTCCTCTTCTGCTATTCCCCCAAGAGGCAAGCACGCTCTTGCCTCAGGGCCTTGGCACTTACTTTCCCTTAACCTGGACCACTCTTCCCCACATATCAGCAAGTCTTACTTCCTCACCTTTAGGTCTTTGTTCAAATGTCATCATACTGAAATATTTGCTGATCACCCTTTTAAAAATAGCTATTCACCTCCCTTGTTCCCCTCTCCCTCCCCTGTTTTATCTTTCTCTATAGTACCTATCACCATCATATATTATATATTGTATGTTATCTACTTCCCCACTAGGATGGGAGCCACATGAGGGCAAGAATTTTTGTCTGTTTTTTCTTTTTCCCTGCTGTGTACTGAGCAACTAGAACAATGTCATGTACGTAAGAGAATGAACGAATAAACACTAATATTTTCTCCATAGTAGTACATCAGATTGAGTGTGATAGCACTCTCTTTGAGTGCTATCAGCATGTTTTGAAATAATCAGAGAGTTTTATCATGAATTTATGTCCAATTTTATCAAGGTTCTATCTTCATCTATGGAAATTTTTCTCTATTTTGTTAATACCTGAATTATATTGATTTTTGCAATGTTAAACCAAACTTACATTCCTGGAATAAATCCCATTTTGTCATGATGTATAATCTTTTAAAATATATTTTCAGCGTTCTATTTAGTAATTTTATTTAAAAGTTTTAATCTACTTTTATGATAGATATTGACATAATTATCAATACTACCCCCTTGCACTCTAAATAAAATGCATTCAATAATCACCCTAATAAATACTATGTTCCCTTGCATTTCACTGAATTTTTAACCTTCCTAAAATTTCCTCCTGGTTCTACAATAGAGTGTTTGAAGGAGTCTTCAAAATCATATCACCTTTTCCTTGTTCTATAAGCATTTTACCTATGCCCAGCTTTGAGGTATGAACAATAGGATTTTTTTCTTATCTTCAGCTAAGATGAAATCTTTCCAGACTAGATGTTGCTCATCAGTCTGTGTAAGTGTGTTGCCCTTGGCCACACTGTCAGTCCACTGTGTGATGAGTACCTTTCATATTTAGACTTTAAGTTGATATGTATGTGTAGTGTCCAGAAAAATTTTCAGTTTCTACCAGGTGTGCACCTAACATGGCTCCATACAACTGAGGTAGCACATCCTCCCACCTGGTTCTCTATTCCTTTGAACCATGGAGTCACCTGCAGAACTGCAGTTGATAGTGCGTACTGCTTATTAGAGATCTTCCTGTCCCCACCCTGCCTGTAGTGTTTACCTTGTAAATATTGCACCTCCCAGGATATAGTACAAAATTGCTGGTTCTCCTTCCTCCGACCCCTCCCCCACACATACACACAGTTCAAAACCAGTTATTTCCTGGGAGGTGCTACTTTCAAATAGATATAGTATTAGCATCCTCCAAAAGCAGCACTGCCTTAATAATACTGTATTGCATATTCAAAAGTTGCTAAGAGAGTAATTTAAAAATTTCTCATTGTAAGAAAAAAAATTTTATAACTATATAAGCTGACAATGTTAATCAAACTTACTGTGTTGATCATTTTGCAAGGTATACAAATACAAAACCATTGTTTTACACCTGAAACTAATATAATATTATATGTGAATTATACATCAATATATATTTTTTAATTTTTAAAAAGCTGCACTTCCTTGGTATATGGGTACCTTCTAGTGTTCTAGTTGTTACTGACCTTGCATCTCTCTTTCTGTAAAAAAAGGTAGGGTCTGCTGGCTTCCCATTGACTTTTATTACATGAGACATATTCTTCATAGGTTTGTACAATTCAATGTGTCCCACTTTATAATTAATAAAAATATATATTTGCCAAACCTCAGACAAGGTTTGATCTCCAAAATATATAAATAACTCACACAACTCCACTCCAGGAAGACAAACAGTCCGATTAAAAAATGGGCAAAGGATCTGAACAGACGCTTCTCCAAGGAGGACATTCACAGGGCCCAGAGACATCTGAAAGGATGCTCAGCAACTCTAGCCATCAGAGAAAGGGACGTTAAAACCACAATGAGATAACACTTCACACCGGTCAGGATGGCCATCATAAACAAATCAACAACAAGTGCTGGCGAGATTGTGGAGAAAAGGGAACCCTAGTCCACTGTTGGTGGGAATGCAGACTGGTGCAGCCACTGTGGAAAACAGTATGGAATTTCCTCAAAAAGCTAAAAATGGAGCTGACTTTTGACCCAGCAATTCCACTGCTGGGATTACACCCTAAGAATCCTGAAACACCACTTCAAAAGAACCTATGCACCCCAATGTTCATAGCAGCACAATTTAAAGTAGCCACGTGCTGGAACAACTTAAGTGTCCATTTAGTAAATGAACGGATCAAAAACCTGTGGTACATTTACACACTGGAATACTGCACAGCAGAAAGAAAGAAGAAACTCCTACCCTTCGCAACAGCATGGATGTAACTGGAGAGCATTATGCTAAGTGAAATAAGCCAGACAATGAAAGACAAATACGTATAAGTGGACTCTAACTAACAAAACAACCAACCAACCAACCAACCAACCAAACAAAAAAAACTAGAACCAGAGACATTGATATAAGGAACAAACTGACAGTAACCAGGGGGGAGCAGGGGGATAAGAGGGGAAAAAAGAGGAAGTGTCATCAAGGAATGTATAAAGGACCCACGGACAAAGCCAAAGGGGGGTAGGATTGAGGGCGGGAGTTGGGGGTGGGTGGGGCAAGGGAGGGTGGTGGGGGAAAAATGGAGACAACTGCATTTGAACAACAATAAAAAAAAGAAAAAAGCCTTCTAGAATCTGGTTATGCCATTGATTGGGTCGAAGTTTCTAGTGTCTTTTTGAGTTCTTGTCTTTTCCTGTTTTCATAAATATCATAAGTTGGGAGAGTCAGCCTCATATACTTTGAGCCAAGTGGCATTTAAAGCCAGAGGTCATTTCTTTGTAGCTACCTATTTTCTGTGCATGGTTAGATCTGTCATTAGAGAGAAAGGCAAAATTCCAGAAATTTTTGAAATAGGACTGTTTGTTTTTGGTAGAGCATGATGACATAAAGATATAGAATCCAGACCTCAGAGAATGCTATTACCTTGCTGCTTGTAATGAGCTATTAATACAGGAGATGTTACTGTATTGATTTCAGCACAAAGAGACCCCCTTTCCTGTTTTTCCTTCCCTGGGCCCCTCATAACAAGTCTCCTTTTCTAACCATTGGGCCACTGTTTTTCCCGTCAGTTGTAACCTCTTAGAATGCAGACCTCCACCACTGTGTTCTCTGCAAAGTGAAAACTCCAGTCTTGGCTATTTGTTTATCAAATTTCCTTCCTGGAAACTTTAAAAAACATTTGATCAGGCAGTTAAATCTGGAAAAATTCAAGAGAAAGTGTGGTCTGGTAGGACCCACCAGGTGTAGAGGTGAGCACTTGAGTAAGTTGCCTAATCCGTAGGGGCTGAGGCCCACTCCTGGTAGAAGTGCCTTTATTCTTACCTTAAAAAAAATCTTTTTCAATAATTGAGATTTCAGACTTGTAGGGCTGACATTGACTTTTCAAAAACATATTGGGCAGTGGAAGTTTTATGATTTTCTTTTGGTAAAAGTTTCTGACAAGAGGGTTTGAGATTATTGAATACTTAAGGAATTTTTCATAGCTTAATTCACTCATCCACTGAATGAATATTTATTGGGAATCAACTACATTCTACTGTACTAGGTATGTAAACTTCTAATGGGGAAAGGTAGAGATAAAACCAACAATTTTGGAAGTTCTTATGTAACTATAAATGTGGTATAATATAATAGTTATGAATTTAGATGAAAGAAAAGTCATTTTTACATTTCCTAAGTCAAATTAAATATTGCTTAAGAAGCCACTTGCCCAGGTTAATGAAGTTCTCCCTGGTAGTCCCTGCTATCCTTGAGCTGATATCATCCAGGAAATGAGGGAAGAGCCCCCTTCCTTAGGCTGGATGCCTCCCACTTTGGCTGACTTCACTCTTGGTCCACCATGCCCTGCAGTGGTAGCCCTTTATTATGGAGATCCCACTCTCTCTATCCAAGCTTGACCATCAGAGTCCCCACTGAAGGGCCCAAGTTTGCAGAGTTAGTGCCTGAACTCCACAGGCATCTTAAATGTTGTCTCCTGGAGGCGTTGCCACACTGGAGATGATGTCTCATGGTCAGGCTCACAGAATCAGCAACCTTCTCCTCTAGGCCCAATCCCTCATGGTCCAATGCCCACCTTACTCACACTCCCACCCAGGAGGCCCAAGGCCTCCACATCCTTCTGGAGATTCTTCCACTTAATGTCCCAGGATACTTGTAAGCCCAAGAGAACCTAGTGAGGGGTGGGGTGGGGTAGAAAGTCATCTTTACCTCCATTTTGGGGTTAGACAAAACACCCTGTGATGGGGACAAAGGAAATGCTACAAGGCCTCTTGGGAAGCCTGCAGGGTACTATCAGAGTCCATGTCTCTGTGTCAGAAGAATCATAGGAGGCTGCCTGGAGAAGAGATATTTTGGCTGAGCTATAAAGGGAAGCAGGAGTTAATCAGGAAACGTTTAGACTCAGTGGCTTGGAAGGGGTGTGTGTGTGTGTGTGTGTGTGTGTGTATTTTGAGGCAAAGGTGGGAAGTTTATTAATAGAATTAGTAGGATAACATTTTGATTGTGAGTATAGCTTGGTGAGTAAGGCTACTTCACTCACATTTAGATTCTTGGGACTTTTGGAGACATACCTAAGGGAACAGGTCTTGGTTTTTACTTTTCAGCTGAATTCTTCAAGAGCCAGAAAATTCAGAGATATCTCCCAAATTTCATGTTGTTTAGAATGATCCACAGAAGCAAATCATTAAACATGTTCAACTCTTCTTCATTCTGACTTTGATTTCTTTCAAATCACTTACCACCATCATACCTGTGAGGACATGTTTGGTGTATAAAGATCTGCACAGGTAGAACCCCTCCCAGAGGGAGGACATACTTGTCATTCCTCATTCTCTTAGTCACTAGGTTCTCTAGCTCCTATGTAGCTTCTTTTGGCCTTAATAGTTTCAAACAGTTTTTTCCTTTTAATTGTTCCTTTTTTTCTCTCTCTCTTTTTTACAAGCTTTGAAACATAAGAAATGGGCAAAGCCAGCTTTCTTTTCAGAATTAAAATATAGAACAAATGGGAAAATTATGGTACTTAACCTTCCCAAGTTTGAGCCCCCACAAGCAATGCATCTGAGAGTTACATTTTCAACAGCCTTTCGGCATACACTCCATCTTCTCTAACTTGTTTCCAAGTTTTATCTTCATTTCCAATTCTGCCAATTCCACTGTTATTTAAAAAGAAAAGGCCCTCATGGCTATTGTCAGAAACTGCTCTTTAGCTTACCTGCCCCCCACCCCGCACCGACTAGCTAGCAAACTACAGAGAGGGTGGAGTAGAATAGAAGCAGTGTGATGCAATTTATGAGAACCACCTAGTCCTTACAGGAATCTGGTTGCTAACATGCCTATCATCTGTGGCAAGAACTCTTGACTTCTACTTCCTATGAGAAATGGGGGGATTCCTTTCTTCTTCATGCAAGTAGTTAAAAAAACAGCATTCTCTCCAGCTGAGCTCGCAGGGAGACTCCAAAGAGGCCTTAGAGGCCAAGCAGCTCTGAGATCTGAATGATTAAGAACATAATACGACCATGTCTTTAATGCCTCTCTGCCAACAGTTCTGGTGGTGTCCTCTCCTGGAAAGATGGCCCTGTAAGAGAGAAGCAATGACTTCTTTTTCACTTGTGACAGATACAATGGTCCTGGATTTGGAGTTCGCAAGGCCAGAGACACTTCCTAGTTGTGTGACCCTAGACGAATCGTTTAGTTTCTCTGACTCTCAGTTTACTCATCTGTAAAATGGTGATACATTAGGAGCTTCACCACGTGTAACGTAAGGATCAAACAATATAATGATTCAGAACTTCTTTGTAAGTGGTTCCAGGAGAGGGAAATGTTGGTTATCTTATTCAGTGTGATCCAAAGCAATACCACTGAACCTGTCTCACCTATGAGGCTTCGACCAGGGGAATTCCAAGGCCTTGCCCAATTGGAGAAACAGATAACTTGGCAAATTCCTATGTGGCACCAGGAGGGCTGTGATAGCTGGCAGGCCAGATCACTAGTGATACTTAAGTCAAGGGCACCATAGCAGGCACATTTGCTTTTAGATCTAGGGTGTGGTTTCAGGACTCAGGTAAAGGCTGGGTCATGGGCAGACACCAGATCATGCTGAGCTGTTTACTACTATATTTGTAAACATGCACTGTAAGTGTATATGGATGCTCACAAGAAAATAATTTTGAAAACCAAAGGTTTAGTTATATGAGAGTAAAACAATAAAATAACAGCATTGAGTATCTTTTAAATCAGAAGTCAAAGGATTTTTGTTGTTGTTAATTGAGAATGACATACACACTAAAAGCAAAAAAATTAAATGGATCATATCTGACCAAAGGCCAACTAAATGTAGTCCTTTTAATTAAAAAAAGATAAGTCCTGGTTGGGTGGCTTAGTTGGTTGAAGCTCCATCCCATACACCAAAAATCTGTGGATTTGATCTCCAGCCAGAACATGTACAGGAGGCAACTGACTGATGTTTCTCCTTCTCTCTCCCTCCCTCTTTCTAAAAATCAATAAATATATCCTCGGGCTAGGATAAAGAAAAGAAGGAGAAGAAAATAAAATGTTAATATACTCTCTTAAAACTAAGAACAAAATATAAAAATTAAAAAATTCATTCAAATGTTAGTTTCTCATATTGCTGGGTAAACAGCGGGAGAAAGAGGGAGATGAGGAGAGAGGAAGGAAAAGAGGGAGGCAGGTTCAGGTGCACCCATGAGGCAGCACGGAGAGCGAGCTGAAATATAACACAGGGAGAGAGGAATCAACAGAAGTTTCTAAAGTTAGCATGGAGCCAAAGAAACTGCTTCTTCACTAGAAGCATGGACCTCCAAATAAGTTATTGCTGTCTTCAGTTTTCTGATTATTTCTCAGAGTCATCACTTCTGCTCCAGAAATAGCTCATCTATCTGTTCTAAGAATAAATGCTTCTTTCCATTTGAACTTTGAAAATTCTTGATATGGGAAGGAATGGCTTAAGTTTTAAGAATTTTCTATGTGTGATCTTTGATATATCTTAAAATCCATTGGCTTGCTTTTTTCCTCTCTGTTCTTGCTGATGACTAATAAAAACTCAGTACATAAAAAGAAGTGGGAATGTCCAGCCTCACCAGACTGGACTGCTTTGTGTCAGATCCTCAGAGATTCAATTCTAAACGGCATTCCTAGAAGGGAAGACTCAAGAATCTTTAGGGTCTGAAATATGACAAGCAAATGTCACTTCAGATATTTTTCCGATGCTGTTAATAACATATAAGGTTTGACAGGACAGAGGATGATAACATGGATGTAAATTAGTGGCCTCACCTTTCCCCTTTCCATACCATTCATATACACACCATGCCCTCACTGGGGACACCTCTCAGCACAGGTGGCCATTCTCAACCTTACCCTATTAGAAGACTACATCAGACTCTGAGGGCAGGGCCAGATGTGGGGTAAAAAAGCCCCTCCCCAAAGTTTCTATGCCCACCCCTTCTGAGAGCTATCAATACTGTGGTAGTCATTCAAGAACAAGCCCACAACGTGGAGACTATTATGCTAAGTGAAATAAGCCAGGCAGTGAAAGACAAATGCCATTATGATCTTCCCTATAAGTGGAACTTAATGAACAAAACAAACAAATGTGCAAAATAGAACCAAAAGCATGGAAACAAGGAACAGACTGACTGTGACCAGAGGGAAGGGGGGTGGGGAATAATGGAGGAAAGAAGGGATCTAGTCAAGGAGCATGTATAAAGGACCCATGGACATGGACAACAGCGTAGGGACTGACTGTGGGAGCAGGGGGATGGGCGGGTGGGGGAAAGCAATGGGGGAAAAATTGGGATGACTGTAATAGAACAATAATTTAAAAAAAAAAAAAAAAGAACAAGCCAGCATCAGACAGATAGTTGCTGACCCTGCAAGCTGTGCTTTCCAGTCCTATACATGTACCAGTTCAGCCCCATCTTCCCAAATTGGGCAAATGCTACAACTGCCTATTGCATATGAGGCGACAACTGTTGTTAAGTCACAGCAGTCACAGCCACCATGCATTGAGTGGTTTCCATCATCAAGCTCTGGTTACACCCTTAACACACATGATCTCATTTAATTTTCATTAGTGACTCTATGTGCTGAATATTATGATTATCCCCATTTTATAGGTAAGGATCTTGATAACCAGAAAGGTTCAGAAAGTTGTCCTTGAGTCACTGGTGCCAGAGCTAATTGAACCCAGAAGCCATGAAAGTTCATACAGTTTTCACCATGCCGCAACGGCCCTCAAGAGCCCATTCTCTGCAGTCTGAGGCGCAGTCTTCCAATGTAGAACCACCTTGACTTTCATGATTTAAAGACTCCTATGTCTGATAAAACTCTTTGTAGGTCTAATTTCCTCATTTTGAATGAGCATCTGAAAAGCGAGAAGTATTCCCCTGTGTGGGAGGTTGGACAGAAGGGAGGCACGGTCATGAATATGTGGGTGCTTCCAGCCTATAATGAACTTACTGCAAAAGGTCAAAGGTCATTTGTTCCAGTTGACCAAAGTACAGGGAATGCCCCATTTCCTGGGTAATGAATGGACAATTCAGGGGCTTAGTAAGTCACTGCTACTTCTTAACCTTTAAGCCATAAATCTTAAAAAAAAAAAAGTAATACTAAACAAGGGAAGTTCTTTAAGACTCCATCAGCAATCTAGTCTGATTGAATTTTATTCAGGGAAGATGCCAAAAAATCCCTGACTCACTACAATTTGTTTTTTTGTAAGAAACTGAAAAGAGGGAAAACTCAAATGTTTTTGCTGTCCTTCATTTGAACGTTTCTAATCCAAAGTAAACAGGGGACCTCTGTCCTTTGTGTTGGACAGTGGCAGACACAGGGCCCTTGTTGGAGGAGCCTGGTATCGGCCCATCACAGGCCCCAGCGCACACTAAGGCCCCTGTGTCCGAGCGAAAGAGATGGGCCCAGGCAGCCTCTGATTCCTGCCCGCGCTGGTGCGGCAGCGCACACAGTTGGTGTTCAAACTTCATCTCTTCCCAACCCCCACAACCATCTCTACCTCCACAAAAGAAGGGAAACCCTCTCTCCTCTTTCTCAGCAACTCTGAAACCCACCATTCTGTACTCTCTGCCTTTCTTTCTGAAAGAAATCAGTTTGTTTCTTATTATAAAAATAAAATAAATTCATTGTAGAATATTTAAATAGGAGAAGAATAGACAAAGAATCACTCAAACCACCCAGTTCTGTGTTAAGAATTTTGGTATATCTATAGCATTTATCTTTTTCTCTATGCATATTATTATGTTTACGGGAGAGGGACAATGTTTGGATCATACTATACATTTCTTAGGGGTGTGTTGTAAATAATCACTAAAAATTCAATTGGATTAAAGAATTAAATATGAAAGATGGTGGAATAAATATAGATGAAAATGGGGTAAGCAAAAGTAGGTTTACAATTGTTCGTATGGAAAATAATATAAGAATTAATAAATAATAATACAAGAAAAAGATCTGTGCTTTGTGTATTCACAGCTGTAAACCTACTTTCCCTCCCACTCCCCGCATAAGTAGCAGATGTTTTTAACCTGGGGTCCATGCATAAGTTATAAGTAGTCTGTAAGTACATATAATAACATGGACAATTTGGTATATTAATATATAGACATAGATACAGATATAGACATAGCTCTATGGGGAGAGAGGAGAAGACAGTTCATAGTTTTCATCAGATTCTCCAAGGCATATGTGACGCATGAACTGACGATTTATATATTAACTTGGCTGGGGTAAAAAACCAATGTAGAAAACCGCCTACCACACAGCTAGTAGGAATGTTAAACTTTTCTGAAGGGCAGTTTGGACACTCTCATGTGAATGTGAGTGTGTGTGTGTGTGTGTGTGTATGAGAGAGAGAGAGAGAGAGAGAGAAAGAGAGAGAGATTTTAAATAGCTATAAGATATGGCTACACTAAAATGAAGTTAAAATAATGCAAAAAGGCTGGGGATTAATGGGACCAAGAATATAAAAGATTTGTTATATAAAAAAGGTATTATTTCAACTCTCTGGGGAGAAAATAGGAAAAAACAATGAGCATCAAAAACCTTAAGATTCTTCACCATCAAATCAAATTTTAAGAGAAGGTTATAGAACAGTGGTGAGATTAGCATTCTTGTTTGGTTCCCGCCTCTAAGGGGAATGCTTCTAACATTCCCACACGAAGAATTTTATCAGATAACAGTGTGGTGAGTGTGGTGGGGAGGGGGTATGTAGAGGTGGAAAAGGGTATAAGGGAGATAAATGGTAATGGAAAAAACATGGTAAATAAAATAAATGTATTGATGCTGGTTTGAGTCCCTATGTTAATGATATAGCCTATTTTTATTAGTTAACTAAGAACTTTTCTCACATCTATAGAGATAATTAAGTTTTATCTTTGATTTTAAAATGTTAAAAATTTTTGTTATTATGTGTGGGATGGATGTTACCTAGACTTATTGCAATGATAATTTTGTAATATATACAATAACTAATCATTACATTGTATACCTGAAAGTAATATACTGTTATATATGTCAATTATATTTTAATTCTTAAAATGTAATTATTTATGTTAATAAAATACTACCTGCACTAGCAGGAATAACTCAACTTGGTCTATAGTATATTACTTTTAATAAAATTTTGGATTTGATTTCCTATTATTTTGTTTACTTTTTTTATTTTTTTTCTTAAGTTTGGTCTTTAGTGTGGCTATTGCTTTCTGTTCATTTTTGCTACTTTTGTTACTTTGGGATATCTGGGTTGCTTTAGTTTGAAAAACTGAATTGGGATACTTTCTATCCTTGTTTTATGTTCTGGAACATTTTAAACAACAAGAACATTAGATTCCTTAAGGTCTAAAAGAAATATACTTTATAACTCATGGGACAGGCATCTTTTACAGAGTAATTATTTAACAACTTTTCTATTTCTTCTCTGAATTATTAATCTTTTCAAGTTTCTACTTCTTCTTGGGTCAATTTGGCAGGTGTATTTTCCTAGAAAATTTATTCATTTTTATGAGCTTTTTCAAATTCTTTAACATTGAGTTATACATACTACTTTCTTATATAAAATATTTTCCACATGGCCTGTTGTCCAACAATGTACACTTTTAATTTTCTCTTCATTCTTCATGATTAGCCTTACCATTTTTATTATTTTTTCAAATATACTCTCACATTTATTCTGATTATTGCCTTTTCTAAGCCATTATTTTTTTGTTTTAATTGTGACTCCACATTTCTGATTCCCGAGATTTATTTTTTCTTTCTATTTAAGTTAAATTGTCACTTCATTTAGTCTTATTATTTCTAAATAATAAAAGAAAATTTGTGGCTCCAAATTTTTCTTGGAATATATTTGGCTGAATCACAAACATTTTGATTTGAAACGGATATATCTATATTTGTAGAGTAGAAAATATTGATTTGTATATATTAAATTAACTATATTAGAGAAATTTTCAAATTCATCATAACTTTACTGAGTATTTATTCTTTTGAGGTGCCACAGAGAAATGCTCAGGTCTCACAAAGTGTACCTATTATCTACTGCTGCACAACAAAACACCCCCAAAATTTAGAGGTTTAAAACAGCAACATTTTCTTATTTCTCATGATTCTGTGAATTGGGTGGATTCACTCTTGCAGCTGAATTCAACTCATGGATCGGATGGGTCCTGGGTTCAGGAATGGTGGCTTGTCTCTGCTTTATATGGCCTGTCTTCCTCTAGTAGATTAGTTTGGGCTTCCAACCAAGATGGCAGAAAAAGTCCAAGAGGACAGCCCTAATGCACAACAGTTTTTTAAGTCCCTGCTTGTATCCTTCGGTTACTGAAGTCCTACTGAACTAAGAACGATACCTGGCCAAACCCAGACTCAATGTGGAAGGGAACTAAACAAGAACATGGGGACCATTAATGTGACAATATGCCACACAAAGGGATTATAATTTATCCTTGTAGTGTTCCTAATATTACTAACAGTTTTGACCAAAATGATCCTGTTCATATGTTAATTCTTTTTTGCTGTACATTTTTGTTTTCTCATAATTATACTATCTCACCATATTTCTTTTGGTTTCCATTTACATGGCAATTGTGTTTGCTTTTTATATCACTGACAGGTGTGTTTCTAGTTGGATTTTGTATTTTTAAAGGAGAGTTAAAACTAAATTTAATGAGAACATGGTTATGTTTGTGCTTACTTCTACCATGTGATCATATATATGTTTTCTGACTTTTACATTTCTTGGACTTTTTCTCATTCTCTTTTTTGCTATCATTATCTATCTATCTGTCTATCTGATCTCTGTCTCCATCTCCTCCCATTCTTCCTCAAGAAATTTGGATGTTATATATTCTGTTTTTATTCTATTACTAGTTATCTTTAAAATTTTTAAATAAATTTATATATCTATCAAAAAATTTTATAGGAGCTATTAATTCTCTTTAATGAAAGATGACAAAACAAGTAAATTTTTTCTTTCCCTTCTCCTATACCGCTCTGTCCTCCCACTTTCTACAACAGTAATCTAGGCCTTTAGATTTAGATTATTACAATTTAATCCTGGCTCCTAATTCCTGTATATATGTTCTCTTTCAAGAATTCTTTCCCAAGAATTATCTTCAGTAGTTTTATTAAATACCCAACCATACCTTCCACCTCACATATCAGACTACCTGACCAGCACTGGCTCAGATATTAAGGACGTTTAATTAAACTATATAGAAAAGCGGGTGAAGGAAGGCAGGTTCATTGCTGGTTTAGCAGCCCTTCAGTATGCTTCAGCACCATCAGTGGGCCTCGCTCACATTCTTTTGGCCGTCTCACAGTCACAGGATGGACGCCATACTCCAGATATTTCATCCTTAGATAACCACTTTCAAGCAGGAAGAAAAGTCAGGCTGCCTCACTTTCTATCTTTATCAAAAAGAAAACTCTACCCCAAGAAGTCTAACAGGAGACTTTCCCTGACACTTCATTGGCCAGAACTTAGTCACATGCCCAGCCCCAGGCCAATCATCAACAGTGGGTCAGGGCATGCTGTCAATCACACAAAATTGGAATCCTGTTGGTAAGAAGGAAAGAAAAATTTCATCTATTGGCATCCAACAGTAAGTGCCACAATATATAAAAAATCAAGAGTAAGGCTCAACACAAGTGCTGGAAGCAACCTAAGTGTCTATCAGTAGGTGAGTGGTCAAAAAACTATGGTACACTTACACAATGGGATACTACACAGCAGAAAGAAAGAAGGAGCTCCTACCCTTCGCGACAGCATGGATGGAACTGGACAGCATTATGCTAAGTGAGATAAGTCAGGCAGTGAAAGACAAATACCATATGATCTCACCTATATGTGGAACCTAATCAACAAAACAAACAAGCAAGCAAAATATAACCAGATAACCAGAGACATTGAAATAAAGAACAAACTGGCAGTAACCAGAAGGGGGAGCGGGGGGAGGATAACAGGTGAAAGAAGGGGAAGAATTATCAGGAAATATGTATGAAGGACCCATGGACAAAGCCAAAGGGGGGTAGGATTGAAGGGGAAGGTAGGGTGGGGGAAAGTGGTGGCAGGAAAATGGAAACAACTGTATTTGAACAACAATTTTTAAAAATTTAAAAAAGAATAAGGCTCAACATTAAGTTTTACTGCTTTCATCAATTCACTGACATTTCTTTTATACAATTTCATTTACGTTATTGAATTTATTTGTTTGACTGTAATATTTTCTGTGGAGTCTTTTTTTCAGTCATGGTGGTATATGAAATTATTTACTTTGTAATAGATGCTTACCTAAAATAATATGAAAGAGAATTTTAAGTCATAATCATTTCCCCTCAAAATACTTCTGCTTGAGTGGCTCCCTGAAGCAGAGAACACTTGTGCGTTGTCAAATCCCTAGGCCTAGCCCAGTGCCTGGAACATAATAAGCTTGTCATGGGCCAATTCTCTGTGGAGACTCCCAAAAGAGGAGAGTTTTGCCTTCATATTAAATAGTTTTTCCCCCTGTATGTTGTAGCCACATAAAGCTAGCTGGGAGCTAGTGTGGCTGCCCTGACTATCATTGTCCCCTTGGCATGTTCTGTCTATGCCAGACATCCAAGGTGAGCCTCCCAGGAGATCCCCTCCCTGTGTGCACCCAATACCTGGGCACTTCCAGGAAGCTTCAAGAAAATGGACATTTATCCTTCCTGACTTTCTTATGATTAATTTTTGTTTACAGCCGTTGTCACAACCAACCTTGGGAGCATTACTGGATGTGGTGGTGGGGTCGGGGCAGGGAAGGGGTCTTTCCCTCAAGAGATCTTTCATTTTTTTCCTGTCAGGTAAATTGAAGGTTGGCTAACATTTCTTTCCAACTGGTCTCATCTGCATAAATCGTACAGAAATTCCTTTAAATGTGTGGTGTCTGGATGGGATTCTTTTTTTTTTTTTTCCTGTTTTGAACAGTGACAGATTTTCCCTATCATTATTTATTTTTATTTTTGGCTATTTCAATGGGATTTTGGAAGGGAGGCAGGATGGGACGTTCGATGTGATGGTCTGAATGTCTGTCACAGAATGGAAGTTTTCCTTGCACTTTCCATAGTCTCTTTAGACAGAGTCCCTTTCCCCTTATAAACCTATAAAATGTACAATCCCCTCCTATCATCACTAATTCCTCCTGTTTGGAGAACAAGAACATTTTCTCCTCTATTGGCTCTATGCTTTTTTCTGGGCTCCCTATTAAAAAATATTTTGGATATTCTGGTTTTGTCTTTTTCTGTCTTATAACTTCTCTCTCATAATTTTTTTTCCTTTTCCTCTGAGCTTGGGGGAAAATTTGAGTTTATCAGACAGACTGACCCGTCACTGAAAAATAAATTATTAGGTCCCCTTCACAGCTCTCAGTCTTTCTTTGTTTTCTCTTTCCTCAACTTTTTAAATTTCCCTTTTTGTGTCTGTCCTTTGCTTCACTCGATCATTGCTGCCCTCCCTGTTTCCATCAACATCATTAGTTTTACTTGCCTAGGGATTTCTAGACATTTGATTTAGGACTTTCCCCAAGGCACCCTTGAGGATTCTGGTGGGCAATCTTCCCAGTCTTCAGAATGTGGTGACTGTATGGTTGAGGCTGCTGGGAGGACATTGGCAAAGATGCAAGGACAGAATTGAATGCACACCTCTTCCTCCTCCAAATGTGTTTAATGGAATGGCTTGGTGTGAGCTCTGCTGAATCTTTGGTTCCTCTAATACACCCAGTCATCTAGGCAGTTCACAGGCTATCTGAGAAGATAATGCCTTTAGTTGCAGCAGCCACGTGGTAACTCCAAATCTCAAGAGATTCACCCTAGTGCCTTGACATCCTGGAACTGCTTGGACCACCCATGGAACCATCAACCTCCAGACCTCCATACTGAGCATTAAGGCCATCCTGTGATATCCTTTGAGAAGGATGGGTTCAAACTTCATACCCAACTTCAAAGTGTATTCCCAAGGCAGACCTGAGAGCTGGGGGGATGGGAGATGTGAAACAGATCAAACCAGTCTTTGGACAGCAATGGCCAGAAATACCACCCCAGTCGCTGAGGATAAAGCAAATGCTTCTTACCCCACCCTTTATGTTGGTGATAAAAACTGTAAAAATAGACTAAGCATAAGATTTCCTATTTTTCTTTCAGCTAGAGATAAGGAATACACTAATAGCTAAATCTTCACAGGGAGCTGATACTTGGACAATACCTACTTTGGATTAGATTTCTTTTTTTAAATCCCTTAACACATTAAAACCTCACTCTGCCTAAACATAGTTCTCCAGAGTCCTTTATAAAATCTCAATACCTCTCTCTCTCTCTCTCTCTCTCTCTCACTCACACACACACACACACACACACACATCTGTCTCTCTCATGACATCTGACTTTTGCCATCCAACTGTGCCAGGAACCCTTTCTGTTTTCCCTCAGAGCCCTGCTGTCTACTGCTGCCATCGAGAAAGGCCCTGCAGCCCCTGAAGCCATCTCTGGTCATTGCTCCCTGAGGCTTGACGGCAATTGCTCCCTGAGGCTTGTCTGCAATTCCTGAAGTGCTGTGGCCCATGGCTCTCCTTCCTTCCTACGAGTGTCCAGGCTGTTTACTCTAAAGTCTTGAGTAACTGCCGATCTGAACAGTGGCTGGCCTGAATCATTCAGGGAAGACTCCTGAGCTGGTTGCCCACGGTCATGTCTACAGATGAATCAGGACGGAGGGAGAGGCTGATTACAGCAAAGAAGGGGACTCTTTAAATACATCTCTGTACTAAGTATGCAGAAGAAAGGAAAGGGAAAACTGACAGTGGGATTTTACTGGCCTGAGTAGAACATAACATCGCTCTCCTTTTTGCACAGAGAGGAGAAGCTGCGATTGGCTTGTTGCAGCAGGGGCTCTCCTTGAGCTCAGGGCCAGCCGAAGCAAGTGTGTGCGAAGGCAGCCCAGGCAGTTCCTAGTGAAAAGTCCACCTATTCATTAGGTTCCATGTCCGCACAGAAACAGGACCTTCCGTGGCCAAGGGAGACAGCTACAGTGCTTGTAGCTGAAGGAATGCACCCATGTGTCTACATAGCTTCCAGGGTTATGACTGGAATTTCACTCAGCTCAGAGAGCAAGTATTCCATACTGCTAAAACGCAAAAGCATCACACTACCCTTTAAGGAAAAAATGATTTCTTGCTCTAGATCACATTCTGTAACTTTCTTCCCCCACTCCTGTTATACCACAGACTGAGGAAAAAATTCATAGCGCCTGACTTACCTGTGAAACTATCTCCCACAGGAAGGTGTGTTTGCGTGCATGCACAGACATATATGCACCAGCAAAGTTCTGATATGGAAATGATAAAATAAAGATAATGGGAGGAAATTCAGAGAAGGGAAACATATAGCCACTGAGGGAGTTTTCTTTAAACCATAGCTAGATTTGTTGATATCAAATACTGTGCTAAGCCTGCAAGAAAGTTTTTGTAATTAGTTCTCACAGCAACCTAGTGAGTTTAGTATTATCCTTATTAAAATGTGGAAACTGAGGCAAGACAGCAGAGAAGCCAACACATAGGCCTTAGAACCAACTCGTTTTGCTCTTAAAATTGGGCTCTGCCATTTTCTGGCTTTGTAACTCAGGATAAGTTACTAAATTCCCTAGTCCTCAATTGTTTTTATATTAAAGGGAGATGAACTCTATCCCATAAATTTGTGTGTGGATTAAATGAGATACACAGGGTGCCAAAGGCAGAGTGTTAACATTTTAGGACACTAGGTGCTCTCCTAGTTCTAAAAATAAATGTTCACAATTATTTCCGTTCAGTTTTCAACAAATGCTGTAGACATTTTAAAAAACCCAACCCTTGATCATCTGTTTGACTTGAATATATTGGAAGGTTTATTAAACTATAGGTATGGACTGGCTCTTGAAAATGTTGTAGAGAATCAATAATTTCCAAACATTAGAACATCCTTTGATTCAGATACTCTTCAGTTTACAAGATGGCAGATTATATCTTGATTTTCCAATCCTGATGGGGACGTGCTCACTGGCTTGACTCCACTGCCACCTTCCCCCACCCCTGACTTCGTGTGTAGGCAGAGAAGGCAAAACTGCTGAACCCGACTCTCACCAGCTTGGACAACCAGACCTCAGCCACAGTGAACTTGATGTGTGTGTCCCAGCAGGAAACAAGGTGACAGGTCCACTCTCCTGTCCCAGTGGAGATCCCAGAGAACAGGAGAGCCTGAAGAATTCTTGATTTCTTCCTTCTGGTAACCACGGCATGCTAGTCCAGGAATGAGACAGATAAGCCATCAGAACAGGTCAAGACCAGTCTGAAGGAGATGGACACAGACACTTGGAGGGAGACAGGGACCACTTACTACAGAAAGTATACCCTGTTCATGCATGGGTGTGGACATAGGCACCCCCAGGACTTACCATGCAAACTCTCACCACGGATCATTAAGGGTTGAGAAAACAGCACAGTATCCTCTGACATATGTAGTGAAAGAAATGGTTTCTTAAAGTAAATTTACACTGTTTTCAAAATCCTTTTCCACACTGATGTTTCCTGTTCAAACCTTGAGGCCAGTGGCCTGGTGCTCCCTTTTAAAAACTGGGCCTCTCACCCCATATGAAACAGTCTTAGCAAAACAACCCTGAGAGTCTGATCCTTGGGCCAAGGAAACAGCAGCAGATTTCCTCCCGCCCCACACCGAGGACAAGAGGTCTACCCAGCGTAGCTAGGCTGGGTGGGTGGGGGGCTAGGAAAAGAGAATTAGTCCCTGAACTCAGGGCATCTTCAGAATACCACTAGTCACTGCCTCTCAGGGGCATACCGTCCTCAAAGGACAGTCCCCAAGGAACCAATGGATGGTCCCCAAGGAACTTATGGCTCTTCGATTCTCTGTCTAGGATATCTTTACTCTGTGCCCTCCACTTCCCTCAATTTTAGCACCAAGGGCCAGCTTAAGGCCAAAATCCTGATAGGGCCACCCAGGTAGCTCCAGCACATTCACCACTGCCTCAGGGAGTGCTTGTCAGCACGCTGCCCGACTCCCGGCCTCAGCTGTCTATCTATACTGGGCTGGGCTGGGGGTAGTGGTAGATAATCAGGTGCCTCTTAAACAGAGACCCACCGTCATTATCAATCCCAGGCCAACATGTACGAAAACCCGCTCATCTTAATGTGCCTACCTGGGATTGTAGGGTGGCTGTGCTGGGGTGGCAAGCGTCCCCAGAATCAAGTTATTCTCTGAGATGGGGGCTCAGGTAAGCAACGTGGTTTAAACACATTCTTCGCTTGATTCTAGGGAGCGCTTTCCCTAGGCCAAGTCTTAGCAGGCAGCCGGAGAAGCTCACAGGTCGGGTCGTTTCAGGGTTGCGTCCAAGGTCCCTCGCTTGGGTGACCCCCTGCTGAGGCAGTGGGCACAGGTGATCCTCGCCGGGCGGCTCTGCTTCGCCGCCTAGAGCCTAGAAACTGGCACTGCACCTGGGGACTCTAGGGACGCTCTGGCTCCGCAGCAGGCACCGACCCCTGGCGGAGAGGCCGGGGTCGCACTGCCTTACTAGTCTGAGGGTGGTGTCTGAAGTCAGGAGCTTCCTGTCTTTTCCGTGGCCTGGGTGCCAGGCTCCTGCGCTGGGCTCGGAGAGTCCCTGATCGCCCCGCCCCACCGCCCGCGCCCTGCCTGGTGCGTGTAGCGTCCCCGCCTCCAGTCCCAAACCCCCACCTCCTATGCCCTTAGAGGGGTACCCTTACTGGGGCTGAAGGGTGGTCCGCTGTGCCCTCTCCCCAAGCGGCAGAGAGGTGACGGTAACCGCCTTCCCATTTCCGCCTAACCGACAGCGCAGTAGCCAAAGCGCTCGGGCCAGCTGAGCTCTTGGTCCTCCCTCCGCCCGCCCGCGCGGGGGCTGGCCTTGCCTCTCCGGCGCCTTTTTCCCCGCTGCACCGCCGCGCCGCTTCGCCATTCGGGCACCGCAGGTAGGGCAGGAGGCTGGAGCGCCTGCTGCCCGTTGCCCGTAAAATGGTCACCTCGGCTGGACAGCTCGCCCTGTTCGCGCTGGGTATGTACGCTGCCGGCTGCGTGTCCCTTGCCTTTGGCGACACCCCGCTTTCCCCTGTCCCCTTCATTTCTCTTTCCTGGGGGGTTCCTGTGCCCTCCTAGGAGAATGGAGCACGGTTAATGCTTTTCGAGGGTTGGAGGCTAAGAGGCAAGGGGAGTGAATAGGGATTACTAAGGATTTGGGAAGCCCATTCCGAAGAGAGCGACCTTCGAACACCCAGGCTTTGCCCGCGAAGTGGCCACCTGGGCCGCGTGTGAGACCGCCCGCCTGGGAAGGGGAAGCAGTGTGTGTTCGCTTGAACTTTAATCTGCCGCGTTTGCGTGTGTTCGTACACTTGCTCACATCTACCTGCTTACCTGACTGCCTCCAAGCCGGTCTTCTTCCCCGTCACTAGTTTGTCGACCACAGAGGGTGACCAGCGTCCGACCCTCCAGCCAGACCTTGTCTGCTTCCCTTTGGTACCCCCTGCTTATCCTTGAGCCCTAGTAGATGTTCACGGGCAGGAGAGGTGCCCTCAATCTTCTAGCTTGTAGAGCTCTTGAGCTTTGGGGTTGATTTTGGATTTTTGTGCGGATTAATTGTTCTTTTAATTAACTTCCCTTGGAGAAGTAGTTTGAGTCAGCGGAGGGCAGGAGTGAAACCCTAGACAGAGGGCTGCCAATTTCCTTTGAATTTGTTCTTGGACTGGAACAAGGAATAGGGGAAGGGAGGGGAAGTTAAAGCCCCGCACCCGGGTCAGGTCTGCGGAGCAGGTGAGTTTTCAGCGGTGAAGTTCTCAGGTCGGTCTGTAAGTGATGAGGGGCGCTGTGCGGTGTACAGCCTGGCCGGCTCTGAACTCTCTGCTCTGGAGCCAGGTCTGTCCAGTGTGAGGATAGAAGATGAACAGCTCAGGTGTCCTGGTTATTGCCACAGCTTCTGTGAAATGAATTGTTTGGTGGATATTCCCTGAGTTTAACCCTGTAAAGCAAGTTGCTCAATACATCTGAGTCTGAGAAAAGCTATGGAGCTCCTTCCCTCAAATACTCACAGCCGCAGGCTTACTACTCAGGTTCGTGTACAGTTTCAGGGGGTTCATGGACCCGCCTGTAATCCTGCCCATGAAAGGCTGTTTTAAAATGGCAGCAGGACAGGCAGCATTTAAGGGAAGTTGGAAGCAGTGAGGAACGGATGCTCCGGCTGTATCCTAACCTAAAACTCACCAACAGGTGGCATGATTATGGATGGTTGTTTTGATTTTAGATGTTTTTTTAAAGCAATAGAGCGTTACCAATACTATAGAAGCCCTCTATATGCAGTTTCCCCGTTGTAATTTCCTCTGCAGATTCTAGTAGTAAAAATAATAGCTTGAACATTTTACTCTGTCAGGCACTGTGCTAAGTGCCTGACATTAACTCATTTACTTTTCACACCAACCTGATGAAGGAGGAATTATCACCCCCATTTCATTCAGGAGGAAAGTGAAGCACACAGAGCTTACAGTGAGTAAGTAGTTGGGCTGAGATTTTTAAAGTGTGGAAGGAATATGGCTAGGAAAAGCCACCTAACTGTGGGCTCCGTAGTCCCATCTCCCAGGTTTGGGACTTTGCCTTGAGGAGAGATTATGTCGGATACTCTGGAACTTGCTGTTAAATTGTTAAATTCCTAGGACCTCAAGGTGTTCTGAAGTTATTCAGTGAAAATTAGAGGCAGGAAATGATAAAGGTAAATGGATTTGAGGAAGACTTTTGAAAGCTGTCTCCCCGACTCTCCATCACAGGATAATTGCCCATGAAGACTGTGTTCTTTCTTCATCTACTTTTTCTTTTTTGTCTAAAAGTTCAACGTGACCTTTGTTTTCTTCTTTAAGAAAAAGATGTATAAACTTAAATAGTTGATTAATATGTAAAAACTGGCTCATATAATCCCAAAATATGAGCAGTTGGGGAAAAAAATAGTCAAGAAAAAAGAAGGTAAGAGTAATTTACACCAGTGAGGATTTCTTTGTATTTATGTTTCTTTTTTTAAAAAAGCATTTGCTAGAACTTCTGGCTCCCATCTTACTTTGTGCTAGATTTCTATATACTCGTTAATGCCACATGCCTTTTAATTTGCACATTTCCTTCAGAGCTGCTTTCCTCTCTAATTTTCTTAAAGTAGCTGAAGGCAGTTCCAGGCAAACCAGCCAGTGCCCTGTCACTAATCAAGATCTAGAAAACCAGGATCTCTCCTCTCCTTCCCCACTTTCATGGGGACACTCTGAGAAGGAACCAGTTAATGCTCCTGATGACTTAGAACCTGAGCCCTGATTGATGTTTTGGCAGAGAGGGTGTGGAGCCTGTTGATTAAATGGCAACACTGGAAAAGCAGTCCAGGTTCCTGTGGTGGCTGCCCCGCCATGTCAGGTTTCCGCGGCTGGCTTTGTGTCCAGAGAGTAAGATGGATAATCTTGGACAAGTTACTTAGCTTCTCTGTGTTTTGCTTGTCTTATCCCTAAAATAGTGATAGCACTGCTGGACTTATTTAATGAGCATAGAATGGTGCCTGGCATGTAGCAAGAGCTTCATTAATCTGAGTGCCATCAGGTTATCACTGTTGTTAAGTGAACTCCACAGAATTTCACTGCAGGTTATGTCAGTTCTATTACTGGGGGTCTTAATCTCATCTCCCTGTTCTGCATCCTTCTTAAGCCAGAAAAATACCACCGAACTTAAAAACCAAATGATTTTGGTGAATATCATTTGGGAGATGACAAACGCAAGCAAGTTTGGGGTTCTTTTGGACATTGTGAATTCCTTAATTTTTTGATGTAAAATATTTGTTTTTCCTCCATAATGGTTAATGGTCAGTTGTTTCCTGAATTCAGCACTAAGTGCCAGTTTTCTCATCTGTAATGTGGGAATAAAACTGTACCCATCTTAGAGGTTGTTAGGAGAATCCAATGAGATGGAAATACAGAAGCTATTTATAAACTATAAAAATAAAGGGTTACACGCAAAATGAAATTGATTTTATAATACAGGAATATGTTTTATAATCCAGAAATAAACATTATGATTTTTCTGGCAGCTCTCAGAAGTACGATTGGATGTAGACCTAAAGAAGGACATCTTAGGACCCAGAGTGTCACTAAGAACGTGTAGAGATGAAACAGGGCAGCTTCCCTGTGGATTTGGGATTGAGACCAGCAGGGGGCATGAAGTAAGATGTTTCTCCAGTACATGGAAATTAGTCTCTCTGTGCAGACAGTGGGCGTTGGCCTAGGACACAGGTTTTCCTTATTGGACAGGCATAATTAGGGAAAGTTCAGTTAGAACAGGGGTTTCCAACCTGTCTCCTCCCCGTCCCTGGACGGAGGTGGCGTTACTGCCTGAGCTCCGTGTTCTGTGTCTCCTCCTACCCCTACCCTAGTCCTTGGAAAAATTGTCCTCCACAAAATCAGTCTCTGGTGCCAGAAAGGTTGGGGACCGCTGATAGAACAAGGACTATAAAACTGTATCTAGAAGACTTAGAGTCTGAGTTTCCCATATTTGCTTTTCCAAAATTTGATTTCCTGGGGCTTTTTCTGTAATAGTGTCCCCTGCAAAGAGGACCTTTCTTATAGGCTTAAATGATGCTGCATGTTACTATAGTAACATACAAAAAATAGGTGACTTTTTCTATTAGCTGTATCTCTAAGGGCCCTTTGAAAGTGTGTTTGAACAGGGACCTACTCTTTGGGCTGCCCACTAAAAGGGATGGGCATGGGAAGTCGAGGTTGGGTCATCTAAAGTGGGAATAGCTTGGAACACTGAATTGGGCATTTTGTGTTTGGTTTCACATGCAAACCTCATCGTATCTTCCACAGCAATGCCCTCAAATCACGGCCACCTGGAGGGTCTGGTAAACCAGGTTGCCAGGAAGGAAATGGGAGAGTTTGCACGTCCAACAGTTTCCCAGGTGTGGTTTATGCTTCTGGTGGGGAGACCAGGGGAGGGACACTTGGAGAATGAACCACCGCTCTCCACTCAGTTGCTGGTAGGGAACTTTCTGGCTTAACCAATTACATTTTATCTAAAAGTACATTCTTACATTTTTAAATGCCACTGTGGACTTATAAGCCATTATTAAAGATGCTTTTATGGCCTTGTCTTGTTGACCAGGGCAGAGTGAGGACTCTTGCTGAGATCTCCTAATTGTTCTAAGTGTTTTTGTACTTTACCCAGGGAAAATGTGATGATCCCATGTTATCAGACTTAAGATGACCAAAGCTAATCATGTCACTTTTGTTTTTTTGGATTGCCAAAACTGTCGTTTTGCTGCCATTTCAAATACTTTTAATTGCCTCATTTTTAAGAATTGGCCAAAAAGTCTGTTACATTTCTTTTCATAAAATAGAAGACACATTTTATATTTTCACCAATAACTATTGATTTGGATATTTTTATTATGTTGGTTATCTCCCGCTATTGGCTTCTAGTGGGTAGAGGCCTCTTCCAATGCATAAGACAACCCCACAGCAAAGAATTATTTGGCCAAAATATCAATAGCACCAAGAAACTTTGCAAACCATTTTTGGCATGTTCAATCAGTCACAGCGCCTTGTCCGTATATTGCACAAGTCACTTTTTGCTTTTCAGTTGCGTTACCTTTCTTGAAATAATAAAGCATAATAGGCTGAAAATGTTGCATATTTTCTTTCATCTTCAACACTGAAATGACTGCACAAAAATTCTTCTGGTAAGTTTTTTAAAATGCATGCTGATATAACAGCTGTCACAATACAATCTAACAAAATTGTTTCAAATGAAGTTAAAGACAACTAAGCACTACTAGCTCCAGCGTACAGAAAAAAATGTAATGGACTTTTTGGCCAATCCAATATAAACTTAATTTTATGCTAAAATTAATATGCTAAAGACTAATATGTTTAAAATTGCATCTAGATAGAGAATTGGGCGACTTTTACAGTGAATTTTGCTTTTGTTCTACTCCCCCCCCCCACTTGTGAAATGTCAGGTATAAAAATCTTTCATAGAAAAGCCTGAAATCTAGACTACCAGAACCATATTTTAAGAACTCTTCATATCAGGTACAAAATCTTCATATCAGGTACATTCCTTTTAGACCAATTCTAAGAATCTGGGTAAATTCTTTTGAAACATTATGAATTGGTTGTATTGAATATGACTTAAATGGTCACCTGGGCTTAGAACAAGTTGGGAGTTTATTGAAATGGAATTTCATGTATTTGCTAGTGCTTTTTTTAAGTCATAGGAAACAATTTTCTTTCATATAGTCTCTCCCCTTGTCAAGTGAATTCTATGTCTATGTTCAATATCTTTACCTTTAATTTTTTCATTGTCCCCTTACCTTGAGAAGCTTTCAGTCTTCTTCTCCTCCTTTCTTGTACTTCTCAGGTGCTTGTAGATGGTTAGGGATTTCTTAAGAAGAGATGTACACATAACTCCTTTGTGTAGCAAGCTTGTGCATAAAACTTGTGGATTTCTAGCTTGCTGTTGCTTTGCCACTTTTTTTTTTTTTAATCTTTGAATATGTTCTGACTGGGAACCTAAGCAGCAAAATCCTGACCCCTTCACGTGCCTCAGATGAACACTGGTTGGTGCTTGCCCTCTCCTTTTTACTTGTTTGGGGGCTGCGTGAGGGCAGAGACCCTTAGTCTTCATCTCTGACCTCGGTCCTTCTGAGCACAGGTGGAGCTTCAGAAGCAACCACTAAGCACCTAATGACACCTTTGGGTGCCCAGTGCTGGATACACCAAGTGTGCACTCAATTGGAAAACCCTGGCCACATAGATACCATTAATCCTGAAAAATTCTTTATTATGATAAGGGTGGTGTTAGCATATAAATTCTCACAACACCGATACTACTAGTCTTGAGAACAGTGTTTTATTATTATTTTAAAAGATATATTATGATTTAATTTTTAATAGTTTTTTCCCCTTCTAGATAATTTGGAAATTCTGGGAAGCGTAGGAGAGAAAATGTTTTACTGATGTGTAATTCTACCACCCAAAGATAACCACAAATAATATTCTGTTATTCAGGCTATGGATAAAAGCATAGGTAGTCAGTCTTTAAAAGCATATTTGGATTCCAGTGAATTAATTTGTTTTTGTAATTTAACCTTTCATAAAAAACACTTTTTATATCATTAAACATGTACCCATAATATCATTCTTCATGTTTTTAGATGGTACCTTGGTTTGAATTGGTTAATTTTTCATAAGAATATTTGAAATTTATAATGCTTCAATTCAAGGAAGATAAATGATACAACAGATATTCTTGCACATAAGTGTTTGATACACCTTTGATTGTTTAGGATAAAGTCCTAGAAATTGGCCTTTTCTCCCACCAGCAGTGGACAAATGCCCATTTTCTCAAATCTTCCATAACACTAGAAACTGGTTTTAACATTCCCCAGTAGATCGGAGGCAAAGGTCTCAGCCCCATTCTTGTATTCAGTATTTGTTAGGGCGAGGGAATTTTTTGGCCAGTGTCAGCCTGTCATTTGCACCTTAACCTTTTCCATTTTTTTTTCTTATTGATTGATCATCTTTTTTTCTTAGAGCTTTATACAACACTTTATAGAAAAAGAATTTTAATACTTTGCAGGGATTTTCCCCATTTATTGTTTGTCTTTCGCTGTTTTGTTTAATAGTATTTGATATATCTAAGGCTTTTATTTTTAAGTAGCAGAAATTTCCCTTTAAGCTTACTACCTTTGCCTGTAGATTTAGGAAAACCTTTCCTATGCTAAGATAAGGCAAATATTTACTTATTTTTTCCTTCTAAATCTTTAGTGGTCTCATGTATTATTTTGAACTATTCTATCTATAATATATTCTAGTGTATTATGTGAGGTACAACTCATATTTCACTTTTTAAAAATAGCTAACCCTTTAATAGTCTCAATTGCTCTTTGTGGAATAATCTATCCTACTTGCTGTGATTTGAAATTCCATTTTCATCATATGCTAAATTCTTTTAACTAGTTGAGTCTGTTTATGGAATTTCAGCTTGGTTCTATTATCTTATGTTTTTGCCCTTATTGTGAATTTGTTCATTCATGTATTCTGCAAATATTTATTGAGCACCAGTTCTGTGATGGGGCTGCTTGTAGATACTAGAAAATCAGCCAAGGATGAGACAAAGTCCTGTTCCAGAACTTGTGTTCCAGGGGGTGAGATCTTCCTCCCACCCGCTCTTCTCATTGGGTATTGCTGGTATTTAAAAGCCGTTTTAAAGAATATTGATTTTGCAATGGGTTTGTTCATTCTAATAGTCCTTCAGTGGATTCTTTTAGGTTTCACAGTTCTATGATAACTTTGCCTCCTCTGTGTTAATATTTTTATTTCTTACTACTTTTTCTTACAGTACTGGCTTAATATTATTTCTCTTATTACTTCAAGAACAGCAGTGTTGAAAAGGCAGTAGACATCCTTGTATTTTTCTTGACTGACTTGTTGTGTTTTAAGTATTTAACAGTTAAGTATTAGACTGACTTTATAGTTATATATGTATGTGAGTTTGTATTTATATATGTTATATATGCATATAAACTTTATTATGTTAATGAAATATACTCTTCGTCATACCTTACTTACAAATTTGGCATTTTGCTTTGTTTGTTTTTTAGCAGAAGGGAAAGAATATAAGTTGTCTTCTTTTTTCCTCCAAATGTTTTGAGGACTTAAACTGACTCAGTTATGTTAAAGCCATTCTTAAATTCCTGGAATGAACCCTTTATAGCTATGTGATATTATTCTCTGTATGTACTGCTAGATCTGATCTGTTCTAAAGTGTTTGGGGACTCGTTTTCTTTTTTAGGTTTTGATGTCAGCATTATGTCAGCTTTATAAAATAAATTTAAAAAACATTTCATCTCTTTTTTGTTCTAGAATAATTGAAATGTCATAGAAATCAATGGTTCTGTGAAGGCCTGAAAGATATTGCTTCTGAGCCTGGTTCTTTTTTAGTGGTCAATTCAAATTTTCTACTTCTTAAGTTATTTTTAGGTCATTATTTTCCTCACAATCTGTTCAATTCAGATTTCTAACTATTTAGCACAGATTTACAAATGACCTCCTATTAATTTAAAGCTTTTCTTTTGCATCTGAGGCCCCATTCAATGAGACTTTACCAAATGCGAAACAAAGTAAGCACCTAGACCCCCCAAAAGAAAATATACTTTTAAGTGTGTTTCTCTTGGCAGTGATTTTTTTGGGGGGAAAAAACCTTTTAATCATTAAACCAAATATAAGTGAGAGCTTTATATGTAATAGTGTTCCCAGAAGCCAGGGTAAATAACTAGTTTATTTGTATAATTGCATGTGCCAAAGTTGTTACAGTAATGCCATTTCTGATTTGAATGATGCATGACATTGTAGTTTCTAGCAGAAGCTGCTAAGTATCTTCCTGTTTCTTAAGCATTAAAATGTATTAAAACCTCTGAATACACAGTTGTGTCCATCAGATGCTATGATAGCATTTGGAGTAAGAGCGCCCAGGTTTGTGTGGGAGATTCTTGTTGTTTGCTCATTTGCCCTTTGTTTATTTTTTGTTTTGTTTTATTTTTAAGATTAACACTTCTAGGTCAAAATATTGGATTGTTACAAAGAGGCCATATCTTCATCTTGAGTGCCTTGGGGCCTATGATCTGAGTTTGAATGAGGTCAGTCAGTAAACAATTCTCCTGGGCACTTGGAGGATAGATGTACCTTGCCTGCTCTTTCGTCACCTCTTGCCAGGTCTGAGGCATTCTCTGTGTAATTAATGTACTTCCAAGGGGTACAGGAGATTAACTGGCTAAATGGTGCACCTAGTGTGGTGACACAAAAGCAGCCGAAGCTGATAAATGAGAGGTTTGCAATTACACACTCTGCTCCCACCCTCCACAGGCCTTGGCAACCAACTGGAAAAACACAAACTTAGGATACTTTTCTCGGTTGAAAAAAACAGCTCAAGGAAGGTGGGAGGAGGTAGAAGAAAGTCAAGGGGGAACAAATGGTGATGGAAGGAGACTTGGGGTGGTGAACACACAATACAATATACAGATGATGGATTCTAGAATTGTACACCTGAAACCTATATGACTTTATTAACCAATGTCACCTCAATAAATTTAAAAATAAATGAATAAATAAAATTTAAAAAGAAGGAGGAGCAGCTTAAAGACCTGTAACTTATACCACAGCAGTGGCTCTGAGGAACTGGCATATGAACTGTGGAGAGAGATGAACTGTTCACCTTATTTGGCATGGAGCTCAGACGGAAACTCCGGGCTTGAGCACTTCTCACCTTGGGATGGCTCCCGGGTTATTATTTTCACGTTGGAGAAGGACATCATTGGGCCAGTGCATGCTATCCACACCCCCTGCCAGCCAACTGAAACAATGACAGATGTTTTTTTGCACATAGCAGACCTTGGGTGTTATAATTAGGGTTGCAAGGGATGAATCATAGGTCCCTGAACTAGAATGAAGAAAGCGAGCCTGGGGCCGGAGCATTTTTTAGAAAGGTGACGTAAACTCAGACATCACCCAGATGGGGAATCCTTCTGGGTATGGACTCTCTGAAACTCATCAACCATCCCCCTGCCCCCACCAAAACACAAAACAAGCACAGTTGTCACGCAGGCCACTTAGTGCTCAAAGAACATGCACACCCTCTGGCCGCCACCTCCCCGTGCGGGCCATTCGGGATACGCTCCTTCTCTGCCAGCCTCAGTCACATCTTACCTGTTCTTTTTCCAAAATGAAATAGATATCGGAATCTACAAACCAAGGAATCTAAAAACAGGCACAAATTAGGCTCACCAGAGACATCCTCTTACTAGGTTTAACCAGCAGGTACGTATCCTACCAGATCTCGGTCTGTTTATGGATACAGATATTTGTATGTTCACTTTTTTCCTTCAAAAATGCCATTTTATAGATTATATTTCCAAATCTGCCTTTCACTTACAGTATATAGGGAAAACATTTCTGTGGCAAAAACATAAATATATCTTATCAACCTTTTATTTTTTAATGACTGACATACTCCATTATATAACTATTATTGCTTATTTATTCATCCCTCATTGATTGAGATGTAGGTTGTTTCAAACTTTTAAATATTCAAACCTGAAATGAAAATTCTTCCAGCTAAATGAGCGTTAGCATCTTTCAGTTATCTTCTACAGACTATGCCCAGAAAAGGATTACTAGGTCCAAGGTACACTTTCAACTTTTAACATGCTTTGGCAATGTGCCCTCCCAGCACAGCTTATGAATTGATACTTCTACTACCCATGTGCGAATGCCTATTTATCAACAAACTTGCCTATTTTCTAGACTTTTCTAATTATGTTGGCAAATGGTATCTCGTTGTTTTAATTTGTATTTCTTTGGGTAAGATCAAAGTTTGGTACAACTTAATGATTTTTCATGTTTGAGTATTTTAATTTGTTTGCTTGTGAAACACCTATTTCTGTCCTTAGACCATATTTGGGTAGGTTATTTTATTGATTTGTAAACATTTTTTTTTAAGATATATTTAAAATATTTTCTTCATTTTGCCTTTTTAATTTGTATGTCTTGTGTTTGGGTTTACAGGAGCATGGTTGTCTTGCTGCTTCTTACTTTTAAGGACTTAAAATCTGTTCATTATTCCTTTATGATTTCTACTTTTGTATAATACTTGTCTTCGAGTAGGAAGGTGTTTCAATGACTGATCTCTCATTTTCTCTTATGCTTTTATATTGTTACTTGTGGGGTTTAAATTTCAGTTCCTTGGGAATGTATTGTGGTGTAAAGTGTGAGATGAAAATCTAACTTGCCTATTGTTAAATAATGATCTAGTTACTCCATCACCATTTGTTGAATAATTTATTCTCTACTCACTGTTTTCAAATCCCACTTTTGTCACTTGATACATTCTTAGGAGTACCGGGTCTGTTAGTGGAATTTCTCTTCTGTTCCATTAATAGGAGGCTCACCCTGTAACGAACCATTCTTTTGGGCTTGAGTGCGGCACTGCCCCAGGAAGTGGAGCAGAAAATATTGAGAACTAGGAAAGCAGACAGTGTATTTTAGTGAGTATTATTCACTTCTCCCTCTCATGGCAAGAATTCAGACCTTCCCACCTAGGCACGTGGGAGGAAGAAACACTCCTGGTGATGGAGGAAATGAACATTGATGTGGTGGATGAGAGAAGGATTACTTATCACCTTTTAATCCATCAGGAGAAAGGATGTCTTACCTCATCCTCGGCTTGGACTAAGCCTGTTGGGCATTGGGTCTCCCTATACTGAAAGGCATGGTGAACCTGCTCTGCTCTCCTGTTCTTTCTGGAACATTGTGCTTTGCAGAATTTGGGGGTTATGAGGCAGACCTACAATCCACCATGTGACATTCTAGTTAAAGGAGGCTGTATATTTCCATGTCTCCTTCTTAAATGGGAGCACTGTGGAATACACCGTGGCACGGCATGTGGAGTGCACTTGGAACCACAGACCAAACCTGGCACATCTCCCTGGAACGAGGAATAATTAAGGAATCTAAAAGGAACTTAGCTGGCAAGTCAGAACATTGTTTTCAATATTAAAACATACTCAGATGTATCAGTGAATAGAATGGAATGGAAGTTCGAAATATCAAAATTAACTTTCAGGATGTAAGACCTCAAATAAATTAGAGTGTTTTCTTCCTTCAATTGTTTCAGACTGTCCCCCCAGACTCTAAAGGAATTGGAATGAGTTCCTTCTCTTTGCCATTTCAGGGATTTTAGTGGAAAAGTTTGAGAAACACTGTCACATGTGGATGAACAATTTTTAGGTATTTAAAGTACAATAAAACAGTAACTAAAACAAATATTATAACTTTATCATATTCTTCTTACTTTGGATTTAATTTGCTTTTCTTTTTCAGACTTTTTCTAAGGTGAAAACTTAAATTATTAATTTTAGCTCTTCTTTTCTAATATGTTTATTCAATGTTATAAATTTGCCTCTAAGCACTGCTCTCACTGCATCCCACATGTTTGCGTGAATTGTATTTCCATTTTTATTTAGTTCAAAATATTTTTTGATTTCTGAGATTTCTTCTTCAACCCATGTGCCATTTAGAAGTGTGTTGCCTGATCTTCAGTGTTTAGCTCCTCTGCGGCCCAAGAGCAGACATTGAATGATTTCTAGTCTTTCATATTTGTTAGAGTATGTTTTATTGCCCAAACTGTGGTCGGTTTTGATGGATGTTTATGTGAGCTTGAGAAGAATGTGTTTTCTACTATGTTTAGATGAAGCAGTCTATAGACATCAATTATATCAAGTTGGTTGATGGTATTGTTGAGGTCAGTTAAGTCCTTACTGAGTTTCTGCCTGCTGGGTCTGCCCATTTCTGATAGAGGATTGTTGAAGTCTCCAACTTTGATCACGGATTTATCTGCTTTTCCTTGCATTTCGATTAATTTTTGCCTCATGGATTTTGACATTCTGTTGTTAAGTGCATACACATTAAGAGTTGTTCTGTAACTTTATCATTCTTTAATGATTCAGAAGCTGTGTCAGGGTCTCTCACTGCCTGAAGGTCATCACTAGTAAACGCTTACTCCCATGTGGTACCTGTAATTATTGCAGAACTTCCATTATGACCTGTGAATGAGAAGGTCCAGTGAGGGGTTTTCTTCCTGACTTGGTTAAGAAAAACTGTGCTCTATTTTAAATTTTCTTGTGGAGAGGAAAAAAAAAAATACAAAAAGCATTACTCCAAGTTCCTGGACTACTGCGCCATTAGGACCAAGACAGGGGGACCTCTGGTTGAGGCCATCATTTCAAGTAAGTCCTTACCTTGAACGCCCTGTAGTTTGTAGGAGGTTTTGGTGAAGGAACTGGTTATGCCCCAGTGAGTAACTTAAAAGTTAGAGATTTACTCTTAGGAAAACAACTTCAATGTAATATGAGCTTATTTTCTTGTGAAGTGCCTCTTTCCTTGCTATGGAAGAGAAGGAAAACTAAAACAGGCCTTTCAGCTAAATTGGATTTTTCTGGTTTCAGATAAAAGACAGGATATTTTTCTTTTAACACTAATAACAGAGACATTTGAAGGCTCTCCAGCGTCATCCGTATAGATTCTATCCATGTGATCAAATGGTAGTTTTGATTTTTGTGAACTGGGCCTAATGTAACTTGGTTCTTAATTCACCTAAGGTAGCTACTTTAGTCACTTAATGCTGTATTTTATAGAGCCAAAGGGATGAATAACAAAAATAAGATTTATCAGCTCAAAGTGAGGGGTGCTATTTATTTGTTTGTTTAGGTTATTTATTTCATATACAGCTTGGATTCTCTGCTGGGTTTGGTGATATTAATGCAGAGGACCATAACCTAGCTCTTGTCCCCTGCCTCTGAATTTTTTTATAGATTGTAGCAGAAGCAGACACGCAGGGTTTTTGTTTTGTTTTGTTTTGTTTTTACAATATAATGAGATATACAGTGGGTGCCTTGGGTTCAGAAGGAGCGTTCTTGGCGTGACAGGACAAGGCACTCTTTCGAGAGATAATGGCCACCACTTAGAACGGTGCCTGGACATGGTAATTCCTGTCAGGGTTTTATACGTTGTGAAATTCCTTTAACCCAAATCCTATGAGATATGATTATTCCCATTTTTCAGATGAGGAAACAGACACAAAAATGTAAAGTAACTCCCCCAAGCTCCCACAGTCAGCAAGTGGCAGAATAAGGATTTGAACCCAGGATCCTTGCCTGCTGGCCTAGCCATCCCATTATTCTGCTTCTCTGTCAGTCATTGAAGGTTCTGGATGCTGAGGTGTCTGGAGTCACTCGTGTGTGACAGTGCCATTTAGTAGCAGACATTAGGCTAAACACAATCTGATTTTCACACAGTCACTCCCCTAAATATTTCCCATATTGAGGGTGATTGCCAGGCAGGTAAGTGTCATACCGGCTAAAAAAGGAATTTTATTACTTCCCAATGCTGTGAAGTATTAGAAAGAAATAAGTGCCCTGGCTGGTGTGGCTCAATGAATGAGTGCCGGCCTGCAAACCAATGGGTCACTAGTTCAATTCCCAGTTAGGGCACATGCCTGGGACAGGCCCCCAGTAGCGGGCATGTGAGAGGCAACCACACATTGATGTTTCTCTCCCTCCCTTTCTCCCTCCCTTCCCCTCTCTCTAAAAATAAATAAAACCTTTTTAAAATAAAAAATGTTTAAAAAGAAGAAACAAGTGTGGCAGAATTCTTTTTTCTCTCCTTTAGTCAAGAGTTCAGATGTTTGGAACTCTTAATCACGTGAGTTGTGTTACCTAACATTTTTTTTCTTGTGCCCAGAGAACCTAATAATAAAATTCATTAATGGAGGCCTATTTGCATTTCTACTGTAAACTTTTTTTAAGGTGTCATTTTTTTTAAGGTGTTGTTTTAAAGGATGATCTCTTCCTTTATGCCTGAAAACCACAGTGCTTGGGAACTCTCATCTCTGAGGCCCTCAGCTAAGGCGCTGGCTTCACCTCCTCCTCACTCTGTTCCTACACCTCCCCAGTTGATGTTTCCCCCAAACAACAGCAGAAGATGGTAGAATCTTTAACACTTTTAGTTTAACACATTTAGTTCTTCAAAGTCCAACTAAAGATAGAATCTGTGTTAGCACATTTGGTAACAGCTGGCTTACCGTCAGCTTCTTCACCCCCAACTTTAGCAATGGCGTGCCCACAAGAAAACATAGATGTTTCCACTGACTTTATAGAATAGCTGATCAGAATTATTAAAAAAAAAGCATTTATTGTTTCACCTGCACATGGAAACTTTCTTCCTTCAGCGGGCGGCAGTTTTCGTGGCCTCCGTACCTCTGACTAGATAGTTTAATATCTGGATCCTCAGGTGTTAGAGCAGTGCCATAGTGTGGGTTCTACCCATGTGTTTTAGAGGTGATTTTTCCCCTTAGGTAAAGGTAAAGGAGTTGTACGCATTGGCAAACTGTATTAGTAACACATGAAACAGCCAGTGGGATGGACCTCTTTTGCAATGAATGAGCGACTGTAAAAACATGTGGGTTTTAAAAATCAATGTATTAATTAAAGGACCTTATTTGGGAATTCTTTTTAGAAAGACCTCTCCTTAATTGTTTGTTAATCCAAATCATTCACATCTCTGGTTTGCTTAAAATAGATGGCTTCCATCACGCTGTGGCCCCCAGCCCCTCCAAAGCGCACTACTTGGTAGTTATATAAAAACCCATCCTGCTGGCCCATGGGGGAGGAAATGCTGATGTTTTAGGGAACCAGGAAACCAAACTATCTCCTGAGATTTAAACAAACACACAGATAGCAGCTTCTTGTAAAAATTCCGTTGTTCTCAGAGCAGAGGGCCTGCTTGTATTTTCCACGGGGACTGCCCTATGGGCTTCCTTGATCTTCACTTACGCCACCTAATCTCTAGTGACCCAGTATCAGACATTTCTTCCTCTGACTGATGCTCTTTCGTTGTAACATTCGAGAGGGAAAAATAAGAACAGTTTAACCTTTTGGAACAGAACAGTTCCTTTGGGTCAAAATTTCTTCTTCTTTTCAGCTTGCACCTCAGAACCCAAGGAACCAAAATTGCAAGGAGCTGCTGAGTGATTACAAGGAAAAGACTGGTAAAATGAGCCTGCTGTTTCCCAGCAGTAAAGAAAATAAATGCGCTTAATCACTCATAGATGGGCTTCACCTACTAATCAGGGAATGGTGCTTTCTGTCTGTTTTCCCTTCACCTCTGAGAAGAACCACCCCACCCAGGGAGAGGGTTCTGTTCACAGGCCAAGGATGGAGTCAGTCTGTCTGAGAGGCAGCTCTCTCTGCAGAGAGTTCCCCCACACGGCTGCCCTGCAATAGACAATTTATCTGAGCCCCAGCCTTGAGAAGTGAACCCCGGGGGTGTGGGTATGTTTGCTATACCAGAAAATGGGGAATATACCATTAAGCAAGACAGGCACCAGCTGCCTTTGTGATTGGGAGGTTGCAAAGTGCAACCCCTCCTGTATGCGTGGTCTTCACCCCTGAGGATCTCACAGCCCCAGAGTCTGGTTCTGGCTCAGCCAAGAATGCCCTCTGGGGGCTGTGATGTCATCTGACTCCACTGCGAGCAAAGCAAAAGTAGCGAATGGCCTCACTATTTGGCCTTGACGATAAAGTCATTTACTTTTATGAAAAAGCATGTTTAGGCTCCCAATTGAGAAAGCATTAAAGAAATCTGGGTTGTTCTAAGCTGCCTACCTATGTGCTGTTCTTGTTTTTCTCCACTCTAGCCTCTATCATAAATAGTTCAGTCATTGTTTTCACCTGGGCTGTTTATCGCCTGATGAGCTAGCTATTTTCATAGGCTACACAGGCAGAAACTTTATAAAAATCTAGGGCTTTGTTTATATAAAATCCTTTTGCTATGAGGAGATGGAGGAATCAGTAGAAATAGCTATTGATATCCTTAGGTTCTACTTCCCTTCTCCCAAGAGGAAAGAAAAGAATCAATCCACTTTGATTTTGTAGTCATACCAACATTGTTCCTGGATGACCTCTTGCTCTGTTGACAGTAATCGTGTGTGAGAGTGTGTATGTGTTTCATCTAGAGGTTTCATTCCCTATTTCATGGGCTTTTTCTTTTTCTTGCTCCTATTCTCAACTTCTGCAGTGCCTTGCACAATACCTAACATTTAATGGTTGGCAAATACATTTTTATTGATGACAAATAATGCACCCCCAGAGAATCTCTTCATTTCTTTCTTCTCTTCCTCCTCCTCCCCTATGTCATTTCCAAATCATCATTGATACAGCAACAGATATCTTATGAGCAGAAGTGGGAAATAGCTCCACTTTCTAGGCCAACTGTGATCACTTGGAAGAGACTGTTTAGAAGGATTTAAGGCTGCATCTGTGTCAGTGGAATAGTGCTGTGATCAATTAGTAATGTCTGCTGTGGGCTTGGTGTGGAGGTGGTGATACATGTGCAGTATATTTGATGGTAGGACACTTTTTCTTAAGAATGAGAAAAAGATGTGTTTTCAAGGAATATTAGTTGAAGATGGTCCCACTTATGTTACTTACATTTCATGTTCTTTTTAATATACTACTCTGATTTTTAAAAGGTGTTCCATAAACCTGATACCATAGTCGTGGAAGTACCATGGAGTCCTGTTAGGCAAGATTAGTATCCCAGCAAGGCAAGAAGCCTGTGAGGGTGTAGACTGGTATGTTCTGCCATCATTCAGGACATGGGTATTTGCCTACCTTCAAAGAAAGAAGCAGAAAACCACAGCTAATGCTGGGTGATGAAGCTCTGTGGTGACGTTGTTGAGTTACTAGCAGGAGTGCTCTGGCTGCCACCTGGTCAGAAGGGACACTGCCTTCTACCTCCCTGAGAGGGAAGGGCCCGTTTCCCAAGAGGATGGGTGGCATGTTGAGTGCTCCAGCCTAGTAGCCATCTCGGTGTCATTACACCCACGTCAGTGGGGGCCACTGTCTGTTCAGTTCTCTCCCACAAGCACTGTGGGGGATATGAAGAAACATAGAGAGTGGGGCTGTGCCCACAGGGGGGTATAAGAGGTTGCTGTTGAGGCAGGACATTTAGGGCAGAGAAACCTGGAGCAGAGAATAGCCTCTGGGTCTGTGTGTTTGCAACTTGCATGGGTTCTGGTCACAGGTCAGCACAGAGTCTGTTCACTTTGCTCCTTGCTGGCCCTTCCCTTGACCCTTCACTTCTGAACCTGGACATATTAGTTCAGCCACAGGCAGTAGCAGGTGAATCAGAAAAGCCTGGGCAGGGCATTCATTTTAGCTTGGAGCATCCAGGGGGTCTCAGGAATAGTGGGCAAACCCTGAAAGGGATTTTATTAAAAGCTCTCTAGAGAAGTTTGAGAACCTCAGGACAATAAGATTGACTTGTGCAGATTTGACTCTTGTGGGCATTCAGCATGCTAATGGATTTCTCTAGGCCTGTGTTCTTCTTGTGTGTTTATTTATTTGTTTGCTTTTTAAATTTTTGAGGTAGATGGGAGGTCAGGAAAGGTTTTTGAAGACATTGATGTTTGAACTGGCCTTAAGAGTTGAAGAAGGCGTAGGTGAAGAAGCCAGGGGAATAGTGGAGATAAAGACGCGGTAAAGAGAAGAGGTCCCTGAAGGAGCAGGACCAAAGCGAATATCCCATATTCAGTCCTCCCAAGTTCAGTGAGTCTTATCAGTCTGATTATATTCTACATCCAATCACTTCTCACGTCCTGTCCTGCCACCCCTCATCTTTCACCTGGACTTCTGCAGTAGTCTCATCTCCATTCATCCAGTTTCCAGTTGTGCCTCTGGTAAGGCCTCTTCTGTCCTCAGTACCCTGAGCAATCCCTTCGCACACATACGTCGTATGCTTCTGCTCCTCTACTCAACCTTCTGGCAGCTGCTCAGCTTAGAATAAAATTCAGGCTGCTGGCCCTCCCCATGAGAGGTGTCTGCCTTAGCAGCTCTCCGGCCTCATTCCCCACCGCTGTCCTGCTGCGGCCACACCAGCCTTCTTGTTCTTCCTTGAACAGTCTTAGTTCACTCCCTGCATGTGCACTTGCTTCTGCAAGTGCAGGAACCTTTGCACTTGCTGTCTTTTTTTTTAGCTTTGGGTGCCCTTCCTCCAGATATTTGTAAGACTGGATTCCTAATTTTATCCAGGTCTCTTATTAGATATCACCAGTTCAGAAAGAACATCCACAATGACTCCAATGATCGACACACACACCCCCCTTCAAAAAGTGTCTGCATTATTTCTTGGAGAACTGTTATTGCAGACATTTTCATGGTGTCTCATTCCAGAATGAAAGATTCCACAAAGTCCTTATAAAATTTTTGTGCTCAAGTAGGAATTCAAATGTTGTCTACTTTGGTCCACACTCTCTGGACATCTCTGTGGGACTGTTTGGACTGTTTGGCAGTTTTGGCTTGAAAAGGAGCTGAATTCATTTAGCAAGTATTGTTGAGAGCTGTCTATGTGTCAGGCACTGTTTGGGCACCGAGGATGCAGTGAACCAAAAAACACCATCTCTTCCCCCTCCCCAACTTGATCCCAAGAAGGCAGAAAATGAACGAACATTCGATAAAACGTCTGGTTGAGACAGTGCTGGGGATGGGGTGTGAGCCGCCCCCTTCAGGACCTTGCTCACAGGTTTTCATAGAAAGATGATATTTAAAAGGCTCCCAGTGCTGTCTTGTTCCTTTCCTGCCTGAAGTATAAGGAAAGAGAGAAACAGGAGGGTGGAAATGTTCTCTCTAACGGTAGCTTTATTTTGTTATGATAAAGGCTGTGCTTAACACCTACTTGGGAGCCCACTCTTAGATTCAGCTGGAAGGTCAAGACACTGGATGAAACCATCTTTCTAGCAACTCTTACATTCCACTCCCTCAGTCTCACAGCCGACAGGGGCCGTACCAGACTGAAAATTGTATTCATAACTATTCCTTAGCTGAGAGAAAGCCTATCTGGAAAATGCCATCTCTTTTACATTAGGGACCACTGAAGCAAGGCCAGTTGCCCTGAAACCTGGATACTGGATTTCCTTGGTTGTTTCAAAGGCTGCTCAGATTCCTGGCTGTGTCTCTTCAGCCCCGCTGTTGGAAGACTTCCCTTGAAGACCCCTCACCCACTATTTCTCTCCTTCATCCCCTCCAGTCCCCTCTCCTGCCTTCTCCCTGGCCTGTGATGCTCCTCCGCTTTCTCTCATCTGATGTGCTCCCCACTTGAGAGAGAGGGGAAGGGTACGTGGCGAGAGCTGGTCCTTGCTACTCCTGGGAGCCTCTGTGGACATTCAGTGAGTGCAGCCCTGCAACATATTTCACAACAGGGGAGAAATAAGTGTGCTTCCTGCCCCCTAAGTTTTCACCCAGCAAGAATTCACGGTGACGGCAGAGGCTGGCCGGGAAGTGAGCTCTGTGGTCTGTCTTTGCACTCTGCCACGCTGATGGGGCAGGGAGGATGCCCAGAGCTGTGGGACTCTGTGCAAAGCTGTGCAGTGTCTCCTCTGTATTTCCAGAAAAGTCCAGCCCACATTGGTCATGCCAGCTTGGCCTTTCTAGGAGAAGGGCATTATACTTGATCTTAAGGGAACAGTAAAACTAAACAATTCAGAGTGTGGAGAAAATTACATGGCTTCATAGTGTTGTAATTACTATCAGCTGGGTTGTTGTTTTTTGTTTTTTTTTTAAGACTTGAGCAGTTGCAGGTTTAAAGGAAAATTCAGTGGGAAGTACAGACTTCCCATATACTTCCTTACCCCACCCAATTTCCCCTATTATTAATATCTTGCCTTAGTGTGGTACATTTGCAACAATTGATGGACCACTATTGTTGATTTTTTTAAACTAAAGTTAAGTGTAAACTAAAGCCCCTAGTTTACATGAGGGTTTATTCTTTGTATTGTGCATTCTATGCATTTTGACAAATGTATAATGGCCTGTACTCATCACTGTAGTATCATACAGAATAGTTTCACTGCCCCCAACAAAACCCTGTGTTTCCCCTATTTAATCCCTCTTCCTTTTTCCAAACTCCTGGCAACCACTGACCTTTTTACTGTCTCTATAGTTTTGCCTTTTCCAGAATGTAATGTAATTGGAATGATACAGTCTCAGTTCATAGATATTTCTGACTGGCTTCTTTCACTTAGTAATATGCATTTAAGTTTTCTCCGTGTCTTTGTATGGCTTTATAGCTCATTTCATTGCTGCATAGTTCTCCATTGCTTGGATGTACCGCAGCTTATCCATCACCTACTGAAGGATGTCCTGGTTATTTCCAAGTTTGGGCAGTTATAAACAAAGCTGCCATAAACATTTGTGTGCAGGTTTTTCTATGGACCTAAGTTTTCAATCATTTGGATAAAACCAAGGAGCTGAATCACAGGACCATATGGTATATGTCTAGCTTTGAAAGAAATCACCAAATTGTCCTCCAAAGCGCTGTACCGTTTTATCGGCTGGTTTTGGTTCCTACACCACTTTCATTGAGATGAGTCTCATTTTTCCAGACAATTCTTCAATAATACATTGAATATTAATAACCAAAGACCCCTTTCTCACCGCAGTCCTACAAGGCCCTAAGTGTGCAGGGCTTCCACCCAGACTCCCCTTTATGGCGTCCTCCTGTTCTTGCTAGAGCTGAACCATCCCAGCAGAAAATTTCCTCTTTTTCCTGCTCTTTCTGCCCTGTCGCTTCTCATCTCTACCCTGTCCCCCCGCCAAAAGTCAAAGAGATGAGTAGGGGCAGAGGCTAGCAGCAGGGTTTTTGGAGGAGATCCTATTCCCATTTTTCCCTGGAAGACCTACTATGTTTTCCCCAGGTTTTTGTCTTTCTTTAAAGTGCTTTAAGTTGATATCACTAAAAGGTGTGTCATGCTCTCTGCCTCAGAAATGTAGGGACAGGCATGCCTTGTTCCTTACGGGTTTGTCTCCGCCAGTAAATGAGACTCTTCCCATACAACTAAATGCTTTTGGGGCATTTATGAACAGCTTTGCTACATGTGGCCAGAACTCACGTTGCCCCAAAGGAAATACATCAGAGGCCCTAAAATAGGGCAGTAGACCGAGAGAGAGTTGAAGGCATCACCTCTCCTGTCAGTTCTCTCCCTCTTGAGGCTCCCAGGAGTCTCTCTGGAACCCCATGATTATAAAACACTGGGAGTGGGTTTGTTTGTGGCTTGTCAGTCTTGTCACTTTGTAGGTAGGCTTTGTATTGTGCAACCCAAATACTTCAGGTTAATATAGAGACAGACAGATGAATATGAGAAGAGGAGGAATTACTGAATGGCAAAAGGAGCACCCCGGTTCACTGAGGGCCGGCTGATGGCCACAGTTACTCTGTAAACTTCCCCGAAACCATCTGCAAGGCTCTAATGAGCAGCCCTTTCTGTTCATGTGACTGCCAGCTTGTTCCATTTCCCCTGAGTTTTGGGTGCTCTGCCCATTCATTTGGAGGTTGAATGACCTGTGGTTGAAGGGACTTACCCTGTTGGGGTTCAGAGTTTTTTGACACAGTGTACCCTTTGCATTTCTTGCAGGACAAAGTCCTGCGTATTATAGCAATTTGGCATCCCAGCTGTCACCCTCTAAATACCAGGAGTATTCCCAGTTCATTGTGGCAATCAGAAACTACTTCCACTGGTTTCCAGATGCCCCCTAGGAGGCAGTGCCAGCAGTGAGAACCCCTGGCTACAGGCGGTCTGGTCAGGGTCTCCCAGGGAAAGGAGCGCCGTCTGAGCACCTCCTGCCCACTCCTCATCCAGGCCCTTTTCAGGAGCTGCTTCCTGCACTGGTGGCCCAGGCCCTCTCTCACTGACTCTCTCCTCCTGCTGCCGCCCCTCACTTTCAGGGCCCAGGGAAAAGAATATAGACGTTGTCCCAGTCTGCAGCGTGATGTGGGTTGAGAAATGTGGGGTTATAAGAACCTCACGGTGTTTTCCCCTTAACTGTGAAAATCTGTAGTTCTGGAAACTTGTCTCTTCTCTTTGAACCGTGCTTCTCAATCAGTGGCCCTTATCTGGTCAAATGAGTTCCCCACAGGGGTGTTCGATGGCCATACCTAAAAACACAGAGCACGGTGGAAGCCTGACAGTGATGATTAACGTTGGTGCAACACTGTCCCCTCTGCTTGCTGCGCCCCTCAGGCTGATGCCACGTTGATCTGAAATTCTGCCAAGTCACACGGGTATTTATCTTGGCCTAAATCCCAAATTTCGCAGTGCCTTCTGCAGGGTGGTTCTGGGGCCAACCTGAGTAGAGTGGTGGAAATGGGTGAGTTTGTCATCACTGAGCTATTTACATGGAGGAAGTGGGGCAGAGGTCAAGGATTGCTTATTTTTTTACCTCCTCCCTGTTCATAGCCTACTTCCAAGCCACTTGCAGGAAGTGATTTTTACATATGGCCTTGACAGAGCTGAGGGATTGGCCTGGCTGGTTGGTTCTGCTGAGAAGCTAACTCCGCTGGTGTGAGGTCCACAAAGGCAAAGCCCCTGCTGACCCTTAGTTCGGAGGATGGCCATTCTGGGGCCCACAAGGCCAGGGGAGGCTGAGATGGGGCCAATGGGTCTCCATGTGGAGGGGGAGAGGGCTTGTAACATCCAGTGGACTCTTCCAGAGCTGGCATTTGATTCCTAAATTTCCTGGCAGCCAGGTCTCTGCTCAGTTGGTTCTCAATGCTAAGGGGACTGGGCCCTGCAAATGGAGCCATTGTGTCTACCTCTTATCCTGGCCTTGTCTTTCATACACTTCTCACCCTTTCTTCCTCTGGGACTTAAGGAATGTCAAGCATAGCCCCTTTCACAGTCACCTTGATGCCTCAACTCTGTGTCAGTCAGCTTGGCACAGTTTCTTGCAACCTCAGAGCTCAACCCTGGTAGAGCCTGTTGGTGACTCAGTAGCCAGGGAACTCCAGCCAGCCCGGAGTACATGCCCTGCTGCTCTGCACCCCCTGGATGGGGGCCCTCAGCCAGCCAGCACAGGAGCAGGCCTTGTGGAAGAGGAAGTGTGACTCAGTACCCAGCCCTTGGTCCAGGTCTTTGATAAGACTTATTTAACTCTGCTGAAGATATGACTGCTGCCTCCTAACAAAAAAGGGTATAGCATAGATCTGGGTGAATGGAATCAGTCTCCAGGCCTTCCTCACACAGAGGAGATGCGCAATGCCCCCTGATTAACAGATTGTTTAGCAGAGATATTTTGCCCCTGTATGCTATTTGCATTAATGGCAGGAGTCCTCTCAGACTACCAGATAAGTAGACAGCATTGTTCTGTAAGGCTTTGAAGTGGGTGGGGAGTAGAAACAAAGGTATCTTAACGAAGCAGCACCCACCTCCTCCTTCGAAGGTCTCTGAGGCTTTTTTATTTGATCATTTATTTTTGCACACTTTCCTGGAAGTCAGTAAGAGCACGTCATCTTCGTTTACAGCTGCATTACTTCTCTGCTGCCTGTGCGTGTGGTGTCAGCCTTGGGCATTAATTACGCCTTCAACTCTAAAGAATTCAAAGCAGTTTACGCATATTCTGATTTTCCCCTCAAAGTAGGCAACATCCTGAATCAGAGATGGTGGGAAATGAGCTCAGGGCTGAGAGGGACAGGGGAGGCCCAGGGGGCTGGGCGGCTGCCCTGGTGCTGACGGGGGTCAGGAGATAAAATATGAGGCTTCTACCTGCTGACCTCCTGTCAGGGGTCAGGAGGGGTGAGCTGGGCTTGGAAGGCTGGACAGAAGTGAGGTCAGGGCAGCAGGAGGGTTTTCTAGGCAAGAAAGAATGAGTGTGTGTACTTAGGAGATGTCTAGTGCTCAGCAAACACTGGCTGGCTGGCCAACCTGCAGTTTCAAGCCACTCAATGAGCTCTACACCCTTTATCACACCCCGTCCTAGTGGGGACTCCTCCTTGCGGTCCTCAAGTGTAGATCTTCCTGTTTACTCATAAAGTTTCCAGAAGGCCTACAAAATGAGTGAAGTATCTGAAAGCAAAATGTTTCAGGGGTCCTCTTATCGGTGACTAAACAACCCTGGGTCATCCTGGCACTCCAGTTCAGCAGACACACTCCACGCTCAGAAGGACGACACTTCCCGCCTTTTCCTGGTCCTGTCTCCATCCTAGTGAGACTAGGTAGTTAACATCGTTGTTGAAATTGAAGACACATTTTAACTCACCATCCATTGGAAAGATGGTGCAGCCAGACGTTTATAATGGAGTTTGGTGTAAATGGTTTCCAAGAATCAGAAGGATTCTTTTCCATGGGACAAGTAAGTACATTGCAGACATTGTGAGAGAAGGAACTTTTAGTCCTTCACTATCTCGGCAACACCTAGAACTGTGCCTGCCATGTAGCGGGTGCTCAGGAAGCACCTGTGGAATGAATGAATACAAGGTTTCAAGTGTTCTTGTTCTGAAATCAGAATAAGAACCAAGACTCAGAGATTATAACTGAGAAGGTCTAGGATAGACATGAGGAAGGAATTCCTGAGGATCAGCTGATTTGCCCGCTCCCCATGTGCACACTTTCAACACTCATTCCCCCTCCAACTCTGTGCCCTCTTAGAGAAATTCAGTTCAATGTGTCAAAAACCTACCTAGGTGTAAGGCATTTTGACAGGTGGGAGGGTAAATATGAGTAAGGCATGGTTCCTGACCACACTAGAGGGGAAAACATTTCAGACATGAAAACTTTGAAACTACAAAGCAGAATTAAATAGGACTGCCAAAGAAATTATGTCTGACATTTGAGTGAAGCTTTGAGAGGCAAATTTGATTTCCATTGGTAGAGGAAGGGGCCTGCCAACTTGAGAGATCAGCATAATTAATACAGGGGTGGGCAAAGTAGATTTACAGTTGTTCAGATGGAAAAAGACAAATAATACAAGTAACAATACAATAGTTAGTAAATAAGTAATAACACAAGAATAAACTGTAAACCTACCTTTGCCCACCCCTGTATTTATGGTAACCCTCTATAATAGCAGCTACCATTTATGTGCCACTCAACATACAACACTTTCTCATGTGTCCCCTCATTTTATCTTTACTGTAGCCGTGTGCAGGAGATGGAGATCTTATCCTGTTTTACAGTGAAGGAAACCAAGGTTTGTGCAGTGAAGCAAATATCACACAACTGCAAGGATTTGAGTCAGATCCCTAGTTGTGTGAGCCCAAGGCACCAGGCTCTGAATAAGGGCAAGTCATTTGCAGGGAAAGGGGAACAGTGCCTGGCAGGAGTGGGAGGGAAGAGCAGATGGAAATGGGGTTTAGAACCAGGTCCTGCAATGTAAATCTCTGCTCGGGACTTGGCACTGGGTTCTGCGAGCGGGGAGCCCATGGGGACTTTAGAGGAAAGGAGTGCTATGGTCCCGCAAGTGCTTCAGAAAGGTCCCTCTGGCAGCAGGAGCAAAGGTTAAAAAGCTGTTGGCAGGAAAACCAGTCAGGCAGGCAACTGTTGTGATAGCCCAGGAGAGACGACGGGGCCTGAACTGGGGCAGCGGCAGCGGGGACGCAGGGGCTGGAGGAGATGGACAGCGCGGAGGCGGGATGTGTAGGCTTGGAGGCCAGGTAAAGGAGAGGGAGGGGTGGACGATGGCTGTCAGGCCTTCAGCCCCGCCCAGAAGCGAAGAGGAGGAGGTGGAACGGGTCAGGGGAAGAGACCAGGTAAAGTCGTTTTTGAACACATGGTTTGAGGTACAGGCCTCTGGAGAGTGGTCAGGGCTGGGGATGGTGCTTGGGGCCTGGAAGTAGAGGCAGAGTCTGAGGGAATGTGCCATCTGGGTGCGGCCCTTGGCCCCCCATACTCATCTGCCTTTGCTGTCGTCTGGAAGATTCCATTTTTCCCTGACTGTGTGTGCTCCGTTTATTTCCTTTAATCCTTGCAGTAGCGGCATGAGAAGGTACCACCCTTATTTATGGATGAAAATACCAAGTTGAGTAAGATTAGATAATGTAAGCCAAGGTCTCACAAGAAAGGAGTGGCAGAGTCAAAACTTGGGCCCATTTCAAGGCTCCTCTCTGCTCTGCCCTAACAGACCCTGAGTCAAAAAGAGAAAATGGCGGAGAGCGGCAGTGCAGTAACCCATCTGCATGTGTCTTCCACCTCCCTGATCCTAAAGGTTCAGTCTGACCACTTTGGTTTTTCCTAGCCACAGAAGTATTGAGATGGCTATGGAAAATACCTACGAGCATTCAGGTAGCACTGGCTTCTTTTCCATGATGTCCTAATCATAAGGTATTGCCTTAGCCTCATCAAGGTGGACTTCGCTGCCTGTGGCCACCCATTAGGAAGGGCGCTGACCCAAGTGCATTCCCTAAGGGATGGTGAGCTGCAATACCCCATCAAGCCAAGACTGTGCTGTGCTTGCTTAGGTAGCACATATACTAAAATTGGAAGACAGCGTGGAAAACAGAGATGGAACTTAGTGCACTTTTAGGCTCAGGTTTAGGATCTTGTCCATCTCCTGATATTTGATATAAATGCCATGCTCAGTGGAAAGACAAAAATTACCACAAACCAAGCGCACACACTGAGACAGACACACACAGCCTTCCTATTGTCTGATCCTTGTTCAAGGCAAGGGGTCTACCTATAAGGTGTTGGAAGGAGGCCGGTGTTCCTTGACGGTGCTTTGTGTGCTAGATGACTAAGGAAGATGGACAGCCCTGTATCTTCACAGATGCTTGGAATTTAGGGACTGGGCAGATCTTCTCACCCAATTCTGTCATTTAAAGATAAAGAACCATAGAGTGAGGGAGGTGCAGTGACTTGCTAAAGATGACACCATTTGTGGATGACCCTGGTCTCTGGGTTTCCCATTGGCTGTGTTACCCATATCACAGAACATAGTTGGATTATATCCAGGAGAGAAGAGGAGGAGGTGGTCTTTTCCAGCATTTCTATGTTCTTTGACTGTATTTCACAGAATAAGTGAAAAAAAATTAAGGCAAACTGGGTCCTGTGATATAAGCCTGCAAATATCTGTCACTACAAGCTGGGGGACCTTAGGCCAGTTACTTCGTCTTCTGTACCTCCACTTTCTTACCTTGAAAATGGGAGCATAATAGTACCTTGCTTTGAGTAGTGAATGAGACAGTGCAGAGCATGTAGTAAGTACCAAGCAAATGTTGCTGCTAATATTACTAATAATGCCATCAGCCGTAATGGCAATCCTCTGCCTAAACGATGAGTGGAAAGAGCTCAGAACACCAATCAGGCTCTGGTGGTCTTTGCTCCACTGCCTACCACTGGCATAGAAATGTCTTCCTGGTTAACGTGTCCCATGTCACAGCTGTGTTTGGGATCAGAGCTCAGGACCTCACTTGTGTGGGTTTGGAACTGAAAGCTGCTCCTTCCCTGCATGGTTGTCTCCTTCGCTCCCTGCATCAGGACCTGCCATCTGAAACATGACACTAATCTTTTCTAATAATGCCTTGATAAGGCTCCTTGTGTAGCAGGGTCTGACCTGTGTTTTGAAAGCAGTGCTCCAGATGCTGGGATGGAGAAAGAAAGAGCCCTCTGTCCAATGAGCCCATCTGCCCAAGGTGACTCATTCCTGTGTCACATGTTTCTAAACTCTCCTTGCCATCCCCAGAGTTTTCCTAATCCCGTCTGGCCAGTTCCTCAGGCCAGTTCCTCTGGAGCTTCGCCTGACATCCTCTGAAGTGAGTGTCACTGGAGTCTGTGAGCAGGAGCAAATGTAAACTGCCACCTACTCCTTCAAGAGACACCATGGCCTCTCTGAGGGCTGGCCTCCCTGCACTGGGGCAATGGCGAGTGCTGTGGCTGCTTTTGGCCACAGCGTTTATGGTCGTTGTCACAGGGGCGGCTTGTGGTCTCCTGGTTCTCCCAGCCTCTCCGTGGCCCCACCTGCAGCACATCCCCTTTTTCTTTCTTCCTAATCAGTTCTTACTCTGCAACCAGCATCTCACCTGGCTATCACAACCTCTTGCATTTAAAAATACTGATTGCTGGGGGGGAGGGAGTATAAGGAGAACAAATGGGAATGGAAAAAAAATACAGTAAAGATTATATTAAAAAATAAAAATACTGATCGTCATACAATGTTGCAGTTTCTGCCACGCAGTTAAAATCCTGCCATGTTTGCAAATAAAATTTAGTGTTGGAATATAATTCATAAGGGAAGAAGCCTTAGATCCTGTACCAGCAGGCCCTGGGTTCCATGTGACCCATTTATACACATTTATGTCCACATGGCTGCTCCACGGGTACGGGTGTCCTCTGTGGACCTCCTGCTGAGCTGCAGGGTTCTCATCTCCAGGGACCACCCACCACTTCCTGAGCTCCTGCCTCTGTCCCTCATGACCCCAAAGCATGGTAGGAGAGGAAAGCAGGATCCTGGCTCCCCTCCAAACACTCACACTCCTCTCTCTTGCCTGACTCCTGCATCACTGCTTTACCCATGTCTTTCCTTGCCCCCTCTTCTAAATCCAGGGCATTCTTCACCCAAAAAGACCTCTCTCCATTCTCCCATCTCCCTGACACCAAAACCTTACCCTCACGCCCTACGTAGAAGGCCTGGCTTAGGGGACCCAAAAACAGATAAGATATGGAGCTCTCGACTCAGAGGACAGCGGATCAACACAGTGGCATAGGAAAGAGCCAGGAAGCAAACGTTGGCCGTGACAGAGGCCAGAGCCAGGCATGGTCCACTCTGCTGGGATGACTAGGCCCCAGAGCTGGGTGTCCACAGAAGAGATGGCCGCCAGGCTAGTGAGTGGGAGAGGACGGAGGGCATCCCGTGCTGAGGGCACAGCCCAGGCCCCAATCCCGTGCTCAAGCAAGCAGCTGCACAGAGGGGCTGGGGGCTGGGCAGTAGGGCTCCCTGCCCCCACTGTGGTCCAGAAGACATGGGGGTCCAGCACCTCTCAATAGCATTTCCCATTGACACACCTGCGAATGGGTGTCACCTATGGCTCCATTATGTATACTCAGGAGATTAATAGCCTTGCCTCTCTTTAACATTGTTTTTGCAAGAAATTCTTAATTGCCTTCCTAACTGCTGAATTATAAGCACTGCCACCCTTGTCCTTCCTTGAGGGCGGGCCTGGGCTCCCACCCTACTTGGCATGGGGGTTTGGGGTGGTCAGCCTTTCATAAGATTTTTCTTCCCTTGTGTGTGGTTTTCCCCTCACCGACCCCACCTTTTTTTTTTCTTTTTTTCTTTCTTTCTTTCTTTTTTTTTTTTAAGTCCAGAATCCAGGGATTCCCCTCTTTGGAACTTTTTAAACAGAAATGAGGTGCTGGCAGGAGCCACTTGAAAGGGATTCCTGCCCCAGAAGGAGGCTGACTGGGTGGCCTGTGGCAGGCAAGGTCCAGCTTTGAAACTCCGGCAAGAGGAGCCTGTGGCTTCAGGCCACAAGCCTCCATCTAAACTGTGTGTTGTCTCCCTGGAGTCACTGGGTGCGGCTGCTGCCCCAGGGCTGTGCTGTCCCCACACAGGTGCTCCAGGGAAGGATTTCCTGTGTTTCTGATGAGCCACAGAGGCTGCCGAGGCCCCGTGTTTCTGAAAGGCCTTCCCAGGTCCCGCTTTCCAAGCACCTCCGAGGGGCCGGCAGTTTGGACACCGGGATTATGTAGATTGGCAGTCAGGGGTCTGGTTGTTCACACTGTTGCCTCTCAGGAGACCTTGCTCATAGTGGGAGGGGGAATTGGAGGCAGTAGAAATTCCCACAAGGCAATGGATGTGGCCTCCAGAAGAAAGGGACCAAGCTTTGCTGCTGGACCTACTAAATTCATTATTTAGACTCATTCTGAAGGTTGTAATTGGTGATTACACACCTACCAATATGTCGTGGCAGGCTGTGGTCAGAAGGACCATTGTATACGATGGTAATCGGAGTTGGACAGACTTGAGTTTAAATTTGGCTGCAGGAGCTCGGGCACTTTTCTTAACCTCTCTAAGCCTCAGTTTTCTCATCTGTAAAACCATGTGTTTCCACAGGCTGGACCAGAAGGCTAGAGACCAGGGGTGGGGGGTGCCTATATCATGGGTTATTCTGAGGACCTCATAAGACAGCACATGTAAAAGTGGTGAGCCAGGAACTGGTACATACCCACTAAGGGGTACCCGGCTACCTGAGAAGTCAAAGAAGTGACCCCTCGTTTTTTGGCCCAGGACCCTCTTAGGGAGCTCACCAAAGAGTGAAGGGAAAGCGGAGCCCTCGCCATTCATCGCAGCCTCCACTGCAGTTGGGGCTGAATCCAGATAGTCGAGAGAAGCCCAGGGCTTTAAGAAGTTGTTTTCCATGGGCATGGCAGGGTATAGAAAGGAGGGCTTCTTCTCATATTTCTTGGATTATGAATAAAAACCCAGTGTCTTTCATCTATGGAACATGGCAGTTTTACAGACTCTGATTAGCTGCCAAAACACCTTTGTGATAGCTCACACAGGAGGAGCAGAGGGAGCGGCCCTTCCACACGCCCCGAAGAGGGAGTGATTGTTGCTGCTCTGTCCTGGCTGCAGTTGGACAAGATTTGCTTTCTTATGTTGGTTTTGTTTAAGCAGAGGTTGACATGGAGCCCAGGAACTGTACTTTCCCTGACTTAGGGGATATGGGGCCAGGGAGGGAAGTGGCAGGATCATTCATTCATTCAGGGACAGCTTGGGACTGGCCAGTGGCACTTCTTGCAGACGCAGGCAAAGCATCCCCGTGTTGTTATGTTACTACATGTCACGGGCTGACTTTGGCCCTGAGTGGTTTTTGGCAGTGCCAGCGAAGTCAGTGTGACAGCTGGCCGTGTGGAACCACTAAGACTTCTCCTGGCATTGGCAGGAAAGCCTCACTTTAACCCTTGGTGCATAGATTACAAACTCGGCCTTTTACATATGTCCGGGGAGCCCTCAGAGCCGTGCTTCCAAAATTAGTGTCTACTGAGTAGCAAGAAAGAACTGGACAGGGAAGACATAGTGATTTTACTAAATTTCTCTTCTTGGCCCACCACCCCCTGGTCCACCCCAAATATCAAGCCCAGGACTCTGTAGAAGCCTTTGGGAAATCCATGCGAGGCCTCCTGCAAATGTGGTCTAAAGTTTTTGTTATGTTTTTCATTTCAGAGGCCTAAAGAAAAGTCGTGAGTGTGATTGCTTTATCTGTTCTAAATGTGTTTCTCCACTGAGAGTCCAGGGCTTCTTTGTCTGCACCCTGATGGAGGGGAAAGGGGCCTTTTCAACCTGCCTGGCAGGTGGCATTTGCCCTGGTCCTGTGCAGTGGAGGGGTCACAGCAAAGGACTGTGCTTGTTTTCTGAATGATTTGATTCATCTGCCTTCTGAGCTAACCCCTAGGTGTTCTAGACCCTGTGTGGCCACCATGACATCTTTTGCATTTGAGTTTTAGGAACTTAGTTCATGCTGATTGCATAACTCATAAGAGTCCCTTTTTCATTGGAAATTGGTTTTGGTGTTTCCAGAAACCTACACTACTGCAATGTCAGGGCACATAAGGTCATCTGTTGGCAGGGGCAGCTGCACGGATGTGCGACTTGTGTAGCCGCAGAGTCTCACGCTCTGAAGGGCCCATAAGCATGGGGTTAATGCTGTGGTTGCAGTCTTGAAATTCTTAATAGTTTTATCTTTAAATTTGTATCTTATAAGTGACATGCAATGGGACAATGGAGTGTGCACAGAGGCACATGATCCCACCTACTGTCACCACCTCCTGCCTCTCCTGGGTAGGATCTGGACCCCCAAAAATGTAGAGGTTAGGTGCATGTACCCCACGGCATCTCAGGACAGGGTTTGGTGACAGCTGTCCCCATGCTGGGATGACAGTGCTACAGCATGTTCAGTGGGGGACTAGATAGACATGAGCCTCTCCCCTACCCCTGATTCAGGTACCTAGTACATCCTGGCGCAGAGGTTGTAATATCCTTGGTAGCCACCTGTCGGCCTCTTGTTGGGGCACCTGGTCCCTGGAAAGAAGAAATACCTGACTAGATTTTCCTGTCTCCAGCTGGGTCGCAGCATATCCATCCAGCTTCTGGCGGGAGGGGAAACAGGCAGCCGGTGGTCCCATGGGCACTTATACATTTTGTCACTGAGGCCTCCTGTGCCTAGGAGGGGTTCTGCTCACCTTGCAATTATCCTCATACTTCAAAGAGAGAAGTGACATAAATAGCAAGCACAGAACATCATGATATGCACAAGAATGGGAATGTACTTAGTGCTACTGAACTCTACACTGAAAATTGTTAAAACAGTAAATTTTATATATAGTTTACCACAAGAAAAATATTTATACTGTATTAAAAAACACACACACACACACATGAAGCATCATGATAGGTGGAGAGAAAGACCCTGGAAGAAAGGGAAAAGCTTTATATTTAGCACATTTAATAGCACTGTTTTCCTGCTCTAGGAACAAGGGGCCCTGCATTTTCATTTTGCACTGAGCCACCCCAATAACATAGCCAAGCCTGCCTATTGGCCACCTTATAAAACTATCCAACCTTTACCTTTCCACAGCCCTGCCCTCGAATCCTGAAAGTCGGGTGCTGCTGAGCTGACTCTGACCTTTCTCTCTTCCTCCCCCCACAGGTCTTTTGTTGGCTGTGTGTCAGGCCCTGGAGAACACCACATCCGCCATGAGTGGTGAGTCCTGGCCCCTCATCCCCTTGGTGTGGGATGGCACATGGGGGATGGGCGGGGAGCAGACCTTGGCTGGTGTGTGGAGCCTGAGATCTAAGCTTCTCTCTGGGTCTCCTACCAGCTGAGCTTGCACCCAGCTGTACCCTGAGCGCTCTGCCCTCTGGCCCAGGGGCCAGATGGTGCTCCTGGGAGGTCTTAACTTCAGGCCCGAGGGAGGCATTCCCCCCACTTTCACACCCGGCCCCTGCCCCCCTCACTCAGGGCTGGTGCCCTCCCATCTCTCTGTTCAGACCATCAGTGTGAGCAAGGGTGCTAGAAAACAGAATCTGCACAATCCAAGAACTCAAAACTAGCTCCTCTAATAATCCATCTAAAGGAGGGCCCAGATTCCTGAACCCTTTTGTCTGCCTCTGCCCAGCGATCTTTGTTTAGTTATTTTCTGACTTGTCTTTTGACATTTGAAATGTTTGGGGACTGTAGGAGGCAAACCGTTCATGGTCAGAGTACTACAGAAGGATCCCTGTTTACATTTGCACATCGCTTTTAGCCTTTGTCCATGTGCACTAATATTTTCATTCAATTAGTCATGGTGAGAAAACTGTTTTGATTCCTGCTCTTTAAACTCAAGGTTTAGAGTTGTGTGTTTTTCCAGGTTGCTAGTAAGTCTTAAATTTTATCCTTTTAAAATATGGACACGTGTGATTGAATTAAACATTCCCCATTGGATATTTATGTTGCCTTCAGTTTAAATTATGATGCTGCATCTTTATGCCCAGAAGCTTTTTCCTTATTTTGGATACTTTCCTTAGGTTATATCTCCAGGAGCAAGAATGAATATATTTATGACCCTTGGTACACATTGCCAAATATAGCTTCCCGAGTGCATGTGAGCTGATTTACACCAGCAATGCATGAGTCTGCCAGGTTCACTGTTCCCCGGTTAACATGGGGTACACTCCCATCTGTTACTGCAGTGGCCCCCAATCTGTCTGAGTCTCCCTAGTTATTTCGGGGCAGTGTCGGTGTGTGTGTGTGCCCATGTGTGTGTAAGGGGGTGTTACTTATGCATTCATAAAGTCTCTAACCAATCACACAGTGTCCTGGTACTTTTCTCTTCTCCTTTGCCAGATCTTTCCCTCCAAACACACTAGAGGGATGCTGCTGCTCCCGCAGGGTACCACTGCTTCTGCAGCCCCGCAGTCTCCCCCGGAACTGTTATCCTTGATGCGCTTGAACCCTTGAGGTGTCCGAGCCACTTGGTGGTCCATGGTGACCAGAAGAAAATGCCTTTTCCTTGTTGTGCTTCGTTGGGGCTAGGGGTGGAAGGGTGTACCAGTGCTTCTGGGGTCCAGGATCTACTGGAGTTTCTGTAAAGCCGTTCTTTAACTTTTTAATTACCTTCCACATTACAAAGGGCTCAGATGTGAATATGCAGGATGGGGAAGAGCTTAGTAACTCTCCTGTGCTGTTCCCAGATTTGTCCTGACCCCCTTCCTAGGATCTATTTACCACCCCCGCAACCAGGTGCATTGTCAGCCCCTCCTGGTCCTCACCGCAGGACCTGGTAGGTGAAGGTGTCATTTGCTTGTGACAGGTTGCAATGATGATAAATGCTGATGCTACTATCCATGGGGAGGGGGTGCTCCTTGTTACTTTATTCCTCCTCCGGTTGTCATCCATTCACATTGACAAGAAAGGTCTAGGAGTGTTGTACCTGAGCCTATTCCCTCAGGTGTGGCTCCTGTCAAGGTCCTTTGGGGTTTCCCAGTCTTCCCTGGGCAGTCATGGAATGCCTATCCAGAAGTGACTGTCCCTGCTGCAATGGTGACAACACCTGTTTCACCTTTCTTTCCTGGACTTGCTTCTGTGAGAATGTCTGATATGAACAAGCCCCTCAGGTTCACTGTCTTCACTAGGACATACACTCAGGAAACAGTGGTCACACGTGCTATGTTGCGTGTCACCCTGTAACAAGCAGAGGGACACCCTGTGGCTCAATGTGAGGGGTGAGAGCGGGGGCAGTGCCACAACTTCTAGCATCCATAGGACTACAAGGCCCTGGAGCTGTTGGTCTGTGGAGAAGGGAGGGAGGGAGGCTGCCTCTCTGGCCTCTGCAATGACCCACGTTGGATGGGTTACTGGGCTGTGAGAATTGTGCGCAGAAAGGTCAGTGGACTAGCTCTTTCCATTTTTACTTTCTCTTTGCCCTGCCTTATTGGGCCCAGACATGAATCCAGACAGGGCTGGGCTTGGAGACAAGTCCAAGGTGTGATGACCATGTCATAGCCACTTTAACACTGAATCAGGCTTGTTTGCTTACCTGTCTCTTCCTTTAGGGTAACCTTCCAGTCTCCTTGAAGACTCCATAGGCCCTGGTAGGCCTTAACTACTACCACTGTCCAGACAGGCCGAACTCCTGCGGTAGATGCCACTCAAAACGGAGACCACCCATACCAGCCATGCTCACTACCCCAGCCCTGCAGAGAGAGGGGGAGAGGGGGGGAGAGAGAGAGAGAGAGAGAGTGTTTCACTTGTGGCTAATTCAATAAGCAAAACTATTTGAAAACATTAACAAAATCTTCACACACAGAAGAAGAAAAATATTGAATAGTAGCAAAAGTCAACCCCCACACACCCATCACCTGGCTTCAACAGTTAGCATCCGTCTGCCATTTTTTTTCATCTATTTTCCCCCCTTTTTGGTTTTTCCCTTTCATATTTTAAAGCAAAGCCCAGTGGTGAATATTACTTTTGTCTAACAGATAAGGGCTTTTAAGAGCAACAACATAGTCCATTATACAACAAAAGCAACAATGATCCTTTTTGTTAGGTCCTTAAATATGGAGAGTAGATGATGCTGCATACAGTTTGGTGACACTTCATTTAACTTGCATTTCCTTTAAGGTCTTCCTATTTTGCTTTCTATTTATATTACCTTTCAGATAAACACCATTCTTGTCAAATGTGTTCATTTATATTCTGTGTGACTGACTTTCACGTCTGCATCCCTCTTAACCACTTACGCCCTGGATGTCAGTGGGCTTATTCACAGAACACTCCATTTAGGGGTAAAGATGGGTCATTTCAGGACAAAAGCGCCAAGGGCTCTACCCATGGTGTGAATATGCAGGCCTCTTCACTCTCAGAGTTGACAGGAATGAGAACAGCAGTGGATGCAGGAAGGGTTTGGTACATTCCTGAATGACAATGCTGAAGCAGAAGGACCGCAGGCACACTCAGGATTAAGCTTGAACATGTTGATGGAGCAGCACGGAGGGAAAATTACAAACTCCATGCGCCAAGCAAGGGTGGTACCTGAGCATAAAAGAACAGAGATTGCCCTCATTTGGCTTTCTTGTGCTTTTGAGCGGGGCGGGGGGAGTTCCATATTCTTATTACTTGACAGTTAACCTTGGCTCGTCGTATTGAGGTTTCATTGGTTTCTCCTAGTCTCCTTTCTCTTAGACCCCAAAATTTGGAGAGTAGATGATGCCAGAGGCATAGGAAAACAACACTATTGTCATCAGTAAATGTTTCTCAGGCATCTACTTTGGGTGAGACTTGAAGGGATGCATGCCTTAGGCTGGAAGTCAGGGAGCCTGGGTGTTGGGCCCAGCTGGTCTCGGCTTTACCAAGTCCCTGGGCAAATTATTCATCTGGTTCCTGTCTGGATCTTAAGTTTCCTCATCTGTTGGACATGAATCAGGAAGGGAAGATTTTTCACATGGCCACTCTGACAAATTCATGGAGGCTACCTGGAAAGCGTTGTTGAGAAGGATTATTGGGCTACCTTCAGGCTGCTAGGAAATACACTGGTGATCAATAGGCAATGCCTGCCAGGGACCCAAGGTCAGGGAAGGGTAGTGTAACTGTCATGCATTTAATTCTCTTAGAACCAGATGCTATTTTACATTCAGGTTCTAACATTCTAGTTGCTGATACTATACAAAGAAGCAGTTCTTCTCCATCCCTGAACTCAGGGAGCCCACCATACAGGTGAAAAGACAGCATGGAAACCCATGAGAGCCTCATAATGACCTGAGGCTGCACAGGAGCGAAATCAATAGTCTGGGGATTAGGACAAAAAAATTGTATTTGTTTGGTTGTCAATTTGTGAAGCACGCAGAGAAACATTAGCTGGAGGCAGCATGAGGGTGACAGCACCTTCAGCCTAGAACACACCCTTCTGAGGAAGGACTCATGACCTCTTTTCAAAAGGCACCTTTTAATGTTCCTTAAAAGGGACAGAATGCACCCAGTTAAGCTGTTGGGTGGCTCCTTGCTTAACCCTCCTAAATGTTGCTCAGTTTCCAGGCTGCCCATCTGGTTCTCTTGTTTTCATGAGACTCACTCTAATGACTGAGGGGTGTGGTGAGGGCTTTGCTCCGGCACCTGGGAGCCAGGCTCTGGGCTCCCCTCTGCCATCTGGTTTACATGATCGCAGTGCTCAGCGTGGCTCTTTAGACCTCTGAACCACTGCTCCTTCCTCTAGCCTGCATCTAATGACACCCACATGGAATCAGGGAGTGTTTGAAGGCTTGGTTGACTGAGTGACAGAGATGGTGATAAAAGAACGTGGGAAATTCGCAATGGTGTTATTCATGGGGAAGGTCACCATTAGCAGCTTGCTTGAAGAGAGGGTGGTCAGATTTGGGTGGGGACATTGGACTTCACTCTGCTGAGAGGGTGAGTTTGGGCTGGACGTGCACAGACGGAGGGCAAAGCAGATTATAGGAAAAAGTCTTGGAAGGCATTACTTGTTTGGAAAACAGGTAGAACCTGGGTCAGCCAGCAAGCCAGGGATCTATTTATTGCTCATCTTGCCAAACAAAAGCTTCTCAGAATGCAAACTGCTTCCCCATTCCATTGTCTGGAGTTTTCCCACGTGGAGCTGCAGTCATTCTAAAATTAGAAAGCTCACGTGTTCCGCCCAGGTACATGGTTCACTGTTCCAAATGTGTCTTTAGCACAAGAGACTTGGTATGTCACAGTTTGGGAATAAAAGCACATAGATCTGTGTGTGCCGGGACCTGTTTCCTTGCTTAGAGGAATGTAGAGCCTTTGCAAAAGACACAGTGCTGGGTCAGAAGGCAGGTTGCTCAGGGTAGTCGGCAGGCCAGAGGATGCGGAATCAGGGACCATAGTTCTGACTCACTGGCTGTGTGACCTTAAATCTCCCTGAACCTCAGTTCTCCCATCAATAAAATTAAGGAGTGGCATTAAGGCAGTGTCTTTTCAAACCATGAGTCATGAAATCACTTTTAGTAGGTCAGAGCCAACATTTTTTTAAATGAGATTGACTTGCTTAGAATAGAGAATTTCAGAGTGTGTTACATGAAGGAAGGACAGGTGTTGTTTCATGATACTCTTGTTGTCATTGTTGATGGATTCATATATTGACATTCTGCATCATTTTATTTGTAGGAGCTGTACCTTTATTGCACCCTTTATAATTTCCAGATTTGGTTTCTTAAACACTTGAAGAGTAAGTGCCATAAATTCTTCTAGACCTGTACATTTCACCCCTCCCCCGCCACACTCACATACACACCCCTAGTCTCTTATAGTCTTTATTCATTCCTAATTTGACAGAAGTTTTTTTAATCTACTCACCTTTATCAATCAAGTCTTTCCAAACACTCAGTTTATAATAGAAACAACAGCTCCTTCCTTACGCATAGACATTTCATTAGTTTACATAATACATAATTAAATTACGTAAATACAATGAGTGCAACTAGCATAAACAGGCTTGGTAACAAACACAAATAAATGTCCTCTTGGTAAATATACTGCTTAACTGGTAAAAAAAAAAATAGAATAGACTGATAAGGTAAAGTAACCAATGAACTGAGCATTTTCATGCTGAGGATCTAGATGCTTTAGCAAAGCAAAGGAGGGGATGGAGTGGGCAGAGCAGGGGCTTAGTTTAAGTCAGTCTCCGTGAAGAAAGCATCCACCATCCTTGAAAGAACAAGCAAGTGACACAATTCACAGATTGTTTTTAAAAAATTGTTTTAAGGCCTATGGAAGCCTCACTGTTCTCCCACTTTTTAGTTTTTGACATTTATTTAGCACACATTAATTAAGTGTTACCTCATACGAGGCGTTGTGCTAGGCCTGGAGATGCCTGTGAGAACCGAACATGAGGCCTGGCAGCACAGGGCTTAGGGTCAATAAGTAACGTTGGTGACTTTTACATATCAAAGTAAATCATAAACATAGACAAAGTCGTGATCTACCAAGATGGATTTATTTGAAGAAAACACCTGCTTCTGCTATATTCAGACTTCCAATTTTCAATGGAAGTGCCAAACTGTATACTTTTAATTCTCTTTGTTACATTGCATCTTGTTCGGTTCGCCCACAGTGCTGGGCTGGTTTTCCATCTGATTATCACTCTCCTGGGCCGCAGTTGTCTATCTGTGAAGTTGGCAAAGAGGATATCTCCGCCGGGAAACTTTTGTTGCAAGGGCAGAACCCAAGCACACATCAGCCTAAAAGGGGGGTTGATTTTAAGGAGTCAGCCCTTGGAGAAACCATGGCAACGCTGAGCAGCCTGGCCACAGGGAGTGCGGGAGCTGGCGTGACTGCTCAGGTCTTGGCTGCTTATTCTGTACCTACCACAAAGACCATACCAATTCATTTCATTTTTGTGCCTCTTAGCTCAGAGTCTGAAGAAAGAATCGGATTCGTTTGTCTTCCTTGATTAAGTGGTCACCCAGCAACTAAGGCAGGGTTGGGAGGAAGAGGCTGCAGGGTAACAGGTGCTGAAGTGCAGCACAGGCCTTGGGCAGGGCAGAGTCCCTTCTTAGACCTGAAGGAGGCAAAGAGCAGCATCCCCAATCCAGACTGATTCTTTGAACCTTTCATTCTATCGTATATTTATTGAGCACTGACTATACACCAGGCCCTGATCACAATAAACAAAGGGCCTGTTCTCAAGGACCTTCTATTACCATAGAAAAGATAGACATAATATATTTTCATATATAAACTTGGCATATTTTTGACAATGTCAATACTGAGTGCTAGTGAGTGCGATGTAAGATGGCTACATATATCGCTAATGGGTGTATGTATTGTTCCCTGGGAAAACAGACAAGAGCATAGCCCAAAAGTCTGCACGTTCAGTCCTCAACCACATTTTGCTAAGGCCCAATGGGAAGGAGTAGAGAGGTACACGTCCTTGCAGACTGAGGTGCCTTCTCCTGAGGGCGCAGCCCATCCCGTCCCCGGGGCTCTGACTCCTCCTCGGCTGGACAGTGCTGGGTGCTGGGAGTCTGTGAAATGGTTGTGTTCCAGGACTGACTTCCTAGCATTCACCCAGGAGCTTGGTAAAGAGAATCACAAACCCCAGAACGTGGGTCATCACCGTAAAGCATCCTCTTTCCTGTTAGCGTTGCTGTGGTGAGTTGGTGGCTTTGGGGTAAGACATCAGCTTTGTTATCTGACAGCCTGAGCCAAATTTGAGGCACAGCCTAGGGTATCGGGTTATTTACTAATGAAGGGACTTCTGGCTTTTTTAATCCAGCTAGTCTTGGGGTCCTCCTTAGCGCATTCAGCAGCATTTGATTTATAGATTCATTCTGAATCTCTCTTAGCTTTCCTGTCTTAAAAGTCATGGCCCAACTCCCTCATCAGAATGTGTAATGAAAGGTGACTTCACACAGCTGGCCATTTTATTACCAGTTTGCCTTGACTGAAATGTCTACTAAATACCCAAACATGCTAGTGCTAGACAAGGGACGGGTTGGGGGGGAATGGTTAAGAAGAAACGGACTGGAGGGCCTCAGTTCCACTCACGCGTCCATGCCCTGCAGCCTGGGGTTCAGAAGAATACTCGTTCTCTCAACTGTCACTGAGCAGCCTGGCTAGGAATCTTTTTCTAGGCCTTTTTTCATCCTGACTTTTGGGGGCTTGGGAGATAGTGAACATCTCTCTCTGCCTTACACAGTAGGTCTAGAATTTGGAATCAAAGTAGAAGGTGTTAGATCTTGTATGAAATGTGCCACAAGTGAATCTTCCTGGTGCTCTGAGGCACAACAAATGAAAATGTAATCATGAATCATGAAACAGTCCGTGGAGCCTCTATAAAATTCTGGGTCTAACAGGCTTTCCACTTGACATCCTTTTAAGTAAATATAGCCCGGCACAATGAAAGGCTCTAGAAACCTAGATGCACATCTAACCAAACGATAACCAGATTGTAGTTGTCATTGGAAGCAATTTCCCAAGGATTTAACCTTAGGCCAGCACTTTCCAACATTTTTCAGACCAAATTTAAACATCAACAGTGTTTGGGGTCTTCCAGGTTGTTGTTAGTATTAAATTAAATTAAATTGATATACAAAAGCTGCTATGAGAATTCAATAACACTTCAAAATAAATGTGTATTTAATTGGTCACAGTAGAATCCACATAGTAATATATAGGCTAACATTTATAAAGCTCTCGCTTTATGCTGGGTACCATCCTTTATATTCTCATTTAATTCCTACAACTCTAAGAAGAAGATACTGTTATTAGCCCCATTTTACAGTTGACAAAACTGACAGCACAGAGAAATTAAGTAACCTTTGGCAGAGCTGTGGTTGGAAACTACACTTTCTTGGGTTTTTAATCCTCCATGCCACTAACAAATATACATCGAAAAGCAAAGTAAGGGCATGTATGTGTGTGTGTATATGCTTGTGCACAGGTGAGCGTTCCTGTGTGTACATGTGTGTATATATAATCTTTTATTTAATATTATATTCTTAACACAAAACTGTGGCATCTTCCTTTACACATTTATTCCTCCGTCCAACAAAGACTGAGTCTGTTCCTACAATGCACTGAGTATTAGGAGAATGACTGAGACATTATTCCTGCCCTTGAGAATCTCACCATCTCAGGGCAGAACTGTCCGGCTAACAAATAATCACACTTGTGTGGCATGCCTGCTGCCAGGTGGCTGCACAGGATACTGTGGGATGAGGAGAGGGAACCCAAATTTGTTCTTTGGGAGCCATCAGGGAAGGCTTTTCGAATGAAGTGACTTTGAACTGAGGTTTGGAGGCTGAGATGAAGTTGAGCAGGTCAACTTTGGGGGAGAGGATGGGCATGTAGGAGCCCAGAGGTGAGGCTAGGAGAAAGTAGTAGCCAGCTGAGGAAGACGGTGCGTGGCCTTTGTTCTGAAGTGTATACACTATTATTATTGTAAATGTTTTGCTGAAATCTAGTCACAGTTAGGTGCTTCCTTAAATTAAAAAAAAAAAACCAAAAAAACCTCTTTTCATAGATTTCTGTAAAAAGACTGTGTTACTGGGCCTATGAAACACAAAGGATTAAACCTACAGGGCTCCAAGTCACAAATCCATGTAGATAATTACACAGTCCTCCCACTCTTTCATTTTATTATGTGCCGTGTTCCTCATTTGCCAGCTGCTTGGATGTATGTCCAATGGGGGTGGTTTCTAGGTTAGAAATTCTCACATTATTCTCAGAGCTTATCCTTTACTTGATTTTAGCTTCTCATTAGCAGATGAGGGAATTGTGTCTTTTTTATCTGTTTAAATTTGGCTTGATGGAAAGGTGCCTAAAAATAAAAATCATTAGACTCTGATAGCACAGCAGTTACAGTAAAGTGTAGAGCCACATGGCCTGGGTTTAAGTCTTAACCGTGCCTCTTGGGGACTGTGACCCTGAGCGAGTTACATAACCACTGTGTACCTCAGTTACCCCACCTGTAAAGTTGCAATAACAACAGGGCCAACCTCATAAGGTCATTGTGAGGATTAAAAGAGATGACATATGTAAAGTGCTTGAACAGTGTCAGATGCATAGGAAGTTCTATTTGTTAGATAAATATTTTCCTTTAGATTTACAAAGAGAGAGAGAAAGTAGTAACACACATGTGAGAAGTGGTATCTGAAATACCAGGATGGCCTGAGCCAACTGGTGGCAAGAATATGATTGAAGTTTAAAGATGTAAAGGGCTGCAACAGAGTAAGCCACATAACTCATTGCTCAAGGGCATGATGTCCTTGAATCTCAAAGAATGGGTCAAAGGAAGCCCCACTCTGCTTGTTGGGAAGTGGTGTTGTAAAACGTGTTACTCTGGTAGATGCCAAAAAAAAATAAAGCTTTTCTTTTAGAATTACTGTACCCCAAAGCAGAGGAAACCCATCTGCCCCTTCGGTGATGGTTGTGGGAGATGTGGAATGTTGTGCTCTATCCTAGCATTGAGATTTAGGAGGAACACACAGAGCAACTGGAGGAAACCAGCATGGGGAAAGGCTGACGGCCCGCTGAGGCACCGGGGGGCGGCAAAGGAAGAGGGAGGTCTTGGCTGCCTGTGCACATGTCACAGGGACACAGTGAAAATGGCACCGTCATTTGCTTGAGGAATTCACGTCCCCACTTGCAAATGGAAGCCCTTTAACACTGTTGTTTAAAGTAAAGATAGATTGCTCTTCCTTCATGTGAAGAGTTCAAGGAGAGGTTAATCATCATATGTGGGGAGTATTTATAGCTATTTATATGAGAAGATTTCACTCCAAATTCCCCCTTTTGATTCCAGTGAGTTAAGAATCTAAGTGGGAGCACAGATTAGAAATGTTTAAAGATGGGAAAATAATTAGATAGTTAAATGAAGGATATTCCTTACTGAGAAACTAGAGTTATTGAGATTAAGTGGCTCTTAGGATTAACCATCAGGTGACAACATGGAAGAAAATCCTATTTTTTTCTAAAAGAGAAAAAAAAAGGGGGAAAGTGTTCTATTGGACCCTTGAGAAAGAGGATATTATACTGAAGGGATCTTTGGCCCAATTTGAGTTGACTTACTTTTCTGATTTTTTTTTTTAATTCTTATGATTGAATGTGAGAACTTACTGCAGAGGGCTGTACTGCACATCAGAGGTGGACAAGGGATGGTCCCTGCCTTCACAGCCGTTTAAGTGATGGGCGTGAGGAATAGAACTGCAGACCTTTAGAACAGAATGCAAATCATTGGAACTTTGAATTAAATGACTGCACACCAGACCTATAAATCAGTCAGCGACAGACAGAGCCAAGGCTGGGCTGTCGTCTGTCAGAGGTGGCTGAAGCAGGTGCCTTGGGGGGTGCATTTTTGACCTGTGTTCCACCAGCATGGAAGGCCTTCCCATCTTGGTAGTCAGCGTCAGTAATGACAGGAGGCTTGAAAATGTGTGTTTGGAGGGTCCCGAGTCATTCAGAATCCAGTCTCTCACATCTGTGAATCCAAGGAAAAGCAATAAGAGCTTTCTGAAGTAGGAGATGTGTGACCCAGACCTTGCAGAACAAGTCAGTGTTCCCTAAACAGAACATTGTTGCAGGTGCAGGTAACACCAGAAAGCACTAGACCGCTGGGCTGCAGCAGAATATGGGATGAGACTGTGGAAAGAGGACCCCATATTTCATTGCCTTAGTAGCAAAAATTTAATTGTCACTCATTCAAAGTCCAATGTGGGCCCTGGGCAACTCTCCAGGGAAACTGACAGTGCAGGTTAAACCCCCACATCAGCAGGTGGGATGTCGGGTCTAGTACCAGCATTTGACCACTTCACCCAGATGGGTGTCACTTTTTAGTGCTCACATTTCATTGCCTGAAGCAGCCCATATGATCATACCTAACTTCAAGGGCATGGGGAAGAACAAGCCTTCTGTGTGCCTGGCTTCTGTAGAGGTGTGTGGGTACTGATACAGAAGCCAAACACGAATCTTTGAGCAGGGCCTCGGAATCTACATTTTAACTCTCTTGGTGACCCATATGCACACTAAAGTTTGGGGACCACTGGGTAAGACAAAAGTTCTCAACTGGCTGCACATTGGAATTACCTGGGGAGTTTTAAAAACTGATGCTCTAGCCCTTCTCCCAGAGATCCTAATTCACAGGTGCTGCAGGTGAGGTCCAGGCATCAGTATTTGTTTAGCCTCCCCAGGGGATTCTGGTAAGGGCCAGGGTGGAAAACCACAGGTGTGGCGGAAAGCGCAAGGGCTCTGGCATCCTGACCCTTATACTGTCTGAGGCTCAGTGTGCGTACCTGTCATTGGCAGTGAAGATCAAAGAAATGTGAGAGTACAATACTGAATAAATATCGGCTATTTTACACTGGCAGTTGTAGACTTTTATATAAACTGCATTGCGTACACTCTTATATATGCATGATGTTTATCTCCCTCCCCCACAAAGCCAGAAGAGGAAGGACAGCGTCCTCCACACCTTTACATCTGTCTCCTTTTATAGACAGTAAATAGGTGGTCTCTGCTCCCTCCTGTCCACTTGCCTTGGTGATAAAGGGGAGGAGAGGGAAAAAAACTTCTTCTCAGTCTCTATTTTCCTTTCCATTTTCCAAAACCCTTAGCCTTTATTCTGCCATTGCCTTTCCCAAGCTCCTTCCCCTTCACTCTTCGTTCAACCTGAGACCTGTGCCTTGCACCTCAAATCCCCCATAAACCTTTCTCCAACCTCTTCCTATAGCCCATTCTACATAGACACCCTGGTCCCCTGCCAGACCAGACAGCGAGCATCCTGGCCCTGGGAGCTGCCCCTTCCTGCTTTCTCATGGGTTGAGCAACATAGAAAATCCATACGTTCAGAAAACTCATACCCAAGGTATTGTCCCATAGCATATTGTTAGGACTGGCAAGTTCAGCAGCGCTCTGAGAGGTAAAGTAAGCGATAGGTAAGGCCAGCTTTTGTGAGCTGGGCTGGCATTCTCACCCACTTTGTATGATATTTTGTTTAGGATAGATCCTGAGATCTAACCAACCAATCTGTAAATGACCTCTTGAAATGCTACCATTCTATAACCTGGAAATTGCCTGAGAAGTCAGTTTTCTTTAGTTATAAAAGTACTGCATTGGCTTTCTTTCATTGACAGAGTTAAGAATTAATACAGGAATAAGCTGTTTTTAATTATTTTTCCTCTTGCATCTAACAATTTTCAATGCAGAACAATGCAAGAGTATCTCATAAGAAGTAAATGCAATACCACTTATGAAAATACAGATTTGTGCATTTGATATGAATTGTTGACTTTATGAAGGGATCGAAAGGTCCCCCCACCCTAGGCAGCTATGATATATATCCTTTGAAATGATCAGCTAACACCGCTGCAGTCTTTGGTAGTGGAGGTTTTATGTCAAGCATCCTATCACAGGTCCAAAATTTGGAGTCCACTACCTATCTACCTATCAACCTGAGCTTCCTTTCTACCACTGGTTCTTAATCAGAAGTCAGTAAGGCTGGAATGCCATGTGTCCAAAGGAAAAAATGCTCAAGGAGCTCCCCTCCTTGAAAGCAGGGACCATGGGCAGAGCTTTTCCATACCTTCAGCGCCTCCTGCATAGTAGGTGCAGTTGGTGTTTATCATTGATGTGTGCATGGTGTTAGGTCCAGTGCAGACATTGGCGGTTTATTGAATTAAGCAGAAATGCTTAGCAATCTCAAAATGAGCCTCCTTACATAATATCTCTGGTCTATGCTCTTGCAAATGAGATTGTTAAACATGTATTTGAACTTCTAGTTTAAGTTGCATGCAGATATCTGCCACATCATCATCATTTACAAGAGCAACAGCACCAGCAGCAACGTGCTCTCAGAGTGAGACCCCAGTGCACTCCTGCACTGCCCGGCGCGGCTCTGTGCAACCCCGCCTCACTCTCAGGCTGTAGTCACACTTCTTTCCTTCTTACTCTCTCTGCTCCAACTCTTTGGCCTCCTTTCTTTCTCTCAGATGTGTCAGATCCTTCTCTGACTCTAGGCTTTTGCACTTACTATCCTTTCTCCCTGGGATTCTCTTTCCCCAGTGTTCCCCATGACCCATTCATTTGTCTCGGGTCTCAGATCTGCTTCCCTTTCTCAGAGTGGTCTTCCTTGAATGGTGACCTCCTACAGCCGCTCTCCATCACAACCCTGTTCATTTCCTTCACAGCGCTCACTGCTGTCTGTAATGATTTCATTGGGTTATTTACTTACCATGTGCCTGCCTCCCCCAGTAGACCTCAGAGCGGGGACCTTGTCTGTCTAGTCCATCCATGCATCCCCAGGTCCCAGCACAGTGCTTTACATGGAGAAGGCACTTGATATTTTTGTGAGTGAGTGAAGAAATAAGTGAATACTAAGCACCAGACACGTGCTTTAACATCACCATTGCATCTTCACAGCATTCGCTGTTGATACATGGGGAAATGGAGGCTCAGAGGGTGTCAGTGACTTGCCCAAGGTCAGAATCAGTGACAAAAAGCCGAGATTTTTATCACAGTCTATATGTTCCAGGTTCAGTTCTGAGGTTATGGTTCAGTCTTAAGTTTTTGCCTTATTCTGACCTTCATAGATTTATTAGTAGGAAGTATTTTGTTTATTCCTGCGACTCAAAACTTTTTGTCCATGGCCTTGAAATAGGCCATTATCCACAGTTTTGTGCAAAAGAACTAACAAGGGAGTGTCCCAGTAGAAACATATTGTGGAGGGAGTTGTAGATATCTGCTTGAGCATGAGGATTTTAGATAATTCTTATTTGAGAAGTAATAATACACATCTTAAAGTCTAGTTTTTGGAAAACAAAACAGTACAAATAATGATGGCGTCACATGGAAAACAGGGCCAAGCTCCGGACAACACTGATGAAGCTCTGATGACCACACCCTCCCCCCAGAGGCAGGCGCTCAGAGGCTCACACGGGTGGGCACAGCGGCAGCTTTGCAAGGCCGCTGCGATCTGTGCGGCAGCCAGACCTCTGGGACTGGACCGCTGGCAAAGGGCACTCAGTAACTCTGGCTGGAAACAAGATTAAATCACTGTTTTTACAAAGTATATAATCATATACATGGAAAACACATGCAAACCACCTGTTAGAAATGTTAAGAATATCTAGTAGGGGGCAAGTAAGAAAATAAACAATCAGTGGTTTTCCTATAAACCATCAACAACCAATTAAAAGTATACTAGGGATGATCACCTTCAAATAGTTATAAAACAGACTCTAAACTATATATGAATAAATTTTAAAGATTTGTTTGAGATCTATTTGGAAAACATCATAAAACTCTCCTTTTGAGGTAATTTATTTGACTAAATAAAGAGGCCTGTGCCTCAATTGGAAAGAACAATATTATAAAATTGTTAGTTCTTCTTTAGAAACTTAAGGCAGTTCTAGTTACCCTTTAAGATCACAATGGGTAAAGAGGAATTTGACTAAATGATTCTAAAGTTTACCTTTAAGAATAAGGCACAAGAAAATGTTGGTTTAAAAGGAGGAAGGATTGGTACCATCAAATATTAATAAATGAGATGAAGCTGCACTAATTATAACATTGTGACACTGGCAAAAGATTAGATTCACTCAGGAAGCTCCCGTGAAGAGCCAATTACATGGAACAGGTTGACATGATAAAAAATGGCATTTTGCATCCCTGAGGAAAAGAGGGGATGATGTCAGAAATGATTCTGGGGTCCTAGGCTAAACAATGGAATAGAGATAAAGTTAGATATGAAAACCTAATCACAGTCCAAAATAACTTTTAGCTGATTTGGATATTTTTTTAAATGGAAGCATAAAACTTCTCTAGGAAAATATAGGTGACTATTCATATAAATTATGAAAAAAGTCCAGCTAATCAGAGCATTAAAGACAGAAACCATAAGGAAAATAGATACATTAATATCTTTTCTTTTTTTCCTTTTTTTTTTAATTGTTGATACTATTGCAGAAGTCCCCATTCCCTGCCCCTTTGCCCCCCTCCTCCCAGGCCCCACGCTATAAGCAAATCCACAGGCAATACTTGCCAATATTTCAATCCTAAAATGGATTCATATCTTTAATCCATAAAGTGCTCATACAAACCACTAACAAAAAAATGTAACACACCAGTGAGAGAACAAGCAAGTTATTTGTATAGGTAAGTCACAAAATGACTACCTGTGGCCAATAAACATAGAAAAGATATCCTACCTTGCTAGTTGTCAGAAAAATGCAAATTACTTTGAGATATCATTTTCATTGATCAAATTAGTGAAGATAAAAATAAGTGTTGGAGTACAAAGTAGATAAGGTTGGAGACTTGTATTTTGGGGTGTGTAAGTTATTACAACTTCTATGAGAGCCATTTGGTAATACTTATAAGGCTGTAGAATGTCCTGCTTACCCATTGACCCAGAAATACCACTTCTAAGAATTTATCCTAAGGAAATAAGCATGAGCAGATTTCTGTAAAGACTGAGCTGCACTGATGTCCATTACAGCAAGATACTGATCAGGAAAACTCCAAGCATTGAAATGGTGAGAGGTGCTGGGGAAGTTTAGAATTGCTTTGAAACAAATGGGTAGGATCTATGTTCATATTACTAAACCGCATGGAATGCTTAGTGCTCAGGTCATGCATGTAAACAGCAATGATGAACTTGATGGTCTGTTGTTGGGAGATTTTTTTTTTCCATTTTTGATGGAAGTTTTTCAGTTTTAGGGGCCAAACTTCTCATTTACAGTTCTGTTATGGAACCGCTGCTTAGGTTTGGATAGTACTAGTGGACTCAGTCATTTGCTTGAATTTGTCTTGCGTTGGTGAGGTAGGCTGAATATTATGGTCTCCCAAAGATGTCCTAAGCCCCAGAACTTGTGACTTTATTACCTTACACAGCAAAAAGGGACGGTGTAAATTGATTACATTAAGGACCTTGAAATGGGGAGATTATCCTGGATTGTCTGGGTAGAGCCAATGTAATCAAAATGGGCCCTGTAAGAGGGAGGCAGGAAGGTCAGAGGAGGAGGAGGAGGAGAGATAAGGGGAGCAGAGACCGGAGAGATGCTGCCATGAGTCAAAGAATTCTAGCCGATCTAGAAGCTGGGAAAGTCAAGAAGACCGAATACTGAGTCTCCTCCAGAGTATGTCAAAGGAAGCTGCCCCAACGGCACCTTGACCGTGGCTCCACAGGACTAACTGCAGACTTCTGACTTCCAGAACAATAAAACAATACATTTGTGTTGTTTGAAGTCACTAGTTTTTGGTAGTTTGTTATAGCAGCAGTAGAAATTTAATGCATTTGAAAAAGGTGGAAAAAATCAAACTTATACTTGAGCTGTAGGTATATATTAGTTGGTCCTGAGTGAGAAGTTCAGAGACCTGGATCCTGGTCACAGGCTTGAGAAGCGACCTCTCTAGATCATAGTTTCTTCATCCTTCAGGTTCCCTTCTTACCCTAAAGTTCTATTCCTCCTTAAGCATTTAAGCATTTGTTTACCATCATTAGATACGTCATTGTTATGACACAGATAACGATGGGTAAGGCTGGTGAGCAGATTTGAGTTTGTTTTGGAAGCTGGCTATGCTATTGTTAGCATTTTCCTTTTTGGGGCGTGTGCCTGCGTGTGTGTGTGTTCTCACACAGAGGATCCTGGAGCGTTGCAGCAAGTCCTATGGAGGCGAGTGAAGACATGCACAGGTTAGAAGCCATTAGAACCATGACAAATGGATGGCAACGTGCACCTGAGATTGAGCATGCAGGGCTCACAGAGTCTCCATAGCAATCTGAGATCTTTCTAGAAGGATGTTCTAGAAGACCGCCCCCCTACTCCAAATTGATGCAAAGTTTTACACATACAGAATGGGAAGTTGAAGGTTATACTCTCACCTCAAGGCTCTGCAGTGGAACAACCCTGGTGTCCACATTCACTTGCCCACCAGACCCAGAGAACCTGCCCAGAAGAGAGATCAGGCCTTATTCAGTCTTTTCACCTCATGTGGTGTCTGCTTTCTGGCCTATAGAAAATGTTGCTGAAGAAAACAGTTTGAAACAGTTATGGTGACAGTTATCACTTAATACCATAGTGCATGCATGTTTAATAACTTGGTACATGGCCATTTTGGGGTTTTATCACATACATTCTTTCTTCAGCATATAAGCACAAGAACCATGATAAATATACTTTACTGTTTGAGTTTGAATAGATAAAAGATAAATGTAAACATGTTTTCAAATTGGTGTTTTGCCTATAAAGTATCTGAGCTACTTTTTAAAATGTACCCAAAAAAAAAAACACCTTTAGAATTTAGCATTCACACTCAAAGTAGAGCTGTTTTTATCAGGGAATGACATGAGAGATACCTTTGTTTTTCAGAGTACATTTGAAGCCCAAGTGATGATTGAGACACATGTCAGGAAGTTATCATTATAACTTGTTATCTCAATGTGTGGAAAGTTTGTAAAAGGGAACTGGAGTTTTGAAGTTAAATGTGGAAATATGGAAAACCCCTATTTTACCCAGATTCAGTTCAATAATCAAAAATGATATCAAGGAATAGCAAAGTGAACAAAACAGGCTAGCACAGTGAAAAAGGAAAACAAAAACCCAGGCTTGATTTAGCCGACGCCCTTGGGTTCATGTCATGGCTCTGGTACCAATCAGAAGAGTGACCTTGGACAAGTCACTTAACCTCATGAGTCTATTTCCTTGTCTCTTAAATGGAGAAAATAATATCTGCTTTTCTGATGGTGGTGAGAAATAGGGGTGATGGCTGACACATTCAGCAACTCATCTTGTCCACGCCTGACCTCAAGGGATACAAAATCCAGCTGAGAAGATGCCAGGGCCATACTCAGCTGCCCACAATCCAAGATGGAGCTCACTAATTCCTGCTCTAGAAGCTTCTCCTTTCTGCCCCACCTTGGCCAGGTGTGGAGGAGGAAGTGGCACACGGGAGTACCTGTCCCTGCCCATGGTAGGCTCTGGGAGGCTCCCATCAGTATGAGACAAGCTCTATCAGTCTTCTTCCCCTTCTCAATCCCTTATTGTGTTGAGGCCCAAGGGTTTGTCTACAGTCTTGCCTTCTGGAAAGAGGAACTCATCCTTCTTCGTATTTTTGTTTTTCTCTCCTCGTATCACCATAAATGAGAGTATGGGTAGTAACTTCACCAAGGTATACAATCCTGGGAAGGTACGGCATGACTTGCTCATGATTTGTATCTTCTATAGCAAGTTTTCTCTTCTATAGTAAGTTTCCCTGTACAGATAAAGAGCTCAGTTAATATTTGGTGAAAATTTATGTAGAGTTGAAGGTCTTACCTGCAAAACCCTGAGATATAACTGTGCAACTCATTTCCTGGGTTTTGTGAACCCTTAATTCATGCCATGTGGACTGGTGCCTGGGAGCTCCTAAGGGATGAGAGTAGAAGACTAACCAAGCTGTTGTATCTTTGGCCTGGCAAGGAAGCTGTATGTGAGCCTTTTCTTAGGGGGTCAGAGGACAGCAAAGAAGGCCTTTCACTCACCAGAGCAGAGCCCTTCTGAGAAGGTAAGCTGTGCCAACAGTCCTGTATGTGAGACCCTGTTATGCCACCGTCTCCAGGAAAGAGCTCTGGCTGGCTGCGGACAGGGCAAGAGGGAGCCTTTTCAGTGTACACTTGTGTTCCTTTTGAAAACCAAAAAGATAAAGGGAATAAATATCTTTTAAAACCAAGTTTCATAAAAGCCAATTTACAATCCAAGGAGACTCACAGAAGCACAGGTGGGCTTTGGTTGCACCATCTTAAGTAGAGCAGGTCTCTTTGCACACATGTGGTGGGGTGACTTATGGATCATGCCAAACTAGAAAGTTTGGTTTAGTTCTGGAGGGTTGTCGGTCCCTGTACCCTAAGGACTGAAAGCCACTTGCCCAGGCCATCCTCTTGACACCTCACTGTTGCCTGACTCAATGTGGGTTTGTCCGAGGGTGGGGGCCTCCATTCCAGCCCCACTCCTCACACTGCCTACCTGGGGGCTGAAAGAGCCTGAGAGAAGCACCATCCATCAACTCAGGTCCTTGTCCTCAGCCTCGCTCTCAGAGAACTTGCTGGTGAAACATGGGAGCTAACAGTGCCTTCTTTAAGAGTTAAATTAAAAGTGGGTGGGTGAGTGTGTAAACTCTGTGCTGCCCCTGGGCTTGGAATACTGCATACTGACCGTTTTTTTCCACTCTCAGTTCCTACTAAATATGATCATGTCATATGTAAAACCTGATAAGACTGGGGAAACCTGAGCCAGAAGTCACTTTTATGAATGGCTTGAATTGAATGGCTTGAATTGAATGGCTTGAATTGAAAGGAAAGGCGCTAACTGCTACCCAGACATGTCTACGCATTGTGTTGGCGTGCTCCAGGACCAGATAAATGTTCAAAGCGAGGGAAGCCCCGTAAGCCTAGACTTGGCTTGGGGGCTGACGTGCTGCCTAGGTGGCAGGAATGTTAGGGCAGATATCATTTCATAGCTCACCTATGAGTTTAAAGCAAAGTAAGGCAGGAAGTTAGAGAGAGAACCATTCATACCCCCTTGATTATTTACTCAACATGATGCTGAAAGACATTTGTGTTTTTTGGAACTTCTGTTCCCTGGCAGTGAAATAAAACCTCCTTTCTAGGCTAGGAAGATTGATGTCCAACTACATTAAAGGACTATGTGAGTAAAAGGAGACTATGTGAGTAAAAGGAAACTCTGTATCCCCAAGTGAACACAAGAACTTCCACTGTTCTTATGTAACTGTAGTGCAAAGTGTGTTATCAAACCAGAAATCTGCAATGCAAAAATAATTACTCTAATAAGACCGAAGCACAAAAATATTCCCACTTGTCATGGTTTGAAAATTGTTATAGGAAGAGGATGTTTTTATTTATTAGTCATAAGACAGGAAGAAGATGGGAGAGGAGGTGTTGTTATCTTTTAACTTCACTGAAGACTGTCATTCTAACTTGTTTTAATTTTTCTCTTTTTAAGTACATCATTCTTGATGCTATATGGTAAAGGCACATCAAATCGGTGGTTGTATGTTGGGTTTCTTCTCAATGGATTTTGTTTAGTTGTTTGCAAAACTTTTTATGATTCCATTTATAATCCAGGAATAAATTTCTTAATTTTTTTCTTTTAATCTATTTAAATGTATACTAGACCAGAGGTTCTCAAACTTGGCTGCATATTAGAGTCACTTTGGGGGTGTTTAGAAATCCCATTGTCCCAGCTGCACACCGTGTCCCGGAACAATTAAATCATAATCTCTGGGGATGGACCCAGGCATGGGGGCTTGTCCAAGGTGATTCTCCTGTACGGCCAAGATTGAGAAGCACTGTGTCGGAGCCACGCTTCTCAAACTGCAATGTGCACACAACCCTGGGGGTGGGGGGATGTGCAGATTCTGGTTCAGCAGCTCTGGGGTCAGGTCTGACATATTCCTCTAACGAGCTCCTGGGCAATGCCAGTACTGCTGATCCGTGGGCCATGCTTTGAACAGCAAGATCTTAGACTATAGAAGAAAACTTATGTCTACACACTAGACGGCAGACACTGTGATTATAAAATGCTGCACAGGTTCTCACTTGTCCCCTGACAGCTGTCCCCTGCTCTGTAAACAAACAGCAGAGCTGCTGGTGTTCTTTATCTTCCTTTTCCTGTAAGGTTATTATTATTATTTGCAAACCCCAAAGGAAAAGCCCCTCTTTCTCTAATGTTGTCTGATGGTGTTGTTTTCCTTGAGGACATCAGTCACCCCTGAAGTGGAGATTGGGGTCCTTCCCCCTTGAATGGGTGACACTCTGTGTTCTCTGCCCTGGTGGCTTGCCTGGTTCTGGGAACACTCTCCAGGCAGTCCAGGGAACCCTGGTCTCGTGCTTTGTCTGATGGGGAAGAGAGATTTTAGTAAACACTGCGTGGGAAGAGGAATGAAATGGGCAGAGAATGAGGTTAAGGAATGGGCGTGTGAAACGCCAGGTTGAGGGAGGCCAGGGTGCCTGGGAGCAGCATTCCAACACCCACCTCTCTAACAGCTGGTGGGAGAAGGCACTCACCTGCCAAGGGAGGCAGGCTGTGCAGCACATCAGGACGCTCGTGCCCTCGAGGGTGACAGGGCCCTGGCCACCCTGGCATAGCTCTGGGTGGATGGCCTGCCTGAGCCTTACTCCGGGGCCTGGGTGCAGAATGAAGAGCAGCTCCTGCCCATGGCTCCCATTCTGGGCACTCCCCAGAAGGTCCCCAGGCTCTGTCTTGTCTCCTGGGCCAGAAAAGGTCATCTTGCTCTGGGGTCCCATGCCCTCTCAGCTCCTGGAAAGGTCTCATTCTAGGCCAAGACCCCTAAGTTAATTTACTTGGATTTTTTGACCGTCATTGAACAAAGGAAATCTTAGGACTGGGCTGCACATTCTGCAATAGGCCCTCTGTGTGTAGAGTGTGTGGATTCCATAGGTCTGCCACCCAAGACTGAGTGAGCTAAAAGAAACACACATAAAGACTGGCTCAAAGTCAGCTATCCCACATGGTTGCTCTCTAGTCAAGAGTCTAACATGGTTCCTGCTCTCCAGTCAAGTAGATCTAATCTGCCAACTCCCACCCCCACCCCCACCACCTGTACTTTGCACATACGTTCTGCTTTGGGGACACTGATTCTACATATTTGCTGTGCCTTTCAATATTCCACATTCAAGCTCAGCCTCAACAAGTCCTCAGATTAAACTAGCCACATTTAAATAATCACCCCTTTATTCTTCATTCCTTCAGCATCTAAGCATGTCATTAATAATAAACATTATGTGTGAATTTCTGTGGGATCCCGTCCTTCTTTAAGGGCTACCCCATCTACCATCTCGCTTTTAATAGAATGAGAATTTTAAGAGGAAAGGAACTGTGGCCATACAGGGGGAACCCATTTCATAGAAAAGTAAACTGAGACCCAGGGAAGGGAGTGACTTGGCCAAAGTCATCAAGAGTGGGTGTCCCAGCCACCACTAGGACCCAGGCTGCCGAGTTGGAGTGTCTTGTGTTGCCACCCTGCCAGCCCTGGCGTGCTCTTGCAGCCTCCAGGGCATGCCATTGCAGCAGGCCAGTGTGGCTAGAGGCCCTGGAAGATCTTATCAGGGGTGGTCAACACTAAGCCGAAAGGCATTACAAGAAACAGTATGTCCAGCAATCGTCGTGCACATGAGTTCCATAGAACTTTACTGCACGATGCACAAAGGAGATTTGAATAAATGGGAAAGCACAGCATGCTCTCAACTAGAAAGACTTCATCTGCAAATGGGCCAGTTATCTGCAGGTTAATTTACAATGTCACTCTCCAAAAGATTTGGACATCAGGAGAGAATTCATAAATGATTCTAAAGTTCATCCGGAAAAATTAAACAGATGAGAATATTCTGTTTTTTTTTAAAAATGAAGGGTGGCTCAAGGGAGAATAACAAATTTGTATTATAGATATTAAGCCATATGACAAGATTACAATTAGTACAATAGTTTGGTACTGATATAGACTGATATAGTCTAAATGGAACTAGATAGAAAGACCACAAAATAAGTACTCAGTGTAAGAGAGATACCATTTCAAATAAATAGGGAAATGATCAACTTTTCAAAAACTGGTGTTGGAATAATTGGTTGGCTGTTTAGAAAATAATAAAGTAAACATTATACACTAAAATAAATTATAGATGGTTTAGGATCAAATGTAAACCGTAAAATAATAGAAGGGAACATAGGTAAATAATTATATAGTCTTAAGGAAGGGAAGGCCTGTAACCATAACATTGAGGTGTGACTTCTGCATAAACAAAATGACGACATAAACCACAGATTATTTTTATATATATTATTTGTTACTTAGCCCTTATTATTTTAAAGATCTCTTACAAATAAACAGGAAAGAACGTATTGGTAGAAAAGCGAGCAAAAGATATAAGCAGCTAGTTAAACAAAATTGAAATACAAGTGCTAATAATCATATGAAAAAACATTTGACATCATAAGTAATCAAGAAAATGCAAATCAATATACCTCCATGCAATTGGTAAAGAAGGAAAGATAATATTCAGTACTGGGAAGGATATGAAGAAATATTCATCTCCTTATGAGAGTATAAATTGTTATGAAGGTCCTAGCAGGCAGCTTGGCAATATGTTTCAGAAGTCTTAGAAATGAGCATTCCTCTGTCACACTAATTCTGCTCCCAGGCAAATAATCATAAATGTACATGAACAATATCTATGTAGAAAGATACTCAGTTCTAGATTATTTACAAGAGTGAGATGTAGGGAAGCTATCACAATCTCCAATAAGAGAAAATTGGGGAAAGAAAATATGTCAGTAGAAAACTGCAGCCATTGAAGGTTACCTTGCACCATAAATACTTAGTGAGTTGGGGTAAGGTTCATAATTATCATTTTATTCCTGTTGGGCATAAATGAGAGCACAGAATAAAGGCTATATACTCCAAAGTGCTAACAGTAGTTATCCATGAGTAATGGGCTTACAGGCAACTTAGGTTTTTTCCTTTGTGCTTTTCTATTCTCTCAAGTTTTCTGCCTTGAACACATGCTGCTTTTGCAATTTCCAAAGTTATTAAATTGAAACAAAGACATAAAGGCAGGGAGTGCAGTTGTAAGAATCTGGGTGGGATTACTCAGATGATTTTGAGAGACCGCTTAGGCACTTGTGGTTGGGGCCTGATGCCACCAGAGAAGTACACCCTAGAGGTGCCTAAACAACGATCAAAGGAGGTGAAGTGTCCTGCCCTTGCTCCCTGGGTCCTCCTCCCCATAAGGGCCTCAGTGGAATAGATCTGAATGTTCATTGTTTCACCATCTGGTCCACAAGGGGCATTTATTTTTGCCATGTTGTTTGAGAGCAAAATATAGACCTTTTCCACTTTGCAGGAAGTATCTCAAAAATGGATACATGCAAAAAAGATATACTTCAGTGGGTGGTAGAAAGCAATGGCTTCCTGATTTTGCAGGCTAGGAAAAATATATTCAGGACACATTAATTGGGAGGCTTCACTATGTGAACTTTTGCCTTTCAAATTCTTCTGCTTGGGAGAGTGAAAGATCCAAAGAGTCCTCAGTTCCAGGAGGAAGCAATATGGTTGTGAGTGGTGACTTCTTGTTGGAAGGGTATGATGTTGACCCTGATGCAGGTAGTTAGTAGGTATCTGATTTTTCTTGACCACCTTTCTGAGACATGATAGAGAATGGCCAAGACAGCCACCGTAATGGGGTCATTGTCTATATAAGCATCGTGTATCTAACTATGATCTTGGCCTATAAAGATTCCAGCAAGAGATAGATTCTAGCATGTAAAGACAGGGAAGTAAGTACATGTGAGGCAATAGAGCCACCCAGCTGATCAGTATATCCTTAAACAGAAATTTGGGGGAGAGAAAGATAGAGTTTTAAAAACACTGTCAAGGTAGACGCTGTGGAGAGAGTGGCAAATGTAATTGGAAAACTAAGCAACATTCAGGCCTTTTGGGTTGATTCTCAGTTCTGTTACAATACTGAGGTTACTTTTCAATTTCATGAGCCATTAAAGGAGGCCACGAAGTTATGTTTATCAATTTAGGAAGGGAGACCTTAAGTTAATAAAGAACAGTAATAATGCAAAATACAGCATTACTGTAAACAATACTTAAGACCTTGGATAACTATAGGCTTCGAGTCCACATTGGGGACAGTAAATAGATTAAACTCAAAAATTTTATTCCAGCGTATGCCTTGTGGGCTCATTAGGGAAATGTTTTTGAAAAACTGAACTAAATGGATGAGTCCAGTGAGCTGAATGGGTGACTCCAAGACTCTGTGGTCATTGGAGACTTGGTGGGAAGGAACATCACTGGGAGAATAGCCTTGTTCTGGAGTACATTCACTGGGGTTCTTTGATTGTAACTGGCCGACTTAAATAAAGCAACCTTGTTGGAAGGCCGTTGGAAGCCCACTAAGTCAGCGAGAAAGCTGGAAAATTGCACTTGGAAATGAACGCTGACCACGGTGGCTCCAGGAAACTAGGAAATGGGGATTACAGAATCCGTTCCAGAACAGAATTGTGTTGACCATGCCACACGGGGCACGTGTGAACTCCACCCACATTATTTCTCTGTCTCAAGATTCAAATTTTAGAGAGAGAGGGCATAAGGCAGGGTGGGACATCTGATTGTGGCTATAAACCAATACAAACCCCTGCTGGAAAAAATATATCTGGGTGCTGTTAAGAGAGGGAGAATTGTTTGCCAGGCAGACCTAAATCACTGAGCACAAGCTAAACAGAGATGTGGATGTTTGATTCAAGATTAAAAGAGGAAATATCAAAAGTAATATTATCATGAATCAATTTTGTGGATGGATGGTTTATACAAGTAATTAATACTGTCTGGATCCTGATTACAAAGTAGTCATAAGGACAGAATGTTGTTTAACAGCAAATGTCAGATTGGTACATTTTCTGGAAATCTTGGCATGCCACAAACTGAACACCTAAAAAATTCTTTACATACCTGTTGGCTATGGTATTACTCAGAGGTAGAGAAGGCAACAGGGACACCCTTTTTGAATGCAGTCTTGATAACCAGTTGGTATCTGTGTGAGTCATTTAAAGTTTGTAATAGCGAAAGAAGGAAGCACTAGGCATAGTTCCACTCCAGCAAAGCAGAATCTACAAAAATTCAGAGGAAAACTAGATATCATTCCATGAGTAGGATTCTAAAAAGGAACATGGCCTGGGGAGGCTGGAAGACTATGAGTTTGGTTTCCAATTTATAGTCAGAGGGTGCATGAGGAAGGCAAAGAATAAACATTTAAAGAAGACCCAATTGCATCTGTAGAGGGAATTCTCTGGGGTACCATTTAATAAGCTGTGCAGAGAAGATCAGAAGGAAGACATGTCCCAAGAGGTCGAACAACCGTACTGAATGGCACTTTGTTAAGTGAACAAGCATGCCGGTGCCTCCCCAGGAGCAGGTGTGCTCTGCGGGCTGGCAGGTGTTTAGAGAATGTCGGGAAAACCGAAGCACAGAAGAAACAGAGGATTGCCCACATGGCTATTGACCACCCACACACAAAAAAAGAGCTTTTTAAAGCTATATTTGGAGACAGACAAGTGAAAAAGGAAGGAATAAGTTCATTTCTTGGGACATATGGAATAACATTAGTGTAGAACCAGGGGAAGACTGCTACTATAATTTTGTTTTTATACTTTGTCAAGAAAGATCTTCAAACTAGAGGAAATGAAACAAACAGTAAAATAAAGAAATAGAAGGACAAGCAAGGATCCTAGTAAAAGATCACCTAATGCCATAAATGAATTTATTTTCAAGGGTGCAGATGAATTACAACTGAATATTCTAAGGAAGCCTGTAAGAACAACAACAAAATAATCTTCTCATCCTTGTTGGTAATTCTTAAAAAATAATAGCAAATATACACAATGTTCAGAGTAGAGGAAGACGAGTATGTTTCTGACTTTAAATGAGTAAAAAAAACATGATTCTTTAGAATATAGATGATAAAACTTGATGATGCTTCCAGGAAAACTCTAGAACAAATTATTACAGCAGACAGAGAATCAATACTTGGGCCCTGAATGAATTCACCAAAATGAGCCTCAGCAGACTAACTGTGTTTCTTTTTAAGCATTAAAGGACTGGTAAGGGGAATGCTGCCAGCGTAATGCTATCAAGGTAACACAATGTGATTTCAGGAAGGCACATGACAAAATCAAAGTATTCAGTAAAACCAAATGGAGAAACATGAGTTAAAACAATGGCTGGTCAGTGAGAGAACAACAGTGACCTTAAATGAATGACCCCTAGTTATACCCTATCCACATTCACCTGTGAACGTTTGGGAAGGGCAGGGAGGTTTCAACCAGAGCATCCCCAGAAAATGTTCACTGATGTATTCATGTTGATCTTGGAGGGGGCCTGTGGGATGCACAGGTGGGATTTGTCCTCCTTTCCTTTTGAGAATTTTATGAGCAAATTGAAGAAAGACATATAAGGCAGATTCATCAAATATAGAAGTGATACAAAGCCCAGAATGACAGCTGAAGTGTTGTTGAATGATAGAATACTCAAAAGGAGGGAAAATAAAGTATTGAGCTAGAATGATGGATCAAAGCCAACCAGCCAGATTAAACTGTACAATGACACACTTAACGGTATTTAGGTTAAGAATAATGAAGTTTAATTAGGAAGGATATGAGGCCAAGTTTGATAGCAGTTTATGTGGATAAAAGCTAGAGGCCGAAGTTGACCACAAGTTTATATAATATAACAAGCAGCATTCCAGACCTGCTAGGAAAACTGATGGAGAATTAAACTGCAATAGTGTAGACATCATGCCATGGGAGATGGTATTCCTACTGTCCTCTGTCCCCATAGCTCAGAGCTTTGCATTGTAGGCTCTGAGGGCACACTGCCTGTTTGGGGGTTTCTCTTCTGCCTCTTTCTAGTTCTGTCTGCCTCTTTGGTCAAGGCCCTAAATCTCTCTAAACTTGTACGCCTCGTCTGTAAAGTGGGTAGGATAATAGAACTATGTCATAGGAATTTTATAAGAATTAATTTAGATGGTACATGTAAAACTTAGCACAGAGGCCAACACACTAAGTATTTGGTAAACGTTTTTTGTTACTGGTCTTGTCGTTATGTTCTATGGACTCTTTTAAGAAGGTCACTAAAATGTCAGAATCTGTCCTGAGGTAAAAAGTTTAGACTTTCTTGCTTAAAGAGCTTTTATGGGAACTTGGAGTGCATATGTGATACTTATTGCTGTGGAACAAATTATCCTAAAATTTAGCAGCTTATATTAATATGCATTTATTTCATATATTCTGAGTCAGAAATTCGGAAGCAGTTTAGCTGGAGGTCTGGTCAGGGTCTCCCATAGAGGTTGCTGTGAAGATGTCAACTGGGGCTGCAGTATCATCTCAAGTCCACTCATATAATTTTTGTCTGGAGGCCTCACTTTCTTGCCACATGAGCCTCTTCACAGAGTGTCCTGAGACCGGGCAATGAGCCATCCCCAGAGTGAGCGGTCCAAGAGAGAGCAAGCAAGGCAGAAGTTACAGTACTTTTTGTGACCTAGCCTCTGAAGTCACAAACAACCCGTATTCTCTCAGTCACACAGACCAACACCAAGACAGTGCGGGAGGGGACTTCACAAGGCCATGGACACCAGAAGGTGGGGGTCACAGCAGCCATCTTGGAGGCTGGCTGTTACAGGGAGGCTATCACCACAAAGGCTTGGAGTTTTGGTGGCTGACTGCAGATACATGAAAGGATTATTGTATAGAAGAAGGAGATTTATTCTGTGTGGCTTCCAAGAACAGAATTCAAGCCAATAGGCAGAGATTTCTTTAGGGTTTCATTTATATTATTTTACTTTTGATGGAAAATAAATGTTTCTGCAAAATATAAGGTCTTTGTTCCTGAACGAGTATGGCTTGGAGAAACTCTTAAGAGGTAAAATGACCTTGATATATTTGGAATCCTGTAATATTTCTCCTTTTAAGAACAAAGTTCTGGCATGGTTGGTTTACACTTAGCCTGTGGGGTTTAGACCAGGAATTCCCAACTTTTTAGGAGGCAAAGCCTTTAGGTCCTGGAAGGAGCAGGAACCTGGGCACTGAGTTTTCTCTGTGGGAATCCTGACAGACCTTGGAGAGAGGGATGAGGTTGTAGCTCTGGTGTATGTTGGCCAGGTGAGGCTCAGACAGTCACTGGGGGAAGCCAGCCTGCACTTCGAGCATGCAAGAGGACTACTGACATTTTGCTGGGGATTCCCATATGGGGAACCGAGAATGCACTCGTGTTTAAAATAGCCAAGGAGAAATTTTTTAAATGGTTGGTGGATGTGGTGAGGTGCTGTTATATTGGTCACCCTGTATACATACAATGCAGCAAACGTCTAGAAATGAAGTTCTTCTAGGCACAGGAAGGGAGACTTGAGCGTACCACTTTTACTCCTCCTTTCTCCCCTCTGCCCGTGGATGCTCACGGAAATGAGTGACCAGTGCAGTATGAAGCTATTTCTAATCTTATGTCAGTACTAGAAGCTCTGAAGGATTTCTACCACTGAAATGTGCAGATGGGATTCATCCTGCCTCAGTACAGCCCCCTCCTCCTGGAGGTGGAGGGATTGTGATGAGGAGAAACACACTGACCACCCAACCCTGGAAGGCCATATGGTGGTGGGCCCGGGGGAGGTATAGGTGGCTCATATAAGTGCCCCAGGAAAAAGACACCAGTTGTCAGGGCTACGCTGAATGAATGAACTCAGTCAGCTCTTATTCCTTACATGGTGTGCATGCCTGCCAAATGAGGCATGGATGGAAAAAAACCTTCTGGCCCAAAAGTTATAGATTCCTCAGCTATTTAAAGTCAGCATATTTAAACTTTTTCTTTTCTATCTCTCTCTGGGCCTAAAATATTGGACAGGGCCACACAGCCTCTGATGGAACCTACATAACTCTTTGTCATACTTGACAAACTAGATTATCCTAGGCCTTCCTTCGCAGACTTCTACCTGGCAGTTAATAAGAAAACGAAAGCTAGTTTCACTATGTTCCTGTATAAGTAACATGTTTCTACTTTCACCTGGATGCTTATGAGACTTCTTTGAGATGAAAACTTGTCAAGTTACACTGGAAGTTAATGCTTTCAACCTTGTTTTATTTCAATTTTTTTCCTTTTTTAAATTTATTCTATTATAGTTGCCCCAAATCCTTTTTTCCCCTTTTGCCCCCCTCCACCCAGCCCACCCCTTTCGCCCAGTCAATCTCCTCTTCGTTGTCCATGTCCATGAGTCATTCATACATGTTCCTTAACTACGCTCAAGTCTCCCTTCATGTGCCTAAAAGAACTTCATTTCATTGACTAGTTCCTTCCCCTTCCTTCCACCATTTCCCCTTCCTTCAGCAATCATTTTGTTCCATGTTTCCATGTCTCTGGTTCTATTTTGCTCGTTAGTTTATTTTGTGCATTAGATTCCAGTTATAAGCGAAGTCATATGGTATTTGTCTTTCGCTGACTGACTTATTTCATTGTATAATAGTCTTCAGTTCCATCCATGCTGTCACAAAAGGTAGGACTTCCTTCTTTCTGCTGCATAGTATTCCATTGTAAATATACCTGTTTTTTAATCCACTCATCTACTAACTGGCACTTGGGCTTTTTCCAAAACTTAGCTATTGTAAATAGCACTGCTATGAACATAGGAGTGCATAAGTTCTTTGGAATTGGTGTTTCAGGATTTTTCGGGTATATTCCCAGCAGTGGAATCACAGGGTTGTAAGGCAATTCCATTATTAATTTTTTGAGGAAATTCCATACTATTTTCCGCAGTGGCTACACCAGTCTGCATTCCTACCAACAGTGCACTAGGGTTCCCTTTTCTCCACATCCTAGCCAGCAATTGTTGTTTGTTGATTTATTAATGATGGCCATTCTCACAGGTGTGAGGTGATACCTCATTGTGGTTTTAATTTGCATCTCTCTGATGGCTAGTGATGTTGAGCATTTTTTCATATGTCTGTAGGCCCTCTGTGTGTCCTCCCTTGGAGAAGTGTCTATTCAGGTCCTTTGCCAATTTTTTAATGGGTTTGTTTGTCTTCCTGGTGTTGAGTTGTATGAATTCTTTATATATTTTGGAGATTACACCCTTGTCTGATATATCATTGGCAAATATGTTCTCCCATCAAGTCAGTTCCCTTTTCATGTTGATGATGGTTTCTTTCACTGTGCAGGAGCTTTTTCATTTGATGTAGTCCCATTTGTTTTTTGCTTCCTTTATTTCCTTTGCCCTAGGAGATACATCAGCAAAAATATTGCTACATGGGATGTCTGAAATTTTACTGCCTATGTTTTCCACTTAGGACTTTTATGGTATCACAACATATATTTAAGTCCTTTATCCATTTTGAGTTTATTCTGGTGAATGGTTTAAGTTGGTAGTCAAGTTTCTTTTTTTTTCACATGTACCAGTTCAGTTCTCCCAACACCATTTATTGAAGAGGCTATTTTTACTGCATTGTATGCTCGTGCCCCTTTTGTAGGATACTTATTAATTGACCATAGAGACATGGGTTTATTTCTGGGCTCTCTATTCTGTTCCATATACCTATGTGTGTGTTCTTATGCCAGTACCACACTGTCTGGATTACAGTGGCCTTGTAGTACAGTTTAATATCAGATATTGTGATCCCTCCAACTTTGTTCTTCTTTCTCAGGATCACTGAGGCTATTCAGGGTCTTTTTTGGTTCCATATAAATTTTTAGAACACTTGTTCTGCATCTGTGAAATATGCTATTGGTATTTTAATAAGAATTCAAAATATTGTCAAACTGGATCCAGCAATATCTTAAATATATCAGACACCATGATCAAGTGGCACTTACCCCAGGGATGCAAGGATGATATAACATATACAAATCAATTAATGTAATGTATCACAAAACAAAACAAAATGAAAAACAAAGATCATATGATCATATCAATAAATGCTAAAAAAGCATTTGACAAAATCCAGCACCCATTTATGATAAAAACACTCAGCAAAGTGGGAACAGAGGTAGCATATATAAACGTAATAAAGTCCATATATGAGAAATCTACTGCCAATATCATACTCAACAGGCAAAAACTAAAAGTGTTTCCTTTAAGATCAGGAACAAGACAAGGGTGCCCACTTTCATCACTCTTATTTAACATAGTGCTGGAAGTTCTAGCCCCAGCAATTAGACAAGAAAAAAAATAAAAGACATCCAAATTGGAAAGGAGGAAGTAAAACTGTCATTCACAGATGATATGATAATATACATAGAAAACCCTAAAATCTCCATCAAAAAACTACTCAGCCTATAAAGGAATTCGGCAAAGTAGCAGGATACAAAATCAACATTCAGAAATCAATGGCATTCTTGTACACCAACAATGAAGCATCAGAAAGATAAACTAAGGGAAAAAATCCCATTTACTATAGCAACAAGAAAGATAAAGTGCCTAGAAATAAATTTAACTGAGGATGTAAAAGACATGTACTTGGAAAACTGTAGAACACTGAAGAAATTGGGAAAGATACAAGTAAGTGGAAGCATATACTGTTTTCATGTATTGGAAGAATTAACATCATTAAAATGTGCATGCTACTCAAAGCAATTTATAGATTCAATGCTTTCAGTCTTAGGGACAAGTCTTTTTCAGCTTAAAGTTCTCTTTAATTATTCCTTTGATAACGATGTCAACCTTAGTTTGCTTTCTTCTTTTGGCATTATTATTATCTATATGTTGGATCATTTAATTCTGTTTTTCAGATTTCTCATTTTTTTAATTACATTTTATTATTTGTATTATTACAGATTCCAGTTGTCCCTATTTTTACTCTTTTGCCCCCCTCTACATAGTACCCTCCCACACACACTCCCTTTCCTCATTATTTTTGTCTTTGTATCCTTCTGAGTTCTGGGAGAAATTTCCTGAGTCATTTTTTTTGCATTTTACTGATTTGACTTACTGTAATATCCAATCTGTTGCTCAACGGTCCATTCAAAATCGGTTGCCATATTTTTTCATCTCCTTGCAGCTGCTTACTCAGAGCTCCCTGCTGTCATTTTATAGATGCAATGCCAGCTTCAGTCTTGAAGACACAAATTAGAGATTATCCAGCACCTTCCTCCATATCTTAGGAGTAGAGAAAGTCATTGGAATTCCTCAAGAATGTTCTTGTATAATGAATCTTTTCCAGCAACTCCTTGTATCATCATCATTACAAAGACAAGACAGTAGAATGATTTATCTTAGGGCAGATTTAAAGCTAGATTCCTAAAAGACCAGCCTTTTGTAAAATTACAGTTCTATTTGTGAGTAAAGCAATAAAAAAATAAAGTTGTGTAAACATTAATCATGTTTACAATGTTGTGGGATTTTAATTTTAAATAATGTTTATTTTCCATCTCTAAAATGTTTGTTTTATAACATTTGGGAAATTATATATGAAAAATGATTGCCCATAACCCCACCACACTCTTAATATCTTCATGCTTTTCTTCTGGAAGATACTCTCAATTGATGGGCTTTTATCTACATGCAACCAAAAGTCATCTATATAAAACTCAGATGAAAAAGGAAGAGTCATGTTTTTTGTCATGGAACAAATTCTCAGACACAAATTCACATCGATGTCTTTAAGGCTTTTGAGCTTTGCCATAAATTTACCGCTGGATGCCTTGGTTTCTTTGCTTAAAATGAAAAGTATCCTTCATTCATCCAGACTGTATCTGCAGACTGAAAATGAAAAAGGCATCTGTCAGAAGTTCTGAGGGCACAGAATGTTCTAGAAAAACAATTGTAGTGCTTACAAGTATTTAGTGTAGAGCGTTTGAAGGGATTATGGTTCAAAGACTCAACAAGAGGAAGCATTTTTTCCTAAGGGTAAATCGAGGGTTTCCTGCCAACCACTTTACCTAACAATTTTGATATTAATAAAAAAAGAGAGAGAGAGAGAACAGAGACAAAGAGTCTTGCAAAGCCAGGTAGCCCTGGGCTCCAACGGGGTTCTCCCTCCAACAAAGCCAAAACAGAATTCCCCATCCAGCAAGACTTGGCTCCAGTTCCCAGGACCATTCACGTTCTGGTTCAATGCCGGCTAATGAGAGCCAAACAGAAATATCTTTGTTTACTTTGTAAATAGAAATTTGAAGTGAATTATTTTCAAAATACTGGTTGACACCCAAAAGGATGTAATTAGAATAAGGGGCTTTCTGGTTTGAAGACAACAAAGAAAGAAATGTTCTGTCTCTTTGAAATGAAATTATTAAATAATAAAAGAGAAAGGAGATTTGGCATTCAGTCTTCAAAGCAAAATCATGACATGCAATTTTCTTAATTGGTTTTTCGCTTGAAATTACTAAGGCCAAGGCAGCCATAGAAGGTACGTACGACCTGGGGGCTGAAGGACAGTTTGTGAAGAGGAAGAGGAGCCCAGTGGGGAGGAGGTAATCACCCATGTCTAGTGCATTTCCCTTCTATTTCCATTTCATTTTAACCCATAATGGATCTTAAATGCAGTCTGGGGGCTCCCTGGGGTATTTCACACTTGCCTCTCCCTTCCTCATGCCCTTTGCAGGAGGAAGTAATGTTACTGGTGGGATCTGGCTACAGGTAAAAAGCCAAGTTGAAATATCCATGCTTTGCATCTTTAGGTGAATATGCCCAGACTCTGGTTTTATCCCATACTTCACATGATTTATTTTAGATTTCTAAAGTCTCTTTAATAATCAAAGGCATTTTGCCTCAGGACTTTCAGCTCTTAATTCTAAAATAGTCCTGAGAATTTCCTGGTAATTTCTGATTTGTTTATTCTTCAAACCGAAGAGTTGTCTTAACTGTGGAAGGTGTCATCAGGATTTCTTTACCCTCAATTTATTCATTCATTCATATTCATATTCTCTCTCTCACACACACACACACACACACACACACACACACCTCCTCTGAAGTGACAATGTGATGTATTAGAAAGAGAAACATCTTTAGAGATAGGCAACCATGAGTTCTGGTTTCAGTTCTGCCAACATTGAACAGCCTTAACCTCCCTGGGCCTTAGTTCCGTCATCTGTAATAAGACTAGAAAAGTAATGACTACCTCACAGGATTTTTGTGAGGATTAGGTAGAATTCTTTATATAAAATGCTGGGTATAGTGCTTGCAGCTGGTAGACAATTTATTAATAGTGGCTACTATTAATAAGTCATCATCATTCAGCATCATCATAGCCCGGAACCTCAGAAAATCCACATTGGGTTAAAAACTCTCAGTCCAAGTACTTTAGGTGGAATGTGAACCTAGTAAGTATTTCTATGTTCATGCTGTCTGATTCTATTCTACCTGTGGGACTAGAAAAAGGTACCAAAAGTGATGCAAATTCTGCCTTTGCCTTCGAAATAAGCACAACCAGGATGAACGCGACTGGGGTCAACCACCACTGGTGACTTTCTCTCTGAATGTGTATCTGTTTCTCCATCTCACACTCATGCTGTGTTACTGATAACCAATACCCTTGTAGGAAAGTAGAAAATATGTTGTCTTCTTCTATAATGATACCTTTCTTTCAATTTCATTCCCTAACAACTGATGTCCTTTGGGTTTTATCCAAAGAGAAATGACCAGAGAAAATTAAACTAACTTATATGTTCTCTTAGGTTCCCCCAGCATCTTGTTTACTGCTGCAAAAGCAATTCAGGAGTCCATTTGAGCACTGCTGTGAGCCAGAAGCTCCCAGTCCCTTGGGTGTGAGGGCCATCTGGCCCAGAGGTTGGGGCTCTGCTAGGGTAGACTCTGTGGGGCAGTGACCACCCTACTTCTTTCCAGCTACTGCTCAATTAACCGTCATCCGTAGACATCTAAAAATCTCTTTGTCATCTATTTCTGTTTTGCAGCCACAGCTCCCTGTGGTAATAATAAGTTCCATATGTACAGTTCCCCACTCCTCCCCCAGATAAATACTTCCTCTCTACTTGCCCCTTCCTGATTACTAGAAGCTCCCTACAAGTGTTCCCCTTCCTTGCTGCCACATGATATGTACATTTAATTACATCCCTTCCTATCTCTTCTCTTCCCAGACCTGAATAGCATCCTAATTCTCTACAGCTCTTTATTCTCTTAAAATCAGAGAGAACTGGGATAAAATTCCAATGCTAGTACTTTCTCGTTACATGTCTGTTGACAAGGCTACCTAAGCTTTAGTTTTGTTTGCTCATCTAAAAAGTAGAAACTGGTAATGCTTGCCCCATAGGGTGGTTAGAGGTTTATTGAGATAATACAGAATCCATGCATATAAATGAGGGTAGAGGGATGGGTAGGGTCTAAAGCCAGTTTAAGATCAGGGAAATGTTGAGGTCAAACAGGGTCATAATTAGCCAGTATTGGAAAAGGTTGCTGAGGAATTAGAGACTCTAGGTTCAGGGATCAGGTTATGAGAAAAATATATATTTTTAAAGTATAGGAGTTACTCTCAGGAAATTGAAAATCTTGAGGTGGAGGATCGTAGCAACAAAAATGGCACTACCCTCCCTACCCCCGTCGAGAGGAAGGGCAGGGGGAGCTGCAGCACTCCTTCAAGTTTGTCTTCCATTGCTTCACGGCGGGGGATGTCCCTTCTCTCTTAAATGGTGGGACTGTGAAGCCAAGTGGTTTTCAAATTGCTTTATATCTATTCTTTTTAAAGTACTCATGATTCTTGGTTTTAATAGTGAATGAGTAGAGTGATTATATTTATCTCATTCTGCCACTGAACACACTTCCCCAAAACAGCAAAATCGAGTTCTCCATGTTGATCCGTAATCCTTGAGAGCAAGATGAGCTTCCTACGCGTGCTATAAATGTAACTGGGATCACTTTTCTGCTCTCTGCTGACTTCCACTGCTCATTTGAAAACTGCTTCCTTGCTCTCTGGCCTCTCAAACAGCCCCGGGAAATGCCCTTATTGATTAGCTTCCTTGGCGGGCATTCCTCTCTGGGGTGAAGGTCAACAATGTTGCCACACTCGATACTGACAATGCTCTTCCTCTTCAGGATCATTTATAAAACTTCTCAGAGTTCTTATTATCATCCCCCCTGCCCTGAAAAAAATGCCTGGGACCCCTGCTCATCAATTTCTATCTAAAGAGGCTCCTGTGTTCTATACCACTGATTTCTTTAAGTTCTGGCTTATCACTTCTGCCACCGTGTGTTATCCCCTTTATACCTGCCTTTTCTTCACACGCTGGCTAATGGTGGGGGTTTGTGCATTGTCTCATGTGAGCTTAGAGTTCCATCCCTGTAAAATGGGCCGCTGGTGGCCTGAAGCAAGCTTTCCCTGTCCCAGAACTGCGGCTGGAACCATATGTGACCCTAGCGCAGCCCTAGAATGGCCCCTTGGCACCTGGGAGCATCAGGGTGCAGATGTCAGCTGCGTACACTCCCTCGGCATCGCCAGCGGCTGCTTGCTACCTCCCATCTTCATTTAATTATCCACTGCCTTTCCTCCTAGACATTCCAGAAACATTAGTTGGCCTTGCCATTGTAACATCTAAGAGAAAATATTTAGTCCCAGGTCAAAAACCTTGGCTGAAAGTTCCTACTAAAAAGCCAAGGTCGTATTAAATTGTCAGAAAGTTAGCCATGATATTTGAGGAAGTAATGAAATGGCTATAAATGATGTAAGCTTCCTATCGGGCGACCGTGTTCACAAACTTCTGACATCTGGAGACGAGCGTGAAGAGGTGCAGCCTCAGCTGGCCCCCATCCACCAGCCCAGCAGAAAGTCCAGTTTGGGCTGCTTTAAATAGGGGGTGGTTGTACTTGTGGTGCAGATACCATTCTCCAGGGAGCAAGGCCGTCAGAAGGAGCTGTCCAGACAGCTGCCTCTCCAGCCCGTCTGAACTGGAGAGACCCCTCCTGTGAATTGAATCCATGGTTTACATGCCCCTCGATTGCTATTCCAGACCCTCTTCCCATGAGTGAAGCTGGGCTGCAGGCCCTGATAGTGGGTCTGTGGTCTCCAGGTAAAGCTTCGCAGCTTCCCTGGATGACAGTGGTGTCTGTAAGATGTACGTTAAGTTAACATGTTGGAGAGGCCTCTTGTAAATTTCAGAGCAACAGGAACTGAGCAGCTTTGAAACTCCAGCTGCCGATGGGTTTGATGTGAAGTCTGCTCTGAAACCAGGACATTTGATTTTCCAATCAGCCCTGAGTGCTGATCAGACTCGTGCCTGGAGGAGGCGAGTGCAGGGCCCCAAGCCCTGGGAAATGGGGTCAGCCCTCTGCCCTCGATCTGGGCTCCATGGGGACCTCCTCAGAGTTTTCCAGTTGACCTTCAGTGCCTTCCCTTTCTAAGTGAGTGGGGTTTTTTTCCCCTTTTAAGTGTCTAGGCCTTTCCTTGCTTCACTTGAAATTCCTTGAGTTTTGAGAAAACAAAATTAAGAGGAAGAGCGGGAAAGAGTGGAGGAAGGTAGAGAAAATAGAGGGGCGTGGGAGGGAAAAAGAGACAGAGGCTGAGAGACACATTCTCTGGGAAGATGCTGGGAATTTGTGGATTTCATTGTAAAGGTCATTTTTACCTAAGTTACTGAGCAAATCCCCCACCTGTTGTGACCATCCACCCTGCCTGGATTCATGAGATGCTATGAGGATAGCACCTGGCACTCAGAGGGTGGTAACTGCTCTTCTCCCTTCCCTCCCCGACTGTCCTCAGAGCCCCTTTCCTCCGGGACTTGGTGAAGCTTCTGAGAACATCCATAGGGATGGTTTTGTCGGCCTGGCCTGATCATGCTGTGACGTGTGTTTCCTTTGCCGATTCTAGTGGTATCTGAGACAAACGCCTTTAAAAGCCATAAAGCAAGAACAATTGCTCCCAATGAGAGCATTGTAGCATGCTTTGCAAAGCCCTTTTAGGGGCTTTAGTCCATGAGGCTACCCAGGTCCACTAAGGGCAGAAAAGCCCCTTGTCACGCCTTGTCTGTGGCTGGCTCACGCTGAGGTAGCACAGTCGGAGCAGAGGGCCAGAATGTGGCTCACCCTTGGAACTGTTATGGGTCCCCTCCTCCCTGTCCACTTCTCATGTGCAAATCACATTCCCCGAAGCTGCAGAATGTGCTGTTCGAAACAGGACATAACCCCTCACATTACACACATTGAACTGCTCGGGGTTCGAGGCCAGGACTGCACCCTTTGCAGAGTCTTGAACTAAATGCTCACTTTTAAGATGTTTGTGGTTATATCAGGGGAGGAAAACACATGTAACAGAATAGAAACAGTTAAGTTTACATGAGTGTATGCATTGTGTATTTACATAGTTCTAAGTGGTAGATTAGATATGAATTTTATTCTCTAAGATGTTTTTTATTCTATATTGTCATTTACAAAAGTTTCCTGGTGTCATTTTTGTCACCAGGAAAAATATTTTAAAAATAAAGTCTTTTAGTAATCTTGATAATCACATAGCATCAAGTGTCTTTGGTTTCTCCTCAGTACTTTTGGTTATATCACAAAGATGAGCTTGTAGAGGACCAGGAGCTCCTGTCCTCACCTAGTCTTGACTGCAGAGAGCAAAATCAGCACCCTTTATCTGTCGTTGCTGTGACTGTGGCATGGAGTTTTCTCAGTGACTGGGCTCTTTGGCTTGTTAGTGAGCCGTGTGGAGGACAGAAACTGTTTCCATTGGCAGATGCTTCTGCATTGTCTTTGGGGGAATGTGAAGGATGTACTCCACTGCAGCACATGAAGCCCTCTTCAGAAGCAGCTGCAGAAGAGAAGCTGCTCTCTGACTTGGGGGAAAGCTGAGCCTGTCCTCCATGTACAAAATGGGTACATTTCTATCTAATGAACTGTGTGCATCCTGTCTTAGACTGCTAGGGGTCATAGAGCCAGATCTGCCACTCAGCTTTGACGCATGCATGTGACTTTTCTGATGCTAGTCTTTGACTATAAACTGATAACTGACTTCTTTGTTCTTTTCAACCCGAATAGAGCTTTATTTTCCTTTGCCCAGATATCTCTCTTCCTTTCTCACTACCTGTTTGTCTGTTTCTTCCTCTCTGCCCCTTCCTCCCCTCCCCTGCTTCTCTCTCTCCCCCTCCGTATCTCTCTCCCTCCTTCCTTTTTTCCCTTCCAGTGTGTGTCTCTTCTCCCTCCCTCCCCATCTCTCTTCCTCTCTCTCTCTCTCTCTCACACACACATACACAAAATCTTTTCCATTTGTGTCCCCTTTTTATGACACCCATTTTTATCAAGCCTCCTTAAGTCATTTATGAGAAGAGACAAAATATAAATCTACTCCTCACCATTTTTGGAGGGTATTGTTCCTGAAAGACAGATCCAGAGTTTTTCTTTCAGTATTTCTATTGACCTGACACTTTACCACAAAAGAACTTCAGCAGATTTCTGGCTTTAGTATCACACAGGAGTTTGAATTTCTGTGTGATCCCTTTTGGGACCCCTGTCATATTCCATCTCTAAGAGGCCTTTTGTCTCTGCTCTTTTTTTTTTTTTTATTGTTGTTTCCTGTGTAATACAAGCCAATGTCTCAAACACTAATGAATTTCCCAGAGGGCAAACGGTACTGTATATGAAATCTACCTCAAACGTGACTTTTAAAAAAATCATCAGGAGAGCATGTCACACCTGGGCCCTACCCCACAGATCCTAATTCAGTAGGTCTAGTGTGGGGCCATAAACTTGGCCTCCTAGCTAGCTTCAGGAATGTGAAGCTGCTGGTCCAAAAGCCACACGTTGAACAGCCCAGCCCTAAGCCCTGACAAGGGACTCCCTCTGGCTACTTGGAGTTGGTTGTCTAAATGGCCTTTTGTAGAGCTTATCAAAAGCCTTTTTCAAAGCCTAAATCTAATCAGATCCACTAGTCTCTAGCCCCTTCATCTTCCCATGTTCACTTCTTGACAAGGTCAGTGAGCACAGAGGAGCCAGTTTTGTGAATTAGAGCAGACCCTTCCAGGGTCTCCTGTCAGCCGGTGACCAGCCTGTTCATCAACCCCCCAGGCCTGGGACTCATAGCCAAAGCAGCTGGGCAGCAAGGCGGCTGGACCCCGTGTCCTGGAGACTGCTGCTGGTCAGGGTCACGCTGCGGCCAGGAGGAGCAAGGCTGGCAGCAGCCCTGTGTGGCCATTTCCACCTGGCTTTGGGTTTCCTGTTTGTCCTCACAAGTGAAAGTAGCTGTCATTAAGGGCTAACGGGGACACTTGGACTTTTAGTCACACTGTACTGAATTTATGGAGGGAGGGGGAGATGATGTACTATAGTGGTCTTACCACATGTGAGACTTTATTAGCATCTTGGATTTTCAGTGATGGTAATAGCAACACTAACAGCTGAGTGATATGTAGCAGGCAGTTTGAGTACTACACTGTATTCACACTACATAAGCGTGAATATAATATTCAGTGGTAGCCTGGAACCCCACAATCTGAGATGGTCTGCCTTTTCTCAAAGAGCAAGAGCTCCAAGAACATCTTTCCTCCCCAAAAAATTAGTGGGAAAGACCCATTCCCCCAAATAACTAAAACAAAGCATAAGAGGACCTTTAGAAAGAAGCAACGGACACTACATCTACCATGCCATCTTGAAATAGCTACCGACTGGGTCTCAGGTGTTATTTGGACAAAACGAGGCTATTGGAATTTAATTAAATAAATCCAAAGTGATGGCCTTTGAGCTGCTCCACAGGTCTCTTTGTGTATTTTTTCTTACAATGCTCCTGGTTGGCTATTTGTGTTCCTGTCTGAAAGCCAAGGATGGAAAACCCTGAGAGGTTTGGCAGTGCTCCTGGCTCTTGAGAGTTGCAAGTGGCAGGGCCATGAGTAGGACTGGTCTCTGTCCCCCGACTCTGTTGCCTTTCCTCGCCCCAAAGCTTTCCCAATACTCTCTGTGCTGCTCTCAGTTGGACTTCTGTGCCTCAAGTCATCTCCATGGCCTCGCCGTGCCATGCCCACCACGCCAGAGGAGCCCTGCTCCCATCTTCACATACAGCCTTCCCAGACTCCTCCATGTTTGTTGCAGTAGAATCATACCATAACAGATCACCTTGGAAATGTATCTAATTTTCAGTAATATCTCATGAACATCTTTTTACATCATTAATGCAAAAGCATCAGTTTAATGGTTATACAGTACTCTTCTGCTTTCTTAGCCTTCATAAAAATCTGTTTTGAAATACACCTTTTTTAAAAAAGTCACCATCAGTTTGCAAAAAAGCAAAATTAGGTCACTTTGGGATAGTCGGCTTTAAATAGTAAAACGGCTCTGGTATCTCTGACTCACATGGAATCTTGTAGAGAGGTTGTTTTGTTTTCTACGAAGGTAAATAAATAAATAAAGCCCTGCTGGAAAGCACTCAGTGTAGGAGTCACTAGTCCTGGGCTGGCCAGGAGGAAGTAAGTGAGAGCCGTGGAGGGGACCCTGCAGGGACCAGAAATCCCAGCCGTTAGGGCAGTAGGTACATCCTCCTGGGCTGTGGATCTGAGCCAAATGTCTTTTCTCTCCTCAGCAAATCCACCCATGGCCGCAGCTGTGGTGTCTTATTTTAATGAATGTCCGGATTCCCACAGTCAGTTCTGCTTCCATGGAACCTGCAGGTTTTTGGTGCAGGAGGACAAGCCAGCATGTGTGTAAGTATCCCCTGGTGTCCTGGGGTTCTGGGGAGGGGCAGCCCAGCAGCCAATGAAAAGAACATTTACCTCCACAAGGCATGCCAGGAGCCCCCGAGACTCCTGGAGCCTTATGTGTTGGAGGTTCAAAACCCAGCTGGTGAAAAATCCAGGTTCCAGGGCCCCAACCCAGAGTCACTGAGGCAGAACCCATGGGGGCCTGGCGCCTGGAGATCTGCATTTTAACACGCATCTCAGATAACTACTGGGTTCAGCAAAGTCTGAAAATTCCTGGATTCAAGTTTAATTCACTACTTAGAATGTCTGTTAGGCAAAGCACTGAGTTGGATCCTTAGCGTAGCAAGAGTCTCTAAGATGAAGCCTCTCTGCCCTGCAGCACATTTACATGCAGCTAATAGAATAAGCAGAAGTGTATGCAAAGGGTTAGTGTACACAAGTGGCAACAGATCCAGGAGCAGCTTAGAAACAAAGATGCCTGCTGGGGCACAGTGGTTTCCACACCAGGCTGAGCATAAGCCCCCTGCAGTGGCTTCTTAAGGTGTACCTGGGCCCACCCCAATCCCGCGAATCAGAATCTGCAGGAATGGGACCAGGGAGTCACATTAGTTGAGAGCCACCAGCCATGGCCGGCCAGACTGGGGAAGAAAGTCCCTTGGAGAAAGCTTCCCAGAGCAGGCACTGAGGTTTGGCTGGTGGGGAGCACAGAGGGGTTATTCCAGGCCTGGGTGTCAGAGACCTGCTATTACCTGTCAGTGTGGCCACAGCAGGAAGGGCACGAGATTGAAACCAAAGGGGAGGCCAGAGCCCACTGGGAGCGAGCCTTTATTCTACAGGCAGTGGGACCCATGTTGGCTTTGGAAAGCGATGTTTTAAGAAAATTAATCTGTCCACACTAGAAAATGTTAGGTGGCCCTGTACTGAACATCGGCACTATTGACATTTGGGGCTAGATAATCCTTTGTTATAGGGACCAACCTGAGCATTGAAGAATGTTAGCAGCATCCCTGGCCTCTACCTACCAGACGCCAGTAGCACCACCACCCCATAGTCTTGATAGTCAAATATGTCTCTGGATAGTGCCAAATGTCCTGGGGGGAGGGGCAAAATCACCCGCTGCCCCCATTAGGAACCAACCCTCTATATGAAGTTGCCATTTTATAGGTCAGAAATGGTTGAAAGTTCGCAGTTTCATGGGGTCCAACCTGATAGTACCAGTAAATAATACTGTGTTAATAAAAGCTAACGTTTATTGAGCTTTTGCTCATGCCAGTTGCTATTCCAAACACAATCCATGCTTAACTTACATAATCTTCATAATGATCTCATGATGTAGGCACAGAGAGGCTGTGCCCAGGTTATATACCAACATTTACATTAAAACCCAGACAGGCTCCAGAAGCCGAGTCCGTAACCACGATGCTTAAGAATATCAAATACATTAGCCCAAGAGAAATTGGGGACCAGGAGAGCTTGTGGCAGTACGTGGTGGTGGGTTGGGCTTCCTCCTTCCTGAGGTGTGTCTGTGTGAGCCTGAGCAGCCCCTTGGGGTGCCTCTGAGCCTCACCTGGAGAGGCACACTGGCCACCTTCCTCCTGGAGGAAGGACTATGTGCCACTCCCTGGTCATGTCTGCAGAGCTAAGACGCCTTCCCACCCCATAAATACAAAGCACAATGATGATAATAGTCACCATCATTATTCATTATTATCATTCTTTTTAAAATATACATAGGGGCCCTGGGGGACTGATGAGGTAGTTGTTAGCAGCCTGAGGTTATTGCGGAAAAACACTGGCCCCGGAGGAAGTATTGCCTGCCGGCCCAGATCTCAGGAAAGCTCCCAGTACAGCGGGCGGAAGGCATTCTCCCCCGCCGGCAGCACCCAGTGCTGGGACCTCAGGGGGCTACGCCTGGCTGTGAATTGCGAAGATCCTTTTTGGAGAGAGAGGGCATGTCTTGGCTGAGTTCTGATAAACTGTGTCCAAAGCTCAGTTTTTTTTCTCCTCAGATGCCCTCCCCTCTAGATCAGGGGGCTGGTGTAAACTTTCTGAGAGCAGGCTGCCTCCAGTGTGGGTCAGCAGATGAGCCAAAGCAATAACCTCATCTGTGGCCAAGCCCCCCATTGCCGGTGAGAGCCTTTTCTTGTCCTTCTCAGTCTGGATCCCAAGCCCTGCTCTTGGTTCAGGGACATATTTGTCCATCACATTAATACACCATTACATTTTGATCATCAGGATGACTGACTGGCTGCATCTTGTCCATTCACATTATAAATATCACTATATAGTAATTTCTCAATAAAAGCTGTAGCTAGAGCCAGGCATGGTCCGCAGCACTCCACATACAGTGGCTCACGGAATCCTCACAGCTCCCCTCTCAAGTGTGGACTCGCCCTTATTGCATAAATGAGAAAACCGAGCTGGCTCAGGAAGTTAAGCAACTTGCCCAGAGCCCCAGAGCTAGTAAGTGGTAGAGCTGGGAATCAGTCTGATCAATTCCAGCCCCAAAACCCATGTTTTTAGCTACTGCCCTGGAGGGCACATGACCTCAGCTTCACAAAAGTCACCTGAAGTCACTAAGCTCTTTGGTTTCCAGGAAAGGTGGTGTTGGCTCCTTCCCCCTGCAGGTACACCTTTTGCCAGAGAAAGGTCAGGGTCATTTCCAGGCTGGTTGCCCTGACTCAGACTCTTAAGGGGTCCTTCCTGTGGGCCCACCGTGGGGTCTGTGGAAACAGCCAAGACAGTTTTATAGTTTGGAAAAGCTGACTTTCTGTGGGGAGGCACAGCCCTGCAAGCGATAACCACCTCTTTACCTCAGTTTCCCCCCAAATCATGGGGCATTCAGCCCACAGACGTGTTTTATGTAGCGGTAAATGGCAATCCACGTCGTTCTTTGGTGGTTTAAATTGGCTATTGCGCTTTGGAAGTCAGGCTTCCCATCTGCACGGGCCCAGCTTCTCTCAAGCACAGGCTCTCCAGTCCTCCCATCTCCGTTTCTGCATCACATGAGCTTGCTCATAAGCTCACTGTGGGCAGGACCACACCTTATACCTGTCGTATTTGCAGTATCTAGGAGAATGTTCTAAGTCATTAATTCCCACTAGACCAGAAACAGTCTCTACAGAGAAAGCAGAACATTCCATCCCTGATCTTAAGACCCGCCCCAGCTTTGGGGGAACTGACGCACACATTCTGGTCAATAAAACTGACATACCTTGAATGAGGCCTTGTCTTTCATGGCTTTAGAAAGAAAACCCAAGGTAGCCCAAGATTATAGTCTCAAAAGAGGGAGTTCATTCTAAAATACTGTCATCCTGAAGAACAGTAGTCTAGGTTTCCAGAGAACCTCAAAGGACGCCTCACACTAAAATATGAGGTCCAGAAAAAAAAGCTAAAACAAATAACTAGTCAGAGATAGCCAAAGGTAGTGAAAACTGTCCTTAAACATTTGCGCTTCAGATGAACCCTAGATTGTATTTTATGTCTCCCTTCAATAAAACCCTGCTGGTACCCAACTACATCAGGAAACAAATGGGAAAAGAATTTCCCAAGACAGTAAAGCCATAGAAATGCAGGCTGAGGACTGGCACACTGTATTTTCCCTGAGGCAGATTCCGTGCTGCCTGCAGAAGCTTTCAAACAAAGGAAAACAGTTGAAGGAAGCCACCCAGGCGACAGGTTTTAAGGGTTCCAGTGTCGGCAGCTAGTGGCAACTAGTTTGAAGTTTTGATAGTTTGAAGTTTCTCACCTGTTCAAAACGCTCCTCTGTGACTGAACTCCCTGACTTAATGTTCCCACAGAAAAGTGTGAAAACAAAGTACTGTCTGCCAAGGAAAACATTCCGTAGGGCCCTGGCCACAGTACGTGACAGTGGGATCTGAACAGAGTCGAACACCCAGAGAGAGGTGACCGCCCTGTGTGACCAGGAACAAACCTCCCAAGAGATCAGGGTTGAGAGGTTTTCTTGCAGATGCTTGAGCCACTTCATGTAAATCAACTCTCACCTCAACAACCAGCAGGTGGTGGGGCCTAGGGGTTAGGAAGTTATCACTGTCCTCCCCATGTCTGGAGAAACTATGTCCTCGCCCTCTCTCTGCCTAACCCACCAGAAGCAGATCTGAGGGTCACACACCAGGCAGGCTGTGACAGCTGTTAAAGGAACAGCTTTGAAGATCAGACAGACTTGAGCCAGTTCTACAAGTGACTTAGCTCCATGAAGCCTCAGTTTCCTTTTATAAATAAGGAGGGCACTAGTGCTTCACAGGATTGTGATGAGGACCCAGTGACCATAATGCCTAAAGGGCTGTTGCTGTTCAAGACAACAGACACTGACTAAACAGGTGAGGCTATTTAAATTAATTCATTTAATTAAAATTTTGTTTCTCAGTCTCACGATTCACATTTCAAGTACTCAATATCTCTAGGTAGTTAAGAGACTACTGTATTAGACAACATAACTAGAGACTGTTTCCGCCATCACAGAAAGTTCTATTAGACAGCACTGGAGAACCTCTAAGCCCAGCTCCCAGCAGAGCATGGAGCAGTAGGCATCAGGACCATCTCCACTGTGATCAGGTCATTGTTAGCGTCACCAGAGCAGAATGACATTGACAGATTCTGCTGAAAGGAGCAGTGAAAGTCTGGTAGACCGTGGGACCAGGGCTCTCCCATGAGGCCCGTGGATCAGAGCTGGAGAGGAAGCCTTTACTCCATCCAGCCCACTCCTCCCCAAGCCCCAGGCGCAGAGAGGCTGTAGGACTTGGCAAATCTAGTCCTTAAGAGACCAAGATGGGGCAAGCCCAATACAGGTGCCCATGGGCTCAGCAGCCTCACTCCCACCAGAGCCCTGTAGATTTTCTCCATACTAAAGGCAAGTTGGTATAAACATATTGCTGAAACCAAAGCCCTTGGCCCTTGGTCAGTTTGGTCCTTGGCCCCCACATTAAAGACTCTGTCGTGGGATCTATGCCAAAAGACTTGGCTAAAATCAGAGCATGAACCTCCTGCCGAGAGCACATGATAGTTTATGAAGAAAAGGTCTCTCGTGAGCCTTCAAAATGCTTCCATCCTCTATTTGCATTTTTAACACTTAGACAGCTTTTCCTTTGTGCCAACACTTCACAAGATATTAACTCATTCAGTGCTCATAACTATGAGGTAGGTATTCTGACTGTCATATTATAAAGTTGCAGAATCGATGGCACAGAGTGATTAAGTAATTTGAATAAGTAAGTAAAGTCACACAGGCATTAAGTGGGAAATGGGATTTGAATCCAGGACAAATTGCTGCAAAGTCTGTATCATATTGTACCAACTTGTGGTACCCTATCCTGAGGAAATAGTATCAAATGCAAACAGAGATGTGTACACAGAGATAGTCACCTGGCCTTATATATGATCACTAAATTGGATCAGTCTAAATGGTAAGAGTTCGGTGAAGCAAACCATGCACATGAATTACTATACAATCCTCTTAAAGGACTTTTGCAGAGTTTCCAATGCATAGTCAAATGGTGAAGAGATGTTAAATGAGAGTCTGATACAAAAGTATCAAAAAGTCTTAACTATGTTAAAAACTACATAGAAATAGTCTGGAAGGAAACATGTTCATTGAACTGCGACTGGAGGAGGTGGGACGTGCAATAATACAGGCTCTTCTTATTCTCTCTGCTTTATTATAATTTATGTAACTTTACAATTTGCTCAGAAACATTCCTTTTCTAGTTGGGGAAATTTTCCTTAAGAAAAAAAATTTAATGCACAGCTCTACATGCATTATATTTCTTTAACATTTGAAAAGGGTGCTCACTGCAAACCCCATTCCAAAAGGACGGAAGGAGGAAACTGAGCAGGACTGGAAGACCCTAAAGCCCTCAACAGAGGAGAGTCATTTCATTTTCATTCTTCTTGTTAAAACAGAGAGACCAGCAGCCCCGAAGTTTGCTCCTAAGAAAAGCACCAAAGTAACCTCCAGACTTAATCAGTAACAAAAAGGAAAAGGCCTCAGGGACTGTCCCCGCCCCCCGCCCCCACCACCCTGGGGCACTGTTGCCTTTTATCTCCAGCCTCGTCTTCCTTTTGCAGCTCAGACAACCTCCCTACCAGCTGTGCTACACTCTTTCTCTTTTATGCACTTCTTCCCTTTTGGTTCTTATTCTGGGAGAACAGCATGAATGATCCCAGAGCCTCCTTTTCAGCATTACGAAGACAAAGCCCTGGAGATTTTAAAAATAGTAATGCTGGGGACTGATTCCCAGAGATTCTGATCTAGTTGGTCCAGGGTGTAGCCTGGACATCAGGATTTTTTTTTTTTAACCTTCCCAGGCAATTCCAATAGGCAGCTAGAGTGGATGTCACTGGTAAAACCTTCATGGTGGCTCTCAACTCTGCCTTCATCAGAATTACCTTTGGCCTTTTCTTTAAAACACCCAGACCTCATTTTCCTAGTGATTTTGATCTGGGAGGTCCTGGGGCTATAGGCTATTCTGCCTTCCAGCTGCATTTGGGATGCTTGGGGTAAACCTTGCTATTCTCTGAGCTCCCCTAGGCCATGGCCTGGAGTCTCACCTATGAGGCAGCAACCCAGGCGCCGCCTGTGCCCCACTGGGTGAGTTTTCTTTCAGAAGCACATTGAGCTCCCAACTCAATGAATGAGGTCTGAGTACCGTAGAGCCTTGAACACCCCCCATCCTCCACACAGTCCAAAAATCTACGTATTAACTTTTGACTCCCCAAAAACTTATTTGTCCCTGGGTATCCGCAGGGGATTAATTCCAGGACCCCTCCATCTGCCATCGATATAAAAATCTGCAGATGCTCAAGTTCTTTATATAAATGCCGTAAATGTAGTCGGCCCTACACACCAGCAGGCTCCCATCCAGGGACCACAAACAATACAGGTATTTACTGAAAAAAAAAAAAAAAAAAACCCATATAAGTGAACCCACATAGTCAAAACCTGTGATGTTCAAGGATCAGCTGTATTTGCAGCTGTGACGCTAAGGTGACGGCCACCTCGCTGGCATTAGGACTTTCCTAGTGGGCCAGGGCCATCGCCAGGGTGGTTTTGAAGTAGGCAGGGCTGGTTGTGAAGGACCTACAACATGGTAGGAAGAACATGGAAAGTCAGCGAAATGTGACCCAGCCCAGGACCTTATCTTTCTCCGGGGTGTCTGGAGCATCTTTGCAACTTGCCACACATGATGGGGCAGTCAGCAGTCCATCTCTCTTCTTGCTATGAGTTTTGTGAGTTTGTCATTAAATCACTCTCTCAGAGTATCATCCAAACTAATGTGCATTACCCCAGAAAGGTAGCCTGCTTGGTTGACAGTATTAGCTTTTAAACCTCTAGAAGCTCCCCATTCCTAATCTGCAAGACAAGATAAATACAGCCCTGACTTCACAACTGTGATTGTTGGGATTAAAAGAGGTATTTCAAGTAGGAGTTTAGCATACTTCCTAGATAAATGGTATGTGCTGTAATTAGCACCTGGCTGCCACTCTTATTTAAATAGTATTTCTTAGAGTTCCCAGCTTTCCTTCGTTAATTCATAGGGTTTTCAGAACCTAGTGTTTGGGGAGGTGTTCGAATCAGGCCTGCAGGTTAGAGTAGCAACATTTCAAGCCACGTGCAGTTACTTCAGGGGACTCACCCAACTCTAACCCCGACCTTCCACAAACCTTTCTGCTAATCCTCTTCACACTACCTTTCTCTAGAAAGAAGTTGTCTACAGAGAAGTCTCATTGACCTGGCCGCAACTCCTGGTTAGAAACCTAAGACTTCACCCCAAAGCCAAGGCTCCCCAGAGCATGCTGTTCAGTGGCTCAGCAGTTTTTGCATAGCTAGGCCCTGGCCCAGGGAGCATGGAGGGAGCCACTGGCCTACAGTGGTTGGTGGAAGGGCAGGCAGAGAGGTATGCGTAGCCCTGCGGGCATTCAGAGGAGGGGAGTTTAGGGAGATCCAAGGAAAGAGACATGAAAAAGGAATGGATGGGGGTTGGGCCTGTGAATCATCTTTTTGGAGAATGCAGTCTTTGAAATGGAGTCTGAGGCAGAGAAGGGAACAGGAGCTGAGATGGGTAAGAGGAAGGACAGCCATTCACTCATTAGGCAGGGGTGTCCTGAGTGTCTATGGGCAGGACACACGTTCATTTGACACGGGGCTAGTGAGGAGGGAGGGACGACTCGGGTTAGCTGCCTCAGTCTTCTCCCTGCCAGACCAAGTCTACGAGAGCCAGCAGTCTTATTCAGAATCCTGTGGTCCAGATCCTATCTCAAAAAGTCTTCTTGCTAGAGATGTCCCCTCTTCCGCTTTGTTTCTCCTCCTTCCAGGGCCTGCTGCCTCCTCCTCAGGTCTGTAGAGAACCCTATGTGGCAGTTTCCATCCTAGTTGGCCCTCCTCAGCTGCCTTACTTACCAAGCAATGAAAGCCCTTTGCACCCTTGTTGAACCTATAACCTAAACCTTTTACGCTATCATGATTGGAGGCTAAGCCAAAAGCTAGATTTGGTTAAGAGCTGAATCTGTGGCATTCTCATCCCAACCCCTGTTTAATATGCAGAGGGAGCAGCCTGGTAGTGATCGAGAACCCAGACTCTGAGGTCAGCAGATCTGGGTTTGAATTTCTCTCTCTTCCCTAGCATGGTGGATGCAGCCAAGCGACTTGACTTTTCTGTGCAAGAGTTAATGAGAAACGGGATGCTAAGTGTAAGATAACCCTTAACAGAAAAGCAGGTGCCTGACTTCAAACTAAAAAGTACCTTTCTATAAGGTACATAACTGGGTTTATGGACACAGAATGCCAGTGAAAGACTCCCATTAAGCAGTGTTAAGACAGAAGCTCATGTGCGCTGGTATCCCAGGTTGTATGTAGCCTTAAGCAGCAATTTTTGCATCTAATGTTTGCCATAAATCTTAACCCCGTACAACACTTATTCCTTTAACATTTAAATGATGAAATGTGTTAACATTGAGCAAAACCTATGTTCCAGGAAAATATACTGTACAGCAAGTCCTCACTTAATGTCATTGATAAGTGCTGAGCGCTGAGACTTTACACAAAATGATGTATAACAAAACCAATTTTACCATAGGCTAATTGGTATAAATAAGAGTTAATTTCATTAAGTGTGATGATAGCTGGGGGATAGGGGGAGGGGCATAAGGGGACTAAATGGTAATAAAAAAATACAATAAGATTAAATTTTTAAAAAAGAATTAAGTTCATTAACATTATAATGAAATGCTATAATGAAACAAGGTTACAGTCACACAACATTATAACAAAACGAGGGTATCCGTTATTTCCATTATTCAAGGAGCCAGGCTCCAGGGACCCATTCAGCACTCAGGGTCTGGCAGCCAGGAACACAGGTTCAGGGTTGTCCCAGACGACGCTTCCAGGGCCAGCGCCGGCACCATTGCAGACACACCAAGAGCCTGCACCGCTCCTTTCATTTTTCCTTGCTCCTCAAATGTCTTAAAAGTGAAGGTGATAGGCTGGCTACTTCACCAAAAGGTAGACTCTAAAAAAAAAAAAAAAAAAAAAAGTGTAGCTATCATTGCCATATTTGAGGAGGAAAACAAAACAAAACTTAAAACGGGTGTGTGACGTTTGGGGCACAGCTGCTCCTCAGGGAAGTCCCCAGTGGGAAGGAAGTTTCCCCACCTGAGGAGGCAGCGGTTGGTGATCAAACATTTTCATCACGATTTGAAAGTCACCCCAGACAAAGGGGCAATGTGTAAGCTAAATATCTTCTATTGAAAAGAATCATATGCTTGGAGGGGTGGAAAATACCTGCATCAGGAAACGGCCATCACTCCCTCACAGCTAGAATATATCCTAAGGAATCATGTAAGAACCGCTCGTGGCTGCCCCAGAACTGGGGTGAGTAGCACAGGCGAGAGTGAGATGGAAGCAGCCGCATAGCCTTTAGCACATAGGAGGAGGTTTTACTAAAATGATTGATGCCAAAGAGCCTCGGAATTGTAGCAATACCAGTAATAATAGCGCTTGTGTTGATACTGCCCTTTAAAGTCTACATGCAGCTCACGAACATGCCCTCTTTTGTGCCCTTACTAATCCTCAGTGGAGAGAGGCCAGGTGTTGTTTGTTGGAAATGAGGACCAGGGTTCACAGTAGCGGCTCCTCAAGCCCTACAATTACTAGTTAGTTATGCTGGCCCCCGCTTCAGTACATGCCCCTTGTGCTGGGCCACCAGGTTAATACTTGCAGAACGAATTAAACTCGAAGAAGATAAGCAAACCACAGCCTGTGTCTCCAGCTGGTTTAGTGTGTTTTCTTGAACTCATCAGAAATTCTGAACACACACATTTGGTTTAAAAATAACCTGAATTTTTACAAACTTCCGAAATGAACTTGGTGTCATAAACACATTTGCTGCTGCCTTCACTCCTCCAAGTGCTGGCATGGTGACAATAATAACGAAGCGCTTCAGCAGCACCTTTGACCCTCATGTGATAAAGCCGATTCCTCACGCCTCGTTCTCCAAGAGGTGCCTGTGCAGGGAAGTGGGAGTGACTTTACCGACACCTGGAGGGGTCTCTTTGGGCTTTTCCGAGATCTTTGGGTCCCTCCAGCCCAGCCTTCCCTGGGGAGTTGGGGGAATAAGACCTTCTGCCAGGAGAGTGTGCTGATGTCCCTTTCTTCCCCAGCTGCCATTCTGGGTACATTGGAGCACGCTGTGAGCACGCAGACCTCCTGGCCGTGGTGGCCGCCAGCCAGAAGAAACAGGCCATCACTGCCTTAGTGGTGGTTTCCATCGTGGCCTTGGCCGGCCTCATCATCACGTGTGTGCTGATACAGTGAGTATTTGCTGCCCCTAAGGTCGAGTCTCCGGCCTTCCCAGGGACATCTGCAGCATGCCCATGTAGCAGGGCGTGTTTGAGACTGTGATGTCTGATTGGTGTCGGCTCAGCCAAGTAGAACTTAGGTGACAGCCAAAAAGGCACACAACCTGGAAGGGCCCCAGCAGTGGGTCTCTCTCTCGCTCTCCCTGTTGGGTTTGGAGCCTTCACTGTTTCCTGAAGGGCATGTCCAGGTCCTCCAGAGTTAACTGGAAACAGCGCCCGGCCTCATTTGGACAGGAGCTCTTTGCAAATCATAAAGCCGCGCAAAGGCCACTGTTAATGTTGTGACAGGTTAATGACAGCCCTCCCTCTTTTTTGTACTTCTCTGCCCAGCTCATACTCCAAAATAGTTTCTGCCTTGCATCTTCCAAGAAGCCTTCCTGAGCCCCGACCATTAGAGAGATTGCGGATGTTTCTTCCCCTTGTTTGCTTGCCTGTATCTTTCAACAGGACTGCTCCGCACAGGGAGAAACTCTCGGGGTGAATTCCCAGCATCTTCCCAGATGTGTTCCCTGGAAACATTGGGAGATGTCTAAGTCACAAAGCAAGCCCTCAGAGAACGTATACCTAATTGGATATAGACAGGAAATTCACAGCTAAAGGCTGCCAGGAGCTTAGTATAGATTAACACATGGTGGGGAGACAGTAAGTAGACGGGGTCATTGTGGTAAGGGCGTGTTAATGCAGGAAGCCAGACTTCAGCCCCCTGAGGTTGCCTAGGATCTTGGACAGATAAATAAGCGTCTCTGCCCTGTTTGTTTATTGGTTTGTTGGTATTGGGACATCTAAACCCATGTTCCTGCTGAGTGAAATAAGACAGAGAAAGACAAATGCCATATGATTTTACTTATATGTGAAATCTAAAAAATATAAAAATAAACAAAACAGAAACAGACTCATAGATACATAGAACATTTGACAGTTGCCAGATAGGGGGTTAGGAAATGGATGAAAAAGGGGAAAGAATTAAGAAGTACAAATTGGTAGTTACAAAATAACCATGAGTATGTAAAGTATAACATAGGGAACATAGGGTCAATAATATTGTGATATCTATGTACTATGTCAGACGGGTACTAGATTTACTGTGGAGGGCACTCCACAAGTTATATAAATGTTTAATCACTATGTTGTAAAAAAAAAAAAGTTCATACTATATTATTCCATTGTTATAAAACTGTAGACAAACCAAATTGGTCTCTAGTAACAGAAAGTAGATCAGTATGCTTGGGGAAAGTGGGACAGGCGGGGGAGAGAGGGAGAAGTGGAGACTGTTACAAAGGAACACCGGGACTCGGCGGGGGGAGCGGGGGTGACGGATATGTTCATTATTTTAACTGTGGTGATGGCTGCATATATGTATACATATATCAAAACTTACCAAATTGTACACTTTAGCATGTACAGTTTATTGTATGTCAATTATATCTCAGTAAAAATATTTAAAATTTAAAAATTTTTTTAAATAAAAATAAAGCATAGGCTCCAGGTTCTGGCAATGAAAGGAGTGGCCTTTAGAGCCCCGGCTTGTTGACAGCAGCCACAGCCTGCTCACGTCCTTCTCCTGGAACAAGCCGGCACTAAGTGGTGAGAGATGAGGTCTGAACTGGACTGGCCTTTCCTTCCTCTGCTGGCAGTATCTGTTCCACTCCCATCTGTCTTGGGCAAACATGTTTGAGGTAAAAAAAAAAAAAAAAAGCAACCCTGGTTCAAGCTGGGGCAGAGCTCAGGTTCTGCCTCTTATGAAGACCCTCCATAAAGGAGCAGTAGCAATTGCTGGCGTAATGGACCACTGCTAGCTACCTGTGCTCACCCATCACTTCTATCATCCTGTTTCTATGGCCAGGGTGGTGCTAGAGCCCAAGAATAAGACTGAGTGACCACGTGGCCTCTCCAGAGGGACTTAAAAGCTCATTTTCACCAGATGTTTTGGAGACAAGAACAAACCAGGATACCTGGACAGCCTCTCTCATTCCCAGGAAGGCAGCCAGTCCCACCTTTCCTGTCCTTTGCCAGCCCGTCCTTGCCAGATACCAAGTTCAGAATCTCTGAGCCAGAGACTAAGCCCTCGTGCCCAGCAGGCTGCTAATTGCCTGGGCAGGGGGCCCTCCTGAGTTGCAGAATTGGTTGGGACCAGCTCATCCCATGCCAGAGAAATCAGGAGGCTTTGATCTCACTGCCCTTGAGATGCTCCTGGCTGGGATGTGACAGGGGCAAGACCACCTGGCTATCAGAGTGCAAGACAGCGATCACTGATGGATCTGGAATCAAGGCCTTCAGTATGGGATGAACCTGGACTGTGCAACTCAGGAGGGACCCTTGCCAGGCAGACCGCTCTGGCCGCCATGCCAGAAGCAAGGGGGGCAGAAATGCTGCAGGGCACCTTCTCAGCTCTGCTGCCCAGTAACCTCCCCAGGACTGGAAGAGGGGTCGTGAATTCCACCAGGCTCCAAGAGGGAAGGAAGCACAGCAACAGGCTTGTTTCCTCATCTGTTCTCAGGCTCGTGTCAGCCAGGAGATCCCTCCCAGCCCCACTCAGCAGATGCATAGATTATACATATGTTAAGGTTAAAAGTAGTGGACATGAAGTCTTCCACTGCATCCCATGGGAGACAGCCATCAGTGTCTCTGGGTAATGAATGACTTAGTGCTTTCTTTTCTGATTTTTTTTTTTTTTTTTGAGTTCTCTGGTTCTTTTTTCATGCTAACTCTGCCCCTAGAAGAAGGCAGGAGAGGCCATAACCCTAACACTTCAGGACTCGGTAACGCAGGTTCACCGGGAGGTTGGGTTTGCCACAAAGAGATGATATTAGTCCTCAGAGAAGGATTCAAAGCCACTGAGATCCATGACTATTCTCTCATTCTTTCCATGGGTCAGTTCAGCCCATCCATGGTCCCTTATTTGCAGCTGACAATACCCTGCCAGCTGGAAGTGACTGCTTTGTCCCAGTCCTGACAGCAGTCCTGAGACTATTACTACACTTACGGAATTACCCATCTGCTGCTTTATGGAGCAGGCAGCCCGGTGGGTGACAGGCCCCTCTGTGAGCCGGGAAAGCGAGAGCCAGGTTGCCCTGAGCAGAACTGCACACACAGAGCTGGTACTTTGGGGCGGCCCATGGGTGCTCTTGTTATTGGCCAGCCTCTGCCCTAAAGGCCACCACCCAGACAGGCCCTCAGTCCCCTGCTGTGTCTGTCCCTCTGGAGGACCCCCCAAGAGACCAGTTTAAAGCCTAGAGCTGCCCAACAGGCCCCTCTGGGGCAGACACTGTGCCAACTGAGCGCCCCTGGCAGGCTCCTGCGTTGACCATGTTCTCTGTCTTTGCAGCTGCTGCCAGGTCCGAAAACACTGTGAGTGGTGCCGGGCCCTCATCTGCCGGCACGAGAAGCCCAGTGCCCTCCTGAAAGGAAGGGCCGCTTGCTGCCACTCGGAAACAGGTAAGGGGCTGCATGGACGAGGGACCTTTTTATCCGGGGGAGACACTACTAGGTGGAGAAAACCACCATCTTTCCTCCCGGTCAGGGCAGAAGTTCTTGGAGCTTGAAGCAGGAGAAGGGAGAAAAGGAAGGCAATATTTATCTACCAAATGAAGTTTAGTTTATTAGTTTATTCTAAGGTCTGTTTTAGTCAAAGGAGAGCTCTTTATCCGTACAGGTGTCTGTGTGATTTTTAACAAGCTACGCAGCCTCTCTGAGCCTCAGTTTTCTTAATAAAAAATGTTGTATAAATTGAATAAGCACTGAATAAAGTATCTAGTATAGTGGATCACCAACTGTAGATATGCAACAGGCGTTCGTTTTCTTTCCCTTGAAAAATCACCTTCCTTTTCCCATCTGTGAAGTGAGGGATTTGGCCTATAGAAGATCTCTAAGAACACTTTAAACTTTTAGGTTTTGTGTCCATCATTAAGTTTTCCATTGTTTCGTGAATGTTTTTCAGCATCCATGAAGCAGATTGGACATCTAGATGTGAGGCCAAATGTACATATCAGGAGCCCACATCTGAGCATCACTAGCTTGGAGCTCACAAAGCCAAATTGCTCCTTTATCCAGGCAAGCTCTGGGAAATCTCACATCAGCAGTTTTTCTGGAATGTACTTAGACCAACACAGCTCATCATAAAATTTCCTTTTCAGAAGTAGTAGGTCAGCAGGCTGATCCACCCCAAGGTGGCCTTCTCTAGTAAACAGCTGACATTCCAGAAGCTCAAGATTGCATGCGGAGTATAGGAAGAAAGGCAGATAGGAAGTTGGAACACTGTTATGTTTGTTAAACCATGTTTTTGGACAGGAGTACCCAGCTGGTTCCGTGTCTGCCCCAGAGGCCTGCTGGGCAGCTCTAGGCTTTAAACTGGTCTCTTGGGGGGCCCTCCAGAGGGACAGACACAGCAGGGGACTGAGGGCCTGCCTGGGTGGTGGCCTCTAGGGCAGAGGCTGGCCAGTAACAAAAGCATCCTTGGGCCGCCCCAAAATAACAGCTCTGTGTGTGCAGCTCTGCTCAGGGCAACCTGGCTCTAACTTTCCTGGCTCACAGAGGGGCCTGTCACCCACCGGGCTGCCTGCTCCATAAAGCAAGAGCACCATTTATTTGGTCTTCATTTCAAGAACCACAGTAATTGTATGTGGGCAGTTCTTTTGACTTGGGAGGATACTAATCTGCTAATCCATTAATCCTCCAAAAAAGCCTTAAGGAGGAGGAGGATTTGTGGGTAATGCAGGTAAACTGAGACTGCCACAGACCTGCTTGGGTCCTACTATGAGTCCATGGGGGAGCTAGGATGAGAACCAAGGCCCTGAAGACCTCGCTCATATCTCTCTTCCACTACCTCTAGGGCCATCCATTGGTCTTTTAGCACCAACAGAAAAATTAAATCTTTTCAGAAACTTTATACTAGATTTTGTACCAGTTGTCTGCACCTCAACAGAGTCATTCAGGGTAGAGTAAGTTCCTTCCTAATGTTACTTCTCCTCTACGCACATTTGAGAGGACTTTAGCCTTGAGCATGGGGATGGGTCTGGGCTTCCAGAGATGGGCACTGAGGCTAAAGTCCCTGTCCCTGAGATGATGCAAACCTCCTCACCTCTAGAGGGGCCATGGGAAGGACCGAGCTAGGAAGTTGTCCGGGCTGACTCAGGAGCTGCTGGGAATGGGGTCCGTGCTGCCTCACCATGACAGCCACAGAGGATGCCCTCAGGGCCCCACCCATTGAGAAACAAATGGCTCCATTCTTGCATGGCCACTGGAGAAGCCATTCTACCACCAGAACCCTAGACCAGCTCATGAGCTGCCCACTAAACCATTCTCTGTAGGGGAACTGGCCACAGGCTGGGTCGAATCACCTCCGGCTGAACAGGCCCACACAACAGTGCATCCCCCATTCTCTCCTGCCGCAACTCATTTAACTTTTGGTCAGCCTTTTCTTTGGCACTGAAAACACAGTTTCAGAAGCTTCTGCCCCTGAAGTTGAACCAGCTAAATTTGGGCTTGGATCTGACTGCACGAGAGAAGTTGGTGACCTTGGCTGATAGATCTCCAAGGTTCTGTCTCAAGCCTGTTTGCTAGCATGGCTGGGGACTGGCCCACAGAACTTAACCTGTTTTTCCTTCCTCACAGTGGTCTGAAGAGCCCAGAGGAGGAGTTCAGCCAGATGGACTGCGGCAGCCCTGATGAAGAATGAACTTCTTCAGGACGGCCCGGCAAGGGGTGCCCGGGATGTGCCGGCAGACCTTCTCGCTCTGCCTGCAATCACCCGTGCAGCCTTTTGTATTTTGTGGGCCTTCCTTCAAACTCTATCAAGAACTCTGTCTGCTTGGGGTTATTCGGTGTGACCTAGAAAAGAAATCCGTGGATCGCAATTTAAAGACTGGCCAAAAATGAACTGCAAAGGGGTCCTGTTTACCCATATAAGGTGTGTGCGTCAGCCGCAGTCTGAGTCCAGGTGTAGTTGTCTTCTACCATTCACGGATGCCAGACCGTGTTTCTTTCTAATGGGCCCACGACAGCATGCAGCTTGCCCAACACTGGAGATTCCTATAGTTGTTACATCTTTTTCTCATCCACTCATTGGGGAAGAAGGTGGAGAAAGGGTAACTGCTGATTGTTATATGAGGATGCCAACTTTAAGAAGAGCTGTGTCCGTCCTCTGTCCACAAGACCCTCAACCAGCCCAACATCTTCCACAAACATATGATGTTGAGGACCTTCCCAAGTCATCACCACCCTTGGAGGTGATTTCGTATTTATTAGCTGGATGATGTTTTTATTTTTAATCTCTTAAGCCAATGTAAAAAGCATAAAACTCTTTTACACTTCTACATTAATGATGGATGTGTTGCTGGCTGCAAAGTTATACAGTACTGATTAAAAAGGTCTGTCCTCTTTGGAATACCTACCCACAAGGTACAGAGATGGAAGCAGAAGTTGAGTTGCTGATGGTAGCAAAGAGTAGGGTTCAGATATTGTGCCATTTAAGACATGAAGCAGATAAATTCTTCCAGATACATTCTGGTGGGAAAGTTAGCTGATCCAGCAGCATAGATTTGTCATCTCTGTTGGGGGAGAGAGGAAGAACGTGTGTGTGTCTACACAGGTTCAACACAATACTTGCTACACTGCTCCATGATTAACATATTAACTTCCTCGTGAGCCTTCCAAGAGTGTGCTACAAAATAGAGCATCAGCCAAGAGTCATGGGCGTTTGGGACCACACCCATGAAAGGGAACTGGTCATTTATTTTCCATTCTGTCATTTGGTTGATTTGTTACTTCATTTTTAAAAGGAAAAATTTAATTTTTTTAATTTATTTTCAAGCGTGAGGAGAAATATTACAATTTGTTTATTTGTTTTTCAAAGCTCTAACAAGCCATCTCCAGTATGAGGGCCCCACTTTTCCCTCAGAGAAGGGAGAAAAAACACGGGGCACATGCCTGCCTGTGGGAAACACTGCTCCCCTCCAGCTAAACAGTGGGGCGCTCATCCCCAGGAATTGTCATTAAAATTTGGGAATGGAATAACAATGAAATATATAAACTCATGTGAGGGAAGTCTTCTTCACTAACATTTAGGAAAAATGAAAGATTTCTACCTGTTAACCCTTCAATGCATTCCCCAGTCTGTCTATTTCAATGAATTTTCTCTCCCTTTCTTACAATAGAGACAATTTTATATCCTGTGTCTTAACATCAGCACTTTCATGGAACCATGGTGCACCCATAGCTCTGAGAGCAGAAATGGGATCCGTTCACCAGTTGGCCCCCAACCATGTAATTGATGCAGATCTCAGTTTTAATTATAAAAGAAAATAGGTCTAAGTTTACATTCCTGAGACCAGTCCTACAGCAACAGAATGGGGGCTGAGGCTGCTATGGGTAGCAGCTCACGCGGAGACCAATCCAATTGCTGCTGGCTTACAGGCTCTGGTGTCACTTTTCCCATCAGACAGTCTGAGATTCCTGTTTAGAAAAACTAGTGAAAGTGGAGTAGTGTCACTTGTTAACTTGAGGTCACATTTTTACTTTAGGACAATCTTTCTCAGTCTTTTGGAGACTCTTTGGGGTCTAATTGCTGTGAAAGAATATGGACAGATGTGAACATGTCTGCGGGGCTTTCGTCACCTAATGAATGGAAGGATCAGTGTCCAGCCTGTAGGCTTCCAAGAGCCTTTGCTGAAGTGTGAGGAGACATGGATAGGAGCAGAAGGAAAACTTCATGGTTCCCTGTGGGGACTTCAGATTTAGTGTCTGTGAACGTCCTGGTCCTCAGGTCTAACAAGTTTATAGTTGCCAGCACCCACTTCCTTGTGCCTGCACAACCATGCAGTGAACAGGCTCCAATGCGCACAACCCTAGACGTGCCTCTCGGGTCAATCCTCTAAACTAGGTCTGCAGAGAGTTGGAAGCGAAGTCTGGGGTCAAGGCAGGCCTAGCTGGACCTTTGTCCAACCACCAGGATATGACACAGCCTTGCTTCTTTGGTGATTTCTCTTCTAGAAATCACATGGCCCACAAGCCTAGATTCCTGTGCCATCTCATGCACTGGTACTTCTTTATTTAGTTGTAAAATGCCCCCATCTCAGGTTAAAAATGCAACTTCTAATCCACGTATGCAGGTTCCTTGTGTTTCCTTGCTTTTTAGAAAGTCAAGTGTTCATGATGACTAGGGACTTGTTCCCAAGACCTAACCTGATAGGTAGCAACACACGTGGGAGTGGGGAACACAGCTGTTTTCAATGTCTGCCTCAGGAGAAATAAAAAAAACTCCCTAAAAAATGGAGAAGGTGCTTCCACATCTTTCATGGAGCCTGTTCTACAGGCCATGACTTCTTCAAGCACACTGGCAGGAAACATTGTTTTCTAGATGAAGATATACACCAGCCTATCTTGATTTGGAAAACGTCTCTGGCCACAAATGGAAAAAAGCAAGATTATGAGCTTCCCATTGTGTTCCAATAGAGGAGGTGGGCAGAATGTCCCCCGAGTCTTTTTCCTGAGAAAGGAGGAGGAGGCGGGGTTGACACCCCCACCCGCTTTGGTGCAGGAGGGGAAGGTGTAATTCTAGAGCTTCTTAGGCGACTGTTCTCTGCAGGTAGAAAAAAAAGTGTCCAGCATCTTCAACTAGGTCGTCCAGGGCCAGGTTGCCTCAGTGCACATTGGCCACTGGTTGCTTTTCCAGGCAATTTTGGCAGGAGTGGATCAGCCAGGCTCCAACACTGCTCAGGGCACACTGACCCCTTAGAGGGATCTGGGCTTTGATTTCTCCCAACCTGCTCAGTTAAGGGGTTTGGGGGATGATTCAAAAGCCCAGGACCATGTGGGACTTCACAGAAACAGACAAACACCTATGTTCGCTCTTAATGTTCTAACATAAGACCTGTTCTCCGTAGCCACTTATTTTACCAGGCTTTCTGAAAGATCTAGTGGTAAGTACACACATGCAGTACTGAAAAGCAACCCCTCCTTCTAGTGTAATAACTGACTGAAGTGTTCAACTTTTCATTATCTTTATTATAACAAACCTGATGCTTTTTTTTTTAAAGAACTTGTTACTCTGACTTCTGTATATGTTGCACTGAAAAGGTTAATATTTAAAAATGTTTTAATTTATTTTGTGTGGTAAGTTAATTTTGATTTCTATAATGCATTAATGTGATTAGCAGTTCTTTTCCTTAATATCTGAATTATTTAAAAAAGTAGTGAGAAATATAAAATGCAGTTGCATTTTTCAGTCATGTGCATTGTTGTTCAGTTGTACTGTACTTTGTTTGGAAAAATGAAGGAATGAACTCTTTTTTTTCCTAAACCAAGACTGAAACTTTTCTTTCATGAGATTGGGATATTAGGGTTTTTCTCTGCAAATGTGACTGAGAAAAAATTAAATGCTCTTTTTCAAAATGTGGGGATCCTGAAATGAACCAGGGTTGATCCCTGTCTGCTTGAAGAAACCAAATTCTTTCAAGTTCTTCTCAATATATATTTCATCTACTATGGGTCCAATAATATGCTCACTGATGTAAAGGAAAATATAAAGCACACAATCCCTGCCCCAAAGAATTGATATCTGGCTGGGAAGACAGATTGACATGCAGAAAATAATTTTGGATCAGTTCTAGACAAAATACAAATTATTAACTGTAAACTAGAGATGACACATTAATAGCTGTAGTTCTCAAAGTGTGGTCCCCAGACCAGCAGTGTCAGTAGTATCAGAACTTCTTAGGAATGCAAATTCTCAGGCCCCGCCCCAACCTATTAAACTCTAGGGGTGCCCATGCCCTCTCCACCCTTCAGGTTATTCTTACACATGCTCAAGTTTGAGAACCACTGTGCCTTAGGAAGCAGTGAGAGCGAATTAGTGTGGGGCTACAGTTTTTAGGAAAAGGCTTTGCAGACGTGAAACTTAACACAAGTTACCCATTAATGTTCAAAGTTAATAATTATCAAAATATGTTCTTGATTAAAGACCTGCATTTATTTGGAACCTTCTCTGCTCAACCTAGTTGAAGAAAAAAACAAGCCTGTCCATCTCCTGCCACACACTGCCCCCTCACCCACCTCCAGCTCACCACTGCCCAGTTTCTAACTGTAAGGAAGTGTTCTAAAACTCAACCTAGTTCTTATAAGCCTCACTGTATTTGATTCCCATGGTTAAGCCTCTGTACCTCTAACCTATGTGGGGACCTCACATGTGCAACCTGTGAGAAGCTCATGCAGACGCAATGGAGAGCAAAATAGTTGCTGAATTGCATGAAATCTTGATCCCCGAGGAAGATAGGGCACTTTGTAGCCAGAAATAAGTGTGTAGAGACTGTTATCCAGGACCCAGAGGGCTTTGGTATCAGCTTAACTTGTAGGAAGATGGATAGTCAGGTACCTTTTTGTTCCAAGATCCCCAGCCTGGTGTCTGTTCCTCAATAGAACCTTCTCTTAGGAGAGAAGAGGGCAAGACCCACTGCCCATACCTGGTATTCCTCCTCATGACCCTATTTAGTCTTCAGGGACATCTGCAGACCTTATTTTCAACCCATGGAGTTTTCTACTTATCCTATTTCTTTTCTTCCTCCCCAATTTGCAAGATCTCTTCCTGCCAAGACTTCCAGTGGCTGTCCCTGATCCTGGTCAGGTATGTGCATGGGACTATCTGCAGTATTGCAGGGCCTATTCTAGGAAAAAGTACCTATAAACTTGGAGTCAAGCCAGATCTTCCCTCATTTATTTAGCTGACCTGCCATTGCCAATTTGAATCCAAGTTCTAGAATATTTGAGCCTAGTCCAACTTGGATTCAAGTTCTGCATTGTTTGGGTCTAGTCTTTTAGGATGCTGTTGGCCCAAACTTCAGACCTGTGTTTTGCCTGGTTTTTATATTCCCTGACTCCTACCTGGCCCAGTGCGGGAGTGTTTGGGTGTGACCTAGCCTTGCCTCCTTCCTGGCTCAGAGCTCTTTGCTTTGTTGCTGCCTGGATTCTAGCACCAGCAGTTTCACTGTGTCCTGAGACTTCCTCTTCCACAGGGGTGTACAAAAGTACGTTTACAGTGTTTGTACGAAAAATAATACAATAATTAATAAAGGGTAATGCAAGAAAAAAACTGCACACGTACAACTGTAAACCTACTTTTGCCCACCCCTGTATTTGCTCTCTGCAGGACTTGCTACTCAGGCAGGCCCTGAGGTTTCTGCCATGGGCCTTTCACCTCTAGAACTAGGGAGGGACATGCATATTGATCGTACAAGCTGGGTCTGGCAATGCCTATTTCACTAGGCTGCTGTCTCCTCACCCCAGGTCAACTGAATTCTAGAATCTTTGAGGATGGATCCTGAGCATATTTTTTAATTCTTCAGTTGTAGTTGACATGGACCATTTGTTCAGGTATACAACATAACAATTAGACATTTATATACCTTACAAAATGATCACCATGGTATTCTAGGACCCATCTGGCACCATACATGATTATTACAATATTACTGACTATATTCCCCATGTTGTACTTTACACCCATGACTATTTTTATAACCTTGGGCATTTTTTAAATCTCTCCCAGTGATTTTAATCCAGTTCTTCCCGCCCTCTGGATTACACTGGGCCCCAGGATGCAGATGGCACAGAGAGGTTTGATGCCTGGGGCTGAGGGGACCGCATACCCACCCTGGCCCATTCTTAGGTATCCTTAATGTCCAGCACATGTTAGCCCCTGGGGACACTTGGAGGCTTGGGGCCTCCTTTCAAGTGGGCCTGCCTAAGGCAGAGAAGTGAGAAAACATATTTGGGAACAAGGGCCATGGCTGACACTAGAGGTTGTACACAAGTGGGTGGTGGATTTTTGGAAAGCCAAATTTTGCAATTGAGAGTAAAAACATAGTAACATTTATGCTGAAAGGGAAATAGGAGAGGGGAGAAAGACCTCTTTCAGGGACTCTTGCTCCAATGGAAGCTTCAGGCCCTGATGTGCAGCTGCACCGCTCACCTGGGATGAGAGGAGCCCCTGCTGCCTTGACCTCCTCCGTGGCAAATTCAAGTCCTGTGGGGAAGCCCTTCTCAGGAAGTCAGGAAGGAAGAGTTGAGAGCTGGGCAAGGGAACAGCTCCACTAACCTGGGGCTGGTCTGCCCTGCACATCCCAGAGTGGGATTCCTCAGGTCTGACAATGGGACACCCCAGAAAGGCTGTGCTGTGGAAGCCAGCGTCAGTTAAACCCGGTCCCACCAGAACAGAGCAAGTGGCCACACGCTCCCCTGCAGTGTGACTCTCCAACCTGCCTTTGTAAAGAAGCCCCGAAACCAGGGCACAGGGCTCGGGGCCCCGGTGGTGGGAGGGGGCTCATAGGTGAAGACCTGGGGTTGGCTGCAGCCCAGCTTGTCACTGGCGTTGTTACCTGGGGCATTACTGATGCTCTCTGAGCCTCCTGTGCCTACTTAGCTCCCTCCTGTTTAGCTCAGGGAGTTGTTGAGATAAAGCTTACAAATTCTCACTTGCACAGCCTGATGCTTGGAATTAAAAAAAAAAAAAATCTAGTATAATCCTAAATGCCATCAACATATGGCCCAAGGGAGGCCCCATCCCCATCCTCCAGTGACTTTCACGAGATATGTTTACAGAGACCCAATGGCGAATGGGGCCACATCCAGAGCCCTCATCCCAGGACACCACCTTTAGAAGTGGTTAAGGACCAAGAGGAATGAGGAAAATCGTCCTCAAAGGAAGGTGTTCAGTCTGGCCTTCGGAGCAGGGCCAGGAGGCAAAAAGGTTGACTTTGGCTCCATTGAGGATCTTTTCATCAGAGCCACCTCCTGGTGCTGGCAGTCGCCCGGGCCCGTGTGCGCCCTAACACTGAAACAGCAGAGGCTGAGTAACTACGGGGGACCCGGGGGTCCCCTGGTGAACTGGAGCATGAGCCAGAAAACCTCTGGCAGCTGGTCCATCTCCAGCATTCTGACCACTGTCTCCTGCCCATGAAACTATGAGTTACCCCTGCACTTCAGGCCTCCACCTCCTATAGTGCCATTCTGGAATAGTCCTTGTGCACCCAAACTTGAGCCTCGGTCCTTCCCTTTTCCTGCTGTGGGTATGTGGCCTCCCAGGATCTCACAGCTATGGAGGGGCTTCTCAGGTCCCACCCAGACTCCTTTCCTCCCACCCGCTAGCTTTGGAAACTCCATAAGAGGGGGACGTAGGAGGTCCCCATACAGAGACCACAGCCAAAATCACTCAGGAGAGGGCCTTTCCTGGCCTTCTCCATCCCCAAATGCTTAGGTATGCTGGTGACTTGCCCTCCCAAATCCACTCTCCTCTGCCCAGTGCCTGCGCTGATCCCTGCGGATGACCCGCCTAGGGCTCTCCTGCCCTCTGGCTTCTGACTCAGCCACCCCACTCCCTCCCTGCCCTAGTGCTGTATCTTTGAATAATTACTTCCCCAGCGCTAGGCTCCCAGGGCCTTTCTCCCTAGCTCCAGCCTTAGCGCCCTTCATTTACACCGCTACTCCTCTAATTTAACTCCACCGATCTCCCCTACCCATCCCCAGCTCTTTAATTTCCAAAAATGCTTAACCAGAAGCTAAACATTAAAATGCTTCAGGAGAGAAACTGGTGGTCTGGATTATTGCAACTGCTTGATGAAAGCGCGAATGCCCACATGTCTGAATCTGGGCCGGGAGGTAAACGTTGTGATGAACTGCAGTGCGCAGACCCCTCTGAAGGGGGCGTTCACTTAGTTCTAGCTGGTGGTGGATATCCATCAGGGTGGCTGGCTTTTTGTTTTTATTTAAAGAAGCAGGCAATCTTGGCTTTTTCATAAAATATCTCTACTTCTAATAAAATCTCTCTACTTGCAAATGTGGCTCAAATTTGTAAACCACTCTGGTCCCAGCAAAATCTGTCTGCAGTTTCCCATCCATTTGCAGCCCCCACTCTCAAGCTGTTTGTTTATCTTCAGCTCTACCCGGCCCTGTCACACCTCTCTGCCTTCAAAGTTCTCTTTACTGGGAATGGCTTTTTCTGCTTTTTTGCCTGGGCAAACTTCTGTTACTTTAAGAACAGACTTATACCTCACTCTCTCTGGAGCCTACCTGCAGCCGCCAGGAAGAGCCTTCCCAACACACCCAAAGCACATGCCATGTCTATGGATGGGAAGACTTATTATTAAGATGGCAGTACTCCCCAAATTGATCCACAGGCTCAAAGCAATCCTTATTTGAATATCAGCTGACTTCTTTGTAGAAACTAATGAGCTGATTCTAAAATTCTTGTGGAATTGCAAGGTATCAGGAACAGGAAAAACAAAGGAGAATAGTAGGAAGACTCACAGTCCCTGATTTCAAAACTGACTACAAGGCAATGTACTTAAGGCAATATGGCACTGGCACAAGGATGGCTAAAACTGATCTAAAGAATAAATCAGTGGAATAGAATTGAAAGTCCAGAAGTAAAGCCATACACCCATGGCTAACTGATCTTTGACAAGGGTGTCAAGACAATACAACGGGGGAAAGAGTAGTCTTTTCAACAAATGATGCTGGGACAACTGGATGTTCACCTGTGAATGAGTGAAGTTGGACCCTTATCTCATACCATATGTAACAATTAACTCAAAACAGATCACAAACCCAAAGATGAACTAAAAGTATAAAATTCTTAGAGAAAACATAGGAGTAAACCTTGTGACTTTAGGTTAGGAAATGGTTCTTCAAGAGGATACCAAAAGCACAAGCAACAACAGAAAAAAAAGTAGATAAATTAGATTCCATCATAATTAAAATCTTTTGTGTATAAAAGAACACAATCAAGAAAATGAAAAATCCTTCAATTCTATGGATTGTCTTATTTTTAAATCATATCCAGTAACAGTAAAGTGTCTGAAATACATAAAGAATTCATAACTGAACAATAAAAAGTCAGTCCAATTAAAAACGGGCAAAGGATTTAAATAAACATCTTTCCAAGGACGTACGAATGGCCTGTGCACATGAAAAGATGCTCAACATCGGTAGTCAAAGAAATGCAAACAAAAACAGTGAGATACCACTTCATACCCAAAAAGTCAGGTAATAATAAGTGTTGATGAGGAAATGGAGAAATTAAAACGCTCATACATTGCTAGTGTGAAGTAAAATGATGTAACTCTTTGGAAATAGTTTAACAGTTCCTTAAATTCTTAATCAGAGTTTCTATATGACTCAGAAATTTTGCTCCTGTGCATAAACACAAGAAATAAAAGTATATGGTCACACAAAAATCTGTGCATGAATGTTTATGGCAGCATTATTCATAATAGCTAAAAAGTAGGGGGGAAATGTCCATCAACTGATAATGGATTTTTTAAATGTGGTATACCCATACCATGGAATATTACTTGGCAAAAATAAATAAAGGAATTAAGTACTGGGATGTGCTATGACATAAATGAATCTTGGAAGCATGTTAAATGAAAGCCAGTGATAATAGACCACATATTGCATGACTTTATTTTCATGAAATAAATACATAAAATAGGCAAATCATAGGTTAATTATTGTCTGAGGTTGGGAGAGAGGAGAAGAGAGTGTCTGCTAATGGGTACAGCGTTTCTTTGGGGGGCATTGAAAAGGATCTAAAATTAAGTAGTGGTGATGGTTCCACAACTTTGTGAGTATACTAAAAACTGCTGAGTTGTATGCTCAAAAAGGATGAATTTTATGATATATCGAATACATCTCAGTAAAGCTATTACTAAAACAAACAAACAAAAAAGACAACTAAAGGCCGCATTACATAAAAAAGGAAAAACAATCAGGGGAAAAAAGTCACTGAACTAAAGAAATGGACTGAGATTTTGATTGTTTTTGTCTCAACACAAATATACACTTGCTGAGAATACTGCTGATCAGCAGGATAAAAATAGGGTTCAAAACATTCAGGACAAATTAGTTAGAAACAAATAATTTGTGATATTTTTCTTATACCTGATGAGAGCATAGATCTAAATAATATCATATGGCCAGCTATGCTTATTCATGCAATCCAGTAGGTGTCATTGGTTTTGGTTTTTCTGGTTCATTGGTTTTGGTTTTTCTGGTTCTTAACATAAGAATTTTTGGACATGTGCTCATTTTAGACAACATTGGGGAATAAATTATTTTGCTTTGAGAACATTCTTGAAAAGTTTAATGTAGACAAGTCATAATTAGTCAGCATAACTGCAAACAGTGCCGTTGTGATGTTGATGTTAACATGGGACTGACTACCTTATGAAACTTACTTCCATGGTGGCATCATTCAGCAAGGAAGCAGAATTTAAATTCATTGTGTCATTCCCCAGGAATGTCTTTGTTGCTAAAACAGCAAGAAGAGAACACATGATGAAATGTACTACATGATGAATGTAGTAATTAACTCTGTATACTAGACTCCCAGTCTGGCTTGACCCAGACAATTCCATGCACAATGAATTGGCGGCACAATATGGCGGGCTGCTGCACTATAGAGGTTCCATGGCTAAATAGTGTCTTGATGTAAATGCAAGTTTTAACTGTTGGGGGGGATTATGCTGTTCATGTCATCTAAGGAAAGGTCTCCTCAGCTCACCAGTTAAAATGGGATCAATTCTTGGCATTTTCCTTTATCAGAATAATACCTTCAAAATGACTTTGAAGGGCAATCACAAGAAGTTCCTCAAGCAAATGATTGGACTTGTTCATTCTAGAGAAATTATGTCTTTGGGAAACTTATGTGACGAGATATAACCTGGCTCACTTTCCTACACAAAATCAGTTTTCTCTTAATGAAAGTTATGATCTGAAGTTCATTCTCAAATTGAGGAGATAAAGACTGAGTTCCTTAAATGAGCCCCTGATACTAAAGCTATGAAAATGAACTTATATTGCTCAGTTGTCTTTCTCAATTAATACTGATGGTTTGGATGAAGAGCTACATAGAGTTTTTAAAATTGGGCACTGAAAACTAAATAAGACATTGGCATACCAGAAATCTATGTGTTCCTGTGATAATTATCCTAATTAATTTGCTTAATGTGCAAACACTATCTCTGTTGAGCAGTATCCCACTTTTAAACAGATAATTTTCATTTTGTAAAACTAAGTTTCACTACCAGGTAAAGGATTCAAGACTGAATTCTGCCTCCACATCATTAAAAGTAAAAATAAAACCTATCTTTGAATTCTTTATACAGGGGGAAATAAAATCAAAATTCACGTTCTACAAAGGAATAAGAAACTATGAGAAGACAAAAACATCACTGCCAATATCATGTATATTTATATCACATTAGATGCTTTTAGTCATAGGTCAATAAAAATAAAGTTTGATAATATTTAGGGCAGTTTATTTTTTCTGTCAGGTTTGTTTCACTCAATTGTATAACTTGCCTCATTCCTGCAGACATTTTTACCCATTTGTGTAGACATATACAAACATTTATATACATATAATAATCCATTTATTTGTGAAAGTCTGATAAGTGTTAACTATTCAGTTTGCTCTTTTTCACATAATACATCATGAACATGCCTCAACATCAATAGACATCAGTCTAAATTATTCTTTCTCATAGTCACATAGCATTTTATTGTATGGATACATTCCATTTTATTTAGCTATATGGCTATTGATAGACATTCCATTTGTTCTTAGTTCTTTGCTTCCAAACGAAATGCTCTACATACAGGTACTTTCATTTATTTAGGATGGAACCACGCAGAGAAATGGCTGGGTCAAAAGTCAGGTATGTATCTGATTAGAGGTATACAGTGTGGGGCAAAGTTAGGTTTACAGTTGTGAGTATGCAAAACAGTTTATTCTTGTATTATTACTTATTATTATATTATTTTCCATATGAACTGTAAACCTACTTTTGCCCCCTCCCTGGTATTTGGGTACCAGTATCAACACTGTCCCTGTATCATTACCCATACTAATAGAGACTTAAACAAATGAGGATTTGTTTTTTTCACACAAGGGTCTGGAGGAAAACAATAATGGGTACTGGCTGAGAATCCCAAGCTCTCAGGTTTTTGTGCTCTGCTAGCTTAGCATGCTGGCATTTTGTTTTATGCTTGTCTCCTCATGGTTGCAAGATGACTACTCCCAACTCCAGACATCCATCATGATCATATTCAAAGTAAAGGGAAAGAGGTAACAACACCCACAGTTAGATCTTATGTCAGCAAAGTCCTTCCCAGAGATACCGCAGCAGTCCTTGTCTTACATTCTCTTGACCAGAAGTGGTTATATGACCATAGTTGCAAGGGAGGTAGAGACACTGAGTAACTAGAAAACAACAGAACTATCATGATGACTTAAATCACTTACAATTTATCACTTTGCTTCCAGAAACAAAATGAGGATTCTATTGGCAAGGGGGAAAAAAACGGATATTGGATAGATAACTAACAGTGTCTACCATATGGTATATTTTATATCTTTCATTAAATTTATTGGGGTAACTGTTTAATAACATTATGTAAGTCTCAGGTGCACAATTTTATAATACATAAAATGTATATTCCATTGTGTGCTTACCACCCAAAGTCTAATCTCCTTCCATCACCATAAAATTGATCCACTTTACCTCATTCATCTTCCCCCGACTCCCTTTCCCCTCTGGTAATCACCTGTTATCTGTGAGTTGTTTTGTTTTTTCATTTTTTGCTCTTTATTTTATAGTCCATATATGAGTAAAATCATATGGCTCTTGTCCTTTCTCATCTGATTTTACTTCACTTAAAATTATACTCTCAAGATCCATCCATGTTGTCAAAAATGGCAATATCTCACCTTTTTTATGGCTGAGTACTATTCCATTGTATATATGTACCATATCTTTATACCCTCATCAGTTGAAGGACATTTAGGTTGTTCCCATTTCCTGGCTATTGTGAATAACACTGTAATGAGCAAAGGGATACACATATCATTTTAATAGATATTACCAGGATGGTTTCCAAATAAATGAAGTAATTCCCACTTCTATCATAAGAAAAGTGTCCATTTTCTGCATCCTTGTCAACCCTAAATATAGTAAACCTTATTCATTTTTTCTGGTCTGATATGTAAAAAAAAAGCATAATGTTTCATTTACATTTTTTCTGACAATGCATTTGAGCATCTTGTCATATGATAATTGGCCAATTGAATTTCTTCTTCTCTGAATTATTTATATCCCTTATTCATTTTCAAATGTTGACTCTTTTTGTGTGATATTAACTATTTTTCTGTCATTTCTAATACAAGTACTTTCCCAAGTACTTGTTGTCTTTTGACTTTATTTATGGTGTCTTTTGACCTGCTAAAAAAAATGTGTGTAACCAATTTTACCTATTTTCTTAATTGCTTCTGGGTTTCCTGTCTTGCTAGGGAAAGTTTTCCTTTCCTACCTCCATGAGATAGGAATCATTCCAGAGCTCAGAAAGATACACTTTTCAAATTTGAACCAATATGACTAGTGTCCAAACAACAGAGAGAGAGAAGGAGAGAGAGAAAACTACAGCTCAATCTCATATGTAAATGGATATTTTAAAAATCCTAAGTACAACTTTAGATTTAATTTTGAAGTATAGGTTTTTTTTTTATTTCAAGTATAAGAAAATTATCACAACCAATAGTACATATCCCAGTACTACAAGGGATGAGGATGAATTAAAAATACATTATAATAAGTCAAATGGGAAAACCTTATGTCCAAGTCAATATTTTCTTAAAGCATTTGATAAAATCCAATCCCCATTTCCAATGGAAAATATAAAATCTACTAGTTGGAAAAGAGTCCACTGTCTTAAAAAGATTGGTCTTTTCAAACCAAGAGCCACCATCATTCTTAATAGTGAAACAGTAAATTGTTCATTTTAAAAACCACAAATGTTTCACTGTTGTCATGGTTACTCAGCATTATTTGGAAAGATCTGGCTAGTACAATAGGCATGAACAGAAATTAGAAATATAGGATAAAGAAGAATTATAATTTAATTGTACATTTAGAAAACCCTAGCAGAGCAACAGAAATTTTTGCAATTAAAGAGTTCAGTATATTGACTAAATACAATAAACTTTTCAATAATTAGTAACATTTCAGCTCTCAGTTTATGTTATTCCCTCAGAAAGTTCTCTTTCACCCTTCCTGGCTAACCTAGAGGTGTTTTGTTTGTTTGTTTGGTTGGTTGGTTGTTTATAATATGCTCTCGTGGTATCTGACGTCATTCCTTCAGTGCTTTTATCCTAGACTGTGGCTACACGCTCATTAATGTGACTATCTGATTAATGTTGGTCTCTCTCACATTATAAGATCCATGAGGGCCTGATGTACCAATCGTTCACACCATTAAAATCCCAGAGCCTAGAATAAAACCTAGTACATGATAGATATTCAATAAAGATTTGCTGAATGAGATCCTAAAGAGATCTCATTAACAATAGAAAGAGATAAACAAAATAACTGGAAATGAGCTAGGAAATACTTAGAATGTGTATAAAGAAACTATTAAGCTTTAGTCAAAAATATTTTTAAGTGGAAACAGATCATGTTCCTGATTTGAAAAAAATATTTGTTAAGTTTCTTTCCAATGTATAATAGATTTGATCTGGTCCTAATCAAAATTTCAATGGGAATTTTTGATAAGAGGTTACTAAATTTTTTATTATAAAAATGGCAAAGAAAATTTAGAATGATAGAAGTAAAACTAATAGACCTTAAAACTTATAAAACTGTGATAAACAATAATAAAAGAAGAATGCAATGGTATATTATATACACAATGGTGTGATGTATACATATATTAATTTAACAATTTAATAGTGGTAAATAAATATAAAATGGTAAAAAAAACAGTTGAGACACAAAGGGTTTTTCAACAAATGGAGCTTAAAAACTGGTTATTTAGAAAAAAAATCATTTACAGCCTCACCTAATATACCAAAACCACAATAAATTAGATAAATTTTAAAAATGAGATTAAAAAAGTTCAAAATATGGGAAAGAAATAAGAAAATAGAAGTGAGCATTTATCAAGCTTGTGGAAGGGAAGACTTTCCCAAGTTGGTCTATACGGTGACTGAAAATACCAGAGGAAAAGATAGCTTTACTATATACAAAAATTTAATCTTCTATATGTAAAACTAAAAAGTCAAAGAATAAAATTATAATTGCTGCAGATTTAACAAAAGGATACTATCCCTTATATAAGGAATTCCTACAAGTTAATTGAAAGGTATGAAGACTGGAAAAGGCAAAAAGGCAAAGACTGTGAATACTCGATAAAAGAAATTACTATTAGTGAACAAACACATGAGAAAAGTTCAACCTCACTGGTAAAAATACTTCAAACTGGATCCCATATTTTCCCTACAAAATTAGCAAAGATTAAAAATAGTAAAGTCTGCCCTGCCAGTGTGGCTCAGTTGGTTAGAGCATCGTCTGGTTTGAGAGGTTGCAGGTTCAACTCTTGTCAGGGCACACGCCTGGCCTGCGGATTGGGTCCCCGGCCCTGCCTCTGAAGGAGGCAACCAGTCAAGGCTTCTCTCTCACGTTAATGTTTCTCTCTCTCCCTTCCTCTCTCCTTTTCCTTTCTCTAAAAAGCAATGAAAAAAAAATGTCCTCAGGTGAGGATAAAATAATAATAATAATAAAATCTACTGCTGGTGAGGGTGTGATGAAAATGGTCTCTCTCAGATGCCCACAGTGGATTATAAATGAGAAAAATTCTTTTGAAAAACAATTGGTTATCTATATCAAGACAATTAAATGATTTTTTTTTATTTCATAGTTCCACACTGCCAAAACCTAATTACCAAAGATTTAAAAGATCTTTTCTTCAGAATGTTATTCATCATATTATTTTTAAATTAAGGAAAAAAATCAAAAATAGCCTCAAGGTCCAATAATTAAGTAAATTGTGCCATATCATTTAATGGAGTATAATGTAAACATTTAAAACAATATTTATGAAGACTAATGGCATGGAAAAATATTTATGGCTTAATGTAAGGGAAAAGTTAAAGTGCAGAACTGCATGTATGGTATGACAATTATATTAAAACACATAAATTCTGTAATTTAAAAAATACACAAACCAATAGAGACTGTCTAGATTCTAGTTTAGATGATGCTATAAATAAGTTGCTATCATTTTCTATAGTTTATTAATAATTATAATGGAAAATAAACATTTATAAAGTAACTGATACTTAAATGCCTATGCTTAAAATTTCTCTATAGTTAATTTCTATGAACATATGTTCATGGTCCAAGTACATAGGCTTGTGATTAAGCCCTGGCTCCCCCACTGTGGACTTTGGGCAGGTAACTTAACTTCTCTGGGCCTCCGTTTCCTATTATTAAAATGAGGGTATTAATTTCACCTAAATTCAGAGAGACTTTGTGAGGCTTAAATGTGTGAATACATAAAAACTCTTAGTCCAAAGACTGGCACATAGCACATGCTCAATAAATAATGGCTTAAATAAATAGCTATTGTATTCATTATTATTAGCAGTACAATCTGCATTGCACTTCTACTTGTCCTGTTGATTTCACCCTCATTGATCCCTGGGAATCATATTACATACACACAAAGCAAGAACTCACTCAGCCCAGGTGTGTTGTGAACAATCTTTGAAGCAGGTTCCCACTACCATGTCGAATGCCTGTTAAGAGAACAGGGTAAAGACAAGGGGAGCCAAGTGTTTGCAGGGGACCTGGGCCAGCCAGGTTTCATCACACCAGCTGCCTGGGAAGTGCAGTCAGACCTGTGCCTGGCGACTCAGCAGTCATTGCACAAGGCACACGGAACACACCCTTGGGGAGATGCACAAAGCCACAAAGCAGGTATAGTATGTCTGCCAGGGCCCCCCACCCCTAAACCAGAGGGCAATAAGAGGTGACAGACACGAAGATGAGACAGAGGCCCGTGACACCCTCATTCCTGAGGGACTCAACAGGCCCTCCTCACACACCCCCCTTGCAGGTAGCTGGTGGGGCGCCTGCCATGGAGAGGAGAGCTAGAGGGCCTCCACGCACTAACTCACTAACCGTCGGAAATCACTCCTCAGTGAGCAACTTGAAGCCACCTCCCAAAGTTGCGCGTGCACCTGCCAGGATCCTTTCTTTATTCTTAGCAGGCCACCTGAGATTAACATTAGCAGGAATGTGAAGCTTCTACCCACTCCCAGCACCCCTAGGAAGTCCAGGAGCTTGTGGGGCTTACACCTAGAAAGGGCTCAGTGCTTAATTAAACTTTCCTCAAAGGAATCATATTCAGGGCAGGACTTAGGTTTGATTTTAGTTCCACTTAAAGATCTGCAGTGACTGGCTTAACCATGGTCCTCTCCGTAGGTATCTCTCTCTGCTGGTTTTTATCTGTTCCTATCTCCCCCACCCGGCTCCCAAGGGCAGGGTGCAAGCATTCTGCCACTATAGCCGAACAAGTGACAAATGAACCTAATATCCAGGGAACAAACAGAGCAAGCAGCCAAGATTTAGGAAGCACTTTTATTCTGACAGAATTAGAATATTTAAAGTGACAGGAAACCAGGCCCAGTCTCTGAACCTAGACATCACCATTCAAAAGTGACTTTGCAAAGAGCTTTTAATGATGAGGGGGAAATGCTTACATTCTAAAGTCAGGAAAGACTATAAGGGGAATGGGGGATGGGAAACTGCAAGGAAAAACATTAAAAATTAGTGCTTTCCCAGTAGGGCAGGATTTTATTTTTATTTTCTTCTTTATGATTTTTGCATCCTCCATAGTATGCTTTTCAATCTCATTTTCGTATTTTTCACCAAGACCATAATTCAGCTTGTCTCCAAAGCCCAAGCTCTTGTCTCCACCTCCCTGTATCTTCACCCACTCGCTCTGCACTCCTAACCTCAAATGCCTCCGCCCCAGGTTCTGCTTCCAGATGTGCATCCCTATAATGTGCATTGTCAGCAAAGGAATATATCCAATTTTTTTTTAAATTATATTTCAGGCTTCTCTTGAGAAATCAGAAGACCTGTCACACTGCCTTAGGATTCTCATGTGGCAACAACTGGTGCCGCTTGGGGACAGCCCCTTTAGATGGGCACTCTTTATAGTTCCACATCTCCCAAAACAGCCTGTTGTCCCTCTACTCTGGAAGCTGTGTATTAGGGGGTTCATTTTTCAATGGAGAACTCTTTTTCTTTTTCCATTCCCATTAGAAAACTAAGAGTAACCTAGAGGTCCATCTGCATCAAGAAAAATTAGAGAGCACCTTTCTTCATGAAATAAAGACTATTCCTAACTACATGGTATGCTAACAGGCCTATTTCATTCATTTACATCCGTCACCTGACCTCTGACCTAGACGGTGACCAAAATGCCTTTCCAGGTTGGATGCTTATGTTACTGGATGTGCTGGGCGCTCCCTGGCATAAAATGAGAGCGGAAGAAAGGCTCTCTGATCCATGTTCTAGCTCCTGCTCCCTCACTTCATCAGGCCAAGCTGCAGATTTGGTATTAATAATACACCCTGCAGTCTGCAGAAATGAACAAGGCCTACTATGACCCCAGGACTGCAAGCCAGGTAACATCCACCTGCACTGGGCTACATAATACTTTGGACTGCGAGTAACTGAAGGCCCAACTAAAACTGGCCTAAATGACATGAGATGCAGCCTTCCTGAGCATGTGAGGTGAACAAATAGCACCACTGCAGCAAGAAAGAATGAGGAGAGACTGATGGATGGATGATCCACAGCATTTTCCACATTACCTACATATACTTTGGGGCCCAACTCAAGTGCATCTGCCTCTGTCTGGTACCCCACCCCAGAAAGCCCCCAACTCTTTTGAACCAAGAGACCTGATTGCCTGGGCATCTTCTCTGTAATAAAGAACTCACAATCTTGTGGTATGTCTTGAATGTGTTTGGCAAAGAAAAGTCAGTTCTCACTAACGGCAGATGAATCAATGAATGATTGAATGGATGAGTGAATGGATGCATGCACGCATGCATGCTTATATGACTGAATGGACTGGAGGAGGATGTAACCAGAGGAAGCCAGCAGCCCAGTGCATTCATTCAGGAAAGGGAGAGAGGACTTAGACTAAACCAGGCATAAGAAGGACAAAAAAATTGTGGAGATATGTGTTAAGAGCTAGTCACTGGTGACGTGGCAGTGGAGAGGGGCTGGGAGGAGTTGACAATGCCTCAGTTTCTAGCTTGGACTTTTAATCCTATTCAGGCGAGAAGGAAGTCAAGGGCTTCCAGAGCTTCCTGAGAGTTCCTCCCTTTTACTGCCATTACTCGCTAATGCTTTGGGCACAAGAGGATGCCTTCTGGGGAGCAGGACAAAGAGCCCAGCAATGAGATTGGAGTCAATATTGTGGCAATGGGGCAGAGGCAGAGAGCAAATGAAAAGTGGGCTGATATTTGGGTTAGATCCAGTCCCTGGAAATTCCCTGAATGCAAAACACTTGCTCAGGTCCCTTGGAAAGAGAGGAGCTCTCAGCTGCTGGGCTGGGCTGCTGTCATATTAATTCTGCTGCCAGAGTCAGCATCCATCCAGGCAAAGGACATAGCTCCAAAATTGAGCCCTGCAAAGCTGCAGAGGAAGGAAGGACAGCTCCAAACACTACAGCAGAAAATAGTTTGGAAAAAGTCTCATTTAATTAAATGAAATTGGATTGACCAGACCACTCACTGTATTTTAAATTTCTCTAGTTTAAGAAGAGGAACACAGGTATTTGGAAGATCATGCTCCACAGTTTGAAGTGTAGGAAGTACTGCACCAGAATTATCTCCAATTCAGGTGAAATGCCTCTAGAATGGAACTTTTGACTGGAATTGTCACTTCTAATCAGAAAGACCTTCCTTACACTCAAAAATTCTCACCTATAGGAATTAAAATTGGTCCACATTCCTGGCAGAATGAGTATATATATCAGCCACCCTTCTCAAAAGACTCACCATTCAGAAATTTAAGGCTTTTCCCTTTTCCATTGCCCCTTCATGTCTTCTTTTCTCTGGCCTAAGCTATCTTAATTAATCTTGATTTTCTAAATTCACTCCTTTCATCATTTTGTTTGTTTCTATAGCTTGTTTCCTGTTTCTCTTCTTTGATCCTGCAAGTTGCTTCAGCAAGATGCCAGGGTCCCAAGCCGTGCTGGACACAGTCAAGAAGTTTCTGTGCATTTTTCTGCCATTGTGGATTCCTTTTGCCTGAAAAACAGGCAAAGCGGATAAACAGGCCTCTCACAGAAGAACTATAATGGCCAACTTTACTGATGAAGACAAATTAAAACATAGTACTTTTCACCTATCAGATAAGCAAAAATAAAAGTAATTCTTAATATTCAGTGTTAAGGAATTTTTCAAATTCTATTGTTAGGAATATAATTTGGGAGAAATTGTATGGCAAGAGGGAATAACTTGTCAATTGTATACCATTTAGGGCAAGTAATTATTGTTAGCCATCTATTCCACTCTTGAGAATTTATTCTTCAGAAATGTTAGCACAAATGTGTTGGGATATATAAAAAGAGCTTTAGTATGTTTGTAGTAGGAAAAAATGGAAACCATCTGAACATCCAATAACTGAGACAGGTTGAACAAATAATGGTACAGACATACAATGGAATTCTATGCAGCCATTAAAAAGGATGATGTAGATCCTGACCTACAGAGTTGGAAAATGTCTAGGATATTTTGTTAAATGAAAACAAATTATAAACATGGCTTCATTTGTAATAATCTGTGTGTAGACATGCAGAGCAAGAGAAATGTCTGTGTGTTGTATACACAGTAAAAACGCCATAAAAATAGTGGGTTTTTTTTCAATTACGATTTCCATTTAATATTTTGTATTATTTTCAAGTGTACAGCTTAGTGATTAAACAATCCTATACTTTACAAAGTGTTTCCCCCAATATTTCCAGTATCCACCTAGTTCCATATATAGTTATTATATTGACTATATTCCCTATGTTGTACTTTACATTCCCATGACTATTTTGTAAATATCAGTTTGTACTTATTAATCCCTTTACTTTCTTCACCCCTATGGCAATCATCTCTCTGTTCTCTGTATCCATGAGTCTTATTTTTAATATGTTTATTGATTTTAGAGAGAGAGAAAGAGAATGAGGAATCAATGCGAGAGAGAAACAGCAATCAGTTGCCTCCCATATGTGCTCCGACTGGGGAGTGAACCCACAACCTAGGTATGTGCTCTGACTGGGAATTGAACCCCCAACTTTTCAGTGTACAGGACAACCCTTCAACCAACTGAGCCACACTGGAAAGGGCTGTATCTGAGTCTTAAAATGATTCTTAAAGTGAGTTCCCCATACCAGCAGCATAAACAACACTAGGAAATTTATTAGAAATACAAATTCTCAGGCCACACCCCAGATGAGCTGAATCAAAATCTCTAGGGGAGAGGCCCAGAAATCTGATTTACAATCCCTTCAGGTCATTCTTATGCTCACTAAAATTTCAGAATCACTGCTCCAGAAAAAGCATTTATCTGGAAGCCAGGAAGAATAGACATGGCTTAAGGGAAATTTTCTACTCATTTATTCGCTTCTGTGCAATTAAAAAAAATTAACTATATTAACGAAGAATGCTTATCAAAGTCATGTGCACATCTAATTAGGTTGTACTAACTTATCAGTTGAATCTCCTTCTCTGCTCTACTTGAGGAAAACTCAACATGGAAAAACTCATATTTGTGAAGCCAATAATGTAGGAAGATACTTATATTACTGAACAATTTCTGACATTACTGGAATAAGGGAAAACGAACACATGCATCAGTAATTGAACTTGGTTCTGCTGTGTAAGCTGAGAAGAGAACTCAGATTCTGAGCCTTGATACCTTATCTGTCACTGAGGGTGACAGCAGCCAACTTGTCTCCTCACAGGTCATAGGGAGGAGCAGTTGACACAGACGGCATGCTACTAATTGCCATATTATTAGTACCAAGTTTTTCTGTGGGCACACAATGCAATACACAGATTATGTATCATAGAAATCTACACTTGAAACCTATATAATCTTATTAACCAATGTCACCCCAATAAATTTAATAAAGAAGTTAATTAAATAAAGACTTTAAAGCCATAAAAAAAAGATTTCTTAAAATATCAAAATGTCTTCAACAATTTGACCAACTCACTCAGTTTTAAAGAAATATCATCATTGTATGAAGTTGTCCCAGAATAGTTCTCCTAGTAGCAACAGCTCTGCCAGCGAGCCTTGACACATGCCTGCCCAGATCACTTTTACTACTAAAACGCATGAAACTTGATGAGCCAGTGAATAAGTATAAGTGATTTCTTTCCACCCATTCCCAAGCCCTCCCGCCCATCCTCCTCAAGCCTGCTTTGTGTGGTGTGTCTTTTTTATGGTCTGTGAAAGGCCTTCTTCTTGTCTCTCACCTCCCTGTCCTCAGACAACAAAGCAGCCTTTTCTATTTGCACAAAGTGCTTGTTGCTTTCTTGATCCATGAGAAAACGAGGAGCAAAAGAACAATAATGTGCTGCTTCTTTCTGCTCCAATAAAAAAGTTATGAAACAGAAGCCTGGGGCCAAAGCAGGCTCCCTGTCATGTGTTTTGACAAAGAAATCATTTCTGTACACACTGTCACTGGGCAGGTGGCAGCAAATGAGTCCATATGGCACAGATCAAGGAGTTCCTGCCCTGTTGATGAGACCCTGATCTCTGGACGTAGCTAGGTGCCCAGAGTAGCAGGCAGGACCCTGGCCTCCCATTCAAAAGGTCCCAGCCTGCATGCTGCATGTGATTGGAGGCCCCTAAGGCTGGCCTCAGCTCCTAGTCTTGCAAGGGTCTCCTTCTGGCTACAGGGAAGCAGTAGGGACAAATATGGGTCGATTCTTGGTGTCACTCACTGAAATATTGATTTGGTAGATCTGGAGAGAAGTCAAAAAATTGGCCTTTAAGGTCTCTAGGTGACTCTGATAGCCAAATTTAGAAGCCTGCCTTAGAACTATCTAAAATGTTTCTGTCTGTGAAACTAACTCTCCCAGGCACAACCACATCATCCACCTTGGTCTTCTCTGTTCTTCACGTAGGCTCTCTAAGGAAGCCAGCCAATGCCAATATGATTACTCCCCTTATACATCTTCTCCCATCTCCCAAAGGTGAGTAGGGATCAGGTCAACTGAGCCCAACTCCAAGCTGGCCACTTACTAGCCCGTGTCCCTAGGAAGCTGACTTAAGCATTTGAGCATCAGTTTCGTCAGCTATAAAATGATTGCTCTCCCCTACTCTCCTTTCCTTTCCATTTTTCTTTCCTCCAGTCTGCTCTCCACACTTCTCTCCTCTGCCTGGAAACCCCAGACCCAAAGAGAATCAGTAATTACTTGCCAGATTTTTTGGTATGAGCTTCAACCAAGTGCTCTTGGAGAAGACTGGGGGTGAGGTAGGAGACTGAGAAATTTTCTCTCTCTGTGTTGCACAGGCATGGAACCCTACTTGGGGTAAGTGTCCCCAAGTAGTGTTATATAAAGGCAGGTGTACTTATGCTCTAATTCTGGCTGTATAATCACCCAGTGGTATAACCTTGGGACAGTTGTTCAGGATTCTGGACCTCACTTTTCCCCCTCTGTAAAATTAAGAGATCAGAATAGACCTTGTTTGTCATTTCCTCTACCTCTATGGACTTCCATTATAGCCTTTGGTGTAGCCTGCGGTCTAAAAGTCTATGTTTGACTTCACCATGCCCACCTGCCTTCTCAGAACAGTGGAGGAAGACCATGCCAAGCTGTCTACATTTTCCCTGTAGGTGTTGTTTGTTTGTTTGTTTTAAAAAAGGGAAACAGCTTGAAGAAGTTTCCAAGTCAGAACCCTCAGTGTTAGGGAGAGTTGAGAGTGAACTTTTTTGGAGCTTCCAATTGTAATTGCAAATTTGTTTATCTCTTCTTTCCAACCCATCAGTATTTGCTTTATGTATTCTGAAGCTCTTTTATTAGGTGTATATATATTTAGAATCATGTCCTCTTATTATATTGACCCCTTTTTCATTATGTAATATTCCTTTTTATATCCAGTGATAGTCCTAATTATGAAGGCCCTGTGCCTGAAATTAATATAGCCACTCTACCTGATTTTGAAATTACTGCTTGCATGGTATATCTTTATTTTTACTTTTAACTTACTGTGTCTTTATGTTTAAAGTAGGGGTTTTTCTGTGGACCATATAGTCAGGCCTACTTTTCTTTCCAATCTGACAATCTCTACCTTTTATTTTGAGTGTTTAGATATTTACATTTAATATAGTTATAAATGTTTGAATTTAAATCTACCATATGATCATTTGTTCCATCTGTTCTTTGTTCTGCTTTTCTCTTTTCCTTCCTTCTTTTGAATTAATGAGTATTTTTGACCATTCTATTTTTATATCTACTGCTGGTTTAATAGCTACACCTTTGCTTTGCTTTTTAGTGATTGCACTACAGTTAACATTATACAATCTGCCCTTAAATATGATGATACAAGGTTCTACTAGTAAACCTGAAATGGTAACAGTATACTTCCATTCCTTCTGCCCATCCTTTGTGCTACTTTTGCCTAATATTTTACTTTTACCTATGTTTTAAACCCAAACCCCCAAGCAGGTTTTCTTCCATTCCCATAGTAGCAGATGGTTTTTACTTCTACCTCTAGCTCAGTGGTAGTAGCTATTCGCCTAGGATCAGGGGGTGGGAGAGTTTCTTTACTTTCCTCACCCCTGGCTCCAGAAGCATGTGGCTTTTGTTTCATATGAAAGAACCTGGAGTTTTATGCCTGTGCAACACAGAGAACTCTCTTGGGTCTCCTACTTCACCCGCAGTCTCTGGCATGAGTACTTGGTAGACGCTCATACAAAACAGCTTGACAATTAAGTACAGGCTCCCCTTGGGCCTAGGGTTTCCAGGGATTCTAAATTTTCATTCTAGAACCACACTTGGCTCTTAAGAATTTATTAAAATTTCAGCTGTCTTCTTAGCTGTTGTTTCAGCAACTCCTTTCCCCCCATACTGTACCAAAGGTGTAATCTTTGTCCAACTTTTTCTCATTAGTAGTATGTGTGCAATAAGCTCTGATTGTTTTTGTTTGTTTGTTCTTTTTGTAGTCTATGAAGAAGAGAAATTTTATGCTACTTCTTCATTGACACAGAATATAAGAATTACCATAAGCTGAAATGTATTTGACATGGCTCTACTTCTATCCAAATGCATAGAAAACCTCTCACACTGAGCAATCTAATACTTTGTTCTAATACCTACTGCTTCAAATCTTCACCAATGTTTTCTAAGCATCATTTAACAATTTTAAATATCCTTTTTCTGATAGATGAATGCAACTTAGTTTTTGGTTTTTGTTTTTATTTGTTTATTTGTTTGCCATATTGTTTTCTGTGTATTTCAGCCAGGAAATCAGGAAGTATTTTTCCAGTAAGATATGACTTTTTGTCTTTTACTAATGCATAAGAAACCTCAAAAGGGATTTTAAACAGTATTAAATTTTTTAAAACTTAACAAGACTGATTTTTTATGACTTTAAACATTTCTGAAGAACTGTAGAGACTTGCCTTTATGTTTTGAGTGCTTGCTTTTTAAATATGTTGCTAAATGTGAGGGTTTCGTATATCTGTTAGCTATTGTCTCAAAGCATGGTATAAACTTAAGAAGATCACCTTACAGATTGAAGGTGTAAATTCATATTTCAAAAACTCTTCTTTACCACCTTTCTGCTTTTTCACCAACTTCTCATTAGGTCAGATTAGATTGTCACCGTTTTCCTTTAAATCGTGTCTGGCTAATACAGCTCATTCTGGGAGGGAAAGTGTTCCCCTTTTATCTTTCTGTTTGCTTGTATTTAAATTACAGTATTATTTTCAGTCCATGACCTCTTTTTAAGCCACGTGTCCACTTTGGGAGGATTATTTTGAAATCTGTAAATCCTTTCATGTCCATCACAATTTATCTTAATGTGCTAAAAATGAACAAATAAAAACCTGAAGACACCACTATCAGCCTTCTTTGTGGTTCTAACCACCATTCTCAAGATACCTCAGGTTCCAGGGATGAAGGTGCTAGTTTCCATTAAATACTTAATTTCTTTTATTTGTTTTATTAGAAAATAAATACAGATAGACCTAATATGTCTCCCTGCTCTGCAAGATCTTTGGGGATCTTGCACCCCACTTTGGAGAGCATTAGTGTAAAACATATAGGGGGTGCCTCACACATAGCGGGTGTTTAATTAATGCAAATACTCTTCCCTCAGGGAACATGTTGGAAAAAGACCCTTGGGCTGCCATCCAGTCTTCAGCTCTCTGGGGAATGTTGGAGGTTTACCTGTATGTATAGGCAGGGGGCTGAGGGAGGGGGAACTCGAGGACTCTTGAGCCTGGATAAAGCTTGTATGAGGCAAGGATGTGAGGGCAAGAGATGAGAGCCACTGAGTCATTGCACTGGGGCCCTCACCAAGGCCCTAAGCACAGGGATGCTTGTCAACAGAAAGAGCTTACTCAGATGTCCTTGAGTCCGTGAAGGCAGACTCTACAGAAAAGGAGTGAAGGCTCCGACGAGAGAGCTCAGATCCCGAGCCAGGCAGTCTGACCCCCTGAACCGCCTTTAGCTGACAGGAGCAAGCCTCCATCAGATTCCCAGTTACAATGCCCCTGACTCAGAAATGCACTTCTCCTCTGTCCTAAATGTTCTCTTAAAAACAAAGTAGATGAAGACACCGCGGCCACAGCCACCAGCCTGTGGCTGCTGCACCCCTAGATGTGATTGTGAGTATTGCTTGTCTTGCCTGCTGTGTCTGCGATTTGGACAAACCCCATAACCCCCTCCTCTTCCTTCATCCCTCTCCCTACAGAGGAGATGGAAAACCCTGTGGCTCCTCTGAGGGGCAGCCTGACAAAGACTCTCTGTGCCCACACAGGAACAGCTCTGTGCCTCTGGCAGCAGGCCCGTGGCCTTTGATAAAGCCACAGGGGGAACACCTCATTCAGGCAACAAGCATCACTAGCGGAGCATTTATTGGCCCATAGCAGTCCTGTGATGGTAAGTCACTGCCTCCTCCCTCCAACCCACTTCAGAAGCACAACTTAAATAACGGCTTTCATGTTAGGCTCTGAAGTGAGCCAAGATTTGGGAAGCTCCTGGCTTTTAAGATGTGGCTTTCTCCTGTTTTGAATGGTCTCCTTTGACTAATCCTTAACCAAGCTATCAATCAACAAAAATTTATTGAGCACTTACTCTATTTCATTTCACTGCAACAAACATTTTTTTTAACATGCTCCCTTGTACCCAGCTAAAAGCAAAAGCTTCACAGAGAGACAAGTAGAAAATAGAGGCATGAGACTCAAGAGCTAGAAGAGATGGTAGCTTAACTTGTTTTAAAGGTGACAATATGGAGGCCCTAATGGTTAATGTGCCCAAGGGCTTCCTGCTTGTCCCAGTAAGTAAACAGAATTAGAAGTTGAATTATAGGCTCTAAGAATTGGGAGGAAGCTCATAGTGTGTTTTACCCAACAGGACTTGTACTTAAGTTTGCAGATTCCTGGATCCTTCCAAAATATGCTGAGATAGGAGGTCTGCATAAGGCCCAGAGATCTGCATTTCTAGCAGCTCCTCCTCCCAACCCCATGCACGCTGATTCTGATACAGATGGCACTCTTTGAGAAACATTAGCCCAATTTCCAGTAAATGCCAAATTTCCAGGAAGCCATACCACCTCAGTTGAAGTAAGAGTTTAAGACAATGCGCGCTTCCCCCACTGGATCGCTCTTATCATTAGAAAGTTCTTCTTGATATAACAGTGTTTCAGGGAGGTGCATTCAGGTCCAAAGAAGACATGTGCTCAGGTGACCCTAGGTGATAAAGGTGTGGTATAAGGCCACATGCAGAAAGCAGGATTCCAGGACAGGACTCTGAGGCTGGATTGAAAGCATCCCTCATGGGAAACTGAAACAAAGGCCAGTTGTCACTCAGGTCCAATAAGCATTCCCGGGAACCCAATGGGTTGTCTGTTTTCAGAAGCTGGCATTTGTTCTTCTCAAGAGAGAAAATTAGGGTCACTTTGCCATCATCCATGATTAATATGCACATATTGAATAATTTACAAATAAGTATTCATTTACTGGGAGGGCACTGAAAGTATTTTATTGATATGAATGAACTTTCAAAGTTTGGAGAGTATAGCTTTCAAGCAATAAGAAATAAAACTAATCCACCTTTCATATAATGCTTCTTAACATTTGAAGACAATAGTCCATCCTTCCTAAATCATCTTTCCTTTTGGAGGAGCACCCTCAGGTATCTCAGCCAGACGGCTAGAAGAGGCTTCACCGGCCCTGGCTATGTTTGTTAGTTGCCATGAGAAGGTATTTGGCTAAGACCCAGAGTCACTCATCTCTCTCACAAGTTCTTAAAGAAACTGTGCAGAAGAACATGCCAGGAATAATCATTCTCTTTAATTCAAGTATTCATTCAAGATGTGTCTATTGAGTATCTACATGTACAGTCACTGTTTTAGCACTGAAGGTGTAACGATGAAGACAGGAAAGGGCTTGTTCTCAGGAGCTTACATTCCAATAGAGAAAATAAGCAATAAGTATAATATAATGTTATATACAATGTAAGTGCTATGAGAAAAAATAAAGGACCAGGGGATAAAGAGCCATGGAATGGGTGGCTATCTTAGATAGGATAGTCAGGGAAAGAATCACTGATAATTCCTAAGACCTGAATGAAGTAAGGGAGTGAGGTATGAGCATGTGGGGCAAGTGTATTCTTGATAGGAAAAAAAAAAAAAGTCCATGCAAAGACCCTGAGGAAGGAACTAACTTGGAGTTGAAGAGAATGAGGCCAGTTGGTCAGGAGAGGGAAGAAATGAGATCAGAGAGACTGGTGGGATCGGGTCAGGTAGGCCAGTGAAAGGCGGTAATGAGTTTGGGTTTTATTCCACATGTGATGGGAGGCCACTATAGAGAGTTTTGAAAAAAAGAATGTTATATATTTTAAAGTAGGAACTGCATTTTTTAATTATAATTCTTAGTTAATATGTGGGCAACTGACCACAGCAAGAAAAATGGAAGAAAAGGGACAAAGCTTTTACAACATCTAACCAAGAATTGTGGTGTCTTGGACCACAGTGGTATGATGGAAGTAACAGGAAGTGGTCAGGTTGGAGATGATATTTTAAAGTGAGAGTCAGCAGAACTTGCCAATGGTTTGTCTGTGCATTATGAAGAAAAGAGGAATCAAGGGGTGTTAACTGGCCCAAGCCAGTGACTAGTAGACTAGTGAGTAGTAGAGCCATTTCCTGGGATGGGGGTGATGGATGAAGGAATGGGTTAGGGCTGCAGTTTAAGACATGTTAAGTTTGAGATGCCTTTAGCCATTGAATAGATAATTGCATATACGGGTCTCAGGGGAGATTAGGATAGAAATATAAGTGTGGGAGTCAGCAACAAAAATATAGCACTTAACAGAATAGGAATAGTGAGGTCACCCTAATAGTAAATAGATGAACAGGCCAAGAACTGAATCCCAAGATCTCTAACATTTAAAGTTCTGAAAGAGTGAACCAGCAAAGACAACTGAGCAGGAGCTTCCAACAAGGAAGAAGGCCAGGAAAGGGCAGCGCCAAGTGCAGAAACTGTTTCAAGAAGGAGAGGGTGGTTACCTATGTCCAAAGATGCCAAGAAGCTAGTCAAATGTGGGCTGAAATTTTTTAACTTAGGATTTGGGAAGATGGAAGTCACTGGTGACCTGAGAAGCGCCCTCTCAATGGAGTTGTGGCAGTAAAAGTCTGATTAACATGGGCTGAGGTGGAAATAGGAGGTGAGAAAATAGAGACAGTGTAAATCAACTCTTTGAGATGCTGCATCAAAAGGTGGATGGAGAGAGGGCAACAGCAAGAGGGGACTTGAAGACTATGGAAGGTTTTGTTTAATTTGGCAGATATTCTGTTATGTGTATTTGCTGGTGATAATAATCCTGCAGAGGAAGTAACATTTTAGTGATGGAAAAGAGAGAAAGGACAATTATGGTAGACCAGAGGGGATAGGATCCAGAGCGTGAGTGAGGCTGGCCTTAGACAGGAGGAGGGGATAATTCCTCTACTGTACCAGAAGCAAACGCAGACTATATGGAGACAAATGCAAGTAGCTTGGTTCATTTGATGGTGAGATAATGAGATATTATTCTTCTTTCTCAGAGAAATAAGAGAGAAGGTTGCCAGCTGAGAAGAAGGAAGGAATGTTGTAGTTTATAGGGACCAGTGAGGTCTGCAAAAGTCCTCTTGGAGATCAGGCAAATGAAAAGAAAACTGGCAGGATGTCTGGGCAGCACGCACAAAATCTCTTGAGATTTGTGATCAGGAATGTAAAGCAAGAATATTCAGCATGGCTGTGGATTTCCCTTCAACCACATCTGCTTCTTAGAAGTGGAGTAGGTGAAAAGAGAACTTTATCCAGGGTTGGGTTTTTGCCTGGACAGTATTAGGGAATGAATGAAAGATAAATGAGTTGTATTTGCTAGAGAGTAACTATAATGATGGGCCCTGAAATATGTGTTGGATAAGACTATGAGGAAAGATGTGGGCAGTGTAAAATGTCCAGACCATGGGTTGGTGAATTCTATGGGGCTGATGAATCAATGGAGTTAGGGTAATTAGGTAAGAGATCTGGAAAGAGAGGTGGTGGTAGAGGCCAGAGAAAAGGATTCTGAAGGCTAGATTTTAGGAGGCAGTCCAGTTATTGGTGATGAGGTTTCAGGTAGGGGCATGGAAAAAGATGGCTGACATGAGGCAGCAAGAAAGATTATGAGGTCCAAAGATGGGCCAGGGATGAGAAGAATCACCTGTACAGATGCTGGTCACCAAGAATGCTGATGGGAGCAGTACTGGAGAGAAAGACACTAAGTCAGCTGCTAAAATACTAGTGAAGGAGGGGGAATGACTGAAGGAGGAATGACTTCAAGAAGGAGGGATGACCTGTGAGTAGAACCTGGCACATGCTTTACAGGAACAAGGAATTTTTGAGGAAGGAGGAAGGAGTAACCACATGCAAGTGACAATGAGGAGAAAGTAGGATACTTTCCCAGCTTCTGGGCTCTGTGGGGCAGCCTTGAGAAATGTGAAAAGAGCACCATCCTCAGAAGGCATCCCGTTTTTCATTAAGCAAAGTCATGTCCCACACAAATCAGAGGTTGAAGACCCAGCCAATTTTTCTGGTGACAGAGCAAGAGTTCCAGAGGGCACAGAAGGAGGACTGGGGGCAGAGTGGGGTGGGAGATTGGTCAGGTTGGGAATACACAGAGATGTCTTGTGGAGGTAGGTTTTCTGGGTGGTGATACCCTGGGAGTCTTAGACTTCGGATGGCGCTCGTCATAAGCAGGAGTGCGAGCCGGTGGGACTGGCCCTGGCGTCTCTGAGGGAGGGCGAGCTTTCACCTGAGGGCTGTTCTCACAGGCTCTGGGGCAGTTGTCAGGCAATGGGGAATGGCGGTCTTCCCACTTCCCGGGAGTGCACAGCTGTGTTGGCCTCCCTCAGATCTACTCAATGACACTTTTGCTCCAAGCTCCCATGGATCTCCTTGTGTAGCTATGAGCCTCAAGCCACTTTTAAAACCAAATGGAGCTGCCTCCTGGGCCCTTTTTCACCAAGGCCCACATCTTAAACTCAGTTCTTTTCAGAGAGAAAGAGGGAAAGTGGGTTCTCTCTTTTCCAGCAGTTTGATCATTTATTTATTACATGCTTGTTAATGATCTTGGAATGACTTCAGTGCCTTTTTTAAAAACTCTGTATTAGTTTCAGACTTACAGCATAGTGGTAGACAGTTATACTTTACAAAGTGATCCCCCCAATACTTCAAGTACCCACCTGGCACCATGTGTAGTTATTACAATATTACTGACTATATTCCCTATGCTGTACTTTACATCTTCACGACTATTTTGTGACTACCAGTTTGTACTTCTTAATCCCTTCACTCATTTCTTTCACCCAGCCCCCCAATAGAGGGCTCTCTCTTAAAAGTCCAAGTAGAACAGATCCACCTCGGGCTTCCCCAGTTTCTCACACAGACCACACAGGAAAAGAACAAGCTTCCTCCCAAGAGAGGTCAAGGCCCCATCAGGAAGGCCCTGTAGCTGTCCTTGCACGTGACCCACGTCCCAGGCGGTGGAGAACCTTGAGTGTGCCCTAGAGGACGAGGACATTCCCATTTGCTTGCGTACTGAAAACCCAGGCCACTGGAACAGAGTATAGTGTCCCAGCACAGAGGACAGTGGATTACATCATAGCTACACTGCTGCTGTCTGTTCAGCCTAAGATTATGAGCTGTAGGTTTCTCAGTTGCTCAGCTTGAGTGTGCGAGAAATATCCTTTATTTTTTATAGCTCAGTCTCTGATCCCATACCACTTCCCAGCAGAATGGCAGAACATTTACCTTGGTTATCCTGGGCTCGTTCTTCCCTGGGTTATGTCAGAGGTTCAGGATGTGATGCAGTCAGTGCCAGGCTATCGCAGGAGTAGGCGTGGAGGGACCCAGTGGTTATCTGGCATCTGTCTCCTCAGGTTCCCCCTGAAAAGCTCACTGATCCCTGCTCCCAATGGCCTTTGGATCCAGGGGGCCCCTGCTGAGACAGTGCCACACACGCAGGGCTAAGGGTCCTTTATTTGAAGCCACCTAAAGGCCCATGTACATAGAGTCCCCACACAGTCATTGTCTAGTGTCTGGACACTTCCTGGTTAACTGCCATGAAGAGAAAGCCCCAGATCCAACTGCTGCTCCCTCTGTCTTCTGCCCTCTGTCAATCTGGAAAAACCTTAGCCTGGAGGAGGATGCCAGTCTCCCTAACTCTGCCCTGAATTCCCTTTCTCCCTTTGAGCTCCTTAGATGGGTTTCCTTAAAAGATTAAGCTTTCTGAAAACCACTTGCCTAAACGTAGGGAAGGGGAAGGGAAATGTACAGGGTGAAAATTTTATTCAGCTACTATCTACTACATTGTATAGGTCACATTGAATTTGATGTTATCAAAATCCCTCAGATCTTTTTCACGTCTACTGTTGTTCAGAGTTATCCCTCACATATTACTGGTTTTATCTTTCATGAAGTTCATGACCTAATATTTTTCCTTCTTAAATTGCACCCTATTCGTTTCAGCTAGTTACTATCAGGATGGACTTGAAGCTTGATTCTCTGACCCAACATAGCACAGAAACCACCATTTTATTCTACTGCTTTTATTCTAAGATACTGGATTTTTCAAATTTTAATGTTGTGGCAATCAAGATATATCTAACTATCAACATCAAAAGAAACTTCACTAGCCACCAGGCAGAGAAACAAATTAAAATGCTGCTGTTGATAGCCATGCAAGTGAGAAATTACCCGTACAGACAAGTATTTGTTCAACTGACTCTTATTGCAGTTAAATAGTTACATTTTACTACCATTCACTTTTAACTTAAATTTGTATCCCCAATTGCCAGTTAAAATACCTTTGAAAGAGGGTTACATTATATGAAGCACTGAAGCAGAAACCTGTTACATAAAACTTTTCCTGCTACATACAAAGTAGTTCAATTAAATAGTCCATCAGAATAGACTGTAGAATTTTCAAAGCTAGGGCAGATTGGAGTGATCAAGTCCTGCCTGCTATGAAGAATTATCCATGAGGTGTTGAACATCTATCTGTCAAAAGTCTATCTGACTTGCAGAAGATGTTTTTAATTTCCAATATGAACTCAACAAAACAGGGTTTAAACTAAGAGTAATTTAACTAAGAGTTATCTTTGTTGTCCCTCCCATTTTATTTAGTCCCCAAGGTCCAATATCTCCGATTATGAATAACTACTACCACCCATCAAGGATACATTCTCTTTGGCCTTAAATAATCATGGCGGTCTCATCCCCTGACAGAGATTGGTTTCAGAGTGGGCTAGTGACCCCATTCTTGAAGTAAGAAAGAAAAAAAGCTAGGACTTCTGAAAGAGTCCTAAGAAAAAGTGTCCCCTTTCTATCTGGACATTTCTGTGCCAGAACTGCTCCACCCACGTGCCAGCAGCTGAAGGAGTCAGCACAGTCAGGATGGCAGAGCGGAGAAACAGACACGAGCTGGAACCCTGAAGACATTGTTGAGCAGCTGAATCAGCCAGCCCTGAGTGTTGTTTGACCTCAGAACTTCCAAACACATAAGATAATAGATTTCCTCACTGCTTAAGCTGGCCGGTGAGGAGAGGGAGGGAGCCTGTGGCTGTGATAAAATGATTTAGAAGAATCAGTAAGTTCTGAATGTAACATAACATTTTGTTTTGGTTTTCAAAAGCCTGTTACCAAATTAATAATGTGGCTCATAACTAGTGGTATCTTAGCATCAAGGAAATATGCTGCTCAGAATGAGAAGATGCATTTTGGAAGGATATCAATTCCTTTGGAATAATTTGTAAGATTGTTTTGATACCAATTAAAATACAAATGGAGTTTTCTTGACACTTGATGGCATTATTTGGATCAGCTGGACAATAATATAAAATAGCAAAAAAAGATTTGCAAGTGAGATTTAGTACTCGCCCTATCAGATATTAAAACTAAAAGATCAAAAACAGTGTGGTATGGTGGAGAACTAGACAAATCAGCAAAACAGAATATAGAAGTCCAGAAACAGATCCAATTTACATACAAAAATTAGATATGATAGCGATAATCTCAAGTAAATTGTATGAAGCAGCTGGATATAAACCATTGGAGGAGATTAAGAACGATATACCCCAACCTTTTACCATATATCAACATAAGTCACAGATAAAGATTTAAATGTACAAAATAGGCTTATGAAATAAAAAACAGATACACACTTAGGTAATCTTGGTGAAAAGTTTTATTAACATGACACTGAAGGCAGAAGCCACAAAGGAAAAAAAAAGGTTGATAAGTTTGACTACATTAACATTTAAAATATTAAAAATCTCTTCATAAGGAGGAAAAAAACACCTTAAAGTTGAAAGTTACATAACAAACTGGAGGAAATATTTTCAATATATATATGGCAGTCAATATATAAAAAGTCTGGCCCTGGCTGGCTTGGCTCAGTTGGTTGAGAGTCATCCTGCACACCAAAAGTTTGGGGGTTCAATTCCCAGTCAGAGCACAAACCTAGGTTGCAGGTTTGATCCCCATTCATGGCACATAGAGGAGAAAACTGATCAATGGTTTCCCTCTCTTTCTCCCTTTCTCTCTAAAATCAATAAACTTTTTAATTTTTAAAACTTTTTAAAATATATATATATCAAAATATATAATATATCAAAAGCCTATACCAATCTTTAGGGGGGGAGATAGAAAGAGGGACGAGAAAATGAACACATGACTTACAAAAGAAAAACATCCAAATGGTTAATGACCTTCAACCTCATAAATAATGAGAAAGATAACGCTCTAGAGCAGTGATGAGGACTGATATGTAGGTGTTGCCGGTAAAGCCATTCTCTCAATTCGAGTAGCATAATACGCTCAGACCGGCTGGTAAAGAGCTGCTGCCCAGAATCCCCATTCCCCCACTCTGTCAGCTGCCCTGGCACCCCACAACCCAGCAAATAAGGCCTGAGGCATGGCCAGCAGAGGACCACCATGACTCTGAACCCTGTTGTGGCTGACCTCTGTTCCCCAGTATTTCTACCTCTGGTTATGACATAGTGCATAACTGAATCTGTAGATGCAATTACAGAAACAATAATACTCTGTGTTGGTTAGAAAAAATAAGTATTCTCCTGCTCTACCAGAGAAAGTGTAATTTGGCACAACCTTCTTGGAAAGCAATTTGGCACCATTAAAGCCATAAAAAAATAAGTATTTCCTTTGACTCAGTAACTTCACTTCTAGGAATTTATCCTGAGGAAATAAGATGTGAAAATATAAGATACTCCAAGTGAAGGTCAAACTCTCCAAAAACTGAAGAAATGTATATTAATATAACAGGGAGGCACTAATTTTCATTGAATTGACAATTTAGGCAGAAATCCACCCCCAGTGAAAGAATAGGGAGCACTAGGACCTCTCACTAACTTCTAGTAGAAATGTGAATGGACACAACCCTCCTGAAAAAAAAAAAGACATTGTTTTTATTTTTTTAATCCTCAATGAAGGATATGTTTATTGATCTTAGAGAGGGGAAGAAGAGAGGGGAGAGAGAAAGAAACAGATAGGAGAGAAACATTGATCAGGAATCAAACCTGCAACCGAGCTATGTGCCCTAACCTGGAATTGAACCCGCAATGATTTGGTGTACAGGACAACGCTCCAACAAACAGACCCATCTGGCCAGGGCATAAGACATTTTCTACTTCTAGAAAATTATCCTAAGACAGTCATGAATATGGGAGAAATTTTAATTTTAATGTTGCTCATTAAAATGTTTATAGTATGGAGAAGGCAGAGACAAATGTATTTGAAAAAATAAATTAAAAATAAAATAAAATAAAATGTTCATAGTAGATGAAAGTTGGAAATTATACATATGTCCATCAAAAAGGAATTGAATTATAATACATCAGTATTATGGCATTCTATGAAGTCATTAAAAATTATGAGAGATAAGAATATTTAATGACAAAATGTCCCAGTTTTATTAAGTGAAAAAGTGGATTACAAAATAGTATGTATTATACAACTCTACTTTCATTAAAATAAACATTTTTCAATACAGATTTTTAAAATGAGATCATCCATGTAAAACACTTAAGAGTTGTCATATACTAAGAATTCAATAAATAGTAACCATTGCTTTTAATTCTCACATCCACCCTAAAAGGGAGATAATGTAAACCATTTTACAGGTGTGGAAGCTGAGACACAAGGGGATGAAGTAATTTGCTCAAGTTCACATAGCTTGTAAGTAATGGAGAGTTAACATGTGATGCACTGAGAAAAATGACTGCAACATATTAAGCACTCCATTACTTTATAAATATCGTTGGGGTCCTGTAAAGGAAATTACAGATGTAACTGACTATTATCTTTTCATGGGAATTTATGAAAATGTTTTTTTAAAAAATCTCTACACTTGACCATGGAAAAATCTGCTGGTAATTCTTTTGTTTATTCCTGAGCCCTATATCCTCTCTAATCTCTCCCCAGTGCCACGGTGACCTCTATTTTCCACAGCCTTCAGGACAGAACTTCATGAGAATCATCTCTGGGGGCCCAGAGCCGGGCGCGGGCGGACTGCAGCACATAGGGCATCTCCTGTCCCTGGCACCTGGCCCAGAGCACAGCAGTGATTTTCTAGGAACTGTTACCTTTTCCCACTGGATCCAAGCTAAATGAAAATCCACTGGTGTTCCTTTACACTCACTGATGCCTTTTCTGGAGAATTCTCTGGGAACAGGATCTTAGTTTCTCAGAAATCAAAAGTCTTTCACATTTAAAAAGGAAATATGGCTGGTTTAAATAGAAAGGCAATTAGAAACACTCAAGTGAAATAAACCAAATTAGAATATTTAAAAGAGAACACTTGTTCCATACTAATCAGTGTGTCATTTTTAGAATGGAAGACTTAAAAATTGAAGATGGAGAAGACTTTGAAATCTTGAATTTCTCACATTGATGCTGAGTTTCTCAGACAAGACTTTAACTGTCAAAACCCTAAAATTTTCTAATAGGATGTTCAGGATTATAAACCAGGGAACAAGACATGCTGCCTTCCCACTCCCTACAACTTTTTCAGTAGCTATATATACATTTATACAAATCAATCAACATTACATGCATACAACCTGGTCCATATTTTTCAAGCCATCCCAGCCTAAGACCACAAGATGGAGATGAGTTACCCCAACCTAAACAGTCACTTAACTCTTCTGAGGTTCCTTTCTGGCTGAAGGCAACTCTTCTCCTTCTAGGGAGTTCTCAGTGGTCAGTTACCTCCCAGGGACCTTTCGCTGTCCCTGAGGAAGCATCACTCCTGTTCTTTTGAGTTCCTTGGCATCAGCCATCCTGGCTGAAGAGGATTGTTGTCACATTTGGATCGTACCCAAGTATGTGAGGACCTGAACCCAAACTGTTGGAACAATCAGTGCCAAAATCCAGGGAAACCTCCTCAGTCCTCCAGGTCAGTTTCTAGGTGATCTTGGGCTCCAGCCTACAGCTGCTTTAGACTCATTTACTCTTCCCATTCTAGAGATTTTTCCCCAGGGGTCTATACTTGGACTCTCTCATTAGGCACGATTCACAGGGGCTTCACAGTAGACCAGCTCTGCCAGTCTTGAAATTATAAATACCTTCAAATTCTCTGAGCATATTCATTTAGGTCCTAATTTAGGGTCCCATTCTTAATCAACACATCCTAACACAATGCCCATTACTTTGAGGCCAGAAACTGGTATCCAGATCCTCCTAGAATGGCTTCCTCTCCAATTTACCTGAGCTCAAGCATCAATCCCTCCTGAGGCTAACTTGGTCTTCCAGATCAAGTTGATTTATTTACCATTTTTGTCTTCAGGAATTCACTCCCCATATAATACTGTTTGCCTTTTTTCTTTTTAAGTACTGTAATCCAAGTGACATGGAAACCTCTTATCACCAGTACCTGATTTTTGGTGACGTTGGTTTCACAGCAGCAATGCATTAAGTTAGATAGAAGAGTTTGGATTAATTGTATTTAAAGGAATGCTAATAAAAGGAACATGTCTCTCCCTCTTCTTTCAAGACACAGCTTTTTTAAAAAATCGCCTCACATGTGTCATAATTGCTCCCATCAATAAATCAACAAACGATAAGTGTTGGTGGAGAAAAGGGAACCCTGGTGCACTGTTGGTGGGAACACAGCCACTATGGAAAACAGTATAGATGTTCCACAAAAAATTAAAAATAGAACTGCCTTACGACCCACCAATCCTACTTTTGGGTATATAGCTAAAGAAACCCCAAACACTACTTCAAAAGAATATATGCAGTGTTATTTACAATAGCCAAGATATGGAAACTACTCAAGTGCCCATCAGTAAACAAGCAGATAAAAAAAGCTGTGAGAATATATATATAATATTCCATCATATATATATAATATTTACTTGGTCATAAAAAAGAATGAAATCTTACCATCTGTGACAGTATGGATGGAGTATTATGCTAAGTGAAAGAAGCCAGAATGACAAATACCATATGATTTCACTTATACGTAGAATCTAAAGAACAAAAAAAAAATTAAATACTCATAGATACAGAGAACAGGCTGATGGTTGTCAGAGGGGAGGTGGATTAGAGGACTGAGGGAGAATGTTGAAGGGATTAAGAAACATGAATTGGTAGTTATAAACTAGTCACAGGAATGTACAGTACAGCATAGGGAATATACTTAGTAATATTGCAATGACTGTATGGTGCCAGGTGGCTACTGGACATATTGGAAACATTGTAAAGCATATGGTTGTTTAACCATTGTGCTGTACGCCTAAGACAAAATATTGAATGTAAGCTTTATTTGAAAACTAAAATTTAGTTTAAAAAAAAAAAGACAGCTTATTTTGCTCTAGCATTAGAGTCTTGACTTGGGTATAATCTGTTTGCATTTCTGCTCCTCGTGGGAAACAGGGAGAGGTTCCACAGCTGCCTCCTAAGAGCAGGCTAGCACTGCTCCATGCCTTCCCCACCGCCCTCACCAACTCCCTGTCTCTCACCCCCAGGACTCCACTACCACCATCGCCACACAGCTTCCTCCATGTGGCAGTTTTCTCATTCGTGATTTTCTAGTACCCAACGGTTTGCTTATTGAACTGAAGTGATTTCAACTGCTTGTTTAAAGTGCTTCAAAAACTAAAAATCATGCATGGGCATCTTCTTGTTGATTCATTTTTTTTTTTTTTTTTGGCCTCTTAACCACTCAAATATGTGGCAACAGATCAAAGATAGATCCCAGTTACTGAGCACCAGGCCTTCCTCTGGATGTGACTGCACGCTGAGCTCCCTTGAGCCACAGAGATCTGTGTCCCTTTCTCTGATGCAGGAACCCCCAAGGAACATTCCTTTTGGAACAAACCAAACTAAGAGCAGGTATTGTTTTACACACCACTGGCCCAGTCTGGCAGAGGTTTTAGCTGCAGGACATTCCTACTTGATGTCCCTTTGCCTTTACATCCTGAAATCCCTAGAAGCCCTAGAGAGATGGTGAAGGTTCAAGCTGGAGCATGAACCACTTCATATCCCATCCCATGTATTCTTACAATGTAATGCAATGTTGACACTCCATCATGAAAAGTCTGTATTTCCCTCCCCTTGAACTTGGGAAGATCTTTGTAACTCCCTGAGCAACAGAATTTTGTAAAGGTGATACTGCATAACTTAAGAGGCTGGGTCATAAAAGTGAATGAATATGGTTACCATCTTGCTCTCTCTCCAGACATGCACCCTGGGAATCCTAAGTAGACCTGTAAGAAGTCAAGCTACCCTGAAACAGCCATATTGGGGAGACTACACAGTGAGGCCATACAGAGATAAAGAGAAATCAGAGGAGCCCTCAGTTTTCAATGATTCTAGTCCCAGGCTTCAAGCTGCCCCACTGTGATGAGTCTTCCTGACTGTGCCTTGTCTGGATTTCTAGCCCACAGTCTGTGAGCATGATAAATTGTTGTTTTATATCACTGAGTTTTGGAATCATTTGTCAAGCAGTCAAAGTAACTGGAAGGGGAGAGGGGAATATTTGCATCTCAAACTATAAAGTAGAACCCACAGTTACAAAGACAACTTTGCAAATATCTGGCTCATTACATGTTGCTTTTATTAGTCCTTCTGAGTTACAGGATTCTCAAAAGATGCTGAGTTCACCTGTAAAGCCTTGGTTATCAGCCTGATGTAGCAGGTTCAGTTTATGGTCTATGTGTTCTTCAGCCAAGAGGGACTTTAGGCCTCCCAATTATTGTCATATGTCACTGAGACTTCAAGTAAAATAAACTGGAGATGGCTACCCTGCTAGAGATACTGGAAGAAGGCAATCCTTTTATAAAGAGATTCCTTTATAAAAAGTCTTTGCTAAGTAATTGGATGCATACATTTTAAGATGTTCCCTTCATTAATTAACAAGGAACCCATTATGTGCCCAGAACTGGATGCTGTGGAGGATGTGTTTCCAGACCTCTTTATGAGTTTTAATGTATTCAGCTGAAAGGAACAGAAAACCCAACTGAAAATAATTTTAAACAATGGGAAATATAGCTTATATAACAAGTCTAGAGTAGGACAGCTCAAGTGGTTCATTCAGTGGCTAAACAATATCATTAAGGATTCAGACTGCTTCTACCTTTCTGATCTGCCACCCTCAGTGCATCCTTCCAGACTAAGTCCCCTCATGGTTCCAACAGAGCTGCCACAGCACAACTCCAGGCATTAACAGGCATACAGAACAACAACCAGAAGGAGAAAAGGGACTATTCTGTATCTATCTTGACTTAGACTATTCATGGTTTATTCTGTTGAGCAGGACATGGAAAACATGGAAGGTAGACAACAGAAGCTAGAACATAGGAATCATCCAACAGTGTTTGCTCCAGACACTCAATCTGGTTAGGAATGACAGGACAAACTGAATGAAATGACTAGCCTCTAAATACTCTCACTTAAAGTTTATCCTGCTGCTTCTGCCTCTCTCATTCTGTGGATGCCATTAGGAACAGTGTCTGTCCTCAGCTCCTTGGAGGAAACATGTGACTCCAAGAGTTAAAAACCTAAGGCTTACCTTTTCTAACATTCATGGTTACCAAGTCCCTGTGTACACTTATAACACCTTTTGTTCAAAGCGAAGTGCACAAATCAAGTACAATTCTATCTTGACTGATACTCCTTGTGGTGAGAGCTGGTTTGCAGGCCATTGCCAATGGAGAAATGGGAGAGCCCAGGGAAGAAGAGGGGGAAGCCTTTACCAACTATCAAACTGTAAATAGTGGCTGCCACTCATCTTTTGGAGGAGAGAGCTGGCAGATCAAATCCAGCTGACCACTTTTTTGTGTATGGTACACAAGCAAAGAACAGTTTTTACATTTTTTAAATGGCTGTGGGAAACAAAAACCTATTCCATGACATGTGACAATTGTATGAAATTTGTATTTCAATGTCCATAAATGAAGTTTTCTGAAACACAGCTATAGTCATTTATTTACACATTGTCTGTAGCTGCTTTCCAACTACAACAGCAAAAAGTAGCTATGACACAGACCACATGGCAGGTGAAACCTAATATATTTGCTATCCTGTGCTCTGAAATAAAAGTGTGCGCACCCCTGCCTTGAAGGTAAAGCCCTGATTGAGGCCCCAGGCATTGGGTGGGGCTCTACCTGGAGCCTCCAGAGCAGCTAGCCCTCAGCCTCTTTGTAGATGGGCTCCTCCTTCCCATCTGAGCAAGAAAGGAATGATCTGTCTAATCAATTTAGAACAGAGCTCTCTGGCTGGCTGCACATTAAAATAACCTGGGGAGCTTTTACAATATAAAATACCAATCTTGGCCCCCACCCAGGCCAATTAAAGCAAAACCTCTGGGGATGCGCCCAGACATCCAAGTCTTTCAAAAGCTCCCACGTGATTACAAAGTGCAGTCAAGTTTGAGCACTAGTGCTAGAGGCTTGTTTGCCAAAGTCAGGACTGGTTTCTGGAGCTTTTTCTAAGCAAACACCATGACCCACCCTCAGGCAGGTGTTTTGGGAACAGCATATGAGCATCATGCTAGGATCGAGCAACACAAGATGATGTGGAGAAGCATGCCATGGTTAACCCCTACCTGTCATTTTTACAGGTGCACAACTAAATGATCTCACCTGTGTACAGGTGTGTTCCTGAGGTTTCCCAAGCTGGGGAGTCCCTGCCACCAGAGCCCTCCCCATATCTCATGCCACTCTTGGCAGAGAAACCACAACGTCTTGCTCTCATTGCCACTCGTTTATTTTCCTTCACCTGAGAGGGGTGCAAACAAGAGCCTAGTCTCTGCCTCACCCAGGGACAGTGTAGATTCATACATTTCTCCATGGTACAAGACACCTCCCTTCTCAAACTGTAGTTGAAGAAGATTGCAATGGAAGAACCAGCTCAAAATGGTCCTATCCTGTTTGATGAGATACAGAGTTGCTTTTCAAAGACAATAAACCAAGATCGGAAAACAGGCAGCGAGGGCATGTGCAGAGGAAAGAAATTTTACCTCCAGCTTACACCCAGAACCAAAGTCTCACCCCTACACCCGTGGAGCCAACCACAGGACCAGGGCGTAGTTGGAACTTGAGAACACCAGGTATTGACACACATTTACCATGAATGGGCAACTCCCAAGGTCCTCCAGTTAAAACTTGCCCCACCAGCACATTTTGCATATCTGTTCCCCCAGCTGCTTAAGAACCCTTAACCTAGTGCAGCAAGCAAGGTGGATTTGAGGCCCCATTAGGTCTCCGATCTTCTGTTGGTGACTTCTCCATCAACTAACCTTTCCTTACTCCAAACTCTGACACTGAGTTTTGGCCTTTTGCAGCATCGGGCACACAGACTTTGATTCAAAAACAAAATGAGCCACATGCCTTCTTTCCTTTGTTCACTGAGTGACACCAACAACTTCTCACACACTTTGGCTTTTAAGACTGCAATGATGATTAGGTGTCCCCAAAGGAGCTCAGACGAGGGGAAGAGACAGCCAAATGAAGCCGCTGCTCTATGACGCGGAGGGCTGCCCTAAGGGAGATCCACAGGGGCCGCCAGGACTCTGAGCAGGAAAATGACCATTTTTCAAAGGGGAAGATATGCTTGGACTGGTCTTGGGGAATTCTTTCTCAGCTGAAGGAAGGCATTTCATGCTGAGGATAGAGTTGTTTTAAAATACGGTAGCTGAGGCAGAGGTAGTGGGCAGCCAAGTGTGGACAGGATGGAGGCTTAAAAAGGAAACTGGAGCCACTTTTGAAACTATTGGAGTTTTTCAGGAGAGGCGTGAGCTTCAAAAGAAACCCTGGCAGTGCGATGCAGGACTCTGGAAGGCAGGAGAGCAATGACCATGCCCATTGCTCAGGATCAGATGAGATAAACTCCTAAAACTACTGCTGTGGTGCAGGATGCAGGGTACAGGGAGGAAGAGCCATATTCAAAATACCCTATTTTGCCATGTATAATGTGTGTCCATGGCTTTTTGTTTGGTTGGGGGGTTTTTGCACATTTTACATGGGATTATTATACCCATTATTATAGCCATGGCATGTAATCATTATACCCACATATAATGTGCATCCTTATTTTTTCCCCTCAAAAACTTGGGCCAGAAAATGTGTGTATTACACATGGCAAAAATACAAGGGGGTACCCTCAGAAATGCAGTAGGACTTAGAGATTAATGTAATGGGTGGGTCCAGAGAGTCCCTGCCATATCCATCCAACCGCCTCCCCAACTTCCCAAGGTTCCCACCTCTCCTGTCCTCTACTGCCCTGCTACCATGACCAGCCAGGGCCAGTAGTAGAGAACACCAGGAAGAGAAATAATGGATGCTGTTGGGGGGCGGGGGGATGTTTCAAAGACCTGTTGTTGTTAAGCACTAACCCCCAAATAAAGTTCCCCTAGCTACTCTTCAATGTGCTGAAGATGCCTTCATGTGCTTCCCCTATAGGCCAGGAGCACACTGCCGAATCTCAGTGATGTCATTAAGAGGCTGTGTTGCCCAATGGTAGTGTCCATAAGCTCTGATGTCAGATAGGTCTGAATATGCAGTGTGGCCTTACCAATTACCAGTGACAAAACCTGTTCAAGTCACAAAACTTCTGTCAATCTCCTCATCTATCAAATGCATATAATAGCAGTACCCACCTCAAGAGGCTATGGTGAGGATTAAATGAATTAGTAAGCTAAGCAGCCAGCACAGAGCCTAGTACATAAAACAGATTGATAGGTTTGAGTTGATATTATTATCTGCATTTGAGGCTCCAGTGCATATTCATTTATTCACTCAAACTTTAATGAATACTTATTGAGGGCCTTCCATATTTCAGCCATAGTTCTGAACATTGGAAATACAGAAGGGAGCAAGAAATAAAAGATCCCACCCACCTGGAGAATCTATATTTAGAGGAAAGAAATAAACTATAAACACATAAATAAGGCAATAAATAATTACAGATTGAGGAAAGTGAAAAGTAAATAGGAAGACGTCAGCAATGCTATGAGCCAAAGACACAGACACTGATGTGATAGTTTCTTGAACATTTTCAGTTCATCCACTAAGAAGAGATCAATGAAGCAGCAGCATGCGGGGCGGGAGCAGCTCCATAGGTAGGGGCCAGATCGTATCAGGCCTTACAGACCCTACTGGAATTAATTCTAAGTTAGTGGGAAGTCATTAAAAGATTTCAAGTAGTGGAATTACATGATGATTTACCGTTTTAAAAAAAAACATTCTGGTGACTGTAAAAAGATTGAAGAAAATAAGAGTGGAACTGAAAAATCCTGTTACAAATCTATAGCAGATGTCCCTGTGAGAGATGCTGGCTAGATGAGGATGACGCAGTGGAGATGAAGCTCAGTGCCGTCTATGAGATGTGCCACAGAGGCAATCCTGACAGCTTGCTGAGAGTTTAGAGATGGGGACAAGAGAAAAGGGAGGAATCAAGAATGACTTGTAGGCACTGTTATGATGAGGAATTTGAGAAATCCCAAATAAAATATTACTTTTGAGGTATGCTTAAAAGAATGACTTGATTTGTGGCTTAAACAATTATGTAGGATGGTGATTTACCATTTATCAAAATATGAAACACTGAAGAACAAGTTTGGGGAAGAGTCCTTAGTTTTGTCTTGGAAAAGTAACATTTGAGGTGGCTTGTAGACATCCTGAAGATATCTCAAGTATGATTGCATATTGGAATCTGGAGTTCCATGATAAGGTCAAGGGTAAAGATATAAATTAGGGAATCATCAGCACATTGGTGACACTGGGTAATATGTGGTTGAGGCTAAGAAAGGGGACTGGGAAGAGGTTGCCAGAGGGTTTGAAAGGAAGCCAGAAGAGGGTAGATCAGAAAAGCTAAAAGGATGACTCTTTCCCGCAGGAAGAGTAAGGGTAAACCTGTCGGATGCTGATGAGCAGTCCAGTAAAAGCAGAACAGAGAACTGGCCATTGTTTTGGCATCATGGAGGTTATTGGTGACCTGGGCAGATGTGCTTTGGTGGAACAGTATAGACAGAATCTAGGTAAGAGTGGACCAAAAGGCAAATGTGAGGTAACCAAGTAAAAGCAGAGAGCAGAGACCACTCTTCAGAAGGTGTTCACTGAGAGGGGACAGAAAACCCAGAAGACAGAAGAATGCAGGGTGATGTGTGAATTTGTTTTAAGGTGAGAGATATTACAGCATGTTTATTGATAAGGAAATGGATCCAGCAGAGGGAAGGTTATTGCATGAAAGAGATGGGTTAGCCACGGGAGTGAAGTTTTTGAGAAAGGGAGGGATCCAGGCCAAGAGGGGCAGGTTTCCCTCTATACTAAGAGCAATGATGAAGAATGTGGGTTTTTTTTTAAAAAAAAATAGGTATTTCTGTCCAAATATTTCCATTCTCTTTGAATTATGAGGTGAAGTTTCTCAGCTGAAGAGGACAGGTAAATATACAGGCAGTTTAAGAGTATAAAATAGCCACCATGGTGAGTTAAGAAGTAAACTCACTAGGGGAACATAGTGGGGTGGCTGGGCTGTGATGAATACCCACTTAAGGTAAAGGGTCATGGTATTTTAATGGGAAAGAATGGCCCTGTTGTGCAATTTTCCCCAGCCTCTTTCAGTGGCAACAACGTGAGTAGTTGGGTTCAGCAACAATTCTGATTGCCAAGAAAATGTAACGGGGGAAGGGGGAGTGATGACAAACCACTGATTCTAGACCAAACAAGGAAGGAAGGGAGGCCAAAGGGAGAGATGGGAATAATGACAGTCTTGGAGTCACTGGATAGACAACCGCAAGATCAGACAATTTTGCAGTGTGGGTGCCAAAGCCAGGGAGCCAGCAGAGTAAATCATTCTCAGAGGAGGGGATTCTTAAAATCTAATGTCAGAGATGAGAGCAGTTGCTGGTGAGAGTGTGATCTAGGGCATAACCAGGGAAGTGGAAGGGTGAGCTGAGTGTGGCATGGCTGAAGAACGGAAGGGTATAGACTTTGATATGTGGAGACAATCAGCCACCATCTATTCAACATTTCGTAAGGCGATATTAATGCCAAAGTAAAATTCAAAGGCTCAGCTTTATGGCAATCTTTATGTTATTATTTCACTATATATTGAGAATTAGAAACTGTCACTCACTGACAGTGGCCCTGATAGGGTTGTTTGGGAACAACTATCTTGACTGGCAGCAATGATAAGAGGAAATGGTAGTTTGCAGAAGCTAGAGCAGAGAGCCAGGCTGGAGACCAAGGCAGGGTGATTTTTGGTGGCTTCCTCGAAGCACATAAGAGTTGGACTGTGGTCTTTTCTGCAGTATAAGGGGACTTAAAGATGTATCAAAATTTATAGCAGGATCACAAAAGCTAGACAACAGTCCACCAGTTGTTAACTTGATCTGCAGGATACATGTTTAGGGACATTTTCTAAGTTCTTCACAATGAACACCAACATCACCTGCATTTAAGATCACCTGCACCCCCTGGCTGTGTGTGGCAGTTTGGGGGCTGCCTCAAGCAATCCAGTTAGTATTTCGCTTCCAGCTGGATGTCAGGTCCTGCACCCACAGGAGTGGTTTAGCTGGTGTCCCCTGATTTCAGGCATTCTCCATGTTAATTGGGGTCTGTGAAACTCTCAGAAGCTATTACCTCCCTTCCTTGTTTTACAAGTTCAGACAGCAGCATCCAAGCAGCCAAGAAAGTCCAAGTTTTCAGGAGTCAGAAGGAGTTAGGCTACAATGGAATTCATGGGGATCCTGGCATCAGGAAATAAAAGCCAGCTGACTGAGAAGACCTAAATCTCTCTTCAAACAGTTAGTAGTTCTTTTACTTTGAAAAAGTCCCAGCTGATAAGACACTTCCTCTTCTCTAAGGTAGAGATAATGTGAGGGGAGAATAAGACAAAAGTGTGGAGACATGTCACCATGAAATGCTGGAACTGAGATCAGGGTCACTTCCTCTTGGTGATGTGAATGTTGATCAGAGAAGTATTGGAATTGACAAGGAATGTTGAACCCCTGCCAGGTGAAGGGGAGAATAAATTGTTTTGGTTCAATTAAATTTAATTCATGACATTCCAAGTCTTGGTAGAAGAACGACTTTTTTTAATCCTCCCCCAAGGATGTGTTTATTGATTTTAGAGAGAGGAAAAGAAGGGAAGGAAGTAGGGGTGGGAGGGGGAGGGAGAGGGGGAGAGGGGGAGAGAGAATCATCACTTGGTTTCCTCTCACATACATCCCAACCGGGGATTGGACCCAAAGCCTAGGTGTGTGCCCTGTCTGGGGATCAAACACACAGCCCTTTGGTGTACAGCACAACGCTCTGACCAAGCAGCCCTTTAGGGCTAGATTGAGTATCCTTGCAATCTTAAAGATAATTCTAAGTTTTCTGTTCATATTTACTAACAGTCTAGTACCTGGGTAGCACTTCATTGTCAGGAGGCAGAATTCCCCAGGTTTCATAAATTAGGAGATGTGATGCTAAGGGTTCTCTAGCCCTCAGCTGCGGCTAATAATGGCCTCTGGCTCCTTCTCGGCTCCTTCTCAGCTCCTTCATTCCCAGAATATTTGGTCCAATCTAATTTAGAGGTTTAAGGACAAAAGCCTCCATTTCAGTCACCTGCTACCCAGAAAAGGCACCAGCACCCTGAACCTCAGGCAAAGCTTATGGCAAGATCCGTGCCCTCTCAGTTCTGCAGGGCACCTTCTGAGTCTGAAGCTGTCCAGAGCCTTAACAGCTGGCTCAGAGGAGGTTGGGGTGGGAGTCCTCAATCATCGTCCATTGGGACCGATGGGCCTCAGAACCTCCATAGTCCCAAGAGGGGTTAATGCAATGGCATCTAGAAGATACTGCCTGGTGCTCAAGGGCCCTGGAATGGCAGCTGCTAGCCCCATTGTTCAGGAGGGGAACAATCTGAACTTAAATGCCTGGAGCTCACAGTGTGGGCTTCAGGTTCATCTCTTCAATGCCCCGTGTTGCTTTCTCTTTGGTTCAAAGGTTCCAATAGTTAAGCCATATGAGTCTCATAGAAGCAGAAAATGGTGGCTAAGGAACAGCTTTACCACAGACCCCAGTGCCCTCAGCTCCCCAGCTTCTGATTCCCATCCCTTATAGAGGTCCTGCCCGTGGGTCTCTTCCAACACTCAGTTTCATGGTCATGGGAAAGTAGGCAGCTTTTGAGACCCTGTGCTACTATTCCTTCTGAAGTTGGGTCATAAGGCACCCAGCCAGCTCCTTCCTGTCCTGTTCTTTTTCATTATTATTATTAAATATATTGGGGTGATATTGGTTAATAATGTTCCTTTGGATAAAATAACCAAAGCTTTTACCTTGGCTCGCTGAGCCAAGGGCATTATTTTCCTAGGATCCTTTTCTGAGGAGGAAAGAAAGGACTCCTAGTAGAGGAGGGTTCTTTTTGCCAAGGAGAGGCCTTAAGTGGTGCCGGCAGAGACATCAAAATGGCCTTTTGTTGGCTGCAGCCTCCTTAGGCTTTAGTGGGAAAAAGAAAGAGGAGACCAGAGCATCTTCAGGAAGAAGGAGCCCAGAGAAAGAGCCAAACTAGCAAGCTTGAAAGCAACCCCACTGCCCCATCCTTGAGAGAGCCCCCCGCAGCCAGTCCCAAACTTCTGGAGCCCAACCACCTCGGGGGCCTCGTGCACCAGTCGCCCAAGGAGAGGGGGCCCCCCCCCAAGCAGCTCACGCCAGCCAGGCCCAGCCGAGGAGAAGGCCTGCAGCAACCTGCCTCTTTATACTCCTGCTTTTACCCCCCCCCCCACCCTCCCCGTTAACTGAAACTACAACCACCTGGGACTGTGGCCCTTGCCTGCCCCTCCCCTCAGACTCCTGTTGTGTTTTCTGGGCTGAGGAGCGGCAGCTGGGGCCTTCAGGGGCCAAGGCTGTGGACATTAGAGAGAATTCTCTCAGGCGCAGCAGCTTACCTTACACGAGAAGAACACTCACACGAGGTCCTTACTGGCCTGAGGAATGGCCATATGGGAGGGAGCCGTCTTGGAGAAAGCCTAGGATTCAGGTGAGGTCTCGGTCTATCCCAGGTTTTGCTCTGCACTGAAAGCTCTGCATCCCAGGAGTCCCCTTAGTCCTGAGCAAACCAGGATATTGGTCGCCCTAGCAGAGGAGGTTCGGTAACATCCCTGGGGATAGGAACAAAAACTCCATGGCACAGGGGTGCCTACCGCAATTGGTAGGGGTTGGATGGGGAGCTGTAAGGAAACATTCCGTGTTAATTAAACACTCCTGAGTCTCTGTAAACCACTTACCTTTGAAAACTACCTTCGGCCTATCCCAACTCTACCTATTGAAAGACAGGAAGCATTGCCTGTTTCTCCCAATTCAAATTGTTTTCATTTTTGGTAGGAGGCTAAGATTTTTATGAGATTTGTTAAATGGGGACCTCTGTGCATTAGTTACAAACTCACCAATTTTGTCAAAAATAAAAAAAAACAATTATTACAACAGTTTAATTGATTGTAGGGGCCTGACTTATGTTTCCCACTCCATATGGAAGAGGAGTATGTGCCCCGGGACCTGGGTTCAACGCAGAGTCCAGTCACCCTAGAGGAGGGCTAGTTGTGAGAGTAACACAGGCTGATGTTGGCACCCCTCCCCAGCCAACCTGGCACTGAGGGCATCGCTGGGAGCTGGGAGGCCAGCTTTGTGCATGGGTGGGTGTTTATGGTCTGGGGGTGTTGTGTCCTTAAAGAGCGGAAATACCTGGAGCCCTGGCCCACTCAGGCACCGAACACTCACAGCTGAGAATAGCCCTGGGAGACACAGGGCACCTTTTCCTCTCACAAAGCAGAGACTACAGCCACACCAGCATTGTCAGCGCCAAAATGATCCCCATTGACTTGACTTAGCATGTGTGTCATAAACAAAAAGTGAATGTACATTTGAAGCTTTTAGGGCTATCTAGTCTGTTTATTAATTTACTGTTTTATCCACCACTCATATCCTGCCTCATTTTTGTCACTTAATTTGTGCGTGCCACTTTAATAAACTAAATATTTTAAGAATTTCTCCTCTGTTCTTTTTGTTTGTTTGTTTGTTTGTTTGTTTCGAGGTGGGCTATCTGCAGTACACAGCATTGGTTCATAACTTGCTCTTATCATTGGTTCATGGGGGGCCCTCTTTTATTTATTAAGTTACATAACAAACACCCTGATTATACCATCTAACCCCAAGATCTAAAACATTACCAATAACTTACATACACTTATATATAAATAACCTACATATACATGTTCTTTGTCATCCCAGCTTTCTGCCTCCCGACCCTGTCCCCAGAGGAGAGCACTAGCCTCAATTTGTTTTTATTTATTATCCCTTTGTTTACATATATAATTTATTAGATAGCTCTTTAGGCCAAAATAACATATGGTTTAAGCTTTGCTTACTCTTATCCTTTAGAAAAAGTTATCATATTAGTAAAGGTATCACATAAAGTCCTCTTGGACTTGCTTTTTCCACTTGACATTATTTTACTAATAGTCATTCATGATGATATTATACATGTAGTCCATCGTTTTCACTGTTTTGTGACAGTCTGTCATGTAAACACACAATTTACGCGTCCATTTTCCCCTTGATGGTTTCCCAGGTTGTTTTCAGTTTTTGGCTATTGCACCTAGTGCTGCTGTGAACATTCGTGTACCTCCCAGTGACCATGAACAGTAGTTTCTCTTGGATGCATGCCTGGAGCAAAATTGGTGGGGCATGCAAATATTCTGCTTTAAAAGAGAATGCCAGCCCTGGCAGCGTGGCTCAGTTGGTTGGAGCACTGTCCTATACTCCAAAATGTTGCGGGTTCAATTCCAGGTCAGGGCCCACACGTAGGCTGTCGGTTCAATACACAGTCAGGGAACATACAGGAGACAACTGACCCATGTTTCTCTCTCACTGTGATATTTCCCTCTCTCTCCCTTCCTCTGTCTCTAAAATCAATAAACATATCTTCAAGTGAGGGTAAAAATAATAATAAAATAAAATAAAAAAGAGAATGCCAAATAATTGTTTTCTGATTCTGGATACTGTCAGACTTCTCTATTTTGTTCATTCAGTACACGGACAAATCCACACAGCAGTGGATTTGCATTTCCCGGAATGCTGGTGAGCTTGAGCATCTCTTCATGTTCTTAATAGTTACATGAATTTCCTCTTCTGTGAAGTAGCTGTTCAGGTCTTCAGATGTGGTGCTTCTGCATTCTTTTTTTCCAAATAGACTTTATTTCTTAGGTTTTAGGTATACAGAAAATTGAAAAGATAGTACAGAGTTCCCACATACCCTGCACCCAGTTTCCAGTGTAATTAACATTGTTACAATTAAAGAGCCAATATAATATATTATGACTAAAGTCCACACTTGACTTAAATGTCCTTAAGTGTTTACCAAATATCCCTTTTCTGCTCCAGGATGCCATCCAGGATACCACATTATATTCATTATCCCTGACAGTTTTGAGGAATACTGGTCATATTTTGTAGAATGTGCCCCAAATGGAATTTGTCTGATGTTTTTCTCATGATGAGACTGAGGTTATGTGGTTTAGGGAGGAAGATCACAGAGGTAAAGTGCTTTTCTCGTGACATCATATGAAGGGTACATAATAACAGCATGGCTTCACTGGTGGAGTTAACCTTGATCCCCTGGTTGAGGTAGTGTTTGTCAGGTTTCTCCACCATGAAGTTACTCTCCCCAGCCCCCATTTTCACGCTGTGCTCTTTGGATGAAAGTCCCTATGTACAGTTCACACTGAAGGGACGAGAAGTGTGGTAGTCTGAATAATGGCCCTCAGATATATTCGCAGCCTAAACCCAGAACGTGTTACCTTGTTTGGCAAAAGTGATTCTGCAATTGTGATTAAACTGAGGATCTTGACATGCAGAGGTTGTCCTGAATGATCTGAATGGACCCCAATTGCAGTCACAAGTGTCCTTACAAGAGGCAAAGGGGATTGGCACAGAGCAGAAGAAAGTGATGTCACTACAGAAGCAGAGGTTGGAGTAACGGGACCAGCAGTTACCAGCAGCCGGAAGAGACATGGAATGAACCATCCCTTAGAGCCTCTGGAGGAAGCACAGACCTGCTGACACCTTGATTTCAGTTCAGTAATATCAGTTTTGGACTTCTGGCCTCCACAACTGTAAGAGAATAGACTCCCATTGTTTTAAGTCACCGAGTTTCTGGTAATCTGTTACCACAGCCACAGGAAACTAATACCGAGAGTTATGTTCCTCCTCCTTGAGGCTGGAATATCTACATAAGCAGATATTTGAAATTCTGCTCAGGAGTTTTATCTCTTTGCCCCCATTTATTTATATTAGTATGGACTCAAAGATGCTTATTTTATACTTTGGGTTATAATCCATTATTATTTTATTTTGTTGCTCCACATTCTTTTTAAAGACAGAATGTCTTTCTCTATGCAGGTAACCCACCACATCTACAGGTGCCTCTGGCGGGGCACAGGAGAAGGTTCTAGGGACTAGATGGGGATATGGAAGGTGAGTTTGTCCAGCCTTGTGACTGTGGCCTGAGGACTGGGCGTGCAAACTTTATAGCAGATATAGAGTAATAAACTTACCATTGAAGCAATAATGCAAAAAAAAAAAAATTACATGCAATTACAATATAGATTTTGTATACAAATGAATAAATGTATAGATAATATCTGTCAAATAGTTGTCATTTCTTTTCAATAACATTGGTTATCAAGAAACTTTATGTTTAGGAAGAAAAAGTTTTCTCAAGTCTTGGTTGACATCACTGATAAATTTTAGTCACCCCAGACTGAGCAAGTGTGGCGGCTGTGGTCTATTTTCTTCACAAATACCTCAAGGGAAAGCCACTCCACACCCTTATTTAGTTCTCACTCAAAGAATTTCATGCTCCTTACAGACAAGATTTTTCTTGTTTCCAGCAGGTCTCTTCTGTTTTAATATCAATTTTCAGCCTATGAGGGAGGGAGGGAGGGAAAGAGAGAGAGAGAGAGAGAGAGAGAGAAAGAATATGAATGTGTGTTTTCAAAAAATATTTCAATGCCCAAATTGGGTTGAGGTCAAGAAGGTTTGCAAAGGTAGTGGTACTTAAGGGAAAGCTAAAAGGAAAAGGGCCCTTGTGTAAGTAAGTGCTAAATACACAAGTCTTTCATTTCCTTCAAGTGCCATTAGTTTACTGTGAACAAGCTTGTCAAGTCAAGAACATATTTCTCAAGGAAGGAGGAGATCACAGCCCAGTCTCAGTGGTTGGAAAAGCAGCCTTTGGCATAGGACAGACCTGAGTTTTAGTGTTGGCTCTACCTCTTACCAACGTGAGACCTTGGGCAATTTACCTACCTAGGTCTCATCTTTCTCATCTGTAAAATAGAGAGCATGTCTATGTCAAAGGTTGTGTGAGGAGCAGATGAATCATATGCTTACACAAAACATGACAGTCATTTCTATTATTATTTTATGGTTTTGTTGTTATTTGTTATTATTATTTAGTAAAGTCATAATAATAGCACAGGCTCTTGCATCAGAGAAACTTGGTTTCAAATTGAAATTCCACCACTATAATCCTGGAGCAAGTTATTTAACTTCTCTGTGCCTCAATTTCCTCATCTATAAAGTGGGGTTGTCTCACAGGATTATTAGAAAGATTACAATTGAATAACATTAAATTAGATAATGCATGTAAGGCACTTTGCATATTGCTTGGCACACAAATGGACTCAATAATGTGAACTGTTATTATACATAATAACATAGTGATAATATACATAATGTATAATAATATATTCCCTGTCATACTTATCAATGTGCATTGGCCACAGCTCCTGAGGGCCTGCAAGCTCAGTCCCAGCTCCTGAGCTGACCTTAACCAGACTTGGCTGTATATTAGGGGCCCAACCCCACTCTCCCACACCCTTCTCCCACCACACAGGAGGGCTCCCAAATTCTTCTCACTGCCTTAAATTACTATAGCCCCAGACTGCAATTTGCAATCTTCCCTCTAACTCTGAACAGGAGCCCTCAGGCTAACAATATACCTTCTGCCTTGGGTTTCTGAGGAAACCTTTAATGAGACTAAAATTAAACTCTAATCCACCTTGCTTGGGCCCTGATTCCTTGCCCAGCCTTCCTTAGCCCACTCTTAGGAGGCTGGCACATTCTACCTTTACCCCCACCTGCTGACTAAATCCCTACTTTACCCCCCACAGACTAGAAGTAAGCCCTAGAACTAGGGGCCTGCTCATTAGCTCCACTGCCTCCCCTCAGTCATCCCCATGGACTCTGGAATGACCCCACAGATACTGTTACAGCCTGGCTCATACTTAAGGCCACTGTGCCCTCCAAGATTCTGACATCTTAAATGCCACTCATCTCTCAATCCCTCTACCCCTAGCCCACTCTCTCTAGCTGACCCCTGCTCTGCTGATAGCCTGCTTTCTTCACAACTGTGGCACTGGAGGCTAATCATTACCTTGTTTTACTCCCACAACAACCCTTGAATTGTCCCATTTCACAGATGAGGAAACTGAGCCCCAGAGATATTCAGCAATTTGCCCAATGTCATGTGACTAACTTCCAGAGAACTTGGGCTCCCATGACCTCTAATTCAGGGCCCACTCAGCTTCCTGCATGACAGATCTAAAACTCAAGAGAGCTGCTACCCTAATTTTCATTTTCGATGAAAACCCAGCTGTAAAGTCTTGATAGGTATAGCTCTCCCTGACTCCCAGACATTTGGCATTGATTGATGTAGCTTTCCAGAGATACTTTTCTGAATGGAGGGGAAAAAATGGGGAACATATTTCTGTCTGCCTAGTAGACATGTAATCTCTAGGACTCTACACGTTTTTAAGCCTTCAAATAGCACAGAAACCTGTACAAGTGGGAGAGACAGGAAAATATTGGGTTGAGTGGAAACATGAATTTTATTGCAAAAAGGCCCTTTAGGATATAAATGCTGTTAACATGATCCTAGGAGGAGAGAAAAAGGGTTTTCTAAGGCCCTCCCATGCTTAGTGGCACTCTGTATGCAGGGGAAAGGGTCTCACAAACCAGAAACTTTGCCCCAGAGTTCCATGTGTACGTAGGTAAGCAAAATGGAATCAGCCTTGGTGGCACTGAAAGCCACATTCAATGACATCAGGAGTCTTTGCTATGGCAAAGCCTCCAATACATGAGTTTGGTGGGAAAGAAGATGTCCCCATAGCTTTCATCACCATCATTATTGACCTTGTTAATTTTTTTACACGTAGGTACTTCCCTGTATGTTCCATGGGGTCAAAGACTTTGCTCACTGCTGGATCCCCAGCTCCTACAACAATGCCCAAGATATAGCAGGTGACCAGTAAATATTCTTTGAATGCATATATTATAGTTTCCAACCCAAACCTTCAGTGTTAACCACCAGCAAGACAGGGTCCTGTGCTCTCCTTGGTCATAGAGTGGAAAGCCAGTTAGCCTGCCTCCATCAGCTACCCAGTGGCCAGAGGTTATTGCCAGGTGTGGTCAGTGTAGGGGAGGTCAAGGGCATCCACTCTACTCATATCTCTACCCAGTGTTTTTTATATTTATTTTTAACCATGTGTTATAATGCAATTTTTGCCAAATGACCCAACTCCTTAAATCCACAAAATATCTTTCCTATCCAAATCTTAAATATAAATAATAACTATTACTGTTGGCCAATATTTACTGATTGACCACCATGTGCCATGCATATATGATCTCAAGTTCTTTTTTTAATTATTTGGTTTTTTTTGATCATCATTTATCCTCCCTATACCCTCTTCCACTTCCACCCAATCCTAACCCCCCACAATCACCACACTGTTGTCTGTGTCCATGAGTTCTTTCTCTCCTTTTTTTTCCTCAATCCCTCTACCCTACTGATCTCAGGTGCTTAAAGCAACTCTTCGATTTGTATTATTATCCTTATTTTACTGAAAAAAACTGAGTCTTGGAAAAGCTGAAAACTTGGACTAGGGCATACATCTGTTAAGCAAGAGACACATATATGAGTGTAGTGAATCTAAAGCCCCTGCATTTAACCACCATGCTACACTGCATCCCACAAGATCACCAAAGAATGAATTGCCTTTTTATCCTCTTATGCCAAAATTCCACAAAGAAAGTCATCCAAGCCAAGTTCTCCTGTCAGACCTGGATTGTTCAATTTGCTGGCAATCAGCCAAAATTCTTGTCTAAGTTGACTTGGTCCCTGAAGTCATCTCATCCTCGTGTATTATCACAGTCAGATCAGAAAAGCTAAAATAGTGACCATGGCAACACTTAACTGACCCAGAATAATGTAGATGGAAGCGACATAATGAAAGGAAATTGTGTTTTGCAAGAACCTGTGATCTTCCTTCTGTGGGTCTGCCCTCCCCTTCTCTAACCTGTCTTGGGAAGAGATGGGCATAGATGAATTAACTTACAGGAGTGTTCCAGAGCTCTGGGCACAAGGTTCCATTTCCAGGGCCCCTGAGGCAATCATCTGTCATCTTAATGAAACCCTCATTAGGTTATGTGTCCATTCCTCCACCTGGGAAAGACCAGAGCCTACCCAGAATTCTTCCTAATATTTTCAATAACAAAGCTACTATGGGCTCCTGGCATCCTCCAAGGAAGTGGTTTTCCTATCAGAGTAAGAAAGAAAATCTGTTTTCTCCTGTTAGATTTGTGGCTTCTTGTACTAGCTTGACAGAAGCCATTACCCCATCCAGCATCTCTGTTCCCCCTTGATCCCTCAGAGGTCACCAGGTCAACCATCACAGGAACTCCCAAGACAATGTCATTGCTGTTCTACTGGAGAGGAATGAAGCCTGGGACTCCATCTAAAGGGGTCATGGTCCTGACTGATTCAGGGAGGATGGAGTTCAACCAGTGTCCATTTTCTAGAGAAGGGTTTGGTAGGCTTCCCAAATGCCACCCTCTCAGAAGAGCTGCCCCACACCATCTCCATGTTCCAGTGGCCACCTCAGGGAAGGCCATGCAATAGCCCTCAGTCTTCCATCAGAACTGATCATCCCAACTCAATCTCTCGTCTGCTCCATTGGCAGTGCACTCTGTTTTGAGTGCCAAGAAAGTTGTACTTTAGCTGAGGTGGGTCAAACGGAAAGGAAAAGATCCATAACTGCAGCTGCGTGGAGTCATGATGTCAGTGCTGGAAGCCGAAAAAGGCATGGGATGGAGAAAGGGGAGGGGTGTTTTTTGGAAACCATCTCACACCATCCAAATCAAACAGGCTGTTTTTTCAAGTCCACTTTCCATCTCTGCACCCTCTTTCTACTAATTCTTACCTCTCTTAAGAGTTCTCTCCCTCAACCCAATGTCTCATTTCTGTCAGAAGATAAAAAATTCTTCCTGATCCTCTAGTTTCTTCTAACTTTCCCTAATCCTGATCCTGAAATTTAGTATCACCTGTCCCATTTGAAAATGCCAAGAATAGATTAAGGCCCACATCTTCTAGTTAAGTCTTTCCTGAAAACCGCAACCATCTCTGATTTCTCTCCTTCCTCCCCACTCTTGGAACTTTCTCACTGGATCATTCATTTGACCACCTGAACTAGTGTTGGGCTAATTAGCCCAACAGAGACTATAGCTCTTTCATCTTGACTATTCTCAAATTGTTTCATGTCAGTATCTTATCTTCCAAGGAAAACTGTAGGCTTCCTAGAGTCTAGGACTGGGTCATATAGTCTTTTTGTATATGATGTTGTGTACCCTCATGGTTCTGAATAAAGGGGAGGTATTTTAATTTATGGAGCTGCATGAGCTAAACAGAATTAAAGGAAAGCACACAGCAAAACAGGAAACCACTGGGCACTTATCAGGACAATGGTTAGTAACCTCCAATTTTAGGTGAGTAATGCCTAGGATTGGCCCAAGATGTGTGCCAGAGTGAAACAACGTGGGCCAGTACCTATAACAAAAGGTAATCTGACAAAGTGTTGCAAGGCTAGATTGAGCAGACTGCACATGGAGAGGGAAAAAGGAGGGAAATCCATACTTCATTTGGACCAAGACTCATACTTCATTTGGACCAAGACTCAACACTAAACCATAGGCCAAACCAGGCTAACCAGAAGGGTAAACTTCCCTAGGATAGGTGCCACGTTTGCAGGACTTGTTGCTCACCAGTCCATTTTTGCCTTATTTTACATCTCCATGATCATATAATTTCCAAGGAACATGTGATTTTACCTCAACCACTGCCTATGTTGAAACAGAAAGCAGCTCATCAACTTGCCTAATCAAACAAAGTAAGTGAGAGGTAGTACTGGAATTGAACTTCCAGCTTGAGAATTTCAGGTCTACTCCCTGGAATTGGAACTCCCCTTGTTCTCTCACTAGCACATGCGAACTCTGAGGCGACATTTTTCATGATGGCCTCCCTTTCAAATACTAGCAAGAATGAATTTTCTAGCCCATTTGTAAATGGGAGAAATCAGAAACCTGAGAAAAGATAGGGTCACCAGACTCTATCTTCTGGTTAATGGTGGGGTTAATGGTGGACTCTGCAGTGTCTGTCAGAGTTGGGAGCAACTTCAGAGAACATCTGCTCAAATCCTGGTTTTATAGGCCAGCAGCCCAAGGCCCCAGGAGATTTCATGACCTCCCAAAGAACACACAGCTTGGTAACCATGTTCCTGGAGCTGGGGTTTCAGTCTCCTAACTCCTAGTCCTAAGTTTTCCCAGTACACCAAGAAGAGAAGAACGCAAAGAATCAAAAAAAGCGAGTTATAAATCCAGTAGTCAAACGTGATGGGTAAAATTTTTTTTTAAAACTTTATGGGCAAGAAGGACAATGTCCTTTGAGAGCTCACCAAGAACGGCGAACAAACGAAGTTCCACAGAATACCTAGAGCTAGTTGAGAAGCTCATAGTTGCTCACGGTATATTAGTTTGCTAGGTCTGCTGTAACAAAGTACCACAGGCTGGGTGGCCTAAACAACAGAAATTTATTTCCTCACAGTTCTGGAGGCTAGAAGTCTGTAATTGAAGTGTCAACAGGGTTGGTTTCTTCTGAGACCTTTTGTCTTGGCTTGTAGATGGCGGTCTTCTCTCTGGATTTTCACATGGTCTTCACTCTGTGTGTGTCTGTGTCCTAATCTCTTCTCATAAGGATCCCAATCATATTGGATTAGGGCCCACCCTAATGACCTTTAGAGTCCTCTTCTAAGGTATTGGAATTGGGACTTCAACATAAGAATTTGAGGGGGACACAATTTAGCCCATAACACCCTGTAATGTTTTCTTCTGAATATACTAGTGAGAACTTGTCCAAATTCCCTTCCTTCTGCAAAGGGGATTTGGGCTACTCTGGTGGGACATTTGTCTAGGAGCTATGATGGGGCTGGGGTCCCTTACTGCAGCAACCAGAGCAGGACTACGGGATACCATGAAGAGTCACATGCCAGCCTTTCAGGAGCTACTGCTCTGAATCGTTTCATGCACTCTCGTCAGATTGTCTTCACCAGTCTCCATAGATGTCCACATACAAGTACACAATAAACAGAAGACTTTCTAAAGGAAATGTTCTGCCTTTAGTCCATTCATATGGAACAGAACTGCTGGGTTAAAAGTGAGAGGCAAATACGAACAAGATGTTGGTTCTGCTGTGGCCCTGGCCTGGGCCCAAATAAGCAGAGCCCTCCGGCCCTGAGGTTGATCAGGCTGCTGCCAACCCAGCAAGCCTACATTGAGCAGGCGAGCCAGGGGTGGGGCAGCACCTCCCTCCTCTGGCTTCACACTTTCTTCATATTCTTTCCACATCTGCAGCAGCTTCCTGCAGACTAACCTGTTAATGCCGCCTATGTTTGGAAAACCACCAAAGCAGAGCAAAACATATCCAAATAGGTAGGAAATGCTGTTTTAAGTCTTGAAAATAGGAAGTCTTCTGATTCTATAAGAAATTAGCCATAAAGATAGCATAGAAATTTATCACTCAAGACAAAGCATGTGTTAATTTTTTTTTTTTTTTAATACAGGCGGTAGGAGCTGTGTTATGAATTGGGCTCCTCATGGGAGAGTAACTGACAAGAATACAAAACACATACTGAGCAAAAGCAAAACAAAGTAAATAAAAACCAATGTGTCCCCTTCTAGCAGGGACCTGGGAGAGAGACAGGTTTGCCTAGCACCTACTGGAACAAGAAAGTTCAAGGTACCATCAAAAACATTTGTCTAACCTTGCCTGGACTCACTGACCATTTGCAAATGAGGCTTGTCTACCTAAAAACACGCAGGTCTCTATGAGTAAGATGAAACTTTGGTTACTTGCTGTACTTCAGTTCAAATAGACCTTTGGCTCACTTTTGTCAGAACACTGGACTCAAAGCAAAATGCCAAAACCCACCTTGCATTTACAGTAATTTTCTTAATAAATACAGTAGAGAAGACCAGTCACACAGGGTACTGTCACATGAGTTAAGGTACCTTCCCAGCTCACAGCCTAATGGCTCCTTAGCTTCCTGTTGATGATTCCACATCAGCCAGACCCCAGAGCTTTTTACAGGCTTGGCACCGAGCACTACCTCCATGGAAAGCATACATTCAGAGAATAGCAAATGCTCCCCATGGCTGGCACCTCAGGTACAGAAGGAGAAATTTTCTTCTTGATGTCTAACTACACATGAACTCCAAAGAGAGCTGTTTAACCACATGTATGCTAAATAGTAATTTTAAAATTAGGAAATCCAAAGTGCATACAGGCAAAACAAATGGAATATAAATACAAACATAAAGCATTAATGGAATATACAGAGAGAAATGTTGTGTTCTTATATGTGAGTACTTAGTAGACGCAGGATAAAAACAAGTGAGTGAATGACTGATCCTGGCTCGTTTGTCCCATGCTGGTCCCATCCTTGGTGGGAAGGAGGAATGTCCATGGGACCTTCATCTCCTTGCAGCTGGGTTCCCAAAGGCCACTCCACAGACTGCCCAGGTAAGTACAGGGGGTGAATATTCTTCTTCTTGAATGAGTTTTTTCTGCTAGAATGTCGATGATAATTGATAACCATATTGATTTAATTTTTTAACTGTTAGCCACCCCTCATATAATCAAAATGCAAATGATGCCAGAATAAAGAAAATCAAAACTGCTCCAGCATGTCGATGCAACTAGATATCCTCATGACACTGGTGGCTTTCATAGCAACGGAATGCTAATTACTCCACAAAAATAGAACAAGGTAGATAAGCACTAGTTTTTGGTAATGTTACAGTTCTTTTTCTTCTCCCCATTCATTAAGGAAAAGCTGCCCACCAGCCAAACTCTGATGTTATCCTAATCAGAGAAAAGGTCCAGCCCTGACCCATAGGAGCCATAGGGAATGAGCAGGGCAGGATATATGAGACCAACTTTCTAGGATAACAAATCGAAGTAGACAACAGGGTGTTGGGGAGGTTTAAATGTAACCTTCACAGCCTGGACGAGGACAGGAAGTCCCAACCCTGTACAGGAACTGGCCAGCAGCAAGTGAGGAGAACATTCTACCAGGGTGTCCCTTCCTGTGCACCCGCCCAAGCACCCAGGATGTGCAGAAAAGGTAGATAGCAAAACCCCTGCCCTGCCCTTGTAGAAATGGCACTCCTTCTGGGAAGAAGAGACTAATTCCTATGGAACTATCAGAAAACAATCTGGGTGGCCTGTGAGAAAGTGCTGGGTAGAGGCTCCAACCACACAAGCCAGAAATGCAAAAAAGGTAGGGACGAATTGACCTGGACTGGACAGAGGAGGTTCTTGAATGGGTAAACCATAAGCTAGGCACTTGGGGACATATGAGGAGGAGCATTTGGAATGAGGGGAAAGGGGGGAAATGAAGGAAGAGATATTTTTATAAAATGGAATCACATCTGAAGAGTCGGCGGGAGCTTTTCTATGGGATGGGTTATTCAGTATGAAAACCACATGAAGGCTTGGTGCTCTCCTCCCACACCCCTTCTTCTCTCTCTCTCCTGTTGATGTGCATTTTGTCTGGTTATGAAACCAGAGGGTAACTCTGTAATTGGCACTTTCAGGAGAGTAAAGGCAGACTTCTGATGTGGTTCAGAGTAATTTAAAAAGTATTACTAACAAATAAGTGTGAGTCTCCACAACCCCTCATGGGCAGGTAAATCAGGTAGAGAGGGTCATGATTCATTCTTCCTCACACCAGAAACCAGGCTCTCTGACAGGGTAGGACTTAGCCCCTGACTTCCCCAGAACTGTTGACCAAGACATTCTGGCATGTTTAATGAGCTTGCTCAGCCCACCCTCTCCTTAAGACTGTTGAGATTTACTGTAAAGAGTGCAGCTCAGAAAGGAAGTGCCTAGTCAAATGTGGGGAATTTGAGAATGAGGCATCAAAGCCAGAATACACTGCACCCTTCACCCACGTTCCACAGAACTTCTTCCCCTAAATGTCTCATAGGTTCAAAATGCAGGTCCCAGAGTGTTGACCATGGTCCTTATACATCACCTGCTTATTTCGCAGGCAAGGACATAAATCCTGAGTTGAATGATCTGCCTAACGTCACAGAGCTAATGCCTATCAGCTCTAAGTAATGACTCCCTCAACTGTGTCTGGCAATAGGAGCAAGAGTCAGCAAAATTTTCTACAAAGGACCAGAAAATAAATATTTTAGGCTTTTCAGCTGTTGCAACTGCTCAACTCTACCTTTAGAACTTCAAAGAAGTCATAATTTGTAATTGAATGGTTGTGGCTCTATTCCAATAAAACTTTATTTATAATAACAGGAAGTTGGCAGGATTTGGCTCACCATCCATAGTTTGCTAACCTCTAAGTATTGATCATTTATTGATCCCTTACAATGTTCCAGAGCCTACACCAAGCAATTTGCAGGCATCCTCTCATTTAGTTTTCAACAATTCTAAAACATTAATATTATTCCCACAGTTCCACAGATGTGAAAGCTGATGCCCATAATGTTAGATAACTGACCCAAAGTCTGGAAACTGTAACTGGCAGTGTTGAACGTCTGTCCTAGGTTTTAAAATTTGAACTCTGGAATCTTAACTAATCAACAGTAGATCATAGCACTCCCCAGATGTATTAAAACCTTTGGTTCTGGGTGTTTAATGAAACTCCTTTGAAGACCGCTCCTGTTTAGGGCACGCTGAGAAGGTGAGCAACCATTCCAATTTGTCTAGGACTAAGGGTCTTCCCAGGATGCAAGACTTACCATGCTAAAACTGAGATGATCTCAGGCAAACCAGGATGTTTGATCACCCTACAAAGAGATGTTTTGATGGTATATTTGGGACCTGTTCAACTGAACAAAATAAAGTAGACACCTGTGGCTACCTAAGGCAGGATCTGAACGGAGGCCCCTCGCCCTGAGTAGAACAGAACTCCACAGAACAAAGTCACAGGACAGATAGGCCTAGTGAGGAGAGCTGCTGGGAAGAGAAGGATGACAATGATGTGTAATAGATTTCTCTCAAGAGGAATTTGATGTTATGGTTCCTGGTAGGCCCCAGACCCCTTTCTCTCTGCTTCTCCCCTCTTAAGCTCACTCAGTCCTCCAGGGTCCTCTGAGGACTCCTGCTGTGGCATCTACACTCTCCTGGTAGCACATTAGCAGAATAGGGAAGGAGAACTTGCTGGGAAACTGGTCATGTTGAAGGGCCACTCAGGGCTTTGGCATGTGCCTGGAATACACTTGGGCCTCCTGCCTGCTTTTCAAGATGTCCCAATCCAGTCTACTTCTCTGGGGATTTTTCCCCCTCCCCCAATTCCTCCTCTCCTATGCTCCCATATCATTCTGTACATCCCTCCCATAGACTAGATTGTTCTTGTGAGCATATAATTGTCAACTTGGCTTGTTAATCTCCCTGGCTAGGCCTTAAGCTCAGTGGTGGCCACTCCACTGAGTGTTTAAAAAGAATATGTCAAATAAAAAAGTGCTCAATAGTATACATTCAGCAAGATGTTCAAGAAGGGAAGGGCATTCCCATTAGACTTTTAACACACAGTAAATGCTCCTTATGTTTTGTTTTGTTTTGTTTTGTTTTGATAAGTGAATACATGCATGATCACCAAGTACAATGCTGAGCACATAGTGGGCATGTTTTTGATCTTCTCTCCAGAGGTCGGTCCAGTACATTTTGGTCATTCCAGACTTTTAAAACATTGTTCCTCGGGACAGTCGGGTAAGAAAAAGAAATAAAAGGCATCCCAATTAGAAAGAAAGAAGTAAAACTATCTCTATTTGCAGATGGCTTGATCTTGTATATAGAAATTTTGAATACACCCACTAAAAAACTATTAGAACTAATAAACTAGTTCAGCAAGGTTGCAGCTTACAACATCAATATACAAAAATTCATTGTATTTCTACACACTTGCAATATTCTAAAAATTAATTTAAAAAACAACCCCATTCATAATAACACCAGAGACAATTAAAAAAAAACTTAGAAATAAATTTAACAAAAGAAGTACAAAACTTTACTCTGAAAACTACAGAATGCTACTGAAAGAAATTAAAGAAAATCTAAATAAATGGAAAAACATCCCATGTTCGTTTATCAGTAGGTTTAATATGGGTGATATAGCAAAATCCCCAAACTGATCTACAGATTCAACAAAAAAACCTATCAGAATCCCAGTAGGATCTTTATAGAAGTTGACAAGATTATTGCAAAATTCATACTGAGTTTCCAGGGATCAGAAGAATAGCCAAAACAATCCTGAAAAAGAGCCAAGTAGGAAAACTCACACTTCGCAATTTCAAAATTTACTATAAAACAATAGTGATCAAGACAGGGTCATACTGGCTTAAGGACAGACATATAGATCAATAGAATGAAATTAGGAATCCAGAAATAAACCCATACATATATGGTGAACTGGTTTCCACAAGGGTGCCAAGACCATTTGATAGGGGAAGAACAGTCTTTTCAGCAAATGGTGCTGGATAGCCACATGCAAACAGATGAAACAGAACCCTTTTCCCATACCAGATGCAAAAAATAATTCAGTTGGTTATTAAGAAAATCAAAATCACAAAATATCATCTCATACCCACAAGGATGGCTATAAAAAATATTTTTAATGGAGAATAACAACTGTTGGTGAGGATGTAGATAAAATAGAATTCTCATGAATTGCTGGTGGGGATGTAAATGATACAGCTCCTGTGGAAAACAATTCAGTGATTCCTCAAAAAGATAAACGTAGAATTACTACATGGCCCAGAAATTCCATCCTGAATATATACTCAACAGAATTGAAACATATGTCCACTTCCAAACTTGTACATAAATGTTTATAGCAGCATTATTCATAATAGCCAAAATGTAGAAACAACCCAAATGTTCATAAATTGATGAATGAATAAACAAAAAGAAGCATATACACAAAATAGAATATTATTCAACCATAAAAAGGAATGAAATACTGATTCATGCTACAACACAGTTCAAGGATGAACCTTGAAAACATTATGCTAAATGAAAGAAGCCAATCATAAAAGACAACACATTACGCGATTCCATTTGTATGGAAGTCCAGAACTTCCATATATAGAGAGAACTATATAGAGGCCTAAAGTACATTAGTGATTGTTTAGGGCTAGGGTGGGGTGAGGAAAGGGGATGATTGCTAAGAGGCATGGGGTTTCTTCTGTAGCTGATAAAATATCCTAAAATTGTTGTAATGGTTACACAGCTCTGTATGTATACTAAAGACTAGTGCATTTGTACACTTTCAATGGGTAATTGTATGGGATGTGAATTATATCTTAATAAAGCTATTTAAAAAAATAAGTCTCCAAACCTCCCCCATACTTCCATACATCCACACACAGCCATACTGTCTCCAGATCTACACCTGGAACTTTTAAAAATTTGGTCAGCTCAGTCCCTGAAGGAGGGAACTGATTTTTGAGACTTCTGAGCCCTTTTGACAGTTTGAGGTAATTAGCCATTTACAGGGGCTAAATAGTATTTGGATAATTACTGAAGCCACAGTCCTGAATCACATGAGTTTGGCGTTTGGAAAAACACACCAACAAACCCAATAACCAGGTTTCCATGAAAGGAGGCCTCGGCTTCTGATAACTCTCAAGTACATTCAGAAAACCTCCACCCTTCTTTAGCTCCTCCCTTTGCATTCTGGCAAATTTACCCCCACTCCCTTCACCCCTCACCCAACAAACTCTTGACTGAGGAAAAGCAAGAACATTCCCGCCATCCCCTCTCCAACCAAGCTCAACTGCCTCCAGCCCCCAGCCAATTGAACTCTCTGATCTGAGTTAAAAGCTTTGTGTTGTGTGTGTTAACAAGCTGTGATTTTTTTTTTTTTCCCTTTTTCCTCCAGCTCAGATTACCCGGTTTCCAAGTGGGCCAACTCTGGGAGAAACCCTTCCAATCAATGCTTTCAGTTGAGATCTAAATGCCCATGCCCCGTACTGCACAGGAATAAGAAACAGACCAAAAGAAAAACATGTTGCAACACAGTTATTGCATTATTTCTTTATAACCAAGGTCTCCGGGTGGGGGATGAAAGATTTTCGTATTTAGTGAATAAATGCCTTGTAGTCCTCTTTGGCTTTTCCTGAAAGAACTCCGAACACACTGAAAATGTTCTCTCAGTCCTCCATATGCCACCCCCTCCTCAAGGAGAGAGGTGGAGAAGTGAAACCCATTTCACAGATCCAGAAATGAAGGCAGCAAGTAACCTGATAGCTTTTCTGATCCCCAAACAACCTCTTAAGTTACAAATTTCACCATCCAATTTATTTCCCATGTTTCTTCCAATGTTCCTCCTAGACTCCCTCTATCTGCTTTCCCAGGCCAAACCCTACCTCCCCACTCAAACCCTCTTCTTCCATGACATGACTACCAAAACCTCATCCGTGCTGACCCTCACTTTTCTGGGCCACACAAAATCAAGTCATTATTTAGATTACCAATTTTTCATGTATAATGCATACCCACGTTTTTGACCCAAACTTTCAAGAAAAAAAACCTTTCATTTAATTTTTAATTCAATTTTATATTTACTTATTAGATACTTGTTTTTTGTATTCTAAAGGAATTTTAGAATTTATTTTTGAACTTATAGCACAAAAAATTTTATGGTATAAATAATTACAAAACACAAGAACAGATACAAGGTATTTCAGATACTACCCAAGCATAATGTACATTCTTATTTTTCCCTCAAAAATCTGGACAAAACAGTACACATTATATGTGGCAAAATACAGTATATCATATCCCCTGGTTGTTTTCATGTAAATAGAGTGCCCTTGCTGAGTGGTGCTCTGCCAGAGATGAAATTTGTGGGAATTTTGTTTGTTTATTTGTTTTCTGTAGAAGAAGAATTACCTGCTTCTTCAAGTCTTCAGCCATGGCATGAGGTAAAATAGCCTAGGAAATGTTTATGTGAAAGAAATATATAAGATTTTTAAGATATGATAAAAGAGAACATCTGTTGCACTAAAACTAAACTGAACTGAAACACAAATCAATGAAAATTGAAAGAAATAATCAATATAGAGTGTTGGGATGATTGGTTAATTATTTGTAAAACAAGTTTAGATCCTTACCTTATTCCATATATCAAAACTGATTCCAGAATGATTAAAAAGCTAACTAGAAAAGATCAAATTATACCTTGTGTGATGGTTGATTTTATGTGTCCATTTGACTGGGCCATTGTACTCAGTCATTATTTGGTCAAACATTATTATTCATGTTTCTGTGAGCATGTGTTTTTTGGATGATAGTAGCATTGACAGTAGACTAAGTAAAACAGATTGTCCTCCACCGTGTAGATGGGTCTCATCCAAACAGTTGAAGGCCTGAACAGAGCAAAAGGATGACCTTTCCCCAGAGCAAGAGGCAATTCTGCCTGCCTGATGAATCTTTTGACTGGAGCACCAGCTCCTCCTGGTTCTACAGCAGCCTGCTGATCTTTGAAATCGTATGTCTGAATTTTTTGAACTTACTGGCCTCCGTAATCATGTGAGTGAATTCCTTAGTGCGTGTGTGTATATATCTTATTGCTTCTATTTCTCAGAGAACCCTGACTAGTACACCTAGGAAAAAGAAAAGTAGAAAAGAATTATAAACCTTGGGTTTAGAAAGGACTTTCTAATCTTAAAAGTGATGGTAGGAAGAAACTTATGGCAGCGATTCTCAAACCTCACCCAATCTGTGTCTCAAAATTAGCTGGGGCCCTGGCCCACTCCTAAGGCCAGGGCCTAGGGGTCTGATTGAATTAGTCTGGTCAATGCTAAGGCACTGGTATTTTTTGAAAGCTTCCCAGTGATTCTAATATACAGCCAGGTTGGCAACCACTGCCTAAAGGAGAAAGACTAACATATTCAATGACATAAATGTAATGCCTAGGAAACTTCCAGGTTTAAGATAATGAACTCCTTCTCCCCTCAGAAATCACCTTAAAACAATAAAAATGGAGGACAAAAATACAAACTCCACTTTCAATGAAATTAAGAGCCATCTGTAAGCCACACTAGAGCAGGTGGAAGAAGATAACTGATTAGGCAGAGGAGAAAAGTAAGTATCTGAAGAAGGAGGACCACTGAGAAGTAAGGTACTTTCTAAGCAGAACTCCAAAATGCTCAGAAACTGGAGGCACCTGGAATCTCAGACGGTGAAATAAGGTGTGGGACTAAAACAGAGACTGGTTGAAAGTCCATAAATGAAACCCTTTAAACCTACCCTGGCCCCTTCCTTAGACAGACAAACAGATGATGGATGGCTCTTCCCCCACCTCCAGGAAGTTTAGTCTCTAGAAAAAATGAACCGAACTCCAGGCGCCCCCCAGGAAGGAGTGGACGAAATGCAGACCCCCAAATCAGAGAGTTAAATGGAAGTCTACACTTTAATCATTGTGAGAACCTTGGCCCCTTTCCTTTGCTTGGCTACCAGAGTACCTGGGGCTTAGAACCTCAGGCAGGGGACTGATCACTTGACAAAGTATCTAACTTGGGGTACTGAAGGTGTGGAGAGCATAAGCTTTTTGGTAGAAATGTAATTCACAAGAAAGACATGAGTCTGTACAACTTCCCCTATGGAGTTTCAGGTGCAGTGGGAGCTCCTTTCCTTGCAACATGAAATTAGACAAGGGAGCCTCCACTGAGTGGAGGCTTTAAGCCGTTTCAACCCTATCTGAACAAACTTATGGAGGAGTAGGTTTATCTGATGGGACAGCTGTCAATGCATATACAAGTGGCCTTTATGGAAGAAAGGAAGATGAGGCATCAGAAGAGCTCACCTTGATCTTGGGATAATGTACTAAAAGCCTCAAAGCCCCTCCATGACCTGACTCTTCAGCCCCACTCTTACCCCTGAGACCCTCACAGACTCCAACACCAGCCAGGCTGAAATCCTTTCAGCTCCTCCCACATACCAAGCCTCTGGTCTTCATCCCACCGTTCTCTGCCCAGGCTGCATATTAGAATCAGTGGAAATCACCTGCACCTACTAGTTGTTCAAAATGGCCCAGAAGCGAAGAGGAACTGCTACTTTTATGGTAAAATGTAAAGAAAGTCAAAGCAATGCTTCTTAGAAATTAAAACATTGCATGGCTCTTCTACACACTTTTCAGGTCTCAGCCACTGAGAAGCTTTCTCTGTCTCCTCTCCCTCACCCCTCAGAGTCCCTCCCCTGACATAGCTCCTCACAACCGCTCACCATGCAAAGAGCTCATCCTACCGCACCTGAAGTTCCACAGCGGAATTTGTATGGGCTGTTTTTCTCCCTGAATTATGAATGCCTATGTACTCAAAAATATAGATAAACCTCATTTTGCTTTATTTCACTTTACGGATACTACATTTTTCACAAATTTCAAGTGTGTGACAACTCTGTGTAGAACAAGTCTGTTGGTGCCATTTTTCCAATAGATTCAGTTAGCATTTTTAGCAATAAAGTACTTTTTAAGTAAGGTATGTACTTTGTGTTTTTTTTCTAGAATAATGCTATTGTACATTTTAATAGACTATGGTATAGTATAAACATAACTTTTATATGCACTGGGAAACCCAGAATTTCATGTGACTCACTTTATTGTGATATTCACCTTACTGTGGTGGTCTGGAACTACACCCGCAACATCTCTGACGGATGTGTATGTAAGGAGATGTAAAGAAACAGGGAAAAGGCTCAGAGTGGCCTCTCTGACTGGGACAGGTGTAGTGAGCCACCTGAGAGATTTCTTGGGGCTGCATTAGAAATATTTGTAAAGACCTGAAAGATCAACTAATCATCCCATTGGTTCTGATGGATCCTCAGAAGTAGTCTCAAAGATGGGAGTGGCCCCAAAGAGGCAAGGAGAAGGATCTCTAGGTGTCTGATAGACTATGGGCCTCCCTTTTAAGCCATTGGATTCAGTGAGACAAAAAGCAACAGACATTAAGTGTCAGGTTCCAATCACTAAGGAACTCAATACTTACTCCATGACTAACATTGCTTTCACTTTTCTCTTTTTTTTACAATTAAAAAGGTTTAAAACTTTTCAACAAATGCTACTTTGGTGATGGCTATTTATTTTTATTGTGGTAAAATACATATAACATAAAATCTACCGCTTTAACCATTTTACATTGTACAGCCCAATGGCATTTAGTACAGTGACAGTGTTGTGCATCCATCACCACTATCAAGTTCTAAAACATTTTTACCATCTCAAGAGCAATCACTACCTTTTGGGAGGCAGTCACTTCTCGTTCACTCTTCCTCCCAGCCCCTGTCAATCATTAACCTGTTTTCTGTCTATAAATTTGCCTATTCTGGATTTAAATTTTATATAAATGGAATCAGCCCTTTGTGTCTGGTTTCTTTCACTTTGCACGTTTTCTAGGTACACCCACAATGTAGCATGTGTCGGCTCTTCATCCCTTTTTATGGCTAAATCATATTCTATTTTTATGGATATACTTCATTTTGTTTAAACATAACTTTTATATGCACTGGGAAACCCAGAATTTCATGTGACTCACTTTATTGTTGATATTCACCTCACTGTGGTGGTCTGGAACTAAACCCACAACATCTCTGAGGGATGTATATGTAAGGAGATGTAAAGAAACAGGGAAAAAGCTCATTTATCATTCATCACTTTATGGATATTTGGGTTGCTTCCAAAAAATATTACTTTTGCAATCAGGAAAATTATTAAAGTTTTGGGTTATTGTTTGTTTTGTTTTATTTGGGTTACCAAATCCCTTCTATCTGTAAGGCACCAACCAAAGGCAAATATTATATTTTCTCAATTCTAAGGCTTATGGTTTTTGTTTGTTCCTTGGTTTAGAATTTTTTTAATGTTTCTTAAATGTGAATGCATCTTGTAATGTGTTTACTTTCACAGTGGTGTTTCTTTTTCCTTTCTGTAAAGCTGTTACTACATTTCAGCAATTTTCAACCTTTTGCATCTCATGGCACACAAACTAATTACTAAAATTCTGCAGCACACCAAAAACATATATTATATTTTTTTGCCAATCTGACAAAAAAATAGGTATAATTTGGTTCATTCACAATGGACAGCTACCGCTGTGTCAGCTCTTGTCATTTTTTAATTTGAAAATCTAAAGAAAAAGAGGTTAGTGCTCCTGACTAAATAGGTATTGTATGTTATAAAATTCTTGTGGCACACCAATTGAAAATCGCTGCTATATTTCATCAATCTGAAAACACCATCAATGGTAGGATACATCATAATTTTATGTACCACTAAGAAAGGAAAAACAATAGCAATTCAACTACAATATAATGTTTTTTACTCATAATTTTTATTTAAACTCATGCAAGAGTCTTTTTTAAAAACTCATTTAAACACGGATTTTTATCTTATTTCATTCTTGGGCTTACATTCAAAAAAATTAACTGAAATAAATCAGTAAGGGTTTTCCTAAACTCTCTCAACATTCAGAGTCCAACATTTCTGAATCGCTTCTCAACTCAATAAGTCATCGATGTCCACATTGTTACATACACATTCTCTTCTGGGGCTTCAAGAATGTTGGTGACACAACACTTCTTAAAAAGAGAGCTTCATTATTTTCCAAGTCACTGTCACCTATTCTGCAAGGTTTGAAACTGGACTTTCCAGGAGTTAATAGGTTTTAAAACAATAACCAAATATTTGTATTCCTTTCTTAAATGATTTGGTGACTGCAAATGGAAGGCTAGAAGCTGCCCAGTCACACCAGCAAGAATGACAATCAAGTGTATGCGTGTGTGTGAGCACGCACCATGATCATAATTACTACCTGCTCAGCAACCATTACAGGCACCATCTTTGGTAAGATAGCCTCTCCCAGAATTGATAAAAAATCTTTTCTAATCTTAGAATCAATGAAATGTGATCTTAAACCTATGAGGACTTAGAATCAAATAGCCTGTATAATCTTGTTACAATAAATGCTAAGAGGAAAGATAAGCAAAGAAACAGCTATGTATCCCATGAGGACCTTTTCCTTGTGGTAATTCTGAGAGTTGTAGGCATCAGAGCTTCTTCAGGAAAGACTTGTAGAAACCATCCAGCCTGGCCTCACTCTACAGAGGAGGACCTGTGGGCCCTGCGAGGTTCAGCGACTTGCTGCTTCTTCCTCAAAAGAGAAGAAAGCCAGTCCTCCTACAACACACACACTCATGGAGGTGCACTACACACACGGTCCTAACAGCTAAGTAAAATTATATTACATTTTGCCAGGAAAAACTGTAAAGCACTTTCAAACAGCCAAAAAAGATTACTGGGCTCTAAGTGCTTTGCGTTGTCTTTGACTAAGTTGTAGAAACTGATTTTTAAAAATGAAAATTCCTTGTATCCATAGAAATGCAAATAAATTGCATCTAGTAAAATGAAATTGATTTTGCAATATTGCTTTCTGGACAGTTTAGAAACTATTAGTAAATTCATTTCAGCACTCCCTATTTTCTGCATATGTGCAGTTCTTTAAATTCCCCCATTGAACCAACTGCAGCATCTTACTGGTCCTTTCATTTATTAATAATTTCTTTTTTTAAATACTTTATTTATTTTTAGAAAGAGGACAGAGCAGGGAGAAAGAGAAGGAGAAAACATCGACGTTCAAGACAAACATCAATCTGTTGCCTCTCATATGCCCCCAACCCGGGAACTGGCCTGCAGCCCAGGCATGTGCCCTAACTGAGAATTGAACTAGCAACATTTCGGTCAGCAGGCTGGCACTCAATCCACTGAGCCACACCAGCCAGGGCTCATTAATAATTTAAATAAAATCTTTGACATGTGCTCATTTTATACTTATATGAGAGTCATAACTTTATGTTTGAAAAATTATCCATATACTATCTATAAAACAGAATGTCAGTCAGCCAGTGAAAGGATGATGTATACAGAATTCTTGGCTCGAATGACAATAGAACTGCTTAAAAAAAAATACCAGGTGAAGAAAACAAGATATAATATTGAAAAATACAATGTGATTCAACTATGCCAAAAATATAAAGAAAATCAAATGGAAAGAAATGAGACAAAATATGAATAGGGATTGCCAACACTTAGTCCTTAGGTACAAAGAGTATGAGTAGCAGACTTTTTTGTTAGCACATTTTTCCAGCAAACATGAATTGCTTTTATAGTCACAAAGAAATCTTTGAAGAGGAAAGAATACAATATATTCCATACTCAAAGCGAGACCTAAGACACTGAGAAACAGGTAAAGCAGAGATTAGGAAACAAACAGCACCTGCAAGACAATAAATGACCAAATGCCTCCGCAGGGAAGATGGAACTGGCAGTTTGCCAGGATCCTGAAGTTGCCCCTTGCATTTCCTGGACATTTTTGTTTTCTTCTTTACAAAGGAAATATGCGTGGCTCAGTGTTTGCTCCTAAGAAAACAACTTCTAGACTAATCAGCATAAAATAAATAGAGATTTACATTTAAATTATATGTATGGCCTGGAAAAACACCTACCCAGTCTTTAATCTCCATCCACCAAGATGCTCATTAGGCAGTTTAGTGAATGCTTATTACCTATCCCTGTCAGAGATAGTACCTGGGCCTTTTTTAAATCAGGGAAATCTACCCAAAGCACATTGTGGAACCTTCCAGAATTACACAAACCAGAGTATTCCAAAACTTTGCATTCAACAGCAGCCAATCACTGGTACAAAAAGACATGTGCCACATAAAGATGAAATTTAATGCTCAAATAAGGTAATAAAATGAGCTTGTTTGTACCATTATATCTCCCTTTATAATAAATATAGACATGCGTTTGTAGGATGTTTTTCTTGGGCCATAGCTCAGCTCCCTCCTGCTTCCCTTCCCCTGGGTCTGATGTGAAGCTGGTCTTTGATGTGAATACAACATCAAGAGAAGGAAAGAGCTTGGTAACCCTGTGGGGTGTGCTTGGTTCTCCCCAGAGCGCCCTGTGGGCACGCGTTTACTCATCCCCAGAGTGGCCACTGTGCACACCCACCGATTCACTAACAGGGGCAAAGAAAAAAGGGTTTCTTATTATTCTATTAGTGGATTTTGCTGTGAAAAGATAAGCACCATCTCTGGAATTAATCGTTAAAATGCATCAAAGAGTTTGGAGAATGCTAATGAAGAAAATAGTTTCCTGATCGACAAAAAATAACTCTGTTATGCTATCTACCCCTGCTAAAAGGTTATGTAGTGTATTAGGTAGCATTCAGTGCATTATGTAGTGTGTAAGAGAAATTAAAAAGTAAAAAATAAAAAATGAGAGAGAGAGAAGGAGGGAAGACAATGTTAAAGAAGACTCTATGGATTTAAACCCTCTATTTGTCCCAAGTCCTGCCTCTGGACAGGGAGAGGAAGGTCAGCAATGGAATCAATTGTGATCCATCGTGGGCAGTTAAAGTGACTACTTCCTTAAGTAAAATTTAATTCACAAAGAGATGGAGAGGACTCAGGCTGAGGAATGCTGTAATAATTCTTGGGGCAGAAGATATTTGGGAGAATGGGCAGCACTGAGCAAGGTCTCAGGCTGCCGAGAGAAAGGACTCATGCTTACCATTTCTCATTTGGGGCTATAATATTCATGTGTATTATTTGCACCACCTGCAATAGACTACCTTGCATCCTCCCAAAAGTCATACCTTGAAGCCCTAACACTTAATGTGACTGCATGGAGATGGCACCTTTGGAGTAGTTAGGGTTGAATGAGGTCTTAAGGGTGGAGCCCTGATCCTATAGGATGGGGCACTACAGAACTCGCTTTCTCTCTCCTTGTGCATGCTCAAAGGAAAGGGCTTATGAAGACAAAGCTGCCGTCTATAAGCCAGAAAGAGAGCTGTCACGAGAAGCCAATTGTGCTGGACTTTGACCTTGGACTCCCAGCCTCCAGAACTGTGAGAAAATGAATTTCTGTTAAGTCACACAGTCTCTGGTACTTCATTATGGCAGCCTGAGCAAACTAAGACACCACCCCTTGTGTTCTTAAAGAACCTGTAATTTTTTCCAAAAATATTGTATGCCTGTCTTTATTTTATTTTAAAACATTCATATGGGTTCTTTATAGAGAAGTTTTTAATTATTTAATTTTATAAAATCAAATAAACTAAGACACTTTATTAAGCACTTATCATATGCCAGATATGCCATTTACTAAGATCTGGAGATATAAAGATAAATAACACACAGCCTCTGACTCTGGGGCTTGTAGTCTAGTGAGAAATCTGCACAAGCAGAGAATTATGAAACAAAATGATAAATGCCATAACTGGGATGTATTAGAAGGGCTCGGGAGTGCAGAGGAAGAAACGCATGACTTTGTCTGGCAAAGGCCTTTCTGGAGTTGAAGACAATTAAGTCAAATGAAGATGAATGGTTTTTCCACAGGGAGAAAAGGAAAAGGACTTTACGGGACAAGGATATAGCTTGAGCGCTAGCGTAGAAGAAAAAGACCCATGTTGTGGACCCTGCAGTTCTGCATGGCTGAAGTGTAAGAGGTGAATGGCAACATGACTAGAGGTGTGGCTGGAGAGGCAGGCAGGAGCCAGAGCACCTAGCCGCGGTCAGTGGGAAAGCGAGGAGGGACTCAGCCCAGCAGACCCACTGATGCCCTTTATTACAGTGCTAACTATACCTCGCCAAGAAGAGTCATCTGAGGACACTGATCAGCCACTATGGCAAGTATCATTTTGATTTATTAAATATGTAAACTTCTATAATTTATCAGAATTTCCAGTGTGATGGTTAATTTCATGTGTCAAATTGATTGGCCATGGGATGTCTTGATTAAACATTATTTCTAGGTGTGCCTGAGAGGGTATTTCCACATGAGATTAGCAATTGAATCGATGGACTCGGTAGAGAAGATGGTCCTCCCCAAAGTGCATGTGCATCATCCAACCCTGAATTTACCCCCCTTTTCCTGCCTCACCACTTGAGCTGGGACATCTCATCACATCTTCTGGGGGCCTCAAACTGGTATATACGCCATGAGCTCCCCTCCTTCTCAGGCCTTCAGACAGGGTCTGAACTACGCCACTGGCTTTCCTGGGCCTCCGGGTTGCAGGTGGCACATCAGGGGATTTCTTGGTCTCCGTAAGTGCATACTGCGTGAGCCAATTCCTCATAATATGTATGAGGAATATAAATATATTTTGATGTTGTTGCTGTGTCTCCAGAGAAGCTTGACAACATATCCAGTGAGCAGTACAAACTGGCCTGTATATACCATAAACCATTTTTTTAGACCCTGAGAATTCTGGACTGAGGTTTTCACAGGATCAGTGTCAAGTCAGCTACCCCCATTCTTCTGCCCTTGGGGCCGGTATCCATGACTTGGGCTCCCATTCACTGTTGGGAAGAGTCACACAATAACTTGGACTGGTGCCAGTAAAAAATCAGGGGCTCCATCCCAGCTACGCCCTTGGCACCATCTCGCATCTCAGCAGAGATTTTTCTCAATCATCTCCATTTCCCTCAAGTCCCGCCTCACATTGCCTTTCTCTGCCAGGGGCATCCTCATTCTCAAGTTAGAGACATACAAGGCTGACAGGCCTTACCATTGCCACCGCATTTTCCTCCCGCAAGGGCCTTACAAGATGCCAAGTCCTTCTGCCCCTGAGCAGACCTGGATGCATCAGTTATCTCTGGTGTTTTCACTCTCCCTCTCACCCATTCACCCTTCATCAGACAGCAAGGGGAAACAAAGCTGTTAGTGTTATAGTTGCCCCTGCTGAGGGGACTGATTTAAATTAGTGCTGCTGAAAGAGGGAGACGGCATGGGTAGGTACCCCAGTGAGCGCCAGGACAGGCCTTGAGCTAGGTAGGGCTGGAAGGGCCAGTCTTCTCAAATAGGGGTGAAAATGCCTGAGGTCCTGGGCTGACCCAGCCAAAGTCTGGAGGAGCAAGAGCTCAGAAAACTGAGCATTGATTTAGAAAAATTTAGGAATTCAATTCCTAATGATTCTGCTCCTAGAAAGGTTAGGGCAGCCCCTTGAGCCTCCACGGGCCGGTTTGGGAGATGTGAAGCCCAGGAGCAGAGGAGAGAGCAGTCCATGACCAGCAAAGGTTTAGAAACCCACTGTGCTTCTTACACATCCATTTGCCCTGTGCCTCTGCATACGCACGGGTCCACCCACACCAAACTCACACCCTTCCCACTCACCCAGCATCTTCCGTTCAGCCCACCTCAAGAAACTAGCACATTCCCTGGGATTTTTAAACTGAGTTTGCATTTCAAGAGAAAGTTGAGTTGCATTCCGTGATTTACTTGTATTTACCTCTTCTGCTGGCTGGCGCCAAGCTGCTGGAGCCCTCTCTACAACAGGCCGCTTTTCTTTGAAACAGGAAGTACCATTTGGCCCAGCCTTAAAGGAGTGGTCCTTCTAGCCCCCTGGAGGAGTGCCACCCAAGATTGGTTCTGGCGCCTCTTTCTGCCTGCCTCTGGGCTGAGGGGCTGTAGGGTAGGATCTTGCAATCCCCAGAAAAAGCAGGGAATGGGTAATCCTCACTTAAAGTTTATCTGTAGCTGCAACTGGCAAAACTGGGTCATATGTGCTCGGTTAAAGACCAATGTCCTGGTCTCCATCACTTTTGGTCCAAAATAGATTGTGTCCTCTGCAAGGCATACTGAATAAGTGGCCATGGGCTCATTGTGACTATTGTGGGCATATGAAGAGGAAGGTTTGAAGAAGAGGGATAGCTCTCCTTTGCCTTGGTGACATTGGGAATTTATGGATCCAGAGCAGCAGCAGGTTGAGACTCTTCATTCACCCCCAGTCACTGCCCAGTTGCCAAAATTACAGCCCTGATTAAAGAGAGTTCTGCCCTGTTTCTCTTCCAGGTACTTTATAGGCAGGCCAAGGGCACTCTGTGGAATCCCAGGCTTGTCTCTGACTCTCATGTCCCCAATATTACTCTCCCTTTCTCAAACTCCACCAGACCTGAATTCCCTGCTCTGAAGGACAAAAAAGCTCAGACACCTCCAAACAATGGTGGACTTTTGATGGGAAGAAGAGGCAGCATTGAAGGGCAGGAGGACCTTCCCTCCTTCCTTCCAGGCGCATCATGGTGGCAGCTGCCTCCTGCTATGGAGACGTGCCTCGTCTGTGGAGCCTGAACTGCTCTGGGTTCTAAGCTCAGCTAGAGAGCACCTCTGATCAGGAAGGGCGCCCCTCAAGCCTGGACTGGAGCAAACTTATGCCTGTCACTCTGGGGACAGGCAGGCAGGAAGCACCACAGGGCTTGGGAAAGACATCAGTCCTCTTATTCTGGTCTTCTCACCTTCTCACCTTCTCACCTTCTCACCTGGGGCAAAACTGAGTCAGGGAATTTGAATTTCAAATAGACAGTCTGAGAGCACTATCTGATTCACTCCATAGGATTAAACAGGTTCCATTCCCAGCCCACAGACCCCATTTTCTGACCCCAGGGCTCATACATACCTGCTTGGATCTCTATGGCAAATCTTTACACTAATGGCCTAAGCCCTCTCTGCAACATGATGTCACCTCTCTCGCCATCAAGAGGTGGAGTCTATGTGCCCATCCCCTTGAATCTGGGCAGTCCTTGTGATCAATAGAATGTGGAGGAAATAACACTGTGAGTTTCAGAGCCTGGGCTTTAAGTGACATTACAGTTTCCACCTTTGTTTTCATGGAATGATGCTGTCCAGTCAGTCTACTTACTCCTGCATAAGACACTACATAGAGAACCGAGATGCCCCAAGCCAATAGCCAGAACCCTCTGCCAGATGTATGAATGAGGCCAGCTTGGCCCTTCCAGCTGTTTCAGCTGCCCTCTGACTGTTCAAAGCATTATAAAGCCCTGGCAAGAGCCCAGAAGAACTGCCTGGCAACTCACACAATCATCAGAAATAAACTGTGTTATCTTTAAGATCCTCAATCTTGGGGTGGTTTATTATACCACAATAAATAATCAAAATGATCACCTTTGCTATTACTTAGAGTGAAGACACTAGGCCCCAATGCTCCACGCTAGGCTCCTACCTTGCCTAGTGTGCCCCACTCCTCAGGCCTAGCTTTCTTCTCCCATTCTGGTGACCCTGCTTTGGTCTGGCACACCTCTCCCTGGGGCCTGAGGTCAGACCAGCTAAGCCATCTCTTGACAAGCCCAACACCATTTATTAATCACCAGGAGTGGCAAGACCATCTATCCTAGACTCCCTGCTAGGTGCTCTGCCTTCCTTCTACCCTGGAGAAATCAACCTGGTGGCCAAATTCTGCCTGAACCACCTTGGAGTCCACCACCCACTTCAGTCAAAGGGCCTCACCCACTGGCTATATTTAACATGTCAGCCTTATGGATTAGCCTTTAGTGTCATCTGAGTAGGCCCTTCTCAGGCCACACCCACAACTTCTTTCAGTGTCACTCCTGACCGTCTAGATGATTATTAGGTCGAGCCTGAAGATAAAATTATTGCAAAGCAATTACAGATTGTCTGTCTCCCAAACTGAAGCTTTCAAAGCCAGGAACCAGGTCTTACTTATCTTTGAATATCCAAGGCCTTAGCAGTGCCTGACAAGAATGGATGTATGAAGGCAAGAGAGAAGGAAGGATGAATGGAGGGAAAGGAGAAAGGGAATGAAGAGGAAGGAAGGGATGATTCAGGAGGACAATGGCTTTCCATCACTGTAATCCCCCCTTATCTATAGGGGTACATTCCAAGACCCCCAGTGGGCGCCTGAAACCATGGATAGTATGGAACCCTACATATGATATTTCCTGTATACACATACTTTTTCACCCAGAGGAAACACTTTATGGCTCCCCTCTGGCATAGCCCAATTGCCAACATCACTATTCTTGAATTTTGAAGCCATAATTAAGTAAAATAAGTGTTACTTGAACACAAGCACTTTGATGCTGAGACCATCAATCTGATAACCAAGATGATCTAACCGGTCAGAGAGTGTCTACAGTGTGGAAATGCTGGACAAAGAGATGATTCACATTCCAGGCAGACAGAGCAGGATGGCATGAGATTTCATCACACTACCCAGAATGGCACACAATTTAAAATTTATGAATTGTTTATATCTGGAATTTTTCACTTAATATTTTCAGACCACAGGAGAACATAGGTAACTGAAACCACAGGAAGTGAAACCATGGATAAGGGAGAACTGTTGTAACTTCACATCCACCCACTTCTCTCAATAAGTTTACATCACAATAGATGAAGGGGATAAGCATCCTTCTATCCAATCCTGGCTTCAAAATGCCTTGGGACAGACATGCAAAGTTGGGTGCAAAGTAACTTAGCCAAAGTACAGAATATTTGTATTATTTTCCCAGGGGTGCCCAAGGTGAGGTTAGGTGTGGTACAGAAATGAAAGAGGGAAATTCAGAGAGGCCTCAAATCTGTCGGTCCCCACTATGGTCCATTTACTCCTGGGAATCAGTCTGACTGGACAAGATCAGTGAAGTAGGTTTTGTTTCATCAAACAGGCTGTTCAATCAAAAGAGACCTTTTCACAGAAAATAATCTAATTACATTTTTAATAAACCTTCTAAAACATGTTCAAGCAGCCCAACTTGCTATCACTGGGGGAAAATATTGTATATGAAAATAGTTATGTCAGATTGTAATGTTCTATAAAACACATTAGCTAATTAATTTTTCTTTAATACCATAGACAAGATTAGAATCTAAGCTCATTATATAACAGTAGTTTTAAATAACTATCTTTGAAGTCACACAGACCTTGGGGCCAAGTTCTGGTTTCTCCTTAACTAGTCGTGTTACCCTAAGCTGCTTAGTTTCTTTGAGTTTTAATGCCTTTATTTGTAAAATGACCTCACAGGTGGTAGTGACCATCTGAAATAATGCCTGTAAAGTTCCTAGCAGAGCACCTGGCCCAGAGTAACTGCTCAAAAACATCAGCTATCATTAATAATAAAAACATCAGTAAGTACAGGGCCGGGCAAAAGTAGGTTTGCGAGTACACAAAACACAGAATTTATTCTGGTATTGTTATTTATTAATTATTGTATTATTTTCCGTACAAACAACTCTACACCTACTTTTAGCTACACCTGTATTAGTGATTTCTAACCACAGCTTATTACATACAAGGAAATTAAACTGCCTTAAGAAAGACAGTATGTCTAACTCTTTCTCCCACATAAGCTGGGGACTGAGGGGCTAAACAAAATTGTAGCTTTGGTTCCCCTCAAGAAGTCCACTGCCAGGCATCCTCTCTGAGTGATTCAGCAACCCAAAGATTCTGAGTTTGAGGTACCTGGAGGGACACCATGGGAACCAGATGAAGTAAAAAGGTTGCAAGTGGAAAACAGAAGATTAAAGAAATTCAAGAACCCGAAAGGAAGGCTGCAGCTTTGCCTCATTGGGTGCTGGAGGCCTCGTGTTCCCTGCAGCCAGGAATGCGCACAGGCACCGCCAAGGCTTGGCTCTCCTCCCCGTCCTTCTCCCACCGGTGGGAAATGTTTAACACACAACTTGCGTGGAGTGGCCTATTTCCATATATAGCTTACTGATACAAAAAAAAATGTGATGCACAATTTACAACTAATAATAAAATATACAATACTTATTGTAAATTTGAAAACCTCGATGAACTGGACAAATTTCTAGAAAAGTATAATCTTCCAACACTGAAGGAGGAAGAAACAGAAAGCTTGAACAGACCGATAACAGCTGGGGAAATTGAAGCAGTAATCAAGAAACTCCCGGCACACAAAAGCCCAGGGTCGGATGGTTTCTCAGGGGAATTTTACAAAACATTTAAGGAAGAGCTAACCCCTGTCCTTCTCAAACTATTCCAAAAAATCCAAGAGGAGGGAAGACTCCCAGACTTTTTTTATGAGGCCAGCATCATCCTAATCCCAAAACCAGATAAAGACCCTACAAAGAAAGAAAACTACAGGCCAATTTCACTGATGAACATAGACACTAAAATCCTTAACAAAATATTGGCAAACTGCATCCAGCAATACATTAAAAAGATTATCCACCATGATCAAGTGGGATTCATCCCAGGGATGCAGGGATGGTTAAATATACGCAAATCAATAAATGTAATACATCATATAAACAAAAGGAAAGACAAAAGCCACATGATCATCTCGATAGATGCAGAAAAAGCATTCGGTAAGGTACAGCACCCGTTTATGATCAAAACACTCAGTGAAATGGGAATAAATGGGGCATTCCTCAATGTAATACAGGCCATATATGAAAAACCTACAGCCAACATCATACTCAATGGGCAAAAACTAAAAGCTTTCCCACTAAGATCGGGAACACGACAAGGATGTCTGCTTTCACTGCTTCTACTCAACATGGTATTGAAAGTCCTAGCCACAGCGGTCAGACAAGAAAAAGAAATAAAAGGCATCCAAATAGGAAAGGAGGAAGTAAAACTATCATTGTTTGCAGACAACATGATAGTGTACATAGAAAACCCTGTAGACTCCGCCAAAAAACTACTCAAACTAATAAGTGAATTTAGCAAAACAGCGCGATACAATGTCAATATTCAGAAATCAAAGGCATTTTTGTACACCAGCAATGAAATAGAAGAAGAAATCAGAAAAAAAAATACCATTCGATATAGCAACAAGAAAAATAAAGTACCTAAGAATAAATTTAACCAAGGAGGTAAAAGACCTGTATGCAGAAAACTGTACAACATTGAAGAAAGAAATTAAGGAAGACACAAATAAATGTAAGCATATACCATGTTCATGGATTGGAAGAATTAATATCATCAAAATGTCCATACTACCCAAAGCAATTTATAGATCCAATGCAATTCCTATTAAAATACCAATGACGTATTTCACAGAAATAGAATAGACATTTCAAAAATTTATATGGAACCATAAATGACCCCAAATAGCTGCAGCAATTTTGAGAAAGAAAAACAAAGTAGGAGAGATCGCAATAATGGACATCAAACTATATTACAAAGCCACTATACTCAAAACGATCTGGTACTGGCACAAGAACAGACCCATAGACCAGTGGAACAGAATAGAAAGCCAAGAAATAAGCCCAGGTCTCTATGGGCAACTCATATTTGACAAAGGGGGCAGAAGCATTAAGTGGAGTAATAATAGCCTCTTCAACAAAGGCTGTTGGGAGAGCTGGACGGCTACATGCAAAAAATTGAAATTGGATCATCAGCTGACACCATACACAAAAATAAACTCAAGATGGATAAAGGATGTATAAATATAAGTCGCAACACCATAAAAGTCCTAGAGGAGAATATTGGCAGAAAATTCTCAGATATCCCACGCAGCAATTTTTTTACTGATATGTCTCCTAAAGCAAGGGACATAAAGGAAAGAATAAACAAATGGGGCCTCATCAAAATAAGAAGTTTCTGCATGGCTAAAGAAAACATCAGCAAAATGAAAAGGGAACCAACCATATGGGACAATATATTTGCTAATGATACATCAGATAGAGGTTTGATCTCCAAGATAGATAAAGAACTCACTTAACTCCACTCCAAGAAGATAAATGATCCAATCAAAAAATGGGCTAAGGACCTGGGCAGACACTTTTCCAAGGAAGAGATACGGAAGGTCCAGAGACATTTGTAAGGATGCTCGGCATTACTAGCCATCAGAGAAATGCAGACCAAAACCACAATGAGATACCACCTCACACCAGTCAGAATGGCCATCATAAACAGATCAACAAACAGCAGGTGCTGGCAAGGCTGTGGAGAAAAGGAAACACTAGTACACTGTTGGTGGGAACGCAGACTGGTGCAGCCATTGTGGAAAGCAGTGTGGAATTTCCTCAAAAAAAGCTGATAATGGAACTGCCTTTTGATCCAGTGATTCCCCTGCTGGGACTATACCCTAAGAATCCCAAAATGCCAACTCAAAAGAACCTATGCACCCCAATGTGCATAGCAGCACAATTTACAATAGCCAAGTGTTGGAAACAGTCTAAATGCCCATCAGGAGATGATTGGATCAAAAAATTATGGTACATTTACACAATGGAATACTATGCAGCAGAAAGAAAAAAACAACTACTAAACTTTACGACAGCATGGATGGAACTAGAGGGCATTACGCTAAGCGAAATAAGCCAGGGGGCGAAAGACAAATACCATATGATCTCACCTATAAGCAGAACCTAACCAACAAAACAAAGATGCAAGGAAAATAAGACCAGCAACACTGAAAGGAAAAGAAACCAAAAGAGACAAGAGGGACGGAGGAAGGGGAGGGCAGGAGAAAAGGAAGGGAAGGGGCAAGTCAAGGAACATATAGCAAGGACTCATGGACAAAACCAAAGTGGGGAAGGATTAAGGGAGGGAGAGAGGGGAGGGGGACAGGGGAAAGTGGTGGGGGGAAGGCGGAGACAAAAGTATTTGGAAAAATAAATTTTTAAAAAGTGTGATGTGCAATTTACAAATAATAATAAAATATACAATACTTATTATTGTAAATTCCATATAGTCAATTAATCGATAAACCAAAGAAGGTTTTTATTGATTTTTGCCAAATTCTTTTACAGATAGCCAACCTAAGGTTGCAACTGCCGTAAGTGTGGTTCTGACATGAATATTGGTTGATATTTTGTTTACAGTAACAAATGACTTATTCATTATAATACTAGAAGAATTCTTCTCATTTTTGTGCCATTTACAATATAACAGTTATGACACAATACTTATAAATTTAATAATCGTTATTAATATTTTCCCCATCACTTTATGTCTAAGTAGTCAACAAAAAATATAAGCCAAACTCTGATCGGTAACCTTTGCTAATTTCTGTGATATAAATACTAACGCCATGCCAGTTTTCAAATTATCAATATAAAGTTACTGCATAATGAGTCAGAAAACTTTTCCAACACTGTATCATTATGTAGCATTTTCACCATAGAGATAAAGTAGACATAACCTCAAAAACATAAATAATTGTAAAAATGTAGCAAAATAATTAAGATGTAATGTTTTAGTATGCATTACCTTTGAGTGATATAGTTTATTTAACTGTAAATTTAAATAAGTTAATTTTTAATAATGGCTATGTTTAACAACCAGGTCACAAAATTCCTGGAAATTTATCAATTGGCTATTGCAAGTCTTTTTGCAGTGTATTAAAGCAGTCTCAGTCTTTCCTTCTCCACCAAGACCCTACCGCCGCCCTCACCTGAGCTCTATAGTGTTTTTCACCAGTGGGTCTGGTAAGGGGGCCTGAAAAGGTCTGGCAACTTTTTGGAAATGAGTGTCCATCCCACAGCCACTCTTCTGACCCCTACCAGAGATGCCAAGAAGCAAAACAAAACAAAATGACATGAAAAATTCCATGAGGTTGGCAAATTTATAGCCTAATACAAATACAAGCAATAATATAACACTTGTCCATGCTTACTAGACACCAGGCAATTTTCTAGGCACTGCTTGTGTGTTAACCCCTTTAATTCTCATACCATACATATGGGGTAGTTACTATCATTAATCTCCACTTTACAAATAAGGAAACTGAGGCACAGGAAAGTTAAGTACTTTGCCAAGCATTACAAGTAATGAATGGCAGAGCCAGGATTCAAACCACAATAAGAAAGGATCCTCAGCTCTCAGTAAATGAGGGAGGTGGGGTGGGGAGGGAGTTATGCATGTTTGTGTCTGGAAAAGGCTCAGAAAGCATCTGCCATCCAAATGACCTCAGCACACAGCGCCAGCCAGTACTAGTCTTCACTGGAAAGAGGGTTATTATGGGTGAGCTGTTACTGAGCCCTCACACTGTGCCACACGGGCCGAGCTAAGACATACCAGCATCCCCCTGCTCTTCATTTACAGAGACCTTCATCCTTTAAGCTGGTCCTCTCCCTCCTCCAAGGCAGAGTCAGGACCAAATCCCATATGCACCTCAATCCTGTTCCCGTTGGTCAAAATTCAAAGTGGAGTATTTGTCCACTCCAACCCCTTTCCAGACAACTCCTCTTTTTATTGGCACTGCCATTTCAGACTCACCTCCCCCAATATACGACCCTTTTCCCTTCCACATCACTTCCCTTTCCTGAATTCCCTATTCATTAAAGGATTTGCCACCTGGATCAACCACTCTCTTCTTTTTGGATGAGTTACATATCTACTTGCAAAGCTAACCGATCCAAAACCTTGGCTTCACAGTTCCTGAACAACCTCATCTCCGCCTCAGCCACCTATCCCCATAAGCACCCCCTGGAACTTGTCACCTTGTTCCACCTTGCCAACTCAAACATCCCACTCTCCAACCACAACACTAACTTTACAGCTTGTTTGCCCAATTATTCACACTTAATTTTGACTGTCCTTAACCTCTTCAAAACCATCATTACATATTAAATGAATACTACGTAACAAGCAATGAAAATGGTCAGTTATAATAAATAAAGTGTTCACAATTTAATTGAAACTCAGAATATCTTACAAAGATAGGTTATTTGCGGAAATGATCATTTGTAATTAGATCTTACAGACCACTTTTATCTGTGAGGAAAAAATATACACTGTTCATGAAGTTTTAAAAATATGTTTTAATATTTCATTATTTGTAGAAATCTACTTCCTTGTAACTTTATTTCTTCTGTTAGAATGGAATTAAATTTTTTTAACATTTAAAATATTTTATAGAGCATTTTAATGGAAATCATAAATAATGATAATTAGAAAATTTTTCTTTAATTAAGACAATAACTCTTTGTATCTTTGGAAGAGTATATGAAAGTTTTATTCAAGATGAAATAAAATAGCTAGAAGTTCAAAAAACTATTTCATTGGCCTTTTTAACCATTAACTTCTTCTGTGTTTACTTTCCTCTCTATTGCTTTGATTTCACATTCCATTATTTCTATCACACTCTTGCTGATATCCTAAACTAGCTTCTTCCTCTATTCTTCTGTCAGACTGTTTGGCAACATGCCAATGTTATATAAACCCATCACATGAGCTGTCAGGGAACTTTCACCGATTTTATTTTGGTTTTTATTTTTGTCAGTTCCAGCCAAAAGCTAAATACAATTTTAAATTTGTAAGCACTAGTTTTACTCCAGAGGAAGATCACTCAGATTTAATCTAATAAAAGTATGCTGCCCTTAATCAAAGCTTTAAGTATTTAAAAAAAAAACACTATGCAGGAGTATTTTATTATGTTCATTGTACAAAATAAGTTAGAGTTTTTATATTCATTTTTTTCTTAGATTTTTAAGATCTCAATCATATAAATTTCTACTCAAAAAAAATATTGTGGGATTTTCTTTAGAATTGTGTAGAAATCAGCATGTTGGCCAATATTTCCTTTTCATATAAGTATTGGCTATTTAAATATGTATTTTTGTAATGTGCCTATTCAAGTATTTTGCCCATTTTTCTACCTATTATCTACTGATTTTCTTTTTCTTTTTGTTCCCCCCACATACGAGGTCTGTCCAGAAGATATCCAGCCAGCCATGTAATTTGAAAAACAAAGACATTCATTGAACAAGATACAAGATACAAGAAATATTGTACATAGGACAATGATGCCTCAGTCCCCTTCTAAGTAGGCACCTTGGGACCTCACACAGTTCTCTCAGCGTCTCTTCCACTGTTCAAAACAACCTGCAAAATTGTTTGTTGGAATTGCCATCAGCTGCCCTGTTGTATTTTCCTGAATCTCGACAGCCTGACATCTCTTCCCTTTCAAAGGTGATTTTAGCTTTGGAAAAAGCCAGAAGATTGGAGGGTGCCAAATCTGGGCTGTAAGAGTGCTGAGTCACCTGGGTGATCTGATGTTTCACCAAAAAATTCTTCACAAGAGACATGATGCATGAGCAGGTGCATTGTAATGAAGCTGCCAATCAACAGCTGCCCATAGTAGTGACCTTCTGAATCATCCAAATAGTTTCTTTGGAGGAATGTTCAAGCTTAATGCAAAATTTGATGCAGATTCATTGCTCTACTTGCTTAGTCATTTTGAATGCGATGGCCACACAGTGCACATGCTCACTCAGTGGCATCTACCACTCCTGACTGGTACAGTGAAGTTGTCTTGTTCACACATGCACACTCCAGTCCACTCTCCTTGGCTGCCAGGTTACATTGATGTCAAGCAAACCTTTCTTGTTATATTAATAATGGCTCAATTTTTTCCAGACAGACTGTCATATAGTCTGTGTATTTATATAATTGATTATATCTATGATTTGATATATATATAATCACTAATATCTTCTCCCAGTCTCAAGTCTCTTTTCTTTTCTATGACTGAACAAAAGTTTTTAATTTTAATGTAGTTTTGCTTTCATGGCCCCCATCACCATCTATACACTGAAAAAATGCCTCTGAGCTCCAGGCATATTCACAGCTGCCTAGCAGATCTTCACTTAGATGTCTTTTCAGCACCTTGATCTCTAAATATCTCTAAATTAATTTATGACTTCCTGATTCCTTTCTGGGGGTTCCTGTCTCAGCAAGGGGCACCATCATCCTCTCCATTCGGCAGCCAGATCAGGAACTCAGTCTTGACGACTCCTTACTATATCAAGTCCTACATATAACCTACAAAGCCCTAAACACTCTGGTCCTCTGTCGCCTGATCTGACTTCATCTGCAAAAACTCTCTCTTCCTCACTCTTCTCCAGCCACACTGGCCTTCTTGCTGACCCTCAAACAAATAAAGTATGCTTCAACTTGTCATTGTACTTGTTTCTTCACGCAGAATGTTCTTTACTAGGATATCCATGTAGCCAGTGTGCTCACTCCCTTTACATCTCCACTCACATCACCTTTTTAATACTCCTTCCCTGCCCACCCTGTTTAAGGCTGCAAAACCCTACACTCATTCACACAGTACTTTCAACCCTCTTTCCATGACTTATTTTTCTTCTTAGCATTTATCACTTTCTAACATTCTATATATTTCACTTACATATAATAGTTATTCTATCTCCCTTATATAAGATAAACTCAACAAGGATGGGGATTTTTGTCTGTTTTGTTCACTGTTGAATCCCCACTCTTGAACTTAAACAGTGCCTGACACATAATAGCTCTCTTCAAAAAAAGGCTTGCCCATCTCAGCCACAGAGAGCCACATAGCCAAGGCAACTCACATCCAAAAACCTACCAAGACAGGAATATACACACACACACACACACACACACACACACACACACACACACATATATATATATATATATATATATATATTAAAAAAACAAAATTCAACGGAGTAAAACTGGAGATCTGATTGGCTTTATATCCAGGGAGCTATACAAAATGGAAGGCTTTTATAGAAATGAGGGTGAGAAAAGGAAGTCATTAGCAAAAGAAAAATGAAAGGTCATTCAAGGAAAGTAAGAATTCAGGATGACGAAAGCTTTCATTGGCTGAGCTGCTTGCTGCTTGGCAAGAAGAAAATTGTCCTTCCTCCTGCAGAGGTCATAAAGTTAAAACACTTTTCTGTGGAAGATGCAAGGTATGCCTCTTTCTGTTGGGGTGATTTTTTAATATATTTTTATTTAGTTTTAGAGAGAAGGGAAAGGAGATAGAAAGAAACATTAACATGTGGTTGCCTCTCACACACCCCCTACTGGGGACCTGGCTTGCAACCCAGGCATGTGCCCTGACTGGGAATCAAACCAGTGACCCTTTGGTTCTCAGGCCAGCACTCAATCCACTGAGCCACACCAGCCAGGGGACACAACCATTCTTTCTCTCTGTGTCTTCCTCTGTCCCCAGTTTGTTCGTTCTCTCTCTCCCTCTCTCTCTCCTCCTCTCGCTTTCCCTCGCTCCCCCCTCCCTCTCCCTGTTTGGGGTGATTGATGACCAGTGGTAGGGTGTGAGAAATCCTACAAGCCTTCCTAACTCTAATGTTAATTGAGGTCTCCTTTATTAATTTTCACTAAATGCCTGGTCATTTTGTGCTGAGGGATATCTGTCAGACCAAATGCACTCCAGAGCTTCCAGTGGAGTTGGCTGTGGCTTTGTCATGGCTACATTGCAATTTGGCTTTTTCCTCTGCCCAATCCTGCTTTCTCTACTCCCTTACATGGGAAGGAATGAATACCCTGCCCACCGAACTTTATCCCAGCATCTTCTCCTGGGAACCCAAACTACAACAGCACTCACCTATTTTCTCTCACCAGCTTATCCCATTAGTTGTCTAGCTGACCTCCCGGATATCCCTTTTTGCTTTCTACTCCATCCGCCCACTGCAGCCAGAGAACTTTTCAAAAACAAATTCAATCCCATGCTTAAAACTTTCCGTAGTTTTGAGCTGCTCTTAGTACAAAACCCAAAACTTGTAATGTAAACTAGGAATCCTTGCGTGATCCAGGCCCTGCCTACCTCACCTGCCTCCAGTCCTGCCACTGTCCTCGCGTGGTGGCCCTTGGCCCTCCACCCAGAGAAGCCATTTTCTAACGCATCATGGTCCTTCCTTCCCAATTCTGGGTTTTACTCCTGCTATTGTCCCTGCCTAGATCAAGGGTTCTCAACCCTGCAGACACATTAAAATCCCCTGGGGAGTTTTTGTTTTATTTAATGCCAAGGCCCAGGACACATCCACAACTAAGCAAATCAGAATCTCTGAAGGTAACGCCGAAGGCATCCGTATTTTTCAAATCTCCCAGATGATTTTAATATGCAGCCAAGAACACAGGACTGTGGGGCTGACCCTGTCCCCTGCCCAGGAATGGTTTGCAAGCCAGTCATGACTCCAGTCACCTCCCCGCAGTGCTAGGTTCTCCTGTCTCCTAATAATGACGGGTTTAGCAATGACCTGAACCTTGACTTAAGATGGTCCAATCAGAGCAAATAATCCTTATCAGGGTGCTTGTGTCTGTTTTAACAACAAGGAAAAGGAGAAGACTTCTTTCAATGTTACAAAAGTAGCCTATGTTTCTTGAGGAAAAAATTAAATACAGGAAAGGATGAAGAAATAAATAAAAACAGTCTTACTGGTAATCAGGGAAAACCAATGAGACATCTCTTTTCATTCATTTTCATGGAGATTTTTTTTTCCTTATGAAGTGTTGACAAAGTTGTGGAAAATGCATACTTTAATACCACAATGGGAATATCAATTATTAATTATTACAGCCCCTATGGAGGGCAAATTGCGAAGATCTATTTAAATTTAAAAACTTCAAACCCAGCATTCCGTATATGCCTTGAGGAAACTCATGTCCCTGTGTCTGAGAAGTTGTGCTCATGGATGTGGACTAAAGCATTGTTTGCAATGATGAAAAATCAGAAACAACCTAAACATTCACGAAAAGAGAGTAGCTAAATTACACTAAAGCCACTCTATGGACTACCACGTTGTAGTTAAAAGAGTGATGCGGGTCAATGTGTCATAACACCCAACAAAACATTGTTGAGTGAAGAATGGAGTTGCAGAAATAAAGGTACAGCCCAAAGTTATTTGAGGTTTTAAAGATGCTCTTCCCACAAAAAAATCTGATTTACATCTGTATTTCTATATGTGTGTGTGAACTTATAGAAAAAAGCCCCAAAAGGAGCCATGGATAAAGACCACTTAGTTTACTTTTACCATAAAATAGTAATTTTGCTCAAGAAGAATGCAATAATATATTGTGTAATTTTACATTCATAATATTAAGATCTTAAAGTATACATGCATATACATACACACAAAAGAAAATTTGGAAAATACACAAAGAACAAAGAAGTAAGTAAAATAATCTTCAATCCCACCTTAACTACTAAACTTCTGGCGCCCTTTTGGAAAGGGTCAGGGGTCAGCTCAGAGCCATTCAAAACACACCCATTATGCCATCAGCTGCCCTTCTGCCCACAGAGGAGTCTGGCTCCATTCAATCCAGCAGACCTCCTAATCAAAACAGCACCCTAGACTTTGCAAAGCTCACGGTGCACTCCATCCATTTGTGATTCAAAATACATAACTCTAAACAAAGTTCTTAATTTTCCCATGATTACTTCAATGCTTTCTTTTAAGCAGTGAATATCAAAATCTTTTCAAACCAACGCTCCCTCTGCCTTTCTTTGTTTGAATATTTGTTTTGTTTTGCTTTATTCTGTCAGGGGTTTTTGTGTCCCTGCCTCTTGGTGCCCTAAACCCACACACAGCCTGCCTGTTGACTAATCCTGCACTGCGTCTCTCCCCACCCCCAGGAAGGCTGCGTCTGCAAAGACACCCCCCACCACCACATCAATCCCTCCGATTTCAGTGTTGCCAGTTGTATCCCAGGCAAGCTGCAGAACAATGAATTCTTAGCAGATGATGGCGCTGCCCTGTCTGCACGGTCTGAGCCAACTGCAGTTATGCCTGGCATCTGGGAGTCAGCATTTTATAGGCTTCTGTGACATTTTAGAGTTCACATCCCACTTCTTCCAGCATTCGGAAAAGAGAAGGAAGGACAGAGAGCTGCTCTTCTCACTACCAATGAGCTCATCCTTCTCAGAGAGGCAATAAGAAAACGAAATTTCAGTCATGCATCAGGAAGCCTGAACTCATGAAAAAGCACACATTCCTCAGCTTCCTGACCCACGAAGCTGACCTTTTTATAAAAAGGATAACTAGACTGAGGGCTCCTCCCTAGACTGAGATAACTGATTAAACAAAGAAAAGACATTTTTTTTAGTGAAATAAACCTTCCATGTCATCCACCTGAAACCTTTGATATCTGTATACCTTCCGAGGTCACCTTTCCCCCAGACCTCTAGCAGCTGAGGTCTCATTTCTCTGGGAGCCCTTCCCCACTTCACCACTTGGGGCAGTATAACCACAGCTCTGAGTTTCTGTTTCTCAGGCTGCGAACTGGGATCACTAAATCCTATCTTTTTGCATTGTTGCAAGGGTTCACTTGGTGATCCTAGGGCAAAATGCTTCCACGCATTACTTCACTATCTCAAAATAGTGGCTGCCCAATGAACTGCTAGATAAACAGTGCCTTGGGATTCGGTTTGACTGCTCGTAAGTATTCATTCCAGACTGAAGCCACTGAGCTGTCATCCCTGCCTTACAGAACAGGATAGAAAAGGCTCGGTGTTATTAGCCTTCTGGTTTTATTTCAAACTCAATTCACCATAACAAGCCTGCTGGCCACCTTTCTTCTAGATTCTTTAACCACAGGGCCAGTCTACCTCGTTCTCTTTCTAAATTGCTGCTTTATATTTATCGTAAAGCATAAATCTCTTTTTACTTTCCTCAGTGGGAATTTTGGCATCAGAATCTACAGGTGCTTCTTTCTCTGCTGGCCAGCATCCATGGTCCTCCCCTCTGAAAGGCACCTGATTTATCTTTCTATTCTCCAGGCTTTTGTGAGTTTGCCATACAGGTTCTGTACTGATTCAGGATCTGAGTTTAGTCCAGGGTTGGAGTTTGCACCCCCGAACACAATGGCCTCTTTGCAGCCTTGTAATAAACGGCGTCTGTTGTTGGAAAGCACGGCACTGGTTCATATGAGTTCTGAATTAAGCTCTAGTCCTTTTATGGGTTGGTGATCATTATTCTAGGTCTCTTCTTTTATGGTACTAAATTCACTAATGTTTAATGATCTTTAGAGTAGTCAGGAGTATAGAAAATGGAAACAAAGTTTTTAGGTCCTTTCTCTGCAATTGCCTCATCCATTGACTCAAAACTTCTGGAAGGAAAGGCAAAATTATGGAGACAACAAAAAATCAGTGGCTGCCAGCGGTGGGGGACGGGAGAGAGATGAAGAAGCAAAATGAGGATTTTTAGGACAGTGAAAATACTCTGTGTGTTAATATGATGATGGATATATGTTATAATACATTTGTCCAAACCCACAAAACGTACAATACCAAGAGTGAACCCTAAAGTATACTACAGACTTTGGGTGATTAGGATGTGCCAGTGTCGACTTGTCCTTGGTTAAAGAAAAAAATGTACCATTCTGGTGAGTGACACTGAAACTGGGGAAGGCTATGCATGAATGTATGTGGAAAATCCCTACATTCCTCTCAATTTTATTATATACACAAAACTCCTCTTAAAAAAAGCCTCTTTAAAAAACTTTGGAAGGGATGTCTCTTTTCCTTCTTGCTTAGCTAAAGAGCTTTCAAGAGGTTGCTCAGAGATAGAAATTCCAAACTTCTAGGAGCCTGACCCTAGAAACATTCTGCTTCATCACTATACAATCATCTTGTTTCCTTTTACCTTCCCTTTACTGTTTTTGTTTCTCTCTACCACCCCTTTTCTTCATCTGGGACCTAGTAGTCTCCTTTCTTTCTCTTTTTCCTTTTCTGTCCTTGTTTGTCATGATCATTTTATGTCCTCAAAGAGGCTTATATTGTGTCCTGACTGACATACTACATTGGGATGGACCCTAAATCCAGTGACTCATATCCTATGAGAAGAGGAGAGGACACACGGACAGACAGAGGAGAAGGCTGTGTGAGGATGGAGGCAGGGTTTGGAGGGATGCAGCCACAAGCCCAGGAGTCCCAAGGATAAGGACAGATGTGTGGAGCAGGCACTTCCTCAGCAGTTCCAGAAGGCACCAACCGTGTCATCACCTTGATTTCTGAATTCTAACTTCTGTGAGAAAATAAATTCCTGTTGTTTTAAGCCTAGAAATAAAATGATGTCAACAATGATTGATGAGATGGTTGCACAACTCTGTGAATACACTAAAAAAATTAAATTATTTACTTCAAATGGATGAAGTATATGGCATGTGAACTACATCTTAATAAAGCTGTTATTTTTTCAAAGGTTTGAGTCTCATTTGAGAAAGAGGGGAAGGGAAAGAGAAGGAGAGAAACATCTATGTGAGAGATGTGAGAGAGGAACACCAGTCAGCTGTCTTCTGCATGTGCCCCAACAGGGATCAGGAATCGGGCCTGCAACCTGGTCGTGTGTCCTGACTGCAAATTGAACCAGCAACCTTTTGATTACTGGACAACACTTCGGTCAACTGAGCCACACCACCCCGGACTCAATAAAGCTGTTATTTTAAAAAATGGTGTCCTGATCTGCCAGGGGCCTTCTTTCCTCCCACTTTCATGATGAGCTTCAGAGGTTTTTGTGAACATTCCTCACAGAGCTGTTTGCCTTACTCGAACTTCTTGGGCTTCTTGCCTACAGGGATCCCAGTCCTGGGGCCTGCACATAGCACTACCACCCTACCAGATCCAGGGAGAGAGGGGGGCAGGGGGAGGGGGAGGTAGATGGAGAGGAAGAAGTATAGACAGAAACTGCTCAAAGAGAAAGTATAAAAAATAATAGAGCATGTACCTACTGAAGAACATTTAGGTTGATTCCTCTTTTTTCCCTCTACAAAAGAATTGCAATGGCCATTCTCACTCACAATTACTTGTGCGCCAATGTGAGAATTTCTCTAGGGAACAGACTAGAGTGGAATTGCTGGGTCATAAGGCATATATTCAACTCCCTTAGACATTGATAAATTTCTCTTGAAAACAGTTGAAATAACTTACGTTCCTACTAGCAATATGTAAGAGTTCCAGTTTACCCACATCTTACCAGCCCTTGATATATCAGACAATTTTTTTTCAGCATGATGATTATAAAATGTTATATTGTTATTTTAATGGGCAGTTCTCTGATTACCAATGGAGTTGAGCATTTGTCCATAAATGTATGGATATTCAGGTTATTGTGCTGTGAATCACCCAACACCCACCCACATCTGTTGCCAATATTCTACTGGGTTGTTTGTTTTTTACTTAGTGATTTGTGAATCTGCATGAATCCTGGATACTAATCACTTGTCAGGTACATGCATTGCAGACATCTTCACTCAGTCTATAGCTTGTCTTCTCACTTTGGTTATCATGTATTTTAGTATTTACCAGGTTTTAATTTTAATATTGTAAAATTTTCCTTTACGGTGCAGGGATACTTTTGTTTTGTGTGAGAAACATAGCTCTATAAAAAATATTCTTCTGTATTTCTTTTTAAAGTTTTACACTGTTCTTCTACATTTGATCTTTAATGTACATGATTTTTACTTTGTGTGTGCTATGCGGTAGGAATTTAATTTTATTTTTTCTCCATAGGGAACATCGGTTCCAGAATATTTTTTGAATAGTTCATTGTTCCCCATAATATGTCATATGGTGTGCTTGAGTGTGATATTGTTATGTTACAGGATTACATGCTTATGGTTTTGTAATAAAAAGGGGAGTTACTTGTGCCAGACCCTATTAATATATATTCACAGCAGCATTTAGATGGCTTATGGGAACCATAGTATAGCCAAGTTGATAAATAAAATTTACCATCACACTCTCTATGTTTTTAGGTCTTCTTTAATGGCCTCCATAAAAGTTTTGCATATCTGCTTATTAGACTTACTCATGGACTTTTTTTGTTACTGTTGGAAATGGCACAAATATTTTTTGAACTTTGTGTTGAGTATAGCATTCATATGATAAAATGCACAAATCATAAATGTACAACTTGATGAATTTTCACAAACTTAATCCATACATAAAACTAGCAAAGAGAAAATACAGAAGCATCCTAGATGCCCTTTGGACCTTCTTCCAGTGCTATCCAGCCCCTCTCCCAGAGTAACCACTGTCCTGACTTCTAACACCATAGTTAGTTTTACCTGGTTTGGAACTTTATATAAATCATATCAAGTGTGCCTTTTTTGTAATTGATATCTTTCCTAACAATATGTGCTATTCTGATGTTTGTTCTATATGGGTTTGGGCCCTCAGAACAGACTGAAAAACCTGTCATCACCTTATTTATTTCAGAGCATATCCTTGGGCTTCTTGAGGAAGACTCTGCCTGGCCAGGGGACCTCTGGGGAGATGTGGGGTGGAAGGAGGGGGGAACTGCATAATTGTTTACAAAATCTTATTCTTCCACCCTCCTGTCCCCAGGGCCCCAGGGCAGGGCCTTAGAAAATCGCTGAAATACCTGAGGGGGCCCTCCAGGACTCATAAAACTGGACAAGACTTTTATAAAACTAAGGGCTGGGGCAAAAAAGATTCAAAGAAAGGGTCTAAACTGAAAACAAAGAGGGCACACCCAGCAGCAACTGAAGAGATTCGAATAAAGAGATCAGTTACAACAATGTGAATGGGGTTAAGGGAAAGCAATAGTCCAGTGCTGCACCCTGAGACTGGCAATCATGGGAGCTATTACTATTTCTAGACCTGGTAGGAAACAGGAGGGAGCGATTACTGGAACCCTGGGAGACCTACAGCTGTGGGAGAGAACTGTTCAACAGCAGCATGGCCTTCAATAGAGAGAGGCAGCCATTGCCAACCCATGGCCCAGCCGAGCCCATGAAGCATTTAGCATCCTGCTTCTTAAAGCAGAGACCCATTGCCTTGGCTGGTGTGGCTCAGTGGATTGAGTGCCAGCCTGTGAACCAAAGGGTTGCTGGTTCGATTCCCAGTCAGGGCAATATGCCTGGGTTGCGGGCCAGGTCCCCAGTAAGGGGCATGCAAGAGGCAACCACACATTGATGTTTCTCTCCCTCTCTTTCTCCCTCTCTTCCCCTCTGTCTAAATAAATAAAATCCTTAAAAAAGAGAGAGAAAGAAAGAAAGAAAAAGTAGAAGATCCATTGGTTGTGGTAAGCAAAGCAGAAATTGCTGCTGTGTGGAGATGGGAAAGGTGGGGGGAAGTAGGGACATGTGTAACAGCATAAACAATAAAATACAATACTTTTTTTTAACATGAAAAAAAGAAAAGAAAAGAAATTTGCTAAGTGGCACTCTAATCCTTGTCCCCATCCCTTGGCCCTAGGGTTGCTCGAGTACCTCTTACAGCCAGGGGAATCCGCAGGCTTGTGCTTGTCGGCCCACAGAGGTGTTTCAGCTGCTTGTCCTGAACAAGAAAAGGAAGAACTGGGCTGGGTCTGACCTTGATGTTCCTGGTTCAGACAAGAGAAGCCACAAAAATCTGCCCCCACCTCACACAGACACATACATGTACATGTATATTAAGTACTATAAAGTACTCTACAACTATTAGTTATTTTATGTCAAGGATGCTTTTGGTGGGTAAATTGGTCTTCAGAATATAGAGGGATAACTTTGAAGTTCCTGAAAACAATCTGGAGTGTAAAAGGTGAAGAGAAAAAAAGAAGAGGAAAATGAAGGAAAGAGAAAATTACAAGACAGCTTAAGGCTAGGGTCCATTGTGAATAAAAAGTCGAACAAGAAATCTCCTGTGGTAGAGTGTCAAAGGATTTTAAGAATAGTGTTCAATTTGAACTCCTCCTCTGCTCCCTTCCCCAAATACTCAGTAAAATCTGCTACACACACAAATTCCCTTGTTTGGTGGGAGCGTGGATTGTGTGGAAATTAAGGAAGAGCTTACATTGCACACATGGAATGAGGAAGAGTAGAGGAGACATCCTTAAACTGAAGCAGGGCTTTAGAATCAGTGGAGACCATAAGCCTCTCTTCCTTCCTCTGTTCCTCCACCCCCACTCTAGACCAGAGCCCCAAGGATCCACAGAAATTTTAGAGAGACCTCTGGGTTTCCCAGATATGAAAAAGGTGATTCAAAGGAATCTTACCTAGTTCTTTAAAAAGTAGGTAACCTTGGCTAACACTTAAACAACACTTCTAGAGACTCAAAACAGGCTGAGGCAAAGTTCTTGCATTCCTTTCATTATGTTATTCAATTATTCTTCATTCATTCATCCATTCATTCAGGCAGGCAGGCATTTAATAAATCACATTTATGAAGATTGACACATTGAAGGCACTGAGCAACAAGCGCCTGGGATTCAGAACTGAAAAGTGACCAAGTTACCTCTCCCAACCCTCAACAAGATCCTGACTGATGAGTAATGAAGTAAGGTGAGCACAGAGGACACTGTCTGCACTGTGATCAGGGTAAGCACCGGAGGGACAACGCAGGAGCCACCATCTGGATGGTCGTCCAGCCTCTAGGCAGTAGAGGTGGCACATCAGAGGGAAATGGCATGGAAGGCCTCCCATTGGAAATGACATGACTGTGGCTGACATCACCTGAGTCTCCTCAAAGGCCTTCCTTTCAGCTGAGCTCCAAGGCCCCTCTGGACACTTAGTGTCCCTTTCCCTCCCAGCAGCAATCTCTCTCCTCACAGCTGCAGCCACTCTGGCCTCTGGGTCTCCTCCCCAGCTCACCCTACCCTAGTTCACATGGTGAAGTAAGTCACAGTCTCCGCAGCTCCCTTTCTGTATTGCTCCTGGGAAATAAAGTACCCAAGAATCTTGGTTTTGAGAATTGTATTGCTAATAACTGTAGGATAGTGGGGAACATAAAATATGATAAAGTTTATAATACACAAATATTACAAATATTCCAAAATCTTACCACATTCTGACAGTCCTTATATTGAGTCCTCTTCCTGATTTTCCTCTGAGGTAGTAAATGAGATAATTATGATGATCATAATAATAACAGCATGTATTGGGTGTCCAGGGTTTTCAAGAAATCTGCATTCTACAAATGCACAGGATTAGTAGAACGACCTCCTTTTTTGCAAATGAAGATAAAAGACTCAGTAGTAAGTGCCTTCTCTGAGGGAGAAAGCCTAGTAAAAGCCAAGCAAAGGTCATTACTATTTGCACTACACCCCACTGCCGCAGTGACCTTTGCCCCCACATTTATTCCTGAAGGCAGACTTCACCATCTCCTCTTCTCTCTGACTAGACCGTGGGCAAAGGTCATAAAAAACCTTTTCCTCCACACTGGTCCCTCTTACCAGACTCAAAACAATCACGGTTGTTCTTCTTTGTTTCATGTAAGCAATTTGCCTCACCAAGGGTTTCTGGATTCAATGATACCTGTTCTTTGAGCTTTGGAACTAACCTAGAATGAGCACATTCTCTACTCCTCACAGTCATATTCTTTTCATGTTCAGGTAAAGCAAGGAACTCACCAAGGAAGGGGTTGGAGCCTGAAAGTAGGAATTCTTTCTACTTCACATATTTTTGGAAGGATAAAGTATTTCTGTGAAAACAGTTAACAGAGTAGGTACTAAGTGTGTGTGAACTAAATGAGCTTTTCACTCATCTCTAAATGGCTGGTAAATTCTTCTCAAGCCTTCTACCATCTCCTGGCTGCTCTCTCTGGAACAAAGAGGTCACTTGAACTAGCTCAGCCAACCACCCTTCTCCCTAAACCTTCACCTCTTCCATATTTTATGGGGCCCCCTCTGTCTCAGAAGGAATGGCCATGTTCCAAGATCACCTCTCCTAGGGCATTGGACCCTGCTCCCCTCTGTGCCAGGCTGTATCAATTATTCCTCTTTAGTCTAGTTTCTCCTCCCCCATCTCATTTTTTCATGTATGAGTGTGTTTAGTCTTGCCCAAGATTTTAAAACAAACCTTTTGACCTTGCCCCCCTCTCCAGTTTCCATTCATATTCTTCTGTCTCATCACTACTGAACTCTTATAATGCCCTACCCACCTGGCTTCCTGCAAATGTCATCGTAGAAGTCATCAAGAACCTCTGTGGTGGCACATCTAGTGGTCTATTTTTAGTCTTCATCTGGCTGCCACACTTGACACTCTGTCTCAGCCTGTTCCACCATTCTCACCAGCTTCTCCTCCCACACCTCTGACCATCTCTCACCAGCTTAGTCTTCTTTGCCACTCTTTTTCTTCTTCTTCTTAAATGTTAAAGGCTCCCAGTTTTCTTTCCTTGGCCCCTTTTCTTTCTCACTTTATACACTCTTCCTGGAAAAGCTCATCCACTAACAGATCCTCAATATTCTTCCCAATCATTATTTCCAGTCTCTGAGCACTAGAGGCATGGAGTCAGCCATGTCCTATTGGGAATCATGGGTCCCGTGAGGCGCCACGGGTGTCCCTAGCCTAGTCAAAGCTTAGACTTCTGCCTGGTGGCTCACAAGCACTTTATGCTCAACTGTCAAAGTGGACCCATGTGCAAGGCTTCCTGCTTGGGAGATGGGGAGGCTGGCATGGGGGTGGTGGATGCACATAGACTTAACGCCCTGCAAGTTGGCCACCAGTCCTCCTCTTCCTAGAGTCCAACAGAGAGGCAAGAGTGCACTGGTCGACGTAATGAGAAAGCATCTTCGGACGAAAAGACAAAGTAGGCAACTCCATAGACTATAACAGAATTTATTATATGGTAATTTACTTACAGGAAGATTAAGCTGGAGTTAACAAATGGCTCAGCAATTTTGCACAAATTTTTCTCCACTAACAGATCCCTGTTACAGTTTTGTTTTGTTTTTTGCTCTTTTGTTTTGTTTTGTTTTGTTTTGTTTTTGGTAATATTGCTCTAGTACTAATGATTGACAAGACAAAGGGACAAAGACTGCAGTAGCACAAGGGGCCATACCTCCTTGATGATATTGTGATAGGTGATTGCTTATAATTGATACTATTACCAGTTTCATATTTATCTTGATTGTCATACCATTCTGGCTTTCTTTTTTTAAATCCTCACCTGAGGACTTGTTTCTTGATTTTAAAGAGAGAGAAAAACATCGATGTGAGAGAGAGACAGTAATCATTTGCCTCCCTACACACTCCGGCCAGGGATCGAACCGCCAGCCTAGGTATGTGGCCTGACAGGAAATTGATCCCGCAACCTTTTGGTGTATGGGACGACACTCCAACCGAGTCAACTGGCCAGAGCATTCTGCGTATTTCTGACAAAAATATTTATGGCTACATTTTAAGGAACACAAATAATCATCAACTAGAAAGCTTTGATGTGCTTGTGAAGGACAGTGAGGTTGGTCAAAGTTTACAGCATGAAACCTAAAAAATGATATGAAATCGGGGACACAGAGATAGAGTTACTTTTGTTCGCATCTACATCTATACACCTAGGATATCCACATGACCACACACACCCATCCCTGCGGTCACATGTTCTATGGAACAGAAAGAATGATACCTAATTCCAAAGGATGAGCTGCTCCATCTCTGCCAACACCCATCTGTTCCTTCGTCTCTCTGTCCAGCACCCTACGCATCACTCACCCCATCTGATACCCCAAAGGGAAATGGATCCTATCTCACATGACAATGGTGCCCTCTAGGGGAGTATTTTCAAATTGCAATGGCCCCTCCTAAGAGGGTGTGGCAGATTGTATTTTCCAAAAATGGCTAGAGAATATCTCCCATCTCACCTGGCCTTCTTACATTGCTTTGTCACTCAGTACATCAAGAAGTGGAGTTTATGTTCTCTCTTGTTCAGTTGGAGCACGCTTGTGATTATTAAGGATGTGATGCTCCGTGACTTCCAAGTCTAGGCTACCTTCTGTCTGGTTCTCAGCTTTGGAGCCCTGAGACACCTGTAATCTATTCAACTGCCCGGAGGCTGCCATGTTGTAAGGAAACCAAACCAGCCCATGCAAAGAGAACACATGGAGAAACTGTCCAAAGGACAGCTGAGCCCTTCCCAAATTCCCTGAACCACAGAAAAAAAGCGAGATAATAAAATTATTGGTACTTTTTTCAAACACTGAGTTTGGTGTTGCTTTGTTATGCAGCAATAGATAACTAGAATAGTGGGGTCATGAATTCTGTCTAGTATATCATGACCAGTATGTTTTTTAAAACTAAGTAGAACAGAACTGAGTAAAAAGGAAAGCATAAAAATAAAGGAATACAAATGGTTAAGAAAAAATTTTATAAATGTGTGTGTTTGTATATTTTATGCTGGACCTAGAGGTAAAATCTACTTGTTCCTGTGAATCATATACAAATTTTAAAGTTTAAAGAGGTTAGACTACTATTGCAACCCTAGACATTATAAAAACCAAAACCCACTGAGGCCAGTATCATTGCAGTGAGTCAAGGAGGCTGGGAGCTCTAGTGCTTTGCAAGCGCGTTACAGGTCACATTTACCCTAGAAAATGTAATTAACTCTATCACACAAAGGCCAGAATTCTGAGAGTTCTCACTGCACCAAGAATGTACTAAAAATAGCCCTGATTGTCAAGAAACCTCATCCAGGACCCCTTTAAAGAAAGAGGGCTAGGCTGGAACTCCTCTTTTTGTTAAAAAAAAGAGATTGTATTTCTGAGGCATATATGTCTGTGTCTGCATGAGTCTCTCTGTGTTGTCTGAGTGTGTCTGTGTATGTTCTATAATATAGAATATATTACAATATATACTATATATTACAGAACACACTCAGATATATTATTATAACTACCACATTATTTTCAGTATATGAGGTCTGTGTGGAAAAAGTCTAGCCATTGTTAATATAATGAGAATGTTTTGCATGACATCGGTGTAACCTGGGAGACAAGGAGAGCAGATTCGAATGCGCATGTGTGAACAATGGTGACCTCACTGCACTAGTCAGTGGAGGTGGTACACGCCATTGAGTGAGCATGTGTACTGTTAGCCATTGCATTCAAAATTAATGAGCAAGTAGAACAATGAATCTGCATCAAATTTTGTGTTAAGCTTGAACATTTCTCCACAGAAACTATTCGCATAATTCAGAAGGCCACAGTTATGGGCAACTGGTGATTGACAGCTTCATCACGACAATGCACCCACTCATGCATCATGTTGCATGCAGAGTTTTTTGATGAAACATCAAATCACCCAGGTGATTCAGCCCCCCTACAGCCTAGATTCGGTGCCCTCCAACCTCTGGCTTTTCCCAAAACTAAAATCACATTTGAAAGGGAAGAGATTTTCAGACCATCCATGAGATTCAGGAAAATATAATGAAAGAGCTGACAGCGACTGGGAAAACTGTGTGAGGTCCCAAGGTGTCTACTTTGAAGGGCACTGAGTCATCCTTGTGCTATGTACAATGTTTCTTATATCATGTATCTTCTTCAATAAATGTCTCTATTTTTCATATCACATGGCTGGATTCCTTCTGGACAGACCTTGTATTACGATGTTTGACATCTTTCTGGCTAAAGAGAGACTGCCCCTCCCTGAGCGAGCCAATTTTTAGAGATAGCAAAGGGCCCAGCCAGCAGCATCCCCTTGATGGGCAAAGAAGGCAATCCAGAACTAGGCTATACCTCCTCTCTCTGGTCCCGAAGCACCATTCCTGCGCCTTAATCATCCCAGGGCCAAGTACCAAAAAAGATTGGCCTCCTCAGCCCTCTTTCCACCTGATAAAGAGTAGATTTGGCCTTGGCCAGTGAGGCTCATTTGTGCCGTCCCATAAACGAAAGGTTGCAAGTTTGATCCCAGGTCCAGGCATATGATCCCCAGTTCAGGGCACGTACAGGAGGCAATCAATCAATGCTTCTCCACTCATCACTGTTTCTCTCTCTCTCTCTAAAAAAAGAAATGAAAAAAATGTCCTCAGGTTATGATTTAAAAATAAAAAGCCGATTTGGATTGCCCTGGCCAGGTGGCTCAGTTGGTTGGAAAATCATGTCATACACCAGAATTTGCAGGTTCAATCCCCATTCAGGTCACATACCTATGTTGAATGTTCAGACCCCAGTTGGGGTACATACAGAAAGCAACTGATCAGTGTTTCTCCAACATCAATGTTCATCTCTCTCTCTTCCCCTCCCCCAACCCCCGTTTCTAAAATCAATGTAAAAAAACATATCCTTTGGTGAGGATTTTTTTTTTTAATATTTTAAGAGCTGATTCAGATTAATAAACAGTGTAGGAGTCACTGGAGCCTCACCTCTGGGCCTTGTGACAACTGGGCCTTGTGAGTTTTACCAGACTGCCCAGCCTGCTCCAGCAACTAGGGACCACCCCTATAATTAAGAGGCCCCTGAAATTACTCAAACTAGCCCATCCTAAATTGGTCCCCCTGCCCTGCCTTGCCTTTGTTAGGGAAACTCCAAACAAGGCCATGGGCTGAACACTCCTCTCACTTCTGCCTCCTGACCACCCTGGTGTCTTTCCGATGCAGCCCTGTGCCGTGTGCCGCAGGGAGTGTCTCTAGGTACAGTGAGTATAATAAACTTTGATCTTCTGAGCATCTCTCCTGTCTCCTCTTGTGGCTGCACCTGACTGACCTTCTCATAAAAGAATACAAAACAGTGTCTCTATGTGTCTCTGTACCTATGTGTGAGTGTCTCTGTTTTGTCTGTGCATGTCTGTGGCCATAGGAGTCCTGGGAAAGCCCTTTAGATGAAATGTTTCTTGATAAGCTCCAGGAGCAGTCTCTATCTGTCCTATTTGTTCATTTTAAGCCTCTTTGTACTTCAGTGGGGGTTTTTCACACGCACACAATGCACACCCAGCGGCACACACTGTTTGCCTTGAATGGTATATCCCTAAGTTCCTACTGGATGGGACCTCCTACATTTGTTTCTTCTTTCATTCCCAAAATGCCATCCATATCAATATAGATTCATTGGTCTAAAAGGAAATTTTAGAGATCCTACAATCCAGTGCTGTCTTAAGAAATTTGACAATTAAAATTTTTTTAATCATCATCTATTAATGGAATGTGAATAGGGTCACATGGATTCAACTAAGCAGCCAAAATGGTCTCACAAAGGGACCCACAGTTTATTCGTATGTTGTTATCTCATACTGGAGTGAAAAATATTAGATCAATTAAATCAGTTGTATTTTTAATTTATTTTATTGCTTATACTATTAGAGTTGTCCCAATTTTTTCATCTTTGCTCCCTTCCACCCTGTACCCTACATAACCTCCAGCAATCCACTCCCCTTAGTTCATGTCCATGGGTCATGCATATAAGTTCTTTGGCTTCTCCATTACCTATACTGTTCTTAATACCCCCTGTGTGTTTTGTACCTACCAATTTGTACTTCTTATTCCCTGAATCTTTTCCCCCATTCTCCCTATTCCCCCTCCCAAATGATAACCTTTCAAATGATCTCCATATTTATAATTCTGTTTCTGTTCTGCTTCTTTGCTTAGTTTGTTTTTTAGATTCAGTTGTTGATAGTTGTGAATCTATTGCCATTTTAATGTTCATAGTTTTTTTTCTTTTTTTTAAATAATCAATTTAACATTTCATATAATAAGGGTTTGATGATAATGAACGCCTTTAGCTTTACCTTGTCTGGGAAGCACTTTATGTGCCTTTCAATTCTAAATGATAGCTTTGCTGGATAGAGTAATCTAGATTGTAGGTCCTTGCTTTTCATCACTTTGAATACTTCTTGCCAGTCCCTTCTAGCCTGCAAAGTTTCTTTTGAGAAATCAGCTGATAGTCTTATGGGAACTCCTTTGTAGGTAACTCTCTGCTTTTCTCTTACTGCTTTTAAGATTTTCTCTTTATCTTTAACCTTTGACATTTTAATTATGATGTATATCGATGTGGTCCTGTTTAGGTCCATCTTATTTGGGACTTGCTGTGCTACCTAGACTTGTATGTCAATTTCCTAATTAGGGACTTTTCCTTTCATTATTTTTTCAAATAATTTTCAATTTCTTGCTCTTTTTCTTCTCCTCCTGGCACCCCTAGATTTGAACATTGGTATGTTTGAAGGTGTCCCAGAGGCTCCTTACCCTATTCTCATTTTTTTGGATTCTTTTTTCTTCTTCTTGTTCTGATTGAATTATTTTCTTTCCTATATTCTAAATCATTGATTTGATTCTCATCTTCTCCCACTCCACTGTTGATTACCTTTAAATTTTTCTTTATTTCACTTAGTGTAACCTTCATTTCTCCCTGGGTCTTTTTTTTATGTTGTTGAAGTACCCAATTAGTTCTCTGAGCATCCTAATAACCAATGTTTTGAGCTCTGCACCTGATAGTTTGCTTATCCCCATTTTGTTTAGTTCTTTTTCTGGAGTTTTGCTCTGCTCTTTCATTTGGGCCATATTTCTTTGTTTCTTTATTTTGGCAGCCTCTCTGTGTTTGTTTCTATGTATTAGGTAGAGCTGCTTTGATTTCCTCTCTTAGTAACATGGCTTATTGTAGAAAAGTGCACCCATAAGTTGGATGCATCAGAACCTTAGGTAATCGCCAAGGTGGGACAGGATGAACCAGGTTTATGAGGTCTCAGATATCGCGTCACCTCTCTGTGGCTCTGTGCGAGGAAGGGCTTAGAAAAAGAACAGCCACTGTCCTGCCTCTGGAGTTTTGTCTGGGAGGAAGCCTTCCCTGGCACTCACCCTGATTCGAAACACTTCAATTTCTCCCCATATACCATTGGTGCCCTTCCAGTTGCTGCTCCAGTGCTGGAGCCCAGAAGGAGTGAGTCTGCATAAGTACTAAGTCGAGGGCTATTCAAGAGGAGAAACCTGAGAATCCCACAGTTTCTTCCATCGCCCCAACCTCCGCAGGTATTTACAGCCAGAAGTTATTGGGACTTATCTTCCTGGCATTGGAACCCTGGGCTGGGTGGTCTGGTGTGGGGCTAGGATCTCTCACTCCGGAAGTGTCCCTCCCAATTTTTACCCACCACATGTGGGTGTGGGACTACCTAATCCACATCTCCACATCTCTGCCACTCCTCCTCATCTGGATGAATGTGACTTCTCTAATTCCTTCGTTGTCAGACTTTCATACAGCTCAATGTCCTGACAATTCTGGGTGACAGTTGTTTTGTAATTTAGTTATACGTTTTGCTAAGCTATGTGAGGAAGTGAGCCATGTTTACCTATGCCTCCACCTTGACCAGAAATTTAAATTAGTAATACTGCATGAAGAACAAAAAGCACAAACTATGACAAGTATGCAGTAAATACAAGAGGCCTAACGTAATGCAATGATCTTCAAGCAGATGATGGATCTCTACCCCACCATGGTTGGCAATCACTCCCTACCCCTGCAGCACGCTCGCTGTCTCTTGTGCCTAGGCATGGGTCACCACCCCTTAAAGATAGTTTATAGCATAATAATCACAATATATGTGTGTTTCTATTTTATTAGATGTTTTTAAATGCATTTAAGAAAAAATATTATCTAAATTATTTTCAGAATTTGTCTTTGGTTGGTTTTAGGATTGTTGAGATTACCTCACAAAACAGAAATTTAGAAACATTGATTTAACCTCATTTTTAGGTAGGAAAATTGAGTGCAAGAAGAGAAAAGATCTGCCCAAGGTGGTAGATTCTTTTTCTTCCAGATTCTCAGAAGTAAAAAAACATTTAGAGAAGATTCACAAGTATGCTAAGGACCTCCTGATCTCAATCTTGAGGGGGCTCACAAGACACTGGCAGACTACTGGGAGTCATGGGGAGAATGAGAAGAACTAGAACTATTGCTAGAGTTTTCAATTTTCACGATGTTAAGTATTTAAGACATAAATCTGGTCCTTGAGCCTTATTTTCCTTTTTTTATTTTTTTTTCCACCAATAGCACTGTGCAGTTTTATTAACCATTCAAGTACAGCAGCATCTGGTAAAATAGGAATAGAATTAGGATTTAAAAGTAAACAGATATTCAGCATCTTACAAGTTGAAAGAAGCCCCTAAATACTGTTTTCACATACATGTTTTCACAGAGCCAATACAGAACTAGCCATTGACCTGATGACTTGATTCAGTACATCAAGTGTACTGAAGTATAAACAATGCATCAAGAAAAATAGCTACATTATTGGCCCTGGCTGGTGTGGCTCAGTGGATTGAGCACTGGCCTGCAAACCAAAGGGTCACTGGTTTGATTCCCAGCCAGGGCTCTTGCCTGGGTTGCAAACCAGGTCCCTCGTAGGGGCATGTGAGAGGCAACCACACATTGATGTTTTTCTCCCTCTGTTTCTCACTCTCTTCCCCTCTCTCTAAAAATAAATAAATAAAATCTTTTTAAAAAAGAAAAATAGCTACATTAGAAAGACTTCAATGTTTCAGAAAAAGAGTAAAACACTTTCAGTTTCTTCCCTTTATCCCCTAAAACAAAATCATACCGTCTGGTTCTACCTAAAGTCTTACATCAGCTGCTAGCATATTTGTCAGGAGGGCAAAAAATAAAATGGCACTGGCCAGTACAGTCTTAGTATATTTAGGAAGGGGAGGGGGAGAAATTCAGCCCTCAGAACAAATTAGTCAGCTTCGGTCTCATCAGCAGGATCTTTGGATTCTTTGTTCTTCCACACTTCTTCGATGTGTTTGTCTTCTCACAAATGCTCCAGCTTGACAGCCATCTGTGCTTCTGTTCTCTTTGTCAGCTCCCATTTTGTAGGTCAGTTTCTCTTCTGCCATTTTACTGAAGTTGTTGTTCTCTTCTGTCACTTTCTGAAGCACTTCTTTCTCATGCTGTCATTTCTCAGCAAGCTGCTTCAAAACCTCAGCTTCATGGAGTTTGTGCCTTTCTTCTGCAGCTTCTAATTTCTTCTGAATTTCCTACAGGGAAAAATCCTTCTCCTTTGGAGGGAAAAGGGGGAATTCTGGGACAAATTATTTTGATTGAGGGCTGAGAATAGCTCAAAAGCGTGACCTGAAGCACGCTTCTCCAGTTCTTTCACCTGGAGATCAGAAGAAGTCATGGTGAACTGAAGACAAGGGACTGGCAGTATATACTACATAGTCCACTAGCAAGAAAAGCCCTCCTCAGTCCAAGCCACCTGATGACACTCTTATTTTCTTAATATGCATAACCATCTAGAGAATTTATAAATAACTTACAATCTAATTGGGTGGGTCTTATTTATCTGTTTTTAGTCCCAGCAAGACTCCAGGAGAGGGCACACTCATACCAACTGTGACAATACTGGCAGAAGCCACAACGAAGTCAGATCCATTCAGCTCTGCTATGCACATTGGCATAGTTATATAGACCTCATGGGATAAACAACCATCCCCAAGTTGCCCTGATTTCCCTTGCCTTCACACCCAGAAGCTGGTGAAAAACTGCTACCTGTTTATAACCTTTCATGCACTGTTTTGCTCACCTCTGTTAATCTACTTGGTGTTCTTTTGTTGAATGTCTTTCTGTTTGGCCTGCTCCATCCTAACTCATTCCCAGGATTCAACTCCTAATCTTCTGGTTCAAATACAATTTACAGCCTGTCTTTGCACTTCCCACATAGTGTCTCCAGCCGTGACCTCCATTTCTCTCCTCTACTAAGCAGCTGTCTCCATCCTGCTATTCTGCTTCAGGTGTGAGGTGAACTGTCCTCTCTACTCCCACCCAGCCTGACCCCAAAATAGCTATCTCTACAAAGCCCTTGAAAAACCTAAAGAATTCATCCTGCCCCTAAAAGCAAGCATGTCCATCAACATCAAGTTGAAGCCATAATGTTCCAGAGGCATCTCTGGGCTGCCTGCAGCAGAAGGCAGCAACTTTATGCTGGTGCCTGAACATTAGAATGCAGAGGAGGGCCCCACGCTGAGCCTCACAAACTGAGTGCTTGAGGCCAAGACAGGATCTGCCTCCAAGATCCATGCTACAGCCTCTTGGAAAATTAATGCCTTACTTGAGATGTTCTCTAGTTGCCTAGCTCACCACTCAAACCATCTTAGGATGTTACGAATATTCATAGGAAGAGGTCAATTATCTTAGATAAGGCAAAGTACAATCAATATCATATTCACATAGTTATGTTCTATAAATTTGCCACTACACTGAATTAGCAAATACTGAACTGTTGTTCCTAGGGGAAATTTTGGGTTTAGGTTCCTGTGAGCCTCTGGTCACAACATTTTTGTCAAATGATCAACACAAACTTTGGTGAATAAGTAAACTATTTAATGACTGCTGAATATGTTGTGTCAGTCCCAATAACACATTTATTTCATTTGTTCCTCAGAACAACCCAGAAAGGCACCCTTTTTGGAGAAATGAAACAAATGACCCAAAAGTTTTTGAACTTGCTTGCTGGGAACTAACATGGTTATCAAGTCTTTAAACATGCTCCTTTGGAACTAATGTGGTTATTAGGATTCCTGGCACATATCAGGTGCTCAGTAAATGTCTCCTTTCTCTTCCATGTGTCAATGGTCTCTAAAGAATAAAGAATATAGAACCTGCCCCCACTGAGAGGCTTAAGCCCTGGTCACAAATGTCTCCTTAAGAGGAAAAGTTATTTCAATAACTATCCTTGATTTTTTCAGTTCCCACTTCAATGATGTGCTTGAAAGAATCAAACTGAAATGTCTGCCAAAAGCATCCCTAATAATAAAAGACTAACAATTGCTGAGCACTTTACAGTTCTTAACATACTACTGTGCGTGTGTGTGCACATATATACACAGAGAGGTTAACAGAAGATCTTTGTGATTAACTACTGTAAACAAGTTATTAGGTGTCTCTTCTAACAGAAGTACTTTGCATACCCCGACAATCCCAAAGTCAAAGCTCCAGTGTGCCCCCATCTGCCTGTGTACTCCAGCCAGCTCACCTGTTTTCCCAAAGTTACAGAGGAAAAATAATTCTGTTAAATCTTAGTGATGTACACAGGCAGGCCAGCAGGAGAAGTGAGTAGGAGGGTGATTTCTTCAAGCTGAAGGAGGTAAGAAAAAAATCCCATTGTAGCAATCAGATTGTCAGCCCCAAAGATACAATGACTCAGGGCAGAGCTTTGGCAAGCACTGAGCTAGGACAGGTCCACCCTCCAGAGAATCCAAATGGCATTCTGTGACCCAAGTGGGAAAGAGTGCATCTGCTCAGGAAGCCAGGTGAGGCAAGGCTGTCATTAAAGCAGTCTGGGCAGAGCCATGATTACAGATGGACCAACCTGTCAGGATGAAAACCAGAATCCACACAGCTGGCTCCCTGACATGTGGTCGAGCCTTTCCCATGCTGCCCATGATACTCCAACTAGAATATCTGGGTGGGACCATGGTCTTAAGGCTTTGTGGGAAAAGCACCTGAGAGTAAAAATAATAATAATTTAAAAGTGTTGTTGTTGAGTGAGCTGCAGTCTTACATGAGCTGGTCTATCCTCACTCTCTTGCCCATCAATTATGATAGAATGTTCTGATGTGAGAGAACTTTTATATAACTAAGGGAGACATATTTATTGGAGAAAACTTAGAAATTCCATGTATACAGAAGAAAATTATAATCACATATAATCCCATCACCATATGTAACAAACCTTAACATTTCATTATGTAACTCTCCAAACTTTCTTCTGCTTTTGTTTCCTATAAAAAAAAATAAAAAGTCATGAGGTACAGAACTCTCATTACTTGATTTCTTCATTCACTCAAGTATAACATACATTTTTCCTGTCAAGAAAATAATGTTCCTGCCCTGGCTGGTGTGGCTCTGTTGGTTGGAGCATCATCTTGTCACCAAAAGGTTGTGCATTCAATTCCTAGTCAGGGCACATGCTTAGGTTATTGCAGGTTTGATCCCTAGTCCAGCCATGTATAGAAGGCAACCAATCAGTGTCTCTCTCTCTCTCTCTTTCTCTCTCTCTCTCACACACACACACACACACACACACACAGACATTAATGTTTCTCTTTTTCTCAAAGCAATGAAAAAATATCCTCAGGTGAGGATTAAAAATAATATAAATAAAAAATACTCTTACAACATCACTCTTTATGTCTGCAGGGTACACTATTGATATATATGGTACTTCAGTAGTTATTTAATTAGTTTCCTATTGTTACACATTTAGTTGTTTCTCTACTAAACATCTTTGTTCATATATTTTGCCAAACATGCCTGATTATCTCCCTTGGATCCTCCTTTAAAAGAAATTGTTGGGCTAAGGAGTTTTCATGTATTTATGGCTTTTGATATATATTGCCAAATGGCCTTGCCATACTGATAAGACATACCATTTACAGTTCCACCACTATTGTATAAATGTTCTTTTCTTCCCTAATTTTTACCTGCAATTGCTTTTTATCTTACTATCTAAGAACTTGAACAGTGATACGAGGAACAGTGATTTTATTTTTTATTTCTTAAATTTTTAGTGAAGCTAAATATTATTTCACATTGCTGCTTCCTATTGTATTAGCTTCCTAGAGCTGCTATGAAAAAGTACAACAAACTGGGCAGCTTAAAACAGCAGAAATGTATTGTCTCACAATTTTGGCAGCCAGAAGTCCAAAGTCAAGTTTCCAGCAGGGCCATGGGCCATGAATGCTCCCTCTGAAGGTTCTAGGGAATGTATTAGCTCCTCTGGCCATCTATCTTCTCTGGCATTTTCATTACCATACCACTCAGGATTTTCACATCCTGACTCGGCTTCTTTCTGTTCCTCTTTCCCAAACTTTCCCTCTGTGCCCACGAGAACTTGTTCTGTGTATAATAAATCCCCCATACTGTCAACCTCTCTACTTAATGTTTCCTTCATTTTCTTGCCTTAACTGAAATCTAGATTTCTCTTCTTGGGTCTCCTCTTCTAAAATATTTTTAAATTCTACAACCCCCACTTTACTTCAGAGCATTTTTCCTCAATTCTTCTGCTTTCCTTTTTATTTATATAGTGATCAGTCAGCTTCATTTTTGTCTCATCTTTTTTTCAATTTCCTATAAACCACATTTTCTTGAATTTATCTAAAGAACAATGCAGGTCTTATCTGAAATCTTTTGTTTCCTGTCATAAATCTCTTTCAAAGGTATGTTTTTCCACCACTTTTTCTGTGTTACAGTCTCTTTCTTGCTGGCCACTGAATTTTTTATAGATCTCCTGGTTGTGGGGAGGTGGTTTCCAGTTCATCAGTTTACTCATTACTAAACTGTAAGGGTTTTATCCAAGTTTGGTACTTTTCCTAGAAACTGGGTGCATGGGTTCTTTTTCACTGCTGATAGGCATATCTCTTGCACATCATGTTGAGGGATGCCACACCCATTCTTTGATCCAGATGTCCAAGGGAACCAAGGCCATTGGGAAATCATGAGAGAGGAACTCTTTCTTTGCCACCGCTTTCTAGTTTTAGCGAGGTTGCTGTATTAGGTGACACCTGGTAGCTCTCAACCATACTCACTGTCTATGACAAATCTTGTAAATTCCACCACTGCTGCTGCCACGGCCAGACTATGGTCAGACAGCTCTCTGACAGCCCATCGGGTCTTCCCTTCCTCTTCTCCTCTTACATACAGCCCAGTTTTACCAGGTCAATACCTCTTGCATCCATGAGGAACTTTGCTGACATTCTAAATGGCTCACTCCTCAAAAACCACTAAAGGCTTGTTACAGCCTCCTGAGTCTCAGTGCCCTACTGCAACCACTACTTTGAACCACACTGATCCATAGAGACTATAGGAACCCCTCTCAAGAAGCATGAAAGCCTGGTGGTTAAGTTCTGTAGCCTTCAGAGGCAGTTAACCTGGATTTGAATCTTAGTTTTGCTATTTGCAAACACATAACTTTGAACATGGTATTTAACTTCCCTGTTTCCTCATCTTTAAAGTGGAAGCAAAAATAATATTTACCCCGTAGGATTACAATAAGGGTTAAATAAACAGATATTTGCGAAGTACCCAAATGATGTCTAGTATGTAGTAGGTGTTTGTGAATAAATAAATTAAGCTTTTCCCTCCACCAGGCCTATTTCCTCTACACCCCAGGTTGATCAGAGAGCCCATAGCATTCTCCATTTATTTTCCTCTTAGTTTTTTTACTTGAACTATTATAAGCACACAGTAAAGGACTGGAGGAAAGAGGAGGCAAATCTCACAGCAGGTGGGATGTCCTACTTCTCCAGAGAAGACAGGAATGGCTGAAAACTTATGAACTACACTATTCTGTGTTCAAGTTAAAGTTGTTTGCTGCACTGTGATGCAGTAAAATTTCTCCTGTGGCTTCAGGTCAACAAGATGTCACTTGTTGTGATACCCATACATGCTTCCACTGTGTCCATGGTACTAAGAGGGAGTATAGGAACCAGGGCAGATTCTAGTGCAAGATGACAGGGTTCAGAAATGGGATAGCACACACAGGAGACAAGATGTGACAGAAGAAGGGAACATCACAGAGCAGGGAATTCCAACCAGTATTAAATGAAAGCAATGGAAGCGCCTTACAGTTCTCAGAGAAACTGGGAGGATACTCAGTCTCCCAGCAGAGGTGGGTGAGGATTCAAGACAATTTTATTTAAATCTTAAAGGACAGATGTCCTTGCAAGGAGGACTTTGCAGACATTCAGCATCCAATTGTGGCATTACACATGTCTGTGTGCCTATGCCAAAGTGGTAAGAAATTACACCATTAGCCCCAATACAGAGTCCTTCATCAGAAGATGAAAGATACCTTTACGTTTCCTCCTCAGTCTCTGCCTAGTGAATCTGATCATCTCAGTTCAGGCAACAGAGTCTGGCAATTGCCAACACAATGCATTTATTATGCTCTGAATCCTTCATATACTGACTAAAGCATCTTTTTCTTACCACAAGACTACCACTCTCTCATGCAGTTAGACAAACCTACTATGTGCAGGACATGTCTGGGCTGTAAAGGAATTTAGAGTGAAAGTAAGATGTGATTTCTGCTCCCTGGGTTCCCAGTCAGGTGGCCACATAAAGCTGAGTGGGATGAAGAGCTGGGGAAAAAAACTCATTTTCACACATGTTACGGAAATTCAAAGAAGTGGGATAGGCTGTTATGAGTGGAAATATTCCAGGACTGTCTCTCTGGGGAGTTGGGTCTGGGCCTGGACCTTAGAGGACAAGTAGGCTTAAGTAGGAGGAAAGGTACTCCATGTTGACTAGTGCCACTGCCCCCTTGGCACAGCTGCCTGTTAGCCCAAGAGCCCCACTTCCAGGAGCAAGAGTTCGGGGATCCCATTTGAAGACACCAAATGTTTAGCAGACCAAGAAAATTCTTACCACCATTGGTCTTGAAAGCATGAGTAAGAACCCTTCTTCGCTAAAAACCTTGAATAGGGTCAATTAGGCTATTTTACCATGCTCTCCTCTTCCAAGCAACCCTCCCAGGCACCTTCTGTATACCACACAGGCTGAGAAAAGAAGTGTTGCCACAGTCCCAGAAAATTCAAGCACTCTGTTCCCCAAATGGAAAGACTGACTAGGGGAAGGAGGCCAGCCCTACCTCCCTTCTATCCGAATAGTTTTGAGAGACTGCACATACAAATGGACAATGGCCAGACTATATGTAAAATCAGACCTCTGAGCCACAATTCTCCAGGAAACCAACCCAGTCATCGACAATAAATCCAGGAAGCCAGCCTGCTACAAGTCAAACTTGCAGAAAGCCAAATTGCTGTCTCTAATGACAATCCAGGAAGCTAAACATTAACTTCTGCAACAATCTGCCCAAAATGGCCAAGATTTGATTAATAACTGACAGCTTCCTTAAGTTTTGTCCCTATTTCAAATCTAGGACCAAAGAGAGAAAGCCAAATATGCACCCCTAATCAATCACATAGGATGGGATGGCCGGCTTTTAGTTAGCTCGCCTACAGCTTCCCCACACCTACAGTTTCCCCACACCTACAGCTTCCCCACACTAACAGCCTTCAAACAAGACAGACCTGAAGCCTTCCCTTTTTGCCTCTATAAATCTTCTCCCTCTTCCCCTTGCCTTTGAGTCTCCACCCAAACACAAGTGATAGTGCCTGCCTGCCTTACTATATCAAGTTCAGAATAAATAGCCTTTGCTTTCTCATTCAGTTGTTCTTCATTTATTTCCACAGTCCCAAGTGATGACCATTCCATATGATGTCCACGTACCCACATTATAGGGAACCCAAAGTGCCACTAGGATATGGCAGCTCTGGCGGAATAGCAATGGAGGACAAAAAGGTATGGGAAATCCAGTGCTGAAATACACTCAAGACTTATGTACACATAGCATGTCTGTATTCCAAGCAACTCTTTGGATACCTACTGGCCAGTTCCTTCCTTTTCTCTTACCCATCACACATCTCCCATACACAGCACACCTTTTTATGGCTGTCCTTTTGTGTAATACCTTATCTCTTTCATGTTTGTGTGTCAAATACATCTTAGCTTTATTTTTCCTGTGTACAAATGATGGAGGAACTTAGCTTTGGCCACACTCCATGCCTCACTCCTTTGAAGGATGCACAGTTCTGTTCTGGGTAGCTCGAGGTCCTCTCGGGCAAGCATAGGTAAGCCAAGGGTATTTACTCTCTATTTCTTGCCCCTTCATAAGAATGTGCTCACCTGGCCCCTGCTAAGCAATGCTCCATGCTTCCATCAGGGAGGAAAGAAAGTCATGCTTATTACCTTCCCAATTATTACCAACATTGCTTCAAATCAGGAGAAGAAATGCATCCCATTCCTGTGGTATTCAGATGGAGCCATCCTTCAAGTCCGCCAAGAGCTTAGCTGAAACCTAATGGTCCTGCCTCCTGACCTTAGGTTCTTGACCAGGAGGCCCCAAAGTCCAGTGGGGCTGCTGATAGGATGACAGCCCCTCACTCCCTTCCTTCAGCACCTCTCACCCACCTCAGCACTGACCTCCTAAATGGCAACTCCCCCTTCTCTCCCCCTAGTATCCACTAAATTAGGTTGATTTCATGACACAAGTAAACATACAAATCCTGTTTTTGAAAGTTGAAGGCAACCTTTTCCTTTCTCTAGGATTAAGTGACTCACAGTGATGATGGTCAGACGAGAAATGAGCTGCTTGTACTTGCCTGTCAGGTCTGAGATGTCTAGACTTTATGTGAGGTGCCCCTGACATTCTAATATCACCAAGAGAAACCATGTCGAGCCTACTGGCATCGCTCTTCTTGTTGAACTCAGGTGCATTTTTAATATTTGCACAGCATGGTGTTTACAATAGATAAAGTATTCAGTGTTTATAGTAGATGAAGTCAGTCTTTGTGACTCCCTGGATCCTCTCTTAAAACTCTCCACTTCCTGGTTTTCCCAATGTCCTCATCCTGTCCTCTAATTGCCCACTATTTTCATAACTCATCTTCTCAACCCCTACCACCTCTACCCAGTCTCAAAAACAAACAAACAAGCAAACAAAAAAACACCTCAGAATGAATCTCTCCTCCATTCTTATCCTTCAAAATCTGGTGATCAGGTATGTTTTCCATTTGCTAAATGACTCTCAGTCTCTTTGGTAAAGGGTATCATAGAGAGTAAAGTTGATGAAAACCATAGAGGGGGTCTAATCAATCCTGCTAATTTTATAGATAAAGAAACTAAGTCCTAGAGAAAAGAAGGCCTAAGATGAGCACAGATACAAAGACTTGAACCTATATTCCCCAAATGAGCCTTCGCTGTGTGAGAAACAGAGCCCTCTGGGTTAAGAACACATACGATAGGCCTCTCTTCCTCCAGGCTGAGCAGAACCCTACCCAGCCAAAAGGTCTCCTTTACAGGGGCTCCTTAGCACTGCTCCCAAAACCTGACCCGCTGCAGGCTCCACAAATTATTATTATTATCGTCATCTTTATCACTGTTGTTTTCACTATAACAAGCAAAGTAACAAGAGTGGGAGACAGGAAAATACAGGATTCCCAACAACAGTAATAACTATTTACCTCATACCTCAGAGACACTAACTCATGGCCTGTCACCACACCCTTGAGAGTTAATAGTATTTATATAAGGGAGAAGCATAGACGAGAAAGGGGGAGTGGCTCTGTCAGTGAATTAACCCTAAGACAAATTGTCAGAAGTAGGTGGAAAAAAAGAAGGGTTTGATGCTCAGCCTAAGATTGAATTCATAGACCTGTGCTTAACAGAACCTAGATCTGTGACCTATATGGTACTTCAGCACAGGACTTTCTAAACTCTTGACCATTACCAACAGTAAGAAATACAATTTTACATATATCCATATAGAGAGAATGGAAAAAAACTTTCACAAAACAGCCCTTAACCATTACCATGTGCCCTGCATTCTGATATTGATATTTTCTCTTTCATTCTAGCCTATTCTATTTTGTTCTTTAAAGTGCTGGTTGCAATCCCTTAAATGTATTTCATTGCACGCTAAAGAGTTATGACCCTTCTGATCCACAGTTGAAAAAATATATCTTCAGAGGGAAGGTAGAAGAGCAGTCCTAAAGGAGAAGGGTTGCATGAGATTCTGCACCAAAAAAGCAGGAAGAAATTCTGTTAGAGATAAAAGTAGAAGAAAATTTGTGAGAGTAAGCTATAATAGCAACCCTGGCTGGTGTGGCTCAGTGGACTGAGCCCTGGCCTAACCGAAAGGTCACTGGTTCCCAGTCAAGGCACATGCCTGGGTTTTGGGCCAGGTCCCCAGTTGGGGACATGCAAGAGCCAATTGCTCAATGTTTCTCCCACACATTGATGTTTTTCTCCCTTGTTTCTCCTCTCTCTAAAAATAAATAAATAAAATCCGATAGATAGATAGAACAGCAGAACTATACCTGCAATAGCATCTCACCTATATTGAATTTTTGCCCAAAATGTCTAACCCAAATCTAAGCATGTGGGCATAGCTGACAAACCCCAATTGTGTAATATTCCACAAGATGGAAGTTTTAAAAAATTTTATTGTCATAAAAGACAAGAAAAGATGATAAACTTTTCCAGATTAAGAGATACCAAAGAGATATGACAACTACATATAACATAACATGTGATCCTTAATTGCATTCTGGCTGGAAAAAGAAAAAAGAAATAACCACAGAGTGTAAGGACAATGAGGGAGATTTGAATATGATCCATATAAGATAATACTATTGGGTCATGTCATTTTTTTTATTATTTCTTTATTTTTAGAGAGAGGGGAAAGGAGGGAGAAGGAAAGGGAGAGAAACATCAATGTGTGGTTGCCTCTCATGGGCCCCCTGCTAGAGATCTGGCCTGCAACCCAGGCATGTGCCCTGACTGAGAATCGAACCAGCAACCCTTCAGTTTGCAAGCCGGGGCTCAATCCACTGAGCCATACCAGCCAGGGCTAGGTCATGTTATTAATAAGTGTCTTGGGTGTGATAATGGTATTATGTTATGTAAAACAAGACCCTTGTTCTTGGAGGTACATAGTGAAGTATTTAGGGGGGAAGAGTCATAATGTTTGAAACATTTCAAATGGTTCAGAAAAGAGAATATGTATAGAGAAAGAGAAAGAAAATGTAAAGGAAAATTAAAATTCAGTAAATCTAAGAGAAAATTATATAGGTAGATGTTCATTGTTCTATTCTTTCATCTTATTTGTGAGGTTTTTTTTTAAATTTTACTTATTATTTATTTTTAGAGAGAGGGGAAGGGAAAGAAAAAGAGAGGGAAAGAAACATCCGTGTGTGGTTGCCTCTCACGTATCGTCTACTGGGGACCTGGCCCACAACCCAGGCATGTGCCCTGACTGGGAATCAAACCAGAAACCCTTTGCTTCACAGTCTAGGTAGCGCTCAATCCACTGAGCTACACCAGCCAGGGCTTATTTGTATATTTGAAATTTTTCAAAATAAAATGTTAGAGGGGAGTAAAAAAAAATAATATATTTTAATATAAGAATTTACTGTATTTAAACTCTAATGTTCCAGTAAAAATTAAAATGGTGTTTTGTAAACATTACTTAAAAAATATAACAGCAGTAAGCCCTGACCTTTGTGGTTCAGTTGGTTAGGCATTTCTGCTGGTTCAATTCCCAGTCAGGGCACATGCCTGGGTTTTGGGTTTTGTCCCTGGTCTGGGTGCTTGCAAGAGGCAACTGATTTATGTTCCTCTCTCACGCTGATGTTTCTTTCCTTCTTTCTGAGAAATAAGTATACCTTTTTTAAAAAAAAAAAAGTTTTTTTTTTTTTTAAACTGGCTAGTGTGACTCGGTGGATTGAACACCAGCCTGCAAACCAAAGAGTCTCTGGTTCAATTCCCAGTCTGGGCACGTGCCTGGGTTGCGAGCCGGGTCCCCAGTAGGGGTGCACATGAGGCAACCACACATTGCTATTTCTTTCCCTCTCTTTCTTACTCCTTTCCCCTCTGTCTAAAAATAAGTAAATTTTTTAAAATGTAAAAAATTTTAAAGATACAATAGCAGTGATTCCACCTACTTAACCCTCACCTCCATACACAACCCTGGCAAAATGGGACAATTCCATTCACTAAGTATTTACCAGGTACACCTGCCCACTGCACCACCAGGTGCTGTGGGAAATGCTCCCATTGACAAAAGGCATTTATATAATTTCAGACTAGTGACACCAATAAAAGTGGGGTAGGTTGTGTGGGTTTTGGAGTCTATCAGATCTCATTTGAGTATCATTTCCACTGTATTTTAACTGTTTCACTTTTAGGCAATTTACTTGATCTCTAAAGTTGCTTCCTGGACCAGGAAGTACAATTAACCTGAGCCGAGTGATCCTGGAAAACAGTGAAGGATAAGAAAAACCGCACCCCCCAACCCCTGGCCCCTGCCGCGGACACTTTGTGTTCCAGAAGCCCTACTACAAGGAACCACACTTCCCCTAAGACTTTTATAAGATTAATAGATGCCTTCTTTATTTACTTACAACAAAGCCAGACCCAGAGCCTCCAAATTCCCATTGTTTGCCTTACAAATGATTAGCTAAACTTCTTGTCCCTCTTGATCAATCAATTGAACAACGTATTTGTTAACCAAACTTTATGTGAAGATTTTCTCCTTTCTCCAGGTCCCTGAGCCAGCACACTGTCCCCTGGAAGAGTCCCTCTCAGAAAAGAGGCTGACCTCAGGGTAAAACAATCTCTGATCTACACCTGATTCACCATCTTTTCATCCCACTTCCACACACCTGGTTTTTACTAGCTTTGTTTACTGCTCTATTAAAAAAAATATATATACTTCTTGCCTAATTCTCCAGAGGTTTGCTGATCTTTTGGTTGTGCTCATTTCCTCCCCTTTATTTTTTTTATTTTTTATTTTTTAAATAAAATATTTTATTGATTATGCTATTACAATCATTCCATTTTTTTCTCCCCTTTATTCCCCTCCACCCTGCACCACCCCTCCCCAAAGCATTCCGCCCGACCTTAGTTCATTACTATGGGTCATACATATAAGTTCTTTGGCTTCTTCATTTCCTATACTATTTTTTTATTGTTCAAATATATTTGTCTCCATTTTCCTGCCACCACTTTCCCCTGCCCCACCCACCCCCACCTCCTACCCTCAATCCTTCCCCACGTTGGCTTTGTCCGTGGGTCCTTTATACATGTTCCTCCACTTGACCCTTTCTCTTCTTTTCCCCGTTATCCCCCTCTCTCCTCCCCTCTCATTACTGTTGGTTTGTTTTTCCTTTTAACATTGCTGGTTATATTTTTCTTGCTTGTTTGTTTTGTTGATTAGGTTCTACTTATAGGTGAGATCATATGGTATTTGTCTTTCACTGCTTGGCTTATTTCCCTTAGCGTAATGTTCTCCAGTTCCATCCATGCTGTCCTGAAGGGAAGTGGCTCTTTCTTTCTTTCTGCTCTGTAGTATTCCATTGCAGAAGTGTACCATGGTTTTTGATCCACCCATTTATTGATGGGCACTTAGGTTGCTTCCAGCACTTGGCTATTGAAAATTGTGCTGCTATGAACATTGGTTTATACAGGTTCTTCTGAATTGGTATTTTGTGATTCTTAGTGTATAATCTCAGCAGTGGAATTGCTGGGTCAAAAGACATTTCCATTTTTAGCTTTTTGAGTAAATTCAGAGCTGTATTCCATGATGGCTACACCAGTCTACATTCCCACCAAGTGTTCTAGAGTTCCCTTTTCTCCACAACTTCACCAGCACTTGTTATTTGTTGACTTGTTTATGCTGGCCATTCTGACCAGTGTGAAGTGGTATCTCATAGTGCTTTTAATTTGCATTTCTCTGATGGCTAGTGATGCAGAGCATCCTTTCATATGTCTCTGGACTCAGCGTATGTCCTCCTTGGAGAAGTGTCTGCCCAGGTCCTTTGCCCATCTTTTAATTGGATTGTTTGTCTTCCTGGATAGGAGTCGTGTGAGCTCCTAATATATTTTGGAGGTCAAACCCTTGTCCGAGGTATCACTGGCAAATATATTTTCCCATACAATTGGTTCCCTTTTTATTTTGCTGATGTTTTCTTTAGCCATGCAGAAGCTTCTTATTTTGATGAAGTCCCATTTGTTTATTCTTTCTTTTATGTCCCTTGCTCTAGGAGACATATCGGTGAAAATATTGCTGCATGAAATATCTGAGAGTTTCCTGCGTATATTCTCCTCTAGGACTTCTATGGTGGTGCAACTTATATTTAAGTCTTTTATCCATCTTGAGTTTATTTCTCTTAAGTCTCAAGAGTTTAAACTCTTGAGTATATGTTGGTGGTCAGTTTTCTTTTTTTCCTTTTTTTTCTTTGCCTGTGGCTGTCCAGCTCTCCCAACACCATTTGTTAAAGAGGCTATTTTTACTCCATTTTATGCCTCTGCCCACTTTGTCAAATATTAATTGACTATAGAGACATGAGTTTATTTCTGGGCTCTCTATTCTGTTCCATTGATCTATGTGTCTGTTCTTATGCCAGTACCCAACTGTTTTGATTACAGTAGCCTTGTAATATAGTTTGATGTTAGGTATTGTGATCCCTCCTACTTTGTTCTTTCTCAAAATTGCTGCAGCTATTAGGGGTCATTTATGATTCTATAAAAATTTTTGAAATGTTTCTTCTATATCTGTGAAATACATCATTGATAATTTAATAAGGATTGCATTGAATCTATAAATTGCTTTGGGTAGTATGGACATTTAGATGATGTTAATTGTTCCAATCCACGAACACGGTATGTTTGCATTTATTTAAGTCTTCATTAATTTCTTTCTTCAGTGTTGTGTAGTTTTCTGAGTACAGGTCTTTTATAACTCCGGTTAAGTTTTTTCCTAGGTGCTTTATTTTTCTTGTTGCTATAGCAAATGGGATATTTTTTCTTCCTGACTTCTGATTTTGATATATCATTGCTGGTGTACAAAAATGCCTTTAATTTATGAATATTGACTTTGTATTCCGCTGTTTTGCCAAATTCACTTATTAGGTTGAGTAGTTTTTTTGGTGGAATCTATGGGGTTTTCTATGTACACTATCATATCATCTGCAAACAATGACAGTTTTATTTACTCCTTTCCTATTTGTATGCCTTTTATTTATTTTTTGTGTCTGATCACTGTGGCTAGGACTTCCAAAACTATGTTGAATAGAAGTGGTGAAAGCAGACAACTTCGTCTTATTCCTGATCTTAGTAGGAAAGCTTTTAGTTTTTGCCTGTTGAGTATGTGTTGGCTGTAGGTTTTTCATATATGGCCTTTATTATGTTGAGGTATGCCCCCTTTACTGCCACTTTGCTGAATGTTTTTATCATAAATGGATGCTGTACCTTACAAATGCTTTTTCCACATCTATTGATATGATCATGTGATTTTTGTCTTTCCTTTTGTTGATGTGATGTATTACATTTAATTTGCGAATATTGAACCATCCTTGCATCCCTGGGTTGAATCCCACTTAATCATGGTGGATGATCTTTTTAATGTATTGCTGGAAGCAGTTTACCAATATTTTGTTGAGGATTTTAGCGTCTATGTTCATCAGTGAAATTGGCCTGTAGTTTTCTTTCTTTGTAGGGTCTTTACCTGGTTTTGGGATTAGGGTGATGCTGGCCTCATAAAAAGAGTTTGGGAGACTTCCCTCTTCTTGGATTTTTTGGAATAGTCTGAGAAGGACAGGGGTTAGCCATTCCTTACATTTTATATAAAATTCTCCTGTGAAACCATCCAGTCCAGTGCTTTTCTGTGCTGGGAGTTTTTGATTACTGCTTCAATTTCACCAGCTGTTATTGGTCTGTTCAGGCTTTCTGTTTTTTCTTCATTCAGTGTTGGAAGGTTAAGTTTTTCTAGAAATTTGTCCATTTCACCCAGGTTTTCAAATTTCTTGGCATATAGTTGTTTGTAGTAATTTCTTACAATCCTTTGTATTTCTGTGGTATTCTGTGGTATAAAGAAGAGTTCTAATTTCTCTTCTTTCATTTCTGATATTGTTTGTTTGGGTCCTCTCCCTTTTTTTTGTCATGAGTCTGCTTAAAGGCTTGTCGATTTTGTTTATCTTATCAAAGAACCAGCTCCTGGATTTATTGATCTTTGAATTGTTCTTTTAGTTTTTATCTCATTTATTTCTGCTCTGATCTTGATTATTTCCTTCCTTCTAATCACTCTGGGCTTTGTTGTTGTTTCTCCAGTTAGGTTAGGTTGTTTATTTGAAATTTTTCTGTCTTTTTTAGGTGGGTCTGTATTTCTATTAACTTCCCTCTCAGGACTGCCTTCACTGTGTACCATAGGTTTTGGACTGTTGTGCGCCCATTTTCATTTGTTTCCAGAAACATTTTTATTTCTTCTTTGATCTCATTAATGGCCCATTCATTTTTTAATAGCACGCTATTCAGTCTCCAGGAATTTGAATGTTTTTGAGTTTTTTCCTTGAGATTGGTTTCTTGTTTCAAGTCGTTGTGGTCTGAGAAAATGCTTATTATGATTTCAATTTTCTTGAATTTGTTGAGGTTTGTTTTGTGACCTATCATGTGGTCGATCTTTGAAAATGTTCCATGTGCATTTGAAAAAAAATGTGTATTTTTCTTCTTTGGGATGAAAGGTTCTATATCACTTAAGTCCACTTGATCTAATGCATCGTTGAGTTCCACGATATCCTTGTTGATATTTTGTTTGGAAGATCTATCCATCATTGACAGTGGGGTGTTAAAATCCCCTACTATCAGTGTGTTGCTGTTTATATCTTTCTTGAAGTCCTCCAAGATTTTCCTTATATATTTGGGTGCTCCTATGTTGGGTGTATATAGGTTTACAATGTCTATATCTTCTTGATGGATTCTTCCTTTGAGTGTTATGAAGTGTCCTTCTGTGTCTCTTTTTATAACTTTTGTTTTGAAATATATTTTGTCTGATATAAGTATTGCTACCCCTGCTTTTTTTTTTCCTGTCCATTTGCTTGGAATATATTTTTTCCATCCGCTTACTTTCAGTCTGTGCAGGTCCTTTGTTCTGAGGTGGGCCTCTTGTAGACAGCATATTTGCGGGTCATGTTTTCTTATCCATTCAGCTACCCTATGTCTTTTGATTGGAACATTTAATCCATTTACATTTAAAGTTATTATTAATAGGCACTTATTCATTTTTTCCATTTGTACCTTTGTTCCTCTCTTTCTCCCTCTTTTTTTTCATCTTAGAACATCCCCTTTAGCATATCTTGCAATGTTGGTTTGGCGGAGGTGTATTCTTTTAGCCTTCTTTTGTCTGGGACACTCCTTACTTTGCCTTCCATTTTAATTGAGAGCCTTTTTGGGTAGAGTTGTCTTGGTTGCAGGCCTTTGCTTTTCATTACTTGTAATATTTCTTGCCATCCCTTCTGGTTTGTAGTGTTTCTGTTGAGAAGTCAGCTGCTAGGTGTATCAGGGCTCCCTTGTATGTTACTACTTGTTTCTGCCTTGTTGCCTTTAAGGTTCTCTTTTTGTCTTTAATATTTGCCATTTTAATGATGACTTGTCTTGGAGTGGGCCTCATTGGGTTCCTCTTGAATGGGACCCTCTGTGCTTCCTAGACTTGTGTAACTTTTTCTCTCCTCAAATTAGGGAAGTTTTCCATCATTACTTTTTCAAACAGGTTCTCTATCCCCTCCTCCTCTTCTCCTTCTAGTATCCCTATGATATGGATATTATTATGTTTCTGGTTGTCCTGAATTTCCTTAAATGCCTCTTCATACTTTTTGAGTCTTGTTTCATTGTCTTGCTCTTTCTGGGAGTTTTTTTCTACCTTGTCTCCCAGCTCACTGATTTGATCCTCTGTTTTATCTAGCCTGTTTTTGATTCCTTCTACTGTGTTCTTCAGTTCAGAAATTATATTCTTCATTTCTTCTTGCCTCTTGTTGATAGTTCCTATGTTCTTTTTCATGCTGATATAGTTTGCAGTAAGTTCCTCATAGTTTCCCTGTAGTTTTTGATAATCCTCTCTGAGCTCACTGAGCTCTTTGAGCTTCCTTAGAACCATTGTTTTGAACTCAGTATCTAATAGATTACTTGCCTGTATTTCATTTAGTTCTCTTTCTGGGGATTCCTCCTTTCCCTTCAATTGGGCGGTATTTCTTTGTTTTCCATTTGTGAGACTCTTCTTTTTTGCTTCTGCTTCTTAAATTGATGTCTTGACTCCTGACTTTGTGGTGTGATCTTCTATGGTAGGAGACCTGTGAGATTCAGTGGTGCAGTCTATTTGATCTCCTGAATTTGCTGCTCTTGGGATGCCTTTTATGCCATTTATGTTGGCTCTCACTGTTTTTTCTTTTTAGTTCTGTCTCTGATGATGTCAGATGTTAACCCCCTCTGACCTTAGGCAGTCTGTTCAAGACTTCCAGGAATCTACTGTTTTTGGCTCTCTCGTTCATTTGTTAATCTAGTCACTCTGCACTCAGCAGTCAGGCCTAGGCACCACAGGGCCAGGGCAGAGTCGCCCCTGTGGGCAAAACTATGTTCTCTTACATTGCTGCCATTCAGGGGTGTGGTCTGCCTGAACAAGATGGCTGCTGCCATATGGGGGATGAGTCAGCACTGCGATCCTGCCGGGTATTCCCTCAGTTCTCTTCACAAAGCCTCCTTTCCCAGTCTCTCCTTGAGTGTCTCTAGCCCACTCTGCCCCTGCCTTTGCTAGAGCCCACGGTAAGTGGCTGCAAATAAAAATTTATGCTTTAGCCTTTTAAACAGCTCTTTGCATCTCCAGTCACCCATCTCTGACAGAGAGCAACCCTGCCACTTTTCTCAGCTGGCTGTTATCTGTGTACTTTTTGAGCTCTGGTGCTGTAAGCTGGGGATCCCCATTTATGGTTTAGACCCCACTCTTCTGTAGGGGATCCAATTGGCCGCTTAAATATCCCTCTGGCGCTGCCACCTGTGGGCGCCCAGCCAGCCTTCTCGAGTCTCCACCTCACTCCTTACAAGTCAGGTTGTGCTAAAGCTGATTCTTCTGTCTGTGTCTCACCATTATTCAGTTGTTCATACCAGGTAATTTCTCCACAATTTAGTTGTAATCCCAGATCGGTCCTGGGAGGAGGTCAGTGTGACTTCCATTCACTCCTCCACCATCTTGCCCCGCCTCATCTTCTCTCATAGCCTCCTATACTATTCTTAACCTCCCCCTGCCTATTTTGTATCTACTATTTATGCTTCTGTTTCCCTGTACCTTTTCCCCCATTTTCCCTCCTCTCTCTCTCCTCTGATCTTCATTTCTACAATTCTGTTCCTGTTTTGGTTGTTTGCTTAGTTTGCTTTTGTTTTTAGGTTCAGTTGTTGATAGTTGTGAGCTTGTTTTCATTTTACTATTCATAGTTTTTGATCTTCTTCTTCTTACATAAGTCCCTTTAACATTTCATGTAATAAGGGCTTGGTGATGATGAACTCCTTTAACTTAACCTTATCTGGGAAGCACTTTATCTGCCCTTCCATTCTAAAGGATAGCTTTGCTGGATAGAATAACCTTGGATGTAGGTCCTTGCCTTTCATGACTTTGAATACTTCTTTCCAACCCCTTCTTGCCTGCAAGGTTTCTTTTGAGAAATCAGCTGATAGTCTTATGGGAACTCCATTGTAGGTAACTCTCTCCTTTTCTCTTGCTGCTTTTAAGATTCTCTCCTTATCTTTAATCCTGGGTAACGTAATTATGATGTGCCTTGGTGTGTGCTTCCTTGGGTCCAACTTCTTTGGGACTCTGAGCTTCCTGGATTTCCTGGAAGGCTATATCCTTAGCCAGATTGAGGAAGTTCTCCTACATTATTTTTCTAAGTAAGTTTTCAATTTCTTGCTCTTCCTCTTCTCCTTCTGGCACCCCTATGATTTGGATGTTGGGATGTTTAAATTTGTCCCAGAGGTTCCCAAGCCTCTCCTCATTTTTTTGAGTTCTGGTTTCTTCATTCTACTCTGGTTGAATGTATATCTCTTCCTTCTGCTCCCAATTGTTGATTTGAGCCCCAGTTTCCTTCCCTTTACTGTTAATTCCCTGTATATTTTTCTTTATTTCACTTTGTGTAGCCTTCCCTTTTTCCTCCATTTTGCAACCATTCTCAACCAATTCAGTGAGTATCTAGATTACCAGTGTTTTGAACTGTGCATGTGATAAGTTGGCTATCTGTTCATCACTTAGTTCTATTTTTGGAGCTTTGGTTTGTTCTTTCATTTGGGCCATATTCCTTTGTCTTGGTGCTCCTGTTATGTTGTAAGGGGCAGAGCCTTAAGTATTCGCCAGGGTCGGGCAACCCAGGTTGCTACGTTGTGATGCTGTGTGGTGGGGAGAGGTCTGAGAGGGAACAGCACCACCTGCTTGGCTCTTGGCCAGATTTCAGTCACTTCCCCTGCTACCCACAAGCAAATTGGGCCCTTCTAGTGCTGATTCCTGGGTGGGTGTATTTGTGTAACTTCTAGGACCCCATGCATCTCTCCAATGGACACTCTCATAAGTCTGGGAGTTTCTCCTGCTGCTGCAACCCCCACAGGTTTTTAACACCAGAGGTTTTGAGGCTTTCTTTTTTTGCACTGGAACCCTGGATTACACGGTCTATCTCACTCTGCAGCTGTTCCTCCAGTTTATCTGCACACAAATGGGGTACCACCTGGTCTGCCAGCCACAGCCTCTCCCACCTGGTCCTTCAGCTGCTGCCTTGCCACATGTCCTCTCCACCCCAGCTGCCCATCTCTGCCCCTCCTATCAGTCTGTATGAATGTTTCTTTTTTAACTTCTTGCTTGTCAAACTTCCATACAGTTCTATTTTCTGGCAGTTCTTGTTATTTTTTGTTTTTAAATTTGTTGCTGTCCTTTTTTTGGTTGTGCAAGGAGGCAAAAATGTATCCATCTATGCCTCCATCTTGGCCAGAAGTTCTCCTCCTGCTTAAATTAGTCCTCCTACCCCTATTGCATAATCATTTTGAATTAGTTTCTCCTTACTAAGTCTGAATTTGTTTTATATTTGATGTTCCAGTGCTGAAGGAGGATAACAATAATACCCTTAAACTTATGGAGAGGATTAAAGGTCCTATCCTTAAAACATCTGATATGTCTGACACACAGTAGGTGTTTAATAAACAGAAGCTACTGTTATTATCATTGAAGGTAACATCCCAGATGAGAATAGTGAAGCCCCATTCAGCTCCCAGCTAGGTCCAGCTCTAGTACCTGCCCTTCTTACCACAAGGCTTCAGGAGACCATAGCCCAGAAGATGGGAGGGAGGGGCACTTTGACCATGTCATTTCAAAGGTGTATGAAAAATACTGGACTAATAATCAGAAATATCTATTTCTACTCTTTTCTGACATTCACTTACTATATGACCACATGAAACGCCTTTGTTTTGTTAGGACCCAGTTTCATGAAAAGTTTAGCTTTGTTCAGGAGTTTTCTTCTTTTATTTTTTAATACTCACCCAAGGATATGTTTTTATTGATTTTAAAGAGTGAGGAAGGGAGGGGGGATAGAGGGAGGGAGGGAAAGAAGGGAGAGAGAGAGAGAGAGAGAGACATTGATGTGACAAAGAAACATCGATTGGTTACCCCTGTACACATTCCAACCAGGGTTTGAACCCACAACCTAGGCATGAGCCCTGACTGGAGATGGAACCCACAACCTTTTGGTACACAATATGACACTCCAACTGAGCCACACAGCCAGAATGTTTCAAGAGATTTCAAAATGTACCCCACAGCACCCTAGGGCTCTACAAAGAGACCTTCTGGGTTCCACAAGATGTCTAAGAATTCTAATTTATAAAATATTTTTAAATAATTTCTCAGCTGTCCTTCAAAATAACACCTGCTCATGTATTGTATATGACAGGCATCACAGTTTTTCACAAATTAAAGACAAGCTCCTCCACCAGCAAGAAGATTACAAGTCACTTTATTGCAATATTTGATTTATTGTGCTGGTTTGAAACCAAACCTGCGGTATCTCTGAAGTATGCCTAGATACGCCCTATTTTAGTCCACAAGATATCACTAGGGCATTATCTTGTACCTCCAGGTTTATTTGCTTTAGTCTAGGCTGAAACTAGAGCTTCCCCTACCACCTCTTCTTAATGAAAGAATATCCTGAGATGAAAAAGGGCTGCTGTGTGTAACTACTTATCTAGTAGAGTCAAGTTGTGTTGATTCTGTGAAATAAAGCAAAACCAAGAAATACATTGGAAGTTGAGACTGCCATAGCGTTGGAATGTTCAAAACAGCCTCATTGTTCCAGAGCTGTGTCATCCATTAGAACTTTCTGCCATGATGAAATGTTCTATATCTCACACAGTAGCCATGAGCCACATTTGATTAGTGAGCACCTAAAATGTGGTTAGTGTGACTAAGGATCTGAACTTTTTATTTTACTTACTTTTAATTTAAATTCAAATAATTGCATGTGACTAGTGGCTATCTGAAAGTCCACTAACAATTAAGAAATCTTTGAAATTTTAACCTGGAACATGAACTATACTTAGAATAACTTCTCCATCTGTTCTTTAGATTGGAGTTTTCCCCAGTTTTTGTTTGAAAACAAACAAAAGAATTAGTCCTCTAAAAATTTTGTCAAAATAACCTGATTCTCCAGGGACCTTTTAAATTCTATAATTCTTGATCAAAGACACAACTGATAAATTTATCTGGAGAAGAGAATCATCCCAGGAGACATTACTGTTTAAATATCAAGAAGTCTATTGCATGAAAAAAGGACTAGACCCGTTCTGCATGGACACAGCCATCACCCAAAGGTAAAAGTCATAGAACAACTACACTATAAGGTAGACACTTTAATTACCAGATTTTACAGATAGAGATTAAATAATTTGTCTAAGGTGACATCACCAGTAAGCAGCAAAGCAAGACTCAAATCCATATCTGCCCCAAGTTCTCTAACCATTATGCTGAATTTCCACCAACTTTAACACTCAGGAATACATTGTATAACAGATAAAAATATATGAGGGGGAATTTCAAAAGTCACACACTTGCTTACCTTGCTAGTTCCAGTTCCTTGGAACTAGGCTCCAAACCACTCCAGGAAAGATGTGTCCTCTGACCCACCAAGGTTTCTGGCAGGTGAGAACTAGGAAAGGAGCTGCTTTCAGGCGAAAACTCCTAAGTCTTCCTGGCTTGTCATAAGTGAGTCATAAGATTTCCCACATTTTACCTCGTGTTTTCTTCATTGAGCAGTGGCTCATATACTCAATGATTTGATTAATAATAATATTTTCTAATGAAAAGAAATTTTCCTTTGAGAACCTAAACGTACTCTGTCCTAATTACTTCCCTGAAACTAGCTAATGACGATAGACTTGCCTCTTTTATTTTCCTTTTCCAAATCAGAAAACTGAGATCCAGAGGAAGGAAGGGCCACAGGCAGCACCTGGCCAGGTTGGGAACAACTTCAGCCACATCCCAACAAATTACCCCCCCCCGCCAATCTTGTCCCCCTCTATAATTTAATTAAAGTTATTTCTCCACAAGGGCCTTGATTTTGCTCCACCTTTTCCAAAAGCCCTTCCTCAATTTACCCAAGACCATCCCAAGCAAGTGGGGGAGGTCAGAGGCCACATCACTCAGCAAACAAACTTGGAAGGAGAGGACATTTGCAGAAAGTTAAGACATCACCTACCCTCTCATTAATTTCTTCAGCAAGCATCTCCTGAGTGTGTGTGTGTGTGTGTGTGTGTGTGTGTGTGTGTGTGTGTGTGTGTGTGTGTCTTGTACTGTAATTGATGCTAAGGAAGCTACAAAGAACAATACAGCATACCATCTGGGGAGTGGGGGATCGTGACAAAAAAGGAAACAAATTACTTAAGACTCACAAGTGCCACATTTACCATATTTTGTTTAGGCCCATGGTATTTAAGTGGGAGGGAAATGAGAAATGTTCTTCTTCAGTGTAATACACGAGGTGAGGCCCAGAGATCTCCTCTGCTCATTCAGATAAGCTGGAAAAGCCACAAGGAACACTGGATGAAGCAGACATAGCCTTTATTATTCACATTGCAGGGAGCATTGATGGCTGCAGATCAGCAAAGCAGGACTCCACCTCCCTGAGTCCAAGACTTAAGGGGTCTCAGACAAATGGGACACAAGCCTTGCGTGTGACTCTAAACTACATTATGTTAGTGTGCACGTGCAGAGAGAAAAAGTCAAGAAGCAGTCACAGGACATGAAGCCACTCCCAAAAGGAGATAAGGAGGGAATTACAATCCATTTCCAAAGCAATACACGTTCCTTGTGGCCAGGGCCCCTCCGGCCAGCCTTCCACTGTGGGGGTTGGAAGAGCCATGTCCACCACAACCCCACATTCGGTCTGTCAGAGTTCCCATCACTGTGCATACAGAGGTACAGTACTATTTTAAAAGTGAAAAGGCAAGTCATCTGACAGGAGAAAATACTTATAACAACCTATAACTGACATAGAGTTCATTACAAGGCTATAAAATATATTCTAAAAACCAATGAATAAAAGACCACAAATAGGAAGATGCACAAAAGGTTTAACAGGGTCAATTACAATAGCCCAGGCAAATAATAATAATTATTATTAAAATAGTGGTCTTATCAAGGGCAATAACTGTAGGCTGGAGAGATGTGAATAGGTTCAAGAGATATATACATCATGGTAGGATATTTATAATCATAAAATATTTGCTTTAATATTTAATAATATAAATATAAACACAATAATCATTCAACCAAAGCTTCAAATGTATTTTTTATTTATTGATTTGAGAGACAGAAAGGGAGAGAGGAACATCGATTTGTTGTTCTACTTATTTGTTTATTGGTTGATTCCTGTATGTGCCCTGACCAAAGATAGAGCTCATAGCCTTGGTGTATCAGGATGATGTTCTATCTAACTGAGTATCCAGCCAGGTCCTGTATCTTAATAAAAGTTTTTGTGGGTGAAAAAAATTAAAAAGTAAATAAGTAAAAATAAACTTTTAAAAATTTAAAAATATAAGTTTTTGTGACTTCCAAAAAGTTGAATTCCTCATTATGTAGAAAACGGTGTTGTTTGGGAGGTTTTTTCCCCCCCCAGCAAGCCTTCCTAATCTACCAAGGAATATCATAACTAGAAAGTATTAACATAAGAACTGCATTTCAAATTATGAATTTGATCCATAAAGGCTCATCTGGAGCTCTTCAACTAAGCTTGGTGTATTCTAGCTGTCACCCATTGCTAAACCTGAAGTTTAGACAAAGTGGCAGCAATGAGTAAACGTCTCCTCCTCCTATCATATCTGAATATAAGTTAATGAGAAAGAATCCTGTTTACTGCCATTGTTTGTCTCTGGCAGAGCAGCTGAAAGGATTCCATCCACATTTGAGCCACCCCTGCCCCGGGCCAGGATCTGAGTTCACAGCATGGCCTGCAGGGGAGGAGAGGAGGGAATCAGACTAAATAACTGACCGCCCAGATCCTGACCTGTTCCCAGTGCGTCAGTCAGCCGTCGTCGGCCGTTGCTTGAACCACACAAGATCTCAGACCCTGAAACCTCATTTCCTATTGCCAAAGCACCAGGATACAAGTATGCAACCAGGTATCTGAACTTCCTAAAATGATACCAAAATCTGATTCTACCATAATTCCCATTAGGTTTACAAAGTTAACTGCAGCTGGAATCATTTATCATTAATACTAAAGAACCATTTATTGCATGTACACAAATTAACAAGGTTGCATTACTTAAGGAAGTTTAAATTCATTTTAACTGGGTTCCTACAAGCAAGGCTTGTTGAAGAGATTCAGTCTGCCATAAGGAATAAGGGGGGAAATGAGGAATTTCCGATTGTGCTATAAAGAAGAAAGACCTCTTAGTGGAATATGGAGACATAAGTAGAAACATTAAGTCATGGCAGAGCTTTCTACAGCTAAAGTCTGGAGTTGGCTTATTCAGGTTGGAAGTCTAGCTCCACCAATTCATGCTTCTAAATGTGCAACCCTTGGCAGGTGGCTTTGCTTCCCTAGGCCTCAATTTTCTTCCTGAGTGGGACAAATGTGGATAACAAAGTACCTACCTTAAGATTGTTGTGGGAATTAAATGAGATAATCCATGTAAAGCACTTAAAACAGTGCCTGGCACATTGTAGTAATAGCTGGTGTCACCATGATTCCAGTGGCTGCTAGAGCCACCCCTAGTCTGGCTTGAAGTGGAAAGGAGGTCTCAAACCCTGAAAAGTGGTGTCCAGGAGTTTTACCAGAACTTAGGCTACAGAGGGCCTAGTGCTTGAAGAAAGCAGCTTTCTTTTTCTTTACTAATTTTTATTTTCTTCAGATGTGGAGGACCCCATCCTGCAGAGTCCTCAGATTCACTGCGGATGAAATAACAAGTCTGAAATAACAAGTCGTTGCAGACACCAAGTGCTGTCAGGAAAAGGGGAAGGCAATTCCCACTAGTGGAGAACGCCCTGAGCCCTTCTCTGACGTGGCTTTTTATTGAGAATATGTGCAGAGGCATAGGGCGGGCATGCAAAGCTTATCAATCAATGCCTAAAGGCTGTATTTACAGAAAACAGATAGAGATCATAGATAACAATTAAAGGTACTCAGAGATTTGCCTCAGGTCAGGGTCTGTTAGACATGCTGACTTCAGATGATCGTTAAGGTATGGCTCCTGAATTTATAAATGCACTCCTTCTGTGTGGAGCTTAAACATCTGATTTTTCCTTATCAGGGCAGTGCAAAGCAGAGCAAGCTTCAGTGGATACAATGCATTCTTTAGGCCAGATTTCCCATGGGAACTCTCCATGAGAGCATCAGATCATATCTGCCCCCCACCCCCCACCCCGCTCCCCGTCCCCCGGCATTCCCAATTTTCTGGTTGAGACTTACAGGCCCTTTTTCAAGGCCTGGCTCGGGCAGGACTACATTCCCGATACTACACAAAGTGATCCCCAACATTCTTCAATTATAGTTTATATTCAGTATTATTTTGTACTAATGTCAGGTGTATATCATAGTGATTAAACAAAGTGTTCCCCTGATATTTCTAGTACCCATCTGGCACCATACATAATTATTACAATATTATTGACTACATTTCCTATGCTGTACTTTCTGTTCTTTGTATTTATGAATCTGTTTCTGTTTTGTTTGTTCATTTATATTGTTTGTTAGATTCCACATATAAGTGAAATCATATGGTATTTATCTTTCTCTGACTGAGTTATTTCACTTAGCATAACACCCTCTGGGTCCATCCAGAAAGCAGCTTTCTTCAAAGGGCTGTAGGTTGAGTCAAACCTCCCCCGGCCCTCAAACCAGAGTTCTCCTTCCATCTAGTGCCCAATGACAGCAAATGCCTAATTCCCAATGTCAGAGCCCCTTTCCTTGTGTCCCCCAACTCCTTTTCTACTCCAGGATCCAAGTCAGCAGAATCACTTGGCTTCCCCCAAAGTTTAAAGCTTTATCACAGTTTTGTTCACAGCAGTTCCCCGTGCTTGGCATGGCATTCTCCTCACTTCTTGTGTGCTAGGCAAACACCTATCCATCCCTGCTAAGAAAGCTTTTCTGAGGCACTTGAACCACTCACCTCCTTCCTGCCTGCCCTGGACCACTCCCATGGCACCTCTCTTCCAACCTTGCCTGTGTCTGCCTCCTTCAACTTCACTGATGCTCCCCTGTGGACTCTTACCCCTACCTAGCTCATATCTGGCAGCAACCCAATATGTGGGAGGGTTTTTTTCAATTTATTGATTTTTTTGAAAGAGAGAGAGAGAAACATTAATTTTGTTGTTCCACTTATTTATGCATTCATTGGTTGCTTCGTGTATGTGCCCTGACTGGAGATCAAACCTGCAACCTTGGGGTATGGGACGATGCTCTAACCAACAGAGCTACCCAGCCATGGCCCAATATGTGTTTAATATGTGAATGCATTGGATAGTAAAGTTGATGGTGGAAGGTAAGGTATTCCAGATAGAACTGCTCCAGGAACTCAGAAACAGGTGGTTGTTGCTGGCATAGAAATGCTCCATTGTCGACTGAATATCTGTAGCTTCTGAATTCCCTTTGAGGCTAATATTTTATTAGAATAACTGCATAAACATACATCTACCAACAATCCAACAATCCCACTTTGAGGTATTTACCCAAAATGCAATGGCAATTTATGTCTACAAATGCTCAAGAATGTTCACACTTACCACTTTATCCATAATAGCAAGTAACTGGATGTCAACAGGGGAACAGAAAAAAACAAATTGTGCTATGTCCGTTTAATGGACTACCATTCCACAACAAACAGCAATCAATGACACAGCTGGATCTCAATGGCTTATGCTAGGTGACAAAGTCAGGCACAAAAAGAGAACATACTGAATTACATATATGGATGAGCAAAAGAGTTACAGTTGTAAGTATGTGAAACACAGAGTTTACTATTGTATTATTATTTATTAATTATTGTATTATTTTCCATATAAACAACAGTAAACCTACTTTTGCCTGCCCTGTACATAAAATTCTAGAAAGAATGAGACTTCCAGCCAAGATATAAAAGCGAAGGCTGTGCAAAGTGAAACAAAGAAAAATATACAGGGAACCAACAGTAAAGGGAAGGAAATCAGGACTCAAATCAACGATTGGGAGCAGAAGGAAGAGATAAACGGTCAACGAGAACAGAATGAAGAAACAAGAATTCAAAAAAATGAGGAGAGCCTTAGGAACCTGTGGGACAATTTTAAACATTCCAACATCCAAATCATAGGGGTGCCAGAAGAAGAGAAAGAGCAAGAAATTGAAAACTTATTCAAAAACAATAATGGAGTATTTCCCCAATCTGGCCAAAGAAATAGCCTTCCAGGAGATCCAGGAAGCTCAGCGTCCCAAAGAAGTTGGACCCAAGGAAGCACACACCAAGGCACGTCATAATTACATTACCTAGGATTAAAGATAAGGAGAGAATCTTAAAAGCAAGGGAAAAGAAGAGTTACTACAAAGGAGTTGCCATAAGACTAGCAGCTGATTTCTTAAAAGAAACCTTTTAGATAAGATGGGGCTGGAAAGAAGTATTCAAAGTCATGAAAGCCAAGGGCCTACACCCAAGATTACTCTATCCAGCAAAGCTATCATTTAGAATGGAAGGGCAGATAAAGTGCTTCCCAGATAAGGTAAAGTTAAAGGATTTAATCATCACCAAGCCCTTATTACATGAAATGTTAAAGGGACTTATGTAAGAAGAAGATCAAAAACTATGAACAGTAAAATGAAAACAAACTTAACAACTACCAACAACTGAACCTAAAAACAAAAATAAAAGCAAACTAAGCAAACAACTAGAACAGGACCAGAATCATAGAAATGGAGATCAGAGGGGAAGGAGACAGGGGAGAATGGGGGAAAAGGTACAGGGAATAAGAAACATAAATAGTAGGTACAAAATAGGCAGGGGGAGGGTAAGACTGGCATAGGAAATGGAGAAGCCAAATAACTTATATGTAGGACCCATGGACATGCGCTAAGGAGGGGGAAATGCTGGGGGGAGGGGCAGTGCTAAAAAATTAATGTTTAAAAAATTCCAGAAAGGAAAAATGTAACCGTAGTGACAGAAAGCAGAAAACATGGCGTAAGAGGTGAGGGCATAGGGGGAAAAATGACAGAGAAAGAGCAGGTTTGTTAAAATTCATTAAGCAGTATAGCTAAGGTCTGATCATTTTTCTGTATGTTAATTATACGTATTAAAAATGTGTTGAGTTAGAAGGAAGGAAGGAGAGAAAGAAAGGCGGTCGCAGTGCGCACCTCGTACCTGTGCAGAGATAGGGGAAAGAGCCCGCCCCTGCGGGAAGGCTGCTATGGTGCGTTACACACCAACTAAGCTGAAGGGTTGTGGGGAGGCGACTCTGGGAGGCGGCACAGCGGCCTCCCAGCCTGCAGTTGCTCCTCTCAGACGCCAGGCGGCGGCGTGGGCAGGGGAAGAACCTGCCACGGTGACCCGGGAAGCGGCGGCGAGGGGGCGGGCCCCGGCACGGAGTCCATGTGGACACCGTTGCGGCGCCGGTGCACTGCGGGGTCGCCATGGCGGACCTGCAGCATCATCGAGTTCAGGAGGCGGTGGACTCCATGGTGAAGAGTCTGGAGAGAGAGAATATCCGGAAGATGCAGGTAGCCGGGCGGGAGCCGACTCTGGGGAAACCCGTCGGTCTGGCATTCCCGGCCCCTTCCCGCGATTCCCGACACCTCCCAAGCCCTCGCGCGATGTCCTGGGCCGCCTGCCCTCGCCCGCAGAACCAGGTTGGGGTGTCCCTGGGGTAACCGCGGCGCCCTCTGAAGCAGGCTTTGCCCTCAGAAACTCTAGAACTTTGGCTGAGAGGATGAAATCTGTGCGTCCTCGAAACACTCAAGGCCGTTGTCACCCACACCATCACAGGGGTCAGGGGTGTCCCCGGACCAGGGTTAGAAAGCCCCTGGTTTGAGGCCCCACCCTCCCTTCTTGCCTGGCCGCTTCTGCATATGAGGAGCCCGAGGCTGAAAGAGGACAGCCAAGGTGAAGGGCAAGAGAGGCAAAAGTGCTCTGCCTCCTCAATGGCCAGGTCATTCATGTCCAGTTCTTTGCGCTACAGAGCATTGGTTTATACGCTCTTCTGCTTTGATACTCTAAATGTTTTGTCTTTTGGTCCTGTCTCCCGAAAAGGATTATGGGTTCCCCTTGTAGTAGTGCCCTTTCTCATTGATGGGTTCCCCTCTTTTGGAATATAGATTGCTAGATATCCGACCTCTGAACCCTGTGGTATAGGCACGTGGTTTTAAGATTTTGGCTTCATCTGACCCACCGCTGCCTTTCCCCTCCACCCAGCCCAGTAGGCAACAGTTTACACCGAACCAGAAGCAAGAAAGCCAGGAATCACTCTGTGAGGCACTGAGGATAATTTTCCCATTCGCGGTCTTAAGATCCTGATGTCTAGTCTAAGGAGAGGTGCAAATATGGGAGGGGCTCCTCCCAAGCCCTGTAGCACTCCAAGGTCATCTCTGTCCCTGGGGCTCTCCCTATCTGACTTCTCTCTGCCCTCCCTCCTCAGGGCCTCATGTTCCGGTGCAGTGCTAGCTGTTGCGAGGACAGCCAGGCGTCCATGCAGCAAGTGCACCAATGCATTGAGCGCTGCCATGGGCCTCTGGCTCAAGCCCAGGCCCTGGTTACCAGCGAGTTGGAGAAGTTCCAGGTGAGGAATATCCCAGAAAGAGGATTCTAGTCCTTGATGTTCCTCTTTTGAAGGTGACAAACATGAGTTACAAAACTCTGGGCTTTAGTGTCTTGATTTTGTTAACATCGGTGATAATGCTGTGACCACTTGACAGAATTTGAAATTTTGGAAAGGTCCTGGAGATTGAGTACTGCAAGTATTTCCCATAGAAACAATAAGTTACCAAGGGAGTTTATGACGAAGAGCTTTACAGGGTTTTGTTTTTTGGGGGTTTTTTTGTAGTTAACAGAATATGTGTGTGTGTGTGTGTGTGTGTGTGTGTATTTACACACATACATATATGTGTGAATATATTCTATACATAACAGGATATATATATATACAGACACACTGTATAGTATAAAGCTTTCTAAAACACATATTAATTCAATTTTACAATAGCAGAATCCCCAGGAAAGTGGAATAGATAGATCTTAAAAAGGCACAGATTAGAGCAAGATCCTATCATCATTCTGTGGACATAACCACCCAGGACTGACCCTACTTGCCACACCCGGAGGGCAGCCCACATGTCACTAAAGAGCATCATTTATATGAATCGTTATTACTGTTGACTCTCTGATGCCTGCCTCACTAGCCTTTCGGAGGTCACAAAGAGCCACCTCCACCCCCATCCGTCTTGAGCAAGGGGCAGCCAAAATGTCATTTTACTCTCTTCCCTGAGTAACTTTTCTGGAACTTGGGGGAAGCAGGGCCCACTCCTGAAGCAGTTTTTCATAGCCTGGGATTCTGTTCACATGGAAAAATTTTATCTAATATGATACATTTTTACATTCTGCTATACAAAATTCTTTAAAATTACTGACAAGGAATAACTTCTCCAAAATCATGGAACTCCAAAGGGTTTCTTTGTGTTTATTTTGACACCTAATTTTCTAAATAGGGTCTTTGAAATTTTGATTCTTGAATTGCTATAAAACTTTTCTCCTTCCATTCACTTTTCAGTCCTATCCAGTCAGACTTAACTATTCTACTGTGCCAGAACTGCTCTTGCCCTTCCCCTCCATAGGGCTAAATCCAGTGGTCATTTCTCATTCCTCATCTTACTCAGCCTATCTGCATAATTCACACAGTGGATCACTCTTCCCCTCCTTGAAACACTTTTAGTTGTCTACCAGGACATCTCACTTTCTTGGTTTTCCACCTCTCTTCCTAGCCATCCTTTTATGGCTTCCTTTGCTGGCTTTTCCACTTTCCAACCTCTGAACATTGGAGTGCCCAGGGCTGTCCTTGAACCTTTCCTCTTTTCTATCTAGTTCTCTAGTCTCATGGTTGTAATTATCATCTATATGCTGACAACTCCTATTTTCATATCTCTAGACCAGCTTCACTCCTGGTCTCCAAATTCATGTATCCAATTGTTCCCTCAACATCTCCACTTATTTGTTCTGTTGGTCTGTCTTCCCCTACTGGAATGTAAGTTCTATGGAGGCAAGAACCTTATCTGTTTTACTCATTGGTATATCCCCCCATTAGAAGAGTACCTGACACATAGCCCTGACCTGTGTAGCTCAGTTGGTTGGGCATCTGCAAAGCGAAAGGTTGCAGGTTCAATTCCCGGTCAGGGCACATGCCTGGATTGCAAGTTTGCTCCCTGGTTGAGGCACCTACGAGAGGCAACCAGTCGATGTTTCTGTCTCATATTGGTGTTTCCCTCTCTTCCTCCCTCCTTTCCGCTCTCTCTAAAAATAAATAAATAAAATCTTTAAAAAGAAGGAGAAAAAGCGTACCTGGCACATAGTAGATAGTCAATAAGTAATTGTTGAGTGTTTTTCTATAGCTAGGGCAGACATTAAGTAATAATCAAGATGTTTGTAGGTCTTTTTGTAATTGAGTAACTGGCCTTTAGTTACTTCTCACTTCCTGGAACGGGCTTCTGTACAATTCTGTCATTCATTTCGTTTCTAGTAATGCCTTGTCTGGGCTCTCCTGATGCCACTCTCTGTTTCAAGCAGGATAATCTTGGTTAATTTTACTAGTGTCCTTTAATTCATTAAGATAATACATGTCAAGCCAAAACACAGAAGATCCTCAAATAATACCATTTTGTTATAACAAAGATACCATAGGAATGTAGCTCTTTCATATCAATTAGCCATGGTAAATTTGGTTTCATCATACATGTTTTGCTGCAATCCCATGATGACATTAAGTGAGACTTAACTGTATATAGCACAGGACCCAGTGCATGATAAGCACTTGGTAAATGAAGGCCAGTTTCTCAGCCTTCTCTCTCCTCTTCCTTCTCACCACAGGACCGCCTGGCACGGTGCACCATGCATTGCAATGACAAAGCCAAAGATTCAATAGATGCAGGGAGTAAAGAGCTTCAGGTGAAGCGGCAGCTGGAGAGCTGTGTGACCAAGTGTGTGGATGACCATTTGAACCTCATTCCAACCATGACTAAGAAGATGAAGGAGTCTCTCTCATCCATTCAGAAATAGAAGCCTTTGCCATTGGCCATTGAGGCTGAGGGCAGGAATCTATTTAAAATGAAGAATGAGAATTTTGGTCTTTTAAGCAAAGTGTATGAATGAAGAAATTAAGGGTGGCAGCAAGGTTAAGGCATGTGTCACTTGCCTCTGGACACTGATTCTTTTGTGTTTTAATCCTAGAAAGTGAAATGAAAAAAAACTGGTGCTAAAATTTGGGTCACAGAGTTTTTGAGAGCCTAATTTTTACGTGGTAAATGCTTATCCTGACAACAGGTATTTCCCTCAAACCAAGCCAGAGCTCTCTGAGATATCAACAGGCTGACAGGTTCCTCTGACCTGCCAATGATCTAGTGGTATGCGAGAAGAGGTGTTTCTATCTGTTGCCAACCTCCTGTTTACCAGAAGCATCACCACACCATTTTTTGTAAGCTGTAAAACAAAATTCATGAGGTCACTAATTTAGAAGGGAAAAATGGTTTCTGGGTATTAGTTTTGCTTGGTTTTGTTTTATATACAAGGGCATGAAGTTGACAAGATGTGGAGTTGGAAGAGGTAGTTTGGATAAGAACTTTGAAAGCTTCCTTTGGATATCTATTTCTGTCCACCAAGATGTAGATGCACACTTCTTAAGTTTTCACACACTACATCTTTCAGCTTGAAGACCCTCCAAAAACATGAGGGGCAATGTCACTGGGTATGGGAAGCAGACCTCTCACTGCCTGCGGTGATGGGCCCTAAGGAGGTCTGCAGCAAAGTGACAGGACAATCTTGCAGTGGTACTCTACCTTAAAGGGAAAAGGGGTTTTGATTGTGCTATACCCCAATACCCAAGAATGAACAATGAAAGAGGAACTGTTGACTGCTTAATTAAGAGAGTTATGAAGTACTGGATTTGGAAAAACCTGGTTTTCAGGAATGAAACGTGACCCCAGTATTGCTTAATTAGCACCCTAAAATAACAGAGCCCTACTGAGACAATCCTTTGGCAACAAGAAGGTCAAGGTAGAAAAAGTAAGCAACTCAGGTGAGCTGTGGCTCCTTTAGAACAAAAGAGGGGCTGCCCCTCCTTCCACCCCTCCACCCCTACCACCACCATTACCAAATACCACTTTTGCCTTGGGGCTTTGCAATATGCAGTGTTCCAACCCCAGCTCTGGCACCTTACCGTTTTGATAAGAACCTTGTTGTCTTTTTACCAAGTTATTACTTGAAATGGTAATACAGACTTTTTGTTTGCTGTTTCAGGACTATGATACATTTTCCTAGTGGTCTGGTTTTAAAAAATAAATAAGGTTTAGTTTTTCCTCCACTATTGTGTTTCTTATATTTGGGCAGTGAATATATAACTTTGTAAGGATGCTTTTCTTTTTAATGTGTGAAATAAGTTTCTTAAGACATCCAAAAGAATGAAAGTTAGTTATACAAGTCTGTTATGGTTTGGATGCAGGACATGTTCATTGTAAATGGGAAAAATTTCAAGGGCAGACTAGGGCAATATTACTTGAAGTTCATTAATGTAAAAAGATGGAAACTGTCTATAAGTCTAAAAAAATTAATTAAGTATCTATGTCAGGTTTCTAGCTTCAGCTAAAGACTAACAGCAAGAAGTAGAAAAGATACAGCTATGACCCCTCTAGAGAGTATGCAATGCCTAGGATTTGGGGTACGAAGAGAATACAAAATACATGATTAGTTTAATTAAGTCTTTACTATCATTTAAATACAGGGATTAGCGAAAGTAGTTTACAGTTCATTCAAAAAGTCTATTTTGCATTCTCACAACTGTAAATCTAATTTTGCCCACCCCTGTGGAGCCATTCCTGAACATCAGGAATTAATTCAATTTTGGAGAACTATCCAATGCTTAGAATTACCAAGGCTTTTCTACTTTGGCCCAAGTCTTCTGTAATCTCTATTGTGTTTGATTCATAAATGCGGATTCCCCTGTTTTGGGTAATTTAACTGAGAGCAAGTCAGAAACCATTTTTTACACTTACGCTCTTGACCTGAAAATCAATACCTCATATTACAGTGTGTGTGCTGCACTAAATGTTTGACGTTTAGAATCAAGGTACATTTTACATTTAAGTGTGGATCTGGAGGCACTGTTACAAGACTATCAAGACCATCAGCTGGAAATGTACTTCCAGGCTCTAGATTAAAATTCTTGAAAGCTGAGGCTCTGTTACCGGACTCTTTGGTGCAGCGGTCAATATTTGAGTTGTTAATGAAACCCCAAGCTTAAAATGACAATAAGCTGTGAGAATACATTCCAAAGAACTATCATGGTCCCACTTCTCTAGAGCTTATTTTCATTTACTATATATGAATAAGAAACGATTCGACCCACTAAGATTAGAACTTGAACGGTGCCGTTAGGAAGCTGGACTCGGGACATTTACCGGTATCTCAGCGTTACAGAAGAGGAAATGGAATTAGGAACACCCGGAGGCTCAATCCTTCCATTCTGGCCAATCGCTGGCGACGCAACCGGAAGCTCGGGGCTGATGGTACGCTCAGGCTTCCCCAAGTATCGCGAGGTGAAATGTGAAAGCTGCCGGCAATCGATTGGCTAAGGGGATCGGTGACACCAGACGCCAAACTCTGGGCCTACCACGGGAGCGTAAGAGGCTAAGAATTTCTTTCGGAGGTATCTTTGATCTCGCTGAACAGACACTATGAGCAAAGCTCACCCTCCTGAGCTAAAAAAGTAAGTATGTTCGAGGGCCGCGGGTTGTTGGCAGCTTCTTTGTATGCCTTAAGCTCTTTCAATTCCCCTCCGTTTCCGGTCAGTGCGCGTGGCGTGCGTACTCGGGTCCGAGGCCTCCAAGATCCCAACGTGGGTCCTGCTCTTTTGGGCTGGAAACCCGCGCAGTTGTTGCTTTTCTCCTTGGTCGGCATGGTTACCCAAGGCCACGGTGGTTCTTGTATTGAGCCGTCTTGACCTAGCCGAAGCTCCGGACCCTACATCTCTCCCGTTACTTGAGGATCTCAAATCCTACACTTTGTTGACTATCTTATATAACATCCTATTCTACATCAGGTGGCTGTAGACTAACTCCATAAGAAACTAACGATGTGGGTTAAATGGAAGTGTTTAATAGTATATGAGAAATCAAAAGCCACCTTAATCTTAAGAATGTGTTTGTACTGTTTCTTTGAACTTTGACTTGGAAATTCCATTCCTTTTTCTTGCTTTCTTCTACTTAACGTTATATTTGAATGTCGTGTGATGTCTTGCTCTGATAGCAGAGCTATATGAGGACTTTTTTCCCCTCAGCAATTCAAAGTAAGATATTCCTACTTTTAGATAGGGTCCGATATTTCCTTGCCTCCTAAGTACCTACTTCTCTATCATGTTTATACCATGTAATGCCAGAATTCTGCATGTGGTGGTTGGATAGCGCAAAGGATGCAAAATTCATCAGGTGACCATTTTGTGAGGCAGCCATTTGGTCTATTTTGCCTATAGTTTATTTCTTCCACCCCATAAAGAAGTTGGACTAAAGGAAAAGTTCATATTTAATAATTTTGCATTGAAGTGCACGTTAGTATCAAAGCCACCTTTTGTGCAAAAAACTATTTTAGTTGGATCGGTTGAAGACTTAATTGTTAAATCATAAGCCTCACGTTAAGAAAAATAAAAATTATTATGAAAATGTTTATCTGGAAGTTATTCTTTTATTGGTGAGCCAGTAATCTTGTAAGTATCCTCTGAATTCCTCAGAAACTGATGAAATCATATTAAATCTAACAAAAGGACCATTCGTTACTCATAATCTTAGATTTCCTTTTTGGTTCTTAACATATTATTTGAAAATTTCAGAGAATGAAACTAGTTTTAACACCTTTCTCATCTCTAGATTTCATGAATTGTGGAATCCTTTCAGATCTGCCTCCAAAATGACTTTTAAATTTTTTCTTTTACTTTCTCACAAATACCATCTTTTACACTTTTATACCCCCCTCCTGATTTAGCATAACTCCGTGGTTCTTAACTGGATGGGTAGGGAGTCTGGCTCTACCAGCATCTAGTGGGTAGAATCCAGGGATGCTGCTAAATATTCAACAATGCCCTGGACACCCCTCAACAACAAAGAATTACCTAGCCCCAAATGTCAGTTACTGAGGTTGAGATAACCTGGTAGAACCAAATTCTCCCTCCCACCACTTAAAAATTGCTGCCACGGTAGTCTCAGAATAATTGGCTGCTTTCATAATTTATTGCTGTCTGCATAATAAAGTCGAGACTTCTTCACCCAGCATTCAGGCTCCTCCATATCAAATCCAACCACCAATATTACACTAATATTTGAGTGCCCTCCTCTCCAGCCAAATGGAACCAATTGTGTTTGTTCAGACTTTCTCATCTGCCATGTAATTTTGGACAAGTTACTTAACCTTTCTGAGCCCCAGTTCCCCATCTATAAAATGGTGGTAATACTAGTAATAACTTACAAAGTTGTCACAAGGATTAAGTAAGCCCATGTGTGTTATATTTGCAGTGTTTTCTGTAATATATCTTACTAAAATAGCTTATTTTATACTTTATAGATATTTTATTTGTAAATGTTTCTTCCTGTACCTTCTGTCAGGTCCCTAGTCTTTCTAATCTCTGAATTCTCACATGCTATCTTATACATTAAAATTGAATGAAATTTCTTGTTTTCTGGCCTATAACTGGAAGAGGTAAAAACTTGATTTGACTACACAGCTTAATATTTTCATAGTACTCTGCTGAGATGGGATTTTCTTGTTTAAATTGTTTAAAGCTTCAAAATATGCATTTATTTTGCTAGAATATACTTAATGTGTTAAAGAATAAAACATAATATTAAATAAAACAATACTTACTGTCTCAAATATAAAATTTTAAAAATAGATGTTGGATTGGATGTGGTTTGGTTAAAACTTCTGATTTCTTCACAATTTTGTTTGGTTTGGAAATAACCAAAATATAATCAAACCTTTGTTTTTCTGTTGTGTAAAACCCAGCCATTGAAAATTAGATCAGTATCAAACAAGAATGTTTTTGTAATTCACATGGTATAAAAACTCAATGTATATTAATATAAGCCCATTCCATTTTTACTGATTATCTTGCCCCTTCCCAATGTGTAAGTAATACTTATACATTGCTTTGTATAAGTATAAACTGAGGTAGCATACCACTCCCTCATCTTTTAGAGCAGTACATGGTTTTTACTATTTTAAATTTCATTATTCCTATTGTGTAAATATAATTTTAGCAAATTATATTGACTAGCAAACTATTACATAATTGAGTATATACTTACTTTTGTGCTTATTTATAAAAATGAGTAAATTTTTTGTCAGTTATATAACCTTTATCCCTTTGCTTTTTCAGATTTATGGACAAGAAGTTATCATGTAAGTTTTATTTTTTGTTTCTAATTATTCAGTTGCTTTTTACACATGTCAGTGTGCAATGTTTGGAGCAGCTCTATAAAGATTCAAAGCATACAGAGCCTGTAATTCACATTCATTAAGCAGATTGAGCAAAATCCTAACGAGACGGTTTTATTTACCTAATTTTTGAAATTTAATAAATTTCACCTAACTTCAGACACTTCATAATTTTGTATAAGGTAACCCTCACTGTCACAGAATTAACAGGATTATCCTATTTTGTCATATTTGAACATTTATTATCCTTTTTTAAAAACAAAGGACATACACAAGGACTAAAAACCTGACCCACACAATTCTTGAAGTTTGTATGGGTTAAGATCATGGCTTTAGAGATGGGCAAGCAGCCTTCATTCAGTTTGAATCCCAGCCCTACCACACAGTAGCTGTATAACCTTGAACCAGTTACTCAAAAGTCTTTTATACATTCTGGTTCCCTCATAAAAAGGATAATTCTACTTTATAGGATTCTTACACTTTTAAATGTGGAAGTAAATGTAAAATAGTCCAGTGCTTGGCATATAGTAAGGATAGTGGATTATACATCTCATATACCTGGGTTTTATTCCACCTAATTTTTAATGAGTATTTGATAGTTAATAGCCAGTTTTATTAAAACTTATTTTTCCCTTTTTTATAGTGAAATTAAATGGTGGCAGGCATGTCCAAGGAATACTGCGGGGATTTGATCCCTTTATGAACCTTGTGATAGATGAATGTGTGGAGATGGCAACAAGTGGGCAACAGAACAATATTGGAATGGTGGTAAGTAAAGATGTGAGATTTCATTTTTTGTTTGGACTAAGCAATAACTTCCCTTCTGTCAAAGTCTTGAATTAAACTGATGTTAGGTGAATTATAGGCAAGATCAGACTTTCCATCTTCAAGTTTAACATTTGGGAGTCATTCACCTGTGATGATATCCCAGTTACCTTTAAGTTAGACAGAACCCTCTGAGTTCATTGAGCTTGGAGTGTCTGTTGGAAATCATTTTTTAGCTTTATTCTGTAATAGAATCCCACAGGGTTTATTAGAGCAATAGTTCTCCATCTTATTTGCATCTTAGAATCAAATTAGTTTGGAATGTAGCATAGAGGCTTTTTTTTTTTAAGTTCCCCAGATGATTCTAATGTAAGGCAAAGATTAACCACTGGTATAGAGCATTTACAGTCATCCGAGTTTACCCAAAAAACAAAAACTAGATTCTACCCCAAGCAATTGAATCTCTCTCTAGTGTTTTTTTTTGTTTTTGTTAAATTAGTAATGTGTATGAAGGTTAAGCATATGCTTATGAATTCTCCTCAGATGATCTTGTAAAAATGCAGATCCTAATTCAGTGGGCATGGGGTAGAACCTGAGATTTTGCATTTCTAACAAGTGTCCATTTGATGCTGATCTGCCCGTCCACAGATCACACTTCTGTTTTTAATTGGGTATGTAATTAACTAGACTTCTGGTTTACCACACAAATTTAAAAGTAGTCAACAAAAGCCCTGGCTGGGTAGCTTAGTTGGTTAGAGTGTCATCCTGATACACCAAGACTGTGGGTTTGATCCTCGGTCAAGTCAGGGCACATAAAAGAATCAACCAATGAATGCATAAATAAGTGAAACAAGAAATTGGTATCTCTCTCTCACTCACTCCCTCCCTCCCCCACTTCCTCTCTAAAATCAACAAATTTAAAAATAAATAAAAGTAGTCAAGGTAAAAGTTACAAGATGGTCATGATAATAGTCATTCACATTAGGAAGAAAACAAAAATTCTTAATTATAGGTGCTAACATTTCTACGTTCATTAGTCCATAGTGGGATGGCAGCTGAAGAATTTTTGGTGTTTGCCAGCAAGACCCAGACTTTAAATCCCTCTCTCTGTCCATCACAGGACAATATACCAATATCCACTAAGTGGTAAGTCCAAGTTTCTTGGAAAAGGTGGATGAAACTGGACGATTTAGCCCAGACTGGTGTGGCTCGATGGGTTGAGCATCATCCTGCAAACCGAAAAGTCTCTGTTCCAATTCCCAGGCCAGGGTGCATGCCTGGTTTGAGGGCCAGGTCCCCAGTGGGAGGTGTGCAAGAGGAAGCCAATCGATGTTTCTCTCACACAACATTGATATTTCTCTTCCTTTTTCCCTTCCGCTCTCTCTAAAAATAAATAAATTCTTTTTCTTTTAAAGGACAGCTTAGCTTTAGCAAGTCATGGGCATAAAGTCTTCTACAAGGTGGTAAGAGTTCCTAATTGTTAGACTTGATATTTTGCTCTACTATTTTTTTTTTTAAGTTTGAGCAGTATAATTTTGTTTTCAGTGACTTGTTCCAATACTTGTGTTACTGTTTATTTCAAATATATTTTTATTACTGCATTTTGAAAAGTAAATCCATGGTCAGGACTAGAAAAACAACTTAAAAATATCAAGATAAAAGAGTTTCCCCCAAGTTTCATGTAAATCAACCTTCTTTTCAGGTACATTCTCCTTGAGCTGTCTGGCCTGATCTATGATTGCATTATGATCTGTAGTGCACCAGGGGCTTTTTATACAGGGTGGGGCAAACATGGGTTCACAGTTCATATGGAAAGTGATATAATAAATAATAATACAAAAATAAACTGTTTTGTGTACTCACAACTGCAAACCTACTTTTGCCAAACCCTGTATTCAGACCTCTTGCGTTCCAGTTTGACTTAATGTTTCTGTCCCTCTTGAACTCAGTTACCAGCCATTTCAGCTGTGTTCTCGTAAGTATCCTGGCTTATCTTCATTTATGGAATGGCTGTGTCAGACACTGCTAGTCCTCAGGCCTTTTCTATTCTCTCCAGGCCTATAAGCTCTCTTCTAGGTTCTCTTCTTGAACAACATGGATTTAAACTGTGCAGGTCCACCTATATGTGGATTTTTTTTTTCAATAAATACACGGTATCCCTAGGTTTCGCATCCACATGTTCAACAGCTGTGGATCGACAACTACTTTCTCTGTGGTTGGGAATCCACAGATAACGGAGGGCCAACTGTATGCATTATTATATAAGGGACTTGAGCATCCATGGATTTTGATATCTGCAGGGGGCCCTGGAACGAGTGCCCCTCAAGGAATGACTGGGGAGTCAAAAGCATGGTAAGGGTCGGGGGCAGCACCTCTAAGTCCTGTGCTGTCCGAAGGTTGACTGTGCTGGTGCCAGAACAGTGGTTCATTCCCACTCTGAAACTCACTGGTTCATTGCTGGTTCCATGGTCCCTTCCACTTTTAAGATTGGTGTTGGAGGCCTTCTAAGATTGGGTGCAGACTATCGTTGTTTCCTCTTCCCTTCAGAACCTTTTCCTGCAAATTAAGGTTCTTTTCTTATCCCCCAGATAATTACCCAATTTTCAAAACGCATCTAAAATGCCTTCTTCATAAAGCTTGCTTTTTGCGACTTCCATTCTGTTCTGTTCCCTAAATGATCTTACCCCCATAAACTAAGGTGCATATTTCTGTTGTACCTATCTTTCCCATTCCTTTATGAATACCTTAGGGGCAGTGATGTTCATGTTATTTGAGTCCCGCAGTTAAGGCAATGAAATGAGTCATTGGAGACCTGGTATCTCAAAAGGGTAGTTGTTAGCCTTTGAGACTTGAGTTGTTTGGCTTGAACTGACCTGTTTTGTTTTTTAAGATTTTATCTATCTATTCTTAAAGGGGAAGGGGGAGAGCAAGAGAGGGAGAGAAACATCAATCAGTTGCCTCTCACCTATCCCCAACCAGGAACCTGGCTGGCAACCGAGACATGTGCCCTGACAGGATTGAACCAGTTTGCAGGACGACGCCCAACCCTCTGAGCTATCAGTTAGGGCTGGTGAAAATTCTTTAATCATGATTGGTAAGTCTGTTAAATGATTTGTGATCTTTTCAAATTTACTTTTCTCTTTCCTAGGTAATACGAGGCAATAGTATCATCATGTTAGAAGCCTTGGAACGAGTATAAAGAATGGCTGTGTTCGCCAGAGAAATCAGCGTGCTTCTATGTCCCCTCTCCACACCTCCTGTTTTACTACAATATAAAAATCGAGTCTTGTACATTTTCACATTGAACTTTTGTTAAATAAACTTTGGTATTGGTCAAAAACTGCTTTCTCGGATGTTCCAATCTTACAGTAAATGACATTAGCTCCAATTTTTTTCATACATGAGCTATTCCTGGTTAGGACTGATTTTTTTCTTCAAAGGTTTTTGTACATTAATATAGAAGAATTTGATTAAATGTAAAACACTGAACAGAGATAAAGAAGCTGCAAACCTGAGTGGGTTTCTTCTGTAACATTAACTAATTTTCAAAACTCTTGTAATTTTGGTGTCTGGCTTTTCTAAGTACATCTGCATTCTAAGTAGAGAACCACAGAAAACAGGAAGCAATGATGTTGCTGTTTATTGTGAACATAAGTGGGAAAATATTTTAAATCCAAGAGTAGAAATGGAATCCAGAGAAAAATATTCCAGTGTTTTGTTCTTTGTGGAGTAGAGTAGTGATAATGCTGCCCTTAATATTTAATCTAGTTCACAAATTTTAGGGTACACAAACTGATGAAATATATTTTACACATGGTTGTATCATAAACCTAACCTTAAGAAACCTACCAAGCAAATGTTTAGGCCTGCTCTTTTTGTGATCTGGTAAAAAGCCTACAAATCTTGAATCACTTTAAAACTAGAGAACGGGATACACAAAAGTGAATACATGAGGTACTTATAAAACAACAGTGAATGGCTTACATGTATCTCTAAAACGTGTATGGCAAAAAACTGGTAAGGGGATCAAACCAACTGAATCATAGTAAGAGTTGGCGTGAAATCCAATACGTTTTTTTATTCCAACTTTAATTTTTTCCATTTTTCCAATACATTTTAAATCAGTGAAGTTGATAGGCTTGATATTTTGCAACCACATAGAGCTGAATTGTAGAAATGGTTTTCAATGTGGTTCCTAGACCAGCAACATCATTTGGGCCTTAACAGAAATGCAGACATATATCACTCCAAACCTATTAAATTCCAGGGTGAGGCCCAGCAATGGTTTAAACTGTCCAGGTGAGTCCAAAGCATACACAAGTTGTAGAACTTCATTTCATTCTGCCCTGCATTTTTAACACGTAAAAAGATGAATAAGCTCTGATAGTATTTCTTCATCCAGTTTTTAAAAAACTTTAATACTGTAAGTACACAAAACTAATATGCTTGATGTACTGATAACCTGTTTTGCTCTTTGAGGAAGCAATTTTCAGATGCCCTGTTGGAAAACTTAATCAGAGTAGGTTTGATATAATGGCAGCACTTTAAATTGTTCTTATAAGTAAAAACATATCCCATTGCAAAATAAGTCTATAGGCAATAGAAATTAAACTATTTCATTAGTATTTACTAATCTAGCATAGACATTCTACATGTTACTGTCATTAAAACCACAAAAGGAAAAAATAACTTTTTAAAAATAGAATTAGAAAAAAGCTATTTGACAAATTTTTAACATGTTAGCTTGGTTGCAGTTACTGTTGAATTCACAAGCTCTTCTGTCCCTACCAGTTACTGAGGACATTCATGATTTTTGTACAGTAGATGTGAACTGGTTTTCAAGTTTGGCTGCTTATTAGGATCATTTGGATAGCTTTAAAGGCCTACAAGTGATTTCAAAGTCCAGCCAAGGTTGAAAACTATCATTTTAAGATTTCAGCAGTTTCTCACTCAAAATAGTACAGTAGCTTAAGTACTTAACCGTTTCAGCATATGCTGAATTTCATCAAGTATGTCATTCTGAATACCTTATTCATGTCAACTACTCTGGAATAATCCAGGTTGCCCCTTATCAAGTTATCAAGGTTACTGCTTCTTACTATCAAGGTTACTACTAGAGTTCTCATTGAGAAAAAAGCCATTCTTCACAAAATGAATCTTTGATAATGGGTTGGATTTCTTGGGACTCTTCAGGTACTGAAAACTCTTTGGAAGCATTTTAGAATGCTTCCAAATCAGTGATTTGCAATGCAGGTCACACATTAAGAACTTTAAAAAGTTATGATGGTGAGGTCCTATCTTCAATCCAGTTAATCAGAATATCTGATGGGGGGTGCAGGGACTATCAATATTTTTAAAAGCTTCATAGAATGTCAGTTTCTTCAATCAATAGCTTATATATGCTTTTCATTTTACTGGAGATTTTTGTATGACATTTTAAGGTTGTACTACTCAGGCTTCTGAACTTTATCCCTAAAAGACAGAAGTAATCAAAAGAACATTCTAAAAGTCAAGGCTTCAGTCATGGGCATATTTACTTTAAAAATAATGAATTACTAAAGCCAGGCATAAGATACCAGCTCCCATAGTAGATTTCACTGTGACTAAAGATCACATCCACCTGTGAGGCACAAATCAACTCATCCCCAATTAAAACATATGTCTAAGCTCTTCCTCAAGTGTTCAGCTTAAAATGCTTTAAAGTTTTGTTCAAAATCCAGGGCCTACCCTCTAAATCTACTGAACTAAAATCTCCAGAGGAGCTAGGGAATTCTGTTTCACAAATTCCAGATGATTCTCACAATCAGACAAGTCTGGAAAATACTGTTGATAGATATTAAGAGTTAAGAAATTTTGAGCAGGCTCTCTCTGGAGCAACTGAATGACTTCCTTCACCCTCAGGCATGCATCTTTATTTTTCTCTCCTAAAGTCTAATGGTCCCAAAGAGACTTGCAACCAAGGGAGCAGTGGGCAGCAGCAGCTCATCCCAGGCTAACCCCCTGAACCTGTTTCCAAGGCCTCTCGTCTCTGACTTTTTGGTGAGCTAACAGCTGCACCACCTTGCCTCCTTGCTGTCACTGTAACTTTTACTTCTCGGTGAGCTAACAGCAGCCCCACTGCTGCCCATTTCTTTCCTATAACATTTCTAGGGAACCAAAGCAGAGCACCACCTAGGCTCTCTTCTGTAGTGATTCTACCCTAAGCCCTTCCTTTGTTTCACTGTCCCCAGCTTTAATTAACATACTCTTAAAATCAGAAAAAGAAAGAGAGAGAGAGAAAGAGAAGGGAGGGAGGAGGGAGAAGGGAGGGAGGGAGGGGAAAGAAAAGAAAGGAAAGAGAAAGGAAGGAAGGAAGGAATTTTGGAGATGGCACAAATGCAATAGTTACACCTTCACACTTAATTAGACCTTGTATTTTCTCATGACTCACTGGGGTTACTCTTGTTAAACAATGATAATGGCAAAATATTTGATTCAAAACGTCTCTGCTCAGATTGTGGTGGGGTTTTTTTGCCAGTGATATTCCATTTGGAACTAGGACAGGGGTTTGGGGGGGAATAAAAGTGTTATTTCACAGTTCAGTTTTCAGTTTCTCATATAAGTCCTCTTGATCAATCATGTCTGTGTGCCCGTTCCAACGGTGATAGGCAAGGAGAGCAGCATTGTGGGCTGCAATGGCACTCATTTCCATGGCACTTGCTGCACTCTCTATGCCATTCAGGTAATAAAGCTGATCATGGAGTATGATGGAGGGGCTTTTCTCTGGAGGCTTATAGTGAGGATATGCTAGCCATTGCTGCTTTGTAACATACTCGTGGGACAAAAAGAGCTTTAAAATTTGCTCTTTGGTAAGAGTTTCATGGGAAAAGATCTTCCAAACATATGCTCCATCTGCTGATGGTTGAGGATTGTCATTTTTCACAGAGGACACAATCCCAATGCTGTTAATAAACAAATCTGAATTATCAGTGGTTAAGATAGTACTGAGATCAAATTTCTCTAAGGCTCTAGAGGTAAAAGTAGTTGAATTCAACTTCCCCTTAATAAGAGTTGTCACTATATGTTGGTAGTATTGATGGAATTCCTCAATTGGAGGATCAAAGTTGAGAAAAGTTATATTGGACATTTTTTGATTCAATGGAGTGGCCACCAACACGATGTCATAAAAGTTTGAATGGGTGTCAGATCCAGTTTGGTAGACAATTTCATACATCTTTGTGGGGTTTCCTAGAGGAAATAAGGAAGCATACATTTCTTTAGTGCTTCTAACATACTATATTTTACACCTCCTAAAAATAATTCTATACTTTAGTAGTTTATAATCCTAAAATATTAAAGACTTTAAGCTCTCGCTGGGTAGCTCAGTTGGTCAGAGCATCACCCTGATACACCATGGTTGTGGGTTTGATCCCTAGTCAGGGCATATTCTAGAAGCAACCAATAAAAGCATAAATAAGTGGAACAACAATCAATGTTTCTCTCCTCGCCCTCAACCTTTCTCTTAAATAAAAAAAGACTTTATCTTTTAAGATAACTGTCCCAAATTGAGGCCAATTATCTACTTAAAAACAATACCTTGTCAATAAGTACAAAATAAGGAATTTTTACTTTTGAGAATTAGATTTTTTTAAATCCAAGGAGTCATGCCTCTGTACTTGAGTACATTTGGGAATATTTCTACATGGCACAAAATATACAATTTAAAATTCCATCGTTTGGAACTGAGTGAGAAATGGAGGAAGACAGGTTTTTCTCCCTGAGCAATTATTTTCTACAGGGGAAATCAGGAACCATAAAATAGAAATTCAAGCTCACCTGTCTGCTTGGTCCTTGTTTTCTCCTCTACGTACATTACTGAGCCAGATATAAGGTTGCTTTTGGAAGCCTGAAGGAGCCCTGAGCAAACAAGTTTATTGCCACCTTTTACTGCCCAAAGGCCAGAATCAGCACCAGATAGTGACACTGCCCCTGTCAGCAGCAGGAAAAAAAAATGTGTTTTGATTCTAACTCTATAAGGGGCCCTCCAACCACTCCCTCCCCTATTAGGTAAGTCCTGCTCCAAATGTCTCCACACATTGTCAAATGGCCCCTGGGGACAAAATCTCCCCCAGTTGAGAACCACTCAACTAATGAAAGCTAAGGACTCTCTCCCCACAAAAAGGCACATCTACATTTACACAATTTTACCAAAAATGTCTGAGGTTTCACAGAGAAAGGTAGTTTAGGTCAGGAGTCGCCATAACATCAGGGAAGCCCCTCCGTGAACCAGTTCTAAAACTGTTCCAAGCCTTGGCTTACCTACAAAGCCATTGAGGTCTGTGCCTTGGCCATAATTGACCCTATTGATGGGAGCAACCATTTCATTGAGGAATTTCTCAGAGAAGCCCGCTTTCTGCAAGGTTTCAAGAAGTGTTCGGTTAAACATTCCAAGGAAGTCGTCCCCTCCTAGAGAATGTAGTAAATTTTCTATACTACTGAAGGCATAGTCATGAGACTGGTAGCGGTAGATCCTTTTGAAAAAAAGAAATGGCCATTAAACACCAAACAAGATAGGGGTAAGAGGATGCATAAGGAAGGGAAATAGCATCATATGACTCAAACTGACTTTCATGTTTCTTTCTGATGAGTTCCTAATTATCATGTGAGAGACCTCAGCCTTCGTCTTCCCCAGGTATCCCAGAAGCTCTGAGCCCTCACTCTCCCTCCACCTCCACTTGAAGTTTACTGTATACACTCTTCTGTATTAATATGGTCACAAGGAAACCTTTAAAGATGTGGGTACATCTTGTTCACATTCATCTTTTCATCTTTCAGTAACACAGACATGTCTAAAATTATAGCATTTTTTAAAAGATTTTATTTTTTAGAGAGGGGGGAGGGAAGGAGAAGGAGAGGGAGAGAAACATCGATGTGCGAGAGAAACATGGATCGCTTGCCCCCTGGGCACCCTGATCAGGGACTGACCCTGCAATACAGGCATGTGCCCTGACCAGGAATCAAACCAGCAACTTTTTGGTTCACAGGCCAGCACTCAAACCACTGAGCCATACCAGCCAAGACGAAAATTATCTTTATCTTTTCATCACACTCGATCCTCTCCACCCACTCTCTATCCCAAACAAAAATGACAAGTCACATCTGACATCCTCAGTTCACTCAGTTTCAAACAAATATTTTCACTTCTCCTTTCTGCTTCTCCCACCCAAGAAGGAAACCGTAGCAATCTTTCTAACATCTCTCTGGTTACTTCATTCTCATTTTCCTGATCTTGAGTCAGGATTATATTCGAATTACTAAAATGAGTAACTGATATACCTGCTTCTCATTCCTTTTAATAAATCTCCAAGAAGTTCTATAGTATCTCTTATATTCAAAACAATCACCTTGCATAGTGCTGCTTCCTAATTACATTCCCAACTTATTTTTTCTGACTTTTTTTTTTTTAATAATAGATTTTAGCCCTGGCCAATGTGGCTCAGTTGGTTGGAGCATCATCCCATACACCAAAAGGTTTCAGGTTCTATCCCCAGTCAAGCAACAACCAATGAAGGCATAAAATCGGTAGAACAATAAAAACCAATCTCTCTCCCCCTACTTTCCTCTCTTTCCCTCTTCAAATCAATAAGTAAATTTTTAAAAATCTAAAAATTGTTACTATAGACAAAAGAGGATATTTTGCAATGATAAGGATTAGTCCACCAGGAAGACATACACTTGAGAATTGTTTTTTAAAATAAAAATAGTATAATCTAGCCTTGAGCAGCATGGCTCAGATGGTTGGGCTGGAGTAGTCGTCCAGCAAGACTACTAGTTCAATTCCTGGTCAGGGCACATTCCTGGGTTGCAGGTTCGGTCCCCTGTTGGGGTATGTCAAATAGGCAACTGATCAATGTTTCTCACACAGATGTTTCTATCCCTCTCTTTCTCCCTTTCTTCCCCTCTCTAAAAATAAATAAATAAAATCTTCTTTAAAAGTAGTATAATCTATATATCCCCTCACTGGGTCTTTTTTGATAGTTCTGCAATACCCTAAATCCACGTAAAAAGTGATTTTTTTAATTTTTCAAAGGGCAATTCTCTATATGTCAAGCAAACCACAGAAAAGAAAATGATACATGGCCCTGGCCAGGTAGCAAAAGAAAATGATACATACAGATGGTCTGATGCCATTGGACCTGGGTTTTCCTGGTGAGTATGCAGCAACATGCCATCTACCTTCCTTAAAAAGCAACTGCCCATCTCTACACAAATTCTATATGTTCTTTTCTTTTTTTTAATCTTCACCTAAGAATATGTTTATTGATTTTAGAGAGAGAAGAAGGGAGGCTGAAGGGGGGAAGAGAGAGAGAGAGAGAAACATTAATGGGTTGCCTCTCATTCTTACCTCAACCAGAATTCAAACCCAGGAATCAAACCCACAACCTTGCAGTGTACAGGGGTAATGCACCAATCAACTGAAAAACCCAGCCAGGGCTCTTTCTTTTTCCTTCAGGTGTTAGAAGTTTTGTTCTGGGCAGGTAGCTCAGTTAGTTTAGAGGGATATCTGGATACGCCAATGTTGCTGTTCGATCCAGGTCAGAGCACATACAAGAAGCAACCAATGAAGCATAAATACATGGAACAACAAATCAACATCTGTCTGTCTGTCTGTCTGTCTCTAGTATTAAGAAAAAGATAAAATAGTTAGAAATTTTATTGGGAGTTAACATTCTACAAGGTTATATTCATACAAATCAACCAAAAAAAAACAAAAACAAACAAAAAAAAAACTCCAGGCATACAGACTCTCATCTGTTAACATGCCATTTTTCATCATCAAATGTCAAAAATGGACTTCTTTTAATGACACAAAAAGTCTTTAGGAAGTCAAATTCACTGTCCATTTATAATAGGTAAGAAATCTATTATCTTTAGTCATTTCATAAAATCTATGTTAAAAGGATCCTGTCTTGCCCTGGCTGGTGTAGCTCAGTTGGCTGGGCCTCAACAGAAAGGTCCAGGTTTCGATTCCTGCTCAGGGAACATGCCGAAGTTCCGGGTTCAGTCCCAGCCAGGGCATGTAGGAGAGGCAACTTGATGGATGTTTCTCTCCCTCTATTTCTCCCTCCCGTCCCCTCTCTCTAAAAATAAATAAATGAAAAAAATTGTTAAATATTGATTATGTTATTACAGTTGTGCCAATTTTTCCCCTTTGCCCACTCCACCCAGTACCCCCATTCCCTCCAGCAATTCCCCCCTTAGTTCATGTCCATGGGTCATGCATGTAAGTTCTTTGTCTATTCCATTTCCTATACTCTTCTTAACATCTCCATCTATTTTGTACGTACTAACTCATACTTCTTAATCCTTGCGCCTTTTCCCCAATCTTTCCCTTTCCCCTCCCAACTGATAACCCTCCAAATGATCTCCAAATCTATGATTCTGTTTCTGTTCTGTTTGTTTACTTAGTTTGTTTTTTAGATTCAATTGTTGATAGCTGTGAACTTACTGCCATTTTAATGTTCTTAGTTTTGATTTTCTTATTTTTCTTAAGTAAGTCCCTTAAACATTTCATACAATAAAGACTTGGTGATGATGAACTCCTTTAGTTTACCTTGTCCAAGAAGCAAGTTATCTGCCCTTCAACTCTAAGTGATAGCTTTGCTGGATAGAGTAATCTAGGTTGTAAGACCCTGCTTTTCATCACTTAGAATACTTCTTGCCAGACCCTTCTAGCTTGCAAAGTTTCTTTTGAGAAATCAGCTGACAATCTTCTGGGAATTCCCCTATAGGTAACTACCTGCTTTTCTCTTGCTGCTTTTAAGATTCTTTCTTTATCTTTAAGCTTTAGCATTTTAACTATGATGTGACTTGGTGTGGTCCTCATTGCATCCATCTTGTTTGGGACTCTTTGTGCTTCCTGGACTTGTATGTCTATTTCCTTCATCAAATTAGGAACGTTTTCTTTCATTATTTTTTCAAATAAGTGCTTAATTTCTTGCTCTTCCTCTTCTTCTGGCATCCCTATGATTCAGGTGCTGGTATGTTCGAAGATATCCCAGAGGCTCCTTTTTCTATCCTCATTCTTTTGAATTTCTTTCTACTTGCTGTTCTGATTGAATGCTTTTTCCTTATGTTCCAAATCATTGATTTGATTCTCAGCTTCATATACTCCACTGTTGGTTCCCTATAGATTTTTTTTTTATTTTACTTAATGTAATTTTCATTTCTGTCTGGATCTTTTTCATGCTGTTGAAGTACCCAGTGAGTCCATAGAGCATCCTGATAACCACCGTTTTGAACTCTGCATCTCTGAAAGTTTGCTTATCTCCATTTTGTTTAGTTTTTCTGGAGTTCTGCTCTATTCTTTCATTTGGGCCATATTTCTTCGTGTTATTTTGGCAGGCTTTCTGTGTTCATATCTGTGTATTAAGTAGATGTGCTTTAACTTCCTGTCTTAGTAGTGTGGCCTATTGTAGAAAAGCACGCCTGTAAGTTTGGTGGGGCAGAGCCTTAGGTAATCACCAGGGCAGGTCAACCTGTTTTACTGTTCTGTTGCTCTGAGTCGGAGAGGGCTCAGAGAGGGGACAGTGCCACTGCCTGGCCTCTGGAGTTTTGCCCAGAGGAAGCTGTCTCCAGTACTCACTCTGGTGCCAGTCACTTCAATTTCTCCCCATATGCCACTGGTGCCCTTCCAGCTATTGCACTGGTGCTGAATTCCATGGGGTCTGAAAGTCCTAAGTCTGTCACAGGCCATTTAAGAGGAGTCACCTAAGAATCCCATAGTTTTTTCCACCACCCCAACCCCCACTGTTTTTTATAGACAGAATTTATGGGGACTTATTTTTCTGGCACTGGAACCCTAGGTGGTCTGGTCTGGGGCTGCGATCCTTCACTCCTAAGGTATTCTTCCTGATTTTTTATGTACCACATGTGGATGTGGGACCACCCTTTCCGCATCTCCGCGTCTCTCTGCACAACTCTGCATCTCCACCCTTCCTAGCCACTGAATGAATGTGGCTTCTTTAAATCCTTGGTTGTCAGACTTCCATACAGCTCAATTTTCTGACTACTTTGGGTAATATTTGTTTTGTAGTAAGTTGTAATTTCTCCTATTGTTGTTCAAGAAGGCAAAAAACGTTTACCTATGCCTCCATCTTGACTAGAAGTCAAATAAATAAAATCTTAAAAAAACAAAAAGAATTCTGTCTTGGTTGTACATTATCACAGCACCATGGTATTAACCCATTTTCCTCTATTCCCCATAGTGGACTGCGATCTTGGTTTATCAGTGGTAGGGTCCATCTGAGACTCTTCAAGCTGACTGGGTGTAAATGCTTCCACCAACCCATTACCTTGCACAGGCCCTTTAGAAATTGTCTCAAGAGTCACATTTTTACTATATAAAATACAGACTTTTGCAAAGATTTTCTTTATCCTCAAATATAGAACTACACAGTCTCAGTCTTTAAAATGGTTTATCTCAAATAAAGGGCTGTACTTGGTCAGAACCATCATCAGTCAAATTTAATTTTAAGCTTGTAAGTTACCAGGTCCGAACACAGCTGCCAGCATCTCAAGGCCACCCTGACAGAATTTCACACCACCTGCAGACATGCATGGGGTCAGATCGAGCAGCGAGGGCACGTTTCAGGAGATTCTGCCATGGAATCTCATCCCAGCAAGCCGGCGGGCCCACCTGGGCACAACCCCCACCATACAGTGGATCCCATGATGGCTGCGGAACACCTGACAGCTCAGGGTGCTGCTGCGTCTCTGGCCATCTTGTCCTACGTGTGCGTGTGTGCACGGTGTCTCCCTCCTCCTCCTCCCTGTGCCCTACACACTGTGGCGTTCCTGCCCCATCCCCTTCTCTAACCTCCCACCTCCCGTCCACAGCCCCAGGTCCCCAGGCCTCTATATACTTTCTTAGTAATCAGTTTATTGTTTGTCTCTCTACTAGAATGTATATTTTATTTTTTGAGGGCAGGCACATGTTCGAGGTTGTACATCATCAGGACCTAGAACAGTACCTGGCACATAACAGGCACATGTAATTTTACCTTTACATTGGAACAGTCATAGTAATGAAATATTAATAACATTTACAAGTTGAATTATCTGCAGTATCTAAAATAGTAAACCAGTTCTGGCCAGGTAGCTCAGTTTGCCAGAGCATCATCCCTATATGCCAAGGTTGTGGTTCCACCCCTAGTCAGAGCACATACAAGAAGCAACCAATGAATGCATAAATAAGTGGAACAATAAACCGATGTCTGTCTGTCTCTCTCCCCATCCCCCTTGCCCTCTCCCTCTAAAATCAGTAAGTAAAAATTAAAAATAAATAAAAAATAGGTGTGGCTCAGTGGATTAGGTGCCAGCCTGTGAACCAAAAGGTCACCGGTTCAATTCGCAGTCAAGGCACTGGGTTGCAGGCCAGATCCCCAGTTGGGGTGTGCAAGAAGCAACTAACTGATGTTTCTCTCCCTCTCCTCCCTCCCTTCCCCTCTCTCTGAAAATAAATAAATAAAATCTTTTTAAAAAGTAGGTTGCATTTTTCAAGTTAAGACTGGTTATTTTATGTGATCATACTTAGTTACCAAAGCAAAGCACACTCAGACACATAAACAATTTTGAAAAGCATAAAGAAAAAGAGTCACCTGTACTGTCACTGCCCAGAACAATGCTGGAATTTAATATCTTAATTTAAATTCTTAGGGCATAGAACTGATACTCTACCTCATGTTACTGGCTCATTAAAACATCATGTTGCAATTAAAGCTCATTTTTCTTATCCTGTTTACAAGCTCTTGTGCACATGACCTCATTCCCCTGATACACAATGTCAGCACAGTGCAGAGATTTAGCAGTGAGGACTCTAGAGTCAGCCTGCCTGGGTAGGAACTCTGGCTCTACCACTTAACAGGTGGGTATACTTGCACACTTGAAACTTCTCCATGCCTTCACCTTCCACATCTGTAAAAAAAAGCTAATGAAAAGTATCTACCTAGAGAGTTGTCATGAGAATTCAAGAAGTTAATATTTGTAGATCATTTAAGAGTATCTAGCAACACTAAGCAAGCATTTGCAAAATACATGTTCAGAAACGAAAATAAACTACCCTTTCAATTTCCAACTAGATAAATGGTCTGCATATTTTATATAAAACATTTTGCCTAACAAACTTATCTTGCAGTTAGGTAGAGAACTGTTCCAAGAAACTATAATTCTTACAGATTATCTAACTGAAAAGTCTTAGGTTAAATAGGAGAAAAAAATTACCTCATAAACTTGTCAAGTATATCCTCTACCCACATGTGCAAACGAAGAGGCTGAAATCCATACTGCCAAATTAATTTAATTATGTTAATTATAAACCAGCTGCTCTCCTCAAACACCAGAGTCTCTCCGTTAGAGACCCCCACTAGGCCTCCAGAACTCTGGACAGTAGAAAGACCTGCAAAAACAGAGAAGGGGTAGCTAAGTCAGTAGTTCCTACACTGATCAAATGAAAGAAGGTAATCTCAAGCTAGTGGGGATACTCTAAAGTGAGTGAACTCCAAGCCTCTCCCAGTTCTTAGGAGACATATTAATCTCTATTTTTAGAATACTGGCACAATACACTAGACAATCACTATACTGTCCAAAAGCAGATTCTCTAAAAGATGAGTCAGATGGATCATGCAGATATATCAAAATCAGACAGGCTATATTTAGTCCAAAGTGACTAAAAAATCAAAGACAAAAGCAGAGTACCAACTGAATCCAATTTAAAAGGAGAAATGTCAGACATGAATCTTTGCAGCATAAATTTCTCCTGACATACACTTGCCCTCATGGAGAAAAGAGTGGCTTAGGAAGTATCCACAGGAGACATGGAAGGCAGCTAAGGGAAAGGAGGCACCCTACTCCTGTGCCAATATTGTTTTGTATAACTGGATATTTCAGATAACTGGAAGGAGGCCAATATTACCCAATATTCCTTAAGGAAAGGGCCTGCAAAGGCCTGCCAAATTTCCTCACAACCTATCCAGCTCCTCTGCAGGTAGGGAAGTAGTCAGTCAGATGTCCCAACTTCTAAGCACATGTACCCACAGCTGTGTGAGTAACGTTAAGCCAAACACTTCAAGCCTCTGGGCCTCATTTCCCCAACCAAAAAATGAGCACATTAGGTTTCTGCTAACTCAAGCCATTCTATGGTTCAACAGAAACCCTCAGGTTGAAGGACTGACAACAGCAACCATCCCCACCCCACCCCAACCCCATGGCTGTAATTCCAGATAACTGAAGATACTGATAACTAGTGTCCCATTACAGGAGAGTGCCTCCTAACTATGGCAGTACCAACTTCTAGAAGGAAAGTAAGGAAACTAGTTTTACCAACTTGTCTGTAAAAGACAATTAGCAAGGTGGAAAAGTTTCAGCCCCCTATCTGACAAAAATATTCATGGTGGTCACATAGAAAGCTGCATAGCTCTAAGACCAAATTACATACCCAGATCCTTGACAAAACGCTTCATGTGCAGATTTAAAGGATGGATGACAGAACCTCCTGCTTCATATTCTTGCCCCTGCACAGTCATGGTGGCCAGGCGGCCCCCCACCTGGCCTCTTTCAAACACATCAATCTTCACATCTTTCCCAAATTTCTGCCGAAGATAATAGGCTGCTGAAGTGCCACCAATTCCAGCTCCAATTATTGCTATGGAGGGGAAAAAAAGGAACAGTTTCTTTCCCTTTTACCAGCTTTGTGTGTTTTACTGTTTTTGAAAAGCCATTAAGCAATAGCAGATGTTACTTAAGGCTACTATCAACAGTTTAGGGAGGCCTACATGGGGTAGGCCAGTGACAGTTGCTGTGAAGATGCAACTCTGAATCTGCATGTAAACATTGCCCCCAGACAACAGTGGCAGTAAATTAACTTAAAAATTTACATTAATTATTTGGGGTTTTTTTGTTTTTGTTTTTGCCAGATGCCCAAAGATTCTAACAGTTCTTTGTGGAGGCAGCAATGAGTCTTGCCCAACTTGCCCAGCCTCCTCTTGGGAACTGAGGAGGTGAGTCTTTCCAGCAGCATTTTAAATGAGGCGGTCGCCATTTTTGCCTAGATGTGTTATTTCATTAGTGTAGACAGGTTAATAATCCCAAAGAACAGTTTTAAAGGAAATAAGAAACAAAGCAAAAAAAACAGGAAGCAAAACAAAAAAAGACTGAAACTAGGAAAAGAGTGGATTATTTCAGTTCTGTAGTAACCCTAGGCAGGCAAACCGTGCCAGCCAGGGGCCTCTGAGGGCAGGCCAACCGCAACAAAGCGGAAAAGGGAAAGGCGGTTTCACCCTATCGAGGAAAGCGGACGGGATCAGCCAGTCTTCCACTGCTCGTTGTGCCGAGCCCGCATGTGCCTGTCATCTGCAGAGCGTAAGCGGCCCGTCGCTCCAGGACCAACCAGAAGACTGGCCTCCCAAAGGTACTGCAGAGGAAGGCGGCTAGATGGGGCTCGGTCTCCCCCTACCACCAGCCTTCTGAGGCAGGGTCTGCAAGGACGCCTGGAAGCTGCCCGCCCACCTGGGCCCCCCCTTCCATGGCCCATTCCTCAAGTGGACACATCTCCACGCCCAGGAAGGCACGGTCCCTCGGGCACCGAAAGCAGCACTGAGACGCAAACCGGGAAGATCGAAACCTGCGCAAAGGGCTCGACCCCGCGGCCTGTCCCGCGTCGCGGCTGCAGGGCCTGGCACCCTACGCTGCGGCCGCCAGGAGCAGGGAGCGCTCCTGCATCTCCTTCCGCGGCGCCCCACTGTCACCTACCGATCTTATCAGGCGGGGCCCGTAGCTCAGTGATCCCGGGGCACACGCAGCTGCACAGCAGCAACCCCAGGACCAGAAGCGGAGAGACGAGCTCCCGGGATGCGCGCCTCATATCTCCAAGAACTCAGGACTCTGGAGATCTGGAGCGCCCGCCTGCCTTTCACGCCCGCTACTGCGCAACTGCGCGCTCCGCTCGCCCCGCCCCCTACCGGCCGCGCCTCCTCCGAGCACCTCCCAAGTCAGCCCCTTGCCAACTCCCGCTTCTGACACCCTAGGTCCAAGTATCCTCCAAAAGCGCTGAACTTTGGTCCACTTGATTCGCCAAGCCTGCCTGCCCTCTCCAGACCTCCCCTGCTTCAGGGAGACACCAAAGGGACCAAAGGAAGATCATCCAGCTCTCCTTCCTTTCCATCCGTTCGGATGAAACACCTTATTTCTTCACTAGAATCCTCTCGTGTCCCTTCAATCCTTCCTTCTCAAAGAATGCACCCAGCTAACCGCTATCTAAAATAGACCAGCGGAGCTCCAAATACTTATTGAGTGATCACTGTGTTCCGGGGATTGCTGGGTACGAGATGAATGGGTAAATGACGCTACCTGAAAGGAAAAATGAGAGCGACCTGGAATGGGCTGGTCCAAGGTGGAGGGAGTGAAAAAGTAGTGTACCCGTACATCCGACGGAACGTTATGCAAGCATTAAAGAGAATGTAGGATCTGTAACTATTGTCCTAGTACTGTTAGGTGAAAAAATGGGTGGCTGAGTGATGGGTATTATATGATCCCATTTCCCTAATTAAAAGGCCCTACACACCCAGCCAAAAAGAAAATAAAAATTAGTGTATGGCCCTGACCGGTGTGGCTCAGTTGGTTGGGCATTTTACCAGAAGGTGAAAGGTCATCGGTTAGACTCCCGGTCAGGACGCTTGCGTGGATTGCAGATTCCATCCCCAGTCAAGGCTCGTGCGAGAGGCAACCTATTGATGTTTCTCACAACGATGTTCCTTTCCCTCTCTTTCTCCCTCCCTTCCCCTCTCTACAAAGATAAATAAATAAAATCTTTTTAAAAAATCTCTATATGAACATGAAGAACAGTATAGGTGGAAGGAAAATAAGTTGGATAAAAGAAACGTTGAAACTTTTTTTACAACAGGTTTGCCCCAGAACGCAGGTGTGGTAAAAAACCACCACTAAATCAAAGCCAAAATGGGAAAGGAAAAGATTCATATCAACATTGCCGTCACTGGGCACGTAGATTCCAGCAAATCTACCACTACTGGCCATCCGATCTACAAATGTGGTGGGATTGACTAAAGAACCATCAAAAAACATTGAGGAGACCGCTGAGATGGGCAAAGTCTCCTTCAAGTATGTTTGGGTCTTGGATCAATTGAAAGTTAAATATGAGTGTAATGGTATCACCATTGATATCACCCTGTGGAAATTTGAGACCAGCAAGTATTATGTGACCATCCTTGATGCCCTAGGACACAGAGACTGTCAAAAACATGATTACAAGCACATCTCAGGCTCACTGTGCTATCCTGATTCTTGCTGGTGGTATTAGTAAATTTAAAGCAGGTATCTCCAAGAATGGGCAGACCCATCAGCATGCTCTTCTGGCTTACATACTGCATGTGAAACATTAATTATTGGTGTTAACAAAATGGATTCCACTGAACCACCCTACAGCCAAAAGAGATATGAGAAAATTGTTAAAGAAGTCAGCACCTACATTAAGAAAATTGGCTACAACCCTGACTACAGCAGTATTTGTGCGAATTTCTGGTTTGAATGGTGACAACATGCTGGAACCAAGGGATGGAAAATCACCCATAAAGATAGTAATGCCAGTGGAACCACGCTGCTTGAAGCTCTGGATTGCATCCTACCGCCAACTCGTCCAACTGACAAGTTCCTGTGTCCTCCCCTCCAGGATGTCTACAAAATTGGTGGTATTGGCACTGTCCCTGTAGGCCAAGTGGAGACTGGTGTTCTCAAACCAGACATGGTAGTGGTAGTGACCTTTGCTCTAGTCAACATTACAACTTAAGTAATGTCTACTGAAATGCACCACAAAGCTTTGAGTGGAGCTCTTCCTGGGGACAATGAGGGCTTCAGTGTCAAGAACGTGTCTGACAAATGTGTTTCTCTCTAGTGTCAATGTGACTGGTGACAACAAAAATTACCCACCAATGGAAGCAACCGGCTTCACAGCTCAGGTGATTATCTTGATCCATCCAGGCCAAATCAGTGCTGGATATGCACCTGTGCTCCATTGTCACACAGCTCATATTGCTTACAAATTTGCTGAGATGAAGGAGAAGGTTGATCATCATTCTGGGGAAAAGCTGGAAGATGGCTCAAAGTTTTTGAAATCTGGTGATGCTGCCAACATTGATATGGTTCCTGGCAAGCCCATGTGTGTTGCTGTTTACTGTTCATGATGTGGGACAGTTACTGTGGGTTTCATCAAAACAATGGACAAGAAGGCAGCTGGAACTGGCAAAGTCGCCAAGTCTGCCCAGAAAGCTCAAAAGGCTAAATGAATATTATCCCCAATACAGGCCACCCCAGTCTTAGTGGTGGAAGAACAGCCTCAGAACTGTTTGTCTCAATAGTAGAAGACTGGATAATTATTACAATGTATCATAAAACCTTTATAAGGAAAGGAGAATATTTTGTGGACCATTTGTTGTGTGTGTGTGTGTGTGTGTGTGTGTGTGTGGCAATTATTAACTTACTAGTTTTTAAAATCAGTACTTTTTAATGGAAACAACTTGACCAAAAATCTGTCACAGAATTTTGAGACGCATTAAAACAAAGTTTAATGAGAAACCTGTGTGGGTTTTTTTTTTTTTATTTGTTAATTTTAGAAAGAGAGGGAGAAAGAGAGAGAAACATCAGTTTGTCTTTCTACTTATTTACGCATTCATTTGTTGACTCTTATATGTGCCCTGACTGGATGGGGAGTCAAACCCACAACCTTAAACCTGTGTCTTCTTTTGGTCAACACTGTAACTTTCTATTATACTACTTAAGTAAAAGTAACCCATTTCTGGTGTTATATCTGCTGATACTTTTTTTTTTTTTTTGAGAGTTCTTCAGTGTATTCAATAAGGAAAGCAAAAAAGCAAAGAAACAAGAAAAGCAGTTTTACATTAAAGAGGTTTCAGGTACAATAATCAACACATTCCAAGAGAAATACAGCCAGTGTTTTTTTCCACGAATGTTTTATACTTGAATGTAGGAATCAAATGTGACTTCTCCTTTATTTTGTATTCAGATATAAGATGAGGGAAACCAATAATTCACAAGGAAATTCACTCCGATAAGCCTCACATTTAGACTTTGTGTATATGTACCTTTAAAATGCTGCAGATTATAGAATTGCTGGTATAGTTAGTACCTGGAGACAAAAACACTTTCAGTGTCTTTCCGGTTCACCTCGATTTTAGCACAACTTCAAAAATTCTTCATGAAGCTAAAATTCATTGATCCTACAATCTCTCTCTGGCCCTTGCTCCTTCCAAGACTCCCATCCTCCCTGCCCAGTTTGAATTCCGAGGTTAATCACTATAATCCTTTCTTCAAATGCACCCTCAACTCCCTAAACTCTCCTTCAGCCGCTCATCTTTCCTTGGCAAAATAACCACCCTGGTTAAATCCAATTCTCTGCCTGCTTGGAGCCTGAATCCAGGCAAACAAATGGGGCTGAAGAACATGCACACACAACACAGCTTGATTAAACCTGAGACAGGCTTCTTCCTGACTCTAGGTTCTTGGCCTTTCATTTTCTTTCTTTCTTTTTTTTAATTTTTATTTTTTGTTCAAATACATTTGTCTCCACCTTCCTGCCACCACTTTCCCCTGTCCTCCACCCCACCTCCCTCCCTGAATCCTGCCCTACTTTGGCTTTGTTCATGGATCCTTTATACAAGTTCCTTAACTTGACCCTTCCCTTCTGTTTCCCCGTACCCTCCCTTCCCTCTTGACTCTGTTGGTGTCTTTTTTCTTTCAGTGTTGCTGGTTATATTTTCCTTGCTTGTTTGTTTTGTTGGTTAGGTTCCACTTATAGGTGAGATCATACGGTATTTGTCTTTTGTCCCCTGGCTTATTTCACTTAGCTTAATGCTCTCCAGTTCCATTCATGCTGATACTTTAGAACTGGATAAGTCTGTTAACGTTTTTTTCTGGGTGAGAATTTTGTTTTTTGTTTTTTTCATTCTGTCCAAAGGAGAGGAATCTGTTTACATAATAAAAGCTATGAGAGGGGGGTCTGTTGTGTAACAGTGAATAGGTTAGGACAGATAAGCAAAGAACAACTTCGTTTATCATAAGCTAGTTTTAAAAGGCCAAATTCTGTTAAAGTCTACTTGTTACATATAAAATTTCATAGTTACATCAATACTGGGTAAATTTGTTAGTATGTCAAATTTTAGTTTTCTAGTTTTACTGGAATGTGAATTCATGTTTACAAATACTGAGGCAGTTTAGAGAACTTAAAATGAGGCTTACATAGTGTTAAGCACCATATTGTTACAGTTAATTGTATCCAGGTTCTAAGAAAAATAAATTATACAAAAAAAAAGAAGGAAAGAAAGAAAGACAGGTTAAACTTGGAGAAAGGAAGTAGAAAATTCAGTGCAAAAAACATTCATTTATTGGACAAATATTTATTGAATTCCTTCTAAGTGGCAGGAAATGTTCTGGGTGAATGAGAAAAATCAGTGAACAAAACAGATTTTTAAAAATACTTATTTTAATGAAGCTGACATTATAGTAAAGGGAGAAATGATAGAATAAATAAACAAATTAATATAGAGAGCAATGTACAGGGAAGAATGGGTTGCAATTTTATTTTATTTTATTTTATTTTTATCCTCACCAGAGGGCTGCTTTCAGAGAGAGAAAAGAAGAGAGAGAGTTAGGATGAGAAACATCTATGGGAGAGAGGAGCATCGCCTCCCATACACACCCACAGCCTAGATGTCTGTCCTGCCCGGGAATCAAACCTGCAATCTTTTGGTTATGGGCTGACATGCCAACCAACTGAGCCACAGCAGCCAGAGCTGGGTTGCAGTTTTAAATATGATGGTCAGGGTAGGCCTCATTGAGTAGGATGGTACTTGAACAAAGCTTGGAGGAAATGAGGGGAGTAGACCATGCCAATATCTGGGGAAAGAGCTTTCCAAGCAAGAAGGACGCTTTGTATATTTAAGGAAAAGCAAGGAGGCCAGTGGAGCAAAGTAAGAAAGGGGGAGTGGGAGTGTTAATGGAACAAGATGCAAGATGTGCAAGAAATAAACACTTCTACTTCAGAGCATAAAAATATGAACATTAAGTCCCTTTTTTTATCCTAACCTAAGAACATTTTTCCCCCCATTGGTTTTAGAGGGAGAGGAAAAGAGAGAAACAGAGACACCTGAACCAGGGATCACACACCCAACATCGTAAGTATGTGCCCTGACTGGTAATTGAACCTGTAACCTCTCAGTTATGGGACAATGCTCCAACCAACTGAGCCACACTGGCCAGGGCAGATCAGGTCCTCTTTTCCATTACATCTAGCAATTACAAAGAAAGAACTAAACTATGTGTGTCTTTTCCTTTCCTATTTTCAAATTACATTATGCTCACAACAGCTCAGTGCATTAAGCTACTAGGCCCTCAATAAATTTCTGTTGATTTTTAGAATTGACAATGTAAATCACTTTAACACAGTGTCATATTTGGAAAATTTCTGCTACTGAAAACTTGGGAAGGAATTTATTGAAAGGACAGAGTGAAGAGACAGTGTAAAAAATTTGCAAAGTGGAAGAAGTGGTAGGTGGATCAAACACTGTCGTAATTCCACACTCTTACCCTTTTAAAGTAATACTGCCGATGAAACTCAAAAAAGTTTTTTTTTAAATCATAGAGAAAAATGTCACCTCATATTCTAAGGGTAATAATAAGATAATATAACAAACATTTATTCAAGAGTGTTGTTCAAATGTAGTCCCCCTAGGAAGCAAAACACTAAAATTCTGTCCTTCACCAAACTCTAGCCAGCTCTTCTGAGCCCTCTTCTAGACTAGCCCTCAACTTTGACTTATAAAGACTTGAACGAAGCACTAACGTAGTTTCTAACAGCTCAAAGCCACCTCCCTGGGATAATCCTGGCTCCTCTTAAAGTGCCCATCTGAGAAAATGCAAGGTTCACAAAATAATTCGTGTGTCGTTTGTTCCACCCAACACATGAAGATAGAGTCCTGTGTCCCAGTGCTGTGGGATGGTAGGAACCTACCTGATAAGCGCCAATTCCCCACGCCTCCCTTTTTAGTTTTTGTAGTCTTTCACTTCCCTGACTTTACCGGGACCCTGCTCATCCCCTCCCGGTTCCTTCATTCTCTCTTTAAAGGGCCCAGTCACCTCTACACAAATCAAAATTCAGTTCAGGCTGTACTCTTTTCCTCATTCGAATAGTATATTATGATTAAAATGTAAACTTCAGTGTCTGGCTTTATTTATCCTTGACAACACTCAAATCTATAATTCTATCTCTGCTACATGTATTTTTCCTCTTTGAAACTACCTTGAAGAAATTCATTTTTATACCATCTTACTTCCTCCCATTTCATTCCTTTCTTATTCTAAATAGTTTAAATGATATTATGTCTACCTTAGACAGGATGGGAAATTCAGAAGCGATATAAGAAAATATAAACATATTTGACTACATAAAACAAATATTTCAGATAGCCAAAGAGAGAATTTAAATTTTTTAAAAAATAATGCATGCAAAAAATGTTGGCCACTAATATAACAGACAAGATTGTGGTGTATACCACAATCATACAATGAACTCTACAAATTGATAAAAAGAGGTAAACAACTCACTATGAATACAGACCAAGTCTAAGAATATGCAATTCATAAAAGAGAAAGCAAATGCCAATGGTGAAAAAAATACACATGAATAAATTCTCAACTACAGTAGTCATTTAAACAAACTATCATCAAGCATATTGGCAAGAATTGATAAGACTAGTAACATCTTACTGCAGGAGAAAATGGGGTAGAGTGAATTGAGATCTCAGGAGATGACTTTCAAACATTGTTGGTGTAGTTCAGTTAGTTGAAGCATCGTCCTGTAGACCAAAAGTTCGTGGGTTTAATTTTTGGTCAGGGCACATACCCAGGTTGCAGGTTTGATCCCTGGTTGGGACACATATGAGAAGACAACCAAGCAATATTGCTTTCTCTCTTCCCTTGTCTTTCTAAAAGCAATGAAAAAAATGTCCTCCAGCATAAAAAAAAACAAACAAAAAAACCTCCAATTATCTATTAAGATAGATAGATATTCTGCTCTGGCTCTGTGGCTCAGTGGATTGAGTGCCAGACTGAGAACTAAATGGTCATTAAATGGTCAGTGGTTCAATTCCCATCAGAGCACATGCCTGGGTTGCAGGCCAGGCCCCCAACCAGGGGCACGTGAGAAACAACCACACATTGATTTTTCTCTCCCTCTCTTTCTCCCTCCCTTCTCTCTCTCTAAAAATAAGTAAATAAAAAAGAGTTTTTAAAAAAGATATATTAGATACATTATCTAAGTCAGAAATCCTTCTTTTGGGAATCTATTCTACAGACATAAAAGAGTACCAGAATGCTTATTGCACATTGTTTGTAGTAGGGGGAAAAAAAAAAAAAAAGAGTAGCCTGAATGTCTAGCAATACTACTTATGGTCATTTATGCAATTTACCATTGAATAAGTTGTGGCACATTCATTCTATGGACTATTTTCCAATTATTTAAAAAATTAATTAGATCTGTTATAAATTGAACTGGAGAATATCTAGTACGTAAGTTTAAGTTAGAAAACAAACTTGTAAAGTAATACTCATAGCATGACCACATTCTTTTAAATAACAAAAATCCCCAACTACTTATATATATGTGCATCTGTATGCATATAAAGTAACATGTGGAAGTTTATAGACTGATCTGTTAACATTAATTACCTCCAGAGAAGGAAAATAAGTGAATTATTAATCTTTTTCTTATTTACCTATATTGTTTCACTTGCCACAGTGAGCGTTAACTTTTGCAACTTTAAAACTTTAATAAAGTTTTCAACAAAACTTTATTAATAAATATAAAATATAATAAATATTATAATAAAGATTTTAAAACTTAAAAAATACTTCTGCTATATCCATACAATGGAATTTTATATGGTTTAAAAAAAGAATGAAGTATTGATACATGCTATGACATGGATGAATCAAAAAAGCATAATGCCAAGTTAAAGAAGCCAGTAACAAATGACCACATACATTGTTGTTGTATGATTCCACTTATTTGAATTGTTTAAAATAAGTAAATCTATAGAGACACAAGATTAGTGGGCTGGAGATTGGGCTGGCATAGGGAAGAGGGAATGACTGCTAATTGGTAAGGATTTCCTTTCTGGGGTGATGAAAATGTTCTAAAATTGATTATAATGAGTGTTCCATGTCTCTGTAAATACACTAAAACCACTGAACTGTACTTTAAATGGACAAATTGTAAGTTATGTGAATTATATCAAAAAGTTGTTAGAAACTATAATGCTGTTCACCATTAATATTTGTCTTATTCATCCTCAAAAGACTATTTTATATTTTTAAATAAAATCCAAAAAATGTGCCACAGATTCCAAAGACAATTCCAAAACTGGAAATCCAAAAGTATCAGAGTCTAAATAGACTACTTTGAACAGGACATCACATTTTTTAATGTGCACATTCTCCTATGTTTAAAAAATATTTCACATAACTTATGAAATATAATAATGCATCATGAGCACACTAAACCACATTTCAGAGCCCTAATTTTTCTGCTTCCCCTCAAAGAGGACTGAAATTTATGTATCTTCTGACATTTGGTTTTAAGATTCTTGTGATAGATTTGCATTAAACAATTATATAAATATTTTTCCAATGTACATTGAGTATACCAGAAAAATGCAGATAAAAAGAAAAATTTGGCAATAATCTGGCAATATTCTCCTGGCTCTCAAAAATTTGGTTAACACAAACAAGACAAATTCTTAATGAAGTTGTTACTTGTTAAAAGTTATATAATATTTTTTAATTAAATTTATTAGGGTGACATTGGTTAATAAAATTATATAGGTTTCCAGTGTACAATTCTATGATACATCTTCTGTATAGCGCATTGTGTGCCCACTACTCAAAGTCAAATCTTCTTGGGTCACCAGGTATTTGACCCACTTCACCCTTCACCTCCCCCCTTCCCTCTGGTAACCACCATACTGTCGTCTACGAGTTTTTGTTTGTTTGGAAATCTTTTTTATTTTTAAGGATTTTTTCCCTTTTTTTTTTTTTTTTTTTTTATTGGTTAGAGAGAGGAAGAGAGAAAAAAGCGAGAGAAACGTCCTTTTTTTAAATTTATTTTTTCAAATACATTTGTGAAACGTCCATTTTTGACATTCCATTTATACATGCATTCATTTGATTAATTCCTACATGTGCACCCACCTAGGTAGGATCAAACCGATAACCTTGATGCATCCAGACACTGCTTTAACCAACTGAGCTGCTGGGCCAGGACCGGAAACTTACTTTTATAAATAAAAAATTTTTATTGAAATTTTTCTGTACAGAGAAAGTAGGAACACCCATTCAATTGTATTTGGATGAGAGAAGATCAATCATTTCTTATATCAACGAAAAATAGCAGATTATAAATTCTGAGGCTTTTACTTTTAAATGAATAAAGAAATCATCCCGTTATGAACAGGAACATTGCTTGCATTTAGTCATAAAATATTTTAGCAAACACACCCACCAAGAGCGCCGCTGGTGTAGTGGTATCATGCAAGATTCCCATTCTTGCGACCCGGGTTCGATTCCCGGGCGGCGCACCCCCTTTTTTTTTTTCCAATTCTTACCAACTTGAAGGCTTTACTAAATCTTTTACCTCTGGAAACATTTACAATTTTTAATTTCTAGGAAGATTTCTAGCTCATAGTTCATTGTTAAAACATTCGAATCTGGAGGAGGAAGACAATTTCAAAAGACAAAAAAAAGCAAGTCTTGAAATAGTTAACCCTTAAGCCTGCCTAGCTGGAGACTTTCCTAACCTCGGTGGAAGAGCGCCTGCGCATTTAAAGAACCTATGGATTGGGGTGCAGCTTGGCGGCCGGAAGGTTGAAAGTGCACGATTATTCTGCGCCTGCGCGGTTCTGGTGGGCACTTCGGTGGCTGCTCCTAGGCCCCCGGCTCGCCGCCATCTTGTATTGGGGCTTCATTGTTCGTGTTGGGCTGAGCGCTTTAGTGTAATTGCAGCGCAAGAAGGAGGTGGAGTAACCTCCAGTTAGCCGAGAAACCCCGCTACTCTGCAGCCAGAACCGCTCAAACGTTTTGGGAGGTAGTAAAGAGTAGGGAGCTGGACCCAGAGGCGCCACCGCGACAGCAGCAGCCATGGAGGACGAGATGCCCAAGACTCTGTGAGTCTGAGGCAACGATGTGGGGGTGGGATGGTGGTCGTCCCGGAGGGAGGTCTCTTCCCTTCGCCGCTCCCCAGCCTATTGTCCTCAGTGGACGTCGCGGTACCACGATTCCTCTCCTTAGCGCACACCTTGAAGCTTAGGGACCGTGACTCGGGTTGTGAGAGGACCAGGTGGAACGAGTAGGGGCTTAACCCTCGGAATTAATCCCTTCACTTTACACCACACCGTGGCCTTTGGCCTCGCCACCAGTCCTCTGGAGTCTCAGGCCTGGAGAGAAGACTTTTTCATTCAAACCTCTTTTTAGAACTCGGCGGACATTCTTTTTGTCCCATGCTTTCCTTCTCTTTTTTTTTTTTTTTCCCCGCCCCTTGTTCTTGGTTAACTTCTTTTGATCTTTACAGCCGACTTTAATTTTATTTTGATTTCTTGCTGAAATTATTCCTTTCATTTTTTGCTCGTCAATAGGAATTTTCTTTTTGAGGCTGTTTGTGCTTATTTTCAGTGAGGTGAACTTTATTGTCGCAGCTGCCCACTGGATAAAAAGCCAAGGCTTTCCTTCTGTAGCACTCCCTCCCCCGACTCCAGATCAAAAAGCTTAAAATTGGGCATCCTAAGGATTTTGAAACTGCTTTTGAAAAATGGAAATGTCACCTGGAGGTATATATCAACTGAAGGGAAATAGAGATAATGCATTTTTATCATCGGTTGCTACTGTTGTGATTGACGTGTTGCTGAAGGAGCGGGCAGCTTTTAGGAAGCAACAGTTGTTAAGTGCCTTAACAGAGTTAGTTACCTCTGAGAATTTTCACAGTTAGTGTTAAATGATCTCAGCATGGGGTATTTGTTGCTTCTCCCACAGCATCCTCTGTTTTTCAGAGTATCGGATGAGTTGATTTTGTCCTTGTTGCTTTTCTGGAAAAGAAAGAACAAAAAGCTTGATGACTTTTTGACATACCTTTTTGGTTTTATTCTTAAAATACTGACTGTTGGAGAACTGTGCATTAAAAATACAATTTTAGATTTCTTTTTGCAACTCTAGACATTACAGTTGTCATGAAGCACAATGTAATCAACTTTTTTTTTTTTTTTACCACCAAAAGTTTCCATTTTGTAACCTGTATGAGAAATACAGGCCAGACTTGTTTTCTTAATAGATTAAACTTTTTTGCTAGTTTATCTGATAATGTTAGTTACCTTCAGTATCTTTTCAATAGGATGCAGCAATTAGTACATGACCTTTGTTTTTTGAAAGATGATATCTGTAGGTGAAGACTCCCTAGAAAACTATTAGCCCCATAGAGCTTAATAGAAACTTTTTTTTACTCTTGCCTCTTCGCTGAAAGTATGATAGCCAGCAGCATATTGGGTTAAAAAAGGCACATCTTTTATAGTGTCTTCAGATTTAAGATTCTTACATTATTTTGTCATTTTTAATTTCTGAAACTCCCAGAAATATCTAGAAACTTAACTTTTTTTGGATGTCGATAACGAAGACATTTTCAGCTTTCTCAGGCCAGTGTACAAAAGCACTTAAATAGCTTGGGGACAGGAGACCAACCATTGAGGGAGAAATAATGAAATATTGTTAAACAAATACTTAGAGTGCTTATGATTTGTTAGGTTCCGTGAAACATGCTTTACCTGCTTGTTTAATCATCAGAACTCTGCGATAAATGGGTCCATTTTGCAGCTGAGGTAGAGCTTAAAGTTGAAGTCACCCAACACTTTTTGTTCAGCTTCCTGCAACTTTTCTGCCTTCAGCTCTGAGCTCTAACGCTTAGGACTAATTTTGCCTTGTGTACTTCACTGGAACACCCTGTCCAAGAATCTTTTTCCCCAAGTAGTCCGAGCTCTAACATCTCTACTGTCTCTCATCCATTGCTTCTACATGTAGCCTTAACCAAAGCTCCCATTTTCCAGCCAGACCAATCTCGATTAAATGAGTAGGTGTGGCTCAGTTGGTTAGGCGTGGTTGCACAAAGGGAAAGGTCTTAGGATCAATTCTCTGTCGGGACAGTTGGGTTGCCCGCTCAGTGCCCTTTTGGGGTATGTGCAAGAGGCAACCCATCCATGTTTCTCTCCCTCTCTTTCTCCCTCCATTCCCCTCTCTAAAAGTAAATAAATCTTCTAAAAAATAAATGAGTAGGTGCTAATCCCTAAGTTTTCCCAGCAATATTTTTATTATAAAATGTATATTTTAATGACCCTGGAATTTAGGGGCTTTTATGTTCTTAGCACAGTCTCAGGTTTGTGGTAAGTGATCAATAAATTTATTTTAAAACTGGTACAATTCCAAGCAGTGAATTCAGATTTTACTTGTTCTTGAAGGTAAAGTATAGTCTGAGTTGCAGTATCACCTATAATACCCAAAATGGCTCAGAGAGAATGCCTTCATTTGCTGAGGTCCGCCAAGTTCTAATAAATGTTCATCACCTTTTTAAGTTAGAGATTGCCAGTATTCAGTTTCTCGTCAGCAGTATTTTGGAAATATATTGTGAGAAGTGGTTTGATTCTGGAAATATTTTGGAAGTAGAGCAACAACAATTACCAGTGGATTAGATATGGAATCTGAGAATGAAATCAACAATAAGTAGGTTTATTTACAAATGTATTATTTCAGTCATTTAAAATGATAGTTTGTTGCAAAATATAAGTAAAAATGAGAACTGGTTTAAGAGCATGAATGTCTTCAGGCATAGTATTAGATACATTTGTTCAGGCTGGTTTATTGTATATGGACTAGTCTCCCAGGTGAAGGTGGTGCCAGCTAATAACATAAGAAGGTTTCAGCTAACATGAAACAGACTATCCTTTGTTAAAAGTAGACAGTTTTTTAAAGTTATGATGCTGGTGTATAGTGTGTATGTATATACGTGTGAATATTTATGTGTTTGTATAGTATATATATGGGTGGGCAAAAGTAGGCTTACAGTTCATATGGAAATAATAGAATAATTAATAAATGTTAATTTTTAGTGTACTCAAACCTGTCAACCTACTTTTGCCTATATGTTTATATACATATATGAGCATTTACTGTTCTACATAATTTCATAATTAGTAAAAGATATGTACCTTTCCCTCTTGAACTATAGTAACTCAAGCAAAATGGGATAATTTCCTAGCAATCTGAAGTATTCAAAAGTAATTCTGAGTACAGTTATTCCTAAATAGATGTTGAACATTTACAGTGTTCCAGGCAGGGTTCTAGACAGTAGATATATAGTATGAATAAAAGTCTCTTTCTCAGCCCTGGCTGGGTCACTCAGTTGATTAGAGCAGCGTTTGGATATGCCAAGGTTGTGGGTTTGATCCTGGGTCAAGGCACATACAGGAAGCAACCAATGAATGCATAAATAAGTGGAACAACAGAACCGTTTTTTCCTCTCTCTTCCTCCTGCCTTCCCTGCCTCCCTTCCTCCCTCCCCCTCCTCCTTGGCTCCTCCTTCCACCCTTCTTCTCTCTCTAAAATCAGTCAGTCAATAAAAAAAAAAAATCTCGATCAAATTTATCATTAACAAAAAACCTATTTAAATTTTCACAGAGGCCTCATATCAAATCCTGCATTATACAATGATTGTGGCTCAAAACCAATACAGTATTCTGCTTTGTAAATGTCTTTAGGTTAAATTTTCTAGAGCTGTAGTAATAGAAATTAATATTTTAAATGTTTTAGATTACAATTTTACAACTATCTGAACTCAGTTACCAGCTTTGAAAATATGTACTAAGTTGATATAAAATCCTATCCCTGGCAGAATATCATGTTTTTATTGTAACATTGGTGACTTCTTCATTGAGTCTTCACAGGTAGCTTTTTACTTTGAAAAAATTAAAAACCTACAGAAAAGTAACAAAAATAGTACATTGAAGAGTTAGGTAACTTTCTTGTGGATTTACCAGTTGCTAATAGTTAGCCAAATATTCAAAAGTAATTCTGTGAGAATATAGTTATCCTTTTTTTTCCCCCTGACCCATTTGAGAAGACATTGTAACACCTTACGCCTAACTCCTTAACCATATATTTTCTAAGAACAAGGGCATTCTCTTATATAACCATTCTACAATTTTCATATTAAGGAGACTACACTGATATATTTTTAATTAATATACAGTTCATATTCATTTATCCAGTTGTCGAAGGAGCACACTTTTAGTTCATTGAAGTCTATTTGCCTTAACAGATAGTTAAGTTCTCTTCTACCCCTATCTCTGCTTCCTATTCTGCATAAGATTGGTACGTGATCTCACAAGTGTTATAACATGGGATATTTCAGTCCATGCTATTAACAAGTTCATTGGACAATTAAAAATGGATACTTCAACTGTGGCTGATGTGCCTCAGTGGATTGAGTGCCAGCCTGTGAACTGGGAGGTCATCAGTTCGATACCCCGTCAGGGCACATACATGGTTTACAGGTCAAGCCCCCAGTTGGGGGCATGTAAGAGGCAACCAGTCCATGTTTCACTTGCACATTGATGTTTCTCTTCCTCTCTTTCTCTGTCCCTTCCCCTCTCTGTGAAAATAAATAAATAAAATCTTTTTTAAAAATGGATATTTTAATGTTATTCCAAAAAAAAACATTTTTGAAAAATAAAAACTACTCTAAGAAAATTACAATTTTGTTTATTTAGTAGTCCAATAGACATCATGGCGGGGAAACTGGCTTGCAACTCTTCTGAGTATCAATTTTTATATCAGTCAGGATTTTCTTAAATGCAAGCAGCAAAAATAATTACCCATAAAAGGAATTTATTAAAAAGATTTTGGACACTACCAAAATGTCAGAAGGATTATGGAACCTAGCTTAGGAAATGTTCAGGGAGGGGTGGGAACTGTCAGGCCACAGTCCTAATCAAGCTGCAGACCATCCCAGAAAAGATGCTAGTACCACATCCACTGAGGACCACATTCACTGGACAGGGGACTTCATTGCTATTTGACACCAAAATGGAGTCTCTTCAATCTTGCTTTATGCCCTATCTTCAGGACTGGTGTCTCTAATTGACTTAGCCTAGATTGAATGCAAAGTAGACTACAAAACCATATCTAGGCTTTTCAACTTCTGTAGAAGAGTCAGACTTTGCCTTAAGATAAGGAATTTTATAAAAATAGGAAAGATGCTTGGTGGCCAAAAAAAAATTTGCTGAGCTCATACTGTTAATACAAAATCCTTTGGCTTCAGAAACAGAATAATGTGTGATGGAATGAAACAACTAAAGAAAGAAACATATAAAAATGAGAATTAACTTTGTAAAATATAGCACATTCTATAAGCTAAAAAACTTATTTTCCATTGAAAGTATTATGAACATAAAAAGGATCTGTAGATTTCAAATTTCAAACTCCTATGTATTTAGCAAATAGACTTGGAAAGTAATAACATCATCAAGCTGTTTCTAAAAATTTGAGATCTGTGTTAGTGATTAACTTGTTAGTAAAAAGAAAAGACTAGCCCTGGCCAGGTAGCTCAGTTGGTTTGAGTGCTGTCCCCAATATGCCAAAGTTGCAGGTTCAAGCCCCAGTGACAGCACATACAAGAATCAACCGGTAAATGGACCGGTAAATCAATCTCTCTCTCTCTCTCTCTCTCTCTCTCTCTCTCTCTCTCTCTCTCTCTTTCTCTCTGTCTCTGTCTCTCTCCTCCTCCCTCCCTCTTTCCCCCCTCTCCCCTTCCTCTCTTTCTCTAAAACCATTTAAAAAATGTAAGCAAACAACAACAATGTATTGTTAAACTAATTTGTAATGAGTTATTTTTATTAGCACAAGGAAGAAAAAGTTTTTTGTTCTTTGATTTCTTTAATATGAAAATGTTATATGTGTTACTTAGATTTTATTGTAATAACATCTAAGGCTGATACAGCGTATTCTGAAGCATTTCTCTAAACAACTGTGTGTAGTTAATTGCTAGAGCTTCTGGAGCCTATATCAAAGAAACAAATCTAAAGGCGCTACAAACCATAATGTTTTCTTTTTTCTTTTTCTTTTTTTAAGTATCACTGGAGGACGTGCTCACTGATTTTAGAGAGAGGAGAAGGGAGGGAGAGAAACACCCATGTGATAGAAACATCAATCAGCTCCCCCCACCTCACAGCAGGAGAAACACTCCCCCCCTTCCCATCTACAGAGATGACACTCCAACCAACCAGCCACACCAGCCAGGGCAACCATAGTGCGCTCTAAAGTAGTTTTTTGGTGTGTTTTTTTTTTAATCCACACGTCTTCAAACTCAGAAAATATTTCTCAGAAAATGTTAAGACGATTTTGCAAAGAGTCAATGATAGAATTCAGGTTCTCTAAATACTGTGCACTTGTCATCACTAAGTTATATTGCTTTAAAATTAAGGTACATAGATATTAGCATTAAGTCTTCAGAAGAGCCATTTTTTTTCATTGACATTGCAATCTTGAGAATTTCTTACAGGTACAAGAATCAAATGAGAATACACACAGAAGAGTTACAGAGAAAGTACAGTTCTCACATAACCTTCACTCAGCTTCCTTTAATGTTAACAACTTACATTACCATGGTATACTTGTTAAAACTAAGACATTAGCATGATACAGTACAAGCTTTATTCCAGTTTCCCCAGCTTTTCCAGTAATGTCTTTTGTATTCCAGGATCCATTCCAAAATACCACTGTATTTTTTTTTTACTCTATTTTTACTGATTTGAGAGAGGGAAACAAACATCAGTTTGTTGTTCTACTTATTTATGCATTCGTTCGTTGATTCTTTTATGTGCCCTCATGAGGGATGGAACGTGCAACCTTGGCATATGGGTACAATGCTCTAACCAAATGAGCTACCCTGCCAGGGCCAAGATACCACTCTATTTAGTCATGTCTCTTTACTCTCCTTTAATATGAGATGATATCTTTCATGACCCTGGCATTATTAAAGGGTACTGTTTCTCCACTGTACAGTGACTACTTTTTCTCAACATTCTGTTAATTAGAATTGAGTCACTGAGACTAACCCACACTAAAGGAGAGAGAAATTAAGCTCCACTTCATAGAGGTGGAATATCAAGGAATTGTGGACATACGTTAAAACAGTCAATTAGTTGGTTGAAACGACTAATACATATTTTATAGATGATACTTGAGGCTCTACACATACCCTATTTCTCCTTAAAGTTACATCATCTATAAAACACCCATGAGTGGATTTTGCCAGTTGAAATTATTACTGTAGTGTTTTAATGGTGATTTCTCTTATTTCTTCTACATTTATTAGAGTTTTACAGGAAAAAACTATCCTCCCCCTCCCCCCAATCCAGGATCTAGTCAAGTCTTATTTATTGTATTTGGTTGTCAGTATCTTTTAAGTCCTTTTAAATCAAGAACAGTCTTCCCTTTTTTTTTTTTTTTTTTACTTTTTTTTAAGACAATATTTTAAGAAATCAAAAAAAGTTGTCTTATACAAAATCCCGTATCTTGATATGTGTAATTGTTTTCTTATATGTCCAATATTCGCTAAACTTCTCTCTGAATTTAAGCTTGATTAGATTCAAGTTAGACCTTTTTGATTTGACTACTTCATAGGTGATGTTATATAATTTATATTGTATACACAATGACTCATTGTTCATTTATAAAATGATTTGATCATTGGGTCAAAGTGGTAAAAGAGCCAAAGCTCTCACTTTTAAGGTAGGGCTTTTCCCTTTGGAATTGTTAAGTGATTTATGTGATAACTTTGACACCCTTCAAATAATCATAGTATAATACCCATGAGGCTTACACATAGTTAATTTAATGTGCTCTGTCTAAATTTATTAACTAGCATTTTTCTGTAAATAAGGGCTTTTCCCTCATCCACTGGAGCTGTTAGATTACATTATACTGGAGTTTCTACTGCAAAGGCAAGATAAATTCTTAATTCTGTCCCTTTAATTGCTGATTTTCAGTACAAGGACTTGGTATAATAATAACGCCCAATATTGGAAAAATTGCTGTTGCTTATACTTTTTTGAATATCATTATTTTACCTGATATTTAAATACTGTTCATTGTTTCTTAAGATTCAGCACTTCTCCCTTTACCATTTTAGCCTATTCCAGTGCCTTTATAGTAATCATTCAATATAGTTTGTTGAATGAGTAAATGGAAGGAAGGAATTGACATGTATAGATGTTTATTTTTCTGGGGAAAGAGTCCATATCTTTCATCACATGTTTTCTGAAGGATTTTTGGCAGAAGAATTAAAAACTACAGTTGTTGAGAGTCAACATTCTCTGATTTTAGAAGTGATAAACCTCTAATTCTAATATATCTAGAGGGAATTTCCTTTCAAAACCCCATTTTGAAACTTTATTTATAAACCCTTTAAATAAAGATTTTTCCACTCATGAGGTATTATAATACACTATATTAGTTAACTTTGCTAGTCATCAATTCATATTATCTGTTAAAGGTCTCTCCTGGAATCTTTCTACTCCCTCTGCACATCCACTAATCAGTGATACTCATGTTTAAGTTTTCCATCCCTTGCCCCAGCAACTGTGGCTCAGTCAGTTGGTCATTGTTTTGTAAACCGAAAAGTCGTGGGTTCAATTCCCAGCCAGGACACATATCTGGGTTGAGAGCCAGGTCCCAGGTTGGGGGCATGTGAGAGGCAATCGATAAATCTTTTCCTCTCTTTCTCATCACCTTTCTAAAAAGAAATAAGTAAAATCTTTTTTTTTTTTTTATTAATAAAGCATATCTACCTAAGGTAAGCCTAGGAACTTAGAAATAAACAGCAGATTTGACTTACACCACCTTCACTAAAAACACACTAGCTTCCCTTCTACTAGCAGTGTCTAATATACTTGGAAATTACATATATAGTACATCTTTTTTGAAAAAGATTTTAAAGTTTTGGCAAACTGTTATAAGCTATTCCCAAGTAGTGTAGTTTCAGGTAAAGATCTACCTTTTCCTAAATTCATTTTTCAGTAAGAAACTTTAGAAACTGGTCAAAAGAAGCAAAATTAAAATGGTAAATTGTTTTTCTTTGTGTTGCAGATATGTCGGTAACCTTTCCAGAGATGTGACAGAAGCTCTAATTCTCCAGCTCTTTAGCCAGATTGGACCTTGTAAAAACTGCAAAATGATTATGGATGTAAGGGTATTTTACTTAAGTTAACTTTCTTTTTTATGTACGTTATTTAAAACCATTGCTTCTAAAACTCTTAAATTAGTTTGTATAGTCCTAATTCATAGGGATTTTAGTGAATTTGTAATGAATCCGTTTTGGCCACTGCATTTAATATATTTTATTAAATAAAAAAAAGAAGAATAGAACTAATCATTTCTAGAGCAGATGAGAACTATATGTAGGCTGTAGGCTCCCCCCACCCTTTTTTTTTTTTTGGCATTGAGGCATCAGAATTGTTTATTTTATATATGGTATTAGTTGATAGGCTAATCTAGAAATTCAATTATTACAATTAGATTGGGAAATTGGGTCAAAAATAGTATGACATTTGATACTGGGATATGTTTTTAACTTTATTTTCCAAGGTCACGATTCAAGTTTTTCTTGCATTATGGCAATCCATCCATCAGACCTTAATGTACAGAAAAAACCTTGAATTAATTCATCTAATTGATGTTAATCTTGAATCATAATATGTATAAAAAGACATCTGAAAAAGTGTTTTTGATGGAAAGGACAGCTAAAAAGAAATCCTTTTATCCCATGGACTTTTTGGTTTTCTTTTCCTCAGGAAAGAAAATCATGTATGTGAATGTGTGCCAGCTACTTTCTTTTCCATTGTTTTCCAGTTTATCTCCTTTTTTACTTGGTATTTAAAAAGTAATTGTTTAGCTAATTGGCTTTGGTGTGTTGTCTAAGTATTTTTTAAGATTTTATTTATTTTTTTAGAGAGAGGGGAAGGGAGGGAGAATTGAGAGGGAGAGAAACGTCAGTGTGTGGTTGCCTCTCACGTGCTCCCTACCAGGGATCCAGCCCACAACCCAGGATGTGCCCTGACTGGGAATCAGACCAACAACTCTTTGGTTCGCAAGCCAGCACTCCAGTCCACTGAGCCAACACCAGCCAGGGCTGTTGTCTAAGATTTTAAAATGTCAGACCTTTCTCCTAAAGTGTCAGGGTCACCTGCATGTAATATAGATGGATTCAACTAATGTTTTTGTCCTTTATACTCTTCTTTAGTGTTTTCATGTCACATTTAATATTTTTATGCCCTTGGATAAAGAAGGAAAGACCCCTCGGTACCCATAGAGAAAGATTAAGGAGGAAAAACTGGAATATGATTGAGAATTTAAAATCTTTGATTGATGTGGACCTCCTTCCTTATCCCAGTAATAACATTTATGGAATGCTTGCCTGTTATTTAATGCTGATGCATTATCACAAGTGCTCAACAGAAATAGTGTAAAACACATGTTATTCCCATTTAATATGTGCAGAAATGAGGGAAAGCAAGAATGTAAACCCAGATTGAACTAGGCAAATATAAATCTCCATTGGTTTGTAGGCTGCCATTCTCTCCCTGTCTGGATCATTCTACATGTTTGCTTGCCAAAGATCTCTAAGCAAAATGTTAGCGACTGCCCTGGCCGGGTGGCTCAGTTGGTTGGAGTGTTGTGCCATACACCAGAAGGTTGCAGGTTCAATCCCCAGTCACAGTGAATACAGGAGGCAACCAATTGATGTTTCTCTCTCATATCTATCCATCTTTATCTCTACCTTTCTTTCCCTCCATCTTTTCTCCCTATAAATTAATTTAAAAAACTTGTCCTCACATGAGGATTTAAAAAAAAATGTTAATGACTGCCTGACTTACAGAAAAGACAAGCTAGGTTAGCCTTCGCCACTTGGTACAAATTTGGGGTTTTTATTACTCAAAGGCTTAGATTAACATTCTGTTTTTATTATTATTAAAGTTGAAATTCCTGTCTATTCATATTATTGGACTGATGTCCATATTTATGAATTTTACACATCGTAGAATATTAAGGTTTATAATGTCTATGCTTAGATTTTTTTTTTATCTAAAATGTGCAGTTTTTTCTAGGGACAGGTCAACTGACTGATGTGAACACTCTTTTTCATTTGCTATTCTTAAGTATAAGCTATTTTTTCTAACTACCTTTTGGTGGTTAATTAATCTGTATATAAAATTCGCACTTATCAGGTGTAGTATTTGAATTAGACAACTTTAAAAACATGTTTATGTTCCCTAATGTTTTTAAAATAAAGTAATAGGTAGTCTCTGTGTCAATTTGTGGTGGCCTCTTTGCTCTAAAATAGTTAAGAATCATTGTCAAGGACTTTTAAACTGTTAATTGTGCTTTAAACAAAATTATATCTTTCTTTATTCTAGTATTCTAGTTTTTTCATTTCATATTTTTACAACCCTGCTTAGGAGATCACAGCAAGAATTTTAAAATGGTCTATGAAATCATTTGGCATTTTGCATTGATAGGTATAAAATATTGGGTGTTTGTTCTGCTTTAGTTTACACTAAAACATCCAGGCTTCACCTATCATCAAATGTCAACTACTTGGAACAGCAGCAGAAAAGAGGAGAGGATTTTTTAAAAGACTACTAATCAGCTAAAAAATGATGTCAGAAAGTCCAAATTCTAAAGCCTATTCTAAAACTTTACTTACCAGAATACCTCTTCAGTTTTCAGAGCCTATTTACTTACATTTTAGAATTAAGTTTAAGGTGGTTGGATGTGATTTCCTGCTACTCAGTAACTTAGAGGAAGCAAGAATATATGTACATCTCTAGCAATAAAAAGAAACATCACAGGGAAAAGACAGAAAAGTTATTAAAAGCCAGTAACACCCTGATTGGTGTGGCTCAGTGGGTTGAGCATCATCCTGCAAACTGAAAGGTCTCCAGTTCCATTTCCCTGTCTGGGCACAACTTGAGTTGCAGGCCAGGTTCCTGACTGGGGCTGTGCAAAAGGCAACCAGTTGATGTTTCTCTCCCTTTCTTTCTGTCTCTCCCCCTCTGAAAAATAAATAAATAAAATTTTTTTTAAAAAGCCAATACCAACACTTGATATTATAGGATTCTAGTCAAACATAACCCCTCTAGCTTAAAGAAAAGATTGTATTTTATGATAATGATGAGAATGTAGCTATATATTAATTTGTCCATAATTAGGACACTTAGTCATTAATAAAAGATTAAACTATACATAGTAGTATTATATAACTTGATGAAGATATAGCGTTCTATACAAATAGTTCAATTTTTTGCCCTAGCTAGGTGACTCAGTTGGAGCATTGTCCAATGCACCAACAGGTTGTGGGTTTGATCCCTGGTCAGGGCACACACCTAGGTTGCAGGTTCAATCCCTGATTAGGGCCCATAGCGGAGGCAACCAATAGATGTTTCCCTCTCTGTTTCTTCCTCCCAACCCCCCTGCCCCACTTCTCTCAGAAATCAATAAACATATCATAGGGTTAAGACTTAAAAAAAAGAAACAAACTCAGTTTTAAGTGTTTGCTTCCTGATCTAAAGATTTACTTGTGGATTTATTTGTGGATTTACTTGTGGTGGAGTAGGTCAGTTTGTTAGAGCATCATCCCCATATGCCAAGTCTGTGGGTTTGATCCCCAGTCAGGGCACATAGAAGAATCAGTCTATCTCTCTGTCTCCCACCACCACCTCAAATTAATAAATAAAAATTTAAAAAAATAAAGATTTACTGGTGGAATGGACGTTTCCATTCTTTGGCCTGGTAACAGATGTTATAAATTTTACAGTAATGGGAGTATAAAGCTTAAAATTGGCTGTTGTATTTTTTGTTCAACAGACAGCTGGAAATGATCCATATTGTTTTGTGGAGTTTTATGAGCATCGTCACGCAGCTGCAGCACTAGCTGCTATGAATGGGCGGAAGATAATGGGTAAGGTAAGCTGTCATAATTAAAGGTGACTTGCACTGGATATTTTAAGTTGCATAGTTGTCTTTCCTTTTTGGAAGCATTAATATTCACTTTATAGAAAATAATCATGTTTATTAAAAAGGTGGGGTAAAAGCTATTAGAGGGCGTGGTTTATATTCGTATTCTTTATGGTGCCTTGCATATGGTAAGTACTAAAATAATTGTTGAATTACTCAAGCTTAGATGAAACATCTAGGAACATTGGATACCAATGGGAGGAAGAAAAGGCAAAACTAATTGGTACTTTAGATAAGAAAGGGGATTGGTTGAATGTTAACAGAAACATGAGGTCTGTCCAGAAAGTATCCAGTCTTGTACTATGAAAAATAGAGACATTTATTGAAGAAGATACAAGAAACATTGTACATAGGACAATGGCACCTCAGTCCCCTTTAAAGTAGGCACCATAGGACCTCACACAGTTCAGTTCTCCCAGTGTCTCTTCCACTGTTAGAACACTGCAGAATCCTTTGTTGGAATTGTTATCAGCTACCCCTTCTTGTTTTTGTAAATCCCATCAACAGTCTGAAATCTCTTCCCTTTCAAAAGTAGTTTTAGTTCTGGGAAAAGCCAGAAGTCGCAGGGGGCCAAATCTGAACAGTAAGGGGGCTGAGTCACCTGAGTGATTTGATGTTTTGCAAAAAAACTCTACACAAGGCATGATGCACAAGCAGACGTGTTGTCATGAAGCTGCCAGTCACTAGTTGCCCATAGCTGTAGCCTCCTCAATTATTTTAATAGTTTCCAAGGAGGAATGTTCAAGCTTAATGCAAAATTTCATGCAGATTCATTGCTGTACCTGCTCAGTCATTTTGAATGCTACAGCCACAAGTACACATACTCACTCAACAGCACCTATCACCCCCATTGACTAGTACAGTGAAGTTGTCATTGTTCATGCATGCACATTTTAGTTCACTTGCCTTGACTGCCAGGTTACATTGATGTCATGCAAACCGTTCTTGTTATATTAACAATGGTTGGACTTTTTCCTGACAGACCTCATATGTAAGATTAGGATTTGAAAACATTATTTGCATAAATGTAGGTTAAAAGATAAACTGACCAGAACTGGTATCCATTTCATCTCAGACATACAACTTCCTATATGTTAATAGATGCAAATCTTTTAATACCCAATTTTGAGCTTTTTTTTTAATGGAATGTAAATGTGGAAAAATTTTTTTAGGAAGTCAAAGTGAATTGGGCAACAACCCCCAGCAGTCAAAAGAAAGATACAAGCAGTAAGTATATTTTATACTCTTTGAACATTTGTTTTATTGTACACAGTAATTTTATTGTAAAGCATTAAACATCATACATGTTTGCAGTAATGTTTTGATCGTTATCCTTAGATATGATTGAATGTGTTTGTGTTAATAAATTTAAGAACAAATCTAATCTTTGTCATCAGGTAGTACCGTTGTCAGCACACAGCGTTCACAAGGTAATTGTATCTTCTTAAACATAAAATGAAATCTCTTGAAAGGGTATTATTCACTAACCACCTGAAATTTTTTTGTTTGATATTGGGGGGGAGTGGGGAGGGAGGAGTTCGTATTTCTATGTGTCTCTCTGGCAATATTTTTCCCCCTTCTTCCCAGTGTTGGCCAAGTGTGGCTTGTCCACTACTTTGGTGCTATTTCAAGCTCTCTGACCCTCTTGGAGGCAGCTGATGCCTTAGAAATACTTTCACCAACTAAAGGGCAAGATACCCTGCTTCCTTGAGGTCACGATCTGTGCTCCATATCCAGATCTTCTGATTGCTTGAGTTGCTTCTGAAACTGTGTTTCCCAAATGACAACCCAATATGTTGCTTAAGGCCTGCCAAGTAGGAATAACTTTTCTTTCCAAATATACTTTGTCAAAATTGATATATGTGCCTATTTTAAGTGTTTATCCAACTATTTTGTATTTTTTAACATGTTTTTCTTGAGCACTGTCTTTTTTTTTTTTAAACTTCACATGGGATGGTTATTTCTCTCCAATGCTTTGTTAATGGTTCTAATATAAAGTGAAGGGATTACTGTTTTCATTCTGTTGCCTTCAGTCTTAGTTCACATGCACATGGATTCACATAAACTGAATGGTGTAATGTCTGGGCAACCAAAACTGTTGGCTTTTGAGAAAACTGTCAAATACTTTAACATCAAACTGTTGCAATGCAAGGTATTTCTTTGCTTGTTCTTCACAAAATATGGTTAAACCAAGTATATCATGTAGCTAGCTTCAGTGTTGTCTTAACTGAGGCAAATCTAGTCTACATAAATCACAATACCACTATTTTATTTTAATTTGTAAAGCTCTGGTAGAGTGGTAAACTAATTAATGTAAATAATACTATTAAAATGGTAATTAAGTCATAATTGAGTTATTAAATTTTTTGCAACACTTGCTATCTATCATATTAGTAGTTTATTTTCTTAGACCAGTATAATAATTGGCTGTAAGAGAAATATAACTGTCAGTTTCCAGTTAGATATATCAGTCTTTAGGAGAGTCTTTCCTGTATTGTTACCTTGATTTATTATGTTTAAAATTGATAGGATGTGTATAGATATAGGATAGTGTTTTGCTTATATGTTACTATAAATCTATAAGTTATTTTAAGAAAACTTTATTGAATAAATTTTAGCATTTTTTAAATTCTAAAATTTTACTTTTCTTTTCACTTCCCCTTCCTTCCCCTTATAAGATCATTTCCATGTCTTTGTTGGTGATCTCAGTCCAGAAATTACAACTGAAGATATAAAAGCTGCATTTGCGCCATTTGGAAGAATATCGTAAGTAACAGAAGACAAAAGTAAAATACTTTTAATTAGAAACAATCTTATTTAGAAGTACTTTCAAAATTTTTTGTGAATTTTGGACATCAATTTTAACACTAGAATGTAATATATTACATTGTTTAGCGCCTATTCAAGCAGTTAAGAGCCAAAGATTTTTTTCCTACTGATAAATAAATCTTTTGTCTTCAGTTATCTTAAAATCTTTTTTTCAATTGGCATTAGCTTTTAAGAAAAAACGTACTATTGTGCATCTTGTTTCATATGTAAGTGTCTTGCTAGCCTGGTCATAACCTTTAGTAAACTTGTGCTGTGACTAAGGAATTTACAGCTTTTGGGCACCATGCATTTTCTATGATACCATGCATTTTGTGTTAATCTATTTTAACAAAAAGAAACCTCATTTTAGCCCCCCAAAACAGTTACTAAATGTTAATTCTAAGGTATTTACTCTCCTGTTATTGTTACTGTTAACAACAATAGCAATAATAATAATGCCTTTTAGTTTTTTGTGAAGCTCTGTCTTGCTTGCATTTGTTCTTTGTCAGTTTAAGCCCTTTGTAAATAGCTCAGTCCAGGCAGTATTCATCATAAAAGAACTTTACTATTTTGAAAAACATGCCATAATACAGTAAGAATAAAATTTTGATTGTAGTACTTTCTTACATGTAATTATTGAATTTAGAAAAGAGAATTTTTTTAGGATTTCTGGTTGCTTTATTATTGTTGTTCCAGCTAAAAGGGTAGTAAATTGTCTTAACTGAAGCAGAAGGAAACACTAGCTTTGGTTTGGTTTGATGACAGACCAACAGTAAATATGAGGTGAGGAGAAAAGTAAATGCCAATAGTTTTGGTGATGAATTTTGGGAGAGTTTTCATTTGAAGAGTTGTACTTGATTGGTAGGATGATGAACATGTATAGTAAGGGACCAACTTTAAAGGCAATTGGCAAGATTAGGGTTTATAAATGGACTCTTCTTTATTAGGTGATTTTTTTTTTTCCTTGCCCAAGGACATGCTCATTGATTTTAGAGAGAGGGGAAGGAGAGGGAGAGAAACATCAATCAGTTACCTTTTGTATGGGTCCTGACTGGGGATCAAGCCTGAAACGTAGGCATGCGCCCTGACCTGGAATTGAACTCACAACCTTCCTGTTTAGGGAATGATGCTCCAACCAGCTGAGCCACACCAGCCAGGGCTGACATTTTTCTTTATGAGAACTGATTAGGAAAATAAGTCCTGACTTCTTGATTATTCCTTTTAGTCTGTCTTAGGGTCTTGATGATGGTTAGCTTACTTTCAAATATCTAGACTGGAAGGTCTTAACCATTGGCCTTTCAAAGGTTGTATAACTTTCTGTATACAAAATGTTGTGTTTGTTTTCCTTTTGGTGTGGAGTATCTTTTTAAGTTTTATCATATTTCCAAAGTAGTCATAGGACTATAAAAGGATTAAAGAAGGATAAAAGGACCCTGGTCTAGATATTTGCTGCTACTTCCTTAGAAAATCCTTTCAGAAATAAGTAAAAATTAAGTATATTTCAAGGCTAACATTTCCTGAAACTTAACCCTAGGAAGAAAATTTTCTAACATTTTAACAAATTAAATAGTTGTTTTATTAAATGCTTTAATTTTGCTTGAAGTAGCTTTTGAGAAAACGTAGAATAGTAGTTTGGAATTAGATAAAGATTATTTAACAATCAGTGAAGTTAAGTTAAAGGACGTTAAAATTGTAGTGATTTCTTGACTTTTTAATCATGGATCAGTAATTTCTTTTTGTTAAATATGTTGGTATCATAATTATAGTCTATAGATTTTATTATGGCCAACCTGATTATTTATGTATATATTAGTTTTTCTTGGGTAAAGCCTTTCCTTAAGTTTTATAATTTTTAGTTAGGGTAATATATAAATAATGTCTAAGCTTTAGGCTGCCCAAGGAATGTGTTCCTAAATTTAAAAGAACCACTATCAGTAGAGTAGCATCATTTCCTGATTAATTTTTTGTTAAAAGCAATAAGTTGGTAGCTATATATTGAAAGGTTCTTATGAGAGACTCAGTAGAGATCCTACAACAGTGACTTATAGAAAATACGCAGAAAATGGTGACCTAATAAAATATTTAGTATAAAAAATATAATTCTTTCCCTAATTAATATAGTAAACTCTTCCTGTTCCTTGAGTTTAGGGTAATCAAACAGACTTTGGTATAGAAGTAAATCAGCTACCAAATTAATGCATGTGTACCATACAGATAATTTAATAAGTATTTTTACATAATAAGAAGTGACTTGCTGCAATAGTTTTCCCTTTTTACCCCTACGTCTTTGTCATTTTGACCCTAAACACTTCATAAATCACTTCTAAATTGATCAAAATATGCTTATGTATACTTTAATATAAAATTATATTGCATGGCTTTCTGACTTGGGTTTTTGTTGTGAAAGTGCCTGTTTTGTTCATGTGTCCTGAGAGAACAAGCATTGTGACATACCTGGCTAACTTAAAAGCAGATTGCCTGTGAAGCACAATTTGAGTCCAATTTTTTGAGGTATGGAGTTTTAGCTATCATGGCTGGGTTTTTTACTCAATCTCAAATAATAGGGCTCTGGTTATTTTGCAGAGTATCTCTGAAGAATGGACAGAATTGCCCTGGCTAACTACAAGCTACGGTTCACAATGGATAAATGTTGGCGTGCTTTTTTACTTTCTGACTTTTTAAAATTTTGCTCTTATATCTTGTAGTTTCCAATCAATCTTATATGATTGCTGTTTTAAAATTCAGTATAAAATCCTTTCATATATAGTTTAAAACTAAAGTGTGTGTAGAATTTTTCTTCAGTTATTTAGCATTTCTGAAAATGTCAAGTTCTCAAAATTTACCAATAGTCCGTAGGGAGGGGGGGTATGAATTGATCTGAGAAAATAATTTACTTAATTCAGGGAATATACAACTTTTTCATTCTCTTAGTTTCCAGTTTTCTATTTTAATTTTTTAATGATTAGGTAGTATATGGTATCAATTAGCAAATTATAAATTGCATGGTTAAACAAAGCCATTCCTCTAATGTGCCTGTGAACCCTATAAGTGGTTAAGTAATTTATCTGAATAGCTGTCTTCACCATGCTTAATATTTAAAAGTTTAAAACTTTTGAAATGGGAGGCAGTTTCTGTACCATGTATACATACATATTTAAGAAGTTACTGATTTGCATGTTTATAAAATTAAGCCTCATTTGCTTAATACATGATAAATTTTATAGAATAAAAGGTGAATTTGTGTTAAAGGTTTATTTTAATGAAGATGAAACCTGAAAATGAGTTGTGTGTGAAATTTTCACTTGATATCCACAGGAGAGTTTGCAAACCTAAACTTCTGATTGTTTCTGATTTCAGAGATGCCCGAGTGGTAAAAGACATGGCAACAGGAAAGTCTAAGGGATATGGCTTTGTCTCCTTTTTCAACAAATGGGTGAGCTCAATAAAAAGTGCATGTGCAGTGCTTCAAGAATAAAAAATTAAAATACTCATTTTGTTTTAATTATTAATCTTTTTATCATATGCCATTTATTCATTTCACTGAAAATTAACACCTTTACTAAAGGATATCTTCTTTCCACTGTTTGGCCATTTATTCAACTTTTATTTAGTACCTATGCCTGCAAAGTACTGATAAAATGTTTTCAGAATATAGAAAGTGGACATATTTAAATTATAAGCCAAAGATATTGAAAATCTCATTTATATATTTAATTTATTGTCAACCTGTTTTATATTCCCATGATAATTTAAAAGTAGCTAATAAAATGCTCCAATGGGCAGGGACTTTAAAATTGTTTAATAATGTATTTTAAATGTTTCATCATTTCTTCCATCCAACAAACATTTACTGAATACCAGTTCTTATAGATTTGAAATTTCTGGGTTTTGCAGAGAAAAGGAAGGACAGTGCAATTTATCAAAGAAGAGGTGAGAGTAGGGTATATAAAGAAAGAAAAGGCTTATTTCATGTGACAGCTGGAGAAATCTTTGGCATATCCTCCATACTATGTAATACTATGCTGTAGGTAAAAAAAAAAAAAAAAAAAAAGGAGGCCTTGGCTGATGTGGCTCAGTGGATTGAGCGCTGGTCTGCCAAATGAAAGGTCACCAGTTCAATTTCCCATCAGGGCATGTGCCTGGCTTGCAGGCCAGGTCCCCAGTTTGAGGCGTGGGAGAGGTTCTCATATATGGATGTTTCTTTCTGTCTCTTTCTCCCTCCCTTCCCCCTCTCTAAAAATAAATAAAATCTTTTTTAAAAATGTTTTTAAAAAAAGAATAAGGAGGCAGAGACAAATGTATTTAAAAAGTAAAAAAAAATTAAAAAAAAAGAATAAGGAAGCTTTTAAGTATAGATTATGGAAAGATTTCTATGGTACAGTGTTAGGTGGAAAAGCATAATTGTGTAAAAGGAAGAGAACATACGTTTGCGTGGTGTGTGTTTTCTTTTGCTTATAAACAACCCTGTTGCAGGGATTTCTGTTTGTGGGTAGGTAATAAGAGTTAGGCAGATGGGGGACAAAGAGGGAAGTTTCTCACTGTATTGTATGGTTTGAGGTTTGAACCTTGTAAATGTATTACAAATTCAAATAAAATAATTTTTTGATGTGGTAACTCAAGGTTTAAAACAGTTATATACAGAGATATCACACTTCCAAAAATATAGGAGTGAGAAATTTGATACGCACTAATCTTGGAGCATACATCAAGGTTTCATTAACCTTGGGTTTTCTTGTATTGCCTCCATGTTATGACTTTTTTTGTCAATGATAAGTACAGATATACTGTACTTCCTATATAAGAGTACCTTAGAATGACCCACTGAAAGTTTCTGATAGTATGAAATGTCTTAGAAAGACTTTCCTTAGTTTAGTAAAGGGAGTATTTGAAATAGATACATAATTTCTTGATGGCTTCAGGTTGAATATGTGAGCATCAGTTATTGTACCAGTTCCTTCTTGGTTTTTGCAGTTATGCCAAACAGTGTCAGACTGTCTTGTTTTTTTCTAGTTCCTGTGTCTACTTAAATTGGAACTAATGTCTGATTATCCCTCACCATGAGCTCTTATTATCCAGGTATTTTCCATAGCAGTTGCAACCATTTTTTCCAAAATTTACTTTCCAAATAAAAGATCTTCCCTGGCTGGTGTGACTCAGTGGATTGAGTGCCAGCCAGCCTGCAAACCAAAGTGTTACAGGTTCGATTTCCAGTCAGGGCACATGCCTGGATTTCGGGCCAGGTCCCCAGTAGGGGGTATGCTAGAGGCAACCACACATTGATGTTTTTCTCCCTTTCTCCCTCCTTTCCCCTCTCTCTAAAAATAAATAAAGAAAATCTTATTTTTTCAATCTGCCCTAAAAATGTTTACATGGTTACAAACTCAGGCAAGGGAATGTAGAATGCAGTTGTATTGCCGCAGTTCACACAGGAATATTGTACCTTGTGGTTGAATTATGTAAGTGTGTAGTGCAGTATAGCTATCATCTTCTCATGAAATGAAAATGTCTTCCAAGAATGTGGAAAAACCTGTGAAGAAAGAAGGTAAGCCTAAGAGTTCAGGAAGAACCCACATATTAGACGAAAAATTGCAAATGGTAAAGCCTATTGAGAAGTGAAAAGGTAGAAGTTCCACCATGTATTGTCCCATCTACCAATTACAAAATTTTTTTCTGTGAAATGAGAAAATAAAAGCTGAGAATGTAGTTGGTTCTGAAAGCTTTACTGTTAATCCCAACATAATAGTTAAGAATGGTAGAAAAATACCTCATATATTGGGCTGATACCACAGTTAGTGTGAGTTCCTTGGGAGGTTGATATATATAGGATTTTTAGTGTACTGTTTGAGAAAGTAGGTTGGGGACTTTGAATGAACTAGGAATTTGCTTTTTCCATTTGAGATTATGGAATAAAGGCCCCTGCTGTGTGTGTGTGTGTGTGTGTGTGTGTGTATACACATACATATATATGTATATATATTTATATTTAAAGATTTTATTTTTTAGAAGGAAAGGGAGAGAAACATTAATGTGTAAGAGAAATGTCAATCGTTGCCTCTCACACACCCCCAACTGGGGACCTGGTCTGCAGCCCAGATGTGTGCTCTGACCTGGAATCAGACTGGCAACCCTTTGGTTTGCAGGCCGGTGCTCAAACCATTGAGCCACACTGGCCAAGACAAGGCCCCTACTATATAAAAATCACTATTAAATTCATATTTAGCATGACACAGAATCAGATAGCAAAGGATGTCTGTGGGTGGCCCCTGGAGTTAGCCAGAGATGAATTTGAATCCTGACAACCATCATAAGATAGATACAACTTTAAGTAAGTAGTTTAATTTAATCTTCTTGAGTTTACTTCTCAGATCTTATAAAATTTGTGATAACGTGATTGCTAAGCACTCTGGTGTTGTAAAGTGCCACAGTCCAGATTGCGGCTACCCCACTCCCTTTGCCTCTACTCATGTTGTACATGCTAGGCAAACCCCAGTACTGATTCAACATAGGTTTTTTTGGTTGGTTTGTTTTTGTTTTTGTTTTTGTTTTTTGTTGGGTTTTTTTTTTTTTTTTTTTTTTTGCCTAGTCTGCTATAATTGAATGTTGCTACAGAAAAATTGGTTTCACTTCTAATTTGATGATGACACACATTAGATGAGTACATGGTACTGTCTGCAAACCTGTGTTTCTCTGGTAAATTTGATGTCCTATTTTTATTTTTGTATTTATTTACTTTAAAGAGAGAGAGGTACATTGATTTGTTGTTCTACTTATTTATACAGTCATTGGTTGTCTATTGTATACGTCCTGACCAGGGATTGAACTCGCAACTTTGGAACGGTGCTCCAACCAACTGAGCTACCTGTCCAAGGCTGCATTCTTTGTTAACGATTTCATGTCCCCTCCTATTTCCTCAAATATTCTTCACACTTTTCTCCACCATCACTCTCAGTTGCTTACTATATGCTTCACTGAGAAAGTAAAAGCTATCATACAGAAATTCCTCAGCTTTTAACTGCCAAACGGACATAAAATTCATCTGCTTTCCCCTTCTTCCTCCTATTACAGTGGAAGAAAGATTCTTCCTGTAAAAGGCCAAATCATTTACAATTGGGATCCTACCTTTCTTGCATTTTCAGGGACTTTGATCATGTGCTTATTCTTTTTTTAAATACAGCTTTACTGAGATAGAGCTCACATACCATAAAATCCACTCATTTTAGGTGTTCAATTTAATAGAGTTTTTTAGGCTATTCACAAAGGTATGCAACTATCACACATCAAAGTCTTAGAATATTTTCATCTGTCCAAAAGGAAACTACTCATTAGCATTCACTCTCCTTTTACTTTCTACACCCCCTCCCATCCCTAAGCAAATATTAATCTACTTTCTGTCTATATAGATTTCCCTTTTCCAAGTATTTTTTATAAATGGAATTGTATAATATGTGCTCTACTTGTTTTTTGTCCTGTGTCATCAGTCTTTCTCCCTCCACTGGACCATTCCTGTAAGTTAAAAAGCTTGTTCTGGTATCTCTTAATCAAAACCACGCTGGACCCCACATTCCTTCCCTACCCTTATCCCCATTTCTCTGCTATAATTCAAAATCAAGCTTCTCAAAAGAGTTGTTTGCATATGCTTCCACTTCTTCATCTCCCATTCACAACTTAACATACACAGCATGAAAAGTTTTTTCTTTTTTGAATGAATAGCTGTATTTGTTTACTAAGGCTGTTGTATCGAAGTACCATATGTTGAATGACTTAAAACAACAAAATTTATTCTCAAAAGTTCTGGAGGATTGAAGCCCCAAATCAAGATGTCATCATGGCCATGATCCCTGTGAAGGCTCTGTGGAAGGACCCTCACTTCCCTCTTCTTAGGTTGCCAGCAATCCCTGGTATCCTGACCTTTTAGCTGCATCATTCTTATCTTTGCCTTCATCGTTACATGGTCCTCTTCCTTCCATGAGTATCCACGTCAGCTTTTCCTCTTCCTATAAGGAGGTCGGTCATATTGGATTTAGGACCAGCCCTAATCCAATATGACTTCATCTTAACGAATACATCTGCAAAGACCCTATTTCCAGGCTCGGTCACATTCACAGTTCCAGGGGTGGGATATTAGTTAGGATTTCATATCAATTTGAGGGACACAGTTCAACCTGTAACAGTAGATAAAGATCTTGTGAAGTTTAACAAACTGGTTAGTGCTGTTTCTTTTAAAGAATACAGTAGTCCCCTCCCTCATCTGCAGTTCACTTTCTTTGGTTTCAGTTACCCAAAGACAACCACTGTCTGAAAATTTTAAGTGGAAATTCCAGAAATAAACAATTAATAAATTTTAAATTGAATGCCACTCTGAGTAGTGTGATGAAATCTCACTCGGTCCCACCTGCGACATTAATCATCCCTTTCCCCAGTGTATCTGCACTGTATACACTACCTGCCCATTTGTCAATTAGCTGCCTCAGTTATCAGATCCACTGTAGCAGTATTGCAGTGCTTGTGTTCATGTACCCCTATTTTACTTAATTATGGACCCAAAGCACAAGAGTGGTGATGCTGGCAATTCAGTTATGTCAAAGAGAAGCCATAAAATGCTTTCTTTAAGTGAAAGGTTAGTACAGTACACTGAGATATTTTAGAGAGACCACATTCACATAACTAATAGTATATTGTTTTAATTGTTCTATTTTATTAGTTATTGTTAATCTCTTACTATGCCTAACTTATAAATTAAGGTTTATCATAGGAAAGTATGTATGTATATATAGGGGAAAAACATAGCCATTTATAGGGTTTGATACTATTTGCAATTTCAGGCATAAACTGAGGGTCCTGGAACATATTCCCCACAGATAAGGGGAGGCTGCAGTATGTATTTCCTTTTTGTGTGTCTCAAGAATGGCTTTTAGCCTTGACTTTGCTTGTTCTTTTGCTAAGTTAAGCCCACATTTGACACATGCAGAACAAAGCTGCACCCCATTTACTTTTCAGTTCACTCTAAACAGGCTTTTTTTCTCTCCAGTAACTATCATTGTCTACCAACACTACTGTTTTAAAGTTCACCTCTTGACTCTGTGACAGTACACTTTTGTGGGTTTCTTCCTTCATCACAAGCTACTCCTAAGTCACCTTAGCTTGCAACTTTCCTTTACCCAATTTTCAGATTTTGCTGCCTTTCAGGGGCTCTGTTCCAGGATGCTTTCTTTTCTCTCTCTAGTTTTTCTTCATGACTCTAATTTTATATCTCCAGTTCAGTTTATTTCTTTGTGCTCCACACATATAAATAAGTGGTCTTCATTTAAGTGTCTTATAGACATCTCAAACTTAATGTGTCTTCAGTGTAGCTCTTTGTTCTTTTCTCTGACTTGTTCCGCTCCTCCCTCCCAGGTTTCTCATTTCAGTAAATGCTATTCTCCCCTACTGCCCAAATAGGAATCTAGGAATTATCATTGATGCCTCTCCTTTTACTTACTGCGCACCCCCCGCAGTTCTGTTGACTTCCTTTAGATTACATTCAATGTTACTATATTAGCCCTGAACACAAACGTTTTTTAAATCTGCATATTGGTCTCATAAAGTATCTTTTTCCTTTTACTAACCATCTCCCTAAACCATTCTCCTAGCACTAAGAATGGCCTTCTTAAAACATGAATTAGAGTATAATAATCTCTTACTTAAAATCTTTCAGGTTTTTCTTGGGCCTTCTTCCTTTTTGCTCACTAGATTCCACTGAAATTTAATCATCTTTCACATTCTTCTTTCAGGTACATACCAATCTCTTTTCTGCCTTTACACACTTTGCAGTGCTTTTCCCTCTACCTGGGCTTTCTTCCATGGTGTTATGACTTGGCTAGCTCCTGTTCCTCTCAATTTCTGCTCAACATCATTTCAAAGAAACCTTCCCTAATCATGCTACCTAAAGTGGATCCCCATGTCCATAATCTCTTATCTCCACCTTTTGTTTCTAATTACAAACAAATCGTAATTACTTTATTTGTTCCGCCAAAAGATGGAAGCATCATGGCAACAGAGACCATGTGTTCCTCATTCACTAATGTATCCCTGGCACCTAACCTGCTGCCTAGAACATGGTAGCTGTTTAATGTTTACTTGTTGGATGAAATGAGAAATGAAATAAGGTGGTACCTCAATACCTGTCAGCTTCAGAATTTGTCAGACCTGGTACCTGTCACTTTTTGATGAGAAAACAGTGTTTCCGCTTTTGGCACTTGCTCGCCACTCATCACACTTGCTGGAACTTGTATAAGTCTTGACACCACCCAGCAAGAGAAAATGCTTCATCAATCACCTCTTGCTCGCCATTCATCAGAATGAATTAATGATGAGTACAGAGGTACCACTGTACTGTCATTAGCAAAATTCTATAAAGTGAAATTGTAGAAAGTGAGAGTTTCATCCATAATAGTCCAAGTTGTTACATGAATTTTGAAACAGTAACCTCTGAAGGGTTTTTGGGCTATGGATTTTTTTTCAGGTCATTAATGTTACCAAAATCTGATATCTAAATAAAAGAAGATAATTTATTTTTTTACATTCTTTTTTTATTGCTGTTCAATTACCGTTGTCCCAACTTCCTCTTCCCCGTTGCTCTCCCATACCCTGTCCATCCCCTCCCACCCCTGCTCCTACAGTCACTCCCCATCCCATTGTCCTTGTCCTTTATACATGTTCCTTGACCCTTCCCTTTATTTCTCCTATTACACCTCTCCCACCTCCCTTCTGATCACTGTCAGTTTGTTCTTTATTTCCATGTCTAAAGAGAGATCATTTAAAAGCCCCATTGCATTTTAGATGAGCTAGCATATATTGTGTATTTCATAGAGCATTTTCATCCAAAAAACATTTGTGAAAAGCATACACAAGTTTTCTCTAAAGCCAACAGTTTTTTAACATCAACTAATAGTGGTTTCTTTGTCATTTCTGATGTTGTGTGGAACAGGATGCGGAAAACGCCATTCAACAGATGGGTGGCCAGTGGCTTGGTGGAAGACAAATCAGAACTAACTGGGCAACCCGAAAGCCTCCAGCTCCAAAGAGTACATATGAGTGTAGGTGTATTGGAGAAGAAAAGGAAATGTGGAATTTTGGAGGAAAATGCACTAGATTTTAAATGTTAGAGCTGTTCCCGGAGACTTATTGCAGAACTAGATGAGAAGACTACTATTCTAAAATGTACTTAGTTTTCATTTTTGTAATTACAAATAATAAATATCTCTAGTATCAAGTCTCCTATTAAATAGACAATATTGGGTAATTTTTTAGACATTCTTGGGGATGGTTTAATCTTCATTCAAATGTATTATGTATTATATAAGTATTTTGGTCAAGGTAAATACTGCCATTACAGTAGTGTAGTTAATGCTGTATTTCTGTTTCTGAACATTTTATTTAATGAATTAAAAATATAAAACTTTTTATCCCCAGCAAACACCAAACAGCTCTCATATGATGAGGTCGTAAATCAGTCTAGTCCAAGCAACTGTACTGTATACTGTGGAGGTGTCACTTCTGGGCTAACAGGTATGGGAGCTTTACTTGTGTGGTATCTTGAAATTAATGTTTCATCTGAAAAGCTTAATATTTCTAGGATTTTAATTTAACTCAATGGGTTTAAAAAAAATTTTTTTTTTTTGTCTTAACAGAACAACTAATGCGTCAGACTTTCTCACCATTTGGACAAATAATGGAAATTCGAGTCTTTCCAGATAAAGGATATTCATTTGTTCGGTAGGGGTAGTTTAAAAAAAAAAAGTTTTCCCCCAAAACTATTTTTAAATATTTAACTTAGTGTTTTTCTTAAAAATTTACCTTGGTTATAAAAAAAGAAAAATTTCTGTAGCATTTAGTGTATTTGCCAGTTTTTTTGTTTGTTTGTTTTATTTTGTTTTTAATAGCTCCCTTCTTCCAATGCGAAGCCAGTAAAACATCCTCTATTAAAAGAAGTTTCTCCAAGCCCTGGCCTGATGGCTCAGTTGGTTAGACCATCATCCCGTATGCCAAAAGGTTGCGGGTTTAGTCCCTGGTTGGGGGCGTACAGGAGGCAGCCAATCAATGTTTCTCTCTGTCTCTCTTTCTCTCTCTCTCTCTCTCCTTTCTCTCTCTCCCTCACTTGCTCTCTCGCTCTCACTCTCTTCCTCTCTCCCCATTCCCTCCCTTCTTCCCTTACTCTCTCCCCACGCACATTCCCTTCTATACTGTCACTAAAATCAATGAACATATTCTCCAGTGAGGATTTTTTTTTTAAATATTTCTGCAGAAGTACAAGATCTTTGGTGGGGTGGGAAGCAAAGAAAACATGCCATTTTATTAATTCTTACATATGAACTGCTTGGCTCAACTTGATTTTTAAAAATACTTATCCGTAAGTGTTTTAAACAGTTTATATTGAATGATTGTTAATATTGTTTTCGATAGATTCAACTCCCATGAAAGTGCAGCACATGCAATTGTTTCTGTTAATGGAACTACCATTGAAGGTCATGTTGTGAAGTGCTACTGGGGCAAAGAAACTCTTGATATGATAAACCCCGTGCAACAGGTGAGAGGGTTCTTGACTTTGCAAAGTAATACTAAGGTTATTTGAAAATGAAATTGCTGATAATCCATGTTAATAAGTTTCTAGTTCATACTAAAATGACAGTATATAAGGGCTCTTCCTACATGTATTATAGTTCCAGAGTGGTGGCTCATGGATTGCAGTTGTGACATGATGAATGTGACCGCCTCAGTTGACTCATACACAGTGGATTTTAAAATGCTCCGACAAACCTAACAGGGTATTAAATTTTTTCTTAATACTTGGTAGATTTATTCACATACTATTTGGAGAAATGACATGCATTGTTGACACGATTGGAACAAAAATATAGTTATGTTTAGGGCCTTGGCATTTTGCTGCTTTTCTTTTTTCCAGGCAGCTTTAGTGGTTAGCTTGATCCCATAAAGATTTCTATGAGGGAATTGTTAATGGAGCATCACTATAAATAGGAGTAAGAAAATCCTAAACTATAAGTTCTTTAAGTACACTGAATATAGAAATAAGTAATCTTTGTATCTTCCTTATCTAAAGGAAATAGTCATGAATAGTGTACGGAACATTTGAACATTATACTGAGTTTAATATTTATTACTAGAACATTACCCACTCACTGCCTTACAAAGAAGATGCCATTCAGAGCATCAGGTCAAGTCACAGCAATATAACCTCACTCATTTTTTTTTTTCTTTAGCAGTCCCTTGCTAAACTTTTGTTTATTCTTTCATTTTAATTATAATGATGGCTCTGTGTGCTATGGCTATGTGTATTAGTTACTTGTGGTATATTAGGACCTAACTTCAAATAATGCTAATAATCTGGTATGATTTTACTTAATAGCCAAATCAAATTGGATATCCACAAGCTTATGGCCAGTGGGGCCAGTGGTATGGAAATGCACAACAAATTGGCCAATATATGCCTAATGGTTGGCAAGTACCTGCATATGGAATGTATGGCCAGGCATGGAACCAGCAAGGATTTAAGTAAGCATATGTGCTCTTTTCCTTTATTATTAGCCTTTGAAAATGTCAAGAACTTTGTAAGAGATTTTAAGTAATTATTTGGCCCTCTTTCTAAGGTATAGCTAGCTTTAGCCTTTGAAGGACTTAGTTTAGAGTGGTTTATAATTTATAGTTTTAAGTGTATCTCTCTAAATTTTGCTTGGAAATATGTTTGCCTTGAAGTATAACCAGCATTACAAGAATTTGGGTAATGAAGCAACTAATATTTAAGTAAGAAAATAAGAGCTTGCTCTGGCTGGTGTGGCTCAGTGGGTTAAGTGCCAGCCTGCAAACTGAAAGATTGCCTGTTCAATTCCCAGTCATGGCACATACCTGGGTGGCAGGCAGGTCAGTTCCCCAGTTGGGAGTGTGTAAGTGGCAGCCAATTGACATTTCTCTCGCATATCGATGTTTCTCTCCCTCTCTTTTTCTCTCCCTTCCCCTCTCTCTAAAAATAAATAAAATTTAAAAAATTAAAGAAAGTAAGAGCTTTATAGTTACGAAGCTTTCTTGTAACTAAAGGTCACTTGGCCATTCTTTCATACAGTTATTTTGTTGCTGGTGTTTTTATTCATTCTGCTTTTTATCTGTGCAAAAGTGTTTATTGTCCCATGGAAACTTCTTTATACAGCCCAAATTATGTAATTTTGCTTAAATGTTTCAGAAACAAACTGGAAATTAAAATACTCTGCGGTTTTTATTTAAAAAATAATCTTGTATTTATAATGTTAAAAAAATTTATGAACTTACGTATGCTAATAATTGTTCTACTTTCTTCTTTGAGTAATATGTCATATCAAATGGTCAGGTTTATTTCAGGAAATGACATCCAATGTATGTCCAACCCAGTTGGACAGTATTCCTTCCTGAGATGAAAGATTAATTTTCTCTGAGGTCAAAGGAGATAAATGTTTACAGGTTAAGGGTATTTTCTTAGCTATAATTAAACTGCGCAAATTAAACCTTTGAGGATGCTTGTTTTTAAGAAGAAGAAAAAATTTTCCTTTGCTTTCCTTGCATAACAATTCTTATATTTGGGCTTAAGAAAAAGTGTATTTCCTTTGTATATGTTATTTGTTCTTTTCATTGTATTTTGTTTTAATCAGAGGATTCCCTCCCCTCTGTTTTTTCACATGCTCTACCAGTCAGACACAGTCTTCTGCACCGTGGATGGGACCAAATTATGGAGTGCAGCCTCCTCCAGGACAGAATGGCAGCATGTTGCCTAATCAGCCTGCAGGGTATCGAGTGGCAGGGTATGAAACCCAGTGAAAAAGGACTCCAGAATCTAAAGCCAGTGGCTTGAGGCTACAGGGAGTGTAGTAAAGCCGTTGTTTACTTAAAAGATTTATCAAATCAGTCCGTGCAAATGTCAGATATGATGTATTTATTTAAAAGGTTCATTTTTTTAATCATGAAATTACTTACCATCCATATTGTTTTAAAAAGAAACAAGATGCTGGATGTCTGCCAATTTTTGCCTTCATCAACTTTTTAATAAAGTTTCTCAGATCCTTGTTTCAAATACAAATGCAGGGATTGCTGCCACTTTTTTTAAAATTAAGAGGCAGAAAATTGCACAATGTTGAACTTTTTTCCACTAAAGTAGTGTGCAGTTCTAGTTTGCATTCCTAATATGATTTCAAAACATGTAATATAAAGATGTTTTAAAAAAAGTGAAAAACCAAAACTGTGCAAAGTCTTGAAGTTCTTTGTAATCTTCAGCTTGTGCACAATTCTGTTTTAGGGATTTTTTGTTTTGTTTTTTTTAAAGGTATTGTTTGAACTATCCCATCTCTACCGTTTTCCCTTTGGGGTTTTTAAATATAAATTATTAGTTTACATCATTTTTGTATCTACATTTTTTCACAAATTTGTCTTGCCTTATTAAAGTTCTGTAAAATATACTTAAATGGGGGGAAAAAAGTTCACTTAGATTGAAAACTTTTCTCAGATGGATTGTTAATTGCATTCATCTTAACATTTTATATGAGAAGGTGCCTCAAGAACTCCCTGTTGACTTTGTTTAAAAGAATTTTTATCTTGTGATAAATTTTGCTGTGTACCAGGAAATATAAAAACAAAAACTTGTTACTAAAGAAAATCTCTAAAATGTGATGAATTATTTTGAACTCATGCTAATTTCATGTGTCAACTTCTACATTTACATGTATTATTTCATTATGTAAAATGTTTGACCAGTTTAATATTTTGCACAGTTAGGAGACTTTGTATGTCATTCCCTTCTTAAAGGTATCATGCAGAGTTGACAGGAGATTTGTAAGGTTTTAAGTTGTTTGCATGTGAATATCAAATATACACTTTGGTAGTCCTTGAATGCAAAGTCATCTGCTCTTGTTTTCTGAGAATTTTGAAGCAAAGTTGTATGTAAAAAAACACATTAATTTGCCATTTTCTAGTTTATATTTACTCAAAAAGAGTAAATCAACTTAATTTTAATTTGTACAAATGATAGCTGTGAAACTGTAGAAAATCCTCATGTCAGGCATGGGGTTCGTTGTGAACTCCAATATTAGCCTGAAGGACCAACTCGGCAAAGCATTTTTTAAATGTTCAGAGGCCAAAAGATAAACAAACAAACAAACAAACCTTAAAATCCTACCTCTTTAAACAGCCTTCAAAGAGGAGAATCCTCAGTGCAATCATTATTTTGATTCTTTTGGTACCTGCTTCCCTGGAGTTCCCAATTTTATTATTTTGGGGTGGCTCCGAGCATTAAGAGGTTTAATCTTTGATGGCATTGTTCTAGTTTTGAAATTTCTAGTACATTTCAGAGTCTCAGATTAGTTTTGGGAGATTTTCTTTTGTTTCATTTCAGTAAAAGTCACAAACTCCCTTCTTCCTTGACTCACTAAGGGTCCCCAGTATACATATTTTGATGGTCAGTTGTTTTTAAGACCTTTGGAGAGCTCCTAGCATTTTACTTAGGAACAGAAACGGCCTGTGAAATTTTAGTGTTTCCCTGGCCAGTAGTATCCTCCAAGCAGGAGCAAATAAATGACTCTAAGCTGGTCTCTAAGCCAATACTCTTGTAAACCAGAGCCCAGATAAGGCAACTAGTAGGTATGTAATTCTCTGGAGCTCAATTCTATGCAGTTGTACTGATGTTTCATTAAGTCACTGTGTATTTTTAAGTGTTGTTACATTAAAAGTTGCTTTATGAAAGATGAGTAAAATTTTTTAAATACCTGGAAATTTTATTTCCTTGTTAACTTCTACAGATCAGGGCATGCAACCAAAAGCAGCTTAAGTGAAATACTCAAAAAATAAAATATCAGGAAGCTATTTTTAAATTCTTCTGTCTTATGTTTCTATTTTAGGACCCTTATTATTCTCTGTTTCAGAAATATTTTACTACACATCTGTGGAGTGCAGGGTAAATTATTTGGGCATAAATAATTTTAGCAAAACTATAGTTTTTCTTTCATTTTGACTATCTCAAGTAATAACACTTTTCATTAGCCAGTATATTTTTTTATTGCACAAATCTTAAAATGTACATTGACTACTTTTTGAAAAGAAAGTGGTATTATTCATGATGAAAAGGTTACTACTGAACAAATTCATATTTCAGGAACGTTGCTAAGTTTGGTTTAAATCTTACTCTTAGTGTTAAAACAAATTATTCAGAGATTTTTCGGTCTAAACCTACTGTCATTAGTATCAGGTAAGGAAATTAAAAGTTTTTAAAGTGGTTTTATTCTCTGCGATATGCATTCAGATTTTACTTTAAAATACATCTGGTACTGTAAAGAACCTAAAGTGATTCACACTTACTGAATGGGTCATTAATCCAGTATTTTTTTTGCCCTGTTTGGATATTAAAGTTCCTTTATGTTTTCTATAACCTGTGGGATCTTCTTGCAGTGATTATTGTGTGAATTTTTTTGTTTTTGGTCTAGCTATATTGTTATGTTCGTTCAAATATTTGTTTGATTTTTTTTTTAATCTTATTTCAGAAACCATGGTTTGCATTGTGTTACTATCTCATACCACAAAGAATTGGAATTCTCTAGATTAAGCTCCTTGTGAAACCAAGATCTCATTATGAAACCAAGATCTTATTCTCCTTGTTGATATTATCTCCCTGTTGAAAACAAGATTCACATTGTAGTTTTATTTTTCTCTTTTGTCCCTATGCTTTCTCCTTTTTCTTTTGTATGTGTGTTAGAGTTATATTACATTTGAGAAGGTAGTTGATAGGACTAAATTGCATATACAAAGAGAGGTGGGTTTACTAAGTGCTATAGGGTGTTCTTGAGGTCAGAGTGAGTTTGAAAAATAAAATGTATTTAGAGGAAATATAAAGCACACCGTTTCCATGAAAGAATGATTTCTAAAAACAAAATCATTTTTTGTATGGGGATTATGACATTTTTTCCAGTCACTGCATTTTACTAGTGTGTGTAGAACTTGGAGAATATACCTCTAAAACAAGAAATTTTCATTTAAGAGCCATAATAAAATGTATGTGTATGTGTCTCAGTGGAAGAGTATTTTTACATTACAGCCTCTGAAGTTGGAGGCTAAAGTTACTCTGATCATAATTCAACTAAAAAGGCAAAAGTAGACCTCTGACTCAGGTTACTAATCCAAAGAGAGATGCTGCACAGAAAATAGGAATTAAGCAGTTTTGCATATTGGGTAAATGAGATCCCTAGCCCCTTCTTATTCAGCTCTAGAATATAAACGGCCACACTTGCACACACTTGGCCGGATTTGGAGGATCCTTCTGTGGAATAATTAAACTCTTGAGAAAAGTAACAGTGCTGACATTTGAGGGTCTCCACCAAAAAGCCAAATAATGGCCACCAATCCCCCTACAGTGAGTGGAGTGTGCCAATCATTTAAGCCCTTCCCAAGAACACAGATCTTCAAAACTGGTTTTTAGTGCTTCTCTTTCAAATAAAGACAACCAAGGATCACCACAAATTGAGGAAAACTTTGATTGTAAATGGCAGATCCAAACAAAAAGCAACTATCAAGAATCAGAAAACTCAAGAACTGTAATGCCCTGAGATGAAAGAAGATACTGTATTTGAGAAATTAGAACAGGATACTAGTAAAATGTCAGATCAAGAAACTAGAGTAAATTCTATGAGACTATTAATAAAGACAAATATTCTAAGACAGAAACCAAAAGTAGGAAAAAAAATAAATATGGATCAATTCAGGAGGTTTAATACACAACCAATAAGAGTTCCAGGAAAGGAACTGAGAAAATAGGGGAATGAGTAGACTTAATTAGAAAATAAAAGAAAATTGTCCTGATGAAATGATTCTCAAGATTGAAAGAAGGCTACTGGATTAGCACAATAAATAAAAAAAATCCTTACAAAGGCATACCACCATGCAATTTTAGGATACAAGACATGACATAAAGAGAGTATTCTAAAATTTACTGGGCAACAAAAAGGTTGAGAATACTACTCAGCTCAAACACTGGAAATGGGATCAATGGGATACTGTCCTCAAAACTTTGAATTACCTATTTTGTCATAAAAGTAAAGGCATTTTTAGACATTCAGGTTCTCAAAAGATTTTCTTCCCATTCACTGATTCTCATCTACTGGATATACTGTTGAAACAAGCAGGTAAATGAGGAAAAAAATATGTACTGTCTAGAAACAGAATCTAACAGAAGAATGAAATAAAGGGATGTCCCAGGATAACTGCTGTGAAGCAACTTGGCACCCAGTCCAGATTGATGTTCAGAAGGCTAGACTTGATAATCAGACAGATTGGGCTATGCAGGTAATTATATTGGAGGATGTGAGAAGACACATACTGGAAGAAAATCAGGTAAAAGAAAAGAGGAAATTGTCAGGAAAAAACACTACAAGAAAGGAAACCATTCTGAGCCACGTAAATGCAATAAGATAATATTTGGGAAGTTTTTAGGAATTTTAACTTTTTGTACTATTCCACTGCTGCAGCTTTCTTTGAAATTCCAATTGTATGTTGGATCTCCTGTCTGCCATCTGTTTCTATCAATTGTTCCTCATTCTTTTTATCTTTTTGCTTTACTCATTTCTAAAGTCTGTTCCTTAACATGCTTCCTGTGGTATCCTGACTCGCTCGGGTTGGGCATTTTTGAAATGTTTTGTCCTCTTTCCTAAGTTCTACCAGTTTCTGTTTCACTTTAGGAACATCTCTTCACTGAACTTTGGTATTTTTTAGCTGCAATTGCTTCATTAGATTTTTTTAAATTGACATTGAAATGTTGGTGTATTTTCAACTGCTTTGTGGGAACATTTTTCCTGTGAGCTTTCTCCAGGGAAACTTAAGTTGTGCTACTCTTTCATACTTTTAATTAGAGTATCTTTGTACAGATGCTGTGCTATTCCTTTATTCATAGTTGAAACAATTGAGATTTCCTAGACTGAGTACCCATAGGAGAATGAAGGGGTCCTGTCTAGGTTTCTTACCTCCATCTTTTGTAGCTACAATGAATTATCTCTAATAAAAGTGTAGCCATGAGTGCTCTCTTGGGATATGACCTTGTTCAGAAGTTATATGCCAGCTCTGAGCTCCCCTGGTTCCTTCATCTACTTTGAGGGATCTAACTCCAATCCCCTAACTTGCTTTCTGAAACCATCTCTGAACTCCTAGGCACTTCACACACATCCCTTCCCTTCTTCCAGCTCTCAGATACTTGTTCAGTCTTCAGGGCAGGTTCTCTTCTCAGAGTATTTGCTGGTGATTTCTGAGGTCTGCCACCGCCCCCCCCCCCACCCCCCACCCCATCCTTATTCTCCCACTGCACTCTCTTTGCCTCCCATCCAGTACTACACTTCCATTCAATGTGGAGGTCAGTAGCCATGTTTTCCTTGTTGCTCTGATTTCCAGAAAGAAAGATCCAGAACTAAGCTGCTAATAACTGTTCTACCAGAAATCAGAAGCCCAAATCTTTTAAACATGTAAATCTGATCGTGACACTCACCTGCTTGAAAGTTTTTGTTTCGAGTTGTATTTAGGATGTAATCTAAAATATTTGAAGTGCAATCTATACCTAGGAACTTCACAGCAAGCAATTCTTTACGCTCCCATTTTAGCCCTTCCCACTCCAGTCTCATATTTGAGTTTCTTTTTTTAAAAAAAGAGGGGAAGAGAGGGAGAGCCTCTTTCATGTGACCCTACCGTCAACCAAACCTGCAATCTAGGCATGTACCCTGACCCGGTCAAAATCTCAGCATTTTGTTTTACGGGATGATGCTCCAACCAACTGAGCCACACCAGCCAGGGCCGTCTTTTAGTTTTTTCAATAAGGAAACACTATGTCAGGGTCCAGTCAGAAGACAGACCAACATTAAATATGTTTTGTTTTCTAAGAATTTTATTTTTAGAGAAAGGGGAAGGGAGAAAGAGGGAGAGAAACATCAATGTGTGGTTGCCTCTCATGCGCCCCCAACTGGGGACCTGGCCTGCAGCCCCGGCATGTGCCCTTGACCTAGAATTGAACCAGCGGCCCTTTGGTTTGCAGGCTGACGCTCAATCCTCTGAACCACACCAGCCAGGGCAAAATATGTTTTTTTTTAAGATTTTATTTTTAGGGAGGGAAGAGGAGGGAGAGAAGCATTAATGTGCAAGAGAAACATCAATCAGTTGCTTCTCGCTCACCCTAACCTAGCACCTGGCCCACCACCCAGGCATATGCCCTGATCAGGAACTGGACTGGCAACGTTTCACTTGTCAGGATGATGCCCAACCAAGCCGCACTGGTCAGGGCCCAACATTAAAGTTTGAAAGGGAAATTTTAATATAAATAGTTGTTTATTCACTGTAAATAACTAAGGTGGTAAACTACTAAAAGGGATCCGTAAGTTGCAAGGCTAAAAAAAGCAGCTACTACTTATAGACCGAGTAAGTGATGAAGGAATGGGCTGGGAGAACCCTGACAGATTCTGACCTCTTCAAAGAGGGCTTGATTACCACAGGACTGGTAAAGAAGCATGCCAGATGCCATGGGCCAGAGCTGGTTTATAGTACAGAAATACAGTAGTTCACCAGGAAGAGAAACAGCTACAGTTCCCAGATTTAGCAAATAAAAATAATTCTAAGTATTACATGGAAGATACTTATCCATGATAAATATTACTTTTTTGACTGAAATTCAAATTTAACTGGGTGTCTTGTATTATATGTTCATGTTTTTACAAAATATCTTTAAATCCTGAGTTCCCCACTAAACTAAAAGCTGGTGACTGTTTTCCTCAAAGCTGTATATTCAATACATAGCAAACAAATAATAGATGGTAAATATATGTTTGTTGAACCAATCAATTAAATTGTTAAAAGACAATCTGGTTTTGATCAAATGCCTTTCTACCATGTGCTGAGAGTATTACTGGATAGAGTACTGGATGTGAGGTGATGAGAGTTAAAACAAAAGCACTAAATCCAGGCCAGTTCTTTATGCCATACAAGTAATTTGAACCTTTATTACCCTAAGCGTCCTAGGGAGCCATTGATCTAATCTGTGTTTAGTCAAGATGTCTACAGGGTTTCTGGCTTGAGCAATTGGATGGTAGAGTTAGTTACTGGGGTGGGAAAATGAAGAGGAGCAGTTTGTAAGGCAAGAGATGAGAACTAATGAGTTCCATCCTTACAAATGTGGAGCTTGGACATGTGTGACATTCAGATAGAAATATCCAATAGGTAATGATTAGGAATTTAGAAAGGAGAAAGCCCTGGCTGGGTAGCTCAGTTGGTTAAGCATTGACCCTATACACCAAGGTTACAAATTCAATCTCAGGTCAGGAAACATACAAGAATAAACAAATGAATGCATGAATAAGTGGAACAACAAATCAAGGTCTCTCTGTCTTGCTCTCTTCTCTCCCTAAATCCATCTTTTTTTTTTTAAAGGGGAGATCCAGGCTGGGTATAGAGGTGGGAGTCATCAGCATTTAGGTGATGGCTCAACTCATGGAATGGATTTCACCCAGAGGGAACCTAGAGTGAGAAGAGGACTGAGGGTAGAATCCTTTGGTCCATCAGTGTTAACGGGGCAGAGACAGAGAAACTTACAATGGAGAATGAGAAAGAGCTGCCTTAAGGTGGGAGAAATAACAGAGGGTCCATGATACTGCTGAAATCCAGGAGGAAAAAGTTCAAGGAAATAGTCAAGACTGTCAAATACAGCAGAGAGGAAAAGTACAAGAAGTTGCTGGGGCAAAAAGTACACTGGATTTAGCAGTAAGGAAGTGATCGGTCGCTTTCAAGTGAGCATCCTCAGTGAAGTAATGGGAGCAGAATGTGGATTGCAGTATGTCAAGGAGTGGAAGGTGAGAACAGTTATCTAGTGCAGACTGCTTTCCCTGTTCATTGGGCTGTAGCGAGAAGAAAGGAGAGAAAAAAGAGATGAGTTTAAGAAAGCAATAATTTTTTTCAGTCTCAATACAACAAACTATGAATAATCACAAAAATAAGTGACCACCCAAAACACAACCCCATAATTAAATCATTCAGAAATATAAAAATACCTCTTCTTATATGGAAAAATGGAACTAGTTAAATAATGCATGTATGTATTGTTTCTCTAGAATCTTAGAAATTGAGTGATGGGTTAAAGAAATATGAATTATAAAAATTGTATTTTACATATATTATTAAATTGCCCTCTTAAAAAATTTGTACTATTTTACACTCCAAGCAGTAATGCAAGAAAAGCACTCATTTCCCCCTAGCAATGCTGATTGTCATTAAGCTTTTATTTTTGCCAATATGATGTGTATAAAATTATCTCTTTAATTGTATTTCCCTCATTGCAAAAAAAGTAATTTTTTCCATGATAATTGACTGTATTTCTTTTCTGTGATATGTCTGTTCATATCCTCTATCCATTTCTTGGTTAAATTGTTTGGTTATTTTTATCAATTAGTAGGAATCCCCTATGTAGTCTGGATACTCACAAATCCTCACAGGCCCCTCAGGATAACTTCAGATTGAAATTATCTGGTAGCTCACAAACAAAAACTATCACCCTGGCTGGTATGGCTCAGTGGATTGAGCACTGGCTCATTAGAGGTCATGCAAGAGGCAACAGATTGATGTTTTTTTCACATGTCAATGTTTCCCTCCTTTTTCTCCCTCCCCCCCAATAAATAAAATCCTTAAAATAAATATTAAAGGAAAGAACTATCAAATACACAAAGAACAACCCTATAAGGGATTCAGCAGAAAGAATCGAATTTGATCTCCAAGGACTTTACATATAATCATATATTGAATATATAATTAGATTTCACGTTTTTAAAAATATGAGCAAGAAAGGACTATTGAATTATTAGGCAGAATTTTAAAAGGAACCAGTAAAACCTCTAGAAATTAAAAATACAGTAGCTAAAAGTAAAAATTCAATGGACTGACTCAACCAAATTAGATACAACTGAAGAAATTTGTAAATAGGAACAGTACAGAGACAAAGGAGTAGAAAACATTATTAGAACATGGAGAATAGAATGAGATCCAAAATGCATTTAAACTTGGGTTCCATAAAGAGAGAAAACAATTTAGGAGGGACAACTTACTGATATTTCTCTCACACATTGATATTTCTCTCCTTCTCTTTCTCCCTCCCTTCCCCTCTCTCTGATTAAAAAAACGAACAAAAAAGAAAAAACTTAGGGATGACCATATGACTTGCTTTGTCTAAAAGAAAATGTGTGAAGTGACCTGAGATATATCTGGACAGAAGATCTAAGAGTCTTTGCATTGATTACCAACAGCATTCCACAGTCTGCATGCTAGAATGAGGAAGATATCTGCAGGACAGAGTCCTCAGCTAATCTAAGGTTGTTGACTCTAAACAATAAGGCATGTTGTTTTAAACCACAGAAATCTGAGAGTTGTTTGTTACTGCTAGGGTCTAGTCTATATTGATTGATACAGCTGTGCAATGGAATACTTTGCAGTTATTAACCAGAATGAGTTAGCTACGTGTACTGACTTAGAAATATGAGCGTGGTATATTACATTAAGTGATAAAAGCAAATTTCAGGAAAAAACGTAGCATTTTTCTTTGGAAGTAATAAAGTTTTGAAGACAATACTTTTGAATGTAGACATCTTTCTTCTAAATATAATTGGAGTATAAGCTAGCCTCATGCAAATGGGAAAACCCTAGAAACATTCTCCTTAAGATCAAGAAGACAAAGTTATCCAGTCTTACATATTAGTTAATATTCTGAACCTATGACAATTAGAAAAAAGCTATAAAAACAGTGAGGGTATTCAGTAAAGTGGCTGCGTAAAAAACATAGTGAAAATTAACATACCATACACTATTTGTATGCGTTTTTTAATTTCCACTTAGATTTATAACTTAATTTCTGTATGGTCAGAAAACACAATACTCTATATATTTTGGTTTCATAAAAATGCTGGTTGTTGTGAGGCTTAAATGGATAAAGACAAAGCATTTAGCACAGGGCATGCAGTACTGCTAAGTGCTTGATAAGTAGTCACTGCTATTATTTTTTATATTTTGGTTTGCTACATAGTTGGAACTTTTAAAATATTACTTCTCTAATGTCTTCATTTCCTTGAAGTAGTATAATGATCATACTATTACAATATATCTATTTAAAGATTTTTTAAAAATGTATTTATTTTAGAGAAAGAGAGGAAGTGGGGGAGAGAGGGAGAAAAAAAAAACACATCGGTTTGTTGTTCCCCTTATTTATGCATTCATTGGTTGATTCTTGTATGTGCACTGACTGGAAATTGAACCAGCAACTTTTAACATATTGGGACGATGCTCTAGCCAACTGAAGTACCCTGCCAGGACCCTATTATATAATATACCTTGATGCCCAGGAGACTCATTGTTAATTAATAGCTTGACTCAGGTGTCACAACAAACATCTACCTCAAGCCTGAAATAATAATGTTCAGTGAATAGGGAAAGAAGGCTTACTGTGTCAAACCATTACTTGAGAGTATTATTAAATTTTGAGAACTCTGTAAGAAGAGGCCTTCTATGATGGTAATGCTTCTTCAAAGTCCCTTCTTTGAAGAAGGACTAGAAGAACCCTGAGTGTTTGGCTTGGAAGAAAGAAACCTCTTTTAGAATGGGGTGGCTTGGTAGCTCCCTTCCTCACTGGAACATATAATGTGTCTCAACAAAAACCCACAGATCTCCTAGGACAAATATCGACAATTCCATTGAAAAAAAAACGAAACACTCTCATTACAACAGAATCTCTCAACTTTAGCACTATTGACATTTGACACCAGATAATTTTTTTGTTGTGAGGTCTGTGCTGTGTATTGTAGGATCTTTAACAACATCCATGGCGTCTACTTGCTAGATGCCAGGAGCAGCGCTCCCAGTTGAGAACAAATACTTAGATCAGCGATTTTCAACCTGTGCGCCACCAAACTTTTGAAAACATGCAATACTTGACTATTTAGTTGGGGGCACTGATTTTTTTTCCCTTAGATTGTCAAATGAAAAATTGACACAATAGCCATTTTGTGTGAATAAATCAAAAATATCTATTTTGAGAACAATGTCTGAGGCCCTTAGTTGGTCAGAGGGCCTTCATGTTTGGTCCCAGTGTGTGTGTGGTTTTGTGTGTGGTGTGTGTGTGTGTTTTTTGGTCTCTATTTCCTGCCATTGGTTCCAATTAGAATGAAAGTGTCATAATGCATAACAGAGACTTTGTCTTGTTCTTTTGTATCTATGGTGCCTAGAAGAGGGCCTAGCACATACAGGTACCCTGTAAATATTTGTTAAATGAAAGCTCTACTTTTACAAGAGAGATGCTTAGAAGTACCATATACTTTGACATCTCTGGCCCAAGACTTCCAGCTCTTAAAACAAAACCTATTTTATTTTCAGATTGGCAAAATATATATATTTTGGTGTGTAGCAGAATTTTAGTAATTAGTTTGTGTGTGCCATGAGATGAAAAAGGCTGAAAATCACTGCTTTAGATAACCATTTGGCATCAATACAATCATAAATACAACCAGGCATTGAAAGCTCACAGTATAGTTAGAATGTTATCATCCAGATGATCGAGGATATGCTGACGATCATTTTAAAAACTTGTAATAGAAACGGCAAGGCAAAACTGGAAAAATTTCCCGGAAAAAGTGTGCCCTTCGTCCCCGACCTCCAAGTTTAGGAAACAACATAACAGTCTTGGAAAAGCCCATTTTCCCAGGCAACCTTCCTACAACACCACCACTAGTAACTAGCAGGAATAGAGCTAAAGTTTCAGGAAATCAACACACACAGGCCTCAGGAGCTACAGTATCTTCTTCAATCATGAACAAAGAACATTTAGATTTATTCTGTGTAATTCCAAGGACCAGAAGTGGGATATAGAAAACCAATTTCAACTCATTATAAAAGAAAACGTTAGGGTAATATGTGAGACTGTAGTTAAGGGAGAAAAAGATAACTCGACATAAACACAGAAGTGATTAAAAACAGCGCATACTTTAGTGAATAAGACCTCCTTCGATAAAAGATTGTCTCAGCCGACATCTGCTAATAATGTAGAAACTCTAAGGCGATTTTTTCCTCATTACCAATGGACCTCTACTCAGAAACAGGACCTTCTCAGGTCATGAGCTGAAACAGTCAGGACCAGCCCTAGAGAGCTGTGTCAGTGCCTTCCGCCAGCAGGGTAGACCGGAAACACCTCGGCCCCGGGGTAGAACCTGAGCGAAATTCCCCAGGTAGCCGTAGATTCTGCTACCGGATTCCGCAGCAATTCTGAGTAGCCTCTGAAGGCAGAAACTTCAACTCCCATCAGACCACGCGAGCTGAGGTGGGCGGGCACTCGCCGCGCGTGGGCGGCTCTGACCAATAACGACTGTTGTTACAGAGAAGAGTTTGGCCGCGTTTGTAAAAGACCGTGGCAGGCGAAGAGAGAGGAGGTGAGGGCGGTCATCAGCGTGGGGCTCCGGGGCCACGGGGTGGGGGTTGGGGGCGTAGGGCAGGTAAGGGGGCCGTGTTGACTGGCGGCGGGGGCGGTGGTGGATCAGGGTGTAGAGCCTGGAATCTCGACAGAGCATGTCCAAGGAGCAGGGTGCTGGCCAGGCGATGCTTCTGCTTGGGCCTACTTAGAACCGGAAGTGAGCCATGGCGCGGCGAGGATGCCGGGAAACAGGTCCAGGGTGGTCCGTCCTGGGGCGGGCTGGGTCCCGCAAACCGGGAGGGGGGGCGCGTCCTGGAGCCCCTTATTCCCGAACACATTTCTGCATTTCCCTGGAGACCTTTCTGCGTTATTCTGAGGCCGCACAGGTTAAACGGAAGCACCCTTGACCAGGAGTCCAGATTTCTGGTGTCTAGGCCAGCCCCTTCCCTCTCACTTGTGGTTTGACAAGGAATCCAGCAGATTCGAAACACACGTTAGAATATCTGGTGGCTGGCAGTGAGACATTAGTCATTTCATTACTAGTTTCTTCAACTTTGAAGATGAGTACAGTACCTACTTCACAGGATCATGGTGTTGTTAGAACCGTCTAAACCTATAAGAATTTTTGTGAGTTTATTTGAGCCAAACTGACTACAATTCCTGGGAAGCAAAATCTCAACAAATTGAGAAAATGCTCCAGAGAATGGCAGTTTCGCACCTTATTTTATGCGTAAGAATCAAAGTCGAAGACATAAGAGGATTACATGAAATCCATTGGTGATAGATTAGCGAGTAAGAGAAGGCAAAGCAGGGAAACCTCTGCGCTTGGATAAAAGGTAAACCAAATAGACACATTAGATGCGAAAAGACAATAGACAGGTTTACTTAAGGTAAAGATTGGCCTTTGTCAAGAAAGATGCTGGCCGAGGATGTGACTACCCACCATAACTTGACTTTAGTTACAAAGTTTTAATTTCAGATCATCCTGTGTTACTTTAGGTCTCTGAGTTTTTAAGGCCCATCGTGCACGCCTCCCCTGTTTGTCAGGATTAGTATGTGGCCCCCTTTTCGTCCACAGTGGTGAGCAATGCATGAGAAAAATGCGTGGGAAGGACTAACTTGTACTCAGTAAACCTGAGTAAGTTTCATGTTTTATTCATGGTGGTCATTTGTTCCCTTCACTTACTGTGTTTTACAAACATTAAACAGCACGCAACAAGCTCTATAGCTCTACAGCCAAATAGTAACTGGATGAAAGCCTACTTGCCAGGGAGCATTTGTGCATTAGTTCTCCCAGCACCACTCCTTTTACACCATCTTGCTGAGGACACCCTTTTATAGGCAAGATTCAAATACATGTCTTTGTAAGTTGTGTTAACTTGTTTGTATATGCTGTCTTTTTTCTCTCTTTTTTTTTTCTGTATATGCTTTTAGTATATAATCTGTAAGCCCTAGTCTGTGTGGCTCAGTTGGTTGGAGCGTCCTGCTGTAACCAGAAGGTTGCTAGTTTGATTCCCAGTCAGGGCACATGCCCAGGTTGTGGCCTAGTCCTCTGTTGGGGCACTTGTGGGAGGCAGCCAATCTGTATTTCTCTCTAACATCACTGTTTCTCTCTCTCTCTCTCTCTCTCTCTCTCTCTCTCCCCCCCTTCTCCCTTCTCCCTTCTCCCTTTCCCCGCTCTCAAATGAGAATAAAATAAACCTTGAAAAAATATATACAATCTGTAAACATATAGTATATTTTTAAAATCCAAATATTAGAAAACAGTAAAATGAAATGTCCCTCCCATTTTCTATGTTGTAAGTCCCAAGTCACAAATTCCGAGGCAATAGAAATTATCCTGTGTGCATGTTTGTGTGTATCTCCTATCTTCTTTTTTAAAACAAGAGTATCAGATTAACCCTGGCCAGATGGCTCAGTTGGTTGGATCGTTGTTCTGTACACCAAAAGGTTGCGAGTTTGATCCCTGGTCAGGGCCCATACCTAGGTTGCAGGTCAATCTGCAGTCGGGCGTGTGCGGGAGGCAACCAATTGATGTTTCTCTCCCCAAAAATCAATAAACATATCCTCAGGTGAGGATTTTTTTTTTAAGTATCATATTATACATGAAGTACTACGCATTTTTTCACTCCACAGTATATCTTGATACTTGTTGCTTATCAATATATGTATAGGCCTGTCTGATTCTTTATAGTGGCTCTATATTGGCATATTGTATGGTTATATCATAACTTACAAGGGGGACCCCAAGAAATGGAATTTATTTAAAAATTGTGTATTTATTCTTACACGTTTAAACTTTAGTCACCTTCAAAGTACTCTCCATTTAATGTCATACACTTATCAAGACTTTCCACTGCTCCTAACAGTTTTTGAACTCATAAATTTTTATGCCTTTTAGTGCTTCTGCCGTTTTCGTTTCACCTCTTCCACATTGGTAAAATGTTTCCATTCAAGGACTTTTATCTGGGAAAATGAAAAAAAGTCATTCAGGGCGAGATCTGGTCAATAAGGAGAGTGGGGCATGGTGGTCATGCTGTTTTTGGTCAAAAACTGCTGAATGCTCAGTGTGGTTGGTGTGGGCAGGTGCACCAGTAAATCACCCAAATGGGCGAAAGTGTTGAAAGAGCCTTCAAAAAAATAATTAACGGAAGCCAAATGCAGCCTTCCACAACAATGCCAGCTGGGACACTGGTATAGATGGGTTCCTAGAACAATAACCTAGCAGGGGAAGCCTGTACTATAAGGGGCCTGCCTGCCAGAAGATAATTCCATTTGGTGGGCAGTTTGGGGCCGGGGGCGGGGGGGGGGGGGCTACCTCATATTTAGTCAGCTCTTAGACTGTTTTTATTCTTGTGCAATTATGGGCAACCCCTGTACATATTTTGTGAATATGTGACACTACTGAAATCTTAAAAGTGGAATTGCTAAGTCAGAGTGTGTGTTTTACATTTATTTTATTTACGTGCCTTTAAAGAGGATGTTCACTCTACACTGCTACTAACAATGTACAGTACCTGTTCTTCCACATCCTCATGAACACAGTATTAACATTTATATAGCTTGTCACTTTGCCAAAGTACTGCCTTGCCTTATTATTTGTTTATTTATAATCATCACCTGAGGATATGTTTCTTGATTTGAGAGAGAGAGAGAAAAATGGATTGCTTGCCTCCTGCATGCACCCAGACCGGGATCAAACCCAAAACCTAGGCATGCGCCCTGATCAGGAATCAAACCCATGACTTTTTGGTGCATGCGACAATGCTCCAACCAACTGAGCCACCCCACCAGCACAATGCTGTCTTGTTTTAATTTCCCTCTTATTCTAAGGTTGATTTTGGGTGTTTAAAATCATTTTTATTTTTTCTTTTTCATAAGCAGTGTTTTCATGCCCTTTGCTCATTTTTCTAGTGAGCTTGTTCTTTCTCTTACTGATTTGTAAAAACTCTTATATTTGGAAATCAGCTCTTTGGCATTTACATTCCAAATATTTTCCATCTATTTTTTAATTCCTTTATGGTTGTAATTCACATTACATAAAGTTCACCCTTGTAAAGTGTTACAGTTCAGTGATTTTAGTATATTCACTGAGTTGTGCAAGCTTTTATTACCCCAAAAAGAAAGCCAATACTCATTAGCAGTCACTCCCAATTTCCCCTTTGCCTCCAGCCCCTGACAAACACTAATCTATTTTTCGTTTCTGAGCATTTGCCTATTCTGGATATTACACTTAAACGGAATCATAGAATGCATGGCTTTTTGTGTCTAGCTTCTTTCACTTAGCATAATATTTCAAGGTTCATTCATCCAAGTTGTAACATGTATTAGAACTTCATTCTCTTTTATGGCCAAATAATATTCCATTGTATAGAAAAGCTACATTTTGTGATACTCATCAGTTGGTAGACATGTGAATTGATTCTACTTCCTGGATATCATGAATAATACTACAATGAACATTAGGGTACAGATTTTTATATGTTTCAGTTCTCTTGGGTGTGTATTCTCTTGGAGTTATGTGGTAACTCTCTAGCATATTGAGGAACCATTAATTTTTCCAAAGTGTGCCATTTTAACAATACCATCAACAATAAATCAGGGTTCTAATTTTTGTAGATCAATGCCAACACTTGTTACTGTCTCTCTTTTTTAGTCATATTAGTACCTGTCAAGTGGCATCTTATTATGGTTTCAATTTGCATTTCCCTAATAGCTTGATGTTGACTATCTTTTCATGTGTTTGTGTTTATCAGTTATTTGTATATCTTCTTTGGAGAAGTATCAGTTCAGATCCTTTGCCCATTTTTAAATTTGTCTTTTTATTGTTGACTTGTAAGAGTTCTTTATGTATTCTGGATACAAGGCCTTATATATGACTTGCAAATATTTCCATTCTGTGAACTGTTCTTTTCACTTTCTTTATGGTGTCCTTTGAAGCACAAATGTTTTTAATTTTGTTTGAAGATTTTATTTATTTATTTTTATGGAGAGAGAGAAGGAGAGAAACATTGATGTGCGAGAGGTACATCAATTGGTTACCTCTTGCATGCCCCTAACTGGGGGCCCAGCCCACAACCCAGGCATGTGCCCTGACTGAGAATCAAACCAGCAACCTTTCAGTTTACAGGCCAGCACCCAGTCCACTGAGCCACACCAGCCAGGGCATGATTTGCTACACTTTCATGTTGCAAACTGATTACCACCGTAGCCTTAGCTAATATATCTTCATCAGGTCACATAATTACCATTTCTTTTTTGTGATGAGGACATTTAAGATCCACTTTCTCAACAACTTTGAAGTATATAATACAGTATTATAAAGTAATATACTTTGAAGTGGACATTTAAGATCCACTTTCTCAACAACTTTGAAGTATATAATACATTAGATCCCCAGAACTTACTTATAACTGGAAGTTTTTACCCTTTGATATCTTCCTATTTCTCCCACTCCCAAGCCCCTGGAAACCACCATTCCATTCTCTTGCTGGGAGTTCAGCTTTTTAAGATTTTACAGAGAAGTGATAACATATCATATTTATCCTTCTCTATCCAGATTGTCTTAATTTGCTTTGTACTAAGTTTTGAAATCAGGAGGTATGAGTCCTTCTACTTAGTTCTTTTTCAAGAGTGTTCTATCCCTAGCCTGTGTGGCTCAGTTGGTTGGATGTCATCGCCCAGACTGAAGAGTCACAAGTTTGATTCCTGGTCAGGGTACATGCCTAGATTGTGGATTCTGTCCCCAATTGGGGCATGTGTGAGAGGCAACTGATTAATGCTTCTCTCTCACATCCATGTTTCTCTCCTCTCTCCCTTTCTTCACCCATCTCTATAATCAATAAGCATGTCCTAGTGTGAGGATAAAAAAATAACTAAAATTAAATTTAAAAACCTTTAGAAAAAAGATTATGGCTCTTCCAGGTCCCTTGCATTTCTATTTCAATTTTAGGATCATTTTGATAACTTCTGCAAAAAAAGGAAGGGACATTTGGATTTTGATAGGAATTAACATTTTATCTGTAGATCACTGTGGAGAGTAGTGCCATCTTAACAACAGTATCGTATTTTGCCATGTATGTTATGCTGTCATGTATGATGCGCACTCACATTTTTGGCCCAAACTTTCAGGAAAAAAATCTTTCCTTTTAATTTTTTAATACAATTTTTTTCATTTATATTTAAGTACCTGTTTTTTGTATTATAAAGGAATTTTAGCTTTTATTTTTGAACATATGTACAAGAAATTTTATGTAACAAATAATTACAAAGCACAAAAACAGATACAAGATATTTCAGGTACTACCCATGTATAATGTGCACCCTTATTTTCCCCTAAAAAATTTGGGCAAAATGTTTGCATTATACATGGCAAAATACAGTAAATCTTCTGGGCCATGAATATGAAATGCCTTTCCATTTTTTAGGTCTTTAATTTCTTTCAATGATGTTTTGTAGTTTTCAGTGTACAAGTCTTGCACTGCTTTTGTTGCTCAGTTTTTTTTCATCTTTGGACTTAGCTCATAGTACTTTTTGACATGCAGAAAATTTTTGTTTTTGTGTAATCATATCATTTTTAGTTTTAAAATGGACAAAATATTTGAGTAGTTGTTTACCCAAAGAGATAGATACATGGCTAAATAAGCATGTGAAACATTGTTCAACATCATTATTCTTTAGAGAAATGCAAAACCATAATGAGATACCACTTCACACCTGTTATAATCAAATGGCTATCATCAAGAAACAGTAACACATGTGGGCCAGGAAGTGGAGAAATAGGAACTCTCTTATGTTGCTGGTGTGAATGGAAAAATGATACAGCCAATTTGGCAGTTTCTTAAAAAGTTAAACAGAAATTTATCATATGACCCAGCAATTCACTTCTAGGTATCTGCCCAAGGGAAATTAAGGCATTTATTTTCACAAAGACTTGCATGTTTATTTTCTCAATAGTATAACAGTCAAAAATTGGAAACCATCCAAATATCTGTCAGGGTGTGAATGGATAAACACAATGATATAACTGTCTATAGGTGGGAACATGATTCAACAATATAGAGGAATGAAGTATGGATACATGCTACAATGTGGTTGAATCTTGAAAATGTTATATTGCATGAAAGAAGCCAGACACAAAAGGCCATATATTACATGATTCCATTTAAATGAAATGTCCAGAAAAAGTAAACCTACAGAAACAGAAAGCAGACTAGTGATTTCCTGGGGGTGGTTATGGTGATTGACTTCAAATAGCAAGATGATCTTTTGGGGGTGATGGACTCCCAAAATATCTAAAACTGATATCTAAATACATCTAAAACAACTGTAGTGAAGGGTGTCCAACTCTATAAATTTAATAAAACCATTAAATTCTACATTTAAATGGGTGAATTTTATGGTATATAAAATATATCTTAATAAACAGGTGTTTTTAAAAAACACGTACAATCAGGAAAAATTTTTATCAGTATTTTTGGATTCTGGGTTTTGTGTCATTTAGGCCATCCTCATTCTGATATCCTTAAAAAATATTTTTAAATCCTTTTCTCTATATTTTTTTATTCTACTATCTAAACAGTTCTACCTTTTGTATTTATTTGCCTGCAGTTTATTTAAGTATAGAAAGTGAGACAGAATGAATACAATATTTTTCAAGATAATTTTTGGCTTCTTATTTTTATATTGTATAATTAAAAAAATAGTTTATTGAATAAAGTTATTTGTATCTTCTCCCATTGTAGATGTTTAAAATTGTTAACATGTTTTTCTGACATTTTTAGAAGTAAACCTTTTTCTCCCAGTAAAATCTTTAAGAAAACTAGAAACAATGTTCAGAATTCTGCTGAAATACTTGCATCTATGTACTAAGATAAATGTTTCGGATGATGATTGCAGCATTGTCTAGAACTGGAAAACCCATTGGTAGAACTGATTAAACTATGGTATATTTACAGTACAGATTACTGTATGGCCATTAAAAATCATGTTCGGAGCCATTTGCGCTGACGTGGAAAGAAATCTGTGATAAAATGTTAAGGAAACCTCACAGCAATGTGTACAATATAATTCCATTTTTCTAAAAACAAAAGCCTACATGTACTCATTTAGTTATAAACATAAAGAAAATAATCTGGTGGATATATGCCAATGTTAACTGTAGTTACCACTTAGGTGTGGGAACTTTTTTTTTCAGGGGGAAGTTTAGGATATGTGGAAATAGTGATTGCGGTAAGAATGGGACTAAAGGGATCTTTAGCTTTTTAATTTTTAATTTTGTAAAATTGATTTTAGAGAAAGAGGAAGGGAGAGAGAGGGAGAAATAGAAACATCAATGTGAGAGAGAAACATCGAACCTGCACCTTAGGTATGTGCCCTAACCTGGGATATTATCCATCACCGTTTGGTATAGGGAGGATGATCCACCCCACTGAGCCATTCAACCAGGGTGGGCCCTTAGCTTTTTAGTCTGCTTTTGCATTTTGTAAGATGGCTGTGTTATCTTTAAAAATTTTTAATTTACATTTTTAAAAAATCATAGATTTACATGGTTCAAAATGTGAAAATTAATAAACAAACATCTTTTGCCCTGGCCAGTGTGGTTCAGTTGGCTGGGTATCTGTTATCCAGCAAAGTGACAAAGTGAAGTGTCACCAGTTCCATTCCTGGTCAGGGCACATGCTTGGGTTGTGTGTTCGTCCCAGGTAGGGCCTGTATAAAAAGCAACCCATCAGTGTTTCTTACATCTTGTTCCTTTCCCTCACTTTAAAAAATAAATAAAATCTTAAAAAATAAATAAACAAACAACTGCTTTTAAAATGGAGTCAGGAAGGTAGAAGAAAGAACTCTCATGCAGGCGTCACTCAGTGCACACTACTGATCCCAACAAGAAGCAACTACCTTGCATCTCCCACAGGAAATACACCTTTATACTTAAGCAGCAGGGAGAAAAGATCCCTCCTTGCCTAGCAACAGTGTAGCCAATAGGAGACTGCTCTAACAGTCAATGAAAAGTCACTAAAATTCCAACTTTCACTGTTCTCCATTGGATTCCTTATTTACAACAGCCCCTGTAGAGGCCATAAAAGAGCATTTCTCTCCTTTGTCTCTCTGGACTTGCTGATGGTTCCCTATGAGTTTCTGTGTCCCAAATTGCAATTCTTTGTTGCTTCAGAATAAACATATTTTGCTAGAGAAATATCTGGCTATTCAAGGTCAACAAAAACTATAAAACGTATGTAGTAAAACATTTCTCTGCCATACTGGTCTCTATTCACCAGTAGGGTAACTGTACCTATTAGTTTATCCTTTTAGGGAGTTTTAAACACTTGTATTTCATTTACAAGCTAATGTAAGTATATATAAATGTTTCCCCTTTTATACATGGTTGACAGCATATTATAAATGCTGTTCTGTATCTTGCTTTTCCACTTAACATTTCTTAAAGATTCAACTTCCTGAGTCTTTTTTTAAGACAGCTGTAAAAGTATTTTATTTTTTGAAATGTGTTCCATTATATGGATATACCACAATGAATTTAACCGATTCCTTCCTTATGGACATCAGGTTATTTTTAATGTTTTGCTATTGCAAAAATGCTTCAGTGAGTAGCCTCATATGTTATTCATTTCAGCTGTGGGAATATATCTGCAAGATAAATTCTTATTAGTGGAAGTACTGGGTCAAAAGGAATATGCAGAGAAAACATCAGATGAGCCAAAATTGAAGGACATTCTTTGTAAAGTACCTTACTCTTCAAAATTGTCAAGATTATGGAAAACAAGAAAAGACAAACTCACAGATCTGAGAAGACTAAGGAGACATGATGGCTAAATGCAGTGTGGTGTCTTGAATTGGATTCTGGAACAGAAAAAAGGACAAAGTCTAGAGTTTAGTTAATAATAATGTACCAGTGTTTGCTTCTTAGTTTTGACAAATGCTCCATGGTAATACATGATGTATTCTATCTTTGCAGCTTTTCTGAAAATGTGAAATTATTCTAAAGTTTATTTTTAAATTAACATTATTATATATTATCTGTTATAAATAAAGGATTCTTGTTGTCTCTCCTGAGAATGCTATAGAAAGATTTCTTTAAAATCCTACGCCTTAAAATTTTTAATTGTTACTCTATTATAGTTGTCCCAGTTTTTCCCCCTTTGCCCTCCTCCACCCAGCCCACCCCCTGCTCCCACCATCAGTTCCCACACTGTTGTCTGTGTTCATGCGTCATTCATATGTGTTCTTTGACTAGTCCCTTCTTTTCACCATTATTCCCCTTCCCTCTCCCCTCTCGCTGCTGTCAGTTTGTCCCGTGTTTCCATGCCTCTGGTTCTCTTTTGTTTGTTAATTAATTTTGTTCATTAGATTCCTTTTATAAGTGAGATTTGGAAAAGTCCATTCTTTAAAAGAGGACATGAGTGGAGCCCTGACTCTTGTGGCTCAGTGGGTTGGTCGTCACTCCATGGACCAAAAGGTCACCAGTTCGATTCCTGGTCAGGGCACATGCCTGGGTTGTGGGCCAGGTTCCTGGTTGTGGGTGTGCAAGAGGCAACCAATCAGTGTTTCTCTTGCACATCATCAATGTCTCCCTTTCTTCTGTCTCTAAAAATATCCTTTCAAACTTTTTTCTATCTACATGTATGTATTTGTTTTGTTTTTAAATAAATATTGAAACATGTAAGAAAAGGGGAGGAGGTGCATTAGTGGAAAAACTGCTTAAATCCAATTTTTAAAATACTACCCAAAAGTTTTTAGTAGACTTAATAGTATTGTACCAATGGTAAAACCTTTGTTTTGACAAATGCCCATGGTTATTAAGATGTTAACATTTGGGAAAGCTGGGTGAAGAATATATAGGAACCCTCTGTATTATCTATGTATCTTTTCTATAAACCTAAAATTATTTCAAAATTAAAAGTTTTTCAAAAAGAAATGTGCATTTGCAATGTTGAAAGATACTAACAAATTGCCCTCTACCGAGAGTAATCAAAAAAGGTAAAGAGAAAAATAAGAGGAAAGTGGGATTCCCATGATGATGCTAAAAACTGCAGCAAAGCTTCACATGTAATTGACAAACCAGTTTCTTTAGTGAGCAAAGTTGCTCTTTTTCTACTTTAATGATATGTTAAATTATATCAGTGTTGTTTTTAGCTAAGCTTTTTCATCTACATATGTATATGTGTATATACATGTGTATGTGTGTATGTGCATGTATATGTATGTATATACACATAAAATGTTTTTTCTTATTTTGCAAATGAAAACCTGAAGCTCAAAACCTAGAAGTCTTAATCACAGAGATAATTGATGGTAAAGAGCCAACTAAATCCTCCATCTTTTGACATTAGAACAGCATTGTTTCCTGAGAACCCATGTTTGGCTGAATGAGAATACATACTAAAGAAATTTATTGACGTGGGAAGGAAATGCTGTGTAAAGAGGCTAATGTCTCTCTAGATCAGTGGTTTTTAATGGGCGATTTTTGCCCACCAGAGAACAGTTTGCAATATCTGGAGACATTGTCGATTTTTTACAATTTGGGTAGGGGGTGTTGATTGCTACTGGCATCTAGTGGGTAGAGATTAGGGATACTACTAAACATCCTGCAAAACATAGGATACCCCTCTAACAACCAAGAGTTGTTACCCAGCCCTAAATGTCAATAGTGCCAAGGTGGAGAAACTCTGAGGGAGACCATATGTTACAAAGCTTTATTGACTCAGTGGATACTCACAAGCACTTTTTACAATGGGAGGATTGATTCATAGCACCAGTAAAATGGGCATTCTTAGACTTTTCTTATTTGTACTTTTCAGTTTGTTAATCAGTGGACTATAGAAGATATGGAGGGAAAGGGGAGGAAGGAATGCAAATAGCCTATTTTAAAGTCACAAGCATATTACCTTTTTAAAACATTAAAAATATTGAACTTTAGTTAATATGCATGCTGAACTGATGTCTGCAGCTTTCTCTGAAATGCATCAAAGTAAAACATTGATGGATGGAGAAGAGGATGGAAAAATAGATACATAATAAAGCAAATACAGTAAAATGTTAATTGTAGAATCGAGTAGGTGAGTATGCAGAGGTTCACTGTATAATTCCGTTTTTTAAATATGTTTGAAAATTTTCATAATGGAAAATCAGAAGTAGAGATTTATACTGTTCTTAATAGTCACTGGATTTGTGGAAACTGCATAGGTAATTTTGCTGGGTAAACTCGGGCAAATTAACTTGAATTTTCATCTGAAGAATTGTTGTTTGGCTCAAATCAGATACTAATATTGTGAGGTTCAAATGAAATCATGAGTGCGAAAGCACTTGGGAAAGCATAAAGTGCTCTAAAAACATAAGGCATTACTATTAGGAAGGATGAGTGGCCAATTATAAACCATGGCTCTGGGTGTTCTTGACAGCTCCATGTATAATGCCATTAGCACTGTTTTATCTTCTTGCAATTGGAAATACAAAACAACCATTTTCATAACAATTTCTGCCAAATATTTCTGAAAGATTCCTATTCTGAGAGGAAAAAAACCATTCTGTCTTTGTATAACTTTAATATTTTTTCTTGTTTTATTTATAGACTGCCAAGATCTCCACGTAGTGCAGTGGGAACCTTCTTTGACCGAAGCATTGGGCAGGAACTTTGCCAGTGAGTGGCCAAGAAAGAGGCTGCATTGTTAACACTATGGAGTTCGAACTTCGGAAGACTCTGGGTTAAGCAGTAACATTTACTCTGTAAATGATTATGTCTTCGCCTGCCTTCTATGATCATCACAGACAAATGAAACACCTCTTTAGATCTCATAAATTTAGGTTACACTATTTTCCATATGCTCTGGCAGCTGAAACAGGTAGGATTGGGCTGGGTGTTATAAGAAAGGGTGGAAGGGAAAGAATTAACTTTTCCTATTCTCCAGTCCTTGCTCAAGTTAAACATCTGTGCGTGTAGAGATTAGATTAACTAATCTAGCTTGTTGTATAGAACAAGATTGAATGTAGAGAAATGCTTTAATTGTTACATTAGCATTTTAAAAAATACTTAAGCCTATGAAATTCAGTGTTGCCTTCACTTTTGTTTGAGGGTTTAACTCCATGTTTGAGGGTACAATTTGAAAATAGTGGAAAGCTTCTTTACATTTCTCTTAATGTACTAAATGTCATAAGTGATTTTAACTGTGTGTATGTGTGCGTATACTCATGCTGATGGGCTTATTGCCTTTTCTAGGGGCCTGTACAAAATGGAACCAAACTCCCTGAGGACTAAAGTCCCAGCTTTCTTGTCTGATTTGGGGAAGGCCACATTGAGGGGAATCAGAAAGTGTCCCCGATGTGGCACATACAATGGAACCCGAGGACTGAGCTGTAAGAACAAGACATGTGGAACCATATTCCGCTATGGTGCACGGAAGCAGCCTAGTGTTGAAGCTGTCAAAATCATAACAGGCTCTGATCTGCAGGTCTACTCAGTGCGGCAAAGAGACCGGGGCCCTGATTACCGATGCTTTGTGGAGCTAGGTGTTTCAGAGACGACAATCCAAACAGTAGATGGGACAATCATCACTCAGCTGAGCTCTGGACGGTGTTATGTCCCCTCCTGCCTGAAAGCTGCCACGCAGGGTGTTGTGGAAAACCAATGCCAACACATTAAGTTGGCTGTGAACTGTCAGGCAGAGGCCACCCCTCTGACTCTAAAGAGCTCAGTCTTGAATGCAATGCAGGCCTCCTCAGAAACCAAGCAGACCATCTGGCAGTTGGCCACAGAACCCACGGGTCCCCTTGTACAGAGAATTACTAAAAATATATTGGTGGTGAAATGCAAAACAAGCCAGAAGCATAGTTTGGGGTATTTGCATACATCCTTTGTGCAGAAAATCAGTGCCAAAAGCTTGCCCGAGCGTCGTTTCTTCTGCTCCTGCCAGACTCTGAAATCACACAAGTCGAATGCCTCTAAGGATGAGGCAGCACAGAGATGCATTCATTTCTTTGCTTGCATCTGTGCCTTTGCCAGTGATGAGACATTGGCTCAGGAATTCTCAGACTTCCTAAATTTTGATACCAGCGGTAGGTGGTATGGTTGACACACTATATTTTTCTAAAATGGCAATGAAAGAGTTCCACAGATGGCATTTGGAGATTGCCCTAGCAACCTTCAGAAGCAATTGCTAGATAACTCAAATGAAAAGCATTCCTTCTTTTAATCCCAGGCAGCACTTGCATAAAGGTTGGTGGGTTGGTTGGTTGGTTGGTTGAATTAATGATCAAGAGACTCGAACATTTTCATTAAGACAATGAATCTAGTAAAGTTAGCTTTGCTTTGATTTTTTTTGCCTCTTCCAGATTCCCTATTTTAATAAAAAAAAAATCCTTAATTTTGGCCTGTTTGCTTGCTTCCTATCTTTGAAGCTGGGAAAACAAATACCTTGCTGAAAAGAAAACTTTTAAAGTTTCCAAATCAAGTCTTTTTTATATATATGTATATATATAAAATTTATAAGAAAATATATAAATATATAATAAATACATAATTGTATATAAACATAAATATATAATAAACATATAGATATATATAAATTCCATATATATATAATCTTGTAGATATAGCATCTACAAGATTATACATATAGTTCTCCCATTTTTTTTCCTCCCCTTTATTCCCCTCTGCCCTGCACCACCCCTCCCCCCCAGCCTTCCCCACACCTTAGTTCATGTCCATGGGTGGTACATATAAGTTTTTTGGCTTCTCCATTTCCTATAGTATTCTTAACCTCCCCCTGTCTATTTTGTACCTACTATTTATGCTGCTGATTCCCGGTACCTTTTCCTCCGTTCTCCCACCTCCCCACTGATAGCCCTCCATGTGATCTCCATTTCTGGGATTCTGATGCTGTTCTAGTTGTTTACTTACTTAGTTTTTGCTTTTTTTTTTTTTTTTTTTGGTTCAGTTGATAGTTGTGAATTTGTTGCCATTTTACTGTTCATAGTCTTGGTCATCTTTTTCTTAGATAAGTCCCTTTAGCATTTCATATAATAAGGGCTTGGTGATGATGAACTTCTTTAACTTTACCTTATCTGGGAAGCACTTTATCTGCCCTTCCATTCTAAAGAATAGCTTTGCTGGATAGAATAACCTTGGATGTAGGTCCTTGCCTTTCATGACTTTGAATACTTCTTTCCAACCCCTTCTTGACTGCAAGGTTTCTTTTGAGAAATCAGCTGATAGTCTTATGGAAACTCCTTTGTAGGTAACTCTCTCCTTTTCTCTTGCTGCTTTTAAGATTCTCTCCTTAGCTTTCATCTTGGGTAATGTAATTATGATGTGCCTCGGTGTGTGCTTCCTTGGGTCCAGCTTCTTTGGGACCCTCTGAGCTTCCTGGATCTCTTGGAAGTCTATTTCCTTGGCCAGACTGGGGAAGTTTTCCTTCATTACCTTTTCAAGTAAGTTTTCAATTTCTTGCTCTTGCTCTTCTCCTTCTGGTGCCCCTATGATGCGGATGTTGGAACATTTCAAGTTACCCCAGAGGTTCCTAAGCCTCTCCTCATTGTTTGCATTCTTGTTTCTTCATTTCGTTCTGGTTGAATGTTTATTTCTTCCTTCCGCTCCCAGTCGTTGATTTGAGTCCCGGTTTCCTTCCCTTCACTGTTGGTTCCCTGTATATTCGTCTTTATTTCACTTTGCGTAGCCTTCACTCTTTCCTCCATTTTGTGACTATACTCAACCAATTCAGTGAGCATCCAGATCACCAGCGTTTGGAACTGTGCATCCGATAGGTTGGCTGTCTCTTCATCGTTTAGTTGTATTTTTTTCTGGACTTTTGATCTTTCATTTGGGCCATATTTCTTCGTCTTGGTGCTCCTGTTACGTTGTAAGGGGCAGAGCCTTAGGTATTCGCCAGGGTGGGGCAACCCAGGTTGCTGCGTTGTGGTGCTGTGTGTGGGGGAGGGGTCCGAGAGGAAACAATGCCCCTTGCTTGGCTCTCTGCTGGCTTTCAGTTGCTTTCCCCACTACCCATAAGCAAATTGGGCCCTTCTGGTGCTGATTCCCAAGTGGGGGACTTTGGTTATATTCTATACACAAACACCCTGTGGGTCTCTCCAACAAACTCTCCTGTGAGGCTAGGAGTTTCTCCTCCCAACCCAACCCCCACAGACTTTTACAGCCAGAGATTTTAAGGCTTTCTTTTTCTGTGCTGGAGCCCTGGGTTGTGTGGTCTGTCTCACTCCCCAGTTGTCCCATCTGGTCTATTTTCATGCAAATATGTGACCACCCAGTCCACCAGCTGACACCTAGCCTGGTCCTCCAGCCCATGCCTTGTTGACACTTTGCCATGCATCATCTCCCCCCTCAGCTGCCTGTCTGGGCCCCTCCTACCAGTCTGGATGAATGTTTCTTCTTTAACTCCTTGGTTGCTAGATTGCCATATAGTTCGATTTTCTGGCACTTCTGGTTGTCTTTTGTTTTTAAATTTGTTGTCCTTCTTTTGGTTGTGTGAGGAGGCAAAGTGTATCTACCTATGCCTCCATCTCAGCTGGAAGTCTTACTTTCATTTTTAAATAATCTTTATTGGCAGTAGCTCCCAACTTTTTAGTTTTACATTTCTCTGTAGAGCCTTCTATGAAGTTAATGTATCAACAAAAACATGTTTTCAGCTGTCCTTTAAAGGAACTTCTTATTTTTAGGTCCACAATTTTTTTTTTATTATTAAATTCATTGGGATGACATTGGTGAATAACATTAAGATTCAAGTATACAATTTTATAGTACATCATCTGTATATTGCAATGTGTGCTCACCACTCATAGTCTAGTCTCCCGTATGTGTGACCCCTTTTACCCTGTTCATCCTCCTCCCACCCCTTTCCATTCTGGTAACCTTCAAACTGTTGTCTGAGTCTCTGAATTTGTTTTGTTGTTTTTTGTTTGTTTGTTTGTTGCTTTCTGTTTTATGTCCCCACATATGAGTGAAATCATATGCTTTTTGTCCTTTTCCATCTGACTTACTTTGTTTAGCACAATACTCTCAAGACCCACCCATGTTGTCACAAATGTCAGTATTTCAATCTTTCTTACGGATGAGTAGTATTCAATTGTATGTATGTATTACACCTTCTTGATCTAATCATTCATCAAAGGACACTTATGTTTTCTATGTCTTGGCTACTGTGAATAATACTACAGTGAACATAGGAGTACATATATGTTTATGAATAAGTGTTTCAAATTATTTGGGTATCTATACTCAGAAGAGGGATTGCTGGGTCATATGGTAGCTCTATTCTTATTTTTTTGAGGAACCTACCTACTGTTTTTCATAGTGGCTATGCCAGTTTACATTCCCACCAGCAGTATATGAAGGTCTCCTTTTTTTCCACATCTTCTCCAATACTTATTTCTTGCCTTATTCATAATAGCCATTCTAACAGGTATGAAGTGGTATGTCATTGTTTTGATTTGTATTTTGAAGGAACTTATTTTAATGCAGGCCATCACTCCATTATTTGGGGATTTGGATTTTTATAAATTAATTTTTCTTCTTTTTTATAAGCCTCACCCGAGGGTATGTTTTATTGATTTGAGAAAAAAGAGTGAGAGAGAAACATCAATCAGTTGCCCCCCATACATGCCCTGTACTCACAACCGAGGTGTGTGCCCTGGCCAGGGATTGAAACCGCAATCTTTTGGTGCACAGGAGGACGGTCCAATCAACTGAGCCACTTGGCCAGGGCTAAATTAATTTTTCCATAAGCAGAGGTCCATAATTCCTCTTGGACAGTATTAATAATTCATAAAACTGTTATATTTTAGGTCTTAAAGAGATTATTGTGCCCCAGTTGGGTTGCCATTCAGAATCAACAGTTTCAGCTTGTGAGTCTACTCCATCTAAGACAAAGAAGAGGAAAAAGGATGAAGTAACTGGTGAGAAGCTCTTTGGTTGGTTTGTTTGATGGAGTCATATTTAGAGATTGTTTATGTGTTTTACTGAATCTCAGCAATTACAAGAAACAGTTTTTATGGTTTTTTTCCCCTGAAAAAGTTTTACCCTCCATTGATGATTCTTTGTCCAGTCAAGCTAAGAGTTGGTTATACTGACTAAATATAAGATCAAACCAAATTCAACTTTTTTTATTGAATATGTTTTTTCATTCCTTAAACATTCAGCCTAGTCTTACACCTTCACCTACCTTAGGACAATGGTACAAGGTTTTCATGCACAGGGTATTTTAAAAAACTTGTTCCAATAATTCATTATATTGTCCACACTATCGTAGGAATGGTTTGTTACTTGTATTTTCGTATGTATGTTTTAAAGATTTTATTTATTTATTTTTTTTTAGAGAGAGGGGAAGGGAGAGAGAAAGAAAGGGAGAGAAACATCGACATGAGAGAGAAACATCGATCAGTTGCCTCCTGCACGCCCCCAGCTGGGGACCTGGCTGCAACCCAGGCATGTCCTGTGATCAGGAATCAAACTGGCAACCTTTTGGTTTGCAGGCCAGCATTCAATCCATTGTGCCACACCAGCCAGGGCTATATATATTTTATTGTTTTATTTTTATTTTCTATATATATTTTTAATTCAAATAATATCACTGTCAGTTAAATCAATATGAAAATGCTGAAGTACCCTACTAGATAGATGTCAAAAGACATAGGCTCTAAACAAAAGGAAAATATTACCTAGTATACAAATGTGGACCAAACTCCAACCTCACTAGTGAACAAAGAAATGCAAAAATTTTAAACATACGAAATTAAAATAAGATACTTTTTGCTACCAAATTAGTAAAAATTTTTAAAATCATGAGACCACAGGTAAAGGTGAATATCAGACTCTGGCAGGACTAGTATACTGTAAATTACTGTAATGATGTGTAAAAGTAGTTTACGGTATCTTTTAAGCACCTGAAAAATGCTCCTATTCATAGGGATTATTGCTAGAGATGGGTCAGGTGGTTACACACAGGAGTTTAGGTTCTGAGTAGCTGGAGAAGGTGGAGAAACAAAGTGATGTGATTATTTTCATGTTTGTAAGAGGTAATTCTGGCGGCAATTTAGAGCAGATGTTGTTAAGTATTTACTTACTGGTCTTTCCCAGGAAAACTTGAAATGCAAAAATAAAGTTTTTACCATTTGACACAGTAGTCTACTTCTAAATAATCTTTTTCTAAGGAAATAATCCTTGGTGCAGGGAACGCATTTTGCCCAAAGATGTTCATTTTATGACTATTTATAATATTAAAAAATTAGAAACAACTAAGGACCAACCACTGGGGATAGTTAAATGAACCATGGTAAAACCACTTGATAAGAATATCAGGTAACCAATAAAAATTATTATGAAGAATTTGGAGGAATGTTTAGGTCATTCAGGTAGCCAGATAAAGTGCAGAATGCTCAAACTTGATTTTCAGATAAACGATGAATAAATTTTTAGTATAAGTATCTCCCATGCAATATTTTGAACATACTTATGCTAAAAATTTATTTGAAATATAAAAAAAATTTAATTATTTTTAGTAAGAGGGGAAAGGAGGGAGAAAGAGAAGGAGAAAAACATTGATATGAGAGAGAGACATTGATCGGTTGTCTCTCGTGTGCACCCCAACTGGGGACCATACCCACCATGTGCCCTGACCAGGAATTGAACCAGCAACCTTTCACTTTGTGGGATGACACCCAACCAACTGAGCCACACCGGTCAGGGATTAAATGTAAAACATTATTTGGCCAAATCTAGCAGTCCTGGTAAAATCACAACTACTTAAAATCACAAAACCAGCAAAATAATCTATTCATAGGAAAAATAGAGGATAGTTCACCAGAAAATTAATAGTGGTGGCCTGAGAGGTGGGAGCAATGGGTGAATATTTTTTTCTTCCTTTCACTTCTGGTTCTCACCAGCTTCTTGTAAGGAGCTTCGGGAACTTAAAATGTTATGTATAAAGGCTACTGCTAATTCCTTCTAGAAACTCAAGCTAACTTAGAAATTATCAAAGACTTTTTATGTTTTAGATGCTTCAGAAATTAATATAGAATCTATTTATATTCTATAGACATGTTATTAAATGCCATCATGATTTATGATTTAGGTGCACAGACAAACAGTTCATTGTTACCTCAAGATGCAGTAAGCAGTAACCTAAGGAAAAGTGGCCTGAAAAAGCCTGTTGTTGCTTCTTCACTAAAAAGGCAAGGTAAGTTTCTCTGCCCCAGAAGAGGCTAAAAAGGTAGAAAATCATCTGAAAGAAGGTAAAAGAAATAAATCCAAAGAAACATTGCATGGCGTACCCCAAAGAATGCTAAGATATACACTAGTAGGCACTGGGACTGAAGTCTGTCCTGTCTCACTGGTCTCAAATCATGCTATAAACCAAATTGTGTCTTTAAAATAACAAATGCAACAAAAATTACTGATATGTTTTGGCAGAGGTTATTTTGTAGGATTTTTCCCTCTTCTTGTTTATTACCCATATGCAATTGGTGTGGAGATTTAAAGTTGAAGAAGAAACATGTTTTATAATTACTCAGTGATAAATATTTGTTCAGAAAGACAAGTTTAGTCTGTTCTCCCCAGTTAGTGAAGTTTGAAAACATCTAAAAGCAACAGCATGACTATCGTTCTGAATTTATGAAGACAGAATTACTTAATTCAAATATAACATATTTATATATTATATATCACTTTTCTACTGAGAATAATTAAGCTCAGACCTTTGGGGATCAGCCTTTTTTTAAACTCTTTTTATACATTGTATAAAATAGCTTAGTTCAATTTTGGTAGAATTTATTGAATACTTGCTATGCTATGGTTAGCAATATAATATGGCTGGGTGATTAAAAACTAGACATCATCCCTGGCCTCATACTCTGATTCTGAAGACCAATACATAAATATAAAATAATACAAGACCAAATCTTAATTAACTAAGAACTCATACATTCCAAGAATAAATGTTTTTGGAAGGTTAGGAAATAAAGAGATCAACTGTATCAGGTAGAAGATTTTCAGCAAATTTTCATCAGTTCCTTTGGCACAAAAAAGAAAGAAAATAGTTTCTTTTCTAAATTATGTTTCGCCTTTTACTAAATTAATCACTATATGCGTTAAGCTATGAGAATTTTAATTTCAAATAGTAGTTACGACATTGGTATTTCTCTGTAAAAGGGAATATACTTCAGACATCTGAAGACATTTCAGGAGAAGAAATAAAATAAAATAGATAGAATAGAAGGTCTCTGTGCATAGAGACATATTAATCAGAAATAGGACCAATTTATAGATCCCCAAAATAGCCATTATATAAGGCTATTCTTCAATTTTCAGTTTAGTGTTTGTTGAAAGGCTGCAAACTTTCTGTGGTTACTAATCTTGAACCTATTAGTACCACAGAGCTTTTCATTTCTTTTTTTCTAAATGGATTCTTTAAAAAAATACTAGAATTTTCCACTTAATTTCTTTGAATTTCAACTTCTTGTTCTTTTTCTTTAAAAATCTATATAAACTCCTTACCTTTTAAAAACTTCAGTTAACTGTTTATTTTGTAAGAAAAAAATAAAAGTTATTAAAGCTTTGTTTTTTTTGTTTTTCCTAGCCTGCGGTCAGCTGTTAGATGAGGCACAAGTGACCTTATCCTTCCAAGACTGGTTGGCCAGTGTCACAGAACGCATCCATCAAACCATGCACTATCAGTTTGATGGTAAGTATTGGTCAGCCAATGGGCTGTTGATGAAAGTAGGAGAAATGAAAGTAACTGGGCTAGAGCGCTCTCTCTTTTTTTTTTTTTAATTGATTTTAGAGAGAGAGAGACATCAATATGATGTTCCACTTAATTATGCATTTGATGGTTGATTCTTATATATGCACTGACCAGGGATCAAACCTGCTACATTGGCGTATTTTGACAATGCTGTTAACCAACTGAGCTATCCAGCCAGGGCGAGAGTTCTGTTTTGATAGGAAAAGTAACTGGATTTGATTCCAGAATACTTAGGACCATAAAAAGTAGAAATTTAGGTTAAAAAAGTGATTAATCACATAATTTAACTGCAGGATCAGCAAAATGAATTTAGAAATGGAAGAGGGAAAACACAGCAAATAATAAGTAAAGGTAGATAACTTTGACCTTGAGAGGGGGATGTGTTTGATGAGGGAGATATCAAAGCCTTAGGAGATCCTTCTGCCCTGGCCAGGTAGCTCAGTTGGTTAGAGCATCATCCTGAAACACCAATGTTGTGGTTTAGTCAGGACACATACAAGAATCAACCAAGGAATGCATAAATAAATGGAACAACAAATGGATGTATGTCTTTCTCTCTCTCTCTCTCTCTCTCTCTCTCTCTCTCTCTCACCAAGGAATGCATAAATAAATGGAACAACAAATGGATGTATGTCTTTCTCTCTCTCTCTCTCTCTCTCTCTCTCACACACACACACACACACACACATCAATAAATTTAAAAAAGAATATGAAGAAGATCATTCTAACTCTCAAACTTAAAATTGATGCAAGGGTGGAGAAAATTTAGAGAAAATCTAAACATGTGAGACTAAAATAGTTATATAATATTACATAGAATGTTAAGGAAGATTGGAAAACACAGGTTGGGTGTGATTATGATAGCCTCATGGAACCTCAGCAATTTCAGAGGTGGGCCCTCCAGACAGTCCTTGCCTGTTGCCTTAAAAGCACCCTTGGTGGATGGTTTCCCAGGCTTTGTCCAGTGATGAGGAGCTCACTGCTTTGTGATGTAGATCATAACACTGCTGCACAGTGATTACTGTAAGGAAGGTCTTCCTCATGCTAAGTGGACATGTTTGCTTATAATACCTCCTTTTGGTTCTAGTTCTGTAGTCTAGCCACATGGAATAGGTCTGTTCCTGTTTCCAAAAAAACAGTCCCTGCTACTGTGCACATATCCATTGCCTTGCTGACAGGTCTCCCTTTTTCCAAGTGTTTCATCTTAGGTTTTCAGACACTCCTCACAGTATATTTACAGACCTCATATCATTTTAATGTGATATGCTGCAGTTTTTTAATATCTTTGCTGATTATGCTGCAGTTTTTGAATATCATTTTAAAAATACAGTACCCTAAGCTGAATAGTAGCCTAATGGCGTGGTAAAAGAAGATGAATGTTGAAGGATTAGAACAGTTATGACTTTATGGTGGAGAAAGGGACAAGAATACAAGTATTGAAATACATGCTTAGTTTTATTTATACTAAATCAGAAAAAATAAAACTTCAGAAGTTATTTTTTGGAAAATAAGCTAAGGAGGGTTAAAAATAGAATCTATGTTTTTCTTTTGTTTAAAAATTTTGTCTACTTCTTGTTTGGAATAATATAAATACCTACTAACCCACATCCCAAAACAGAAAACAAAACATTGACAATAATGTAAGCTATACACTGTGGTCCCTTTCTACCGTATTCCTTTACCACCCCCTCTCACCATCTCCATTACAATCACCTTTGTTCAAGTCACCATCTCCTGGATTTCAAGTTTATCTCTTTCAAGAGGGCTTTTCAAGATTAATTTGTAAACCTAAGTGTTAGCATCATATCTGCTGAGTTCTGGTGAGTTAGCACTTCTTTCAGTGCTATTATGACCACATAGGTAGCCCATAATCTAATTTCAAGATGAAAGATTTTAAAATTCGTTTGTGTGGTGACTTTTCTAAACTGCCCTGATATTAATATATTTTAGTGCCTCAAAAGCAATGACAGTTTTATCATTGACATTGTGCATTCAGTGAAGTAGGCAAAATTAATTAAAGTCTCTTTCTATGAAATTCTAGAAGACATTTCATTTTAATTTTCCTTGGCTTGCGGTGGCAGGAGAAATACTGAGCCTCACAAGAGAGTCCATTGAAGACAATCATGGGGACCTATAATGTACACAAAGTCCCCCACTTGGGAATCAGCACCAGAAGGGCCCAATTTGCTTATGGGTAGTGGGGAAAGCAACTGAAAGCCAGCAGAGAGCCAAGCAAGGGGCATTGTTTCCTCTCGGACCCCTCCCCCACACACAGCACCACAACGCAGCAACCTGGGTTGCCCCACCCTGGCGAATACCTAAGGCTCTGCCCCTTACAACGTAACAGGAGCACCAAGATGAAGAAATATGGCCCAAATGAAAGATCAAAAGTCCAGAAAAAATACAACTAAACGATGAAGAGACAGCCAACCTATCGGATGCACAGTTCCAAACGCTGGTGATCTGGATGCTCACTGAATTGGTTGAGTATAGTCACAAAATGGAGGAAAAAGTGAAGGCTACGCAAAGTGAAATAAAGACGAATATACAGGGAACCAACAGTGAAGGGAAAGAAACCGGGACTCAAATCAACGACTGGGAGCGGAAGGAAGAAATAAACATTCAACCAGAACGAAATGAAGAAACAAGAATGCAAACAATGAGGAGAGGCTTAGGAACCTCTGGGGTAACTTGAAATGTTCCAACATCCGCATCATAGGGGCACCAGAAGGAGAAGAGCAAGAGCAAGAAATTGAAAACTTACTTGAAAAGGTAATGACGGAAAACTTCCCCAGTCTGGCCAAGGAAATAGACTTCCAAGAGATCCAGGAAGCTCAGAGGGTCCCAAAGAAGCTGGACCCAAGGAAGCACACACCGAGGCACATCATAATTACATTACCCAAGATGAAAGCTAAGGAGAGAATCTTAAAAGCAGCAAGAGAAAAGGAGAGAGTTACCTACAAAGGAGTTTCCATAAGACTATCAGCTGATTTCTCAAAAGAAACCTTGCAGTCAAGAAGGGGTTGGAAAGAAGTATTCAAAGTCATGAAAGGCAAGGACCTACATCCAAGGTTATTCTATCCAGCAAAGCTATTCTTTAGAATGGAAGGGCAGATAAAGTGCTTCCCAGATAAGGTAAAGTTAAAGAAGTTCATCATCACCAAGCCCTTATTATATGAAATGCTAAAGGGACTTATCTAAGAAAAAGATGACCAAGACTATGAGCAGTAAAATGGCAACAAATTCACAACTATCAACTGAACCAAAAAAAAAAAAAAAAAAGCAAAAACTAAGTAAGTAAACAACTAGAACAGCATTAGAATCCCAGAAATGGAGATCACATGGAGGGCTATCAGTGGGGAGGTGGGAGAACGGAGGAAAAGGTACCGGGAATCAGCAGCATAAATAGTAGGTACAAAATAGACAGGGGGAGGTTAAGAATACTATATGAAATGGAGAAGCCAAAGAACTTTTATGTACCACCCATGGACATGAACTAAGGAGTGGGGAAGGCTGGGGGGGAGGGGTGGTGCAGGGCAGAGGGGAATAAAGGGGAGGAAAAAATGAGACAACTGTTAATAGCATAATCAATAAAATATATATTTTTAAAAATCTTTTTCTTTGGCTTGATCTTTGTTTCAAAAAATATCTAAACTGTCTTTAGGAGTCATTCTTTTTTTAAAATTTTTATATTTTATATTTTATATATTTTTTTATTCTTGTTTAAGTAAAGTTGTCCCCATTTTCCCCCATTACTCTCACTGCCCTACCCATCCCCCACCTCCTACTCTCTATCATCTCCTCCCCCCACTCCCTCCCCCCCACTGTCCTTGTCCATGGTCCTTTACACATGTTCTTTGACTTGATCCTTCTTTAGGAGACATTCTTTAAGTTGTATGTTTACATGATTCTGGATGTTTTCTTACTGCTGGGGCTAGGTAGCCCCTTGGACAGAGTTTTTTAAGAAAAACTAAGAACTCTTTTGATGCCTCCCTTTAACATTCATTCTGTTGACTTTTGTTGACCTAGTGTCTTGTATCTTTCAAAGATTTGTTAAGTATTTTCAAGCGTTTTACCTGCTCTGAGCTCATATCCAGAGAGAAAGACTGATGTTTATTGAATAAATAGTGTCCTAATTTTGCCCACTGTTGGCATGCACAGTCCTGATCATCTGACAGAGAGCAGGATGTTACTTTGTTAGACGTGAATGCCTGGGGATAGTAAGCAGGAGTGAATCAAGTTTGCCTTCTGAATTCAGTCTCATTGCTCTCACCTCCTCTTATTTCATAGACCCTTTCAAGGAAAACTCTGTGCTGTGGTGGTGTTTACAAAATTGGGGATTTGAAAAGTTATCCTTGGTGGATGACAAGCATCTGCTATATTTTTTATGATTTCAAGGGATCAAGGTCAATCAAAGCTTTTTGCCTCAATATAAAGAAATCTCTCTGTAAAGTAGTATTTTGAGTTATTACTATCCTTCAATTCCATTTCTTCCACTTCTCTACACATCAGGAAATCCAATGAGTTTCTTTATATATATTCCTTTGTTGTTCTGTATATGAGTTTCTTTAAATGAGTTTTTTCTTATTCCCTAAAGGTAAACCAGAACCATTGGTGTTCCATATTCCTCAGTCCTTTTTTGATGCCCTACAACAGAGAATATCTATAGGAAGTACAAAAAAACGGCTTCCCAACTCTACCACAGGTATGGGAGTTTTTCATCAGGAGTAGCAACAAATGTCTTGTGACCTGAGAGAATTGTGTTTGGGACAATTGTGTGGAATTTTCAGGATTAGGACATCTAGCCTCATGCCAAATGCACTAAGCCTTAGCCAGTTAGCTCTTGTAACAATAATCATACTCTTCAGTGGCCTCATACTTACTCCAGTGCAAGTTAATGGAATAATTCTAAAAGTGCAGACTTGGTAAAAGAACAGTAATGAAGTTCAGTGAAGGTGCCCACCAACAAATTTGATATTCTCTAGACAGGAACCAATTTCAAAAAAAGCATTGCAGGCTCCAGTTGTTATTTGGGCTGGCTTCTTGGAAGCATATTATAGTATGTATCAAAAAACTAAAACTTGTTTTTTGTGACTCTCTTTTTGATGAAGGAAGATTTTATTTTTAGAGTGATTCTTAGGCTTGGAACACCTTACATTATTCTGGTGCTTATTTCTTGATCTTATGTATAACATCTTTCTACTAGACATCTTGACATACTTCTTGGGTAGTATAAGGATGTAAGGGAGAGAAAAGGAAGAAGAAAGGACTGCTCAGTGGCAGATAGGCCAAGAGTAACTACAGCTAGAAATTAATGCTATTTCTTAAGCAATTTGTTATTTGATGATATAATAGGGACTGTGGGACTGTTTGAGATTTAATTCTGTTTTTGAATAATGTTTAGGGACATGAAAATCTTTGTCTTCATAGCCTATCTACCTGACTTTTGAAGCAGTGTTGATTCTTCCAGTTTAAACTTTAAGCATACCACATTCATTTTAACCTATCCCTTAGCTAGTTTTTCAGACTTTTGGTGGAACCTCTTTATAATCCTGCAGGCAGGGCAATGGATTGATTGACAACCATGTTAATAGACTTAAACTGTGTAATTATTTTAAGGACTATGATTTGACCTCTGATATATCCAAAGCTGTAAGAGGTTGTAAGAAGCTGTCTCATAATGGAGTCCTGTGCATGTAGTTTCACCAAACAAAGAAACAAGTTTCTAAGGTACCAAAGATAAGCAGCATCTCAAAGATGCATCAGAGACTTTATATAGCAGAAATTCTTATCACTTGATTATTACATTTATGTCAAACCCTATTATGGATTTGCCTTTAGATTCCTTTTATAAATGTGCTGAGATTTTATAAGGAAAAGATAGCATGGCACTGAAATCTCTAGAAACTGGGCAACAAATGGTGAAAGAGAATGTTATTTTCCAATAGGCTAATTTTATTCCCTTTTCACATTGAAGCTTTTGTTCGAAAAGATGCCTTGCCACTGGGAACCTTTTCCAAGTATACCTGGCATATCACTAATATCCTGCAAGTTAAACAAATCTTAGATACCCCTGAGGTAAGAGTTTATTTCTATAATAGTGGGAGGGCAGAGAGGGGAAGAGAGGGAAGCAATGCGGAAAGTATGTTTGTACTAGTTCGTTGAGTTATAGATACCAAAGAGAATTCTTTTTTTCATATTAAGAGATTATTCAGAAATATTCATGGCATTATAGGGCTGACTTTGATTTTAATGGGTATCCTCTAGAGCTTGAAAAAGTATCTTTAATTGGAGTATTCTTTTCTGTTGCCTTTGGGATCAGAAAACAGGAATGGTTTTTCTTGTAAATTAAATAATGATTTTCTATTAGCTATGGTGAGCCCTAGATTAACTGGCAGGTAACTAAAAAATATATAAATAATTTGAAATTATATACTATTTGTGAAATTAGTGGGCCCAGTACAATTAAATGTTCCTTCCCAAACTGAAGTTTAGTTCTCATTAGAGAAATGGCCCTTAATTTGTGTTCTTTTTCACAAGGGAAATATTAAATATTTTTAACTTTTTTTTCAAGCAGACCCTGAAAATTGGAGCTTTTTCCCTTCTTACAATAAGGGAATATTTTAGAAAATTCAGTATAATGTGATTTGATGCAGTAAGAGTACCTTAATTTTATGGCATTGTTATGTTCAGAAAAAGAATAAATTGCTTGGTAGCTATAGAACTTACATGTGAACCCTAGAGAAAGCCCGTGTTAGCACCAAAGACATTTGAGGAACTTCCTTAAATGCAAGATATCACAGAAGCAGCTTCTTGCCTGAAACAAGTGGTACTTTGGGAGTCAACGAGACACTAAGAGCAAAGTCAAGTGAGGAAAGAGAGCTAATAATCATTGAGCTTCTGTCTGTTGGGCGTTATTTACCTGTATCACCTCATTCATGTATTTTGCAGATGAGAAACAGGCTATGAGAAGCTCACCCTGCTGTTTAGTGGCAAAGACAAAATTCAGTTCAAGTTCTGTCTGGCTCAGTCCCAAGGATGGTGTGAAGCACACAGGATGGTGAGGTCAGCTGTAGGTGCTATCAATAGTTTTTAGGACAATGCTCTGGCAGAGAAGTAGGGGAAGGAAAATAACCAATTGTAGCGCAGGTCTGTGCCAGTAGTAGTTGTATAGATGTTAGGGGTTCAGTTCAGTATGGTTTGGCTGGGGTTCAAACTAAAGTTACAAAGAAAAGATAAAAGCCAAGCCATGAATGATGTAAGGGAAAAAAGGCAGATTTGTTGACACAATTTACTTGAAAATACAAAGGGGAAAAAAAGAAGAAAATACAAGGGGAAGTTTTAATTAATTTGAATGTGCTTAATAAGGAAGAATGAATATGTAAAAGATCTATTCTCATCCAAATGTTTGTCTACTTTTAAAGTTTTTCTTTCTCACCTTTCTTGATATTGTCTCCATGTCCAGATGCCCTTGGAAATTACCCGTAGTTTTATCCAGAACCGGGATGGGACTTATGAGCTGTTTAAATGCCCGAAAGTGGAAGTAGAGAGCATAGCAGAAACCTATGGTCGTATAGAAAAGCAACCAGTGCTGCGACCCTTGGAACTAAAAACTTTTCTCAAAGTTGGTAAGTGACTGGTGGCTTCAGGAGTGCATCTCCTTGTGAAGGTCAACTATGTGCAATGCATTGTCCTAGACTTTGGATCTTGACCTTAAACAAAGCAAGCACATTTATTCATCTTGTAAAGATAATCTTGAGGTAAGGTATTTTGCTTCATCTGAGCCAGGGCTTTAAAAATAAAATTATAAAACTAAAACATATTCGTTATAGAGAAATCATAGATTTTATAAAGAAGAAAAATAAAAACCACCGGTAAGCCCACCCACTGTAGACAACCTGACCATTAAGATTTTGGTGTAAACCTTTCCAGATTCTTTTCTGTGCACAAAGAGTTTCTAAAACATGGGATCATACCTCAACTGCCTTTTCATTTAAAAATATAAAATGAATAGAGAGCTTTCCATGTCTACCTTCAACTTTATTTTTTAACCATACTGTTTTTATTGTTCTAAAACATACATAATATAAAATTTACTATTTTAACCATTTTTAAGTTCTCTGACATTAAGTACATTCACATTGTTGTGCAGCAATCACCACAATCCATCTCCTGAACTTTTTCATCTTTCTCAACTAAAACTGTACCCATTAAACACTAACTCCCCACTCTGCCTCCTCCTAGCCCCTGGCAAACACCGTTCTACTCTCTGTCTCTTTGAATTTGACTATTCTAGGTACCTCGTGTAAATAGAATTATATAATATATATCCTTTTGTAACTGGCTTATTTGTTAGCATAATGTTTTCAACATCCATGTTGTAGCAAGGGTCCAAATTTATTTCCTTTTTAAGGCTGAATGATACTCTGTTATAGATATATACCACATTTGTTTATCCATTCATCTGTCACTGGACAGTGGGGTTGCTTCAACCTTTTGGGTGTTGTGAATACATTTTTAACAACTGCATAAAATTCATAAAGTACCTTACTCTAATCAATCGTCTAAGTTGTTTCAAACATTTTGCTGTAATAAATAGTGCTTCTTTTTATATTTAACTTTCTTTTAGATAAAACTTTTATATACTTAATTATTTCCTAACTTCTTTAGGATAGTCTTTGGAATAAATTCTAAAAGTGAAGTTGAAGGGTCAGAGGTTATGTATATTTTTAGGGTTTTGATGGGTTTTGTCACACTGCTCTCCAGAAAGATTGTAATATTAATTTACTCCAGCCATCTATATATGAAAGAATTTTTGTAATCTTTGTTGATTTGATAGACAAAAAAAAGTTATGTCATTCTTTTAATTTGCATTATCTTCAATATTAATGAGAGTAAATTTTTTATATTAGTCTTTTGTATTTGATTAATTGCTTTCTTTTTTTAATTTATTGATTTGAGAGAAAAACATCAATTTGTTGTTCTACTTATTTGTTTTTAAATATTTTATTTATTTATTTTTAGAGAGATGGGGAGGGATGGAGAAAAGAAAGGGAGAGAAATATCAATGCAAGAGAGAATCATCAACCTATTGCCTCTCACACGTCCCCAGCTGAGGACCTGGCCCACAACTCATGCATGTGCCCTGACTGGGAATTGGATCAGTGACCTTTTGGTTTGTGGTATGATGCCCAAAGCACTGACCCACACCAGTCAGGGCTGTCATTGGACTTACTTATGCATTCATTGGTTGATTCTTGTATGTACCCTGATTGGGGATCAAACCCCCAATTTTGGTATACAGGGATGATGCCCTAACCAACTGAGCTACCTAGTCAGGGCAAATTGCTTTTTTTTGCTTGTCTATTTTTAATAAAATAGTATTTTATTTTTATATTATACTAAATATATTCTTTTTATAATATACAAATGCTTGTATACAAATACACAAATATTTGTATAATGATTTAATAATAATGACGACTGTAACAGGTAGCACTTAATGTGCATCTACTGTGCCAGGTATTAATCTTAAGTGATTTACAGTGCATTAATTAAGTTAATGCTCATCAACTCTCTGTGAGGTAGATTCTGTGATCTCTACAGATGAATAAACTGAGGTGAAGATAAATGCAGTCTTCCTGCTCAGTTACACAACTAGTAAGTGGTGGAGCTGGACTTCAACACTGGGCAGTTTTAGACTCGAGAGCTTGCACTTCTAGCCATCTATTACTTACCTCTCTTTCCACCAACTAGACTATAAGCTCTTCCAGGATAGGGAACTATGTCTCTTTTGTTCATAGTTGTCCCTCCAGATAGCATAGTGCCTGGTTCATAATAGGCATTCAATAAAGACTTGTTGAATGAAGAATGAATGAATGAATGAATGAATGCCAGCCATAACTTTAATTACCTGAGCATTGCCATCTATCTAGCAGGCCTCATTCACTTCTCTAACTGTGTACTTATTCTTTTAGGAGAATTATTTTGTCAAATTCTTGTGACTATATTCCTATACATATATTTTCCTGCTCTTATAAATAGGATGTTTATCATTTTTATAACTTGTTACTGTACCTGAATAGAAAGCTCTTGATTTAGTATACTATCAGATTGGCCCCTTTAATTCTGCAGAGGTCGTCAAAATAATGACAACGTAGGTCACATATATTTGAGAGATACAGTCATTACTAGTGTGTGCTGAAATGTGGGGAAAAAAAATGAAAACACTGCAAGTTTGCATTTTTATATTTATATAATAAACTATACAACTTTCTATTTATTTTCAGTTATGACCTAGAATTATTAAACAAAGAAATATAAAATATAAAGAATAAAAATTTTTATTCTTGAGTAACAGAAACATGGGTATTGCTAAAAATACAACCCAAAAATGTCTTTAACATTAATCAGAATCTTCAATAGTTGGCTTTGCAAAACATTTGTAATAGCCATTGCAAACAATATTACTATGCTTAAGGCATAAATACTTTTCACAATATCTGCAAAAATATGTTAAGTGACTTGTTTTGGATGTGTAGCACCTAACATGTTTTATGACCAAGAGATGGCTTAAACATTATGGCTTAACATTAGTCACATACAAACACGCAGCTAGTCATGACCGTGAACCCATGCACCCAATATATGCAACAATCTAAGAGTTTGTTTGTACTTCTCAGATCAGCTGTGAGCTCTGCAGGGTTAATGAACTCCTAGTAGTGATAATAGCTGTTTCTCTCTGTTTTCTGGGAAATCAATTGTATTCACCTGAAAAATAAGTATAATTTTGTTTCCTATCAAATATTTATGCATCATTTTTTTCTTATGAAATTAGCTAGGCATTCAAAAGCAACAATGAATAATAGTAAAGTTAGCAGCCATAAGTATCATTTTAGACCATACAAAAACTCCTCAAGTATAGTATTTTCCAAGTCTGTCTTGAAGAAGAGGTGGTGGTAATATTCTGTGAAAAGAAGCATTCCATGGTCAAATACTGGGTTGGCCAAAAAGTTTGTTTGTCTTTTCCATAAGATGGCTCTAGCAGCTCTTAGTTGTCTTTAACTTTATTCAAAACAATTTTGTTAGATTGTATTGTGACAACTGTCAAGTCAGCATGCATTTAAAAAAAAACAAAACATCAAATTGGTGATTTTTATGTAGCCATTTTACTATTGGAGATGGAAGAAACTAAGCATTTTGGACATATTATGCTTTATTATTTCAAGGAAGGTAAAAATGCAACCGAGATGCAAAAACAAAAAAAAAAATTTGCACAGTACATGGAGAAGATGTTGTGATTAATCAAACATGTCAAAAGTGATTTGCAAACTTTTGTGCCGAAGGTTTTCTATTGGGCAATGCCCCACGATTGGGTAGAGAAATTGAAGTTGATAGCGACCAAATCAAGACATTAACTGAGAACAATCAATGTATGTTATACCATGCAGGAGATAGCTGACATACTCAAAATATCCAAATAAATAAAGTTATTGGTGAAAATGAAAAATGTGTCTTTTAGTTTACGGAAAAAACCATATGGACTTTTTGGCCAATTTAATAGGTTTGAGAAATGCTACGTACTATATTTCTTTGATGGTAAGACCCTTAATTATAAGATGCTCAGTCATTTTAGCCGTAACTGTTTTGGAGGGAAAGACACTTTGCCATATGAAACCTACTCTGGGTTTTAAAATATACTCAGCTATCAGAAAATGTTGGAGTAGTGAATGGTGACATAGAATATATTTATCTCTCTTAGAAATTCATTTTATTTTTTTTAATGGATTGATTTCATAGAGAGAGGAAAGGAGAGAGAAACATCAATTTGTTGCTGCACTTATTGATGCATTCATTGGTTGCTTCTTGTACGTGTCCTGACCGGGGATCAAACCTGAAACCATAATGTATCAAGATTATGCTTTAACCAACTGAGCTACCTTGCCAGGGCTAGAAATTCACTTAATAAACTTGCATATTAAAAGATCCTGAAATAAAAATACCTGTTAAACTTCATTTACTCTAAGTTTTCCCAAATTTACTTGACCATTGAAGACTTTTCAGGGGAATACTGTTAGCATTTCATAAAATATATTTTCTGGGAAAAGCTACTCTATGTTTCAGTATTAAATAGTGGGCTTTTGGTTATTATTTTCAAATATTTTTTTCATTATTGTAACAACATTGTATTCTTAGTTTATTAAGCATTTTTATTAGGAACCAAATATAAATTTTATTAAATGCCTTTTTATCATTTTTTGAGGTTTGTCTTTTGACCCATGTGCAATTAATTTTAAATGCATTCCTGATGTCGAAATAATCTTGTATTTCTGGAATAAATCCGACTTAGTATTTGATTTTTGAGAAATATGTATATCCTATTTGCTAATGTTGTATTTAGGATTTTTGATTAGCTATTCATATAGTGATAGCTGCCTACAAGTTCTTTTTTGGAGGCTATCATTTTTGGGGTTTTGGTAAAAGTTACATAGAAAATGATTTTGGAAAACTTTAGAACAAATTAAGTAGCTTAGGAAATTTCCATTATATGATTATTTAAAAGCGTTATTCTCTGGACCTAACACTTTCCTGCAGGTAATTCTCTAAAATCTGTTCAGTTTCTTCTTATTCACATTTGTATTCATGATTTATATCTTTTCTTGAGTCAATTTCAATAGTTTATATTTTTCCTGAAACTCATCTATTTTCATCCCAAACTTAAATTATGTTGTGAAAATGATTAAAGAGTGACTTCATTTAAAATGGAATCAGGAGGCTAGAGAGAGCCCATGTCACTCAATGCACACTGTTGACCCCAGCAGGAAGAGAGGTGCTTTGCATCTCCACTAGATAGGAAATGAAACTACTACCTAAGCCAGAGAAAGAAGAGATTCCTCCTTGCCCAGTAGCACCAGCAGAGCCAATGGAAGGTTGAAAAGTCAGCCAATAAAAAGTTATTATACTCTGAACTTTCACTTTCCTCCAATGGACTGTTCATTTACAGTAGCCCCCTCTTAAGTCTTCAAAAGAGCAATCCTCTCCTTTGTTTCTTTGGGTTTACTGTCGTTCACCATCTAACCATGTGCCCCAAATTGCATTCCTTTGTTATTCCTTAGTACACCCATTTTACTGAAGAACTATCTGGCTGTCTGTTTGTTTAAGGTTAATAGTGGACATTTTACCAATTTTTGGTGTACATGACTATTAGATAACTTTAATTTTTTTAATTTATTGATTTTAAAGAGAAAAGGGGGAGAGAGAAAAACATCGGTTTGTTGTTCCACTTATTTATGTATTTATTCATTGAATCTGTATGTGCCCTGACTGGGCGTCAGACCACAAACCTTGGCATATCAAGAAAACACTCTAACCAACTGAGCTACCCAGCCAGCGCCAATCATCACACATCTTGTAAAATCTATTCTAACTCTGAAGTTATACACTCTATCAGAATTTTGCCTGTTTTATGGTCTTTTGAAAAGAATTGGCTTTTGTTTTTATCCAGTCATTCTAAATTTCTGTTTTAATTATTTTCTGCTTTTGTCTGTATGATGTTTTGTAGCTCTTTAAATCTTACATTTTCATGGAATTATTTTATTTATATAACTTTTAAAATGGTATTCTCAGTTAATATTTTATATTCATAGTTGATATTATTTTGAGGTCAGAATATATGCCTTCTCAATTTCTAAGTTTTTAGGAATTTAGAAATATTTTCTCACTAAATATATGAATTTGTGCTAGCAAAGATGTTATTTAATCTATTATGATAAAGTCCTACGTAGTTTTAAAATGAGTCATTATTTGATTATTCAAGTCTTCTTTATCTTCATTTGTTATCTCTTTGACCTGCCCAAGACCAAAGGGGTATGATAAAATTTCCTATTACAATTATGTTTCTCTAAATGTCTTATATTTCTTTTTTAAAAAAGAAAAAGATTTTATTTACTTTTAGAGAGAGGGGAAGGGAGGAGAAAGAGCAGGAAAGAAACATCAATGTGCAAGAGATAACATCAATAGATAGCCTTTTGCACACCCCCAACTGGGGACCTGGACCGCAACCCAGGCATGTGCCCAGGCTGGGAATGGAACCTGTGACCTTTTGGTTCATAGGCCAGTGCTTAATCCACTGAGCCACACCAGCCAGGTCTGTCTTGTGTTTCTAAAAGTCTTTATTTTAAGTATTGGAAAACAGTGTTTTTTTGGCACATCAAAGTTATTGACGGATGTTGTGTTGACCTTAAACAAAGTCATATTTCTCCAGCAAAGTGGCTTTATTAGGAAACAACAAAGAATTGTAGTTCAGGACCAGCAGCCTAATGGTGAACCATGTGCAAATCCTGAGAACAAAGGGAAGGAAATGTTCTTTTGTAGAGGAAAGGGGACTGTTCAAAGAGGGTTGTTGTAAATAATGAGTCCATTGGAGGAAGCTGAGAGTTTGAAGTGTAGGTAGTGGCTTTTCACTGGCTGCGTTGTAACAGTCTTCTTTCATTGCCTGAGTGGTTGCCAGGTGAGAAGATCTTTATTCTGTCTGCTGGAGTAATAGAATAGAAACACATCTTCCTGTTGGAGATGGAAAGTAGCCTTTTCCTGTTTGAGGTAATTGACAATGCATGGTAGAGCAGTGAGAGCTGCCCTTTAGGCTCTTCCAACTCCAATTTAAATGAGGGTTCTGTTTATTAATCTTCACATTGTCAATGTAAATTATATACTTGTTTGAGTCCATGCAGACTGTTATAACAGAATACCATAAAATGGGTGGCTTATAGACAACAGAAATTTATTTCTTATAGTTCTAGAGCCTGGGAAGTCCAAGAGCAAGGCATTGGCCAATTTGATGTCTGGTGAGGGCTGGCTTCCTGATTCACAGATGGCAGTCTCTTCACTGTGTCTTCACATTGAAAGGGTGAAGGCTCTCTTTAGAGTCTAATTTTTGTAGGTGCACTCATTCTTCAGGGCTCCACCCTCATGACCCTGACACCTCCCAAAGGCCCCACTTTCAAGTACCATCACATTGGGGATTAGGTTTCCTTTTTAAAAATTTATTTATTGATTTGAGAGACAAAGAGAAAGAGAGAAACATCAGTTTGTTGTTCCACTTATTTATGCATTCATTGGTTGATTCTTTTATGTGCCCTGATTGGGGATTGAACCCTCAATCCTTTGGTGTATGGGATGATGCTCCAACCAACTGAGCCACCTGGCCAGGGCTGGAATTTATTTTGATCTAAAGTATGGGATAAGATTCTGTCACCTTTTATTTTCTTCTAGATAGTTATCTACTTGATGTACACCACTTATAAGAAACACTTCTATTTCTTTTACTAAGTGAAAGCGCTGCCTTTACTTTTATACTAGATTTCTATTCTATTTGTGTCTATTTTGGGTCTCTTTGTTTTGTTCTTTTAATCTGAATAGATTTATGCCAGTACCATACCTTTTTCTTTTCTTTTTTTAAGGATTTGTAATGTGTTTTAGAACCACATAGATTTTATTTCTATTTATTTCTGGTTTTCTTGAAGCTACCTTTTCTTAATAGTGTCACTTTTAATCTCATCCAGCTTTCCTTTCCTCACAGGCTGAGCTCTCTTTATGATTCTTTTGGCCCTGTTTTCATAAAGGCTGAATCTTATTTTATCCAAGGATGCCAGACAGTTCCCTGAAATTTTCTTTTGGATAGATACAGCAGCAATTGCTCTTATGTTCCCTTGGTTCTTGTTGTTTTTCTCTTTCTTTTTCCTCATTTAGTTTTCTTTAAACTTTTCTTTTTTTTATTACCGAACAGAGTAAGATCTGTCCAGACTCAAATTTTGGAATTGTATTAATCGGTGCTCCTTTTTTGTGTTCAGGCAACACTTCCCCAGATCAAAAGGAGCCAACCCCTTTCATCATCGAGTGGATCCCAGATATCCTTCCACAATCCAAGATTGGTGAGCTGCGAATCAAGTTTGAGTACGGTCACCACCGGAATGGACATGTGGCAGAGTATCAAGACCAGAGGCCCCCCCTGGACCAGCCGTTGGAACTAGCCCCTCTGACCACCATCACTTTCCCTTGAGGCAAAACAAAAGAGGCTTTTGCTGCTAAATTTGCACATCCCCAACCCTTGACAACTTTAAATACTAGTTAGGTACTTAGATGGCCCTGTTCCTTAGTGAACTGCTTTTAGCTAAGATGCAATTTCTTAATGCATCCAGGTGGATTCTCTTGAAGAAAAACTCTTCTTGTAAATAGCCTTTTTGGTGCTGCTGTGTATAGTCTTCATTATAAATGGGGTGGTATTTCTGGCTAGAGTTTTTAAAGGGGGAAAAAAAAGCCCAGCTCACTTTCCTTCTTCAAGAATACACCTTTAGAGTTTGTTTCAGCCTTTGAAGTAGTTAGCAACACTCTGCGGTACACTAACAGTGTTGGATAGTTAATAATACCCTGGTTAAGAAGAATGTTAAGGACCATCCTGTCAGAGTTCCAGTCATGCCCTTCTATTCTGTTACCAAATAAAGCACAGTGTCACTAGTTTTTCCAAATTATACCTTGTATTGGCCTGATTATAAAATTTGAAGCTTTTGGGGGGATTTAGGTGATAGTGAAATAGGAAAAAGAGGCCCAGGTATCAAGGGAATATTGACAAGTCAAACTGTTGCTTGTAATTGCTTATTCATTTGATATTTGTTTCCTTCCTTATTCTCTAAAAAGTTTAACATCTGATAAAATTCAGTTCCTACTTCTGAGTTCATTGACCACACAGAATGGCAATATGAGAGACACAGAAATAGAAGTCTGTTTTCAAGGAGAAAAGGGAATGAATATTTCTTATATGCCTGCTATGTGCCAGGTACTTTTATTTGCATTCCTACTTTTTTTTTTTTTTTTCATTTAGTCTTCATTATTCTTTTAGTTTCAGGTATTAACCCCTTCTTTTATAAAGTTAAAGGAACAGCCTCTCTGAGTTTAAGTATCTTGCTGGAAACACCATTAAAAATGTTTTGTTTTACTCCAAAGTGCATATTCTTTCCACTTAATCACATTGCTTTGTATAAATTCTTTGTAATTCATTGACCTTGGGAACACCAGAAAAATCCGTATGAGGCAGTCTCTTGGTTTTCTTTTGATTTCAAGTAACAAAAACCCAATTCTCATCAGTTTAATTAGGCCTCAGAACCCCAGGAGCCAGGCTCCATCTGACCCATCTCTGCCTCTCCTGGGGCTTCTGGGTATGATTCTGGCTCCTGACATACCTGAAAAGTATGGCTTCCATGCTAGAGCAGGACTGGATGCTCTACTCTCTGATCCAAATGGCAAAAACTCCCAAGAAAGGGAGTTGCCTTAATTTGTGTGTTTATGTGTGCAAGTGGTATGTATGTGCACATTTTTGGTAAAGGGGAAGCTGTATCCATAAAAGGGGAAAGGTAGGTAAATTAACTGTTGACTAGACTGTACAATTGAGGGCCTGGCTTATGTGGAGAGCTCCCAAGTGTTTCCAATAGTGGGGGAATTCCTTGAGGAAAATCCAGGGAGGTCCACAGGGAACTTAGAACCTGCACTGGGCTTTAAGGAGAGGAATGGTTGGATAGGTATAGAGAAGAGAAGTTAAAATTAGGTCAAGGAGAGAGCCTGCCTGAAAAGCAAGAATACTCAAGGAAACACGTGGTTGGCCCATTCTGAGAAAGCTTCAATCTGATAACTTTAAGGACATTGGCCATAGCTTTTTTTTTTTTTTTAAATCATCACTTGAGGATATGTTTTTGTTTTTTTATTTTTTATTTTAGAGAAAGAGGAAGAGAGAGAGAGAAACATCAATTGGTTGCTTACCATACACGCCCCAACTGGAGATTGAACCCACAACCTAGGTTTGTGCCCTGACCGGGGATCAAACCTGCAGTTTTTTGGTATACAGGACAACGCTCCAACCAGCTGAGCCACCCGGCCATGGTAGTCACAGCCATTTGACCAAGACAAACCTGTGAGTGACAGGCAACATGTGGGTCTAGCAATACTTGCCTGACTCAGGAGAACCACAGCGGGCATAAAACATATGGCTGAGGCAAATGATTCACCCAAAGAGGTCCCCATTCAAATGCTAAGGTCTTCACTCAGGACCATATTAGCCCATCAAAATGTGGAGTGGGGTTCAGATATACATTGACCCTTTTTTCTCACTTGACACCCTTTCTACCCCGAGTACTAGTACGACCTCTATACCCACTCCCATTGTCCAGACACCTCTGGGACACCATCAGCATTGACCTCATTTGAGACTCACCCACACACCGGAGGGTCCTAGATACTCCCACCAGAACAGTGCTTTTCAAACCCTGCACCCACCTGCTTCTCCCACCCATACACACTCTCACCTGTACTATCCATTTGCACACCTCTTCCATTAGTCATTGGAATCTGCCATCTCTACAGGCCACCCAGCTGCTGCCTTTCTACTCTGCAGCCACCATTTGTATTCTGGAGTGAGTAGCTAAAAACCTTTCATGTCTGAACAGACACCTGTCTGTGGCACAGACGAGTGTATTAATGGGTCTGAGAGCGATGCTACCTTAACTGCTCCTCCATGCAACATTGGGGGACCGGCAACATTAGGGGGCATCCGACATTGTGGACATCATAAGAACAACTTGCTACTCCTTCACCCAGAACATTTTGGTCCTAACCTATCATGTCGCTGCCTCTATCAAAAATGCTGTCATTTCAACAGCTTGCTACTATTTAGAGGAGTGACAGGCTACTAGGAAACCTCCAGAAAATCTGACTCCAAGAGCTACCCACCAAAGCAAAGGTCTGTAGACCTGCCCCCTAGCTCTCAAGGCACCTTATGTCATCAGCTCTGTAGCCTTCTGGGCCCAGCAATTCCCAGTCACATAAGTCCACCCAATCTTTGATTCCTGTATGTCTGATCTGCCAATAATCTGTCCTTCCCTCCAGTCCATGTGTGCATACACATACATGCACAGACATCACACACACACACTAGCTCCCAGCCCTGGCCACTGACAGATTGCAATCTGTTTATGCTATAGGAGAACCAGGCACTGACAGAACAGTTAGAAAAAGTCCAGAACTTGCTCTCCACTAGAACCCAGGAAAAGCCCACTCTATCTGCTAATAGTGAGGAAATGGGCAGGGGCTGACCTCTAGTCCATTGAGTGAAGTGGACCCTCTCAAGCATAAGTCACAGACATTAAAAAAAAAAAGTCAGCCACAGAGAACAGCTCTTGTGTTTAGTTTTGGGGGTGAATTTTCCCAAGATAGACCTGCTTACTTCCCCAATCTATTTCTCTTCTCTTTTTGTTATCTCCCAGATTCTGATTTCCTAGTCTTCTTCCTTTGCGTCTTGTAGTATTTTATGATATTTCTTATTTGGTACTCTTGTTAAATCTTACCGACCTTGTCCCCTGTCTGCCTGCCCTCCCATCATCCAGATCTGCATGCTCCCTTCCCATCTTTCTACTATCTCACGTGCCTCACCAAGGGAGCAGAATAACTTGTTTTACAACAGTGCTTTAATGTGCATAGGAATCACCCAGGGATCTAGGTAGAATGCATATTCTGATTCAGAAGTTCTAGAACAGAGCCCAAAATTCGCCATTTGTATCATCAAGCTGGATGCAGAAAGTACTGAACTGTATGCACTTTGAGCAGCAAGACTTAATTAATGCCCGACCTGGTATTGTGACTCGCATCTTTCATTGCCACCAGTGAGGGCAGTGTTGAAGGTCAATGATAGCAAACAGTGGCCCTTGCATATGGATAGGGCACTGGCTAGCATATAGCTAGGTTGTTCTACAGCAGTGTTAGTGTGGGCTGCTTTATCGCATGCTACCACAAAGTTACTCCTACTGATGGAGGCCCTAGCCTTGCTCCTCGGGTCTAGCTCCAACTCAACAGCCCCAGCAGTAGACAGTGGATCTGTAACCGTATATATTCCCTGCTGTCTTTCTGCCTTCTCCTCAGTACCACATTTTTCATTACCTTTCCCACAACCATTATCCTAAGGTTCAGATTCTAAGCCCACGGTTCAAATCCTCACTCTGCCACCTGCTTATTAACCTTGTGAGCCCATTTCCTCATCTGGATCATGTGCAGAGTAAATAAGACACTGTGTGTAAAAAACGTTTATGAAAAAACTAACCACTACCCCTTTGGCTTACAGTTTGTACATCTCCCTTCTTCTTCTGCCGCTTTTTTCTAACTTAACCATGAGGTTCTAATGGTGCTTTGCTCCTCTTTGAAATTTTGTGCATCTAATACCAGTATTATACAGCAAGATCACAATTTGGTTTAATGTTAAAAAAAAAAAAAGGCTGGAAGTAAATATGAAAGGGAGGGGTGCTGTACGCATAGACTTCATTTTCCCAATATTCTGTAATGAACACTATTACTTCTTTAAGTTCGAAAAAAGGCAAGGTTGCAACTACAAAAGAAGGTGCATAAAAATCAAGCTTCTATGTTCTACTTAAGGGAGGAGGAAGAGACAGACACGAAGCGCCGCGGGTGGCAGCCGACCAAGAGGCTACCGTCTCTCGCCCCCACGAGATGACGTTAATCACGTTCTCTCGCCTGCGCGGCCGATTCCGGCCGGTCGGATCACTCTTCTTCCACCAGGCGGCGCCGCAGAACGACGTTATAGGGGGCTAGGCTTTCTGCGCAGCCGCACTAGTTCCCCGGACACGTAACCACCTTCGCGTCTTTTCTGGAGAGCGCGGGAAGGCGAATGCGAGAGGGTGGTGACGTCACCGGGGTTCCCTGCGTGGCTCGGGAGGGCGGGGCCGCGGACGTGGCGCACGAGGGGAAGGAAAGAAGGGGTTGGGGGGGTACGGTGTGGAGCTGAGGCCCTCTCCAGGGCTGGCCAGGCCGCGCACGCTCCAGCGCCCGCCTCATGACCCACTGTGGGGCCGAGTCCGGAACCAGCTGCGGGAGAGGTGCTGACGAGGCGGGTCTCGGCAGGGAGGGGCGCTGGCGCCCTAGCGCGAGGCCCTCCGGAGGTCGTTTGCCGGCCGGGGCTGCCCGCATGCGTGCCTTTAAATTCGGTTTTAGGCTGGGCACCGGCTTCTGGCTCCCTCGGCGGCCGCGCCTTGGTGCGGGCGGGGCCGAGCCTGGAATCTGACCTGCGGGTGTTGCGGGGCAGCGGAGTGGACTCGGGGCACGTGGGGCCGAGGAGCACCTCACCCCATCCCAGGCTCCAGACCGCGCGGCTTTGCGGCAGAGTCGCTGCGCTCCTGGGCTCAGGCCCCTCCCCACCGCCTTAGGGTTGGCCAGCCCTCACCCAGGCTGTTCCTGCCTGGTGGGAAAAGAGAAAGACCGTGGGCCCTGGGAGGAGACCTGGGTTTGACTCGTTTCACCACCTAAGTTCTCCTTTAAAATATAAATAGTACCATTTACTTAACGAGTTACTAGTCTGTGCTTAGTACAGACTAAGTAGGCGGTCCGAAAAAACACAAAAACTGCTTTTCCACTTTTTCCTACCCCGTCCTTAGAGCCAGTTTGCAATAGCATTAATCCTTGAATAGACCTAAAACAAAAGACTGTGTTTCCGGGTACTGGTTTTTAATAGGAGTTTCCCTTTGTTAGTATGAGCTCCACAACCTGCCCGGTGGCTTTGGGAAAAAAGGGGAAAGGACTTAACTGAGAACCTGATGGGTTGAATCTGGGCTTGCTCAGAATTTAGGGAGGGGTGGTTAGTGGACTTTTCTCCAGGCCCTAGCAACTGAGACACCACAACATTTCCTGCTGGAGGCCCGTCTAGGGCACATTCTGCCTTGGGGCACCCTTCAGTTTTCTTTATCCTCTTGCTGCCCTTTCCCAGAATCTTGCACCTTGTATTACATTGCCATGGTCAAGTCATCTGGGATGGCCTGAGTCCTGGGGACAAGATGGCCTTCCCTAGCTTATGTGAAGTTGGTCTAACAGAGTCAACAGAATGCAAGAGTTACCTCCTGGTAGAAAGAAAACTAATGTATTACGAAGTGCTTACTTAGATGTGTCAGGGACAGTACTAGGCTTTTCACTCAAGTTACATGATTTCCACAACTAGTCCTGTGAGCTAGGTGGAATTATCTCTTTATATAGAGGAGAAAATTATGGTTCAGCAAGTAAAATAACTCGGCCTCACATTTACAACAAGGAAATGGTAGAGCCAGTGCTCTTGGAGGTGATAATAAGGTACTGTTCTAGGGCTCTGAAGATAAAGAGGCAATAATACCTAGTCAGCTCTTTCCAAGAGTATGAGATGCTCAGGACCATCCTAGAAGGTATGAGAGAAGGCATAATACACTGTGGGCTTCCCCTCCATATCCCCATTCTTCAGGCCACTCCTGACACTTTAATCTAGGCAAAACCAGGTTAAGTGACACGTGAAGCTCAGCATTTGAAGCTTCAGAAGCTCCAAAGGACAGAAAAGGGGCAACCCCCCACCTTTGCCTTGGCCATGGATGGGTTAATGGAAGGACTACTGTGTGAGATGGGGGCTTTTTTTAGTACCATCTGGCAGGAGCCACCTCTCCTCTTACCTGCTGCTTCTACAAACCATTGCTGATTTGCCATCAGCAGTGCAAATGGCAAAAATCTCGTGCCCTTGTGTAATTTGTATTCAACATACCTCCAGGAGAGCTGTGTTCTCTGTATTATATCGTGAAAATTGCAGCCCATACCCACTGCTCAGTTGTATGTGGAAATGCAAGACACAAGAGAAGAGGAACAAAAGGCAGAAGTCCCCTCTTCATTTTCATTTTTTTATCTTGAACTTGGCTAGAGCAAAAGAGAAATTCCCAGAATAAGGCAAACTAATAGAACCCAGGGATCTTGAAGTAGTTCCTCAAAATTTAGGGCTTTATGGGTAAATACGCCTTGGTTTTGAACAAGGCAGGTATCTTTTGTGTTTCAGATCTGGAGAGCAGATGATTCTGGCTGACCCATGGCCACTTTCAATGGCGAGTGAGTTTTTTTTCCCTTACTCTTTGCTGCCAAAGCAGTCCTTCCTGTCCTGACTCATATTAACATACTTGTTAAAACCTACAAGGCAGTGTGTTCCCATTTTGTCATTACAGATTCTTCACCTAAGGGACAGGTAATCAGTTTGCCTCAGACCAGTAAAACCCACATGTAATAGGTGATTGGCCATCTGTAAAAGTAAACCTAGAAATTGTCTATATATTTGTTGCCAAACACTGATCATATGTCTGGGAGCAATCGTAGGAAGGAAGGACTGAAATTTGGAAAGTGGTTGTAATATAGATTGTCAAAACACTTGTGCTATGAGGCAGTTTGTGGGACTGAGCAGGAAGTGTTTGGCCATCCTCAGGAGTATGGAAGTTAGCCCTGGCACTGCCTAAGGAAGGACAGGTCTTGACTAAGGGGACTTGAGTTCCATGATTTCCTTGATGACACTGTTCCTGTAGCAGGGAAGAGGGGCTCCACCCTAAATGAGAAACATGACTTTAGGTTGGTTACTTTTGTTCTAAGTCCATATTTACCAAGCAATCTTTAATCCATGGAAAACATCAACCAGTCAGGCTAATTTGAGAATTCTAGTCTGTTAGATAATGTCTAGCATTCCTGAATCGGTACATTATATTTGGTTTCTATGACCATAGGCCTCTGTGTGGACTTAGTTAACAGGTATTTGAGACAAATCCCCTCTCATGGGCCAGCCTCAAAGTGTAAGACCCAGATCTGGTGCCTTGTTAAAATTCAGCAAGGGAAGCACTGCCTAATGAGCACCTATGGGAAAGGGCTGTCAACGTTAAGAAACATCCAAACCTGTAGAGAATATTTATGAGTTTATTTGAACCAAACTGACGTCATATGCTGGGTAGCACGATCTCAAATGCTTCAAAGAATAACAGTTTTGCAGCTTCTTTTATGCATTTGGAATCACAGAGAGTAAGGAAGACTACATGAGGGTGGGAGAAAGCAAACTGGGCATTGGATTAGGAGGTTAGGCGCTTTCGTAAGGGTGGTTGTGTCTTGAAGTATATTACTTCTGGCATCTCAAAGCTGTGTTAACCTAGATGCACAAGAACAGCGGACAAGGCTTCCTTAAAAACTTTCACTAAAGAAGCTATAGGCTGGGGTGTGACTACCACCATGACCTGCCCAGTTAGGAATTTATGATTTATTATAGTACCCCTTTTTTGTCTGCTGAGCGGAAGAAGAGGGAGAGCAGAGGCAGGAAGCCAGCTTTGCCAAGGAAATACTACCCTTGTATTATTGTTAACCTTCCTGTGAGATTACCACGGAAGGCTAAAGGATGGTGTCAGAGAGAAAATGAGTAGGACTTCCCAAAGAGATACAATTTCAGAAGGTGGAGGTGTCAGTGGTGGAGAAGAAATACCCCCTGCCACTTCAGTGAAGTTCCCCTCTAAAGCTGATGTAAAATATATGGTCATCTGATCTCTTAACTGTTAAGCAAAAGGAAAAACATTGTGGCAAGAGAGGGTGTGGTAGGTAGGCCCCAGAGAAAAGGAAGGAAAAATCAACTGTTCAGTCAATGATTTTTTTTTTTTTAATTCAACATTCATTGAGTATCTACTATGTGCCAGGCTCTGAGCTGGGTCCTGTGGATATAAAAGTGACAAACAAAAGCACTATCTTCAAAAAGTTTACATTCTAGTGAGGAGAGAGAGAGAGAGAGAGAGAGAGAGAAAGACTATGAAAGGGAAGGAAGGAAAAAGAAGGGAAAGAGAGGAAAGACTATAGGATGTCAGATGTGCTCTGGAGATAAAACAAGCGGTGGGGAGGTGGGAGGATATTTTGAGGTCTTTTTCCTCCAAATTTTAAATGAATTATGTGCAAATTGATACAAAGGCGAAAGTACATACTGTCTTTGATCATTTTCTATGAGTTGGAGAGCTGACCAGGTTGTGACCTAGGAAATAAAATTTGTCTGTGAATATGACTCACTGCCTGGGGAAAAATAAGCCAAGATCTCTGATCGGAGCATTTTCTTCTGAAAGCCAAGTATGGTGACAGAGGAAAATGGAATTGTATCCTAGACCCCTAAATATAAACACTATGGTTCTAAGACAAGTGTGAATCAGGTAAGTTGTGATAGAACTAAAGAGGGAAGAAGAAGGAACAAAAGTAGCACCTTCTCAGCCCTGGCTAGTGTAGCTCAGTGGGTTGGGAGTCATCCTGCAAACAGAAAGGTCGAAGTTTTGATTCCTGGTTGGGGCTCATTGCCTGGATGATGGATTTGGGTGCATTGTTTCTCTCCCTCTCTTTCTCCCTCCCTTCCCCTCTCTCCAGAACCAATAAAAGAAAAATAAAAAGTAGCACCTTCTCAGCTCCTTTTCCTGCCCAGAGGTGGAAACAGGGTGGAGGGTAATGGACAGGAAAGAAGGAAGGCCTTGAGCTGGGTGGGGATGTGGAGACCACATGTTTTCCTCGGCTGGCAGGGCAGGGCGGAGGGGAGGGGGGTCCCTGTTCACAGATGCATGAGGAGGCTGGAGATAGTGAAGTTGAGGGAGGGATTTCAACCTGCCCATCTTGTCCTCCACAGCATTATTTTCTGAACCAAGAGTTTCAGAACTGTAGCATTTATCATACTCCTCCTTGGTGCCAAAGATGAAATCGGGACACAAAAATATTGGCATTCCTAATGCATTTTGATGACTTATGAGCCTAATAGGACACAATAGTAGAAAGAAGTAGAAGTTTGTGGTTGAGGAGGGAAAGACCAAATACAGGACCGTATTAACACTACCATTAACAGATAATACCCGTTGGAACAAGGCTGGGAGATGAACAACAGGTCCTTGAAAGTCTGCACAGACCTGCAAGATGGAGTCAATGCTCCCCTATATTCTCTTTGAAGCTGGGGAAATGGGGATGGGGCTTGTAGCTGAAATTGGCTCTATGACTTAAAATTCCTGGCTTCACCTGCTACCTCCCACTTCTATTCCTGTGTTAATAAGATTGGGAGAAATTTAAAGGAATTCCTAATAGAAGGGGGAGGGAGACTTTATTCTTGGCTGTCTCTGATGCTCTCTAGCTCAGTCCTTGGGCAAGTCTCTGTACTTCTTGGAGTTCCGGCTTTCCCTTCTGCACAAGGAGGACTTGATATCTCTTGGCCCCTCAGACATTCTGTAAAGAGAGAAAGAAGGGGCCCTTTTACCAACCCTGGCTGTTTGTATGGAAGGAAGTTGGTCACTTACAGGCAGCTAGGTGTCATCCTTTTTTTAATAGTGTTTCCTTTTCGCTTCCTCTGCACAGAAGAGGCAATGGGAATAAGCAAAATAAAAGTTCTACAGGGATCTGAGTAGTGGCATCTCGCCAGCTTTATGGTGTGAGTCTGATTTAGAAGAATCTTCCCGATACTTTCTATATGTGGTCAGCAGTGCCCATGAGAAATTATAAAAGTAACCATACTCTCTGACCTAAAAATGGCAGCTCCCTTTACCCCATACAGTGTGCTGATCCTATATCCACCTGCTTTTCTGCACCCACAGTGGCAGTACCTCAGTTCAGCCCATCTTCATCCCTCCTGGATCACTGCAGGTCCCTACCTGGTTTTCCTGTCTTCATTTCACCCTCTTCAAGGCTTTCCCCAATATTCCTGTTTCCTATGCAAACCTGGTCACCTTACTCACCTGCTTAAAACTCTTCAGCGGCTCTTGATTGTCTTCAGATATTTATTAGCAACTAATATGTAACGATCACTGTCTGAGTCCTGTGGAAGATAAAACAGACACAAGATCCAGCCCTTATCTTAGCATGACAATAAGAGCCTTGGTCCCCTGGTTTTACTTTCTCCATCCATCCTTATTTCTTCCACCCCATCCTCTTTCACCCTTTAGTCTCTATCCACACTGAAGTACGTGAAGCTCTGCCTGAGCCATGTTTTCTCTTTCTCCTCTGTGCCTTTGCACACATTTGTCTGACTACCTGAACATTCTTTCCTTTCACACTTCCCCTGGCTAATTCCTTCTTACTCTTCAAATGTTCAACTCAGGCATCACAGTCTCTGGTTATTCTTCCCTAATTTTCTGTGTGCCCCCATTCTTGAAACAAGGCCGGACACACAACAGTAAGAGCAGTTCCACTGTGTGCAAAAACCCATCATAGTGCCTTGATATAACTGTTAGTTTTCTTGGTTCTCCACCATTAGACTGAGAACTTCTCAGACAGGAAATTCGCATTCCCAACACCTAGCATAGTGCTTGAAACCTCATATGTGTTCTATAAATGTTTGTTGAATGAGTAAATGAATACATTAATAAGTGGATGAGTGCTCGGTCTGATTCTGAGCTTGACATGACAAGCCTGGAGAACAGGGCCCTGGCCTACACTCTCATTTAAATAGATCCCTTTTTATCCTGTGGTTCCCCCAGGGAGACAGCTTATATTGTTCAATGTGTAGTCTTATACTTTTTGTTGAGCTGAACTGCCTATGCTATTCAACACCATTTGGCAAAGCCAGTGGGCATGGGGAAACTCGCAGGCAATCTTCAGTTACAAGCAAAATGGGGTCTGCCACATTAGGCAGTAATGCTTGTACCCTGATTTTGTCACATCCTTTTTTTAAATTTAGTCCAAGGCTGTTTGTTTAAGACAAGGCCCTGGCTGCTCAGAATCTGTGCATGGAGCCTTCCCCAAGCTCCCATGTTTCCGTGTTTCTCTTCAGCTGGAAGAAAAATCAAATGTCATTAATGGAGTGATTTTTATGCCAGCTTTTGAGCTCTCCTTTGCAAGCTGACAGATTCCTGAGATTTTCAAGGACATGATCTGGCAGTTTTCCATCTATAATTTATTTTATACTTTTCAGTGACACAACTGTGTTTCAAGCCAGGATGTCCTGAGAGGAAACCTGAGTAACATAACACCTTCTTCCTGTTGGTGTGTTTTTTGTGTGGATATGTGGAAGCCACAATGGTGCAATAGCTTGTTGCTGCTTCTTACAGTCTGTGGTATTCACTATCCTCAGCCTGGTTGGGGTTTTCCTTTGAGAATAAGCCAGTACCGAATGAATCCTGTGGTAACATTCCTGGTGACTCCATACACATGTCATAGAGAATGGACATAGAGCCTCCATGCAGCCTTCTGCTCTGTGCTCCCAGCAAATTTAACAACACTTGATGGGCATATTCTGGCCCATCCTCCTCAGGGGAGGTATATGGTATGGTACTAGATACCTGAATCCCTGCCAAACTCATCATCATGGAGAATGACTGGCTTTTAGACTCACATTTGATTTGCGCAAAACCTTTCATTGAACACACCTGGCATACATCTCAAATTTCCTGCACATTAGCCAAGGAATTATAACTAATGAAAGCTGGAAGCTGAAAGCCACACCACTGTTATGGCTAAATCAACACCCTGAAATGTTAGTGAATCTTATGTGGATTACACTAAGTAGAGTTTGAACTGTGACTATGATGTTTGCAATATAAAAACTATTTCCCAAAACCTTGAAAAAGGGAGAGGATGGAGAAAATCATTACTATAAATATTCCTGACACAACTAATAATGAAAATGTCCACAACTCAGTGCTACAGTTGATACCTTGCAAATGGATTTAAAGAATGAAGTGAATTAGTCCAGAGGCATTTATGAGCTGAAGATATCTGAACAGGGTTGTTAGAGATTGGAGCAGGATCTGGGTCTCATGTGTGTTTCTGTACCCAGCACAGGGCCTCAGACAGCCATGGATTCATAATAGGTGTCAATTAACAGTCACCGAATTACTAAATGGAAATTCACTGGGGCTCTCTGTGCTGCTATACTTCGCACACAAATAGACCTACCCCATGGGATTCTTAGCAAGAGCAGATATTTTATGAAAGCTGTCACTCCAAGTTGATTCGATGGACAAAGTGAAACCAAGGGATTGTATTTTAAGACCAAATATATTTACTCTGCTAAATTTTACAACTTAGATGTTCTACTTTGGGTGAGGAATTGGACTAAATTACCTCTAACTTGAGGTTTGTAGATTTAAGAAAATACAGATTTTTTTTTTTTTTTTAAGACACTGTGATGAACCTAGCAGGCAAGCTGGCAGGAAGTCAGACTGCGGTCCTTGCCTGAGTGGATGACATAGGCCAAAGGAGAAAAATAAATAAATAAATAAAAGGCAGCCAGAACTAGTAAGTCATCTTGCAAAGTTTTGCAGAGCTTTCCAGGTTTTTCTGGAAAAAGGAAGGGAAAAAAAAGGAGTAAAATGGCAAGAAGAGGATTGGTTAACAGTTGGCTTCAGAAATGCTGATGAGTGGATTTGCCTATTGGCTTTGTTTTTCTAAGTCAAGGATAGGGGAAGAGGGTGTGCTTGGCTTGGCTCTGCTTGCTGGCAGAGCAGTCTTCCCTCGTCTGTGTTGCTGACGCTGTTGTTAGAGCCACCAGAGGAGTCCAGAGGCCTGCTGCCCTCTGTGACTCATTGAAATGGGGACACAGACTGCCCTCCAAAGATGTCTCAGGCTTGTGGAAGAGTAGAAAGGGCAGGAGTTTTGTTTTGTTTTATTTTACTTTGCTTTTTAAATGTTTATATGTATTTGAATAGGTAATTCATGTACATGTCTTGAAGCTTTAAAAAAGTAGATTAAAAGGAATATAGTGAAAAATCTATCTCCTGTTCCAGTTCCCCATCTGCCCATTTTCCCCAACCCAAATAGATAACCCTGTTATTAGGTTTTGGTTTATCCTTCTAATATTGTTTTTATGCATATAAAGGTAAAACAAATATATACTCATCTTTATTCCATTTTAACATAAATGGTACTGTGCTATACACATCTTCTGAACTTTGTTGGCCCCCCCACCCCCCAGCCACTTAACACTATATCTTGGAAATTAAATAGAGAGCATTCTCATTTTTATTTTTAAGGTACAGGGTTTTACAGTATATGTATTACTGTAATTTAACTGCTTCCCACTGAGGGACATCTAGGTTGTTTCCAGCTTTTGTTATTACAAATAAGGGACTTTTAATTTCCAGTCAGGGCATGTGCCTGGGTTGCGGGTTCGTCCTGGTTACATGTACCAAATAGATGTTTCTCTCTCACATTAATGTTTCTCTCCCTTTCTTTCTCCCTCCCTTCCCCTCTCTCTAAAAATAAGTAAATAAAATCTTTAAAAAGAATAAAGGATAGACATGCCTTTAAAACCTAGTCCTGATGCTTACTAGATGATAGACTTTGGGTCTTCATTGCCCTTTAAAAAATGGGGATTATTTTATGTTTTTTTTTTTAAATATATTTTTTGTTAAGATGTTTATTATTTTTAGAGAGAAGGAAAGGGAGGGAGAAAGAAAGGGAGGGAAACATCAATGTGTGGTTGCCTCCCATGTGCCCCCCACCGGGGACCTGGCCTGCAACCCAGGCATGCATCGCAACTGAGAATCAAACCAGCGACCCCCTGGTTTGCAGGCCGGCACTCAGTCCGCTGAGCCACACCAGCCAGGGCTAAAAATATATTTTATTGATTATGCTATTACAGTTGTCCCAATTTTTTCCCCTTGGTCCTGCTCTGTCTGGTACCCTCAATCCCCCCAGCATTTCCCCCCTCCTTAGTTCATGTCCATGGGTTATGCATATAAGTTCTTTGGCTACTCCATTTCCTATACTATTCTTAACCTCCTGCTGTCTATTTTGTACTTACTATTATGTTTCTTTATCCCTGTACCTTTTCCTCCATTCTTTCCCTTCCGTCTCCTACCTGATCACTCTCCAAATGATCTCCATATCTATGATTCTGTTCCTGTTCTGGTTGTTTGCTTAGCTAGTTTTGTTTTTGTTTTTGTTTTTTATATTCAGTTGTTGATAGTTGTGAGTTTGTTGCCATTTCAATGTTCATGGTTTTGTCTTTTTCTTAAATAAGTCCTTTTAACATTTCATGTAATAGTGGCTTGGTGATGATGAACTCCTTTAGCTCTATCTTGTCTGGGAAGCACTTTACCTGCCCTTCAATTCTAAATGATAGCTTTGCTAAATAGTGTAATCTAGGTTGTAGGTCCTTGCTATTCATCACTTCGAATACTTCTTGCCAGCCCCTTCTAGCCTGCAAAGTTTGAGAAATCAACTGACAGTCTTATGGAAACTCCCCTGTAGGTAACTATCTGCTTTTCTGTTGCTGCTTTCAAGATTCTCTCTTTATCTTTAAGCTTTGGCATTTTAATTATGTTGTGTCTTGGTGTGGTCCTTTTGGTTCCAACTTGTTTGGGATTCTCTCTGCTTCCTGGACTTGTATGTCTATTTCCTTCTCCAAATTAGAGAAGTTTTCTTTCATTATTTTTTCAAATAAGGTTTCAATTTCTTGTTCTTCCTCTTCTCCTTCTGGCATCCCTATGATTCAGATGTTGGTATGTTTGCAGATGCCCCAGAGGTTCCTTATACTATCCACATTTTTTTGAATTCTTTTTTCTTCTTGCTATTCTGGGTGAATGCTTACTTCTTCCTTATGTTCCAAATCATTGATTTGAGTCCTGGCTTCATCCCTCCAATGTTGGTGACCTATAGATTTTTATTTTATTTAGTGTAACCTTCATTTCTTCCTGGGTCTTTTTTTTTTGTTGTTGCTGTACTCAATGATTTCTTTGAGCATCCCGATGACCAGTGTTTTGTACTCTGAATCTGATAGGTTGGTTATCTCTGTTTCATTTAGTTCTTCTTCTGGGGTTTTGTTCTGTTCCTTCATATGGGCTATATTTCTTTGTCTCCTGAATTTGGTAGCCTCCATGTGTTTGTTTCCATGTATTAGGTAGAGCTGCTTTGACTCCCTGTTTTAGTAGTGTGGCGTATTCTATAAAAGGCACCCTTCTGGATGAAGGTGGCTTCTTTAAATTTTTGGTTGTCAGACTTCCATACATCTCAATTTTCTGACAATTCTGGCTGTTATTTGTTTTGGGGTCTAGTTGTAATTCTTTCTGTGGTTGTGCAAGGAGGCAAATGTGTTTATCTAAACCTCCATCTTGACTGGAAGTTTAATTTATGTTTTCATTACCTGTCCCATAACATTGCTATGAAAGATTAAATAATATAATATACAAAGTACTTGAGAGATAGTAAGTCTCAGCGAAAGATAGATGTCTTTATAACTGTGATATAAATTAATTGAGCCTGAGGAGGGGGTCATGGGAAACTAAAATTTAAAATCATTCTGTCAGAAGCACAGATAACAACCTGGACTTGTGATTGGTGTATGAAGTGGAACAGTTTTCTGGAACTGAGACCTTAACTGTGGGATCCGACGCTAACTCCAGGTAGATAGTGTAAGAACTGAGTTAAGTTGTAGGACACCCAGTTAGTTTCTGCTGAGAATTAGAGAATTGATTGATGGTGTTGAGAAAACACGCATACACACACATATTGGAATAATATTTAGTTTTTCCAAGCAAATCAGAATGTTTCTCTAGTTATTCTTTTAAGTCTTTAGGTAAAGGTTGGTTTTTGTCTTTACAAAGGCTCTGAAAGTTTCTTATATAAGGTTTTTTCTTAACCATTATATTTTTAACTGTATATTAGTGGCAGATAGAAAACCTATTATTTTGTGTATATTTATTTTGTAACTATTTTGTTGTAATATACATAATTTTGAATTTGCCTATACAAGTGGCTATCAGAAAATTTTCTTGTGTTTTTTAGGTAAAGTAGCATATCATTTACAAATAATGACAATTTTGTCTTTCAACTATCTAGAGCTCATTTTTTTTTTTATCTTACTTTAGTAGTTAGGATTTCTAGAACAATGTTTTAAAATAGTGAGGGGGGTACCCCATCCCACAGAGTCCCCCCAGCTGCCACGGATAAGGAAATAAGTCATTCCAGATACTTTCAGTCTGCCAGGAAAAAAGGGTGGCAATTTCTTAGTGGAGAATGCCCCACTTCTCTTGAAATCGCTTTTATTGAGAACAATATGCTCAGGTATGCAGCATGCATGCAAAGCTTATCAATCAATACCTAAAGGCTATGTTTACAGAAAACAGATAGAGATCATAGACAGCAATTGAAGGAACACAGAGATTTGCCTCAGGTCAGGGTCTGGTAGACAGGGTGGTGCCCATTCCGCCCTGAAACCTGGGAATCTCATCCTGTTCTCAGACCCTGAACAACAGTACTTATTAACTTAAGGGCATTCTTAGCAAAGTAGGTTTCATAGGATTTAATGCATTCCTTTTCCAGGCCTAATTGCCCCCAGGGAAACTGCCTGATCCAGTTTAGGGCTGTATGTGCCTTTAGTATTGTTTCACTCACCTGGTCCGGTGGGTGGGTAGAGCAGCCAAAAGATAAGGAGACTTCTTTCAGATAGAATGAGGACTCCAGCCTTGACAAAGCTGAGGGGCGAGGGTCTTTTGCCCCTTCAATGTGTCCCCCAAGTCTTTCCCTGATGGCCCCTATGCGACTATGCCTGACTGAGGTTACCCTGCCATCAACTTACCCATCATTGACTAACCAGCCATCCTCTGGGGCCAAGCAGGGTGATGTGAGGGAGGCAGGGGCTGCGCCTATGCCAGGGGGACAGGTTTTATCTCCTCCATGACCTATTTTCCCAAGGCCTCCTTGCTCAGCTCCAGCCTTGGGGCCCTCTTACCTGTCAGCGAGGCTATAGTCCCTGAAACCAGGCAGGACAGTTCCCAACAAAATAGCGCCCATTCTTTCCTTGTTCTAGATCTGACTTTAAAGGAATAACTCTAGAATTACTCCATTAAGTATAATGAGACTATTGGTTTTGACACTTTTATAACAAGATTCTGTGATTTTCTGATCATAAAAAAGTTTCCTATCAATTGCTTTTGCTTCTACAATTAGTTACATGAGTGCTACAAAAAAGGAAAAACAGTGAAGTCTCTTTTTCCTGCTTTGTTTTGCCCTGCTTACTGGATTGTTATTTTTTAAAACTTAGACCCAAGCAAGAGAGCCCCCTACTCTCTTGCTTGGGTCTAAGCTATACTTTAGAGGACCACACATATCTGAAACACATAAAATAATAAATTATTTAAAGAACTGACAGAAATCTTTGTCATTCAAGACCTGGTATCCAGTGCCCACCCAGTCCCACTAATAATATCTACTCTTACAACTAACTATATTCAGGCCTCCAGTAACTAGGGTTTCTCATTCTAAGATCTTGCTCTTCCTACTTCATTTTGTTGCTACTGTACACAAGGTTCTCTGCTAGGGTCTGGAAGATGCAGCCAGAAAATGACAAATCAACTCCCCTTGCCCCCAAATTTACAATCACTAGGAGAAGTAAGGCAAAAAAGATATGTGGGTCTCAGAGAGGTACACACTGAGGGCCATGGCTCTTTAGAGAAGAAAAAAAAATTCCAACTACTGGGGAAAAGAGTTTTCATGAAATAGGAAAAGTTTGGATTGGGCTTTGATTTGGATCAGAAAAAAAACAGGAGTTAGAGAAGGATGTTAAGCAAACAGCCTGAGCAAAGACGGAGAAAATAGTGGTTCAGTTTGGTTGATGTTCAGGGCTTGTGTTAGAGAAAATAAAAAATGTGGAAAAGGACAGGGTTGTTTTGTTAAGGCCTTGGATGTCAGTTTTGGATTCTGCATTTTATTCTGGTGATAGTAGTGAATTCCTGAAGACTTTTCAGTCAGGAAAAAAGGCATGCTGGGAGATCTGAATAAAAAAAGGAAAAGTCATTATGACCCAGCAATTCCAATTCTGGGAATTTATCCAATGAAACCCAAAACACTAGTTTGAAAGCACCCCTATATTCATTGCAGCACTATTTACATAGCCAAGATTTGGAAGGAGCCCAGGTGTCCATCAGTAGATGAGTAGATAAAACAACTATGGTACATTTACACAACGGAATACTACTCAGCCATAACAAAGATTTTACCCTTTGCGACAGCAATGGGTGGACTTGGAGAACATTACAGTAAGTGAAATAAGGTAGTCAGAGAGAGACAAGTACTATATAATTTCACTCATATGTGGAATCTAATAAACTGAACTAACAAGCAGAACAGAGACAGACTCATAGAGAACAGGCTGACAGCTGGCGGTCCAGGGCTGGGGGTGGAGAGGTTGAGAAAAAAAAGAAAAAAGAGAAAACTCATGGACAATAGTGTGGTGATTGTGGAGTGGGGGAGGGGTGGGTGGAGATGGAATAGGGCATAGTGGGGATAAATGGTGATGGAAAAAATAAAAAAAGAAAAAAGAAAAATTAATAAATAAATAAAAGAAAAAAGAAAAAGTCAGAACCATGCAAACCAGACAGCAAACTATTTAACAGTCCAGGAAAGACTCAGCCAGGGAGGTGCTGGGGATGAAGAGACACCTCTGGGACACAGCATGGCTGTAAACTCTATAGATATTGACCATTGATTGACTTATGAAAAGGCAGAGGCATAGTTTAGGAGTCAAAAAAACCCAAACTTTTGGGGTTCTGCATGCGAGTCTGCACGAGGTGAGGGAGAGATGGAGGACTCTGCCTCAACTCCTGCCGCAACCTCAGCTTCGACCTCAGCGACTCCAGCCGCATTGGAACAGCTGGATAAAGGGCAGATCAGAAAGGCAGTGGAAGCTCTGTTGGCACATTCCAGGTCCAGAAAAAATGCAAATGGATTGCTTTTGAATGAGAATGAAAATTTCTTTCTAATGGTGATATTATGGAAAATTCCAAGTAAAGAACTAAGGGTCAGATTGTCCTTGCCTCATGGTATTCGATCAGATTTAGCTGATGTCTGTTTATATACTAAGGATGAACCCAATGAAAAGACAGAACATTTTTATAAGAAGCTTTTTAACAACCAAGGAATTAAAACCATTTCTCAGATTATCCCCTTCCACACTTTAAAAAGGGAGTATAAAGCCTATGAGGCCAAGCTCCGCCTCCTGGGGAGTTTCGACCTCTTCCTTACTGATGCAAGAATCAGGTGGCTCTTAGCCTCACACCTTGGGAGACATTTCTATAAGAGAAAGTTCCAGTACCTGTAAACCTTAAAGCCAAGAATCTTTCCAAAGAGATCAATGCATCGATAGGTGGAACTGTCTTAAACATCTCTAAAAGTGGTTCTTGCAGGACCATATGCATTAGTAACACTGGAATGCAGGCTCAGCACATCACTGAAAACATTGTTGCTGTACGAAAATGCTTTCACAGAAATTGCCAGAGAAGTGGGAGAGTGTGAAACTCTTGTATGTGAAAACTGAGAGATTAGTTGCCCTTCTCATCTTTACTTCATTTGTCAGTAGTCGTGATGAAGCCAAAGAAGTGCACACTCCTAGTCAGAAGAAAAAGGAAGAAAATACGAAAGCGAAAAGAATATAATGAAAAACAAAAGGAGAAGAAAAGAAACAAAAGGCTTATGAAACAGGCTGGAAAGGCTACACCAGCCTTAACTGCAGAGGAGACAGCCCCTAAAACTAGTGGTGATCCAGTGAAGGACCCTGGACCCCAGAAGAAAGAGACGCCCAAGCCTGAGAAGAAAGAGCCATGCAGAGTAAAAGCCCAAAATAAAGTGCAAGACGAGTCTGAAGAAGAAATTCCATTACTGGTTCCAATAGGAGAAACACCCCCAAAGACGATGTAGAAATACAAAAACATGCCACAGGAAAGAAGTCTCCAAAAAAGAGTCCTGGTCCCAACACACCTCATGGGAAGAAGAGAAAGTCCATTCCAGCTTTGGAGACCTCAAAAGCAGCAGAGCCCGAGTCCAGGTAGAAGCCCAGGGAAGAAGCCAAGAATCAAAGAAGAGGCGAAGGAGAGAAACTCTCAATTGGGGAAAAAAGACCCAAGACAGACACCCAAAAAGCCAGAGGCCAAGTTCTTCACTACAGCTAATAAATCTGCAAGGAAAGCTCCCCACACCCCCAAACAATGGCCCAAAAAATCCAAAGTGCTCCAGTCGACCTAAATGACTGAACCAGGAGGAAACGTCAGAGTTGCCCGGAAAGCTTTTGAAAAATACCCAGGTCCTGTCGCAACTTTCCCCAAGAGCGAGGCCTCAACCTAAACGTGCTTAAACCCCCATGAGTGATCCTGTTGTACATTTGTAGGTGTAAGAACAGTAGTTTGAATCCATGTTTTAAATTGCTCTTCCGTGTATTTGCCAATATAGTAGAAAATACAGTGCTTTTATTAAAGTGTAAAAAAAAACAAAAACAAAACAAAAACCAAACTTTTTATCCTTGATGCTTGGAAAAAGAGTGTTTTATGGACATAAGCATTGAAATCAGAAGGATAAAGTGGTCAGGAGGAAGAAGGAGGGAGGATTGGGTGGGGCTGATGGGAAATTGCAATATCATTGTTTTGGACATTATGAATTAATAGTGGAGTGTATAAGTAGAGACAACTGGTCAAATTGTTGGAAAATCAGATCTCGAGGTCAGGAGAGAGTTTTAGATTGGAGTAGGCTTTAAGGGACTTTTGCACTGTGGCAGTATTGGCATTATGTGAGTGAAGATGCACAGGACAAAAGAAGAAGACCAAAGGAAAAAGCCTTAGGAAGTGTCACCGTTGAAAACTGAGAGGAAAAGGAGGAAGTGAAGGAATAGCCAGGAAACGGGGAGATCTTTTGTGAGTGATAAACCCGAAGGCAGAGACCAGGTATCTTACCCTCATGTCCCCTGCATCCAGTACTGTGCCTCGCATAGCACAGGCACTCAATACTTGCTGATTGAGTAAACAAACAAATGAATGAATCAGAAGAGAGAAAATATATCCAAAAAAAAAGGAAAAGAGGATTTTCAGAGGGAGGTGGTTAATAACATAAATGCTGCTGATAAGAAAAGGACAATGTTGATAAGGGGCCCTTAGCTTTCTCACTCTTTTTCACAAAGCTCAAGAGGTCACAAGAACATCCTTCAGGTAGGGCAGAGGATGCCTGCAACCACGAAACAGGAGGGGAGTCTCCCAGGGAAGAGGTGGGCTCTAAAGACACTGGGCAGATGCTGCTGGATAGGACCCCAAATGAGGCCAGCCTGGTGCTTTCTGGCCCCACTCCAGCCCCTCCTTTTTTGGCTCAAGTAGACTGGGCTCCTCCCTCTAGTCAGGAAAGAATCATTTCTAATTCTTTGTTTGACTAAAGTGAGGGACCTGTGTTGCTTTGTTTTTATGCTGGACTTCCAGTGAGTGGGAGTGGTAGGGAACACTCACATGTAAAATCTGGCCTTATGTGGAATGGGATGGATTGGTCCCTGAACTGTAACTGAAGGAATCCTCATAGATACCTATGGCTTCATAGGTAAGTATCCTTTTCTGAATATACAGAAGGCTTTGGCTTTTCCCTCCAAGGCAGGGGCCTGGAAATGACCCTGATGGGAGGCATTTTGTGATGCAACAAAACAGGGTTTGAAGAAAAGGAGGGACAAAGGGTGAGGCCCCACCTCTCCTCCCTAACTAACCACGCCATCCCTTCCATTTGGGCCCCTGAACAGCCTAGTGGTACATGACTTTCGAGAAGTACATGCAGGAAGACAGAATGGGGTCACTATGGCAAGGCAGACTGGCCACCCTTAGAGATCCCTGTGGTATCAACTCACCTCAGAGCTTAGTCTGACTGGCCCTCAGCCTTATCTCAAGACCTGATTTGTTAAAACACCAAGAGTAGATCAGCTCTCTGGGGGGCTGACTCATTAACCCAGCTCTCAGACATCGATGAATGTGCAGGGATAATATTTTGATCTCCTAACCAATGTCTTTTTTTCTTCTCAGTTTCCTGTTTCCCTGTAACCCTTCCTCCCCTTGAGATGGCTGCATCATGAGGAATCTTTTGCCTCAAGGCACTGCTGTAGAGCAGAATGCAGAGTAACACAAGACTAATGACTTAGGTCACTCTGAGTTAGTGTCTTTGTCACTAGATCAAGTTTTTCCAGACTGGGAAACACATGCTGTCTCAGAGCAAGGCCTGGGGTACTTGTGAGGGTTTGCACTTGCCCCTAGTATTTCCACGCCTGAGAGCACAACAACAAATCGCAAATAAAAAACACCACAACAGGTTGAGAAAGTGACTGCAAAAGAAAAGAAAAAGCTTTTGTCCTTTTATGAAAAAGGGGCCCCACATTTTGATTTCACACTGTGCCCCACATTATACAGCTGACCCTACTGGCAGATAGAGCATTCCAGAAGGAGTTAGCCAGAAGTCTAGGAGTATTCTGGGGGCATTGTGGCTTAAGTAAGAATGTAAATTAGCCCTGCCTAAATTTGGAACAATTTTGGGCTATTTCAAGCCATGTGAAATGTCAACCCTAGTAGTAAGGGACTATTAGCAAAGAAAATGTCCCTTATAACTGCACATGTGACAAGGAAAAAAAAAATCAAACTTGTTAGAAGGTGTTTGTTGGCTGTTCACCTTTGTTTGGAAGAGAAAAAAGGTGGATAGACAAGACTTTTTGGCAAGATTCCCTTTGAAGCAAGTACTCAGCTTGCTGATCCTGATTTCTGGGATCAAATCTGACTATCGAAACTTCAGAAAAATCTTGATTTGAAAAGAGAGTTGGTCTTCTCACACCTTCTTCAGTATTAGCTGCCACCAATTTCTGGTTATTGCAAATTTGTTACTCAACAATGGTACATGTTTATTTCATTAATTACTAGGAGGGCTGAACTCATTTCAAATATCTTCCTGTTTGTTTTTTTTTTTAAATCACTTCCAATGTGTCTCCTTTTTTGAATTTCCTGCTCACATTTCTCATCTTATTTATTTGCAGGCATTTCCTACATATCAAAAATAACATTTTGTTTGTCATATGTGTTGCAAGCAGGTTTTCCCAGTTTGTCCATTGTCTTTTAACTTTGTCCCTCTGGAATGTCTCCAGGCCACATCATATGATGGTAATTCAAATTAGCAATCAATATTTACTGAGCATGTTCTAAGTGCTTCATTTGTCATTAATCCTGACAATTACCCTATAGAGTGGGTACTGTTGTTAGTTCTACTTTATAGATGAAGAAACAAGTAAGAGTGAGTAATGTGCCCAGTCATCCAGCCTAGTAAGGTATGGAATATAGGTCTTGATCCCAGACCTATCTGACACCCAAGTCCCAGGTTCCAACTCTGCTCAGATACAGTGAATGGTGGCTATTGAGCACCTGAAGTGTGGCCAGCCTAATTTGAAAGGCTAAATATTTAAGAAAGAATGGGAAATATCTCATTAATTTTTAAATTGATTACGTTAAAATACTATTTTTTAATACATTGGGCTAAGTAAAATATTATAGTGTTTATTTTTTTAAAGTGCCTACTAGAAAATTTAAAATATGAGTCACATTACATTTCTATTGACAGGACAGTTCTAAGCACTTTCCTACACTACTACCCTTCACTGAGACAAAGACAGTGTTCATGATCCCTTGAGTCTTTTCCAGTTACATCACACTGTTGGCTTCTTTTAAATTTTTCATTAAACTAAAACCTCCAGGGTTTTTATTATTATTATTTTTTTAGGTGAATTAAAATCATCCCAGGACCTCACTTTCTTAAACGTTCTCAGTTCTCTGCTCTTTCTCTTATGACCAGGTTTTGTCATCCTTGTCATAACCCCGTCTGGATATTTTCCAGTGTAGGGCTTGTCCCTCTCAATCCCTCAGAGTGGGAACAGGGCCATTGCAGATAAATACAAAAAAGTGGTATCCCAAAATTTCGTTGAGCCAGAAAGTAGAATGGTGGTTGCCAGGGGTTGAGGGAAGTTGCTATTTAAGTACAAAGTTTCGTTTTGGAATGATGGAAAAGTTCGGGAGATGGGTAGTGGCCATGTGAGTGTACTTAATGCCACTTAACTGTACACTTAACGTTGGTTAAAATGATGAATTTTGTTACGCACATTTTACAATTGAAAAACAAAAAGTTAAGTTCTCAGACATACTACACCATGGATGAACCTTGAAAACATTACGCCAGGCAAAATAAGCCTGATACAGACAACTGTTGTATGTTACCACTTATTGCAGATAACTAGAACGGGTAAATTCGTGGAGACAGAAAGTAGATCACCGGTTATCAGGGCTGAGGGGAGGGGTAATAAGAAAAGGCTGAAGGGCAGGGAGCAATGGCTGCTTAGAGAAAAGACCTGGGGAGTGGGCTCTTTAGTATCAGGGACAGATAAGGGCGGGGGGCCCGCAGGAGCTGCGCCCCTCAAGGCCTTTGTCTGGGGGGAACGCGACACGGGGCAGCTGGGCCGGGGAGGCGGAACGGAGCCGCGTCCCTTCGCCCGCTGGCTCTTGCCTGTCCCTCAGTTCCAGGCGCCCCGCGCCCGCCCTTCGGAGGCTGGCGGCGCATTCCGCCCTCCCCCTTCTCGCCATCCTCCTTTAACAAAGAACTCAGAGAAACCCCACGCGGCCTGCTGCACACGCCCCGCGCTGACGCCCACGAATTGGAAATGAGCCGCAGCGGCGTGGCTGCGGGGCGGCCCCACCCGCCTGCGCTCGGAATCTTGCTTGACTCAGGGTCTTTATCGCGGACCCTGGGGTCTTTGGTATTTTGGGGGTTTGTTTTGTACTTGCTCCTTTTACTCTGTAAGTATTAAAGATTTCCCCCTGCTTTCTCTTCCTCGTCTTCCATTATCCCGATTTTAAGAAGCTTAAAATTATTTTTCCGTAATTTTCCCTATGCCCACGCAAAATCTCTCTCTCTCTCTCTCTCTCTCTCTCTCTCTCCCCCCCTCCCTCCCTCTCCCTCTACCCATCCCCCCCCCCCACACACGGTGTTTCCTTTGTTTTACAAAATGGCATCGTATAATATACACCACCCTGCATCTTGCTTTTCTTGCTTTTCTAGTGCACCGTGGAAACGCCAAGTCCCAGCTGGGATCCAGTCTTTTGATGGCTGAAAATTAATCCACGGCATGAAGGCACCTTAGTTCACTTAAGAGTCCAGTCGTTTATGCCCTTCCCTTTGTTTCATGTGTTTTACCACCATAAACGGTGCTGCCATGAATCTACACCCCCAAATCCGGAGCAATTCCTGTTTTCACCAGTTAGGTCTGAGAACGCGTAATCCTCAGGCCCACGAGCATTTCGCGGTCCGACGGGTGTAAATATCACAAGCCCAGTGCCTGCTTTCCGCCCACATGGAACCCACCGGCGCTGCTCTCTCCATTTTCCTCGCCTCCCGCTCACCATTTCCACTCTGCTACTACAGAAGACAGGCCTTTTCTCCTCCCCGGCAAGACTAGCTTCCTCAGGGCCTCAGTGCTCTCTCTCCTCCCACTCCGGGCCCTTCTTTCACTTAACCCCCACCCCCTCACATTTTCAATTTCACCTTCTAAAGGTCCTCAAATCTCCCCATCCTAAGGAAAAGAACCTGCTACTCCCTACTCATTGTCCTATTGCTTTCCTTCCATTTACTACACAACCTGAAAAACGTTTTGAAATTATTTTGCCGTTAGGTATGATAAGCCCGCGGCTCATAATCCAAAGGTATAACATAAAAGGGAGATAGCAGACCCTTGTCTGCCAATCAGCCATTCCCCTCCCCCAAGGCCACGACTGATACCGCTTTCCTGAGTATTTTTCCAGATTATAGCAACGTATATCTATTTCACAAACAGTAGCAGGAGGTGCGCAGCGCTCTGCAGTGCCGCGTCACTTCTTTCTGTTCTCTCTGGCCCCTCACCAATTTCCCACCCGTTCTCCCCTCTGCTCTTCTCACACTCTAAAGCTGCTTTTTCTAAGGGACTGAAAACCCATACCTAGTCCCTTCCTCTAGGCTGCCTCCCGTATCTGATCAGGCACCAACAGGGCCCCTTTTGCAATATTTATTTCTCCAATTCTTCCTCTTTGTTCCTCTGACTCCACCTTCTTCGGGCCTCATTTGTCACTTTGGCAAGCCACTGCAATAGCCTCCTGGCTGTCCCCTCACAAGATCTCGGTATTGATTCCTCATCTTACCACTGGTTATTGATCCAGTACTCCACAGCAGATACTCCTCTAAGGAAATGGTCCCGTAGTTTTAGGAGATTGATAAAGTTTATTGTATGGAAGGAGCACTGGCCTCGGTGACCAGAGGACAGGGTAGAATCCAGACCTGCCCTCTCCTTGCCTGTTACTGCCTTCCTGACATGGCTCTGCGTCTCTGGTTTCCTCACCAAATGATCTCGAAGGCCTCTGGCTCTAGCCTCTGTGAGGCTACAATTACAGTTCCATTCCTCCCCCACCGCCACTCCCTGTGCGGGCCCTTTCCCCAGTCGGCCATACTTTCCATTTACCTCTCACTGCACCTCTGGAAATGTCCAGATCCTACTCATTCTTGAAGACCACACTCTTAGTCGTGGTTTTTCTCGAAAAGCCTTCTGCAGTGTCTCCAAATGAGAGGAACTGCTTTGCTTTTGCAAGGCTCAGTCTGTAGCACTCTCTCTCACTAATGGCACTGACCACTCTGCCTTGTAGAGTTTTTCCGCACCTTTCCTTCTACCACTGTCTACTTCTCCCCCATCATCTCTAGCATAGTACTTTGTACATAGTAGAGGATATTGTTTTGGGAGTCCCAACACCTGAGCCCCCATCCTAGCTCTGACACTAAGTAACTGTGTTACCTTGAGCATGTCACATAGCCTTTTTGACCCTCAATTTCCCCAAATGTAAGATGGGAATAATAATCATTTCATGATGCTTTTGTGTTGATTAGATGAAATAATATGACAAAGTGCTTTGTGAACTTTAAAGGTATCTACAGATGTAGATAATAGTATAGATAAATATTAACCCAAATACTGGCAGGAGTGATTGCCTTTCCAAAGGAGATTTTTAAAAGAAGGTGCGGGAAACTGGAAAATGAAAGACTTTTTCCTCTAGGGTGCAGTCCCAAAATTTGGGACTGCATTCTAATTATTCCTTTTAGATCAATTATCAGGCAGTATTAAATATAATGGTAAAAGTTGGAAATAATCTAAATTTTGAACATGGGGAAATGATTAAATTATGGTTGGTGGGAATAATATGTGGTCATTAAAATTATATCTTTGAAGAACATTTAATGACATGAGAAACTTAGAAAATAAAAAAGCAGAATACCAAATGACATATGTGGAGAGGAGGTGTAAGAGGGGAAGAGGCTTTTCCCACCACTCTTCATAGCTTTTTGTTAGGCCTCCAAATGGGGCATTTAGAGCCAGAGAACTTGGGATACATTCCAGAGCCTGAATCCTCCACAAATAGCTCATTTCTTGCCTCCCAGGAGTCAGGGATTCAGGACAGATGAACCAGGAGCCTAGTGCCTCAGGGGAGGCCATGGCCTGTTCCAGATCCAGGGACAGCCTTTGGCCTACCTCTGTGTCCCCATGGCCTGATGCTCCAGGGTCCTCTTTGCACTATTTTTCTCCAGCTGGACTGGGAGAAATATAACCCCTATTTGTGGACAAATAGAACCTCTTAGGGCATGCTTGGAGAGTGTCCAGAGTGGGTCTATAGGAAAGGCACCCCCCAGCCAAAAAATAGACTCCAAATACAAACACTGGAGAACTAAGCTCCAAGAAGATCGGCCGTGGGCCATAGCAGTGAGCAAAATGAACGCTCACAGACTATTGGGGAAGCTCAGTGCACTCCAGAGAGAAGGTGGCATTTCCGCTGGCCATGGAAGGATGGTAGGAATTTGGCAAGTGGAGATATGACCATTAAAACAAAGCAATATGGTTATTGTCTTACATTTTATACCCATGGTGGGGGAAGGGAGGTATTTTGTTTAAAGTATCCTTTCCTTATTGCAACTTTTATTGTAGGGAATGTGGAGAATAAAGATACAAAGAAAAATAAGTCTCCTATAACCTTACCAACCTAGAACAGTGATTCCCAATCGTGGTTGCACATTAGAATCTCCTGGAGAGCTTTTAAGAAATACCACAAAACTGCCCTGGCTGGTGTGGCTCAGTGGATTGAGTGCCGGCCTCTGAACCAAAGGGTTGCTGGTTTGATTCCCAGTCAGGGCACATGCCTGGGTTGTGGGCCAGGTCCCCAGTGGGGACGCACAAGAGGCAACTGCACATTGATGTTCCTCTCCCTCTCTTCCTCCCTCCCTTCCCCTATGTTACTTAGTGAATAAGTAACATATTTTTAAAAAATACCACAAACTATCTGTAGAGAGACTGATTCACTCAGGATGAGGTGGGGTCCCACTGTTTGAGACTCACACATAAACCCACATATCTCACCCAATCCATTAGCAAATCCTGTGAGTCTACCTTCAAAATATATCCAGGATCTGAACACATCTTACCACCTCTTGTGCTGTCATCCTGGTCCAAAATACTGCCTTCTGCCTGGGATTATTGCTGTATCCTTCCGACTAGCTTCCAGCTTCTATCTTCAGCTCCCACCTGTCTCCCCGCTCTTCTCTACATCACATTCTCCAGAATGATCCTTTAAAAGCATAAGTCAGGTCCCTTCTCTATTCAAAATCCCCCCATGGCTCTGCATCCCATTCAGAATAAAAGGTAAATCCTTAGAACAGCTGTAGTGTCCTACGTGACCTGATGTGGCTACTTCACTGACCTTGTCTTCCCACACTCCCCTCTTTGTTCACTATACTCCAGGTGCACTGCCTGTTTGCTCTTTCTCAAATACAACTAGGATGTTGCTACCTCAGGTCCTTTGCACTTGCTGTTCCCTCTGCCTAGATTCCCTTGGTAGTTCTCGAGTTTCCTTCAGCTCTCTGACAGGTGTCAACCCATCAGAAGGGTCTTCTCTGACCTAGATAAACCTGCAAAGACCCCCATCTCCCACACTTTCTATATTCTCTTATCTGCTTCATTCTTTGCCAGGACACTTTTGACCACTACATCTATGTCTTTTTTGTTAATCCTTGGCCCTAGACTTAAAGTTTCACAAAGTCTCTCCTGAAAATAGCTTTTTCTGCCTGTATCAAACCTGTCTCCACTATTCAACAGTCCCATTTTCTGCCTTTCCTAGCTCCCAAGCCTCACTCCTTAACCTCTTCCATCCTCCTGCCTTCACCTGTCAGCTCAGGAAAATGAATTTCCAGGGGAGTGACTAGGCTTCCTGGTCCACAAATAGCCCAAATGCTAGGCCCAGGCCTGGCTTTGCTAGGGAACTCTGCTGCGCATGTGCTTATTTATTTATTTTTAACTTTTTACACAAAGGAGATCATAACATCTCTATTGTTGGACAGTGAGGGTGTTTTCCAAGTTTTTACTATTGTAGGCAGCCTTGAACACACCCATGATTGCTTCCTTCAGATAAATTATTTGAAGAGGAATTAGGCAAAGGGTACACGACTTGCAGGGCTTCTGGTGTATAGAGCCAATTTTTCCTTCAGTTTATCTAATTATAGTCCCACCAGCTGTATGTGATGCCTTTTATAGTCTTACATCCTTGACAAAACTGGGTATTTAAAAAATATTCAGAGGTAAAAATCTCATTTTAATTGACATTATTGGTGAAGTTGGGCATCTTTTCACCTCTTTCCCTTTATTCTAAATGATTTACCTTTGCCCTTTTTTCTTCTATTGGGATATTAGATTTTTTATTCTCTTGATTTATAGTCATTTTTATATTAAGAACATTTACTTTTGGAATATATGTGCAAGTTTTTATTCAGTTTGTTTTTAATCTTTCAATTCTGTTTTACACTTTTTAACATAGAAAATTTAGAAATATTTATGAAATCGAGCTTCTAAATCTTCGCTGCTTTTGATTTTGGTTTCACACTTCTAGGTAGCAAATTTGTTTTGTTTTTCAAATTTTTTTTTATCCTCACCCGAGAACATTTTTTCATTGCTTTGTGTAGAGAGAGGAAGGGAGGGTGAGGGAAGGAGGGACACAGAGAAGAGAAGAGGAGAGAAACACTGATTGGGTTGCTTTTTTGTATGCACTCTGGGTCTGGATCAAACAAACTCCAATCTGACTGGGAATTGAACCTGCAGCCTTTCAATCTATGGGATGGCGCTCCCACCAGCTGAGCCACAGCAGCTGGGGTAGGTGGTAAGTTTTAAATAGTGCCCATTGTATTCCTTGACAGCTGAGATCGAGTATTAAGTGGAGAGGATTATAAACCTAGATTTTTTAGCTCTCAATCCATCTAGCCAGTGAGTTTCAAAAAGTTTTGCTTAATGTGACTTAAAGTAAAAAATATGTTTTACATTGCAAAGCACTATCCACAAAAATATTTATTTAAAAATATTTTAAAATCTTACATGAAATATTATTTACCATAACTACATGTAATATAGTCTGATATTTCCAGTTTGACTAATTCTGTTCTACAGGGTCTGGCACAAATAATGCCCCTTTTTTATTACAATCTTTTATTACAAAATCATAAACATGTAATTCTGTAACACAACAATATCACACTCATGCACACCATATGACATTTTAGGTGAAATGTTCAAATTAAAACTGTAAGTTATTACACCCATATTATTACCCTACCAACCACACTCAAGCAGGCATTACCTCTGCTGGATTCTGTCGTTTCATTTTTTTTAAAGTCCATCTTGACCTAGTAAATTGACTTAACCCATCAATGGAGCCTTGACCCAGAGTTTGAAAAACACAAATCAGAAGCATGAAGAGGCTGGTTTTCTCTCTCCCCACATCTTACCCATTTCCATGCCACTTTTACTCAATTCCCACTCCAAGGGGTGATGGAGAGGCCAGACAATCATCAATCCATGGAGACTACTGAACATGGATGTACAAACACTGAGGCTGAACTAAACTTTGATTGACATCTAAGGCAAAAGCAAAATCTCTGGTTTTGGATTTCAAGCCTGAGGATTAGAATAAGGTTCTTTATAGTTCCAGGGTCCTGAAATCCTCATGATAACTATATTCACTTTAACGTAGTCCTAGAAAACTCCTCTTGTCTATTGTGTAATCCAGCATTTGGCAACAAATGGTCAACAGGATCTCCTCTAGCCCAGCTGTCCTTGCAATTAGAGCCCCCAAAAATGTGACACTTTTTTCTCGAGCAGAGAAACTAATCCGATGCTTTCTTTAAAAAATTTTTTTTTAAGTTATTGATTTTAGAGAGGGGGAGGGAAAAAGAAAGAGAGAGAGAGAGAGAGTCATCAATTTGCTGCTCCACCCATTCCTGCATCCATTGGTTGCCTCTTGTATGGGCCCCTACCCAGGACCAAACCGGCAACCTTGGTTCATCAGAACAATGCTACAACCAACTGAGCCAACTGGCCAGGGCCCATTGCATTTTTGTTTTTATTTATTTTTAGAGAGAGGGAAAGGGAGGGAGAAATGGAGAGAAAAATCGATGTTTTGATTGGTTGCCTCTTGCATACCCCCAACTGGGGGCCTGGCCCACAACCCAGGCATATGTCCCCACTGGGAATCCAACTGGGGACCTTTTGGTTTGTGGGACAACACCCAACCCACTGAGCCACACCAGTCAGGGCCCATTGCATTTTTAAAGTGTTCATTTATACTGGCAAGGAGAAGCGAGTCCCTTCATGTTAAGGTGGAGAATCATTAGGTAACAGATTCTGAAAGAAGGCTGATGACATAAAGGGGAAAAAGGAAGGGATGAATCCATTAGAAGATCTTTATAAGAGATACTAGCCTAGGATTGGGTCAGAAGAACTGAATTCAAATCCTCATTCTCTCTGGGATTTCCTAATATTCTTTTCCAGGCCAAATCATAATTCCTCTGTGCCTCCTTTTTCTAATCCATAAATAGTTATAATAGCAACAGCTTTCTCAGGTTTGCAGAGCAATGCAATTGAGATAGCAGTTAAGGTGCTATACAGAGGTAGTTGCTGTTGCTGTTGACATACAGGCCTCCTGACTTTGAAAGGCTGGCTGAACTACTGGCCATTTAATTTGGTTAGTGATTTGTGTCTATAGCTGAACTCCAGTTAGGGCTAATGGTTCTAATAGGCTTAAATGAGTTTTGGAATTTAGGCCAGGCACCTGTGGTTATTGCTTATTAGGAGTGGCTGTGCATGGACAGGTTTCTGTGCAACGAGCACAAACACAGGGTTAAATGGAGTCAAATACATAGAATACCTTTTTGTTTTGTTCTGTTTTGTTTTGTTTTAAAGAGAACACCGGTTCCCAGAGAGTGAGCACAGCCAGCCTCCCAGGCAACTCTGAGCTTTCGAGATTGTATGTCTTCATTTTCCCTTGCCCTGAGCATTCCTCTAATCCCTAAACATCCATGGGTGCCACTGGAAGACAAGCTCCCGAGTAGTTACCTTGGTGCAGTTGAGTTTGAACACTTTCAGGGGTTCACTGAGTTTAAAATTGCAGATATCCTGCCAAAGTTTGCAATCCCGGATAATGATGAAACTATAAATAGAACAATATGCAAAGCTTAGGCTGAATTTATAGCTCAGAATATAAACAGGGGCTCCTCAGGGTGACAGGGCACTCCTGTTTTCTTCTTCCCTTCCCCAGAAAATTTCCTACTGGGACACACCCAGGGGTCTGCCTGGCCTACTGGCATCCCCTGCTTTCTCTAAGAAGAGCTGATACCCAGGTTGAGTCCCAGTGGCAATGTCTGGGGTCCAGGACTCCCATTTCTCTGGGCAGAGCTCACTGATAGGGCCGTAGACACCTAATCCAGGCAGGCAAACCAGATTCTCTCTCCTGGGAATTTGAAACCTGAATAGAGAATCTCTGAGCCTGATCACATGAGCCACTGAGAGAAGGTTCCCCAGCTGCCTGGTTCTGCTGGTCTGGCCCTGTTTGTTAGCCCTTCCTTTAGCTCTTTGTGACACCATAGTCTCCTTCCAATAATGTCCCATTTGGTTCAGGTCATCAAAGTTGCTTTGGAAGAACTCAAAAAAACCAAAAACACCCCCTCCCCCAAAAAACTTAGAACCAAAACTAAGCCAAGCCAAGCAAGAAAAACATTTATAAATATTGTAGAGTCCAAGAAGTGGCAGCATGGTGAAGTACAGAGAGCATGGACTTTGTTATTTTTTAAAACTCTTTCTATACCTATGGTAGTTTTGAATCTTGGTCCTTTAACTGGTCAGCTGTATAAATTTTGGCAAGTTCCCCTTTCCGAGCCTTAATTTCCTTGACTGCGAAATGGTCATAAAACTGGCTCTTCAATTAGTCAAGCGGTATTCATTTTGGTCACTAAGAGCCTATTTTTGCTTATTTCCTAGCCCCGGGCAGCATGACAGATAGCTGAAACTTCTGGAAATTAGTGATATTAAGGTAGTTTAAGCATTACTACATTTGACCATTTTATTAAATCAGGAATCCTTTCTCCATCTTCTTTAAGAATAGTTTTAATACTCTTCCTACTCGAAAGTGTTTTTGTTTGATTACCTCAAAATCTCACTGAAAAAGAGGCAGCGATATGGTAGCAACTGCACTTTCAAAATGATCCTTTATAAAAAAAAATCATGGTGAAATACACATAACATAAAATTTACCATCTTAACCATTTTTAAATGTACAGTTTAGTGGCCTAAAGACACATTGTTGTGCAACCATAGGATGGTCTTGTTTTTGATGTGATTTAAAATATTTAATTGCATTATTCCCTGGCTTGTGTGGCTCAGTGGATTGAGTGCCAGCCTGTGTACCAAAACATCACAGGTTCCATTTCCAGTTGGGGCACATGCCTGGCTTGCGGGCTAGGTCCCCAGTAAGGGCCATGCAAGAGGCAACCTATCAAATCTCTCGCGCATTGATATTTCTCTTCCTTTCTCCCTCCCTTCCCCTCTCACTAAAAATAAATAAAGTCTTTAAAAAACACTTAATTGCATTTTAATTTAATTTGTATGCTTTACTAAAAATTTACTACAATTTTTATGGTTTACTAAAACAAACAAAAATCTTGTAAACCCTTTGTCAGACCACTTGTCTCTACTTTTCTGTGTTGGGAACTGCAGTGAGTATTAGTATGAACTGGGCCAAGTTCTAAGCAGCTTTGAGCTCTGCCTCTGGGAACAGTTCTCAGAAATCAGGACTGGGCTACAAGAGAGTTTAGGAATTGTCAGTTCGAGGGTCTTAATTGACATGGTTTTCCATTTAGTTGGTCATTCAGGCATCAAAGTCTTACTAAGGAACTGGGATGGGTGCTGGAAGATGGATGCAGCCAGAGCGGCCAAGACACTCATTCCTGCTGGAGCTCATGGCTATCCAGAGGCAGGCACAACACATAGGATGGAAGCGCAGCAGGTTCAGTGGCTGGAGAACAGGAGAAAAGGTGCAGATCTGAAGCGGATGAGACCAAAAATGTAGGCTGGGAAGATTTTTTAAGGGCTTCAAATGACACAGAGAAGAGATTAGAGTTTGTTTTTCTACAGGTAATGGAGTCCGTGGGCTGGGAATGGAGCTGAAGTCCAATCTTACATCAGGAAGGAACATGGTCAGCTGTGCATTTCAGAGTGAGCACTGCAGCAATGCAGGCTGGACGGCACAAATCACGGCTTGGGCACTCAGTGGGAGGTCTGCTGAACTTAGTAGCTTGCAAACATGAACCGGCTTTTTAAAATCACGCAGTGAGAAAGCTAAGTCCAAAGCCAAGCCCCAGGTTCTTTCTAAGTGACTGTGATAGAAGAGATTTTCCCAAACTTTGTATTTTGGAATTGGATGATCTTTCCTTTCAAAGAAACCTCCCTCCCACCCAGTCTGCCTTCTTTCCCTCATTCCATTGCCAGTTTCCCCACGGCCTTGCTGCAGGAAAGTCCCTTCTCTGAGAATATTGTAGGAATGAAACTTATTAGAAAAATGTGAAGCATTTCTAAGTATGCCACCTCCACACCAGCAGCAGGCTTTGCAATGCTATCTTTGTGCCTTCAGAAAAAGAGATCAAAGTTTCTCCAAGATCTGATTCCCCAGGCTGATTTACATGAGGAGGAGTGACAGTAGGGTGGATGGGATAGGCACGAAAGGATGCAACTAGAAGTTTCTGTGACAAAGGTGAAGTCTTAAAAAAAAAGAGAAAGACATCTTCATTATGGTTGGTGGCATTAAATCGCTAGCAAAGGAACCAGACCTATTCTCTGGCTGTGGGATCAGATACAAAATCTAGGCAGAATGGCCTCAGTATGGAACAGGAATGTTCAACCTTTTTCACCTCATGGCACACATAAACTAATCAGTAAAATTCTGCAACACACCAAGAAATATATTTTTTGTTTATCTGGCAAAAAGAAAAAAAAAGTATAAATTTGATTCATTCACACCGTGCTATTGAAGGCTATTATGTTGGCTGTTGTCATTTTTTAATTTGACAGTCTAAGGGAAGAGAGGTTAGTGTCCCTGACTAAGTAGTCAGGTAGTGCATGTTTTAAAAATTCTTGTGATACACTGGTTGAAAACTGCTGATCTAGAATCCTGAAATGTCTATGCTGGAAGCTGCCGTAGGCCTGTCTGAGCCAACCCACCCATTTTATAGATACGGAAAGTGGTATCTCACAAGTGGCAGACAAGTGCTCTTGGCTTTTTTTAAAAAAATGAGTTATATTTGATATATAATGTATAAATTTAAGGTGTACAGCATGTTAATTTGATACATATATATTATGATTGCCATTGTAGTGCTAATTAGCACTCTATCACAATGCATAATTATCCTTTCTTTTTAGTGGTTGGAAGTTTTAAGTTCTACTCTCTTAGTAAGTTTGATGATTATAATACAATACTGTTATATTCACTATAATCTTCATGAAATCTCATTAATCAAATCTGTAGGGCTTATTTACTATTTGTTCTAAATGTTCTTGGCTTTATGTCCAGTGTACTGTCCACAATCTTCTGCTTCCATCCAGTATGTGTGTATGTGTGTATAGGTTTATAAATAAAACTTCTGCCCTGGCTAGCGCGACTCAGTGGATTGAGTGCCGGCTTCAGAATCAAAGGGTCGCTGGTTTGATTCCCAGTATAGGGCACATGCCTGGGTTGCAGGCCAGGTCCCTGGCAGAGGGCATGCAAAATGCAACCACTCATTGATGTTTCTCTCTCTCTCTCTCCCCATCTCTAAAAATAAATAAGTAAATAAATCTTTAAAAAATAAAACTTGAGAGATGAATAGAATTCACCGTAAAGTAGCTGTATTTTTAAAATGTACCTATTTAGAAAGAGCCTGAATCAAAGGGCTCAGCCTTTAGAAGGGAGCTGGGGTTTGGGGGATCCAGTATCTGTATGGACCAGCTAACTCTTTACTCCAGTGATTCTTATCCATGGCTGAACATTAGAAACACCTGGGGAGATTTTAAAAATCCTGAAGCCTAGGCCTCAAACCAGACTAATTACATCAGAATCTCTGTGGGTGGGGCCCAGGCAGCAGGATTTTTCGAAGCTTCCTGGGTAATGACATTGGGCAGTGAGGATAAAGAACCACTGGTCTTTCCTAAGGTCATGTCCTGAACCTCTTACTCTAACCAGCATGTTAAAGAAGTTTGCAATCTTTAAAAAGAAGTTGGGAGCCCTGGCTAGTGTGGCACAGTGGATTGAGTGCCAGTCTGTGAACTAAAGGGTTGCCGGTTCAATTCCCAGTCAGGACACATGCCTGGGCTGGAGGCCAGGTCCCTGTTTGGGGGCATGTGAGAGGCAACCGACCTGTCACACATCGATATTTCTCTCCCTCTTTTTCTCCCTCCCTTCCCTTCTCTCTAAAAAATAAATAAAATCTTAAAAAAAAAAAAAAGTGGGAGAGAGAGAATGCAGATAGATTGCTGTTTCAATCACATAAGAAAACATTTATAGTATATGTGTTCCTGAGGGTGGGTCACTAACTTGGGTATTCTTTGCCATGTGACAGCTCTTTTGTTGTGTGTCAGGGTATGTATTGTGATGCACTTCAACTACACCAAAGGACTTTGCTGCCAGGGAGGCAGTTTGGCCAATTGGTTAATAATAGCGGTTCTGGAATCTGACTCACTTTCTTACCTAGGAAGCAAGTTACTAAATCAGTGCAAAGTGTCTGGCAAGTAGTCAACCTTGTAAAAACTGGACTTGTTGTTGTTGTTGTTGTTGTTGTTGTTGTTGTTATTTATGGCTCTGTCCCTTCATGCTTCCTTGGCCAAAGTGGGTGTCCAATAAAAGTTAATTGGTTGAGAGGCATAAAGTAGCACTGTCCAACAGAAATATGGATGTGCTTTCAACTGTCTAGTAGTCATATTTTAAAAAGTAAAATGAAACCAGTGAAACTACTTAATCAATATATTCACATATTATTTCAACATGTAGTCAGTGTAAAAGAGTATTAATAAATTATCAATGAACCATTTTACACTTTTTTTCTCTACCGTCTTTGAAAATCTACTGTTTATTTTCCATCTTAATTCAGATCAACCATTCACATGCTCAATAGCCATGTGTGGCTAGTAACTGCATGTTAGACAGCACAGGTTTAATGTTTCCTTCATGTCCCCAAGCCTGCACATTGTAAGTTTCCATTAAATGTGCTCCTCTGGGCTGGTCCTGTCTCCTGACTCCTATTCACAGGGGCATTCATGCTCTGCCCAGGCCTTCTCTTATTCCAACCCAAGCTCTTGTGGAGGAAAGAAAAAGGCCAATTTTTAGCCTAATATCATAAACCCCAATCCTTGTGCGAACATCTTATGTCTTTGTAAAATCTATCAGCCTCCTTCTTGCTTCAGCTTGCCTGCTTATGCCAGGAAATTTGTGGCCATAAGAAGAAAAGTTACACTTTCTGGCTTAATTTTTACGAAAATATTTGGTTGGCCCAAAGGGCAGCCTGCCCAGGGCATTGTGGGAAGTTCACAGGACCCACGTACCTGCAACTCTTCCCACCCAGGCCCTGTGAGGGGGTGGCAGCCAAGCAGCATGAGTCATCGTGGTCACTTGTTAAATGTACCTCCAGTCTCAGAGCCGCTTTTGTTTTTCGGTTGAATTGGCAGCTTGAAACACGCACATGCACACATGCACACACACACTCTGAACCAGTCTGAGGGCTTGGTTCTTAAGCAGGAAAGCACATTGTTTGCCATAATTACTATCATGTTCCCAAACCTGGCCCTCCACTGCCATTCCAGGGGTTGCTGGGTCTCTCTGTCAGGGAAGCTCTTTGTGGCTTAATTTAAGGCAGGAGATTACAGAGGAATTCAGATCCTGATGGAAGGGGAGAGCTAGGTAGGAAGTCATCCTTCTGGGATTGAGGGGATGGCCCCACACGACACACTGCTTCAGCCAGGGCAGCAGAGCCTCTCCTTTTCCTCCACCTGAGGTTGGAGATTCAGACGCCATACGCACAAATTTACTTTTTGATTCCAGTAATTCTCGACCATGGTTACACGTGAGTGTCACTGGGCAGGTTTTAAAATTCCTGATGCCCAGGCCAAAAACCAGACCAATTAATCAGAATCTTTTGAGGCCTTTACCCTGTGACCAGGTGGATTTATGATTTCCGTTTTCCACCAGGGCTCTCTCTCTTCCCAGCACCATTCATCCCTCCCCAGTCGGCAGGCCCAAGAGCAGTGGCTCCACACCTGCACTGCCCTCAGGGCCCCCAGTGCCTGTCTCTGCCAGTCTGGTTGAGAAAGGCAGAGGTGGGAAATTATTTTCTCCTGAGGCACCAATCGTCACTCATCTGTTACACTTCCTTCCTGCTTCAGGGAAAGCAGAGATAAAGGCCAACAGGGTCCCCACCGAGGGAACCCATCCCTTCCACACTCTCTGTGCTTTGTTGGGTTATATCTTCCCTCTGTCTCTTTCTTAAACTTTTAGTTTGTTTTGCTGTCTTTTCCCTTTCAATTTGTGAACATCCTTGTGTTACTGCAGTAGTCCCCCCTTAAACTCCGTCTTGCTTTCCATGGTTTCAGTTACCCCCAGTCAAACGTTATCCAAAAATATTAAATGAAAAATTCCAGAAATAAATAATTCATAAATTTTAAGCTGTGCACTGTTCTGAGTAGCATGATGAAATCTCATGCCATCCCAACCCATTCCACCCAGGATGTGAATCATCCCTTTGTCCAGCATATGTGCTATTTTCTGGTTAGTCAATTAGTAGCCTCTCAGTTATCTGATCAACTGTCTCAGTATCACAGTGCTTATATTCAAGTTACCCTTATTTTACTTAATAATGACCCCAAAGTACCAGATCAATGATGCTGGCAATTCTGACATGCCAACAAGAAGCTGTGAAGAGCTTAATTTAAGTGAAAAGACGAGTACAGCACAATGAGATAGTTTGAGAGAGACCACATTCACATACGTTTGTTACAATATGTTATACTTGCTCTATTTTAGTATTGTCGTTAATCCCTTACTCTGCCGAATTTACAAATTAAACTTTATCCTAGATATGTATGTATAGGAAAAAAACATAGCACATTCGTATATGGAGTTTGATACTGTCTGCAGTTTCAAGCATTCGCTCGGGGTCTTAAAATGTATCCCCTGTGAGTAAGGGGGGACTACTGTACCACCTGAAAAATCCTGCTTCAATTCTGTCTCCCTTTCAGTTCAGTCCTTTATCTCTTGGCTTCTCTTCCCTGCTAATCTTCTTGAAGGAGTCCTTAGCAGTCTGTACTTTCTTGCCTCTCCTCAACCCACACTGCAAGTGACTTCAGCCCCATCACAACACCAACACAGCTGACACTCACTTCGGTCACTGGTGACCTCCTAGATGCTAAATCCTTGGTCTATTTTCTATCTTTCTCTCTTTGCTGGATCACCTCCTTTCCTTTGAAACTCATCTTTGGTCTCCTGTGACTCCTCACCTTACTGATTTCCACTCATGTCTTTGATAGTTTCCTCTTCCTCTACTCAACCTTGAGATTGGTGTTTGCCAGTTCTACCCTTGGCTTTCTCACCATGTGAATGTATTTATCTCGAGGCTTTAACTACTGTGGTGTTAACTCTCATAACTCTGGGTCTCTAACCCAGATTTCTTATATGTCCAGCTCTCTACTGGACATCTCCACACTAATAACCCTCTGAATATGTCCAAAATAGAATGCATTTTATTCTCTACATCAAGTTTGCTCTTCCTCTAGTCATTACACTTAATAGTGAAACTCTAGAAGTATTGCCATAAAAGTTAGGAATAAGGAAAGTGCTCGCTGTCATCACTATTACAAAGAATTGCTCAGAAAGGACAACAGAAATCTGAATAGAAAACTCTATTCAATTCAATAAGCCTTATCAGAAAAATAAATAAGAAGAATACATGCTGGAAAAAAGGTAATGATTAATATTTACAGGTGTGGAAAATTCCAGAGACTCACTGGAAAAACAAAGCTAATCAAATAAATAGCAAAGTTGCCTGTTATAAATCAGTGACACACTAAAACAATAGCATTGCTTTATGCTTTTATTCCTTTACTCATTTAAAAACTTTTATTGAGAACCTAAAATGTTGAGGCCCTGTTTCTTAAACTCTAGGGTTACAGTTATGAGGAAAGATGTGTGGTCTTTGTTCCTATGAAGCTTACTAAATTCTTAGTAAGAATAATAAGAATTTAGATAATATATTTAAAAAATTGCCACTTATAATAGCCATCACAAATATAAAATATCTAGGAATAAATTTAACCTGTAACGTATATGACCTATCAGAATAAAACTATTCAGAGACATAAAGGAGACCTCTAAAAATGGAACAAACTACTATGTACCTAAATTTGAAAATCTAATATAAAATTTAAATTTTAATTCCTTTAATTTCAGAGGTACTGTGATGCAATAAATGTAGTGAGAAGTTTAAATGAGAGAAAATGGTCATAAAAGTCTTGGAAAGGATGTAAGGCTTATGTTACCAGTTATTACCATTTAGTACACAGATGTAATAACAAAACAGGGTGGAGAGCTGGTACAAAACAGGCATATTGATAAAGCAGAAAGGACAGTCTAGAATAAAAAAGAATGTTGCCCTGGCTGGTATGGCTCAATGGACTGAGTATTGGCCTGTGAACAAAAAGATCACCGGTTCAATTCCTGGTCAGGGCATGTGCCTGGGTTGCAGGTCCCCAGTTGGGGGCATGCAAGAGGCAACTGATGGATGTTTACTTCTCTCCCTCCCTTTCCTGTCTCTCTAAAAATAAAATAAATAAATAAAAATTAAAAAATTTAAAAAAGAATGTGTTATCTAATAAAAGCCTCACATCTATGGGGAAAATGATGGATTAGCCTAGAGATGACAAGAAGTTTCATCTTGATGTCAAATCACACAGGTTGGCGGTGGCTGCCTGAAGTTGTAGGAGGGCTGTGAGACCTAGTCTAGGCTTCGGCAGGAGTTCTGCATTTGATTAGAAATGTCTTCCAGGGGCCCAGGAGAAGACTACACTTAGGCCACATATTTGTCATTCCTGGATTATTCAATGAATATCATTGAGACAACTAGACAGCAATGGGGGGGGGGCAGAGTAAATTATTAACTTTTCCCATCATAGATACCAAAGTAAATTTCAGAGGGCTTAGATTCAAATGTGAAAAATGAAAATGCAAAACACTGGAAGAAAAAGGAGGAATTAAAAAAAAAAATTATTGTGTGAGGGAAGGACTTCCCAAGCATGATCCTGAAGGCAGAAACCAGCAAGTTAAAGATTGATAGATTTAGCTATTTAATCATTAGAAAATTCTGCAGAGCAGAAGTTAAAAGGAAACTGACAAACTAAGAAAAAAATATAGTGTATATATCAGTATAATGAAGGGTTAATATTTTGCTATATAATGCACTCCTCCATCAATAAGAAAAACATGAACGCCCCCATAGGCAAAGGTGAAGAAGATGTTAATAGGTAATTCACTAAAGGAGAAAAGCAAACAGCTGAGAAACATACTTTTTTTTTTTTTTTTATAACTCACCAGTAATCTAAGGGATGAAAATTGACACAATGCTGTGCTATTTTTTTTCATCTGCCAGGCTGGCAAAAAAAAAAAACAACCAAAAACAAAACAAACCCTCTGGTGTGGTTAAGAATGAGGGAAACAATATTGAGGAAAATTCCAGCTAATGGGGCCTAGTCATCTTGGACACAAAATACACTTTGTAATGGTTTTTGGTTACCTTTTTCAGAGAGCAGTCAAGCTATAGAAAGTAGCATTTACTGGAGAGATCTGCAAAAAGTTGGTAAAGGAGAAGCTCTCTGTAGCTAAGCTATAATTCTGTAAATTTGTGGTTAGCTAGAATATCCTGTCAGACTGTTAAGTTCTAGTTTCCTTTTCTTGTTTTAAAACGTATCTTCCTAAGAAATGGGTCATGAGTGCTTAGGCTATCATGCCCTAATAAATCTTTAACTTGGGTATCCAAATCCCCTGCTAAAATTTTGGGTATAAGCTGGCCCCTCCTCGGGGTACGATGAGACGGCCCCCTGCTGGGCACCACAGTGTTGGCAGGAGGCCAGAAGGCCCACCCAAACAGGTCACATTCTACCCTGTCAGGAACCGGAGGCTCACAAGTCCCCAGCCTTTGAGCAGGTGAGTCCCACCTCATTTGTCACACAAACAATAAACCCCAAATCTGTTACCCTGTTCTGGGTGAGCAGGAGTTTTCTACCCAAACATTTGGTTGGGAGGTGTTCCAAGATTATGATATCAAAAGGCATCTTCATTGTGGCTCAGATGTGATTTCATTTTCATTGTTTAATACCAAAATAATCAACAGAATAAAAATGGTAAGATTTTATTAATACTATGAAAGCACTGATCAGATCCCTCCCAATACCTTCCTAGGCCATCAGACACACTCACACATTGCTGGTGGCAAATTAAATCAGAGGACAATTTATTTGACTTTGGGTAAGGCAAAAGGAAAGGATGACACCATTAAAAATCCTGATTGGTTTGCCTTTATAAAAATAATGATAAAAGCCCTAGTGGGTGTGGCTCAGTGGATTGAGCACCAACCTGCAAACTAAAAGGTCACTGGTTTGATTCCTGGTCGGGGCACATGCCTGGGTTGTACGCCAGGTCCCCAGTTGATGGCGTTAAGCAACCAATTGATGTTTCTCTTCCTCTCTTTCTGCCTCCCTTCTCCTCTCTCTAAAAATGAATAAATAAAATTAAAATAATAAAAATAAAAACCTCTTATACATCAGAAATATTTGCAACATTCATGACAAAGGACTAATTCTAATACCCTGAATAGAAAGAGTACTCTTACGATCATTAAGACAAAAGATGCCCACCCCCAGGGGGGGGAAAATGTGCAAATGATCCAAAGAAGCAATTCATAAATGAAAAACATAAATTACAAAAATGGAAAAAGGCGCCATATTTTCAGAAAATTACAGAATGCAAATTAAAATTACAAAGAGAGCCTGTTGCTTTGCTTTAACATATTAGCAAATGTTAAAAACATGATTATGCCCAGTGTTGGTGGAGATGCAGGGGAAAGGTCACAGCGGTGAGAGTGTACTTTGGTAAAATCTTTCCATAGAGCAGCATTTCACAAAGAGTGGTCGTAGACCCATCCCTAGGATTTCTTGAGACCCTTTCAGGGGTCTGAGAGGTCAGAGCTATTTTCATGATACAACTAAGATGTTATTTGCGCTTTTCATTCTTACTCTCTCACTAGCGTCCTGCCAAGTATTCCAGGGGCTAGATGATGTGTAATATCTCAGGAGATCAATGGAGAAAGATAGGAGACTCCAGTGTATTCTGTTAAGTGAGACGTTAAAGCTTTGGAGGAAAAAAAAAGGAGAAAGAAACTGCAAGTTTTCTCACTAAATATTCTTTTTGTTTAGAAAATTGTTTTTAATCAAAATATATTATTTTTGTTATTATTTAATGATTTAATCATAGTTATTTTTAAATGAATTAAGATATAACTGTTTAAAATTTTTCTATGCTTTAATTCTAAGACAGTTAAAATGAATAGAAATTACCCACATAAGGAAAAGCCCTTTAAAACTTTAATAATTTTTAAGAGTGTAAAGGGAAAAGTTTGAGAACTGCTTGCAAGCTAAGTAATTATATGCATCTAAAGCCTTGAAAATGCAGTTATCCTTTAATCCAGCCTTCCCTCTTTTGAATAATTTGTCCTACAAAAAAAATCAGAGGTGAACCTCAAGCTTATTTTTGTAAGTATAATTACCACTGTATGATTTAAGAAAGCAAAATGTAAAAACAACCTAAATGTTTGTAAATGGGAAATTAGTTAAATAAATTATATCAGTGAAGGGAGTACATACAGCTAATAAAAAATACTATTGCAAAATATTCATTATGGTGAAAATGTTCACAGTTTATTGTTAAAAAATAGGATATATGCCCTGGCTGGTGTGGCTCAGTAGATTAAATGCTGGCCTGCAAACCAAAAGGTTGCTGGTTGGATTCCCAGTCAGGGCGCATGCCTGGGTTGCAGGCCAGGTCCCTGGTAAGGGGCGTACAAGAGGCAACCACACGTTGATGTTTCTCTCCCTTCCTTCTCCTCTAAAAATAAATAAATGAAATCTTTAAAAAAAAAAAGGATATAATGAAAGAATAGGGTTTTTTTTTCAACAAATGTTGATGGGACAACTGTATACCTGCCTGCAAAAGAATGAATTTTGAGCCCTAATCAGACCATAAAGAATTAACTCAAAGACCTAAATCCAAGGTCTTTATACTTATATTTTCTTTTAAGCATTCTGCGGGGAGGGGGGCGGGGGGGAAAGAGAGTATAAAGGGGTTAAATAGTAATGGAAAAAATACAATAAAAATTTTAAAAAGTTTTATAGTGTAGGAGCTAGAACTATTTTCTTTTAGAAGAAGAAAATAGTAGTATTGGATTAAGCAATGGTTTCTTTTTTTATGACATCAAAAGCACAACGATCAAGAAAAAATAGGTAAACTTCATCAAAATGAAAAACTTTTGTGCTTCAAAGGACACTGTTAAGAAAGTTAAGAGACAACTCATAGAATGGAAGAAAATATTTACAATCATCTTTCAGATAAGATTCTAGTATACAGAACTCTTACAAATCAATAATAAAAAGACAGATAACCCAGTTTTTAAAATTATTGGAATAGATATATCTCCAAATACTCAATAAAACAAATACAAATCCTTAGGGAAATGAAAATCAAAATCATGATGATATACTACTTCATGCCCACTAGAATGAGTACAAAAAAAGAAAAAGAAAAGAGAAAAGAAGAGAAAAGAAAGAAACTAAGAAGCATGGGCAAGAAGGTGCCTGTATACTACTGGAGGGAATGTAAAATGGTGAAGCCACTGTGAAAAATAATTTGGCAGTTCCTTAAAAAGTTAAGTGTAGAGTAACCAGGAGACCCAGCAATTTCACTCCTAGATATATACCCAAGAAAATGAAAACATATGTTCATACAAAAACTTGTACATGAATGTTCATAACAGCATTATTCATAATTGACAAAAAAGGGACCAACCCAAATGTTCATTAAGTGGTGAATTGATAAACAAAATGTGGTAGAATTATACAATGGAATATATTCAGCCATGAAAAGAAATGAAGTACTGCCCTGGCCAGTGTGGCTCAGTTGGTTGGAGCATCATCCCATAAACCAAAAGGCTGCAAGCTCCATTCCCTCCTTAGGTCACGTGCCTGGGTTGTGGGTTCAGGGCACTTGTGGGAGGCAACCAATTGATGTTTCTATCTCCCATCGATGTTTCTCTTCCTCTCTCTCTAGAGTCAATGTGCATGTCCCCGGGTGGGGATAAAAATAAATAAAGTGATGTAATAAATATTGTCAAATTTAAAAAAAAAAGAAAGGGATGGAGTACTGGTACATGCAACAACATGGATAATGCTAAGTGAAATAAGCCAGACACAAAAGTCACATCCTATATAATTCTATCTATATGAAATGTCCAGAATAAGCAAATTCAAAGAGTCAGACAGTAGATTATTGGTTGCCAGAGACTGGGGTAAAGGGGGTGGGTGAGCAATGAGGAGTGACTAGTAATGCATGTGAGTTTCTATTTAAGGTGATGAAAATGTCTGATATAAGGTAGTGGCGATGATTGCACAACATTATGAATGTGCTAAAACTCACTAAGTAGTACACTTCAAAAAATAATGAATTTTATGATGTGTAAATTATTCTCAATTTATTTTAAGATTTTATTTATTTTTTAGAGTGAGGGGGAGAGGGAGAGAGAGAGAAGGAGAGAAACATCAATGTGTGGTTGCCTCTCACATGTCCCACACTGGGAACCTGGCCTGCAGCCCAAGCATGTGCCCTGACTGGGAATTTAACCTGTGACCCTTTGGTTTGCAGGTCAGCACTCAGTCCACTGAGCCACCCCAGCCAGGGGTATTCTCAATTTAATAGAAAGAAAAATAGCATACAAATTGGCATGTAGGTATGATCCCATTTTAAAAATAGTGATACATATATGCTAGTTTAAAGGAGTCTATAAAACAAATAATAGAGGATGTTAACAGTAGCAATATGGATTTCCATGTATTACATATTCATATGTTTCATAAAAATACGTATTGCTGTCTTACTTGAAAAATTGGACAATAAAAGTTATTAGAGACAAAATGAAACAAAGTGCAGACTCTGTCCATATAGACTCTCCCAGGGACAGTTTCTCTAGCCTAGTGGAACAGTCCAGAATAGTGATTAAGAGAGCAGTGTGGGCGTCACATCGCTTGCGTTCAAACACTGGCTCTGCTGCCAACTAGCTCTGTAACCTTGGACAAGTCACCTCATTGCTGTGTGCCTCAGTTTTCTCACCTGTAAAGTGGCATCCAAGTAATATCTACCTCATAGGGCTCTACAGATTGAGTTAATTCATTTAAAGTGCTTGGCACAGTGGTTTGCACATGTAAGAATTTATAAATGTTAGCGAGTGCTGGCAATGTTGCTTGGAGCTGCTCAGGTTCCAGAGTGGGTAATGACAGCATCTGACCTCACTAAAGTCCTATCAGGAGCCAGTGGGAGAAGGTTCTCCTAAGAGCCCACTGAACAAGACCTGAAAATGCTTTTTGAAGTAGTGGTGAACTAACAAACGAAAGCCCAGGTTTTCATTCACACGGAGACAGGCTTAAGAAGGTGTATCTGTATCTCTTCACAGTAGGTGAACTGTTCAGGGAATGACTAATTTGATGTTTTCCACCACTTGACTAACTGGGTAGTGTGTGCTATCACCGTAGTACAGCTGCCTCAGCTCCCCACCAAGGTGTACGGGCTGGTGTCAGATGTCTGTAGTCCTGGGAGGAGAAGGGGCCAGCTATAGTCACCCTCTCCCTACTTTAGTGGGCACAGGTCCATGGGACACTCAGAGGAGTCAGAGCCCTCTCTCAGAGTCCTCGCTGCTGTTAGAGCATGAGAGTAGGGGAAGGAGAGGTAGGGGGCTTGGGGCTGCAGAGGGTGCTAATTCTGCCTCCGGATAACTCTGGCCTGCACCGTTTGCTTTCTCCTTGGCTGCCCTCTCCTCTCTCCCATGAAGTCTAAGGATGACACCTTCAGAAGCAAAATTCTCTGGGAGTTCTTTTCTTTCTGCTTCCTCCTCAATCAAACCCTTGTGAGTGGTTACCCAAAATGCCAAGCTGGGGCTTGTTGCTGCCGGTCTTTAACTTCCGTTTTTTTTCTGTTAGTGTGCTTAGGGAAGGTCTATGTATCAGAAGTCAGCCTTGTGGCAGGAGGCAGAAGCAGGGATGAGTAACCACAAAGCCAGCATTATTTTCCAAGGCAGCCAGAAAATTGTGGGTATTATTTTATCCCTTCTTCTCAAGATGGAAGGCTAAGACCCAGAAAGGGGGAGCAACTTGTCCAGGATCACCCAGGGAATTGATACACTTCAGTCTCCTGGATCTTCAGCAGAGTGTAATTTTCCTTGCTGAATGTTGATGCTCAAGGGTAGGAGCCCCTGCCCTGACCAGTGTCTTAGTTGCCTGAGTGTTGTACCACAAAGCAAAACATCGCCAGTTTGATTCTGGGTCAGGGCACATGCCCAAGTTGCAGGTTCAGTCCCTGGTTGGGGTATATATGGGAATTCAACCAATCTATGTTGCTCTTTTGCATCAATGTTTTTCTCCCTCTCTTCTTTCCTCTCTTCCCCCTCTCTAAAAATAAATCAATTAAAAAAAAAAAAAAGGTGTAGGAGCCCCAGAATTCCAGACAGGTAACAAAGAAGAGGGCAGCCAGGGTCAGAATTACAAAGAAACAATTATTTTCCACACAAGAATTACCAAACAGAATGACTTTGGGGAACTACAAGTCATTCTGCACGAGAGGCCTTGCACTGCTGACGCTGGTGGCAATGGACACTGAAGGGTCTGTGAGCTGTGTTCAGAAGCGTGGATTTTCTTTTATAGACCATGGGTGGAGGTGGGACTCACTGGCCTTTAAGCAGGGAGTAATGTGGTCAGACTGAAATATTAGGAAGGCCCCACCGGTGGCCGGGCCAGGCAAGGTGTCCTGAAGACTTGGCAGTAGAGCCTTCGCTGGTGGTGACTGCCTATTTATATGTCTGGCTGGGTGCTGTCTCATTGGCAGCAGGTGATAGGTCCAGAGATGGTAGACAGTATGTGGCTCACTACTTGGGGTAGCCAAGAGTATCAGGGATGAGATGGGTTTGACTCACAAACCTCAAGCTCTTGGCAAACAGGTGACAAAAAATAAGTAGCCATTCTAGGGGTGAAGCAAACAGTGGTGATTCATTGCCTCAACTGCTTCTTGGGGTTGGGCATTTGGTGGTGGTGTACATATATTGTGGTGTATATTAAGTGGGGCAAGGGGTCTGGAAGGGATACCAGCCTTGTAAATATGACACAACTCCTATGGCTACGACACAGCAGGTGTTGCCAATGTTTACAGAAATTATTATACACTCTTGGCTGTGGCGGTGGCTGTGGCCTAACAGCTGGTGATAGGAATGGGGCTGTGATAAGAAACGCAGCAACTGCAGATAGATTTCTAGACTTTAATCTAAAAGACAGGACATACTCAAATTGTCCCAAAGAGAAAGGAGTCTTGAAATGCAAGTCCCCATAGGAACGGGGACAAGGTGAATTAAATTGTAATGGTCAAGCTGGTCTGGCACCTGGTATTTACTGCTCCAAGACCATCTCCTATCCACAGTCTTCTACTGATTCCTTATTAGCTGCATTTAGTGAGGTTCCTTTCAAAATACCCATTTCCCCAGTTCTTCCCCCTCACATTATCCTATTTCTTTCTCTCCTTTGTATCATCAAGTATTTGAGCCATTCACACTCCTGTCTCTACTGCCTCACCCCCAAGTCCCTCTTTTCTTGGTGCAATTTGGTTTCTATCACTCCCCAAGGATACCTATGACATTGAAATTGTTTTCTCCAGTATTCCCTTGTAGTGCTCTCAAAATGAATAGTGGAAAGGGGTCAAATAACTATTAGAAAGTAGATTTCAATTTGTTTTTTACCTTAAGTTTTTGTGGTTTCTGACATACTGGTATATAATATCTAGATTATGTTTGTATATGGTGTATAAATAAGCATGACTAGTACCCATTTATTTAATTTATAAACAAACAAACATGTAATAAGGTATATGCTTAGGACTTGTTACTGAAAGGGTACACTTTTAAAAAATGTTTGCAGATGACTTGGTTTTTAGGGTAAAGATCAAACCCTTTATTATGGCATTCAAGGATGTTTATAATTTAGCCTCAAATCATTTAGTGGCTTCTTCCACCTTCCCTTCTCTCTATCATATACCACACTCTGACTATGTTATTATACATCTTTCAATTGTACCAAAACATCAAGTTTCAGTTCAAAGTATTTTGCATGTTGATGTTCAAGTATTAAACCCTACATGTCTTGGAGACTCCTCACCAACTATTTGGCTTGGTGTGTGTAGGGCCAGCCTAATGATTCCTTCCTTCCTTACCCTAAACAAATGTAATTTGTGCTTATTATTTCGAGGAGACACTGAATTCATTCCTGTTGTCTTCCGTAGGTCCTCTTACCTGTCCTGGCCCCTCAGTCCAACTGTATTATCTCAAGCTTATCATTTCGTACACACTGCTTTGTTCCCTACGTTTTCATATGTCTTCTTGTGCCTAGAGTTATTATAGGCAGAAATGGGCTTTTTGCAATTTAAAGTATATTGAAGTTTACTGTGTTGTAAGATCTGTTCTGCTTTATACAGGAGCTCTAATTCCCTGCCTCCTCCCGCCCTGCCCCCAAGCCCAGGACCTGAGTACTTTTACCACCATTTTATGCTGAGGTGGAGTAATTTGCTCAGGGCCACAAGTAAGTGATGGAACTCAAATTTGATCTCAGGTTTAACTCCAGAATTTGGGCTCCTTTCAGTGACTGTGTGCCTGACTCCAGAGTGGGTGTAAATGCATGAAAAGACCCCAGTTTTACCTCCAAGGACTCTCAGAACCAGGTATCTCAGAAAAAAGCAGATACTCTGGAGAGAGATATTTATCATGGATAAAAAATTTTCCTTTGTAACTTTTTACTGTTAGTGATCTACAGTGCCTGGGGTTTGAACTATGTTGTCACTTTATTGTCTTGTACTGTTGTTTCTAGTCTATCTTTGCCTAATGATAATTTTTCTCATTAGGTTCAGCCTTGTCCCACGGGCTAATGTGGACATGAGGCTGTTAGGCCTTTGCAGGACCTTCCCAATCCCCTGGTGAAGAGAATCAGTGGCACTCAAATCTAAGAACCTTTGGTAGTGTTAAAAATGTAGCTTTTTGAATAAATTTGGGGTGGGACCCACAAATGCGCATTTTTTAACTCCAAGGTCATTCTTAGGCCGTAACAGCCAATGATCAGCCTACTACATTCCTGCGTGCAAGGACTGCCTCATTTAGGCAGGATTATCTCCTGGTATAAAAATTTCTCTAAAATATTGCACACAGCTGAAGAATTAGAAGCTGGGCCTCTTTTGTTTCTGGATACGCCACTTGGCAGGTGTAATAACATCCCCTGACAGGCTGCTTGCCACAGGTGCATTCTTGACACGTGTGCTCCGCTGGTACCATCCCCCATTCAGTCCTGCAGCCCAAGACCCGACTATCCCTACCACCAACCACCCTATAGCAGTTGCCCTCTTCCAAGCCCTCAAACCCACCCTTGTCCCTTCCCCTCCAGCCCAGCCCTCCTCCCTCTTCTCTAGGTCCCCCAGGGCTCCTCCCACCTCAGAACATTTTTTTGTTCCTGGCTGAGTTTTCCAAGTGAGATTGGGGGTGGGGATAAAGCTGGTTAGATCGGAAGACACAGGGCCATTCAGAGGCCCTACTGAGTGGGCATACTTTTTCTATCTGAGAAAACACGTTTTCTACCAGAGAAATGGGCAGAGGCCTATCTCTGGAACTTGGGTGGAGGGACGTTACTCTCCGGAGAGATCCTCTGTCTCTGCAAATATCCCAAAGGAGGCCCAACCTGCTGTGTTCCTTTGTTGGGACACAGGGGAAATGGAATCTTACCAATAAGGTGAAAAGGGGTTGAGGGAGTACCAAGGATGGGCCCACCCTTCTCCCTGCAAATGACTAATGCTAAAAGGGAAGGGGGAAAAAAAGGCACCAACAAAGTAGTTCCCATCTTTTTCAAATATGAAGCATTTTTTAACCAATCCATTTTTTAATTTTTAAATTCTTGACATTACAGAACTAAACTGAAATTTATTAACATTCCACTCTTACATTTCTTATCGACAAACAGAAATAAAATTCATGAGCCAAAAAACCCAGAACAAAACTAAAAACAGGGAAAAGCTTATAAAACTAAATATGGATCTCAGCATTAACAGCTGAACAGAGAATGTGATTTTTAAATTCTTAGCGGATGATAAAGTTGTGTAGAAACTGAACACTTACAAATTATTTAAAACCTGGAATCACTGACCAGAAATTACACATTTGGATCATGGGAAAACAGCAGAAAGGGTTATGAGTGGACCTACACTGTTCTAGCTGCACCCCATGCCCTTCTCAGAGGAAAGCCTGGCATTGATTAAATATTGGGCCAGACTAATACTGGCAGCAGAACCAGTGATAGTAACCTGCCTACCAGAGGAGCCTTCCACTGGATTGGCAATTTTGATCTGGGCCCCAGACATCTGGCGAATCTCATTAATATTGGCGCCTTGGCGCCCGATTATGCAGCCAATTAAGTTATTTGGAATGGTGAGTTCATGGGTGGTTTGAGTAGATGCATCCAAACTTGCCCAATAGCCTTTCACCTCTGGAGAGCTGGAGTCAATTCCGGCGAATCCGGTCCCGCCGTGCATCATGGCAAAGTGAGACTGTTGTCTTGCCACCTGGTTCAGCTTGGCCAGATCCAGCGGAGAAATGGTGTGTTGTCCTTGAATCGAGTAGGCATCTAGAGGTGGTCCCTCCAGGTCATGGGTGGCATGGGGGTAGCCCGCAGCGTCGCTGCACCGATCTTGGCCGCCCGCGCAGATGACTGGAGAGCTGGCTGGCATGGGCTGGTACGGAATGGTCATGACTCTTCCTTGCGGAGACTGGGAGAGCGTCTCCAGCATGACCAGGCAGATCTGCTTGACACACTCGGTGACAGACTGCGGCACGCCAGCAATGGTGATGGCTCGCTCGGTGGAGTTGGGCAGCATATCCCCCGCCACCTGGACCTGGGCCCCCGTACTCTCGCGGATCTCTTTGATCTTACACCCGCCTTTCCCAATAAGGGAGCCGCACTGGGTGGCCGGCACGACCAGCCTCAGGGTGACCGGGGGCCTGCTGGCGGCCGTGCTGTTGGTCATGGAGCTGTTGATATCTTCTTCCAGCTTGTCGATGATCATAGCGAAGGCCTTAAAGATGGCATTGGTGGGGCCGGTCAGAGTGATGATTCTCTCCGGACAATTCCCCTCCGAGATGTTGATCCGCGCGCCACTCTCCTCGCGGATCCTCTTAACCGACTCCCCTTTCTTCCCAATAATGCTTCCTACTTCCTTTCCGTGCATAAGCAGCCGAATGGTGAGAGTCACATTTAGTCCACTTTCAGTCACACCGGCATCCATGGCGAGCGGCGGGCGGCGTTCGGGGGAGTTGGGCTCGTTACGTGGTCAAGTCTTTGGCGGCTGGCGGGGGGAGGGGAGGTGTAGGCCCAAAACTGCCGGCGCGAGGCGAGCGAGGGCCGCGGGAGCGAGCAGGCGCGAGCAGGAGGCCGCGGCGTCGTCGCAGGGGCGGGCGGCGGCGGTGGAGGGGGCGAGCGGGGCCGAGCGGGGCCGGGAGCGGCGGGCGGGCGGGTGGGCGAGGGCGCGGCGGTGGCGACTCCGGCGGCAGCCTCGGCGGTCTGGGCGGGGCGGGAAGCCCGCTTTCAACCCCGCGTACCCTCTGACCCCGGAAGTGCTTGCCGCGCAGGACCCCTTGAAAAAAAATGAGGACCCGTGTTCTTTTAGGTCACAAGATTATGCCGATCTCCACAGGGTAGTTCTACAAAAATCCTTTTAATAACCTGGCATTGAATATAAAGCTCGGACGGGCAGAAGCTGTGACTCCGGCAAAGTTTTAAAACGAACATGTACTTTATTAACCCTAGTGGCACTGGCAGATGTTTGGCAATGTTAGCGTTGTTAGTGGGAGTGATACTTTATTTTACTGCCCTGCAAAAGGGGCTTGGACGCGAAGGAATACGGGCAGACCCGGCGGTAACTGCAGGCGGCAGCTGGGACGCCGCGGATTTAAAACGTGCGCGAGAGGAGGCCAGAGCGCCTGCGCGAGGGCGTGGGGGAACGGGAGGGGCAGCCGCGGTCTTCCGGGGGGGAAGGGAGGCGAGGCGAGGCGAGGCTGAGGGGCGGGTGTGCGGGCGGGCACGTGGGGCTCCCTTCTCTCCGGCGTCTGGGCACTGGGCGCTAGCCGCCACTCGGGTCCAGGCCCGGGGGTGGCGGCCGCAGAGGAGAAAGAGTGACCTCCCCCTCACTCTGCCGCCGGAGTCTCGGCCATGCTCGTGGTTTCTGGGAAGTGCTAGAAACGTGGCCCTAAAGAGAATGGCGGCCATTTACATAATGCTTTGTTTGCATTTTACAAGTTTGTTTCGGTTAAACCTGCAGAAACCCCACCTCCTGCCCTAGTGTCGCTTTAGTCGCGGTAGCCTCTTAAGACATTTAAGACAATGGTGTGCCTCTTGTGGGCCGCGTTCACTCAGGCGTTACCGACCAGTGTTTTGAGGAGTTCCTGTGGCTTTCCCCGCACAGTTTATGCTCCAGCTGCGGCTTTGCAGCCCTTCCCACCCTTTATGCAGCCGCCGTGCCCCGCGCTTTCTTGGGGTGGCCCCCGACGGAGCCGCCATCTTGGAAAGCTTTTCCTGTCCGTTGGCGCTACTGAACATTTTTCTTGCTAAAGGAGAAAGGTCGCTCTGGCTGCTGGTGTACTAGTTGTGATTTCTGTCCCTTCCCCTCAGTTAAGTCAGACAGAAAAGCTCGTGCGCACGACGTGTTTGAGACTCCTTCAGGGAAAGCTGCTAACGTGGCGGTCCCTCCGCCCCCCTTCTTCCCCACGGGGGTAGCCGCCATGTTTCCTTAACACAAAATGGCGACACGTGGCCCGGTTTCGCCGCCAACGAGAGATTGGGGTGGGCAAGAAAGCTCTAGAATGTATCCTCGTCCTTCTCCTGTCACCCCCCGTGCCTGTGGACGGGGACCTTACCTGCGCAGCGAGTCTTCTCACCACTCCGATAACAATTACCATAGCATGGTCCAGAATCTGGGGGAAGAGGGGAAGCGAATTTTAACTCCTTTCTCACATTAATTTGAACCGCGAACATAAACTGTAAAGTACAGGCATGATACCGAGTATCTCGCTCATTTTAAATTTGATGCGTAGCGGGGGCCAGTACCAATGGGTAATTTGGGCCCTCAAAAACATTTAGGAATTCCTGCCTTAAGGAATGAGATGGGAAATTACTGCTTTCCTAGACTTCTAGCACAGGCTGGAAAGTTCAAGAAATGATCTTACAAATACTTAAAAAAAGAAAATTTCCACGGAGAGTCTAGGATGCCTATGATTTGTTTCACGGGCAAGTTATACAGTGAACCTAAGTTTCCCACAACTGGTGTTCACTTTTAGTCTAATAAAAGGGACAGACGTTTATTGTGCATTGACCAGTCCCAGATCCTATGCTAGACATTTTACTGCATATTATCTAATTTTTATAATAATCCTTTGAGGTAGGTGGTGTTATCTTTCTCTCTCTTTTTTTAACAGACGAGTTCACTTAGGCCCAGGGAGATGAAGTGATTAATTTCAAGGTCACGCAGTGTCAAGAATGGAATCCAGACCTTCTTATTTCCTTATTGGTGAGCACTTATCCAAGTTTTTCTGTAAATTAGGATATTAGAATTTAAATGCTATTTGAACGTTTAGGTGAGCTTGTTATTTAAAGGAATTCCTCAGGTAAACTTTTGATGGGTAGTTACCCCCTATTTGTACATGTTTGGGGATTCCCAGAATTTCCTGGTGTGAGCTATACCTGTAATGGTCTCAAATGTTATTTTCTTATTAGGTGTCCAAGTGAGGATAGGGAGGGGGAGGTGATTCAGCCCTGCTTAACTGTTCTAGTATCTGTCAGTCCTGCCTCATCTGTGGTACGATTTGAGTCCACCCGGCTCTCAATTTCCCTATATGACTCACTTGTTTCCTTTAGCTACCAATAGGCATGACTTCGCCTTCCCCACCCCAACCAGGTAAAAATAAATAATTTTACACTGGCGCCAAGCCTCCATTTCTCTGCAAATATTGACAGAGCATGACAGCGTTAGATAAATCATAGTCTGTGGACTCTTCAGTTCAGTGTAACAAATAACTTGTGGGCTAAGCAACAAATATGTGCCTAAACAGGGTTCTGCTTGTGTGCGTGTTAGAGATGTAGAAAAAGACTTTGTTTCCTCTAACTTACGTTAATATCACGTATCAGACTTTCCAAAATGCTTTCACGTTACCCTGTATAATCCTGCAAACAACTTTAATAGGTAGGTACCTAACAGCAATAATGATGATAAAACTAAGTGCTTACCATGCGCCAGACACTGTTCAAATATTTATTTTTGTGTGTTATTTCAGTGGGTCTCACATTTTTAGAAGCAAACCACTGTAAGAAACACATTTTATATAATAGCAGACATATATGCACCATGTATATAACAAAATTTAGCAAAACGGTTCTTATCCTTACTGCATGCAGTGTACTCCAGTAATTTTTATTCTCACCTTTACATTAAAAAGGGCACATCAAGACCCTGGCTGGGTAGCTCAGTGGGTTAGAGGGTCATCCGAACATGCCAAGATTGTGGGTTTGATCGCTGGTCAGAGCACATACAAGAATCAACCAAGGATTGCATAAATAAGTGGAACAACAAATCCATGTTTCTCTTTTTCTCTCAAAATCAATAAATAAAAAGAAAATTTAAAAAGGGGCACATCAAAGGCAAAGTGATGAAAAACCCATTATTAGATTGTGATCAACATGGTTAATGTACACATTTAATTCTCATAAAACCTTCTGAGATGGGGTGGTGTTATATCCATTTCACAAAGTTACAAGAAGTAGAGGATTTTGTCCAAGGTCACATAGCTAGTAAGTGGCAAAGCAAGGATTTGAATTTAGGCAGTCTGGGTCCAGAGCCTATATATCTAACCTGAAAAGCAGATGTGTTTTCTGCAGAGGGCCTTATCTTGTAGGGAGACAGTTGATTAGGGAATTAAAAATATTAGTAAATACTAAAAACTTAGGAGACTAAATAACATATAATCAAGATCTATTCTAGCTCAGGCCTGTTAGCTCAGTTGATTAGAGCGTCATCTGATACACCAAGGTTGCCGTTTCGATCCCCCATCAGGGCACATACAAGGATCAACCAATGAATGTATAAATAAGTGGAACAGCAAATTAATGTCTCTCTCTCTCTCAATGCCCCCCCCCCAAGTCAATTAAAAAAAAATTAAGAAAGAATCCTGACTGAACCTATTTATTATCCCTAAAGAAAATTTTATCCATTGGGTCCTTCTTCACAAGATTGCCTATTTTAAGCCTTTTCTGCCTGAAATATTCCCTTAATTTCTTATCTGAATACCACCAGGACTCTACCCACCTGCTCATTGAAGCCTTACCTTTCCTAGCTCTCAACTTTCTGATTCCTCCAGAGTCCTACATTTTCCCCCTACGGTAGCCCACATTTGGCTGTTGATTAAATTGTAATGTGTTGTTGTGTTGATAATATGTTGTACAGGCCACAGGTACCTTGGGTGACCCTGAGATCTGGCAAAAAGTACACCGGACTCAGGAATTCCTGACTCTGGCCCCTCACTCCAGCCCTACCAATGATTAGCTCTGAGACTTCTATAACCTTGTTCATTTATCTGGGCTGCAGTTTTCCCATCTGTTAAAAAAAAAAAAAAAAAAAAAGATTAAATGATTTCTAAGGCCCCTTTTAATTCTAGTCCAGTGAGTAATGATATTTAATGATCTCAGTTATTTATCCCTGGAGCAGAGGGTTATGAAAATAATTATTTTATTTACTAATGGCAAATTCTCCACTTTTTTCTCAGACCTGCACTGTCTTGTGGATAGGTGAGTGAATTCTGCACCACCCATTTTATAGATGAAGCCAGTGAGATAATGGAGCAAGTGACTATAGTCACCGCCCTATCCTGGAGTCTCACATATGACTCTTCCCCTCCCACCTGAGTGACGGCAGGTTGGTTAAGGTGAGTCAGGCTTAGACTTTGGAAATGGAACCACAGGATTTATACTCCATTCAGAGAAAGGATTTTTGCTTCCTCCTACCTCACACTGGCTTGTTACAAAAAAACCTTTCAAAGTGATTTCACATTATTTATTTAATCATCACAGACAATGTTGCCAGGAAGGTATTCTGCTTATTTTATGAAAGAGCTATCTTTGGCTCAGAATAGTGAAGTGACTTGCTCAAGTTTACGTTTACGCATCCTATTGGAATCTGAGCTGAGGCTCTTCTAGTTGTAGAATGTGCTTTTCTGGGCTTCTGATGCTTGTGACACTGACTTTGACACATGGAATAGCTTTATCTGAAACTCAAAAAGCTTTCCATCCAGTCTTTATTGTTCTGTTCAAGAACATTCATTCACCTATGTTAGGTTTCAACTGTTGTGGTTTAAGAGAATCTCTTCCTTCTTGTTCTGTAATGTTTGCATTTATGGGTTTGGGAAGTGGTGGGCATGATTCCCAGGGGGCGGGGATCACTTTTTTTCCCCTAAATTACCTGGCCCAGCAAGTATACCACAGCTTTTTAAATTTGCCCTACCAACATGGCAGCATGTTTTTCCAAAAACATGATTTCTTCCCCCCGCATATTAGCTTCCCATTTCTCTTTTATTTAAAATTTTACTAAATTAGGAGTGCTCTTCTCATATTACTTTCAGAGTGGAGCCTAAAAACGTGTCTTTCCTACTTTGCGTGGATAGTAACAATTTGACTTTAATTGCTGGTGACCCTGCATTGCTGTTATGGGGTCACTACTTGTTTCCTCAGAAATAGAAGAAATATGTTGGAAATATGCTGCATTTCCTCGTCACTTCTGTAAGAACTTGGCCTAAGTTCTCCCTGTTGGGCAAAGCAATGCCATGGATTCCCCAGGGTCACTCTGAAATAAGGGATGGAGAAGGGAGTGCAGAGAAAAGTTAAAGTGAAAATGAGAACATTCAGAATGCAAGTGCAAAGTATTGAAAGTGAGGAAGGAAAAAAAAGGTAAGAAAAAGGAAAATAATAGTGTGGAATACCAGGCTGCTGTATTGCACCAGGAAGAGTCTGGTAACTCCTCCTTGAGCTTATTTTGAGCAGAACATCTGTTTTTCTAAACCTCTATTTCCAGTATCAAGAAGGGGAAATATTTTTGTTTTTGCTATCAGCTGGGGATGTGATTAGATGCCAGTAATTTTAATATCAATACCAATTCAATTGATTTATTAAGGAAAATGTGCTACAAAAATCAATACAAGGTATTCCAAGTCAAATTTCATCTTATGCATTCATTCATTACTTACAAATTGCTCGCTATAGCTCAGATACTAAGGCTATTCAAATGACTGTGAACTTTTCCTTGCCATCAAGATGTTTATGGTCTGGAGAGGGAGACAGACACTTAAATAGATTTACAGTACACTGTGTTAAAGTACAGTATTAGGATATGAGTAAGCAAAGGTGCTATGGACTCAGAGGAGGAACCATGGTTCAGTCTTGGAGTAGATTCAGAGGACCGAGGCTGCGTAGAGAAGTCGACATTCAGGCTGAATCCCAAGTTGGCAGATTGCAAGGAGGAGGGCAGGGAAGGGTATTTTAATTAGAGGGAGCACAGTTCATTCAGAGTTACAGTCGTTTCAGGGGGGTATGAACAATGTTTGTATGGTCCAGTTTTTGGTGATGATTATTCCACTGTTTCATACATGTAAATTATTGAGACTTGACTTTTCTTGCTAGAGCACAAAGTTAAAGTCCTAATTTTATAACAGTAATTCTCTTTTAAGATGAGGACACCAGAAATTGTACTTCCTGTCCTAGAGAGTGTAAGGACAAAAATGTAAATAAAGCACAGCTTTTGAATTAGCAAATGATCTTTAACCTTTTGTGCAGTAAAAGAAAGTAGTGTATGCACAGTATACCTCTTTCTCATTCCACTTTTGGATTTGATTGTGTTCTGTTTTGTTTTTGAAGGGGGGTGTGTGGGAACTTAGGATCTTTGGCTAGGCTGTTTGAGTTAGGGAGGAGGGAAAAGAATTAAAGAGTAATTGCTACTTTATGGCAGAACAAAAGAAATACATTTAAATAGCTCATTTCTCTGATCCCACCTCCTGAGCACAAACAAGATGTGGTTGGGGATGTTGTTTCAGAGAGACAATTGAACCAGACAAAGCATTTGCTCCACATTATTCACTGTGTAAAATCTGTTGTGTCTAGATTAAGAGCATTGATTTTTGTTTTCTGCGTTTTTCAGAGACACAGATATAGCTGCATTAAACAGACACCTTATGTGTATTCATTGGCCGATACTGGGAATTTACTTGGATTAAAAGATAAAAAGTGATATGTGTGGAGTAGGGAAGAATGTGCTTAGAAAATAGCATGTAGATTCAGTGGTCATTTCTCAGTTGTCTTCTTTCTTGACCTTTGAGTAGCATTTGACACTCCTTCCATGCACATTAGTTTCACTTGGTTTCCAGGATGCCACTCCCGTGGTTCTCCTCCTACCTCACTGGTCCGTCCTTCTCAAACCGCCCCCCCCCAACCTTTTTTGGCGGGGGGGGGGGGGCTGATTCTACTTCTCTCCTCAGCCTCCAATGGTGGAGTACTCAGATCAGTCCTGGGATCTTTTCCAAACACTCACTTCCTAGGTACACTGTTTCAAGACTTCAAATATCGCTTATGCCCTGACAATTCTCAAGTGTATATTACTGGTATGAATGTCTTCCCCTGAACTCAAAACTTATATCCAACTGTTGACTGGATACCTCCTCTTGGGTATCTAATAGCTTCTTGAACTTAACGTATTAAAAAAATTAGCTCTGGAACTTCTCCTCTCAAACCTGTGTCTCTTGCCATTCCTCCCATCTCAGTTTCCATTGTATTGAATATTGAGGACTGTCCTTTGACTCACTTCTTTCTCTTACTTTCATCCAATATACCAGCAGGCCCAGTCAACTGTACCTTAAAATAATACATCCAGGATTTGAACACTTCTCACTACTTCCTATGCTACTAGTAGAATAGTTTCTAAATGGTCTTCCTCCTTTTCTCTTGGTCCCCTTGGATTAAAAACTAAAGTCCTTACAGTGGTCTACAAGGCCACATAGCATCTTTAGCACTACCCTCTCCCAGCTGCTCTGATCTCATCTCCTACTACTTTTCCCCTTGTGCTATAGCCACATTGGTCTTCTTGTAGTTGCTTCAATATGCCAGATACCTTCGGGACCTTTGTAGTTGTTTTTCCTGCTTGGAACACTTCTTCCAGATATTAGGATGTCCTCCTTCCTTACCTCCTTCAGGTTTCTACTCAACTGTCACCTAATCCGCGAGGCATTCTTTGACCATCCTATTTAAAAGTAAAAGCCATCTTTTGCTCTCTGTCTTGCGTGCCTCCTTCCCTGCTTTATTCTTCTTTACAGAACTTATTGCTATTTGACATACTATTTATTCAGAAATTTATAGAATGCTTCCTACTACGTGTCAGGCACTGTTCTAGGGACTTTCTCTACAATAGCTTGTTTATTACTTGTCATCTACAGCTAGAATATAAATAGTGTGATGGCTAGGACTTTGTTTTGCTCATTGCTATGTGTCTCCTAGAAAATAATGCCTAGCACATAGAAGTTGAATGAATATATTCAAATTTTAAACAAAAACGTATTGAATATATAGAGGGTTGTGTACCACATAATGAGGGAAATATCTGTATGTATAAGACACTGTTCCTTCCCTCAAGTTTCTTAGTCTAAAAAATTATTATTTTGACCTAAACAGTGCTGCGATCTCTAGCAGGATAAAGCAGTGCATCACTGTGGAATAATGGAGGTAAGGACTGGTGTGCCAGAGTATGGACGTCTTCAGGGACAAAGTCCTGCTTTGTCAGACTTCTCAATAATTTTCTAAAATTGAAAGAGAAAAATCTGCTGAATTTTCATTGGAAATATTTGATCTGTATTTAGCTTTCATAAAATTTACAGCAGAACCCTGGCTGGTGTGGCTCAGTGGATTGAGTGCTGGCCTGCAAACTGAAAGGTCACCAGTTTGATTCCCAGCCAGGGCACATGCCTGAGTTGTAGGCCAGGTCCGTGGTTGGGGGCATGTGAGAGGCAGCTGATACATATTTCTCTCACAAATCAATGTTTTTCTTCTTTTCTTTCTACCTCCCTCTCCTTCTAACTAAAAAATAAAACCTCTTTAAAAAAATAATAAAACTTACAGCAGAAGAAGTATATTTATATACACAAGTTAATCTAAAAATTTTCCAAAGATAAAATTAGGTATAAATTTTAAAATTTAAATTGATTGAAATAAAATAAAAATGCAAAAAAAAATTACACTGTTTCTTGGAGGGTAGGATTGATGATAGCTCACTGCATTCCTGGTTTTTGGGTGACAGTTCCTGTTTGGTCTTGCCTCGTTAACAGCAAGAGTTTCTTAAAAATCCCATTACCAGTCATTTTTAGGTACATCTTAGGAACCTTCTATCATGTGACCTCCTCTCAGGATAAGTGGAAGAGTTTACTATCTTTATCTCTTCCATAGCTGATAATTCTTTTCTGGAATCCCTGGCTATCCACTTACTAGCTGTTTGGTCTTGAGCCTCAGTTTCTGGACTTACCAAAAAGATAGTGATAAATGACACCAACCTTCTTTTATTTTTATTTATTTATTTATTTATTTTAGAGAAAGGGAAAGGAGGGAGAAAGAGAGAGAGAAACAGATGTGAGAGAGATCAAAACATTGATCAGTTGCCTCTTGTACATACATGCCTTGACAGGGGACTGAACTTGCAACCCAGGCATATGCCCTGGGAATAGAACTGGCAACCTTTTGGTTCGCAGATCGGCACTCAGACCACTGAGCCACACCAGCCAGGGTGAAAAATTAATTTTAATAAGCATATTTCTTTTCTAGTGAGAGTAATGAAGCTTTTATTTTTAAAAACAAAGGCTAATATATTGCTTTCTATAGAATAGCAAGTTTATAGAAAATATTTCCTTGTCTCTCCACTCAAATACTTATCCCTGTATTGCATGAGGGAAATGAAATGCTAGAACCCCACCCCAGGTTGCTCAGTGAGCTGGTATCCAGGTAGGAAAACAACCAGTTCCTTTTAGATGAAATTCGAATTCAGGAGTTAGTAGTATTTGAGAGAGGCTCAAAGGGATCTGTGATGATGATAGCAACAATAATAGTAATGGCTAACCTTGATGGACCAGGCTCTGTGCTAAGCATGTTTTGTGGATTATCTTATTTTAACAATATATCAACCATATGGAGCTGGTACTATGAGAAGTAGAACAGTGTTATGAGTAAGGAAAATATACTCTGAGTTCAGACCTGCACGGATATCTCAGCTTTGTGAGTAGCCATGTGGCCTTGAATGAGAAAATTGCCTCATTTTCATCATCTGTATCTGTAAAATGAGGGTAATAGTAGTACCTGCTTTATAAAGTTGCCATAATGATTAAATGATATAAGCCATGTAAAATGCTTAGCATAGTGCTTGGTACATAGAAAGTGCTCACCAAATGTCAGCTGTTATCATAATTAAAATAGTTATTATTTAACAGATGGAGAAACAAAGAAATAGAGGTAAGGTTATTTGACTAAGTGACACAGCAAATAAATGATGGAATTTACCCCCAGACAGCCAGACTCCAGGACTCTTGTTCTTTACAGTTACATTACACCAACTTCATGGGTTGAGGAGAAGAGACTGGATAAGAACTGCATTTTGTTCAACTTTAGATAGCATAAATGTAAAGGTCAGGCTTGGGTTTGGACCTGCCTAGTCTTCATTTGTGATCTTAAGCATCTTATCAACATAGCATATGCTTGGTTATTCTTTGAGTTGACCTTCCCTAGATCTAAAGAAATGATGAGTGATGGGTTAATGATGGTCTCCTCCATAACTAACCCATTCGGTGTTCCTTGGCTGGAGCCAAGGAATGTCGCTGAATATACATCTGTGTCCTTCCCAATGCTATTTGGATTAGAAGTAAAAACTTGTCTGGTCTCTTTTGTTAATATGATTGTTTCTCTTTTTAATACAACTAACTAGTAATGATGAGAAGCAGAGTAATGTATGCTTTGAACACTTTCTATGTGCCATGCATTTTACATGGATTATCTCATCCAATCCTTAAAATAATGCTATAAAATAGTTGCTCTTATCCCTATTTTATAGAAGCAATGAGAGGTTAGGAAACCTGCTTAAAGTCACAGAGCAAGTGGGAGAGCTGCCATCTGAATGAGCAATATGGTTCCAGATTCCATGCTCTTAACCTCTTCTCTCTACTGCTGCTATTCCTCTCTTACCTGTGTAAAGTACGTAGTATGGGCCTGGTGGCTTAATAGGGCCAATTCTATTTTTCCCATTGGAAAAATGGGAAGATTTTGACTCTCGGGCCTGTGATCTTGTCCTGAACCTGTCACCAACTTCCCTGGTACAGGACTTCACTTTCCTCAGTATATTGTCCTCATTCCTTAAATAAATGTGTTGCTCTTGCTGGTCTCTGAGATCCCTTCTAACTCTGATGTTCTTTGATTGATCATATGAAATGAGGAGATTAACACAAGCTCAGCTTCTTGATTTTTCTTCCAGCTCCTTGATTTTGAAGCAGTGGTATTTGTGAGTTTTAGGGAGTCTGCTTTGTGCAGGGAAGATGCCAGATTTCAGGGCAGAGAGTGAGCCGCCTTCCTAAAGAAGGTAGGTTTGGTCTCTTTTTTGAGGTTGGTTGCCAAGGGAACCTAGCCCCTGGCCAGCAACAGTCAAGAATGCTTTGGTTGAGGATTGGGTACAGATAACTAAAACAAGTAGCACATTTAGGTTTTACTTTCCACACTGCCCTATACCCCCTAACTCACTTTCCTTTGCAAGTTGCTAGTTTTACACACTTTTTATATGATAGAAACGGTTTCAAGTACATTATAAAGTATTGTATAATATAAATATTATTTAATATTATATTAAATATATAATTAAATGAGATAAGTACTTGTTCTAGATTTACAGATGATGAAAGTGAAGCAAATAGTTAAATACTTTGTCTACATTTACTCAACTAGAAAATGGTATCAAATCCACCAAGTTATAATGCCTGGTTGGAGTTAAACAAAAAAAAAGCAGAGGGAGGGCTCTTTAGTTATTTATTAGTGGGTTTTGTTTGATTGATTGTTTTTGTTTTATTTAGAATGATAGACCCTTGGAGTTGGAAAGGGCTTTTACAGTAATAGTGTCAAGCTGCTTATCTTCAGACTGTCATCCAGTTACAGGAATGCTTTTTGTCACCCCCCGATAGGTGATCATCCAAGTTCCTTTTGAATACTTCCACTGCTGGGGAGCTCATCACTTCTTGAGGAATCCTATTATATTGTTGAACAGCTCTCACTGGCAGGAAATTATTTCTTATTTTGAATTGTAATCTAATGAGATGAATTATCAGTTTTAAACCTGTCCCCTGGAACTATGCAGGAGAAATATACCGTATTTTGCTGTGTATAATGCACACTTCTTTGCCCAAATTTTTGAGGGAAAAATAAGGACGCATATTATACATGGGTAGTACTAATTCCATATCTATGTAAATACTGTTAATTCTTTTGTTTATAATTATGTGTTAAAAGTATAACTCTAGAAAGCAATGGTGATATGTGTATGCAAAATAATACTGTGGAATATGATAATTGGTATTGTTTCTAAATATAAACGAATAAATAATTGAATTAAAAAATTAAAATGAAAGATTTTTTCCCTGAAAGTTTGGGCGAAAAATGTGGGTATGTGTTATACATGGCAAAATATGGATAATACATCTTCCACATGTCAGTTTTGTCAATGTTAGAAGGCAGTCTTTCTATTTATAAGGCATATTTGCAGTTTTCTTGTAGCATCTGAACTTTATTCAATTCAGTTGGTCTCCACAAAAGCAATCTCTATCTCATACTACTTTGCAAGTACAGCCTTGCAACAAATAAATACTTGACTTCTTTCGAGTAGTAAGGCATGAAGTGTGTGTCCTTTCCACATTTTTGGAGAGTGAATGGATGAGCTGAACCTATACAATTGTATATGAGTCTGGAGGTAGTCTCCTACTCTTGTAATCTCTAGGACATTAGGTTGCTGCCCTGTACACAGTCAGAGCTCTCAAAATGGCTGGAAGTTTATCCGGGCACTTGAAGAAACTGCATTTCCTTCATTAGACCACTAGGTGATGAACGACTCACAAACCCAGACTGCCAGGGCGGCTGTGTACAGGACGGTTTTTGCTTATATTCAGAAAGGCCATCAAAAATCGTCTGGTACAACTTCATTGAAAGGTTTTCTGGGGGGAAAAAGGGAAACACATCTGTGTATATTTTGTCTTTCTGTACTTTTTTCCTTCTTTTTAAAAACATTGATTTTAGATAGAGGAAGGGGAAGAGAGAGAAAGATCAGTTTGTTATTCCACTTACCTATGCATTCATTGGTGGTTTTTCATACATGTCCTAACTGGAGATTGAACATGAACTTTGGCATATTGGGATGACACTCTGACCAACTGAGTTACCTGGCCCGGGCTGTCCTTCCCAGCTTAGTTCCAGTCTTAAATATTAATTTGAGTAGGACACTTCTTTGAATGATTTTCTTAGAAAAGGGGCATGGATGATACTTTCAAGGTCCTTATATGTCCAATTATTTTTTTCTTTAAACTTCATATATATAAGTGCTATCTTGTCTGGATTTAGGGTTCTTGAATAGCAGTACTAGTCTCTACAAAGTCGACATGGCAGCATTCTACTATCTTCAGTTTCTAGTGATACAGATGAAAAGTCATTTGTCAACAGGATACTTTTTTCTTTGAAGCAATAACCTGTTCTCTCTTTCTGGAAGTTTGTAAATTTTTTCATGTTTAGTGTTTCATCATGATATGCTTAGGTGTGTGTCTTTTTAAAGTAACTTTGCTTGCCACTTGATGAACCTTTTAGACTTAAAAACTTAAGTCTTTTCCTGGTTCAGGAAAGTTTTATTGCTTTCCTTCCATCTGTTTCCAACCTCCTTACTTTGTGGATGAGAAAACTGAGCCCAAGTTCACTCAGCTAGTTAAAAATGAACCTCAAGTCCTGACCAGTATGGCTTAGTTGATTGAGCATTGTCCCACAAAGTGAAAGGTCACTGGTTCAATTCCCAGTCAGGGCACATGCCTAGTTTGCAAGTTCTGTCCCTGGTCGAGGAGTGTGCAAGAGGCAACCAATCGATGTTTCTCTCCCTCTTTTTCTCCCTCCCTTCCTCCCTCCCTCTCTTTCTCTCTCTCTCTCAATAAATAAATACAATCTTAAAAAATAAAAATGAACCTCAAACAAATAACTTGACTCCTTTGATGAGCTAGACTTTAATTGTATTGAATATTGCTCTAATGAGAGGACTATCATAGCAACTTGGAAATTTTTTAGTGAGAGAGAAATTTTGTCAAGGATTTGTGGGGAGATGAAGAAGGAAGAAGTGGTTAAATTCATTATGATTAAAATGTGGCAATTTGAAAGACTGCAAAATTCACCAGTCCCTTGGTATCCCAGTTACTAGAGCTACCCCAAAGCTCCTAAAACTTTAAGAAAGCCAGGAAGTTGATTGAACACTTGGAGAGTTAAATATTTGGTTATCAGAAGTTGGATAAGAATGGTCATGCCCTGTTGTAAATATTAGAAAACATAAAAATGGCATCTGAAGGCCTGGAGACAGACATCATAAACTATGTCTTATCAGTGGTCTGGTTTCTGTTTTGAGTTCCAGCCTAGGAGCCTGTTCTGTTGGGAATCACCCATTCCTGGATCTGTTGATATCTGGATTTCCCCAGCCCTTCAGTCCCTTTCAGTTCTGAAATGAAACTTACCCCACAGGGTGAGGTCAGGTACCTGAGAGGACTTTGACAACTCACACCAGGTTGTTTTCTTTCTAGAGCCATCTGGTATGTGACTGCGTGAGATGTAAGGCTCAGCAGGCTGTGATATAAACTAATTGATGGTGAATCAGCATTGCGTAAGACCTAGGCAGTATTATTTTTTTGAATAGCAAAGAAAACATGTAGACCAAATATATCGTCTTTCATCCTCAAAGTTGAAAGTTAAGAGCACGGTCTTTAGAGATCTGCCATGATTTTTTCCTATCTTGGGTTTAGTGAATGAGGAAAGGCTTTTTTCAGTGTCTTTCCTTCTCATTTTTGGAGCCTCTTCTCTTGTCTGGAAGGAGCCAGGGTCCCTGTCTGCTTTCTGCTGTTCCAGCTTCTAAACTTTTACACTGTGCCTCCTGGAATTGCTCTTCTGATAGGAGGTGACTCTTATACATGCCCCTAGGCACATACCTTTACATGTCCTGTTCCTGACCCCTTGACAGAATACAGCTTTCCTCCTTCCCTTTGCTGTAAACCTAGTTTCCACCATAATACAGCACTTCACTTGGAGTTTTTATGAGCATTTGGCTCTTTCTTCAACTTACCCCATACCACTTCTCCCTAATTTTGCCTGACTTTCCCCTGGCCCCATACCCCAGCATTGTAGAGCTGCTTCCAGACCTTCAAATACATTCTTTCCTTTGAAACTTGTGATGGCCAGAAAGACTGCCTGATCTCCATCCTTGAAGAGCATCTGTACTCATTCTTTCATATTTGTTTAGGACTTTGGTGTCTAACCTTCCTTCCTGGGGCTCTGGTCAGGCCTGGGAATTGGTGGCCAGGAATTGAGGCCAAGGATTTAGGATAGAGCATGGAATTATGGGACTTATTGTTAATGTTACAGGTATGGGCAAATGGAAAGCTAGAAGATTAGAACATCAAGGTCAGTATGGGGATAGGGATGGAAGGGACCGAGAAAACTTAATATTTGAAGGAAAGGATAGCCTTTGCATGCTCCTTTTGCTCATTTTTAAAATAAATTTAAAGTTATATGTATATCTTTGGAATAGTTTGGTTCACAGGAAGGCTGAAATCAAAACATTGTAGATATTTTGAATATTCCTGCTTCCACACTTTAATTATTTCTGCATTCCCCAAAGATAACCTGTTAGTGGTTTACAGTGTACCTTCCAGACCTTTTTCTGTATGTTTGCATACGTATGTATGAGCCCAGAAAAATTTAAAGTATTATTTTTGTGTTTTATTTATTTATACAAATGGGGTTACATTTTATCTATTGTTCCGGTGTTTCTTTCATTGATTCAGTAATGTGCTTTGACAGTATTCCATGTTGGTACACAAAGGTACTTATTCTTGTTCACTACTCTATAATATTTCATAGAATATATATATACTGTATTTAACTATTTTCCTATCAAGGAACATTAAGTTATATCCAGGTTTTTGTTGTTATGAATGATGCTTGGGTTTTAAATGTCAGCATTCTGTTCCTAGGATTTTTTTCCCTTTTCCTCGTATTCTCCCTAGGTGATATCAACCTCCGGCTTCAGTTACCATCTCTTCATGGATGATGCCCAAATCTCTCTCCAGACCAAAATATCCAACTGCTCATATTGACAACTCCACTAGATTGTTTTGCAGACTTGGCAAAATGCAGCTTCCTACTCTTCCCCACTTGCTCCTCATCCAGTGTCCTGTCTTGTGGTAAATAGCACCATTGACCCACAAAGTTGTTAGGTCCCAAAGCCTAGCAGTAATTGTAAATCCTCCCTTCCCCTCCCACAGCCAGCAACCAGCTTATCACTAGGACTTGTCTTCCCCAATATTTCTTGAATCCTTCTTTCTGGAATGCTTTCTTTGCTTCTTCATTGCCACTATGTACCTTAGTTTTCTAATTTATCAAATAGAGTATCTGTAAGATTTACATGAGTTAATATATATAAAATGCTTAAGGATGGATTGGCTCCTGCTGCTTCTCCCTTCCCTCCCCCTGCCCCCTTTTCCTCCTCCACTCCTCCCCATCCTTGTTATCTTAGTTGGTTGTTGTCTTCGTAGTCATTGTTGTCATTATTCTCCTCCTTCTCCTCCCCCCACAGAGGGGACAGAGTCTTTGAAGACAAGTCTCTGTCTTCAGCCTTGATTTTTATCCTCTCTCACTTCCATTCTCCATATTGTATCCATAGTGATCTTTATAAAATGTAAGAATGATTGTGATCTAACTCCCCTGCTTAAAAAACTTTCAGTGATCTTTCTGTTGGGCTTTTGCATGTACTATTGCCCCCAAGCTAGAATGCTTTTTCCCTTGATCTTTGAATGGCTAGTTCCTTTTTATTGAGATACCTGCTTTTAAATAGCATTTCCTCAGAGAGACCTCACCCTGACCACCTAATGATTATAAAGTAGCCACCCATATACTTTCTATAACATCACCTATTTTAATTCTTTGCATAGTACTTAGCAATATGTGACAGCTTTATAGGTCTTATGAGGCTCTTCTTGGTCTGTCCAGCATCATCTGCCTCTTAGTACACTCTCCACCTTGGCCTCCCTACCCCCCAGTATATCCCATCTCTTTATATGTGGTTTCTGGCTGTAGGACCTTTGCATATACTGTTCTTTCTTCCTAGAACACTCTTCCTCAAATGCCCTGACATTTCCTGGGTATCTCCTATTTATACTTCAAGTTTCAGCTTAGGTGTAACTTCACCTTACTAGCCTCCTTAATCTTACAGTTCTGAAGTATTGCCTTTAATTATCATACATATTGTAATTATTTGTTTGTCTTCTTAACTAGACTGTTAGTTCTGTTAGATAAAGGCCCATGTCTTTCCCACCATGTATTCTTAGACCTAGCTGCTGTGGGATGGAAGGATCCCTTGAGGTGGGGGTCGTGGGTAGGAGGGATGGAATATAGGGATATCACCTGAGGGGCAACAAAGTGTGTCTTAAAATGTTAGGATGAGGTCTAGCCATTTGGCCTTCGCTTACTGTGATTCTTGTTATTCTATCATGCTTGGTGGTGCCAGTGTTTGCCTGGCTGAGCCATCTAACGTTCTTGAGAGGAACCATCTAATATACTTGTCTCTCCCTAAGACACATTCATAAAATCAGAGTAAACCTGGCAGGGAACTTGTCTATGAAGGTTGGGGGGGGGGGGGGCCATGAATGCTGAGGACAAAGGCTGAGGATCTGAGTAGGCCAATTATTTACTCCTAGTGGTCTATAACAGAATAACTGAGTGCAGTGGAATCCTAAGCAAGGAAGGAAGCAAAAGGCCTTAGGGATAAGGTGAGGCAGAGATAAAACAGGAAGCTGAATCATTAGGTCCGAAACTTAGAGAATCAGGACAGTGGGTGGATTGTAAGAAAAGATAGAGCAAGCAGTTCAGGATTAGGACCGTAAATAATTCTGACGATTATTTAAATCATCTTTTAATTCTTAGCTCTTTAATGTGGAACCAGCTTTTGGACTATAAGAGGTGTTAGGTAGTTGACATACAGGTGTTTGAACTAGATTGCATATTACTTTCTTTGTATTCTATGTGCTATTTACAGTCAAATGCTGCCTTAATGTCCTCTAGAAATTCTTACTTTCCCCCCTACTTCAGTTTCTGCTCCCAAGAGCCTGCCTTCACTCCTTTCAAATATACTAGGTTCAACAACTCATCTTTGAAAAAAGATTACAGAAACCTGCAACAATCCTGGTGCTCCCTTCAGGTAGCGTGAACACTCCTTCAGGTGACCTCCTTTCAGTAAACAAAGCATAGGAGCTGTCCTTCGCAGCCTCAGGAATTCAGAACTCTCTGTTCAGCCTAAACCTGTGGATTTCTCTCTGAATTTTGGGAAGGGATGTGGGAGTGTAGAATATAGAATGGTAATATTATTGTTGAGGCATAGTAAGGAGAAGTGGAAGACTGGCTGGATGTGCATAGATGGTAGGATATGAAGGTGTATAGGCAGAGACAAAGTTTCTGACCTGGAATGGTCCTTGAGTTTATGGCAGCATTAGGGGGTTTCTGATGTGCCAACTAGAGTAGTGCCAGTCATTAGCCCTTAGAGGTGTCCTCTATGTTTTTCTGTGTAGCCTGGAGCTCTTCTGCAGACTAATAGTAGCTGGCATAATAGTGGGTGCTGAGGGAGAGTCATAGGGATAGAAACAGTACTTATTGAGGAGGGGGTGTGTTCTTTTTTGAAGGTTGGATGGAGTGATTATGTGTACATACTGCGCAATCTAAGGCCCAGTCACCTGGTCTGTGTGAGTTGAGGCATCTGTACTCCCATCCTAGGGCTCAACTAGGAAAACCAACCTAACAGGGCTGGAAATCATGGCCTTTGTTAGTGATTTCTCCAAGAGTGCGAGTGCTCTTGACTTTGACTCCTCTGGTCACTAAGCCCCATGCCCTGTTGTCGTGCCTTCTATTTTCTGCTTTGTGGTCTTCAAATTTCATAATCTATTCTTACTCCTCTGTCTGTATTACTCCATGCCCAGCCTGACTGTTGGCTGTATATAGTCCCTAATTTTGACATTACTAGCCAGCTTCAAGGGATGGCCTTCTTCGACTAGCCTTCCTCCTAGAGCTATTATTTTGAAGGTTTAGTACATCAGAATTACCCATAGGGCAAGGGTTTGGGAGGGGAGGGCTAGGATACTTACTTAAAATGCAGATTCTTGGTCTCTACTCCTCGCTATTCTGATTTAGTAGGTATGGGTTGGTAACCAGGAATCTGCATTTTGATTGGCTGACATTGGTTGTCATCTGTAGACCATATTCAGAGAAACTCCAGCTTAGTGGCCTCTGCTGACCCTGTCACCACTAAAGGAGAAGGAAAGGGACTTGAACCCTTTACTTGGATCCTAATGTTCTAGGAACCTTAGTCATCCATTGGGAACAATGGATAACTCCGTGTGTACCAGCACCTCATCTTCTCAGTGCCATAATAAGTACAGAGCCTTATGAGGAAGTGGGTGGGTGTTAATGTTTCCCCCATGGCAGGTCAGTATCTCCTGGATTTGCAGGGGCCTTTGATTTTAGATTCAGAAGGCAAAACATAGACCTTGAAGGCTAACACTTGCACTTTAGATTTGTGTCTCGGGTGCCTCTCTTTCCTGTGCACTTAGACGCTGCCCTAGTATAGGGTGGTCTCCCAGCTGTCCTCACTTCCGACTGCAGCCATCTTCTATATAGCTTCTACTGTCCTCCTATAAAATAATCCAACCTGTCTCTCTCTTTCTCAAATCCTCTATTGCATTTCTATTATCTATACATTCAAGTCCAAATGTATCAGGTTGGAATAAATAGTCTTGCACAGTTTTGTCCAAATTGTGGCCTACAAGGCCCAGAGAAACTGTTTCTCAGGGATTATTCCAAGCCCCTCGCATCCTTATCTCCATTTCCTGCAGGCATCCTCAAAGTTCCTTGACCTCTTCTTCAGTTCTCTGGCTTCAGTGCCTTTGCAGGTCTGTAGCTCCACCCTGAAACACTCTTTAGTCTGCCCTTCACCTCATTAACTATCCCTTGCCTTTAAGTTTCCATTAAGCATTATCTCCTCTTAGAGGTCTTTTCTGGCCATTCCATTAAAAGCAACTCCATGTCACACACACACAAATTATTTAGCACCCTGTTTGCTTCCATTTGCTTACTTACCATTTTCCTTCCTACTAGATTATAAGCTCCATGAGGGCAGGGACCTTCTTGTTCATGATTGTGTCTTCAGTGCCTAGCGCACAGAGATGGTCAAGTACTTCTTGACTAAATTACCTTTTACCTTCTTGTTGGTATCTATGTTGGTGCTTTGTCTCTCTGCACAGTTCTCACCCTTTGCATGTGTTGTGGCTCTGCCAGAAGCCCCCTTTCTCTCATCCATTGGTCAGGTTCCTTCTTGTCCTTTACCACTTATCTAAGCAATTCCTAGATTTGCCACATGGTGCTAGTTCAACAGAGAAAAGACTTTGGTCCTCTCAAATGGACTTCTGCCCTGCATGGTAATTTCATATATGTAGGAGATAGATAGTACTGCCCTTGGTTTACAGATGACAAGCCAGAGGCTCTGAGAGGGATTAACTTGGAAATAACAGAACTGAGATTTGAACCTTGATATGTACAGAGTCCTCGCTCATTCTACCTCACTATGCTCTCTCTAAAAGAAACCAGATAGCAAGCTCAGAGACATTGAAGTGAAAGAGGTGCTTTTAAAAAAATTGCTTAGGTAATAAAAGTATATATAAAAATATATTTTTAAAATTTCCTCAGAGTTAAAACAGTAGAAAGTGTACTATTGATAAGCCATTTATAAGGATAATGAAGTAAAGGTTGACCATAATATTCAGAGGATAATATGTATTTTGTTTGTTTCTTTGTTCCTGTCTTGCCTTGGAGACTTACTGTGATAATAACAAAGTCAACATAAAAGGGGGTGACCCCCCAAAAAAGGAATTTATTTATAAAAAATTGTTTTTATTCTTACATGTTTAAACTTCAGTCATCTTCAAAGTACTCTCCATATGATGCATTATACCTATTGAGACATTTTTTTCCACTGCTCAAAACAGTTTTTGAACTCACTAATTTTGATTCCTTTTAGTGCTTCTGCCATTTTTTTGTTTCACCTCCTCCACGTCGGCAAAATGTTTCCCTTTGAAGACATTTTTCATCTGGGGAAACAAAAAAAAAAAAGATTGCTTGGGAAGAGATTGGGTGAATTGGGAGGTTGGGGCACAGAGGTCATGCTGGTTTTGGTCAACAACTGCTGAACACTCAGCATGGTTTGGGCAGGTGTTCTTGTAAATCATCTATCATGAAATGGGCTAACGCATTGGAAGAGTCTTCAAAAAAATTCACTGAAGCAGAATGCAGCCTCTCACAACAATGCCAGCTAGTACACTGTTACAGATTGGTTCCTAGAACACCCACCTGGCAGGGGAAGCCTGTACTACAAGGGACCGCCGTCTAAATGATAATTCCAGGTTCCCCCCCTCCCTTATATAGCCTAGTAGAAATGAGGCAAGGTGAAACACTATTAAATTCAAACCAAAGCAAGTATCAGTCATCATTAATAGTTGCTTGGATCATAAAGAGTGAAATCTGAACATTTTTGTTGAGAGGAAAAATATGAAGAATTGGTGTACAAAACCCTTACATTTTGCTTAAAAATACGTCATGTATTGGTAAGATACTGAGTAAATTATGTTAGATATTGCCATACTGTGCAGCTATGAAAAAGAATTAGATATACACACACAACAATCCCCTACATCTATCATTAAGAGAAAATTAGGAAGGATAAATGTTAATGAAAAAATACAATAAAAAATGAATTATTTAAAAATGAAAGAAAACTGAAGGTGCAGAAGAGTGTTGGTGGCATACTAGCTTTAGTGTTTGTATTAAAGAAGGTTAGAACTCTATGTACTTCTTATACCCAGACTACTTCTGGAAGTTTGTTTTTATTTTAAATATCTTTTAGTGTTGCAGGAGTTTCTTTTTTTAAACCTATCTGTGCATTGCCTTTTTAAAAAACTAGTAAAAAACTCATAACAGAATTTACCATCTTAACAACTTTTAAGTGTACCATTAAGTAGTGTAGTGTATAGTGTATGCACATTGTTATGCAACAGCTTGTCAGAACTTTTTTATCTTGTAAAACTGAAGCTGTTATACTCATTTAACAATTCCTCATTTTCCCCTTCCTCTAGCTCCTGGTAACTACCATTCTCCTTTCTCTTTTTATGACTTTGACAACTTCAGATAACTTATAAAAGTGGAATCATAACAGTATTTGTCTTCTTGTGACTAGCTTATTTCACTTAGCAGAATGTCCTTGAGCTTCATTCACGTACCATGATAGGATTTCCTTCAGGGCTGAATAATGCTCCATTTTAGGTATAAACACATTTTGTTTATCTATTCACCTGCCAACATATTTATTTATTTAGTCAGAGGGAGAGAGAGGAAGGAAGGGATAAAGAGAGGGAGAGAAACATTGACGTAAGAGAATATTGATCAGTTGCCTCTCACATGCTCTGCGACTGGGGATTGAACTTGCAACCTAGGCATGTGCCCTGGCCAGGAATTGAATTGGCGATGTTTCACTTTGTGGGATAATACCCAACCAACTGAGCCACACTGGTCATGGCATCTTCTATAAACTTTCAAAAAATAATTTGCTTCACGCTATAAACATGATCCTACAAAGTTGAATATAAACATTATGTATGTGTGTGGCAACAGGGGCAGGGGTTGTGAGGTTATTAGATTATATTTCTCTAAACTTCACAGCAAAGAGGAAGATCCTTTTTGTCTAATGAATGGACTTTTTGTCTTGATTCCCAACTTTATATCTTGGATTTTTGTATTTGAGACTTTTTCTGAAGTGAATACACCTGTTACTAAGGATGAAACAACTAAGGATGAAACAAAAAAGAGAGATTGTGTTTGAAATTGAAGATACCTGTGTACGTCAGGATACCCCACCATTTGTCTTACTTCACTCACCCCTTTGTCTTACTAGCATCTGTGTGCTTCCTGTTCCATGCGTTAGAAATCTTGGGGTCCCCCTTTTATAACATGTTTCCTATGTATTGATTTTGTCTTTCCAGATGGAATAAATTCTTGAAGGCAGGAGACATGTCTTATGTTACATCCTCAAGTGATGAGCATAATAGAAGTTGCTCAAAAACCACATGTTCTAGCAAGACAAGAGAGATGTCGAGAGGGAGAGAAAAGAGGTTCCTCTTCTGAAGAGATGATTGCTTTTGGTTTTTCTCTGATTCATCTTGTACTCTCACCAGTGATGAATTTCTTTTACTTGCAGACTTAAGTGTGTTGGAGGATTTGGATGTGTGTGATGCTCCCTGATGAAAGCTCAGGAAAGAGAGCAGAAGTTGGCATGGGGTCTTTAAGACTCTGGACTGATAGTATGTAGTGAGACTTCTGTGTTGCAAGCCTCAGGAACATCTCAGATTTCTATCTTCCTAATTTTAAGACTGGGTATTTACCTATCAGCAGGGCATCTGGATCCCTTGTATCTTAGGCTGCTTAAGTTTAGTAGCACATAGTAGGAATGTTTGAAAAAAGTGATTTTTCATTTTGGTGATAGTGAATGACAGCACTTAACACAGGTCCTGGCATATTGTATGTAGCTAAGAGGTGTCAGAGAGTATGTGGGAAATATTTTCAAACACTTAAATCCTTTGCTAGGTCCCCTACCTCTACTCACATGCCTTTACTCCTACTCTCAGGCAAAAGAGATAGGGAATAGCCCTGGCTGGTGTGGCTCAGTTGAATGGAGCATCAGCCTGTACACCAAAATTTGGGGGTTTAGTTCCCCATCAGGGCACATACCTAGGTTGCAGGTTTGATCTCCCAGGGTCAGGGTATGTATGGGAGGCAACCAGTTGATGTTTCTCTCTCACGTAAATGTTTCTGTCTTTCCCCCTTCCTCTTTCTCTAAAAAGAATAAACATTTTAAAATGAGAGAGAGGCGGTGAGGGGGGGAGGATAGCAACATGGATTCTATCTTTGGGAAGCTTCCAGTTCCTTGTTCGTGGCTTTATGCTCAGGGGAGAAGTGTAATCTGCTCCTACGTATGAGAGCAAATATATCTGGACCCCGCTCATTAGGTTATTTAAAACCTCACCCCAGACTGAAAAATGTTTCAAACAAACTAGCAAGTCTCATCACGTTGGGCAACTTAGTAGGAACCTAGTCTTGAGAATCTTAGTGAAGTGTGTGAATCTCTAGGGTAGTTGTGACAAGGTTGTGGTGGGTGTGTGGGTTTGAACATGAGTTTAACTTAGGATAGCTTGTTAGGTGCAGGCACGGAGGAAGGGTTAAGGTAGGGGGGGGGGGGAAGTGGGAGGGGAAGGGCTCAGTTCTGTACCGTTTTCTGCTCATAGGGAGATACAGACACTTGTGCCAGGTATAGAGCCCTGGCCTCCTGTGCCTGTTGCCTCCCTGTGAATGTCACCTCCTGGTTGCTCTGCAAGGCTGTTGGGGATAAGTAGGAGATGAAATAGGGACTCTGAATCAGATAGCCTTGTTTTAAATTTTACAGATACGCAGGATGGAAGTATGCCTCTCAGTATGTTTCCCATGTGCCGAAATTAGAGGAATCAACATCCAGATCTGGGAGAGTTTCCCTCCATCCTTCTTATACCAATCAGTTTACCTTGATCTTAAGCTTTTATCCCTTTCATACTGTCACTGGCGTGGCTTCTGGGAAAAGGAGGGAAAAGGTTGAGAGAAGATGGGAAGAGTTAAAGAGCTGGGGTAGGTATGTGGATTTGCTGTCCGTAAATCCTTTCTGGGACAGTGTAGGTGTGCGGAGGAGGATGAGTGAGTGGCTGGGAGAACAAACAAACGCCACCTGTACCACTTGTCTGGCACTCATCCTGGACTCTTAGTTGGTATTATCGATCTTCTGTGTTTTTCTTTTCTCCCATTTAAAGTCAGCATATATGTACATGTAATTTCATATTAATGAAATCATACATTAATACTGTTTTTTTAAAAAAAATTTTTATGGTTCAATTATATTTGTCCCCATTTTTCCCCATTGCTCTCTCCTGCCCATGCCTCTTTCCTGTTTTTTTCCTTAATACTGTTTTGTAATCCTTTTTTACCTTTTCCTCCAATTTTACTGAGATATAATTGATGTATAACATTGTATAAGTTCAAGGTGTATAATGTGATGACTTTATATACATGTATATTGTTAAATGATTACCACATTCATTACCACACAGTTACTAATTTTTTTGTCTATGTATGGTGAAAATCTTTTTTCATTTGTGTGTTGCAGACATCTTTTTATGTTAACCAATAATACAGAGTGGTTGAATTATATTTCAGTGTATGGCTATGCCATAATGCATTTTATTCTCTAATATTTAATCTGTTTATTTCATCTGTTATCAAGGGGCCTTTCCTGACACCCCCACTTAAAATTGTAACAAACTTCCTTTCTTTCCTATCTACTTTCTCTCTTTTATTTTTCCCTATAGAATTTAGCATCACTTGATACACATTTTAAAAATCTATTTGTTTGTTGTCTAACATGTTCCATTAGAATGTAAGTTTGATGAAGATGGACTTTTTTTCCTTTTTTACCCTTTAATTTATACCTGGTGCTTAGAACAGTTCCTGGTCACAGTTGGTGCTCGATAAATATTTGTTGAATGAATGAACTTGTTGGACTTTTTGTGTACCTATTGTGTTTTTTATTTGCAATATTTTTGTTATTATGTACATTCTTTGGTAAATACCCTGTTATATGTTATGATCTTTGCATACTTGTATAGTTATTCCTTAGGATAAATTTCAAGAAATGGAATGGCTGAGTTAAGGATATGCACATTTAAAATGTTGACTCATTTTAACAACCTTTAAGAGTGTTAACTTCTACCAGCAGCGCACAAGATTGCCAACTTCTCCACATCATGAGTAATGCTGGGTTGTGTGTTTTTTGTATTCCCCATCTGACAGGAGACATGTGAGACATGGTCTTGTGACTGTAACAGTACTTGATAATGTGACTCTGAAGCCAACCTGGTGGATCCTGAATTCTGACTCAGCCACTTACTATGTGACCTTGGGTAAGTCACTTAACTTCTCTTACCTTAGTTTCATCTTTGGTAAAGTGGGAATAATGATAATAGTACCTATTTTGTGGGGGAATAAATCAATCAATTCAAATAAAATGAATTCAAATAGTAACTGAGATGTAGCACTCAAGTATGATTTAATTTACATTTCTTTGAATATTAAAGATTGAGCATCTTTTCAAATATATTTTGGACATTTATATTTTTTTCTTTGAATCACTTAATGTCATTTGCACATTTTCCCAATAATATTTTCTTAATGATTTATAAGAGTTAAAGTGTTGATTCTTACATATGGTACAGAATTATTCCCAGTTTGTCTTTTGTCTTTCGTCTTTCATCTTTGTTTATGCAGTTTTTTTTCTGCCTAGAAATTTTATGTTTTTAGGTAGTCAAAATAATTTTTTCCTTTGTAGTTTCCTCAGCTACTAGGCCAGTGCTTAGAAAAGGTATGCTTTAACAGATGGACAGCTATCAGAGGGAAGGGAACTTGTGGAGGCTGTGTGAAATAGGTGAAGGGGTTAACCAGAAAAAAATAACAACTCATAAAACAAAACCAAAAAAACCCCTCATAGACAGAGACAACTGTATGATGATTACCAGGGGGAAGGGGAGGTAGGGGCAGGTAGAAGAGGATAAAGGGGGGATAAGTGGTGACCAAATACAACTGGAGTTTGGGGGGAGAAACACAATACAATTACAGATGATCTATTATAGAATTGTACACTTGAAACCTATATACTTTTATTAACCAATGTCACCCCAATGAATTTAATTAAATTCATAAATTATATAAATTAAAAAAGAAAAGGCATGCTTTGTTACCTCAAAATTATAAAAATAGTGACCCATCTCTTTGAGAACTTTGTGTATATATGTAATTTAAAATCTTAACTTTTAATCTTTTTAAGTCTTTAATCCATTTGGAATTTATTTTGATATGAAGATAGCAGTTGTGATCTGTTTGTATTTTTTAAAAAGATTGTATGTATTTATTTTCCAGAGAGAGGGAAGAGAAGGAGAAAGAGGGGTAAAGAAACATTGATATGTGAGAGAAGCATCGATTTGTTGCCTCCCTCATGCCCCCAGTGGGGGATCTGGCCCATAACCCAGGCATGTGCTCTGACTGGGAGTTGAACTGGTAATCTTTTGGTTTGTGTGACAATGCCCAACCCACTGAGCCACAACACACAGGAATAGCTCTATTTCTTTTTAGTTGGGTAGTTTCCCAAACCCATTTATTGAAGAAGAAGAAGCAAGAGCAGGAGCAAAAATCAGGAAGAATTCTCCTTATGGAGCATTGGTTTTCCCCTCCTCTAATTTGAAAGTAGGATATCCTAGAGATAGCAAATCTCTACCTCAAACTCAGGCAGTAGTCAATAATCTTTCTGTTGCCAAGCTGTGGGATGAATATGTTGTGTAAAGCAGTTTGGGATCAGAACTCAACAACTTGACTCTTAAGTGATGAGACTGGTACACTCATTGGTACAATTCTATACTGGCTCTGGAGGCTCCTTCTAAGTGTATCCTAATTTGGGGACTCTTTTGAAGAGGCAATTGTTAGTTTGGAATGTAAAGTTCTGTCAAGAAACAAATGAAATGACTATAGCAGATATTTCCTCACTCCAGCCTGGGGGTATTATTAGGGTATTGAAAGGAGGTATTGAATAGGAATAAACTTATCAGCTCATTTTTGGAACTCTGGTCCCTCCCAGTTGCTTGCCTCTGACTCAAGATAGAGGGAGGATGATTTTTGTAGAGCATCCACATAACCTGTGGCAGCTACTGTCTCCCTGAGATGAAAAGAAGGGTAATGCACTCGTATGTGGTGGTATATATTATGTACCTGGAACTGTTCTAAGCACCTTAACATATATACACTCTTCATGAAGCAGATCCTTTGTACTGTGTTGAATAGTGTCTCCCTCCCCCTAATTTATGTCCACCCAAAACCACGAATGTGATTTTGTTTAGAAATAGGGTCTTTGTAGATATAATCAAGTTAAGATGAAGTCATACTTGTTTAGGGTGGGTCTGAATCCAATGACTAGTGTTCTTGTAAGAAGAGGGACACACATAGAGGGAAGATGGCCAGATGAAGGTGGAAGCACAGATTTAAATCACACTGCTCCAAACCAAGGATGGCAAAGATAACCAACAGCCATCAGAAGCTGGAAGAGGGGAGTAAGGATTCTTCCCTGGAACCTTCAGAGGGAGCAGAGCCCTGCTGACAACTTGATTTTGGACTTCTAGCCCCCAGAACTGTGAGACAATAAATTTCTGTTAAAGCCACCCAGTTTGTAGTATTTGTTACAGCGGTTCTGGGAAACCATACACATTCTTACTATCTTCATTTTTCAGGTAAGGAAATGGAAACCCAAAACGGGCAAATATTTAGAGATCTCTTTAGGCTACTGCTCTGCTGGCTGGGCACTTACTCTGAAGCTTCTACCATTGCTAGCTCTCCACTGTCACCACGGCTATCAGCTTCTGATAGTGCTGGGGCTGAGTTGTTGGCATGGCTCTTTTCTCTAACACAGCAGACACAGTCTTTCCCCATTCTCGCCCACTTTATATCCTAAAGTAGAAACTTATCTCTTGAGGTTTCTTGCTGTAGCCCGATCATTTCACTGGGTCTCTTCCTGGCCCCAATCCATCAGGTGAAATGAGGCTTTTATATTTAATTTCCATGCGTTGTCAGAGAAGTGTGGGTGGCATTTGAGGGGATGGTAACACCTCAACTTCTAGCAATTGAATTACATTTCTTATTTCTGGCCTGCTATGCTTCTAGAATTTGTCAGTAGACAACTTAAGTCCTATTTTTCTTTGGTGCTTTTAGAATCTCACACACAGCTCACATGGCACATATCACAGTTCATAGTTGTGAGCAGAGAAGGAGCTGCTTCATTCTGTGAATGTGGCTGTGACTGCCCTGGTTATCTGTTCCTGATGAACACAAACCACCACAGTGGATCTTTCCCCTGTGGGTGGAGGGGATAAAGACATCTGACCCAGCTCATCTCTCTGAATAGCTCCTTGTCTGCCCATAGTCTCCCGCTTGGCATCCCAGAAGAGGTTTCCTCCCTCCACATCCTATTGCTGGCTGTGTAATCTTGTCTGTTTTCCCCTATAGACCTTTGCCTTTGGATCTTGCTCTTAATTGTCAGGTACTCTCACTAGACCAAGCTCTGGGAACTCAGGAGCCATATATTTTGTTTGCTGCTGTATCCAGGACTGAGCAAAGACCTGGCACTTGTTAGCCAGCCCCTCAGGAAATGTTTATTCAATGAAGAAATGAATATTGACCTTGAAGCTTTGGAATCGCAGTTTTTCTTGCTTCTTGTTAAAGCCAAGGACCAGATTAATAACTTTAGGGACCTGTGCAGTAGAGTGATTATTATGTCCCTCATACTTCAGCCCCCATATTTCAAGAACAATATTAAAACAAGTATAAGGAAATCCAGCAAAGTGTAAGGAAAATCCAGCAAAATTTTGTTTTTTACCATGGTGACTACTTGGATAAATATTAAATAATTTAAAACATTTGTTGTTATTGTGTCTTAACTTTGCTAGTTCCCTAAGCACATGCCATTGGGTAATCCTGCTCAGACCAGCCTCTCCCTCACCTTGGACTTCACTTTTTTCTTTTCTCCATCTGCTGAAGCTACCGTCCAGCCCCTTTCACCTCCAAAGGGTGTCTGGCTCTTGAGACCCTAGCCTGGGCAAGTGCCCCGGGCTCCCTGGGGGCTTGCCAAGAAAATCAGGTAGAACATGAACACTGCTAAGGAGAGCTCCCATGCTGAATTGTGATTTAAAGTCAGCATAGCACATTGTGCTACTTAGGCCATTTTAGTCATAATAATCTGCTTCCTGATCCTGTATGTGGAAAGCCCAGAAATATCCTGGATTACTGAGAGAGAAGTTAAGGCACAGTTCACTCTGCCTTCAGTATTAATCTGGGCCTTGCTGGGACCATTCAGAGAAGTAAGGTGCGATTCTGGAAGTGGAGCCCAGGCTTTCTACAGCCTTTCTGTTCGAAGGCTATGACCATATTCAAATCCTGTTGCTGCTTGACTCCAAAGAGTTTAAAATAGAGTTGGAAACCTCCTAGGAAAAAAAGCACCACCATAACTTCTTGGCTAAGAAAGGGGTGTTTGCTGGCCAGAGCAGAAAGGATAGTCAAGGCTCCCAAGTTCTATTCTGGACCTATTGACTCGAGGTGTGATATTCAGCAATCTGAGATGATGTCCTGTAGCTCTGATAGCTTCTCATCTCAGCATAGTGATATGGGCTGTGCTTGCAGGGAAAGAGACCTAGGAGAGCCTTACCATTAGCGGACCTTTTCATTTGAATTTCTAGTCTCCATTTTTAAATGCAGAACCTTACCCCTGTCCCCTATACACACAGTTAATCTAGGAATCCAGCAATATTATCCATATTTTACTTGAATTAATTTAATCAGAATTCCTTTTATCAGGATGATTCGATTAGCTTTTCTAAAGGATGAGAATTTTGATAGAGTTTAGGGAAGAAAGGAAGGGTTTGTGTGGGGTGCATACCTTGGCCTTGGACAGCCAGGGAGTACATGAGGGCACCAGGTGTATGGTGTGTTAGATGAGAAAAAACAAACTGACATCCCTGAAGAGTCAGGCATTAAGTAGACACTTTTCATATATTTCCTTACCATAATGCAAACCAATAAATTATCTCAATTTTTGCACATGGACAAGCTGAAAGAGAAGCTGTGTAACTTGCCCAGGGTCAAGCGGTGAATAAAAGGCTGAACTAGGATTGATTTCTACTCAGGTCTGCGATTCCAAGGCCCATGCTGTTTTCCTAGAGCTCTTCTATCTCTGACAAGATTTAGCAAAGGGGTGTGGGCAGAGAGAGATGGGGAGGCGCCATCTTTCTCTACTTTAGTTTTTCTTGTTGAGACCTGTTTAGCCAGAGCATCCTGTTTATAGAATACTAGGTTCTATATATAGAGATGTTACAACAACATATGTGGGAAAAATACCAACTGGCTGTAGGGGAGGATTAAAAAAAGCCTTTGTTCTTTAGCTCTAGGTCGTCATTGCACTGTAACCCACAAGTGTCAAAACACCACTGGTAACTCTGGTTTAGTGCTTAAGAGGCTCTGTCCTATCATTCAAATAAAATCTGTTGATGTATCCTAAGGAGTAAACCATGATAGGGGCAGAGGCGAGGGTGTGGTGTGCCCTAACTGCATCTACTGGAGCCGGTGGCACCTGTTACGTGACTATTGCAGTCAATTATTACTGAGTAAACAAGGTGTCTCTCTTTTGCCTTTCTAAGAGAGACCAGATGGCAGTGGGTTTGGCCCAGATCCAGGGGAGCCTGGCCTCTGGGCTGGCAGAGTAGACAGCTTGAGAGTGTCAGGTGATGGAATAAGAAGAGACAGGCCTGGTCTCTCAACTGGTGTAATCTTAGGGGCACCAAGAATGTGTCCTGCCCCTCAAAGACTTGCCTCAGTTATTTGCTGTTGCTTCAAATTCCACAATGAAATTTCATTTCCTAGATTTAAGCCTTTGAGATCCTACTAAAAATGAAGAGACTCCAGGAAGGGTTTGATTATGAAGCATCTTGGCCATGTAAGTGGAAGTGTGATTGAGTTTATGGGATTAATTTCTGAGAACTAGACTAAGGCAAGGGGCAGAGAGGACAGGACACTGCTACCAGTCATAGGGGCAGGAGGGAGACACCACTGAGTTGGAGATAAAGGCTCTGAAAAGAGAAGTTTGGTCACTAAAGAAACATTTTGTTTCCTTCATAGTGTTGGCTGAAAAAAAACTAGCAGCTGAGGGTTGGTGGGGGATGGATGCTCTTGACCCCAAGAAGGGGTTTGGAGCAGAGATTTCCCACTAGCGTGTTGGGTTTGCAGGCACAGTATTGTCTGGAGAACAGCTGACAGCAGAATGTAACAAGGAGTGTAGAACTTTTGGGTCTGTGGTTTGCTGTGAATGTCCTCAGACAAGACCATCACAGATCTTAGGAAGCTTCCCAGAAATGAAGTAAAATGGTGGCGCAAAAGAGGCTGCTGCTGACAACATGGGCAGGGCACTTCCTTAGTGGCCACTGGTCACAGACTTCTGGTCTTGATTTCCCAATGAGCTGTGCTGAGATAGGGCTTTACCGGAACGCAAAATAAGCCACGTCAAAAACAGTGACAAAGCACTTGGGGGTGTCCATGCAAAGGTGCAGTTTCCCCTTATTCACTAACTTTATAGAGCCAAAATAGCTACTCCATATCCTGCCAGCATAGCACCTGTGATTCAGATCTACAACTTTTTGGCCTGAATTCCTCCAAAATGAGAAAGCCTCCTTAGTTGACTCTTCATCTTTCATTTACCAATCTTCCCAAACTGCCTATGTAATCTAAATTTTTACATCTTTTCCTCCCTTAGGGAGTCTTTGACAGAGGCAGCTCAAATCTGCCTTTCCCAGCTCCTCACAGTTGGGTTCATGGGTGTCTTTTACTTTCAGGCTTCAACTTCTGCTCTGTCCACATTTCTACCGTAAGTCTAGTTCATTTTCCTTTGGTCAGACTTTATACTTCATTCAGGCCTCTGGGGTTCTTACTCATTTCTTCTGACATGTTTTCCTGGTGGGCTGACCAAGGAGTGGTCTCTACCTCTCACCTCCTAAAGTTTGACAGGGTTTGAACCTCCTTCCTTAGTGGAATCAACATAACCATTGAGGTTTCTGGAAGTACCACAGTCCATCCTGTCCCCGCTAACTGCTGTAGCCCAATATACAAGATCTGGTGATGTAGCTGGATCTGCTGATGACCAAGATTTTGGAGCCAGTACTTCCAGCAGGGAGGGACTCCTGGGCATGCGTACTGTGCCCTGTGTAACAATCTATGTCTTCCTTCCATAACACCTGTATTTTGACTTTTTCCTAAGAGTCACAGCTTTGTTCAATTGCCCTGTTTGAACCCCCTATCCCTGCCGAGGACTATAACCTTGTCAGTCCCTCACCAGGGGTTGTGGCCTTTGCTTTCCAGCCTCTCTTAGGCCAGGACCCTTTTCTGACATTCAAGCCTTTTCTTGAATTTAGGCTTTCATAGATAGAGTCCTGCTTATGCACAGATCTCCCAGTGTTGACCACCCTGAATTCTGCCTGCTACTTTTGGCTAATTGAATGTCATCATGCTGGCCTGTCTAGCTGCCCTTGTGGAACAAGATTCTTCGCTTAGGCCCCTATCCTGAATTTCATGCTAGATCTACAGCTACCTCTTGCCTCAAAAAGAGCCTTTAATATTCATTTATAAAGCTCCAAAAGGGAGATAGAGAATATAACATTTTCCAAACTTAATTAGAAAACCATTTTATTTTCTAAAGGAATATGTATTAAAATCTCACAGACCATGGAGTATGGTGGAGCACAGTTTTAGAAAGTATGAGCCAAAGGAATGGACAGCAAATGGAGGAATTCTAGGTGAAGGTAATGTGACTATCTGTAAAAAAACTTTGGCGTAGGAAATTTTTCCTTGTGCTCTTCATTGAACAAAAGCCCACTGAACCACCTACTATTTACCAGTCTCTGCTGGAGTCACACCACATGTTTGACTACTTACTGTGTGTCTGCATAAGGCTTGATCTGACCTGGTGTGGATCCCTAAGTTGGGGAGGAAGTATATAGATATTCTACATTTTTTTCTTGCACATTTGGATTCTTTTCCCCTTTCCTCTAGTTTCGGGATCCAAGGAAGGAGGGCGTCTCTGAGGCTGCTTTCTCCACGTTTGACCTCTTCCAGTATTTCTCTAGCACTTCCGAGCATGTTTTCCCTTCTACTCTAGGACTGTTTACGTCAGCATCAGTCTCAAGCCTCACTATTAGTTCAGGATTTTGACTTTACATATGGGCATCAGTGCCAAGTGGGATGGAGCACATTCATATGGAATAGATGTGACATGTATTTTCTACTTTGCCTATAAAACCCCTCTTCATCTATAGCTAGCTCATGGGCAGTCCAGACTACAATAATTTTTTCCAACCTTTCCATAAACCTATGCTTTGTGGGTAGGGTGATCTTGCAGGTAGAGAGCCATTTAAACCTGGTAGGGTGGATGACCAAGTGCCTGGAGCTTTGGTTGGCATAGGTGGTAACCAAAGAGGAAGCCAGTCACTTTCTCTATGTGCCATTCCCAACCAGGACAGACTGGAAAAGACTACCTAAAGCAGATAGAAATTTCTAAGATTCTTGCCATGGCTGGTGTGGCTCAGTGAATTGAGTGCTGGCCTGTGAACCGAAGGATCGCCAATTCTTTTCCCAGTCAGGACACATTCCTGGGTTGTGGGCTAGGTCCCCAGTAGGGGGCATGTGACAAGCAACCACACATTGATGTTTTTCTCCCTCTCTCCTTCTTGTCCCCTCTCTCTAAAAAGAAATAAATAAAATCTTAAAAAGAAATCTCTAAGACTTAACTAAGAATCACTAGGTCTCTTTGGGAGATACACATATATTTAGGAGTGAGATCTTTCGTTGGCCAATCTTAACTCAGTTGGCTGAGCTAATCATAAAACAAACTAGATGGAAAGTCTCAGCTTTTAGGTATGCCATTAGGTGTGATGTTATTTGAACATCCAACAAATGGCATCCTCTACCCACAAGCCCCACCCTAGGGACCTTGTCCTATGGCACTTGTCCATTTTTTTTTTACTTCCTCTAAAAGACTATGGTTTTCACTGTGAAGATCAGGGAGTGAGGTAACTTACAGGGAGAGAGGAAAGAGGGCTTGAAATGGGCATTTAGGGATCTTATATAGAGCCAGTCAGTTACTTGGTCAATCTGCCTACAATTAGTAGTTGGCCTATAACTGCAGAAGACTTGTTTTCTCCAACTAGTCTTTCCCTAACAGGCTCCCTGCATAAAGACATTTCCTAAGATTCTGTTCTTAGCTTTCTTCTCCCCTCCCTCTACTACCCCTGGGTGATGTCATTTATGCTTATGGTTTTAGCTACCACTCATAGGTGAGAAACTCTCAAATCTATCTCCAGCCTAAATTTCTCTCCTGAGTTCAGACTCACAATGGCTGAATACTATTGATGTCATAATCTGGATGGCTCTTAGGCATTTTAAACTCAACATATTCCAAGCCAAATTATATTCTTTTCAACCCATTCTCTTCTTCCTATTCCTCTATTCCTTCCTAGTCCTAGTCCTTCTTCTATGTTCCTTAACTTAGGGGCATCACCATCCAGGGTCATTAGTGAAGTTGTTTCTGTATCACTATCTTATACTATTCCCTCACCAGAAATTTGGTAGGCACTGAGCGTAATGTAAGTTGTTTAGGATGTGGGTGAGCGATATCCTACTAGCCTCTTCTAGCCTCCTCTAGCCTCCCTCCCTTCCTCCCTCCGTTCCTTTTTTCATTCTTTCTTTTTAGGTTGTGGTTCTTGTTTGCAAGGCACCTATACTTGAATTCAACAGTGAAGTTAACAGATAGAAAAAAACATAAAGAACAATTAACAGTTAAATTGAGGTTTAGTAAAGTAAAATGGAAGTTCTGGAAGGGAAGCACCTGAAGGCCAAAACCTTGGGAGAAAGCATCATGGAGGAGGTAAGAGTTTATAAGAACACCCTAGGTGGGGTAGGGATCAGAAGACCCCTTGGAAGCATGCAGAGTGGAGAAGGGATGGGGCATATCATCCTCAGCTTGTTTCTTATGCAAGCAGAGTAATTGTCACTTCCCACTGGCTGCTTTTGTCAGACACCACTGAATCTCAAGCAGGTTGGTTCCTTTTAGAAGGTTCTGAAGATTAAGTAGCCTAGTGTAATTCATAAGTAATTAGGTAGAACTATCCTTTTCTTTAAAATTCTGGCTCCATGTGTCATTCTGCAACTTGTCTTATTCCTTCACCCTCATTTCTCCAAATTCCTGGAATCCCATGTGTTTACAGTCACTCTAATTTTGAGTTCTAAATTACTTCACATTATGAATGGTCTTGCTGTCTCATGCATGCTGTATCCACATTGACCCAGATGTAGAACTCACTTATCTCCAAGCTGGCCTTTATGTGTGTAGCAGACTTTATTAAAGGTTTAGAGTAATGGAGAGTATTTTACATTGTAGCAAAGCAAGCAACTTGAATTCGAATACTGGCTATTACTGTCTAAAAATACTTTTTCCTACCTTGCCATTAGGAATTTATCACTATTCATATCACCCAGTTATGTGGTTTTACTCTCTTATAATCTTATCTTTCCTCTGCAAACCTTCCTTACTGTATTGTCACTAAGAACTGCAAATACTTTTACTCTATTATGCAAAGCAAGTGAACTCTTAACTTTTCCTCCCTGACTCACTTCTGTGTGTCCAAAGCCCACCAAAGGGCTCTGCTGAATAAAGAGCTCATCCATTTCTTGAGCCACACAAAGGATTTGGGGAAACTCTGATGTGTTCTTTTACATTATCTTCCCTCTTTTGAAAGCATTTCTTGTTTTAGGTAGCATTTACTTCTTACCCCAGGAATGGTTTTCCTTTGAAGGATCTGCGGAGAGGAGGTAAGAGGATGTGTCAGGCAAGGCCAACAATGTGAATATGGGCAGCAACCTACATAGTACCGATTGTGGACAATGGAAAAACTAGTCCAACTGGAAAGAATAATTCTTGTTGGGGAACTGGACTCAGAATAAATTAGAAAGCCCAGAAACAGACCTAGGTTTCAGTGGGAAAGGTTAGTGTTTAGAACAAATGTCTAACCATTCAAAAATGTTTTTTCTGTCATCTTCTAGCAAAGTAAATTCTAGATGGATTAAAGATTTTTACATGAAGTCTAAAATAATATGTGTACTATAAAATAATTTCTTAGTAGGGCACCAAAGGCAGGAACTATAAAATAAAAAGTGTGATAGATTATCTAAGAAAAATGACAACAAACACCATAAACAAGAAAAAAATCAGATGCCATCTGGTTACAAAGAATTTCCAACATGTCTCTAAGGTACATAAGCCTCTTACAAATCAATAGGAAAAAAGCAAAAATACACACCAAAAAAATGGGCAAAAACCATAGAAGAATAAAAAAGGCTCTTTCACTTATAATCCAGAAAACACAAACAGAAATGAGATACCATGTTTCAGCTGTTAGATTGACACATATTAAACAGAAAATATTTATTGCTGCTGAGGGCTGGAGGAAACAGGAACTCATACTGTATTGCTGGGGATATAAATTAACATAGTCTCTCTGAAGTTAAGTTTGGCAATATGTATCAAACTAAAAGTGCACATACTCTTGGCCTTGATCAGGTAGCTCAGTTGATTAAAGTTTTTTCCTGATATGTCGAGGTTGGGGGTTCGATCCTTGGTCAGGGTACATACAAGAAGCAACCAATGAATGCATAAATAGGTGGAACAACAAATCAGTGTTTCCCTCTCCCTCTTTCTCTCCCTTCTCCTCTCTTTCTCTAAAATCAATTAAAAAAATAATAAAGTGCATATACTTTTAAACCAGCAATTTGACTTCTAGGTGTTTATCTCAAGGGCAAGTGCACAGAGATATATATATATATATGAGGATATTTGTTACTACAGAGTTTCTAAAGCAATCAAAATGGCCATTGATAGGGTCAAATAAATTGTGGTATGTCTGTACAATAATAAATGAAATTTATAGATCTATAAATATTGACTCAGAAAGATGGCTCTAATGTATACATGAAAAAATATATAATGTATGAATATTTCAGTTGAAATAAATATTTATTTAAAAATTATGCAACACATTGTTAACAGAAATTATCTTTTCTGATTCTCCAAAAAAAAAAAAAAAAAAAGGCTACTTAAAAAAATAAGAAATAAGTGACCTGACCAGCATGGCTCTGTGGGTTGGGTATTGCCTCACAAACCAAAAGGTCATTGGCTTGATTCCTGATCAGGGCACATGCCTGGGTTACGGACCAGGTCCCTGGTGGGGCGTGTTCAAGAAGCAACTGATCAATGTTTCTCTCACACATTGATGTTTCTCTCCCACTCTTACCTGCTTTCTAAAAATAAATAAAATCTTTAAAAAAAAGGAAATAGATTCTAACTTGAGGGTGGATGGTGAGTTATGTTACCTTGGTGGACTATGTAATGAATGGTGGTGATAAAAACAGTATTCAGGGAAGGTTTTATTGTGTGAATATATGAAATAAAGTGAAAAATGCAGTTAGAGAAATCAGTAAGTGATAGTGGCAGTCCAGGCCTGTAATAATGAGGCATAAACTAGGGTAGACAGTGGGATTATAAGGACAAGGATATTCCATGGAAGGAAACACTGATTTGATAGCCTGTTTGTCAGGAAGAGGATAAAGAAGAAAGAGTACCAAGTTACTGATAATGCCGAGGTGTCTGTCTGCCCTGTGAAGTTGGGAAATTACTTTTCATGACAGAAATGGGAGTAACTGGAAAGGAGAACCATTCTTTTAGGAGAGGTAGGAGTGGATGGTTATTACAATAACATAACAGCAACTCTACCATTTACAAAGGCCATTATATATAGAGACTTAGCTAACACAATCCCGTATGGTATGTGTTATTATATTTCTTCTTTTATATGGACACTGAGACTCGGAGAGTAGAATGCAAACTCTAAGTCGTCAGGTATTCAGACCTCAAATTCCATTTCCAGTTTCTCATTCGCCATCTCTTAAAGATGAATTTTCCAAGGAGGGAAAGACTAGAGCAAAGCTGAAGGCTGGAGTTAGGATTATCCATGGATACTTTATTTTGCCATGTATAACGCGCACCATGGTTTTGTGGGCATGATACATGGCAAAATATGTTAAGTGATGGGAGGAAGAAGAGGGCCAGGGAGTATACCATGTCACTGATAGTCACTGCGTTGTGCCCTGGGCCTTGTAGGCCCTCACATTCCTTAAAAGTAGAAAATGTTGTATTTCTGTTGAAGTCAAGGGGGAAAAAAGTCCTAATCTGTCCATAAATAGCTTGAGGTGTTTTGGAAGTAAGGTTGGCCAGTTTGGTTACAGCAGAGTTAGTGTGGTGTCTTAGTGGTTTATTGAACTCTGGTTTCATTCTTTTGAAAGTAATACAGTAAAAGCATATTGACTTTGATCCAGGAGGGAAGAGCTTGTTTGAATTAATTACATGAAAAAAACTTTTTATGAAGTCATTAGGTTTGTTTACTTTTAGGATCACATGGCAACTCACTTGTATATGTGCCATCTGGTAGAGATTCTAAGAGGACCCGCTTTAATGAGTAAAATATCCAAAGTCTTTTAAGTTCCTTCAGTTTTCCAAGTGACAATCATATTTATGGGTTTAAATTATTTGCTAACCCCTTCTGATAGCATAAACACAAAAAACAACCCAGTTATTTTCTGTCAGGAGTTCTGAATTAACAGTGTCTACTTCAAAGAGATTCTCAGGCAATTGCTAGACTAATGTCCTGCAAGGCGTCCTTGCAGCCTGGTGCTTGGAGCAGGGTGTTCAGTTAGGAAGCTGTGGTTGAGTGAGTGAGTGAAGAACTGAAGGACTCTTTCTCCCTGAGGCATATTGAGCTGTGTGGAAAGTCTTCCCACAGCCTCACACTTCCTTCAGATTTTGTAGTGGTAAGGGAGGAAATGGAGGCACCATGGCAAGTTTCTGCTCTGTGAGCTGGTGACTCCACAGAGAAGGGGCGTTTCCAAAATGAGTAAACTGGTGTCAGTTGAATCTCTGTTTCATGATCTCTCCTTCTAATAAGATCAGGCTGCTGAGAAAGTCTCTGGAACAAGTGAGGAGGCCTCTAGAGGTATAAGATTTCCTATTGGCAACCTGGATCTTACCCAGAGAGGGCAGATACTTTCTAAGTCCTCTGGCAGAGGCTCTCCATGACCCTTCCTCCTCACTGCTTAGATTCTAAATCAGGAGCCTCTCTGGCTCATTGCTAGCTCCTGCTTACCCAGCCTGGCTCTGCCCTTTGGCTGTGTGCCATTGGCGATTTTTAGCCCACTGGAAATTACACTCTCTGCGAGGGTAAAGCAAACGGGGAGGTTCTGGGTCTGGCTTCAGAAAGACTGAGCCTGTCACCTGGCCGTGCTCTGTGTTTCCTGGCATGCATTTCCTGTCACCTTTTTACTCTTTTTACAGTCCTCAAAGCCCATAATTGTACCTGGGTAAGGATTAAGGACTGGCATCTTCAGAGGGACTGTGGCAGTAGGAATGTCAATGCTTTGGAAGAAGCTCCTGACACCAGTCTCCATGTCCTGCTTGAGGAGAATTATTGGTCTTAAATAGATGATCTAGCAGTTATATTGAGGATTGTAGGGGGACATGGATCTTGTTCATATCACAAAAGTAGTTACCACTGGGTTTCTTTAAGCATTGAACCTGTTTTTCAAGATAAAATGTTATTTTCATGCTGCAAGTAATGCCAATTATTCACATCAGGAAAAAAAATTTTTTGAGACTTTCTAGGCAAACTTCCTTGTTTTAGAAAAGAGTTGACTTCGAGAGGGTCCAACAAGGCCAAAGTCCACTCAGCAAGGAGCTGAGTGTCAGCTCCTTGATCCATGCCTGTACTGAGGAGCTGACCCTCAGATTGTGTGAAACGAATTGAAGCAGAGGGGAGCAGACATTGCATGAGAGGAAGTCTCAGTGCCTCCTGGAGGAGCATTTCTTGGATATGTTTCAGGTGAGAGAGGGGAGAAATGCATTCCTTTTCCCCAGTGTTCTGCCCATATCCCTTAGATTGGGTAATTTCTGCCTCGCTGACTTTTACAGTACCTTAGTCCTTTCAGACTGAATCCCAAATGACGTGGTAATACCAGTATTTGAGACTTTGCAAGGCATATTTAAATGAGTGAAATTCTAAATTTCAGGACATATGACTGAATGCAACTTTATTAAATTCAATGTGTACAAAGAGACTAATATTGTTAGCAAAATGTCAGTGGAGGTTTTTCATGGGGCCTGATTTAATTAGTTAGACTGATTAATAATTAGAATTATCTGATTTATAATAGGTGCTTGTAAAGTCCATTCATTCATCTGTCAAATACTAACTGCAGAGAGTTCTGTGATAACTTGAGATAAAGTGATTGAGTATGACAGGTGTAGACTGACTCTGAGAATTCAGAGAGAGGAGAGATCATTTTTTGTTTTTGGATCTGGAGAATCAGGGAATCTATGTCTAAATAGTTTTCTTTGTTTTAAAGAACACTTTAAACATTCTTGCTTATATTGTACAAAGGAAATCTATTCTCATTCCTGTTATTAAAAATTATTATTAAAACCCTGAATTAATAGCAACATAATGTATTTCCTTTCACTATGCTGCTTTACTAATCTCTAGAGCAATTTTCCGAAGATCAGACCTTTGGTAAGTAAGACTAGTCCACTCTCTTCTAAGAGACAGTACCTCTACAGCTAGCAAGTGAAGGAAGGGTGTGGATCCAGTCAGGAAGACCACTCTTTCAAGAAGCTTTCCTGTGAAATGAGGAGAGTTAGTGAAGGGGGGTGGGGTCACAGGATCTATGGAAGGTTATTTAGTTCTTGAGACCTGAGCATTTCCCTGTGCTGTAGAGAAACAGGTAGTAGAGAGGGAGAAGTTGGAGATTGAAAGAGAAATAAAAATTTTTGAGCAAGGCACCTGGGAAGAAGTGGCAACTGTATCCTGAGCACCGATGCAGAGATTAAGCTTGAACTGAACCAAGGGCTAGGGTGCCACTGATGTTAATTCCATCACCACCACCACTACCACTAGTTACTGCTTTTTTATCTTTTGCTACCATTTGATTGGGGTGAGGGATATGATGGGAAAGAGGAATTTGCTAAGATTTTGGGGAGACAGAAAGTTGGAGTTTCCTTCTGTTGGATTTTGTTTTCTTTAGGCAGAAGAAGTTAAGGTCATCTGCTAGGAGCAGGTGAGATATTTTGGACAGTGGCATGGTTTTTAAAAACTGCTGTGCCAGTGGTAGTAATTTGGACATGTAGGAGGATGGCTGAGCAGTGTTGAAGACCCAAATAATGTTGAAGATCATGAATTTCTAGAGGAAGCAGTCCTCACAATAGTGCTTGCTTTAGCAACATTCAGCAACTTAGGGATTAAAGCAGAGAATGTTCTGTTCAAATAGGAGCTGTGTTTTCTAGGCAGATGGTAGACTTGGAGTAAGGGAGTCTACGATATTGGTAACAGAATTGTTGTCATCTAGTTGACTGGAGAGAAAAGTGAGTCCAGGAGAGGACTGAGAGGCAGCAATATAACGGGGCTGGTATCAAGGGACTGGAAATGTCATTGCTATTGAGTAACAGAAGCTGTAGAAATAAAGTCAAGGTGGGGTAGAAATATAGGAGGTCATGACCAGGTAAAGGGTCTGAATTAGAATGGAAGGGTAGACTCTGATCAAGGGACCAAAGTCCTTGATGGGCCAAGAGTTCAGTACTTGAGAGCAGTGAGAAGTGTAGTTGTTTGGTATAAGCCTCAGCAGAAGAAGGATTTTATTTTTGTTAAGATTGTAGGAAAAATGGCCTTGCAGCAGCATTGAGATAGATTGTTTTTCCTCTTGGTACCACTGGGTGCTGATGAATGATTTTATGGCAGAATCTTCATTGCCTGGAAACCAAGTTCCTCAAGGAGTATCAGGTTTTAGCAAGGGGGATGGAGGCCAGAAACATCTTTTAGGTCTGCATTCTGCACCGCCTACCTAAATACCATGAAGCTTTAATAGTTGGGGAAGGAAAGGAAGGGAGTTCTGGCCAAGTACTTTGAGGACCTCCATAAAGGACTGGGCCTTTAGGCAGAATTTGTAGAAAGAGTTTGTACGCTTGTAGGCAAAATCTCATTTGAATTGCTCAGGACCAGGTTGGGCCAGTGCTAATCTTCTGTGAGAGGCCAGAGGGAAACTTTGTAAAGGTTTCTTGTTTAAAACTCTAGGAATCAATGGATTCTTGAGCCTTTCTGTTCCTGTGGGGTCTGGAATTTATTTCTCCCTTCACCCATGGTGACAGTAAATAAATGCCCTAAAGCCCACATAGTTTGAAAGAGTCCGGAAATACTCAGATTATTGTTTGTAAAGATGTTTTTGGATTTTCAGTGGTTCAGGATTCCTTTGATATTGTTAGTGCATGACTCTAAACATTTAAGAAAAGGAGCCTCCAAATAGCTGAAAACAAACAAACAAATAAAATCTTCAGAATTCTTTTTGCTTCTTCCTGATCCATTTACACCATTACCCTGGCTATAAAACCAGATGTGAACAGCTTTGAAAATGATTGTCTAATCAGCCATTCCCCCACAGGAACCTAAGCAAGGTTGTGTGACCCCCAGCAGAAGAGGCTATGTGGTTCAGAGCTTGGGGTACACTGTTCCCATGGCAGTATTTTCTAAACTGTTTGTGATTGGTTTTGCCACATGAAAATGAGACACTTCTGTCTGGCAAAAGTCACCATAAACAAAGTTGGAAGGCAACCAGCAGGCTGGGAGAAAATGTTTGCACTATATCTAAAAGATAATAGATTAGTATCTATAATTTATAAAGGGTTCCTATAAATCAGTAAGGAAAAGACAACAAACCCAATAGAAAATGAGCAAAGAATACAAATAGGCAGAGCAAATTAGAATTTCATCTAAAGAAATGCTTATCCTTGAGCAGAGTTCTCTGAATAAGAAATGTCCATTGCATTGGTAAATATCTATGAGTAGGAGGACTCTGAAATGCTATGTGGCCATGAAAACATTAAAGTAGGTTCTGTATCAATGAAAAAAGCAAGTGCAGAGCAATATGAATAGAATGTTCCCATTTTTTAAAGCACATTCCTGTTTATTTGATTGGCAATGTATTCATCCTGTTATAAATTTTATTAGAGGGTTCATTTAGGTTAAAAAATATTTAAGGCTGTATTCTTCTAATTATGATATTAATGAATTAAAAGTCAACTTATGTCTTTTGTTTATATAAGATAAAAGATTTATTCCCCATCCTTACCTTCTTACTCTGTTTAACGAGGTACTATAAATCTTAATCTCTGAGAAGAATTTAGGGACCTCTCACTAAATTCCCTCCCCAGGAACTAAAAGGACTCCTGTGGCAGGCTACTGGGCCATGGTGCCTGCTATTGCACTTTTTGGTGTGATGAACAAAGGAATTCAAAGCTCAGAATTCTTCTTTCCTAGGATTTGCACCTTTTTATTGTTATTCAATGCCTCTAAGAGCAGGTTTGCCTCCAGCCTTTGATGCAGTGGGAGGGACTGGGCTTCCTCTGGCTGGGAGGTCTTGCTTGCTCCTTTCCCTTAGAAAGGGAAATGAATTTTTACTTGAGTGGCCCAGAAAAGCAAGGCTTAGAGCTGGCTGACCTCGGCCTTGGGAGGTAACATGTTCCTTGCATTTGTCCTTGCCTTTCCTTTGGAGAAACCTCTCATCTGCTTTAAACTTCGTCTCAGGTCTTTGCCAATTTAAATGAAAAGAGTCCTTGAAGCTAACAGCTTAGTTTTGCCTATTTTGCTGGGATTTGAGGCTCCAGAATTCCAGCCTCAATGGAATGGAAATAACAGGAATTTCACCACAGGGTTGTATAAGAACATAAACCCCTTTGTCTTTGAAAGACAGGTAACACCTTTGGGATCAAAACACTGCTTTCCATAATCACATTCTCAGTGTCAGTGGACCCCAGATGGGTGTATGTGAATTGTTTTGGACTTGTAATATAGGCTTTTCTCTGAGGTGGAGAGTTTACACTAAGCGGTCTTGTTTTGTGCTTCACTTTGTTGCGCTTTGCAGATAATTTCGTTTTCATCAACATGGAGGCAAGACCCTTTACCAACAAAAAGATTATGACTCGTTGACAGTTCAGGTGATGGTTAGCATTTTTAGCAATAAAGTCTTTTTCAATTAGGGTATGTGCATTGTTTCTTTTTTTATTTGGGCATACTTGACATATAACATTATATGTCCATTTCAGGTGGACAAAATGATTCAATATTTGTGTATATTACAAAATAATCCCCACAATAAGCCTAGTTAACATTTGTCACTGTACATAGTTATAAAATATTTTTTCTTATAAGAACTCTTGCGACCTACAGTCTTACCAACTTTCAGATATGCATATTATTATTAACTATGTTCACCATGTTTGTACATCACATCCCTATGACTTATGTATTTTATAATTGGAAGTTTATATTTCTTGATCATCTTCACCCATTTTGCCATCTCCCTACCCATCCTTCTGGCAACCAATCTATTTTCTGCATCTCTGAGATTGTTTTGTTTTTAGATTCCACATATAAGTGAAGTCATACATACAGCATTTGTTTTTCTCTGTTCTACTTATATTACTTAGCATTATGCCCTCAAGATCCACCCAGACTTCTGATCAAGATGGCGGCATAAGTAAACGCATCTTGCCTTCTTGCACAAACACATCAAAATTACAGCAAAACTATGGAACAACCAGCACTGAGAACTGTCAGAGATCAAGTTGAATAGAAGTCTGACAACTATGGAATTAAAGAAACCACATCCATCCAGACTGGTGGGGAGGGGTGGTGGAGAAGCAGAACAGGTTGGTCCCACATCCATATGTGGTACATAAAAATTCAGGAGGGATATCTTGGGAGTGAGGAGTCCAAGCTCCACACCAGGTTCCCCAGCCCAGGGTTCCAGTGCCAGGAGGATAAGTCCCCATAACTTCTGGCTATAAAAATCAGTGGGGATTGAATTGGTGGAAGAAACTTTTGGAGCCCCAAGCAGTCTTCCTAAACCCACACATGAACTTATTTCAGACTCACTCCTTCTGAGCTCCAGCAATAGGGTGGCATCTTGAAAAGCAGCAGAGGCATATAGGGAGGAACTGAAGTGCCTGGCATCAAGGCAAGAGCTACGGGACAGATTTCTCTTAGACAGAAAAGCAGACAGAGGCCATTATCCCTTTTCTGAACCCTCCCTCTGCAGGGTCACAGAGCTGGCAGGCAGGTGCCATAACCAAGACTCCATCAATCTGGCTAATGCTGTTTGCTCTGTCCTGGAGATTCCCTGAGGCTCCATCCCACCCAAGCTGTTAACAGTGACTTTTCCATATGAATGGCTGGTCTTGGCTCATACTTCACAACTTCCTCTCAAACAAGCAACAGCTAGCCTCAGAGAGCCCCCCAACCCCCATACCTCTTGCTACATGGCTTCAGGCACTGCATTACTAGCAGCCAACCTAGATTCACAGCTTGGCTTCACCTAGGAATCTCTAAGCCCAGCACAGGTAGCAGCCATCTCAGATTGCTTTATAGCTTATGCAAGATGGCCCTGAGCAGAACACAGGGTGGGGTGACCTTGACCTGCACCACCTGGGAAACCCCAGGGTGAATGTACTCAGTCATAAACTACAGACTATGTCAGAGCACCACTACCCTGCTGCTGCACAGCTGATCCTCCACGGAGGGCAGAGATGGATGGTCAGTGGTCACAGCCAGTCCTTGCAGCTGACTGGCCTGAGTAAATCCCTCCCATTGATTTGCCAATAGCAACCAAGCCTCAAATACAAGTGGAGGCTGTACTCAGCCCACACGAAGGGTGCATCTTGAGTACCCAGCTTGGGTGATAGGGGAGGCTGTGCCACTGGACACTACCGGACACCTACTACATTAGGCCACACTACCAAGACACAGAGTCAAAGCAGTTCTACCTAATACAGAGAGACAAACACAGGGAGGCTGCCTAAACAAGGAGACAACATGGCCCAAATGAAAGAACAGATCAAAACTCCAGAAAAAGAGCTAAGTGAAATGGAGATAAGCAACCTATCAGACACAGAATTCAAAACACTGGTTATAAGGATGCTCAAGGAACTTAGTGAGGACCTCAGCAGCATAAAAAAATCTAGCCAGAAACAAAGGATACACTAATTGAAATAAAGAACAATTTACAGGGAAACAACAGTAGGATGGATGAAGCTGAGAGTCAAATCAGTGATTTGGAACATAAGGAAGCAAAGAACAACTATGCAGAACAACAATAAGAAAAAAGAATTAAAAAAAATGAAGATAGTATAAGCAGCCTCTAGGACAACTTCAAGCATTCCAACATTTGCATCATAGGGGTGCCAGAGGAGAAGAGAGCAAGAAATCGGAAATCCATTTGAAAAATAGTGAAAGAAAACTTCCCTAACTTGGTGAAGGAAATAGACAGGTAAGTCCAGGAATCACAGAGAGTCCCAAACAAGCTGGATGCAAAGAGGCACACTCTAAGACACATCATAATTAAAATGCCAAAGGTTAAAAATAGAGAATCTTAAAAGCAGCAATAGAAAAGCATTTAGTTACTTACAGGGGAGTCCCATAAGATTGTCAGCTGATTTCTCAAAAGAAACTTTGCAGGCTAGAAAGGATTGGCAAGAAATGTCCAGAGTCATGAGAAGCAGAGCCTTACAGCCAAGATTCCTCTACCTAGCAAATATATCATTTAGAATTGAAGGGAAGATAAAAAGTTTCCCAGGCAAGAAAAAATTAAAGAAATTTATCATCACCAAGCCGTTATTATATGAAATGTTAAAGGACTTCTTTAAGAAAAGAAGATCAAAATTATGAACAATAAAATGGCAATAAATACAGATTTATCAACAACCGAATCTAAAAAACGAAGCAAACAAGAACAGAGATAGAATCATGGATACAGAGAACGTTTTGATGGTTGTCAGAAGGGAAGGGATTGTGGGGGAATAGGTGAAGAGGTGAGGGGATTAAGAAGTTCAAATAGGTAGTTAGAATAGCCATGGGGATGTAAAGTACCATATAGGAAACAGAGTAGCCAAAGGACTTGAATACATGACCCATGGGCATCAACAATGGTGTGGCGATTGCCTGAGGGAGTTGAGGGTGCTGCATGTGGGGAGGGGGAGGGGAAAATTGGGACAACTGTAGTAGCATAATCAATATAATTAAAAAATCCATCTGGGTTGTCACAATGGCAAGATTTCTTTCTTTTTTTATGGCTGAATAATAATTCATGAGATATATCATGTTTTCTTTATCCACTTATCTATTGATGGACACTTAGGTTGCTTCTTTATCATGGCTATTGTAAATAATGTTGCAATAAACAAGGAGGTACAGATATCTTTTCAAGTTAGTGTTTGTGCTTTCCTGGGATAAATACCCAGAAGTGGAATAGCTGGATCCATTCATTCTCTTTTTTTAATTTAATTTTTAAATTTTATTTATTTTTCAATTTCAGTTTGCATTCAGCATCATTTTTTTTTATTAGTTTCAGATGTACAGCAGTAACGGTTAGGCAGTCATATACTTACAAAGTGTTCTCTAGATATTTCAGATACACACCTGGCACCATACATAGTTATTATAATACTGTTGAATATGTACACTGTTTTTTTAGACATAATTCTATTGCACACTTAATAGACTGCAGTATAGTGTAAACCTAACTTTTATATGTACTACTAAAACCCAAAATTCATGTGTCTTGCTTTATTGTGATACTTGTTTTATTGCAGTGGCCTGGAACTAAACCTGTGATATCTCTGAGGTATGCCTGTAGAAACTTATTTAAAACCAAAACTGCAGCTAAGTCTGTTCTAAAGAGGAATGGTATAATTCATATTTGTAGGGAAATGAATCATTCCATTTGTTTCATCACTACAGAATGGTGGTAGTGAGAGAGTGAAAGTTCAAACTTCTTTTTGTGCTAGTCAGAGGTAGAGCTTGGAGTGGATGGTTCAAAATGGAGCTGACTCCAGTATAATGAGTTATGGGATGTCAGAGGAAGCAGATAGAGAGCTAAGTTACTCTGAATACTATCAGGGGAGCTTAGTTTCCTAAGGGAAGGAGAGATCCCTCCCAAGTGTGAGAAGCATCTGGGAGGGTGAAGGTGCCCAGCAGCATGGAATATAAAAGTTCTTTGTCTCTTCATAACTTCAGGGATATCTGATGGACACACAGTAGTTTGAGTGAGTTTATATATGCTTATTTTTTTTTTCTTTTTGGTAAAACATGGGTAAAGGGAGCCGAGTCCCACATCTGGGACAGTTCAGAGCAGAGTGAAGAGACCAGCCTTGGAAGGTGAAATATGAGTGAGATCACAAGTCTAGAAGGATCTGGAGTCAGAACCAAAAGGGATTCTTAAGAGCACTGGGTGCTGGGGATTTATAGAAATTTGGGGAGGGTCATTGGACTTTCCATAGAATTTGGGATGGCAGATCCAGGCATCTTCTAAAACATGACCAAGGACAGGGTGTTTGCAATTGACATCTGATTGCTATAGTGCTGTTGTGTACCTCATAGAATGTTTGATTCCCCCAACCCCGCTCTTAAGGATTCTTCTTGTGGAGGTCTATTTGTTGGGTGATTCAGGAACTATCCTGATATTCTTCTTTCTGCCCAATGAAAGCCATTTTCAGTTCAGATTACAAAAGGGAAGCAAAACTTTCCAACAAAGGGCTTGTCATTCCCTTCCCTCCCTATAATTTACACAGACCCTGAGGACAAAGGGCCAGAGAACTGCAGCCTCTCTAGCCAGTGCTGAGTAGGGCACATCATTTGGGAGTGAAGGAAGGGGGGAAGTCTTCACAAAGTCTAAGTTCTTGAAGACTGCTCTGAGCAAGCACCTAAGTAAATATTAAGACTCCAGTGAGTGCTCTGAAGCAAGAAGCCAAGGTGCCTGAGCAGCTGGAGTGGGACTGTGAAAAACCCAGCCTGTGCTAGACTGTACAAACACTCTTGTTCATTCCTTAGGGAGGAAGAAACTATACAATAGTCTTTTTTAAAAAAAGATTTTATTTATTAACTTTTAGAGAGAGGGGAAGGGGGGGAGAACGAGATGGAGAGAAACATTAATGTGTGAGAGACATAAGATTGGTTGCCTCTTGCACACCCCTAACTGGAGACCTGGCCCGCAACCTAGGCATGTGCCCTGACTAGGAGTCAAACCTGCAACTTGTTGTCAGTTCACAACCGACACTCAACCCACTGAGGCACACTGGCCAGGGCCTTTTTTTAAAAGATTTTATTTATTTATTTGTAGAGAGAGGAGAAGGGAAGGAGAAAGAGAGGGAGAGAGACATTAATGTGTGCTTGCCTCTTGCATGCCCCCTACTGGGAACCTGTCCTGCAACCCAGTCATGTGCCTTAACTGAGAATCAAGTCACAGGGCACATGCAGACACTCAGTCCACTGAGGTCAGCACTCAGTCCACTGAGCCATACCAGCTGGGGCTAGAATAGTCTTAACATCCACTGTAATTCCAAAGTTTGAGGATAGCAGAGATCAAGTGGGCTTCAACTGCACAGTATACATTCTTCCTTCATACATCTGAATACCTTGGTTTTCCTTTAGGGGACCACCTCCTTCCCTATTCTCAGACTGGACTCAAGTCCATCCCTTGGCTCTAGATCGAAGAGAAGTGATGATGTTAATCAGAGAACAGCAGTTGGCATGGGCATGGTCTCAAATCCAGCCAGTCAGGACTCTGGACCTCTGTTAGAACTACTAAGAAGTAGATTTTCATTTCTTTTCCAACTGGGTTGCCAAGCCTATAGTATGTACATAACTCTGAGGCTGCAGGTGATCATCTTGCCACCCCAACAGGAGTGCTGAAGCCAACACATGGAAGCTGAGCTGTGAGATGGAGACTGGATGACATCTTTTGAGCACTTGGATCTAAGCTTTAAGCTAGTCTAACTCTGGGCATTTAATTTTACATGGGTCCAGGCTTTCTTTGTTTTTGGGGTATTTTTTTCCCCCTTCTCTTTTGAAAGTTTGATTTCAATTTTTGTAACCTGCAGCCAGTAGAGTCTTAATTTATTTTATGGATTGTATGTAGTTCTCTTTATAAATTGTGGTTTGGCCTTTCTCAACAGACCCTTTTTTGTCTTAAAGTGCTGAACTGTCAGTTTGCTGTATGAATCAAATGAGACTGTACATATAAAGAACCTAGCATTATCTTCTGTACATAGGAAAAAACCAGTAAATATTTACTACAGGCAGCAAGGAAAGAGGGAGGGTGGGGAAGTGAAAGAAGATGGGGTGCTGAATTAAAAGAATCCTGAAGTCTCTAGGGTAATCTAGGAACCCTCAGACCCTATCAGGCCTCCTGTTCTACATGTCCCTAGCACCCTATGTTTTTTCCCTTCCAACCCTTCATCATGGTTTATAATAATATGTTTATGTAATATTTTGATTGTCTCCCTCACTGACCTGGCACTTCCACTAGGGTAGTGATTTTGCTCACTGCTATATCCCCAGCAACTAGTCCAGTGTGTGGCATTCAGCAAACATTTATTGAATGATTTGTTACATATAGTTACCTAAATTGGATTCAACCTTTGTTGTTAATAGGGTTAGGATTGCGGCAGAATTAGCAAAATCAAAGAAAGGCCTTTCTGCCTCCTCCTGTACTACCCACACCTCCAATACACATACAAAGAATTTTGTCTTAATGACATAATTTCGATTTGGTTCTGAAACCCTTTACCAAACCTATAGTCCTTACATTTTTATTGGAACATTTTATTGAAGAATTAAATAGTGTGGTGGTTCACCTAATATGTGGAAAGCCTTGTAGAGGAGTGGATCAGGTCTCTGTCATAAACAAGCAGTCTTCCTTGCTCCTCTATCTTTATAAAATCATCTACTTAACTGTGATAGTTTCCTTTCACTCATACTTGTTCAGAAATGTGTTGGAGGCCATAGGAATGCCTGGGAAGTTGATGAGGGAAAGGCCCTGGATGCTGGAGACTACTCTCAAGCAAGAAATAAAAGCAGTACAAGGTGGCTCCTGGGAGGGGGTGGTAACCTGAAGCCCACTCCATCAGTCCTGGAGTCTGGGTCCAGAGAAAACTCCAGGTGCACCATCCCACTCCCTGTCTTGCCATGGAAAGCTTCTTCCCAACTGAGGCTGCAGTTTATCCCCCAGCCGGCTTTCTCTGAGGTGGGGAGAGTGTTTCCCAGGGTCCGTGTGACTTCCACTGGCAAGTGACGATTACAGACAGTTTACCAGTCAGTAAAACTGCCAAAGGCTTTGTGCTGTAATAATCCTTTTCCTGTTTAAAACTCTGGGGATTTTCTACTGTTGCCAATAGTTTTTCAAGTCAGCAATTACGGTATAGATTATGTAATAGCTGGGTATTAAAAATAGAAAAGACCAGAGTTTGCATCTATTTTAACCAAATCAAAACAGAGCAAAGGGAGGGGAAAGAAAGGGAGGGATAGACCAGAGGAGGAGGGAAATAGATTATGTGACAAGAAACAGTGAGATTGCATCATGTGACTGGACAATCCAGTCCACAATTTGCTCAGCCCTTTTCCTGCCATTCTTGGCCTGAGGGGCTGCACTCCCTTCTTCCAGGGAGGGGACCCAGAGGAGAATTCTGAGGACTCGAGATCCTTGTGGATATTCCTCATCTCAGCCTTAAGGTGTTTGCCTGCCTTTCACAAGCAAAATGACTAAAAGGGGAGGGGATTGAATTTGAACCACTCCCCTACCCTTTTAAGTTCTGGACTCCTGCGTTTTGATATGCAGGGCCTCAGCTCCCAGCTCGATTTGTTTTTGTTGTTGTTGTTGTTGCAGTTGGTAGAGTCAAGGGGTGGTTTGTGGGGGAGTCTTTAGCATCTTAAATCTCTATCAGTCCTTTGTCAAAGCCAACTCAAATAAATATTCAATGTAATTAAAAACCATATATTCACAAAGAAAACACAGCTTTAGTATAGATACTTCCAACCCTTCCACTTTTTCACCCCTGCCCTCTTCTCACTGGATTGTCACCTCTAAATTCCTCATCGAAGAATTCCAGGGCTACCACTGGTTTGTTCTTATGTGACTTCTCACTAATCCCCCACCACTACCCTGAGTTGAAAATGACATTTGTGCCATTTATTTATTTGTTTGTTTATTTATTTGCCTTTTTATTTTTATCTTCACCCAAAAACATGCTTATTGATTTTAGAGAGAGATTTTAAAGAGAGGGAGAGATAAAGGGACAGAAATATCGATGGGAGAGAGAAACATCAAATTGTATGTGCCCCAGCCGGGACTGAATGGGACCAAACCCAAAACCTAGGCCTGTGCCCTGACAGGGAATCAAACTCCACCACCTTTCCGTTTATGGCACAACACTCCAGCCAAAGGAGCCACAATGGCCAGGGCAATCTTTGTGTTAGAGACCCACTGAGTAATTTTAAGGACTCTCTAATGGTAAAATTTTGGGTATTAGGTAGATATGGAATAGGGGTGATATTTTTGGAAGGAGGATTTCTAAGGGCTTGGCAGATCACATCAAAGTACACTAGGCTTCCTACTATGTCACCCCACTATCCCCTTTTCCTAGATATAGAGGTACCCACAGAGGGAGATTTTGAACTGGTGACTTATAGCTCTAAGTCTCCATAGAGCCCAGGCTGCAAGCACCCTACTTTGTAGCTCTCAGGTGGCAGGGAGTGGTGAGTACTTCAAAGCAGCTCACTGTTTCCAAAGATTGAACCTAAATAGGTTCAGTGGAGTTAGGGGAGAGACCTGAAAGGCTAGATTGTCAACCCAGTCAGTTGCTGGCAATATTAGAAACTTGAATCCTCGTTATTACTTCCATCCACCCCCACACCTACCCCATCACACTTCAATCTCAGAGGCTTCATCGGTACTGGGGTAAAAAAGAGTGAAAACAGCTCAGAATAATACTGGCCCTAACTTTACCCAGCTTTACCCTGCACTACCCAAACTAGTGGAAGTTCAGTGAAAGGAAGGAAAAGAGCCCTAATTTTGGAGTTTAGGCATGATTTCACTACATAGGGGGGATCTGGGGACCTTCCTTAGGGCCTTTCAAATCATACTGTCAGCCTGGACTGGGAAGAGACCATGACATGGCACATATTTCTTAATCTTGGAGATTTTTAGTTCTCTGATGCTGGATTCCCACCATATTGTCACTAGAGGCTGACTTTGTAAGGAGTACCAAACATCTGATATGGGTCAGATTTTTAATTCTTTCAACGTGTGTCCATTAATGCACTTGACAAGTGTCCTGGCCTTGGGAGTGGCCATTGTCACTGCAGCATCAGTTTTTTGTTATCTGGACAGGCTGGCCCCTTCAGACCAAATAGTCAGCAAAAGTTGGAGGTCACGGTGAGTATATGCCCCCCACATCTCATTCCACCCCTGAGGTTCTGGGCAAGGTTAGGAGTCCCCTGAAGTACCTGTCTAGGGGCTGCTAGGGACTAAAGTCAATCTAGGACTAAAATCATCAGCAAGGTCCAGGTCACAAAAGAACCCTTTCTACCTAAACTTAATTCTTTTTGTGGCTTCCTTCCCACTCTTACTCCCCACCCCAGTGGATAAGGCCATGAGGAGACATCACAACTTAACCACAGCAATGTTGTGTGCACTTGTCATCCCCATCCTTCCCCTGAAGATCACTCTATCATTTAAAAAAATTGTAGATTTTTAACCTTGCTACAGACACACACATGCATACATGCACGAACATCTTTCTTTGGGTGGTGGTGCTTCTAGTGTCTGTTGCTTGAGATAATACTAATGGTCACAAGCTGGTTTGGACAGGATAACACATTTAAATAGATTTATTTTTTATTCATTCAACTGCATTGGCAAGTTTGAGACACATTATTGCTTATATAGTGAGACATTCATTTGGACCACAGACAGTGCAAGGTGTAAATGATAGATCTCTTGCATTAACTTCAGTACCAGGGCACAGAGCTAGACAGCTGTCTCCTTTTACTGAACACACCACCACACCCCTTTACCCCTTTTCTGTCCCATTCTGACATCAGACTCAGAAATGAGTTTGGGGAATGGGCCAAATAAGCTGAATGGTTAGGCCTCAGGACTGCACCTATTTGTTGCCTCCCTTCTGGCTAAAGTACCAGACAGTGGGAATTGGGAGAGAGTGGAATGTGAGTAGAGAGAGTGTGGCACCTGATATGACTCCAGTGACACCTGGACCTACTCTTTGTCTTCCAACAGAAAATGATGGAGAGGAGGCAGGGAGAGGGAAGAAAAGGAAGAAGGAGAGAGGGAGATATGAGGAGGAGAGGGAAGGAGGACAGGAGGTAAGGGAGGACGGGATTGTAGGCTGAGCCTTGGCGCTGGGCAGGGGAGATTGACAGGGGTGTCGGTTCCTATCTGGGACTGACAGACCAGGCAGAATCTTATGTTTGAGTCCAAGTCTTAGTGAAGCAAGTAGGGGTTGTCTTGGCAGCCCCATACAACCTTGGGGTAATCTGACTCCAGGCCACCAGGATTGCTAAACTGTAAGGCATGGAATAGGAATTGCAGAGCCACCCTCTCCCCTGTACTCTCAGCATCCTCTTTCCTCCCAACCAGACACCCCAGGCCCCAAAGACCTCTTTTGTCACAGAAGGCAGCTGAGAAATGAATTCATTAGAACTTACTTCACTGAGCAGTTCACACTTTAAGAGGAGACCCCAGAATATTACTTCTACTACAAGTAGTGCTAACACTATTACTTCTCTAATCAATTTTGGTAATTTTGAATTTTTCTCAAAAATTGTTAAAAAGTAAAAAAATGTTTAAAAATTATTAGCATAAAACTTTATAGTCTTTATATCTCTACTGTATTTTATTTATATTCCCTGTTTCATTCACAGTATTGCTTATTTAATGCTTCATGACTTTTCATGATTAGTTTTGTTAGAGGTCGATTTTATTTTTCTAAGAACCAGCTTTTGTGTATTTATCTCTATTGTTTCTTTGTATTCTATTTCATTAACTTTTAATCATTTTTAAACTAGTTTTGTAACTGAAAAGTAGTGTAAAAGGTCACTTTCTCTTACAAAATATTATAAAAGAACCAGTCACCCAGGAGTTTTTTCCGTAGTGTGGTGGTTATCACGTTCGTCTCACAAACTATTATAAAAGAACCAGTTACCCAAAATGATGGACAAAGGATTAAAAATTGAAATCTCTGTGGCTTATAAACATAAGAAAAGACCTTACTTGCAAGCAAGGACCTCTAGGCTTGAGTGTGGAAGAGAGGCATCTTAGCACAAGTACCCAGTGGAGGATCCTTGGATTACAACCCTAGGCTGCTGATCCCAATCTGTGTTTTTAAATAGTTTATTTTATTGCATTTTGAATTTTTCCCATTACCAATTATGTCCTTTATGTTCTCTTTCACCTCCACCCACCCCCAATCTGATTATTACTTATTGATATTAGGCAAGACACACATCTGTTTCCTCCCCTGTAAACTGTGACTAATAGAAAATGGCTCCACCTGCATTACTTCATTGGCTGTTATTTTAAATTAGATATGGAATGTGAAAAAGACAAGACACCTGGATGCCCATTCAGCCCTCTATCCCCAGTCTTTCTTCTCCCACAGGTGGCTGTAGAGGGGATTGTGGGTGAACCCAGCGTTGCCTGGCAGGATTGCTTACCCGGCCTTAGGCTTTAAATTAGAAACACTATTTTGAAGGGAAGAAAGGGTTTTATTCTCTCTCTAGTTTGCTGTGTCTGCTGTCTTATCTCTTTTTTAGCTAAGTTTTTAAAAATTTTGGTTTTAGGTTTCATAATTTTGCATCCTCTGAAAAAGCGAGTGGGTGGGGTAGATGTGCGGGAAACAAGCTCCAAGACCTGGGAGACAGGAATGGGTAGTTTGTATCAACAGTTGTCTGATGCTTTGGTCTGGGTCCTTTTATACTCTTAAAAATTATGGAGAACTTAAGAAAACTTTTATTTATGTGGTCTGTAGCTACAGATACTTATTGTATTACAAATATGGAAATATTAAAAACAGACTTTAAAAAGTATTATTTTAAAATAAATAATAATAGAGTCTTTACATGTTAACATAATTTTTATAAAAATCTCTTCTCTTAAATAAAGTTAGAGTTGCATTGTTTTACAATTTTGCAAATCTCTGTAATGCCTGACTTAAGAGAAGACAGCTGGAGTCTCCTATCTGCTTCTGTATTCAGTCTGTTGCAATATGTTGCTTTGGTTGGAGTAGATGAACAAAACCAGCTTCATACAGATTTGTGGTTGGAAAAGTAGTAGTGTTTTAATAGTCTTTTCAGATAATTGTAGCTGTCTTTGATATGTCATCAAAATGGGACAAAGTCAGTTTCTCAAAGATTAATTGCAGAGTGGGATCTGAAACCACATCAGTGAACTTCTCATACTCAGGTATATTAAACCCCATTGGTCTGTCTTGCACCTTGAGTGGGTCTTTTATTCATGCCTGATTTTGTAACATTGTGCATTGGTTATTTGGAAAATAATGGCTCAGTGAGTTATGCAGATCTTTCAGATGTGAACACATTTCAGTCCACAATATCAGATGTGTTAATATTAGCACTGATTTCATCAGCAAAGTCTTTAGGTATTGGGAAGTTGTCAAGCTCATGATGTGGAAAGAAGTTTTCTAAAATTCTAATTTTCACTTGACAGCTTAAATTTTATCATTGGCAAAAAATACTATCAGCCGTTTTCCTTGATGTGACAAGCTCAATTCATGCATTTTCAAGAAAATGTCTGCCAAATACCCAACTCTAAATAATCACAGTTTGCCAGTTGTTCTTTCCAATAAAAATGTTCCACAAAAAAAGCAGGTAGTTCAGCTTTCAATACATCCATTACTTCAGTATGGAGCAGGAGTGCTATATGCACAGATTGTTAACAAGATGTATATTCAAGGGTCATGTTTTAATAAAACTAATAATTATTACTCCATGTGGACATTTTTATATGAAATTGGACTTTTTGTTAAACTGTAATTGCATGACAGGTGAAGAATATGACTGTTGATTTGTGTTAAAGTCCCAGCAGTTTTACCCACTGTTGCTTTTGCATTATCAGTGCAAATGTCAACACAGTGAGCACTGTAAAAAAAATCTTGGTATTATTATAAAAATGTTTTTCATCTCTTGTACACCTTGGAAAAGGTCTTGGAGACTCCCAGGAGTACAGTGATCATAATTCGAGAGCCACTGATCACTGTGACCATAGGCAGTAATAGCCTGTAGCCTTCAACACCTCAGTTTGCCTCCCTGGGCCTTAGTTTTCTCAATTTTAAGGAGTCTGGGTGAGCTCTTAGTTTCTCTACACTATTGAACCATCTTTACTAGTCCTTGAAGCCACTTCTCCTATAGCAGCTGTGATATTGCTCTTTTCTCTCTCTCTTACGTTTCTTTCCCTCCATAGCTCCTTCTCAGCCCATCTCTTGCAGGTGGGCATCCTCCTTGTTGTTTCACTTCCTTGGTGATCTTATCCCCTCCCTGGCCTTTAACTATCACCTACAGGATGACAGCTCCCCAATCTCCACCTTTAGACGAGATATCTGTCCTGGGCTCCAGTTCTATGACTCCAGCAGCTCCTCGGACTTCTGCACCTGTACATCCTACAGGCATGTCAAAATCAGCATGTCTAAACTGATTTAGTCATCTTCCCCTACACATTGCCTCCTCTTCCAGAGTAGCCAGTTGTGATTAATCCATCATCCACCCAGCTACTTAAGCCACAAGCCCAGGAACCCTCCTGTCCTTATCTGGGCCCACCACTTCATTTAAGTAATCTCCCAGGCCTATCAGTTTGCCTCCTAAATATTGTCCCAATCTCTCCCTGTTTTCCAACTCTACCACCACTGCCTCAGATCAGGCCCTCATCACTTCTTACCCAGATGATTATAAGAGGTTCTCTCTTGGTCTCCTTTCCCTTTTCCAACCTATACTCTGTAGCTCAGGCTAGAAACTGTAAGAGTTATCTTCTCACAGGGTTTTTAAAAAAATTAAATATATGTTGAATACTTATCATGCCAGGTACTGTGCAGAGTGCTGGGGATACAACATAGAACGTAATAGTTAGTCCCTGGCCTCCAGCACTCAGAATATACAAAGGGAGAGAAAAAGTATAGGGTACAGGTAATCAAGACAGTGTATTAGGGGTGCTTGAGAACCCCTACAAGCCTTAGTTAAAAGTTGCTGAGTCTGAGAGGTGGTCAGGGAATACTTCCTGGAGGAAGCAACACTCTGAAACTGCTCACTGGGTAGGACTTAGCTAGGAGTGGCAGGAGTGTGTGGTGGAAAGCTTTCCTGGTGATTTGATTATCTCATTTCCCTGCTTAAAGTCCTCTTCTGAGCTTCACGACTGCCTGTAGGATGAAGTCCAGTTCCATACCATAGAACACCACCTTTGTGGCCTCATCTACCACTCCCCTGTATTCAGCCTGAACTGCTTTCACTTCCCCAAACCCCGCTCACTCCTTCACATCTCCAGGCCCTTGTATACATGGTTCCTCATGTCCTCCACCCTTCCCACTCACTGAATTACCAGGCAGTTGACTCAGTAGACCTTTCCTGACCCTCCCATGTAGACTTTGTGGCTCCCTGTCTGTGCTCCCCACCTGTGCCTACACCTGGACTCCTGTGCACTTCTCACACCCTTAGAGTTCATTTACATATGTCTCTGACTTTGGCTCCTACTTGCCAGTGCAAGTCCTGCCTAGTTCCCACACCCTCACTCCATGAGCATTTTGGGCGTCCTCAGGGTGTGTGTCTTCCATGTGCTGGTGGATAAGGTTAGACAGTTACCATCCTCCGCAAGCCCCAGCTATCTTTTTCCCTTCTCCGCTCTGCAACCTCCCTTTGCCCCTGCCACCACCCTATGGGACTATCAGTGTTGCTGGACAGTGCCACACCCATCAGGCGTCCCACACCTACCAGAACCACCGACACTCCTATTGGCATGAGATCACCCAACTCCACTGTAGGAGCAAGGCTATAGGGCTCCTGGTACCCTCATTTTCTTACAGAACCATGGGGTCTGGCCCTACAGATAGATCTAAATCACAAATACCACTCTAGCTCAGAATCAATTACCTTTCCACTAAGCAAAGCTTTGTCTCTGGGTTAGCTCATGGTACTTGTCTCTTTACCTTAGAAAATGTTCTTTCCCAACAGGCCTCTTAGCCCCTCATCCAAATATGCTTCCCAAGGTTCTACCCACCAGAGGGCCAGAGAGGTGTGACCTGCAGCAGTCTCCATCTTTAGTCTGGAGGCAAAAGATACGTGGATCTACTGTTTTAAATAAATACCCATACAAGTAATATTGAATCATAGCTTCATCATTAAAAAGTTCAAGCAGTTTAAAAATAAATAGAATATAAAAGTAAAGCTCTCCTCTCACCTCTTCCTCTATCCTAAAGCTTACCCTGCTGGTAGGCACTATTACTTATTTGGTGGAAATGTTCAGACTTTTTGCTCTGTATTTACATATGTATGTGTGGCTGGCATAATATTTGAAAAATTAATTTCTTTTCCCCTAGATTCCTCCCTTTTCCACTCTCATGGTCATGGAGCTCATTTCCTCCTGATTAGCACCCCAGAGAAGAAAATGGAATCCTTCAGGTGTCTCTGGCTTTGTGTGCCAAAAGCTCATGCACTTAGGGAAACTTCTGGATTTGTAGAATAGCTCATCAAAGAAAAATATTCTCTTGCACAGACTGAATGTCTTGACTAGAAAGAAGGTGAAGAAGGATTTCGCTTGGAGTGGAAAGACCCTCCAACTCTTTGAAGCCCTCCCTTCCCAGACTGGAATAGAGGGGGCAGAAGAGGCAGGAGAGGAAAATCTGTGGTCTCCACACTGCCTTCTATCAGCTCATTTGGACAGGCAGGAGTAAGATCCCAGAGAGTGGTGGCCACAAGGGGTGGGGGTGGGGGCAAGCTGTGGGGAGTCAGGTAGCCTGGTCCAAGATTCCTGGCTACCCACAAGTGGCACAGAGCAGCAGAGGCTACTACACTTGGCCTCAGCCAACTTCACAGCCATTTCCTCTATCCCATGCCTGGCACTTCTCAGTGTTCTGGAGAACTCAGACACACCTAGAATTAAGTGTCCTGTTGGCAAGATGGAAGCTTACCATAAACATTGAGTTGAGTTATAGAAACTAACATTTAGTTTCTTGCATACCTAAATTTGTGACCTGAGATTCATTCCCGTGGCCTGTACTATTCATGTTTGGCCGCTTTTGAAAAAACAATTCATAATATATTTAAAAAATGTTTCCACAGCTATAAAGATTTATGTTATTCCTTTAACAATTTTTTAAAAATACATGCTCATAGTAGGAAATTCTAACAGTACTAAAGGAGAACGCAGAAGTTCTCCAGTCCTCCATTCCCACTACCTAGATGTAACTATTTGCTAACAGCTTCTTGAGAGCTCTAGAAAGTTTTTATGCAGATAAAGACATGTACTATACTGTATAGCTCTTTTTTATATACAGATAATTTCAAACTATATATACTTATCGGCAACTCATTTCTTTAACAATTTGACCTTATTTTTAAATAAATTGTATTATATAAGTAGACAAAGTTCTACTGCATTTCTGTTAATGATGCCCAGTATTCTATAGAATGGGTGTGTCACATTCATTTAACCAGTGATTGGCCTAAGTTTCCAGATTTTTAGCTATTATCAATTAAGGGTACAATTAACATAATAATATCTAGCATTTATTATTGCTTTGCATATAGTAAATCACTTAACCCTTGAAGCAACGTGGTGAGTTAGGCCTTATTATTTCCCCTGTCTCACAAGTGAAGGAACTAAGTCACAAAGAGGTCAAAAACTTTCCCATGATCACATATCTGGTAGGTAGTGGATCTGGGATTTGAACCAGGCAGTCAGGTCCCAAGCCCACACTCTGGATTTACTATACCACAGCTGGTGCACCTGTGCTAATGTAGCTATAGAATACATTTGTAGCAGTACATTTGCAGGGCCAAAATATGTGTGTATTAAATTTTAATAATGCCATATGGTCAGAAGATTCTTTTATGAAAAGAGCAATATGTTTCTTTTTAGAGTCAAATACAGAGCCCACTTGGTTCCTGAAAAGAGGGGTGCTGCTGCTCCTGTGTCCAGAGGCTTTACTAGTAAGCGGCCTTCTCTCTGCCATGGCCAGGGCTTCATCTCTGAATCCTGTCTGGCCTTGTCCTCTTTGGGCTGGACTGGGCTCCTAGGAGTCTTAGTAAACCCTGCTTATGCCCTCTTTCTAAGGCCACAGGTCCAGGCTTCTGGAGAATTCAGCCCTAACCTCCTTTTCTCTCTGTACTCTTGTGGTCTCTCAAGGGCGAGGGCACCACCCAATTAGAAGGCTGCCTAGGCCCCAGCTACCAATTCCTTCTGCAAAAAGAGAAAATGGCAGCCACTTCAAGAAACAGAATTGGTTGCTCTTTACTTCCCTACCTGCAACTCTTACATCTAACCACAGGGAACCCCAGTGTGGGACCTCCAGGCCTAGATCCACACCAGACCTACAGAGGTGGGAGGTCAGAGTGTGTGGCATCGCTTCTCCATAGGACTGTAACAGTGATTCTCAAATGGGGACAGTTTTGTGCCCCGCCCCCCTCCAGGCTAGGAACATTTAGTAATGTTTGGAGATATTTTTGGTTGTTATAATTTCATGGGGGTTATGGAAGGTTTGCTACTGGCATCTAGTAGGTAGAGAGAGGCCAGGGATACTGCTAAACATCCTATATTGCAGAAGTCAGCAGGTCACAGCAGAATTATCCAGAATTATTGACAAAATGTTAATAGTGTTGAGGCTGAGAAACCCTAGACTACAGCAGGGCAGACTTCCCAGAGGGTGGCTGTTACTGTGACTCCCTCTGCTTTTGTTAAGAGCAGCAAACATGTCTTGCTCACCTATAGTCTGCCACTGTTCTAAGTGCTTTCCATCCATTAACTCATTTAATTCTCACAAGTCTATAAGGCAAGTTCCACTGTTATAATTCCATTTTACAGATGGTGAAGCTGAGGCACAAAGCTGTCACATACCAGTCCAAGGTCCCTGCAGTGGCATTCTAGGCTCAGCCTCCATGCAGCCTCTCACATGTGCTCACAGTGAGTGTTCCAGGACTTTGCTCCTCCCCCTGCTTCCTCCAGGAAGCACCAGGGATTTTTATATCTGTACAAGGAGAGAAAACAACAAGTAGTTGATTGGTCTTCTCTCCCTGATTGACTCGTCCATTTCTGATAGCTTATGTATTTTTCTCCCCAAAGGTTTAACTGAAGTACTGACTACAGAGATTATTGACAACCATGAAAATTTACTTGTTAAATTTGCATGAAAAAATTTCTGTCACTCCTATAGTGGTCTCTTGGGGTTCCTTTAGTGTCTGGGCCTACAGGCTGAGATGCTTTTGAATAGTTAGATTTGCTTAGACATGAAAGCAAACTTTATCATACAGGAGGAGAGGGAGGAGTTGGTGAGTCAGGCTTGGGACCAGAGACACAGGGCCATCTGCCCACAGTTGTAATGAAGGGGGTGCATCTGCAAAGGAGGCCTCCAACAGCCAAGATGGGAAATCATAAATGGGGTGAGCATGGCGGGAGAATTGGGAAGGGATCCATTGGATCAAAGCCAACTTTGTACCAGAGGAAATACTTTCTGGCTTATTAATTATAGGATGCCATGGGATTGGCTTTGCCTCTGGGTGTGGGGGCAGTAACCTATGCTTTAAACAAACAGTCCCATCACTCAACAATAATTAGCAGCTATAATGGGCATTTTAATAGGACCAGATTGACAGGTGGCCCACAACGCACAGCCTCAAGCCTAACCCAAAATTGGGCTTGGATCCCACACTTGTGGAGCCAACCAGCCCATGCTCAGGCGACTCACAGGGGCATGGGTGCAGAAGTGACACATTCTTTCTTGGACCATTTGCTGGGAACTTGCTATATACTAGGCACCGAGAGGAACACAAAATAAATGTAAGATACAGACCATACACACAGTCTAGAGAAATGAGGAGACAAAGTTAAGTTTGAAAAGTTAAAGAGCAGTGAAGAAATACCATATATGTCACATATAGGAGATGTGGATGCTCACAGCAAATACGAGTTCTGGATAGGTACTCCACACCAGGTGGATGGTGGTGGTGGCATTCTGCATCACACCTCCATGTTTCTTGTGAAAGAAGTAGGAAATCCAAAGAAGAACAAATAATAAAATTAAAATCCTACTAACACTTGTCAGAGACACCTATTGTTATTATTTTGGTTACATCCTTTAAGATCTTTTTTCCTGTACATACATATGGATATGTACACAGATACACATTTCATTACATAAATGAATTTATGTTGTACCAATTGTTCTGTGACTTGCATTTTTATACTTAGTATTACGTTGTGAACAGTTTTCCTTGTCAATAAATAAACTTCCTATGGATCTCTTGTATTTCATTGTGTACCTATCATGATTTAACTAATCCCTTCTTATTGCCCCTTTAGGTTACTAAGAGTTGTTGCCTATATAATAGCATATACTGACTCTATGCTTATCTTTTTCCCTACATTCTTATTTTTATCCCCAGGACACAGTCCTTAAGTAGAAATGCTAGATCAAAAAATATGCACACTTTGAATTACTTTGATGTATATTGCCCAGTTGCGTTCCAGAAAAGATACATCAACTTAGGCTCTCACTGCATGTCTTAGGAGAGTATCTCTTTCACCTCATCCTTCCCAACTCTAGGTGTTAATTATTCTTTTTAAAAATTGTAAATTTGATAAGCAAAAATAATATTTCATTGTTGCTATTTTGCTTTTCTTTTTATTATTATTATTACTTAGACTTTCTTTTACAGGCCAGTTAGTCATTGTTGCTCCCTTTTTTAAAAAAATAAACATACATTTATTTATTTAGTTATTTAATTTTTTACTTTTTTACTGGCTTTAAGTTTTTTTAAATTTCATTTCATTTTTTATGTTTTATTTTATTGATTATGCTATTACAGTTGTCCCCTTATTTTTCTCCCCTTTACTCCCTTCCTCCCTGCTCTCTCCCTCCCACCAGCATCCCGCCCTCTTAGTTCTTGTCCATGGGTCGTACATATAAGTTCTTTGGCTTCTCCATTTGCTATACTGTTCTTAACTTCCCCCTGTCTATTTTGTACCTACCATTCATGCTTCTTATACACTGTACCTTTTCCCCCATTGGCCCTCCACCCTCTCCCTGCTGATAGCTCTCCATGTGATCTCCATTTCTGTGATTGTGTTCCTGTTCTAGTTGTTGGCTTAATTTGTTTTTGTTTTAGTTCAGTTTTTTAGTTTTTTCAGTTGTTGATAGTTGTGAGTTTGTTGTCATTTTATTGTTCAGTTTTGATCTTCTTTTTCTTAAATAAGTCCCTTTAACATTTCATGTAATAAGGGCTGGTGATGATGAACTCCTTTAGCTTTACCTTATCTGGGAAGCACTTTATCTACCCTTCCATTCTAAATGATAGCTTTGCTACATAGAGTAATCTCATAGAGTATGGATGTAGGTCCTTGCCTTTCTTGACTTTGAATACTTCTTTCCAGCCCCTTGCCTGCAAGGTTTCTTTTGAGAAATCAGCTGATAGTCTTATGAGAATTCCTTTGAAGGTAACTGTCTTCTTCTCTCTGGCTGCTTTTAAGATTCTCTCCTTATCGTTCATCTTGGGTAATGTACTTATGATGTGCCTTGGCGTGTGCTTCCTTGGGTCCAACTTCTTTGGGACTCTCTGAGCTTCCTGAATTTCCTGGAAGTCTATTTCCTTGGCCAGATTGGGGAAGTTCTCCTTCATTATTTTTTCAAATAAGTTTTCAATTTCTTGCTCTTCCTCTTCTCCTTCTGGCATGCCTATTATTCGGATGTTGGAACGTTTCAAGTTGTCCCAGGGGTTCCTAAGCCTCTCCTCATTTTTTTGAACTCTCATTTCTTCATTCTGCTCTGGTTGAATGTTTATTTCTTCCTTCTCCAAATCATTGATTTGAGTCTCAGTTTCCTTCCCTTCACTGTTGGTTCCCCATATATTTTTCTTTATTTCACTTTGTGTGGCATTCACTTTTTCCTCTATTTCGTGACCATACTCAACCATTTCTGTGAGCACCCTGATTATCAGTGTTTTGAACTGTGCATCTGATAGGTTGGCTAGTTCTTCATCACTTAGTTGTATTTTTTCAGGAGATTTGATCTGTTCTTCCATTTTCGCCATATTTCTTTGTCTCAGTGCTCTTGTTATGTTGGAAGGGTGGAGCCTCAGGTATTTACCAGGGCAGGGCAATCCATGTCACTGCATTGTGGTGCTGTGTGTGGGGGAGGGATCAGAGAGGGAACTATGCTGCTTGCTCAGCTCTTGTCCTGCTTTCATTCACTTCACCTGCCACCCACAAGCAAATTGGGCCCTTCTAGTGCTGATTCTCAGGTGGGTGGGCGCATTTGTGTACGTTCTAGGACCCTGTGGGTGCTTCCAACAAACTCTCCTGTGAGGTTGGGAGTTTCTTCCACCACTGCAACCCCCACAGGTTTTTACAGCCAGAGGTTTTGAAGCTTTCTTTTCCCATTCAGGAACCCTGGACTGAGCAGTCTGTCTCACTCCCCAGTTGTTCCTCCCCGTTTATCTGCATGCAAATGTGGGACTGCCCGGCCACCAGCCGCAGCCTTGTAGTGCATCCTCTCCACCCCAGCTGCCCGTCTCCTTAGCTTGACCCAACCCCAGAACTTACCTTCCTGGCACTGAAATCCTGGGTTGGGGGACCTGGTGTGGGTCTGGGACTTCTCATTCTCAAGATATCCCTCCCAAATTTTTATCCACATGGGTGTGGGGCCAGCCTGTTCTGCATTTGTGCCCCTCCCATCAGTCTTGATGGATGTGGTTTCTTCAATTCCATAGTTGTCAGATTCCATTCAACTCAATTCCTGACATTTCCTGAATGATAGTTGTTCTATATTTTAGTTAAAATTTTGATGTGGTTGTGTGAAGAGGCAAGCCATGTCTACCTACCTTGCCATCTTGACTGGAAGCCCCGGTGTCCTCTTTTGACAAATTGATTACGTGCTTCATCTAATTTTCTATTAGAAAGGAAGTATATTACTTTTTTCATTTCATTTGTACAGTATTTAGTGTGGTTTATTCTTTTTGTCTTGTTGATTTTTAAGAGTACTTGATATATATTCAGGTTATTAAACTCTTTTTCTTATATTACAAATATTTTAGCCTAGATTATCCTTTGCCATTTAGTTTTGTTTACTATTTCAGCATTCGTAAATCTAAAATGTCCATGTAGTCGAGGTAGCCTATATGGCTTTTCAGACCATTGAGCTGGAAGTGGCCATGACTGGAAGCAGGAAGACCCATGGGCAGCCCTTGCACTGGCACAGGGGTGGCAAGACAAGGCCTGCAGTCATGGCCAGGCTGGAGAGGATCCAGCTGGGCAGAGTTAAGCCAGAGTGGGGAGGTGGCCAAGATTTGGTGACTTGGGTAGGCGAGTGAGGATGGAGCGGGAGTCTGGGGTGACTCAGAGGGTGCTGATTTGGACCACAGAGTGAGCAGGTAGAGGATAAGCCAGAATCAGGAATATGGGATTGGTGGTGGGGGCAGGGGCAGAGATTGTTATAATCCCCTTTGGGATTGTTGATGGAGGCTCCTGGTGAAGAGAACTTGGTATATGGATCTTTTGGCCCGGTCTGGTTTCTGTCTTTGTGTCTGGCTCAGAAAGGCTTTTTCTGTGACAGAGTTATATATTCGCATAAATTCTCTCATAACACTTTAAAACTTTTTTTTTGTTGTTTTACATTTAACTTCTGATCTAGATGGAATTTGTGTTATTTTGGTGAACTGTGACAGTTAAAGATTTAACTTCTTTTTTCTGAAGTCACCAGTGATTAAAATATCTGTCTTTGCACTCCTGATCTGGAAAACTACCTGTATCTTACAATATGTTTCCATGTGTATCGGGGTCTGCTTTCAGTCTCTCTGGTCTGTTCCAGTTAATTGTCTGTTCCATCTGTTTTGATCACTTTTTCTTTTAATACATCTTAGTAGGTACTTGGATAAGGTATATACTTCATTACACTTTTTTTCCCCCTCATAATTTTCTTTGCTCTTTTAGGATGGACTTCAATATCATTATGCCAAGCCCTGCTCTGCATAGTGGGAGCTAGAAACAGATGACCCTAGCTGGGGTTTTTATATTCCTAAGTACCAACCATACCAGCATCTGGGTTTGGTGGGGCTGCACTTTCTCATTGGTACAGATATCACACGGTCTGTTAGGAAGAAACTCCTCACTGCTATTGACCTGCACTTCAGGCATCCCTCAGACTGGCACAGACAGTCCTGTGGGCCCCCAGAGTCCTTGTGTCCATACTGCTATGGCTGATACAGCATCAGTCACATGCTTCCCACTGTAGTCAAGTCAGGCTGTACTGGGATTTGCCTGTCCATTTCTCAGGGGACCCTGCCGCCAGCTAGTGTTTTCTCTAAGTCTGTTCTGCTCTAAGAATTTCCTGGGTTATCTATGGAGGTTTTTTCTTACCCTGTTCTTAAATGTGTTATTCCAGAAAGAATTCTTCATAATTACCAGCCTTGTGAGGGCTTTTTCCTAGTTGCTTTTGTGCATGCATGTTTTCCCTATGTCACATTTGTTAAGTTCCTTCTTAAAGTGACTTTTTCAGGATTTTTTTATTGAGGAGTAGCAAACATACAGTGAAGTCACAAACCCTAAGTACCTCAGTGAATTTTTACATAGGTGTACACTATATAACTATCACTCTGATCAAGATGTCTCTTTTAGAGTTAAGAAGCTGTTGGTGGGAGGTTGGGTGTAGAGGGAAATCATGAGTATGTCCCCACACGCTGTCATCTTTTTCTAGAACTACCTCTAAAGGGTGTTAAGGAGGGAACCAGGTGTAAAGTCTATACAGTGCTATGGGGAGCAAAAAGGTTAGGAGTGGTGGGTCATGTTCCAATCCTCCCTTTTAGTGACCATGGGACTTTTGTGCCTCAGTTTTAACAACTGTAAAATGGGAGTAGATAGATGATAGTTCCTACCTCACAGGGTGTCATGAAGATTACATGAGGCAGTACATGTAAGTGCCCCAAAAATGTTAATTGTTTGTTTTTGTTGTTGTTAATAAGGAGGAGGCAGTGGTTCTTACTGAAGGGTATGCATCAGAATCACCTGGGGCACTTTTGCAAAATACACATGCTCAACCTGGCCAGGTGTACTGAGTCAGACTCTAGATTTTAAACTCCTCTCTGGTCATTCTGTTGCTTTTTTGTGGTTAAGAATTACTGGGCTGTAGGCGGCTGTGACTGGCCCCTGTGGTAGTGAGGATGGAGCAGGGCAGATTCAAGGCAGAGAGGAGAGGTGGCCAAGATGTGGTGACTGTAAGTGGGGGAGCAAGGAAGTGAGGGGAAGAGTCTGGGGTGCCTCACAGGGTGCTGACTTGGACAATAGAGCGAGCAGGTGAAAGATGAGCCAGAATGGGGAGAGCAGCAGGCCAGAGATTCTCTTCGGGATTTTTGAGTGGAGGCTGCTGGTGGAAATAAGTTAGTACTTGGATCTCTAGGCCTGGGCCTGTGATGTTTTTTAGGGAGTCACTGGTGTGAAGGAGAGAGATCATTGGGCCTGGTCATTGAGGACAGAAGAGGACCAAGTTCACAAGCGTCCATGTTATGAACCATCATTCATTCCTTATTCCCTGTGTAGGAACAGAAAAAATGCTTGTTTCTCATGTAATAACCCCCTTGCTGAGAACTGTTGGCAAATGAACTCAGTCTTCTCACTTGAAAATGAATGCCAACAATGGGTCATTTCCTTTTCTCATAGGACTCACAGTTTTCCACATCTTCTGATGGAGGAGCTTAACCCTTATCTATCAGTATCATCAGATGGGACATTCTTAGGGGCAGTGTCTTATTTTCTGACATCCCTTCACTCTGACCCCCATGCTGTTAAACATACTCAGCCTCTGGTGGATGGCTTCTTAGACTCTGACTTTCTTCAGGCCCTTGGGATCAACTACTTGCTCTTTGGTAAGAATTTAAGCCATTTCAGTACCTCTTCCAGAAACATTTGCACTTAGAATGACAGGTGTAATGGGAATAATGGAAGATGTTGCCTCCCTGAGGGAAGGTGAACCTGGAATGAATTATTTATTTGCTCATTCTAGAACATCCCTGTCCAGTAAACCTTTCTGCATTGATGAAAATGTTCTTCTGTGCTATACAATACCGTAGCCACTAGCCACATGTGGCTATTATTTGAAATGTGGCTAGTGTAACTGAGGAACTGTGTTTTTTTTTTTAATTAAAAGTTAAATTTAAATTGACAAAAGAAAAGCAGACACTATTAGATTATAATCACTGGATCAATAGAGAGATAGGGAGTCTAGGCCTGATGTCCCATTTGACTGCCCTGCTATTAAGCACCTCCTGAAGGTAACTTTGAAAATGGGTCTTTTAAATCAAATGGGCTGTCCTTTCACCTGTCCAGCTGTGGCCCCTCCTCAGTTTGCCTGCCCAAAGAAGGGCAGTGTCTATAGCTGTCTCTCACAGGCTTCTCCTGGCCCTTGTTTGCCCCACTCCTCCTTCCACAGGAAAAAACAGTGCTTGCGCCTTTCCTTCTGCTCTGCCACCCCCTCTCCCTGTTTCTGCTCATGTCAGAACAAACACTACTTCCTCCAAAAAGGCTTCCCTGACTCCTGTGCCTTCCAGGTGTGGCAGTTTTAGGGCCCTGAACAGATTCTTTTTGGCTTTCCAGTCGATGAGAAGGTGGCAGGGATGGATCTCAGGAGGAAGTAGCTACAGAATGGATGGGTGTCAGCTCACTACATATCAGACTTCCCTGCCAGCCACTCCCAGGGAAAACCACATCTCATGTCCCGACCACCACGCACACTTGCATACCAATACATAAAACCAAAGCAAATGTTTGTAAAAACAGTACCTACCCTCACTGTGTGTGATGCACTTGGATACTTTCCATTCTGTCCTATTTATTTTTTTAAAGAAAAACACTGGTTACGACCCACTAAACTGATTTCTCTATTCAGTAATGGATCACAGTGCACAGGGTGAAAAATGCAGAGTGACATCATTGCTGTTCAGAACAACTTCAAACACAGGCCAAATAGCCCTGCCCAGACATCGCCTCCTGGGCCGAAGAGCTAGCAGATGAGGGCTCTGGCAGCCGTGTGCTTCTGGTGGCAGTCCACCTGGAGATGCTGTGTTCTCTCCATGGAGTCTCCTTTCAGGGACCCGGTTGGCTGTGCCATAAAGGGGCCATGTCACAGATGCCGTCTCATGCTGTGGAAGGAAGTTGAAAGTTTCTAAAGTACTCCAGACACCTGAGAGAAAGATGTCAGGTCCATTTCAGGTGCCACAGGACTGAATATCTCAGCCCTCTTGATAAAGCTCCCAGGCCTAGCAGGGCACACCAGACAGGCTCACCTGTGGGGCTACAAATAACAGAAATAAGAAGACGACGACATGGAGCTCCTGCATGTAGCATCACAATAGAGATGTAGGACCGATCAGAGGATGGATGATAAATGTTGTACATGCAAAGAGCATTGCAGGAGGGAGTAAGTCTTGAAGCCCCGTTTCCTTTTGGACTTTACTCCTGAACTGGGAGTTACTGAAAACACAATCCACAGAAATAGCTACAATCAAATCTTTGCATCTAAACCAGGTGTTTTACCCCTCTGAGAGCTTCCACCTCTGTTGCCGTTTATTAGCACACTATTCTAATGAGAGTGACTCTGATTTCCCAGCAAACTACAGAGAAAAGAAATGGTCTGCGAGGCTGGTGGTAGTGGTAGTTGGTTTTTAGAGATGGATGCATAGATAACAGGAACTTCAAGGCCATGGGGAAGGACAGAAAAACAATAAGAAAACACATCACTGTTAACTTTGTAGTTCCATAGGGAATGCCCATAACAATGACCACTTCAGTGGAAAAAGGTTTTTTTTTTGTTTGTTTGTTTTTGTTTTTTAAGGTATTAGGGAACCATGGGACACATTGTAGCAAGATTTCCTTTTAAAGTGGTTAAAACATTGTTTTGGCAATTAAAGTTTCACTTTTCAGAAAAAGTAATTCATGGGAACCTCAGTGATTCTAGATAAATTTGATGCTATTGAACTGCTCCAGATTAGGGCTAGTCACACCCCTCATGGGTTTGAGGTTCATGGTAACCTTGGGTAATAGGGCAAGATCTCCCACCCCCAAATCCTCATGCCCTAGTCTGCCTCACAGCCTAAAACCCCTCCGTTATAGATAGAGTCCTGTGTTCACCAGTGTGAATTTGTGAATAAGTCCTTTCCAATCTGGAAACTTGCTTACAGTGGCTCCCTAATGCACCAAAGATAGGTGTAGAGAGGGGACTCTGAGCTGGACACACCCTGGGGTGGCACACCTGGGTGGGGTGGCCTATATGACCAGAGGGCAGGACAAAGCCACCTCAGTGTTTGGGCTGGGGTGAATTTTTAGGGAGCAGTGTGTGTGGGGCTGCACTGGGAGGACCAAACTCCACCCTCTTTACTGCTTTGCCTGGGGCAGCCCACTCACTGAGGCAGGGCCAGATGTCTGTTTCTTTGGTGGCCTGTCCTGGTGGTTTGCTGGTGTTTCTGAGACAAGAATTTATTCTACACCATCTGAGAACGCAAGCATTAAGTTGAAGACAGTGGGGCTGGAGATGTGTCACAGCAGGGGGTTTCTGCCTTAACAGTAGATTATTATATAGTCTTGGTCAGTTGGTGGTTCTAAGAAGTTGTTTAACAGAATTTTTTTCTTCAGTAGGAATGTAATAATGTGAGGGGTAGAGAAAAACCATCCAACCTCCAGCATTCTAACCAGTGGAAATTAGATTCTGATCATGAAGCCACAAATTATTTTAAAGGTGGAGGTGGTCAAAAGAAAAAGACAGAGGGGCTTAGATTTTCAGTAACCCTGCTGGTTTTTCCTCATGCATCGATACCTCATCTGCGACACACTCATGTCAGAGCATCCAGAAGGACTGGAGTCCAGAACTAGCAGTGATTGTAAAGGAAGCCAAGCCAGTGCAGAGGCTGCTTGTCTGCTTCTTTATTGAAGTCTTTTTAGAGCAAGAGGGTGAATAGGGCAAAAATATCCTATGCTACAGAGAGGAGGCGTGGAGTGTTAATGTCAGAGAGAAGGAAAAGCTCCCAATTCCCAGTTATTTCCAAATTTGCCTCCCTTGAGAATAGTCCTCAAACTGAGGGAGAAAGTAACAAAGATCATATGGGGTAAAATAAAGCTCCCAGTAATAGAGGAGGTGTTACTGGAACCCTCTCAACCCCTTCCCAGGGCAGAGTCCACCTTTCACATTCCCCACCTGTCACATTCATCCAGATTGACCGGCACCCCTGAATCAGCAATTCTGGGAAGAGGTCTAACCAGAACAAATCCATTTATTAGTCCTAGATTTAAACACCGATGAAGAAACTGAAAATTGTCCTGTTCAGCAATTAAAAATAAATAATAAATACCCTACAAGGAGGCTTCTCTAGGACACAGCCCTGGGAATGACAAGTGAAATGACTTTGGGGTGACAAATTAAGATTCAAATCAGTCTTGTTAGGATGGAAAAGAGGGAATTCTACAAGGGAAAATGTAATATTTTATATTTGGATTCAAGATAACTAATCAAGGTATGTAGAGATGGGTTTGTGGAGGGACCCTAGCGGGACTGGTTTTCCACAGACCAGACAGAGGACCAAGAGTGTTGGCTTAGAAGAGCCCAGATACACACGAGAGGCATGGACCTGGGGCAAGGAGGGGATGCAGCCCATGTGCACTCCCTGCCCCCCAGGCCGCTGGAATGTCCAGTGTGGGGCACAGGGTCATGAAGACTAACCAAGTAGAACACCGTCAGGGCAGGCCACCAGGAGGGAAAAGGCCTGGGGATAGAGGAGTGGGTGATGAGGCAGGGACCATCAGCCAGGGACAGAGAAGTGAGTCAGATACCTGAAGAGCCACCTGAAGTGAAGGAGGGAACAATTCTGTATTTCCAGAGGGTGGGCCATGTGAGAGGGAAACAGGCCTGGATTCCCTCTTGGAAAGATGCCCTGGGTCTTTCCTGTCAGTGGAAGGTTTGCCCAGTCTGGTGTGGTCTCCCTGCCAGATCATCTCAGAGGGCACTGCAGGGCCTGCCTAAGAAAGTCGCCTGATGATTCTAAAGTCCCTTCCCTAGAGGTCCCTTCACCACGAGTAGTCAGCACTTTGGAGTAGCAGTAAAAGAAAGGGCTTGATTGAAGCACTCGGGTTCAAACCCTGCTTCTGTCACTCTGCGTGTGATCTTTGGCAAGTTACTCTCTACACCTCAGTCCCTTCACTAAAAATAAAGATCAAGCTTTTGATTTTCATTGGGCGTGTGTTACTACAAGGACAGCATAAATTTAAATTTAAAGTACCCTTTATTTAATGCAGTTTTTAATGGATTATTTCATTTCTCTTGTATGTATATGTTTAAAAAACTGCCTAACATATGAGAACTGTACTTCATAAAGGAAACTGCATAGGCAGATTCAGTGTTCTATGTCTTTGGACAAATAGGTAGCCATTTAAAAGGAAACTTCTTTAATCTGATAGGATCAGCTACAATGCCCTGCGATAGACTTTTACAAACTAATCCCTCTTCTTTTTTGCCAATAAAGTTGTAAATAAAGACCGTCATACATTAGTATCATAAATAAATAAATAAATAAATAAATAAATAAATAAATAAATAAATAAATAAATGGATCATGCCAATAGTACACACCTGTGAGAACCCACGCTTGTGGTAAGGGCCATGTAACAGGTAGCTGCTGTCTTTTAACTGTCCCCATCCTTGTCATTATCACCACCACCACTGATTTATGTCACAGTTACTGATCTTTGTGTGCTGGGGGAGTAGAGATAAGTACGTTGAATCTCTGCCTTTAAGAAGTTGCAGTCCTGTGTGGAAGGTGGAGAACAGTCACATGTGGAGATGGGATTTAGGTAAGGTTCCTGGGAGTGGTGGGCCAGGGCTTCCTTCCTCAGAAACCAGCTCCTGAAACCATGACTTGGCTCCAAAGCATTTTCATGCATCTCAGGGCTGCTGTCTTGTCAGTCCAGTGCTATCCTGGCTATTTGCTATGGGGGCGGGTGTGCATGAGGTGTCCCTTCTCTGCCCCAAGAAAATGCTGGGACTGGCCAGTCCAGCTGGGTAGATCTGAAGATAGAGGACCCCACCTTGGAGCCTCCTGGGCACAGCTGGGTCCCACAGCCCCCATTCCTTAGGTTTAGGGTCTGAACACTGAAGCTTTCTGTCCACACCGTCACTGTGGCTGGCACTGCGCTGGGCGTCCTCCAGTGGTGTTATGCATGTATCTTGGGAGGTGTCATGTCATCCCCACTTTACAGCTAAGTAAACAGGCTGGGACATTAAGTGTCATATAAAGGGCAGAGCCAGGACTTGAAGCCAAGGTTTCCAAGGCCAAAATCATGTGCCGTTTCCATACCCCACCCTGGGCAAGACCAGAGGTGACTCAGCCAAGAACTCTGCCCTCGGGAGGAGATGGAGTCAGAGATCTGACACCTGACCACCCCAGCCTAGGGGCAGGGCCAGAAGCACTCTGAGGGCCCTACCCTTCCGGGCCAGTCTCCTGCTCCTCTGACCCCTGCCCACGGGGCCCTCCTCACAAAGCCAGTGTCTGCTTGTGAGTACTCAGGGGACCCCTTCTGCAGAGTGGATCCCTGCCTGCTCACTCTTTATGGAAACATCTCTGAACCAGTAGTCATTTTGGAGAAGGAAGACAGTAGTTTAGGGTGGGGGAAAAGGGTTTTTTTAAGAAGCCGTGGCCTTTTTTTTTTCCTCCTAAAGAGTATTATTTTTTTTTTTAAGAACAGTTTTAGGTTCAGAGCAAAATTAAGAGGAAGGTACAGAGATTCCCCATATACTCCTGTCCCCGCACATGCACAGCCTTACCAGCATCAACATCTTCTACCAGATCATCCCCTTTGCTACGATTGCTGAAGATATGTGGTGGCCTTTTTTTCCAAACAAAATTTTATCTGAACGTGCTTAAAATTGAAGACAGTAACAAGGGGAAGTATTCTGTGAAGAGAGTGTGGGAGACCCTATGTGTGACCTCCTGTTTCTTGACCGCCTCCTACCCACCCCCCTCCTACCCCCCAATTCTGCAGAACCAGATGTAGTTTATGATCCCTGCTCTGAGGTGGGGAGGGTGAGCCTTAACTCTTTGTTAATGAGCTCTCTTTTCCAGGTCTGTGCCTGTAGAACATAAGGTCCAAGTAGCAGGGTTTTAATTTTAAAAAATTGGTAAAATATACATAACAAAATTTACATAAAAGTTCAATGGCATTAAGGACATTCACATTATTCTGCACTCATCACTACCATCTATTTCCAGAACTTTTTCATCATCCCAAACTGAATCTCTATACCCATTAAACAACAAATCCCCAGCCTCCCTCCTTCCAGGTCCTGGTGACCACCATTCTGCTCTGTCTCTATGAATTTGCCTTTTTCAGGAACCTCATGTAAGTGGAATCATACAATATTTATCTTTTTGTGTCCAGCTTATTTTACTTAACGTAATGTCTTCAAGGTTCATCTGTGTGGTAGCACATGTCAGAATTTCCTTCCTTTCTGAGGCTGAATAATATTCCATTGTATGTATATACCACTTTTGTTTATCCATTCATCTGTTGACAGGCATTTGGATTGCTTCCACCCTTTGGCTATTATGAACAGTGCTGCTATAAACATGGGTGTACAAATATCTGTTCTAGTCTTTTGGGTATATACCCTTCTTGCATGTGCCCCTAACCAGGGTATATGCCCCAATTGGGATTGAACCTGCAACCTGGGTACGTGCCCCAACCAGGAATTGAACCTGTGAACTTTTGGTCTACAGGATGATACTCTAATGAACTGAGCCATGCCTATCAGGGTATATGAGTAACCAACATACTATCTTCCACAGTGTCTGTACCATTTTACATTCCCACCAACAATGCACAAGGGTTTCAGTTGCTCCACACCCTCACCATTGTGGCAGGATTTTTTTTTTTTTAATCTCTTGCTCATGGCTGTATCCCCAGAGACTAGGACAGCGATCAGCACAGAGTAGATACGCAATAAATATTTGTTGGATTGAATGAATGGAAGACCTTCGTCTCTGGGCAGCTGTATAAGGGAGCCCTCCTACCTAAAGCTGGCACCCAATCAGTGGAACCTTCCCCTTCTAGCCCCTGCTCAGTTCTAAGAGAAGCACCTTTCTAATGGGGTAAGTTACTTGGAGGTGCCCACTGGTGTCAAGGAACTGCACTAAAGAGGAAATAGTGACGCTGTGGAGGTTAGGGAATCTAACATGCTGGCTAGTGTGGGACTGCTTTTCGAACTTTGGGTTTCTACCCATTTGGTGGCTCATGTCACCATTTTTTAGTGGTTAAAACTATCATTTTTGAAAAATGAAACAATAAAAACACCAGGGTATACCATGAAAAAAAAAAGAGTATCCTTTTTTGAAACTTGTTTTCAGTGCGGTATTTATTTGTGTGTGTAATGGATCACAAAGCATTTGAAAAAAATGTCATATGGTGTCTGCAGGCTCTGCCTAAAGAACTCTCCATGGAGGGGGGTTAACCACCTTAAAAGGAAGCCCGTACTTAAAAGGAAGCAGAAACCATTCAGCATGTAAGATCTTTGCTCTCAGGCCCTACTATGTGCTAGGTCCTGTAATAGCCACATGAGATGAAGAAGACTAGAGGGAAGCTCCAGGAGTTTACGGAGATGAGAAGCTGGAGAACAAGAAAGGGGGCAGCCTGCCATGGGAGGATGGGAGGAGGGAAAGGAGGGACACAGCCAGAGGGGTGTCATTTAAATATTTAGAAAACAAACCCATGTCAGGATGTAAGCTGGGTCTGGGGAATTAGGGTGAATGAAACCGAGCCCTGGGCCTTGAGGAGCAGATCCCTCCAGTGTAGAGAGTGAGCAGGAAATGGGAGATGTACAGTTAAAACAAGTGGGATAAATGGAGTGACAGAAAATAACAGGCTCTGGGGAGAGATGGTGAAAGGGGGTACCTGGTTTAGACTAGGAGGGCAGGCTTCTGTGAGGAAGTGATGTTTAAGTTGGAGCTTGCTGGCCAAGAGCCTTCACAGAGGAGGAGGCAGCACAGGCATGGGAGACCCCGAAGAAGCCAGTGGCAGCTGGGAGAGGGTGGCAGCTGTTGCTGAGCCAGCCTGCGGAGGGGCCAGCCTAGAGTATGGACTTGGGGTTTTCTCCCACAAGCAAAGAGGCGTTGTTGGAGAATTTTAAGCAGGTGTAGGGCTAGGTGTGTGTGCGATGATTTTTTTTTTCCATGAAAGGAAAAAGTACATCTAGAGCCAAGGAAAGAGTCAGGAGTCCCAGAGGAATGGGAAGGAAGGGATGTTGTGAAGGGCTGTGAAAACCCACCTTGTTTTCTGTGAATCCTGGAGCTTGACTGTCTGACCTGTGGGCGGGGGTAGCAGAAGAGATAGCAGATGCCCGGAGGATGTGACATGTGGGGGAACATTGGTGTCTTCTGCCTCTGGTGCTACAGGGAAGGCTGGGAGGAGCTGGCAGGTTGGCGGAACAGGGGTGGAGGGGTTGGGGGATGTCTTTTATTCTTCAGGACTCCTTTCCCCTGTGCCTTCTCCTCACTCAGGCTGGCCTTCTGATCAGATACCCTGTTTCCACCTCGGCCCTTTGTTCAGGCTGCTTGCTCATCCTGGAATGCCATTCCTGCTCCTTTTCCTTTCTTCCTAACCCAAGGCAGCTCATTCTTCAAGGCCCAAAGGTGGGCCCACAATGTGGGCAGGGCTTTCCTTGCCATTCAAACTCCCCTTCCCTAGCAAGCACCAGCCCTGTGTGATCTGCACTGACAGAGGTGGGAAGAATGGTATTACACAGCATGCATTGTGGCACAGTACAGATGGGGTCCCCTCTTCAGCTCCAGCTTGGAGCAGGAGGAGTCTTCCCTGTTGAGTGACCTTACCGTCACCTCCCACTCTCCTGGCTTCTCATGAGAGGCACACACGCCTCGGGCCCCAATCAGTGGTCCCAGTCAGCATGAGACCAGCAGTTAGACCCTCAGAAGGGAGTTCTGATGTTCCTCATTGTCCAGTCAAATGCTCCCCGGACCCTGAGTGAGGGGGTGCTAGAGACTGATGTCTGAACCTCTAGTACCTCCTGTGATTGCTGCATGGATGAAGCCTGGGAATCTGTCATTCCACTTCCACGTGTGGTTCCCTCCCTCTACGCAGCTGGGCTGGGGACATACAGGCCTGAGTTAAAGAACCTTTTAGGTGTCCCCAAAAGGACTTGTAGATTTGGGGGGCCTTCTCCTAACCCAGGAGGCAGCCCCAGTGAACAGATTCTGTCCTTGGCACACTAGTTCTTGCCTGGGGCAGGGTGGGGGTGTGCCCGCTGCTTCTTCCTCACCAGCTGGGCAGCTGTGCTACTCAAGAGGACAGTCACCACTGTAGCTAAACTGCCCCCTCTTACCCCAGCCATGTGTGGAGTTATGCATGTGGGAAGCAACCAAGCTAGGACTGCAGCCTGCAGGGCAGAGCTTTCTGCACTAAATCTTTTGATCGGGGTTCATATTAGATACCCTGTTTGTATTTTTAAGTGAAGGCATCTGCATATGGGGACCTATGTGTCCCATTTGGCACTCAGGCAGGCCTCTACCTACCTGGCCCCCGTGTCCACAGGACTAGTCTAGGATGACTGCTTCCTTCTCTGGTGTGGCCGGGGATACTCACATTTAATTTATTACATGCCATAAAGTTTGCCCTTTAAGTTTAGCCATCCCACACTTCGCTTCCAAGTCTGATGAAAATCCTACCCATCATTATTTGTACTTACAGAGTTGTGGCATACAGCAGAAACAATCGTACTAACAGATTTCTATTTTTTCTTGACTTCTGGATTAATGTTACTATCTGAGCCATGCCCAAGCCTGGGTTCTGTGTCCACCTGACTTTCCTGCACCTCCCCTACTACAGCCTTGTGACACAGGTCTAACTGCTTAGTTGTCTTCTCCTCCCCTGGGCTTTAGCTCTCAAAGGACACAAACTGTTGCATTCATCTTTTTGTCTCTGAACCTGGCACATGAAGTCAGTGCACCAAAAGTGTTTGCTAAGTGGACAGATACATGAATTTTAAACTTCCTAAGGGTGAGAGCTGGGTCTTTCCCTTTCTTACCAGTTCCACGTTTCACCCCAGCCCAGAGCTGAGCCCACAGCACAGCTGATGGGTTGGCCAATTGAGGGGAGTGCTGGAGAGTCACCTGGAAAAATTTACCAGGTCAAACTGGATTTTGATCCCGAAGGAAACAAAGAAACTCAAGGTTTGACTCCCCCAAATATCTGAGTGCCTGTCAATGAGAGGTCAGACCCTATCATCACTGAGCCATGATCCTGAGCAGTGGGAAGGTGGGACAGCGTAGTGGGAAGAATAATAAAATAATAATTTGGATAATAAACAAGAGAGGGGCTTTGCATGGACCAATGGTGATGAAGTGCCATGAACTGAAGAATTTGATTAATCAGTTCTCTGCCCAAGGGTTCAAATCCAAAAGAAATAGGAAGAGAAGGCAGGCAGGCAGGCAGGCAGGCAGGCTAGACTTGGAAGCTAGATCAAACTGGACCTGAATTCCCTTTCCATCTTCTTTAATTGTGGAACTCTAGACATAGTATTCACCTCTCTGAGTAGTCCTAGTTTCTGCATCTGTGGAATAAGAATTAGATTAAATTAATGTATGTGATGGGCCTCACACCGTTCTTGGCACATGGTAGACACTCAGTAAACAATAGAAATTACTGGTACCATGGCATCATGCTTTGCATGCTTTATCAGTTTGGCTGTAGCTAACAGAGGCCCCCAAAAAAAAAAAAAAAAAAAAAAAAATTAAGAGAATCCTTGCCTAGGAAGGCTAGGAAAGTTGGGTTTCAGGAACAGGAAGGCTGTCTTTGGGCAAAGGTAGTGCCAACCTCCTCGTGTGATCTGCAGATAGAGCTTCATTTGCTGGTGTGAATTCTGTGCTGACAGTCCCACTGGGAATTTAGGGAGATGGAGTTCTCCCACAGATGGCATCTGAAACCCCTTCCCAAGCGACTGTTTGATGAACTTTCATTCATTAGCATGCTAATAATCATGTCCAGGATTGGAGACTTAGCATTTAAATGAGACATGCAATGTTAGGCCAGGCATGTTCCAAGCATGTTTGGGAACTGCACATGCTCCCTTGGAGATCTGAGAACTCTACATCCTTTCCTCGAAAATCTCTGCACCTGAACCCACCTAACTCATCCCAAATACAGACTTTCCTAACTCCCCAGAATCTGGGAGAAAGGGTCTTTAGAGCACAAGCTCCATTCCTTGGCCAAAGAAAGTTTCTGATCTGCTTTACCAAACATGGTTTAATTCTATTGCTGTGAGTGACACTGGGCAGAATGACCATGATTTCAGGCCCTTGACCCACAGGGGTTCGTGACATTCCCAGGACCAGTGTCCATTCTGAGAGGTACCTTTCCTTTCTCTTTGCTCCTATCAAAGCTTATCTCCTGTGACTCCTTCAGCTAGCTGCACGTCAGAAGGCTCCAATCAATTAATTCCCATACAGGTAGTAAATTTAAAATTCCAGGAAACTTGTATTTAATAGGGGAGATTTAATGGGACAGGGTGTCTATTTTAAATGGTAACTGTAAAGATTAGCTCTTCACTGTGGGACCCCCCCTGGGCAGTTTAGCTCTAGTATGAGAGGGAGGGAGGGAGGGGAGGAGGGAGGAAGGGAGGGAAGGAAGGGAGGGAAGGAAGGAAGGGAGGGAGGGAGGAAGGGAGGGAGGAAGGAAGGAAGGAATGAAGGAAGGAAAAGGAAAGGAGAGGAAAGGAGAGGAGGGGAAGGGAGGGGAGGGGAGGGGAGGGGAGGGGAGGGGAGGGGAGGGGAGGGGAGGGGAGAGGAGGGGAGAGGAGACCTTCTCAGCATTCCACCCACCGCCTAAAGAGATGGCCACTTTCCCTGCCTACAGGGGCTAGGCTTGGGGGCAGCTGGGTTCTCCTGCCTGAGCATCATTGACAAGTAAGGAAAACAATTTTTTTTTTTTAAGAAAATTATGAGAAGCACTGAAATTGGTGGCATTTGGGTAGGGAAATTTTTTTCCTTTCTCTTTGAAATAATCACAAGTCACAAAAATTCACCTTTTAAAGTGTACAATTCAGTGATTTTCAGTATATTCATAAGATTGCGCAACCATCAACACTCTAATTCCAGAATTTTTTCATCACCCCAAAGAGAAACTCTGGACCATTAGCAGTCACTCCCTACCCCCACAGATCCTGGCAACCACTAATCTACTTCCTATCTCTATGTATTTGCTTATTGTGGACATTTCATTTGAATAGAATTGTATAATAAGTGGCCTTTTGTGTCTAGTGTCTTTCACTTAACAAAGTTTTCAAGGGTCATCCATGCTCAAGCATGTATCAGTACTTCATTCCTGTTTATTGTTGAATACTATTCCATTGTATGGCTATACCATATTTTGCTTATCCTGATGGACATGTGAACTGTTCCCACTTGTTGGCTATTATAAATAATATCACTATAAACATTCATGTGTAAGTTTTTGTGTATATATGTCTTCATTTCTCTTGAGTATATACCTAGTAGTGAAATTGTCAGGTCATATGGTAATTCTGTGTTTAAATTTTTGAGGAACTGTCGTGGGTTGGAGATTTTTATACCTCTTTTTCCCTCTGATTATTAATTACATGTTCATTGTAGAAAATTTATAATACATATAAATGTATTCAGAAGAAAATAAAATCCACTCTATATGACCCATTAATAAATACCTTTAATAATATATTGGTATATTTTCTTCTTAGACACATCATTTAAAAATTGTGTTGAGCTTGAGAGAGAGAGAGAGAGAGAGAGTTTTGTGTCCTAATTCTTTGACTTTACTATTTGTTGTAAGCATTTTCCATGTCAATAAGTATTATTATAATGTGATTCTTTCTGACAACATTCTGTCATCATTGGGTACATTGTAACTTATTTAGCCAACCTAAGATTCTTAGACATGTAGATAATTTCTATTTTGTGTTTATCCTAGGTGGTGCAATATTCTTGTGTGTAAATACCCATCTACATATCTGATAAGTTTTGAGATAAATTCTTAGAAGTGAAATTCTGGGTAAAAGAGTGTGAACATTTTAAAAATTAAACCTTTTCTCTTAAAATAATTTTAGATTTACAGAGATAACACAGAGAGTTCCCATGTATCCCTCACCCACCTTGTATCTTACCTAACCAGAGTATAGTTATCAAAACTAATAAATTAACATTGGTATGCTACTATTAACTAAACTCTAGGTTTTATTTGGCTTTCAACAGTTTTCTTACTAATGTCCCTTTTCCATTCCAGGATCTAATCCAAGACACCATGTTGTTTTTAGGGTGTGAATACTTTTAAGTATGTGTGTGTATAAAGTTGTTTTAATTTATATTCCCACCAATATTCTAAGGGAAAAAAGACTGCCAACCTAATGGGCATAACAGCAACAACAATAGCATAAATTTAGTGGGCATTTATTTATTTATTTATGGAATCTTTTTTTTTTTCTTCTGTCATTTTTTTTAGTGGGCATTTCTTAATTGCTAGTGGGTTTACCAATGTTTTCATCTGTCTGTTGGCCAGTCATACTTTTTTTTGGTTTTGATTTCCCAATCAGCTATAGGGGTTTTGTCAATGTCAATGTCTAGGCTTTTGGCTTCCATTCAAGCTGACGTGCAATAAGTGTCAGGCGAGCACCTAGAAAGCTGTTACTGTATCCTGTAGTCAACAAGGCAGGGGTGATCAGGAAGGGTAGGCCTGCCCAGGTGCACCCTTGGTCCTTGTTTCTTCCTTGGAGGCCTGTCCCTCGGGGGAACCTGGGTGAGAGTGAGTGATTCTCCCCAAGAGAGTGGGCTCAGCTGGCAGGCGGACAGAGTGGGCAGTGATGTAAAAATCACTGTCTAGGACTCAGAAGATTCGAGGTTTCATCCTAGTTTTCACTATCTATGTAAACTTGAGCAAGTTGGTCCATTTTCTGAGATCTAGTTTTTTTACCTGGTTAACGGGCAGAATCTTAGGGACCAAATGGACGATTAGGAAGGCACTTTGTATAGGACCATACAAGTGGGTAATATGGGAATGATGTTGCAAAGAGGACTGAGCAGTGCCTTATGTGGATAGTATGAATCTCCAAGATTCCCAAGAGGGCAAAAAAAAAATGCTCTTGAGATCAACTCAGCTCCAACCCTGAACTCCCATCTTACCTGATGGGGAGGAAATTCCACTGTGGTCATTATAGGCCCTCTTTTGGTAAGGGTCACCCAGAATCCAGGAGGCTGATGAGGCTGCCCAGTAAAGTGGCATTTCTGTGGGCGGTCCACTCTCATGGGCCCAGGTGCCCTGCAGAGCTCATCTTTGCGCCCAGGCTACGCTTGAGGTCTTTGACCCCAGGGCCCTGCCCTCACCTCCAAGGCCTGCCCTTTCCTGGAGGCGCAGAACCCAGGTCTCCATCTGTTTCCTGCACCCCTGTTCCCCTGGTCCCTCTCCCTGTCTTTTCTTTCCTCCCAAGGCGCCTTAAAGACATTCCCCACAGGGTCTACAAGGAGCCCAGCCTCGGGAAAACAGACTAAGGAGAGAAGGGCCTGGGGGTGGCTTCTCTCTGGTCTTGATACTCAAAGAGGACAGATTCCAGACCTTGGAATGGGGAAATAAAGGAAAAATGCAACCACCTAAATACAAATTAACATCTGAGAAAATAATGGCCACACCAAGAAGAAATTGGAAGATATATCCTCTTGTCCTGGTACTGTCACAAGCCTGTAATGTGGTCTCAGGCACATCACCCATTGTCTCTCAGCCTGTTTCCTCAGCTGTGTGAGGAGGGGGTGAGTTCCATAACCTCTAAACCAGCTATGGGCACTCAACAGTCCTAGAATCAGCCACTTGCTGGGAGGGTCAAGGCTTTCTTTTATTTTGGAGTTCCTGGCCTTTTCCAGTCATGTGACCTGACCAGGAAGACAGATTTTTACTGAGGCCTGTTATTGGTCTAATCTGCAAGAGTTTTCTTTTGTAGCTGTGTAATCATGGTAAAAGTAAGCTAGCTCTCCGCTTGACCTAAATGCACTCCCTGCATTATCTCATTTAATCCGCATTACAGCTTGCTGGGTTGGCCCAATTGTTTTTATTTTATGAAAGAGGAAACAGATGTCAGGTAGCTTCCACATAACCACAAGGTAGGTGAGGGGCAGAGCTGGCCTGACTCTGAAGCTGAGCTTTTCAGCCCTGTGGGTTGTGTCACGTAGGGGTGTCAGGGAGACTCAGAAGGCAAATATTCCAGGACAAGTATGTGACCATCCTCAGAATCAGTCTGGGAAAACCCTTTCTGACTGGCTTCCCAGGTTCTCCTGCCCCCTGAGTCCTGAAGAGATGAGGAGGGAGTGTTGGGAGAGACACGAGAAGGGGCGAGGTTCTCCAGCGGTGAGAGCAAGCATTTCTCAGAGCTCTGGGGTTGCTGCCAGGATGCAGGGCCCAGGCTCTGCCTACATGCCTGCCCAGCAGAAGGCTGGCCTCCTTTCTCTGATTGCGGGGCAGGTACACACCATTTGTGTTCATGCAGAGGTGGTCCGAGAGCACCTTAGCCTTCTCCCTGCTAGGAAGCGATGTCTGGTTTGCATCCGGTCTTTGGGCAGACACATGGCACTGTCATCACGCACCACCCAAGGGAAGGGATGCATATCTGGAGCTCACCACATAGAGACAGATCCAAGACAGCCGGGGATGGTTCCGCTTACAGCGACACAACAAGCCTCCCCCTCAGTGATTCTGTCACATTGGTCCCTCCACTGCCCCCTTAGTTACTCCTACTTCTCACGTACACCTTTTTCCCTTTCACCCCAAGGGCTCAAAATTGGCTTGGAGAAAGAGAACATTACAAGACTTGTGACCCCAAAGATGCATTTTATCCAAATTGCCTCATGGATATGTTGGGAAATGGTAGCTTATTTATTTAACCAAATATTAAGCCAGCTTTGGGGTTATACTAACAAAAAGCATCCTAGGCCATTTCTCTCCATTTGTGTTCATTAAGCCCTTTCTGGGTGGTACTGGGCCAGGCTGTGCATACTGTGGAAATCTAAGAAGTTCTATAGGCCCTCCGCCATTTTACAGCAGGAAACGGGACAGCCCAGCAATGCTAAGAAGCTCACCCCAGGTCACACAGCTACTCGGGGGCCATTATGGGTTTGGAACTTGAAGTTCCTGCCTCTCAACCCTGTACTCTTTCGACAACATCTTACACAACTTACAGTATGGTCAGAGGGGCAGGAATGACACCTCTGCAGCAATTACGGAACTCACAGAGGGGAGCAGAGTTCCTCTTGCTGGTGTGATTTCCCACCCACAGTGGGCTTGCTGCCAGTGTCTTTATGTTGTTTACTTATACATGCTTGCCTGGGGGTTGTAATTTTCTTTTGAGACAATGGAAAATCCCATAATTAACAAAAATGATTAGGTGAACTTGAATTCTTACATTTTTGCCCGGTTTATGTTTCTTCAATGCGTGTGTATGTACGCGTGTGTGACACTCTGACCCTGGAGGGAGAAGGGGGTCTGCCACGGTTGTCTGCTGCTGGGGTGGGGCAGGGTCGCTGGGGGAAACAAAAGAGGCTGGTAAAGGGCTTCCTTAACCCAGAAATGTGTAGGTTTTGAAAACTCCTGACTCATTGTCAATGTCATTCATTCACTTGCTCAAATAATTCTGGAGAACATTCAACAAATAATGATCTATAATCACCTCTGGGCAAGGGCTCAGTATCAGGTTTCAGGAAGGATGTTTTTCATAGCCAGGAATGTGTCTTTTTTTTTTTTTAATTAATTTATTTACTTTTTAAATACATTTGTCTCTGCCTTCCCCCCACCTCTTTCCCTTGCCCCCTCCCACCTTCCCTCCCTCAGCTCTTCCCCTTTGGTTTTGTCCATGAGTCCTTGCTATATGTTCCTTGACTTAAAAAGAAGTACTAAACTTTGCGACAGCATGGATGGAACTGGAGAGCATCATGCTAAGCGAAATAAGCCAGGGGGCGAAAGACAAATACCATATGATCTCACCTATAAGCGGAACCTAACCAACAATGCAAAGAAGCAAGGAAAATACGACCAGCAACACTGAAAGGAAAAGAAATCAACAGGGAAGGGAAGAGGAATGTGTCTTGGTTATATTCTCTCCTGAATAGGAGAGAGTCTCCAGGGGGTCCCATGGCTTGCCTGAGAGCTTCCACTCAACATCGGGGCTCTGGGGTTGACTCCTGGCTGGTTCCAGACCCCTGGGATTGGGTGGGGGTGAAGGCTGCCCAGCCACGTTGCTGCCTCAACAAGATCAGGTTGGAATGAGTGGGGTGCTGTGGGGCTGGGCCTGGCTGCCAAGGGAAGCCGCCACAGCAGCCCTTCTGGAAGCCAGTGGCTGCAAGCAGAGGCTGCAGAATCATGGGTTTCCACTGCTCTTTGACTTAGACCCAGCGTTTCATCAGAGAAGATGAAAACAACTGGACTCACCATCCAGAAATGAAACCGGATTTGGATCTCACAAGAGATCAGAATAATCTCAAAACGGAAGTCCAGATACCTTGGCCAAGCAGGGCGCAGACTCAGAGGTCTCCCGTCCTGTGTCAGGGCCTCCCCTGGCCACAGAGTGAGAGAGAGGGACTGAGTAGGCAGAGCTGCAGCTGGGTCATGTTTCTAACTTCTATTTCTTTGGAGCTATGAGTCGGACAGATTTTTATCTTGCCTGTTTTGACCCTCCATGAAGCAATAGCTGTAGTGTGGGGGAGAGGAGAGCAGCAAGCATGCTGCTTCTTCTTTTGGCCCATATAGCAACTTCCCGTAACTTTTGAGTAAGGACAGGTATTTCCCCTTGTGCCCTGAGGTGTGCAGTCTCCAACATATACTTGTGGCCCCAGAGACATCTAAAAAGGGACCCTGGCTCAACCCAAAAACACATTCAGTGACGATGGGGAAAGTGTAGGGGGACATCAAATAGGTGGTCTCTCTCATTCCTTCATGTTCATCTGACCTGTCATTCAGTAAATACTTTCTGGGCACCTACTTTGTGCCTGGCACAATGAAGGCCAATTCTGGCTCATGTCGCCTTTACTTTACACACTCTTCCCCTTCATCACTTAGCAAGACCCACATTTTACCAATGAAAACGTGAAATCACAGGGAGAAAACTGGACTTGGCCTCTGTCTCCAATCTGGTAGCAAAGTCTCTTGGAAAATTCAAATGTATCTGCTACAAACAGCCTTTTCCTCAAGTAATTTTGGGTGCTTTCCATATTTACCAATTCGTTAAAGGATAAGGGAGCTGCCAGGCACATGACCAGAGCCTGTTCTGTGCTTGAGAACCAGGCTTGTCCCCAGGAGCTCTGGGGGCTGTCAGACACAAATAGTGCACAATCCTGTCAGGGGAAGTGACAGGAATGTAAACATGCCATCAGCCCATGACCCCATATCCTGGGATGGCCTGGCCTAATCGCTCCATGCCCTCCTCAGCCACCTGATGTTGTCATTCTCCAGAATGGTTCTCCCTTGGCTTTAAATCAATTCCAGAATCCCCACTTTCTGATCCCAGCGTTTTCCTTTCCAGAGTTTTCATCCACAACTTCCACCATCCCTGCCCTTGACCTGGAGGTGCCCCAGCACCCTCCCCTGCAGCCTGTCCTCACCTCCCTCTCCTTAAGGCTCCTTTCCCTCATATCACACATGTCTTCCCCAAACCTGCCAATCCCTCTCTCCTTTGTCCTTCCACTGTCCCTGACCAGGCTAGGACATCCCAACTCCAGGTCAGATCAACCTCCTGCCACTCTCATATCCCCATTATTTCCCAGGAATGAGGAAGCTGCTACAGACTAGGCCTCCAATCACAACCAAGCCTCAGCCAGCCAGCATCAGCCCTTTCCCTTTCCCTCACATTCTTTCAAGCCTCTTCTAGGGTCATCTACCCCATAACCTCTCCACCACGCTTTGGGCAAACAACCCAAATCCCACTTCTCTAAGGAATCAGAGGTTACCAGATCGGGAGCACCCTGCCATGGCAGCCGTGGAGGGGTGCTGCTCAGTCCTCCCTGCTGGAGGGAAGCTGATGGGTTGGGTGGAGCACAGTCAGCTGGCAGCCCCCAGCTGCAGCCGGCGGTGAGCATGGCAGGGGTGTGAGGACTTGGCCACTTCTGCCCCAAGTCTGAGGCTCTCCCTGCCCATCCTCCTGCCTGCTCTCTACCCCCTCCAGCTCCCTCTCCCTCTGTTTCACAGGTATCATGGACCCACTAAATATCTTGTACTTCTAACTCCATTTGGCATCTGCCTCCCAGAGAATCTGCACTGACACCTGCCGTCTGGCTTGTCAGTCTGAGTAGTCCCTGCCTGGGTTCCACCCTTGCATCCTGGCACATCTCTGTAAAGGCAGTTGTTCCCCCGGCCCAAGGCTAATATTTCAGCTGGGCTGTGGGTCGACTCCCTTGCTTGTCTCCACCAGGACCCATGCCCCTGGTAGCCATGATCCCAGCTCCCAGCCTCCTCCTTCACTTTGCTGCCCTGTACTTTTCCTTGCCAGCCACTCTTTCTTCACCCAGTGTCACCAGGGCCACCAGTGAACCCCAAATTTCTAAAATCCTTGGGTACTTATCAATCTTTGCTACACTTGATCTGTGCTAAGCACCCTGTCCTCCCTGAACCACTCTCCTCTCTTGTCTTCTGGGACCCCAGTCTGCTCTCTGCCTCCTTCCTCTCTCACTGTTTCTGTCTCCTTGGTGTCCCACAGGGCTTCTGTGGGACCCTCCCCTCCTCTCATTTCTACTCCCACCCTGCACGAGGGAGATGATTTCCAAATACTGACTTGCCAATGATTTCCAAAGTCCATCTCTCCACCAGGAATTTTTCCTGAAGCCTGGATTCCAACGGGTGAGGGGACTTTTCCATGGGTACCTCAAAATCAGCGCGTCCTGGGATGAACTCATGGTAACTCACAAAGCCACACCTAGCCTCAGGATTTCCACTCCAGAGAGTGCCACCATCATCCTCCAAGTCATCCAGGCCAGAACCTGGGGCTGGCCCCTCAGTGCTCCCTTCCAGGTGATCACCAGGTACTACTGATTCCCCACTATACTCGCTACTGCACTGTGTGCTCCTTTCCTCAGCACCACCACCAAAGGCGGCCCATAGCATTTCTTAACTGTGCTGCCCAATCCCATCTATCATCCCAGCCTGTTGCTTCTCATCCTGTGTTCTCCATTATGTTTCTCAAATTGAGCTATCTGAAAAGCCTGTAATTCTGGAGCTGGAAGACTTCTGTTGCTCCCATTGCCTTCACCACTGCCAGCATCACCATTTTCGGCTTTTTCCATGTGCCAATCAAAACCCTGTGGATCTGGTTTTGTCTTCCTCTTGACCCTTGAGGACTAGCCAGACTGAATCACCCATAACTGCCTCATGCCTCGGGGCTTTGCCCGTGCTCCTCTCTTCCTAGACCACTCTCCCCGTATGTCACCTGGTTAACTTCTATCCACCCATTAAAGATCAGATCAAGGGCTACAAGCCCTGGAGCCTGAGTAAGGGTGTCCCCCTTTTGCTCTTCTCTAGTACCCAGGACCACGCATTCAAAGCTTCCGCAGAGCTCTGTCTACCAGGGGACTGATCGCACTCACTCTGTTCCTTGTTAGAGTGAGGCTATCTTGAGAGCCAGGCTCATTTCTGCATCCCCAGCATCTAGCACAGACCCTGGCACATAGTTGGCACTAAACAAATAGTAATGAAGTAATGCATGAATGAGCAAATGAATGAATTCTGACTGGGATTGGGGTGCTCACAGGGTGCTAATACTTGAGGTGAGTCCAAAAGAAGGACTAAGAATTTGTGAAACAGGGATTTGAATGGAGAAGGGCATTCCAGGGTCAGGCATGCACATGGGATGGAGGTCTGGGAGAGTGGGATATAGGTTAAGTCTTTCATTCATCAAGATGGCAGCTTGGAGAGGATCAGGTTTGAGAACATGAAAATGAGTTCAGTTTTGCTTATAAGACCTGAAAACTGTCCTTTGGAAGGGGCCATCTGGTTTGGAGGGCTCTTTGAGGACCTCATTCAAAGCAGAGCTGGGGGGCAGGAGGGCAGATCTGGGTGTGCTCAGATCATACCAGCTCCTAAAAGCTGATTGTTAAATTTTTAGGAGTTTTATGATGTAGTAGTTAAACACAGCTATTATTTAAAAATTAAATTATATAAAATTACCATTACATAAATTATGTTAAAAAAAGGTAAATCCTCAAAACATCACTTTCTAAGAATTTTACAATACTTTATTATCTCTGCTTTTAAGATTATTTTCATCTAATATGTCTGTGGAAATACTATATAATGTGTTACTGTGCTTTTCTTCCCAACTCTGGATTCAGTGACATCATATTACTAGTTTGAAATTGGCCATGGTGGAAATATTTACACCATGGAAGTTGGAAAACCTCACAAATCAGGGCTTAGTTTGTTGTTTGTTGACTGTCTAGACTTAAGAAAGTTATAGAGAAAAATGTTAATAATGCACATTCAACTTAAATTATTTGCTGTGTCTTTAGTCACTACATTGTGAATGGCACAGAAAAATTGACCAAAAGTTCGTCTAGTGTCCAAAAACTATGATCTCATTCTGTGAAGAAGTTGCTTACATCATTGACAAATGAGTGAAGTTCCAACATATATCTTCATTGTGTCACTTTTTTCTTACTAGTTGGCACAAACAAAAATTTCAACCAGCATTCACATAGGAACTACACTCATTTGTCAATTACAATTATAGGTTGGTTATGGATTCAGCAGGTCACTAAAAAGCAATGAAAACATTTGTAAGCCTCAATTTGACCTATGCAACTTGCAATAAAGAGTACTGTATATTTTATTATTATTTGTAAATTGCTAAACATCCTTTATGTCAAAAAAATTTATAACACACTCATGTATGTACTATTTCCTCTGCTATGTAGGATGCCAGCCATCTTCTGAGAGTGAGAGGCAGAGAAGAAGCAAGCTGCTGAAATAGGTGAGGGGCAAAGAGAAGAGACCCATGAGGACAAGGCCAACTCTGAAAGACAGGAGATGACAATAGTACCCTAACCACAAGAGCTAGAAGGTAGGGTGTCAACGAGGTTCTGGCCCTGGGCCAAGCCCTGAGGTATGGCTTTGCTTTATTAATCTCCTGAGACAATCCTAGGAGGAAACCCAGGCTTGGAGAGGTTAAGTCCTTTATCCACAGCACCCAGCCAATTAGTGGCTGAGTCAGAATGCGAACTCAGACAGCCCAGCTCTCTTGACAAGAGCCTGCACACCAGCCCCTTTGTCCTCAGCAAATCCCCTCAGACTGTGGACATTGGAATTACTCCAGGACAGAGATTGGAAGGGCAGGTGTGGCCACATGGCAGGGACTTGAAGGCATCCAAAGGGCTGGCAAGGCCACCTCACGCCTCTGACCCCTATCTGGTACGCGCCTCCCAGCATGTTCCTGCCACCACTCCACAGTGTCTACTGAAGCTAATGTACGAATTGGGGCTTGCATTTAAAATATATTGTTGTTGTGTTATTTCCTAATAATTCTTTCTTACTGTGTTTTTAAAAAGTAAAATACATGACAGATTGGAAATTTACAAAATTGGTGCTTTCCCTTAGAACATTTGAGAAGCACCATCGAATCCACCCTCCTATCACATTGCTCCCCTGCTGGAAGCCCTGAGAGATCCCTGTGGGCTGCCGCAGAGGCTTCAAGTGGTGGGTAGGGACCAATCTGTGGGCTGGGAGTTTAATTTAGTGTGTTATTACCAGCATTAAAGAATGAAAGAAGTGGAGTGAAATAGAAAATATCAGGGTATCTTGCATGCAGTAAATATATTTTGTTTTAGCTATGTATAAATATACACTTATATATTAAATATATGGCTCAATTATATATACTAATATTAAATATATAATATATAAATATGTTATATTAAAAACTTACTTTATAGATAGGTATATCTAGCTAGTATATTATAATGCATATGTGTACTGGAATATGATGAGAAATGTCTTTCTTATGGTCACAGTAAAAAAAAAATTAATTGCCACTAGTCTACCAGATAGACAGTACTGCCAAGCTTGCCATTCAGAGCCCTACAGGAGAGAATGATTGCTGAGGAAAAGCAGGCAGTACTTCCTGGGAAAAGCGTGAAATGCGGTGGGCTTGGAGGATGTCAGGTTATGAATGAGCAGAGGAAATGACATGAGCTAAGAGGCAGAAAGACGACAACTTTCATCCCCAGATTGTTCTGGTGCTCCAACTCAGAATGGGTCTGGACCTAGTCTCTGGGAGCTTGCAGGTGGCATGAGGATTGCAGTCCCTGTGATGGCAGTTTAGAGGCAAAATCAAGGGAACCTTCCTGGAGTTGGTGACACCTTAGCTAACATCTGAGGGAAGAGTTGGATTTTGCCATAAGAACAGGGATGTGGGGACGGCTTACCTGGCCAAGTGAGTGGCTTGTGAAAAGGTGAAAAAAAGCCCATCATGTTTCCTTTTTGGAGAAATATGCACCATTTAGCGTAGGTAGACCATGAACTAGGGAGGAGGCCTCAGGTGCCATCTTGAGAGCCAGGATTTTATTTTGGAATAAGTAGCCATGGAGAAATGTTGACCAGAAGAATGGCATGGATAGACATATCTCAGGACTCTGGCTGCCTTAGGAGAGTGGATTAATGGGGAGGGGACAGGAGGCCTGGAGAGCGGCAATGAGGTTGCAATAGTTAGGCCTGAACCAGGACAGTGGGGATGCAGAGTCAGGGTGGGAGGAGAGAGGCTGGGTAGGAGGAGCCAGTAGTCTGTGGCTGTCCACTGCTCATTGGGTGGGGCAGTGAGAGGAGGGAGGTCAGGGTGAGCCCAGTGGTGCTGACTGGGGAACTGGCTGTATGGTGGTGCCTTTTGCCCAGATGAAGAACGTGGGAGGCAGAGTGGGTCTGGGGAGCAGACAATGCTTTCGATGTTGAAAGTGGCACTTGTAGGTAGATGTGGCAGTGCACAGCTGGAGCAGAGAGAGGAGCGAGGTTAGGCCAGGGAGAGTATACAATGAGAGAAAGGGCCGTGAAGGGAAACCTATGAGAGACTGAGGGGAGTGGCCTTTTTTGTTTTTTTTTTTTAAGATTTTATTCATTTTTAGAGAGGGAAAGGGAAGGAAAAAGAGAGGGAGAGAAACATCAATATATGGTTGCCTTTCACACACCCCACATTGGAGACCTGGCCTGCGACCCAGGCATGTGCCCTAGACTGGGAATCAGACTGGTGACCCTTTGGTTCGCAGGCTGGCACACCAGCCAGGGCAGTGTTTTTGTTTTTTTTTTAATTACAGTTTATATTCAATATTATTTTGTATTATTCAATAGTTTCAGGTATACAACATAGTGGCTAGACAACCATATACTTTACAAAGTGATCCCCCCAATATTTCCAGGACCCACCTGACACCATATGTAGTTATTACAATATTACTGACTATATTCCCAGTGCTGTACTTTACATCCCTGTAACTATCAATTTATAATTCTTAATTTCTTCACAAGATCTAGAAACTTGTATCACAGGAGCCAAGGGGGCGGAAAAGTCCTAGGAGGAAAAGCAGTAAGGCAAATGCTTCAGAAAATCAAATTCTTGAAGGGGCCATGGGATGTGGCTGTTGAGAGGCCCCAGATGCCCTTGGAGAGGGTGCAGTGGAGGGTGGTGTGGCAGAAACCAGGGGCTTTGGGAGTGAGTGGAGATGACAAACCAGGCAGAGAGGAAGCAGGGCTGCATCTAGATATAGTGTCTTTGTGCGTGTTAGAAAGGGACACCCGTTTCTCCAGGCATATCAAACCCTCACCCCAGCCCTTGGGCTTGGTGAAAGGCCAATGGACTTCAGTGCCCACATGTCCCACAGCGGGTATCTGCATGCTGTGGCCCTGCAAATGTAGAGCAGCCCTTCTAGAAAACTGACCAAGGGGGATGCTGGACCATGCAGCAGGTTTAATTTTTAAGCTGTAAGAGATTGGTGCATACTAACTCAGATGAGAGAGGGGAACCCATGGAGAAAAAGAGAATGCAGGACAGGGAGGCCTGCAATGAGAAGCCGGTGGGAGCCCAGGCAGGAGGGAGCATGCTGCCATGGGTGTTGGTAGGCGGGCAGGGGCTGAAGGGGAGCAGGGCTGTGTGCCCTCCTGGATCCTCGGGCCTGGTGTGCAGGCTGCTGCTGCAGGTGAGTTCACTGAGAATCTCTGTGATGGAGCAAGGGACATGGAGACAATGCTGAGACAGTCTGGCCTGGATTACCAGCAGCTCTGGTGCCCTAGAGTAGTGACATGCAGACTGCTTGGGCAGCAGGCCTACATCTGGGCAGGCCAGGCCAGTGAGGGTCTCAGCACAGAATTTTTGTTTCCTTATTATTTTACTTCTTTTTGTGGAAAATTTTCAAACACACCCAAAATTTGTGGGAAATGCAAATGAACATTTCTCTTATACCTATCATTTAGCTTCAATGATTATTACTATTGTGAATGTTATTTAATGCCCCCCTTAAGTACCTTTTTAAAAAATTCAAAAAAATTTTTTAACGGACTTTATTTTGTAAATCAGCTTTAGGTTCTGAGCAAAATTGAGAGGAAGATACACAGATTTCCCGTATACTCCAGGTTTAAAACTTTTTTATTTGGAAATAACTTCGAGCTTACAGAAAATTGCAGGAATAAATTTATTTTTAAATGATGTTTTTCTTATTGAAGAATATATTCTCAGAATGTATATAGAAGAAAATTGAGAGCATTCATGATTCTACCATACTGTCATTGGTTTGGTGTATCTGCTTCCAGTTTTTTATTGGACTGTTTTATCCCTCCAGAGCCCTCCTGTCTAATAGGTCTGCACAAGCGGCTCGGGCCCATGGCTTTCACCCCCGAACTCCTCCTCAGAGAGTCTGCTCAGTGAGCAACAATTGATCCAAGTTTGTGGTTTTTGGGTGCCCTCTTTCCCTGGTTTCAGGGCTAATGCAGGTTTTCACTTTAGCATTTTTTTCATTATTGTTTTTCTTGGGTAATATTGGCTGACTTCTGGTAGGACGAGTTGCCCAGTGCTCCTTGGGCCACCATCTTGCCCACGTCCCACACTCATTTCTCTGTGTCTGAGTGTCTCCCCCGCTCAGCTGAGTGCCCTGTGAGGGTAGGGCTCAGGGCTGACTCACCACTCAATGTGAGGCAGAGTTGGCCTTAAGAAATATGTATGGTATTGAACCAACCCACTTAGTTGGCATTGTTCATCGCTGTGTATACTGCAGACTTTTGGAGTGCCTTCTGCTAATTTACAGCCATCAGCATGGTGTCTGGCACACAGTAGGTGCTCAATAAAGATGTATTACTGCTACTACCAATAACCTGGAGATTTCCATGCATGGTAGCTCTTTTTTCCTTCTGCCTTTTCCTGCCTCCCCCTACTTCTCTTGGTTGGTAAGGGAGAGAGACCACTTTGACATGCCAGACAGAAAAGTGCCCACTTTGTCTACCATTTCTGTAAGTTAGGAACAAAGCTAAGTTGCCAGTGGATTCAAAAGAAGCAGTTCCCTGTGTGAGGCTATTTTATATGTTTGCATTGCTCGCAATATGAGTTGTCATTAGTGGCAATTAAAACTATTTCAGGATCAGTTCAAAGCTGCCTTTGAGGTATTTTAAGTTGGACAAAAGTCCTCCATGTGTCTAGCTCTGAGCCAAGTTCTCCGGTGTCATTAGAAGCCCACTTGTGTTTAGAGAATACCCAGTCTGTATATTTTGATTGCCTGAACATTTTATAAATTTCAGGAGTGTTTGTCAGAAGCGGGTTAATGTCTCCAGAGCTGTTTGGACTATCTTACAAGTCCCACTTCCAACCTTAATTAAGCGGAGGGGACCACAGGATGGGAGAGGAAGAGGGGGCTCTGTAGAGGGTCTTCCCTTAGAACCAGAGGAAGAACCCATGGGCATCTGTGGCCCTGTCGGAGGGTGGCAGAAACCAGAGCAGAAACGGATGAGGGCTTGGTCTAGGGTGGGGGCGTCAGGAATTGGGAAGAAGGCAGGAACCTGTTTGCAGGGCTGGGCTGTGAGGAGAGGAGTGGGGAGGCTTTTAGAACACCTTAGGTAATCTTCAGATTTGACTGAAAGATAAAAACTGGGAAAGAACTTGTTTAGGCATATGGGACTGCTAGGGAGTTAGTCAGCAACTTGTTCTGACCAACTCTTGGCTGGCCCTGGCCCTGGCCCTGGCCCTGATTCTGGGCCTAGAGGGCTGGAATGGCACGGAGGCCTGGGATCACTGTTCCCTAAACACTTCTAGGATCCTCTGGTGCCGTGATGGGCACCTAACATCTCACTGTCTGCTGACAGAGGATTTCAGCTGGGGGGGCTGATCAGGGCGGCTGGGTAGGAGTCTGAACTGGGTGGTAAAGGAGAGTAGAGAGCGGCTCAAATGGGAGGAAGAGCTCCTGGAACAGTGGAGAACTGGGGAAGGGCCCGCCAGCAGGACTGGCCTGTGTCAGTAAGGGCTGTGACGGGGACCAAGAAGGGGGACCAGTTAAGGTAGAGGTGACTTGTCCAAGTGCCTTTGTTGTGACTGATGTGACCGCTGGGTTGTTTCTGCTCAGCACTGGGTTGAACAGCAGTGCTGGCTGTCCGAGGGTTTGTGCTTGGGGAATAAGGAACCTGCCGTTGCTTTGGGTTTCCCTACATGCCTTGCTTTGGTTAGAGCCCACCCAGACTCCACTGGGCTCTGATCTGCATCCTTAAGATTTTTGTTCAGAATTTACCTCTTTGCTCCTCTTTTCAGCTTAAGGACCTGATGCCATAACCCACTGAAGTAGAATGCTGGAAGCAGCTGTGGCCCTTGCTCCAAGGAGCTGTGCCATCAACCCTACACCTGCCTGCCACTCACATCCACCCTGGGCCTGGGGCCTGGGGCCAGGCTGGGGTGGCAGTTGTGCAGGCACGTGGGACCTTGCTTGTGGCATGGAGTGCCCAGAGGTGGCAGGGCATCATGCCCTTGGTCCCACGACATTGTGGGGGGCGGTAGGCGGGGGGGGGGGTGCAGAAGGCAGGATGACCCACTTTCAAAGTGGCTTGGCTGTGACTGGGGCTTCTTCAAGTGGTCGGCCTGCGCATACACGTTGGTCTTAAATGCTTCAAAACTAGGCAGTTAAACATCTGTATCCTGTTTTCATTGGCTTGTAAGCTATGGTGATGGGGACCTGCCTAATCTTCTGAGCCAGCAAGTGTGCCCAGAGGCTAATAAATAACAGGTGTCTCCAGTAAATAAGACTTTAATACTCAATGTAAATGTGTGTGCAAATAAATATATAAAATGAAATGTGGGAGCTAAATTCTATATGCGAGTCATACAATTTCTTAGCTGTTTTGAACTGTGAACTGTAGTGTGACTGTGTGTATGGTGTGTGTATAGTGTTTGGGAAGTGTGTTTTTGTAGACAGTATATATGTGTGGCATGTGGCAATGTGTGTGTCTGTGTGAATATGTTTGTGTTGTATGCGTATGTCTGTGTGAAGGCATGTCCCCTCAAGTTGGAGACAAAACCAGCTACACGATTTACAGGACCTGGTACAAAATGAGTGTCGGGCCCGTTAGTCAGAATTTTTGGGAATTTCAAGTCAGCAACAGCAGAGCATTAAACCAAGCTTGGGCCTTTCTGAGTGAGAGCCCCAAGTGACTTCAAGGTCAAATGCCCATGAAGCCGATCCTGGTTAAAGAAAGTGTACCTCCTGTCTCCCCTCAACCGTCCTTTGCTGTCTTAAAAAGTCTTGAATCCCTCTTTGCTCTCTCCCCATCCAGCCACAGGATGACCTTGACCTTGAGAGTGTGGGGAGCTGTGAGCCTGGAGAGGAGGAGCTGCAGCAGCTGACCTGTGCATTTTGGGGCTTGTCTTCGCCTTTCCTGACCTTCCCTCAATGCCGGCACCCAAATCCATAAGGTGTCTCTGGGCTCTTGGTTCAAAACAATCTCCTGAGACTGCCCAGGTCCCCTCCCAGCTTACCCTGTATAATGGGACCCTGCCCTCCACCCCCTGGACTTGAAGGCTCAGGCTCCTCTCCAGCGCCTCGTACCTCCTGTGCTCCCAGAAATTGTCAGCCAGCAGAAACAGTAAAGGGAAGGAGGCCCAGGGTCTCCAGTTGTGTCCTCACTGCCCACCAGGTGCTTTGATTCTTGGGCCGTAATGGGCCCCAGCCTGTAGGGAAGACGTGGCAAAGAGGAGCTGGGAGGCTGGGGCTGCATTGGGCCAGTAGAGTTCACAGCCCTGAAATCTCAGTGAGGGGGTGTGAAGCGTGGGGCCTCCCTCATTTCTTCCTGTTTACTGTCCTGATTTTCCTCCTCTCAGGTCAAGTGCCGTGTGCTTGCTTCACAATCCACTCAGGAGATGCTAATGGGTAATAATGAGGGTGTTCCCACTCAAATACCTATACTTGTCAATAATTAGCCACAATTTCCAAGGTTCTGGGAGGAGACACCTGGTCTGCCCCAGCTGGTTTAGCTCATCGGTGTACCAATAGCATAGCAACTCCTAGATCCCTGAGTGGTTTTGGGCTGTTCCACGTGTGGGCATCTCCCAAGGGTTAAGGGAACTAGAGAACTTCCTTCACCATGTTCCTGATCCTTGCCAGAGACTGATCCCTAAACGCAACCCCTTCCAGCTCTCCTAGAAACCACCAGACCCCTATGTGCTTCTGTTTTAGGGATCCCAGATGGGGCTGTGTGAACAGCTCACCTGGAGGACCTCCCTGAGGAGGGCCACCTGCCTCAAGCCAAGGGACCCAGATGTGTAAAGGTGGCGGGGAGTGTGGGGCAAGCTAGGCTAGAGGAGGGGACTGGGAACAAGTAGTCAGGCAGGAGTGGAGATTGCTATAGATTTGTTAGCCACTGGCCATGGGGCTGTCTGCCAGAGAGAGAGACACGGACAGGCAGGCAGGCCGGCAGGCAGACAGGGAGAGGGAGAGGGAAACAAATTCCCCATGCAGGGGTGGGATGATAAATTGGATTTCCAGAGGGGAGAAAGATCTTGATTTGAATTTGCCAATTCCCACAAAGCTAATAGTTGGTTTACTAACTGGCTCACAAAGTTCTTGAATGTGCAACAATTAGGTCTTTCTCACTGCTCATTAGATCACTGACTCCATCAGAGGCCATCAACAGCCCAAGCCCCCAGACCCTGGCCATACACCTCCCTCAGCCCAGCACCCCCATTTCCCTGATTTTATTTACAAAATGCCCTTCCTCATGCATTGGACAGCTAGGGCCCTGAAGGAACCATCCAGCCATCCAAGCTCTTTTTGCTTCAGACCCTGGAGTGGGGTGGGCTGGCCATGACATTCACTGAAGTTATGGATAGGAAATGACTTTACCAAAGCAAACACCAAATCCAGTCAAGAGAAGTGCCATGACCCAAGTTCCAATGACTGCCTACTTCCAGTCCAGAGCAAAGGAGAGACCTCACTTCAGTGTCCACCTCAGTGGTTTGAAGAGCCACAGTTTGGGGCATCTAGCAGTCCTAATTCGCCAGCTGACAAGCCACCCTGCCTCTTCTGTCCCTTTGTCCCATGCCGGCCTCTTCCCTCATTCTCACTTCCAGGAGTCCAGGTGTGTGGGGAGGTGACAGATACCAGAGAGCCAGGAGGCCACTAGGTCAGGTCCCTGGGCCACAGAACAACATCCATCCCAGGAGCTGGGAGTCCATCCACAGAAGTCCACCTTCAGAAGGGGTTTCCGGGTCTTGCGGGGTGGTGGGGACATTTCTCTGGGTGCAGGTTATTTTCACTATGTGATCTCAGAGACACACCTACTCTTGACACCTTCCAGTGACTTCATTTCCCCCTCTTCTGGGCTCCTGGAATGGCACAGTGGCCCCACCTTAGCCTGGCAGCTGTGAGAAGAGGTGTTGACCCAGCTGCCTCTCTGCTGGCTCACTGTGTCAGGTGGAAAGGGTTGAGACAGTAGCAGGGACTGAGGGTCTTTTGGCATGGCAGGAACCTTGGGATTGCCCAGAGGCGGGATTTCGGTCAGGGTCCCCAGGGATTCGGCCAGGTACTAGGTGATAAGTGGTACAGGGAGCCAGTGAGGAACAGGCGATGGGCCAGGAAAAACAGTCCAGAGCCACAGTTACGCCACTGGTTCTTGCTCCTCTCCTGTCTTAATCTCTCTTGTTTGGTGAGAGCTTTCAGCCAGGCCTGGAGCCCAGCAAAGAGCACCTGCTGATTCCAGAGTAAGTTTCTATGGAGGTTGGAGGCAGTCAAACATGGCTGACATGTGTGAGCTTCATAGCTTGGTTCATCACAGGAGACAGACTGGGGAACAAATCACACAGCACAATGCAACAAACACTCAGCTGGGAGCAGGCACACATGCAAGGGGCAGGGAAGATGGTTCCATGGTGGGGGTGTCATTTGAGTGGGGTCATAAGAGTGGTCCCCCACCAAAAGCCCCAATCTCCCCACACAGGCCCAAGTCAGGCTCCAGCCCTAGGACTCACAGATCCACCTTCTGGGCATCTGTGGGGTGGCCCAGGGTGACCCTGCATCCCCCAGCAGGAGGTCAACCTCCTTTAACCAAAGCCTTCCAGAATCTCACCTCTCGCTTCACCAACACAGCAGACATTTCCCCCGCTCAGACCAAATGAGATGAAATTCCCTGCCTGCTCTTTTTCTAAATGATCAGGAAGGTGTATGTGTGTGTAGAGGGGTGGCTGCAGTCCTCAGGAATGGGTTCTTGGGAGGGTCCTGGAAGGTGAGAGGGGCCATCAGGAGGAGATAATACATATTGGGTGCCCAGAGCTGGAGCTGGATCTGGATCTTGACTTGCGGCTGCCAGCACTGACTCCCAGAGGTCAAGATCTGCACCCGCCTCCGCCAGGGACTTAATGAGGGCACAAGGGCTGAGGCCTCCTGGAAAAGGGCTGACACTGAATTAAGTGTAATCAATGAGGGAAAACTACTGTAGCAATTGAGTTCACAGAAAGTGGTTGTGTGTGTGTGTGTGTGTGTGCGCGCGCGCGCGCTGCCAGTAATAACCATTTCTGTACATCTTGATTCTGGGACCCTTCTCTATGTCCCTTTCTGGGGAACCTTACAGGATTTCACGCTTGGTTCAGAAGGTATGAAAAGCACTCACCCCATGCCTCACACAGTAGGAGCGCAGTATGTGTAAGCTCCTTTCCTTTAACCACTCAGAGTGGTCTCTTGGGGCTGAGGGCAAAGGGCTTCCCCAGTCTAGAGATTGATGGGCCTCTAGTCCTTGCCTCCTGCTTCCTTCTCCAGCTGATGACAAACACCTGGATGTCATAACGTCATCTGTGTTCTCGTGTTATTCTGGGGCACAGTCTGGGAGGGTACCCTTGTAGCCCCCCTCTAACTGAGGCTGGACTTTCTTGCCATGTGGGCTGGCCTGTGCCAGTCTCATGGATGCATGCAGAAGGGTGAGGCACTGATCCTGCTCGTTGGGCAGGATGCTGGCAAGAGGGCAGGACGAGCAGGGGCGGAGCTTCCAGAACAAAGAATGGGGAGCCCTGGGGGCCCAGGCTGGGCATCAAAAAGGCTCTGCAGAGGGAACAGGCCACAGCAGTTGCCTCTGCGCCCAGCAGTCCGTCAGGCAACCCTCTCCTGATCCCTTCTGCTTGCCCCAGGCTGGGAGCCTAAACGATACTCTGTTTAGAGAGCCCTTGTTCTCCAGCGTGATTGCGCCGGTGCTGCTCTGTGGTTTTCTCTACTTGGCGTGGGCTGCTGCCACGGTTCCAGAGGAGATCAGAGGGATGGCCGGGAGCGGAGCCAGGAGCCAGGAGGGCCGTCGGGAGCGTGCCTTCATCCCAGAGCCTTTTGATGGAGCCAGTGTAGCCCCCCACCTCTGGCTGCACCGCTTTGAGGTCATCAGTGACCTCAACCATTGGGACCAAGCCACCCAGCTAAGGTTCCTAAAAGAGTCCCTCAGGGGAGATGCCCGGAAGGCTTATGATGGGCTCAGTCCCAAGGACCAGGGAAACTATAGCGTGGTGAAAGAGATCCTGCTGAAGACCTTTGGGGGGCCCGGAGCTGCCCACAGCCACCTGCCCAAGGAGATCCTCTTTGCCAACAGCATGGGTAAGGGCTACTACCTCAAGGGAAAAATTGGCAAAGTGCCTGTGAGGTTCCTGGTGGACTCCGGGGCCCAGGTGTCCGTGGTCCACCCGAGCCTGTGGGAGGAGGTCACTGATGGTGACTTGGACACTCTTCGGCCCTTTGAGAATGTGGTAAAAGTGGCCAATGGGGCAGAAATGAAGATCCTGGGTGTCTGGGATACCGCGGTGTCGCTGGGCAAAATGAAGCTCAAGGCACAGTTCCTAGTGGCTAACGCCAGTGCTGAGGAAGCCATCATTGGCACCGACGTGCTCCAGGACCACAACGCCGTCCTGGACTTTGAGCATCGCACCTGCACCCTGAAAGGGAAGAAGTTCCGCCTTCTGCCTGTTGGAGGGTCCCTGGAAGATGAGTTTGACCTGGAGCTCATAGAGGAGGAACCCTCGGAGGAGGGACGGCAGCAGCTCTCCTGTTAAAAAGCCCCCATTTCCTTGCCCCCAAACACTAGTGGAAGACCCACCATGGTGGAGGGGAAGGGCAGATCCCAGGGGATCACTGGGCTTGGCCAAGCCAAACCAACTCTTTTCCTCCTCCCCCTCCTCCTTCCTCCCGTGCCGCCCCCCTCCCCCCTCCCCCCCCGCCCCAGAAGGGGCCTTAGTCTGCCCTTGGTCGGGGAGGCCTCATTTGGAAATGCATGGGTGGGGGAGAGCAGGCTGGCTGTCTCAGAGGGGGAGAGGGTCCTCATGCTCGCCAGGCTGCAATTGGTAGTAAAGATTCAAAGGCAGGAAGAACGGTCCACGAAGGCTAGAAATGATTGTCTTTGAGAGGAGTGGGGGATGGCTTAGATCCCCTGAGACATGGCGAATCACCTTCAGGTCTGAACCGGCTGGGCTGGCTGCTGGCTGCAGGGTCCTCACAGCTGTCACTGGTGAGGGTCACAGCTGCTTGGGAATTCTTCCCTGCTGGGTCTTCCCACCTGCACAATGTATATTTCCTTCTGTCATTTGCTTTGAAACCCATGGAGCCTTGTGCCAATAATTCATTACTTCCAAAGCCAATAAAGATTGACTCATGGAAAACCACGTAATGTGTTGATTGGGGATGAATGCGATGGATGTGAGAGGGTGAGGAAAACAGGGTGTAAATGTCAAAGAGAAGGAAGATTCCAGTATTTGCTGAGAGCCTGTCCTGGATATGGGAGAATATATAGACAGTGACTCTGTATCTTGGATTTTATAATAGCCTCAATCTCAAGTATTTTGACTTATTTCCTCCATAATTCCTGCGATTGTTTCTAATTGAGTCATAATTCCTCCAATGATTTCAAATTGTAATATTATAGCATCTAAATTGCCCCCTTTTACTTCAAAAGTGACCCTAAAGTTTTTTGTGAAATGTCTTGACTGGGGGATTGGAAAATTATGGTTCTTGTAAACAGATGAGAAAGTATCTGCCTGACAAGTAGGTTCTGACAGCCACCTGGGAACCAGGGCTCAGAGGCAGAATGCAAGGTCAGGGGACAAGTGCTGACCTGCACGGGCCTGCCCAAGGGAGTTCTGGGGGAAGAGGATGCAGCAACAGCAGGGGGGCTCTGGTGCTGGGAGGACACAGCTTTTTCCTGGAGGGACTTGGAATGAGCCTGAAACTGGAGAGGTGGGATGGTGGGGGACATTTCCAGATCTGGGAATGGGGTGTCCATTTCTTTTAGGGTCTATCTCATAATCTGCCTCTCTCTTTGGAACTGAGCAGGCCAGGAATCTGGAAACCCACAACCGAAAGGGAGACTGAGGGTACAGAGCTCTGAGAGCTTTCGACAGGAGGTGGGTGGGCCACCTTCCCCTCACGAGAGTTCACTGTGCCTCGCCTGGAGGTTTCCACCTGGACGTGCTAGAGGGCGAGACAAGCAGCCTGCCTGGAGAGGCGAGCGTGGACTTCTTCATCCGTGCCGCGTCGCTGCTCCTCCCTCGAATTCTAGCTGTCATTCTGGAAACAGAGGCACCTGCTCAGCCACTGAACCAGGCCCTGGGCAGCCAAACATCCTCACAGGAATTAGCTTGTCAGCCCAAGGGAACACGGGGTGGCAGGCGGAGCCTAATCAGGAGGAAGTCTTTTCCCAGGAAAGTGAGGCCTGGAGAGGGGGTGAGCCGAGATGATGGCCTTGGCGTGGAGATGGAACCAGAGAAGGAGGTAGGAGAACCAGGGAAGGAAGTGACCTGTCCCTCTTCTCAAATTTGGTTTTCAACTTCTAACAAAAGCTGCTTCTCTCCTAGGCCAGACCCTCCCCTGAGAGGACAACCCAGGTGGCACCTCCCTGTGACCTATTTCCTCTCCGTCCCTCAGCTCCTAGCCACATGCTGGGCTGAGGTAGGGAGGATGCAGGGTGGGTGGGGAAGCAGGCAGGGCACCGGCACGAGGAATTGGGTGCCAGGCCAGATTTCTAGGGCAGCACCCAAGTTGTCTCCTTGCCCTTCCCCATGCACGGCAGGCCGGTGAACAAGAACAGGTGACCTGTGTCCCAGCTGCAGAAACATTTCCTCCCTGTTCTGAGGGAGAAGAGTCTGTCTGAGCCGCCAGGCTCTTTCTCCTAGAGGAAAGTGAGCACCCACGCTGGGCCTCAAGAGAGGGAGAGGCTCCCATGGAGGAAGGAACTAAGTGATGGTTCTTACCTGGAACACTTAAGTGTCACCCCTGAATGAGTGAGACTTAAGACAGGTGGTGTGTGTATGTGCATGCGCGTGCTAGTTACTAGTGCAAATGTGTGAAGGTGGAACCTGGGCTGCAGGATGGTGGGGATGGTGACCGCCACTCTCCAAGAGCAGAGTATCAAGGGGGAGTCCTGGAGAGCAGCCAGGGAGTGAGGCAGCCACATGGCAGAGGGCTTGATTTGCGTGGTGGAGGACCAGAAAGGTTTATCTGGCTTATAGGTGTAGGCTGGAGTAAAGCAGCAGCAAAGAATCCAGCTTGAAAGCCAGGGCAGTAGTCAGACTCAGGGTCTGAGTTTGAGATAATGGAAAGGAGGAGACAGAGGCAGGCAGCAATATAAAAGTCTAACCTGGCTGCACATTAGCATCGCCTGGGAAGAGCAAATAAAGCTGGTTCCTCAGGTGGCCCTAATGAGCAGTCAGGTTCTAGAAGCTCTGGTCTAAACCCCAGCTGTATCTACCCCATTGCAACCCACAGGGTGGTCCCTGGACCAGCAGAAAGGCAGCATGGACATCAGCTGAAAGCTGGTTAGAAACACAGCGTCCCATCCTTACCCAGACCTGCACCTGCATTGAACCAGATCTCCAGGTGATTCACATGCACATGAAAGTTTGAAAAGCCCTGGCCTAGAACATTCTGATCCCTCTAGTTTCAGAGCAACTCATGGCCCCCACAGGACCCCTCTTCTCTGATAATGACCACCACACACTGAATGACGACTAATCCCCAGACAGTGTGAGGTAATTTCTCATGCATTTATCAAGCAAACATTTATTTTTAGACTTTTGTTTAGAAGTAATTTCAAACTTGTGGAAAAGTTGCAAGAGTAGTACAAAGAATTTCCACGTACATTTTACCTAGTTTCCCTCAATAGTAACATTTTACCAATTAATTTTATCATTCAGTCTCACTCTCTGTATTTATATGTATGTGAACTGTGTGAAAATTGCAAATACGATATACATTTACTCCTCAACACTTCAGTGTTTATTTCCTCAAAACTAATGAATCCTCTTACGTAATCACAATACAGTGATCAAAATCAGGAAATTAACATTAGTATAATACTGTTACTGTATAATCCGCAGAGCTTATTTTATTTTTCCAATTATCCCATCAATGACCTTTGTAGCTAAAGAAAGGGGTTGTTTTCTGGTCCAGGATCCAATCCAGCCACATAGGGCATTTGGTGGTTATGTCTCTTTGGTCTCCTTTAATCTGAACAAATCCTCAGTCTGTCTTTGTGTTTCATGACCTTAACAGTTATGAAGAGATCTGGCCACTTCTTTCGTAGAACATGAATCTGCATTTGGGTGACTGGTGTGTTTCCACGATCAGAGTCAGGCCGTGCATTTTTGGCGGGATACCCTGAAGGGACGTGCCCATCTCAGTGCGTCCTGTCAGGAGGCACAGGATGCCTCTCTATTCTATTACTGCTGATTGAGCTTTAATAAATTGGTCAGAATGGTGTCTGCCAGGTTTCTCCACTGTAAACTATTTTTTCCTGTATGATTAATGGGTGTCTTCTGGGTTGATACCATGAGAAGTGTAGTGTATGTTACATATACAATATATAAATAGCCTGTTTCTCATCAGACTGTCACCCACTAGATCCCTGGATGGCCCTTGCCTGCGATGCTGATCTTTTAGTTCTACCCTCCACACTTATTAGCTGGCACTCAATTCTAGAGAAAAGCTTTCCCTTCCTGTTTCTTTCTTTCTTATTTATTTATATCATTGTAGACTCACAGACTCTTATTTTATTCCATCAGTTATACCCTGTTACTACCATTGTTTATTTTGATGCTCAAATTGTTTTAGATTTGGCCTCAGGAATGTCTTCGAACTGGCTCCCCTCTTCTTGGGACATGTCCTTATCATAAGCTGAGCCCTTTCTTATTTCCTGTCACAAGATGTTCCAGGTTCATCTTGTATCTTCCTTACACCAGCTCTGGTTCTATTTGCTAGAATCTGGTATGCAGAACCCAGGGTCTGGGTGTTAGGTGTGCTCACTGCTACTGGGGTGTCAGGGCTTCTAGGTCCTCTCAGTAGCCAGTGCTAAGACTAAAACATTTAACACCTCTGTACCTATCTCTATATCACCCTCTATAGTAAAATTTTGAGTTCATACTGATACCTCCAATTCCAACCCAGCACAACAGATTTTATTCTAATCTTCCCCTTTTCCATATTTGTAACTTCCTTCCCAACAATGAGAAACCCAGATCCAGGTTACTTATTTGTTCGATTCTAGAATACCCAGAAAGTAGTTTGAGAATTGCTAACCCATATGCCCATGAAAAACACAACCTAGAAGCAACCAGTTAGTAATCACCTACTCAGCACTAGGTGTGGGTGGTCTTTGGCAGCAGGTAAGATAGATTATGACATCAGACTGCAGTCATCTAAAGAAGAGCGAAGGCTCGCAGGTGTGCAAGGCTCTAAGAGTCAGTCTGCAGGTACCACTTTATCTTGAGAACACAATGTTCCTGTCAGGAGGCCAGCTGGAGTCAGGGACCAAAGGCCACAAGTTGTCCAGTGGCAACACTGAGGGAGTAGCCAGCCTCCAGGCCCTAGAGAGGTGACCTGGCCTGTCTACCTGGTCCTCAGCCACTGAGAACACATTGAGACAGCGGTCAGCTGATGCCACCACGCATTCCAGTCCCATTAGTCACTGGCCTATCTAGTTGCCAAGCAATCTAGGGTAATAAATGCAGCTTCCCTGGCAGTGTGGCATGGAAGGCAAATTCTGATCGGGCTACTCTGACCATCAACTCTCCCCAGCGGTTCCATTCCTCATTGTGAGTTCATAAATTGGTTTTCAAGATCTGGCTGCTCAGATTTCATGGGCCAGTCTTCCCCAAGCCTGGACTGGGGAGAATTCTTCAAGGTGGGCATTGCCTCTTGGGCTTGCCTGGGGCCAGCCTTGTCCTGCTCTGCCTCTCTGAGGTCCTATTAGAGCATCTTCCTGCCTGGGAAGTGTGTGAGGTGGGCCCTGACCTCTAGGGATTTACAGCCTGAAGAGGGAGATGGCCAGGGCTCACGCTGTGTCTCCTCCCATCTGTGCAGGGGCACATGGGGGGTCCCATTGAGGGGGTCAAAAAGAGCTCCATGGAGGAGATTTTTAACCTGAGTCTTAAAAGACAAGTGGCCATTTTCTAAGAAGACATGGGGGAGAGGGAGGAGAGTTAGGAAAGGGAGGAGGAAGGACCAGTGGGTCTGGCGTAGGCTGACCGGTAACTTGGGACGGGGGGAGAGGGCCACGTGTGGAGGACTCTGGGTGACTTCTGAGGAAACTCCAGAAGGCCAGGGATAGCCAATGTTGCATTTCTTCAGCTCTAAGATGCACTCAATTAAAAAGTGCATTATAAACTTAATAATATTTTTGGAGGAAAAAAACCCCTGTAATATAAATGTATATACCAATGGTACGCGCTAATTTAAATTGTAGCAGTAAAAGGTGTGTGGGAGTGGTGGTGGTGGGATATGGGTCTTACAGTGGAGAAAACACTTGACTTCAGCTCAGGTACCAAGTCAGGTCCATGCAGCTTGCCTGGTGGGTAGTGCTGTAAAGGATTCTGGGACTGTGTTCATACATAGCCAGAGAGATGCTGCGATTGATTCGTGATGTCTGCCCTGGGAGCGAGCACAGAGAATGTGCCCCTGCCTCCTCTGCTGTGGGTAATCGGGGCTTCCACCCCGAGCCGATGCGGGTGCCATGGAAGGGTTGTACACAGGGAAGTGAAGTTGATGTCTGCATGTGTAATGCCTCAGCCTCAGTTCACAATCTCACCGAGGTGTGAGGAATGTCACTTTAAAATGATTTTCCAAAATCAAAGCTAATTATGTCCAACTCTGAGTCCCCATTCAGCCAGCCTGTTGAAACAGTCACTTCCAGTCTTTCTGGGGGTGCTCCCTGCTCTGGACTGGGGAAAAGTCCAGAATCTTAGGCAGCGCTGAAGCATGGGGTGGGGTGGGGGCTTGCAAGTCACAGATGCTGGGGTGCACTCTTACCATGGAGAGGCCACACTCCTGTCCACATGATCTCTTAGGCTGGGTGGCTGTGCTGCTTCAGGTGGGGAGAGCATTAGAAGCCTGGATCTCAGGTCCTGCCTTTCTAGGGACACCAGGCAGCCCCTCCCTGTGATGGCTCACCGCTTCCCCAGGCTTAAGCCGCTGGCTGATGTGTGGGTGCCTGTTCTCTCCAGGACTGACCACCATCCATCTTGTCGAGACTGAGCTGTCCCCCTGATTTCCTCTTACATACTGCACGGCTGCCCTGCCCCTCCCCATCCAGGGCCCTTAAATTCTCATACTTTGATTTAGGCAGGGACAAAAGATGGAGAGAAAAGTGCCATATCTTACAGGCCCAGTGACATAAGAGAGCCCTAAGAGGCCAGGCTACTTACTGAGATGGAGGAATTGGGAGCAAAACAGACATTAGTGCTATCGTGTCTGACAGCCTGGAGAGGGGACACTGGAAGTAAGACTGGGTGGAGGGAGGTAGTCTGGTGGGGATTCGGCGCTGGCCCAGGGGCAGGCTGAAGAAGCTCCATAGGGAAGGGGGACTGATTCTGGAGGTACAGGAGGAAGAACCAACAGAACCTGGGGACATCAGTTATGGGGTGTGAGAGAGGGACAAGTCTAAGGCGGTGGTTCTCACTGGGGATGGTTTTACCCCCGGAGCCCCTTTAGCAATACCTGGAGATGTTTTTTGTTGCCAAAACTTGGTGGGGCAGTGCTCTTGGCGTCCAGTGGGTAAAGGCCCGGGATGTTGCTGATCCTCCCACAATGCACAGGGTGCTGCCCCCAACACAGAATTCTGCAGCCCCAAATGTCAACAGTGTACAGGCTGAGAAACTGGCCTGAGGTGACATGCAGGTTGCTGATTTGGCAATTTCTTTCTAAGCCCCACAAAACTCCTGCAATGTCCATCTTATCCTCATTTAACAGATCGGGGAACTGAAACCAGGGAAGGTTAGTCTGCCCAAAGGTCAATTGCTCAAATGGTCAATGCTGAACTGAGGTTGGAGCTCCAGCAGACCTGACTTAGAATGTTCAGCTGAGTCTGCTGGAGCAGTCTGGACAAAGATTTGGTCAAAATGAATTTTGGTGGTTTTCATCTGTTATAAATAGAGCAAGGCAAGACAAAGTGGGTAGAAATGCATTTGAAAGGCTGAAGTATCTAACAAATAGGTCTTGTTTAACTAAACAGGGTGTAAGGTATTTATAAAATCCATGAACATGGAAACATTCATTGTTATTTTGTCAATTTATGAAAATAAAAAGTTCATAAAAATCATCAATTAGAGGAGATGTAATTGGCTGAAAATAAACTGGGAGAAAAAACCCCTAAAACCTCCACAAAATTCCAGATCCTTTTCTTTGATTGTTACTTTGTTAATTTTTCACCATTTAAATTCCCTTTAGTGGGGTTTTTTTGTTGTTGTTTTGTTTTGTTTTTTTTCCTACAAAAGCAATGAGTGCTCATTATGGTAAAACCAGAAAATGAGGTCAATCCAATTATATATATAAATAAACTTCATGAAGAACTGTGCACCCGCTCATGCTCCTTAGGTTAAACATAGCATATTTTTCCAGACCTTTCTCTTTACATTCATATGGATGCATTTTCCTTTCTTTCTTCTTTCTCTTTCACTCTCACATTCTCATTTTTTCTTTATTCCTTTTTAGCAAAAGTAGGCTATGTAGTCTTTTCTGTTTTGTGAATACCCATTCTTGGTTTAAACAGTTCCCCATTTTTGGACATGCAGCTCAGTTCCGCCACTTTGTTGTTAGAAAGCTCACAGGACAGCAGGGAGAGGGAAGCGCTGACGTCGCGTGCGGCCCATACAGCTCTGACGGCCATGTGGGGGGGAGAAGCCGGACACGGACACGTGCAGCAGGATCCCATTTACTGAATAAAGCAAACAGGCAAGACTAAACCGCAGTGCACAGAGGTTCAGGCTCAGGAGGCAGAATTATAAAGGCAAGAAAGGGTGTGACTACAGCAGAAGCAGGGCAGCTGGGGTGCTGAGTCAGGAAGGGCATTTGGGGACACCTGGGAGCCAGCAGTGTCTTCATTCTTGACTGGGTCACATTCTCTCGGTGTTTATAATAATTCACTAAGCAACACATTTATGTTCTCTACACTCTTATCTATGTGTATGATGTTTCTCAATAAATTTTAAAAAATGAACAGAATTCAAATAGCTGAAATATTGACTAGAAACTTAAAGCAGAGGGTAAAACAAATTTAAGCAAACTACTTAAAAAGGCACAGAAGGATGCATTCCAGTTCCATGCTACATCAAAATCCCAATTTTTAAAAAAAGAATGTGGAGTATACTTTTGGACCAAATTGTCCAGAACTGTTTTCCCGCCAACCCGTTCTAACCTGATTGTTTTCTATCAGATTGCTTTTATTACTGGCCAAGTCATCTGGATTATGCTAAAGCCTAGGCATTTTCCGGGGCCCTCACGGTGGTGCTTCCCCACAACCCTGATGGTGATCAAGTCCTTAATTTTCAGTCATAACCTCTCTCACTTTGTTCTACCATCTTCCCTTGGTGCGTGTGACATTGGGGACTGTTGTTCTACCTCAGCTCTGAGCCTGAAGTTGGTCTCTGCCTCTCCCCCATCCAGCCATGCACCCATCCACAAATGTGTATCGCTGAGTGCCCACTGTGTACCAGGCACCGTTGGAGGTGCTAGGGCAAACACAATGGTGAGTTCAGCCTCTTCTCTGGCAGAGCCCCATTTTTACATCAAACAGACACAATTATAATATGTCTTGTGGTAATAAGAAGAAATGAATCAGGGCAAGGGGGCTAGTTAGTTGGTAGAATGTGATGAGGGATGTGCAGTGTTATACAAAGGGACTCATGGGGGCCTGATGGACAAGGCAATATTTGCACAGACAGCTGAGTGAAGTGAGGGAACAGGTTCTAAAGGTGTCAGGGGAAGGCATTCCAGCTGGAAGGCGTAGCAAGTGCAAAGGCCCTGGGTGCTCTGGGAACAGCCCACAGGCCCAGGCAGGTGGGGCAGTGGGCGTGAGCGGGAGGGTGATAGGACACTGAGTCAGAGACGGTAGGGCCTGATCAGGTGGAGACTTGCCACTGAAGAGACTCCAATGTGCTATTGAGCAGATGGAGCTCCACAGGAGGGCTTTGCGTGAAGGAAGACTGAGGCCTGATGTCTGTTTTAAAAGGACCTGTGGGGCTTGGGAGTGCCTGGGGGTGGGGGTGGGGAACGGGGCACAGGGGAGGCAGGAGGCCAGCTTGGGCTTTGCTGAGGCCCAGGGCTGCCCTGAGCTTGTGTGGTGGCCCCACTTTCACTCTGGGCTGCCCTCTGGCTTCTTCAAGTGACGCAGAGGGACTTCCCTGTGTAGTGGTCCCTTCACTCAGGAGACTCAGCATGGAGCCCTTTCTCTCTTGGACCCGCTGGCTGTGAACAGGGTTTCCCTCCACCCATTGATGGCCAAGTACAGGAGCCTGCCCCTGTCTCTGTCCAAGATGCCCCTTCGCTTCAGCCCACTGATCACATTTTGGGGTCCTGATTCTGTCAGGCTACTTGGGTGCCACTTTGCTACCTTGGGGTCACCCTAGATGTGGGGAATGTGTCATCCACACCTGACTCCAAATTATTGTATTCAAGTCAAATGGGACGGGGTTGGGGATCGTGCCCCATTCACACCAGTGGACATCTTGTAGGTTGACCTATGTCCAGTAATTTAATTTTGGTGAGGCCATGAGTAATTTGTTAATAAAAATGCTGAAATTTGCAAGTCATTTTATTTTTAAAAATATGCAACAGAGCAGATTCCAGGCTAGTCCTGTAAAAACGTTATTCTCATTCACTTGCAATCCAGCGCACTTTCTTGGGTTGAGGAGACAGGGTGGTGTTACTTCCCCTTCTGATAGGTGACTCAGACCCAGGTCAGTTCTGCTGCTGTCTCTGGCCTCTGTGGAAAACCCCAGAGAGCCCTGGTTCTTGGAGACAGTTGAGTCAGGATTCCCTTCAGCCCTGCGGCAGCTCCCTTTTATTTTTGGCAAGTTTGTTTCCAGTACTTAAACAAACAAACAAACAAACAAAAAACATCCCACACTCACCTTTCCTCTCTACACTGTCAACTCTAATACATTCACTCTTGCTTAGTCAACCTCACTTCCCCCTGCTTGCAAAAGAATAGACCAGAGAGATTTTTATTATACACAGGCAGTGCTCTTATACATCCATGTCTTCCTTGTTCTCTACAAATATGGATTTGAAATGACTTCCCAAATTACATATATTAAAATAGAAAAAATTTAAATAAAAATTAAGATCAGAGAAAAGGCTAGGGGGAATTTAGGACACAAATATAAAAATCATGGGGTCTCATGTAATTACTGAACGTGAGGTATGAATTTGGCTTTGAGCTTCCCAGCAGCCAAAGCAAGAAGAGAAAAATGATCCATTTAATGATTCACTGTTTCCCCTGAGGAAACACACACCCATTCTTCAGGGAAAGCAATAGGGTTTCTGGACTGAGTTCTGAAAGGTTATTTTGCCCAACATTAAAGGATCTCAGTGTGATAAAGAGAAAGCAGTGCCTCACCCAGACCCTGTCCTGAGGTCTGTTTCCACTGATGCCTCTTCTGGGCCCCGTGTCATTCCATGCCCCATGCTGGTTTGCACTTGACTGGCAGCTGCTTTGACCAAAGCTTTTAACTGCAAAGGTGCAGAGATTTGTCACAACCTCTGCCCTTACTCCGAGTTTACACTTGAAGTATGGTGTCTTAGTTGATTGTCTGGCTGGAGCTCAAGCTACTACTCTGTTCTGAATTTCCTTTTTGTTGGAAAGGTACATGTAAATGCTAGGACTTCAGGCATCTCCCACACTTCTGATGAAATACTTGCAAAATGTAGGCATTTAACCAAGGGTATCTCTCTGAGCCACCCTGGCACTGCCTGGTTCCTCTCTGAGAGTCTCTGAGCTGCCCTGTAGGGTTGGAGGGGTTTTAGGGTTTGTTTTGACTCTCTGATCAGCAACTAGGTGAGGTACTGCCTGAAAAAATGCCCCCTTCTCCACTGCTGGCCACATTCTGTCCCTGAGTCACCCTCCTCTCTGCTCCCCCTTTCAGTTTAACCACTTCCTGTCCTCTATTTGTTGTCTAAATAGCACAGTCAGAATGACATGTTTGAACACTCCCCTACCATCTAATGTCATTTTCCCTTCCAGGCTGATTACTTTACTGAGTGTCAGAATTTGGTCGTACAGTGCTCCAACTGTTCTCCTCCTAAATAGAATCATCATCATCATTCATATGTGCTGAATGCTTCCTGAACGTCAGGCACTGGGCTAGGCTCTTTTTAATCCCTATCTCAATCCCCCCGCCACAAGTCCTGGGAAGTAAATAGTTACCCCCCTGTAGGCACAGGTCTTACATCTGTGAATTTAATCAACCAATATAAAAAATATTCTTTAAAAAATCCCAGAAAGTTCTAAAAAGCAAAACTTGACTTTGCCGCATGCTGAGCTCTACACTGAATCCCCGCAGATAGAGTGATGCGTGGGCAGACCATGCTATAACCTACATGCCAGTGTAGCTTATATGAAAATACTATGCCACTTTATGCAGAGGCCTTGAACATTCTCAGATTTTGGTATCTGAAGGGCAGGGTGTCCTGGAACCAATTCCCCTTGGATCCTGAGGGACGACTGTACTATCCTCACTTTATAGACAGCTCACGCAGAGAGTAAAGCATGGAGTTGGCATTGGTCTGGCAGATGGCGGATGGCACAGACCCATCTGACTAGAGTCTGTGTGCTTGCCCATCACCCAGTACCCACTTCCCATGTAACTAAAGGGCATGGCCATCACGGCACCCCTTCCCCCCAGAGTCCCTCACTCCACTTGGCCAGCTCACTTCTCTTTGTTGAGGAGAATTAGCTCCAGTGCTTTATGATAATGGCATCTTCCTTCTTGAGGATGGGAATATCAGCAAGGCAAGGCAAGAGTTTGTCAGACATTCTGTTTTTAACCAAAAGACCTTCCTAGCAGATGGCTGTTGGCGTCTCCCATCCCCACTGGGCACTCTGAAGGGCTGGGGACAGTCCCAAGGTATTACCCAGCCTGGCCATCTGGGTGGCCAAGATGATTGGTGGGCTGGCGTGTCTACCCCTTTCCTCTCTCCCATAGGCCCTCCCAGGTGCATGGATTCCTTGAAGGCAGACATATTCTTACCCAGAGCCTTCTACCTTGACTCTCATCACGTACCTCTGCTCCCAGGTATGGCCAAGAGCATCTTATGAAAGGCTCCTCCCTCTTCTTCCAGGGCCTCAGTGAACTCCAGACCCTAGTACCCCAGCTCTGTCTTATCCTTGGGGCCAAACTCTGTTCTGGCTCTTGCCTCAGTTGCCCCACTAAATCCTGAGCCTGCCTTCATGCACATCGAGGAAAGTTCTCAGAAGCTCCAGCCTGGCAGAATCTGACCTTTCGTCTGCTGAAAGGAGGTCAGGCACTCTCCCACCATGCAGCTTTTTTTCCCTCTGGGCATTATGTTCGCCTCTAGTCGGTAGTGAGCAGCCCCATCCACTTTGACTGGTCTCCACCAGGAGGCTTCAACAATTCCATGTAAGACAGAGTACATGGAGACCTTGCCACACAATTAGTGCCGAGCCCTGGACAGTGCTTCCTGTGGATCCCTGCCTGTGGGGCCCTCGGTCATTGGGAGCCAAGTGTCCCTACTTGAGGGGAAGGCCCAAGAAAGCAATGGGAATAAGGAGCTGCTATTCCAGAGACTCTTGGCAGAGACTTGGTGTGTCCCTCGTCATCCAGGTCATATCTACGGGACTCCAAGGCCTAGGCAGAAGTTGTGTTTAGTAAATACTGGTTGAATAAGTCAAGTGATGTCACAGGGCCCACAACCAAAAAGATGTGGTGTAGAAAGAGTGTCTTCAATCCCTGGACAGGAGGTCTTCCCCCAGGAGCATGCTGGGGGATTGCCACAAGCCCCCCAGGAGGTTCAGGAGTCCGAGTAATCCCTTACAATAGGAACTGCAGAGAGGGAAGTTAAGAGAGAGGGAAGCGTGATAACTTAGCAATGGCAATCCACGATTGTCTCATACACCCCCAATTTCTGCCTCATTAACTGAAACCTAAGACCCCTCTACAGTAAATGAATCACTGCATTCAAAGGCTTAAAAAAGAAAAGTCGCTCTACATGGAAAATTAATTATAGTTGGACACAAGTCTTGCAAAAATGGAGGCAAAGGAGTGAGGCTCTGGAGTCAGCGCTCTAGCCCTGTGGACTTTGGGTAAAATGCCTCCCCTCTCATCTGTGATATGGGGATCATGATGGCACTCCCCTCCCCCGAGGGCTGAGGTCAAGGAGGCACCTAGCAGAGCACTCAGGGCTTAGTGAGCACTCACTACATGTGAGCTGACCATTACTGTGACATGGACACATACAGCACAATGAAGGACACTTAATCAGGCAACTGTGGACAAAGTCAGGAAACCTTGGAACAAGATTTGTCAACTTGTGGGAGGCTATCTTTCTGTGAAAGCTGTCATCTTAATTATCTATGGTTCAAAGCTTCCTCTACTGAGCCTCAGTAAATGGGGATCCTGACACCATGGTAGAACAGAGTTTTCTTTGATGTTGCTGACAATTCACTCTTTGGTGGGTTCAGTTTGGAGCCCGTTTCAGAAGTGGGTCCTAGAATCACGTCTTAGACAGGCCAGCACACAGCCTCTGTGTTTTGGAGAAAGTGGAAGAGCTAGGGCACCTTTCCCAAGTAGAGGTACCAGAAAGATCCTTTTTCACAAGACCGGCAGGCTGTATGCCACACAGTTAACTTTGAGGGTACCATAAAAACTTTTCAAAAATTTTAGGCCATTTTTAGAATAAGTAGTCACTGGTCAAGAAGGATAAAGACACCTTTTTCCTTCCGGTTGACTCTAAGCCAGTGCTCTCTTGGAGGAGCAAGAGTCAGGTCAGGGTGGTGCGCTCAGCTCAGCGAACTTGCTAGGCCGAGGACAGGAGCTCTGGTGAGCTCCAGCATTAGTCAATTACACTGAAAAGACCGCTCCAGAGGGCAGGGTTTTAGGTTTTGTTCCTTGGCCTGTCTTGCTGTATGATCAAGCCTGGTACAGAGCAGATGTTCAATCCTTACTTGTTACATGAATTTATAAATTTAAATGAACTAAAAGGGTTAATATATAAAAGAACCAACCCAAACTGGGCACCTTTCCTTCTCTGGATGACTTGTGTAGTATGTGAGGTCTTTCACAGTGTGGTGTCCTCCCTGCACAGATCCCATTGCCCACTGCATGTTCCCAGCCTCCAGGCCACACCCAAGCCCCAAGGAGCTATTCTCTTCCCTGAACACCTGCCTTATTGCACTGGATGTCTTCTTTCTCTGCAAGTCTCCTCTCCTAGCAAATACCCACTCTTTCTCCAGGGCCCAATTCAAATGCCACCACCTCTGTGATTTCTCATAGCACACCCCTGTACAACTTTATTCTGCAACTAACTCTACTGGTGTTGTCTTCCCCATCAGACTGCAGGCTGCTGGAAAGAGAAGGAAGTTCTGCTTGTCTTGCAGCCCCAGTATGCTGCCTGCAGTAGAGGGGTCACAATGAGGAAGGAGCCAAGAGTGAGTGCGAGAGCAGGGGACACTGATGGTAAGTGGAGTGGCCTGTACTGTTACTAGTTCTGATCAACAAATGGGCTCAACCGAAGCCACACAATTGAAATTTTTATCACAGGATCCAAGGGCTAAAAACTTTGGTCAGTGAATGAAATTAGAAGAAAAAAGAAATCTGATTAACTCAGTTTTGTAAGTAAAAAGCATGAGGTTAAACGGGGGTACAAAACATCAAGAAGACCAAGATTTCTTTAATAATGAAATAATTTATTATTTGTTAACAGTTGAACAATACAGACGTTTACATGTACACAGCAAAGATTCTCTAAAACACGTAGTCGTTCTAAAAATGCATGTGCTAACTGTAGTAAAAAGCACCATTCTCTATGTCTTGACACAGGATTTACATTGGCGTTGTATTTACATAAAGAAACATCTGGAAAACAGAATTGCATACTCTCATCTGCTGCTCCCTGTTTAGGCTGTGTTTACCATTAGGAAGATGGCCCCCAACGTTGGTGGTTAACAGCAACATTCCCAGAGCACCAATTCTAGGGACAAGGGGTAAAGGCAAGCTTGGTTCTCAGGTAAAATGAAGAATGCCCCCCGCCCCCCAGAGAGAATAAGAAATCAAAATAAAAAACCTAGATAAAATGTTAGGATTGGGTGTCTTACTGATTCTCATTGTATGATTTTTGAGGAGACAAAGATACTCAATTTCTTCAGCCATTCAATAGCTGACTAGTAGTGACAGGCAATTATTTCTTCTTTCAGAAGAATGTAGGAGGATCACCCATGTAATATTATTGAAAAAACCATGATAAATCATATTGCACCCCTTCCCCTTACCCCCTGGTATCTTAAAAAAACAAAGAGATCTGATCGTGCAGAGTGAGAAATACCACCTCATCTAAAAGGGCCTTTGGGTTGTCATCTCCCAGAAAGGATTTTTAAAATGAGTAGCCAGCTACCTAAACATACTGCATCTGAGAGTTAAGACATTGAAAAATAATATATAGATCGCCATGCAGGAAATTGTCTTGTAGCCTTTGACTTCCTGGTGTTCAACACACAGGGCAGGTAAAGGGGAAGGCAAAGAAACTTGGTGAAACAAGTGAAGACCAAGAGTTGGGGGGAATAAATAGATTATAAAGCACAATGAAAGTGATATTCTTGTCCATACAGTATGGTACAAAAACCTAAATAATAATGTGTATGTATATACTTTGCAAAAATAAGTTTTCTCTCTAATGGATGAGGAAAGGCAAGAAGAAAAAAGCGCCCCAAATCCCTTAAGCCCCAAGATATTGCTAGACAGTCATTTTGAACATCACAATCCTACACAATTTACAGTTTGTTTTCCCCACACCCTAGGATTTGCTCTTCGCCACTTCAGGGATGAGGAAGAGAGGCCCATTGGGAGCCCAAGTAAGGTCCCTTTGTTTCTTTTTAAAAAAGTAGAGGTTAAAGGAACATGCCCATTTAAAAAAACCCAAAATCACTCAAGTGGCCAATTGCAGGGTCAGGGCCTACTTCGTGCTCAATTCTGAATGGACACAAATTATTTTAGTCTTAGGCTGACAGGGAAAAGAATCTAAGTCCTGCTAAAAAATGTGATGTTCTTTGAATCGTTACCTAGCATTAGGTCTGTGAGTGGAGATAGGTGCAAGCACCTTGAAAAATTCAAGATCTCTGCGTAGCAAAAGAAAACTCAAACAAAAAACAAATGCCCTAGGTGCTCGGCCCACCATTCTAAGCCACCAGGCATGGACAGTTATGTTTTCTAGGATGTTAATAGAAGCACACATATATATTTTCTCACTGCATAAAATTAAATTGGACTACATACTCTTACTTTCCCATCTGCATTGCAATGGAATCGATAAGAATGTAGTTTAGATTTCTTTTAGTTTCTTAAAATCAATTTTCACATAAAAATATGTATGTGCCTATATTTATACACATCTCTATTACGTACAATTGTCAAAATCTTAACGGCTGGGGTTTATATCTTTGCCCATCCCCTCCCCCCAACAACCCTAATAGAAAGGTTTTTCATTTTGCTGGAAAAAACCCCAAAACAACCAAAAAGACTGTATAGCTCTTAACAGTCAAGCTGGTGGATCAGTGAATGAGAGGACAGATTGGTGAGTCAGGGCTGTCCATCAGCCATAGAGGGAAGGGGATTAGCTGCCTTGGGCTGAGTTTGCTGGTCCTGAAGGCTACAGTTTTGGTCAGAGAGAGAGGCCCGTCTAGCATGCTGATTCCATCTACTCCGAGTTTTGAAAGTAATGTCTAACCCTAGTGTCAGTCTATCACAAGTGCATTAAAAATATAGCGATCTACCAAGTTCCACATTTCTATGCAGTCATATTGAAAAGGACCAGACAAACAGTGCAAAGGTCAAATAATTACTGTTTTATATTGGGACAGTACATTTCATATTTCAACCAAAAGACAAAAATGCAGTTTAACTCAAAGGCACAACAATTAAAACACAGAAAATAATGGCATCTCTCAGATGCCTTATTTCTAAATTAAACAAACAAATACACATACTTTGTTCCCTTCCCTCCCCCAATGCAAGCCCACAAGCTTTTCCCAAAGTCTTGAGTTTTTGATGCCATCCAGCATCATTATTGTGGACTTGTGAGGCGCTTGAATGTAGCAATTAACAAAATGCTTGAGAGGTCTAGCGAATGGCATTCGAAAGGGACCTCAAAGTGCAGATATATCTTTTTTCAAACATATTACAGGCTGAGCTGGCTCTTTGAACACTATCACTCTGCTTAAATTCAGGAAGCAGGCTTTAAAAATGCAAAAGGCATACAAGTTGTAGTTCAGTGCAAATCTTCAGCTGGTAATTGGAAAAGGTTCCAACAATTAAAAAAAAAAATCCTTCGTGTCTCCTGCCCCTCCCCCCACCCAAAGCCAAAATGAAGGAAAAACCAGAACAAAACAAGAACAGAAGAGGTACATATGACTTTGGGATCATTTAGCAGTCCACTACTTCCAATTAAAATTTTTTTAATATATTGAATTATTAAAAAGAGAAAACACAAAAGTAATCTTGCTTTGTTTACATTGCTCTTCATGTCTAGAATGAGCTCCTGTGTAGAGTGTGTTTGAATGTTTAGTTGTGTGGAAGGTGGAGGTGCTGGAGGAGGTGTGAGGCTGTGGCATGCTAGAGACTGCAGGCCAGCAGGGGCACAGGGTGGCTGCCCGCTACTGGTTCAGCCCTTGAGCCCTTAGGTTGCAGTGCGTCTTATGGATTTTAGGAATGTTCTCATCACTTTGTGACATATACTGTTTCAGCATCACAGATTTTACAAATGGTTTAAATTCAATGAAAAAGATTAGCCAGAGGCTGAAAACATCAAGACCTCAAAAATATGAATGCAAAAATATTAAGGGGAATGAACCAATTTGGTAGATACCTACATACAAAGTTTCTAGAACATCTATAAAAGCACAAAGTCATAAGAATTTATTTTCCATTACATTAGTTATATAAAATGAATAAATAGTATTTATAGATTTAATGTGTCTTATGTACATATACATGTGCTCTGTTTTAGCTTAAATAAAAATGCTACAAAGTGGGAGACCACTTAAGGGAGAAATCATAACCAAAAAGAAAAATCAGCCTTTTAAACTATCAACCCAAAAACCTCCATAAAGAAGTTTCTGGGTGCATCCAAAAATAATGAGAGGAATTCTAGTAACACTGTACCAGCCCCTCCTGTTCACCTGCAACACAGAGTAGAAATGTGGACTTTTCCTTTCACTGATGATGGACACTAGCTCAGCTAGCGCCAAAGCTCAGTTATTGCTGAAAGTTAAATAGGAAAATAGATTAGAATTGGACCAAATGTCACTTATTTGGGGGAGGGGGGAGGCATAATCACTTTGTGTTAAGTGGGAAATGGAGATCTCCTTTATCTCTGAGGTAGGAAAAAAAAAAATGTTCCAGAGACAAGTAGCATAACAAACTTTGAGAAGAAATGTGCCTTGGGGATAGCAGTACACAGCGTGGTCCCAAAAGCAGCGCACAAAAATAGATTGTACCATTTTGTTTGTGGGAACAAACAATACTGGAACTTCTATAAGCTGTGCAACCCCAAAGCCATGCTCTCCAGGTGTCCATTTTTAGAGTGAGAAATACTGCTCCCATCCACACGCGGGTCTGGGGAATGAGCACAGGGGTGTGTGAAGGGTGTTTTGCGGAGGTATTCCTGACTCCTCACTCCGGTGAGGTCCATGGTTAAGTGCTCTTAAATGCCCCTTTCAAAGCTTACTTTGGAGTTCTGAGATCAAGATCTCAACTTTAGAAGCTTGTTTCCTTCAGTTTCCTAAGCACAAGACACATTCATACATTTCTGCTAGGCAAGTAACATAGTAAGCCAGAAAACTTTTAAGAAAGGTCTGGTAGGATACATGGGGACAGTAAACAAGAGGGATAAATTGCTGAGATGTGAAAGTTGCTTATTCGCTCTAAGAATTTTTGGGTGCTTCAAATTGATTGGAATGTACAGTCTCTCAGAGACGAATTTTTATGGAGAGAAAGAAGTTAGTGGATGAAATCAGAAACCCACAATCCTAAGCACTTCCTTGAAAATGTTTACAAAACTGATTTTGGTAAGGGTGATACACTGAAGTTTACGTGCAAGGGGATTGTGGGCTGGTCCAATACACTACCTAATCAGATCCGACAGGGAGAACCATCCGTGGGCAGCCGAAGCAACCACTCTCTCTTATAGGCTAAGACACGTCTTGCGATTGTCCTGGAGCTTTATTCTCTTGATGCTGGAGCTGGAGTAGCCCTCGTCACTGCCGAGGCTCTGCATGCTTCCCCGCTCATCTGAATCACTCACGCTGCTGCTGCTCCAGTCCAGCTCACCTGTGAGATAGTCTGTGCTTTCAACATCCACATCAATTTCTTCTGTGGGAGGACAAGAAAGAGAGACCGTGATGAAGGCACTCTTCAGAAAACTCAGGCTCAAAATCAAAGCAATTCCAGTCAAGCCCTTCTTTGGACACTGGTGTCTAACTACTAAAAGGAAAGAGGCACTAGCTACTGAAGGCCACACTACTCATCATGTCTAAGCCACAAGCAGGTTCTTAGTTCCCTCTCTGTTCTGTCTCTGGCAGGTGGGAGAGAAAAAGGGAGGCGGGGGAGGTGGTTGAGGATGTGGAGAGAGGGCTCACCCCTGTCGGAGTCCGAGCGCTCTGAGGAGACCGGGGAGCCAATGCTGTCCATCCGTATGCGCTCAATGCCCAGTTTCTCCAGCTGCCTCTTCAGGTGTCGCTGCTCTCGCTGAAGCTGGTCTATTTGGTGAATGGCTTTTCTGTCACAATCTTCAAGTTTCTGCAAGTCAAAGGGGTAGTTGTTGGAGCTCACAGGCAGATTTCAAAATTAGCAATGACCGCGTTTCTTCCTCTCTAGCAGTGAAAACTGCCAATTTTCTCAAAAGCCATTTGGTCTGTCACTTGTCCAGCTTCTCACAGAGACAGGAAATTGACTGGCTAGTGAGTGACTCCCATCTTCATCTAGTATTTTCAGCACGGACAGGGCTGTACCTGTGCTGTCACAGGGATTCCAGGGGTGAGCGCTGACACTGTAGCATCCTGGTACCCCTCAATTTGGTACTGAAAAGACTGCAGGCAGGAACCCCTAACCTGGTCTCCCTTATCTGCAGTGATACCCTGAACACCTCATCTCTGAACTAGAGCACTGCATGCGACCGGAGCTTAAACAGACTCCCCCTTAAATGTGCGTTTATTCAAGTACATGTCCCCATTACAGAAGCACTTTCTTTGTGTCATGCCAAATCTCAACTTTTGTTTGCCGGTAGGAAATAATAGTTCCTTTTGAAGTCCTGATTCCAAATTGTCCAACATAAGAGCTTAGAAAACATTTCCATAGACCGCTTGTTTTTACAAATTTGTCCTCTAACTTCTTAGTCTTCAGATATTTAAGAAGATTGTTTAATTATGATTGTTTTGCTTTAAACAGATTCCTTTCCCCCCCAGAACTGTCATGCGTGCAGGCTACTAATCATATTTAAAGTGATATTTGTCCAAGCATGACTATAAAAACATGCTACACAGTGATCTGGGCTGTGTTTCTCAAAAGCCTGAATACAGTTTATTCACCCTTTGCTATTCCGGCTACATGCTAAAGTCACCTCTGTGCCAGACCCTCTGTGAAGTGCTGGGGACACAAGGTGACCACAAAGACCTGGGCCCCTTCCTATGGAGTCTATAGTCTCAGGATGGACACAACCAAACTGTCACGTAAATCACCATCGGATGCCAACTGTGACAATTGCTGAGAGGGAGAGAAACATCCAGGATAGGACCACCTGTCACAGGAAGAAGGTAACCAGGTCAGGGAAGATTACCCTGAGCTAGTGACGCCTCTGCTGGGATATGAAGCATGATAAGAAGTTAACTGGGTGAAGAAAGGAGGGGAAAGCAGTACAAAGACCCTGTGGTCAGAGAATATGACAAGTGCTCGGGACCGGAAGAAAGGCTGGAGGAGAGAAGGTGGTGTAATGGCATGGGAGGCTGCTGCACACAGGTGAGGGAGGGCCAGGTCAGGCTAAGCAAGGGGCTGAGTGTGTCCTGAGCTCAGAAGAATTCTAAACAGAGTGACACGCTGACTTGAGCTCAGGGAGGACTGTTCTTGGGGAGCATGGAGATAAGCTCAGAGGGAGGCCTTCAGGAGTTTATCACAGCAGATGATGGCAGGGTGAAAAGGGAAGAGACAAGGCTGTGAAATATTTAGGTCTTGGAGACAACTTAGATATATGGCTAGAAACAAGAGCTAACGAGGATGACCCCGAGTTTCTGGCTTGCACAATCAGATGGCAGTTGGATGGACCACCTAATTTCTGGTGCCTGGGGTAAGAAATACTCAGATGGGTCTGGACATTTTGAGTTTGAGGTGCTTGTGATTCATCTACGAGGCAGGATGGAAAGGCTTAGAGGAGAAGGCTGTCCTGCAGATGTACATTTGCTGTCCCCATGACAAACAAACCCTTAACAGACAGGTAAAAATAAAAAAGCATCTCAAGGATACACTTACCTTTATGTGCAATTTGGCTTTTGTTAATAAACTTAATGTAGTGTGTCGATTTGATTCAGGCCCAAGCGGCACTAGCCCCTTCAACTTTTCCAGGCACAAGCGAAGATGGGCCCGTCTATGGAAACAAGATCATAGTGGCATTTCAGAATTTCATGGTGGGCCAGAAGGTGCCCCTAAAAACAAAATTCTAAGAGTATGAAGTTGCCCAGGCCCAGTGATGACAAATGCCCCCAGTGACCTCTTACCAAATATACATCTTTTAAAACTGGGCAACTCTGGTGAAAACCAAGGAGAAGCAAAATCCAGGGTTTTCTACAGTTAAATCTATTTTAATACATGTGTCAGGATAGGGACTAGTATGTTATTATTAGACATATTATTAGGAGATAGCCAGGTTATCTCCAGGTTTCTGGGTAATGATGTAACCCATAGAGAATATCCAAATTCACACAACAGTGACATGCCAGGATGAGAATCCTTTTAAGCCATACTTCTCTTTTCCCATTTAGGACCACTAAATCACTATAACTGTATCATTGCTGTACACATGTAAATGACATATGTGTGTGGTTATTCATGACAGCTTTATTTGAAATAGCAAAGACTGAAACAACCCAAAAGTACTTCAGTAGAGAACTGATTAAATAAATTATGGTACATCTATATGGTAGAATACTATGCAGCTATGAAAAGAGAGTAAGAATGTGCTCTATGTGCTATTAGGAAAGTACTCAGATATATCAAGTGAAGAAAAGCACAGTGTGCATATAACATGGAGGAAAAATTATATGTGTTTTCTTGTATTGGACATAAAGTCTAGAATGATATATAAGAAGCTAGTAACACTAGCTGGGCAGAGAGAAGTCAGGGAATAGTCAGACTGGGACAAGGAAAAGAGGATCATTTATTTACTGAATAACGTATTACACTTTTTGGTTTTTCATCCATGTAGACTATTGCTATTCAAAAGTTAAATATATTTTTCAAAAATAATGAGAAAGTACATCATCGATATTGCTGCACTCGTAAGCATGCTGAGCAGCCGGAGATAGCCACGTGTGATTCGGGGAGTGGCAGGGCGGAGCAACAGGACAGAGTGCAAGAGGGAGAAATTCTGCGTGAAACAGAAGCCATGGTTGACACCTGAGGAGAGAGCCTTCAGTCACAGACTGACCAGAAGCATAAAAGTTCCCAAATTTTTGGAAATTACCACTTCATTGAAATCTTGGTTTGGGCATTATTCTAAAACCTGTCAGATTCTATGAATGTGAGAAACAGCCAAGATTCAGAGTTTTTTCTTCAGCCACTACCTCCTTAAAGCTTTCACAGGCCACTCTAGCCCACGGAAATTCCTTTTTCCTTTTAAATTTTTAAAAAATTGATGAGAGAGAAACATCATTTTGTTGTTCCGCTTATTCACGCATTCATTGGTTGATTCTTGTATGTGCCCTGACTGGGGATCAAACCCACAACACCTTGATGTATCGGGGATGATGCTCCATCCAACTGAGCTATCCAGCCAGGGCGTGATTCCATTTTCTGAGTACTTATTTGTTTACATTATTCATTGGAAAGTTCACTGTTCTGCCTGAATTGTTTGGCATTGTTACTTAACCATTCATTGCAATCTCCTTAGAAAGTTGGGACTGTGGCTTAATCATTGCCGTTCTGCCACAGTGCCTCCTCCTCCCACATGCTTAATAAATGTTTGCTGAATGAATTATGCCATTTCGTCAACTAGACTTTAAGCTTCTCGAGGACAGAGTCCACCTCTACTACATCTTTGCACCTTCAGCAGTGCTCAGGATTCTGGAGTTTTAGACACATGGCCACTGCCCACACACAATGACCTGAGCAGAGCTCCTGGGAGCCTGGGAGGCTAATCTCAGCTGAACTTAAAGAAAACCTTAAAAATTAGTTTCCCCTCTTTTTCCCTCTTAAAAATTTCACTGTATTAACAAGCTGGGATGCAGACCAAAAGAAGAAAACTGCTTCCGAAAGCTCTACAATAGGTCAATATGCAATTGTATTGACCAAGGAAGTCAACTCACACCCTGTGATCAAAACTTCAGATGCTCCCCCAAAGGCAGATCTAACAAGTGGTACATTAGACAGCCTTTGAGCCTCTGCCTCATCTGCTTCTGAACCATCCTCCTTGCCTGGATCTTGAAGGAGCTGTCCTAGATTTTGCAAGGGCCCCCTAAGTCTCGACAAACTTGAGGAGACGAGCATTCATTCCCGAACAGGAAGATTTAATGGGACAAAGGCCTTACTATAGCATAAGACTTCTACTTGTTCTGAAAACCTGTCCATGTGTTTCTGTCACAAGCAAAGACTCGCATTAGGTGTTTGTTCCACTATTGCACTGGCTGCGGGGGGAAGGGGTGGGTTACACCCAGAATCTATGTGTAAAATGTACTTGCTCACTGGATAATAATATTCTTCAAAAAGAGCAGTGAAAATAGATCATGTTAGTAGAAACACCATTGGAAACTATAATCAGTCACTTAATAGAGTTATCCAACTTATTTCTTACTACTTAATACAAAGTTTATAGACTAATTGTTGAGTTAGGAAAAAAGCTCAAAAATTAAAATTAAATTTGGACATTTTTAGTCTTGGTATTTGCAAAGACTGCTTGATTCAGAACAGTATCATATTAGTCTTTTTATGATGTGGGTTTATCTACAGATATGAGTATGTAAATTTTTAAGGAAGTTTGTCTACTGATAAAAGTATAATAAAGTCATCTTTCCGTGCATCGTCATTTCTAGTTACACGGGGAGCCTAGCCCAGAAAGTATGATTTTCACTACCCAAATGCGGGTTTCTGAGGAACACTCCCAGTTGTGAAACTAGAAATAAGCAATTCGACTAATTTGAGCTGAGGATAATACATGTTCATTCAGTGTTTTCTGGCCTTGTTTTATGAAGATAGAACTGAAATGCTTTCTGGATTTTTGTAGAGATCCAGAGCCAGCTTCTGGCTGTGGCAGTGCCTGGCCTGGCCTTTTCCAGCACTTCACTCCTGCGCCTGATGGCTGCCCTGCCCACCTGCCACCTGCCTGCAGACACAGCCCCGGGTTGGTGCCTGGACCACACACAGGGCAGGGATGAGGTATGTGAAGCAGGCTCAGTTCCATCACATTGTAGTGCAATTCAACTCTTGAACCAGATAAAAAAGCAAACAGGCATCTCTGTAACAGCTCCCACTGGGGATCCTCAACCGAGACACAAACACAGATAGACACACACACACTCATTCCACCCTGGGAACTGGACTCCTTGAGCCAGCCCTGAGCACCATGGAGCCCCCGGACCCAAAGCAAGTAGGACAAGCACTTGTCTCTGCTCTTCCTTCTCACTCCTGACTAGTCTCCTGCCCAGGGCTCTGGTCTTGTCAGAGGGGTCTAGCATCCCATTTTGAACGAGGTCTAACTTCCTTTTGGGGAACAGGCAGAGGTTTTGCCGCATATCCTCAACAGGAAAGCACTGCCTACCTTCATCTGAACCCTCCTTGGATCTCCTCCCATCCTATCTTCTTCAGACAGTCCTCCTTCTGTTGCCAAGAGCTGCCTCCCTGCTCTGTCCCCCCAGCAGAGAAGAGTTCTGCTAAATCCTGGCTCCCTCCTGTCTGTCCCCGTCTGCCTCTTCTTATTGCAGAGATGTAAATGCTTTATACCTAGGTCATGAACTTTGACCAACTTCACCTGCTGACTCTTCAGAAATACTGCTTTAATTATTCTGAATGGGCTGATATACCTTTGGTCTACAGCAGCATAAAAAAACAATCTGATCTGAGCTATAATCAGTAACACTCAGAATAAAGTATGGCCTATAACTAAATTAGGACTAAAACTTTTCTTCAGTAAGATGTTTTAGTATCTAAAATTTTTTTAATTTTTGTTTTTATTTTTAATTCTGAATCTGTCAATCTCTATATAACCGAATATTAGTACAGTGATTAAGAGCAAAGGTGTGGGATCTTAACTCTGCCCTTACACCCTGTGTGACCCGGAGCAAATTTCTTTACTCCATGGAGCATCCGTTTCCTCAGCAGTAGTAGGGGCATGGCAATGCCCACCTGAGAAGACTGTTGTATTAACTGAGACAAGGTAGGGAAGCCCCTCGGCCAGAGTCTGACATGGAGTGCTCAGATGAATAGCAGTTATTTTTTCAATCCTAGCTTCCTCTGTAGAAGGATGATTACTGGGAGCAAACACAGATATTAATGCACTATAATATTCCTTTTAAAATCAGTAGGGAACTCCCAAGTGTCTTACTAGGTAAATACAGGCAAGAAAACAGACATCTTTTGTCATTAAAAGATTTCATGAAAATTCAATCCATTTTCTATGGAAACAAGGTCTTGCTTATGCTAAAGGTAGTATTTTTTTTAAACACTGAAAAATTAGCAAGGAGTTTGTAAAGATACTACATGCAAAGGAAATTCTCCTTTGTGGTCACCCACATCATGTAGAGGCAGGGGAAGGAGGGGCTCCAGCACTGGGCAGGAGGCATCCAAAATGCCCCTGGGTCTCCCTCTTACACCTCTGCTGTTATGGCCAAAGAAAATAAAAACGGGGGCAAAAAGTATTAATCTTGGAAATCCAAGCACTTCTCTAGATGTGTATCCATATCCAGGGACCCTAAAATAACTCATGTACAACAGCAAGAGAACGGATAGCATGTTTAAGAACAAACTTAAAACAGTTTGGGAAGGGACTCTGGGAAGAACACTATAAAACTTTGCTGAGAGACATAAAAAAATTTGAATAAATGGAAAAAAAAAAAAGCACATTCCTAGGTATGAATCCTCAAAGTAAAAACATCAATCTTACCAAGTCTGTCTACAAACTTAATTAAAAAAAAAAAAATCCCAACAGTATTTTTTTAATACTGGGAAATTAGTATGAACTTCATCTAAAAGAAGAAATTTATGAGAGACTAAAATTTTTGAGAAAGAAGAATGAGGAATGTGATATACTATATATAAATTGTATTGTAAAGCTTCAATAATTAAAAACATTGTATACTAATATAGGACTAGACAGACTAATCAAGTGAACAGAATAAAAAATTCCCAGGAAGAAACCTAGGAATAGATATGAATTTAGCATATAATGGAGATAATACTGCAAATTTGTGGGGAAAAGAATGGATTAGTCAGAAAATGGCAGGGGAGTGGGGAGATTAATATCAAAATAAATTCCAAATACATTAAAGATTTAAATATAAAATGTATTTTGATACCACACAGTTCTGTTAGTTTTCCTTAACTCTTGTCGTCCACGAATCAGAGAAAACTAAATAAGCAAGTGAAGGAAATCATTAGTAAGTGGCTCTGGGCTGTTGGAGGCAGACCTCCTAGCAGAGCTCAGTCACTGGCAGAGGCACCTGGGCTAACGAGTGTGCTCTCAGACAATCCGCAGTGCTGCCCTTATTATTTCTGCGTCCAGACTCGAGCTTCCTTGACTCTACCCATGTCTCTTTCAGGCCAGCAGATTTGGTAGGCTGGGGAACAGATGCAACAAAAAGAGTAAGACTAGAGGTAGACTGTGCTATCTGCAGATAGGGCTCCTAAATTTACTATGTTAATTCTAAAGTTCTTCCTGACATGGATACAGTCAAGACTGGGAATGATATCAAATCAGGTGTATGCACGTGTATGTGTCTGTGTTGTGAGGGAGGCAATGTTATCAGATTAGTCTTCTTCACTGAAGGTATAAATCAGTTCTTTCCCTCAGATTTTTACAGTAAAGTGAAAAAAAGATATAAAAAGAATTATAAAGTCAGTGTAGAGCAAACAGGATGGAAGCCAGTGAGTGAAGATGGGTAGATTAGGTTCACAGGTGGAAATCTTGAAACTTACACTGGGCTCTCTCATTCATTTATTCCACCAACATTTCTCAAAGGATTACTATGCACTGCTACCTTCCTAGGTGCAGGCGATACGATGTTGAGTAAGACCAAGTCCCTGCCTTGAAGGTACTTAAAATCACTTGGAGTGATCAAACGTGTAGTAAACAATTATTGCAGAATTATTTATCTGAGCAACCTTCAGACTATGACAAATATCAGCTCCCACTGTAAGTTCTGGAATGGACTCCCCTTTGCCCTCTATTTCTTCATTTGCCTCAACCACGTCTTGTTTGACTTAACTTCTCCATATAGGTTTTCAAGCTTTCATAGCATATAAGTTTTTTTTCCTTTCCAAATAGGTTACACATTCATTTATTCACGTGCTGCAGAACTCCCATGATCTAACTGTTCTGTTTCTTTTGTTATCAAATAATGAAAGAGAACAAGTCTTCCATTTTGTATTAAATAATAAAAATAATAATAATGTATCTGCAGATATTGACCTAAGAGTAGAATCTTGTATCTTTAGTAATTCACATCCCTTCTCTTTGAGGAAAGCCTTACTTAAGGAACATGATACACTGGAATTCACTGAGTTCCAGTTTTCATTAAAACTGGGCCTAAGTTTATTAACCAAAGAAGAAAAAGAATTATATAAACAATAGCCTATTTAAGGTTTTGCCATTTTATCTCCTACGTTTGTGTGGAGACAGATTTAGCCAATGAAATAGCTTTTTAAATCTTATAGGATAATTGGAAGTGAATAAAAATATCAGATATTGGCATATATAAGCTATATAGTGAGAAAAAGAGGCTATTTAGGATAAAGTAAAAAGAATGAAATCTTAACGGATCAAAAATTATTCCCTCAAAGTGATTATAGGTTCTAACCTTATCCAGATTTTGAGTTGAGAACAAAGCCTTAATGGGTTAAACAAAAAGTTCTGATGAAGGCTATAAATCATGTTTTGAGGGGGAAAAAAACAAAACAGTACTTTCTTCCTTGTTCTAAAATGATCCATTGATAGAAAATTGCCAAATGTGTTATTACCATCTTAATTAAAACTGGAAGGTTTTGAAGATTTTTCAGCATTATGACTGTATTCTTTGTAGAAAATACAAAGGTTGTCATATATGCTAGCTGTATGTGAACTTGGCACTCAGTGAACAATGCATAAATAGCAATTCATGGTGGCTACATTTAAGTTATAAAATCACTTCTCTATTAAAACTATGAAATACATAGTATGCCTCATTAATATTTCCTTTCTAGCACCCAATTAAAAAATACAAAATATGTATGATAATTAGTACTACCTAGCTCCATCTCACCCTTTGACTACTGATGCTATGACAAAAAGTCAGGAAATGCCCCCCAATGTTCCAGGTGGGGGACTGGAAACTGGTTGAACCACCAGCATATACTTCTCCAAGTTCTTCCAAGGACAGATGCCATCTACACAAGAGGAAAGATGGATACTAGTGATACAAATCTGAGTGCTCCTCCATACCATCAACGTAGACCATATTTGCATACTGATACCTATATTTTTCCTTTGTAATAACCAGGCCTTGCCCTTAGCCTAATGTGACAACAAGGCAATGTGGATTTGTTACAACATTCTAGAGAGAAATCTGAATGTGGTTAAGGTAGTTCAGAGACAGTAAGAATTCAGGCCCAGTGCAAAAGTCAGGCTCCCTATCCCTTTGACTGAACGAGTTTAGCTATTTGAAAAGCCAAACCCCAAAAGAAACAACTACAGGGACCTGCCATGAATTAGAACATGGAGCCAGAAGAGATGTGACTGACATGGTTTCATGTGGCAGACGAGATGCCACTGAAATACTGTTTGACCAAATGAAAATAACAGCTTACATCAGGCTCTGAGTCCTCCCCACAGAACACACAGAAAAATCTTTTGTCATGGGATTCAGAACACTCTGGCAGAGGTAATCTCTCTAGATCAGCTGCCTAATTCCAGCAAGGCCAGCACATGTACCATTCCAGAAAAATGAGTGCCTATTATTAAAGGAGATGCTAGAACCTTCTTTTGAAAAAAGAGTCCATTCTAGCCCCTGACTCCTGAACCACTAGCTGCAGCTTGAATGCATTTACTCAATCTCCACTGCTAAAAGCTTACTGAAAGGCATTCACACTAGAAGAGTGCCCAGTGAAGAGAAGGAAACAGCAGAATTATCAATAAAGGGCATATAACAACAACAAAAGATTAAAAAATTTTTTTCCAATAATCAATTAGTAATTACAATGGAAAACCAATAGCAATTTAAAAATTTGTAAATCTAGGAATACCTTTTACAAGAAATGTACAAGATGGACATGGAAACACTACACAATTTAGAGATAGAAAAGACATCTGAATAAATGAGGACACCAAATCCTGGATGGAAATATCTAATATAGAAATGTGAACTTTTAAAGGTTAACTTATACTGGAATTATTTGATTTTGAAAATCCCAGAACAGTTTGGGGGATGAGGAATTGATGAACTGGTTATAAAAATCATCAAGGAAAAAAAACTGAAGAAAATAGCTAAGAGGATGGTAAAATAAAAAAAGAAGGGAGGAAGTACAGAGATTTGCTTTACCAGATCCTGAAGTGCATGATAAAACCTCAATGGTTCAAACAATGTACGCTGGCGCAGGAAGAGCAGATGGATCAGTGGAATAAAAGTTTAGAAACAAACTTAGCCTTAAAGAAAACTTTAGTATACAATAGAGGCAGTGACTTCAAATAGTGAGAGAAGATTGATTCCATGAAGGTAAATAATAAACTGGACAATTATGTGATACACAAAGGGGTGATCTCTTTCAGATATATCCTTTATATTATTGAATCTTTTCAAAATAAAGGAAAAGACAGACTCAGTAGAAAATTGGGCAAAGATTTAACAGGCAATTCTCCCCCCGCCCCAGCAACATGCACAAATTCACACACACACACACACAAAGATGTCAAAATTGTTAAATTGTGCAAATAATATAAGAAATGCAAGTTTAAACCAGTTGTATTTTTGTTTTTTACTTATCACACTTGTAAAAGTCTTAAATTACAAACTTGTGAAGGTATAAGGAAAATATTGCCTATAACCTTCTTGGTGGACGATCCAGCAGTCAACAACAAAACCCGTTAACACCCCATAACATCAAACCCATTAATTCCACAACTATAAATTTACACTAAGGAAATAATTATGATGTTGGACAGAGGTTTATCTACAAGGTAGATTAAGGAAACATTGCTTACATTAGCAAAATACTGAGAAGAACCTAAAGTAGGAAATTGGTTATATGAATTATGGCACATCCATATGGTGCAACACTGGGCATTCGCTAAAAAGTAGTGTTAAAAAAGATTTAATGACATTGGAAATCATTCATAGTGTAGCTCGAAAAGAAGATAAAAATTATTTACTATATAATCTGATATTGATTTTTAAAAGTATGCATAAATGTCTAGATAAAGAGAGAACTTGGCAGGAATGTTAACAGTTGTTACTGCTGCAAGGTCTATTATAGGTGATTTTTTAATATTCTTTGTGCTTTTCTGAACTTTCCAATTTTCTAAACTAAGCTATATTTTTAAAGTTATTTTCCAAAACCAATTGGAAAGATACATTGCAAAGGTTCCTTGGTTTCCTCTGGCTGCTAGATTCATGGATGATTTAATTTTTCAGTATGATTTTCTGTATTTCTCAGACATTTCTACAAGGTTAGTTTTTTAAAAAAGAAATATACCACATACTCACAAAGGGTGTTTCCTCAGGAGGCCAGACCCACAAAATTAGTTAAAATGCAGAGAAGCCTAGGCCAAATATCAAGAGTGATATAATAAACCAACCCTTCCAGTCTAGGGGCTAGGTCTTTATTGGGCTCTGTATTCCCAGCACCTACTTCATAGCGTCTTTTGTGGTCACGGTTACCTAGGCCAGTGAATGGAAAAATACTGCAGCCGCCACCACCACCACCAACTCCCACCTCCACCATTCTGGAAGTCTTGTCTTTTCTTTTCTCACCAATGCCAAGATTATTTAAGTAGTACTGTTGAGTATAATATCTCCAGAGTGGAGTTCTGATGAATACCAATCATTCAGAATTTCTGAAGTGCCACAGAAAAGATTTCTGTGTTTAAAACAACAACCACCCTAACCCAAGTATAATCAACTGCAATATCAAAGAGAAAAAAACATTCCACTGTTAATTTTTTCCCCTAAGTTGCTACCTTTTTTTTTTAAGTGCCACACCAATCTTTTTATGTGATGTTAAGGTAAAAAATGGCCCCCACGCTAATCTTTTTATGTGATTTTAAGGTAAAAAATGGCTCACCTTTAGTAGCATTTAGCAAAGAAGTACTTTTTTATGGCATTCAGCTACAAAAACCAGGGAGATTATAAGAGCAGCTCTTTAACTGACCTCAAAACCCTAAAATCTTAAGCAACCACACTAATAAGGGAGAAGTGCCTGGCAACTTTAATCTCCTCCCCAGACTGCAGCAACCAAAGCTTGGTTAAATTGAGTAAATTTGAGTCCGTACTTCCTTCTCTTCTTGTCACAGGCTCTAGTCTAGAGGAAGAATTGTGAAGACCTTAAAAGACCAAATTCCAAAAAAGAAAGGACAGTAAGGAAACCAGATAAGTAACCCTTCAAAGAGCAGAACTTGACTGGTCATATAGAAGCAGCCTGAATTACAAGCAGCTTGCCCAGTGGTGATTTCAAATCCAGTTTTCTAGACCCTTTGCCTCCAAAGCTACCTGTACATACCTTAATCTTAGAACTCAGTATATTAACTGAAGCTCTCTGCGTCTTTCTCATTGACAAACTACGTTCCTCAGAGATAAGGACCATGCTGATTTAGTACTCCCATATGAATCTATTTAATGCCCAATGCTACGCACAAGTTCTTGGGCTACTGTAGGTAGAAAACAAACATTTTTGAACTACTATAACAAATAATAAAATTGACAGTTTGTGGCATTCCTGCAGAGGTGAAAGGCACAAAGCTAAAGTAAGCCTAAGAGCCCTTATGTGGAGAAATGAAATTTTAATAATTAAAATAAATGCCTACCTAAGTAAAATGTTAAAGGGGAGATGGAGAACTAGAAGAATTTTTAGCAGAAAAACTCTGTTTACCCAGTTCACCTCAAAGGCAGAAAGATGGAAAAGAATCTGAAGATGACAAACAGTAGCCACATCTCATTCCCTTTCCACCTTAAGAAATACTTTTGAGTTTCCAGTTCATGATATATAAATCCCTAAAGAATAAAGGAAGCTCTGACTTAAAACATGGCCAGTCACAATCACAGAGAAATTAAAAGGGAAGAAGGGATATGGAGAAGCATGTGTGCAGCAAGACACACTCACTATTCCTCTCTCTCTCTCTGTCTCTCTGTCTCTGTCTCTCTCTCTCTCACTTACACACAGAATTACACAATTATACAGTGGAATAATACTAAATGTTTGCTCTGTCCCAAGATCTGCCTTCCTAGTAAGGGTCTGGTCTGACCTTTTATTGATGAAATATGTCATTCAGATCCCGACGTTGAGAGTCGGGCTCCCTTGTCAAAGAGGGTATGCATGACATAACCACATGTATTTACAGAGCCATATTACATGTCACCTTCCTGTTCATGCAGCGCACTACGAAAGCTAGTCAGTCTGAACAGGTCGCCTGTATCTCAAAATGAAGAGAGCTCTGAGATCAGAATGAGAGGCCTGTTCAGTGATTCTCGGCCCTGGATGGACATGAGAATCACCTGGGGAGCTTTAAAAACAAAAACAAAAACAAAAACTGGTATACAGTCTCAACCCAAACCAATTAAATCACAATTGCTAGGGGTGAGGTCTGGGCATTGTTTCTGGGTTTTTTTTTGTTTTGTTTTGTTTTTTTAAAGGTCCACAAAGAATTATCATGAATTTTTTTCAGCATAATAAAAGCAAGTGGTTATGTTTTTTTGTAAAAAGTCTACTAGAGGTAGATTTGTTTTAAAATACCCCATGAAAAAGGGTGGTTTTAATTATACAAGACTGGCAAAATGTTGATAATTGTTGAAGCTGGGTGATGGATACAAAGGAGTTGATTACATTATTCATTCTATTTGTGTGTATTTGAAAAATTCTATAATAAAAAGTTACCTTATAAAATTAGCAGAAATAAAAATGTATTCTCTTCCTCCCAAATGTGTCAGTATGTATAATGTATTTAACATTAAAAATAATTTTTAAAAACAATAATAAAATCTTTACAAGTGATTCTAATGTGCCACCAGAGTTGAGACCCACCAGGCTACATCACTGAAAGAGGGGCAAACTTAATTTTGAAAATAAAGATTTAAATAAGCAGCAAGAGGCAATCCAGGTGAGAGAGATTACCTAACGCTCATGGCCGGATGGAGCCCAGTTAGGACAGTGGGGCTCCTCTACTGAGTCATTATCTCCAGTTTCTGCTATGCATGTACTTGCCTGAATTCTGAGAATCTTTACTCACAAGTAAATTTTAACTACACACATACATGTGTGTGGTGTGTGTGTATTATGTATGTACATGTGTGGGTATGTACGCGCGCGCGCACACACACACACACAATTTTAGACAGCCCTGCCAATTACATTCGGTAGCATGTAATTTTTAAAAAAAACACTATGTGCTGAAACTGCCTAGGACCTAAAATACTCTAGCTTGTGGAAGAGGCACACAGAAAGGCATTCCGCAGGAGGCTGCAGGGGTGAGGGCGGGGGGTGTGGTCTTCAGAACTGACAAGCCCTTCATCTACCTATATTATTTCCAGGAAATGCTGCTTAGAGGGCTTGGAGTGAATTCTTTAATCAGGTGCTACTTGTGGGAGGAGTCAAGAGCAAACAATTCTCAATTTAATGAATAGAAAATGCATCAAAACTCCCGATTCCACCCTCCAAATCCCCAACTCACCGATTCTTCTCCATTTCATTGTGAGTTGATCTGAAAGCGAGAACAATAAGGAAAGAGTAAGATTATTTTTGTCTTAAAGGACTACTTCAATACCAACAGAATTATTTTAACTTCTCTCCAAAGTTGGTAGGAGAGAACACAGAGAAAGGTAGAAAAACTCAGTGGGCTCTACTAAAGAAATTAGTCCCTTTGGAGAGTTAGATAAATGTAAATACCTAAAATAGAGTTCAAGGAAAAGTGACAAACTAAAAGGCATGCATTCCCTAGTGGAAAAGTAATCCACTTTAAAAAAGGAAATAAAAGGAGTCTATTTATACAAAAACAGCTGCACAATGTGATGTGAATTGGGGTTATATAATTCCACAAAGCTCTCTTTAGGCGGAGGGTACAATGGTGGAGGAGGTACCCCCACCTCAACCCTGCAGTGTTTTCTAGGTGTAATATACACCAAATTTTTATGCCAAGTTGTGTGACTACAGAATACAGTTTTAAATGGGTAAAAATAACCTCCCTCCCCTCAATCTTTCCTATTTCCTGAAGTAACTATTTTATCATGCACAACCTCCTGAAAGACATTACTATTAAAGAGCTACAAAATGATTTTAGGAAGGGGCTTCCAAAACTTGTTTCAACATAAAGATAGTAGCAAGTTTAAAGCAGCAGTTAGGGTGAAATTTGAAGTTCCGCTTTGCCACTGACTGATACTGTGGAAGACATAAAATGTTTTGCCATCCGGTCCTTGGTTGATCCCTCTGTAACGTGAGAATAAAACTTATTGCCAATTATCTACTGAACAAGTGTGGGTCAATGAGGTAGCAACTGTAACAGCGATTAGAGAGCCTTGGATGAAAGTGTGGTGGATGTGAAATCATATTCTTAGTGTATTTATAGCTGACCTTGGATATAAAGTCTGGTCTAAGAATTTACAGACTGGTTTCCACAAAGGTCACAAGAAATCAGACAACGTGGTCACTTCAGTGTCCTGCTCATGCAATTCCTCTGACTAGTTACAAATAAACTTGAGGAACTCCCCAGTGTTATAAAGACACTGAATCCCGATCTTTCTTATGGAAATTCTTTGGAATCTAACTAGTTCAGGAGAATATGCATTGGCTCAGGCCATGAATTCTGTGGGGCCATAATCAGAAGCTTACTTAGCCTAGGAGGTAAATTCCCACAGTAACATGGAGGATCACTACTTCCATGAATGCTCACTCATTTACATCAGGGGGGGCACCACCATATTTGTTCATGCCAGAGACTGGGGGTGGGGAGGCTGGAAGTGTTGGGGGTGGTGGGGTGTGTGTGTGTGAGCGCGCGGGCACGCCCTGTCTTGAAATCGGATATTTCCAATTTGGCAATGGAACTTCTCTTCCACAAGGCTCTTGGGATACAAAGTTTTGTTCACAAGAAAATGAGAGTACTTTCAGTTTTAGAGTGTTTTCTAGATAAAGGATATGTGAACTTTAAAACTGGTTAACTTAAAAGCTTTAAACTGACTCACTTGGTTATTCCACAGCGTTCCTCAGTTACATTTTTCTGAAGGTTTACTCTTGCAATGGCCAGCAGGATGTCATAGTTAACAAGAATCTGGCCTGCAATGCAAACCTTTGGCTTAAAAGCACACGGTATTTTAGTTTTAACAGGGAATAACAAGTTCGAAGTCTGACAGATTTTTTTAAATGAATGAAAGTATATGACAACAACTGGTCAAGATTTCCCTGTGTAACTGTAGACAAGGACCATCCTCAAGGACCATCTTCAGAGGGTGGTGGTGAAGGGGGGAGTCAATATTGAAAGAGAACATGGCCTCTGATTAGAGAAAGTAATGCACACAGGGCACTTTTACCAAAAATTTCTGGATTCTTTGAAGAAACCTATTAACAAATTCTGAATCCTCAAGATAAACTTTTCAATAGATTCTATAGGAAGCACAACTCCTTCCAAACTTTGAACAGAGTTTGGAGAAGCTACAGATCTTATTTGATTACTTAAGGGTGTTGAATACCTTGTGATTTTTACGAGGGGACTTACACGTAATGGCTACTGCAGTGCATTTGGTGCACTGAAGCTGAGTTTGTCTTTAGTAAAAGAGCAGACTTTTAAAAAAATATTCAGTTCAGAGATTGGCTGCCAACTCTATCAATAGGTCAACATTTATAATTACAGCATTGTAAGATACATAGATACTTTGTATCAAAATTGTTTTCCCTGTGATTACTGAAAAGATTTGATAACTGGAATCACTGATGAAGGTCAAATGTCACCATTTAAAAATATATTCTAACAAAAAGATAACTAAGTCAAACTACAGAGTATTTGAGAATGAGAAAAGTCCTTGCTTCAGAAAGACTCCCCATGTTAGCCTGGTTATCTAGCATGCCTCATAAAAGAACTGGGTGGCAAGTCCCGAACTTCCTCTTTCAAACAAGAGCCAAAGCCTACTTTACTAATTTAACATACTTTTCAAAACTCTAGATTTCAATTCTAAGTAATTAGTAGCTGATTTCAAAAAGGAAAGGAAAAGAAAATTCCATCTCCATGTACTCCAGTAGTTCTCTGAATGATTCCAAAGCAATTAATATTCACAATTCATTTTTATTTTTTTAAACAAGCAATTAAAGATACTTAAGACCTGTAATTTTAGTTCCCAAGAAGTTTGATATGTGGCTCACTCTTATTTTTTATTGTCCCAGGAAAAGTGCCCCCAGCCCCCAGACTCTAAAAGCAAAGAGCACAGCATTTCCATCTGAATTAACAAAAATAAACTGTCATCCAAAGGTTATGGAAACCAGCAGTGTCTCCACAGCCCTTACCTAGTTCAAAATCCTGATGATACAAAGCCTGGGATATAAGTCTAACTCAAATCAAGGGATCAAAGTGCATTCTCTGGAGAGATGTCTCACTGTTCAGGTAAGGTCCTGAACAGGTCATGAACATT